>NC_063220.1:9231984-11631984 GCF_020740725.1 Corvus hawaiiensis | reverse complement strand
TGACAAGCCGAAAAGCAAAGTCCAAATCAGAAACCAGCTCCTCATTTCCAATGACTGACATGCTAGGGCACATGGGGTGTTTGTGAGGAACCCCTACCCTTCACTGGCCCTGTGGGCTGCAGTAAGCAGCATCTTGTCTATTCTTGCTTTACTTTTTCCCACTCTTCATTGCCCCCCCACAAAAAATCATATTTTGAATAAAGATGAGAATTCATTACTTTTAAAATCTACTTGTAATTCCCTGCAGGGGATCTCTGAGCCTCCTATAAAAGACCTCCTGGTCTTTTGGCCTCTCGTTGTCTGAGATATTCAGGAAATCTGTGCCACATCAGCTGGGACTTTCAAATGACCCTGTGTAGCACCAGGCACAGTCTACATAGGACTGATTAAAATATATTCACCTGGTAATTGAGAGCTTAGCTATCTTGAAAATCAACCCACCTCCTCTATAATTTGGAGACAATGCATCCCACTCTCTTCGTTTCTGCCTGACCATGTCCTCTTTTGCTGCAACAAGACACTGCTCTCTGCGTAGGCAGCTTGGTCTCACTCTTCCCCTCTACTGCTTCTCTTTTAAAAATGCAAACATTCAGCTGTTCATCAGGAGCCTGCTGTTTCCTAGACATTTTACTACCAGCCTTGTGACACTGGCAATTTGGATCATTTTGCTCTAAGCATATTTCATTGTGCAATTATAGTATCAGGACTGTGTCAGGTGAGCTATACAAATGATTCTTTGAATGCCTCTTTGGGGGTTTTGCCTGTGTGTGGTGTTGTTTTGGTTTGCTTTTATCGAGCTTCAGTCTCAGAAATAATAGACTGCTCATTTATTCTCTGGGTTTTAACAACCACCATGGTAACTATCAGAAACCACTGTTACACAAAGTTACACACCTTCATTTATTATTTGAACGCCGCCTTCTGAGCTTTATCATGGAAATGGGGTTAGTGACTTTAATGCAAGTAAAAGGCGGCCAAAGAGGATTAAAGCCAGGACCACCACTCTCTGTCGTGGTCAGAAACTTGTCTTTCAGAATCTATTTTTGATTTACTAACACCTGTATTTGAAGTAACAGGACTTAATGACAATAGAGTGTCTGAGATGCTGAAGGTTTCACTCAGAAAAAGATTATGAGAGGTTTTCTGATCATAAACACTAGAATTAGCACTCCCCCTGACTATCCAAACCAGGATTATTGTTCTAAATTATGTTTAGTCAAGAACTTGAAGCAAAGAGATACAGTCTGTTTTTAGAGGAAGTTTCTCTGATGAAAAGGAAAAGATGGCCTGTAGGATGGACAATATCCCTCTTGGTCTCTTCTTTCACTTTCCCCATCCCTCTGGGCAAATCTTTATCTTTATAGAAAATACCTTTAGCTGGGAAAAAAAAAAAATTCAACCCCAAAAAATCATACCCAAATCCTAACTTAATGATTTATTTCCCCAAGTGACTTTTGTACTTTATCTGTGGAGCAAGTCTCTACATACAGGCTTCTATTTTCCTGTTTCCCTTTAGGGGGTATTAACTATGTAAACAACTTCAAAACAAAGAGGCAGGATTGTTTCATTAGGGAAAAACATCCCTGCTTCCAAAGGCCTCCTGGGAAGCAGAAGAAGTTCATTAAAGCCAGGGTGATGTAAAGGCTTTGTGCACATGCAGAAATGGAACCACCATGAAACATTAATGACCTCAATGCATTAGCAAATCTTAAGCTAGAGTAGAATTACGCTGCCTCTGGGGAGCCGAGTGCACCTCCTTGAATTTGGTTTTTTAATGCTAGGGAAAATCTAGCCTTCAAATTTTAATTTCAAGAGCAAAACACTTTGGTGGTGTGAACTGAAGAAGGCAATCAGGTTGGCCCTAGGCCACTGACGTGAAGAAAGTGAGCGTCCGAATTGTCAGCTGCTGCCCTTGCTCCAGTCAGTGGTATTGCCAAGACAGAGCTGCTTAATCCATACTGCCAAATAAAGGCTCATCTGATTTCTTTTCCTTTTGGTTGTCCATAAGCAGAGTCCACTGCTGAATCACTTTTCTTGCTTTGATAAGTAACCACATGCCTGCCATTTATAAAGCACTGAAAAGACATTTGGCAGTGTTACGTCAACAGTAGGCAACCATTCCAGACTGTATTAATCCCAGTGGAAATTACTGTATAGGTCTCTCCTGTGAGTTATGATCTCTATTAAAGTTGGGTAACATTTCTCCAAGGAATACTTTGTTCAGCACTGGCAGAAAAAAGCACAATTTCAGGTGCATTGAAACCCTGCAGAACAATTTATGCTGAAATCTGCAAACATTATCAATCTGAAGAAAAATATATACCTCTCTCCCCAAGAAATTTAGTTTGGAAATGATGGATCAAGTTTGTTTAAAAGTTTTTATTGAAAAAGGAGAACAAGTCTTTGATGAGAGGTGGTGTCTTCCACAATTTTTGAGTTCTTTTGTCTTCCCTTCCTCTTCTAGCACAGGGTGGAGGGAGCAGGTCTTATCTGGATGACAAAGCTTTCAAGACTGGAGGATGTGGAGAATCTGGGGAGTGTGCCTGCGATATGGATTTTTTAGGAAGAAGGCATATGGTATAGTCCACTGTGTCTCATCTTGGGAAGTGTGTGTGTCCTTGAAAGGGAGGAATGGTCATCCTGGGTCAAAATAAGGGACCAGCCAGCCCAGGGCTCTCCTTTGGCAGTGGCTTCATGCAAAGGCTAATGGACAAGAAGGAGCAAGGCAAGCCTGTGAGATACTTCTTTCCTTGTGCTCTGCCTGCTTCCAACTCTGACTAGGCTTGGGACTTTCTGAGGCTCATGGGGTTTGTGTAGCTTGTAACCCTGAAAGGATATTTTCCAAGCACCTTACCAGTTTCCACTGGACCTCTGTCTGAGCCCACAGCATCCTTCAGTAAAGGATACTTCTCTCTGTAGTGGTTTGCTGAGACTGAGAACCACCAGTCTTGAAGAAAAGGAGGATAATCTTTCTCCTCATTGTTCTTGTTTGCTCTTTTTAGATACACAGCTCTGTTCTGACCCAAATGACAATGACACTTCTATGGTACAACAATTGTCCACTGCCTATGATGCATGAAGCATGCTGGGATTGCCTGAGCCAGAGAACTAATGATTCAGTGCTGTGTCTGATGCTATTTTGCTAATGCCAGTTGACCTGCTGCTCTTTATTTCAGTCCTAAAGTTAGCCAAGAACACGAGACCTCACCACCAGCAAGATCCACAAAGCACCCGTGGTATGAAGTTCCCACTGTGCCATGATGCCCGAATGGCATTGGTTGGTAAGGTCAGGGTGGAGGCAAAAAAGTAGCTGTGCCCACTCCCCTGTGGGTGACCTGTGCAAGGTGTCAGTAACAGGCAAGGATATTAAATATCCCTTACTACCACAGGAGCTGAGCAACCCTAGTGAGCAGGTGTGTGAATGGGGAGGGAATCAGAGGGACTATCTTCACACTGGCAATCATTCTGAGCTCTACTTTGATTTTAATTCTCTGTCTAGACCCAATATTAAGAATAAGAATCCCCCCTCTTAAAAAAACCTAGCATGGGTGAAATTCAAGCTAATTCCACAGGAAGTGCATTTTTAAGTTTTTGGTTACTTTTTTCATAAAGAGAATGAAATTTTAAGGGTATCTTTACGTTTGTGGACACATGATGTGGTGCATTTCCTGTTTGTCTGAAGGATAAATTCTTGTATGAAGCAAGGCTTTTCTTCTGGTTTTAAACTTTAATGTTGGTTAAAAAGTAATAATGCATCTAGGAGACATGGTTATGGAGGTAAATATTTAAAGGAATTGCATAAATCTGCCTTGTATCAGAGGCAAAGGTTTGGGAAGGATGCTTCCAAATTTGGAAAGGGAATATTTTTGATCTCTTTTTGTAGCAGATCAAACATCAGTCCATCCTCCTCTGCCTTTTCCCAGGCAATGGTGGACCTGTCTGTCTCTGCCATAAAGAAGCAGCCAACAGTGCAGTGTCATTTTCTTTGTGATCTGTGCATGCTTGGTGCATTGATTTTTCCATGGCAGAAAGCAGAGCAAGCTCTCTCTTTAGTGGAGAACTCAAAAAGATGAGGTGTAAAAGAGAATCATTGTTTAAAAAAAAGCATCTTTTCACTGTTCTTGATTCTTGGTGAGACAAACTGTTCTGGAGCCATCCTCAGTCTGAGCCTGCCAGCATATGTCCTATCAACCTCTGGGTAAAAGCCTAGACCTGGAAGTTGGCTGTGGTGTTGTTTTTGGAAGGCTGATACCACATGCAGCTTGTGACACTATTAGTTATTTGCTCCCTTAGAGCAGCAGAGCCACATTGATCCTTGGGTGTTCTGGTGGTGCAAACCCATGTCATCCTTTAGCTCTCTCAAGGCCTGACTCCAGCAGCTGGTGTAGACAGAGCTGTAGCTACACATTCTGCAAGTCTATTTTACAACATTCCCCCAGGAGGAGACACATATCTTTGACTGGATGTGATAATTTTCTTAAGTTTCAAAACTGGAGGTTTGACAACATCTATTTTTCAATTCTAACCAAGGAAATCAAGATCTAATCTTTATTTATGTTTTTATTAATAATGTCTGTCAAGTCTTTTACTGCTAAATTGGAAAGTACCAGAGAGAAAGCTGGGAGGTTTCTCAGTAGCTAAGAGTCTGGCCCAGTTCCCTGGGCCAGTGTGTTCTACAATATCCCCCAGTCACTATTGAACAGAGCAAGCAGTTGGTGTTTTCAAAAAGGTTTAGTCTTGTTGCTTCTGCAGATCCCAGAACAAGGATGATGAAAGCCCACAGGTGTCAAACCTGGCTCTCCATGTACCCCTCTTGACTTTCAGAGTTGTAGTATCTACCCCAGAAACACATCTTTTCTTTTTGTGCTAAGTGGTGGACATCACAAAGTCACCACTTGTAGTAAGAGCTTCTCAGCTTGGCACATTTTGTTAGATTCTCTTTGCAGCCATGACCAGAAAAATTCGAATCAGAGAGATTTCCAGTTGTAGTGGTTTGGTCCAAAATACTCATTACTGTTTACCTTCTGTGAGATAAGAATTAGGAGAAATGCAAAGCAGGCACAAAACTTGAAAGACTATAAAGAAGTTTGTTAATAGACCTAAAAGAGGGAAAAAAAATAAAAAAAGCATCATACCACACCTTCAGAACACTTCTCCTCCCCCCCACCTTTCTCCCTTCTCCCACTGACAATGCAAAAAGACAGCCCTTGAGATGTTCAGTCTGTTTACCACTTCCATAATAACCTTGTTCAGTTCATTTAGGAAAAGGAGTCTCTCTTGCTCATACTATGGAGATATTATCACAACAAGCCAGCCGCCAGGGTTGGTTCTCTGCTCGCATCATGTGGGAGTCCCTTCCCACGACTTGCAGCTTTTTCCCACAACTGCTTTCGAGGGTCCAATCTTGAGCTACTGGGGTACAATTTTAAGGTTGAGCCATTCAGAAACAAAAGTTCTCTTCACCCATCTCTGGGAGCATTTCCATCTCTGAGAATAGAGGCCCTCCTCCTTTCCTGGGAGAAAAAAAGCATCTTCATCTCTAAGACGATCTCTGGGAGTATCTCTAAGACCAGAGGTCTTCTCCTTCCAATTGGAGCAAGAGTCCTCATTGCTTCCATCTCTCCCTGTTCAAATTTCTCTTCAAATCACAGCTGCTTCAGCATTTGCTTATTCCAGCACAGGTGCTTTTGTTCACAAGTACAGTTTGAATGCTCCACCCCCCATGCTTTCATGAAATTACAATGGGTACTCTGATATATCATAGTTTATCATCACCACAGCTTTACAACAGAATCTCAGCTTTAAGCATCTCCTCCTTCACCTCCCTCAGGTTTTCAGCTCTTCACAGCACTAAAAGGGTTAATTTCACCTGGGCCTTGCAGCTGGAATTTTGCTTATTGCTGTTGGTCACATGATCTTTGCCGGACAGCAGGGCAGCTTCAGCTGAATCTTGGCCGCACTGGAGGGGGTGGAGCTGGGCTGCTCTGTCTGCCCACAGCAGGGCTGGGGGGTGGGGGGGCCATGGGGGGAACAGGGCCCATTGGCTCCAGGATGGCTGTGGCCTGGCCCAGCCTGCCCTGAGCAGGTCCCGGCAGGGCCCGGCAGGGCCGCTGGGCCCCGCATGGGTCCAGGCCAGTTACCAGTCCTCCGTCTGGAAGCAAGAGAGAGAGCTTCCCGGGGTTTGTCCATTCTTAAATGTGGACCACAGAGGCGGTCAAAATTCTAAGTGGCTTAAAAAATTGTCTGTATTCAAACTAGCCAGCTGATAGGTTCTGTTAGGTCACAGAGGAAGCTGTAAGCACCTCTTTGCAAGAAAATCACTTCCGGGACTGTGCTTGCTAACCCATGACACCAGTGCTTCCTAGGGCAGATTTTTCCATGAAAATAATTACATAAATGCTGGTTAAAAGGGACTTGGGGAGGTCTTTGGTCCAGCCTCCCACTCAAAGAAGGACTTTCACCACTGCTAGAGGAGACCAGGTGTGGCTTCAGGCAGCTGAGTCTAGAAAGTTGCCAAAGACACAGATCCCACACCTTTAGTGACCTGTTCCTGTTCTTCAGCAGCCTCCTAGTAAAGAAAATTGCCTGCTGTCCCATCTGGATGGTCAAAGCTGAAACCTTTGGCCATTGGTCCTTGTTTTAGTAACAGAAGCAGCTCTAGGAATCCTTGATAGGCTTCCTTGAAGCATTTGCATCAAATATGGGACATTTGTAGGCCAGGTGCATTTTGTTGGATTATAGAGCACATTAGTCATTCCCAGCTGGATCTGTGAGTACATCATTGACAATCCACCCTCTCCTGTAGGCCATCAATACAGTGCACAATACAGCAATTGGTGCCTTTCCAAAAATGATTTTTGGTAGAGGGAAAGGAAATCCAGAAACACAAATCAGACAGCTCTCCAGGTTGCTCTGTTTTAAGTCTTGTGTTTTTAGCTCTCCTGCCTTCCTTCCTCCTGCCCACAGTTAATTACGTGGCCAGGCTGGGAAGGTAGCAGGAATATTACAAAAGCCTGTGTGACAGACTTGTTGCTGCAGCCAGATGCCATGCTTGCCCAGAGTCAAGGGGAGGAAATTAATTAAATGGTCTTGCCTTGCACGTGGAAGATGATGCTGCTCCTGAGCAGAGAAACAATCTCATCAATTCCCATGGAAGGAAGGAGAGCTGAGGAAGACAAGGGGGAAGGGTGACTGAATGGCAGCTGGTGGAGGGCAAGAAAGTGGCACTCCTCTGTCATAGATCCTAGCATGGATGGCATATGGATCTCTCATTCTTTTCACATTTGGCTCTTTTCATATGAAATCTGGAGACCACAGGCAGATGAAAACTAAACTTGGCAACCTCTCATCCAAAACTGCTTCTGGATGGCCGTGATGCCGATTCTGACAAATGCAGTTACTCCTCACCCTCCCATCCCAATATCCTTCCCTTATTAATTCTAACTAGTTCTTTTTCTTGTTCCCATTATGCAGCTTTGCTTCCTGCTCAGAGTATGGTGTGTATGTTCACACACACATATAGCTGCTGGATGTGCTCATAACACTGCCAGAATAGAGGGAGACACGTCTAAAGAATCCAATATTCATATTCACATATTTAAAGCCTTTAAAGAATAATGTGCATAGGTGACTGGAAACATGTTTTGTGGCAAAGGTAGCAATGAAATGAAAACATTCTGCCAATAAAGGAAGCCTGTTAAAGAACGATGTGTAACTGCAACACATGGAGAGTTGGAACCCAAGACTGGGCTCTGGTGTCATTAGGCAAATCACAGTGATATGCTGTAACAATTAAAAGGGAGCTCTCTGGTCCAGAAGTGGGACCTACTCTTTCTGCTCACAGTATTTTGAAGATGTGGAAACAGACAAGGAATACCAGTACTGCAGACTTTTCACACTTCTCATGGTAAGAGGCAAAAGGCACAAAATGGAACAGAGGAAGTTCCACCTGACTGTGAGCAAGAATTTCTTTACTTTGAGGATGGCAGAACACTGGAATAGGCTGCTCAGAGATTTCATGGAATCTTTTTCTCTGGAGACACTCAGCACTGTCGTGAACACAATCCTGTGCAATCTGCTTTGGGTAAGCCTGCTTTAGCAGGGAAGTTGGGCTAGATGATCTCCAGAGGTCCCTCCCAACCACAACCATTCTATGATTTTATGATACCAGAAAATTTCCAGGAGCATACACATTTCCACATTCCTATGCTTGGCAGCAGATCTAAGTCCATGTTTTCAGAACTTTCCAGTTTAACACCAACTACATTTTCCTTTCTTTTGCAGTCAGAAAAAGACCACAATAATCTGGAATAGATTGTTCTGTTCACAGCAAGGATATGAAAAAGCCCTTGCTCAGAATTTCTACTCCTTTGTTTTGCTTTCTCTGAAACCCTAATACCAGTTTGTGCATTCATTCGTTCTTATTTAAAAAAAAATAACAACAACCCCAAATGTAATTTAATTACTAATAGCACTGTGATTAAATTTGGCCTTTCACTTTCCTTCAGAGTCAACCTCCTCAATTCCATCTCCCCAGTGCCTCTCTCTGTAGTATCGATTCGGTACTGTTAACCTTTCTTTATTACTTGTTTATGTTCCCCCATCAGTTTAAAAACATCAATAAGAGGCTTTTTAAAAAGGACAGAAGCAACAGATAGAGAGACATTGAGGAAAGGTCAGGAATGCAGAAGAAGGCAGTGCCTGCTTTGTGGAAGGAGCAAACAGACAGTAGAGAAAGGTTAGTGGTCCTGCTGCTGAAGTGAAGGAAGGATTTGTTTATTCTACAGAAGTGTCTTCTATTGGTGTAGCTTTAGCAGCAGACACAAACATCTCTTCAGCCCAGTCTGAGCTTTGGAGTACTGGGGAGGGCTGGACAGAGCCTCCGTAGTGTGGCTGAGATGTCCTGCAGGATCTTTCCCTTCCTGGATCAGGAAGCTTTAGGTGTGTTGAGTTGATTCTAATTTCTGTTTGAGCGTAAACCCAATCTAAGGGCACACCCTGCTCTGCTCAGGGCTGTGCTGGGTGTAGATGTGTTGGTTGGCTGTGGCAAGGAAGCAGAGTGTCTGCATCAGTGCGTGACTGAGGGCATTCAGCCATCAGGATTTATATCCTCAGGCCAAGCACCATGAAGAAGCCCGAGATAGCTTTCTCTTTTTTGGTGTCTGCTGAACTAGGAAAGCACCCCAGCTCAGAGGAACTGGCTCAGGATCCTCTGCCTTCTCCTCCTCCTTTTCTTGGGCCATAAAGCTGGACTCTGGGCAACTTGGAGTTCACTCCCAGATCAAATCCTCTCCTGAGTGATTCTAGTCCTTCTGCTTTGAAAGGAACAAAGGATTGAGCAGTAAACTTTTAAATTACTTCAGGGGATATGTAAATCCTGCTCAAAGGTCTCCAACAACAGGAGAGAGGCCATTAAGGCCTTCCCATTCTTGGCTCCCCAGAGATATCATGGCAGCCAGGGAGTAGAAGGTTAGTGTGGCGGAGGAGGGGAAGAGACACCTTGTCCACTCCCAGCTCTCTGAAGTCTTAAAGATTTCTGGCACTTAAAAGTTAGGTGCTTCTCACTGATTGCTCTGATGTTACCACTGCCACTAGCAGACCACGCCACTCCTCTGTCTTCAGGAATGGTTTCAGATTTTCCCAGTCTTCGGAAACTCTGTCTTGTACCAGAGAAGGTTCTTCCAATGAAATTGTAAGAAAATATTTACTATTTTTTTTCCTTTTCATGGTTTAAAAGCTGTAATACCTTTAGCTTCCAGGAAGCAGTCTCTTGCCCTGAAGACTTTCCATCTTTTACAGTCCAGTACAGGCACAGTGCAGGAAATATTATACAAAATGGAGAAGACCTCCATTCCACACATTCAGAATGTTCCCTTAAAAGAAGATACAAAATTCATCTTAGCCATTAAAGACACATTTCTCATGACCTTTTAGGAACAGATGTAATTATATATGACATGTCTTCAACTCAGAAAGCTGTAGAAAGCTGTTTTGAGAGGTGACATTGTGGTTAGAGAGGTTCTTGAAATTTTGCATTGAAACCCAAAGGTGATCAGCTAGCAGTCCTTGGCATAAATTTTAATATTGACAGGGGAAAAAATAAAAACAAACATCAGACTAGAAATAGAACAGCATTTTAAATCCTTATGGTAGGTACAATGTAGTCAGGATACTGGATTCTTATTGCTTCTGCGAATAGATGATGTATGCAGATGAGTATTGTGCATTTTCTCATATAATGACATTAATTACTTACTTGAAAGTTCACCTGACAGAACAATTTTTGCTCAAACTTCATGAACAGAAGTTTCCTCTCATCTTACTCCTCAGTCTTAAAGTGAGTTCTTTACCGAGCTATTTGCACAGAAGAACGACTCTTTGTGTTGGGTTGTGCAAAGGGCTTTGATTTTTCTGAAATACCTTCCCATCTGTAAAAATTGTGTCCTGGATTGGGCTGTTTGGTTGCCCCATGAGATCACTGTTCTTGATATTTATCTCCTTAGGCTCTATTTCCACCCCAAGTAGGAAAGACTTGGGAGTTTTAAGCGCTGTTCATTCCTTAAGTTCAACTTTCACCTAATACTATGGAAAGGCAAGGGATAGAATAGATTTCTCTTTTTGAGTGCCCAGTCACCTGAAGATGTTTACAGGCAATCAGTAAAAGTGTGTTAAAGTTTTCATTTTTCTTTCTTTTGAAGTTCTTTATTCCATTACATGATGGATATTTTAGCCTTAGGCATATTGCTATTCTGCCTGTTTACAATAATACTATTTTTTAAACAGTAAGTGGCTTATCTGTCACAGAGGCAGAGGTGACACTGGTTGCTCGCCATCAAGAGAAGGTACACTTGCAAATCACACTTCTGGGTGACAGAAAGTTGAGACGCCAACAAAAAAGAGCATGAGTCCATCTCAGGGAAACCAACTGCATTCTTGTCTCCTTAGTCAGGTATCTTTCTTCATTTGGGGAATGTGCAGTTGCAGGGTGAGCTCATTATAATCTCTGCTGTGGCATTTGTACATAAAACCATTGAGGAACTGTCACTCTGTGTTGTGAAGAATACAGTCACACTTTCAGGGTTGCCAGTTTTACAAATGAAAAAGAAAAGAAGGAGGGTATCCCTGGGCCATGTGGTAAGGGGATGATCTTGTAATAAGTCCTTTGATTCAACACAGGGTCTGGATCACAGTCTCTGTCTTTTATTGTTATGATGTGATTCCAAGAATTGGAGTGAAGTGAAAGACAAAAAAAAAAAAAAAAAAGTTTTGCTCTAGAAAAAGCTGGAGCCAAACTGTATTTCCAATATTGTCTCGGGAGCATAAGTAAAATCCTTTCTGTTGCAAGTTTTTCTCAGCTAAATCAGGATGTCTATCTCCCGTTTTACCCTGGTTACTCCTCATCACTTTCCTGAAAACATTGAGATAAGAGTTTTCTGTAGCAGCACACTTCCCTAGCCAAAAGCATGGTATGTGCAAGGGAAAAAAGCTTCTGCCTGAATGGCTTCCTCCATACTCCTTCTTCTCTTATTTGGAAATAAGTTTGTCACCCAGTCAGGGAACAAAGATGAAGTCTAAACCAACAATGAGTGATGAGTGGAACATACACCTCTCTTAGACCCAGACAGTTATGTGACAGCTCCAGTCCTTGGTGACAATGATTTAAGAACCAACTGATTATAATAGATAGGCAGTAAATCTTCATTTACAAAACAAACAACAACAAAAAAATAACACAAGGTCTCCTTCTTGGTGATTCTGAAGAGCTGCAAGTGCTTAATCTCCAGGAGGAGAGATAGTAGGATAAAGGTTTTGTTCAGAGAGATGGTGGAATAAATGGTTAAAGACAGTGTGAGAAAACTCATTTCAGCAGCAGAGAGAAATATTGGCTGAGCCTTTCAAGTCAGTGTTTTGCAGTGATTCATAGGGATCTAAGCATCTTCTTTCTGAGGTAACTCTTTGCACCAGGGAAGCCAGCACATCCTCAACAGTCAAGATGGGTTAACTGAGGGGATTAAGAACCACTTTTTTAGGCATTATTAGGGAAGAGGGTTTTGCCTTTTTTTTTTACAAACAGTCAGTGGCTCTGCCTTTCTTAGCTCCCCAGTGCAGGTCATGTTTGATGCATAGGTTCAAGCTGAACGCATTTCACTTGTGCATGTGATAACCCAGCAGAGAGATCCAGGCTATTGGAAGCAAGACATCTCTAGGAGTAGAAGCAACATCAAGAGCAATGCTTTTCAGTAATCAAACAACTCACACCATGAAAAATCCTCAGAAGAGAAGCTGGAGAATAGAGTTTGTAGACTCTTCTAGCAGAAAAGACTGTATTGCAAATGAAAGCCAATTCTTGATCTTACCTATTAGCAGTGGATCAAAATTTCAGCTTTCAAAATCAATGCACATAATATTAAGAATAATAAGGCCATATTAAATTAATCTTAAAAATAATAAGGTCATAATAAACTAAAATTTGGAAGAAAAAAAAAGGTAAAAATACTAGGAGTATGATGGAGTATTAGAGGACCACATTAAGAAGAAACATGTAGACTCATTGTTGTAGATATCTTCTCGTCAAGACTGCCTTTGTGGAACATACATTGGTCCAAGCATATATTTTGTGTTGGTTA
Organism: Corvus hawaiiensis; assembly: GCF_020740725.1. NCBI lineage: Eukaryota > Metazoa > Chordata > Aves > Passeriformes > Corvidae > Corvus > Corvus hawaiiensis. Next base: position 11,619,358 of record NC_063220.1, on the reverse strand, counting down.
ATTAGGTATCAGTTAGTAATATCAATGAAATGTCATAGCTTTTATATTCAAGCCAACCTGAATAGGTCCTCCTGATCCTAGAGTATCAGTCAGGGAGGAAATCATTGAGCATGAGGAGAGACTCGAAAGTGGAGTCCAGGCTCTTGGCTGTACTCTGAAGAACTCAATTCCTAACCAGCTCTTGATTCCTTAATGAAGCACTTTTGACCCCTCAGAAATATTCTAATGGGGCTCAGTGTAGCCTGCAAATACAGATAGAATTGTTTTCAAGAAAGGATCCAACTTACATACAATGAAGTAATTTTCTGTAATTATGATTGTGTACTTTCGGTAATTAGTCCAACCAAAAGAAAGAAAGTAACCAAGGATTTTTTATTAAATCCATTGCTATGATATTGATACTTATTGAGGTAATTTGCTTGCTCATGGATACATAGACTGAATGACTAAACAAAGAGTAATTCTAAGAGAAGGAATAATTAATAAAAACCTGTCAAGGAAAATAAACAGATTAACAATAACTAACTCCTAGATTTCAGCTATACTAACAATGATTAACTGTCCTTTCCTTTGGACAGACAACTGCTCAGACACTTCTAAAGTAACCCTTTATCATAGCTTATGATTTTAAGCTTTTCTGAATAACAAGAGCTGATTTAAGCTGATCTAAACTGTTGCCTGGTTTAGTTTGTGCTAGCTGCTCCTTGTTTCACCAGACTCTATTAGTCTTAGCTATACTTTGCTCCATTTCTCAACTCACTATATTCTCCAGCTGTTTCTCTGTTTTGCTGCCAGATTTTGCAACTTTAGCGCCTGTGAGAGTGGAGAAGAATGCACAAATGTCAGCTCAGCTCACAGGAAATTAGGAACTAGCTTTTTCTGTTCATACAGCTGCAAATTCTCCTGCTTCTCCATGTCCCATCTGTAGCCTTTGAACTACACTGCTAGAAGACACTGTGAAAAATTAATGGGATGCCCAGACATAGCTAATTAGCTTAAATTTCTGTGCACTACTGTAGACACAAGCTTCACCTCCTTTACTGCGTAATTTCTAATTTTTCAATTATAACACAAGAACACAGAATAGCCATATTTCAGGCAGCGTTTTCCCTTTCCACAATCCTCATTCTTATTCTTATTCTTATTCTTATTCGTATTCTTTTCTTATTCTCTTTTCACCACATGCCCACTACATAGTCCTCTTTTTGTTGGTGTATTTTTGTTTTTTTTTTTCACTGTGTTTGTTCTTCTGAAGTTAATGAGGGCTAATGAGATATAGGAATCTTGCCTTTATACAAGTCTTGGCTCCAACCTTTCCTGTACATCTAAACCTTTGGCTAAAAGTGATCAGAAACAGATGATGGGCAGATTCACTTTTGTCAGGAGTCTCTGTCTAAGCCATTACCAGCTACCACAAACAGATTGTACCAGAAAATTGGGATCTCAGTGAAAAAATGAAATTTGAAATAAATTCCTTTTTTTCAGTATCTTCTTGAGAAAGAAGCAATGCCTCATATTCAGCTGTACCATAATTCCTGAAATACTCTGGAGTGCTTTTCCTTTAGGAAGGAATATGTAATTGTATCTAATGGTATTAGCTGTTAATCCTTGCTATAATATTTATGTTTTAGGACAACTGGTGTCACTATACAGTCCCTATGTGAACATCCCTGTCTCAAACACCATACTGTTCAAACTGACAAGGCAGACAAAGGCACAAAGAGACTCTCATGATTCTCATCTTAGAGCTAAAAATTCAGACCTTGGGGTCATTAGACAAGCATTTTGTTGTCATAAAGCGGTTTGCTGCTGAACAGGGAGATGAACTGAATCTTGGGTTCATGTTTAACAATAACTAAATCAGTTTGGAATAATTATTTGAAGAAACACAATCCAGCGGTGAGTGGTCTCCTGGATTCAACTCATTTGGTCTTGTAGGACAAGGTGCCAGAAAGAAGAATCATGTGGGCATGACACACACAAAAATATCTGCTATTAGGATGGTATGATAATGCTGCAATTTGATTTAGCTCTCAAATCAGAAAGTTAGAAAGGAGGAAAATACAGACTGGAAAACTTGTGATAAACTGCTACAAATATGTTTTGGAGACGTACATCTGACTGTGTTTGATGAAAGCATCTTGATAACTCTTTTGTTGGGTTATGTTGCATATCTAATGCAGTCAACAATCAATCTTTCTGCAGGGAGTGCTTGGGTGTGAAGACAGCTTCCTCTGGAATCCTGATCCCAGCTATGAAGTCCATTCCCACACTCCTGTCTACCACCAGCCCTGTCACACTCCCAGACAAGTACTGTTTCTCCACCAGCTGCTTTCACAGCCTGTGCTGGCTCTTTAAAAAACCCCTGGATCCAAGTGTTCAGCTGCACTGCTGCAGAAAACACAGCTATAAAACATCTGGAAGCATCTTAGGTCCCTCTCTCCAAGGCAGAGAACCCAATGTGTTTGAAGACCTGAGCAGGGTCTCTATATCATACAATATCACAGTTATTGTGGCCATTCTCTGGTGACATGAGGCCTTGGTGCAATGGTCTTTGAGCTCCTGAGGGCAAAGCACTGGGGAGGGAGGGAGCATGGCCATCTCCAGCAATCGATGCAGATTGCCTCCTGGCTCCGTGCTTTACAGAGGGCACCATCTCGACTGAAGTGCCAATACACACAGCTGAGGACTTCCCTGAGCCTCCTCTTAAGCCCCAGGTTTCAGCTCAAAATGCCTGATATGAGAGGGCCATGCTGCAGCCTGCCAAATTGTTGTTTTCCTACTAGGATGATGAGAGAGTGTTTCACATGCCCTGAGGCAGCCTGGATAGTGTTAGAAGACTGTCCTGGCTAGAGGAAAGCAAACTTCTTTGTTGTTCTCCAGTGAAATTTCCTAGCTTTCTACACATATGAAGAAAAAGCTGCATTGGATCTGAAGGCTCTGCAGCTGAAATGGTGCAAGTATGCAATCTTTCTGTCAAAGCAAAAGTGAAAACAGGAATGCAGTGTGAATGCTAGGGACTCCCATAGAATCAAACAGCATCATGGACGTGAACTCCATCAGAACTGTGAACTCCAGAAAGGCCATTTTTGCCTTAAGAAGCAGTGGCTTAGTGCAGTCTGGGAGAGTGTGTCAAGGAAGTACTGCTGCTTGCTTGCCCTGCTCTTATATTCTTCCTAGGGGATCTTCTAAAGTCTAATGTTGGAGATGCTCAGCTGATGGGGCGAAACCTAATGGTGCAGCTTTGATGTGGCCCCTTACCAAGATTTCTGCTGTGACACTCTTGATTCTCTTTCAGAGCGAAATGAGTAAGCAAAGAAATGAATTATCCAGGAAGACAGAAGAAGCTCATGAAATCTAAGGCGTCATTGCAAAACTAATAATAATCATTGTAGTAATAAGTGATCTGTCTTGCTCCAAAAATAGTACAGTCTTTTTAAGAGCTTTGACTTTGAATTTTCCTTAGTACTGGTCTAAGTTACTCAGTAAGAGCTGTTGTCTTCCATCCCCCATCTAGTACACTTTAAAATGGAGGGGGGATATTTTAACAACAGAGAAGTTGCAAAATGTGACATCTATTCATATCTATCTCACCACCAAATCGCTGTGTCTATATAAATAAGACAGGTAGACAACTTTAAAGCTCCTTGGAAGGAGATATTTGGGGACAGAAATGGTCATGCTTTGCTTGCCAAGTGGGACACGGTGTTCAGGATGATTCTGTGACCTAAGTATCAGACAGCCATTGACAAAGGTAGAACTGCTTGCAGGATCATCTTTTCGTTATGCAGAAGAACTGGTGGTCTTTGCTTTTAGCCAAGAGGTTTACGTGCTTAATGCTGTATGGGAGCAAAGGGTTCACAGCATAATGAGTCAGAGAGCAAAGCAGAGCTTAGATGGGTTTTTAATGTGGAATTATTTAAACCCATGTTGTTGGAGAGGGTGAGCACAGCTGGTGTGTGTGGCTTTCACTGAGCAGCTTCAGGAGGTGGCCAGGCCTGGCTTCTCTAATGCTTACAGTGCACAGCTCCCCAGAATTAAAACCCCATGCAAACAGACTAAAGTGTTTGTGACTTCCAGCCATGTCTGAATTTTAAGAGTATCTTGGAGAAATGAATTTAAATCCACATCCCAGAGGCAAAGAATGCCATAAGCTACTGAATTACTCCTGGCCCTTTTCCCTATTTGTATAGCACTGTCTCTACAAGCAAATCCCTTATGTCCTTTCATTCATGCATCCAGGTGGTGTATTTAACTGGCGTCATCCCCAAACCTGCTCTTCACAGCATTTAATAGTCCACCATATGGGTCAGTTTCAGGTGTGGGAATTGTTCCCACTGAGCAGTGTGAATCCTTGAACTCAGGGCCCTTCCTTCCCCTTCCCTCTGTTAGAGATCACGCTTACATGCACAGAACAAGTTCCTGTGGGGTCAAATCAACACTGTTTTGATGTGACTGGCATTCACAGCTTTTTATCTTGGCTGCAATGGCTTTGGGATGACCACATTCATAAAGGAGTCTTTGTAAGTATGTACATTTAAAAGTAATTTTAGAAGCAAACTTCAGGTAGTTTTAGAAAAGTGGATATATGGACGGATAGATGGACAGATGGATAGATAGAGGCACAGGCAGAGGTTTGACACAGGGCCGATCATCTGTGACCCCAGACTTGTGACTCTGGGGATTTCATGAGGTGGATGTTAATTAATCCCTTGCAGTGCTGGCACCTGAAAACACTTTTGGTCTTTTTGAGTATCTGAAGCCACCCACTTCATCTGTTTGCACTTCAGTTTCCTCAGCTACAGTGTACAGGTAAAATATCTTTGCCCTTTTTTTCCTAGCTGTGAGAGTTGTGTCTGTGATATCACTTTCTAAGGGCAATATTCTTCACTTGAGTTATGGTGATCCTTCCAAACTCCCGTTCCTTGAGATGCTTTGTGCTGCTGCCAAAAGCAGGACTACACATTGGTGTAGCAGGAGAACACACCATCTCATTAAAATGCACTTACAGACAGAGACCTTAGGCATTGCACTCAGACCAGTTCTGACCTCTGTAACATGTTTCTGCCACGTGGACTAAACAAAACTCTTTCTTAAGAGAGACCAGCAAAGCTCCTGAGGGGTGAAAAATCATCTCTCATACATGAAGGTTCAAATAACACCTGTCTCCAAATTCTACCCCACAGCAAGTAAGGACTGCTCAGCTGAGCAGTGGGACATACACGTGTTTCTAGCCCATTGCTGAGGAAAGTTGTCAGGAATCCATTTTAGGTGAATCTGATGTATTTTTTTTGTCTGTGATGGACTAGCAATCTGGCCAACAGTTGAGGGGTAGCTTTTTAAGATGCTACCTGAACTGCTTTCTACTGAAATACAGTTCCCAGGCATTTCTCTGTGTCCTCCAGTGTTTCTCTATGCTTTTTATCTTTGTCCTGTAAAGTAAGACAGAGCTGTACTAGTCCCATTAAGGAGATCAGATAGTGCATCTCCATGATCCCCATTAACATCAGGAGCTGATCTAGGGTAGAAAAGTGCATTTTTCAGCTCTGTTCCTCCAGTCCCTCAGCTCCTGCAGACTGCACAGCTCAGTCTGAATTTCAAAGGATTATTGTCTGGAGTCTACTTTTGATTATAATGATATAAAGCTGGAGTCCTCTGGCTTTGAGGGACAGGTCTATTGCATTTGCAAACAGACACAGGTTTTCAGAGAGCAGTTTTGCTCCCAGTCTGATGTGCAAACTTCCCCTACCTTTCTCCCTGGCCTCCAGCTCCTTCCAATCACTCATTCTGAGATTTTATTTATAAATGAGTAATGAACAGGGAGAGAGTAAATGATCTGCTGAGGGAACCAAGATGAACCTTATTAATATTCTGTCTTTTCTCCCAAGTCATAGGGTAGGTGACCCCAGCCCCATCAGGGAAGTCCTGCCTGCTCAGTTCTTTGGAGAAACAATTATAAAATGCAAATATTGACACAACACATCAGTATCTCACAATCTTCAATATTATTTCCTGGACACGGGTTACATGTGTGTAACATCTAATAAGTCTTTTTCTCATTAGACTGTGATTGCTGTTCAAATAAGATTGGGTAAGGAGGGGAGGAGGCTGAAGTGAATGTGTTTTTTCACGAGCCAAAACCCACTGAACAGGAGTCACATCAGACACATCCCAAATATTTCTATTTGCACCCTTAACCGGCTGCTGGGGTCACAGCTCTTCTCATGTCAGCTGCATCCTGGGAAAGGCTGTCCTCATTTTAGTGGGAAGAGAAAGGCTTAAAGAGCTCAAGTTTGGGGGTGTGGAAACAGGGGGAAAATGAGGTCTCCGGGTGTCCAGTCCCTTCTTACCATTGTGTCCACAAAAATACCCCACACAGAGCTCTCCTCTGCCTGAGTTTGTTTCTCAGGAAACTGAGGCTACGCTGTCTTTTTTTCCTTTGTCAAGGCTGGGTTTGAATTAGAGGAAAAACCCTTGTAGACCCTGGATTGGGACCAAGACTCTCAAATGAGCTGATGTGTGCTAAAATTATCACACAGGCAATCTAGGAAAAGCCCTCTGATATCACAGTCAGAAAAAAAAAAAAACCAAAGAAAAAGATAGCACAAGGGATTCCCAGCCCCTGGGAACAGCATTTGGTAAAGGATGATATGAAAACAGAGGGAGTTTAATGAAGAAGTCAAGCCTGAATTTGTTTGTTTAGCAGCTCTGCCTTTTGATGGATATGGCAAACCAGGTGCATTGTCGAGCACCAAGAAAAACTCCAACTTAAAAATGGAGTAAACTAGAATTTATTGAGAGGTATCAATATATTAGTCCAAACAAAACAAGAAATAAAGAAAAAAAATGTTAGGTGTTATAGGTGTTAGAATGTCTTCTTTTTATGCTTGGATACTGCTAAATGGTTCCTGAGTGGGAAAAATGAAGCCCAACTCTCAGAAATTCATCCTGATGATGGGACAGTATTTTTGCCTCGTAAAGCTGTATCATGCTAATGCTATTGCTGTCATACCAATGCGGTTTATGATTTCTGCTTGAATTTTCTTGCTGTTCTCCATTTTTAGAAGCCTATTAAAATAACCATGTTACCTGCAAAGAAGGATAGTCTTGCAGTATTCACACATGGAAACAAGACTCAAGAGATCTGGATTTGAGTACTGATGGCCTCCCTGGACTCCTACATAAGCTTAAGCAGTGGCTCAGGGTGTGGGTATGGAAATGGGTAAACTTGCATTGCAAGACAAGCTGTCTTCATTATAAACAAAAAATGCAAAGCCTGCAAACACAAGATACAGGCTTTAGCTGTTCTAGTTGTATCCCAGGAATGACAAACTTACCCCTGGATTAATCAGGGATAAGCATTTCATCATCTAGGACATCTACCATTTCCTAGTTTTTCCTCCTTTGTACACAGTTCTGATGGGGTGATTTGTTGCATTTTATATCCTGTATTTTATTTCTCAGTTAAGGTGACTTATTCACAGTCCTTTATTATGTTATATCTTGAGCTGGGAGGAACCTTTGCAGATGAGCTGCTATTGACTGAATGAATTCAGAAATTCAGGGTGTTTTGGGTGAATCATTTCCATCAAAAAAGCGAAAAGTGAAAATAAGAAAGCCCTGCTGTGCTCAGTCAAAGCTTTTGCAGAGGTTTCATTTCTTCTTTTGGAAACACAAATGATAGGACTTTTGTTAATTAATCTTTACAATAATCCCAGAAATCAAACCTCTTTTTTATAAACTAATAGTTATTCTTTAGTGAAGTGATTCCAATTGGAGACGTAGAAACCCTTTTATCAATCTAAACTGATTGATTTTTTTGCTTTGTTTGGTCAGTGGTGTAAATGCACAAAAGAAAAATCAATTGTTTCTGCCAGGTCTGTGTTTTATGAGGTGAGAGCCTTAACACCTCTTGTCTTTAGGTCTGCCCCCTCCACAGGCTGTGGTTACAAAAGCATTTCTTTTGGCAGTTGTTCTGATTTCAGCTGGGCTCCTCCTCTAAGAACCCATTATCTTGCCACCTCTTTCCCACCCTTGGCTATGCATTTTTTTATCCTGCATGGCTCTCTTCACCATGGTCTTTAAGGGGCTATCTAGATCATGGAATTGATCTGGTTTAAAAAACCCTTTCCTTCCCTTACCCCTTTTAATAAGGTTTATTTTTAATCTAGTTCCTTGAGTGAGTGATCAGAGAACAACGTGATTCACCAGACGGTCACATCAACGCAGCTGAACTGGTATTTTACCCAAATGAGATTTAAGCACTAGGAGGAGGTGGAGCTGGAAGAGGGGACTTGCAATTGTCACTGATTTAAGCACTATCTTCTGATGGCCTTCAGTCAGAGCTGAGATTGCAGATTCCTTTGGACTCCACTGGTTTTAATCTACTGCTAATGCTGTGGGTTTGTCAATGCAGGATAAGGCTTAGTATGGACTATTAAATAAAGAATTTATCCAGTATTGATTTAACTCCTGCTAGGTTATCCAGCCTTCCCTCACCCTGCTGCTGCTTCAGTTTCATTGCTATTCATGTCTGAATAACTGTTAGTAAAAATTAGGGTTGGTAATTTGGGTTTGTAATTGGATCTGATAACTAAATAAGTAGGAGCAGGGGAAAAAAAAAGAAGTAATAATGTGCTAATTGTGAATAATTACAAGCCCAAATTAACAACTCTATTGCCTCTTCTCCAAAACAAACATGCCCCACTTCAATTGAGTTTCAGAAACTAAACGGCATCTGCTGCAGGTTCCCAAGCAAAACCTAGAAAGAAGGGTGATTCTAGCAAGTCCTCAGCACTGACTTTTCAGAACCAAACTACTTGACTGGAAAACTGTTGCAGTGGGGATCCTGCAACACGCATATATCAAACCAGGAGTCCCGTGGAAAGGAAATATATACGGACAGACAGATTCTTGCTAGCTGTTTCAGAGATGTTTATTTCTCCAGCCGCATGGCCGGGGCTCTGCCCAGGAACTGTTCCAGTCACGGGACCAAGGGTCCTTCTGCCCGCGCAGGGAACACAAACCAACCAATGGGAACGAGGCTGAGCAGGGACAGGGAAGCCCCGTGTGTCCCCTCAGGGCCCCTCTCCCAGGGCTACACGGCAGGGGAGGGACCCCAACACCTCACCCGTTTTATTTTAATAAAAGGAGAATGAAAACAACTGGATAAACATAACAAGAACAGTTTCAAGACAAAACAAGCCACCTTCCTGAGTCTTTAAATGTCCAATCAGATTCTGTGGAACATCTTAGGGCTGACAGAAGGGAGACAGAACTCTCTGAGCATGCTTTGTGGGGAAACTGAGGCAGGAGAGGGTTTAACTTCTTCCCTCCCCCTTTTCATCCCCCACTCGGCATTGGAAAGGGATTTTTGGGGAAACAATTGGCAAAAGCATGGTTTTGTGAGGGAAACCATGGGTGAAAAAACGGATTGGGAATACACTGGGGGTAATAGGACATAGGGTAAAAGGGAAAGGTGGGATTAGGAAAGGGAAACTGTAGGGGGGGCTTACAATGGAGATACTGTCTAACATGACTACGATTTTTTGCAGAAAACATCCTTGACCCGGGTTCATGGCACAGAAGTGGTAGCTCTGGCAAAAGCAGTTTTCAGAGATGAGCAAGAGCTGAGGGACAGAGCACAGGGGGACATTTCTGCACACCTTTCATACCCTGCTGCAACAAGCAAGTCTGAGGAGTTCCTGTGAGAGAGTTATAAGCAAGTGGAAAATCAAACAAAACTTTTCCCTCTATTACTACAGCCTTCAGTTGCCATCTCAAGGTCCCCCCTGTCATGCCAAGGAAGTGATTTTGGAAACAGACCTTACCTTGGCTATTTTTCACTTGCCTATCTTTTGACACATGGCTCCTGACAAATCGCCTTGCACGCAGTATTAACATGTTGATTGACTGAGGAGGAGGTTGGCCTGTATGTGGGGTGGGCCAATTCCCCCAAAAGATCTAGGCTTATTTTCAAGCAAACTTTCTGTGTCACTGTGGTTTTGTCACTAACAAGCAGCCTTGTTGCTACAGTCCCAATCAGCATGGCTGGGAAGCTGGACAAAGCACTGGACAAATTAACGAGTATTTCTGTCCTTCTGTTGAATTACAGTTATGGGAATCTCATTCTGTGTTGCAGCTCATTTGTGGTTGATAAAATGGAGACTACTCTTATGACTCTATGTGTCACTTAGAGCTGTGACCACAAATGTAGAGTGGAATCCTTGTCCAAAAACTTCTGCACCACTCAGAACCTGGCCATTGCCTTCTCCTGACAGACAATTGTTACACTGTGTTCTATGAATTTATAGGCGAGATCTGCATCTTGAATGGTGGTTGGCAGCATCAAAATGTTCATTCCCAAAAGGCAAGAAATATTTTGGTAATCTGGATATTTTTGAACTGCCGCAAATAGCAAGGTGGGTTTAATAGGATATTCTTTAAAAATTCAGAAGTACAGTTCATTTGAAGGTTGACATCACCCTGGCTTGAGAAAATGCCTTTGCCTCTGACTGATATTCTCACTTTTCTTTCCCCAAAAATCAGCAACGGAGCCCTCTTGGCCCACTGTGGTGTCCTGGTTTAAGCTTATGGGTGACATTTCTAATAAAAACTGTCACACAGTGACAAATCTGTCTATTTCCTTATGAGATTGCAAAAAAGGGTTTACCTAGAGTTCAGTGTGTATAAGAGTATTTCTTCATCTTTTACCAGTATTTTGCATTACAAACTATTGGCAAAGAGGCAAGGAAACAATCAATAACTAGATCATTCAGTACCCTGAGGAGGGATCTAAATTGTAGAACACTGTTACCCTCTGGACTTGCGTGCACAGTTCAGAAATACTGCAGCTGCGTGGGCATGAAGATAAAAATCATGATGATAGATGTCCCAGAGGCAGATTTCCCTGTATCTCTGGGAAAATTTTTGGGAGAAATAAAAAGCCACTTTGTTAACCTGTATAACCTTTATCTGAATATACCAGCTTTCACAAAGTGTTCATTTACACTTTTGTTTTGCCCATTTTTTGCCACTCACTTCAGGTTCTCCTGTTTGCATCGCCTAATATGGACTTGCAGTTGTCTCAGCTCCTAAATTTGCAAGCTCCTGTTTAATCCATCAAAGTTCCTCAGCCCCTCCATGTACAGAGGAACACTTTTTTACTCTCCCTCCGTCACTATACACAGTGTCCATCTTGTTGCTGCATCCAGTTAAAAAGTGGGAATACAAGAGTTGTGGTACATCATGACACTCAGCAAAACAGGTAATCTTCTTTGATTCCTGCTTCTTAGAACAGCTTCAGTTTTTCAGAAATTTCCAATCATCTTGTCTCTTCTCTCTTGGGAATGTTTTTCTTTGGCATGTTGTTTCAGAATATTGTACATGTAACACATTTACAAGCAGTTTGCTACATTAGCTCTGTATATCCTTGAGCACTGCGCAAAGTCCCAAGCAGAATACTGAAAAATGAAACAAAGCTGGGATTCAGGTTGTACAAATGCTTTTCTCTTGTTACCAGATTTGCTGTCCTCCAAGGATGCACAGGTCTGAAGTGCTCTGCATCCTTACAGTGGCTGCAGTACTTGCCAGTGTACGGACAAAATACTCCTACTGAGCAGGGGGTCTCCTATGTCTTTCCCTCTCCCTCTCTGTCTGTTTCTCTCTGTACACGTCTTCAAAAATGGGAAGATGGGGTTGAAATGTTTTCTCTGTCCTCCCACTCTTTTTTTTTTCTTTTTCTGAAGCCTTTCTCCTCCTCCTTATTCTATTCTTTGTGTCTGTTGCAAAGCACACTGAAGCAGTCTGCTCCTTGTCACATTTTAAGAGGAAAATGATGCTGATATTGGACTAAATGCAGAAAGAGACTTTCCCCTTGTGAAAAACTGCCTAATTGATGTCAAATCAAATAACTTTAAAGAGCTGTGATGGCTACAAATCGGATCAGAGGGGGCAATACCAGTTCATTCTACTTCACGCAGGAGTTGTGCTTTGCAGTTTAAGCGACAACACTTTGGCATTCAGAGCTTCTTTATAACCCAAACAAATCAAATCTCAAATCTTTTTGATCTTGATGCCTGACAATAGCTTATGATTAAAACTGCCACACTGGAGCCTGGGAATGGATTATTATTATAAATAGCTGCAGTCGTGCCATTCCCTGTTCTTTTCTGTGGGTCTGGAGGCTTGAGACAAGAAAAGCTGGGGAAAGTGTAATAGATAATAACATGAGAGGTCAAGTGAGACCACGGGAAAAATGTTTTTTCTAATAGATTAATTTTAAAGATACTAAAATTCTCTATCTCTTCACCTCTGTCATTCAGATTTCAACCTAAAGGGTAACAAAACATAAAGGAAATAGTTTTAAAAGCTAAAACCTATTTTCCCAGTGATGGTTCTCTGAATTAGAACTGAATTATCTATTGCTTTGTGTTAAAGAAATACAGTTTTAGACAGTGTCCGTTCACTGTAGCACAGAGATGCAAACTCACTCTTCGCAGGTTCATTATGGCATGTGAGTTATCCTAAACTCTGCTCTGGGCCATAGAATATGGTAAATTCTTTAAAGAAAAACAAGAAGTCCAAAAATTAAGCTAAAAATGGTTGTGAGCAGTGATGTCTAGCAGAAGGAATTAGAAGCATTAGAGGAATTTTTAACCAGGAGGATAATCAATTTACAGTTGAGGGGAAGTTTTCCTTAGTTGCATTTGGATCCAAAAGCATTAGAGGGCCTCAAGCCTTTTCCAATACGGTTATTAGAGAGGATGGGACACAAGGCACTTTTACCCCAGAATACTCAAGGCACATCAAAGACCCTTGACTGTGCCAGCCAGCCTGTCTGAGAGGGCAGATAGTGCACAGGACACTGCCAACAGAGCTGGGAGGCTCTCGGCTGGGGGGTGGCTTGAAATCACTCAAATAACATCACTTCTTTATTTCTGCCAAGAACTGTGAGCTCCATTAATTGTATGATGAAAGCATAGGAATATCTGTACCTGTTCAGATCAAGAGCTGTCAGAGTTTTCCCTCCAGCTGTAGCCATCAGCAGGTGCCTAGGGAACAGTAAGAATGAGACAAGTGATTTTTCAGTTTCCCCCAGATAGTCTCCCTACCATCCTGTTTTGTATTGGGAGACTTCCTGAACCTGGTTTCTTCTTCCTACCGAGCAGAGGAACCTTTCTGGAAAACAGGAAAATCTTCAAAATGAAAATTCTTTGGATGTTTTTTAAGGCAATGGACTAGATCTTTCAGTGGATTAAAAAAGCACAGTAGAAATGAGGCTAATTGGTTGATAGCATTGCAGGCAAAATGATTCTTCTTACTTCCCAAATTTTGAACATTTTACTTTAAAAAAACCCTTTTTTTTTTTTTTGGTTTTGTATTTATGTATGCAATAAAAATATATAATGAACTTAGATGAAAATAAGTAATGAAAACTTTAGAAAATGTTTCAATTTTTTAATAAAGCCCTTGCTTGGCAATATTCTGTTATTCTGTTAGGAAGGACAGTTCAAGCCATGTCAAACCTTATGGATAGGATTGCCCAGATCTGCTCTGTGGATCTCATTATATGCCAATTCAGTAAGAAAGTATTGTGTATTTTCAGGAGGAGCAAACCAGGTTTTAAAGTTGACTTTAATTTTTGGTGGTTTATAGATTCTTTTTTTTTTTTTTTAAGAATAAAAATGGAAGGCAAGATAAGCCATGTGTTCAGGTGGGTTTAGTATAAATTAACATCATTCCTTGCAGATGGGACTTTGCATATTCTAAGGCAGCCAGGCTGTATGTAATGTTTTACTCTCTGCAGAATGATAATTAGTATTAAAGACTGATTCTCAGTCTGATTGCTGGCACACATTTACAATTTATCTCATGGCAAGCTCTGGTTAGAAGACATTTTCAGAACTGATTGGGAGTTAGGCAAAAAAGATTCATGTTAAAAGACAACCATTATAATTTAGTTAACAGACAGTCTTAAACCTAAGATTAGACTTTCAAGTTGTTTTTAGTATTGATGAACTGTAAAATTCCACTCCTCTATGGGTGTGTGGAGGAGGGAAGGGTGGAAAATTATAGCCGAGGTGTACACTCAGACTAGAGAGACCAGACAAGCTGAACCAGGTGGTGAAAGCCAATGATAAGAAAAGAGCATGGAAAAAGAAAGTTTTACCGCTGCTTTTCACTGTTTAGTTTTGGTACTGAGAGAAATACCAGCTTTGTTTCTTTGCTTTGCACCCACAGCACGAGTCAGGAATTGATATGGCAGATCACCTTTAATGCCGGAAACCGTTTGTCTTGTAAATGCAAATGGTGGCCAATTAAATAAAACTGGAAAAATGTGCCTTTTCTGCTCTTTACATTACAATACAATGCTGATCTGACACACGAGCAAGAAATCTTATGCTGCAACAGTGGCCAAAAGTAGAGAGATAGGGATTCGAATAATCGTTAGTGACATGAACCCAGTATAATGGCTTATAAGAAGCCCTTTTCTTTTTGCAGTAGTCTATAGAATTGTCAATATGACCAGTGAACTTGGCTTTGAGGAACAAATCACAAAGAATTTAAGGACAACAGGCTAAAACAACCTCAATCTTTTAGCACTGGAATTCACCTGTAAGGACTTTCATTACAATGAAGTGTTCCTACCACCTTTAATTTTCAGGCTTTTTCAGTCATCTTGGCCCATTCAGCCCTTGCCCTCTCTGTCGAGGCTACCCATGAGGAGAATCAATGTCTGTGTGTGATGGTAATTTTTTGGGATGTGGAAATACCTTCAGCGAAAAGACCCTAAAGACATCATATTCTTTCAATAAAATTTTTTCAGCCCAAAGCAAGACAATAGTTACCATATTACTGTGTCTTGGATGCAAAATATCAGGCTTTGAAACTCTGCAGCATTGAGCTAACAAGCCTGCCTGGTGGTGTGGTGTGAAGGGGCAGTGATTTAAAGATCATTTTAAACATTTACTCTCTTTATTGCAGTGAAGACTTTCCCTTCCCCAAAATTTAAAATTTAAAATGTGCCTCCTCTGAGCATAAGGGCAGTGCTTTTTGCTTTCTGAGATGGAACAAAGTATTTCTGCGATGAAAAAAATATGATTTTGATTTTAAGCAGTAGGAACATTTTCCCATTGCATATTTTTCATGCTGTGGAAACTAACCATCCACCAAATATTTCAAATGTGAACTCTCAAACAGCTCTGCTGAAAGAAATTTTCCTCCTCATTTTATATTAAAGCATAGCCCTGAAAGTTGTGATTGCAAATAATACGCTCCCAGCATCCCTTCCCCCAGATATCATGGTATCATTCCCCAAATTCCTTATGCATAAAGGAAGTTTTCCATCCCATTTGTAGGACCTGAAAAGAAGAAGGATGAAGTTAATGGGATGGAAAGGAAGTGGGTAAGTAAGGAACCATATAATTTCATTTTTAAACCTCAAAATGGGGGGGAGGGTGGGGGGAGGAGACAGAACAAACAATCCAAATACATGGTTCATAGATGTGTACATTAAAAAGTACAATAGCACAGACTCCTTCATCTAGTGTAAAACTGTACAGGCTCCCTTGAGCTTTGGTGTATAACACTGATTTACACCTTCTAAGAGTCTGACATGGGAGATTAGTGAGGCTAATTCCTCTTTAAAATAAAAAAAATATATAATTTGCCTTAATCCATTTAATATTTGACATCCCATTAACCTAAATTAAATGCTTTCTTGTGGGTTTTTAATTTAGCACACTGACCCCCAAAATGGAAAGGCCATTCACAATTACAACCCCCACAGTGCAGCCGCCACAGTCTCTGGTTTGCAGGCATCCCTATAATCCCAAACATGTTTCTCATCTTGGCAAGCAGGAAACCTTTCTTCTGCGTGTGAGGAGCAGCAGATTTTCACTGATGAGGTTTTCCGTTAAAGTTCGTTAATTTATGTTCTTTGGCAAACTAATAAGGGGAAGGAAAAGAATATATATGGCCATTATTTTACTTCCTGAGGTTTCATGGGTTCTATAGAAATTTTCCAAAGGGTGAGAACCACCTGCAAAATATGCACCCCAGGAAAAGCCTGGCCGAGTTTCCCCACATCAGCTGGCAGCTCAGGTCTGCCCTGTGCTTTGAGGGTAAGGTCAGAGGTCAGGCAGGAGGCTGCCTCTGGAGGGTCAGGTTTAGTTTGCCTTGAAGACTTGACAGAAATCTCTCCAGGCAGCTCTGAGCTCTACTGTAAAACAAAACATCAGGGTGCTTCTCATCATGGCAAAAGGGCTTTTTGAAGAGAGACAGGAGCAAATGCTTTCATATTGGTCATGCCATGTTGCTGTCAGGTGGAGCATGCAAGGAAGCTTCAGGCATGAACATAAGCAGCAGAAACTGTCCTGAAGCTCTGGAGATACAAGGAATTTTTTAATGCAGCCTGTTGCTATGCCTTCACTGATGATGGCACCCTGCATCAGGCTAGAGAGAAAGCGTTGCCTAATTTGTTTTGGAGACAGCCCAGTGATGTACAAATCAGGGTAGCTTAATTAACTGGAAGGTGTGTGCAGAGATAAGTGTTTAGGTGCCCAAATTGTCACTCTGGTCTGTTGCCTCACTCTCTGTACAGCAGATGCCTCTGACATACGTTTGTCTGCTGGGCTCAGTGGGCAGCTGGGGCAGCTGAGCCAGCTGAGTGATGGAAGGTGGCTCAGTGCCCTCACCCGCAGCTGGGATGAAGATAATGGTAATTACAGGATTGTATTTATCATGAAATGCAACAGCTTTTGGTGAGGCTGTTGCTGTGTGCTCACTCGGATGAAGTGTCCCACCAAGCTGTCCATCAGAATAGATCTGCCCAGCTAGGTCTGGCCCTGGGGCTGACCTACACGCTGGAGTGACCTACACCTCTCAAATGGTGAGAGTTTCTGTCTGCTATTACAAACAAAGAGAGATATCAAGCACCTATTTTCTGACTAAAAGTCTCATTTTAGGTACCTAAACCAAAAATTGAGTCTATCTCCTTGCTAAGCCAGAAAGAGACAAAATTTTTAGTTTATCTTTCAAGTGTTTTGCACACAGGTATCTAGATATAGCTCAGTATTTCCAGGGCTAGAAACTCATATTTGGTCCTAGACCTTAGCCTGAAAAAGTACTGATGTGTCTTCTCTTATCCAGGCCAGCCAAGTAATTCAGGGTGGGGACAAATCCATGGACCAAAAATACGTCTATTATTTTTTAGCTCATGTAGTCTCAGCTCTCCTTTTAAAAGAAAAAAGAATTCAATCCACCAAAATCCCAGTGGATCGACCAACCTCCCCGTCATCTGCCTTAAGAGGGAATGAAATGAATTTAATCTCCATAGATTGCATTGTACACCGCATTGCCAGCTGTTTTCTAGCAGGGGCTGCTGGTGCTCAAAGGTCATAGTGCAAATCCCTTGATTAAAAAACAACAACAAACACATTTTAAATGGGTAAAACCATAAGACACTGCCATAAAGCTGATTATGTGAAGTAGATACTGTTAAAACAGTTTAAACACCTCTTTCAGGCATCAGTTTAGTTATCTCAAAGCATATTAGAGAGAGCAATAAAATTTAATGGCCAGCAGTAAAGTGTTTATGCATGGCCCTGAACACAACATTTCCCAACCAGAGAATGTATTAACTCTGCCTCATGGGCCAGGCATCCCCAGCAAATGGGATTTGGGCCCCCACTGGAGCTGGCATTAGATCTGCTTGGGGACAGCTCAGCAGAGAGACTCCAGAGAGCCCACAAACGGGGGCAGGAGGAAGCCAGTGCTGCTGCAGGGGTGCCAGGGCAGCACCTCCGGGCTGCATCTCCCAAGGACCTGATCTGCTCAGAAACACTGTGTGTGTGTGTGTTGAGACGCAGCCCCTGAGAGGATAGAATGGAGTCTCAACCTAAAAACTGTTGTTTTTCCAGCGTGGCATGAGGTCCGGAGTGCTTCCATGCTGACTTAGTCAGCAGGATCCTGGTTTTCCAAGGTAATTGTAAGGTCCCTTGCCTCTTTCCTTGATTATGTAGTGGTGCATCCTAGGACAGGCCAGCACCGTGCCATGTCAGAGATGGTGCTGATGGCCATTTAACATCAGCCACAAATTTCTGATGGACCAGCCCTGGGAGTCTAAACCTGTCAGTGCATATGGACACAAGTAGAGTCATATTCCTTTAATAAATTCATCTTGTCTCCAAAGTGAGCAGATATGTTTCTGGCTTTTCAAAAGAATTTCCTCTTCTTTAACATGCGGGTCTCCCAGAGGTTTTGCTTCAGACAACTTCAGACAGCAAGCTGTCTGGTTACACTCGGCTGGTGCAGCCTGCATAGCTGCTTGGGCTTTTCAAAGTCCAAGAGCTCGTTTCCTATCCAGGGCCTTGCTCCCAATTAGTGATAAAGCTCAACAATGGTTTGTGATGCAATTAATCAAATGCCTTGTTCCCAAGTCTGATTCCTGGACTCTGCTGTGCTGTTCCTGTGTTTCTGCCCTTCCTTCAGCTCACTGGGAGCCCTGACTTTGCAACAGGGAGAGACCATCTCCCACGGGATAGCTCCTTCTGCTCATGCACAGAAACCAGTGCCTTTCCTTGCCTGCAGCTGTCCAAACCTGGATGGAATACATTGATAGAAAGTGGGCTGAAAGAGGAAATCAAGAGAGTGTCAGTTTGAAGAGTCCTCTGCTTATCCCTGCTGAAACATAAAAGTGACAAAAAGGAGAGGAGAGGAGAGGAGAGGAGAGGAGAGGAGAGGAGAGGAGAGGAGCTGGAACACTGCCATAAGTAGCAGACAGTGATGCATATTCAGGATGACTGGAGCAAGCAGAGATATATGCATGAGCACAGATTTTTCTTTTCCTCAGAGCATGCATTACAATATTTCTTAAATAAGTAAAAATAAGGATTCAGTCAGTTCTGTTTGTTTTCAGCTGGGAGGTGAGGATAGGCAAAGAGGTGAGTGGGAAGGGGACCTGCATTTTAATTTGCAAACTGGCTATCTTTTTTTTTTTTTAATGCTTTAACCTCCCTCAACTTGCCTCCCAGGACCATGCCAACCTCTCTTGCAGAATAAAGCATGGAAGGGGTTGTCTCACACACACAAAACTTTTTTGCCTTCATTTTTTTCTGCTGTTTATCACTAGCCAGACTGCACAGCCCCAGTGCCATGGGGAGAGCTCCAGCAGGGCCTGGTGGAGGCTCCAGTGAGACCTGCTATAAGAGCTTTCATGCTGGGCTGGACTGGTGCATTGACTTTATTGAAATGTTCTGTTATTCTGTGAACAGGAACAGTGATACCAGCAGCAGGTCACTGCCATGTTTCAGGAGCATTCTGATATTATACCATAACCCCAGAGCTCGGAGGTTATGGAGAGCATTCAATGTACCTTCTCAAGGTGAATAAACCAGTCTTTGGCATTGTTTCAGGATACCCAATTGGTGAAACTGAAGTGTTGCCATCCTTGCTTATCCATACCCTGGACTGTGCATCAAATGATTATCTTCACTTATGGCTTAACCTGGTTATTATCATCCTTTATGTGACACATGCAGAATTCTACTCATGTACCCAGCAATGGAAGTTGCTGATTATTCAATGGCTGTTAGGTCTGAGTACTTAGGAGACTGATCAACCAAGCCAAGAAGTAATGAATTCTCCTGACACCTTCCTCTCTCCATTTGGATAAGCAATTGACTAAGCAAGAGGCTGCTTTTAATTCCTGCTCATAGAGCACAGCTTAGCTGTTGCTCCTCGTATGGTACAAGGGAACATCTCACCTTTTCCCATCAGTTATGCATTGCTTCTCTCTACATCATGCCATACCTAGCAACTGAAGCAAGAGTCACTTAGTTCTTTTTTCCTCAGCAGAAACTTATGTGCCTCTTGGCTTAGGTAGATGAAAAGTCTCCTTAAATCACAAAATCCTTAGGCTCATGAGGTAATGGGAATATAAAGCTTTAAGTCCACTCATTTTAAAAATAACCTGCATAAGGTGAATATACTATTATTTTTGCTGAATTTTAGTAGTTGAGCCATAGACCACTTCCAGTATTAATAGCACTGCTCTGTGAGCTTCAAAATGCCTGGAATGAGGTCTATGTTTTTTGGCTGTATAGGAAAAATATAGGTTCCTAAAGCATTAGTTAAATCAGGCATAGATGCCTCCCCTTGTGTCCTCACCAGCTGGGTCATTAGCCAGTAAAATGAGCTAAGACTCAAAAATGCCAGATATTTATAGATATGGTTAAAGGTCTCCCTCCACAGCAAGGTACATCTGTTCTCCTGCTAGACAACAGAAGACTACATTTTTTTAATTTTTTTTTTTTTACCAAATGTGTCTGTGTGTGGGAAAACATTAGAGCTCAGGAAATTACTACAAAGGAAAGGAGATGAAGTTTTTGTGTCCAAGCAAATTGCTTCAGCATTTGGAAAGTGCGAGGAAAAGGGAAAGTAGGGAAATTGAATAAAAAAGAAAAAGAAAAGCAAAAAAGAAAAACAATTAAAAATCCATCCTTGTTACATAATGTGCACTGCAGGGATTTTAAAGAGTGGAATTACATGTTACTTATTGGTAATCACTTGCCTAGCAAGGTGTTTGGTATCTGCTGACTTAAGTAGCAAAAGGAAGCTGGGGTATTTCTCTTATCAATATTTAAATGTCTCATGCAATCCCTGCTGATGGGATTATCACCGTGCTGGAGCTGTCATTGTGCAGGCCTGGCTGCCAGGCTCATGTGAGAAGTGGAGGCCTGTGCCTGTGTGTGCCTCTATTCCTGCACAGTTTTGTCCCTCTTTCTCTTGCCTTGTAGGAGAGATGTGGGACACTCCCACTGGGCCTGTGCACAAGAGAATTTCACAGCTAATGGGCAGAGAGAAAAATTGGGATACTTCTTCTAACAGTCAGAGTTTAAAACATGTACAAGCTTTTGCTGACTATTCCAGTGACTCACAGTCTATTATAAAATTTGCTCACATTCTCAAAACTAGTAAAATGGACAATGAGATTATTTTTAAAATGAGTATAGAAGTTCCTCTCTGCTTGAGGCAGGCTCTGAAGCATTAGAATTCAAATTTTTTTAAAATTGAAACTCCAAACCCTTACATTTTAAAATCAATTAATGATTAATTTATAACCTAACAAGGCTCCAGAGAAAGGGGATATGAAAAAATATAATTACTATACGGTTCTTAATAGATTAGAAAGATAACCATTACTCCCTTCAAGACTAACAGTGGGAGAAAAAAAAATTGTATTGATTTTGGGTATGAATACATTAACCCATATATTATTAAGGAAGCAGAAACAATTTTCTTCCAGCTGTAATGAAGGGTGTAATCAGATGAGTTCTTATGAGCCAAAGTTAATTAGTTAACACAGTCAGCACCAGTTAACTGGTTGTTTATCTGAGGTGAGCAATGGGGGGGAAAGGATATTTAGTTAGGCTGGTATCTAGATTATTTTCTGACTTGTGCCCATGGTCCTGGGGGATCTGCTCTTTTCAGAAACAGAATTCATTGAGGGAAAATGAAAAGGGCATTTTTTAGGACTTGAGTAGATATAAACCTCATTGTGACTTCACATCACACTATTGCTTGGATGCATGAGCCCATCTCCCTCTGGAGTCACTAGGAATATTTGGGACTCCCTTTCAAGTCTAGGAACTGCTATGCTAAAGGCATGATGAGCTGCTTTAAAGTGAGGGTTTGCTGCTGTGGAAGGGGGTGGTCTTCCTTCTTCCTCCTCATCCTGTTTCTTTCCCTTTCCCTGTGCCAGTTCCTGTGTGTGACCCCTGCTGAACTGGTTCAACCCTCAAAGCAGGCAAAAAGCGCTTTACTTTTTGCTGGTTGTGCTTTTCTGACTGTTGAGCAGAACCAATTCACCAGATATCCAGTGAGCACCAAAGCCTGTGCAGACAAGCATCAAAAGCACAGAGCAGGGGTACTTCTTTTGGTGTCACCAACAAGATTAATTCTGGTTTTCTCACCTTCACCTTCAAGAATAGGCAGTAAAGCACCACTGCCAGTTGTGGGAGGGCTGAGGGAATAGGTTGTGTGTGTTTCTGAGCTGTTTCTGAACGTGGAAGACTTCATTGAGAAGACCTGTCTCACCTTAAGATTTTGCCAGGTGGTTACATGCTCTGTCTAGTCCTTGAGACAGCTGTGATCATTCTTGTCTATTGCCACACAGCATAAATATTGTATAGCTGCATTATAGGTTATGAAATTATTGTCACTATTGGATTTAGATAGAAAGAAAGCCTGGCTAGATGTGAGGAAAATGGATTAAAATTAAAAAGAAATGTTCTGTCAGGGAATAGTGGTAGAGGAGTAAGTCTGGAGACTGAAACTTTTTTTTATCCAGGTTAGCCAGCATTGTGTGAAAGCTACAGTTCATGCATTGGTAGAGACAGTTTTTAGCTTAGAGCTATATCAAAGAGAAATTTGATTCCTGCAGTCTGATTTCCCTGTTATCTCTAATGGATTATCTGGTGTACTGACAAGCAGGGAAGGTGGCAGGATTTCAGATGTAGATAGATGCCCACCAGGAATTTGAATGACTTGATCTAATCCTTCTACAGGGAACTCTACCAGTAGCAGAGTAACGACTTCTGAAACTAATCAGTTCTTGAACAACAGGTTCTTGCTTAAGTTCATGACTCCAGTGCAGCTATCCTTATTTACACAGTAGTTCCCAATTCTGCTCACAATTAATCTGCTCTCTCTGTTGATACCAGCACACTTACACAATTTTGTAAGAGCACAGTCAGTTGTCTAGAGAGAAAAATCTCTTTTTTCCCTGGAGCCACATATTCCCCGACTGCTTGTTATTTCCAGCATCTTTTGTTTCTCACTTTAAATTGGTTTCATCCAATCATCTTTCTGTTTTTCTGCCTCTTGTAGCGTATTTGTTTTGCTGAGAACACACTCACTGCACCCATTACTGTAATGATTTAATGGCTTTTAATTCCTTCAGCCCCCATCAGTGGGCTTTAGGTTTTTATGCTGCAATATTTAACAGAACTGTACTGGAGGAGGGGGTGGAAGAAAGGGAGAATGGACACCCTACATTAAAGTTTTCTTCAGGAAAGTGACTTTTCTAGTGGAATCTATGAACTGGGCTCTTCTACCTTTCCAGTTTACATAGACAACTGTTAAATCTGTTTAAACCGTTAAACAAACAAACAAAAAAAATCTTAAAAAATACTGTTAATTCCACTTCATGATCGAAGTCCTATTTCTATAAGGGATAATAAAAGAGCAAAGAGATCTACCCTCAAGGAACAAATCAAAACTAAAAGTGGGACTGGAGGACATATGGAATGGCAGACAATTCACCTCTTCTTGAAGAAGATGGACAGAAGTTAAAGACAGTACTCTCTCTTTGTACCTTTCTCTTGGCATCTCTCACGATCATTTGCATTTTGCTGCCTTTCACAAGGGGATCTTTATGTTTTGAGAAATTAGAAGATTTTTGTGGGATAAATATGTTCTTCCCCTATGTATGTCTTTGGCTATTTGCACATTCCTCTGCAAAATCCAAGCTGTCCCTTTTGCTCTCCCTCCACAGCTGTATCTGGGCTGTGGGCTGGGTGACACAGTACAGAGGGAAATATGGGGCATCCTTGGGGGATTTGGGTTTTTCTGCCGGTCAAAGCTCTCTGCTCACAACCTACTGCACAATGCTGGGAAAAGAGATTTATTCCATCAGGTCTTCTAGAAATCTCCAATAATCACTCATCAAGATCCTGGTGCTGCAGCATATTCAAGGAGAAACAGCCTAGCAATGCTTTCCATCTCAGGCATTAGGTCTTGCAAGAGAGATTGTCTCCTGTTGAAATATTTCACAAAGTCCATATGTGGTTTTTAGAGGTATTGAAGTAAATACTGCAGTGCTAAGAATGATATTCAGAGAGACAGCTGAATGTGCTAAGTAAAGCTGATATCAGGAGATATAACAGGAATTCAGCAATGTGCAATGAAACCATGTATTACCTGAGATTTACACCTTTCTATAGCTCCTGTATTGCTGGTTTTACTAAGGAAAAAAGAGACCCCAAAAATGTGCTGGGTAAGATATACTGTTGATGTGATCTCACCTGGCAATTCTAAGGATGCTTCAGAGGCAGCTGCATCCAGAAAATTATCGAGATTCCTTTAGCAGCTCTAGGCATGGGACAAGATGTTATACTGTTGAAGACAGCTTCAGGAAATTGCAACTCCAATCAAACTTGCAAGCCTTGCAATTGGTGCTGAAAGCAGATTGGAGTGGGAATTCTCCCTGCCCAGGGGAAAAGAAAGCTGCAGGGACAGAAGAAAGTTAAAGCTCTCCTCTGTGCAGAAGGTGAGGTGTCCAGATCTCCCAGCAATAAATCTTTAACTGCTGGAAAGCTCAAATAATTGAAACAGATGGTTAATTGAAGGAAAATGTTAACCCCTTTTCCAAAGCTTTTTGGCTAATGGAAGAGTTGCTTAATAGCCAAAAGCTGGAGCCATGATAAACTAGCTCCAGCCTGCATTAGTAACCATAGCTCCACGCCTGCATCCCAGAGCCCAGCCTGGCCCTCTGCAGCAAGCAGGTACAATGCATCACTGAGCTTCCAAATCTTGCTCAAGAGCCAATGTTGGGAACACAGAAACGGACACTTTTGTTCTCCAAAAAGGACTGTCTGAGAGTAAGTAAGCAAAGGTTTAGTAGGCTTTTGTCAGGGAAAGAAAAGAATGTTACTGAGATAAGGATGGTCCTGTGGCAAATGGGTTTCTCAGACCCTAAGAGATATGTATGAGATCTAAAGAGTTCTGTGTTCTGAAGTTCAGGGAGTCCATTTTCTTGGTGTAGGGAAACTGACTTCTACAGTGTCTCCCCTAATCTATTGATGGCACCTCTTTTCATATGCCTGAATTCGGTTGGATAACCAATTTATCAGAGTAAAGGAGCTCTTCCTGACTTCAGAGGCTCGCTGGGAGTGTATGTACTATGGCAGAGTTAACTGGTTACCATGATGATGGGCGAGCCAGACTTCACAACCCACCTGTTCTCAATACCAGAAATAAATCCTCCTTGCCAACAGTTTACACCCATAGAGACATCCCAAAGCAGCTTAGGAATGCCAAGGCACACACACTAGAAACCAGCAGCAACTACGCATAAACAATTATTTGCGGGTTTACTGAATTCATCAGTATAACTGAGCCCCAAACAGAACCTATCACAACTGCAATCTGCCTGTTATTACATTACAGGGATTTTAGGTGGGGAAATGAATAGTAACTTCTCTCCTTCAGATTGCCTCATAAATTTATACATAAACAACCGTTCTGGAAACTCCTTTTTTTTTTTTCCTGTTTGACCCAAGAAAGTAGGAGATTACTTTTTATTACTGTGTGAAAGCCCAGAGATGGAGTGAGAAATAGGGGAGCTAAGATCAGTCACTAATTCTGGATCATTGACCTGAGAGCAATAGCATAGGCTTTACCTGCTTGAAAATAAATATCTACAAACTGGATTCCTGAATCTGAACTTGAGACCTCTCAGCATGAGCAGAGAGGAACAGTGTGCAATTTATCTCGACATAAGACAGGCATTTAGAAGGAGATAAATAGATTGTGTATTTATTTCTCACCACTGGCTGTGAAGCAGGTGTAATAACTAGTATGGGTAGAGCTGTTCACACTGTAAACAGCTGGAATTAGGTGAGGAGAACCACAGCCCTGGGTCTGATCCTGTGAGGCACCAGAGTTTACTTTTTCCTGACACATTACCTCTCACAAGCACTGCTATTAGCAATGAAAGGTATTCACACTGTTTTGCTTGAGCAGGTTAGCTATATTCTCTAACCTGCTCTCTTAAGGAACTTCTGGAGAGATCCCAGCATCTTCTATTTTTTGTGGTGTGAATGCACTTCATGGGGAACTTTGCTCCCTCTCTCCATCCACAACAACGTGCTGGGGTGCTACAAGACAGCTGGGTCAGTCTCAATTGCTTCATATCAGATTCAGTTGCTTAATTGGAGTCCATGCTGTAGAAACTTTGTGAACTTGCAGCAAAAATAGCCCAATTAAATACATTTTACCTCTGAAAATGGACACAGTATATGAACTAGCCACCCCCTTTCTCAGCAAAACTCAACAATAGCTAAATGAAGCTAACATTTTCCAACTCAACAGTTCTCTAATACACAGCATTTAAGTAGGAAATAAAAAGAGGGTTTATTAGCTGACCCAGAAATTATGACCAGTGCCCAAGAAATAGCCCATTCCTAGCCAAAGGAGGAAATTCAAATTGTTCAACTAAAAAAAGAGAAACATGTCTGAAAAACATTCAAAAGTCTGCTTGTAGGAGAGGTAACTTTTCACCAGAAGTGCTCACTGACAAAAATCATAATGCACTCATAACTACAGATGCAATTATATATCTGAATATAGAATATAAATAACGTGTCCCATCAATCAGAAAGAGCCCAGAGTCTCTCTGCTGATTTCAGTGAATCCAGTCAGCAGCGTGGGTACAGCATGGCTGAATATTTCACGTTCCACTGGGGCTGAATTTAAACTTTGCTACCATAACAGATGGAGAACTCTCACATTTTGGGTGTTTTCTTGACTACCACGAATGGAAGTCTAATCATAAAGTGGGGTTCACACTTGCAAATTAGATGCATGAAGAAGAGGAGGAACTGTGTGGCAAAAAGTTCTAACATGCTGGGTAACAAGATGAATGAAATAAATCAGATGGTCTGCAGTCTTATTCATAGCATGAAAAATCAAAAGTTTGGACTCTGGTTCATTAACTATAATATTAAACTAACATACCTCTTATGTGGAACTGAAGCCAGACAGCATCAAAAAAATATTTATTACAATAATACTAAACTCCTTTACCCTGCGGAAATAGGATGTCTGTATCCAAAATTGACTATTGCAACTGTCTCTGATCATCTCCTCAGAAAATAAAAATAATTTTGGAGATTCATAGATCACCTGTGTCAGCTCCAGGCCTGGGAATGTTCCTTAGCCTTGCTTAATCTACTGGTACAGCCAAATACTGGGTTAGCAGGAGAGATTTCCCAGAGCCTACACCAGAACTGTGACTCATGTCTTCTGGCTCATTAAATTTCTGTTAAGAAAAGCTTCATGATAAAGCACAGATGTGCTGTTGTTTGCTTGACTGAGGGGAAAGATTATTGCAGTGTGATAGAGAACCCAAGCAAATTTTTTGAGAAGTGCAATCTTTCCAGGACTGAAGCTTCAAGCAAGACCTGAGATGTTTAAAAGAAAAAAACCAGCACAACTCTACAGCAGCCAAATCCTGCTTACCTTCTCCCCAGACTACTCCCCCTATTCTTCAGGAAAAATTAAATGGGACAATGCCACTCTAGAATCCTAAAAGAGTTTCATGTAGACTGCAACAGTGTTAGGTAAATTAAAACAAAGCTGGCAGCAGTATGTGTTCTGGGTGAATTCCTTGATAAACTCAATTTTGTCCTTCTTTCAAATAATTCACTTTAATTAGTCCAATCCTATTCAGCAGATTATTCACTTATAAGCTTCCTCTGAGGAGCATATGGAAGTTAATGTCAGCCTCTAGATATAAAGATTCATATTCCTGCTGCTTGTCATCACATACTGAGGTTCTTTCAAATCCTACTCTACTTTCAGATGCATAAACCACCTCCTGCAGGCAAAGCACAGCAATCCTAGATTTACCTGTTATTTGTGGAGCTTCTGTGGCTGCTGACAATCACCTGTGGTCAAGATGCTTATTTCAATCTTCCACTTTTCACTTCAGCTGGGGGGCTGGACAGCAGAAAATTTATTTTGGTTCTTTGGTGTAACTGTCTGAAACCAGACAGAAATGACAAGGAATTGAAAATTAGCACCTCATGACAATGAAAGAGGATCAGCAAATGGAGACTTAAGCACACACAGGGACAGTTTCAGAGGCAGGTTCTGCATTTATTTTGATGCTTCTGTCTTCTGATTTTAAAAGATAGATGTTAGATTTGTTTCTCTAAATAAACTGTCTTCACATTTCTAGGCAGGGATATTGCATATGCAGGAGTGTATTACAAAGAAAAAATTCTTAAATAAATGATTATGTTGGTGGAGTAGTCAGCATTTGGAAACTGGGTGTTATATCAGAGGAAAGCCTCACAAACTGAAGGAGAAAAATGATAATAATAATAATAATAAGTATTAAAGAGATTAAGCCAATTACATTATTCCTTTCATAGAAAGCAGAATTAATTATCAGCTAACAAAAGCTGACTTTGTGTCTCTACCTGTGACCTACTCACTATCTACTCACTGTGACCTATTCAGAGAATGTATTCATGCTATCTGCTGAGTAAGACAGATGTAGGTTTTTGGGAAAGGAAAAAGCTGGAAAAGGATCGTGCAAGCTGTGGTTTTAACAAATGCATCTAATCACAGACATTTCCTACCTGGCTGAGAAACCATAATGTTATTTGTGTAAGGAAGCTACATTTTCCTGACTAACTTGATACTCTATGCTGGATTATGGTTCTACCAGACCAGTTCACAGAGGAGACTTTTCCTTTAAATTCCTCATTTTAAGTGACAAAGCACACAAAAAAACTGTCAGACAAAACAGAGGAAAAAAAGGTAAAAATTGTTGAAGATCATAGAAACCTCCCCCCAAATTACTGTTTTACTCATTGAGACAGAGCAGCTCCTAAAAATGTGTATTAGGCTATCACACAAAACCCCCTCAATCTGTCCAAAAGACAAAATTTGTTCTTTCTTCTCCTGCACCTGCATTTCTCCTCTTTTGTCCTCATTTCATCTGATAGTTTAACGGCATATTTTACCTCATACTGATTCTCAACTCTCTATTTCATTTCTCCCTGGCCTAGTAATAAGATTGCAAGGCTCACATTTCAGTTTCACCCTGTGGAGAAGCAATGCTGATTTGCTTTCCTTCCAGATGTGAAGCAACCCGTTTATGTTTAATATTCGCTCTTCAGTCACACCGAGGCCTGCATTTAACTATATTTTTATGCATTATAAATGCACATACATTTGAAAGAGTAAAATCCCTTCTACCCAACATCACTCTTTATGGAGCTGAGGTGAGCGCTTGTTTCCCTGAGGCAGCCTGACATTTGAAGATCATTTTTAACCATTTTGGTTTTGAACTGTACTTTTTCCCTTCTTAGCTGCCTGGGTTGCTGGTTCTCCAAGCACTTCCCAAAACAGGCAGTGATTAACCCTCCAGACAATGTGCTAAGGAAGAAAGTGGCTGGAAAAGAGAACAGGCAAGTTTAAGATGTATCTTCCAGATTGACTGGAGGGCTCAGGATCCATTCACAAGGCTGTGGAAGGAGCATCCACAGCCCTGCAGTCCACTGCCACCTTGACATAGTTCCCAGTCAAGTGAAACTTTCAACCTTTTCAGTCAAGTGAAATTCTCATGTCTAAAACAAGCCTCCACCAAGCTGTGATACCTCCACCAAGCTGTGATAATTCATGGCTTCCCCTGGATATCAGCATCAAGTGTCCAGGCCCTAAGGCTCTGCAGTGCCAGAAGAGCAGAAGATACCAGCTTTGTGGTTTGGGCAAGACATGAGACCAAGGCTTTTGCACTGCCTGCAACCCTGCTGTGTATGGCACAACACTCCTTTTGTCTTCATGTGGCAGACAGGGATCATTGATCAAGATTCATACTGCTACAAAACTCGTGCTGAAAGAGATGGCAAAATTTTCTAAAGCAAGACACATTTTGATAGCCTTCTTAATCTGTGTATTTGTGGATGGCTTGTTTCTGAATGGTCTTCACAAGCCTCATTTGCAAGTCACAATACATGGTGAATAATTGCAATTACTGAGAGAGACAGAGACTATGATGATTTGCTTTGGAAGAAAACCCACACAGAACCTGTCTGTCTCCAGCACCAGTTGGAAAAGAATTTATGGAGTGGAAAGTACTTATCACATGATGTGAAAAGACATGTTTTATGGACTGATCCTTTTAGATCTCCAAACCTAAGGACATTTTTTGTTTCATCAGAAATCAGTGTAGACCTGTAACAGAGCATCAGATGGAGTGGTACTGACTGTTCTCTTTCAGTTTGTTTAAAGGCAGGGTCTCACCACGACATTGTTGACCCAATTTCAAAAACTGATTTTTGAAAACATGCAGAAAAACTGCTGACAATACATACTGCAAAATCTAGAAGCAAAGGCTGATTAAAAATTAGCGATGAGGATTTCAGCACATAAAGCATGACCCACCTTGTAACAGTGAAAGGAATCACTGAACAAGGTGACTAAATATATGCTAGATTTACCAGCATATAAAGTTTTGAAATTAATTTGTTTTCAGCCACAGCAGTTCGTGCAATTAAGGACATGGCCACATCAACCTTTTTTCCCAGCAGAAAAGAGTGGGAGAGTCTGCACAGCCAAGGATAAGACTATTCATTTTGGCAGTATGCTTACATCAGCTGAAAGCTTCCTGCACCCTGAGGAAGCGAAGAATACTTTGTAGTATAAATAAAATTATTACTCTTGAGGAGCTTATTCATTGTGTTTGGAATTCATCCCATACAGTTCTGGATGACTACGACTGAGGTAGTCACCTTAGGCTTCCATGCTAATTACTTAAGGAGAAAATAGAGCACAATTCTTACAGGTTGCATAAATCTCATCTTAGAAGGGTTTGTTTCTCTCCACTGACTCTCAGCAATGTTAGGGGTGGCTGGGAGATGTCTGCTTTGTGAATCTCATCCCTTAACTCATAGCAGAGACAGTGAGGTGATACTAAAGAAATTCCATGCCTGTTGATGCTTCCTAAGATACCGGAGGTCATAACTACACAGTCCCTACAAGATATTTAGAAAGGTAATTTCCTTTAAAACTTCTGCCAAATTCTGTTGTGTTGTGTGACATCAAGGAAGTGAGACAGAGCACTCTCAGTTTGGCCATGACTTCAGGCTGGAGGCAACAACTCAGTCCTCTGGGGTAGACACACAGAGGGGCTCTTCTATAGACATGGCTGGATCATGTCCACCTTGCTCCTGGGCAGCTGTTTTGCTCTGGAGTAAAGCTCCGTGATCTTAATTCACTATCATGAAAGAAAGTCCTGCTGTGGGAAGGAAATCTGGGTTGGATCCCTGCAGCACAGTCCATCAGGATTTCTTAAGACATCAGAAAGGGTTTCTCTGCAATAGATAATATGGGCATATTAAGGACTTCAAGAAATATCTAGCCAGAGAGTATAGAAAATTGGATTTAATTGAAAACAGACCCCAGACACCTTCAATGACCTTTAAAGAGAGAAACAATGTCTTCCCTAAACACATGGAAGAAATGTGAGAAAAAATAAAAGAGTAAATGACATTTATTTAATTTTTAATCTTTCTAAATGAAATTTCAGCATGATCTGAGAGATAGCAGCATGAGCAGAGATTGTTACTTTAATAGGGTTATTGTCAGAAGCTGGCTGTGTTTGTACTACAGTGTGGGTACATTTCCATGTTTGATAAATTACAAAGATTGCTAAATGTATTTCATTTTAGACATCAGATTTTCAGCAATCTCTATTTCTCTCATATCTGAAAGATTATATCTGTGAACATCTCAGAGTTCATCTCAGAGGGCTGAAATCTGGACTGTAAGTTCTAAAACCAGTTTGTTCAAAGTTTGTCACATGGTGTCAATTTATCAATATCAGTCAGGTGGGTGTAACTGTCTTGAGGAACCTTCCTTATTTCTCTGGATATATCCGGAAACTGTGGTCATATCTCTACTTTTGACACTGAATTCCCCTGAATTCACTCAAATTCAGTGTTTGGATGCAGACACAGGCTGTGAGCTATGCTGCATCCTGACAGCCTTCCTTACAGCTTAGGATAGCCCCAAATGCACATTCCATATGGGGTAGAGACCACCCTTGGTGGCTGTGGCTGTCCCTCAACATGAAACCCACAGTGCTTTACAGTGGTGTTATGGGGGCAAGCACCAGGTAGAAAAGTCAGACAAGCTTTTCCCTCACTGACACTGCCACAAGGGACTGTAGGAGCTGTGAGGAGTTCTGCTGGTGTTACCCAATGTAAATACAAGGTGTGCACCTCCACACTGCTCCCAGACTCTTTCACAGGTGCCTTGGCTTTGAAATTATTTCTAGTGCTAGATTTCATTTCCCTCAGCTGGCAGGCAGCCAATTAATTCTTTGAAGCAGTATTTAAGCAACAATGATTTACAGTTAAGATGTCTCAGCTAATCACAGCATAATTAATTGTCTGTAATACTTTTATGTCCTGGAGAAGGAAGCCTTTAATACCAAGGAGTTTTGGCTGCACTGCAATGATGGTCTGTAGGACATCACTTTTTTAAAAGCTATTGCCTTATTGTTTTGGAAACTGAGAATTCCAAGTAGCTTGAATGCAAATTTGACATTTTGATATATTGCTCATTGCTGCGGCATTTTCAGATCTTAGGTAGGACAAGTAAACACAAACCAGTTGAATTTCATTTGCCGATACATTGTGAAATTTCCTACTAAGAATGCAGCAGACAATATCCAAGATCATAATTCAGAAATTTTGTATGTATACAAGAACATGGGATAAAAATAAACTCACTGGGCCGGGAATCAAGGCTTCTGTCTTTTCCTATCTATTTAATGGGTTGTTGTAACTTGGAGGAGCTCCATGACCCCCAGTGAACAGAGGTGGTTTAGAAAAAGCAAGGAAAGTTGCCTTCAGACAGTCACAAAAGCCCTATGAGAGTAAAATTTGAACTTTGGATGGCCTGTGGGAGCAGGGTGGTCTGCAGGAACTTTCCCTGGCAAAGTCCTGTGCAGGCAAAATTTTGGCAGGAGTTCATATCTGCCAGAGCATCCTTTGGCAGATCAATTGTGCCTCTGCTGAAACATTCAGAATCATAATGTTAAAAACTGATTATGTCTCTTTTAAATATTCATAATCCAGATGTCAAAACCCCTGATGTTCAGTAGGACCCCTGCAGCAGCAGTGTTATGTCCTCCAGACAGAAGGGTTTGGAGAAGCTCTAGTGGAAGGCTCTCTGGGCTCTTGCTGCCACAGCTGGTCTGATCCTGCTGAAAAAGGGACAGACATCAGCATCAAGTGCTGTGGAACTTCATCATATCTTCCATGTGGAGTCCCAAGAAGCCTGGCCAGGCTCAGGGCTGGATGTGCCAGCAGAAGATAATTCTAGCCAGTGCTGTAGGTCTAGGCCAGGAAAATGATTCCTGGCAAGCACTGCTTGAAAATTAAGCTTTGGCCCTTTTAAACAAGCTTTGATTGGAGAGGCAAGCTTAATTGTCAGGAATACCTTTTCCTGCTGTTTGATGGTCAGCCTTTGCATTAGGCAGTTCTTTTAGCCTTCCTACTACTTCTACTAGAAAACCGTCTGCTGAACTCTTGCTGCCTCATTAAAAAATGATAAAGTGATTTCAATTTAAATTTTTTCTTGAGAGAGATGATTAACTGAAAGTAGTTTTTATATTTCTATTGAGAAAAATAACCATGTGAATACTCTTTATTTTCATTTCAAATAAAGTATTCTGAGTGCTATTTTTAAAAACTCCAACAGTAAAAAAAAAAATATAAAAAAGAAGAGAAATTCACTGTTGTATATGTAAAATTTTCTTATGTTCTCATACTAAGCCAGTTGAAGAAATTTAAACAGGTTTTCCATAAAAGGTACCTCAAAGACCCATGAAGAACCCTGCAAATAGGTTTCACATTGAAGCTAGCAAAGTGAGTAAGTAATGCAGAACAGTCACCTACAGTTGCAGTCTTCTGTCTGCATAAAAACCTTTCTTGCAGGTTCCACAGTGAACAACCACTTGACACCATTTGGCATATCTGGAGAGCGCCCAGTACAGTACCACTCTGAAAAATCGCTCAATACTATTCAAAATACCATTAGGAATAAGTGGATTTCAATTCTTGGGTCCCTTGGAAGCTGGATTTGCCATTTGGACTATGGATGATTTCACTAGGCGGTACACTGGCTCAGATGAGTCACACAGGGCCTTGCAGCTCTATCTGGGTCAAATTTGGCCATTACAACAGAGAGAGAGAGATTCCGTGAGTCCTTGGTTCTCTCTGGCCTGATACGGAAGGAAAAATATGGTTTGTGCTGCTCAAAGAAGTCGGAGAGAAAGGATTTGCTCTCGAAGGTTTTTAAGGAATTTTCTTTCTACCTAAGTATATTTTCCCAGAGGCCTCACTACTACTTGCAAAAAACCCACAACCCTGTTGCATTGAAGACGTTTCAGATAATCTGTCTTCACACAAGTACTGGGCAAGGACATATTCTCTTCACAGTCCTGGGTGCTGCCCTTTAGGAGCCAGTTGGGGACACCCAACCATGGTATGGGGTGTCACTTTATGTGACTATATCTCACAAACTGTTTCTCATTCACTTTGTTGAACTGACACAGGCCTGGGACTCTGATCCTGAGTTCACAGGCTTGACTCAGGATTAAATGGTTTTCTGAGTATTTAGTCCATGGAGAACTGATGGTAATGAAGAAGAACTCACAGATGGCAACGTTAATTACTTTATCATCTTCTTTGCTAGTAACCTCCGAAATTTGTGCATTTTAACCACACCAAACCTATGGAACAATTAAGCTCAGGTGGACCTTTGAATAAAAATAACAGTTAGGAACATTTACAAATTCAAAGGGAATATGTTACATTTTTACAGCATAGGTTGCAGAATTACAGATTGTTTCATGAATCCATCAGGAAAAATTTAATTAGAATCAATTTAATTAATTGCTACAGAATCAAATTAGTATTCTGTTAGTGCCAGGGCTTTTAGTTTCTCCTCTCTCATTTTTTTGCAAAACTGTGGAGCTTTATCTCAAATGTTCAATACATTCCTGGGCATTACTGTTAAATTTAAACACTAAAAAAAAAAAAAAAAAAAAAAGGTAACAACTGCCGAGGAATATTAACCTTTTTCTTTTCTCAGTAACTGTAGATCATTTTTGCTCCCCTCCTTCATTATGGTATTTTTGCCTTGTGCACCATTTGTCATGGTTCTTGAGCTCCAAGCCCTGACAACAGCAGGTGGGATACAGCCCTCTCATTTCTTTAGGGCATCGAGAGAAAGTAGGCATCCAACCCACTCTCTGAATCTGGCAGACTTGTTTCTGCTGAGAACCACTTCCTGACAAAATATCTTATCTGCTCACAAAAAAATGTATCTTTTATAACTGGAATAAAAATGAATTGTGCTGATCCTTTCCCACTTTCTGTGGAGTATCACGAACAGACCCAGCTCACTCAGTGTGCTTGTCTTTTTAGGGCTGGAGCACAGGAGAATACCTTTAATTTTGTGGTAGGTCTCACAGTCCAAGTTAAAGAATGGGTTTCAAAGGTGACAAAAACCATTTCTTTATGTAAATAGCCTTCAGCTATTATCCATACATCTATGCCATGGGTGGACATATGTCTATCACGGCAGTTCACAAACTGATTTTGCCTGCTGTCCAAGCCAACACAGGAGAGGGCTGGGATGTTGAAAGGGATCAGAGAAATGTGTACCATCCTACTTCTGTGTCATAGCAGGAGACAGGATGGATATGTAAGCACGACAGCATCCTAAATATCCTGTGCACATCCTCTGGAAGTCAAAAACCCCACTTCCTCCTGATCTGAGGAAGGTCTTGGATGAATTTATGCAAATCTGGTACCCACAATAGGATATTACTGCTTAATCTACAATGATTATTTTGAAAATCCTCATCTGAGAGATATCTAGTTTTCCATGAGTAGGTCCCTGCTCCCTCCTCCTCCGTGTTCTAGAACTGACACCTGAATCACCCTCCTTCTCAGCACTTGAACAGCTTGGATTGGGCCCAGGCCCAGGATTCCTTCACATCTCAAAGAACGAGAGCTGCTTCAGTTCTTCTGAAAATGACTTTCCACCAAATGACCGCATCACATGACAGGGTACCACACTCACCACGTGAAAAAGATGCAGATTACTGAAAAATGTTGCCAAAGGAGTTCCACCCACCCCCTTCACTGAATAGGTAAAAGTCACTGGGATTGCAAGGGGTTTTTCCAGCAACCAGACTATGTGACCAAAATCCTTTGGGCACATGCCCTCGTGTACCCCACTGTGTTCCTGACATGCAGAGGGAAAAGTGTTTTTCTAATCAGCATGCAAGTCAGGTGAGCTGTGGTTGAAAGATGATTGCTTGCAGCCCCCCACAAATCCCCAGTATCAACAGTGTTAAAATAATACAAACATCATTAGTGACAAAGACAGATTCATTGCCTCCAGCCAGACTATGCTTGTTAAAGGAGTTCTGTACAGCTCCATAACTGGAT
Organism: Corvus hawaiiensis; assembly: GCF_020740725.1. Taxonomy (NCBI): domain Eukaryota; kingdom Metazoa; phylum Chordata; class Aves; order Passeriformes; family Corvidae; genus Corvus; species Corvus hawaiiensis. The sequence continues at coordinate 11,583,032 of NC_063220.1, read as the reverse complement.
ATGAATTCTAATAAAGTTTGTTTAAAGTCGTGGTGGTATTCCAAAAGCAAATGTGCAAAACAGGCAGTTCTGATTTTAACAAATCTACTCCTTGTAACTCCTCAGAGACCTGTGGGTTTGATGAGAAAGGCCCTTTTTTCCCTTTTTTTTAAACACCTCTTACTATGAATGCAGAAAGTTGGATTCTTTCCTTATTCCAACTCCCAAACATTGTGGATCTACTTAAAGGAAGTAATTACTTATTTACGTGTGCATATACTGTGAAGTTGCCCAGATAGGCAGTATGCAGAAACCCGTGCAGAAAACTTATTCACAGTAATGAGGCATAACCATGCTCTAACCCCCAGAGGGAGAAGATTGCTTGACTTCTTTTACCAGAAGGTCACATTCACTCTGAGATGATGCTGTTGGAGCTCCCACCAGTGCTAGATTTTATTGAAAAGAAATAGAATGAATCTGAACTGACAGATATCCTGGGAACTCTTCCAGGATATATAGTACCTCTGGAAAAGTAGGGCCATTTAGTCTGTATTAGCCCTCAGATGCAGAAGGAATAAGCATAAATAGAAATTATGAAAGCAAAAATGGAAAAAAAAAAAAGACAAGGACACAACAGTGCCAAGCTCAAAGAATTTTCTCTGAGGACAGATGCTCCATCCCTCCTTTTGAAAAAGACTCTCAGTTTTTGTCCCAGCCATGGATTTTTTAGGAGGACAGAAACCACCACCTAGCATTGAAAATCTCTGTAGGTTTTGGTGTGGAAGTTTTCATTAGAGGTAAGAGGGCAAAAAACCAGATATTCACTTGGCAATTCAGCAATGAATAGCCAAGTGGATACTTCACCATGGCGCCTCAGGTGTTGTTTGGCAGGAGCTGCAGTTTGGAGGGATAAAGCCATGGCTGAGCAAAAGCTCCTATACATCAGTGCCACCCACACTCTGCCCAAACTGAAGGACAGTCCCACCAGTCACAACTTTTCCACTTCCAGTGTGAGAGTGGGGAGCAAAGTACAGGACAGGATGGATCAACAGGTTAACAAAGTCAACTTGTGCACTTGAGAAGCTTCTGAGGGAACAGGAGGTTAAAACTGATCTTAAGGGCTCTCCATATGGGAGTACAGGGTCAGCCTTTGAGCTTGGACCAAGCACAGTGAATAACGTTAAATATACAGTAACATAATGAAATAAGAAACACAGTAAATAAACTCCTACATCTTTCTTTATACCCTTTTGGAGAGTGTACTTTAAAGAGAGAAAGATGCATTGCTGATATTTTGATTTTGTGTCAGGAGGGGTGTGTTTCAGACTTCAGAGATGCTACAGAAGCAATTACAGTGGCAAATAAAACTATTATTAAAACCCTGACGCTTTTAACTTCTATTTGCGTGTAATCACTCTTAAATAAATGAAGGAAAAGTAAATGTTAGGAGAATAATTTGCTGCTAATCAAGAGTAATAAAGTGAGAAGCTTCATTTCCTTTCCAGACTTGTCTGATTTTAATCTCTCTGAAGTTTGACAGCAGGAGAAAGCAAAAAAACAAAGTTATGCTGTGATGGTGTGTGTGGTAAGAAATTCTGGAGTCTCAGTAGTGTAGGTCTTGTTCTTTTTCTCTCCCCTACCTTTTCCCAGCTCTAATACAGCTGATCTGTTTAGGTTTGCATTTTCACACACTGGGATTTGTAGTAGTATACTGCTGAATATTTTAAAATCCTGGACACTTCTCCTTGATCCTAGAAAACACGATTTCTTTCCAAAAACTGGACCCTTCTCCAAGAAAAATGTTCAAAAATGTTTTGAAGGCAGATGCAAAGAGTCTCACTGAGTTTGATGTAGTTCAGTTCACCCCTGCTCCCTACTTCTAATCACCTAGATTGATGACTTTCACTTACCAGTGGGGCCATAATCAATTTATAGATCTATAGAATAGGAAAATGGAATCACAACCTCTTTTTTATAACCTAATATTAATTGATTTTGCTAACTGAAACATGAGATTTTTCTCCTTAGGAGCTCATATTTGGGATCTGAGTAAAATTCTACTCCAAGGTTATAGCATTGGTACACTATCTGACATAACTGCAGAAGTGGCCTCTTAGCTCAATCATATTGGGTCCTTGCAATGACATTCCTGTGTACAGTGGTGATGAAGGCACATGACTCTGTGTAACCACAGGCAAAACATTTATGGATGGGTGCTTATTATTCAGCTCTACATTACGCATCTAATAATTTCTGAATGGAAAATTCAATTCACTCCAATCACAATACATTGTTGCTGGTACAACTGAATAGAGCTTCAACTGTGACAAGAGAACTGCCAGTAAATTTATGCTGGATATAAGCAAGGGTAGGAGAAACTTCCACAAATGTTGCACAGTATTTCAAACAAGCAAAGTTTGATTTTGATAATGACTCTACTCTCAAAGCACCTCATTCATTTAATTTACCCTGTCATTAGCCCATTCAGGAGGAAAGGTACTGGCAATAAAATAGAAATCATGAACATCAGATGTTCCCTGAGAGCCCTACAGCACCACCTCTGAACTCCCTCCTCCCTGTTTTCCTGTACCATCCCATAACCTCTGTATGCTCTTTCCAGCCAGGGCTGGGCTGGGCTCACTCCAGCTCGGTCACTTAAAGCCATATAGGTGGGGATCTGCATTGCAGCATTTGTGACTGATTTGGGTGAGAATCCCAATCAGTCCTGTGCAGAATAGCTGATAGACCTCACAAATCCAGCTCCACCTATGTTACATACCAAAGACCAGAGAGAGTAAGGTCTGGTATCCAGATCCCTGCCTTGCCCCTCCACCTGCTATTTTTGGTGCTTTTTCTGCACTATCCTAAGTATTTATCCTCATAGTCCTGTCTATTTTTCCCATAGCTCTGTAGTTCACCTGTTCTTCTCATCTCCTACTCTTTCACCTACCTTTTTGCTGCCTTTGTTGTCTCAGTGGTTTCCAAAATACCTGTCATATATGTCAGGGCTTGTTCCAGGGCCAGGCACAACAGTGCTGCTGACAGGTTAAAGAAGGGGAAGGAAGGGCTGTGCTGTGACATGACAGCTCTGTCCTTGTTCCATCCCACAGACCGGTGCGACGACAGTGAACAGGATGAAAGGTGAGGTGATTTTTCTCTTAGATTCCTGCAAAAATCCATTTTATGTCACCTGTTCTTTCAGAATTTGGAATGGACAGGAAAGGAAGTAGAGGGTGGAAGATCAGTATGTGGGAGCTCTACCTAAATCTACCTCTACCTGAAGCCTAAGCACAAGGCTCTTCATCTGCTTCTCCATTTTAATTTCCACCTTGCCATGAGTACATTCACCAAATAAATTTATGAGAGGGAAGGAATGCATTTAAAATCTGTGTTACGGAATACTTCCAAGGGAAGATTTGATATTCGTCCTGTTCTACCCAGACATTTGATGCGGCTCCAGTTGGAACACACACACTTGCAACTGTTGCAGCAGGGTCTGGCTTTCAATAGTGTGATATTTGCAATGGCTGCCTTGGACTGCATCTGAAGGTGGTGAATTATTCATAGAAAACAAATGGGAGACACTTGTAAATACAAAAAAGACATCTCCTTCTTTGAAATCATTTTCAGGGATGAGAATTTAGTTTTAGAGTAATAAGGAACCCAGTGTTTAGCCCCCACTTTTCCCCAGTATCTCGCTCCAAAATTTTGGCAGGATCCTAGGAAGAGCAGGACAAAAATTTGAAGCCATACACTGTGCTGTGAAAGGCTTTCTCAGCACTGTCCTTTGCTAAATTTCTGGCATACCTCAGGAAGGGATTTAATCTGTGCAATAATTGAAATTGCTTCTATTCTAAGAAATACAAAATGTAATTGCCTTTTTTTTCTTTTTTTTTTTTACTATTATTATCTCTCCTTGTTTTCTGGATTCCTATTTGGAAATTTTAATGGAAAACATACACCCTAATTTAAAAAAACAAATACACAAGTTCCAAATAGTATTCTTTGGTTCAGACTGGGTTTGGAGCTACACATGTTAATTGCCTGTAGGGTTTGGTTCTTCTAAAAAGTTCTTTGCCAGTCTTGGATCAATGAACAGTTTCTGTTAAATCAATATTTGAGAAAAGTAAGAAAAGCATAGAGGGGGAAACTAGAGTGCAAAATAAATGTCTATGTGATAAAGCTGTGATATGACTATCCGGGGTGGATGTTAGGAGTTTGCCAAAGACAAAAAAATGGGCCAGCAGCATTGAACTGTACAATCTTACTGGAAAAGAGTTTTTGTGCCATTCAGATGATGCTGGCATTTGAAATCTCTACACTGGAACAGTTTTTCAGAATGTGGTTCCTCTTGCATCTCAGTTTTATTTTCTGCTTTACCCTATTTCTCAAATTATTGAAGATTACTCAATTTTTTAGCAGCACCCTCCAAGACTGATAGCTTATTAGATATGACCACCTTTGAGAGATGCAAAAACTTCTGTACAAGCATATACTGAGCTTCCCAGCTCAGCAGTCATTCAAAGGAGGCCATAAAAATCCAGCCAAAAGTGACAACTCTTCAACAGATTCAGCCTTCTCTCTGATTCCTGTGGCCATAGCACCTCTTCTTCAAATCTTACCATCTTTATCAAAGTTATGCTTTCAGGTATTACTCCAGTTTTGAGGCCAAATCTAACTGTTGTGACAAACCTTTGCCAGATGATTCAGAGAGATGTTCAGCTAAGCCAATGTATCCTACTTGGAGGAATATAATAACTAAAATGTCAAACTCCTCACCTTTTTATGCATGTATTATATCCTCTCTGGCCTGTGGACAGTACACAGAAAGTCTAATAACATGTCATATCTAAACAGGCTTTTATCTTGTTATCTCTCCTCATTCCTTTATCAACAATGACAAACCCCATACTTAAATTAATTAATTTTTCTACTGAACACAGCTTCATCTTGTGCAAGCAGAGACAGTAATATTGATATTCAAACTTCAGCCAAACCTGGGGTGAATTTCTGAGTTTGGCACAACCATTATGATCTTCTGCAAATACATCAATTCTTATATAGATAGAGTGCAAGAACAAGGGATGAGTCTTAACACAGCCATAAGAACCTCTAGGATAAGGCTCTGTAGATTGAAGTGCTTCTGAAACAAAACCAGTAGTAATTATATACTTTAAAATTGTTCTTTGAGCTCTTATTTTGTTCCTGTAAGTTCCTGTCTCACTGGGTTCTCAGCTGGGGCTGCAAAACAATACTAATGTACAAATAATCAATCACTGTAGCTATTATTTTAATTATTGCAGAGGGAGAGATCCCTTCTTTTAACCCTGCTGCAAATAATGTTGGGCTTCAGACTCTCATGTCAACTGCAAAGGGAAAGTGCCTGTATCGGCTTTTTCTGGGGAAAGCAGTGAGAAATGTCCCAAGCTTTTCAACAACTGTCCTGGGAGCTGTCCAAAAATTGTGGCACTTGAGTCATTATAGCTCCTCAGCCTGCCTGGATTTGGACTCCCATTTTTCCTAACTGGGGCTTTTTTAACAGACATTGAGGGCAGAGTGAAGGGAGCAGCCTTGATCTCCTTCCTTCTGAAGCTGAATCACTGTGTAGCTGAGGGTACACAAGGTGGACAAGCAAGAGTAATAACCTCTGGGTGCTGGAGGCAGTCTGAGTTTGTGGGGTACATTTCAGGCACTGCCAAGCTTGCAGCACACAGGAAAACAAATGGCATGTTTAAGCATCAAGATTGCTGGGGTACAAAGTGAATAAATAGATTTTCTATCTGCTGGCTTGTATATAGGTAGAGTACAGCTGTTCTTCAGGCACTGTGTGCTTCAGCAGTGCTACTCCTTGACATTGAAAACTGGTTATTCAGACCAGCTTCAAAAGCAACTGTACAAGCTCTTGTGTAGGAATCCTTTGAGAGCTATGAGATAGGAAGATAATATTTCTGGCTCAGGATGTGCCTGCACGGTCATCACTAGAGGGTAAGACTTTCTGCCCAGCAGCACCCTGAGCTCACTGTTCTTATTCACACCTGGGCATGGGGATAGAGAGAAGATACCAGGTTAGATGTCCATGTTTTCTGATCATGGTAATTCTTACATTTTCAGGTACACCAACAATAACTCAGGTGGTATCTAGGAGCACAAAATCAATCCCACAGTGAACTGGGTTAGAGCAGAGTTTGAATCTACAAAAAAGCCCTTGGGACACCTCTGCTCTCTTCTCTTCCAACACCCAGCCCCTCTACCAAACCTGATACAGCACCAGTGCTTTTGGAAAGGCTGTTTCTGGGTTTAACTCACACAGCTGAGTTCCCTTTAGCCTGGCCCATGAAAGCCAGTTGTCACAAGCTCCAGTTTTGCTTTTCAAGTATCTCTCTGCTCCTTGTTGGTTTTCCTTAGCATGGGCCTTTCAGCAGAGATGAGGCAAACACTAGACATGCGGCTGCTGTGCTGGCACTGCCAAAAAATGCACCAGTAGGAGATGCAGATGAACAGATGCAGCCCAGCAAGCCTGTGTGCATTGCCTGCACAAGGCTCTCCACGCTCCGAGCAGTGCCAAGTGCCTCAGCAATGGGTAATGGGCACCATGCCCTCCAAACAGACGAACACAAGCATTGACAAACCGGGCACCAAATCCAGGTGTTAAACACAGGCCTGTTGTGGGGCACCCATCCCAGCCAGACAAGTCAAAACATATGGCCAGACCTGTAGATCTTTGTTTTACACATCTCAATTACATACCATGTTTACTGACCCTGCTGGAAAGGCTATTTCTTTTAGGTTGTTTCCTGTGTGCACAACCGAGGTTTTAAAAGAGCTGTCAAACATGTGATAGGGGAACTATCACATAACTGCCTTATGGAAAGAAGCAGCTAATTTCTCTGCCTTTGGTAGATTATGCTTGTACAGGAGGAGACTGGACTACAGTTAATCAGATTAAATTCAAAACAGATACATACAAGTTATCCCAGAGAGAAACTGCAAAGCAGTCTCAGTGAAGTGCAGGGAGGAGGAGCCAGCTGTGCAAATCAGGCTCTGAGGATTTTTGCTGGCCACAGGGTGAATGGGAAAGTGTAGGACATTGCTGTGAGAAAGGTAGACCACTTTCCAAAATAGGCTTGTGGCCACCACCAATTTGAAGGTCAGGGAAGATGGCCTTTCTGTACCTAATAACCTTTACTAGACCTTTTTTCCCTGTTGCTGATTTTACAAGACCTAAGATGTAATTATTTCAAAGCCCTAATGAGGCCTTTTGGTAAGGCCTTCTGTATAATTTTATACATCCTACATAAAAAGACATTTAGACAAAATGGAGAAAGTCCAAAGGAAAGCAGTATGGGTAATAAGAGGTTGAGGAAACATGACCTAGAGAGAAAGGCAATTGAAATGAGGCCCATTTAAACTGAGAAAGCAAGAGAGGCCTATAATGATAGTTCTCTACACTGTCAAACGCTCTTAATGGCACCAGCAGAGCTTTGCTGTTTTTTGAAGGTGATAGGACATGAGATAATCAACTCAGTTTGTTAGGAGGACACAACAATTTAGGATTGAAAAATGAGTAATTTTACATGCAGACTTGGAGGGGGATTTTAAGACATTAAATTATAAGTTACACCAAGTGAAAACATGATGTGATCTAAGGATTGTGATTAACAAGCACTGTCCAGCTCTGCTATTACCCCACAGGACAGCAAAGTTATTTTTACATCACTGCCATGACAAAAGTCATGCTGTCTGTGTAGGAAATCAGGACAACCTTTTACAGGAAATTTCAGAAGTACCTATTTCTGGTATTTTCACTTTTCCCCCACTTTTTACAAAATCATTCTTGTAGAGTTGTAGCAACTCCCCATGTTAAGAGGGAATATTAGAATGAGATGTTTTCAAAGATGAGAAAAGGAGGCAGCTTTTGTTCTGGCATTTTAGGCCTGATCTTGCCTGTGGGTTGCTTTCTTGCTTGCTCCAGGGGTTAACGAAGCCACTTTTACAGAAAAGTATGCTTCACAATTAGCTGGGTGATGAATTTCCTCATGAATACAATCTGCTGTCAGGTGGGATCTTCATGTCTATCTAGTTCCAGAACAGGCCGTTCCACTGAGAATTTTTTGCTCAATGCTTCTGTTTTAGTGTTGGGGTTTTTTTTGATTTTTTTTGGTTTGTTTTTTGTTTTTTTAATTATTTCTTCAATGTTTTTGGCCTTGAACAGCTGCAACTTCTTTTGCTAGATATGAGAACCTTTAATTAGAGAAAGAGATTGGGGGCAGGCATTCCTGTGCCAATACTGGGTCCATATTCAAAGTGAGAGATCTTGAAAAGCAACCAACAGACACAGAAACAAGTAGAGAGAAACACGCAGACACGCACACATCCCCCTCCACACATCCCCCCTTCCTGAGATCATCAAGCAGAGGAAATAGTCTCCTCAGTACGTTAGCCACAATGCATCCTGGTTCAGATAAATGAAAAATTTAATATTAAAAATGTGTTCCTCATTTGAATTAAAAAAAAATAAAATAAAAGAGCCCCAGATCTAATAAGCGTCCACACATTTATAATATTCTCATTTGGAAGTTACAAGGCAAGCAAGCTGGATATGTGCTAAATATGAGAACAAATAACCATGAATGAAATGTTAAGAATTCCAAGCCAAAAACATTTTCTCAAAAGCATAAATAGAACATCATTTCAATTGGTTAGGTGCCAAATTAAATTAAAAAAGAGACTAAAAAATAAAATCAGAGCAGAAAATGTTATTAGGAATTAAGCTAAGAGAAAGTACATGTGAATATTTTCTTACTTTCATGATTAACACAGGCCTGTTTTGGGAGGGAGAAGGGGCAAGTCTGAAGGGCAGCTGATAGATTTGCAAATAAAAATAGGATGCTGTGGTCAACACCTAATGAAGGGAAAGAAAGAATGCAAAATGTTTCTTTTTCAGGTCATGTTTGTAAGAGAACTGAGCTCTCTACCCAAGTGGTATTGTGGAGGATTTAAGTGGTGGAGCAAGGGATTAGATGCAGAGAGAAAACCTCCATTTGCTTTTCTGAAGCAGTGTGAGAATATGCCCTAAACCCCATCTTGCTGGGTGACACTGGAGGGGCAGTTCTGGACACGTCTGGAGAACACTCTTCAAGCAGTTGGGACCTTTCCCCACCCCAGAACTGAGGTGACAGATGTTGGAGCAGAGGGACGCTGACTCTTTGCAGAGATGCTCTGGGGAAGCAGCAGTGGGTGACTGTTGGCCATCAAGGAGACTGACCTACTCCTGGACAGAGCTGGCACTTCATGGAGCAGATGGTGCCATCAGGTTTCACAACCCATCCTTCTCCCTGGTGGTTAAGGAGTGTAGATCACATGGAAAGGAATGTTCCTGTGCTGGCTGGGAGCACCCTCACCTTTTCTTTCACAGCAGGAGCCTCCTTGACCTGCCTTCCCTTATACTTCCAGGACTAGAGCAATTACTTTCAGAAATGGGTGAAGCCATGAGAAGCAGGGAACAGTGTGAGAAGGGGAGAGGATGGCAGAGAGTGGGTTATCTGTTTCTAACACAGAAGAAAGAGACCAAAGACAGATTTTTGCAGATACAGAGCTCCTCCAGAAAAGAGTTAAGGGGCCTAAGTGCTCTTTAAATCTTTGTCTCATCAATATGTAGCAAAGGAGCAGAGGCCAACTCTGCTGTCTCATGTCAAGGAGAAGAAAAATCTTCCCTGATACTTTCTGAAGTCCACTTGCCTATTTTTACTTTGATACCTCATCATTTAAGGAATTAATTTTGCAGCCTGCTCTCCTACTGTCCATTGAGGAAACTCCTGAGAAAATCGCATCAGAGGCTCCTCTTTTCCTGTCCTGCAGCATGAATTGTTAACACAAGATCTGTACAGACACGTATAAGGCTCTTACTGAGTAAGAATATCCACACATGGTGCTATCCAGAAACAAGGGGCTGGTCCTGAGTAACTTATTCCAGCACAACTTGGTTTTAAGACAAGCTTTTCAGGACAAAAAACCTGTCATCAAGGAGACTTAAACACAGATGACTGAGAACTTTTCCCCAACCATTTTCTTGATTAAACAGGCATTTCCATTTTAAATTGGAGGAAATCCACAATATTAAGTATTTGATTTTCTGACATTAAACTTGACATTTTTTCATCAAAACTGTTTTGATTTCTGCTGGTTATAGATCCTTCTTTTAGCAGAATCAAGGGAGCTGCACCATGGGTGTGCTGCCTTCACCTCTGTGACAGCTTGCTGTCACCTGAGAGGATCCACACACCAGGCAGTGTGAACCAGAATCCATGGCCAGTTCAGCTGACAGCAAGGCTGTGGCCAAACTGAAAGAGAAAGTGCAGACCTGTAAACAAAGACAGAAAGGTTTGGAGTTTATCCTCTGTGCCCTAGCAGGGAGACTTGGTTACTATGGAACTACCTCACTTTTACCATGGGGCTGGAAGTAGTTCAGCTTAAGAGCATCATGTGGGTTGTCCATGCAGCTTAGATAAACTGGGAGGAAGGCAAGGTATAGCCAGTGGAGTTGCTACATGGCTCACAGATGCTCACAGAACTGCAGTAATAATGTCTTAGGAATCTCTGTTTAAGAAGTCCAAGATTTCTGAGGAAGAGCGAGCAAAAATAAACCTCCAAGTCTTATTTTAGACATATGACAAAACATTCTACAGGCCTTCCCATGCCATTTTGAATTAGCGAGATGCTCTCAGACAAGGTGCAATGGGAAATAAACCTTAATGAAAGCAAACAGTACCTTGTGTTTCACAGCCTGTCACTTGGCTTGTGTACCACCCCAGAGAAAGGCACTGAGAAATTTCTCACAGAAACAAATTTAGTCTCCATGCAACTTAATACTGACAGAAATACACCCACTACTACAACTTCTCTCCTTTACAGACATATTACCTTTTCCATTTTCCTTTCAGGATTAATAAGACAAAGCCAAAACTGCTTTTTGCTCCACACACCTTCAGTCTACCTGTTGTTGTAGCTCTACATATATGGAAGTGAACATTAAATTAGGAGAGGAGAAAGTAACGAAGTAAGAGATGTTTGTTTTTGATGAACAGCAGAAGCAGAGCCAAGAGAAGACCTTTCTGAGGAGATGCCCTTGGTCACACGTGTCAAAGGGGTTTGGGCAAGGATCCATTTGCTGAACCTTGTTCCAATTTAATTGGGAGCTACTTCAGCCACAGGCAAGTGCTGGCCTTTTCCAGAGCTGCCACATGCCCAGCCATCAGCTGTCAGCCCAGACTTCCACAGCACTGACATTGTCTGAGTAGGTGATAGCTGCTTTATAATGCTCTGCAGCTTCCTGCTTAAGGCACTTATTTAGTTTCCTTGACCTTAGACCTGATCTTAAATTTTCTGACAAGTTTATAGAGACTGCACCTGTCAAAGCTCTGAATCTCAGAGTAACTCAATGATTTTCATAAAATCTCACCTCCCAGAGTCATGTGAATTATATGTGATTTACTCTTTTATAAAGTAATAACTTAATAATTATCATGCTTTTGGGAAAAAGCTGAAAAAAAAATAAAGTGGTCATTGCATCTTAAAAGCAGAAGACCCAAGAAATACACCATAATAATTTCAAATAAAGAAATGACATATACTGTAAAAAACTCCCCAAATGTCTAAAGGTTGTGGAGCACCTGGCTTGCAGGTGCTAAAGTTCTTATGCTATATTTATGAATTGGGTGCTTTGTAGCCATAGATAGATTGTCCCTCAGAGAGACTGGCTGAGCTGCTTCCCCAGAGCTGTGTGCTCAGCAGAGGCCCCTGCAGCATTTGAGCAGTTTAGCACTTTCCAGGAAACCAGACAAACTAACACAGCCTGTTTATTTCCTCTTTCTTTCAGTACTCCCCCGCTGGTGCCTCTGTAAAGGAAAATATTGATGGATCTAAAATATGTACGACATAGGCTCAGAGTCTATGGCAGTCACCCCCTAGCAAGCTGTTTCTGAGTCTGTTTCCTTGGGTGAGACTGAAAATTATTCTCTTTCTCTTACTGCTTTAATTTTTCCTGTGCATCTGAGTTTGCCCCCTGTTAAGGCACTGAACAACTGCCACCACCTATGCCATGGAGGAAGAAATAGGAAAGATCACTCTAGCTTAAGATGTTTGCAGAAGAGTTCAAGAGTCAGTAAAGAAACCATTTCCCTACTTTAAAAAAAAAAAAAAAAAAAAATTAGGACCAGCTTATCAAATTTTCAAAAATTCACTGAAATTACTGATGATCTATTCAACTTCTATAGGCTCTGAGCCTTAGTTTCAAATAAACTCCTTCCACCGGATGACTACTCCCAACAGAAGTCTTAAAGTCTCGCTAGGGAGAGTTTAAAGCAAGAAAAACAAGGAGCCAGGAGATTGCTCATGGAGCCCAAACTGAGTGTATTGTATCCAGCCCTTTTGTGCCAATGTTTTCTGGTAGCAAACAGAGAATATTCCCTTTGGAGGACTTGCCTGGCACTGCGCATCATCCAGCAGAGGCCACAGCACAGTCATGCTGGAAAATGGATTGTGGCAGCTCTAGTAGTGCAAGATTCAATGAAACAATGATGAAACTCGCTTTTTTTCAACATAGGCAGAGAGATGATTTATTTTAGTTATGACTGAAGGGAGGCAAGAGTTGAAATTTCTCAGTGTTAACCTGCATTCTCTGCTGAGGCTTCATTAGGTCAGGAAGAAAGGACACAGCAATGTATATATTGTATATAGAGAGCAATCTTCTTTTTCCTTTCAAAAATTAACCCCTGTTCACTTTTATGCAAAATTCACAGCAACCAAAAACATTTCAGAAACAGCCTATTCCTGTAATTTCATTTTCTTTCAGAAAGTACCTTCCTTTGTGAAAATATCTGGTAAAAATAATGGCTTCACCTTTAAGGTGTGTTAGATCACAGCTGGAAGCCAAAGATCAGACACATCCACCTGAAAAACCCTTTGAAACCCAAGCAGAGATACTTCAACATCCAGAAGTGATAGTGATTCATGTGGTTGCATTTTCTTTTCCTATTGTATCCTCATGTATTCACCTGTTAGGCTCCCCTGTTCCATCTTGACTCTAAGACCCCAGTTAATCAAGACCCTGAATTTACTTCCTGGCAAACCTCCCAAGGCACAGGGCCCTGTGGCTCTGCAAGACACAGCCAATTATTGCTTTTATTTGCAATATTTTCTGCGTTATTAGCAGCAAATTCACACATTTATACTCAGAGACCAATGATTTTCTACAAATGAAGGCATGTCTAGCAAAAAATTTGATCAGGGGTTTTGTTTACACCTGTTTTGATAAAGCAATGTGCAGAATAATCCTCTGCCAAAAACCCCAAAAACCTCACTACAAAGTAGCACTGGGGCTTGAGTCTGTGATTTTGCCCTGCCCTGTTTGACAGGTGAGTCAGTTCCCGTGCTTTCCTTTTGTCCTCTGAGTTTCCTGTTCCAGACAGGATGATTTTCACAAACCACCATTCTCTTGAGGAGAACAAACCACACCTTGTTGTGAGGAACAGTCTAAAAGACAGTTCTGGGAACAGACTGAATGAGGAGGAGGAAGGGAAAGATGAAGAATAAAAATCCACATTAGTACAGAATTAGGAATAGGGGAGAGAGAAAGAGAGCAAAAGATCAGAAAGTGTACAAATGTCAGAAGTGGCAAAAGGGCATTAATGAAACTTCAGGATGATTGCAGGGGTGATATATTTGAGGTAGGAACAAAGAGCTATAAAGGAAAACCTTGTCTTCTCATCCTGTCCTTTGCCTTCTGTTGCAAGAAATAAAACTGACGTGAAGGAATGTCATCTTTTGGCTTCTCCTGGCCTGTCCCCTAAGGCTATGCCCCCACATAAAGGGTCTCCAGCTATTCATCTAATTTTCTGCCCAAGTTCTAGTCTCCTAAGACAGATCAATCTTATGTAGGGCTTTTGGCAGGCATTTGAGAAGAGATATTGTGTGAAAAATTTGAATTACCACCCTGAGTGATAGCACTGATGGTAGACAGCAGAAAACCCACTCCCTTCACCTCTCTGTCCTGTCCTCTGGAGACTCAGTGGCAATGAGGAGCTGCTGCTCTGCTCGACGCAGGAAGCATAAATATTTCCAGAAGGGAAAGGAAAAATCTGCAGACAAATGTAATCCTTGTTACTCTGAGGATATATATAAGCAAATGAAGGGGAAAACAGGAACATTGCAAGAATATTGCACTCAGCAGGACATACCACCAGAAGGGGGTAAGGATGAAATTGTGTTGCAAAGAGACTTAAAAAAAAAAAAATCTGAAACCATAAGAAAGTTAGGTTATGCACAACTCTAGCCCATATTTCAGCAGTATAGTATATTCCACTGTCTTGTTTTCCCTTTGGGTGTTTATTTGCATTTAAACCAGCCCAACATCTGGTGGCAGACAGCATTGCATGTTTCAATTCCTCCGCTTGGATAGCATCACTTTAGAATAAAGGAGTGCCTGAATGCACTGCATTGGGAGTTCAATGATTTGTGTAGTTGGGTTTTACACATTCATTTGGAGAGACAAGTAGAATTTGAACCAGGTGATGAGGGAAGAACTGCATGTATGGGGAACTCAACATGTACTACATATTCTGTATATAAGAAGGATGAAAAACATGGTGTGTTGCAGGCTAGATAAGAAAGCTTTTTAAAATCATGTCTCTGTGATAACAGAATAGCTTCAAGGAGCACTGCTGGTAAATCACAAGGAACCACACAAACAGGGAAAAAATGGGTAATGTTTGTTAATACCATGGCAACTCTCTGGACACACAGAATTCTATTTGTTACAATACAGTTTCTAGCTCACTATTTTCTATAAACGCGAACAATTTGTTCAGCTTCTCTGCCTGTCTTTTGTGTTGGATTTCTAACAAAATGCCCTTAGTCCTGGCAAGTCAAGCAAGATGCATGGTGACATGCCAGCTTCCCTGAAGCATCTTGGGGACTACCAATCGCACATCTATTCACCTGCACATAATCCACTTAGGTTTCTCTGCTGCAGACTGTGGCATTCTGTTAGTTCTCACGTGTTTTCTGCATAGTCTCTGATACCCAGCACAGAACTAAAGTATGTCCCATCTTCCCTCATGATCTTGAGTTATTTGGGAGGCTGAGTCAACATAAAAGATTTTATCTTAAGTAGAAACAACCTGGAAGATAATTAGAAACAACCTGGAAGATAATTAGAAAGGAATCAGCTCTCTTAAGTGGAGAAAAAGAGTTATTGTGGCAAAGATACAAGGGCCAAGTACATGGCATAGAGAACTCTATACAGAATAACCTACACAGGAAGCAATGCATGGGAGTCCCTGAAGAGGGGACAGCTGGCAAGCACAGAGTCAAGGATTTAGGTCAACAATTGCATATAATAAAAAAACCCAAACCATCCAAAGATTTTGATTTTTCTTGCAAACCTACTTACATGCTAAATTGGAACATTTGCTTTCCTCAAACCTCAGGAAAAGTACTTGTTCTTCCATTATAAGCAATTTAATCCTTGTTAAAAAATAACATATATCCTTTGATAGGCTTTTGCACAGATGTTTGTACGTATTTGCTTTTTTGAACCACCCTTTGGAATGTCTCATGTCCTTGTGATCTATGTAGCCCAGGACTTTTTAAAGGAAATGCAAAAAGAGGAGATAGGAGCAGGCAGCTGTACAGAGCTCTCTAAGCTCATTCTGGGGCTGAAACACATCTAGTTCAACTTCAGGGATATACTGAATATATGGACAAGCAATGGTCCCCTCCTTCTCTCAGAAAAACAAGAGAAAAATAAAAAGGTGGGAGAGGAGACTTGGTGGAGTGTTCTAGTTCAGGAACTTGACACCTGGCCAGGTAGGAGTTTCATCAGTTAGAGCAGAGCAGAGCAAAACAGAAAGCTGTGTAGAGACATCTGAGAGTTCTGTAACTCTCCCTTTCCCTAAAAAATGCCTCAATTCCACAGGGCATGGAGCTGAAGCACAGAACTACTCTGACAAACTCAAGGAACAAGTTTCAAATGATTTTCAGACACGCCGAGGCCTTTTCTGTGCTCAGGACTTTATGGATGACTCAAAACCAAAAATCACTGAGAACACATTTTTCACTTGAGTGTTTCTGATGAGCAGCAGTAGACTTGCTTTCACTGTCTAAATATGACACCTCTTTAAACACATCCCTCCAAAAAAGATAGGGTAACTTGTTGCTTATTCCTTATTATTGCAGAAGCAAGTGTCCCTAGAGCTTTTCAGTGCCAAATCTTTTACTTCCCATGAAAAAAACCAAACATAATCAAAACCAAAACAACATCAAAGAAATAGCTCATTTGAAATAAGCACTAACAATGACTACATGATCTCCTAGTTTGATAGTTACCTTTCTTTCCTTGTGGAAAGGGTATTTATGGGCTTTAGGGCAGTTGCTTTTATTTTACTATCATCTCTTTGATTTCAGAGAGATTTTGCATGTAATGCATTTCACCAGACAGGGGCTGTATCTCAAGCAGTTAGGGTAAAAAAAGATGAGCAAGTGATGTTAATTCCTTGGTAGATGCAACAGATAAATGGAAAAGCCTTGAGTGTCCACACTGATAATGGGTCTGTCATGTCAGGGAATAAGGAAAAGTGCAATATTTCTGGAAGTGCTTTAAATTGCATTTTCATTCTGACCTACTTTTAAAGGCTTACTTGGTGATGACAAGGGTGAAACTAAGAGCGACTGATAAGAAACCTAGCTTAGGAAAATTAAGCCTAGCTTGTCCTGGTGGCTCTGGCTGAAAATAATGTGTGATTTACTATGATTCTTCATTCATATTTATTTAGTCCTATCACTGTAAGTCTTGCTACTCTGAGCATTGTCTGCAGGAGCCTGGCAAAGATTGCAAATAATGCTTTATCAAAAAAACCCCTTTTATAGTAGAAGGAATTTTCCAACTTTAGCCATAGCAATCACTTAAAAATAGGACTATTGGTGGTGCAGGATTGTCTTTTGGGCCTGGTCTTGTAGCAGTTATGACTGTGATAACCTATTCCAGGATCTTCTCTGACACAAGTGTCCAGCTCTTCTCTCGCCTTCCCAACATTCAGATGCGCAAGCTTCCAATGAATTCCAGCTGCTGACCACAGCTCAAGTTTATTCCATAGGACTCCAGATACTTCCACAAGATACTTTACCTCCTGCGCTGGAAACCAATTTCATCCCATATCCACTTTTCTCTTAAATATGAGAGAAAGAGATGCCCTTCTAGAATGTCTTGCAAGGCTTGGCCAATTTCTCACAATCCTTTGAGGTGCCTCCTGACTCCTGAAGAAATGAAACACCCAAGTTAGACACTAAAGAGAGGCAGGACAAATTTAGGTCTTAGGTTCCAACTCCTGTGAGCCACCTCTCAGGGCTGCTGTTGAGTTCCAGCTGCCGGTTTGTGCTGAAGGTCAATAGAAAGTGTTTGTGGGAACATGGCACCATTCCAGTTTCCTTATTTTTTGCAAGGAAAAAATAAGGAAAACTAATGCGCATCCAGCAGTCACTCATGCTGGAAAACTGAATGAGAAACAAGCCCCTTGCATGTGGGATAGCCCCAGACAAAACTGCAGGTTCAAGCCTATATTTTCTTGAATACTGAAAAGATTTCATCAAAGCACAGGAAATACATCCTAGGGATAAAATACAAACAGGAAAAAACAGGTGGATAGGATCCCTAAGATATTGCATACTATATCCCAGCAACCAGAAAAAGAAGCAATAAGTTGTTTCCATTTCCTTTTCTTCTCCCTGCATAGCCATTGAAACAGTTCCTGCTGGGTTCAGAAACTTCCTCTATGTCTTGAATATCGACAGGAATTAAGGTTCTCTAGAGTTTTTGATTGACTTTTAAATTCCAGTCCCAGGAAGTATCATTTTGTATATCACCTCCATTAAACAAACTGGGCTATAATTCAATCAAGACTTTCCAGTTCTAAGTACTTGATGGTTTCAGACAGTTTACAGACCATAACATGGGGTTAGCAAGAAGCTCAACAC
Source organism: Corvus hawaiiensis (assembly GCF_020740725.1). Lineage (NCBI taxonomy): Eukaryota > Metazoa > Chordata > Aves > Passeriformes > Corvidae > Corvus > Corvus hawaiiensis. Next base: position 11,565,026 of record NC_063220.1, on the reverse strand, counting down.
CTGCATTTACATAATTACTTTTTAATTATGCTAGACTTTTTCAGGCAGAATATTCCAAATATGTGTATGACTTTAAATAGTCTTTTAAAGCTACCCCAGCTAAATGAGCTCTCAGGGATATACAGAGAAATAAAATTTTAAAAAAAAATATTCAATGGACTTTTGTATGGTTTGCTTTGATTTTAAACCTTCAGATAATGCTGTGAATAGGGATGTTATAAAAAGAAACAAAACTGTGGCCACAAAGTACTTGTGTACCAGAATAATGAAAGGTATAAATTTGAGCGGACTAACATCCACAACATTTACATGACTTGAATAGTAGATAGATAAGCACCATAAAATTAGAATAGTTCCTTAAACAACTGCATTATATGGAAACATTCCTACTGAGGTATAAACTGGCACTGTAAAAAGAGCAGCAGGTGCTAAAGCAAATCCCACACTCATTTATTCAAGATGAAAACTTGCCAAACCACATACATGTCAAATTTGTTGCTCCCAGTAATACTGGGAACTGTTCTATTAAGGGGTGACTTCCACAGACAGAAAAACCTGGAGAAGCCCTGTGTTGTTTTCCTGCAGACAGGCACAGCCAATTGGACCTGCAGTAAAATGAGTGTCTTCCAAGCGTTTGAAGCACTGACTGTGTTTTAAGCCCCATGTGGTACCAGGCACTCCTCCAGAACTAGGGAGTGTAAGTAAAGTGATTATGGGATTCTGTGACTGATGGCTCCATCTCATGTCTGAGATTCACGGCTCACATAGCCACGCTTCAGTGATGGGTACTGATGTGTCTGCAGAAAATGCAAAGGAATTTGCATTTTAATGTAGCTCAACCAACAGCAGAAAAGGGTTAAGGATAGTCATCTTAATTTGCAGCGTGCAAAATAAGTGCCTAAAGACAATAGCCACAGCTTAATGTTATGTGTGCTGATTTAATATGGCATCTGAGCCTCTACTGTGGAAAAATCCTCAGTGGTCTGGTTAAACCACATACCCTCAGGCTCCTTAACTTTTAGGTATCTGTTCACGCTGAGTTTCAGCTTTCTGCTGTTCCCTTTCACTGTTTCTTCTGTTGCCTTTGGCTATCATCTTGCTGCATGCTTGAAAAAGGCAGCATTGCCTCTAAGGATATTTCAGGCTTTTTTTCTTTGCAAGATTAGACAACCTCCACTCCACTCCTTAGCTAGAGGAAAATGGCTACCCTTTTAACCTTTCTATCCTTTTAAGGACTAATAGCCCCTTGTTCCTCAATTTCTTTCCTCTTATTTACAGTGGCCATCAGCGCAATGTTTTAAATGCTCTCTTTTCAGAATACAAAGGTTTTAACACCACTCATCTAGATTCTAAAATAGTGTTTCACCCTGCTGCCTTATGTGAAAGAACTTGGATTTTAGAGGACAGCTTCTCTCCCTTGCCAAAATCCTCCTGCAGCTTTCCCGAGGAAGGGTTGCCCTTCCAGAGTGCTTGTTCATTGGGTTCTGCAGCTTCCTTTCAGACAAATGAAATGGGCTGTGCCTTTCAGCCCTGCAGTCTAGCCATGAAAGAGGCACCAGAGACTTTTGGGGAGAAGCATAAGTAATATGGCTTTTGTCATAAGCAAGCCATGGTTATGGAAGCCACATTTCTGTTTTCTCAATGCAAGTAATAAATCATGACAGTACAGCTGTCTTCCATGTATATCATAATATTTAAAGTTATACAGATTATAGACACTGAGAATGTCCCTGAAGTTGCCCATGCCCTGTTCTTAGAGAGGGGAACATATCTACAGTGTTTTCATAGGGTAGGTTCTAAGACGTGGCAATATTTCTCTGACTTGCTTAGTCATACTATAAAAAAACCAAAAACAAAACTGGAGAAGAGCAGGAAACTGGTTATCAGATCACAACCAAGAATGTGTGCTATCCAGTGTCCTTTGCTCCTTCCACATCTTGAAACCAACAAAAGTTGTTTGGAAAATGATATTAGCAGGGACAAGCATTGAGCATAAGAGAAGCCAAAGAAAAGATTCCAAACCCATTCCCCATCCAGTGTTGAGATGACTAAGAAAAAGATTTTTAAAAGCAAAATGTTCTTCCCTCTAGGCTATTTTACACAAGCTAAAAACCCAGATCTTTGAAACCACACAGAAAAGCGTTAAGGCAAATAAATTGTTGCAGGACCAGAGAAAAGAAGCCTGGTTCCTACTGTTGCAAGTGGGAGAACCCTGGAAACTGTCTCATTATGTTATCAATATTGATCCTGGAACCAGTTAGGATTTTCCCTTTGCTACTACTTCTGAGAGGCTTTTCCAGGGCTCTTTTCTGCTGGTTAGCAGTTTTCTCCCATTTATGAGCCTAAATTATTATCTTTATTTTGCCATTGCTTTGCTCCTGCCCGCTTTACTTCTGTTTCACAGCTTCTTCCAAATAAAACCACCATCCTGGATCTTTGTCAACTGGCAATTTGAGACAGATTTTATTTCAGGCCTGGTCTAGGGCCCATTTAAGTCAACAGGAGCCTCTGTTGAGTTCAGTATGCTTTCCAAATGGGCCTTTATGGGCTATCCCTGTAGTCAGCTGGATATAAGAGGTCTATGTTGATAAACCACTGTGCCTGACAAAATTACACTGCGACTTACAGACTGCAGAATCCTTCATTTACCAGCTTTTGTTGGCCAGTTGAGGAAGGAAAGACAGGGAGGCAAAAATATCCAACATTTCAATAAGAAGTGGGATCTCACAGACAAAGAGAAAAGGCAGAAAGTGCAGTGGAACACTTCCTTACGAAGGTGTTATGGTGACATTACCTCTGGAATTATTTTACTGCCATTTGTCTTCATTTCACTGCTCTGCTCACTTGGGCACCGCACAAAACCAACATTCCTGGGAAGAAAGACACACAAATGCTCTTTTCATACACACACAAACTTTTTTTATCACCTGGAAGAGGGAAACCCTCTAATTCTCCCAAGGTGGCATTACCATCAATTATATTTAACTGTTTCAACACTGTAGGGCTATTTGATTGGTATCAAATACATCAGGGGTCCCTCATTCTATCTTTTTAAAGTTTTTCTCAAGTGTCACCACACAAAGCTCTGTTTTACAGTTATAAAGCAATAATTTGACTTGTAGCAATAAAACCACTACACCTTAAGAGCTCAAAACAATACGCTTTTAGAAGTAAAAAAGCTGTTGTCAATGGACTGATTGACCAACATCAGAAGGAGATAATGATTCAAGGAGAAAAAGTAGCCACATTATATGAAGCAACAGATACTAACTGCAAAACTAACTTGAGACACAAGCAACTTGAGACACAAACAAGCTGCAGGAAAAAGATTGGCTCAGTTTAGGATTTAATGTGACCTAAACCCAACACAATGAAAGGGAAAGTAGAAATGGCGTGGTCTGGAACGTCACAGTGGTAAGTTAAGCCCCAGCAACTCAAAGGATACAAATTCTGCACTAACTTAAAAACTCCTCAGCAGTTTTCCCAGAAGAGTTAGGATTGTTTGTTCCCTTCCTCTGTAACTCCACACTCAGCTAAGGACTTGATTTAACTATTTAAATGTTTGCAATCATTAACCTTTCAATAAAAACACAGCTTCAGCTTATTAAGCTCATTAGCCTGTAACAAATGAAGCTTTTGAACATGCCAAGGACCAAAATATAACTGGATTCAGAAAGCAATTAGATGCATTTGGAGAGGATGATAGGTCTCTTGAGGACTATTCAGCGCAAAGATGCGGATACAGTCTCTGATTCAGGAGGTCCCTAGGCTGCAGGGTGGTTGGTTATATCAGGGGAGCACCACGCTTGTTTTTCTGGGTCCTACTCTGTTACTCTGTGGCCTCGGGGTCGGGTGGTCCTTTGATCTGAATCACTGCAGCTGTTCTTATGTACTATTAATGCATGGCCAAAAGCGACATGCAGTGCCAAACTAGCTGAAAGAAAGTAGGAGAAAGTTCTGGTTTGCACCTTACAAACTGAGCAGTACAGCGATACAAACACTAGAGCTGAAGCTCTCCACAAGTCTTGCTGTTGACCAAAGAATGAATGTTACTCAGCATGGAATATAAAAGCTTACTCAGCAGCAGCTGATACCAGATTAGTTAGCAACCATGCACAGCTGTCACAAAGCATTCCAAGTCTGATTTTTTCCGTGTTGTTTTTCTTTTTTTTTTTTCCATGGAGGCAGGAACACCCTTCAAACAGATAGATTTGCATTACTACATATCATAAAGGACCAGTTCTCAGTGCCTTGCAAACCTAGGCTCTGTCAGGAAGGAATACTTGGCTGTATCACCTTGCATTTTACAATTTCAGACCATGTGTTGCTTTCTTGAAGGATCACTCTTCTTACCAAAGCTCTTTAGGACATTCTCAGGACACCTCTCCTCCCTTTCCTCCAGCATCTGTCTCAGGACCAAAGCTTCACATGCACAGATTTCAACACTGCCACATGATTTTCAGGAACCTGCTTCAAATATCAGCATTATACTTACAGGTGAAGTTTTCAGTTGTCAGATGGCACAGTTGCCTGGCAGACTGAAAACAACACCAAAAGGATAGGGAACTACTCAAGCTACTTCTGTGATTAGTGAGAGGTAAATAGCATAAATCCACTTCCAGCATAGTTTTTATTCCAGTTTTCATGCTTGCCATGCACTCTACAAATTTCATATCTTCAGTCTTGTGTGCTCTTAATGCCCCAGAGTAATGTTATTGCTCAAGTAAATGCTAAATCTCAAGGAACCACTCAAAACCACTGAGCTGACTGTGCATCTGTTTTATCCCAAAGAAAGTTAAGGAAGAGGGAAAAAAAGGAAACCAAACATTTTGTTCTGGATCATTCAGCCTGAGCTCTGTTTTCTGAACTGCAGCTGTGTGTCTGAGAAAAATGTTGTTCTACTTAGTGGCTGGGATTATCTGTACTGTCCGTGATGCCACATGGATTTAAGACTCAGAAGAATTAGTGTAAGAGACCTCTCTGCTATCAGCCCAAACATGGTTGGGAGTATGTTCATTTTGGCAGGGTTTTGCCCAAGACACTTACATGAAGGAAAAAGTTGTGTCTTTCAATCTCCTCTGTGTGGCAGGTATCAAAGCCACACGTGCCAGCTGTGGCCAGAACAAAAAGTAGGCTCATGTTTGTATTCTGTTTCAAGATCATTATCTTGTGGAAAGTGTCTGGAAAGCTCGATTTAGTTTTCTGAGGCTTCAGATTTTATGTATCACTGCATGAATTTCTGACTACGTCCCCACCCAACTCTCATCACACAGATGGTCTCAAGCATAGTGATGTTCTTTTTACAACAGAGTACTCATGTCTGGACTGTGACACACTACTGCACAGGTGAGGCTCAAGAATGATACCAGGGGCCTTAAAGTTCAGGTGTCTTGTGGGTTTTTCCCCCCTCATTTCCTGAGATTTCATCTGAGGAGACAATGGTTTTGTTGATTTTAAAAGGGCAGATTTCACAAGCAGATTAACATGCTCCATATGTCTGGTCAGTTTGTTGAAGAGCCGAAAATGTGCATCTGTTAAATATAATGAGCAAGGAATGATAGATGATGTCTCACACTCCCAAGCTTGTAATTAAACAGGAGGGAGAGGCTGCAGGATAAAGAGTGGGGAAGGCATCCTTCAGTCACAAATCCTTGACGCAGAGATGCCAGTTACTCAAAAGAGGTTTTAACATCTCTGACAAGAGAACAGCGAGGGAATGGAAAAGTAAGCAAAACAAAGCCCTGGAAGGGCATTTTAACATTGTGTTAGTCAAATGAGTGGATAAATGATGACTGTATATTGGATGGCAGTGGGAGGGTTATAAACATTACAGAGACAATTGCCGCTAAATGAGGTGTATCCCAGGCAGCTGTCCTGATGCATTAGGAGGCTGTTTTCAAAAGAAAAGATTATCCCATCAACATTAAAACAAAACAAAATAAAAAGGATCTTTTCCACACAGCTCACATGCCATGAATAACTCAGCAGCGTGTGAGTCAAGCCCTTCCAGAGACAGGCTGTGTTCTGTCTGCCTCCTTTTTGGCATTATTTTAGCATGGATGTGCTCTCTCTGTAAACCTTAATTATCAAAGCAACCATATGAGCCAGCTAGCCTACCTTGTTTATTGGGAATTTGGCCTTTTATGCCTCTTTGATCTGTATGTGACAAATCTGAGAGCCTCCATGCTGGCCCAACCACCATTGGAGGGACTTGGTTGATGACTGTCTAACCGTATTGCTCTGATCCCCAAAATTATTGGTTTCTTTCAAGGTCCCTTTTCTTTTTTCTTTTTTTCTTTTTTTTTTTTTTTTTTTCCCATGCCATATAAATATCTGAGGCTTTTGTATTTCTTTAGTAGAAATTTCCAGTATGCTGATGTAAATGCAGTGATGTCTTATGAAGAACTACTCACATTACAACTAGCAGTACTTATTTTGTTACTATTAACAATATATTCAGCTATTTCAGAGCACTTTTCTCCAGTATGCTTCAGATTACATTATTTCACAGGCAAGGAAACAGAGGCAGAGATAAACACAACATCTTGTCCTAGGAAGCAGTGCCATGAATGAAATACTGTTGAAGATTTCTTAATTGTAGTGCAGTGACCTGTCCAGAAACACTTTCTGCCTTTCTTTGGCATGTGGGGAAATTATGGCCTAAAACAACTGTGGTTGCTACTTCAGCGAAATATTCTTCTGAAACCAAGCTCATAACCAATACTCCTTCATGTCCTCATTGTGCTAGAAGCCTCAGCAATGCTGACTTCAGGGAATTGAAAGACTAGTTCTTCCCCATTGCATTAACTGATGGATGCTGGCAGAAGGTTTTCAAGCCACATTTCTTTTCCAGTAGCCAGTAGATCAATAGTGATCCATGGTTCTCCCTCAAGCGTTCCACAGAATGATTGCAAATCCCTTTTAACCACCAGAAAAAATGTTTAGACATAGCAACACAAAATCAAAATAGAGGAAGAGGCAAAGTCTACAACTACGTTTTACTTGACTGGAATTGAAATCTATTCTGGCACAAGATGGTGCACGGTGTTTTTCCTAAAACACTTCACTTGCTACAGAGTGAAAGTTAGTTCTCTCAGAGATTTGTAAACTGGCTATCCTCCTAGGAGTGCTGAGAGGGAGGATGCAGAGATTCTGCCACTAGGCAGCCCATCACCTTGGAAAGGAATGAGAACTACCCGCTGTTTACTGCTCTGACAAGAGAGAGCTGTGTCAGAGAGAATGTTGATATATCCCTCTGAAATGCCAAGATGGTCTGGAGCAAAAGAGCATCTCAGTAGGATGGACTGCATAAACATAAACAGTTTGCATAAACACACCACTGCTTTCTATGAACATTAGTGCTGCTGTTTGTGCTACAATAGCATCCAGATTCGCTCCAGGGCATCCAGGTCTGCTGTGCATACTACAGCTACCTCACAGAATAAGAATCTCTGTACCCAGGGCACTGGAGCCAGGTGGGCAAAGGGAAACATAACAGCTGAAGCACAGCGAAAAGCTGGCCTATGTTTTGGGGAGACACTGACATTTAGGATAAAGCTCAATTCAGAATAAAAATCTTGTAAACCAACTTGTAAAATGTTGCATTTTCTGTCAAAAAAGGTGTCCAGCTGTAGAAAAAGCTGTCCCAGCTGCATCTGGAAAGTAAAGTAATGTAGCCTTCTCCAAAGCTGGTCAGCAGCAGCTGCAGCAGCAGAGATGAGCTTCCTGAAGGAGATGGTCTCCACCAAGCTGGTTTGCTTCCCCCTTCAGCAGTGTCCTGTGCAGCCCTGCAGCAAACATCCCGCAGGGCACGGCAGGCTCCCAGCAGCCTCATGCCCACCTCCACCTCTGCACTCTTTGGGCATCCAGACAGTGTTAGTGCTGTAGTGCCACGAGGACTGGGCCCAGCAGAAGCGACTGGAAAGACTCTGTGTCCCTTCTAAAATGGTGCTAGAGTGTTGACCTCCACACTTGACTTTCCTTTTGGAGACAGCTGATGTAGGGAAAGCAGCAGAAATGAAATTCTGGTGTAGACTTGGAAAGAGTGATAGTGGCAGTGAAGGAGAAAGTACTTAAAGCAGAAGAAAGGAAGCATTTTCCTTCTGACTGAAAATAACTGGGCTTCTAGCTACCGTCCACTATCCCCTACTAGGGGAACTCCATAGGGGTGTTGCCAAAAAGCATGTAATGAAAATCTCTCACCTATCTGGGAGGAAAGCAGATGCACTGCTTAAGAACAGGAAGGATCTTGGCTTCACCGTATTCCACATGGCTGGGAGAAGGAAAAGGGAATTGCTTTCTCCATTGCATATCCTTTGAAAATTGTAATTTTCCTGTAGTATTGCTTCCATCAAAAAATTCACCTGAAATAATTTTCTTTCTCTGTGCCCCTCTGCCCCAGTTTCTCTCCCTTTTTTCAGCAGCTGAATATGAAACCAGTTCAACACTGGAACAAAACTGATATTTTTCTTTCTCTTATTTTGAGAAATAAAATCTTATAATTCCTTTGATGAAAGCTTCTGTTTTACAAGGAAATTAATTCCTCCTTCAACCCCACTTCATTTAATAGCAGACACTAGAAAAATACTCATTCTCTCCAAACTTGACAGGTGCCACCAGAAGGTGAGAAGGAACCATTATTTATTTCAATACAGTCTTTTTTTTCAATATTCTATATACATGGAAACACTTTTTCATGCATCAATTGAAAAGTTCATTTCTTCCTGCTGCCCTTCACCCCACTCTCAGGGCTTCCAAGCCAGCTGTGACTGAGCAACATAACTGACTTTGGTATAAATAAGAGCTGAGGAAATGGAAGAAATTAAGAACTCCTCCAGCCTTAAGGCTAAGTATCACCCTCCTATTTGTTTTCTTTGTATACGAGGCTTAATACTTTTTCTCAGCTGGGTACACAAGCTAATATAGTACATAATCAGAGGGAAAGTATTGCCTCACAGAAATCTCATTTCTTATCACGCTTGAAGTTTCAATGGATACTGGAAATACTTTACTTTTTTCATAGTATGTGGGCAGAATAGGGAAGAAACAACGCAAGGGAATAAATATCTTCAGGAGTAGGGTCTCATTTTTATTAAGGAGTCTAAGAACTGGAAGTGAAAGGAGACTCAATCTTCTTCTTCCCCCTCATGTATGCTACCTCATTGTTGAAATCTAAGCAATTTCCATGGAAGAACTCAGCTCATGCACAAAAATTTCTGTCTGGCATTCATTTAGTGATGCACATTCACAGTCCCCCTAGAGCACACATTTGCAAATCACAGCAAGGATGTGGAACTGTCTCCTTATCTATATTATCTGTTTTACCCCCTCTACAGGGTCCATCCTTTCTGTGTGATTGGTGGACCTGCAGAACATATATGTCTGGATGGCTGGTCTGCAGGAATTCAGCCTGTGAGTAATAACCTACTCACAGAGAGCCTATCTATCTAAAATGGGTCAGGAATCTAACAGAGTGCAAGTCTCAGAGCATTCCCCTTTAACCAGATGATTTTCACAGTTCATCCACTCATAATTCATCTGTAGTTAAAAAAAAAGAGAAAAATATTTGGATAAAGACACTCACATTAGGAGAGAGGCTAGTTAATCAATATAGCTCCTATCCTTTCAAAAGTCTTTTAAAAAGCTGTAAATATCGTAACAGAAGAAGGCAATTTGCAAAAAAGAACTTAGCTTGAATCAAATATTCATCAGTTTGAGTAGAAATTGATAAAACATAAACCGCACAATCTCTCCAAGCTAAGCCTCAAGACTCCCCTGCACTCTCTGCTGTACTGCAGGACACACTGAGCTCAGCCATCCACACCACCTGGCTTGTGGACAAATTTGTGCACTGATTATCTAGTTATCTAAATTAAATGAAAGTCTAAGATGAAAAATGGGGTTTAAGAGAAAGAACAAAATCAAAGATGAGAAGTTCTTTTACTTCCTCAGTCAAAAATCTCCCTGCTAATTTTTTGGTCTTTGGCTCTTTACTTTAGAGAGTAAAGATCTACAGTAAAGACACTCCATGGAGGCAATTTCTGCCTCAGGGCTACACTCCTTTCTCCTGGGGGGATTTTACAGTGCCCTGGGTGACACCAGCGAGTTGTGCACAGTAGTGTCAGTCACAGGACCAGCCTCCTCCCTAAGGAGACAAAGACGCTTGCTATACCACAACAAACCATGCTCAGGGCCAGGCAAGCATCTTGCTCTGAAGGTGGTTAAAGCAGATGAAAATATCTGCAGAGACTATCCACAGCTCTTACATTAGCTATTATTTCAGCTGCCAAGAAACTCTGACCATTGCTGCAAGGACAAAAGACAGATGCAATGAGAGAGGCTAAGGATCATGCTCAGACCAACCACGGCAATTCTGGAAATGAGTCTGGCGTAAGGAAATTCATGCAGTCTGTGAATAACTCATATTCCCCTTATTCAAAATCCTATCATATAGTGCATAACACTGAACATGGCTCCCTGTCCATCGTGCTGATGAGGAAAAGCAGGATTGCAAGCTTACACACCCTTACTAGATCCATTGGACTACAACTTCTTTTTTCTCTACAGTGTGTAGAGTTGAAATAAAAGGGAGTTTATTTTAGTGTTTAAAGTGCCACCATACACCCCAGGATATGTCTGATTACTTATCTGAGGCAACACAGGAGATGAGGTAAAACACAGACTTGTACTGATGCCTTTTAAGTTAAGTAACCAATAACATTCAAACACCTTCCAAACAAGGTTCAGAGGACAAGAATTTTTTTTTATCCATTAAATCTCTTTCTTAAAGACATAAAGTCTTTTCTTAAAGATGTAAAAATAGTTCATGTTGCTTTCAATGTATATTTTAGTTCTATCTTTTGTACAGATGAGGGAATATTGAATAGGTCTGCCGCATTTTCAATGTAAGATGTTATTTGCAAGCCTTTATTTTCCCCTGAAATCTCAGGAGCCTGAAGATATCTGATTTTGCCATACTCTTAGATATTCATTCACACACACTATCTCTAGATTCCAACATTTCAGGAGCAACTGAAAAATTCTAATCTTCCTTTCCACTCCTTTGTCTTCTCATGAACAGCAACAGAAAACAAGTCAAAAGATCACAATGTGACTTTTTAAAACCTTCTGACTACGGAGCTAATATCACAAACTGTCTGGCAAGGGTTTGACTTGGGATTTATCCTTGTCTGAGCTTGGCAGTATACGTGCTGGTCTACTTGTTATAGCAGACAGATCAGAGCACTTTCCTATACTTCTCCCTGAATTGAATAATGCTTCACAGAAGCTGGGGGAGAGAGAGAAGTCCCTAAGTTCATGTCTTGTGGAGTTGGATGCTTCTAGCAGTGCGCTGCTCATGGGAGGAAAGGGAGAAGATGGGTATCATCAGGCTTTCAGTGCAATCAGAACCACATGGAAGTAACTGCACTTCCTTAAAGGAGATCTTTGTGAGTAGTAACAAGAAAACCAAAAAGTCCTGCAGAGCGGCTTACTCTGGAGGTTATGCTATGAAAAGCCATGGGCTATGGGTCTGTTTAACAATAATGACTCAGAGCCAGGATCTTTCCTTTGCACTGAAGTCCCATTTGTCCCTAGCATATGTGACTGGTGCTAAAGGGCCCCCACTGAATTCACTAGGAAAAGTGCATTGCCTGCAGCTGAGTGTGAATTGATGATAAACACTACATATCCTTGTCCTGACTATCTTGTATCACAGCAGACAGAAAGAAGGAAGAAAGGAAGGAGAATCTCATACGCAGGTATGGCCAAAATGGAAAATGATGAAGTGGGGAGCACGAAGGGGTAAACAGTGAATTTGAGGAGCAAATAATGCATCACATTACCTACAGAGAAAAATATTTTTTTGTCTTGGAACTTCCTGCTCTCTTACAGATGTTTTTTTGGTTTCTTTGGTCACTTTCTAATCCCTAATTCAGGAGATACAATCAAAAGCAGTCCTATTAATATCTAACTGCCTGGCAGTCACCTTTTCCCCTTTGAGCTGGGCCTTTGTGAAAGGCTGGCTCCTAGATCAATTGCAAAACAAACACAGCTTGGTTTTTGGGAGTGACCTTTTTACTCCATCACAAGCTATTTGCCTGTCCAGGCATATGGGAGCTTCACGCAATCTTGAAGAGGGAGGGAAGAGTGCTGTGCAGGAAAACCGGCTTGTGAGCTCTCCTAGGAAAACGTGCCTCTGCTTCCTGCCCACAGCCCCACACTCATCTCTGAACCAAGCCACGAGGCTGCACAGCTGCTGCGAGGCACAAAGTCAGGGCTTCATGTGCCATCGTTTCTGCCACCCTGGATTGCTCTGTGTCTCACAACAGCTCCCAGAGCAACTTCATCAAGCTGCTAGTGCCAACCAAGTAAATAATGCATGCTTCAACTTTGGGCTAAATATACATTAGTCTGATAGAGCGTAACAGCCACCAAGTCTGTTGTGCTAAGCAGTCCTTAGCTGTATATTTGCTGGATCAATGGAGTGCTTAGAGCTTTGACACATAAATCAGTATTTACGTAAGTTTTTAAATAGCTATTAGAAGTAAAAGAGCATTGCTGTCCCTATATAGCAATTACATGGAATGAAATCTTCTCTCTTCTTTTGTTTGGTCTGATTTCTGGGGTCCCCAGAGCCTTGATCAGTAAAGGCCTTTAAACACCACTGAGTAAGACAAAGTCAGCGTCTGAGCTTCACTCATTTTAAGCATGACTTCAGCAGAATATGGAAGGTACTCAGAAGATCAAACAGATTTGCTTGGTATCCTTTCAGAGCAGCTGACACTACACGGGTTACTTGAATTACATCTTGTTTTTGTACAAGAAGAAAGAGAAAACACAGTGATGCTGGTCTGCTCACTCTGGGCCATTGGTTGGAGGAGGCAGCTGATTTTGTCACTCAGGTCATTGGTCCAGAATAGGAGGTTCCAGTGGTTGTGGACATTCTCTGAGAAAACTCTGAGGAATCTACATGGTGGATGCTGGAATGGAATTCTTTGCTATTGTGGCCACAAGCGATCTGGTCTTGCAGGTGAACAAGCTCATAAGATTTCTTCTTTCAATCTTTTCTCTTGGTAAGTGGGATGGTGGTTAGACAGAGCATCTTGCCTCTTCTCTATCCACAGATATCAGACATACAATTTGGAGTTCCAGATATCTGCAGCATTTTGAGTTTAAGCCACATAAAGCCAAAGCTGTCCCTAAATTGCAGGGGATATTGCCATTTATGAGATGATGATTCTGGCTTTTCTAATTTCTTCATTGACTAGGATCTGGGAAAAGGTGAAATGAGAAGAAACGTGCAATCCAGGCCTGTTTGAGCTTGACTGTCAATGACAACACCCGACATTTCACAATTAACTCTTGGTCTCCAGAGTCTTGACTCTCATTTTCCATGTCAAAGCATCAACTGTCTGGTGCTTTCTGTTCCAGACCCCAGTTGTGTTGATCGTGGCCTTTGTACACTACACTGCTACAGCCATTTGAATAATTAATGTCTTATGCAAAGATTAGTACAATCTGCATAAATAAATAAGAAATTGTAATAAACAGCATGTCTGGCAGCAAAATATTGGTTTACGAATTCTAATAATGATCATGATTTATTAATGCACTTGTCAGCATCTGTTGCTGAAATCAGTATGTATGCCTCAGCAGGATTTGCCTCGATTTGTTGAATGTAAGTCAGATAGAAAACAATCATGTAATGAAAATTATTACAGTTTTGAATCCTATCTTTTTAATGTCTAAAGGAGAGCTGCCTCATGCTCTCTTTGAATCTGCCCTTTCTGTATAACTTTATTATTAGCCATGAAAAGCATCTCTAAATTAATTTCTCAGTCTGTGTACAGTATTCTTTTAGTTTCCATGGTCAGGCAAATCCAGCCCAACAAAGCTGATTTGGATATTTCAATGCCTGATTGTGAATTGAAGAGTTACATGATATTTTTATAGAAATCTCTCCAAAAGGAGGGATAAGCAGAAGTGGGAGAGCTCAGAAATGGATAAACTTCAGTTTTCCTACTCAGCTACCTCCACCACCATTTCTGGAGAAACCACTGATGTTAAAAGTGGACTAAAATGAGGAATGGATGCGTATTTATACTATATCTATATCATGGTGATCATTTAGGGGGCTATTTTACAATCATGACTGATATTTGCATTTTGATTTGCATTTTCTTTATACTTTCAGATGCCCTGTCATATACCTGGATTTTCTCTCTGGGCATTTACTAGGGATTGACAAAGAAGAAAAAAAAACCCCAAAAACAAACCCAAAAGAATCACTGTTATTTTCACACATAGGTGGACAGGAGAGGGTAAATTCTGCAGAAATTAAAATTAATTTTTTATACTAATTTTCATTGCAAAAGATCCTTAAGTGCTTTAAGGTAAGGCAGACTTAAAATCAAATACTTACAACCACTGTGGAAATGACTCATAACTTCTGCAGTATCTTCACTCCCCATGAGAGGCAGCTCTTTTGGCTGTGAGAAAGTGGCTGAAGTTTTAGAATCTCTGGAATCCCATTCCCCTCAGAAATGGAAATTTCGTGGTTTAATCATTGAAACTTAAGGTGTGAGAAAGAAGTGTCTTGTCCTTTCCTGGGTTTAAGCACCCAAATGTCTTGAGTGGGATGGAGTCCACCTCTCACTCATCCTGCTACTTCACATTTCCTATCATCTGTAGAGTGCATTTCCCTATCTTGCATGCTGGGTCTTGGCTATCCCATTTGAGTTAAACTAGACCCAGTTTCCTGCCAATTAGAAAAAGGAAAACTTTAGCTTTTCTCTCCTGAATCAAGCACAGGTATGGAATCCATAGCACAGTAGTGAATAGAACAGTGATTCTGAGAGAAGATGGGAGCAAATTTTCCTCAGACACTTCTTCGTTGGCTCAAGGCAGAGTGCCCATAGGCTGATGAAAGTAGAATGAGTAGGAAACAGCAAATGGAGGGAGCCCTAGGAAAACTGATTTTCAGATGCCCAAATATCTTTCAAACCTTCATGATCTCAGTTAGAACTTTATGACCAGGATTAAAAGTTTGCTATCTTTCCAGCCACATCGGCAATGAGCACCTTAGACTAGAAAATGCTGGACAAAGTGATCCATTGATCTGTTAGTCAGAAGCCCTACAGCAAATCCAATGGACAGCAGAAGATTTTCTAATGCAGTAGAAGCCTGTTAAACAGATTGCACTGGTGTACAGAAATGTCATTTTCTTAAGGGCCTTATAACACAGATAAATAGTGGCTTAAGCACAGAGGTGACCTTTGCTGAACCTCATACATTCTCCTGATCTCTGTGAACCCTGCTCTCCAGAGGTTTATTCCAGATATTCATACAGTGCTTCTTTTTAGATAACAATAACAAAAATTGGTCTTTCCCCAGGCACATCAACCCTCTTGTCACATTTATTTCGCTATATCTTTGAAAGGTCTTTTTTTTTTCAAAGGCATTTAATGAAATACTACTTGGTGTGATATCAGCGAGATCTATTGTTTTAAAAGATTTAGTCCTTTAACCTGTTCATTTCTGTATAGTACTTTACCTTTAGATCTCATGTGTTTAGACTCCTGACAAGTTTATATCTTCAGATATTTTTTTCTTAAGAAGACAACTTAATTGTAATGGTTAATTATACTGTTAACAAAGACCTGTTTTTTTAAGCTGTTGGAAACCTGATTTTTGTAGTGAGGAGCAGCAGAAACATTCTTCTTCGGAAAAAAGGACATGAACGACTGTACATAATTCTGGAAAGCATAATACAAAGAATGGCAAATGCTATCATTGCTATGCTACTCCTCTATTGCTGCTCTTGTTGAGGAGAGTCAGCATGCAATAAAGATATGGGAGGATATGACTGGTACTCAAATAAGGGTGACACCTTTTCAGTATCTCAGGGAAAAGCCACCAAGCACATGGAGCAGATGGGAAGAATTGCAGTTGCAGTGTCACCAGGAAAAATACAGCAACTACTGAAAAGAAAAACAAAAAAAGCAACAAGTTTTGGCTGCTTTCATCGCTGTTTTTTTTTAAATAAAATACCTGGCATGGAGATGAAATTGGAAAGATAAAGTAGCAAAGCTTGTTCAGGTAACTTTAAAAAGTTTTAGAAAGCTTGGAAGGATTAGTGGACAGAAGTAGACAATTTTTTACATGGCATTTCTACTTGCATTGTGTTACAGCAGTTGCTAAGCAAAGCACAAGACAGTTTATATTGTCATATCAAATGTACATGGTATAATTTAATGTAGTGCTTGTCACTTTTAAAGACCGGAAATATCAATTAAATGTCAAACTACACCTGAATTCAATCCTAAATGGCTGTAAAAACACAATACAAATTTAGAATAATTTAGCCTTACTTCCCCTTTTCTCCCTGTTCCCCCCCCCCCCCCCCCCCCCACCTTGCTTTTCCAGTAAAACTCATAAGAGATTGTTTGGGTGTTTGGGAGGAGCAAATTTTTTTTTTCCCTGTTTGAAGTCTGGTGATTCACTGGGCTTTACATCACCAGTTAAACTTTCTTCCCTTAAAAATCAATGCCTGAGGAGTGAAGTCTTACTTCAGTCTGAAAAGTCTGGGACCGAAGTTCTAATTATGGCTTGAAGTAATGTAGTTGTAGATTTTAATGGCTCATACATCTCTTTGACAGGTCATCTGAATTTGTTGAAAGTTTTGAAAGCAATGAAATCAATTTCTTGGACAGTTAGTTAGCAAAAAGAGAACACATTGATGCTAATTGGAATGTAGACATAATATCTCTTATACCTCTGTACTTTTGTGAGGTGTTTTACATGTTGAGGATTCTCACCAGGAGCCTGCTCAGGAGAGCATAAGAGGTGCCTGCTGCTCCTTCTATTCAGTGATATCTTATGTTCTTGATGCCTCAGTGAGCATAGCAGCATGACTGAATGACAAATTCAGCATTGCCAGGCCTGGCTACGGAGAGAGTGAGTCTGGAAAGATTTCTGAAGGCTAGGATACGTTGGCTGACAGTACCTGGTACAGTCACAGCACCCTATTCCAACATTCAGCATACACTTATTCAATATTTTCAATACAGCTGATTCTCAGAGACACTAACCACATTCATTCCACTTAGTGTCCAGATAACTCTGCTATCCTGCAAGGGAGAGCCTGTGCCTATTAACATTCTTTTCAATAGTGATTTTGTGACTCGTGAGAAATACAGAGCCGCAGGACAAAACACAACTTGGAAAGGAAGAGATTTATGTCTTTTACTGTGACATCAACAGCATTTGTTGCAGCTTTGTTCAGTTTCGTTAGTTGTTTCTTTATCAAAAAACTTGCACTGAGCCTGTTCTTGAGAAATAGCACAAACCAGAAGGATTCAAGCCATCTAGAATTATTTCCTTTTAACTAAGGGAAAACCCCAGGAAATACAATGTAAGAAAGGAAATATGTGTTATGAAAATACTACGCTGCTTTTTTTTAAAAAAAGAATTTCATGAAAAAACAAAGAAAACAGCAACAACAATAAAATGTTGTTTGCAAAAGACACAGAATAACAATATGTAAGCAATGGATAATGGCAGTCATAAAAAAGGCTTCTCAAGTGAATCTTTGATTAAGGAACACCATAGGTATTTCAAGAGGAAGGTAGTATTTATCTGAAAATAAATTCCAGCTTTAAAAAGTCCTTCCCAAGATGACAAAAAAGGCTTCTTATAGTGATTTAATTATTCAGTATTGATCCTCAAGAAATAAGAAGGGTTTAAAAAATTAAAATAAACTCTGAACCATTCACTGTAGTGGCATCACACCTGTAGTTAAGGCCCAGCCCTGACTTCCCCAAACAAAGAAGTGAGTGAGAGAGACTGTTAGATACTACAGTGCTCTTTGCTGCCCTCATTGGGGTAACTTTCCTTGACAAGAAGTTCAGCGTCCTTTGGGACAAAATGTTATGTGATTGAACAAAGAGAAATTGTCAGAAAAATTTGCCAGTGTAAACCTGATTTAACAGTGAAAGCACAGGGAAGTTGTGTGACTATTTCAACATGCTGCAGTGCTCAAAAATGAAGTAAGAAAGAGACCCAAATCTCTTCAATCTTCTGCTTTTCCTGGACACCAAAGTTACAAGGCAGCATCTGCCAACCGTGGCAGACAAAGGAGCTCCTGTCATTTTAGCTGTCCCTTATTCTGGACATTTCAACTGCTTCTCACATCAGGCAAAATCACCTGACACATGGTCATTGCTGTCAGTGACTTTCTTTTGTCAGATCAATAGCACAGCACTGCTTTGGAGTGACAGCTCAATTAGAGGAGAATTCTGACATAAAATTTCAGAGGCAAAAACAAGTCCTGCAGTAGAGTGTCACAGGAATGACCCTTTAAAGAATTAAATGGTGTTTGTCAAAGATAGTTCAGATTTCTCAGGGATTAGCTCCTAGCAGCTGATTTATACAGTGTGCCAGGAAATTGTAACAACCTAGACAACATTAAAATTTTGTTTCTCTTTTTGCTTCACAAACCCCCCTCCCTCATTTTTGAACATTCAGTTGCATTGGACAAACTCCATCAGATAACTAGATGGAAAACCATCTCTTTTTTATTTCAGTTAAATAAAAATCTGATTTCTTTTGTGATAACACTTTAGGATGCCTGACTGCATCATTACAGAGCTAAGCATTTCTATTGTAAATTCAGTAATTCTCTCTTAACAGATAATTACACAAATATACATGTACATATACAATAAAATCTTTTCATGGCTGCATGCCAACTTGATAAACAAATAGGTAATGATGTTATTTCTTAGAAATCTTTGCAAAACCTCTGCTATAAAAGCCTGTACCTCCATAGCTGAAGGTTAGGAGTCAAATGAAGCTTCCAGGCCTTTAGATCAGGCAGAATCACTGTGTTTTGATCTAGTCTTGGAAGATTCAAGGTTCAGACTTACATCAGTTCCAAACAGATCCACTTATATTTGAGATAAAGAGAGAATGAACAGTCACTACAGTCCACTTGTTGGCCTTGAGCATTCACAATTTAGACTTCATTGGATAATTAGATTTCTCAGGTCATTTGTAAGCTGTATTGGAAACCTGTATCCTTTGGAAAGGGAGTTTAAATTTACCTTCAACTCCTGTATTCATATCTGACTGGTGGCAACAAGAAGACAAGGCGAAATTTCAGGGGTCTCTAATGAAACACCACACTGTGCTCTCATCCACAAAAAGTAGGACTTTCCTCTCCAAAAGCAGACATGGAAGGCACAGGTTTGACCTTTCATCGGCTCTGTGATTTCCTCTCCAAATTTAGACTGCTAGGAATATATGACTTTAATGTTTGAATAAATCCCAGGCACCAAAATTTATCTCTTGCCTGCAGAATCAGTTTCTCTTCAGACACCTTTCTGTACTCTTTTTTGTCTTGGCTGGCAAAGAGCAAAACCTCTGTCGGGACAGAGACTGGAAAGCAAAAGAAAAGCTGATGAAGAAGCAACTTTCACAGTCCCTGAATGGCTGTGTTTTCACTGTGTTGGTCTCCACTAATAAAAGTCAGCCTATCTTTTTTACTTTATCTACTGAAAAACAAGACATGAATTGCAAATCATGTTTACAGGGTAAAAGTCAGATTTTGTACAACTCTATCACCTGAAAACTGACCCCAAATTTCCTCCTATAATGGGCATGGGATGGTAAGAATCCCCACCAGAGGCTGTTCCTTCTGACGTGCAACTCCAGAGACATCTCTGCAGAGGGAAACTCTGTGTAGCACTGCAAAATGAGGTTCTTTACCCTGGTAACCCAGGAAAAACTCCTGATTACAGCAAACACTCTGGAGAGGACCCTAAGGAACCCTAAAGCCAGTAAATTTTTCTGTCTAGGGACAGGAAACTAATGAAAGAAGGGAAAAGCAGTCACCCTTGTGAATACAGGGGTATTTTTTGAGGTCTTGATGAGAAGCCTGTTTGGGAAGACAAAAGACGTGCTGAGACGGAGCAGAACACAAGTCAGGCCTTGGGGGCTGTGTAGACTCTGCTGTAGGCTCCCAGCATGACATTGGACAGGTCTGACCAAGAGTTCTTACAGAAAAAATGGTGCCCAGTGGGAGGTGCCCGGGCATAACAATCTTTTTGTTTGAAAAATTACAGTGATCTTGCAGTGCTATACTTTTCTACACTCTGGGTTAGAGGACTGGCAGGCTCCGTTATGGGGTTGTGGCACTACTTGGGGAGCTATGGCACCTGAACAGAACAAGAAAGCTCTTGGTATAACAAGGAAGGCACATCACCTGTGAAACTTTGTCCTGGTGAATCTTTAGTGCTTGTACAGATGTATGGAAATTGAAATGGAACTGTTTTCTGCAGCCAGAATATGTAGAGGAAGAATAGCTGGTAGCTATGTTTCATGCAATATACAAACAAACTTGCCAGTTAGTCACACAAAGCGTGTGAAATCCACTTTCTAACAGATTAGAAGTTTCATGTTAAGTACTCTGTTATTATAATGCTGCGTAGAAGGGTCCTGAAAGGTTTCAAAGGTCAAGCAAGAGATGATTAGCTTCAGTATCAAAGCAGGGGGGCTCATTTAGTCCAATGCCATTGAACTTAAATACAATCTCTTCTGAGAAAGACAGCAACTTCAAAAAGAAAAATAACAATAAAAAATAAGAAAAAATCCCCTCATTCAAAAGCAAATCACAACATGACAATTGTAAAGAAAATGAAAACATTTTATTTCAGTTCTTCCAAGAGGCTTTGGAGAAATGCTGCCCATGATTTTGCATCTAAATACACTTTGAATCAAAGTTTTTCATCATCCAGCCATACAGAATCTTTTTAAAAGTCCAGATAAATAGAAATACTTCCAAGCTGGTCAGCTATAGTAACACCCAGTGGTTCATATAATGATGGTATTTACTAGCTTGAATATTTGAAAAATGCATCTACCTTGACTTAACAGCTCCAAAAATTCTCAGTCAGATGCATTTGACTCTCCTTTTACTAAGATCAGGTAGAGATGAAACTGAGTCTTTGAAGTCAGAGGCTCACTGCCCACATGCGGGCTGAATTTCCACTGCTAGGAGAAAATTTCTTTTACAAATTCACCCTCATAGAACAGTTTTCTGAACACTGGGCCCATGTAACTTAAAAGTCACCTGTTTTTGAATGCACCACAGGCAATGCCTTGGCCATGCTTTCACCATAGTAACATTAGTACTTTATGGAGGAAGGTGGAGACACAGGGGCACCAGATGTACTAGTCCAGAATAGCATACTGGTAAGTACAACGTTTCCAGTAAAGCACCAACACTGTATATTGATTATGCACTGGCCATTGCTACTGCTTTATTTATTTCTCTGTCCAAAGTGACTGTATGACTACAGCACACACTAATTTGGAGAGCTATTTGCTTCAGGTTGAGGAAATCATACGTGTTTAGGCCAGCTGAAAATGCTACATCCACAACAGACACAGGACCCTTCCAAAGACACCTGATAAACGCAGGAGGAGATATCAAGAGAGAGAGTAGAGACCAAGGAGTCATCCTGAAATAAGCCTGCAAGAGACCTTTGCTTTTGTGCATAACAAAGAAGGACAGGTGGACAAATGGAAATAACAATTCATAAATATTTTGCAGTGAAACAATAGCACAGCTTGTCTGATCTCTGCCCATCAATCACAATGAAAGATGCATCTCCCTGATGTCCTTTGAGGGGACAGTGTAATCTAGAAGAAAATATTCTAGGTGAGGATTTTGGAGATCTCCCTGCTCTTCCTGTCTCAGCATCCCTTTTTTTTTTTTGCTCCAATGTCTTCATTTCCCTTTAGGGTACTGGCCATTTTTGATAAACAACTTTGAGATAATCAGAATAACCTGATTATTCACTTCAGAAAATCACTGTTATTCACTTCAGAATAACAAAATTCAGATGTGAGTAGTACTTCTGCCACACTTTTCCAGTGATCTATCTTCTCCTCTCACCTGAAGGATAAGCTACTACAGTGCAAGGAAGATGTGCTAGATTCAATTCTTGCTTGCTCTGGCCATTTTGACAAAAGAGACTGCCACCTAGAGTGAATTATCTGGATTTTTGGAAATGTGCATGTGAGACTTGCAGCTGCGTGTACGTGTTCTCACTACATTTGATATGTGCAAGCATAGCTGTCCTGTCTCATCTTTCTCCAGAAGCTCCCAGTGTTTATAACTGCTCTTTCTTGCCCCCCTGAAAATGAAAAAAAAAAAAGAAAATAATAATAATAATAATAATAATAAAAAATTAAATCTGGACTGAAGCTCATGGTGCAGTTCACATATTCAAGGTTAAAGTGATTAGACATTTCTGTATTGCTATCTATCCCTGGGAAAGTCTGTGCCACCTCAAGTACTTTCAAACCCTGAATGTTTTAAAAAAATCAATGATTTTCCTAAGACATTTGAAAACTCAAGTACTATTGCAAGACAGAACCAAAAATATTGCTTTTTTGCCAGCAAAAGATTAAAAGGAACAGTTTTGAGTGGCTGAGGACAAAAGGACAATTATTCCCTCTGTGTTCTTTTTAATAAGACTGCCATGTCCTGTATACACATGCACACGCAAATACTAATAAACTTACAAGTAAATGTTTTATTCAAATATTTGACTGTGATCTGTGATTAACTCATAGAGTGTTCACACTTTCCATGTAATTTAACACCACTTGCTTGGACTGAATATAGTGTCCTTAAATTTAATTTTTCAATTCTCCTTGGACTTCCCAAGAACTCTGCCCTTAATGTTGCTGCATTTATGAAAATTTACAATGAAAATTTATGGGTAAGAATCCCAAGGATCCTGCTAAATAAAGAGATACATTTTAATTAAAGAATTTAAATGGATCTCTGAAAGACTGGAGCCAATCTTTTTTTTTTTTTTGGTTAAGTTTTCAATAAAGAAATATTATCCTTCAATAAAAACTGCTTCACTCTGGGGCTCATGTTACTCTGTCAGTCATTCTTCAGAGACAAAGCAAAAGCGTCTTACATGGTATTTGAAAATGGAAAACAGACATTTTTCAATCCAAAGGGAGACAAAAAATACATGTATTTGTGGAAATCTATGTTACTATAATGTGTTTGCAGCAGTTCCAGTAGGAAAGAATACTGTGTGAGTAGAATTGCAATGAAGGCAGCTACATGTGAAAAACCTTTTGTGCTGAGGTTTTGATTAAACATAAAGAGAAAAATAATCTAGAAATAATAATAGCAGTAATAATAATAAACAAAGACACCTTGCTCAAACCGAGATTCCTGTTTACTTCTCTGATGTCAAGGAATAGACCAATCCAATATTATTACCTAAAATGATAGAGAATCCACATTCTTATCTAGGTAGGCAACTGTTATTTGATTAGCTCAAGATGCAGCTAAACGAGGAAGTGCTTCTGGCAACACAGTCATTAAGACACGTTAGCACCGACGGTTGTACAGATGCCCACAGGCACTCCTGCATTATCAACCTTTAATGGAGACGTTCAGGATATTTGCTGAGTGTTTGCTGCATAAGTTACACACTGAGTCAGGAGGGGAATGAGAGGGTTTTCCATAACCCTAAGGTTATGTGTTGATGATCTCGCAGTTATAGACTGAAAAAGTGCCTACAACTCAGTTTAATGACCCTCTTGGTTTAATAATGCAGCATATCATCGTTTGCAGACGTGAAACATCTGTTACAATCACATAACATAGATTTTGTCATGGTAAAGAAATAAAGAAGCAGATGGGTTTCCCTGATGTCAATGGCGTTTGTGTTTATTTAGAGATCACATATTGAATCTCAGGCAGTCTTTATGTTTTGGTCCCACTTCCAGCAGCAGGGTTGAGCACTGCTAATTTCAACAACATGAAGCCTTTTTGAAAGGGAGGATGGCCAGATTATTGATACTCCTCTGGATTTGGGCGTCACCAAAAAAAGCTTATTTCCAGGAAGGAGGTTTTATTTTGGGGAGGTTGAACCTGTATCTACTATGAAAATGTTAATTTTACAGCAGTTTGGACATTCACATGTCCAAGACAATTTGACTTCCAAGGTGCCAGTGGTCATGATAGGGCTGCAGGCTTGACCAAATTTTTGACTCCACATTAAAAAGCCACAAAGGGTTTGTACCATGTCTGCTGGTGTGCTGATGGTGTGACACCAACTCCCAAGCTGGATGGAACAGGGAAAGTTCAGGTACACCTCTGTATGAGGCAAAATTATCTCCAAGATTAGGATCACTATTCCAGCTGGCTATTAACTTTGTGATACTTGTCAGAAACATTTTTATATTTTTTATAGTTAATTTTTCCTGAAAAAGTCAGATTTTCCTTAAATTTTGAGTCTTCTTCTCCCATAAACTCTTCACCTTGTACTTTTCCATCCTCTACCTAAATTTAACACCTGCCAAATAGCTGAAATTTTCCTTGTGCTCATTTCTTTTCTCGTCAGAAATTTAAGATTTGAATGTCATGATCACTGAGTCACCATACGAAGTGAGATCAGATCCCTCATAACTTATCAGCTATGCAAATAAACTTATTTTGCTTCATTATGTGGCAGGGATTTGAAAAGAAAGTGCCTCAAGATGACTAAAATTTTATTGCCACCATGCAGAGTAACTTGGGATTGTACGCTGGAGATGGCGTTTACCTTGGCATCTCCCATCAGCAAAAGCAAAATTGCATGTACTACCTCAATTTAAAAGCAATCTTATCTCTCACTGTTCTCCTTTTTGTGGTTTTAGCTCCACCAGAATTGCTGTTAGTTATCAAATTCTTGGCTGCATCTCACACTTCTAATTAAATTTGAGGCCTCTCTTGTCCGGAAATCAGCAGAGAATAGTTAAATGGGGCTTCTATAGTGACTGATGCAAAACAGTTGTATTCATGATGAAATACAATTAAAATTTTAATATATCTTATCTGCTACAACCAGTGATCCAGTTGGAACAAGTCAGTTGCTGCTGCTGAGTGTGTCCTTGTAAACAGGGATTCAGAAAAGTAACTTTGTCTCTGCTGAATTGTGTGAATTGTGTTGCTTTTCTTAAAAAAGACAAAAAAAGAGGGAAAGGATCGAGGTCCAAGACGTATCACTTCATATATTTTAATTCTATGTACCAGAATTATTTTGGGGTTTTTCTTTTCAATCTGTGAAGACAAACTGATTTATGCCACTTAAATTTCTGTCCCACAAACTGTTGGAACAACAATCAGACATTAGTTTCCAAGTCAGACAAAGGCTGTCGAGTTATGCAATATACAATACATTTGTCAGGCTTAGAGAAGAGAAACCAACACAAATCAAAGCAGCAACTACAAAAAATTACAATGTGCTTTTTCAGTCAATGAGCAGTAGTCCATTCCTCTCAGAAAACAAGAGAAGATGGTTGATTATATGGGAGGAATTAATCATAACCACAAATATGTATCATTTTTAGTCCTTGATATTTGACAGTGGCTAAATAGATTTCTAAGCCTTCACCAGAGGAAGTATGAGCAGAAAATCCTACGGGGTGCTTGAAAACTCTAGAAAAAATGAATTAAATGTGTTTGTATTTCCCACTGAAGCAATCCACACACTTTCTCTCTCCTGCATCTGTATTTTTTATTGGTTACCTTAAGGGAGCCTTTAGCTATTCTTGAGAAATGAGGGAGAAATTCTCTTAAAAACACAGGACTGCCCTTTTCTGTAAATGTGGGTGGAGAGGATAACTGTGTGAAACTGCTTTGCAATCTGTATTGGAACATTTAGAAAAATATCAATGGCATTGAGTTGGAGCCATCTGCCAAAAAGTTAGATACCTAGGCTAAGAAAATCTTGCATATACCATCATATATAGTCAGGAGAGTGTTTGGCATCACCAGCAAGAGATTGATTCCAGCCTACATTAGATACTTAAAGCAAACGGGAAAAATGACCCTCTGGAGATGCCTGTGCCTTGCAATGGATAGGAGTGCAGCCTAAGCATCTAACTTTTAGCTAAAAGTGAAATTAAATTCACCCATACTACATAGAAGCCAGTGTAAAAAATTCCCTGTATATGCCTACAATCCATAGTTTCATTATCCATTGCAGCCAAGGGAGAGCTATCAAATACCCACAGGAAATGTAAGCCTCTAAGGGGATAGATTTGTAGGACTCGGTCCCAAAATGTGAGACAAAGGATGAGCACTGACAATCGGCTGAGCAGTGCTCTTCACCTTTCACACACTGGTACAGGCAGTGCTCCTCTAGTGGAAAATCCTTTGCAGTCCCCCCTGAGAGTATCCCTACTCTCCTTACACAGGCTCCCCCCTTATGGCCAGTGAAGGCAGCTTGGGACTTGGGGTTGAACTCTCAGCTTGAGACAAATGTTTTGTGCCTCAGCACTCAGACAAGCAAGGGAAAACACTCCCTGGCAGTCCTCTCAGTACAAGCAGCTTTGATTTTCAGTGTCTGAGGTGAGAATAGAATCCTCAACTCGGCTTTTCTAATCCATAACAAAGGCTACAAAATATCTTTTTTAGTACTAAGGATGGGTCCAGTTTATGGTGCACCTTCTGGATTGTGAGTCACGAACTTGAATAAAAGTCAGAGACACTTTGATTGCTGTGGCTCCTTCCACAGTCACCTCCTCAGACACCTTTCTGTGCTGAGGAATGTCCTCACTCCACAAAAAAGAACAACATTCCCTTTCCCAGACCTTCCCTGTTAAATCCATGCAGATTTATCAGTTGATGCTGTAAAGGAATGGTTTCATTAGGCTCACAGCAGTGCCTCTGAAATGATAAGTATTTATAAATCCCTATTAAAGCTTTTGTGAGATGTCAGCATGGTGAAGAGGGTGAAGAGGGGAGGGGGAAATGAGATGGGGCATCTGGTGGACCAACTGGAAGATGAGTTGGTGGAAACACCCACTGTTATGTTCCCTGAACTGCTGCCTGCGGTGACAGCCTAGGTACCATGGCAGCTCCTGCTGTCCTGTACCACTAAAACTAGACTCTGTATGCATCTTCCTTAATATTTCTCTCAGACTGAACCTAGAGATGAGCTCCATGTGGCTAATTCTGGTTGCTGTTAAATCTCTTTACTTTGAACATGAATAAAGGCAGCCACCGAAGTTTTATCAGAAGCTGGGCTTGCAGCTGGCAACACCCTCCCTGTGTTTCTATTACTAAAACCCATCAACCAGGATTTATATTACAGCCATAACATTTGTTTCAGTACACTTACATTTGTTACAGTATGTTTCAGGCAGAGAGCACATGAATTAGCTATTTCCAGTGACACTGACAGATGTACAAAATACAGACACCACACACGAAGCACAAACAAATCTAATCATGATTTTTGCTCCATTATAACTATTCATAGAAGAGGATGGATAGACTCTGCAGTACTGAAATAGCATCACTCAGCTTTGTTTAAGCCCTGCTCACTGCAATAGTATCACTTGTTATAAATGTTCCTTCTTGTGGTGCTTGATGAATTTGCTTCAAGCTGACTTTTATTTTTGAACCCTGACTCAGAAGAGAAAGTTTCCAGAAACAGTCTGGCTATAGAAACTGTTCAATTAAAAACCATGCAAAACCCCACAACAAAAAACAAACACCAGAAAACTCCAACAAAAAGCCCCAACAAAAACAAAGTGATGGTCAAGTTTTATATTTAGTTAGAGTCAATACCCAGACACAATTTTACAAGATCACATTTTTTTCCCCATCACGTTTAATTTTATTCTGAAGGACAAGAGTAGAAAGAGAGAAAAGGCTTTCTAATTTATGTGAGCTGGGTGAAGATTCATCTATTTGCTCGCGTTCATGGCTGTATCCTGACCTGATACTGGACTAACCCACAAAAGTAGCGGCCTTTTTTTTTTAATAAAACAATTTAAAAATGTTTCACCCCAATAAAATCTTTCCTTCTAAATATTTCAGAGCCTGAAATTGTTTCCAACTTACTGTATTACAAAAAATGCAAGTCACTATCAAAATTAAAACAGATTTGCACAGAAGAATCCCTGGAAAGTCTAATTTCTGAAATGTAAAACCAGCAAATTCTCAGTCCATAACCTTCCTTAAAAAACGTGTGTCAAATGGCTTTTTGCTTTGAAAAAAAATGGTTTTCACTGGATATAGTTTTTTAAAGAATGGAAAATATTGATTATGTTATTCTTTCCTAACTCTCTAAGGAGATGAAAACTTACCTGTTGAGCCCTGGATGAATGATTAGAGCCTATTACAGCCACAGAGAACACATTTGAGAGTAAGGGATGTGAGGAGGTTCTTGTGCTCAGCTCTGGTTATGGGGGCACATAGGGCAGAACCCATCACTCCCTGTTTTACTGGGAACAGTCACATGCACAGAATGCTAAGTTCAACTTATGCAAGTTAATCTTTATCAGACAGAGAGGAAACTGGATACAGCCATCTCCCACTTGACAATGCAAGACAATTTACATATATCCAGGGAATAAACTTTAGAGATTATACAGGAGACTCTCCTGATGGTTCTTTGGGTGTTCCAGAGACAATTCAGCAATACCCAAAATGCATTTTCCCAGATATCAAAGCAATGCCAAAATGTAAATACGGTTATCACAGCAAATAATAATAATTGAGCATGAATCTTCACAAGCCAGTGGTCCTCTCTTAGCTATGTGTGTAAAAACAAATGAATAATTTCACTGTGAATACATTCTTAAATTGTACTTGTGTTAGTAAAAACATATAACCGTGGAGTTACTTTTCTGACTGGAAAATTTTTTGTGTTTTCTAATATCTCATGGACGTTTTTAGCTGTGACTGGTGGATTGGATGTAAATAATATAATGCTACAGGGAAGCTTCTCGATCAAGCCTTAAAATGAACGGATCATTCCTTGAGGAATAGAGAAAAAAATCACCTGACATTTTCCTTTGCCTTGTAAGGATGCACCACCTTACCAGCAACTCTGTCTCTGTTCCAACAATTATTTCAAATTGCAACGAAGGAGAAGAATCAAACTAAACACATAAAATTAGATGCTTTCAGCCTAGATGCACCTTTTGTTTCTGGGACATCTGAAGAAATCAGAAATATTTGATTATTGAGCTCAAAGTCTGATTGGCACTTTTCGTGGTGCATGGCTACAGCTTGAAGATTCAGAAAGAGGAGCTGACTTTTGAGAAGTGAAAGTTAGTGAAAAACAAACTTGCAAAGAGCAACCAAAAAAACCCCAAAACCATGCAGAAAAACCAAATCCTCCTGTGACAGATAACAGGCTGTGGCCAAACCCTGCTGAGCTCATTTTCAGTTTTGCTTCACAGACCTTGTTTCAGATTACAGCACTTCAGGAACCTTAGGAGGTATTGATTGGGGAAGTTTTTGGAAGCCACAAAGTTTGTCTCAGGCTCTTGAGAGGAAGAGAACTGAGTCAATGCAGAATCCTCACTGGAGGAATGGAATAAAGCACGTGGAGTTAGCACGAGCAGCTCTTGCCTTGTTGCAGGCAGTAACTGTGTGACAAGGAGGGATTTGTAGAAATGAAAGAAAAAATGGGAATAAAGAACTAATAATGCGGATTATCGAGAGTATTATGCTGAAATCTTGGTAAGAAGGATGTGAGTGAGCCAGTTGCTGTGTGGTGACTTCTCTCAGTGATTTCCCCTAGACTGTCTTTGAAGCCATCTTTAGATCTGAGCAGAGGCATTCAAATCCCTTGGCATTCCAATGAGAACTGGTTTTCTTTGGAAAAGGTTCTTTAGAAAACTGTTTTCCAAATCAGAAAATTTCCACAAATTTTTCACATCCATTGCAACAGTTAAATCAGTTTCCTTCACCGTTCAGAAAACCATATTTTCAAACAGAGAACCAAGATATGCAAAGTTGACAAAACTTAAGGTATAAACATTTGGTTTGGATTCTTCCAGATTTTGGCAGTAGTCAGGTTGGTTTTTAGCTAGTGATAGGACTTGAACCAGAACTTGAAGTCTACCACAGTCTTCTACCTCCTGTATGAAACCTTTGAAAACTTATGTGGTGGGATCATATCTGGACTCTGAGAATTAAGTGTTAGTGGATTAATGTCTCTAAACAGAGACACGACCCTGGAGAAGGGAGCTATGGTTGATTTCCTTTTAACTTGCAGGGTTTTCTACCTCCTTACTACATCTTTGTAGCTTGCCTCAATAAATCTGCAAAAATGTTAATTTAGCAGCTCACTCTCTCCTCACACTAGATGCACCCTTGTTGCCCTGACTCTGACTGGATATCTGAAGCAGAGGGGAATACTCATGTCTGGTGACACTCAGAAAGGATGCAGGGCGTCAGGCACAGCCCTGGGAATTTGTCTCATGAGTTTGTGTCTGATCTCTTTCTACTTAATGCAACTCACAAATGCAACTTACAAATCTCCATGTGTTAATACTTCAAAATTACATTTGGAGATGCCTCAGTGAATTCTAGCAGAAAAAAATGCAAATAAATGTAGATTTCTGTTATTATCAGCTTCATCAAAGCAAACAGGCAGCAGAAGGGCCATTATTAGACTTTGATAAGAGTGCATATTGAATGATTTCCCTAAGGAATTCAGTAAAATTCATCTCATTGCATTTCCTTTTATACAATAATATCAATTGTTTCACACAGAAACACCTGCAAACAGTGTTGTCTGATCTCTTTATTAATTTATTTTATTTCTTGAAGGGGAAAAATGCAAGAACTGTTCTCTTTCAGTACTATATTGTAATTTCAAAATGTGAGAAGGAGTCTGGAATAAAGGTATTCAGACAGAAGCTGAGGAAAATAGTGTCACAAACGAATAATCCTGAATTAATAAAGTCATGTCTCTGCAAAGAAAATGCTTTTGTGTCACAGATGAAGAAGAGACTGAAAAAAAGAGAAGCAGGAAAAAGAAAATGTCAAAGAATAAGACTTTCTTTCCTGAAAACAAATAAAATGAGGGAATTTTCTATGAATAAGTAACTTCCACATTTAATAATATTACGGTAGCATTTGGCAAGTAATCAAATTTGATTTCCTTTCCATTCAAAGGCATCATCAGAATTATTACTTTTTGTAATACCTGTGTATATATAAAGCTGAGACATGTTTATAACTCTATTTCAGTGCTGGAAAAACTCTTGAATAATACTGTACAAGGTCACCCACGAAAAAAAATCATTCCTAGAAAAAATCATATCCCTGATGTAAAAGAAATTCTGTGTGCATTTTATAGCTGATATTAAGCTGATATTATCAGCTTTGTAGAAAATATCCTTGCAAAGGAATCTATTATGGTGAATGTTTGTCTCCATGAAGGGTTTGTGAGGAATTTCAGGGGACAATTTGCTGTGAATAACAGTGACCCACTGCAGACCTCTGATAGTGATTTACCTTTCTACCCCTGCCAGACTCATGGTCTAGGTGGTTGGAAGATTTAACAAACAGTGCTTGGATTATGTTAAAATGATTAACCATCATTAGTAACATAACCACTAGCTGTTGCATCTGAGAAAGGTGCAAAGATTTGCAAAGTCTTTGCTTTATTAGATAGGGAAAATTATGGGAGAAACTTGGGCCTGCAGAACAGAGAGCTGGAAAGACATCAGAGAGCCTAGGACTCTTTCTTCCACATCCTAGCCAAGAAGCATTTGATTCACAGTCAGAAATTTATAACTCTATTTCACCTTAAGGTTGATGGACTGTCTTACCTTTTTCTGATTCCCAGTATCCCTGGGAGACCAAAGTCTGCTCCACAGCCCCAGACCATTAACAGAGAAGAAGTTCCTCTAGTTTTGACTTACTCAAGACAGATTTATATCCATCCCTTTAGGACTGTATCCTCCTTAGTTCAAATATTCCTTCTTTTTTTTTCGGAGACAGAGGTGATCTGTGAATGCTCTTGGTACCATCAGAGAACATAACAAGGGGTAATGGTCACAAACCATGGCTGGAGAGGTTCAGGCTGGACATTAGGAGAGAATTTCCTGAGTTTATTGGCAGTGACCACCAGGGAAGGAGTGGCATCCCCATCTTAACTGTTCATAAGGTTTGTTTTTACAGAGCCACTGTTGACCTGAACTACTGGTGCTGACAGTACTGGCTCAAGATGAAGCTGGACAAGAGGATCCCTGGCGATGCCTTCCAGCAAATGAGTCTATGGCTGCTCCCAGATGTTTAATTCAGCAAAATTATTCTACCTCCTCCTGGACTTTGTTCCACCAGGTGAAACAAAATTAACTTAGTGTCTCTACTGTCTTTACAACCCTCTTTTTCACAACTGCTTCTGAATTTCTCTGCTCATTCCCATCTCCCTTCTACATCTGTAGTCCAGTGTAAATGATGTTTCTAGGATCCAGCTGGCAAAATTCTGTGCATTCTTTCTGATGTCTTTTGCAGAGACATTAAATACTTTCTTCTGGAGGAATCTGTATATATCCAAATAAATATTTGCATTTTTCTTGGTCACATCATCCAAGTGGCTCTTGCTCAAACTGCTGTTGAGTTATTTATCTAAATATTACTTTTCCTCTGCCATTTCCTAAAAAAGGATTCAAGAATAAATATGGCTTATTTTCAATAAGAATATTGACTATACTTTCTGGGAACAAGTACTTGAACTTTAATCATCTGATTTCAATTAATACAGACCTTAAAGCCATCTCATTCATACTAGTAATATTCAGATTTTCTTTAATTTTTTCCGGTGCGTCTAACTCTGTATTGTAGCAAATTTCATAAGCACAGCCTCTGTATGTTATGTTACATTTCTGAAGAAATATCATCCTGATGACAGTTCTACGGAATTCCAAAAATAACTTCCCTTCAGCTAAATATTTCTCATTTTAACACATGCCATTGTAATCTCCTCTCTAATAATGACTTGCCTTGTAGTTATTCTACTAATAATGATTTTCTGCAGTGTAACTGCTATATTCCCAGGCTGCACCATATCAAATGCAGCTCTGGAGCCTGAATAGGTTATTTCCCTTACCTGAAAGAAAAGAATGGTTCCTTACCAACAGAGGAATTAAGCACTAATAAAAGACAGCAGTTTCCCATATTGAGAATAGTAACTATGGTTGTTCAAACATAGGAATATGGTGTCACTTGAGATACCCTATGGTATCATGTCTGGTCACCAGCTATTGCTCTAGAATGTCACTGCTCTTCTGTGAGTCCTGTGTCACATCTGCCAAACCTATGTGTCTGCACTGGATAGCCCAGGACACCTCAAACAGCTCTGCATGCATTCATCCAGGACACTAAATTGAGCCATTACTCTCCTTGCAAATTACGTGCCTTTTACAGTGCAAATTCATGGGGGCACGTGGTGTTTGTTTCACTGGTTGTTCAATGGTGTCCACACAATGACAGTTCCTCTTGGGAAAGAGCTGGAATTCATTTCAAGATTAATAACTTTATCCTACATATCTAGGTGAGAAATGATTTCTGATCTTCCAGGACAGTCAATAAAGAACCTGTTTTGGAGGCTGCAGAGCTGCTCATTCAGCCCCCCAGCCACTGCCTGCTTTAGAAAGACTGGCGTGTCCACTGACTGCAGCAGCTATTCAAGCACCTTGCCCCAGTGTAGATACCCAGATGTGGATATCTCTACTTAAATGGTTTGATCTAGCATAGATTCCCATCCTAAATTCCTGCTGCCTGCAAGTGAAGTGCTGAATGCCTGGATGTTTCCTTCCATTGCTGTGTGTCTGTTCACTCCCCAGCAGAACATTTGAACAGTTCAGTGCTTCTCTCCAGTGTGGTCTTAAGTGACTTGTTTGATGGAGCATCCAGCTCAGGAGACTGTTGCATCCTCTGGTGAATCTCAGTTAGACCCTTGCTCATAGTACCTAACTCACATTTTCCCTTTGATCAGTGTCAGTCCATTAAACCCATCTATCAGAGCTCCCTATGCTCAGCTTTATGACTATTGGGAAATTATTAGAATATGATCATAACCAAATAGACATGCCTGCTCCTCTGGGCAATATCAATGCCATTTTCTGGTCTGACACATCTTGCTTGTCAAAATGATCCAGAAAGAATTTAAAAGAAAGTAAATTAACTACAGTGTTGTCTTGTACTGTGAATTCATCCATTTGTGGTGCTTTGGCTGATCACCTGCATTGCTCAGCTGCAGCCAACTAAATGACACCTTTTACTGATGCAGCATTCTTAGACTCATTTGGCCCAATGTTCATGATGTGCTTTTAAAAATTGTTATAGTAGATTAACTAACTAATGGTGGCTGGACAGGAACATTCATCCTGGGTAGGTTATTGCAAAAGCTCAATTTTTGCTATTGGGAGCAGCTGGTTCTGGTCATGGTTGGTGAGAGAGGACTGGGTCATTGGGCAGATCCAGATTAGGAATGCCAGCGTAGCTGAGGTTTTGTAAATACAGAGTGTAAATACAAATGCAACGACCTCAGAAAATGTGAGTTCTCTGCGGTATATAATGGCATGAAACATCCCACAGCCCCTAAAATTCATGGCATGGGGACTTCTGAACCAGAGCTGTCCTGGAAAATAGTCAATAACTTTTTAAATTGATCATCTTGTTTGATAGATGATAATGTAAAAAGCTTCTGCGCATTAGAAATTACTATAGAAAACGTTTTTGAGGTATTTAAGTTTCAAAGAATAAACATGTTTCTTTCCTGGGGATATTTTGAAGTATTTTACCACTCCTCCCCTTTCACTTCCCTCCCTTCCATCTGCCAAGTAAAGGGAAGTGCAGAAGTAAAAGGAGAAATTTAGAGTAATATTAAAATTCAGTCATATAAGGAGTATCTCAGCTTCAGAAAATTAACCTTTTTCCTCCATAAACCAGAACACAATTTACAGAGACAAGAGAAAAAAAAAGAGTTAAGAAAAGCATACAAAATTAAACCAAGCCAAATCCAAAACATTTTAATGAGAAGTCTCTATTAAAAGAGGATAAAGACTAATTCAAGTATCTATATACAATATAAATAATATTGCAGCATGTAAGGAGCATTATAGTTAAGGCTGGTTGCATATTGATTTCCACTAATATGTAATTCAGGTCTAATTTCCCATGGAATCATAATTTTTAGTCTTTTAAGTCTAAGGATGAGTGATAAAACACTGAAGGATTACATGAAAGCATTCATGAAACAGAGATCTCCTTTTCAAGCCTTCCCCTCCCCCCCCTCTTTTTAGACAGAGAGAAAAAATTTCTCATCTGAGAAGGTGAAAATTTTTGAAGCAGAGGAGTGAGTATCTATGCATCAGCCTTTCTGTCTGTCTGTCTGTCCATCTGTCTACATGAGTCTCAGTCACACTCACACGTGGGTGCCAGCAAGAGGAGGAGGGCTGGCAGACAGATGGTGAGCGCACAGTGACAGGAGACACCACTGGTGTGTCACCACATTTGGGGATCCCAAAACCCGGTCATAAGAGGTCATATGGACTAATGAGACAAATGGAGGTTCACCAGCAGCATCACTGGGAACTGATATTGTCAACAAAGGGATTTTGGCTCAGGGTCCCATTTAAGAATTCAAAATTGGAGCAATCTAAGCTGCATGTTGACATGGGTTCCTGAATTACTCTCTGCCCAGAAAACCAGCAGGGTTCAGGATTTTAATGACCCACACAGTTGTGTGTTTGTGTTTTGGAAGTGGGAAGTCTGCAAAAAGGAAGAAAACTTTCTCAAAGAAAGGCAAGAATTGTAACTGTTAATAGAGAAGGTGCATATTTATGAAGCTTGCCTTCTCTCTAGACAGCAAGGAACAAAACTGCATGAAATACTGTGCTTTCCCAGGAGTTAGATCTTGATGATTATTTATAAGGAGTTCCCATAAACCACTTTAACAGTATTTTAATTTAATGCACTTAGTGCTTTCATAGTTATTGTAAGCAAAGAGAAGTTTTATGACCCAGCTGAATGTGCACTGGGATATGTATTACTGGCACTGAGAACACAGGAAATGATGCCTTTCTCCAGAGAGCAGCCCTGCTGGGCACATGGATAAGGTACCTACACATAGCCCTCCTGAGCTGACAAGAACAGCCCACTTCTCTCCATAGAGAGTCTTCTAAGCAAAGTAAAAAAAGAAAATCTTCACATAAAATTGGTATTTTTGATTATTTTCACACCTTGGTTTAGATGGAGCAGTGTCATTTTGTCTGGAAGAGGGGAGTAGGTGCACACTTTATCTGCCCTGGAAGTAGTTGCCTGCTGTGCAACATCTCTGTCCTGGCAGGGTTTAGCTGGCCACAGCTACTGGGGGAGAGCAACTGCATGAACTCCAAGGGCCGGTTCTATGGAGGAGTGCAGACTGAAGACTTCAGTGGTTCTTCTCATTGGGAATCTTCTGCAAACCAATAAATCCCAGAAAGAACCCACTCTTGGTTTGGAGGTGTATTCACCTGGCATTACCTGTTGTGAGATGTCCGCCTGTTCCCAGAGGCAGCATAGTCCAGAAGAAAAATCTCCTCCAAGGTAAATGCTGTGGTGAACAGATAGAGTTTGAATCTACATCTCTTTTCCAGTGTAAAAGAGTTTAATCCACCTGACACTTCTGTGAGTGTCTCCTGGCAACTCCTTGAATTCCCAATTGTCTTCAGCAAATCATGACGTTGAATACCAAACAATCCACTGAGATCATGGGCCATGCCACAGTTCTATTGCTCATCGATGTGACTGTGCAGACAGCAGCCTCATTCTCAGCACCACTGATGGTTGCTGTGCCACTGAAAATCCATTTTACCAGCTTGTTTCTAGATGCGCCCTCCCCATCCTATGAAAGTTCAGGTGCATGTATGCCCTGTGTAGAATCAGAAAATTCTGATTCTTCTTGATACCTGCAAAGATGTGGCTCCTTTTCACCCCTTCAGCCTATTTTCAAGAGCTGTAAGCTTGGGGCCCATTATAGAACTCTACCAATGGGCTGTAGAAGCTCAGTATTTTGAGCTTCCAATGTAATTCAACTTTGCCAAATATTGTGATTGCTTACAACCAAGGTTGGTCAGTCTGCTGTCACCTTCACAGAAAAAAAAGCCCAGGCTTCAGCTATGGAGAAAGTGTAACCATTTGTAGCCACAGGCTTCTGGGAAGAATGGAGATATCCTGCAGAGTGATTGTCAAAAGGAGAAATGGATTTCCCTGATGCAGTGATAGAGATGTACAGCAAATTTCAGCAATCTAACTAGTTTCTTGATCAGAGGAAGACAACTCTTCAAGGCAAATGAAAAGGTCATCACAAATCCCAGAGAAGTATTCATGTCTTTTGCCATATTTGCTGACAGATATTTAAATACAACCACTCACTTTTCCTGTAGGTATTGTCAGCAGATGCCAGACAGCTGACAAGCAGCAATGAATTTGTACCACTGCCCTGACATACCAACAACAAGGAAGTGGATAGAACTGCTAAGTGTTCTTTCTGTGCTGCTGGGAGATAGATTTGTGGCAGCAAACGCTTGCAGGTCTATGTGATGCTTAGAGGACATAGTGACTTCTCTGATGGTTTAACTTGGTGAACATTAGCAGGGGAAAGGAAAAGTGTTTTCTCACTGGAGCACTATGAGAGGATGTGGGAGATGGGATCCTCTTGAGACTTGCTGTATGACCTTAGCAAATGAAATGATCTTAAAATGTTTCAGGACTGCAACCTAACTACCTACTGACTGCAAGACTGACTTCAGGTGCTGCAGATGAGGTGAGTTTGTTCTCTTTCAGTTCTCTGTCTGTACAGCAGGGACAAAGGTACTTCCTTTCCCCACCTTTTCATTATCACTTCTTTTAACAGTAAAAGCTTCAAGGTAAGGATAGGTGTGGATGCAATTGTGATGTGATGAATGGATACATTCCCATTATAGCACAGGATCCTGCATACAGAAGATGTTGACATGAATGAAGCCCCCATGATGAGAGGAGAAACAATTTTTATTGTATAATAAACTGTAAACTTTTCAGCAAGGTTTCGGTATTAATCAATACTTTTATAGGAAGACTAGAAAAAGTACCAGCTGCTTCCCATGGTATCTCATTCCTGCAAAGAACCTGACCTTCTGCCCCTGCCAGGATTATTCAGTGTCCCTGTTCCATTGTGTCGTGCCTCCAGCACGCTTCCCAGCCTAACATGGAAAGGATGTGTGTTGCTAGGCCACATGGACAATTCTCAGAGTGTGGGACATGTACATTGAGTCCTCCTAGAAATCTTGTTCTTACAGACTGTGAACAAGAGATTTCTTGCTGGGAAAAGACTTCAGGAGGGAGAGTACGGGATTTTACTTGGACTTGTATACTGCAGACAGGTCTTTGTCTGCACTTAGAGACCTGGTGAATCAAATCTCATCTTTCATATTATTAGATGATAAATGCATATATCAGTTCCTTTACTAATTAGAAATGTACATATGAAAGTAGATGTTACTTTCATTGGAAACATGATGGAAGTGGGATGTATATCATATCCTATATTCTTGAAGAAGTACTAATCCATGGGCTAATGGCATGTATGTGTTAAAATCATAAATATATAACTTGATAGGTGCTTTTACATGGGTGAGTTTATCACTCACTGATCATCTCTCTCAAAACCAAATGTAAGATTTTACTTTACATGGACTTCATGCCCCTCTAGTATGCAAATGGACAAACTATATGTGTGAAATATCTTTAGATGTTCAAGAAAAAAGAAGGAAGGAAGACATGATGTAAAAGTAAAGTCAAAGAACACAACTGTTCCCTAGGAAGCAGTGAGGTTTTTTTTTCCCTTGCTTTTCCAACTCCTGCATGCACAAACAATATATGAAATGCTCAGAAGGAGAGTTTGCCTGTGAGTATTTATCCTCTTGAATAAATCTTCAAACAGAACAAAACTTACAAATCTGACCCATTTTAATCTCCAAGTAGGCCAATGAATTTAATTAATATTATTATGGAAGTGTGAGGATGGTAGCCCTCCTCCCCATCAACATTAATTTGATGGCTACGCCTAAGTCAGGTGGGGCATTTGTGTCATTCACGTTGTGCCTGTCAAAGCTCCTGGTGCCACTTCCTAAGGCTGAACTACAATTTGCATTGCTTTAAAAGGTGCATCTGGTAGAAAAAAAATTTTTGCTTGATCCACATTGAGACCTGAGGAGAACAACATCTTCCGTGTTGTTCCTCCCATAACCTTTATGTCTCTCTGTGTACACATAAACTATATTCTATCTACACACACTGCCTGTCAATAGGCATGGATAATGGCTTTCACAGCGTTTACAAGTGTTCAAGGAGAAGAAAGTGGGTTTGTAAGGATATTGAAGCTCAGATTCATCACATCAAGCAGAGAAGGCTGAATTACAAATCTGAAAGAGGAACACTGAGAAGGAATTTAACTTTCTTAAAATCTGGCGCTTCTCCCATTTTTTCTTTCTTTCACCAAATTTCCTCCTGTATGATTACACAAACTCTAACCCCTTGTGAATAAATTCAGCTTAAGAAATTTCCTCATCCTAGCTTGGGACAAGAAAATTAGCCCTTTTTAAAACAGTTTTTCACCTGATCAGTTCACAGCACAGTCACACAGATGCTTGTAGTATTGTAAAAGAAAGGATCATGGACGGAGCAGGAGTGAGAAGTCAGAGCTGGGAGAAAGGTGGGAATGTCCTCTCCAGTGAAAGTGCTAGTTCCTCCTGCTTGAACTGGCATGATAGGTACAGTATTGGCTGGCTCAGCTTAGGTCCTACATGCACAGGTTGGGATGTCTCTTCTGAGTCGACTTGTTTATAGACATGAAAAAGAGCAGGAATATTTTAGAGCCTGCCACCAAGCTGTCCACCTGGGACAGACGAGCTGTTTGAAGTGTCTGCACTTGGGAAAAGCTTGGCTTGACATTGAATGCATCACTTCATAGGACAGCTTTCCCCATCCTCCATTTCTGATCAGACCCTCACCAGGAAAAGGCTTTGTAACCTGGTTTTCATACCCAGTCCCTGGCCAGTATGCTTTAACTTATTTTCTTCCTCTGACTTTATAAAGTACAGCACACTTGTGTTCTCCATTTTGAAGCAGGCGTGATTATTTCACCACTATATGTACATGGCAACTGAGAGATGCAATTATGATATGACTTATTCAGGTTGTGAATGTGCCTTCAGAAAGCCCCCAAGCCTCCCAAGTGTCCTAGGTGTTTGTTTTCGTCACAGAAATGCATTTACTCTGAATCAACTAACCAAGGAAATTAGTCTCTTTTATTTATATACCTGTAGCACAACTCTTGACAGAAGGAATATCTGTTCCTAAATTGTCTTGCTTGGATATAAATTAACATTTGAACTCCACAGGAAGAAAAATCATGTCCATTTATGATTTCTCATCCTTATATTTATCATGTAAAAAGTAGCACAATCTAGATTATGGTACTAATGAATTGTGACAAAGCTTTTTTTTAACTGAATAAATAAGTTTAAATTATAAACCTTAAATTATCTTTTGAATTTCAACTATTATGAAAAGAAATTCTAATGAAAACGATTAGGAGGTAAAAGAAAATGTGGCATTTAAATGATATAAAAATAGGGAGGTCGTCTGTTTGGTTGTTTTTCTTTAAACATTTATATTTTTCTTTGTTCATGGAATGGAATGGAATCTATTTAAAC
The DNA here is from genome assembly GCF_020740725.1 of Corvus hawaiiensis. Taxonomy (NCBI): domain Eukaryota; kingdom Metazoa; phylum Chordata; class Aves; order Passeriformes; family Corvidae; genus Corvus; species Corvus hawaiiensis. The sequence goes on along the minus strand of NC_063220.1, from coordinate 11,524,448 downwards.
AAGAATCTGAGGTTAATATAAAGTGACATTTATTTTAGTTTTAAGTTAGGAATGCAAAACAAAATCTTTCTAGTCAGAGCAGCCCACTGTGTTTGTTGAGTCCTGGTGGATTAAATACATTTAAAAATAAAATCTAAGTCTATTTCAAAGCTCACCAGAATACTGAATGTAGGAACAGGCATGTTTTTTTGGGGTTTTTTTTGCCAGAAAACATTTAAAAAGCCTGAAGCAAGTTAACAGTCTAAAGGCTATTTTTGCCTGATTTCTTTTGCCAGGAACAGCGCCAGGAATATTCTCCCAGGAAGTTGTGCAACACAAGATGCAAACATTTTGGATGGGAGCTGAAGAAATGTTTTGTAGGTCTCAAGCTGCAGAGGGAGTTCAGGTGCTCATTTAAAGATTATTGGCAAGTTGAAAGCCCAGATTTCTCCTTATGTGATGAAGCCTAATTACTTTATAAGAGAGCAGTGGACTAAATTAGCCTCTGGAGGTACCTATAGCTCTTCATTACCTCTACAAGGAGTATAGGGTGAAAATGCTCAACAGTTACCTGGGTATTAAGCAGAATTTTCAGAAGTTAATCATACTGCTGAATCATTCTTTCTTCACAGCCCCCCTCCCCATTATATTGGTTGCATAATATGTGCTGAGGACTCTGGGTTTGTGCAGTTTGAAGAGAAGGCTGAGGGGCGACCTCGCTGCTCTCTGCACTTTCCTGAGAACGGGAAGTGGAGAGGGAGGTGCTGAGCTCTTCTGGTGCTGATGCCTCGAGTCTGCCAGCATTTAAGAGGCATTTGGACAAACTTCAGGGATGGCCCTGAAGAGGTCAGGCAGCTGAAGTAGATGATGATTGCAAGTCCCTTCTAACTGAAATATTCTATTCTATCCTATATACATGTAAGCTTCTACATATATTAATATACATATTCCAGTCTGTGACTAACACTGCAGAGCTTTCAAGATAGAATGAGGCTCTTTCTTGTTCCTGGAACTCCCAGCTGCTCTGCACAGATAAGTTTACCTGACTTATGGAGAGATACTGGAGTTATTTTCACCTGATTCATGCATCTTTCATCGAAACACAACTGTTTCTGTTCAAATGTCATACACAAATTTTTCAATGTGAACAAAGTTGAAAGTGTACTCTCTTGCTTCCTTTGTCCTGATGTTAACTACTCCAGGACTGAAATATAGCAGATTTTCAAAGGAGAGGGAAAGCCTGCAGCCAGGGGATTCATGTCAATGAGAACACTACCCGTTCTGTAGACAAAGAGTCTGCAAAGAGATTCAGCACAACACAATCAAAAAAGGATCAGTGACATTCATGGCAGATATCTTTTCAAGCCCCTTGTCTGGAAGAAGCTCCTGTGTACTGTAGGGAAACGCAGAAGGTGAAAAGGCTCTTAGGTGTGAGGAGAAAGCAAGATTCAGGAATAAAGCAAAAGAGTTTAGGGATCAGTTTTAGCTGTGAAAACTTGAAGACAGAAGAGGATACAATTAATAGCAAGCAAGGACAATAAAACAAGGGTTAGAGTTTCTGGATTTGGCTGAAATAGGTTTTGAACTTGCAAAAAATATGGTTAGATAGATAAGTTTAAACTTAATAATGGAATATTGTGTGTTCTTATGTAAGGTATAACAAGTGAGTATTGTATACAACAGATGTACGTGCGCTGTTTATGCTTGGTTAAAACAGTTGTCTGTAACTTTTACAAGCACACTATTGGCTGAGAAGCTTTTAAGAATGCTCTGTAACCAGGAAGCCTTTGGATGTCTGTGATGGCGTGAGCTTTGTACCATCTCTGTCTCAACTTGGTATGTGAGACTGATAATGGAAGAAAAAAATAAAAGGCTCCTGGAATGCTTTTCCAAGCTCCCCGTCCTGTTTGCTCACTGAAAACGCCAGCAGTGCACTGGCCTTACATATGGTTTGTGAGACTGGGCTGTGTTAAAGTGACAGGAGAAAGAGTACTTGTCTTTCTAAAGACTTTTGTGCCTTTGGTAACAGCTTCAGCTGTGATGTCTCTGAAGTCCTGTCTTTGTGACAGTTTTGTCATTTTGAGTGGGCAAAGAAAGGAGGAACCCTTTAGTGAGATTTGGCTGCACCACTACACTTGTCAGATACCTTTTAGCATGCAAATCAAGAGTGGTTCTAGTTAAATCCAATTCTGGTCTTTTTCATTTCTACTTCTTGAAGTATATAAATCCCAAACTTTTTAAACCCCTCCAGACACAAGCATTTTCTCTCACTCACAAACACAGAGCCAAGTCTTAATTTAAAAAAGCCAGAACAACAACAAAAAATGAAAGCCACTTTAACATTGAACAGAGTCAGAAAGAAAATTCTGCTTTTCTACTTACTGGAGAAAAAAGAACCCAAACTCAGAAAAGTATCTGTGTAATGCGATGCTAAAATATACATGTATGCATACACACACACACAGACACACGCACTGGTGTTTCCGTAAAAAATCTCTTCTTGATGGAAGAAGAGGTTTTGCAATCCAGATTCAGATAAAATATTTAAATTCAGATATACTCCTGAAGGTAAAGAAAGGTCATCTTACAGGTGAGCAGCACAGAGTTAGAAGAGAACTGACAGGGTCAGGGATGCTCTTGCCATCACTTCTGTGATGTGTAGTTTTGCTGTTTCCAAAATCCTCTAACTACAGACATGCCCTGTGGATTTGCCTGGAATTGAAGAGACCCTACTGAAATCTGTCATTTTGCTCCAACTCTTTCAAATACTTTCAGGTGAGGTCCTGAGGTCAGTCATTGTTTAAATCTCCATGGTCTCTGCCTCCAGAAGAGGAAGCAGGGGACTAACAGGTTCCTTCCAGGAGTTATGCTCTCAGCAGAAGGAAATGCTGTTGACGGCTCAGTACTTCAGTGTGTACATCAGCCTGTGAGCTGCAGCAGAAGGGAGACTGTACTAAACTGCTCGTAATACAGAAACCTCCATGTAGGACAGGGAGAACAGCTGGAGAAAATAACATCTGGAATATCCACAAATATTACCAGAAGATCTGATTCTTTCTTCCTCTCCTCTTTACAAACAAGGAGAATTGCCTCACAGTATAATATGAATAATTATAATTATAAATATATTATTAAAAAGAATTTTAATAAATAATTTTAAAATTATGTGATACTCAGCTCTGCTATTAATGGAAAATTCTAGAATGCCTCAGAAACATCACTCCAGCCAGCAATCTGACCTCTGACAAGGATGTATTTTGCCCTTCCAGAGGTCTAAATCCCAAAGCAAGCACCAAGATTTTAAATAGCTTTTCTTGATAGAACCAGCATTATCCATTATTAGTCATAGCAGAGCACGGGCAAACTAATGTTCTTGCAGGGGAGGAAACAGATCCCTCTGCACAGCAGTCACAGACATTTTTCAGTGATTGTCATTCATCAACACTTCCACCTTTAAGCCATTTCAACACTCCTTGGTATTTCCTCAACATGGAGGACATGACAGTAGAGTGTCATCCCTCCTGACAAAAAATATTTTGCTGTCTTGTAAACACGGAAGTTTAAGTTTACCTAACAACACTGAAACAAAAGTCAGTGCTGCTCATTGGAGTAATAAATGTCAGCAGTGGCACTTCAGTAGAGAAAATTGTCTCAGCCATTGCTGTTCATCCACACTTAATGAGAAGTACAGCCAAACACAATTGTAGTGCTGGGCAGAGTGAAACGCTCTGGTACCATTACATTTTATCTCCAGTAATAAAATCACGCCCATTAGGCCTTCAAGAACTTGAACATGACAGTGGGGAGATAAGCATGGTGTAGGGATAGTTCATTTTTAATTGCTAAATCATTACCTGCTAGAACTCTAGCAGCAGAGATGAGGCTTCTCCTACTGGTTTCAGTATTCATAGTTTCTTTTGGCTTTGGGGAGGGACTTCTGATTTTTGCACAGCTATCACAAAAGTGGAGGGTGATTGATGTAGGAAAGTAGAAGGCATCATAGCTGATACTCTGAGAGTGAGGGGTTATTCAGGAAGTGGTTGTTTATGATTTCACGTTTGTGATTTCATTCTTTCTCTTGCTCTGTCAGATTTGCTTACCCGTGCTTTTGATTTCCAATTTTTATTGTTTTTTAGAACATTTATTGGTTGGACAGATGCCAGAAGTGAGAGGCCTCCTTTACTCATTCTCTTTGTGATGGAAGACATCAGTTTTTCCTACAGACTCAGCACTGCTGAGGGGAGTAGGAGTTAGGGTCCCTGAATCACAGCAGTGGGTTAATAACCTAGACTAACTTGCAGGGATGAAGTAAACAACATGGAGGTTTAATGTCAAACCCACAGATGCCTTGCTTTGGCTTTTCAGGAAAATATGGGTATTTTAGCATCTTGGAAAAATCAGCTGACTGACATTCCAGTAGCTGTCACAGGTAGAAAACCTGAGATTTCTTAAGACAGATCCCGGTAAAATACATGGCAAGTTTCCACAGCAGTATCTGATCACACTGGGAAGGGAATCATTAGCCAGTTCTAAAGCAAACATACAGATCAGAATTTGACGAGGATATCTGTGTTAGCAGGTTTTGCATTTACAGAGAGAATCAGGACCTCTATAATGGGCAGCATGTCTCAGCCTGCTCTGAGACTTCCTAGCAGCAGTTTGGCTGCAGATGGCTAGTGTCTATGGGCTTTACTGTGTTTGTGGGATAGTTTTTTTAAAAGCAATAGCCTTGGTAAAAGTTTCGAGATAATTTAGCGATAACAGCAATGGGCCATGTGAGAAACAAAAGCTAGTTTCTTGCTGAAGTGATCCTTAATAAAAAAATTATGCTGCTTGCTGCTTTGAAAGAAAATGTGCAGGTGAAAAGCCAGGAAGGGGATCGAGCATTTGTCCTTTTTTTTTCATTCCAGCTTAATCAACACAGCACTAAATGACATAATCACTCTGAGCTGCTGCTGTTCTTTTAATTTTTCCCACAGACAGCTTCTTCCCTTGGTGTGTCTATATCAGATGGGAAATTAGGAGCCACTTGCTGACAGTGATGTAGGCGAGGGAATGAATGACTACTGAGCTGCTGCACAATCAGACGCTTGTGCAACGAGATTTTGAGGAAAAGGAGGTTCTACTGCCAGTCTGCATTACTTTCAATATTGTTAAAGAGAGTACTTTTTTTTTCACCAATCTAGCAAAGGGAATTAGCTGGACAAACCTTAGGAAAGAACAGGAATATTGTATGGAATGGAATTAGGTACATCTGTGATACTCACTTGTACTGGAGGGACCCAATGAACCCTGGGGAGACATAAGCAACTGGGACTGTGGATCAGGAGGAAAAATCAAGGTGTTTCAATGGATGTGTGCATAGCTGTAGTTATTCCCCTAAAAATAGTGAAAGTACAAGTGGGCAAGGGACTTACAGCTGACATCTTCCAAATGAAAAAATTACTTTGTGGAGGATATGAGATTTCTGAGTCAACATCATTGCCTGGGCAAAAGCCAAAATATTTTGTATCTTATTCTTTCATTTCAGCTTTGCCTAAATTGGGAACTCCTTGGATCAGTGGATCTCCCTATGGGAAGTACATGCCTTCTACTCACAGCCTCTTTTGTGTTGGCCTTCACTCTTGAACATTTTTTCTCATAGAGAACATGGTTCCCTTCTCAGCATCAAATGCCACAGAGATCCTGAGAAACTTAGGTTAGTTCAGCTCAGGTTCTGCAAGAGAATGGGGCATCTGGATGCCAGTCCCCACAGACACTGCAGCAGTGCAGGCAAATATTGCTCTGTATCAAGGGAATCTTCAGTGTTTCAAATCTAATGGCATGGAAGCACAAGATTTTCCTCTTTCTCTAAAAAGACAAACAAGCAAACAAACAAACAAAAAAAAGAAGAAACAAAAAAACCAAAGGAAATTTTTTACTTATCCTGAGAAGAACACCAGTGTAGAATTATCAGAAATTTCAGTTTCTGGCAAGTTTTAGTAAGTACTGTAAATGTGAACAAAACTATTATCTTTTAGAGGAGTCTGTAGTTGTACCTGATTTGTTGGGAGTGAGAGATGTACCAACCATACTTTGTCAGTGTAAGGTATCAATTAAGCATCAGGAGGTGCAGGGCACACAGCCTGTTTATAACTCACATTTCAAATTGTTTCTTTTGTGAGGCAGAAGTATCCATCTTGCCTCTTGCCAGAAGGTTTAACTCCAGCCGTCCTTTCCTTATGATACTTTTGTGTGATGATTGCCTATTCAGTGGCATCAGCAGTACAAGTTACAAACCCAGCTGGCTTCTCTCTGATGCAAAGGAGACAATTCCATTCCACATGAGGATAAGTTCAAACCCTATCTCTTTTTTCCATGGCTTCTCTTTCCAACAGGAAAAAACAATTTGTGTCATTTTTGTGGCAGATGCTCATGAAAATATTAGAAACAGGGAACAGTAGTAAATGCTTTCTCCCAAATAGTGGAAATCCTGATTGTTCTCCCAGAATACTTTTATGATCTCGAGGAAATCACAGTTTTTGTGCCTGGCTTTCCCAGCTTCCACAAAGGGCAATAATATCCTGGTATTTCAAATGTATGTGGCAATGAGAAACACTTATTCAGAGATGCTCAGGAAGAGGATGTGGCAGAGATAGGTTTATAGAAAAGTGATATTCTTAAGCATCCATGAAAACAAAAGTGATTAAGTGACTGCAGAACAAGACAAACTGTTTAGTTGTAAAGCTCTGCAAAATGGCATTATATGACCTTCAGACTGCTAAGTTTAAGAAATTAGTTCTCATTTTCTCTGCATGTCAGCTCCTTAATGAAGGCAGCAGCACAACTTTTTGACATGGAGTATCTCATGAAACATTTACAGATCTATTCAGCTTGACTTTTGACTTTGTCCAACATCATCCAGCATTCAGCCAAACACAAGAACCTCAACTCTTCAGAGTCATTCTACATAAAATAAACAGTGTCCACAGACAAAATTTATTCTTCATCTCTTACTCACACTGTTAGCTCGTACAAGAGAAGCTGCAATTTTTAGATATGTTCTATATGGCCCAAAAATTTCAAGCATGAGGCCAGTTTCTATTAAGAGATACCCACCAGCATCTACACAGACAAATCTGATGAGGAAAACAGGGTCTTTACTTTGTTTCAAGATAATCCCAGGTCTGGAATCCAGTGAAGCACTACATAGCAAACTGCTGGAGTTTGAACTCACCTCTGTGTGGTCCCTTCTAAGATTAGAGACCTACCATTAGTGGATGCCATTTATGAGGATGTACCAAATTAAAGTTTGAAAATCTATACAATAAATGAATGAAGATAAGCCAGAATGATAGATTCTTATAAGACTTTTACTTGCTTCATTCTTACCCCACGAGACAGTGAAACAATATTTTACAAGGAAAACTTGACATTATCATTTGTTTGCTCAAATTCAGCAGTAGATCTTCAGTGATGGTAGGCAAGAACAATCTATTAAATCTCCCATTATCACTGTTGGTAGTTATTGCTTAATACTGCTGTGAAGTATGGGGGTTCAGGCTCCAAAATCTCTGGTGCAGAGGTGTGGAAGATGGAAGTGGAAAGGCAACAGAAGCAGATGATCAGATCAGAAATCACTGGCAAGACCCAGGAAGATGTGAGGTTTGAGTGGGGAGGAAGGGGTAAGAGAGAATAAGTCAGAGGAGACTTATGCAGCAGTCTGATTGTCAAGAAGAGAAATTGTTCTCATGTTTCTTTTTCCTCTGGCAGAACCAGAGCCACAGCTGAAACAAATGAGGTGAAACACTGATCATAAAAGATCTCCTGTCTGTTGCCATGACTGAGATAAGAATGAAAGAAACTGACACAGGACCTAATTCAGGTCAAGTCTGGGGCTTTGTAGAATATAACGCAAAATGATAAAAGAAAAACAAGACTGGGATAAGTGATAAACTGTGTCCTCCATCCTAACCCTCTCATATTTGCAGCTAATAAACATGAAGATTAATTGACAGAAATACAAAATTCACTGCTGTTCATGGGATTGTCAGTGTTTGCAGCAGGTCTGCCCACTATGTCACTGATGTTATTCTTTCCTTCCCTAGAAAACAGAAGCAATTAGCTCAGCTAAATGTGATTCCACTGAGTCTGGGTACTCATTATACCAGGGAACTATACACTGAACTGTGTTAAACAGAAAAGGCAACAGGCAAAAAATAGAAAATGAAAACTGGAAGGATCGCAGTTATTTGAGAAATTGTTTCAAATTTTGCAGATAGTATCAGCACTTCTTTCTTGCACTGAAAAAAGAAAATGGTTTGTGGATAATTGATTTTTAAAAATTAAAACTACGACACTTCACTACCATCAAAATGAGAAATAATACCCTGGATGCTAAAGCTCTCACAATTTGAGAATTTTAAAATAAAAAGTTATAAGTGTCTTTCTTTTAAATGAAATCTTGGCAATATGAAATGTATTAAAATGTATTTTAAAAAATATAAAGAATTTTTCAACGCCAAAGTAAAACGAATCACTTTTCTTGGTATTGACAATATCTGCAGATGGTTTTTATGAAAAATAAAAATGACAAAGAAGATATCTCCATTTTCATTTAATCTACAGCAAATTTTTTTCCTGATTTTTAAAGTCAGCCACTGAATAAAAGATGTGTTCTTCATTCTGATCTAGTTGTGATCTAGACAGGGTGATGTGAAGATAGTCATAGTACCTTTAATTTACAGATAAAAAAAAATAGAGCACTGAGAGAACAGATGACTTTCCAATATTACCTGTGACAAGTAGAAGGAAGGTAACCTGAACACCATCTTAAATAATACCCTAATTTTACCTCTCCTGCATGGGGAGCAGCAAATGGACTTTCAGATTGCAATATACCAGTAAGTTCCTTCTTTGTATAAAATAAGACTTGCCTGTCTACAAGTAATTTGCACAGCATTTCAAGGTATCCATCCCAGGTCTCCACATTTGCTGACAAGGGCAAGTATCTGTGGATAAGACAGCCACAAATCATTTTCTGTTGCAATGACTGAAGATGAAATTCCATTTTCAGCTCTGAAGTCCTTACTTTGCAATACATCCAAGATTATACCTGAGGATTCTGTGAGCAATTTTTCTACCACAATGCAAATGAGTCTCTTTGAGAGCCTGATGTTTTTTAACAGGTGTCTTGCCTAGAAGTCATTTATCTGGCAGAAATGATGCAGTTTCTTTCCTCATACCTCTGTGATATACTCAGAACCTGGTCTTCCCCTCACTGCTGTGTAAGAGTCTCAAGGTTAACAGAAGCTGAGAGTGTTCTGTTTGTACATCCAAGGCAAGGAAGCACAACACTGAGGTTAATGCACAGCTGAGAAGGGAAGTTTGAGCCCCAAATTCCCACTGATTTCAAGAGGAAATGGAAATGCTCTAAAAGGCACTCACTGCAGGCCTACACCTTACTCAAGCCAGGATTTCTTTCTGAAGAAGGTTGTTCAACTTGAGGCATAAGGGGAGTAGCTGTTTGCTAATGAGAACAGAGATGGGATGGCAACAAGACAGTTCTTCAGGGTACCAATCTAACTTAAATACTGAAGGCACTGAACAGCAATGGGCATTCAAGGCTTTATGGAATTTAAAGGCAATTTGCCTTCTGCTGTCTTTGCTTTCCCAAGATGCATGTGGAGAATAGAGAAGACACAGAGTGAGAGCTGAGCTGAGCTGGCCTGGGAGTGAAAACAAAATTGAACTGTGCTTACATTGCTGAAACTTTTACATTGATACACTTTTGAGGACAGCATTGGACCCTGGTCAAATAACAGTGCTTATGTTGCCTGCCCAGGGCTCTGGAAACCTAATCCCATGTTCTTAGTCTGAAAAGCATAGGTTGCTCTGGGACCAGTTACTCAACATGTATTCAGACTTTCAGAGGTGGATATATTGTCCTTACTCAAAGTCACATTTGTAATGTGAGCACCATTACAGTGAAGTACTCAGATATAAGATGACTATTTAATTATCAACAGAGACAGGCCCAGCTGCTGTTGCAGTTAGTGGAAATTTTCCCTTATTGCACAATAGGAACTGCAGAGAATCTATATTTTAGCTTTTATTTTGGCATTCATTCAGTATCTTGTAATGACCAGCATAAAATCTTTCAAATCACTGAAGGACCACTCACTGCAGGGGAGGAACATCTGTACACTTCCAGAGAACCACGACCTTCCTGTGCTAAGATCAAGAGCTTATTTGACTGAGATTTCAAGCCCTTTTTAGATAAACTGAGAGGCAATTACTCCCTGGCTCCTCTCTTTTCTGTATAGAGGGAACTTTGGCTCTCTGAAGCACCAATTAAAAAGCCCCACAACTCTCGCTTTGAATTGCTTCATTGCTCCTGTTAATTGTCTCGTTTGAGTCTCTGCCAGAGTGAAAGTACCTTGTTACAGAGCTATGAACCTGCAATCAACTTTGAAAACTTCCACTTTATAAGTGCAATCTTGTGCTTTTTTTTTTAAACCCTAAATGAAAGGGGAAAAAATAGAAAAATGTATTAGGTGTTTCCTAAATCAAAGTCTTTAATAACATGTTAATCTAAGTTTTTATAGATTCTAAAATGCAGTTATAGACAGCTGAAATTTTCCTATGGCTTACTGTCAAATATACAAGAGACTGTTTGGAAAGTCTGTAAGTACTGTAATCATGGATAAAATGTATTCTGCAAGGGGACTCTAAATTTGCAGTAATTATGTACCATTTAGTTAATCTGTCTACATTATTTATGAAGAGTATTTTTTAGTTAAACACTTGAAGAGTTGACAGGGTAATGTTCAACAGCTACTTGGAACAGAAGTGATGGAGAGGCAGTAAAAAAATAATTTCAATTTTAAATTACTCTCTTTGTGTTCATTTCCATGTTTGTTTTTAACTCAAAGTGTGAGATCTCTTTTTTTTCAAGGAAGATAAAAATAAGAGTGTGCTCTGTGTGTGCATAACTTCTGTGTACATCTGTAAGGCAACACCCACGTTAGAGTGAGACACAGATAGCTTGGGTTTTTCCAGAGACCTCAGCTACCTGTGCTTTTCCACACTCAGTTCCACGGATTCAGTTTCCCACAATGATTTTTTCATTTGCAAGAGGAGTAGAATTATATAGAGGTCAGTGTCACCACATGTTTTTTAAATCACATAACATATATAAATATACAAGTGTACTGAACTCTCATCCTCACAGTCATAGAAAATGCAGAACATGAAAGACAGCAGGGGCTGTTTTCCTTGCCCTTTTCCCACTACTGGAAGAGGACCATGACAAACCACTTTTCTGCAATAACACCTGTAATCTGGTAAAAGTAGGAAGAAGGGATGGCTCCCAGATGGAGAAGACAATAAGGGTAGATAGAAGATGAGAAAGTATCATATGTACACATGTCCAAAAGTTGGCCTGACTGATAGAAAGTCAGGTGAGCAGTCCCCTGACTTCACAGGAATTGCTGTTGTACATTTCTGAGTCCCTTGTGGGTAGAAGGAGGGTATCTGTGTGCAGAGAGGGGGGAGGATTGGATGCATGTGTACAAATCCTCCCAAAGCACCGACACTACAACCAGCTGGGACAGGTTTATAAATTACTTCCCCTTGTTTTTCTCTACCTCCTAAACCCTGAGATTAACTGTCATTAGAACAAATTCCCATCTCCCTGTGGGATTTCCTCCATGAATAAAATCTGCTTTATTTGCCCACGTGAGCTGTCTGTACAGCATGTATCAGATTCATGTGTTGTTTATAACCTCGTGAGACATAATATGCAAAAGCTGTTCCTTCAAAATCAAATTAATGCCATTCATTATAAGGTGAGTGATGACTCACCACCAGATGATGAGCCTGAGGATGTATTCCTCATGCAAGTTAGTGGCATGAATTTTTTTTTTTTTTTCTTTGCAAGCTGAAGGTGAGTGCATTCATTCTCCCAGAAGGGAACAGTCAGTCAGCCAGTTTTATCAGATCTTACTGAACGTGTAAAAGTATTATTTTTGTGATTCACTGACATCCATGGTTATAGGAGATGCCTGCAAGGCACTGCCACTAAAATAACCTTTATTTGAATCAGGTGTCTGTGCACTTTGGGGTTTTTTTACTGGTTTTGAAGCTAAGAGCTTAACCATGTGTTATGTGCTGTTGTATGTGCTATGGCAGTGGCTCGATCCAGCAGGGTTATGTGCCACATGTGGCACCCAAGGAGTGAACAAGCAGCTCCAAGAGAAAACTGCCTCTTCTGATGGCAGCCTTCATTGTGCTGGGTTTGATGAAGTTCTGGTAGGCTGAAGGGAAAGCAGATTTGGTAGCAAGGTTCCATAGAGCCACAGTCGTTTTGTATTCATGATTTATTTCCTGAAGTCAGAGGACTGATTCCATGAAAAATCCCAGGTTGAATCAGGCAGCTGCACAAGACAAACATTGGTCAGAGGAGGAATGCTAATTTTTCTCTTCTGATTCCTTATCCAGAGATGTGGGACATGTCTTGTAAGTTACTTTCTACATTAATTTTTCAGTAAAATGCTGTGAGGATTACTGACAAAATGAAACATATAGTACTTCTTTATGAAAATAAAGAAAAGCTACAGATATAATCCACTGATGAGAAGTATAGAGAGTACTGCCAGGTTCTACAGGACTTGACACAAGAGCTGCCTTCTCTTCCTCATCAAGAAATGAACTCTGGGAATCCGTCAGAGCAGCACTGTTCTTATTACTGCTGTGGTAAGAAGGGTGCAGCAGAATTAACTCATCTAGATAATGCCTGGTTGGAAAGTGGCAGTTCTGCTGCTATCATTCCTAACACATCAGAAGAAGATGACAGCTTAGTGCTGCCTGATTGCACACGTCCTGCTGCGCACCTGTCTGAACCTTTTCCTGACATTTTTGCTCTGCATGAAAAGGTGAACAGCGAGGAGTCTCACTTTGTATACATTGTTTTCCCTCTTTGGTTCCATCATCCTGAGATGCAACCCCAACTTTGCAGGCATCGATCCTTACCAGAGCCTGGAGGCTGAGACATAGACAAGGGGTGAGGACCAGCTTCAGTGAGGAGAGAGGGTGAAGAGACAGAACGATCTGGGTCCAGCTACAGTGCAGCTATTGCAACATACTGCAAATAACCAATTCCTCCTAAATTTGCTGTTTAAATCAGAAGAATTTCAGCCAATACTAACCTCTCTAGCTGAGGGCAGTGTTGCAGCATAGCTGTAAAAAGACAGAGCCCAGCAATCAGTACTCAGGGAGCAGTCAAGTGCTCCTTGGTTTTGCTGTCAGTTTTGTTTTTAAGCCATCTTTGATGTGCCTTCCCCCTGCAATGCAGACATGAGAAGAAGGTTATTTATACTGAAGCTAATGTAGAAAACACACCTGAGACATTACTGACTGGCTCCCTTCAGCTTCTTGTCACCTCCATCTTCGCCATCCTTGGCTCAGCTGCACAGCAATAAGTACAGAGCCTGTGCTGACTGAGGAGAACTGAATCAGCCCGAAAAAAATTGAGACCTTAGGTACCTTTCCTTTTAGGAATTTTTTTTTCCCTTGTACAGTTATAGAGGGCCACTGACCATTACAGTGACAAGGAAAATAAACAGGCTGTAAAATTCATGGTGTTAAACTCCCATTGGTCTGAACTCTCAAGTCTTAGACTTTTCAGTTTTTCCTCTCCCTTTCTGGCATTCAAGGTAAGCAGGATATTAGGAGATGCTGGGCTCCTGACCAGGAAGCCATCCTCTCAGGAATAATTGGCATTTACCACAGGATTCAACAAAGACTTTGAAACACGATTCCTTTCTGACTCACCCTGTGATTTTGCTGAAGAGGGTGGGTATTTTTAAAAAAGGAATGCCTTGAAGGATCGATGACACAAGAAAGCAGTTTAGTGAAAAGGAACTGACAGGTTTCCATCTGCTAAGCAGGTCTTTCATCCCGATTGCAGAGAGTGATGAACACATTCAGATGCACAGACTACACTCAGTTATTGACACTCACTGATGAGCCATAAGTGCCACTTACTATGGCACTGCTCACTCACTGCTTCTGCAAATGCAGCTGTACCCTCAAACCATGGTGGAAGTAAGGCGGTGCCTGACTTGTTATGAAGTTAAATAAAGAGATGATTGCTTAATGCACAGAACCCGTTTTTATGCTGGTCTCTGAAATCTGAGCAGTGCTACCCACAGTGCATGAGGTCTGGTCTGAAAACCATGCTTCTTTCAGCAATTTCTGATATCCTATTCAAAATGAAGAGCTGCAATAGGGATAACTGTCAAAAATTATTTTTCTCCAAACATTTTTAAAAACAATGAACTTTTAACTTTTGGAATTAGATATTAATATATCCTCTTAAAATAATTAAATAATATCTAAATACTCTAGTAAAATGAATTTATGACATACTGATTACAGTATGAAGATTACACAAAATGTTTTTACCTTTTTAAAATGAAACTTCGAATTAAAGTAGGAATGTTTAAGTAATGTCACATTTCTTCATATTTTATCATAGGAGATGTTTCATGTTCAGAAATGTAAACTGGATCTAAGTTTTACATCAAGTGAGCATCTGTCTTTCAAAATAGTGAAGAAAAAGGAAAACAGCTCATTTTGGTAGGGTTTAAGGCCATTTTTTCAACTGAAACTGAACACAATTTTGAGGTTTTTCAAAGGAATAAGGAATAAAACCACGAGCTCTCTGGAGTCTTGAGTGTGGCTTTGACTTTCCTGTGGAGTTCAAAGAGAGATCAAATATTCAAGGGGAGACATGACCATTCTATAAACAAATTGGAGACTCTCAATTATACAAGGGCCCTAAATGACTTTCAGGGAGAGGGTACCAGCCTTTGGGCAAGTGAAGAAGTTTAATTCAGGCCATTACATGCACATACTGTGACACTTCTGATGGCCAAAAATTACAGCTGATTCACAGATATTACCCAGGTTCCCATGCACTGAGCACATAAGGGTGCTGTGTTAGGGTGGGAAGTGAATGCAGACCTAGGCATGGTACTGAAGTTCTTGCAGGCAATTGGAGTTGCTGGTTTCCTTTTGTTTTTTTTAAAGCCCACTGCTTATTCCAGATATGAAAATCTAATGAACAGTGAAAAATAGAGGGCTTTGTTTGTCTCTTTATTTTTATTTTATTTTTTTTTACCTCAAAGGAATGCTATTTAAGAATGGGATTTATGAACACTGCTTCAAAGTCCTTTCACCAGAGGGCTTTAACAAGGAATATGACAGGTGCTAGGATAACTTTTAACCCAGTCAAAAAGATAAATAAATAAAAGATTTGAAAATTCCACTTTGTTCTGCTGGTGGACGTAAGCAGTTTGACATTTCAGACTGGAATCCCAGATTGTCTGTTGAACTCACGGATTAAAGAACGACAAGTATTTTTTCCTTTCTCGCTTTTGTAAAAGTGCTCAAAGAAAGCAAGAGGCACAGTCCCAGAGATCAGTAAGAGAGTATAACAACATTTAAAAGGGCAGAGAAGAAAGAAAACAAGGAATCTGCTTCCTCAGGAGTCTGGTGTTTTGCTTCTAAACTAACTTGAGAGATTTCGACTTTGTTTTATTTCTGCATTAGAATTAAATTCAAAGCTTTAATGAAATGCAATTTTGTTGTAACTCCCCTTTCCACAATAAGAAGGTTGGGGATTTGGTGAGCTTCAAAGTCCTTGGAATCATCCAAAGTGTCTTCTCTAGGCCTTAGGAATATTTCTGTCTAGAGTGTCATTGATCAACACGTTGTTAAAACCTGGTTTGGTCCCAACAAAGTAACATTTGAAGAAAAACAGAGTTTGTGTTCTCAACAGCCCTACAAAGGATCCTGCCAGTGTTTGGTGAGTGAGTCTGTGTTCACTCTCATCTGCCTTGGTTATGGGTTCAGCACCTCAATCACCTTCCTACCACCAGGAAGGATCAAATCCTTTATTAGAAAACTACTTTAGGCTCAACTACTTTTGTTCAAGTAAGACACGCCTGTAGGTAGTTTCAAGCTGCGAGGAGCCATTTTGTCTCCCTATTAACATGGATCAGTTTGAAATGCTTGACCCAGCTGGGGCCAGAAAGCTCAGCATTTTGGAAGATCAAGTCAATTAGCAGCTGATTGAACAGCAGAAATTATCAGCTGGACTTCTCTGGCTTGTGTTCTGCAGGTACCACTGGATGATAATAATGGCTCATTCCAATCCTAAAATCTAGAAATTGATGAGCTTAAGTAGACTACTAATATGCAGAAGCCTGTTCTGGACCAAGGCTCAAAGTAGCAAAAAATAGGAAAAAAAATCAAAGAATTGAATCTCCTGCTGCTTGCCCATCAATATTTCTTTCCTTCATTTATTTTGCATCTTGTGGGTGCGCAAGATGCACCAAAATTAAGATGGACCCAAATGAACTCCTGCACACATTTGATTATCATTAAAGATATTTATTCTGAAGGGGAGAATGGTGCTGACTGGTTGCTTTTTTTCCTGCTGAGCTGTTCCACTATTTGACTTTGCAACCAGTATTGCTTATAAACTAGGAAAGAAAATATTATGGATGCTTCTCTCCTTTTTAACTTTTCGGTTGTTTTTTGCGGTTGGTTTTAACATAAAATCTGAATTTTAGAACAAAACTAAGTGCATATGACATTTTATTGTAAAACTAAATAATCACTCAAAGGACAAAGAGATTTGAAACACTGATGGATCAAGTGGAGAAAGGTTGATAGGTTTCCTTCACTGCTTTCTCTGAGGAAACGAAGGTCTCTCCAGTGTGTCTGTCTGCCTGGCATCTTGCCCCTCACCATCATTACTGAATATGTTGGTTGATATGAACCACATCTGACTGAAAAGTCTCAAGGGAAATCTCAGGATAAGCGGCCATATAAATGTGAGACAAGGATTCTTCCACAATAAGTCACTGTGTGAAAGGTGGGAATATTGGGCTTCATGCTTCAGAAGACAGAGAGGTAAAGAAGAAAATCCTTACAGATGCCCAAAATGGTGGGCAGATCTTTAGCTTTGCTCTTAAGGCACCAAAAAGTCTATGTCCAGGGCCTGTCACAAGCAAGACCTGGCTGTCTTCCCCTCATTGTTATCAGCACGGCTTGTCCTAACTTTTAAATTGGACTTTTATATGAGTAATGTTTTCCCTCTTTTTTTCTTTTTTAAAATTTTGTTAGTGAAAATGTTGAATCTGTCTTCTTTAAAAACTGGTGCCCACAATAACAGCTGGAGTGGTTATCTCAGCCTCAGTCCTCCTCAGTTCTCTATAACTGACTAATAAGACTTCAAGTTAATTTGAATAATAATGGCCTACATTTTTCCAAACATCTATCTAAGTAGGTACATGACCTTCATTGTCCAACGACCCCAAAGCACATGAAATGTACTAATTAATTAAATCCCACAATAGCTAAGTACAATAAGCACAAGACTGACATTAGATTACTATTTCTAATTATATCTGGGATGCCTAAGGTATATTAAGGAAAGCTCAAAATCTATTAAAAGTATAAAGATTAATCTCACTTTCCCAAAGGCAGAGCCATGAAAAAAACTCTGAATTTCTGCTTCCACCTTCCTGGCTCAAGCCATGCACATGATTCCTTTGTTTAACTGTTTACCCATTAAATCCCTGACTCAGCAATCTCCTTTAGCACAAATTTAATGTGAAGCCTACAAAAAATTCAATTGACTCTGTGTTGCATCTAATACTTTGAGACAGGCAAATACTCTGTAGAAGACCTGGCTGAATAAAGCAGTTAAGGATGTATTTCAGGTCTTCAGTTAAGAAATTCTCTGATGAAGGCATTTTCCTAAATCATTCTGCAAACTGGTCTAGTAATCACCCTACAGTCCTTCTAATAGTTTAAATTCGTTAAAATATGTTGCTAACATACTGTATTTCGGTGAAATACTTATGCATTGACTTGATTGTTAGCACATGTTCAACTCTACCTCCACAAAACAGATCACGGAGGATGGTGTAGAACAATGTGTCCACCAAATGCATACATTAGCACTGTTCTGTAGTAAAACCAGAAACAGCAAGTTTACTGTCTCTGTAGATACTTAATGAAGGGCATTTAATGTGCAATGTATCTTCTGAGATTGTGTTTTTATGCTCGTGCCTTAGCTTTAGAAATGCTTTGCTCAAAAGCACTCAGCTTTGAAGGACCTGCAATACGGCTCTGTCAGGCCTTGCCTATCAGATGAAACATTGATTGGAACCTAGGGGAAAAAGGCAGATGCAGTTCTGAGGCCTGCATCATGTGATAATGATTCCATTCATTTACAGGAGTTTGCTCATTAGAGACCCAACACAATTTGTGAAATCACAACTCTGTATGGATCATCCACAAGTGCTGCTTTTCCCCATTCAAAATACGAGGAACTGAACTGAGATTACATGAGGCAGTTCTTGACAAACCCAAACTGGATACCAGATTAGACAAAGCCATTGGATCTCTGATTACTGAACCTGCTCTCCAACAGTGAGCAGTGCCAGATCATGAGAAACACTTTCATGACGAGCAGAACAGAGTCCCCACAAATTTGTACCACTTGATTCACTGACATCTTATAGAATAAACAGAGATTTGAGACATGCTTTTCCAAAAAGTTTTGCTGTTACTTATGAAGTGGCAGTGGAATCCCTTTTCTTCTGACAAACTTGAATGGAATTGATCAGGGGTTTAGAAAGTTATTGGTGAGAAATGGAAAACCAAGCCAGCAGGATGTGACCTCTTTATGCACATGCAATTAAATGTGCGTGTGTACACATTGTACATACAATAGATTCCTCAATTTGCTACTAGAACTGTATGTTGAGATAATGGCTGAGTGTACATGAAGGATAACATAGCTGGGTTTTCCACTCTTGGCTGTATAGAAAGGATATTCATTCTGTGCCTTGTGATAAATTTACTAGGTACGCTTGAGGATCTGCCTGCCAGGCTTATAGAGTTCAGTAAAAGTATTTTCCAGACTTCTCTCCCATGGTGGTCTCTCCTCTGTGGGATTTCAGTTTTGTGGCACAGAAGTAAGAAGGGAGGAAGGTTGGGGGTCTGCATCTGCAGTTACCCATGAAGGTCTCTCTAGAACCCTGTCAATGCAGAGAATAGGCTCACTTTGTATGTAGCTGATCTGACCTACATTAGAATTTCCTTCAGTCTGAAAGGAGGTTTGCCCTGAAGCATCATTGTGGATCACCAAGGGTAACAGTCTGGAGCAGGGACCTCACTCATCATTAGGCTGAAATAAGGATCACTGCTGTGACAGAGAGTTGGCACCACAGAGACAAGGGTCCCTGCAAAAGATTTGGCTCCCACTCTCTTTCCAAAGTTTGCTGCTTATGTTCAACCACATGAGCCATTTAAAACAGTGCCAGGGGCCTTTAGCAGTTCATGAAAGGAAAACAAAGCTGCAAAATGGGCTCTACATTTGACAACAGCCATCCCTTCCTGTCTAGAAAAGAGGGCTGTTTACCCTCCCTTTAAAGCCTTGCTGAAGTACCTTTCCCCTTGCACAGCTTCTAGGAGGCAAGCTATGCCCAAGGAGATGGGAAGTCTGACTGCTCCAACTCAGCTGGCAAGAATCAGGCAGTGGGAGATCATGGGGCAGTGTCTGCTACACTTTGTGCTCCTGAGGTTGCCACTTAACTGGATATGGAGCTAAATCAATCCATTAACTTATCCTAACCATGGTCCTAATTAGCTGCATAAGCATAATCAGCATGCTCCCAGGCCTCTCATCAGGGAATAGTGGGCTGACAGACACAAATTTGTTACTCTGCATCTGCTGCCAGATTTGGAAATCAGAAGTTTTTGAAAATGAATTAAAGCAACAAAACCCAACCAACTTTGCCAGCTGGCAATGTTCCTTGTTAACATATGGCTGGGAACACCTTTTTTGAAGAAAGCCCCTTTTGACAGGAGGACAGTATAAGTTCACAGTTAGGATGAAGTTATATCTGAAATGAGGAGTTTTTTTCTCTCCTTTTCTGGGGTTTATATATGCATCATGAAAGACAAAGAAGAGAAGAACTCAGTGCTTTAATTCCTGATACTATGCAGAGTGTAGGGTGGGGCTTAATTTTTGGATCCAAATCTCTTATTTTGCCTTATGGAATTTGCATACTGAAAAGATGCTCCCCATAATGATTAACCCTGAGAATGGTAGGTGTAGAGGGCTGCAAGTCAAAGTAATTCCCTCATTTGTGTTAGAAATTATTGATTTTGTAGCTTACAGTGATGTTTTTTCTTTGCAGCATTATTTTCATCTGAAACCATAATGTATTATTGAACTACTAAAAGAAGCCTGGATTGTTAATAAAGGAACTTGTATAGGTACACTCATGGGCTTGCCAATGTATCAAAATTAGTGTTTTCTTATTTTATCTGGTTTTTATTACATAGTTTTATTTGGTATGGATAAAATCATAGCTTTGCTTGGTCTCCCTAAAAGTTTTAATCATGTGCCTTATAAAGTTTAGCCTTGCTGGATTACAGTATTAACATATTTTTCAGCTCATGTGGTTTTTGGTTGGCTTTTTTTTTTCCTTCTTCCCTGAATGCATGTTGAAAGAAAGAAGTTAGCTTTATGGGCTCACTTATATTTAATTTTCCACAATTACAGACTATTTTGTGATATTTGTCATGGTGATTGACTGTTCAATGATATGTGATCTTTTTTTCTGCTCTCTTTAGCTCAGTTGAGTATTTTACATATTTCAGTTATGATTAGGAGAAAAATATTCATAGAAGACCCATCAAAATAAATATTAATCTTTCCAATAAATCTTAACATGGTCATTATTAACTAGCTGTAAAAGTTGGAACCATAACTAAGAAAATAGGCCAGCAAAAAACCCCAGCATTATAAGCAACAATATTGTTCAATGGTGACAAGGTTCCACAGTTTAGATCTGAGGGAATTTTAACTAATTTTAACAATATGGTTTAATCAGTTCAGTAACAAAACCTCTGTGGAAAAAACCTTGGTTTTCTCATTAAACCAAGCAGTGAACAGGTATAGTTTTGAAAGAATTATATTAAACTGTAACTTTTTAAGAGGATAGGTGTTTTTTCTTTATTTTTGGAAGGCAAATGAATTATTACATTTTCCTTCTTTTCACTGAAAAACTCAAGTTAGAAATTAACATTTTTCCCCAGGGAAATTTACTTTCAGTTGAAAAACATTTCCTTTTAAAAATGTTTATTATTTCATGGCCGAAAATAATTAGTTAATCTCTAAATTTTCCCTTTGGAAAAATGAAATTCTATGAGAGCTATCTCTGCAAAGTTTGGGACAAAATCTCTTATGTTACCCCACAGAGAAAAGGTTTTATAATTGAGGTAAAGATTTAATAGTTCTCTGGAGAGAAGGCTGATACTTAAAAAGCCACCAGTAATACTCTTAGCAGGGACCCAGGATTTTTTAATGGTCGCTTTCTGAGAACAAATCTAATTTTATCTTAAACTTGAAAGCAAATTTATCCTCTTGTTGAGTGACAGCAACCTAGTTCTTTGTAACATCACCCTGATGTTAAAACAGCATCCAAGAAGTAATTTCAACTAGAAATGATCAAAATAGAACATTAGAAGATGAATTCTGGTTGCTAAACTTCCTCTGGACTTTAGATAGACCTTTATAGAATAAAAAATAGATTTTCATGTTCCAGTTAATTTTATAATGAGTTAATAAATAATCTTAGGTCATATCGATTACAAAGAAATGTCCATGATAATGGCATTTCCAGGGCTGTCTAAACTAAACTCTCCCATAACTTTATAGAAACTCCATTCCTGAGCAAAATTTCACATTAAATCTCTAAATTTACAGGAGTTCCTTCAGTATGTTAGGTAGAAAAGAGTATTGGTTCTGCTCAGAACCTCCTGGACATACCAGAGTGGAAATACATATTCCATTAATAAGGATTGACAGCAATTTGGCACAATGAGAAGTATATCCTTCAGAGAGCACTCAACCCAGAAATACACGTAACCATACCTTTCATTGTGCAAATGAAATAAAGGTTGTTGAGAGCACATCTCCTGCCCAGGGCTGAGAACACTGCGAGAGCAAACCATGCTAAGGCACTCGAGTTAATGTGCACAGCTGGCAACGGGGAGATGCAGGACCTGCTCCTGTTCAAAGGGGAACTTCATTCTGGCCACCCACCCGCTTGTCCCAGCCAGCTGATTGTCACAGCAGCCACCTGAAATCCATTACTGAGATGAAAGGGAGCAGCTCTGGCAGTGAGACATGGTGGATGAAATCTCTTTCATTCTCACTTGTCTGAAATTCCATATGACTTGAGGGAACTTTTGTCCAATTGATATATTTCAAGAAAAGAAATCTGTTTCAGTGAATCAGTTTTTCTTTTCCAATAAAGCGCATATTATAGAGAACCTGATTTATACACCAAAGGTTTGAAGAATCCAGCCTATGCAATGCTTTTCCTCTTCAAACATCTAAACATTTTATAGAAAGGAGAGTGGAATCAAGCTTTTATTATTACTGATGGAAGAGTGGTGATTTAGGAAAAGAATAGTGTTCTGCTGAGAGTCAGATGGAAGTGGAGATCACAGACCAACCCACAAATCTTGCCTCCCAGTTCATTGCTTCACCAGAGTTGTATGAAATTCTGTATTCCTCTCTTCCTGCTTGCATTATGTAATGGTCAAGAGACTTTCAAAAGGTTTCTAAAGAATTAAAATATATTCTTGTGTAGATAACTTATGTGTTGATTTCTTCTCTGGAGATATTTTGATTATATTTGGCTGAGAAAAGTTCAGTTTTAGAATAAAGCACTCTCATGGGTTGTTTTTGGTTCTATTCTAATATTTTGTTTGACAAAATAAACTTAGTTTTCTTGTACGTTTTTCTGACAGGATGCCTCCTTTGGTACCCACTCATAATCTGTTCTAAAATACAAAAGGGCTTAACCAGCTTTTCATTTTTCCACAGATAAGGCACACGATGAGGCGAGAGGAAGTATTTGATGTTTCTCAGACCATTTCTCAGTCATTAATGAAATCCCCAATGCCCTGACATCTCCAATTAGTACACTCATCTGTTACCTCTGCTTTGCTCAGGAAGGCTGATCTATTATGAAAAGAAAACCAAGGCAAACTAGTTCCTGATTAAATAATATTGTGCTTACACAGAAGGGAGGGTGCAGGGGGGGAGCAAAAGGGAAACAAACAATCAGGGGTGTTAGAATTACTGATGTAGTTAATTATCAGTGCACAGCTTCAGGCAGCTTTCCAAATCAAACCCTGGATGTGGGGCACAACTCTGACCAGTCATTCTGGAGGTCCTCAGACAGCTGTAAGCCACGGTTAGGCATATTGTGGGAGGAGGTAGCAAAGATGTAGGCACTTGTAAAATTTTCTAGAAGATGCTTTTCCTGACCAGAGAACTTGCTTTTTGACTCCAAATGAAAAATTGTCAGTCCAAACTCACCTTGAATGCTGAGGTCACGTAAAGAATGTTTATGGTAAATTCTCAGCTCCCAGATTTACAGGTGATGGCTTCAGACTGTGACAGAGGATTAAATAAAAAAAAAAAAAAGAGAAACAAGAATTAGAAAACCTATTAACTAAGATTTATATGGTGTTAACAAGCATGAATACATTTGACAGATTCAATATAAAGGCATCCTTTTTTGGCTTACATTCATGAATCAAGCCCTTAGCTTCTGGCTCTGAAATTCTGCCTAGTAGTAAATTTCACAGTTCGACTTGGAATAGATTCTTCGTGGTTTTTTGTAAGGGTCTTTAAACCACAGTCATATCTAAACTGAGAAAGCAAAGTTTTCGTTGCAATGAATAATTGCCTAAGTGATACTAAAACAAGTACATGCTTACTTGCAATTCTCAGCCTAATACAGTATTGTTGGGAGAGCTGCCAATAATGCAAATAATGTAAATTAGAGTGAGTAGAACCTGTGTGTTATGAACCAGGTTTGGAACAAAGCTAGTGAGCTCATTTCACTCAATTCTGGTGATAAATACTTCAGTTCATTATTAAGCTTCTTTGGCAACCAACATCAAATCAATGGTGTAATCAAGGGTAAATGCAGAAGAATGCAGCTCAGCCATGTTTAATTTTAGCAATATATATAGGAGACAGAACTTCTCACTGCTTGTTTGGGAGCAACGGGTTGGTAGGCTTACTCGCTTTTTCATGAACCACTTTCCTGCTATTACAGTGGAATTTATCTTTGCAGTACTTCTGTAGAGCTACCTAAATCTGAAGTGTAAAATAGGGGCTACCTATCAAGGTTCCCTCTTCCATGGATGGAATTAAGTTCCTCTCATTTAGACATTTATTTTAGGATAGGACTGATCAGCCTACAGAGACTCTTCACCTTACAATTTCTTTACAGTAAATGTCTGCCTTTAATGATGTAAGACATGTCTTGTGGTAAGACCATGCTGTCAAACTATTTCTTCCAAGTCACTTGCCTTAATTTCCTGTTGATTTTGAAATGTAGCTTGTGTTCTGGCTATGTAATTAGTTCTTACAGTTGTCTCTGTTCATGGTAGTATTTTGCTTTGCTAGCAAGCTTTGAATAGGTTGAGCTAAAAAACTGGTTGAAAAGGACAGAAATATATCAATTTACTGAATAATTCAGCTTGGAAGAGCCCTTTAGAAGTCTCATGCTCAAAACAAGGCTCAAAGTTAGAAAAGCTTGCTTGGGGTGTTGTTTAGCTAAATTCCAAAAATCCACATGGAAGGATAATCCAGAGACTCTTGGCACTCTGGTAGAGGACTACTGCCATGGTGGATTTTCTTGAAAAGTGAAATTCCCATTGCTGCAGCTTGTGGCTTTTGTTCCTTCCCTGCACCCTTGAAGTCTGGCTATTTCTTCTGCTAAATGGAATGACTGCCCAACTCCTGTTGAAAACCACAGGCAGCTCTTTTCTTAGCTTCCCCTTGTGCAGGTTGACAGATTCACCTCTCTTCTCAATCTGCATCAACAGGTCCATGTCTCATTTGCATGGGTGGCCCACAACCAGATGCTACTCCAGAGGCCAACTTAACCAAGTGCCAAGTAGCAGAAAAAATAAATTCCTTGGATTTGCTGTTTATGTCCACTTTTAACCCAGACCAATACTCAGCCTTCACTGCTATAAGGATGCCTTGCTGAGAAATATCCATTTTGCTGCCCACAAGCATTGCTGTGCCCTTTACTAACTGCAGCACGGTTCCTTGTGCAGCCCAGTGCCCTGCTTACATTGTTGCATGGAGGTTTTATCTCCTGGTGCAGGACGTTGCACCTGAAATTTTTTAACCTCCTGAAATTCCCATTTTCTAGCTTTCTGTGACCTCTCTGAACAGCAGCCCTACCATCCTGGCTTTCAGCAGCTCCCTCTCCCCTGTCTAATGAAATATCAGCTGAGACTTGGCTGAGGGTGTGTTCTCTCCTGTCAAGCAGGTTGTTAAGGAAGATATGAAATATCACTGTCTCATGACACTGGAGGAGAAACACCACATCATTTAGACTTCAAACTGTTGTACCATTTGAACAATTCAGCCAGTTTTTCACCCACTTCGTAGCCCACCCTGTCTCCCCAGTTTGGCTCCAAGGAAGCAAGCTCAGACGGACAATGGTCACCAGTCACCCCTCATCTACAGAGTCAGCTACCTTGTGATAGACAATTTGCCATCATCTGAGTGTGGAAGAGAGGGAGGTAAGGAATATTTTCCGCCAGGAAGATTTGCACACAGAGAACAACTGGTTTCTGTTTTCCAGTTCATCAAAAGAAGCCCACAGCCTTCTGCTGAGAATGTGACAAACTCCACATGAGAAGGGTTGAATAAGGCCATTATTTATATGATGGACAGCCCAGAGCAATTCACAGTAAGTGACAAAAGGTAGTTTAGGCCTGTGAAATCTTAACTCCTGCATCTGACCCAAAGAGACTTCTAAAAGCCCTACCTTGGGTTTCTAGCCTATCATTAGAAACACCTCTGCTTCTGGAGGGGAGAGGAGCAAAATGAAAGGCCCTTTATCTTAGTGATCAGTAAAGATCCTGTGCTACTCCCAGGGTCCTAGGCACGTTTGAGTACAAGTCCTTTGTCAGTTTAAAATATCCCCTGCAGCTTCAGGTAAAGATCTGTCTACTTTTAGACTCTGCAATACTGCGCTCTGTTGGAGATTGTTGTGCTCCTATGGGGTTCAAAGTATTAGCCTTCTAGGGGGCAAAAAACCACCAAATTGAAAACATTATTGGTATATTACAAATGTTTATCTCTGTTCACAAAGTTTTAACTATCCTTCAGAGAACAAACAAACAGAAAAGCCCTGATTCTAACTGTAGCTAATTTGCTATAAGGTGGATGCTTTATTGTCATTGCTTTCATGTGAATTAGTCAAGTTTTACACATATTGAAGTGATATCTGACCCAGGGAATCTATTAATAAAGCTGTTGAATAACTCTAGCAAGAGCATACCACAGCCTAGTAAATGATAAGGGAATCATATGGCATAAACCAACTCTGAAACACTCTTAAACAGATTTCCTGGTGCAGGGACCTGACTGCCTTCATCAGTCACTGGGAGATGAGTTGCTTCTTGTGTGCAGAGCAGATGGCCCATTTCCCCCACTGCTTCTGGAGGTAAAAGGGAGTTGCTTGTGCCTTGCCAGGAAGATGTTTCCTCAGGAGGCTGTGGTTTATGTGCTCTGATCAGGAAAAAGTGCACAACCCATGCAAAGTCATCTGCCCTCTGGAAGAAAACAGTGAGCCAGGTAACCTCAGTCAGACTGACAGGCTCCAAGGCAAGGGTGTACATGAGTTTTTGAGAGAGGGGTTTGCCTCTTTGTTTTCTCTATTCTCTTTTTTTTTTTTTTTTTTTTTTTTGAGGAGGAGAGTTTGTGGCTAACAGCATTACAAACCCTTTTGTAACACTTCTGCCTTCCCCACCAGTCTCTAGTTCCAACTCATTGCTCTTATTTGCCTCTTCCAAAGGCCCTTCCTGGCTCATCATTTTGTAGCTCTCTCTTGACACTGCACCAGTCAGATGGATAGGGACCCATCCATGTGTCTAAGATGAGTCCTGCCCCTTTTTGAAGAGGCTGCAAAGGCTGCTGAGCTAGTAGGGCACTTTCCTTTCTTCAATCTCACTGCAAAGGCCTTCTCTAGTTCTTTCACCTGCTGAATCCACCCTTTGAAAGCCCTGGCTCAGTCACTTACTCTACAACAGACTGGGGCAGGAAAAAAGGTTTTTCAGATGATCTCCCCAGTGGAGCTGGCACTGGGGGATTTTGTAACAACACTTTGAACTACTGTGGTCTGAGAGGCTCCAAAGGACTTCTAAATTCATTAAGTCCTGATCCACTAGCACTATTATAACTTCTTGGAGGTAAGAGCCCCAAGCCTTAGAGCAAGCCCTGCAGGTAAACGACAGGCCAGAATGGAATGGGGGTGGGTCACCCCCCACACTCCAGCAGTAACAACAAGAAAACGTGGCTTTGTCAAAGCCTGTTGATGTGACACTCTGCATTTTACATAGCTTTCACACAGCACTACATGATTTATTTTAGTGCAAATGTTCATGTAAAGGTGCATAACTTGCCACGATCAAAGGAAATTTATGATATTCCTAAGGCAAAACCACTTGAATAATAAATTATATTAACAATCTCAATTTATATTGTACATAAAAATGAGGCTTTGGAATGTAAGGTAATTGGATAAATGATCTCCTTGTCCATCTCTCTATTTTGACTTTTTAATTGCAAAGTCTACAGAAAGAACACTAAGTAGGGGGAAAAGAACTAGTATCTCAACACCAGAGATGTACCTTCTACACTCCTGACAGAGATCACTCAGTCATGGTAATCCATGTGTGCTCAGACAGCTGTTGATGCTTGACAAAATTGACAGTAACCACAGAAGGTCTCTTTGTTATGAAATACAACACTGCAAGGGCAGGAACCTGAATATTCTAGGAAGCTCATGATGAAAGGAAAATATAAATGTCCTGCACAGTCTTGCTTTGTGAGCACAAATCAACAGGCTGGAGGCTGCTTGCTATTCCAAAGTCTGTCATGGATTTATAGTTTGACCTTGGGAATAGCTCTTCTTGTTTCCTTTACTACCTTTTGCATTACAAGAAGAGGAGTGAATCAGAGTCAGATGAAATTATAATATGATTGAAGGCCAGAAAATGGCCTATTCCCTGTCATGCCACCCAAAGTGTAGGCTGTCCTGGTTACTGGGAAAGAGGCAGAAATAGTGCAGACCTTCTCTCTCATTGTGTAAGTTTATGTTGCCTGCTTTGAAGTAGCAACCTCCTCAGCTCCCAGCCACCAGCCACTGCTACAACAATACATAATCAAAATGATGTATTTGCTGGGATTAATGAAGTCTTGCACAAATAGAAATGGCTGTTCACACTTCCAGGGAAATAGTGACTCGTGGACAGGCAGCAAGGCCATTGCTCAGGTAGAGCTCACCACTGAAATTTCAGGAGGAAGCAGGAGAGTCTGCCTGGTGCTGCCCAGCCCTCGCCATGGCGTGATCTACAGCTCCCAACCACTCAGCCCTGGCTCAGCCGAAGAGGCAGGTGCTGTGCTCTGTGCAATACCACATTCTGTGCATGTTCCCTCGCTCCCTACAAATCACTTTGGGTGAGCCAACAGCTATTTCAGCCTTTCAAAGCAGCTTGTTCTTATTCCTCAAGAAAGAGTTTATAGCTAGGATTTAATAAGTCTGTAGTGCTTTATATTTTGAAAAAAAAATCACATTCTTCGTAACACAAGCTATGTAAACAAGAGCAGTGATTATACATTCAAGTGATGAAATGAATGTAATGTTTATACAGTAGGATAATAGAATATTTCTGATTCAATTGGTGGTTATTTGTCATAACCAATGGAATTTTTATTTTAGTGCAATAGGCTCTGACATTTTCACCCTGGAGTAATTGTGTTCACAGATTTTGTATCTCTCCAGTCTATCTCGTAGATATTCTAGCCCAAGATTTTCATGCTGTGCAGCAATTAATTTTGTGAGGCTTCAATGTGTGTTGTGGAGTTTTTTCAGAATTTCACTCTTTATATTCCCCTCACACTATTTTTCAGCACAACTGAAACTGAACTCTATTGATATTAACAATAGTGCAAGGCAATCTTTCTTAGCTAAAGTTAGAAATCTGGTTTTCTTCTTCCTTAAATCACTCTGATGATGGCAACTACACGTACTGAAAATGGACGTGCAGTAATAATACATTTACTTCTTTACTGTCACTTCATGTTTCCCTTTTCATCTCTCCATTTCTTCCATCTCTTTTGTTTTAGATATATTCCTTTTTCCTTTATTCAGTCCTTATCGAAGAGAAATGAAACATCTCATTCTTCCCTGCCTTTTTCCTCCCACACTTCACCTTCACTCTCTCACTATAAGACATAAAACATCAGGCTCAGTAGGAGCATTAATAGGGAGACACACAGGACTGCCTAGAGCCTTAATTAGAACTTTTTACATCTGAGTAGAATATGGATTAATGAAAGACTATACATTGTTGTTGTTCACGTTTTGTTTTTTTTTTCAGACAACAAAGAAGAAATCAAAGTTTTCATTATGGGTATGTCTGTTGGACAAACCCAGTAAAACACCTACCAGACAGATCACACAACTAAAGCAACTACCTCTTCTCTTTGCTGTCTTATGTACTTGGAAGGAGCTGAGAAATCTGTACAAGCAGCCAAGAAATCACCAGAATGTCTAAACCTGTTTGGTCTAACCATGGAGATGGTGGAGCCTCCTAGAACTCGCAAGTTCGAAGTCATGGGAGAGACAAAATGTTCTGAGGAAAGGCACATTAATGATGCAGAATACGCTCTCAGTGAAGAATAACTTTCTGCTGATTCTTTTGTATTGTCTTACGTATTTAAAACTACATGGGGCAAAGCAATAAACTTCTACCACATCTTCCAGGTAACGAACAGGAGAGATCAAAAGCACTTCCCACCGAAGAGGTTTTATTACTACCTTGTCACTACTGCTGTAGGTCAGAGACCTTTTATGACCTGAGGCAACTCTCTTTGTGCTCAGGACTTGTCCCATTGTGTTTTAATCCCCCATATAAGTCTCTCTGTGGCCTCTGTAATGGATTTTTTTGTTTTATTTTTCACTCTTCCTCTTCATACTAACAGGAGGATTGCAAAGGTGTACTGTCTGCAATATCTATAAGAAAACAATAGGTCCAGAACCCAGAACAAATGACTTTTGTTTCTTTTCATTGTTTCTTTCCTTTTTCATATAGAAAAAGGTTGTTGTACGGAATAGATGACGAAGATACAGCAATGTGTCTGGCTTGGTCCATGCACAAAATTCAGGGCTATTGTGCATACAAATCCCAGCTTTTGTGGTAGGAATATTTAGACTGTAAACGAAGAATAAAAATAAATAAAAAATCTGGGGGCTAATGAATGTACATCAGTACTGAGGATTTAGTTTGATGCTTCTGGAGGACATCTGCCTTACAGTCTGTTAATGAGTGAGGAGTTATTCCTGCCAGTGAGGAAAATATTGGTGCTACTTTCCACAGATGGGAAAAGTGATTATTAATGTGGGCATTCATTAAGGCTACTCCCCCAAGAATAATACTAATCTGTTTTATTGTCCAGAGCATAACCCAGCATGGGTTTTCAGGTGACTCTTTTGAGACATTTCTATCTTTTTTCACAAAGGAAAGAGTATAGAATGTAGATTTTAGGAGCAACCTAAGACAAGATTTCTTTTGCTGGCTCAGTTCCTAGATTTCCAGGATGACAATTGACAGGATGTATCAAGAAGTTAACTTTAATTAAAGAAAGCAAACAGGCAGAGTGTTATCAGGCATGGGTGAACAATATGGTGCTCTCCCCCAAAGAATTTTGAGAAAACTTAAAAGGGTGATTTTGCTAATGTTTACAAGGAAAAGTTGGAAACTCAAAACTTAAACTTAGTTTTTAAAGTTACAATACACCTAGAAGTGTTTTAGGTTACAAAAAATAACACAACAAAATTAAAAAAGTTTGTTTAAATGTAAATTTTTGCATGGCCCATACCTTCTCATGATTATTAATTTTAAAGTACTAAAATGGATTTTGTGTTTCAAAAAAGAACTTCAAATCTTTCTAACAGGAAGACTATGCACAGCTTTTTCCTTTTTGACTTTGTTAGAACTTGAAGACAAAGCAAGGGCAGAGGAGGTCCCTAAGGTTAGGTTAACTCTACTATGTGGCTAAATCTGTTTATTCATTGGTACATCTCACAGGACTTATGTAAATTCATTCTAAATAGAAGAAGACTGTAAACAATGAGTGTTAGTCATATAATGTGCCAGTGTGTGTATTACTTATTCCTCTACTTGCTGATTTGTTACAAGATAATAGACTATTATTGCTACCAGCTGCTAATTAGCTGCTAATTAATAGGCTGATAGACTCTGAAGCCGGGAGGGACCATTAGCTCATACAGTATGACCACAGAAGTTTTAACACATCTCACCCATGCTATCAGAACTTGTGACAGGCTGTTACAGCCAATCCTTGGCAGCAGCAACCACACTGCTGAAGTCATCTAGAAAGGGAAAACCTCTTGGTGCTTTTACAGTTATTCCAGTATTTTACCACCATCAGTGATAAATATTTAGACCTTGATTCTCACTGAATGTGTATGCAGTTATTAGTTGTTCTCCACCAGGACAAAGAGCTTTTTATTATCTGGTATTTTCTTCTGACAAAATTGTTCACTTATTGTAAACAAGGTGCCTCTCCATCATACATTTCACAAACTAAATAGACTGTTCCCACTGACTGTCTGCACACAAGATTACTCAATCTCTGGAATTATTTCCTACACTCTCTTCACAATTTTATTAACTTTTCAAAAAAGCAGCGAGGCTAGAACATCTGGGAGGTTCTACCAGGTGCAGGATTGAAAACAATCTTTATGCATCCATCACACAAAAATGTCATCTAGATATTGTCTTGAATTTGTTAGAGGTGATGCAGTTTACCACACTGCTATATGCTTCACCACCCCCATCATTCAATGTATTAAGCAATATCTTCATTTAGAAGGGATTTTTTTTGAAACACAAAGGAAGGTGATACATCCTGCACTGGAAATGGCTTGAGTTTTTCGTAAAAACCTGCAGATAATCATTCCTCTGTCGTGTCCCAAACAATGGGACTGTGTCTTCAGTTTCAGTGTGTGACTAAGAGGTGATGGAAGAGGAGGAACAATTTCCCTGGAAGCAGACTGGCATAAGCAGAGCAGGGCAACCCTGGCTCACCCCATTCTTGCTTAAAGGCACTTGATTTGGCACTCTGATTCCTTAAGCCTCTATTGTATCTTCCAGCAAAGGTCACATTCTCATTTTCTGTGACACTAACAAGGTGATCCAAGGTGATTTCCTTTTCTTTCTTCATGGTCTCTTTACTTCTCACTCCACCCCCTCCTGGCTCTGGTTTATTATTTATTTATGTGTAACATATGGAATATTTTTGGGTTCACGTATGGCAAGTTATACATTATTACATACATGATTGCATGTAGACTTGTGTGATCATAAGAAAGGAAGCAGAAAAGTAAATTGGTTCACAGCTTCTCTTCTACCACTGTTACCATTCTCAGTGTCCTAACATCATGTGGAGAGGGGTGACACCAAAGGTACTTTATTTTGTGTGCGTTACTCTCATGAGACAGACATGACAATATCACTGCTTGGGTGAACTAAAACACAGTTTTAAAGCTGGGAATGCAGTGACAGAGTACACAACCAGGTACAAAAAAAAAGTTAGATTCAGCAACACATGATAGGCTCTTAAAGTTTTGGTGTGCTGTTCTCCTAAACCACCTGCACACTGAATGTTCCAAAGAATCCATAGATATTTTCAACTTTGTTTATTAAGAAAATTTCATCACAAAATAAATTAACCAGCAAGGCTAAACCACTGAATATTTTATTGTAGTCCTTTCATAGTTTCTCAGCTCCCCATTTAGATTTTCCTCGGCCATGGAGTAACATACTCCTTTTTCTTCAGGAAATATAATGAAATGTTATCAGTAATTTAATAAATCCCATAATATCCTCCTTTAAGAAGAAATATATATTCTGGAACACACACATACACAGGGTTAGCTTATCAATATGCTTCTGTGCAGACTGGTTTGGTTTCTTCAGCCTGACTGTACTGTATAAATATATTTATCAGTCACCTGTTTTCTGGACCAGTCTTGTGAGCTGAAGTTCCTACAATTAAATTCACAATATATGTGAATTCTGGGAATAAAAAGTCTTTAAAACAGATTCATGCTGAGTAAAGGGTTGTGCAGTAACTACCATGGTGTGGTCACCTCAGCTGACAGAGTTTGAAAGCTTCCAGTGCTATGGGTTCAGATCATTGGAGCTCAGCAGCTGGTTTCCCCACATGGGTTGGCCTCAGCTATCTGTTTCCATTCTTTGGAACAGAAACAATTAATATGGTGCTGCAGACATTACTGGGGATAGCAAAACATAAAACATTAACTGCATCATGTGCAGTCATTACTGGTATAAAGAGCTAAGAACATTTCCCAGATCACTGGCTATTTTATTGAGCCATAAGATGCATCTTTTGTCCCTGTTTTTGACAGGAAATCCCCGTGTCCCTATTTCATGAATCACGGTGGTGCAATGATTCACTGGCTTCATGCCAGGACCAAATATAAAAGCCAGAAATCTGTTTAAATCTTTTGTACCCAGCTAAGTTCTCAATATAGTAAAAAAGTACTACTTGCTGGTCCATGGGGACATAAGAACAGTCCTGAGGATGCCTGGTACATAATTTAAAGAAAGTCCTAAGTGATGGGAATTGCCCTGTATACCTGCACTGTCTAATCAAGACCCACATCCAACTGAAGGAGAGGGCATGGGTGAAGTAGGGACAATGGAGTCTATTATTTACTGATGTTCCCTCTTTAAACTATTTTTTGAACAGTTCCTCTAAAATATTGTTCCTGAATATTGTGTAAAATTTTTTTTCTGTGATAAAATATCCATTGTTGGAGCACAGCCACCCAATAGCTCCCAGCAGAAACCCCCACCACGTATGTATATATGCATATAAATGTAAATAAATATATATATAAACAATTTATTCTCTCCTATGTGTAGGAAATAAATTCAGACACAGGGGAAGGATGCTAAATTGTTTTTATTGCACTTCTTTTAAATATAGAGTGTGCCAGTTCAGGCCTCAGAGGCATTAACTGAAAGAGCCCAAAAGCAACATAAACAAATTCAAGCACAAATAAAAACAAATTCAGCACTCAGAAACAACTCCACAGTAACCTGACTTCTATTTCCAAGTCATGGTTGCTCCCAGAGAACCTAATATTTGAAAATTAATTTTTAGGCTCCTTATATTTCCCTTTTTCTTTGTGTAACATCTCAGGAACTTTTTTTTTGACATCAGAATAAGACTTTTGTAATTATTTGTTGTTAGATACTACATAGAAAAGAAATACCAAAGGAAAACTTTGAAACTCTTGAAGGAAATGCAAAAAAGAAAAGAAAACCTACTACAGCTGCAAGGTTCAATAACAATAATTAAGGACCTTATTGCTGATTATATTACAGTGTTGTAATTGGTTTTTTGTTCAAAATGCTTATGGCATGTACTTTGTCTCTGTAGCACCTCTCACCTCCGTGGGGAAACACCAAATCTATTAGTGTAACACCAAAAAAAAAGGTAGAAAAAGGTATTATAAGCAAATTTCTCAGATGACCTAAAAAAGGCTCATTATTTCCCAGCAAAGTCAATAACAACTTCACACACTCTACCAGGAAGGTCCCAAAATTATTATGACTAATATCAGAACATCAGGTCCTTTAAATCTCTGGAAAAATCTGGTCTTTCTGTAGGACTTGCTGGCCTGGCTTTGAAAGAAAATCATTACCAGCCTTTTCAAAAAGGTGGCTTTCTACTGTAGCCTGCAATGGTCTTATGTTGGCTCCAAAAGGCATCTCCTGGCACTTGCTCTGCTGCTGG
Organism: Corvus hawaiiensis; assembly: GCF_020740725.1. Taxonomy (NCBI): domain Eukaryota; kingdom Metazoa; phylum Chordata; class Aves; order Passeriformes; family Corvidae; genus Corvus; species Corvus hawaiiensis. The sequence continues at coordinate 11,489,431 of NC_063220.1, read as the reverse complement.
TCTCCAGATTGTCATTTTCTGGAGTAGATTAGTCAGCAAATTGTGTGCTGATTCATTTATAACAGCATTCAAAAGAGATGGATCAAACCTCGACAGAGGAAACAGAGAAACATATACATTAGTGGGAATGTAGACAAAATGCACTATGTATTTTTCAATAGTAAATTAAAACTGGACAAACCTGATACCTTCCTGTTATTTTTAATTAGAGAATGGGCTTGGGGGGTTGTTTATTTGTTTTTTTAGATAGAAATGGGAGAGAGGCTAAGAGAAAAAACCCTAAATGGCAACTCTTTTGTGTTGCCCTTGACAACCTGGGCACAAAGTCCTGCCATATCTGATGCCAGCAGCATTTGGTTCTGATGCAGACAGTGAGAAATGCAAAGTCAGGGCAGAAATACGTTCATTTTCTGCCTAGGACTGAACATGTGCAGGTTTTCCATGCCTGTTCTGGCTCGGGAAGAGTTGTAACAACTTACAGGGAAAGGAAAGGAAGAGATGGAAAGTGTTTCTACGGACATTTATTACATGACATGCTGGAGATTTTATCGTGCACAGTCCAGTGGAGACATATTGCAGAGATGCTGTCTTGCTGATTTAAAAAGGAATGGCAGAAAAGAGATTCAAATCAGCCACTGATTAATCCAGTGGTTATGTTAGGAGACTGGGATACGAGAGAGCCAAGTTTAGTTACTGTCTTGGCACCCAGTGACTTATATGGTCTTAGACAATGAAGGAATTGCTCTGTGAAGTTCCTCATCTATGAAATGGGGCTAGAAGTATTTCCTGACTTAGTAGTCGTTGTTGTGTGGAAAAATACATTAAGGTTTACAATATGTTCAGCTCCTGTTTAAAAGGGTCTATGTGAGCATCATTCTTCTGGAAGCTGCCATGGGATTTAATGGAAACTGATAATTTCCAGTGAAAAATTTAGTGGTTATTAAATTTATCTAAACATTTAATGGGCTATGTATGGTTTGCTATATCTGGGAAACTTGGTTCATTATATTATTTGATTTCTGAGTTTTTTGCTACTTGCAACTTCAGGTTTTATATTGTTTAAACACCCTTCAACTTCTAGTGCTCCAGAAAAATAGTTTTAGTGCTAAGGAAATATACCCTATCCATGCAGGAGAGGAATCCTGCTTTCCCAGTTTGGGCTGTTAGTGCTGAAGGAGACAGCTGTTCAAAGTGTGCAGTTGCAAGGCTGAAGTTGTGGCTTGCCCACTGCCATAGCTGGTGCCTCCCACACTCATCGTTAAACTCAGTTTAACAGATGTGTGCTCACACGAAAGGTGGGGATCTGTCAACTCAGCACCCTCTTGGATTTATTTCTAAAGAAATAACTCCTGTTAAAAGGCCACAGAAAGTAAGTGGAATTGGGACAGAATGAGAAGAGGGCAAGGAGAGAAAAATATCCCTTTTTCATTTAAAATGTACTCTTTGGGGAAAATGTCACTTACTGCAGATAAAAATGCAGTGCGTTGCTGAGCAGGTGTAAGTAATTTTGTGTAATTACTACAAATGGGTTTTCCATGTATGTGAACCACCTGGGATTACTGAATGGTGAAAACATGTAGGAAGAAGGTAGATTTGAAGAAGGCGGAAAGAAACGCTTTTAATAGCTGATTACAGCGAGTACTCTGGGGTAACAGAGACATTGAAAATGATCTCAGGCAGTTTTATAAAAAGAAGTTATTTCAGCAAGATGTTTGGAATAGCCTTTAGGAGGCACATGAAAAAAAAAGTAACACCTGCAATGGTTTTGTAAATCTCTTAGCATAAGAAATCCACTAAAGCCAGGAGAGGCATTGCAAGTCCCATGATCACCAATGTTTCCAAGAAGCTGGCTGGCTGTTATTAGGATAGACTAGTTAGGCTACATCAGAAATCAGCTTTCTGATATTAAATGACTAGTGACAAAATTTAGTGGGGAAATAAAGAGAAAAACTTATCTGCAGTAATTTCTTTTTGTGGAACTGAACTAGAGACATGGCAAAGAATCTTAAGAGTTCTTGCAGACTTCTATGATTCAGCAGTGGAGAAAAACTCTAAAGAAGGCCATAAGAAAGGGTATCAGGGCTATTTGCAATCATACTGATCACACCAGCTAGGGCAAATATTATTCATATGCATCAGCTTTTGGGTGGTCCATCAGAACCTGATGGACTGAAACCATACCATGATCCAAGTTACCAAGCAGGAGCCTGGTAACACTCATTCCTAGAAGTCAGGCAGTTCTGACCTTCTGCTACAGAGGATGGCAACTATACAACTATATGCTCTCTTTGGCTTTCTCCTCCAGAGTTCTATGTTTGACTGTCAACCCCTTAGTGCTGCTGAAGCATTGAGCAAACAGCCTCTGCCTTAACAAAAAGAGGTGAGCACCCCCCTGATGCATGGGCTGATTGAGTCTTTGACACTGTGTGTGGTTTAGTACCTTACTCTGTCCAAGCTGAGACGCCCATCAGCTCCTCCTGTGTATGGAAGGCCTTGGGAGCAAAAGGCTCACCCTGTTTGCCTGCCATTTTGACATGCAGAGGGAGAGATATATGATTCTAAAAGGTCAAGGACAAAAGCATGTTGCTACAGGTGGGTAGACATTATTTCCTCTGTGTGATGCAGCGCTGTCAGCAGCACTAAAGATATGTGCTGAGGAAAGGGGTATCTATGTTATAATCTATCTTATCTCAGCTAAGACAGGTGATGCATTGTTCTTCGAGCAGCAGCACAGTGGGACCCATCCTTCATGCACTATAGAACCTGAGAATCATTTCAGTGGTTTACGGCACCTCATAGAAAGTCAAGATTTGGTGGGGAAAACAGGAATTGGCCTGAAAAATAGATTGGTTTTATAGGAGGGGGGAGAAAATTTATAAATATGACAGATGGGCTGGGCATGGTTATGCCACTGTGTTTTAGAAAGCCACTGGTTCTCAGCTAGAAGCTGAATTTCCCCTTCACTTGAAGCACAGTCTCTGATCATGTGTGCATTTCCATCTCCTCACGCTGCAGAGTAATCCAGGGTGGATTACAGCAGCTGTTTCCCTCCTTGTTGCTGTGCACAAGCAGCCACATGCACACTGGCAGCTTCTCATAGCCTCCTGCAAAAGCAGTGATACTGAAACTGTGGCATTACCACAGCACAAGGTTCCTTGAGTTTGCTCTCTGGATACACACTGAGCCTTGTTCAGGAGGACCCCAAACACTCTGAAAATTTTATCATGGGCATAATGAGATCTCGGAGCAGAAGATATGAGTATGGACCTGCATCTACATTTCAGTTATGCTACATGTGCTCTTTTATTCTTTTTTTTTTTTTTAAATGACAAGACCACCAGCAATGTGACAGGATTGAAAAGAAGGCTTTGGAGTACTCTGAAAAGCAGCTTTCACTGGGATGGATGACTTGACCTATGAATAGGCATGCAGTGTTGCTATGTCAGGTTCAGAGGACCTGAGGAAGGAAGGATCTCACTGTGCATAGACACAGCAGAGGAAACAATAGAGCAGTGGGTAGTACTTGAACTTGGACTGTCAGAAGACAAGGGTTAACTCTCCTTCAGTTTCTTCCTGTACAGCCATAACACCATACACAAACATGTCTCAGGGAAGCAGCTGCCTTCACTGAGCTCTCTTTTTTCCTTTCAAGCAGGAAGTCTCTTAAACCATTAAGTTGTGAATTGAACTGCATTGCTTCTGCTGCCCAAGACGCTGTCCTTGACCTTGGCTGGAAGGACAAATTGTCCTATGGATCTTTAAAGCAGCCATAGGGTGGGTCTTATGCTCACCATCTATGGTAGTGTGGATCCTCCATGGGCTTCCTTGGCATCCAAAGAAGTGCCAGACTCACTCCTCTTCCCGTGCCTGACTCCCACAGCTTCCCCTCTCCCACATTCCAGGGCTGCCACGCAACCTCCTGTGAGAGGAGTGAGCAAGAGCTGTCAAGTTTATTATTTTTTGTCTTAAAGTACCAACGTCTCCCATGTAACTGAAAATTTGTAAGAGAGGATTAATGGTTGGTTAAACATCACAATTAGGCCTCATCTCCCTGCCTCTCCCCATTCCCTTATTTGGTGTCCTGCATAGCTTCAGAGGGCCCATGAAAGGGTTGCACCTGAATACATGGAATGAAATAAAGTTTGAAGCCTGCCTTATTTTTCACATTTGCAGCTGGTTTAGAAGTGAGTGGACCAGCAGGGTCTCCCACACTGTTGAATTTAGAATCTGGAACACTGCAGGAAATTGAAGCCACTGGGGGTCGTATTCACTAAAGGCAGTTAAATGATATGTATTTAAAACCAATAAAAGATGTAGGTACAGCTACAGCATATTTGTCATAGTGATTGGCATGCCTAGTCTATGCTAACTGGGGTTCTTCTGAACTGACCTTAAGAGGTGACAGAAATAACTGCAGAGCAGGGGAGAGGTGGCAGTGACATCTGAAGTCACTTAGCATGAAGTAGTCTGTGAGTAATGAACAAATGTGTTCACTAGCACATTTATGGACCAACATCTCAAGTGTCATTTGCTGCTACATTATGGGATCACAGTCTTTGCTTACTGGTTATATTCAAACAACTGATGGGTAGTAATGGAAACGCAGGCTTGTGATTCACAGGCTTTGTGAATTTGCACCAAGTTTGCATTCTCTGTTCATTACTTGTCCTTTTTTGGCTTCTTTGGAAAAAAGAAAAGGAAGTTGGTCATGGAAAAGAAGCAAAGGTTTTGGGGCTAAAACCACACCAGTGATAAACAAATAAATACCAAGCGAGATCATTATTTATCCCCAGGTAAATTGGGGAGTGGGAAGGAGGAGGTTTTAAATACTCACAAACCTGGGAGAAAAGAGCTTGACTTTTTAGTTTGTTTTCTCCTTTTTAATCAGATTTGTTTTCTCCTTTTTAATCAGATTTACTATCTGTGCATCATAATGAGACGGTGGTGCAGTTTTTTTTGAGGTGGAACATATACTTCTTACAGTAAGGAACAGTCATTACCAAAATTCTTCCTCACAAGTAGCCCTCCTTATCTTTTTCACTATCTGTGCAGGGATTTATGTAATTTTCAATCCAAACATGCAAGAAGTTCTGGTAATGATAGAGCAGGTGTACCTTGGGAAGATTAAATTATGGGAGTCAATAAACAATTATGAGGTAGCAGCTGGATGATTGAAATAATGTTAGCAGTACTTATAGTTACAGAAAATAATGATTTTTCTACTCCATGTGGAGGTCTTTTAATGTCCAGAACATAAACTTACAGATTCAACTGTTCTTTGGGTTTGAAACTTCATAAATAAGACCAATCTTGTGTTTATGTGACCCTGGTGCTGTCTTAGGCTCTGGTAAGGTCTAGTCTTTACAGTGTTGAAAGTCCGTAGTGTGAGAGTAGGGGACAAAGATGATCCTCATGGCAGAAGATGGGATAATTTACATTTATTTCAGCAACACTTCCATGATGCCATCATGACTCTTAAACAAGAAGAATTTCCCACTGAAGTCTAAGAAAGTCTGGTTCTGAACAGTTGTGTCTTCTCCCATCAAATATTAGTGTGTTAATCCCTTATACATCAACATGTGTTTATGAAAAAGGTGGAAGGAACAGTCCCACTATTGGACATGGTAAGGACCTGAACTCTTCAGAATGTCAGAATTCAATGGAATAATATTTCAGAAGTGGCTGGCACCATCTCAGCCCTTTTTTGGCAGGGTACATTTGTTTTTTCCACTTGTGGTTACCTGATCTCATTGTCTGGTACCAGTATCTTTAGTGAAGGCGTGAACAAGCTTTGGGGAAAGCTCTTAAAAACAGACAGCACAAGAAATCACTTTGAATGTCAGAAACACCAGTGACAGTGAGAGGGAGCCCTGGGCACCATGGTACTTTGAGAGAGGCAACAAGACCATTAACAAATATAGCTGAAATTTTTTAAGAAGGGTGGTACTGACAGCAATTTCAGCATATTCATACAGGATTACAGTAAAAAAATGGTATTTTTCTTAGGAGGTTCAGATGAAAAATAATCTGTAATATACAGTGCTACATAATTTAGAATGCTAATGAAAAAAGAGTCTAAAACTGATGATTGAATCTTGTACTTAAGCCACAGCAGAAAAGAGCTCCCTCAGCTCTTTCCTTTTTGCAACCTCTGGAGTATCTTTCTGTCATCCAGAATATGAGAACAGATTCTTCAAAGTGTAAATCTGGGTTGCAGTGCCAGTGTATGAATTAAAATTGACTGAACGATAGAGGTGATTTAGCAAGCAGTTGATCAGCTTTGCTCTTCTGAGCTTGCTCTTGACAAAATAGACCAAAACCAGGAAAAAAATGTGTAAAAGCAGCTAGAAATGAGGATGCTCTTCTGACAAGATATACTTGGTTCTACAGATTTCTTCCCCAAATGTCAAAGAAGGCAATGTCAATATTTTGCAGCGTTGATAGGTAAATCACCACTGCAGACAGACCATAATGGTATTATGCTGTTTCCCAAGACACTTGTCTGTGTCCCTCTAAACAAGGTAAAAATCCTAACCATGATGCCACACCCACATGCTTCTTAATGTACAAAAAGCACTGGGGCATTTGAACTTCCTTCAGGATGCATCTTATACCAAAACCTCCTGTCAGATTGAAGCTTGACAGCCTTGACTTCTCAGTTGCTTTCAGTCACTTCTAAAAGGCTGATGTCCAGCATCTGGTGACTGAATGAAGTGTGTTGAATTTGGTTGTCCCTCTGCAAAGTCTTCTTCTGACTGTATATGAAAGTGGAGAGTGGATGTACAGCATACTGACCTGTTGATGACTCCAGCTGGAAAAGATCTATCTGGGGCTGTTATATGGTCCATTTCTCAATTCTCTGTAGTACTTTATTAAATAAAACCTGTGGTGGAAAAAAGAAATCTCTTCCAAAATGTTATTTTCCCTCTAAAAATCTCTGCCTTGCACAGAGAAGTGTCCTTTTAGATATGAATCTTTGGCAAGGGTTTTATTATCTCAGAGGACATACTTTGGGCATCAGAACCTTGACTAACAAGACAGGATTGATTTGTTATCACCTGGAGATGGAAGCACTGCACATAGTTGCCATACAAACTCATCACCAAGATCGCTTTTTGGGGCCAAAAGGTCTTTGATTTTGTATGTTGACATAAAGTCTGGATTTAGCATGTGTTCAAAGAGAAGTCTGATCCCATGGGGCTTGGTTATAGTACCACTTCTACGCGATGTGGAGACAGGACACCCTTTGGATCACCCACTGTGCCAAAGACAGCAGACCTCACCCCATCAGGTTAAAGCCTGACGGCTTGTTGTAATCAGCAAGAACTCCAATAAAAACTAGGACAATTCTCACGTTCATGGACAAGCCAAAACTCCCTGATCAACTAAGAATGGATAAGGAGGCCTCAGCCCTACTACAGATGACAAGTGGTCTTGCTGATCAGTCACGTTACTCCTGTTCTGGAGTAGCTTTTATGAAGTTAGATGCCCAGTAGCACATTACAATGTGTGAGCAATGTAAAAAGGCTCTCTGCAGAGTGAAAAAACAAATACTGCTGAGCCACAGACTGACTTTGAAGGTTAATTGGACACTTAGTTTTAGCTGCTGTCACAATAGATCAGTCATCTCACACTGTAATCAAAGCTAACACCATCCAGCAGGCTTGTTAACTATTCTAACATAGGAGGCAATTGTTCCAGTAATAATGGCAAAGGTAAGGAATATTCCTTTGTGTGTTGCAGACATTTATAGCGGCAGCACCACCTGTCCCCTGGAATTATGAGCTGTTCTGTTTGTGAAGGAATGACCTGATTTTTTTGTTTGTTTGTTTATTTGCTTGTAACACACAGAAGTCTGGCTGAACTGAAGTAATTAATGGTAAAAGGTCAAAAATAAAGAACTGCTTGGTCCAGAGGATGTCAATAAGAAGACTTATGAATAAAACCATAGTCTGCAAAAGACTGTGGCTGTATTTTTATATTGAAATATATTGTATTCAAGTATATTAAAAGATAAGCCTAACAAGTTCTCAGACAGAACTGAGGATCTGAAGATAAAACAATTTATTCCACAGAGATGTGTCTTCAAGGAAGACTGAAAACAAACTTCACCCATACCACAACCAAGTTATACAACAAGAGGCTCATGTTTTGGACCAAGGGGCACAACAGAAAGAGGGGAGGCTACACTTCTTTTAGCATTTTAGCACCTCCTTTGTGTAGCTCTGCCCAGGAGCACCTCCAAATGAGCATCTCCTGACATTCCTGAGGCTGTATGGTGCCTTAACCTTATCACTGATACAACAGCAGATTTGTCAGCCCACCTATTAGCCTTTTCATGTCATTCTCTCTTCCTACCATGATTGGAAGGTTTCCATGTTTCTTTTGGCATGACTTGTGCAGGAAAGACTAAGAAATGAAATGGCAAATACAACACTAAGGAGAAGTATGGATGTGAAATGAGATGGAAAGGAAGCTTTCAGAAAATTTTAATACTGATTAAAAATATTTTAACAGATTATGAAAAATCCAAATATTGTATCATAGTGACTCCTTTGAATTGTGTTATTGAAAACACCATTTTCTCAATATCTATATGTACCATAAAATATGGGCACAGTCTTGACTGTGGTATATTCTGTCTGAACAGACTTCTTTAGAGAAGGAAGCATGGCAGGAAAATTTGGCACAAAGATTAAGGAGTCAACAAAACAACAGTTTTCAGGAAGTTCAGTGGATCCCACTGAAAGAGAAATGAGTTCATCTGAAGATGCTTCATTTCCATGACAAAAAAAAAAAATTGAGATTTACTAGAATGAGAAAAATCTTCATAAATGTAATTTTGCTAATGATTGCATTTTCAATTCAAAGTGTTGTATTTACAGACATATATGCCCCTCATCTGTATATGAAGGGCATATATATTTTTTGATAAAATAGATATGAAACTATAGCAAGAGCTGTTAAGGCAATTGGAAGAGAATTACTGTAATGAAGTGGTAAAACTCTGTAATATAGTCTGGTAAAAAAAAATAAAAAGAAGAAAGAAATAAAAAAAATAGAAGAAATATGATGAGAGGTGAAGAAACTCACAGATTAAAGTTGCAACTCTTCTTCAAGACTGAAGAAGGAAGAAAGAAAAAGTCATGGTGAAAAAAAGGAAGTCTGATCTGTATTTAATAAGACCATGTTGCTACATAGCCATGACACAAGAATAAACGTGTTTTACATCCAGTACCTTTAGGGCTGAAGACTCTTTTAGCCCCCTTCATAAATTTGTTCCTGAAATTAGAAAACAAATGGCTTCTAAGTAGTTTTGCTCCTCGAGCCCATGATTCAGGTGTTGTGAACATCCGTGTGCTCCCCCTTCCTTCAGGCTGTTTTCTTTGGCAGCTGTTTCGTTTTCCCCCTCAGATTTGTGCATTATAGTGAAGGCTGCTGCTAAGTTGCTGTGTTCACGGCTGGCTTGGGCATCTGCTGCTTGAACCTGCTGGCAATTTCCTGGTAGGGAGGGATTCATTCTCCAAAGGAGGGAGAAATCTATGATTTGTTAATACATGCTTTACTACTCAACCTGCAAGAAACTTGAACTAGAAAGACATTTTTCTGCTTTGTTCTGTACAAATTCATTGCCAAGTTTTTTTTTACTTTCTTCAATATTAGTACATGCTTTTCTCACTATAGCTGCAGCTGACCCCTCTTGGATGGATGAACCATCAGACAATGCTTCACCAACAACTTTCTTGATAGTTACAGAGCAGCTCTGATTAGAAACATCAAGTTTCTCCAAGCACAGAACAGCAGGGACAGAGATCAAGAAGCAAACTGTGAACAACCCAACCCACAGCCTTCACCTTTGTCTCATATGTGAGGCTTGTGTCTTGTGGCAAAACCTCCCATAAACCATCCTCTGCAAATTTGGCTACTCTTTTCCTTGGGCAGAAAGCACAGTGTGCCATGCTGTGAACGCCATATTCCCCTGAGATTTAAGAAGAGTAACTGGCCTGGGAAAGGCAAAGTGCTTCCCTCTGAGCCACAAGCTGGATAGCAGCCACCTCCAATGCATGTGACTCTCAGGCAGAATCATAGAATGATTTAGGGAATTACCTTTAATATCATTGAATCCAACCATTAACCCAACACTGCCAAGTCCACCACCAAATCGGGTCCCTAAATGTAGCAGAAACTTGTTCAACTGAACATATCTGGGCTTGAATGATTGTTAACTCAGATCCAGGGCATCTCAGGTGGTGATTTCTCCACTTGTTAATTTCTCCATCATCCTGCCTATCCTGCACCTGTCTTGGCTTGAAAGAATTGGCAGGTTCCCTTACCTCCTGCTATGCAATCCTGCCTGTCATGTTCACTATATAAATTGGGGGAAAAGATGACCAGGGACCACTGCTCAGAGACTGGCTGGACATCAGTCAGCGAGTGGTAAATTGCATTGTGCATTACTTGTTTTGCGTATTCTAATTCTATTATTATTATTACTATTATTATTACTATTATTACTGTTGTTGTTCTTATTATACATCTTTGTTGGTGCCTGCAAACTTGTTGGAAATTTCATAATTAGAAAATTCCCAATCTCGTAATTTCTAATTCATTTTGCAACAGCAGACTCTGCAAAAAGAAATTCTCCTTCCAACTGAGCGTCTAAGGGAGAGACAAAAGAGAAATCTGGGCAAGCATCACTCTCTAATCAGCAATAAGTATTCTCTCTGAAGCTCTGGAGGGCCTGATTAAAAGCAGATATGGGTAATCCTAATGAGGGAAAAAATTACAACTTCTGGGAGAATTAAAAGTTCCAGGAAGGCCCCTTGACTCTGTAGTAGACCTTCACACAGGGTTAATAGATTTGGGCAGGCAGCAAGCTATGGTTTTATGGTGCTTTTTATTAATCACAGGAGCTGTGTGTTGCACTGCAGGATGAGCAGAGGGGACGTGTTAAAGTGCAGCCCTCTCTAGCTGCATGGCTCTAAAACTGAAACACAGTTTTGTGATCACTCTGAGAGATTTGTCTTTCAGACATCCATATGGTTACAGGTATCCCTTTTTCAGTGTGCAGTATTTCCCTGAAAAACCTGAGGGTAGAAGAGAAGGATTCTGCCAAGCAAACCTGCTGAAAGCAAACCATGGTGAGGGGGGACAGTTTTACTCTTTGAAATTGGTAATGCTGGTGGACCTTTGCCAGCTAAGGGGCTGAGGGGTGACGTGTTTGCTTCAGACCCTTCCGGCAGGGAAATGGCAGCAAAGTTTCCAAAAGTAATTAAAATTTATCTTCAATTACAGGGAAAAAAAAACATGCAGGGAATGCCTTAACTGGCAGCTCAGTGAACAGGATATTTGTGTTTATAAAAGAAAAGAGCAATTCACACGTCAGTAATGGAAGGAGCTTCAAAAAGCATTAGTGGGAGAAATAAAATCACACTTCAAGACTCTCCAGGTGGAAACTTTCCTCAGCAGCTAAATGCAGTGATTTTTAACTGCTTTTAAACTCCCAGGTCCTACCAAAGCTCCCCAGAAATGAGGATTTAGTGCAGACATGTAGCTTCCATGGACTGCGTTCATGTGTATGAACTGGCGTTTCTTCAGGTGTCTAACAGGGGTGTCTCAGATGTAACCATAGATCACAAATGGCTCATAGACCACAGAACTCCATCTTGCATTTGGCTGATTTATTTATCAGTCTCCTCATCAAAAGGCCATCTGAACATTCCTGCAACATGTTCATCCTACCACATTCCCATAAGACAATGTGATACTTCACACCATATTTCAGACTAGATATTTCTGACAGTCATGAATAATTTTCCGTATCTTTTTGAACCTAAAATATATTTGTCCAGATTGTTTCACTATTAAGAGTCAGGTGACATGACATGGCAAGTCATGACATGACATGGGTTAAGAATTTTCTCTCAAAAATTTTCTCCCTAAAGAATTTTCTCTCATTTTAAAATGCAGTTTTATTGTAACTGTATTTTTGACAGATGAGTTATATTGGATGAAATTTTAAGCTAAAAATGGGCCAATGTTGTCCAAAAAATTACTTTGACACTCATTAAAGGAAGAAAAAAGTGTTTCAATTTAAAGTCCCTTTGTATCTAAACATTAAGTCAATTTTAGCCGTCTTTTTTTTGAAATCAACATCTAAATAAATATTTTATGATTTTCATTTTGAGCCTTTCCAGTGGGCCCTGACAGAATACATTTTAGTATGACCAGTTTGGAGGAAGATCTGTGATTTGCATTTTTCAGGTTTAAGGTAGAGTTTTTAAAATAGCAGCTTGAGTTTGGTTTTCTTCAGAGGAGAAATTTTGTTTCCTTGACTCAATTTTCCCCATCCCGTTCACTTGGGAGATGGTTAAGTAAACAAAAAAGCTTTACCATTTTAAAAATATCTCCTGATGTTCATTGTAAGTTTTTTTAAATGGCCTCCACATAGCACAGCCTCACAGCTATGCAAAATACAGAATAACTTTGCATATTTGGATATGCATTTACATCCTAGTTAAAGTGATTTCTTCTATAAGGTAGAATATGCTTCAGAAAACCTTGAAAACAATGGTCTCAATGGTAAATGACTTTGGGCACCTTAGATTCCAAATTTGCAAATAGTTTTAGGACACCCTTTTTTAGTAAGGCATTTATCTGTAAACTTTGGGGGGTTCTGTAAATTCATCAAAAGGAGAATGGATTGAAAAAAAAATACATCAAAAAGAGTAGGAAGTCTCCAGAAATACTGTGTACAAACAAGAGCACCTGAAAGAAAGCCTTCTTGAAGCTGGAGAGAGGCTGTTATGAAAATTTGTGGTGATCCAGAACTTATCTGTGCAGAATTAAAGTATGTACTATTTCCTAAATTAAACAAAGGGAAGAATTAAGGAAAGACACTGGAAACGAGCCCAAGCTAACTTTATAAATGATTAAGTGATAATAATTCAAAATTAATTCTAGTCTGCATAACTTAGGCAAGTAATCTACCCACTACATTTTGTTCCTCAGAGAACAGTTCTTCTAATGTAAGCACTTGAACTTCCTTATCATGTCAGCAGCAGCAGGTGTTCTTGAAGACCTCCTGGATGATGTTCTCTCCTGAAATGAAGCCTTTAGTCTTCAGGTTTTTCATCTGCAGACTATTTCAACCAGTGCCACTGCTGGGCAGAGTAGTTACTGTGTTTGCCATGGTATTGATGATGAAGGTACAATCACAAGACAACCACGATGGGGATTTGGTGTTTATCTGACCACACCAGCTAGCAGAACATTTCCTGTAGGATTTGTTGAAGCAGAGAATAGAGCAGTTTGTTGGCTGATATTTGTCTGCCATGCAATGCAGCTCGTTTGCTCTAACACAGACACATTTACCTCCCAACTGTGTTTACACATCAGCTAATTTCCACTTGCGGCTGACGCTGTTTTTAAGAACCAAGCAATTGTTCCTAACAATTCTCTAAAAATAAATGTGCTGCCTTTACTGGGGTAGTTAGAATTCTAAATAGTGCATTTCATGATCATTCATAATGCAGCAGCCTTAATGAACAGTGCCAAATCAGTCTTAGTATTCTTGAACTACCCATTGCGTAGTTCCTCTGTCACTTTCCATTGCCTTTATGGAAAGAATAACAATAAATCCTGTTATATTTAGAAAATTTTTTTTTTATCCAGAATGAATCAAAAGGATTAACAGCCCTGCACACAATCCTCAAGCCCTCATTCTAGAAAAAGAAAACATGAGCCGTGATGGGAATTAGAGCAATTACTGGAGCAAGATTTATTAGTATTTGTTTATTTTTGATGCAGATATTACAGAAGAACAAAGTAGGATCTAAAACATTCTGGGTCACAACCAGAACTGCAGAACAGAATTTGCTCAACTATCTAACATAAATCGTTGTTCTTAAAGAAAATTGACATGAGCTTTTTAATGACATGAATCAAAAATTCCTTTTTTAAAGGCTTCTCTGAAAGGTAATAAGCTCAAAAGACGTGGCCCTAGTAGCAGTCTTTGGATATTGACTCAGTATGGATCTGTAGGTTAAACTACCCTCCAAAGCTCAACAGGACCACTTACTTCTATTGGGAGCGACTCATCCTAGTCCCCTGACAAGCTCTGTGATAAAGGTTATGTACTCTTCAGCATATTTGATGTGAGCTTTTCACTAGAGCTGAAGCAATTGAATCCAGTGCTGTGAGTTCTTCTTAAAAGGGACACTGGCTGAGAGGAATGAATGGCTGAAAGATATTGATGAGCAGTGTTGGATGGCACAGTGTTTAATAAAAATGAGTCACACCTTGGCAGCTCTCAGGAATGACCCTACAAATAATTAGGAAATTAAACTTACTGGAAAAGAATCTGGTGCAGTCAATTTTTATTTTTCTTCTTTTACATTCAAGGTTTTTTTTTCAACAGCACTGAAGTCCCCCTCAAAAAAACCCAAAAATGGTAAGGTTAACCACTCCAGAAGTTACACTGCACTGTTGACAATTTTCTTTTTCTTATCTGGTATTTTCTCTTTCCTTTTCTAGCAGTGATAGGGCTAGGATTAATCTGTCTGGTAGAGGACATCAAACATCTTTTCCAAGTTCCCTCAAGCTACAAAACTGAATGTCCTATAAGGAATGTCCAGTGAAGAAGCTTATTTTTAAAATCTCTTAAAATACAAGCTTTAACATTTTTTTCTTCTCTTTTTGTAGTGGTTTTGTGGGGAGAGGGAGGAGTGGAGTATTTTAAGGAGTTTACAATCATTTACAAAATGTATTGGCTTTGCTTGGTAAGGTGTTGGCAGCAGGTGGCTTCTGAGAGAAGTTAAAGATGAACAACAAAATAAAAAGGCTGAATCAAAGTTTAAAACCACCATATATTTGAAATGAAACATGGCATAGTTGCACTATTTGAAAGCAATCTCTCAGGCTGGCATACTAAAGATGTTTTTCATACACACATTGCTTTTACTCAACTGTAAGCAATTATTTCTTCCGAATATTCCATTTGGATATTTCAAATCAAAATGGCAGCTGTTCTGCACATCAGTTTAATCCAGATGATCTATATCCTGAATAGGTGAATTTGTGGAGAAGAATTTTTACTTTTTGCTGGATTTAAACAGAAAACAAAACATCACAAAGAAGAAGAGATGCCGAGAATTAACTGTGTCTAAACAGTGTAAAATCCCAGCAGACTACTGAGATTCCACTGCCTGTTGGTTTATTGTTGAAGGCTATAAAAGACAAGAAGGAATTGACATAAAACACATGTTTTTAATATTTGGTCTGTGGTGGCAACAGAAGAGCTGAAAATAAGGGTCAGCTCAGCACATTGTTTCATGCTCCCTTACTTGCATCCTACCTGTTCGTAATACACAGCTTGGTGAAATTCAGCTACCCTCCATCTGCTTATCTTTGAAGCAGAAGCACCAGAAATATCAATGTGTATGAAACATATGAATCATCATTACTAGTAAGCATCTGGCAATGCTAAAAGCAGAAACATAAACAAAAAATGTGCACAGTAATCATTCACAACTAATACAAATGTGTGTGGAGGAACAGTACTTAATAAACAAATTTTAAATGCCTTTTTTTTTTTCTAGACTGAAAGGATCATGGAAAGTTAAGTGCCTCGATATATGTGCAAACAAGCACGGAGGAAGACTTTCCAACTTCCCATAGATCAGAAAAGACTTTCATAAACATCCAAGTTAAAACAGTGACTTTTGTATATATAAAATACTGGTAAACAATAAATTGGTTTAAAAATAAATAGCAGCAGACTATGAAGAGCAGTTAACATTTCATGAGTGATGGAAGAAATACAAGTTTGTGTGCAGATTTCAGCAGCCAGTGAGACAGCCACCGATGCCATTCATCCTTTTCTGCTTGCATATTCATTTTTATATGCTCAGGATATATTAGTTGCTTAGTTTTATAGTTACATATAGAAATACAGATTTTTCTTAGCAGTGTCAAATTCTATTAAACATAGGCTGTTTTTAGCTCTGTGACAGAAATAGGCATTAGGAAGTCAAGGATATGGCAGGTGGTGGTTTGAACTGCATCCTGAACATGGATGTAGCAGTGACTTCTGGAGCAAAGATCAAGACTCCACTTGTCATGCACCTGGAACAAAACAGACTTATCCCCCTTTGCACCCTGCCATATTCTTTAAAGACGCGTGTACAATATATAGGGAATTCATATAGGAAGTAAATCCATCATTCCTGGTGAACCACTCCAGAGGCAACATATTCCATTCAATGAAGCAGAAAAGTCCTGGGAGGTAACTGAGCTAAGGTAGCCGTATGAAAAGTTAAGCCTGTGGTACAGTGGCATAAAGAGCTGCAAAGAGTAATTAGTGGAAGGGGAACTCAATTAACTGAAACAAACAACTGATTGTGCAATTAAGGAGCACCCTGTAAATCATTACAAACCTCTTGTCATAGAGCATTTCTCCACAGTCCTGCTGTAGTGGCCCTGCTCAGTCAGCTAAGAGTCAGGGCTAAGCTGCAATCATGTTTTGATTGCTGTATTACGAACCACAAATGATAATGACTTGTGTACTTTCCTTGATTACCTTGAATAACAATGCACATCGATAACCGTCCATCTTACCAATATTTTTACATACAGATTATGTAAAAGGAAGAGTGCAGGAAGTCATACAGAAATATACAGCACCATAAAGCACATGCAGGTTGACTTGTTTGCATTTGTACTTTTTGTACAAAAGACCAGCCCTCCAAGGGAAGGCACAAAGCTCCTTTATTATCAGATCGTTTAGCCAGAATGATACAAATGGTTATATTTTAAGTTTCAAATCCACTCAGACATCATTGGGAGGAAAACTAGATTTGCACTTCTTTGATTATAAAGTTTTCTTCTATTTAGAAGAGATAGGAAGAGAGAGAAGAAAAGACCTCATTTCAGTATTATTCAAAAAGGGAATAATAGAAAAAAAAGAGATCGGTACAACAAAGCAGAATAGTGACAATGTGTGAGAAGGAGAGGATGTAAAAACTAAGTTGGCACAATTGTCTAGAGATAAGATTCCTTGAAACTTCACCTTTATGAGATTCCTTGCTGTTGTTTCACTAATTCTTTGTGATGAGATTGTCGTGTTGGCTGAGGATATTGAGTGTGTTTAGTCTCTAAAATTTCAGTAGAACTGTATGAGACATAGGTAAGAGACGGAATTAAAATGTTTGTGCTGCATTTTCTCATAGCCTTTCCAACTACATGAAAAATGTTGATGTAAAAACCAAAAAATCCTGCCACTGTTCATCTGAATTTCCTAGGGGGTTTTGGTTTTGGTTTGGTTTTCCTTTCAATCTTTATATGTCAAGAGGACTTTGTTACAAAGGCAGCAGCTGCCCTCATGGTGGTTGGGCCACCACTGTCACCTGGAAAAAAAGGAAGCCCTGTTCCTCGACCTCCCTTCTGCTATATTGAGATGCACAAGCAACTTCTTTCTGAAAGCACAACCACTGCAATGTCCTCCAGCACTGACTGCTGCTATGACCAGTGCCACACTGCTCTGAAGAAATGCCATCTTTTCATACTCTGAACAGTACAAGCAGCTGCTTCCTACATTCCCCTGGCTAAATGCGTTTTTAAACCATGTTGGCAAAAATAATCTCCAAGGGAAATTTGTCTTCTGTGGCCCGTTGGTTCTTGGCTTGGGTTTAGAGCAGCTACTAACGAGGTTGGTGATTAGTGACAATTCTGATGACAGTACGTATGGTGGGAACATCTGGCTGGATGCTTGTAACTGGATGCAGACCCACCAGCCTGACCCACCATTTGCTACTGTGCAAATGGCTTTATATTACAGACTGCTGGGTCATTTATCTTCATTAAGCGACAGTCCCTAAACCCAATAATTAATGACAACTAGTCTGGGAATGGCTGTGCAGAAATTTGAGTGCTAAGGGAATAAACAAATTCTAGTAAGAGGAAAAAGTGCAGGCTGGAAGAAAAAAGATGTGAAAATGTTTTCCTCTCTAAAAGCTTTTGGGATCCTGAGAAGACATTTTAGTGTGGAATGAACCACTGGTATTTCTTGACCAAAGTGATGAGACCTGTGGCTGTGTGCAGGTATCTGATGTGTGCAAATGACACAGCTGGCAGAGGGCAAGCCTGGCAGCTTTCCTGGCATCCCAGGCATGGGCTGCACTGGCCTCTTGCTGCCTGTCCTCTGTTATTGCCAACAGATAGCAGAGCCAGCTGGGATTCATATCTGCAAGAGAAATAGGAGGTGGCTCTTCACGTGAAGTGTAGACAGGGTCTATGTTTTTTCTTCTGAGTTTTTCTGTGCATCCAGTCCTAATTTTCAGCCCATCCTAGCTGGCCACTTTCCTGAGCTACCCAAATTAAATTTTCCTTATTCCTGGTAGCAGGGTACCACTTTCTAGGTACCTTGGTACTCAGTCTTCGTGAATAAAGTGTACAAGGCACAGCCATGAGAAGGAGATGTTTCCCAGAAAGAAATCTTCAGTGAGAAAAAGTTGACTGCTTCTAAGAAGGACAAAATAGTGATAGAAGACTTAAAAATACACTTTAAAAATCCAGTGCACTCAAGGAGCGCAGCAGAAGGAAGCCTAGTATGCAGTTCTCCCCAGCATCATGGGCCTCTATTACAATTTCCCCTAAAATTCTCAGTGACCATAGAAAGAAAGGTGATTTCTAAAATCTGTGGTTTAAGGTAAGAGGGAAAGTGGTTTCTATTTACTCTTGTATTATGTTAATTCACATAAATACTTGAGAATTGAATTTTAAAAAATATCAATGGGAATTGCAGATGGGTCTTGTCCAGTCTGTACAGAGATTTTTAAAATTTCTAACCAGCATTCAGACCCAGCCCTAAAAATGCACTTTCACCCTGAGCCCGCTGCTTGACTAATCACTTTTCATTACTTCTGTTGGGGTTTTAGGAGTTCTCCTGGTTTTTTTTTTCTGTTAAAGGAATTTTCCCCATTCATGCTGCCAGGGGGACAAATTACTGGGTGCTTAGGAAAAACAAAAGACCTGGCCATAGGGGTGGGGTGCATCCTGCTATTCTTTTTTTTTTTCACCTAGGTGTGTGAGCAGTCAGTTCCCGGTGTCTGGACGGAGAGAGAGGCTGCTTCTTCGGCTGTTTTTTCCTTCTGCCAGAGAAACCCCGGGATCCCAAGCCCAACTTCCCTGCCCCACTGGGAGCCGGGCCGTGGCCGCCCTGCTCCCGCTGTTGCTTCGAGCCTTCACTACGTTGTAGCCGTGCTCACCCTGCCTGCCCAGACCTCCGGGGGGTTCCCACCACAGCTCCGCAGATTGGATACATCTCATCTGACACCTGGGATTTGTGCTCGTCCCTGCCGTTCCTGCCTGCTGTTCCAGCCTGCTGTTCCCGAGGGTCCGGCCGGACACCGGGATCGGCTGCCCAGCGGTTTGTGAAGCCTTTGTCCCATCCCTTCCCGGGATCCCAGGGCACCAGTGCCGCGTGCTCCCCGAGCTCGCTCCGGAGCGCCCCCTGCAGCCGCGGGGGAACCATCGCACCTGCCCTGCTCACCGGGAGCCGCCAGCGCCCCTGCCGGCTGCGAGCGGAACTGCACCCGAGGGGAAAGGGCCTGACAGCCAAGAAGGCTGGCACTGGGTTTGTGTTTGTTTGCTGCTATAGTCATTGTTGTTTGTTTGACTGGTTATACACATATAGATATATAATAGTAAAGAACTGTTATTCCTATTTCCCATATCTTTGCCTGAAAGCCCCTTGATTTCAAAATTATAATAACTCAGAGGGAAGGGGGTTGAATTTTTCATTTCAAGGGAGGCTCCTGCCTTCCTTAGCAGACACCTGTCTTTCAAACCAAGACAACTTCCTAGTCCTTTTGTAAAAAAAAAATGGAGGAAAGCCTCTGATATTCTTCTTCGGCCTGTTCTGCAAAGAATAGCACATGAAATCCCTCTTCTCAGGGCTATGAAGAAATTTTAACTTTAAAATGAGAAGATTCCTTTATCAGCAAATCCCAGCAATGTTCCAATTGGACTAGTGGGGGAGAAAGTTCTAACTCATTTAAAGTCGCCTTGACAAGTTTATAATGAGCTTGTATGAGGAAGCAACCTCAGGTCACAGAGGACTGGACTTGATCCAATAAAAATGTTTTGGTTCCAAGTTTTAAATGTGCCGAAGGCTGTTTTGTATTACATTGAAATTTAGCAATGTACGAATACCTTTTCTTCTGGTGTTTCCGTGGTTTTAAAACATGAGTAGCATTCTGTACTTAGTTAGAAAAAGTACAAGTCTGTAACAGCAGAAGAAGCAGAAGCAAAAATGATAAGGAAGCAAAGAAATGATATTTGGGCTTACTCAGAGGCCTCTATTTTTCATAGGAAGGGCAACATGCATTGACCAATGATTCACAGGTTGCTGGTGGTCTGCAAAACCATTCTAAAAGGCTCACAACTGCTCTAAGAAAGAGTGTCATCTTCCTACAGCTAAGTCAAGAAGAAAAGTTACTCTCTTAGCAGGAACCAAGTCTGCCTTACTGGAGAAGCCCAGCTCTTCAGCATACATTTCTGAACACAGGACAGGAAGGTCCCTGCATGGTGGTTCCATGCACTGAGAGATGCTCACCGTGCAGTGCCAGAGCTATGTGTGCTTGTCCTCACAAGTGCACATCCAGAGATCCCATTACCTGAAAAGGAGGGAGAAAGTCCTTCCCTGTGTGCTGAGTCTGGGTCATAACCTCCTGTAGTGGTTGTGGTGCCTTGGTTTGCAACAATATGTGGACAGGGGCTGGTAGGCAGCTCTGGTATGGCCTTCTCCACACACCAGGCAGTGATGGAATTCAGTTAACCCATTTGGCACCTGATGGATAGAAACCAGCAATCCTATCTAAAGCCATCCCCTCCCATGGGGAAAAGGGGCAGTGTGACTCTGCAGGAGCCAATTCACTTTATATGTGTGTGTGTGTACTAGCAGCCACTGTGAAGAGCTGATGAAAGTCCCCTGGCACAACCACAGTACCAATTATTTCTTTGCTATAGAAAGAGGTTGCTGTGAATTCCTGCATATAAATTCAGCACAGTTTTGTGAACTTTGGCCTGTTCCTGTTTCTCCAGAGAACACCAAATATCAGAATCTGGTAACTGATCCTCTGCCTGTTAGGAACAAAATGCTCAAATAATGATAAGCAGGAAACCTGTAGGAATGCTCTCCGTTTCGGTAGGCTATGAAACAGATGGCCTGGCTAAAGCATCGTTTCCCCCTGCAATAAAGGTTTTGCTTTAATTCTGTAAGTACAACTCATCTGTCTCAGCCAAGGGGATCCTAGAGGCTTTGTCAGTTCAGTGTGTCTGTTTGGGGGCAAGACAGAAAAGGTGCTTGCCATGAAAAATTAATGTTCTTCAATACAGCAAAAGAAGGAGGGCAAAAAAGAGACACATTATAACCAAGGAAACAATGAATTTTCATGCAGGACAGGAAGCAAAGCATAAAATAGGCTAAATGGGGAAAGAGGGCAGGCAGAGCCCCATCTTGTGGCAGAAAGTCCAATTCCTGTTCCTCTGTCTGTGGATGAGTCACCATGTCCCAGTGACCATGTTGTGGGACATTGCTCTGTGCAGCTGGCCTTTAAAATATTTAAATGTATTGGACTACAAGAAAGATGTCTGTTTCTTGCCAAGCAGCTGCCTATAAACAGCTTTCTGAATTGCAGTCTAGACTGCACTAGTGTAATCTGGAAGAAAACAAGTGGAGCAGTGTAATTAACTTTCCCCTTTTTTTCAGAAAATAACCGCATTGTGATGGGCAGGCAGGGATGGGTCTCAGTCTAGAAAGGACCTGAGGTGATGCTGAGCTTTGCTGGTGTTTGTTCAATTTGGGAGTTTGCTGTGGTTGGGGGCAGAAATACAGCTGACTGCTGGCTGTTCTCTTCTTAAAGATAATTTCTCCAGCTCTCCCTTACACCCAATCCATACCACTATTTCTTCAGGTAATTTCATATCCCAGGACAGTCACCCCACTCAGCTAGCTGCAGGCAGACAGCAAACTATTGGTCAGGGACCAGGAACTGCTATTTCGGGATTTTCATGGTCCCAGAGCTGCAGGAGTGCAATGTAGAAGTCTCTCCAATTTGTGTCCTGGACACCTGTCCTAGGATTTCCTTCTGTGAATATACCCCAGACCATCTACTGCATGTTGAAGAAGAGAAGAGTAAATAACTTGCAACTATGAATGTCTCAGTCATATCCCTGGGACTGTGTGAAAGAGATAGAGATGCATGCACCTTTTTTCCTAGCAAAGATCCAGACCTTTAAGAGATTTTTGTTCTTTGCACTGATTCCAACAGGAGCTGAACTTTCTCCTAACTTTTCTTAAGAACCATCACATTCTGAAGTTTCATGACTGGGGGCTTTCCTGACATAAAGATAGATTTGTCTGAGTACAGCTTACCTCTGTAAGAGTCTGCCTTAGGTCTCCAAAAAGGAATGGCAATCATTAAAAAGTTCTCTCCTGAGCCTTCTCTTGCTTTCTCATCTCTGTTAATGAGCATTTATACATGGAGAACACATTCTCCCATGTCATTTTTTTACCTTTGCATCTAACAATGAAGTAAAATGAGTACAGAAAAAGGTTTTGCATATTCATAATTTTTTAGAAACTTTGGTCAAATCAGATGTTTCATTATGAACTTGGTCCAAAATTTGTAGACTACCTGAGTTCATTCAGATGTCCTTAAAAGAACTTCCTAGAAAGCACATTAATGAACCATTTTGCCCATTTATATTTCTGGCCCTGATAAGAGTCTGTGGTGGCTCATTTCTGCTTTCCTGTGAGTGAGTATGCAGTAAAGAGCTGAACAGAACCCTTCACATCCCACAGACACCCATGCTTGGAATGAACATGGCCGCAGGTCACTTGTTAGCAGCCTTTGCCATGTGGCTTCTTCACATTCTCAGTCCAGTTCCTCAAGGGTGGGCATTTGCATCATGAATTTGAATGGCAACCTATTAGAAAACTAGCAAATGGGATATATATACCTGCCATGGAAAACGTGCTCCTACATTAGGACATCTGTTGCTAAGAAAATAATCTTAACTTCTTTCTGAAGAAATATTTTGTGGTGAATGCAGCAGCTATCGCATCCTACTAAAATCAGCCTTTTTTATCAACACTTTTTCCTACTGGAAGCATCCAGTTGTTGTCAGACTCTGCTACACTATGCGTGCTACAAGCAGGACTTGAGAGAAAATGCCTAAGGATATTTAGGCTGATCACAAGAACAAATGAAACCAAGGTGGAGATCATAAACAGAACCAGGAAGAGGATCCATATGTTTTAGCCTACAAAGCCATGATTCATCCATTGGGCAACACTCACTTCCTTGCCTCTCCTTTAACCTAAGCTTTTTTCTGCCCTACTGTGTGTTCTTTCCCTGCCTGCAAAAGATGGTGGCTCTGTAAGAGAAATGGCTGGACAAGAAACAAAATCATAAAGTACAAGCTGTAATTTATGATGGAATGGTTGATAGAAACACTAGAAGGGCACACACTGGAAGATCAAATGGCATTGGGGAACCTTTGGATTTATGGGATGGCTTGCTGGGGCAGAGGGAGGTGACATTTGAGCATGCCAGAAGCTTGTTTACCATAGAAAATATGCTGATACTTTTTTTGATTCTATACAAGTGCCAACATCTCTCCTAGAAGCATCAAAGGACATAGAGCGATCTTCACTGGTAGAAAAGGAAAGCACGAATGCTAATGGCATGAGCCAGCTATAGATTATTCCCTGTTTCTGGAAGAATGCAGAAATATTTTTATTCAGTATTTTTCAAAGTTTTGTATTTTCTGTTAACAGACTTTAAAAATACTTCACAAGGATTATTTTCAAAAGGTCAGGAAGTGGTATTAGTCAGGCTTGTTTTGCTGAGCATCCTTTGAAGGATATTTTTGTACAGTAAACAAAAACTTGAGAAATCCTTAATTGGCAATTAAATGTGGAGATTCCCTATTTTTTAAAAAGGGCATTTAAAAAAACCTCAAACTGATATGTAGATAAAGTTTCAGTTTGGCTTACTAATGCTTTGTACAAATTTGTTCTTGGTGTGTAATAAGTGAAATGTGAAATAACACATTTCAATGTGTTATTTGCAAATGTTTGCCCAGTACTCAGTTCTGGCTCCAGCTAAAATTTCTTTACAATTAATGTTATACATTATGTTTCTCCCCAGCTATGGTTCACATGTTTTCTTTGCTGGTACTCAGCTGTTGGTGTACACATTTTGTTGCATTATGCAATGAACTTTCTCAAGAGCTTTAGCTGAGTGAGGGTCTTGCAATATGTGGGGGCTAGGTCCTTCCCAGGACACGCCACCGTCAGAGTGCTCTGAATGCTGGCCTTCAAAGGCAGAGCTGGGTGTCGTTGCAGTAGATGCCAACATCCAAATCTAAACAGAATATGTTTCATTTTTCACAGTAACTTTCAGTCAGACAGAAAACCCTACGGCAGCAGAACTGCCTTGTCTTTCCAGGTATCACTTTCCCATGGATCCCACAGCCTTCTCTGCACATTCTGTCGTGAAGTTTTCTTGCCTGTCTCTTTGTCCCTCCTCACTTGCCAAACACAGTTTCTTGTCTATTATCTGTGTATCCCTGCTCCTGCCTATCTTCATTACTGACCATGTAACTGAACATATTTAATTTATTCTCCATGAACCAGCTAAGCACCACTCCTTCTGTAATTCATACCGCATCCTGCCTGCTGCTGAATGTTGTTTAATTCTGTAAAGCTTTCCAAATTACAAGCTGCTATGCACTGTGTCATCTTGTATTGGCATCTTGAATCTTTAATAAAGTTGTTCTCAAATAATGTTTCAATAAATGAAATGTACCTGCTGAGTTGAGATTTTGCATACCAACATGATGAGCAATGGCCTTTAATGGGAAAGAAGATACAGTCAAAAGGACTGATAGAGTAGCTTAGAAAGAAAAAGAGCCTTCCCACTATTTTTCTTTTTGCATTCAGAGATTTCAGTTCCTTTTGCCTGAGATTTCTCCCACATAATTGTCAAATTTAATTATTTAGAACACATACCTAATAAAGCACTAAGACTAATTCCCTGGAAAACTGTCAAACGTGTAAAAAGGAGTGGCGAGAAAAGCCCTGGGGGGATTCTGTTTAACATTACTGCAATTCAGAAAAAGATGTCTGCATCAATACTAAGGGCTTGGGTATTTGCATATGCATGTAGATATGCACACGTGTTTATACATGCATATGTATTCATTTGCATACTAAACAATTCCTATAGAGAAAAGAAAAATAGATGGCTGAAAACTGCCTCTTTTTAGACAGAAAAAAATCCCCCAGAATATCTAATTTCTGACTCTGTGTGTTGACACAAACAGTTGATGGAAAGATTAGTGCTGACTTATTTGTGGTGAAGAAAGGTTTGTTTTCTGTGAGGATTCATTATGCTGTGGAAACTCAGATCCTTAAGGTGCAAAGGCACCCAGTTACAAATGAAAATCAATAAGGAAGAATTACATCCACCTCCTTAAGAATCTGAGCCAGAGCACCTCATCTGAGGCCCATTTTTTGGTTTGCAGGGACTTGGAAACCGGTGCTATCTCAAAGATGCTGCAAACAGAGACAAGGCCAAGGTCTGCTGCTCAGCCAAGGGTCAATAAGGTGTTAAAGCCTTGGTGCACTCAGCTCGCTGGCAGCTTCCCTGTGTCCCCAGGAGCAACAGGGATCAGACAGAGTTAACCAGCTAGAGAAGGACAATGCCAGGACTGCAAATAGCTGAAAAGCAGGAAAATGGGTGCAGGACAAGTAGTTTAAACACCAGCTCTAGTCCAGATATTCCCACTGCTCCTTGGTTCTTTGTTCATGAGTTAGCACTGATTTACCTCATAAAGGTGCAGGAGGGACAATACACCAGAATTGTGCTGAAAGGAACTGCAGATGTGTCCTGACTGACACTGGGAGGAGTCTCCTAGAAGCCAGCCAGGGTCAAGCAGTCAGCTGAAGGGCCTCAAAAAAGCCAGGACAGAGGATGCAGAAAAGGATGTTCTACTTCGAGGGCACAAAGTTCGGTGAAGAAGTGCTTTCAAAGAGCAGAGCCCAGTAAAGCAGCTGGAAGCCCTCCCTGGCCTGTCCCCTCCTCTTAACATTTTGAGATTTTGATCCACACAGAGCTGTCAAGATGGATGGAGAAGAGAAGGGCTATAGTAGACATTAATTTTGTGTCTAAGAATACTGAGGTTTTAAAGGGCACAAGACATGGTGGAGCCTACTCATTAAGTGACATGCTTGCTTTTCCCCTTGATTTTGTAATTTACTTCAAGATGCCACAGACTGATCCCATAATCTTTGCTAGTCTTTTATCAGTGAGTTTTATGTCTGCTCAGGTGTACTTTGTGCATGTGCATGAATGGGCACGTGCATGAGATTGAGGTGCCTGGATTCTGTACAAGTTGTTTTACACAATATATTGATAAAGCCTCTGGCTTTAGGAAGACTAAAGCTGGGAGAATCAGCACAGATAGTAATAGCTTCTGCTAATGGTGGTAATTTAGAGAGCAACCAGAAACTAAACCAGGTACGTTTAAGTTTTTGCTGGTATAAAATAATGATCCTGGTCGCTTGCTTTACTCAAGAGTATCCTGAAAGTTAGAACTGGGGAGAAGCAATTTATATTGTATTTCTCAGATGTTGAGAAAGTGTCTCTTGGGAACAATTTCTATTATTCAGAATAAAATGAGAGCCTGTAAGAGCTCTGCCACCCAGTATTAAAACTCTTCCACTCCCTAAATATTCCTTGATTTTACCATTTCTGTGAGTACCTGAGAATGGATGGTAATTCCCCTGAAAAGAAACCTTAATAGCGTAATTAAAGCTGCAATGCATCCTTTCTGCTCCAGTTTTGAACTTCAGGGGAGCTCAGTGCTGTAATCTCCCTTCTGGGATGATATATATGTGGCTCCCGCTGAGTTACTGCTGATTCTGAAATGCATCATCTGCTGTCATTTCAGATCTGCTCCTTCTCTTCCCTGTGCTTGCAGTTTTGCTGCAGCACCTCAGGACCTACTGTCCCAACACTCTCCTAAATAAACCACTAGAAACCAGAAAGATAATCTCCTTGCTGTTGTAAATGTGAGCTAAGTCATGTTTAGCAACATATTCTCAGCCTGGCCAGGACACATGGTCTCAAACCAGCCATAGTTTGAGCCTTTCTGAGATTTCAAAGGGAGACAGTTTCCCATCTCTTCTCTCCTTTGTCTTAAGACCTGGACTGAGATTTCCTGAGATATTGCAGCAAGGAAAAAAAGAAAAACATGGTCCACCCTGACGTGAAACAATTCTTGAAGGGGCTGCTGTTGACAGGCCTATAGTTGACCTTGGCAATATGATGGATTGCTCCAAACCATCCGTAACATCCCAGGGAAGATGCACAGACATTTCCTCATACACATCTTTCAAATCATTCATCAGAGTGTGGATTACACCATGGGGCAAGAGCTGAGGGCTTGTTGATCTTCCCAAGCCATTTTTGCTTAGCAAAAAACACAAGCAGATGAATTTCATATCTGTATTGTTTTCTTGATATAAACAAATTACATTGTGGGTCAGATGATGTACAGAAGCTGTCCTAATAGCTTGACAGCCTATAGGGAGGATCTGTTGGTTTTGAAAAGGAAAACAGACACAATATTTTTTTCTCAGTTAGAAAGTTTGGGTTGTTTTATCATGAAGTACAGAGAACTGTGAAGTCAGGCTGTAGTAACCACAAGACCAAGCAGGATAGGTGCTGAGCTAAGCACAACAGAAGTCTTCTGGGTAGCCAGCAAGAGTTACATCCTAGTGTGTGTAAGAGATGCTGAGGAAGTGAATATGCAAAGGAGCTGCAATAAAGCAGGAAAGGCAAGCCAGAGGGGGTGGCTGTTTTCCACAGGACAATATTTCTAGGTGTCAGAGCACCCCACATCTGGCAGGTTGTGTTCAGGTAAACAAGGCGCAGAACTGCTTTGATGTTGGAAAAATGCCGAAATTTTAACTCTGCTTCCTGATTTTTGCTTAAGCAAGCATGTGACTTTCCCTAATAATGTTTGTGTGACTGATCAGAAGCAAACTAAGCAGAGATAAAGAGTGGCAATTGTGCTACCTAATTTTGGCGTTATCTGATGTTTGTGATCCTGGTCTTTCATACTGCAGGTTATTGATACAAAACCAGTCGATTCTTCCCTGTCAAGGAAGTTAAAGCAGGCTTGCATTCTGTCCAAATCTCCCTTTGGATGGTATTGTTAGGAGAGAGACATTTACCTCTGTCCTGGGGATAAAGTCATTAGGAGAAAAATTAACAAAAACAATCCCTTTCCTTGCTGAGCAGTGCAAGGTGGTTTCACCTAGACAGAGAAGGGGGCTGAAGTGTCTAACTAGTGATGCTCAGTGGCAAAGGGTTTGCTCCCAAAAGAGATTGATTGGGATTTGGGATGCATGTTCCCCAGAAAAAAATGAATTCAAACCTTTCTGCAACAGTTATTCAGGTGTCTTGAGTTTCACAGAGTTTTCAGCCAGCTGAACATGAGGTGTTACAAGCTAAGAACAGCTGTTGCTCTAATTTGTACCTCAGGGCCTTTTTGCTGCTCAATGTCTGTTGAAATGGAGTGGGCCTAAAGGGAATGTAAATTCATCTTATACTTGCCCTCACTTTAGTCTGTTCACCCAGAATGTAGCATGACACACTATGTATTTTCCTATGAATTTATTTCTGATGATCTCCTTAGAATACATTTTTTTATTATTGTTTTGTCTCATGGTCTATGACTGACTCCTGTTGCCCAGTGTGTGAGAATGCAGTGAAACTCATTTGGCCTCCTAATGCCTGTGTAGAAGTAAGTAGTTTTCCAGAAAAAAAAAAATGAACTCTTAAATTCCTCTGGGATGAAATGCTTGTTTTCTTTGAGTCTCACTGAAAGGACAGGGAACCAATTTGGTTTATAAAGCTATCTCTAGCTCCTTGTAAGAGCTAGTGACAGAGACTTGAGCTGGGCCTGAAGGATAAAAGGAACATATTAAAAAGTCTAAAATCCTTTCACTATGAACCAGTGGCTCTTTCAATGAGCAAGTCTTCCACTCAAATACAAATACAACTGACAAAATTAGACCATGCCACTGAATTACAAACTCTTTGGGGTGATTAGTGGCAGTCTTACCCCTAGTATCTCCTCCTTTACTGAGATTGCAAACTACATTCTCATTCTGTGTTGGCTCTATTTTAACTTGTGATTCAAAGTTCTTCCTGGGAATCAGTCACTGCAATATACTAGGCTTATGTCAAGGATGCTGTAATTCTTCAGTCACAATGCAAAATTCAAAGGCTTTATTAATATTTTCACTACTCTTGCATATGTCTCATTATGCATATTGCTAGACTCCTATTTAGCATATGTACCAGTGACATGAGATGCAAAGGATATAAACTTAGTTACAGAAATAGAGCTGCATCCAGTGCCTTCCAAAAATAGCTAAATATTCTTTACCTTCTTCATAGATGGCACTTCTGGAAGCTGTCAGTATATACGACAACTTCTGGATCTAGTGTGCATTACTCATGAAGCTACTCATAGGAAATGTGATGGGGCCACAGTGAGTCCATGGGAATATTTTTTATACCATCAGAATTGAGGTACTTGGACTAATTTTAATTTCCACTCTAAAGAAGGAAGAGCACAATTCTAAGAAAGTGACATTGTCTCTTCTTTATTTATTCATTTGAAAGTCACCATTTGCCTGCTTTGCTGTTTTGTTTTTTTTTTTAAATCAATAAACATGTAGTATTTCAAATAGCAATAAAGACATGAAGGATTTGTGTTTTGTTGGAATCAAATGTTTGTGAAGACCCCATACAATCCACTTGTGTTGTTCTTGACCACTGGGAAGAGCTCTCCTTCATGGAAAATTTCAACATTTTCAGAGGTTTTTCTCACCTGGCACGAACTCAATCTCTGTGCAGCTCCTGTCACAATAGCAGGGTTTTTTCTATATATATCTCTCTTCTAGAACCATTTGGTTTTCAAGCTCTTTATTCTTGGCAATATTATCTACCTTTCTTCACATTTACCATTTCAGTAAGCAGAGTTAATATTTCATCCCTTTACTCTCAAGGTTTCTGTAACTTGAAGACAGAGATAATACTGAAAGGCATTTCTTGGCCTGATCCTGATCTCACCAGTTGAAAATGCTTTGTAGAGGCAGAGCCAGGGGACTCAACTGACCATGAGATTTGACTTCTGTGGGTTAAACCTAATGTTTTTTTCAAACTCCCTTCTGACCCTGGCCAAGGTTCCATGTCTGACTGCATCCTGCTCATTTGCTGCAAGAGGTGGTTTGAGTTTCTCTGCCTAGCCAATAGTTTTTTAAAGTGAAAATCGTATTTGGATCTCACAGACTATTTAGAGAAGTTTAAAAAGAAGCAGACTTCTAGCTTAGGGGAATGTGCTTCTTAACTCCATGCTTTTGACTTTTCATTATTTCTTGTTTTCCTGATAATAATACTATCAATACCAAGTTATAGGGAATTCCCTGGTTGAACTTGTTTTTTCACAGACTTCTTATCTATCTGAACATTCATCTGCCCAGAGCTTAGATCCTGCCTTGAAGTTTTATAACATTTATTTTTATCAGATAGAAATATTTTTTTTGAATATTCTTCCTTTTCTCTGTTAAAGAAGACTGATTTTCATGTATAGCACTTGCTTTTATCAGATAGAAGGGGTTTTTAAAATGGTTCTTTTTTTTGTTAAAAAAGACAGATTTTTGTGTAAACTTCATATTGCAGAGTCCTATGGTAGCTGCAGAGTTGGGCTGGGAATCATGGCTGAAATCAAAAGTGGTAAAGAAGAAAAGAACTCTAATGCAGAGCTATAGCAGCTGAGTTTCTCCATCATGGGTTTAATGCCAAGTTGCACCCCAGATTCTTCTCAGAGTTTGCCCTTTTTTCAATAAGGACATCAGTAACATGATGGTGCTTAGAGCATTTTCTTATGCGGTTTTGGGTATAGATACCATAATAACTTACCTGTCCTGTGAGTTCCTTCAGCTCTGGATGGATCTTTTCTGGATCTGTATGAAATGAAAATGAAACAGAGCCTACTTGATGATCAGAAGAGTTGAACATTTGTCTGTCTTGTGCAGCAGGTGCATTTTTTAACCTTTTGAAAGCCAGTATACAACGAGGCCATTTGTCTAAGCAAGTGCCCCTGACATTGTGGCAGGACTCTCCAGACCTTCACAGACTGTAAGTAACACACCGTTTAACCACATATAAATGAATCAAATGGGCTGCATCTTGTTGGTCCATAAGAGTATTTTGCTAGCCACAGCCCCCGACACTTATCTCTCGGGTTGTTTATAACACTGACTGCAAGCTGCTCCTTGCTACCTGTAATTTATCATGTGCATATGAAACAAATATTGCTTTTCTGCTGCATCATTTATGCTTCAGAGGGTAAAACTCTAGAAAAGAAACACCACTAAGTCATCTTTGAATTTTAGTGAAATGCTTTAGCACATCACACCCTGTGTACTCTGCTAAGCCCCTCTAAACAGCAAGTAGAAGATGTGACAGAATTAAGTTTGTGCCTGCTGCCCTCTGTCACAGTTTGGCTGCTAAAACAAAAGCTTCTCCCATCACTACCCTTAAGCTCTGCTAGTGATGTTTGTCACCTCGGGAGGCAAGCATGGATTGTGTTGGGAGTGTTGCTGCATGGCTCACAGTGTCAGATCCCTCTCTGCTCTATCCAATCAGAATATGACAAGACTCCTAGGCCTTTCATAAATATTTTATTTACGGCACAGAGTCATACTGAAAAGGTATTCATGAGGAATTAATTTATTCATTTTCTTAAGCTAGAGCAAATAATTCAAGAAAATAGTTATTTAACCAACTTGACTCTGTACCACACAGCTTCTTTGCTGATATAAACTGACATAGCTCTATTTTATTCAGTGGAGGTATACTAATTTATATTTTTGGAGAGTCTGGCCGTATCTCTTCATTGTGCTAAGGTTATCTATGTTCTTGAATATCCTCTGATGCAAAGATAATTTACTCTGTATGGAAGTCAGCTCAGGAATAACTTGCTAGATCATATTATTCCTGACTGTTGTGGTAAAATACAATCAGAAATGCAGAAACCATCTCTCTTTCAGGAAGGTGAAAGAGCAATACAGAAGATCAGAGACATACTAATACATCTAGAAGATGTCATCTTCCCTAAAATGCATTTTTTGTTGGAATTTGATTTTAAAATGAGTGGTACACCTTTGTATATTTCAGATATAAATTACATTTTCTTGAATTATTTCCTTTTCCCTCAACATTTTAATGGGCAAATTATTTAAAAAAATTATTAAGAACTCTTAATAAATAAGAGTAGTAGTAAAATTTCACTAATATAGAAAGTTTGGGTATTTTCAGATTTATACCTTAGCCCAAAGCTTAGATTTCTATGTTTTGAGTATGTACAACAATAATGATAATAATTGATTGTCATAGCTGACCAGCTCAATGAAAATTTGGAATATTTTAGTCACATGCACAAGCAGTCTGTTCTAGTACAGGCATTTTTGATTAAAGAGATTTACAGTTCAATTTTGGATGAAATAAAGTCAAGAATTTCAAAATACTTTCATGGACAATTTTAGAAGCAGGCACAAATGACAAAAATATCAATTATGTGTACAATATAAAAGGAGTAGGAAAACTGACCTCCTGCTTGTCCTGCATTTGGGTAGCATTTTCAAGAGGGTATGAAGGTAAGTGGATTGGGGTCATTTGTAGAAGAGATACACTTGAGTAGAAAAATCATAATATCGGGTATATGAATTTCCAGCTTTCATTTCTTCAACTCTATTAGATTGATTTCTGGCCTTGCTTGAGTCTCTCTCACCTGAGAGAGAAGGGTCTTTGAAAGTTTCATGGACTCAATTTCCCACGGGTCGGTATCTTCAACAGGAGAAGCAGCACGAATACACAGAGTGTGGAGTGGGGCCTTCAGAAAGTCAAGAAGAAAAGATAATGAGGGGGTTTTGTACAGACTATCAAAACTCCATGACAAATAGCAACATTTCAACTTGGGCATCGCTTTGTGTCTCTCAGCTGGAGGGTTCCTTT
Source organism: Corvus hawaiiensis (assembly GCF_020740725.1). Lineage (NCBI taxonomy): Eukaryota > Metazoa > Chordata > Aves > Passeriformes > Corvidae > Corvus > Corvus hawaiiensis. The sequence goes on along the minus strand of NC_063220.1, from coordinate 11,456,267 downwards.
GTCCTCTGTTTTTTCTATGATCAATACTGAATTACTATCAGAAACTTTGAGGCTGTCAAATAACCCTGATTCCAGGACCCAGCCCCACAGCTGCTATAGTTAAGCAGAGATTACTTCAGTTTGCTGTAAGAAAATCAGGCTTTTTCAAGTAATTTCTTTTCATTTTGTTAGAAATGTCTTTCTTTTTCCCTCCTCTGCAACTAAAAGACTTTTTTCCCTGGCTCACAGCAAGGAATGGCTTCTCTTGGGAAGGCTCTAATTTCTCCTGTTCCCATCTGGCCATCTCATCCACTCTGATGGATCCTCTGCTTTTCACTGCTTGGATGGTTCAGCTGCAACCCTACAGACTGAAGAAAGCTAAAACCTCTCTTAGCTCACTTTAAAATAATCATGCATGAACAGCAATGTTCCCTCAGTACCGGAGCCAAGGTAAGGGAATTTAAAAGGGGCCTTCGAAAGTGTTTATACGTTTCACCACTCATGATCCAAACTCCCAAATGGTTGGGGCTCATATAATAAGGGTGTGCTGATATCTCATTCAAAAAAGACATCCCTTTGTCTGCAAGAAAATATTTTTCTTCTACAAAAAGCTCCCATTTTCTTAAATAAAGGGCTAAGCCTGAAAAGAACAGATGTTCCTCATTTAAGTGACATTTTCTCTGGTAAGCCCTGCTTGGTTTGGTTCTTGTCCCTTCTAAAGAAATTTGAGCTGTTCCCAGTAGTGCCAACATTCTGAGCCTAAAGACACATCTTCAGCAGGGCTGAAGGAAAACTGTCAAAAGCCTCACAAAAGCTACAAAGCAGCAGATTTGGTGCTTGAAGAGAGAAACTCACTAAGTCCCACGGTTTGTTCTCAAGCAAGGACCCAATATTTTCCATTCTTCCTTCTGCCTGAGGGAAAGATGCAATCATCTGGCCCATGTTTACAGGGCATGAAATAACAACTTGGCTGTGACATTTCAGGTCAGATCCCTGCTGCTGCTGAGCTTTGAAGGACAGGGGGGGAAGGTTGGGAGCAATGTGCATGTATGTGTGTGTGTGGATTATGTTCTCCCATGCTTAGGATTTGATATAACTGCTTTAGCACCTACTGAATGGAAAACTGAAATCTTCCTGCCACTTGAATGACAAAGCTGCCAAAACAGTGCTGAATATTTCTTTCAAGGCTGATAAAGTAATCTATCAGTGCTGGTCACCGCTGAGTCTCTGGGAAACCTTCAAATGCAATTTTCCCTGTGTAGGGTTGTACTTATTTTGATTTTAAATGAATTGCATCAGCGTGAAGCCACCCAAAGAGGACACAAGAGGAAAGAAAAAGACTTAACTGGTGTGTTTCTGATTGACTGTGTAGTTCAATACTGTGCTGTGAGCTGCATTATCAGTTAAGCTCATCCTTTTCACAGGGAGTGGGATGCTCTGGAGGGAAAGCAAGTTATTAAGCTATATAAAGGACAATAAAATTGTGAAGACTGGAATGGGGTCTTTGACATGGATGAGACAGAGTAAACCACCACCCACAGTAAGTCTAGCTACTGACATTTACTTAAGAACAAGTCATAGCAGAACTTTTTTTATTAGAGCTTACTTGATTATCTCACACATACACTCACTGTCCCCCAGCGCTGCATTCACCAGGCCTCAACTTCCCCCCCCACTGGGAGGTGGCATTACCAGCTGTCATGGTTTAGCACTGACTGTCCCTCAGCATTTATCTTCCTGATCTTCATGATGTTCCTCACATCTGACATCTTTTCCCCAGCAGGTTCTTCACCTTCTTCTTTCTGGCCTCACTTCCTCCTTTGGAAACCACTTCTTTTTGGGAACCCCCTTTATGGAGTCTCCTGCCAGAACAGAGGACTAGAGTAGATGAGCAGCAAAATCATTCAGTCTTGGTCATCCACTCTCTCACACATGCTCACCCAGTTGTCTGCTGCCAGTCAGCATTCACTGTATAAAGTGGTTTTTTCCTATAACAGTTTCAGTTGGTGAAGATCAAACTCTCTTAGAGTCAGCAGAGCTGTCCTGATATCTGTGAGTTGTCTGGCCCTGAGACCCTTTGCCCAAATTCCACAGGCAGAAAAGGGGACTTCAACATTTTCAGGGATCTTTGTTTATCAGAAACTACTCCTAGAGGTGGGAAAGTAATTTTCTTACTTGCTTGAATATTTGTGTTGCTGCTTTACAACAGGAACATGATTTTTCTCATTAAAATCTTGTGTACAATACTGTTTGAGCATTGTGTAAACCCTTCATATAAAGAAGATTTACTGCTTTTCCTCTCAATTTTCCTTGTTTAGCTCAAGTCTTGTGTGATTACCTTAATGCAGGGGTTTGCCACTGAGGGCAATTTGAAATGCAATGCTTGCTACTCCCCCAGCCATGAGGCTACCTAAATGTATCCCAAGCTGGAACAACTCTGTGTGCTCTGCCCCATTTCATGTTGATGCAAAAAGCAGCAGTACAGGAAGAGCAGGGACTGAAAGAGATGGACAACTTCCCAAGCAACCTTGTCACGTATATATATGTATAAAAACACATATACAGATATATATATATCACATGTATGTGTACCTTGCTCCCTTCTATATTAACTGCCAATATGCTCAGCTTCTGACATTTCTGATATCTCCCCATTCACAGCATTTTGTTTCTGTGGTGAATTAAACCACTCAAATACAATGGCAGAATGATGTTTGCATGTCTGGTCTCAAATTTTGGCAAGTTTTGTTTCTTAGCTCCCGCTTCACACTTCTTCCTCAGGCAGTTTCACAGATCTGATAGGAAGAATTATGATGAGCCTTCATGGGTCCTTGCCTCATACTGCATATCACTAGTAAAAAGAATCATTTGGAAAATAATTTTAGAAAATTATGAGATAATAGTCTTTAGAAGACACCTCTGTGCATGTGTGCAGACAGAGCTGAGTTCCAGCACTGCTGTTCTGGGGTAAATGCATGCTCTTTGGTCCAAGATATTCAGAAGCACCTCAGCTGTATTTGTCCCTGATATACCTACCTTCAAGTACATTGCCTGCCTAGGCAAATTTCAGGTGAGAGTAGGCTCAGCTGAGCAGCATAGGCTGATCTCTGAGTGCCTCTGTCTGTTAATAGTCTAGGAAAGTCAATGATTTGACAGTTTTGAAGGATGTGAGCCAAAATTTTAAGTTTCTTGCAGGTTATGTAAATGCAGTCTCCCCTTTTGGAGTGATAGCACTCAGGGTGACAGAGGCACAGAAGGCATTTGATGGGATGCAGGATGGAGCTGCTGGCATGCAGACTGTGGATTTCCCTTTCTGGAAGTACACACATGACAAGAAATGGGAATTTATTAGGAAACCCCTCCTGCTTCTTGTGCAATACATAGATGACATATAGTGAGGCAGGATGACAGGTTAATGAAAAACAAGACCTGGGAGCTTTTAGCTGCTATGGTAAAGTAGAGAAGCCAGGCTGCAGTGTCTGTTACTAGTTTGAGCCTTCTATGGTTCTGAAATACTGTAGAGAGCAAAATCCAACTCTGTGCAAGTAGAAGCAATCTTATTTCACATTTCTATGGGCAATGCATTTGTTTAGTTGATGCTTCTACTCTGTTCCCTGAAATGTGCAGCAACCCCTAAGCTGTCCCATTCCCATGGTGGTAGGAATTGTTCAGGAGGTGCTTTACCTATTGCCAAATAAAAAAAAAATCCATCTAGATTGAACATCTGAACATTTTGTATTATTGAGTTGCTGCCTCTGCAGAACTGGGGTGTAGTGCAAGAAACAGCTCCCTCCAAAGACTATTTAATGTCCCAGCTCACAGCTCCTGTATCTGCTCCTTTTCCATCACAAGAAAACTTTCCAGTAACTGCTCTTTTTAGCCTCTGAATCAGCTGCCTAAACATTTAGATTGGGAGGTTTGGATTTGTAACTTTGGAACCAATCAGGAAAAATCTGGGTTTATATGTGGTAATTCTTCAGGAAAGGGTGATTTGTTGCCTGAGCTGAGACATGAGGTAGAAAAGAGGGCTCCAGCTTCCCTCTCTGAACCAGTCACATCACATAAGGTCTTTCCTCCTTCACAGACTCATCTAGGAAAATGCAAGCTGGTGAATATGGGTGGGACATATAGACTCGTAGAATCATTTAGGTAAGAACAGACCTCTAAGATCATTGAATCCAAACACTAAACCATCTTCCTAAGTGCCACATCTGCACATCTTTTAAATGGTGATTTGGGCAGCCTGTTCTAGTGCTTGGCAGTCCTTTGTGACGATGTTTCCTAATATCCAATCTTAACCTCCCCTGAAACAACTGAAACCATTTTGCATTGACCTATCACTTGTTACCTGGGAGAAGAAACCGAACCCCACCTGTCTGCAACCTTCTTTCAGGGAGTTGTAGAGGGTGATAAGGTCACACCTGAACCTCCTTTCTCCAGACTAAGCACCCACAGCTCTCTCAGCCACTCCTCCTCAGACTTGTGCTCCAGATCCTTCACCACCTCCATAGCTCTTCTTTGGAAAGCAAGCATGTGGGATTTGCAATATTTAGTAGCAGCAAGGGATAGCTTTTTGCTCTCTTAATAGACATATTGACAGTACAGCTCTCCTCTGTGTCCTGCTGTGGCACAGGGGCCATCCTGTAGCCTACTGGCTTGTTGCTGCTGACACCTGCAGCACCCCTGGGCTTTGGGAGGGTTTGCTGCTCTGCCTCCTGACCTCTGCGTGTGTGTGATCTGAGATGATCACAGCCTGCAGAAATACAGCCACAGGCAGAGACAGAGAATATCAGCAGCTCTGGCTGTTCTGAACTGAAGATGGGCAGATGATGAATCGATTCAGGCAGAGAGGCCCTGTGGGTGCAGCAGAACACTGCGTGCAGCAAGGGGCTGGGCTCTGTCTCGGCATCTGATTTATGTCAGCAGGCTACAGCCGGGGTCAAAGTGCTGTTCACACGGATGGGAAAACAAGGATTATCAAAAGACATATCCAAAAGATACATTCTGGGAAAAAAAAAGCTGAAGGATAAGGAGCTTGCCTAGAGGTGGCCTGCAGCTTCTGACCTACCCTCCTCTCTGGGCCCCTGTCTGAACAGGGGAAGGGGAGAGGAGAAAAGGATCAGCTCCATCTCAGGGCCACAGCTCAGCTTGACCTCATGCTGTTAAGTTCACTGTAAATCCCTGTACCAGCTCTGCTGCTGACTCTCTGTGCCAAAACAGACAGGAGTAAATTTCACCAATAACCTGTTCCAGGCCAGAAGTCAAGGAAATTACATGCAGGCTGTCAGCAGAGCTGAGAAGCCACTGCTCATCGAGTCCAAACTTAGCACTGACCCACGCACCCAGGCTAGCAGAGAGTTAGAGAAGAGAGAGCTACGTGGACCTTTAAGGATCACCCTAAAGTAATTAAAAAAAAAAAGGGTCATAATAGTCACCAGAATTTTGACCTTAAATGGGTGATGGCTATAGGGGTACAGGTGTTTTTCTCTCTTTTAATCAGACTTCAGGACATAATAAACTTTGAGGTTTTTTAATTTCCACATATCTGTTTTAGTTTTCGTACCAGCACAGTGTCTGGAACAGTAAGGAAAATAAATATATATTCCTTCATATAGTTAACAATTCATAAGAAAAATACTTATTTCATCAAACACTGCCTCTTTTTTTCCCATGTTTTGAAATGATAAGAAAATAATCAAATTTTTTCATTTTAGGTACAAGAATTGTTTGTGTGTCCTGTTACCTAAAGCTGTGTCTGACACTAAAAGAGGGTTTAGGTGGGTGAACACCCTAAACTCTGCTGCTGCTATAACTGGGTGTTTTAATTTCTCCAGACAGCAAGGCACTATTACCACATGAATATTTTTGAGCACAGTTTTATCTGTCAGCCCAAGTTCATCTTTCCCTGAACCTCAAAGATAAGGTAAAAGAGCCAGGATTAGCCCAGGACCATTTAAAAGGTGAAAGTAAATGAGTCGCTGCTGTTTCCTGCTTGGCTGTAGATGAAGTAGGCAGAGAACTGCTACTATGGGGAAGAAGAGGTGGGTATTTAGTGTGACTGGAGCTGATCCCAGCACAAATGGGAAAAGCTGGGGGAGGAGGAGGAAGAAGAGGAGGAGGAGAAAGAGGAAGAAGAGCACTCAGTGCTCAACTCTGGGTATTACCAGGGAGATGCAAATGCTGGACTGAGAATTCATGCCAGAACAGATAATCATGTGAGAGGGCTGAAACAAGAAAACACACAGCTTGGAGCTCTGCAGTAATTTCAGATGTGAGTAGTTAATTACTGAATCTGGCCTTCTGTTCCCTCATGTGCTCAATATCAGGAGAATTTCCTCTGTTTTAGTGGGGAAAAGGGAGCGTTTGATTCCACTTCCTGTGGGAGTGTTGTGTGGGAGCTTGGAGTTCTTGCAAACTTTGGGTTAACAGGTTATGATTTAAACACTCCAGCATAAAAGGCAGATGAGATTTTAGTTGCCAGATCACAGAAATAGTTCTGTATATGCACTACCATGTTCCAGGGTATGGTGAGTGCTGGGCACTTCCCAGATGCCTGGAAATCTCCCACTGCAGTTCTCCTATTGTGGCCCAGAAATGGAGTGATGTTGTGTAGCCACCTGAGCAAATATGCTCTTTTTGTTGCCAAGAGACATCTCATTGACTTGGTTAAAGGAACTCTTCACCCTCCATTTGAAGTTTCTTCAGAAATATGATATTACAGTAAATAGAGCTGATCCCATTTTGCCCATCACCTTACATATACCAGTGTGAATTCTGGCAGGTGTTTGTTGGGTAATAACCAACCAGTTGAAAGCTTCAGTCTCTCCCAGTGCCTAACAACACTTCCTGCCGGGAAGTTTTTCCTTGTGCCTAGTGAACATTACTCTAACTTACCTCTCTGCATCAGCCTCTTAGGCGTATTTGAAGAATGAAATGCTTTCCTCAGTCTTCCCTACTGATCCCAGTTATTCCACCCTTTCCTATGTTTTAGATCTCTGATAAGCCCCCTTTTGTTTTCCTAGAGTTTCTCCAGTTTTCCCTATTTTTTAAACAGTGGTGTTCAAAATTAGATATATTCCAGTTGTATTTTAACAACTACAGTGAAATGATACATACCTGTATCTCCACAGCTGAGCATGCTTCATGCATATTGATATTCATAGTTTACATAAATCAAGTTTCTTTTCTGCAGAAGGATGCAAGTGTTCCTCATTTTGCAGCTTTTGCAGTTCATTATTCCTGTGCACGTCTCCCTCAATTTATTTTCCAAATCAGCTCATTTAAGATGACTTTCACATTCCTATTCTGATACCCTGCTATACTCCCAGCTATAATTCCATCATTTAGGTTTTTAATTCAAGTGCAGATTTTAAAATAATAATTTGAAGGAAGAAGACATAGTGACATCTTTGCAGGTGTTATGAGATTGTCCCCTAGCACAAGGGGCATTGGAAGGGAAAGTACAAAGTGATGTTTTTAAGATGTAATATCAAAAATCAGTTATCATAGATGAAAAGTGAGTCAAGCTTTTAGTGCTGAATAAGACTAGGTGGAGAGGAGCAGGTTGAGCCCTAACATGAGTGCATTTTGATGAGAGAAGGAACTGAAAAATACAGAGAAAAGATGTGATGGAAACAGCAACAGGCTATGGAAACATTCTGTAGCTGTGTTTTTTGGGAGCTTAAACTGGAGGAAATGACCTGTACAGGATGAGTGTGCACATGAAAGTGTAGCATGCTTACACTTGGATAGTTTATTTGCTTTCTGACTGATTTTGGGTTTGAAATGGGATCACTGGGATGACTGAGTTGTGCTGATCCTGATGAGGTTCATGGCTGCACTGCTAAATTTAGGGAATTTTGTCACACTCAAAGAGTAGGATGTAATGTTAAGCAAGATTTGATGTGATGATCAAGGATAGAGTATTGATGACCATGTAAGACTAAAATCAGAAGTATGAAAGATGAGTAGTGCAGACTGAGAGGACAGATAATGTTCTCAGATCAAAACTTACCTCTTGCATTATCATGCCTTGATTTTTAATTTTTTAAAGGGAATTAATATATCAGTCACCCTCAAAGCAGCTTTCTATGGTAAGCCAAATTGGCCTTTGCAAGCAAAGAAATCTTGATAATTCTGAGAAGCCTGACTGGAAAATATGTGGTCCACCTCCATCTGTGGGCATGTTCTCATCAGAGGAGGGGTTTGGTTCAACTTTTTTTACTAGCAGAATGTGTCTCACTTCAACTAATGGTTGCCTTTTTCTCTGTAAAGGGTGTGTGTGGGGTGGGATGCCTGGTAAATCATCCAGATGAATGTCATAAACAGAATTATTCTGGTTTCACTGGGTTTACAATGACTTTACACCATACTAGCCTCGTTTGTTGTCTCATGTGTTATTTTAGCATAAATAGGAAATGCACAAACAGGAGTAAATGACTGATGGATGTCGTAAATTCCATCAGGATTGGACTTTGGAGTCAGCAAATTACAAACATCAGAGACTGCTTCTTGCATTTTATTTGCATCTGAGTATTGGACTGACACCACTTCTTCCCAAACACTGCTTGGTTTTCCTCAGGGTGTTTTCCTTGCCTAAAACGTCCTGAAATACGGATTCTGAAGGGATAGTAAATGTGCAGATCTCCTCTTCCAGCACCTGTAAAAAGTTATGCTTAACTTTAGTACTTTTGTTTTCTCTCAGCTTCCCTTGAAAGAAGAACAACCTTTTCTGGTTTTTATACTGAATCCATTTTTTGAAATGATTGAAATGGATTTTTGAAATGGGTTCTCTGGGCAACCTGTGCCAGGGCCTCACCGCCCCCACAGGGAACTATTCCTTCCCAATATCCCATCTATCACTCCAGGCCCCTGTCCAAAGTCCCTCTCCAGCTCTCCTGGATCCCCTTCAGGTACTGAAAGGGGTTCCAAGGTCTTCCCAGAGCCTTTTGTTCTTCAGGCTGAACACCCCCATTGTGTGAAAACCATTACACTTCAGAACTTAAAAGGAAACTCAGCAAATCTGTGGTATTATGATAAGTATCTGGTCTGCTAAGGAGTTCTGCATATCATATCTCTTTTGGGTTCAGTTTCTTCCTTTGAAAACCAAAGGCATTTTGCTACTGATCTCTTTTATAAAGAGCTCAAGAACTGAAAATTATTAATACATAAAAATACCCCTATCTTTGGCTAAAAAAAAGGTATGAAGAGTTGAGCCTGTAGGTATTGTTCCAACTAGCAATTTACATCTCATTATCTTCTAGAATATTAACTTTCATCACATGGTGTATTCTCCTTACACTGTTTCCTTTCATACTTAGGTTGACTGTAATACAAAATCACAGGAAAAATCTCTCTTGTTCGGTTCAAGTTAATTGCGCTGTAGTTGTAGGATTTTGATAAATTGATACTTCACCCCCATAATCTTTGCACCTGAAGAGGATGGAAGAAAGAAAGATGAGATTTTATCCTAATAGTTTCCTTTGAAAATGAGAAAGTATATGTAATCATTTTCTTCTGCTAGATATGATTCTGTTAAGGCAAACCATACATGGCTGTGCTGCTGATGGTTGGGCTCACAGGGGTGACAGGGTCTTTAGCTCAGAATGTGTGAATTCCCCTTCAAATGAATCTGAATGGTATGTTTGGGGGAAAAGGACACAGGTTCTCATTCTCACCTCCTCTGGCAGTTCTCAGAGGCACAGCTATCATGGATTGTGTCTCTGTGTCTGGGTTATTTTCCTTGCACGGGCCTGGCCTCCATCATGGATCATGCTGTTCACTGGATCAGCAAGTCAGGAGGTGACTGCTTTTACCCCTTCCCCAAAAGAAGCATTTTAAGCAGCAGCAAAGATGTTGATCTTTTCAAGTGGATCATCCTGGTGCCTTTGCAGGGAACTCTGCCAAGTCTGATGTCCTGTTTATAGGTTCAATCCAGTAAGAACCTAAGCCCACCACTGAAGATGCTGAGGGCAGACTCACAGGAGCCAACTTTAGGCTCACTGAAAAAGTGGGCTTTGTAAAAGGAAAAGACTGTCTCAATCCCACTTTCCTAATTTTAAGGACTAAATACACCTGCTGGAAATTAGAATAGTTCATCTGATTCAGAATAATCTTAGTGGTTTAGCACATCATCCTTATGCTTCTTCGAAAGTTTTTTTTTAAGGAACAAGTCCGATCTCTCCTGTCTCTCCTTCTTTGTAATTCATTCATTTGGCTTGATGTAGCAAGATGATTTACAAAGCTGCAAGCATTAGCATGATACCAACATATAAAGAGACTTCTGATATTAGTAATCCTCCTGGCCACCTGAACTATCTTTTGCAGATTCCTTTTCAACCTTTTCTCTTATACAAACGTGTGTACACATGTGCATACACAGGTGTAGAAGATAGCCATGGTTTATTGAAGAGTTGTTTTGTAAAATGTTTTATTTTTCCCCTCAAAAATCCATTTTATATGCTAAATAATAGTGCAGAAGCTCACTATTATCCCCCCCTTTTCCCCTGGATTATTAAAGGCAGAGGCAGCATTTAATCAGAATGGACAACCAGAAGTTGCCTGTTTTCCCTGTTACATGGTTTCTGAATCCTTAAATGAACATAAATTAACCAATAGATGAAGCTAAAAAGAGGTTTGAAGTGCTTGGGTTTTTTTCCACAAAACATGTGCAGTCTGCCCTTAGATTTACAGATATAGTGATGCCTTTTCCTGGTCTTAAAGTCGAGAGTCAAACATGGTTAGAAGGGAAAAGGGATTTTACCTTGGTATTTGTTTTAAGGATCCTTAGGTGCACTATGTCCAGGTCAAATGCACCAAAATGCACTCTGCAATGCCCACCCACAATAGATCTGATATAATTACTAATTAGCAGATCTATCAAGGATTCCCCAATGAGAGGCTTGAATGAGCCCCCCTCCCCAAGGAGCCTTCCCCTGGATGGTTCTATCTTAGTTTACAGAATGTGTTCTGGAGAGGACCTTGGGGTCTGGGGCACGCTATCCTCTACCTCCAAAGCTTCTAAAATGTTTAGTCTTCTAGCTGAACAAACAAGTCCAAGAATGCAGGCAAAAAGCACTAAGAATACAGAAGTTGTAAAAAGGTATAACAGGAGTATAAAAGAAAAGGCAAAAAATCATAATGGCATCAATAGTATGTCAGAGGTGTGCAGACTAGTCCTTTATTGCTGCAGATTAATTTGACACCAAGAATTGTGTGCCTTGTAAAAGACAGTCATGATTTCAGGAGATGCTGAAGACTCTTCACGTGCACTAGTGAACTAACCAGAGCCCCTCAGCAGCCTCCGATAAAAACACAATCATTATCACAGGATGAATTATGGCATAGGCAAACTGAGTTGTCACTGTCTCACCCACACAACTGAAACACCCACCACATGCTATTTTATCCAATTTGTGTATTACCCACAGCATCAGTCAATAGCCCCATCTACCACACTTTCAACTTTCCATCTTCAGACCCCTTAATATTTTCTAGCAGAACAGTGATTGCAGAAGATCAGATTTAGCCTTAATGATTTTCTTGGTCAGTTTTTGTTGGTTCCACTAAAGATGCAAAACAAGCTTAGTGGCAACAGAAAAAATGAAGGATCCCTCTGCCACCTAAGTGACACAGACCCTCCTGTTCCAGAGCAGGCTTTAGAGCAGAAATATTTGTTTGTCTTTGAAATGGACCATGGTAATAAACTTCCAAAATCTCCTATGTTTAGTTGCAATTTGCAGCAATATCACTGCTGGGATAGCTCATTCCTTCTCTCCAGACAGGAATGGAGGGTACTGCTTTCATGGCCTCTAAGATAAATGAGTGTGTACAAATTCCTAGCTTCTATTCAGAATGGTATTTTCAAATGTAAGGTTTCCTGCTAAAAGGCTAGGCAGTTCATTTTGTCATCTCTGCTTCGACTTCAACAGAAGCAGAAAACTCATTTCTCTCTTTGAAAAAATGTAATTTAAAACAAGAAAAAGAGCAAACTTCCTTACAAAAAGAGGCATTTTGTTAAATCTGAATGTTAAAATGAAACCCAAAGTTAATTCAGGAGTGACTATGATTTCTTTCTATTATTTTTTTTCTGCATCATTTATATGCAGATTGGAGGCACTTTTCAGCAAGTGTCAATGGGGAGAGGACTAATGACACCTCAAGGGCATTAGGGGAAAAATTTGCACCAGGGAAAGAACACAGACATCACTGAACCAAACTGCTGTGGATTTTCAGTTCATGCAAAGTCTGTTTTCAACACCCTAGCTTCTCAGTGAGATCTCAAAATGGCATAAATCAGAACAGCTTCACTGAAGTTCATGATGGTATCAATAAATTGGGGTGTACCTTAGTCTTTGGCATTTTCCTTGTAACAACAAAGCCTCTAGCCTGATGAGACAGCGCTGCAGTGGTCATTTCTGCAATGTCTTCAATAAGTACATAGGCAGTTATTTCCTCCATTATTTCCATTTTTTTAAAAATTTAATTGCCATTACTTTTACCTACAACAAATGTTTAATTTCCTACATAGAAACACAGAATGGTTAGGGTTGGAAGGGACCTTGAAGATCATCTAGTTCCAACCCTCCTGCCATTTTAATTTCTGTAACATACCAAAAATAAGTTTCCCAGTTAAGTAAAGTTACAAATATTTACTTCAGGTGACTGTTTATCTAATATGTTTTTCTACTCAACATGAAAATGAGAGGTGGAAAACAACAAACACAACTTTGCTAAATGAAAATATGGTCATTCTTGATTCTGCACAATTGTGTTGCTGCTGCAACATGGATTTCTTTCTGCAACCTTTCATATTTTATTATGCTTTCTGAGTTGAAACTCCTTTTTTCTCTCTCTTTCCCAAGTGTCTCACTTTTGGGGCACCTGAACACTTTGTTTTTGCCTATTTGCCTCAATACATTTTTGTTTTTAACAAGTGGATAAATCTGAGGTGCTTTGCTTAGGTTTCTGTAAAACAAGCAGACACAAGCTTTCTATGTTAGACATTCAAAAAGAATGAGATGGAATAGTACTTCTATCCAGAAAGATATTCTCTATATATTTGTGATAGTGATGGACTGTATTTTCAGATTGACAGAATACTGGATAATGACCCTAAAGACTTGAATATAAGACCTGTTTTTCCAAGTGGCTCTGTCAAGACAGTCCACGTGATAATCACTCTCTATCTTAATTTTCTTTCTTATACACCATCCCCCCATGAATTTAGACTCAAAGCTGGTTGAAGTAGAGATTGCCTCCTAATGCAACTGCAGCACTGCACACAAAGAGAGACTTTAACTATATTGGAGCCTCCTCCTATTTACAGATAAAATATCTGTTATGATACTTCCATAACATCCAGATATACTGGATAGGGAAGTGAGGAAGGAGGCTTCCAAAGGAAAGGAGGCCTTACAGCAAAGTGCACCAGAGATACGATGAAAGACTTTTTCTAGAGCTGATCACAGCTCATCGTGCTTTCTGTTTGCATTCTGGTTCCAAGTCCTGAATCATCACCATACCTATTCCACACAGCCATCTAGAAGAGTCAGTTGCAGATGGGAGCATGATTTAAAATAATGAGCCAATCACAGTTAATTTTCTTGGTATTTACTGTAATAACATTAATTTTGATGAACCCTCCATTATTAATGTGAATGTCACAAGTGCTTCTATAGCATTTTCACTTGGATTCCATATTAATTACCTGGGCTGTTAATCTAAAGTGCTACTACAGGAATATAATAGAACATAACCGTGAGGGGAAAAAAAAAAGATTTCTTAGTCAATGGGAATGTAGGACATAAAAAAAAAAAAATTACCTTTTCTCATGGATTTCTCAGGCATAGCAAGGTCTCAGTGCCTTGGACAGAGTCACGGTCCCATAATGGATGCCATTTACTGTTCTGCAATATGATGATACATGGCTGGATTGCCATTTGAACTCATCCCTCTTTACATGTAATGGACATAAATTGCATTTATGTTTTCTTTATAGCCCACTTTAGTGCCATCATAGAAAAAGCTTTAGAATAAATGAGAGTAGACCCACATTTCTTATCCAGTTTTCAAAACATGTACCAACTTGACTTTTTCTTATGGAGTTCGAAGCTTAGCAGAGTATCCAAACAAAGGACAACATTTCCATCTGTGAGAAGCAGTATGTCAGGTTTCTATAGCATAAGAGCTGTAAAGCTAATCTCTCCTATGATTTCTGTCCAGTGCCCCTAATCACCCAGTTTATGAATTTTCTGTATTGCAAGGGAGCACTAAATAATTCACTGAGCCGTATCTGTTATACTTTCCCTTTATGAGCCATTCCATGCCGTGTTAATACAGATTATCCCAGAGAATTTAGATTGCAGAAAAAAGCACCCTTCACCTCTTCTGTTTTATTTTTTTAAACCTGGGTTGAGTGGGAGAGAGATGGATTAAAAACATCATTGTTAATGTGAGCTCTAATGTGTGCTTTTTCCTACTACTCTGAGATACCCCTCTCTCTCAGACTTTGTTGCTATCAAACACTTTCATTTCCCTCTTATTCCATTGCTACACTCAAGGAGGCCCCCTTACCGGCCACTCCTTCAGACCCACATTTCCCATTCTCTGGATTCTCCTCTTGGTGCCCAGATGCAGTGCTGGAGGCTCCAAAGAACCCTTTGTGTGCTGCCACAACATCACTGTAAACTACTCAGCTGGAGTAGTTTTCTCCTCACTTTTCCAGCACCAGAAAAGCCTTTCTAGAACTTCAAAAATGGCCCATCCATGTCTCAAATCCCTGAGTCATTTTCCTTTATGGTCTATCTAACACACTCGTGTTGTCTCCACTCATGTGCTTCTATCTTCTTTTCTTGCCTGTCTCCAAGCTTCAGTCTGCTTCCTCCTTTCTTCCTCTGTGTGCATAGCTTACTATGGAAGAAAACAGAAACCCAGGTATGCACCCACATGCCTTCCTCTGGGTGACTGTCCTGGTGTGGCATTGGCACTCACAAACTCCTCACAACAGCTAGCTCTGATGGTCAGCATAGATCTGTGCCTCATATCAAGCAAATCCTATGCACAATTCCTCTGCTTCCAAAGGAGAAACTTCCACTTAGAGTATGATTTGAATGCAGTTTTTGATGACCTGCTTAACTATTCCTCACAAACAGAAGGTGGTTGTGTGCCATCTTTTCTAAGAGCTGTGCTCCATGAGTTGTCTGCCTGGAGAGGTTTGTGTCCTGCTTTCTCTTGAGTGATTGGAGATTCACTGGAAAGGCATGGTTTTAACTCCAGAAGAATCCATATCACTGATTTTCTGTGTGGTTTCTTCTCGGGTTTGGGAAATATCAGCTTTCATCTGCTTTCATCAGACAATGCCCCATCTTATACAGAAAAATCTGACTGTGTTTAGTGTCTGTCAACACTGACTTCATCACAGCCCTGGTGAGAAAGAGTGATGAATAAGTGAGAGAAAGATATGAAAGCATAATAAGTCTTATCTACCTCTCCTAACACATCAGTGTTGAGGAATTATGAAGAACCCTTTTCTCCGTCTCAGCCTCTAAGATCACAGACCTTGTCAGTCAAGCTTCTAAAACTCAGGGTTGCTGAACATGTTACAGTACTGTGATGATGTAACAGATGGCAGGGAGCAAGACACCAAAGGAATTTGATTATATCCTAAGGAAACTATTTTAAAATATGGCAAACATATCCAAATCTCATTTCACATGTTCTTCCAGGCCTAACAGCAAAATAACAGCTCAGCAAGAACATTACTGAAGCTCAGAAAAATTAAATGTTAGAAACTGCTTTTCCCACCTCTGATAGAAGCTGCCACCTATCTGTAAAATAGTAAGAGCTTTATGTTACAGCTGTTATTTCTTAAAAGAGAAGCAAGAGTTGCCAAGCACATTAATTATTAGGGGAAAGATTAATGATTACTTTAAATTTCTGTGATATATAGGCTGTATCAATTGAACTGATGTGTTACTGCTTGAGAGGGGATTTTATTTTAAAGGAAACAACCTTTCTAGTCACTGTGGGCTGCCCTCATCACTTCTTATGATCCTTACAGAGTTTCACATGCCAGCTGAGGACATGGTTTAACTTGCGTATTTTCTGCAAAAGCAGAAGAGCTACATCAATATACAATATCCCAAAATCTGCCCCTTTTGCCAGGTTGTCTTTCACCATGATGTACAGCAGGCTTTTCAACATTACCAGCTCACAGTTTTATTATGAACCTTGTTTTCATGACTGTCTTCTGCATAGAATTTAATTGTTTCAATTATTTTATTTTATGAGATCACCCTTTCAACAAATTATTCACCCTAACAGCAGGGAAAATTAGATTGCAAAAGGCTCCAAAATTAGCCGTCAAATTCATCCAGAGGCATACAGGTCTTAATCTTTAAGATAAAGAAATAGCAAATTTAAGCCTTTTTTGTGAATGCTTTTTATTTTTAGTCACCATTTGGTATTTCTACTTCCAATGAGGTCTCTTGGGCTGACTGGGAAGCTGAGTCAAAGCAATTAGCCTAAAGGTTTCGAGGGTGTCAGTATACTCAGTACTGACATGAGAAATCTGGGATTATCCAGAGACAGCAACTGGACATTCCAATGGTAGCCCACTGCCTCAGTGTCTGACAGTCCCAAAGACACCAACATATTCCTGGAGGGGAGGAACAAGGTCTCCATGGAGAAATCCCCCAACAGAGTCAATCCCTTAACTGAGTAGCTGAGAATTGCCACCCAGAATAAGAAGTACATTTATTATACTCCTCCCTTTCAACTTTCTCATTTTGCTTCTCCTTTATCAGCTACCAGAAAATGCCCCTTCTATCTGCATATTACTGTGCAGACATTGTGTAAAGTGCTGGGGAACAGACTGAGCATAGCTGAGAGCTTATTAATGATGGACTTAACCAATTAATAAGCATGCTTTCTCTGCTCTCTGAAAGCCAGAATGGAAATATTTTGGGCTCCAATTCCTCTTGCTCATGATGTACTTCTTCTTTACTTTTGCTTTGTGGGGTCTCTGATTCATGGCTTCTTTATACAATGTTAGCATATACACTAATTAAAAAGGATTTATCAGGTTGAGCTCATGATGACTGAAGGATCCTTTCTCCCTTGGCAAGGTTTGAATATTTGACTAGCTCATTAATGCTTCTGCTTTTTCTCTTTGTAAGAGGAGACTGAAAAATGAAAGAAGGGATTTGCTCTGCAGCTTTAGATGAGAGGTTGGTTCATTTATTTTTAAAGCTGTCTAAAGGGGTTAAGCCCTACTCTGATTTACACCAAAGGGCAACTTATAACCCCTCAGCAAAATAATTACTCATTTACATTGACAGGCACCATTTATTTGCAGGATTTCCTCAGTGTAAACAAGAGAAAAATTTATATGAGGGGTTTTTTTTTTAATTTAGAGGGCATAAAATTGACAGAGCTCTTCTGAATCTGTGTGAATCAGGAGTTACCTTAGTTGACCTGTTTTTGATATTTCAGACCATCAGAGCCTTCAAATTACAGGAAAATACCCTTCTTTATGCCACCTGGGGATTTGACCCTTGAGTTAAAAGAAAATGTCCAGTACTTGACTCTTATTCTGCCACTATTCATACCCCTCCAAGCAGAATTACTCCAGATTTACCTTGGCATAGGTGAAATCCCTGCATCTTCAGAACTGGAGTGCCCACATAATAGTTACAAGTTTCAAAGTAATTTAATATATACAAAACTATACACACATATTATAAAAATGCCTCCTATCAGTGCTTATCTTCGATGTTTGGCTGGATTATTATCTCATGAAGATTGTAACCCTGAGAGTTTTATGTGCCCACTATGTCTTCCTTTTTTATTCTTTCCAAAGTACTTGAAAGATCCCACTGAGTCAATTACACACAGTATCTCTTAATGATATCCTCTTCCTGGCACATCATTGTTTTCCTTTATGTTTATTTCAAAAGGTTGATTTAAACAGGAGAGTAGAGATAAATCCACATTATGAATTATAAAAAGTTACCACATGCTCCTGAGAATGCCCAGAATTTTGATGGGGAGGATTTTGTGAAGCAGTGCCCTGGGGAAGTCAGTGCCAGAGAAAGCCAAGTTTGGTTAAGACAGAGGAAAGCTGGGTGCATGAACTTTGCTGTTTACAAGTTTACTTTTTTCCTGCACTAGGAGTCTGGTGCCAAGCACCCTCTTGCTTGCTGACTCTGGCAGTTCCATTTGCTTGTAGATCCCTGCACCACACAGAAGGTGAACTGGATGCCAAAGAAAGTGGAGAAAGTCACAGTGACTGGGAATCTTCAGGAGATTATTTTGACACCATCCAGGACTGATTTAGGTGCTGTCCCTCCTTTCAGCAAGGTGATCCTTGGAAAACCCTCCAGCTCTGTGATTGAAATTTTGCTACAGGATGGGGTTACATTGTGTGGGGGACAGAGTTGCTGCTTCTTGGGAATAACAACAGTGGGCACCTGAGTGCTACAGCTGAATCCCATAACCAAACTTTCCTGGTGCTGCACCTCTTTGGAATGAAAACTTAGCAGGCATCCTCTTGACTGTGCAGGTCTGTAATGAAGACTGGATTTTTCAGGGCATCAGTATTGCCAATTCCAAACTAATGCTTTCCTAAAATACTCAAGTGTGTAATTGCATGGTTCAATTTCCCTCCTCCTTCTAACCAACATATCAAATGCTTTGTCCTCTGACTTCAGCCTGCTTACATTATCTTGCTGTAGAAACTCAACCAGATCCAGAGGGTAAGCATTAATCAACACAGCCATCAATAGCCCTCCACCAATAGGTACTGGCACAGCTAAAGGACTGTTCCCTTTCACCTCTTATCTTGAGCTTTATCTTCATGGTGGACAATGAAACCCTGGCCACATCACTCACACCAGACTGGCATCTCATAATGAGTGAAATATTATTCATATTGCCTTTGAGTGAGTACATAAAGCACCTTATGAGCCTTTCAAATATACAAGGTGATATAAAAGGAAATAATAATATGCCCACATAAACATAAAGGGAAAACTACACTTCCCTTTTATAAAAGCAATATCCATTCCTGACTTAATATTTTCTAGAATATACTGAAAGATAAAATCTGCATGTCCACATTTTATGGCTATATTTTTGTCTACAGAATTCACCTGCAGTTTGCTCCCCCTCCTCATTTCCTCCTCTCCTCCCCAGTAAATCTTTAAAAGCAATATGGCTTGTGAACCTGTTGAGTACAGGACTCCCTGAAATTCTTGTCAAAAAAGGTCAGGAAGGAGAGATTTGTTCTGAGAAGCAAGTGATGAGAAATGAAAGGAAAACTTCAGCTTTTTAAACTGCAAAAAGAAGAACACAGTGCTGAATCTTAGAAGCAGGCAGCAACAATAAATGTCAAGCATAGTGGGTAATAAACTGTATCTCCAAGAGTAGGAGGAGTAGCCAGTGTGTTACGCAGGTCATCATTCCTTCATTGTCCTATTTTCAGCTTTCCCATTGTGCATGGCCACCTGAAACTGATGCAGACTGGCAAAAAAACCCAAAGAAAGTCCAAAGCAGGGCTTTCCCTGTGATAGTGATAAAACCTATTTGCCATCTGCTGTAAACTGTTGTATTGCCTAACATAAATGGGTTTTGCCTGTCACTTTAGAAGTCTCTACTGAAATTGCAACAAAATGGTTCTCTGGCCCCACTTTCATCCTCAGTGACACTTCATTGCAATTACCAGCACTTCCATTTCCGGCTTCCTTTTTTGTCAGTACAATATCATGAGGAAGATACCTATAATATGGAATGGGATAGGGGGTTATGACACTTAATTGTACTCATTTGCACCAACTGGTTGTGATTTCCACGTCTGAACCAGGGTTTAATTCAAATAATCTAGTTTAAAGGCTTGTGGAGGATGAAGAACCAGTCAAGGCAGTGATGGATTATCTGAATCTGCCATTTTTCAAGACCGTATCCTTCCCGAGTGTCATATCCACTGTAGCAGAGATGCACAGAATGAAGCTGCCCCTGTCCCTGCTGATTCTGGAAAAGGCAGTTGGCAAAAGCAGCAGAGGAAGCAGAGTCCCAGCCATCTCCAGCTGAGCTGCTGCATGGCTGCACTGTCATTGCTGTATAAGCCACTACTCTGCAACAGCGACAGCGCAGGTTCAGGGGTTGAGTACTGAGCTGTACCACGTGGATGGAGCAGCTCACTCCCTTTAGCTTTGCAACTTCTGTGTCACCCTTTGCTGAGGACAGGTGAGAGGCCCTGAGAGAGGAATGTTACACCCAGCTCTGGAAGCAGAAATGGCGTGGGAAGCAGCTACTAAAATTAAACACGCAGGAGCTCCTGTCTCAGTGTTTCTTGAAAACTTAGCCAAAACCTCACTTGTGGGAATGAGAAAGCCAGGGCTGGACTGCTTCTGCCACAAGGCAGGAGTGAGAAACTGAAGACGCTGCTTCTGCATCCAGGAGAATGGCCACTTATATTTAGAAGGAGAAATGCCTGTCTTTTTCTGTGCTTCTTTCTCAGAAGGGCAGGCTACCAGCACAACCCAACTTTTCCCTTGGCACCTCTAACCTTGGCTGCACGGTTTTAATGTATGCAGAAGGGGGAACAGACATTTTTTTTAATCTCAGTTTTCTGCTACACCAGGCCACTACCTGCTTTGCTTGAGGCTGGAGCTGTCTCTGGGGCAGTCCCTCCAGTGATACCAATAAAGCAGAATGTCACAGTTCCTGTGGCTTTGCATATTAACAAGGCTATTATGCCTCCTAAATGACCTAGTATGACCCTCTTCTTCTCATCCCCTGGGAACTCCTCCTTTGCAAAGAGATCAAATTCTTTTATTTACATGTGCACTGAAAGTCAGGTCAGGTAGTAATTTCAGAAAACCTTGTGAATTTGCTGCATTTTTCAAAGCCAGCCTGAGTTTAGAAACTTTTCTCCCTTGGAGTCAATTATTTTTTAGGCTGGAGGTTTTTTTGTTTTAATTTTTTTGTTAAATGGCATCCTGCTTCTTTAAATGAATCCTGAATCCTCCAGGCCTTTAATGCTAAGTTGTGTAACTATTGGCTTCTGTAGAATAACTCATCACAGAGTACATATATTCAATCCATCTGCTTTACATTACATTACTTCTTGCCTCACTGGTGCCGTTCTCTCATTTGTTTTCTGTGCTGACTGATTATTATTTATGTCAGGCCAAGAATTTCCTGCAATGACTATTACCCTTTAAAAATCCCCATTTTTCAGTTCCCTAATTGCCCTTTAAAAAAAGCTATTATTAAGCAGCAAAATGGTTGTAAAAAGACTTGGCAATCCTAACAAAATCTGATCTATATAAACTCTAATAGAAAGTCATGATAATTTCACACAATTCCATTCAAATATTTCTGGATTGGAACATTTTGATTTTAAAATTACTTAATTGATGTATTTTAATTTTATTGCATGTTATAGATTTTTAAAGAAATAATTTGGAACATAAAATTTAATGTTTAGCTAGATTTTTTTGTCAGACCTTTACTTAAAAAGATGCTGGTGCTTTTTTCTTTCAGTGTGTGCGTGTGTGTTTGTGTGTCTGGTTTCTTTGGTCCTGTTATGCTCTCTTCCCACAAAAGAGCCATCATAAAGGAATTATGGCAAAAATGTTATTTACATCTCTGACTAGTTACAAAGAAACTAGTAATAAGAACAGATTCTGTAAATGGTTTGAATTTTATATGTAATTCCAATTCTGCATGACTGCCCCACCTCTTCTTTCTCTCCAACAAAAAAAAGCTATATTGATCCTTAAGAAGAACCAAAACATGCATAGTAAGTTATACCAAACACCCTCAAAGGCAGAATCTTTTCTAGTGCCTTGTAGTGATTCCTTTTCTCTTCCTATAGTCCTAATATTAATTTAGTGGCTTCTTGAGTTCCTAAAATTGTGTTGATCTTTCTAAACTTGGCCAATCTCAGGAAGATGTCCTGAGCGAGAGAAGACTTGAACCAGGACAGTCCTGATACACTTCTGCCATATGTTAATAAAATCCCTCAGACTTTTCTCAGGTTTCATGAGAACTAAGCAATTCCTGACTAAGGTCCAATATTTGAAGGATCCTGGGAAGCTGCTGTCCACTCTTTTCTGCGCTTTAACTACATTGCTTCCCCTGCTCTACCTGAAGCAATGGGTTCATCTGCAAAGTTCAAATGAAGCTGAAGTCAGACTTCTCAAATATTTCTTCAGACAGGATGAAAGCCCAGTTAAGGTGACTTTCCCCATCCTCAATTCAATTAAGCTATTCTCATGGGGCTTGTCCTCTGAGATTTGGAAGAAGAAACTCAAAGAGAATGAAGAACTGATCCTTTCAGAATTTCCTAATATTCACAACTTACTGACAGTGAATTAATATTAACCACGAGTAAAAGCTTGAAAATTAACTTTAAAAGCTGCAAATTTCCCCTGTTTATGGCTTATGATCATTTTCAAAGTAACAGGTGGCTGATTGAGATCTTCAGCTATCTTAAAAGGTGATAAATTATGCTAGTTCTTCTCCAGGTATTGTTGAATTCCCATATTAACCTCAAAACCCGTGTTTTTTCCTGTTAGCTAATATTTAATGGGATGTCAGAACATTTATAAAACTGTCATATTGCTGAGTGGCAAATAGCTGAGAATGACAAAAACCATTAACAGTGAAAGACGATGGCCTCTTAAATGATTAAATGAAAAGATCAAGTAAATAATTGTTTACCAAAATTCCCGGAGAACAGAACCAGAGTGTTATTTTTCCCAATTCAATTTGTCTTTTTGCACACACTATTTCTCCATTTCCATTTTTCTTCTAAGTGATTCTCCCCAGTTCATCACTCTACAAATGAAGTCCTCTTCTTCTGAGTCATTTTGCGCTGCTGCTTTATAAAAATAAAGACAAACCTCTAACCAAACCTTTACGAATCATTGCCTTTCCTGATTTAAAATTCTTCCAAATTCTTCTTCAAGGAGGCCTACGAGAGGAAATCACATAGAGACCATTATATGAAATGACTGGGGAAGATGTAAGATCAGTGAGTCTCAGAAAGATATTATACAGGGATTATTCAAGGAAACAAGCATCTACCAGGAAACAAATAAATGCCTGACAATTGGTGATGTGATGAGAGAAAAACAGTGTCACTTTACAGTTCAGAAGAAATCTGAAGTCATTGATTCTACTCATTTTGCACTTCATAGAAATATTACAGCTTGTTGGGATCAATAGTAACAACTCATATACTACCAGTCACAAGTGCTATTCCAAGAAGCCATCCATCAAAGGCAATCATGTTTTTCCTTCAGAAGTCCATGCATTAAGCAGAAAAACACCTGAAGTAGAAGTAAAACCCTGTGCCAAAGTCAGCATGGTGCAAAAATGTCAGTCATTTGCAAGAGATCCCAACTTTAAAATAAAAACAAAAACAAAGCAAAAAAATACTAACAGGACAGAACACAGACATGAGGCATGTTTAGAAATCTCAGAAATATCCCTTCCCAAAAATATTAGAATAGATTATGCTATGGTTCCCTGACTGTGGCCAAATGGCAGATAGATTTTTTTCATGATGTGACTATATGTAGGTAGCTCTCTGTCCTGGCTTTCATTAGCAGTAACAAAGATGATTTCAAAGGTCTTTGTTACATCACAGTTAATGTTTGTTTTAGAAGGTGGTAAAGCAACCCAAATCACCTATATAAACTAGAATTCCAAAAACACTGTTAATGAATGAAATCATTGTGTTCATTTCTTACTGGGGAAAAGGTGTTGGGGGGGACCAAAACCACATTCAGAAAATCTCTTTTTGCTTTTTTTTGGCTCTCAGCCACAGGTGAATGATAGCTGGAGTCATCTTTAGAAGGAATTTATCCAATAGCTAATTTTTACTCCTCTGTGGTAACAACATCCCACAGATGTGTTGGTCTATAAGGACAGATTCCTCAGATGTGGTGTCTGGCCAACACCAAAGCTAAAAAAGGTGCTAATGTCCCAAAAGAGGACACCCCGAAGTCTATTTGCTCCTAAACAGTAGAAATCTCACAGAGCCATTAGAGCATTTCTAAGCAAAGATCTTTTCTTTCTTCACGTAAAATACTTTTATCTAAAATTTGCAAACTACTGGAATAGTTGTGACTGACTGCACAATGAGGACACATTGGGCCTTTCTACAAGAAGGTGTCACATTTCTTAATTCTCTGAGGCCTGTCCTCTACTTCCTGTCTTATCTCATCTGAGCATTTCTCCAATTCCACCCCTCTTGATTTCTTCTGGAATAAGCTGCTGTTTACTCTAAAGGCAAAAGATGTATTATATTAAAATCATAAAAAATATTTATAAGATTTTCAAGATATCCCATAATTACAGAATATGATTGGCAGGGATCACTGGAGATAACTAGTCCAGGCTCCCTGCTCAAGCAGGGGCCCCCAGATCAGTTTGTGACCAGATGGCTTCTGAATCTCTCCAGAGAAGAAGACTTCACAGCCTCTCTGGGCAGCCTGTTCCAGTGCTCTGTCACCATCAAAATGCAGATTCTTTCTTTTTAAATAGCCAATTAGAATGTTATTAGAATATGTTATTCTATCCCAGTAGTTTTCACAAACCTATTGAATTATATCTTTTACACTTTTCTGGATAATTCAGCTGGAAGTTCAAGTGGCTACAGTAGAAGAGGCTATTAGACCACCACAGCCACAGACATGAAAATTAATAGGAGTTGTTCCCGTACTGAACCCACTAACCAGCTCTCAGTTAAGATAATTTTGCCTGGAAAGGTAGATCCTCAAAGGACTTCCAGATCTACAGAATCCATCACCTTCATAATTTCTACAAATTGTTATCCAGTTTCAGTGTTCAAAATCTTTATCTTGCTTCTCATTTAGACATGCCCAACTTTAAACTTCCAGCTCTCAGTTCTGATTAGACTCTTTTGGCTGGGTTAAAGAGCCCTTTAGGAACTGGTATATTCTCCCCACAAAAGTACTTACACAGACAATCAACAGAGTGACCTCCCAATTTGGGGTGCACATTTAAAAGTTTTACTGCTTAATTATTGGAGACAAGCAGCCAGGGATTTCATTGACTCAGGCGACCTTGTCATGGATCAGAGGCAGTGGTAGCACAGCTGAAAATAGAAGCAATCCTTCTGGGCTCTGCTTATGTGCACTGATCATAAGCTATCTGCCAGATAATATTCACAATTTTCTGGAGTACACAATCATGAGTGTATTGCTCAAGACATAATATGTTGTGCCACTAATTGAAGGTAGTTCCAGTGGGATGGGGAATGCAACCAAGAAGAAAGTTAGAAGGAAATTTGGCAGTTCTGCACTGAACTCCTCCACTGCAACAGACTTCTGCTCTGATCTCAGGCGTGTCACTTAAATTTGCCATGTTCCACCTAAAAATACAGCCCTGACAATACAGTGTGGGGAGAAGAGTGTGAGACACTGATTCACCCTGCTGTAACAGGAATACATGGCAACCTTCAGTGCAAGCGACATGAAATAACCTTTATGATCCAAATTTGTGTTACCTGGCTGCACCTAACACCACCCACTCTGAACATATGCATCACAAAATCTGGGTTTCTGAAAGTGCAGAAAGATGAGATTCCATGTTAAATTAAAAATAAGCATTTCAATGCTTGTATCAAGAACATGTGAACCATAACAGCTTAAAACACAAAGAAGTATTAATAAGTAAAATTTTATAGTTTCATTTGCTTTTTTGCCTTTGAATCAATTTTTGGTGGATATGGCTGATTATAGCAAATCCCCAAGGTAAACACAAAAGCCACAATTGGTTTCAATCTCCTGTTGCTGCTGAGGGTTTGCTCTGAGTAAGGACATGTAATGGCACATCAAATTAGAGGGTTTCAGGTTTCTTTTCTGTGTAGTGTTAATATTTAAATATTTCTTCTTTACTCAAAGTCCATAGATTTCTGGTCTTTATTTTCCGACTGGGTTTCTTTCATTCATCATCTCTGAGCCTGGATAGTGTTACTTTCGTATTCATGCCTTTACACACAGGGCAGTTGATTCTGAAAACGCAAATTAATAAATATATAAGAAGAAGACCCTGTGTTTTAAAAGAAAACATATCCTAATTAAACAGAGAAGTATCTATTTTGAGGAGCTTAGTCTGAGGAAAGGGTTTTGTATAGCTTGTTTGCTTTTTTTAAGAGTATTCAATAGTGAAAAATAAACTCCTAAGGCACTAAAGCTTGGATTAGAAAAAAAAAGGATTTTTAAGATACATAAGTGCTTCATTTAAATTTATATATTTATTTCTCTATCCAGATTAGGCTCTTGAATATCATATGCTTTTCTAGTTTAACAAACCCAATGCTGCATTATGTAACTACTCAAATGTGTCCCTTCAATGGGCAAGGTTTATTTCAAATAATGACTTCCTGGAGAAAAACACCTTTAAACAAACCCTGATGCAACAGCCACTTCTAAATTCCAGCTGAACTGTGCCTCACACTCCCCAGCGCTGCGTGGCCAGGCGTGAAGGAGTGACTGCCTTCTCCAGCCAGAGCTGGGCACTTTATCTACTGCCTTCACAGACATTTGTACATCCAAGAGTATGTTAAAGGAAAAAATACGAAGTAACAGCTTCCCCATCCCTTGCCTGGGTCATGGTTATGCCTTTCCCACCCCTAGGCACAACAGTGACACATTTTTAGGAGGATTTTACTACTCTCCAGGTACCATTTCTGGCCATGGCCACAGATCCACTGTGGCTCCAGCCCTCCGGACATGTTCCTATTAGAGCTGTGCATGCACACAAGTATGTGCCCTTGCAAATTGGTCATGTTAGATAAGAATTAGGAAGCACACTAGGTAATAGATCAGCTAATTATCTTAAAATAACCATGAGGAAATCTCGTTGGAGCAGGGTATCCCACCAGCTGTGTCCCAGCACGGACCAATAGCTCTCTGCTGGGGAGCATCAAGGCCTTTTCTTCTGAGGACTGGAAAGCACTTTAAAAATGATAATTAGATGCAGATCAAAGATATCCCTAGGAGCAGTCAGATATTAAAATCCCTGTTTTTAGCTCCTGTTCTGAGTAAGAGGAACCAAGTGTCTCTGTAAACTTGAAATTGGTCATATAGAAGGCAGAAGCAAGAATGGCCCCATGGCAGGAAACTCCAACTTGGGAAGATGATTTCTCATTATAAACTGGTGACTCTGAAGATGTTTGATGTTCTCAAAGTGAAATGCACACACCCTGAAGCAGTTAGGAATTGACCCCTCTTTGTAGAAGAAGGAGACTCATCTGCACTTTCTGAGGAGCACAGCCTGAGTGTCACATGCCTGTGCAAAGCCTCTGAGGTAGCACCTTGTCATTTCCATCTGTGGCAAGAAGGAAAAGGATTCTCCATCTACCAACATTCTCCACTGGGTATCTGATAATTCAGAAAGCTGTAGGAGTCTAAACATATGTATTGAATACAAAAAAAGAGGTTTTGTGCCATGGGGGCAACTGGACAGTCATTACCTTTGCCTGCAGAGACACAACCATCAGGCAGCACAGCTGGGAGCAGGAGCTGTTGTTTCCTACAGCAGTGCTCTAAGGAAAGCCATGTGCTGTTTGCAAGTACACAGTACAGTAGAGTTTGAGGTGGTCATTAGGTCAAACAGGTAACAGCAAATTCCGTTTCCCTCGTAATGATTTGTCTCCAGTTGAGTCTCAGGGCACTTGTAGGTGTTTGTAAAAGGATAATTCATCTTACAGATTTTTGTACACACATTATTTTCCTGGTTCAGAAATGGAAAATATTTGAATTTTTGATTTAAAAGCACTTGCTCTCACACTGGTCTTGACAGTCTTGTAAGGTGTAACTGAACTCTGAGATTTCAGGGCTAGAGCAGACCATAGGTGAACCTCCCCTGTGCTGCAAACACTGACATTCATTAGAGCTGAACAACAGCTGACCTGAAATACAGCATTGTTGTTGTGATATTCTTCCTCTGATCTCATTTCCCTTCAGTGTCTGATCAAACAGACGAAGACACCTTGTTTGTTTTTAGAGAAACACATAAAAAAGAGAAAAAAAATTTTGGTTTTTTGCTATGGTCAGAAAATTGTGATAAGTTGCAACTTTGTGACTCTAGTTGCCTCCTTATCTTCTTCCATAAGCATTTATGTTTTTTCAAAGCACTCCTAATAGGGGAGATTGAAAAACAGTGACTTTTTACACAGAGTGCTTGTCATTTTGAATGATGTTCCAGTATGAAAAATGGAAAATATATTAGCCATGATTTCATTCAGATATTCTCTTGATTATTTCCTTTTGAAAGTATAATTTTTTCTTTTCTTATGGCAGTAAGGAGAAGGAAGAGAGATATGGTATGCATTTTTTCTCCCAAAATTCTTCCACTTTCTCTGTCATCTTTCATCTTGCTATTGAAAGCAGAAGAAAAGGGATAGAGAATATGCAAAGAATGCACTCAGGAAAAAAAGGAAGACTTCTTTGAAAGTTTTCAGTCTAGGGAGAAAGGCTACTTTGGGGGGGCAAGAAGCTCTAAAAATGTTAAGTGAGTACTTCACAATTTGACATTTCAGACTTTGATGTCTATTGCTGTAGGGTAAACATTCGATAGATAATGCATTGGAAGTTTTGTCAAGCATAAATCTTAGATTAGTAAGATAGAAAGGTCATATATAGATTTAAGTAGAAGCATTAGAGACTATTGAAATGGTGATTATTTGAATTTTTGGTTTTAATAGTACCATGACCTACACATGGGAAAGTAGGCCCAGAGATTTATTATCAGTTTTTAACTGTAAAAATGTTATAACTTGCTTAGTGAAGGTGGAGGTCAGAGTTAAGGAAGATCATAGGATATTAAATTAAGAAAACAATCACTGTGGGGTCAATAGGACAGAAAGATCTTTTCAGACTGAAATTGTATAAAAAGAGGCAGAATGAGAAACTAAGTAAATTAAAAATAAATGAAAAAAGAGTTTATGGAATCCAGTGGGAAAAATCTGAGGGAAATAATTTTGAGCATGGACAGGGATGTCAGCACTTCTGCTCCTCAGTTCAGCCATTGTTTTTCTTGGTGACCACATTCTGCATGCTCTCAAAAAATTGAGTTTGCAGCTGGTTAGCCTCAGAAATGTGATTATCAGCAATGGGAAAGCATTAAGAAAGGACTACATGTAATGAATAGAAGGAAACACTTCCAGATGGTGAAATTAATTAGAAAGTGAAGCGTGAACATGGGGAATTTCTAAGAGCCTCACAGCAAAGGTCACTGAACATAGGACTGAACCAAGCATGGCAGATATCTGCTCAGGGACTTTTCATGGCCAGCTGTAGTTTGCTCTGTTACTCATGAAGAACCATTTTTTCTTTGGAGGGTGAAAAATCTTCATAGAGTTTATAGCAATAGTCTATTTCTACCAACATTAATCAGGTTCCCTGAGGGACCCATATTCTTTAAGTAACATGTAGGAAGTTTAAATCATTTATTCACCACACACAGCCCATACAAAAAACATAGGCTAAATGCAAAACAGCAGAAAGGACTTGACTACTTGACAAGTATGGCATGATTTCAATTGCCAGTCACAAGTTTCTGAAACATGGGGAGACTTCAGATGTTAGTCTCCTGAAGATCACCAAGACTCTTCTTTGAATTACCCTGTTGCAGAGTCTGTGGCTTTATTGCAGTCTCACCTGGGGTGTGAGCACAGAACATGATTTATCCATAAATTTTGCCTGGAACACACACATGTAGTGTGTGAGAAGCACCTGAGCAAGGCAAGGTGTCATAACGTCAACGCAATTCTTTTCTCATGCTGCAATTAAGCTTACAATAAGCCCCAGGCAAACTCTGCCTCATGTCAGAAGGATATCCAAAGTCTTCTTATAGCAAATGACACTGCACTAATGCACTGCGTAATTTACTCTCCAAGGGGTGGAAGGGGGATTTACAACAGCTAAAGATGTTCACGCATTAAGAAGATATCCATCCCTTTAAGTGCTCTGTGTTTGCAGGGACTTCTGGGAATGCTTCTGAAGTACAGTGATTTCCAGCATTTGTTCCCTGCACAAGTAATGTCTTACTCCCCACAAAATAAATGAACTACACCATGAACTTAAAATGAAGAGTAAATATTTCTCCACAACCAGAAACAAAGATTTTGGGGGAGAATCTAATGATCCTGGGAGAAAAAAATCAATCATTTCAATTTAGTTTCAACATGCACCACCTTTATTGTATATTGATTTTCTAGCTTCACAATCGGCTTCACACCAGAAAGTGAGATAGGATGGTGACCCACCTCCCTGCTTTACCACTATCAGCTTTTACAAAAATCCATGCTCTGCCACATCACTGGAGCAAATGTTACATATACATGGTTGCTAAAGAAACTTTAAAAGTAAAAAAAAACCAAAAAAACCCCAAACTTCATGGTCAATGTTTTATGACCAGACACCACAAACGGAAGCCAGTAACAAACAGCCAGTAAAAATGTAAGGCAGAAAAGAGTTTTAAGCAAGGAGGTGGCCAGCAATGCACTGGAAGGATGCAAAGGTACTCTTTGAAAGCCAATCTGACTGCTATTGATCTGTGTCTAGAACTGAGAAGTCAAAGCTAAGATGTGATAATAGGAACTGTGCAGGGTGCCTGTAGTTACATGGAAAAACTAAAATTTGCTTCTAATGCCCTTAGCGAAAGCCAAGGGATAACAACTCTCCTGGTTTTAACCAAGTTCTAGCAAAAACATGAACCAGTTCATGGAAGTTGGTTCTGCTACCAGCTATCAATAAATTCTCTTCAGCTGCAGCGCATAGATATAAGACTGGATCACATTTTCTTTATATTTTCATCTTTTATGCACCTTTTTTTTTTTTTCATGAACTAACCTATGAGTTTCTCTGGTTGAGTAGAGTAAAAGTAGTAGGAATCAGCTGGGGCAACTTGGTCTGCTGACATAGGCCCTGAATACATAATTCCTAAGATGCTAATCAACCTGAATTCATATCAGCTTGCCAGATTTTAATGGTATTTTTGAGGAGTAACTTCAGGACAAAAAAGCCCCAATGAAAACCCAGTAAATCTGTGCTGCATCTCTGCAGGATTTGACTACAAAATTTGTTCATGTCACACTGAAGATCAGATAATCCATTCAATATTTATTGCTATTTAGAGGGAAAGGTTTCCATCAGCCATTTAATAAAACTGCCAAAGTAATGGTCCCATGCAAGACTTTGGCAAAGATTTACTTGCTTTATGCTCTTAGTAAACTTTCTCACAGTATACCTAAGATCAATGCTTTCTACCTATATGAACCTGACAGAGTTTACCCTAATTTTTAAGAGATTTGTGTCGTGTGAATCACTAACAAAAGAGTCTGCTCAAAATCTCTAACAAAATTGTCTTAGCCATAACAGCAACACTGGCAGGTTAGTTTTCTGCTATTATTTCTGTCTTATTACAACACCCTTAGAGCAGAGAAAGTCACATGAAGAAGAAAAAGAAAACCTATCTAAACTTAATGTTTTTTTGAGATATTTGTAATTAAGGGACCAACAGCATGATTTTTGAAAGCTGATGTTGGCAATATTAGCCCCTTCAAAAGTGGATGATTAAAGTAAATGTTTTTATAAATAATCTCCATAAGAGAGCATTCCAGGATTAGGAAAAGAATAAGAATCAAGTGTGCAGATATGTAATATAACTAATGTCCTAATGCAAGGTAATGTTGATATTTCTGCTCTGTTTTCTCAGGATATGAAAGTGAAAAATATTCAAGTATATTAAAATATTGTGAATTTTAAATCATAAAAAATTTTAAAAATGTAGTTGATTATATTTATTATGTGAACTTTATATGTTTGTATACATATTTAGTTACACAAATATGTACATAGGAGCACACATTAACTTTGGAGAAGTTGGATGAAGCACTAGAGAGACAATAGGCAGACAAATTTCATGGCTGATGGGAAGACTTTTCCCTGTAGCTCTGAATCAGTTGGAGTTTGTTAGAGCATAAACACCCAATCTATTTTCAGTGTGAGAATGAAGACTGGAGGGTGGAAAGAAAACTTGCAAACATGAGAAAATGACATGAAGTTGACCAAAAGAGAATAAAAGTCTGGGGTAAACTTCAAACTTTCTGTCCCATCAAACATACAGGACACACTTTCCCCAGGCCTCTGTATCTGTTGCTGCAGATTTTGGAAGCGTTATAGCCTGGGGTAAAATCTTTTAGTAGGATGAACAGCCACTGAGTAATTCTCTTTCAGGTTTGCCAGCCAGCCAGATTTGCTTTCAGCAATGTGTACAGGGATCTCTAGCTTACCTGTGATTGTTTCTAGCTCTTCAGCTTCACAGTTTTCCTTTTAGCAGCTGGACCTCTCTCATTTGAATTTCAGCCTAATTATGCTACAAGATTTTGGCAAGCTGTGTCCATTCCTATTATTGCAAATGGGTGTCAGTGTATTGCAGAAGCCTGTCCAAGTCAAAGAAAAGAGTATTTGCTGTATTTTCTTTACTGAAAATTTTATAGACTTCTACATGCTCTTAAGCTTGGCTCAGCTAGTACATTGCCCCAAGTCTCTTAGCCTGAAATCTGCTGGTCAGCTTTATGCTTCTGGAAGCCTTGTTGAACATCTGGGCAGGAGAGGAGCTTGATAATTTTAAAATGTTCACTTTCCAGAGAAAAATTAAAATCTGAATGGCTTTAGAGACATTCAGGGTAGCTGAAAATTGGAATCCAGGTGGTGATGGATGATCCATAATATTGACCTAGCTGCATCAGCAGCACCTCCTGGAGGCTTTGGATCAAGTTTGTGCCAAAATTGTCTTTGGACACTGCACAATACTGAAGGTGGTTAAATGCACAGTGTAGCAACAAAATGGCATCAGAAAACAGTTAGAATGTGTCTGTGATAACTTACTGGAGAAGATTCTTTCTCGAGGAAAAGTCTGTGTATCAAAACAAAGGAACATTAGTCCATCAAATGAACATCTAAACACTATTATGTGGCCTTTGATAAAACATTTCATTACAATGTATTCAAAACAAGATGCTGAGATTTACCCAAAGGAAAATCAACTAAAAAATAATGGCTTTGAGATTTACACTAATAGATTTGGATATTATTCATAATTAAAGAATGAGACCGAGATCCTTTTCAACATGACTGCAACTGTTAGCAAAAGAAATAAAACATCTTTTGCATAATTTATTACCTTCTACTATTAGTCTTTAATATTAGTCTGGTTTTTTTTAAAACAATCACCTTGCATTTGCGCAAGCAAGAGTATAATGCAGCAAGTATATAATATCACAGAGGGTATGCCTTTCCTTAGAAAAGCTTTTATTTTTTTTTCCAAATACTGTGTGTTAACCATAGTAATCTAATCAGTCTGGTGGCCACTTAATCCTATCCAAGATTCTAACAGTCCTGTCCCTTAAAACCCTGCCTCATTAACCTGCCACATTTGCATATAAGGGAGCCCATCAATTAATGCAGCTCAAAATAAGAATCATTCAGAGCAAGTATTTCTGTACAGTAAGTGGGAATACAGACAAACAACCTCAGAGAACCCAGGAGGGAGAGCTGTTTGGAACAGCTGTAACTTGATTATTAAAAAAAAAAAAATTAATGGGTATAGAAACATAAAACCCACAAAGGCTAGAGTTTCTTTATGCATAAACAAACATTGGCAGCCTTGATGATAATGAATAGCCTTCCATGCCTAATCTGTTCTGTTTAACAGGTGGCATTTCATACTCAGGCTTCATCAATGGGATAATTTTCTTGTTAAAGAAAACAGATATTATCTTAGCAAATAACTGCTGCTTCCATGCATAACTGCCTTAGTAGGCTGAGAGGCAGGAGGGAAATCTTGGCACTATCAGTGCAATGCACATTTACTTGCATGGTGTCTGAGAAAGGCTGTCACGGGCTGCATAAAGAAAAGTTTCTGGGGGGGCAGCTTCTTATGTTTTCAGGTAGGTGCTCAGCAGCAGCCTAATC
Organism: Corvus hawaiiensis; assembly: GCF_020740725.1. Taxonomy (NCBI): domain Eukaryota; kingdom Metazoa; phylum Chordata; class Aves; order Passeriformes; family Corvidae; genus Corvus; species Corvus hawaiiensis. The sequence continues at coordinate 11,422,266 of NC_063220.1, read as the reverse complement.
TTGTGATGCAGATGGCCAAGTCTTCATCCAAGAACAATGCCTTTTAACTGGATGGGATTAGATAAAATACAGAACAAATTTTAAAGTCATTTGCAGTATAGCACCATTTGTAAATCCAAACTAAAAGTCAGAAATGTTTTGTCGACAAAGATACTGGAAAAGAGTCAGTCTCTTTCCCAGAAAGTTGACTGTCTGAATTAGCAGAAAAAAGGATAAGAAAAAATATTTGGTGCACTTTGCAGGTGCAAGAAATAGGTGCACAGTTGAAGCCAAATCGACTGAATGCTCATCTTGCCTTTTAACAGCAGAACACTCTTTTCTTCCCAACTATACTAGGTGCTGTATTTTGATGGAAATGATTGTATACTATGCAGATTTAGACTCAAAAGCTTCACAGAACTGTCCTTAGAGTTCAAATAGTAAGCAGTTTAACCAAAAGAATCACCCATCTACTTGTTTCCAAGTTTCAGGTGTCTCAGAACATTTTTCTGAGAGGTCTACTCTTGTGACTACTGATTTACATAAATATTCACAACTTCTGAAAAAGACTATCAGGAGGAAATATTCTTTTCGTTTCATGTTTCTTTGCTGTCTGCTCTCTGACAAGCAATAACATTATGCTTGGAAAGCTCAGTGATCCCCCAAATACCCAGGTGATCCCATGAACTGGTTGAAATTGGCCACGTGATCCTCCCACAGTGGTAGCTGACATTCATAAAGGTGTTCACTCAGCCAGCTCCTGATGCCAGAGTCCCTTCCCTTTTAACACTTCCCTGTCACAACACCACCCACCCAGCTCTGTTTACAAGATCTTTTGCTACAGAAAAATTGGAGTGGGCAATCCCAACAGTTGCTAATAAAGATACTTGGAGGGACTTGCCAGAACAACCAGTTGCTTCTGTTATCCATCACTGAGCTCATTGGCTTTAGCTAATCTTCTGCATTAGAACTGCTGATGAAAACCCAGCAGTTGCCAGGGAATAAACATTAGGAGGAAAGATGAGTAGTTTTATGCCATATGTTTAAAAATAAGGAGAAACTTGGACAGAACCATGCATTTGTAACAGAAAGCCCCAGACTGCAGAGATGGCACACGAGTGCATCATGCATGTGCCACAGCGGCAGTTTTGACAGAAACTGCATTAATTCTCAGAAGAGGAAGATGAAGAAACACCTTTTTCCAAGGGCATTAGGAGAAGTGGTGATTCAACTTGACATAAATAGGTAGAATAAAATCAGAGATTGTTCATTAGTAAAGTGACCATTAGCAGAAATCAATTGCTGCCCAGTCTGCATTTTCAATGCAAACTTGTCTGATTCTAGTAATGGGAAGGAGGCTGAAAATTTAAGTGCTCCTGCTGATTTGAAACCCAGAAGTCTAAAGTAATAGAAAATAAACAAATACTGTCATTAGCTGATTGTTTGGGATTTTTTTCCTACTTCAAACCTGAAACATTGGTTTTCTAACTTGGCTGGAACTTCAGTGGGAAATTAGGAGGAAAAAGAAAAAAATGAAATCAGAAGATAACACAAGACTCTTCTTAGTGGAAGTCATTCATGATTTAAGATATCACCAATGTACCAATCATAGTCTTCCTTCATAATAAAATTAGATCCAGTTTCCTTGTATTCTACTAAACATAGAAGCTATACGGTATTTCAGCAGATCTCTTTTAGCTTTTGGACTTGCCCAGAAAAGGGTGGAGAAAAAAAGTGTGTGGGGAATTTTTAATATTCATAATGAATAAGTGCTAACTTCTAAAGAGAAGATATTACTTTTACATTCCTTACTATTGGTGGAGTAAGTGGTTTTTGCTTTATCTTTTATGTTACCTGTGGGAAACAGAAAAAGGTGGAAAGGCTCTTAAGTGTGAGAAAAAAAGAAGGTTTTAGAAATAAAAGAATTTAGGAATCAGCTCTGGCTGTGAAAACTTGAAGATAGAAGAAGATAAAATCATATAGCAAGCAAGGAAATTAAAACAATGGTTAGAGTTTTTAGGTTTGGCTGAGATAGGTTTTGAAGTTGTAAAAAATATGCTTAGCAAGATAAGTTTAAGCCTAATAATGGAATATTGTGCGTTATTACATAAGGCATAACGAGCAAGTGTTGTGTACAGCAGATGTACTTGTGTTACTGAAGATTGGTTAAAACAGTTGTCTGTAACTTCTAGAAACATGCTATTGGCTGAGAAGCTTTTAAGAATGCTCTGTAACAAGGAAGTCTTTGGATATCTGTGACAGCGTGAGCTTTGTACCATTTCTGTCTCAACTTGGTATGTGAGACTGATAACGGAATAAAATAATAAAAAGGCTCCTGGAACGCCTGTCCGGGCTCCCCGTCCCATTTGCTCACCAAAAAGGCTGACATTACCCTTCCAGATCAAACAATTCATGGGAGAAAAAAGGGTTCTATTAAGAAAAACTCCCTCTTGCTTCTAAGAAATGCACAAAGACTGTAGAAGGAAAGCTAGATTTTACCTTTTCTTCTCTTCGCATTGTCAGAAATGAAATTTTGATTAGCATGAAAATGACAAACTTTCATACCAGAAGAAGTCTAACTGTGTGCTTTTGTATTTTAGTAGAAAAGAAAACATAGTAGGTTTTTGCACCCACTTTCTTTTCAAACCTCCACACACACACGCATGTGAACACAGACAGATTTTTCCTGTTTTTTCCCTCAGTCAGATAAAGGGATGTAGTTTCTGCCTCTCACCCAGTTTTTCACATGATCCACTGTGACCTGTACTTTAAGGATGGAGAAAGCCACAACTTCATCTCTTGCTTTACCAATGCTGTGAAAGCAGCTGATACACGACAGTCCCAAAGGCACAGAGGGCACTTCAGCACTTCTCAACAGAGCAGTTCATAACAGCCAATACTCCCCCAGCTCCCTTCACTTTCAGGAGAATACAGATAATCTCCCTGAGCCATCAAATCAGTATCTCCTGCTCCTCAGTGCCAGTTCCACGCCAAACAGAGTTTGTATGCCCGGCATGGGTCTAGGATGTTATTGCCAATATCAAGCCAGAAAAGTCTAATTAATTCATCTCTGAGACCACAATGTAAATTAGGGACTGGCTCTGTTTGACTCTACAGGATGTTCTCACAGCTGTCTCCCCCTTCCCAATCTGTTTCACCTCAGAACAAGAGAACTGCAAGGCTAGCCAGTGTACATGCTGAATTATGCATTCAAATTCCTTGTGTTTAAAACTCTAAAAAAACCTTAAAGTCCTAATTAATCCAGAAACTGCACAATGCATCTCCCCAAATCTCAACTTCCAGATTGCTCTCTCTTTGAATGAGCCAGCAGTGTGACAGTAAGCATAACTAAGATGGCAAGAAACTTGGTGATATGATAACTTCTAACCCATTTGAATAATCTCATTAAATATTGGTCAGGGAAATATCTTGGCATAGCAGACCATAGGAAGCACCCACTAGGATAAAAAAAATACCAATGTGTATTCCCCATGTGTGTCTGTGGTAGGAAAACAGACTTTAGCTGAATTCTGTGATGCCCCATCGATCTTATTGTATACAGAGAAATGCAGTCGTGCTCTTTAGAGAGGTAACAGCCCCTTGCAAAAAAAGATATATGACATCGTTTTTTCAGAACAAAGTTGAAAGCTAGAAATCCAAGACAGGAAAATTCCCTGGATTTTTCTCCTGTTTTTTCACACAAAATTACTAAGTTTTTTTTAAAAAATAACGATGTTTTATTTATTATTTTGTTGATTTCTACTAGACATAAGAATGCCTGTCATATGTCAGAGCATGTTCTGAAACTGAAAAGATCATTCCAAAAGGAGAAACATATTTTTGTTTTGTTAAAAAAACTTAAATAATATATTTATGTAAAGATTTTCTCTCTAGAACAGATCTTCTATATGCTGTGTTACTTTGGCTGTTCAAATTTGGTGAAGAGTGGAGATGGAAGGCAAACTGTTCCAACTGAAATAAATAAAATTCTATCCAAGATTCTCACTTTATGTGTATCACTCCCTCTTTCCTAACATTTCTCTATACTAGTATAAAAGGATAAAAAAACAACCCAAAATTCAACAGTTTTCTGTCATTTATATCATGCATTGCACACTTATGTGTGTTTGACACACGTAATACAAGCTGGAAAGTTTGTTGTGTGATGATGGCATCTGTAAGTAGGATGAGTGTGAGCTCCATCTCAGAACACTCAGCAGCTGTAATGAACCATTCCTAACATATCACTGTCTGTCCTGGCATCAGATCTGAAGGCGGCCTCATTCCCAGCAAGACCAAGGGAAGAAGGTGACACCACGAGTTGCACCCTTCAAGGCAACCCTTCGCACTTGCAGGAGGGGTGTTTGCGCAGTCCCGCTTTGCTCAGATCCAGCTCTTCCTCCACACATCAGGCCTGTCCTGAGAACCACAGCCTCAAATGGGCCCTCACAGAGGCACTAATCTTTTTCTCTTCCAGGATTTCTGCTGCCAACTACCCAACCCTTTTGGAAGGTTCCTGGAAAAAAAGACTTTGATATTTTGTTATTGCAAGCTGAATACACTGTTAGAAGGCACCTTCCCCAAACACAGCTGTCTCTGGAGGCCTCTGACATGAGATCTTTGGCAGCTGGGTGCTTGGCTTGGCTGTCATGAAATCCCTCACATGACAGTGTAGCAGCCACCACACGACTGCCCATTAAAGGTGTTTGTTACATTTATTTTCCTGACTATTTCTTAATAATATATATTACATGGCATAATAATCGAGTTTCATGTGCCAAATTTCTGGGTATCTGATGAAATGACACTGCTTCCAAAAGAGCAGCTTGTAGAGGAAAGAGACTAGAATCAGACTGAACTTCTTGGCTGAATCTAATCCTGAACTGCCTCTGGGCCCCCAACACATGCCTGAATTACAGAAGCCATTTTCTCACTCTCCTTTCTTAGCTTTTGTAATATCTTTCAAGGTTGTTTGCTCACAAGAGGACAAAAATCTGAGTTATGCTAGAGAACATAAAGGTGGGGATGCTTTGTTATCTGTGGGAGCTGGCATAATGGGAGACAGAATGGGAAATTAGCAGTGAATGCAAAAAAACAGAAGAAAAATATACAGTCCACAATGAAGACAAGAAATCATGACAATTAAGTCCTGAAATTCAACATTTATCCAGTGTCACTGCTGATTTTTTTTTGGTTTTTTTTAAACTTGGATTTCTTTTTAACCATTGTTTCAAACTCAAAGTAGTTTATTAGAGAACTGCAAACACGCTCTTGGCTTTCCAGCCTGTCTGTAGCAATTAACTTGGACAGCAGAGCCAGGGCCGGGACAGGAGTCCCTGGTGACCACCTGAACCCGTCTCTCTTATCCCATTCAGATGTTAATGGGGTGCACAGGAAGCTAGTCTGCACTTCGATATCATGTTAGCAAATCAAAATGCCTTGTGACAACAGGAATACCCCATGGTATTAGTGACTTTCTGAAATGTCTCATTAGATCTTCGTAGCTGTGTAAATTAAACAGGGTCAGGTTTGGCAGAACCAGACATGGCTCCCCTGAATGCTGATTGCCTTCAGCTGCAGAAGCAAGGCTGGAATGGAGCATCTTTGCAACCATTTTTCTGGTTCCAGAGCTGTCTTATCCAGGTCAGAGAGGTACATGCATGCACTGAACATGTGTGTGAAGGGGCTGGAGCACAAACTGAGGAGCAGGTGAGGGAATTGTTTAGGAGTAAACAAGAGGTGGGGTTGTTTAGCGTGAAGTTCTTTAGGAGTAAAGGAGGCTCAAGGGTGATCTTATCACCCTCTACAACACCCTAAAAGGAGGGTGTAGCCAGGTGGAGGTCAGTCTCTTCCCCCAGGTAACAAGTGGTAGGACCAGATGAAACAGCCTAAAGTTGTACCAGGGGCCATTTAGAATGGATATTAGGAAAAAAATTCTTCACTAAAAGGGTGGCCAGGCTTTGCAGCAGGCTGCCCAGGGAAGTCGTAGAATCACCACCCCTGGAAGTGTTCAAAAGGAATCTGGATGTGGCACTTGGGGACATGGTTTAGTGGTGAACATGGTGGTGCTGCCTTAATGGTTGGACTTGATGATTTTATAAGGTTTTCTCCAATCTTAGTGATTCTATTTGATTCTATGGTGGAAGAAACTTAGGGAAGAAGTGAAACAGTAAGAAGGTCTGCCAGATGAAAGGCTAGGCCCCTAACACTATTCCCCCATCCTTTGCAGAGATCTGCCATGACCCTTTAAACCAGTCACCTCTTGTTTTCCTAATTTCCTCCCGTCAGATTTGTCTTTCTAAAAGTCTTGATAACTCATTTTTCAATGCACATTCCCTCATATTTTATTTACCCTTCTAGTTATGTATCTAGTTAAGTAAGTTTTGACAGTTAAATATTCTCTCCTTGTCAGAGCAATATTAATGTATTCTGGGAGAGACCAGGTTGATTTCAGTATTCTGAACTTATCCTGGAAGACTAACCTAATCTTGATGTGCATCAAAAAGTGCTTCCAGTTCCAGGACCATGAAAGGGGTGAGGGACCAGCTGGAATTGCAAGCACTAAGTCAGAACCATCCTGAGTAGATTTCAACCTGAATCTCTTGCAGAATTGAAAAGCAAGAGAAATACATCGGAGGTTGGGTTACAGGTAGGAAAAAGGTCTGAGTTAGCCCAGGGAACGGTTTAAAGAATGTATCAGAGAGAGTCCAAAAGCAAAGGGAGGATTAATTCAGTCACAGGGTGGAGACTGGGAGTCAAAAGAAAGGATAGGTAGAAAGGATGGTGCAAACTCCTGTGTGATCCCTTCACCCTCTCCTCCTCTTTCTTGTGACTTAAAAATGAGCTAAGAACAGCCATAAACAGGAACAGCTTATGAACACTTGTATATTACTTCAACTCAGGTAAGCATGTGTCTCTTATCTTAAAGACACAAGTTCAGTCCCCTGATAATACTCCATTACCGTGATATGGGAAAATGACACGGTTTTATTGCCTACATAGGCTTCTGCAGCAGGGAGTGTATTCTAACAGGAGTATCTACAGCAGTTCCCACAAGCACTTATTTCACGCTGTCACAGTGTTTCCACTTCTATGATTGCATAGGTTCTCCTGTGGCAAGGGCCTGGCATGAGGAGCGTGGTGAATTGCATGGTGTCAGTAGGTAGACATTTTTCATAACTCTCCATTTAGTAACCGAGGACTCAGCAAGGTGGGAGATAAAAAATTTCCAGGGCTGCTCAATTACTGATGTCGTCCTACCAAGAAGGAAAGCAGCTCAGCAAGGTAAATGGTCCTGGGCCTTGGCTACACTGCTAAAGATTGAAGAGAAACATCTAAAGAAAAATGGGAGTGTCCTGCTGAAAATGGCTACCACAGCAGCAAGTCATCAAGAGAGATGAGCCCTTTCCTCTTGTCAACAAAATGAATGGTGCAGATGGCTCTGTTTAAAAGGGAGTTTGCACCATAGGATGAAAGATTGTCCAGCCGAGAGCCTCAATTAACAGAGGTGACCAAATCATTTAATATACTTTAAACATGGATCCTCTGCTTCCCTTTCAAAAGAGTTGACAGGTAATTAACTAAAATACCTCTCATCATTTTCTATCAATGTAGATTGTGACATGGTAAAGTTCGTGTTTTAAACTAGGGAATAGATTTAGACAGTGAGGTCATGAATTGCAGATCTACAGACCTACACATTCAGTTCACCAGCTCAGGCGGGAATTTGGCTTGAAGGCTGAATCTGAATTTTGGTATCTTCTTTTAAATGTAGAGTAAAGCTGTGAAATTCAAGTCAGTAGCAGAACTTTTACAGAGCTCTGTAGGTGTATGGATCCATCTGCCAGAGGAGGACCAGCTTTATTTCAAGCTCAGAATAAAGCTAGGTATATTAATATATGAAAACAGCAACAACTCTGAAATTTGCTTTACTGAACACGTTGCCAGAGTTTTGCGTGTTCAGATCCAATTTGTATAAGACTGGATATTTTTACTAAAAGCAACTTGAGTTTGTCTTTAAGAATGTTCCTCAGAAGTTCCCAGGCCTGAAGACTTGTCTGGCAATTCAAGCAAGATTTTCACATCTCCATGCATAGGGCAGGAAATTTGTGGAAAGACCAGCAGGAGCCTCCTGGCCAGAGCTCTGAAGCTGCTGTGAAAGCTAGGAGATATTTGAGACAAACATGGAAAACATTTTCTAAAATAAAAGATAATTTCAGAATTTGGGAAGAGTCTGTACTGGCTTTTTAGTTTTGGGGTTTTTGTTTTGTAAAGTTAGAGCAGAATAGCTCATATATCTGTCAAGACTAAACAATGAGGAGAATGTCTCAACTGAATACTACATATTATGTATCTGTCAGAAGCTTTGATTCCTTGAAACAAGTGAGCTCTCTCAGTGTTTTGATTTGCCAAATTTATCTGTCTCTTTCTGATAGAGACATGGGAATCTCGGCAACTTCAGTTGACTCAGAAAAGGGCATTTAATACGTTAAAGCAATGGCTTTCTTGGCAGGGGTTTCTTTTTTTTTTTTTTTTAATTTTTTTTAATCAGAGAAGTAATTCAAGAAAGAGCTTAGGTGTAAAAGCAAGTACATCCATTGCACTTATGACTGTATGCAACAAAGGAAAAAATCCTACTCATCTCCTGGACCTGGCACTTGCAAAATGCCACCTAGGAAACTTGATACAGCATCAGTTCAATGAAAGTGTCCCTGTTCCTGGGACCTTTAACCTTCTGAGCAGCACGACTCTGACATGAGATATGGTCTTTCACACGTGCATGGATGAGAAGTTCCAGCACCCAAAGAATCTAGAGCAGACCCATCTATTGCAGAAATGCACAATGAGATCCATTTGGTAGATCCAGCTTGCAGAAGTCTAGACTAGGATTAAATTACTAATTTTTACAGTGAGGGTGGTTAATAGTTAGATCAATTGTCAGAGGAAATACAGCAGCTTTTCCAGTGCTGAGAGTCTCTAAATCAAAACTGAGTGCTGAGAAAATGATACCGTCGTAAGAACTAGAATCAGCAAAATGTTTCCCACATAAAATTAAAATGCATGTTTTGCATATAGTAGTTATAGCAGTCCTTTATGGTTTTAAAACACACAAATATTTAAGAGGAATCTAACTGCAGGCCCTTATTCAGCAGAGGGAATATTTGAACTACACATTTCAACATTTGAATAGCCCATGTAGAGCTCTCATTTGCCTCAGCTAATGTGCTGCTCTTGCTTAATCCGAAACAGTCATTCTGTGGGCTCTAGCCCAGACAAACTGCAAGGTATTTAGAAAACCAGCTCCCCTGATGTTCAGTTGGGTTTCAGTGTCCAGTTTCCTAAAGCCTATTAAAAGCTTGATGGCTAAATTAACTTGCTGCCTATAATGGAGGAAAATAATGGAATAAATGCTTCCAAATAAACAGTCCACATCACCAGCTTCTGATCTCTCTCACAATTTTTTCCTTTGCCGTTCAATCAAAAATTAGAATCTGGCCTGAGAGGTCTGCAGCAACAAACCTTGGAGTAGAAAATTCCTGAAAACAAGAAAGGACATCCCTGCTTGGTAGTGGTATTTCTCATCCCTATCAATGTAGTTTAAAGGCATCTTGATCTTTTTCACTCAGCCCGTGGCCGTTTAACTGCTATGAATTGTTACAAGTTGCTTCAGCAAGCCAAGTCTTCTAGAGGACTGTGTGTTGGCAAACATTTAAAGAAACTGCAGCATATTCTGAAAGGCACTAGGCAGAAATAAAGGCAGTGGGAGGTCTGTGTTCAACTCCCCGGTTTGGAAATCTGTTGGTGCACAAACTTACAATCAGCTCCCTGTAAGTTTTCATTCAGACTGAAATCTGTCCGAAGTCGATCATGCAGAAGGATATTTGGCATAAACAAAGGGGTTTCTGTCCACTTGTGAGGAGTTTATTGTGCATAGAAATGAATAAAAAATTCTACCAAAAAAATTTTGCTACCAATGCATTAACTAGAAATATAATAAAACTGAGGGTAGAAAACAATGGCAGTCTAATTATGTCAATGCTTCCAGATGCTCAGGTCCTGAAATGAAAATTACTCCTGAATTACGTGCCTCTGCCTTGCACCAAAGCAAAATGTTGGATCTGAACCATTCTGAACTCAGTGTCTCCCCAAAATTTCAGATAGGTTAGGGTTAGGGTTAGGGTGGTAGATGAAGAAAACCTTTCTGCGTTAGGAGAAGATCCATGAATGCAGTCACCGTTTCCTGACACTGCAGGTAAAATGACTCTTCCAGTAAAACATTTTTCCTCTTCATCTGGCTACTATTCTGGTCCCAGCTGTGCTATTGCAGCTGCTGTAATAAAAAGTGAATATATTGGGGGAAGATTTTTATTCCATAATGTTGTATTCCAGCTCTAGTCTTGAACATCAGTATTTAAAGTGGTACCTAACTGCAGCCCTGATGTTCATTTTATGACAGCACAGCAAGTTACCACCCGTCAGCTGCCTGCAGATACCTTAACATACCCCTAGGGCCTTATAAAAGGCACTACTTTCTTGAAGGTTGCTTATACTTTTAAGAATTTAACCATGCTATAATAAGTACAAATGTTTATTTGATGTTGATCAACTGATGATAACATGAATGTAAGACATTGTGTCACACCAACTAAACTTAGGCACAGTACACTTTCCTTCAGGTTCCACTTTTGACCACTGACAGGAGCAGGATACTGAGCTGGAGGCACCGTTGGTTCGAATAGTTTGGATATGGAGTGGCTAAATCACAGGCATACACCCTAACAAAGAAAGGAACTAAGACCACTTGTGAAAGGGAGTATTAACTAGGAAAGGGGAAAAAGTAAATATAAATTATTCTAAAGTTGCTAACTATCCATCTGCTGATCCATCTTGTCATTTCCAGTTCTCTCTGCTGCAGGTCAGCTCTGAGCTAGAGATCTCAGTGCTTCACACTTGTGATGCTTCTGCAGACAGACTGTACTGCTCTCTCCATCCTGCTGGTCAGGGCAGGGGGTTTGCTCTGTGTAAACAGATGGATTAGAGATTTGTTGGGCTTCAGTGAGACTGCTATTGCCGTTCTCTAACAGCATCTGTTAAAGAAGCATTAAGGCAAATGGCTGTGTTCTAGAGAGGAAAATGGGGAAGGCAGTCATATAACACTTGTTAAGAAAAAATTTCCACCCCTCCATGCTGCACCTCTTTAGCTGCTAAAGCTAGCACAAAAATCCTAAGAAAGTGTTTTGGCTCAAGGGGAGCCTCAATGCCCTACATACAAAGTAAATCTATGATTTGAAATTCAGCTATGGAAGGTGACGGGTCTACTGTCTCCAGCTCCCTCTCCTCTCATCTTTCTGAGCTCTGACCACCTCAAATATTTAGCTTAAATGGCCAAGGCACTCATTACACAAATATTAGATTTATCCTACACAGGATCAGTATGGAAATAAAGACACTTTACCCTCTGCATGATACAGCTATGCAAAGTAGTGGTCCAGGTTAGCAAGAGAATTTTTCCCATATTTTTTAATGGTCAGCCATGGTTGGTGTTCATAAAGCTTCCAATTTGTATTTTCAGATGCTTCAACTTTTGCATTTTGGCTAGATGCTCTAGGACTCCCAGGCTGATAAGTCTGGCTGAGATACCTAACCTGGCTCCATCCCCTTATGCTTAAATTCATTCCTCATCATTCTAAAAATACACCTACATTCATCTAAAGAGGAGAAAAGAATAAAATCGTCCTCTTATCAACTTAGTGGAGAGAAAATCCTTTCTGTCAGCTAAAAAGACCACACTATCTGGGCATTTGTCACCATCAGCACAGCACACTTTGGGAATTCATAAAATATTGTTTCCCCCTTAATTTCTTATTAGATCAGCTTTCAAAAGATTTGTATTAAACAAGCAAGAGGAATTGTCAGTGCTAGGGGCTGTATGCATGCAAACTGCCATCATGGAGAATGTACAAGTGAAGTATACCACAAAAAAAACAGCTGGAGAGAGTTTCAGATCTTTCATAATCTTGTCACTGGTGGAGTAAAGTCACCTTCTTCATTCCTTTCAGTGAAGTGGCAGCACCCATGGATTTAGGGCAAATTCAGTTTGAAAATTGCTTTTTAACTCATTTGTATTCTCAAACTAGATAGATGTGGTTTTTAAACCAGGTAGAAGAGCTCACTTTTAGGGGAAATTCCTAGCATGTATTTGAGGAGTACAAGCTCATTTTAGCCAGGGGAAAAAATTGGGGAGAAGCAGGCAGATGATGTCTGAGAGTCATGGCTATTCATGGAGTGATCTAGCAGACATCTCCAAGGGGGTGTCAGGGACAGGATTTGCCATTCTATTTAAAGATGACAGAGGGAAATAGAGAATTATAGGTCGTATGTTATGTATTAGATTTAGAAATTTTATAATCAGAGTAAACAATTATCAAAATTGGCTGAAGACAGCCCAGAAAACCTGCTTTTCTTAGTCAGCAATTAATACAAAAATCCCTTGCTGTACCTGTCTGTCTCATATTCTGCCATAAAAACTGTTGGTATGTCTTATGTAGCAACAAGGAGAATGTCAATCTAAAACTTACTCCAGCTTTAAAAAGTCTTGTGTTTTAATAAAAACCTTTGCTGACAGCTCTCTGGCTGAACTCAGCTTCTTTTTTTGTACACTGAAGTCTCATACAGATACTGGCATTTCAGAGGAAATTTAGCTTGCTGGGGGTGCACTTCATCTTTCTATTATTTAATTTCACCCTCTGCTTAACGGATTCCATCTGCCATACTCTCCTCACCATGGACATTTTTTATTCCATTTTTCATCCACACACTGATCATTGTATGATTTTGCTTTTGCTTAGCCAAAAAACCCAATTGCAATGACCCCAACATCCCAGAAGTCAAGACATCAATATAAGTTTGGAATGAAAGCAATATTGACTGCCAACACTTCTATAATTCCTAGCAATCAACTCCAATCTCTTCTCTCTTAATGATAGATAGATAAAACATTTGATTTCACTTTTCCAATCTATAGAGGCCTTCACCATCCTTTATAACCCTCAAATTCAAGACAATTAGGACTTGATTAAATCCTATCATCTCTCAGGTCTCTTAAGCCAACTAATGTCTTCTTGGAGAAGCCAAGTAATTTTGCAGCTTCTCCCATTACCTCCCCCTGTTCTGGTTCATGAGCATTTCTGGCTCTAAGCATGAGTTTAATTAAATGTACTTGACATCCAATATAATTGAAGAGATGATTCTAGACCTTTAAAGTAGAAGCTTTATGTTTTTATTAGCAATTTGGCTAGAAAAAAGCCCCAACATACTTATACATATTTTATATATACATTCATATTTGCATTTATATTTGTATCTTTACTTACTTATACACTGTATACATGTGACATATATATATATGTATATGTAATACAAATTCACAGGTCTCCACTTTGTCCTGATTCACATCTCTACACTGGCTCCATGCATCCAAACTGATTTCCCCAAGAAAAGAGCTAAATAGAAAGTCTGATCCAAATATGTTTCATACATACTAATGTATGCCCCAAACTATGTGGCAGTCACACCATAAATACCTGACACACATTCACCTTCATAAGTATTGGTTGGGATTTCCCACACCCTCAGGACACATACTTTATAAAAGACTGAGTCCCTAAACAGTCAGCTCGTTACCGACACTTCATTCTGCTTCTGTGACAGCCCAGCCACGTATCCTCAGCCTTCCTTTCTTTCCAGTTTTAATCCATTTTTACTTTTTAGTCATCCTATATTATTTTGGCAACACCTTTAAAAGACAACTTCAATATTTTCTCTCTTTACACTGTTATTTCTGTAATTCTTTTAGCTTTGTATTCCATGTTAACACTTGCACCTTACATTCAGCACCAATATAAGGGTGGTATGAGCTGAGATCCTCAGGTAATAGCCTTAGGTGAGGGTTACACTGGGATGCAAAGGGTCTGTTTCTGCATCACAACAAATTTTCATGTCCTAAAAGAAGAGCAATATCTGCTTAAGATCTTCAAAACCTTTGACAATGGCCATCAATGGCTGTTGATGGTCCTGGCCAGGCCGAGGGGCAAAATCTGCTTAGGTAAGAGAGTCTGAGTTCTGAAAATGTGCTGAAAAAGGTTTGCATGGGAGGGGAAAGTTGGACACAGGCAGTCCCCAAGGTCTCAAATAGATGGTGCACATGAGTGCCCTGATCCTTTTGGCTCATATGGCAAGAGGACAATTTTGAGGAGACAGAAAGGAGCCACCAAGCATAACAAAAATATGATCTTATTTCTGTTGCATGCAAATGAAGAGAGAAAGACAGAATTTTGTCTGTCAAGTTGTGCCCACACAAGAAGTGAACTTGCTCCCTGTTAATCCCAGAACCTTTGGTAAGAAGAGCTTGAAGAGCCCAGCTGTGTCTTGTGTTTTCCCTGTAAAATATCTATGAGCTTTTCTTCCCTGCTCTGCTCCTGAGAGTTCCCCGTTGCCCAAATGTGGTCATACAGGGCTAAGCCTGCAGAAAGAAAACATGGGATTGGGGCTATTTTTAGTGATCAAATCATAGGCTATCAGTCTGCAAGGTAGAGGAATCCACCTAGAAGTCAGAGGAGCAGTATTATCGGACATGAGAGAGGTCAGTTTGCAGTCAGGATCCATTTATAAATTGTTCGTAAAGAGCTGACAATTGACTGAGCAAGGTTTCAATAAGTGATTGCACTTCATTAATAAGGTTAAGCAATTATGACATGGAAACATTAGTAACAAATACTAATTGAATTTCTAATATGCTCATAACAGTACGTATTATAAATGGCATAGACTTATAGAGAATCAGCATTAAATAACACCTGTTAAACTCCATGTGGCTCCTCACTCTTCCAATAGCCTCATTGATGTTACTGTTTTATCCTATCAAGAAGACACAGCAAGGTAAGAGAGAGGTTTGTCTGTCCTGTACTGCAAAGGAGAAAATGTTTCTGGCTTATGTGCACCTTGAGGCACACTGCTTTTCCAATAGCAATCATCCCAGAGGCAAAGCATGGTCCAACAGTCAAATGTGCCCTCTTGGTCATTGGAAACATAGGTCCAATTTCCTGCTCCACTACAGAACACTTGTAAGATCTTAAGAAGGTTGTGCTCTTTCTGTAATACCTAAGATACCATTTCTCCAAGGTGAATCTGTTCCAATGTTTTGAACTGGGGACCAAAGCAAGGATCTTGCTTGGATACAGCAAAGAAAGCACTTCTGGAAAAAAATTGAAAATCTTAATTTCAGGGGAAACTGTCATGCTGTTCTTATCTCAATAAAAATCAGCATGCCATATTGAAACCTACATTATATTTCTTTTAACTTTGTTAAGAAATGACAGAAATATAGGAATAAAAAGTGAAAGAAAGTCAAGCTTGGTTTCCAGCATGTCAGAAGACTGTGTGATGATTCTTTAAATGAAAGGTCAATTGAAACCAACCTGGGTAGGAACTATAGACAAGTCTGTTGTCTAAAACAATTATGCATTGCCTCTAGCTGTGCACTGGGTCCAGATTATGTATTTGTTCTTTTCCATCCCAGGTTACTGTGATGTTATACAGAGTCCTGAGACAAAACTCTGAAGAGCTTGATGCAAAGCCAAATTGCTCTGGGGTAAAAAATTGCCTTTCCCTTTGACACAAAACAGATGTCTCTGAGCAGACAGGAAAGGATGAAAACAACATCGGTAATTGTGACTTTGCAAAGGAAGGCTCCAAGGCCAGCTGACTTAATTATGCTAATCACCCTATCAATCTCAATGGAAGAGAGATTGTAATCCTAAAAATATAGTCAGTTAGTGAGGCACCAAGAAAATTCCCAGTTTTCTTGCCTTTACTAAGGCCACTGATCACATGGCATCATTATAAAGGTATCACCTTGCTTCAGATCCATTCAAATGCCCAGGTGGAGATGGCTGGCACTGACTGCTGCAGGAGATAATGAGGTGGCTCCTAAAGCTTGTTATGCAAAAATCTCACTGAGGAGAATAGAGACAGAGAAAAACTTTTGTTAAACTTTAAAAAGGCTGTGAAAAAACACCGCTCTTTGCTTATATTCTGCCCCTTTCTGGCTCCCTTGTGAAATTCTTCCCACTTTTGCGTAATATCAGGTAGTAATGTAATTCATACCATGGAAAGAATATGAAGCCTGAGCCCCTTGAGGAATGGTGCTTTAACTCGAATTTCAAACCAAGAGCTGTTATTAATAATGGAGGTGACTTTTTCTGAAGAGGCACACATATATCTCAGTTCTCTGTAAGTTCTAAATGAGGGAAACACCTGTGAGCATGGAGGGGTTAAAGGCTGCTATTCCTACCTGGTAATGAAGGAGGAATGGGAATTTGATTTGACACATGATCAAGCTTGTTCCTACTATCTCAGAGGGATATACTGTGACTGACATATATTAATTCTCCAAAGGGATCACTCACGTTTACTAAAAATGCTTACATAGGACAATATCTGCCCATATATACAGCAGGGGAAGAATCCCCTCCACTCTTTGAAAAGTGTATTTCCATCTCCATTCTCCTCTTCAGCTGCCTGATGAATGTAGATGGTGCATGCAGTTTTGGCTCCCATCTAATTTGTTCCTTTATGTCTCACCTTTCAGAAAAAGTCCTACCACTTCTCGTCAGCTCTGATTTGGTCATGTTACAGACTACAGCACAAATTTAGCAAAAACTGAGTTGTGTTCCTAGCTTTATAGTCTGTTTTACAGAATCACAGAATATGCTGAGTTGGAAGGGACCCACAAGTATCTTCGAGTCCTTTGTGAAGAAGTACAAGTGAGTTAAAATAGAAGGTCACCAGAGACTATGTGGATGAAGGGATAAATGATAGGACATGCTTATTCTTCTCTCAGCTTGTTTCAGATTGGATGTTGAACAGAAGATCCCTAGATCTTTTTTCCCTGGAAATCATTTTCCCAGATCTGTTTTCAATGTTTTGTCTATCTTTCCCAAAACAAAATCCCCCAACAGCTTTGATTTGAAACTTTAGCATCATCAAATTTCAGCTCACACTTGGGTGGGTGACATTTAAGCTAAAGAGCTGGAGCATGTGTAGGAAGACTCCATATTTAGAAAATGTATCTCCATTTCCTACCACAGTGGTATAATATCATGTGAACTGTTCACAAATAAAAATAATTAAAATTTAATATAGAGTTTTCTGATCACTTAGTAGCCTTTTTACTGTCTTGCTCCACCTAGATGAATCAATTTTGTGCTAATTTAAAACTAAGATAAAGACCTTGGGGTTTTTAACAACCATGTTCATTATTTATGTCTAATAAACTCTACTGGGCAGTTCATTATTTATGTCTAATAAACTCTACTGGGCACATTCTAATTTAATTAGAGAATGACGATGCTTTCAAAAATGCATGGCAATTTTTAAACAAAGATAAATTTCAAAGAAATTTATTTTTTATTTTAAAAACAATGAAAATATGAATGATAAATATACTAACATGGACTGAAACTGTTCTAAATTCTGCACAAATTATTGAATAGTTTTTGTTGTCTTGAAATGGATCATATTGAATATTCAGTTCTTAAAAGAAATAAAAGATTATGGATGGTATTTCAGAAAAGCACAGTTTCTGCATCTTAAATCAAGATATTAAATAAGTACATTATTTTAAATTGTGCATTATTGCATGGATCTCAGGAGAAGATGTAAATCATAAACACATACTTGGTTTTACTTTCAGTGGTTTATACCATTTGTTAACTTTTTTCAAGTAGATATTAAATTGCTGAATTTGAACTAGTTGACACAGTCCAATCAGATCATCCTACCCCGTTATGTAGCATGTTCCAGGGCAATAGGCAGCAATCTCCATCACAGGAAAAACTCTTTCCTCACTGCTAATGCTGATGTAACATCCCGAAGGTTGATATCAGGTTATTTGATCTAAGGTACAGAGAAAGCACAATGATTTCATGAAATTGTTCAGCACTTCAATAAATCCAGCCATACCTTTTGGATTAGATGGTAATCTAACATCTTGAGAGCTACAGACATTTCTATACTGTTTTAAGTAATATATAAATCTTCTATTCATTCTTAGCTAGTTTGGTTTTTTGGTAGTAGATCAATTGCTGTTATTGCAATATGTGACACTTTACATATGTCACAAGACAGCGTGAAAAATAGAGAGGGCCTGACTTCTACATTCTTTGTGAGGCAGAGCACTTAAATCTCTACTTCCAAATATCCACTTTGATTGACACATTGAAGACTGGAGCGAGAAACCAATGTAGTTACTGGAGTTTATTATACATAAATGAAGAACATTTTTATTAAAAAAAACAAGGCATTTACACCCCACTACAATATTGCTCTGGGTTTAACAATTTTATGAAATTCTATGTTCTTCAGGCACAGCATCAGCAGCCAGGTAAAGGAGGGGATTGTCCTGCTCTGCTCTGGGGTGGCCTCACCTCAAGTCCTGGGGGCAGTTTTGGGGGCCAGAATATAAGAAAAACATTAAACTATTAGAGAGAGTCCAAAGGAGGACAACAAACATGGTGAAGGTCCTTGAGGGGAAGCCATGTGTGGCGTAGCTGAGGTCACCTAGTCTGTTCAGCCTGGAGAAGAGCAGACTGAGGGGAGACATGATTGCAGCTTCTCTTCTCTGTGGTGACCAGCAACAGGACAGGAGGGAATGACCTGAAGTTGTGCCAGGGGAGGTTTAGGTTGGATATTAGACAAAGGTTCTTCACCCAGAGGGTGGTTGGGCACTGGAGCTCCCCAGGGCAGTGGCACAGCACCAAGCTTGACAGAGTTCAAGAAGAATTTGGACAATGCTCCCAGGCACAGGGTGTGACTCTTGGGGATGGTCCTGTGCAGGGCCAGGTGTTGGACTCAATGATCCTTGTGGGTCCCTTCCAACTCAGCATATTCTGGGATCCTGGGATTCTATGAGGAGAGGTGAACAGGCAGGGAGAGGAGACATTTGGCAAACAGAGCTGCCTCAATTCCCAGGAATCAATGCCCTAGTGCTGTTCAGGAGGAGAAGCTTCTGGGCTCAGTCTGTAAAACAGCTTAGGAATCAACTGTGATTACATCAAACCAGGCTTTTAAGACCATGGCTACTGAGCTGTGCAGTGGCCCTATGCAAGGCACTGGGAAGGCAGGAGGGGAGCAGAGCAGGGAGGTTCTGCCACCTCAGGTTCCAGGGGCTGGGTGCAGGTGGAGTTTTCCAGCTGGGCTCCACAGAGGTGTCTCTCTCTATACCGTACACGAAAGACTAGCAGGGGAAATTGAAGTCAGTGAAGCTGAGGGTGCAGATCTCTTTTGGCTTTATGCAGCTGTATGCAGCTTTAAATGAAGTGTGAAAACTCTTCAACTTTCATACATGCCAGCAAGTAGAATGATTTAAAGCAACATTTATTAAATCTTGGCTTTCAAGTCTTAGGAATGGCATGTCCTGATCATTCCTGTCCTCTTTGGATCCTTTTCATCTGGCCACCTGCACATAAAGCAGGCCGAAGAAGAACTTTGCTGTGATTCACCACAACTTTTTGAGCAACAAAGAAATACACTGTGTTCTCTTCTATTGAGTGCTCTGAGCCTAGTTAAGCTACATCTGCAGCACACATAGTTCTATACAGGATATATAGAGAGCAGAAACATCTTTGTTTCCTGTGGTGCGATTGCAATGAGTTCAAGGAATGTTTTACTTAAAAAGGGAGAGTATTTTCAGAAGGCACCAGCTCTAAGAGAGCACTCTCAGCAGAATTCACTTTTCATGTATAGCTGTAAGCTGTGCTGATGTGCTGACCCAAACACCCTCATAAATTTAGACTATATGGAAGGCACTGAATGTAATTATCTGAAGCAGCTAGAACATTTATTATGATAATTAAAGTCAATTACTTTTATGACAGGATCAAAAAATAAACACCACCTTTAACACTTCCCTCATTTTCCTATCTCTTGCACAATATAATATTGCCACAGTAATTACTGTGTCTCACCATCCTCCTAGAAAATTCCAGAGGCATGGACATCTTAATTCACTTGGCTAGTCTCCTTCCACATGACTGCTTTACTTAGCAGTAGTAGATGGATATCTCCCTTAAAATGCTGATAGCAATCCTGACTTGGTTTGCTTTAAAAAATGAGTAGTTTATTGTTGTCAGAACACCTCTAGATAATGAAGGATGTGGTTTGAATTATTGCTAGGAAATTATTAGCTCATAAGCAATGCTAGGCACATCCTAATGAAATGGGATATCATTATTACTATGGGAACAATATGAGACTTAGAAAATCCAATACCATCCATTTCTGTGTAAATGTCTGCTCTGTTTGGAGATGGAGCAGAATAACAGTCTACTAAAAAAATCACAATCTACTCTTCCTCTTGGGATTATATTCAGGGCCCAATTAACATATTAACCAACTTACTGACAGTGTTTAGAAAGTTTGATTTGCAAACTCCTACTGAAATGTACTTCAGTTTTAAGGCAGAAGATGCTCCATTTAAGTCAAACGAGGTCCCGTAGGGAAATAAAATGATGCATTTTTTTTACCAGCTATTCTGTTCAACATCAGCTGTTGATTCTCTGTTCTTCTCTTGGCTCCACTTTGCAATAGAAACAGTAGTTATCTATATCACAACAAAGCCTCGTCCAGGCCTTGTGTCCGAAATCACAAATCTTTAGTGCTGTGTGCTGAACCTAGACTTTCTGAGAAGAATTCCCTCTTCAATATTTTGTGTGGTTTAAACAAAGACATATGCAAAAAAACCCCAAACCCAAACAAAAAAAAACCAAACCAATAAATAAACCTCAGTACAATGAAGCTTAATCAGGGTCAGCTGGTTGCTGCTTTTCATAAGTGGTAATATCTCCTACTGTGAGGGCCGTATCCCAAAAACCTTTATGAAAAACCCTTGATGGACTCAAAGATTCAGCAGCACCTGAAGAAATAGAGAGACCTCACTGTATTGATATCCCAGAACCTTATTTTAAAAGATAAATGGACACAAAGGGTTGCATTGTCAATATAGGATAATGCTTCCTGTAAGAGTGTAAATCACATCATGGCAGTGATGTCATGGACAGAGGATGACCAGGAGCTGGAGATACCTGTGGGGAGCTGCGTTCTCTCTCGTGTTCTTACAGGAGACTCACGCTGGGACAGTTAATAGGCCGACCAGGCACCTGGGATGTGAGAGACTGGTCTACTGTAGGTAGGGTTTGATTGCCAGCAATTTAATGCCAGCCCTGGGAGCACTGGCTCACTGCTGGAAAGAAAGGTGTGCTTTTCTAAAAGCTCAGCATAGGAAGAAGAGGATGCACAGCCTGCCTTGCTGTAGATGCTCTTTATTGGGGCATAGAGATGCAAGGCTTTCAGAGGGCTGTGGTGATGGGAGGCTGGAGAAGGAAGCCTCAGCTTTCTGTCCCTGCAATGCCACAGGCCATGAAGAGGAGCTTGAACTGAAATGGATTTATTGAGCGTGTCGAAAAATTTTCCCTCAGGCTGTGCTTCAAAAATACGTGTGTGAAATAATATTGAGAAGACCTGGGATCCAGCAATATGCAATTACTCTAAGGCCCCGTGATTTGCCTGCCTGTTACAAAGCAAAACTTGGAGTCTTGGGGTCTTCATGTTCCTGAGCTAGTATCCAAAGTTAATTAGCAGGTCCTGCTACAGGTTAGTCTACAGCATTACAGATGTCTTAATGCTCTCCACCTTGTGGGCCTTTTCAAAGACAGGAATGAACATGCTATGATGGATAGTGACCCTTAAAATTCTCTCTGATCCAGGCCATGTGCCATTCTATGAGTATCCATGCAAGCTAAGCTGAAGATAAAAATAATTGGGTAAAAGTCAGTGTGAAGTGCAGTAATTGACATTAGATGGTGTAAGTTTCTTTTCTCCCCTTGACCAGTTTTTCTCCTGCTCATACCCTGCTAGTCTTTTGGTCCCATTATATTCCATACTGGGGTGTCTTAATTTGAATCTTTTCTTCCCTGAAACTCCCCAGCCTTTCTTAGGAAGAACTTCTTGGTGAATTAAGCTATTCTCTGCTTACAGATCAATCATTTTTTAAAAAATAATAGGACATTAACTAAATGTATCTATGGCTCTATTAGTAATACGAGTGTGTTGAAAAAAGTGTTTAAACTCTGATTAATGAATTTAATCATTTCCATAGAAAATGTCAGAAAGAATGAAAATTTCTCATTAGAAAAGAGTTTGTGAAAGCAAATATTTAGCCTGGTAAAGTTTCCTGGGGTAACTCAAGATATTAAAGAGCAAAAAAGTAATAAAATAGACTTAAATCCAATTACAGTGTTATGTTTGTTGCTGTTGCTTCTACTACTACAAAGCTGTGTTATCCAAATGAACTCATACAGGAGAAGTTACAGATAGAAAGTGTTACTTATTTCATAATTTTAAACTTGTAAAACATTAGGAACAAACCCAGTTTTGGCTCCCAGCATTCAAATATTTTCAATCAGATGCAGCAAAACAATGAAAACCACTCTCTATACTGACCCATTTCCTATATTTTACGCTGCCCATGGGGACCACCAGCTCAAGATCAACACTTCCAGCAGTCAGCTATGCCTACAAAGCAACCACTATAAGACATACACTTACCTATGTGGGGAAGTCTCCTTTATATTTGTGTGTTTTATTCCAAGGGAAGTGAAAGATTAAGCAAACTAATTATGATAAAAAATCAAAACAAAACGCAAAATAACCTTCCTATAGCATGGTGTCGCTGCACAGCAACAAGATAACAAATTGTACCCCAAGGAGAAGAAAAACCTGAGTTTTTCATCCTCAGCCACAGAGTAACCTGGGAGTATTTCCTGATTTCAGTGAGCTGAGCCAAAGGGAATGTATGAACTGGCCAGTACATGCATTTCAAAAAACCTTCTAGATGACAAGATTATGGAGACATAAGTAAGGGAAGTTTTTTAGCCTACTGTGTTGGTTTAACACCACCAGGAAATTAAACTTATTAATACCTGGTCAAAACGCAGTTATTAGAAAAATTAGATCCTTCCAGAAGTTGCCAGAGCGCATCAGTCACCATTTACAGAAGCAGCTTGATGAAAAATGCATTGTGAGCTCAGGCATTTGGCCAACAGCCTTGCTGACACTGTACCCCAACAGAAAATGGCATCTGACACATCCCGGTTCTTACTGCCTTTGGACTCTATTCCAAGGTACTTACAGGCCCATAGCAGCGGTTCCAAATGAAGCCTGTCCCTGATACTATTGTGAAGACCTTTAATGAGATCCTAGGACAATTTAAAATCTTAATGGATTTTAAAGATACTTTAGCCCCTCTCCATTTACAGGGTCAATACTTGAACTGAGGCAGGTTACTTTTGGCAAAAGAAAATAAATTTAGTAAGTAGAGGGCTGGCAGTAAGAGGCCTTTGAATTGCATGGAGGCTTTACCCACATTCCTAGTGAGCTTAATCCTTGGTCTTTAGAACTGCCTTTTCCTTCAGAACAGTTGTGGTTGTAGTGGTTCAATAAAGTAAAAAAAAGGAAATCCCACTGAAGGTTGATCACTCAGTACTAGACATCAAAACTGGGAGAAAGAGACTGCAGATGGCACTTGGTAGCTTGCTGTGATTCTGGTCCTGTAATAACATCAGGAACCTACTTCTCTACTTAACTGGTTTTTGTCTTCACAGGCATTTTCAGATAGAGTGGTTCACTTTGTTATTCCCTCCAGTGGAAGATAAACATGATGAAGGAAATCTAATTCAGATCTTCACGTCTAATGGTAAGGGTGGGAAGATGTTTTCAGGTAGTGGGGAAACAATGGTGTTTAGGGGACTTGTAATTAGAGGAACTGACATGTTTTGAAGGCTTTTATCCCTCTTCACACAGAGTGTACACCCTCAGTGCAAAGACAAACATTTCCCCTCAAACATTCATCTAGTCTGGATTGAGGGTCAAGCTGCTCTTCACTGAAGAACAAGACTTGTGGAACAACCTAAAATCTGATTAGTGAATTGTCTGAACTGGCAAAAGGTTTTTTTCTGGTCAAAAACTGAATGAATCAAATCAAACTAAAAAGAAAAAACAGTTGAAAGAGAGGTAAAACTTCACCCACCAAAACTTGAGGGAAAAAAAAAATCAAACTGCAGGGAAGCCAGGCAGGGAACATTCAATTAACTGGTTGGCATTTATACAGGATCCTGGGATAAATGTCCTTTGCAGGCTCTCTGCCAGTAGTGTACAGGCTATTTCTCTTTGAAGGGCTTCAGGTTCAAAGAGGCTGAGGGTTCAGTGGGGGTTTTTACCATTTTCATGCAGTCAAATAATGATGACAGAAATGTCAAGAAATGAGATCAAATGTATCGAGGGTCACTACTGCTCTTTCACCAAAGTGCTTCTGGTGTTTGGCACCCAGACCAGCTCAACAACACATATCAGAGGTTAAAGAAAATAATAGCCTGGGCACTGTAGAAAATGATAAGAAACAAGTAGCAGGACGGCAGATAGTACTGTCTGAACCCAGTGTTATTTCCAAAGGTTAGGAGAGAATGACTATTTCTCCTTTTTTTAAATGTCAATTTAATCTGAAAGACACTGAACCTCAAATAACATTTGAAACTAATGTAGAACTTCTGAAAACAAAGTAATTGCTGATCGAGCAGACAGGGATTTCATCTTGAACTGACTGTAAGTTTCAACACCCTCGTTGTGTTGTAATGTAAACATCAGCAAAAAAGGTGTAGCAAGGGAAAGGGGGAAAAGATTCAAGGACAGCTGCTGAGTCCTTAGCAAAGGTGAGCTGCAGGAACCAATGTGCTGAGATTTAAAGGATTAAAGTGTCTGTCTGAATATTTTGTGATCTTCCCTCGCTAAACAGAGCGGCTGCTACAGTAAAAGCTTTGTGCCTTTTTGATAAGAAATCAGACACTTTAAAGGTGAAGGGCCTTGCCCAAGGCTACACAGGAAATCAACAGTACATCTGAGGAATCCAAATTCAGGGCTTTAGTGCTGGATGTTTCTTCTAAATGTTCTTCTTACACCATAATCAACAACCACGTAACTTCTTAAATACCTTTAAACATACTCTGCACCTGGGTTGAGACATGGTAATACACTTCACTTTTGCTATACGAAACAGAAGATGAGGAGTTACAGGAATTTTTACTATCAGTTGATGGAGCCAGAGAGTTCAGCTTAAACATTACAAATAAGTTGGCTGAAGTACTGCCGTAGTTCAGGGATGGGCCACGCACGGGAACTGTGGAGTCCCTCTCTGGAAGATTTTTCACACAGGTAGACAAATATCTCTGTAAATATACCCAGTTATTCCTGCTCTGGGAATGGAGATGTGGACAGGGTACAGCAATGGATCAACTGATGGCTCTTTCAAGTAATAATAAGAACAGCACACTGTGAGCAGAGTTCAAAGTGCTCACTCTCACTCCATGTTCTAGACACCTATCCCGGCTTTAGGGGCTCTAGCTGAAAAGCTTTCTTGGCAGAACCACCATCTGATTAAGCCAATAATTTATTTTTAAGGTCCACATCCTTACAGCCAGGGTAACATTTAATAATTAAGCTTGTCTGTAACTTAATTGCTGAAAAAGCTTTGTTATTGCAGCACAAATTTAGTCTCAAAACAATTGTTTAAAAAAATAAACTGGCTGACACATATAGTGCTATGGCTACTGCAGGTTCATGCTTATTTTGGATATGATCTACAAATTAATGGCTTGCAGTATAGAATCCAGGATTCAGAGCAGTCTGTGTGTGGTGACCTTTTCCTTTTCCACAAAGAAAAATGGCCTTTATACAGAAATTAATATAACAGCTTCATCAATATTAGTCCTGCTCCTATTTATGCCAATAGGATGATGAAAGGAGCTATGTCTGTTTAGGAGTATGGGGGAAGGCATGTAAGGAAGATTCAAAAGACTAGAGAGATGCATGATGCATTGGTAGAACTTTGATGCATAACTGTGCTGCACACTCATCTGAACTTATTTTTTTATTTCTGTATTAATTTAAGTTCTCTGGAAGTGTTGATTTTCATCTTTAATAGAAAAAAAAAGGGCCCTTATATGCGTGTTGCCCTGAGGGCACAGACACGGGGCTACACGGCGGGGGAGGGACCCCAACAGGCCCTGCCTTCATCCCCTAAATCAATGCTTTAGGAAGAGTAGCAGTGCAAGGTTCTGCACAAGCCATTATCATTCAACATGGTCTAAGTCCTACACATCCCATGAGGCAGAAATCATCTACTGCCATATTTCAAGAGAATGATCTGCATAATAAAAGTGGTAAGTGGTGATGGCATTTTGTGATGTATGCAGTTCCTCAACAGGAAATATGCTGGGATTCCAGATCCAAAACTTCACATGAATTTTTAAATAGCCCTCACTCCTTCAGGGACCCTGTGTTGGATTTTGAATGAAAATTTAAAATGTAAATGCACCTTCTCTTCCATCCCCTTTAGGGCTTTGAAGGTGAATTTTATTGTGTTCACATGCTTGTGAGTATTGGTTTAGAACTGTGCATCCACTGATAAGAAATTATAATAATCCCCCTTGATCAGAGATGGAAGTGATAAACTAAAACTCTTTGGCACTCACCCTTCTCTCTTTTCTCCCTCCTAGAAGGTAAATAGTATGAGAAAGGAAGTCATTGTCTTTCTATTACTTGGTACTCCAGGAATCATTTTGAGGGCTCTTTGCAAAAAAAAAAAAAAAAAAAAAATCTTATTTTTCACATCTGAGAACCAGGAAAATGATCAAAGGATGAATCTTCCTCTTGTCTTCCACTGAAGTTTAGAAGTTGTCCTAAGCCCATCTTCAAGGCATGACATGCTACCTAATAAAGTTTATGGGAGCATATCTAGGTTCATTCAAAGTTAATAGCCTTTTTATTTTATTGAATAAGGGGTGATTGATTCTTTTACACTTGGAACAATCTTTACTCCCAACAGCGTGAGCAGGAAAAATGGTGATTCGATTTTGCACATAGGTAGCCAGTTCTGAAATAAGCCTTCAATGAACCACAAAACATAGATTGCCCAAACAAAATAGGAAAAGTCTAAGGTGAAAAAAAATTCAGATTTTCCAATGTCTTGTAAATGCAATCTGACTTATCTGATCTAGAATTCAGCATTATAAAACAGAGCTTGTGATAAAAGTAAATCCACAAGTGAGTCATGAACCAGGTGCCTTCAGACAAACTATGCAGAAGTACACAATCAGACACAATCAGCTCTCAGCAAGGGGATCCCATGATGAGATTTTAACCAAAAAAGGCACCTATAGAGTCAGTGGATGATAGAACACATTATGTAACACATGCTGCAGTTCTCTGTAGAAGTCAGGGAGATATTTCTGAAGGGGTAGGAAGTGTCTCCTCTGGATCCTGTGGTTCGAAGAGCTGACATCTGATTGTACATGAGTAGCTCAGACTTTGATCAGATCATTAACTGTGTTTCTGTTTTGTCTTCTACGAGAGGCATGTTTGCTAAGTGCTTTATTTACACTGTACAGCAGGAGATAATGCAGAAAAAGATTTGGATATACTTGGCGCACACTGATTTGTGAACATGCTGTCTGTGCAGAATATAGCTACAAAGTCTGCACTGTTGTATTTATACCAAAGAAAGAGCCAGCTTCTATTTATTACTTAGGCTGAATACTGAGAGCTTCCCATGTTTGATCTACTCAGCTGTAAATTCTGAAAGGTACAATGGGAATGAGTTAAAACATTGTGCCACCATTGCAAAAAACTTATTGGGAGTGAGTTATCGATATGTCATCCATACACAGTTTACTAGATATGTATCAATGACAAATGTGTACTGCTGATAGACTTATAAATTAATCCACCCTGCAAATTCTTTCTTATCTCTTTTGAGATTAGCATCTCATCAATACTTTATCCATGTACATGTACATACTCATTAATAACTGCCAGAAAAAGAATAAGATTACAGTGTCTTTTTGTACACAGAGAATATTCCCAGAATTTGTCAGGTTTGTATCAAGCATTGGTCAAGCATTTTCTGCTCCTCTCCCTGTAGAAAAAAATTCAGTGGCTGAAGGGACATTAGACTTTCAGAAAGAAAGGTTGTTGATAGCTTTCTTCCTGTGTGAGAACTTGGTGAAGGGAGAAGTTTTTTGCCCCTCTTTTTTTTTTTATGAACACACCCCTTTGATACCACAGGTGTTATTTTTTAAAATCAGACTTCCTCTCAAAATATCTCTTTTCTGGTTAAATAATGCACAACTCCCTTTAAAGATTAGGCCAAGAACCTGGGATTTCAAAGCATTCACATTTCTAATATTTTAATAGGCTAGGTTTTCAAGGGATACTCCAATCACAGTGCGTGAGTTTTGGTAAGTCCAGAAAAAGTTTTACCTCTGTATATAATTTTTGGATGCATTTCCAACAGAGGCTCAGAAGTTGCTCTTGGTAATTGCGTTATCCAAGACCTGAACTGGGACTCAAGAAATGTCAGCCAGTTCTTGTCTCTAAATCCTACATGTAATGGACAAATGAATGAGAAAGAAATGCTTAATCCCCAGGCAAAGATCTAGTCCTCCACGAAAGTTAGTTAGAAGTGTTTTATGGAATCAGTAAATGACAATTTCTCCCCTTTGGAGTTTCTCTTATTAGAAAGAAGTCTTTGGAGTAATGTTCTGGTTTTCATCAGTGCCCCAAAGCGTAAACCTTCAGCCAAGGTGACTGGATACAAAGCTTTTGGGAAAAGAGTTTCTTTTGGTTTTCATCAGGAATAGCATTGAAAACATTCTTTGCTTCCTGGTGACTTGTACATGGGGTTTTTTCTTTGTTTATTTTGAGGTTTGGGATTTTTGGTTTTTTTTCTCTTTCTTGGGACAGCTTTACCTCTGTCTTAGCACTATTTCTGACTTCTAAGTGTTTATCAAACTCTTAATAAGGAAAATTCTCAAAAAATCTCAAAATCTTAATAAGGGCAGTATGTGCTATGTCAGAGGGAAAAAACGTTTCTTGAATGCTACATCTTAGTGCAACTCTTGAATGTGGTACCAGTTCCCTCTTCCAACATCTCCTAATAGCACTATTCCAAATCCCAGTCACCTCCTAAGACACAGGGATGACCACAAGTTATGCCTTCGTTCTACAACTGTTTTGAAGAATATATGATTTTAAAAAGTATTGTTTATTTGGATTGTTCACTTTTCAACTTTAAAATTTTTTTACCCAGACTCAAAGCAGGACACTACTGAGCCACCCATGAGAAAATTTCATTTCTGTTTATTCCTAGGAAGTATAAATATTTATGCAAAAAAAAATACCTAGAGGTGGTGACAGCCACAAGTCCACAGGTTGTGCTGTGTCCCTACATGTGAAATGGAATTTTGGCTACAGCACCTCCTAAGGAGCAGCAGTGAGGTGATTTACAGGACAAGTAATTTTTTGCATTTATTGTTGGTATTTCTGTGACAGCTTTATGGCCATTCTAGAATAATGTGCTTGATTTGTCTCCTAAATGCAAATATAGTCCCAGTCCTCTGCAATACTTGGATGGTAGAATTTTTGGGTAGATTTTTGTTCCTGTACTCTGCATAAAGCTGAGAAGTCTTAGCTGAATGCAAGAAAATACTACATCTGAATGTTAAATGAACTGAAAAAATGAGAGTTTAACATACTGTCACATGGTAGGAAGGTGAGCATGTGTCAGCCTCTTATTTTAAGTGATTCCTGTTGAACAGAGAAAATCTGTACTCCAATTGGGTTACAAAGGCCAGGGACTGGCAAATGAAATAGCAAATTCTTTAACTTCTTTAAGTGACAAAGAGGGCACTTGTTGAGAAAAGACAAACTCATGTTTACACACCTTGTCGAAACACAGACAGTGTTATTTGAAACTCTAGAGAATGACTTTAGGAATTGAAATTCAGCACATAGCAGACTTCCTTTAGAAACTCACAATACCAATTCTAATATCACAGCTATAAACCCATGCAAAAATTGTAGAAGTGGCAACCTGCTTCTATGTGAAAAAAGATCTGACTTTGGATCTTAACACTTGCACATCTTCATCTGTTTATAACACTGCCAAAAGATTTCCCTGGCATCTCATTAGTCCTTTCATCATTATCACAGCATACATTCTCTGCTACTCTCTTTAGATCAGAAGACCAAATAAGCTACTTAGAAGAAAAAAAGATTTAGTAAAATTGGTGCTTAGAGTTGCCCTCTGCCACAACATAAAGAACACACAAGCATATGTTCATTGCTGTTGTAGTAAACACAATCATAGGTAGTTAATTTAATGTTAGCAGTAGATCCTGGATCCAAGTACCAAAAAGAATGAGATGCAAATAGCAATGTAAATAAAGCCTGAAGGCGTACTGGTTGTCTCACTGTAGGAAGTTATATGATTTCCAAATAAGGAAAATAAGTTATTCTCAAGCTCAAGGATGCTCAAAGGCATCCAGAATTTTCCTCTCTGCTACAAAAACCCATAACCAGTTCAGAGGGTAGATCCCACAATGATAATTAGGAGAATGAAAAATTTCCAGATTTGCTCAAATTGTGTCAGAGATATGAAAAGCAACCCTATGAATTTAATAGAACTATACAATACTCAGAGGATGATCCTTTTTTGGCAATTTGTATGCTGCCTTTTCATCATGGTGGCTCTCCACTACTCTCTCCCTTAAGCAAGGAAAGCTGTGGCATTCAATCCATTTCCAGCTGTAAGTCTGGTTTCTTGAAAGGGTTGTGGTTTTACCCTGTTCATCAAACACTGCCAGCACCTTAATTTCCCTGGAGTATCACAAGAGTAGCGGTAGGCAGGCAATGAAAGTTTTGATTCATTAAACTCATTAGCATTTTTTTGAGTTTCTGTTGAGCTTGAGCAATTACTAATAAAAGCAGAAAGACTGTCCTTGAGAAAAATTCCTCTGAAATACTGATGCAACAAACCAATGGCAATAGTCTATTCTGCCCACTTATTGTAATTCTTCCCATAATGATCATTGTGGAAATAGTCTTGTGTAATACATATTTTTGGAGGTCGGCTAAAAACCACAGATCTAGATTAAAAAATCTCACAGTAAAGAATCAAATTCAGACAACCAAAGAAGATGTTTCATTTGAATATAAATTTAAGAAAGTCAGAGTTCTGTGGGATTTAAACATGTAAACCAATCCTTCACATTCATATAGAAAATGGAAGATATTTTATGGAATCAGGTTTTTCATGGACGAGACAAATAGTTTTGGATTTTGATAGGGAAAAATCCGAAATTTACATGCTTTGCAATTTGTGTAAGTAATTACTACCTGTGAATTTGCTTCCTTGGAAAGGGGCTGGGACATCCCACCAACCATTAAAGATTCATTAAGGCGTAAGGCACCATATAGGCAACTCTTAATCAAGCAAAAACTTCAGGTTTTATGTGGATTGTCCTCCTACGTGAAGGTTTGCAGGACCAAGGCCTTTTACTTCTGGTAGGCTTTAAGGTACATCAAGATCTATTATACCAGCCTGATGTTTAGCCTTACACTTGAACAGGTTCAGTGCTGGAAATCCAACCCAACTCCACTTGAGAGCATCATACATTGTCCTGATTGTTCTTCTACTCAAAGTATTTCCTAATTTATAACTGACATTTTCCAGCAACATCCTAAATCTATTAGCCTTGTTCTGTCCTTGATGACTTGAGAGAATAATTGGTCTCTTCTCTGTAATATCCCTTTATGTATGTACAGACAGTTATATCTCCTAAGTGCTAGATGTTCCTTCCTCTTTATCACCCTTGCAATTTCCATTTTCCAAGTCCTCTATCATTTTACTGCTATTGCCCTCTGGACTATACTCCATTTGTCTGCAAGGTCCTCGGTAACCCGGCATGTGGAAAAGAACAGCCCTGACACCTTGTTCACTTACCAAGTGACTGCTACAGGAACATGCCATCTTTCACTGGCAAGATGGAAACCACCTCAAGTGGCTACTTTATCCACATTCTTTTTAGAAGTCATAAAGACGTTCCTGGGCAAAAGAGAAGAAACATCTCTTCCCAAAACAAAAGAAGCTTGTTAAACAGATTTCCTGACTTTTTCTCTTGCCAAACAGAGGTACTATATTGAAGTCCAGGCAAGGCAGCTCAGACTCACCAGCCCTCCTGTTGCAAAATATCTAAAATGAAGATTTTCCAGCGAGCAGGAAAAGAACAGAAATGTCACTCTCTCACTGAAAGTAGAAACATTGAAAACAAATATGCTGTATTAAGGAATCAATTCTCTTCTGTTCGTAGGTTGCTAACTATGAGTTTTAGTGCCACTCTTTTCCAGATCTGAAGGTCAAAGTCTTTGGCTGATGTTGTCACAGCTGAGAAGTGCAAGCAAATGCATTAACTCACATAAAGGAGTTAAACAGCTCACATCATATTTCATGACCATACCATAATACAAAGCAGCAGGTTTTCAATTTTTACGTATTACTTCTCTTGCATTACTCCCACCATTTTGTCTAAAATAGCTCTAACCCTAGGAAGTCATTAACACCTAATTCTTCCCCAATGTGAAACATAAGTATTTATCTACCACACAATCAACAAAAGACTTCTTTTCTCAACTGACAGTGGTTTAATTTTTGAACAAAATATGTAGAATTATGCATGTTTAGAAGCTATTCTTTAATTTCAGTGGACCATGCACTAACAAGCCGTTCAAAGGATTAGTAACAACTCCCTATTTGTGACAAAGTTATTCCAGCATGAAAATATACCGTTTTATTCCTTGCATTCTTATACCAGATCTCAGAACACACTTCATATTTTCTAAGTCATGTTTCAGTTCAAATGTCAAGGTATCTACACTACTCCACTACTGCCTTTGGTTATGTTAGACAGACAACGACCTTGAGCGAGTCTCTTTTGAAGAATCATTGTATCAGTCGTGTAGCATCCAAAATACTTCATGAACAACCAGCCAGGACGGAGAAACATATTTGAAAACATAAAGACATTTTGTTCATGGGGTTTGCAGATTCCCAGAGACTCTGGAAAGCAGTGTTTTACCACGAGAGGAATGACTGCCTTAGCCTCCTGTTCAGCTTCAGTGACCCTTGCTACTGCAATACATAGATAGCCAAACAACACAATGGGGGGACTGAAACATGAAAGATGAACAGCACTTGCCAAAATGAACTGTTTCTCTGGTCTCTCTTGGACAGTGAATTCAATAACCACACAAGGAATGATCAGAAAAACTCTTTTTTAATAAAATATGATGTCCATTGATTTAAAGTGAGATATTTGCCTTGAAGACCCAAGGAAATAACGGAGGTGGTCTGTAGGATTTGCCTTGTGTTTTATAAAAGGCTTTTGATGATATAAATAATACCTTTGCAGTATTTTGAAACTGGCCACTATTCACAGTTATTGCAATAGGCTTGAGCAGGGCATTAAACATGGCAAACTACAGGACAGGAGTGCACTGGGATGTAGCATTAAGAAACTTGGTCCCTAGCTAGTTTTACTCACCATATTTCTATTAACATCAGTGGAACTGCTGTTTTTTAAGTTGCTTTGGCAGAAGGAAAAAAGAATTAAAATAACAGCAGAACTTAAGAACCTTACTCCTTGAGGGAGAGTTTGTTTCTTTGGAAACATGACCATAAATCATTTTCAATAGAATTCATTTAGACATTTGTGAAATAGCTCATTAACAAGACACTTTATCAGAGGGAATTAAATTAATACTTTTAGCATGTTAGACTGATAATAGCACTCCACATTTGTAATAGCCCCTTTCCTACCAGAATCTTCAATCATCTTACAATTATTTATTAAGCCTTACACTATGTGTGGGAGGCAGGTACAGTATTTTATATTCCTTCAGGCCAATCCTCCACAGACAATTCCTGTCCCCAAAGAGTGTTTGCTTAGGATGTTCAGACTTATTGCTAGCAAGGTACAAGTATAGTTTATCCTTCTGTCTGTACAGAGTCACTCCAGTTACATTAGGTTGTGGTTTCCTGTTTGTTGGCCTACCCTCCCATGCCTCCAAATAACCTGGTCATAAGTGATCCATCCCTACTCAGAGGCACATATGTGACAAAAATTGTGGTTTCTTGGCTCATTATGTTTCTCTCCTACATGAAGCTTTTGCTGTGAAGAAGTAATGAAAATGGAGAATTATGGACATCTACCAAACCTAAACACACAAGATGAGCTGTAGAAAGTCTTGGGTTCAAACCCAGAGAAAATGTATTATCCTGTCTCTCTCTTCCAGCATATGCCATCACACCCTTGAAGCTAAATAATACATGAAGATTCCCAAGGTTCTGCCAGGTGCAACCAGATACTAGCAAGAGTAAAAGGGCTCTGCAAAGCATTTTGCTTCATGTACTAAAAATGTACCTGCTAGGGCTTGAAAACCAGCCCTCCACAGGGAGCAATATTCCTGACAAAGACCCCCGGGACTCCTTTTGCAAACAGAAACTGCAGGAAGAGAACAAACCTAATAAGAAGTACCAGTAGAAATAAGCTGTGATGAACATTTTGATTCCTTAAACACAGAGACTCCTTTCTAAACTATAAATACCAATTCTTAAACAACCACAGGTGCACCCTCACTACAAATATTGACACTCTCTTCATAGGAGAACTGTGAGAAGTCCACCCTCTCTCTTGCAGAAATATATTAGAACCTTAGAGGAGAGTAGGCAGCATAGGGAGTCTTTAAAGATAAGAGGCTAGATTACACTGGTGCTAGGAAAGACCTCCCAGTATTAACCAGTATATAGGCAGGTTCTAGCTTAAACCACGAGATTCTCAAAGTAAGTTGATCCCTATTTTTAAAACCACTTGTTACCCTAAAATCAAAGTCAAGCTTTTAATCTCTTAACATCTTACAGGTGAACTAAAGAGCTACTTGTCCTTTTGCTTTCCACCATCCCTTGGCTCACTCCCTTCTCACTATTCTGAAGTGCTGAATTTTGAAAGAACCTATAAGACTTACTGTAATCTTAGCTCCTGAGTAGCACATATCTTTCCCTTAAAAAACAACTTTATTACTAAAAATGAAAAAGCACTTAAGAAAGCAAACTTACATAGGTTCCATGCCTCGTGTTCCAGTGTTTTATGGGAATTGGGAGGCTATAAGTTTCAGGAGTTGCTAGTTAAGGCTTTTTGTGTTCTGTTGCAGCCATAGGAGGAAAGGAAGAAAGGAGCAAGTGAGTAAGTAAGCGTGATAGGTACCAAGATAACTGCTTGTAAATTTATATTGTGAGAAAGATTTATGTCTGTTAGAAAGCTGAGGTTCTAAAGAAGATAGGTCAGGGTAAGCAAGTGGGTTTGATGGTAAGAAATATTCCTGAAAAAGAACATATGTGTTTTTGTGCAGTGTCAAGGGACTGTCTAATCACTTACTGTTGTTTGTAAGCTTGTGTTTCAATTTATTCTGGGATTTATAAACAGTATTACCAATACTACTCAGTACCACTAAATCTTTAAAAAAAGATAAATTATCTTGAGAATCAGGGCTGTGAAAGAAATGCATAGTGATGCCACTTACACATTCTCAGTCATAGCTCAAAGAAGCTAGAATAATTTCCCTCTCAAAAGAGATTTTATTATAATGAATGATGAGGAAGCAATCTTAAGGAGAGTTATTCTATTTGCCTTACTCTAAGCTATAGGTAGAGGTTGAGTTTGGTTCTCCAATTTCTCGTCTGTACACTTTGTACCTTAACCTCCCTGCCTATACAAGTAGGAAACGATACATTTCTCTCTGAGGACCAGCTCACAGGCACCTGGCCACTGCTGCATCCTAAGCATATGTTTTGGGGTGCTGCATTTTAAGCAGGAAGAAAATCTCAGGCACAGCAGTCTGTGTTGCCCAGACTGTTTGCTTTCTGTGGATTAGTGGTTGTGCACAGCTGCTTAAGACATGGGTGTGCTTTCCACAACTCAGCTTGAAATGGGAGCCTTTCTTTCCTGTGTGGAAATAGCTGCTGATATTTTAATAAGACATTTTTAATGTGAGGTGTATCTGGAAAGCTGATTTGATCAGGCTATCTGTAAATTCACCTTTGACAACCTTTTCATCAGGTAAACATAAAAAATATTTGGGAAGATGAGTTGAAAGGAAAAAGGCAAATCCTCCACTTGAGGGCTCAGAGAAACAAAGTTCACTATATTCCTGGCATAGCAATTGATGGGGATGAGTTAAAAGGCAGCAAGAAAAGGCTATAAGAACATGGCTTTAATATACAATCCTCCATATTTTCTCCAAGAAAATTGCACTTGGTGCTACATCCATTGCACTTAAAGCATGATTTCCTGTTCCACAGTCCTTGATCAATACCTTTTCCAATGCAAGAATCAACATTCCATAAAATGCTCCTTTATGCTGTCATGCAAGTCCCTGTAATTTCTGCCCTGACTTAATGAGCAATCCTGAACCCAAACATCTCCTGCCCACTACCAGCTTAGTGACAGGAACTGGGCTTGGAGGGAACAGCAGGATGATGGGGGCTGAGATTAGAAGGGGAGCCTGATGTGATGGCAAGAACCTGCCAATTTATAAGTGGGGGTGGGCATTTCCAGCCCTGAAGCAATGCCTTTCTGTAGCAGTTTATTACTACCTGTATCTGTACAACCATTCCATTATCGCAGTTCCCAGGTGGTTATCCTCAGGAAAGGTGAACAATGATGTTCTGCAGGAAGGAGCCACCTCCTTGTGTCTTGAGAAGGAGCGATTTAATTTTGTTCCCAGAAGCCACATGCCGCTCAGAAAATGTTTGATAGACACATTTTCTGCGGCTTAAGGAAGCCTTTCTGGGGTGCACATATACTTTCCACGATATTTCCCACCTGCTGTCTCCCCTCTGGCATTTAGATTGCAAACGCTTGGGGGACAAGAACACACTCTGGTTTTGGGTGTTTGCACCAGATAGGGCAAGGGAGGGGTCCAGTCTTTGATTAAGAGTCACAGGTGCTGCAGAAGCATAGGTACATAAATACTGGCCTGTTTTCTTTTTGGGTATGTGACTGAATTCTGAGTTAGTAGTACTACCTGATTTTTTGATTGGAAAAATAATTATGTGTAAATATATTAAATTTCAGATAGGAGAAATGGTGAATGACCTGTAGTGTGAATGGAAGACCTGAGCTGCTCTTCCTGGAAGTACAATGAAAGGGAAGGATGGATGTGTCCCAAACTTGCTCTCTTAGTAAGCAAAGATCAGGAACACCAGAGCTTTCTTCAATCAGATTTTTCTTCCTTTTTTTTTGTGAAGTATCTAGTTCCTCTTTTCTCATCCACTTCTGCTAAAACAAGGACATGTGATTTGTCTATTGCCTTTCAACTATTTTTAGAATAAACACATTATTACATAAGCTCTAAACTTAGGAGCTGTTTCTTTAAAAGTTTAAAATGCTATATATTCCCTTTCTTTGAAAATCAAGCTTCAGGTATTGAGTTAGGATGTGCAGAGTTTATTGTGGGCGGGGAAATGAAATTTTAAGGGGTTTAGGCCATAGAAAAGAATCAGTTTGTCTTTGGAAATCTGATTTGGTTTTAGACCAGAGAGTGTAGGGGAAAAGTGAAAATAAAACCCCACAAAAAAAAAAGAAAAAAAAAAAAAAAGCAAAAAAAAAAAAGCAAAAAAAAAAAAAGCTTCTGGCTTTGTTCTGAGGATAAAAAGCAAGGTTATCAAAGTGACTGACTGAAGAGATGCATTTTATGACTCCATCTGCCCTAATCATGAAGCAAAATCATTACTTCCCCTAGAAGCTCTTGCATTTAGATGTTTTTCTTTAAGACCTGTGTCTCTGGACATCAGTTCCAGAATACAGAGCTTCCTGGGGTCACTTGGTGGAAGAACAAGATTGGTTTCTAATGTAGATTTCCACATCTACAGTTAAAAAGCATTTTTAAAATCCCAGAATGTGAATCTTTACTCTCTATCTTGACAGACAAAGTCAAATGCTCTTACCCACAAACATAAGTTCAACACTAAAAGGCTTAACAGAAATGTCAGTGCAGGAGATCAGAATAGCAAGACAATACTGGAGGGGTGTGCTGGAGCTACAGGTCTGAGAGTAGCCCTCAGGAGTAATTCTGTAACATCAAATAATTGTTGTGAAGTATCTTCCTGTAGCATCCCCAGGGTGTATCTACAATAGCAATCCATTTAGCACAACAAGAGCTGTTGTAGTGCAAAGCAGTACAGTTCAAGGACCTGTCATCCCTAGTGATCATTTGTGCCATCTAGGGCTAGGCTGGTAATCTTATTTCAAAGTCTGATTTTGCAAACTGGGATATTGCAGTCATGGTCTTTGCCTGACTATTAGGTTTGCTGGTGTGTAGCTTCCACACGGATTTCTCTGGGGAAGCTCCAGCTGGGGTCAGACAAAGCACAAACTAAAGCACTTCAAAAGCAGACAGGAAGGAGGTTTACGTGACAAAAGTATTGACACTACAAAATAAATTGCTGAGGAAGGTGCACCCTCATTCTGATAGTTGTTTCAGTTCTTCTCCTGGCACACTGTAAGAAAAGTATTTTATTTCATGTGTTTTAGGGCTGCATAGGGGGCTATTCAGTTGATGTGGTAGCTGAAACTGCAGCTATTTGCTCAAAAGCCTTTTAAATGTTACTTGCTGCATGCAGTATTCTGGCTGCTTTGACTGAGCCTCTGGAGCTGTCTCAGCTTCTTTTATGCTGCTGCTGGTTCTCCCACTCAGGCTTTCTTGGTCTCAGGAAAAACCTGTCCCTTCCTTCCATGTGTGTGAAAGGGTAAAGCCCTTGCCAGGTCTTGACAGCCTCCCAGCTTGTGTCACATGGATTGAACAGCCTGTGAGGGCTTACAGGTACAATTCTGCTCTGCAGGCTGAGGTGCAATTACAGGATGAGTGGAAGTGATAGCCTAAAGGCTGTGGTCATAAATTGCTCTGGAAACATGGTTGTACCACTATGGTGGAAAAAGCTTATTTGGAGAAAGCCCACAGTATCTATTAATGCTTCTTTAGGAACTGCACATTGAGTAGTTATGCAGTTGGCTATAGCACCTTGCTGAATTTGGACATTATTTAGCATTACCAGGGGATATTTCATTACTTTGATGTTTAATTCACTCATCAGTGTCATTTAGAAAATAACATGGACTAAGCAGAAAAGACTGATTTTTGTTTCCAAAGGGTTATCTATGCAGTGATGAGCTGTGTCTCTTCAGTTATTCAGATGTTTGCTGGGTGATACTGACATGCCAGCCTCCTGCTCTGCTTAGGGGTGCGGATCTGTATCGCCACGTTATGCTCAAATGAGCAAATGCTGCCATTGTATCACAGGATTAGTCAAAGGAAATATTCACAACTGCTTATTACTTTGTAGAATTGCAAGCTGCTATTTATGCAGGGATGGGTTCCCTGCTACTGCCAGGGCAGGGACATGGCTGCCCTTAGAAACTTCTCCTAATTGCCTGCTTGGTCTGATTCCTGACCCGACTTGTTAACTCTCAAGTAAGATGTTCACTGGTCTGTTATTTTGTCATGGTGTTTACTGACTGCAGTACAAGGATGCCAAAAGAAATAGCCCATGCCCCAAACAGTTTATGGACTACATGTAAAACAGAATGTCCCTTGGCTCTCTGTATAATATGAAAATGCAATTGCAAGTTTAGAGGTTGGAGATTAAAAAGAATAGATTGTCTTGTACAACAATTCCATGTGTAACTTTTCCACAAAAAGAAATGATGTGACTTGAAAGTGCAATTTATTCTAGTAATACAAGTTTTTTACTAGGTGTCCTTTCATAAGCACCAATTACTTTCATGTCCTGTGCTTGGCACTGGAAAATCTTACTCTGTAAAATTAATGATTGTTCCACAAGACTTAACTGAATTCTGGTTGCAGAAGCTGAAGGAAATAGGATGGATGAGAAGAGGCAAATATAGAGTATTTCTCAAGGAATTACCTTTTAGATTTATCCACTGGTTCCCTCTCTGGTCCTCCTTCCTTCTCTCTCTACCCCGTATCACCTACGTTCCACTGAGCTCACCAGGAAAATGCATGTGATCAAAAGGCAGATTTTGCTGAGGCACAGGGAGATGATCAGAGGGAGTTCTTGCTGAATGGGCTTGAAAACATTCAAGAGTGATCTGAAGCTGAAACAGAAAACACTTGCTTTGGTCTACCTGTGCTTCACTGTGGCTTGGCTGCTGCAAAATCCCCCAGCTGGACTGAGTGTGGTGACCCTGCTGCTTTGGACTAAAGCCATTGCACTAATGAAGTCAGTGAGGCTCTGATGGGCTGTCTTCCTTCCAGCAGTTCCCTCTTATCTGCCTGTATGAAAGATGCAGCAGTGACTTTCTGGTATTTTTAGGGAAGAAGGGGCAGTCTGTATTTAGCATTGCTTACTGCAGTGCTGTGCGTTTGCATTTCACAAGTGGTTTGCAACTTGTTTAAATGAAACTATGCCACAAAGTTTTGCTTCCATAGCTGCAAGCTTTGCCAAGAAACCAGACTTTATCTCTGGAGTTTGACAGCACTGGTTCTTGTTTGTCTGATTAGGCAGGGAGGAAAAGAGGGAGATTGAAGTCACTTTAAAAAAACCCTACTGTTTGAAATTCCAAAACAGGGTGCTTTTAATGGCATTCCTTGCCAGGGCTAAGCAGACTCCAAGATCAAAGTTATCTACCCACTCATGTCCTCTTAATAGCAAACTATAACCACTTTAATTCCCACCTGAACATTGATTAGATACGGTATAAAGTGAAGTGACAGCCTCCTGACTTGTAAACACTGGCAGAATGTGCAGTCACAACATTCATGTAGGATTTGTCTCTGGGCCTCTTCAAGATGAACTGGAGGGAGTGGCTTTCCACACACTCGGCAATGTGCAAACACTGACTTTGCGAGCCGACGCAGCTGTTTTTAAGCAGAAATACAGAACAAATGTCAAAAACATCTTAATATCCAGATCTCAGTATCCCAAGTGACTCCCAATTAGGCCTGGAAATAGGTGACCAGATGTGGCATTTGCAAATGCTGCAAGCTGATGGTTGCTGGGCACTTTGAAAATCTGCTCTGATACAATCTGAGAACTTTTCCTCACTCACTTCTACCTGCCAAGGACTGTGGCTTGTTTTGCTTTTCACTGGCTCTGTTTATCACTTACCTCAGTGACAGCTGAATCCGTAAAAATAGTGCAGAAAATTCAGAAATAAACATTACCAACAAAATAATGTAAACCAGTTGCCCTCTGTACAAATCAGCTCTAGGACTGGGATCCAATTAAAAGGTTCAGATTTTAGTAATTTAAATAGATTAGCCTTTTAAATTAATGAGGACTCTGATTAAATTTTTCAGCTTTGGAAATCTTCATTTTGATTCTCTCAGCTTTAAATATTCTCTGATTATGACATCTGGAATATTGGTTCCTCAGGTATTCTGCATCCTGGGACTCCTCAGGGATGCAGAAATGCAACAGAAAATAATATATCCTCTCTGGCAATAATGAAATCCACCAGCAGTGGGGACGCTCTAGTGACCATGTTTTCAAGGAGTAGAGGAAGAAATATGTTCTTTCTTGTCCTGTTACTGAGACCATTCCTTTGCCCACATTTGCAGAGTACATGTAAGGTCAGGCAGATTGCTATTCACTAAGCAATATAAAACATGCAGTTAAACAAATAAAATCTATAAGTGAATTTTTATACTGACTGGATAAACAACATGAAGTTGATTTATGCCATAAAGGATTCGTGCTTAGCCAGATCAGCATTTATCATATGTGGCTTCCTTCTCAGTTGCCTGCATCAGGAGAAAAGCCATCCATGGTGATTCCTCTTATCCCAGCGTTCAACAATGTGCTCTGAAAGCTCTTACAGAAAGACCTAAGGAGAGAGAGCAGAGGTAATTGCAGTACATTGCCAAAATAACCAGCTAAGTATTCCTGACATTTGAGATTATGAGCTTTTCCTGGCCTCTGAGATTGGGCGGGGTAGTGAGAAATAGGGAGTCAGAGGATCATTCTCACTGGGGCTACTGCCAATTACAGCACTGATTGTGCACTCGGGTGCTCAGGTTAGGGGCTGGTAACGCTTTGCTGATGTGAGCTCAGTCTCAGGGCCAGGCTTAGCCCAGGGCTGTGGGGTCTGTGCTGTGCAATGAGTGCTGTGGGTTGTGAGGTGGCTCCTTCCTCTACAGACACTGTCCCTGGGAAAATGGGCACAGAAAAAAGGGCTTCAGGGAGGGCGAAACCCTGACAGCTTTCTTGTTGTTTCTTCTTTAGATTCCTCTTGTGTTTGATAGTTAGCTTGTAATCTTTTAAACACTGTGCTTTAAGTAAAAGTCAATTTTATTGAAGAGGGAAGAAATGCAGACTTTAAAAAAAGAATCCTGTTGTGATCCCAAATCTTCTAGAAGATCAGTTTCTGAAGGCAGACGTTTGCCTGCAATTATTGTGCTACATAGAAATTTCACATAAAAGCATTTGTATGGACTTTCCCTTCAAATACAAAGAATTAAATTATGGAAGTAAATTACTTGGATCACTAAAACGCGCCTGACAGGATGATTCACAAAGATTAATCTATTGCTCTAAAACACCAAGCGGCCAATTAAAATTTGCGTTCAGCTGTAAGCTGCTGAGAAATTAAAATTTAGCAATTCAAATTCCGTGTCTAGTTCGACCAGAAAATAATCAAACAAGAGTTTTTCATAACCATCATTATGTCAAAACAAACAAGAAGTTCTCTTTAGCAGTTTTTTTTCCCAGCATCTCTCAAATTAGGGAAAAAAATGCAGGACTGTAAGCTTAAGCAGTAATTAGCTAACAAGATGCCTGAAGGAAACACACTGGGCCAATTTTG
The DNA here is from genome assembly GCF_020740725.1 of Corvus hawaiiensis. NCBI lineage: Eukaryota > Metazoa > Chordata > Aves > Passeriformes > Corvidae > Corvus > Corvus hawaiiensis. Next base: position 11,379,406 of record NC_063220.1, on the reverse strand, counting down.
AGCACTTTCCTTCCAATGGAAAAGATATTCCTTTAGTATTGAAGCAAAATGGACTGTGTCTATATACTGGAAATATAACAATGCTCCATATTTCAGCTGAACAAAGATCAGTGTGTTTTCTACTGATGTAAATAAGCTTTACTTCTCTGGTCTGATAAGGGTCAAGAAAAGAAATTGTTGTGTTATGTTGGATGTGAATGAAGTTCAGAACTGGATTAGAAGTGGACTGAAAATAGAGACTGACTTCATGGGAAATAGAGAGAGTTTGGATATTCCACTTGGATGTGGAATGAGAATGAATGACAGTTTTCTTAAAAAGAAAATAATTAGAAAGTAAACTGCCTCAGTCTGAAAGGTTGCCTGATGATTAGGTCACTCTTCATACAGATTTTAGAGTCTAGACATGAAAAAGTTCTTTAAAAATCACTAAAGTTGCATGTACCTAAAATCTAAAGGAACAACTCCCTCAACCAGGTTTGATGATAAGTGACAGGGCACAAGGGAATGGCCTGAAGTTGTGTCAGGGGAGGTTTAGGTTGGACATTAGAAAAAGATTCTTCACCAGAGGCTGGTTGGGCATTAGAAGAGTCTGCCCAGGGCAGTGGTCACAGCACCAAGCCTGACAGAGTTCAAGCAGCATTTGGACAATTCTCTCAGGCACATGGTGTGACTCTTGGGGATGGTGCTCAGCAGGGCCCTGAGCTGGACTCAATGGTCCTTGCAACTCAGGATATTCCATGATTCTATGGCTTGGGAAAGTCTATATAAATGTGCAACTTCCTACACTGTTTGTTAAGCATAAATTCCCATCAAATTCTGGGAACAAAAGCTCTTTTATGGGATCAGTGCCTTTTGCTTTGAACATAAAGCTTCAGCGCTTTAAGTAACTGCAGGAGTCCATTATTTTGCAGCCGTATTTTTATCCTACTTATAAGTACACATTTCTGATCATGCTTGAAATGTCAGTTAGCTGCCCTTGGTAGTGTGTCTTCCTGTGTGTGATACGAAGTGACAAGGCTGTGTCACACACATGGGGCTTTCAAGGGCTCTGCAGGAGGTGTGGGAAGGAAAGCCAGAGCTTGTGTTAGCTGTTGAAGGGGCTGGCCCAAAGTGGTCAGGAGCTCCCTGGATTTTGCCAGGGCTTCACACTTCATACCATGGAGATCTCTGAGATTTTGCTGTATGGAGCAAACTGCAGCACTTGACGCATTTTCTCGATACACTCGTTTTTTTCTGGTGCTTGAACACACTCTAGACCAATGGTGCTTCCCTGCCCTTGTGCATTAGTGGGGACTTCTCTTATCACCTCAAGCTCTCAGATATGAGCAGGTGGTAGTTTACACTCACGCTCGCAATTACAATTTTTGCAAATTAATGTTGTGGTTTGGGTTGGGGGTTTTTTTGCCAGTTCATAGCAACTAAGTGTTCTCATATTATTAGGACTGTTTTTATAACGAATACCCTTTTCTTTCTTTCTTTATTTGATATTCTCTTAAATCTCAGTTGTGCTCCTCTTTGCCCACAAAAAAACTTAACAAAATTTTCTGTTTAGATCCCCAATAGATAAAAAATCATGGGAGTTGTCACCATCTACGAGTTTAAGTCTTCTGCAATGGTGCAGTGTCAGGTGTTATAGACAGATTGGATGTTTTCTACGGGTTAAAGAGAAGGTATCTGAATCTATTCTGCTAGTGGGTGGCTCTGAGGGAGAGCACTGTCTCCTTGAACTGTCTGGGACTTTGCAACGAAATTTATTTTTTTTTCTAACATTTAGTTGTCAAACTAAGATACACTGGATTTTCCTATAGGAATTATTTCCAGTCACATTTAACTGGGAAAAGAACTTTTTGTTGGGTCACTGACTCGGTTGAGTTTTTTCTGTTACTCGTATCTTTTTTTTGTGTGTGTGTAACAATCTCAAATTTATACACATCTGGAAAACTTTATCAAAGATCATTCCTACGTTTATCAAAATCCACTGTGTATCTTTTATTTCACTGAGATGTCAGCAATTTATCTACTTCATTGAAAAAAACTTATTTTAATTCTGACTGGGAAAACTCACTGCACAAATCAAAATCAGTTCCAGCTTCTGTAACAGTTGGCTAATGTAGGCATAAAATGGCATATGAAGTGGGAGAATACTGACTAAATAAAACTAATGATGTTATCCCCTTGTAAAATACTCTGATGTGTTTTTTAAAGTGGGGTGGTATTGGCTGGGGTGAAAATACATTTTCAAAATATTTTTTCTCTCACTTTTCTTTATTTCCTGCTTAAAAAGAAAAACACCAAGGAAGCTGAGAAAGAAGGGATGATTTTCTAGGAAAATACTGTCTTTTTATTTCAAAACAGTATTTGCTTTCCAGAGCCTGAAAATTACATGTGCTTTAGAAGCATATTACACTTCACAGAATTTTTGACCAACACTGACAATATGTTTTCATTAGCTTGTTTGGCAGAGCAACTAAAAATGTCTTCCTCAAGGTGCTCTGATGCAAAGAGCTGTATGAGGAACCATGCCAGGATTCGCTTGCTTCTCTTTTCTTAGAAATTGTGGGGTTTGTTGCCTTTTTCCTTCTTTTTTTCCTCCTTTTTTCCTCCTTCTTTTTTTCCTCCTTCTTTTTTTCCTCCTTCTTTTTTTCCTCCTTCCTTTTTTCCTCCTTCTTTTTTCCTCCTTCTTTTTTTCCTTCTTCTTTTTTTCCTCCTTCTTTTTTTCCTCCTTCTTTTTTTCCTCCTCCTTTTTTCTCCTCCTTCTTTTTTTCCTCCTTCTTTTTTCCTCCTTCTTTTTTCCTTCTTCTTTTTTTCCTCTTCTTTTTTTCTTCTTCTTTTTTCTTCTTCTTTTTTCCTTCTTCTTTTTTTCCTTCTTCTTTTTTTCCTTCTTCTTTTTTCCTTCTTCTTTTTTCCTTCTTCTTTTTTCCTTCTTTTTTTCCTTCTTCTTTTTTTCCTTCTTCTTTTTCTCCTTCTTCTTTTTTTCCTCCTCCTTTTTTTTCCTCCTCCTTTTTTTTCTTCTTCTTTTTTTCCTTCTTCTTTTTTTCCTTCTTTTTTTTTCTGAAGAGAGGATTGAAGTGAGAAGGTTTCTAGATTATTACTCTGCATTTTCGTCCTGCTGAATGTGACTTTACTGATCCTGCTATGAAACTGTGAGTAGGGACTCTCTCCTGTCACTGTTTCCCTTGTTTTAAGGTGTTCACCCTAGTCTAAACAACTGCAGAGGATTCAGTCTTGATTATGGAAAAATGCCGTATGAACACAGGAAATAAATTTTTCATTTTGGCCAAGGGTCTTTGTTTTCCTTCCATACAGAGGACTCTTTCAAACACAGTACATTGCTCCATGCAGATGCATTTTTATCTGACAGTTCCACCCTCACCAGTTCATAGGAGGCATCACCCTCTGATTCTTATTTATTTGAGTTGCATAGATGAGCTGAAGGAAGGGGCTGTGTCATCACATCTGTGGCTGAGTGATGGATTAAGGGGGGTTTATTCTTTCTACTTTGGCTGTGATTTTGGATATAAAGGAGATGATTCACTTTGAATTGACTTCCCCTTGAGACAAGGTAGAGAAAGAGCAAAAACTGTAACACCTTCCTGCAGTCTCAGGAGCCAGTGAGGTGTGCAAAAGTAGAGAAGGTCTGTTTCAGGCCCAGGTAATGAATTCAGTGTTACAAGACTGGATGTGTTTAGGGAATCAGTTTGACAATTTATTCCTTGCTCTTTTCCTGGGGTGATGCAGAGACTTGTATTCTCCTTAGTCATGGTGGATTTCAGCTCAGTTCATCACCAAGTCAAATAATATAAAAGTGACAGTTTGCAGAACTCTTTAGCATCCAAATCACTTTTTTGAGAATAAATCCTGTTGATGTCTCCTCAAGAAAAAAAAAAGTTCTGAAGGAGAATAAATGTGCTGGGAAATTTTTGCAAAATACTGTTTGATCTTCCAACCAATTCTCCAAAGACCTCTGTGTTAGATTGGGGCTGTTAGAAAACTTGTGTGTTGTGCCAAGGACTGTTTTTCCTTCCTCAGAACTGTTGCTGTCATTTCACAGTGAGTAGGAAACTTGAGATTTTTATGATTTAGGTATCACTTATTATCAGGTGAAAGGATTTTCTTTTGTCTTTTTGGTGTTTCTTGGTTTCATGCTGCTACAGAAGCTCAAATATTCTTACCAAAGGTACTGTTGTGACCAGAGCTCTGTTCTGGCCTTCAAATGTAGCAGGAAGATGTTATCCAGGCATTTAAAAGGAAAAAAAATATTGCAAAGTGTGTGGGTGGGTATATATATATATATATATACACATATACATAAAAATATAAAAAATATTATTATATTTTTTCTGGAAAAAGTGTAATGGATTAGCAGTAAGTATTTATTGTTCTGTTCTTCCACTTTGTGTACATACACATAATTCACATTATTATCAATTGTTGTATGCTTATATTCAATAAAGAGGAGATCCCCAAGGAAAGTAATATAATTTCTCTGGTTTTCATTGAACTTTAAGGTGGTTTTTTAAATAAGATAGATACATTTGCTTAGCATGTGTTCCCTAACAGGTCTAAGTAATTGAGTCATTCCTCACTGCTGTAGTCTCAGATCACTGTGTCTGAAATTGCTGAAAATGGGACTTTCTATCTTGAATGTCTGAGAAGGAATAAGCTGTGAGAGTACTGAAGTCATTATGAGCCCAGAGGAGGTCCACAGCTCTGCTCAGAAAAGGGCAGCAGGTATTAAAAGCAACCTTTTCATATTCAGCAAATAATGAAAGAACACGTTCCATAAGAAGAACTATTGTTTCTGCTACACACTTTCCCCCACTGCCTGGGGTACCTGGAGAGCCCTATGCACTCACTGTACCCATACCCTTTATGTGCCTGAAGTGAAAAATCACTTAACCCACTGGAGAGGTACAGATCAATCCTGGCAGCCATAGTGGTCTTTTTCAACAGCTTTTTCTGCTTTTACCAGTAAAACTTTCCATGCTGGGATAATGAAGATCTAAATGCATGGATAGTTTATAGAGCCATACCTAATTCTGATTTAAGTGATCAAATGTAGGATAAAGAGTTTGTGAGAGCCTGGGTCAGCCTTTCTCTGCTTCACTTACCGATCCATGGCATTTACAGCTGGGAAATATTAATATTGTGACATCAGTGAGCATGCCTTAAATAGGATTTTGGAAATTCTTTTTACATCTGAGATATGACTGTTGGATATAATTTAGACAGTAACCTGTGTCACGTTTTTTTTTTGAAAATGCTATTCAAAGAAACGAAAACATACTGTTTAAGTATTCATATTTTCTTTGTGTATTTTGAGGGAAGAACTCATAAAATGAGATGATCTGCATGACACATTTGATAGGTCCTTGTTAATGCCACTCCTGTTTTGGTCCTCTAACACAAGAAAAACTTCTTTCCCATACTTGCAAAATGTTGATGATTATGTTCTTTGTAGTGGAAAGAGACAACAGGCTTGATATTGGAAAGTGTTCCAGGACAGTTTGTAGAACTGCCTGAAGATACCTTCAAGTGGATCTGGAAAAGAGGTGCTAATTCCTCCTCTGCCCCACTAGATACCTCTGTGACAGGGAAAGAGAGAATAGCAGGCATAGGACAAATCCTGTCTCCTCTCTCTACTGTCTGGTGTGTTTATTTGCTTTGGCTCTGCATCCCTCTTTTTTAAGGCAAATACAGAGAGGCAGTGCACCATGGCTCTCAGAATCCTTCTTCAACTCCTGTTTTGCTCAAAGGTGAAAGCAATCCTCACAAGCTGAGAGTGCTGAGAAGGTGATGAGCAGGGGGCACACCACTACTGAACACTTTCCACCTCCCCTGGAAATGCCTGTATCCAGATTTCCTCAGAAAACATGTCAATGATCCTCTCTTTATTCCAATACCTGGTTCCTGTTCAAGTTGCTTCTGATTTTGTTTCCATAGTCTAATCTTTTGGGATGAAGTGTTTTCAGGAGACTAGTGTTCAAGCTTAGCAAAATTTATCAATTAATACAAAAGGAGTCAATTTTGTGAAAAAGTTGTTTTCTAAAGAATTAGTTTCCACCTCCACCCAGGATTCTGCCTGTAAAACTAAAATCATATTGCAGCTTTTCTTCTGACTGCTCAGGTGAGGTAAGGCTTAGATATGTTCTTCATTCCTTGCTTAACCCCTTTGCTATTCAAAGTAACTTCTGCATATTGGGAAGGTGCATTATCCATTGGCAGACCAGCATCCCTGCCTCAGAGTGCGAGAGCTGCCAAACAGCATGTTCAAGTGATGCAGTACTTTGTTGTCCTGCTTTTCCCTCTGCATCTCCAGCAGTTCCTTGTTGGGTAAAAGGAGAGCTGCATCCATTATTTCTCTCCTGTAATGTTTTAGATCGTCCAACATAAATAACTCTCATGAAAATATTTGAAGGAGTGCTTGAAAGACAAATGTTCCAGTATGGGACAAGAGCAAACTGACATCTCTAAACTGCCATAATTTGGGCTACCTGGATCTTTTCATTAATTTCTCCTAAACACTTTGGCTTTTCTGATTATAGTTTTGTACTATTTTTCAGAGGCCTGCCCTTGGTAAGTTGATGAAATCTCAAAACAGTAATGGAAGGCAATAAAGCTGAGTGAAAAACAGGCTGTCTTAAATGCAGTAGATTTTGTTTATTAATTAATGAGCACCACAAAAAGAACTACAAAACAGCCTGGGAAAGGTAAATGGATTTATGCTTGAGTCAGAAATATTTGACAGACAGTTTACCCCAGTAGAAAAAGTCTCTTTTAAAATATAATAATCCTTCGAAAAATGCTGGGAGGACTTTTCATAAAAAGAGATTAAAATTGCTGAGATTTGGATTGCAAATATTTGTGGCAACCACTGTTTTCCCAAAATATATGTTAAGGTGGTTTCAAATTTTGACTGTTCCTATTTATTTCCATGTATGAAAGATCAGCCTACCCCCTCTCCCTACTTAGTCTAAACCAAGCAAAATGTGTTTTTTTCACAAAACCTGTATACTTGACTGTCCTAAATCATTGAGATTAGAACCCCCAAGGGGTGTGGTTGCCAAAACTCAAACAATTAGAAAGTAGCTCATGGTGACCAGGGAGAAAAGACATCTGTAAAACATTTTGAAGAACTAATGATACTTTATTTGTTCTCACATAATCCCCTTTCATCACAATTCACATTTATTATACCTGTTCCATTTATCTACAAATAAAACTTGACAGGCTGCTGTTCTGATGCTGGGTTTTATTATTTTTTTTGCCAGTGGGCTGGAGATGTTTGATGTTTACTTGTATCTGAATCCAGCAATTTCAGTCATGTTATATTCAAGGGATCATATCTTTATTTTTGTGATAAATGAATAAGATAATCTCGTTGCCTTGATTAAATTAGCTGTGTGACATGGCAGCTGAAGTGAGCTTGCTACATCCAATTTTATTTTGTCAAAGTCAATGGGCAGTACTGAAACTAGTGGGAGATATTAATTTAGTTAATACCTTACTGGGGGACAGGTAATTGATTACCTGTGTTATTTTAGCTGCTGCTACTCACAGCCCAGTGGTATTCACTTAAATAACAAGTGATTCAGGTTAAAAGGGCTTTTACCCTGAAGAACAAGTCTCACTGGGATAGGAACTGGTATTCCAGAGGGGAAACAGGAGTGTGGACAGACAGCCCAGTGGCAAGTGTCTTTATGCGCTTTTTGGTTTAGAGAAGAAAGGTGTTTTGGGGAAGTGACTGCTCCACCTTGGAGGCAATACTGAACCTGGATGCTAGCAGGGACCAACAGCAATTTCTAGTCCACCTCTAGGCCAGTAGCCACAAAATTTTACCCGACTTGAATCCCTAGGGAGAAGGGGACATACCCAAGGATACATAGGTCTTGTGAAGAAAAAGGCTACAACGGTGATCTGCAAGGGGGAGAGCATGTGTGATCTCAGTGCAGGCTGGTTTTATTTCACAGGCTGGATTTATGTGGTGAGCCTGCTGCTAATGGCTTCCCATTGCCTGGCCATTTACAGCTCTTGTGACATGAAATCTTCATTTTCCATACTGAAGAAAATGTCCACAAACCATTCAGATAATGACCAAAGGAACACGCTAAAATTTGTCAGCAATTTAAGTGTTGGCTCAGTGTTAATATCAGGAGCAGTAAAGTCTCCTTTATTTATGTTGCAATGCTAATCCAGCTTCCCAGCCTATGTAGTAATTATATGTTTCTTACAACTAAGTCTATTACATGATTGCATTTAAATCATGAAGTTAAATCCAAAGCAACTGTATTAACTTATAACAAGATGCAATTAACAATATAAATAGTCCTGCAACAATTAAAAGGGCAAAAATTACTTCTCTGTATGAACAGAGTTTTTTGGGTACTAAGAAAATGTAATTTTAAATGCACTATCATTTTATTGTTATGCCCTTAATTTTTGTGAAATTTGAAAAGTCTGTTGGTCAAGTCTGGCAGAAATGGATGTGAATATTAAATAAAGTCCTGTTCTCAGTGACAGTGCAGAAGCCTTTGGACTCCTGCTCCAGATATTCCCTGCTCCTTTCATTTTACCCGTACTATGCTTGAAGCAGCTGAGCCCTAATCCAGTGAAAACAGAAAATGTCCTCAGCTCCTTCACATATCTTCTAGCCCACTGCTAATTTTCCATTAAAGGTAGCCATATAGCTACTTCTCAGCATGCAGTGATTTTCAGGCCTACTTGAATTAAATTGGTATTTATTTAAGGAAGATGAAATCTACTGGTAATTCATCTTCTAAGTGTAATTGGTAATCTGCTGCTGTATCCCAGCTATGGAGTTGAAATAGCTTTAGTTGTTTTTTTTTTTATCTACTACCCTCAGGAACCAAATTAGATGGCTAATAGACTGGTCAAAATAACAGAAAATTTGCTCGTAATTGCTTAATCAGATTTAAGTCAGCATGTTTGAACCCAAATAAGCAATTGAGAAGTTATTTAAATGTTATATTATTATCTAATTATATCAAAAAGCATAGCCTCCTTGTTTTTTAGAGAGAGGAGGTATATAATAGATTCATTGTACAAATACTTGTTTATGAAACTATCTGACTGCACAATTGTAATTTCTCTGGTACAAGACCACTGATATTTAGGGACACATTCATTGCCATTAGAAACATATTAGAGGAATTAAAGTCTGGTCGTTTTTTTTATTGTTGCTTGGCAAATGCAAGAATGTTGTTAATGTGTGAAGTGGTATAGACTTAATTCCATTTAACTTACGTTATAAAAAAATTAGTTTCTCTCTAATTGCCTTATTTTCAACTCAATATCTGCTTGCCAGGGTTAACACTTTTCTTTGTTCAAATCAGCTACAAAGAATATTTTTTCCCTAAGCTTTTTTAATCCTTTAGTCTTCAAATATAAATGCAGTCACTGATAATGGGAAATGTAGATTTCTACCATGCATAATGGCCAGACTGAAACTGTTTGCTTGGCAAAGGGACACTGAGTTAAGGGAATTGGTGTTAACAGTCAAATATCAACAGCTAAAAGCATTCTCATTAGGGGCTAGAAATGATTGTCAGAGAGATGGAGCTACCAAGAGTTTACTGGAATGTGTGAAGGTTTATTAATATTGGCAAGGGGATGGTCCTATTTGTCTAGACAGTTAGAAAATCTAGTGTGTCTGGACTGTGATTTGTGGGAACCTTTCCCCTTTGTAAAACGTATTTTGTTCTCAGGGATAGGCATGGCCCTGAGTACAGTGCAATATTGGCCTGGAGCTTCAATTGGCTTTGATTGAAACCTGCTAGTCACAAATAATGCTGTAAAAGCATTGCCTTTTTTTAATTCCCTTTGAGCTGGTTCTCCGGAATGGGGTTTCAGAGATCTGAAAAAACCATTACTTTTCTGATAGTATCATTTCAGAACCTTTCAGTTTATTTTTCTTTTTTACAAAGGATGTCTGGGATTGCAATGTATGGAAGAAAGGGATGTAAATACCTGAGGGAAGAGCATTTCCTAAATTACTGCATAACACTTTGCATCCTGTGTGCAATTGTTTCTTTTCTACAATGTCATAAAATGTTTAATAAATACAGAATGCAGAAAAAGGCCAGAGCCCCTGGTTCTTTGCCATTCACCTTCTTACTTGCTTTAAATTCTGCAGGCATCCTCTTGATAGTGTTTACCAGCAAATTACTGCTTTCAAAACTTCTCTACACCAAAAGACTACAAACATATACTCTCACTTTCTATGTAGGTATTTAATGTTTTTTCTCTTTTCTAAGCTACACAAGTGTCTTCCAACTTAAATATAGTATCCATGATTGACGATTGTATTGCCAGTGCCTATTACAGCCATAATGTCATAGCAATTTTGTCACGAACCAGCACGGCTCATTTGACAGTAAACCTTTGGCTGTGGAAAACTGTAGTGTGGGTTTAAGCCTGGCTTGTGGACAGCTCAAGGGGGATGGCTGAGTTATGAAGCAATGCAGCCGTCATTCTGGGATGTGTGCCTCAAAACAAGTCACAGCCTCAAATAATGGGGCTGTGCCTGTTGCTGTCCCCTTTGGAATCCACGTGGAGATATGTAGCAATACTAGCATAGCTGTATTTAGATATACCTAGACCAGAAAAACAGGAGGCAATTTTCATGTGATAAATGGGACATTTTCAGAGCTGTGGAATATCTATTGCCTGACTTACTTTTGCTGTACTCAGGTGGGACAAAGAAGGATATTTTACCAGGTACCCTATTGCACTGATTTGAAATCAGCCAAAAAACCCTGACAACATGAACAACCTAACCTTTAGATGATTTAATGCATGCATTTCTTTAAATAGTAAAAAGAGCTCATCTTCAGGGGCTGTTTGGTTGGTTGGTTGGTTTACAATTCCCAGAAACAGCTTTGAGTTCCCCACCAGAGGAAGAACTTAGTCCTGTTGGAGCAAGTCCAGAGGAAAGCCACAAATTTGATTAGAGGAATGGAACAACTCTCCTAAGAGGAAAGGCTGAGACAGTTGGGGTTGTGCAGGTTGGAGAAGAGAAGGCTCCAGGGAAATCATATGGTGGCCTTTCAGTACCAAAAGGAAGCTTACAATAAAGCTGGAGAGGGACTTTTGGCAAGGGTGTGTAATCGATAGCACAAGGGGTAATGGCTTTAAGCTGAAGGAGAATAGGTTTAGATTGGATATTAGGGAGAAATTCTTTACTTTGGGGATAGTGAGGAACTGGAAAAAGTGGCTCAGAGAAGCTGTGGATGCCTCGTCCCCGGAAGTGTTCAAAGCCAGGTTGGATGGGTCTCTGAGTACCTGGTTTAGTGGAAATGTCCCTTTGGCAGGGGTTTGGAACTAGATAATCTTTAAGGGCCCCTCCAACCCAAACCATTCTATGATTCTATAAAACAGATGTAAAAACCAGTGATGATTTGGGCTGGTTTTGTTGGCTTCCTTTTGTTTCCAGAAGGTTTTTTAGTGCAAATAAATAGCATTTTCTCTTAAACACTAAATCAGGTTTCAGGAAAATGGGTGTTTTCTGGTAGATTCTCTGTCCCCACAGAGCTGAACCCCTTCACTCACTGGAAACATTTTTAGTTGCTATATTTCAGTCAGACCTACTTGCCAGTTTTCCCAGCATGCACAGACAGGAGAGGGCCCTTGTGCCCATGAGAGGCTTCAGCTTTGGAGAGGCCTTGCATCATGATGAGTTTCCTTTGCTGTAACAAAAGCTGCAAGTGCTAAGGATCAGGGAGGTTTTAAAAATGGACCCCTCATTACTGCCTCCATTCTTTGAATGACACCTGGTAACACATTGTGCTGTTGCAAATTTGCTGTCAAAATGGATGTTGTTTTATGGCTGGTACATCTCATGGAAATAGATTGCACAGCTCGCTGAAGAAGCAGTTAGTCAACAAAATGCACTCTGGCACTTGGTGTAGTGACTGCAATTATTTGACTGGTGGCCAGCCTAGGTAGCTCTTGGGAGCCATAAATAGTATTTAGAGGATGCTGTAAAAGCTTTTTAATTTGTTACACCAGAGTTCATTTACATTGTATACCATATGTCATGGCAAAAGCACCCTCTCTTTGTAGAACATTATGCACAAAACAATATGTTATAAACACAACTTTTTAATGGCCTCCAGAGTAGCTGTAGATAGCTCGTCCAGGGGGCTGCCTAAAGATGGATCTGTTGCGTGGCTGGAAATCTGAGGTCACTTCATTTTAGCTAATGAAATGAGTCAAGATTCACTCTGCATTTCAGATGAGAACATGGCCCACTAGCAGTTTAATCTCAATAATGTGAAGTCATTCATTACAGATTAATGCAGGAGTTGTTACTAAAATTGGAGGATGCCTCCTCTGGAAGCAGAGGAGAAGGACCTTGGTTTTGAAGGGAGGAATTCTCTGGATGCACCTGAACCCACTGCTGTGCAGCCACTGTGAAATAAGACATGCAGCCCCAGCAGTGTATTGGGGAGAGCTTACAGCACATGTAGGGTATTTAGCTGCTGTCCAAGGCCACGTGAATGTACTCTGTGATTTTGTCACTTCAGTTCATGAAGCTGAAATGGGGAGAAGGGCAAAAAGAGACTACCAAAGAAGGGAGCACATGTTTGCAGGAGAAGATGAAAAGAGCTTAGCTGGCTTAGCAGTTGAAGGCTGCAAAATGAAGGCTGAGTGAAGATAGGATTATTCTAAATAAATGCATTGGAGAGGATTAAGCATGAGGGAGGAAGAACTTTATAAACTGAAGGACAATGATGGTAGGGAAAAGAAAGGGTTAGGCACTGTACATTAGCAAACGTACTCCAGCGATTGAATGATGATTAACCTTTAAAGGAATAATTTCCACCCACTCCTCCAAGATGCCGATTATGTGAATGAGATGGTAAATGGAAAATGTGCACTAACCTAATAAAACACAGGTAGCATAGTGATGTTCAACTTCTAAAACAATCAGGAATCAGAAACAGACCTTTTCTTTATAGCCTAAACAAAGATTTTTTTTTTTGGGGGGGGCAGGTTTGGTGCTTGGTTGGGTTTTTTTGTTTGTTTATTTGGGTTTTTTTGGGGCTTTTTTGGTTGGTTTTTTTTTTGTTTGGTTTTTTTTTTTTTTTTTTTTTGTGTTCTCTGGCAAAAGAAATATCAGCTCACCAAGAAATTCTGGACTACTTAGGATCTATTTCGCCTGTCTGCATCATCTCAAGCCAACTGAGGAAGGACAGTGTTAGAGATTTCACTCTGAAAATTTGATTTAATTGGTTTTCTCTTTTAGGATCTCACATTGCTTTGAGCTTTTCTTTTTCTATCTTTCTCTCTTCCAGTTATTTCTAGCTTTTACTGGCTGAAAATAATCTATTTGTATGTATTGGTGCAGGGCCTGTGCTTGGTTGTGGGGTTACCATAAATGTTAATAAGCATCCTTCTTATATTAATAAGCATCTCTCAGTATGCTTCTATATACTTGTATTAGTCCCTGTCTCTGTTAAAAAACTCTTATTCTCAAGTTAACTTGATTTTCCGAAGACTGGTAACTTTCTGAAGCACTTATGATAGAAAGAAATATTTTTCTTTTAAGTCAATCTTTCTTTCTTAGGGTAATTCTACTCTGGCCTTTGTTACTGGTAGAATTATCCCATTTGGTCCTGCCAGATAAGATATCAGAGGGCTAGAAAAGAAAATTATATTCAGCTTGCGTGGAATCACATCTCTCCATGAGCTTCAGTGGTTTTGAGGTTATTGCCAATTAATTGCAATCAGAATCATTGCAGCAACCAGTGTAAACACTGTATGTATGTGTATGTGTCCCAGAGAAACCAAAAAGCTGTTCCTGAAGTCAACCCGCTATGTCAGGATGGGTATTCTGGTCTCAATTACTTTTTCTTTGTGGTTTAGCCTTCTTGCTACCTGTATTCTTCTAAGAAATGATGAGAATATCATTCTTATTTGCCATCTGTGGCACTGGGCAGTATCTCCATGTGAATGGAACCGGATAACATCACTGGAGAAGCTGCTTCCTTGTCACCAGTCTTACATGGCTTCCTGCTTATATGTCTTGCCACCAAATCTCTGCCTACCTCCTGAGGTGAGGAGATGCTCCGAAGACTTCTTCCTACCAAGGCAGTGCAACAGGGATCAGAGAAACGTGGTATCTACAGCCACAGAGGCACTGCTCCAGGAAATAGAGGAGGAATATGCAGACCTGAGAGAGTAAACATCCTAAAGGACCCATGTTTGTTACTGTGCAGTCTCCTACATTCCCTAAATCTTCCTGTGGGTGGGGCAACTTTTCTGCCTTTTCAGAGGTGGGCAGAAGGCAGCAAAGCAAAGGCTGCTTCTATCAGCCTCAGTGTCTTCCTATGGCTTGAAGTGGCCCTGCACATGACCCATCCTTTATCAAAGACTGCACCTTACATCTATTATAGCTTTGGGTTTGGATATTTCTAAAAAGAACTTTTACCAGGTGGTAGAATGAGGATTTGTACCATAATGCTTTGCAAGAACTGGCTGTGCCTTCAAAGGCAGCAGCGGCTCTGATCATCCTGGTACACAAACCAACCTCTGCTTGTAAAACTTCCCTCCCTGGAGAAAAGGCTTCTATTGAAATGCAAGGACTCCCTCCAGGGATGTGTGGCTCTCTTCTTGCAAGGCAGGGAAATAATTAACTGCCATGATCTCTCAACCACGCTAACACTTCGAAGGAGCTTGTTAGATGCACATAACTTACCGTGCTCGTTCCATGTTAAACCCTTCATTTGCTAAATCCACCTTTTCAAGCTGGAGACAGAGCAAGAGGAGTGAGTCAGTCATGTGGAGCAGGTGTGGCTTCCTGATTTCATTAATTTAGTTAATTGCAGCACTTCTTCAACAGCATCAATCTTTTCTCTGTTTTATGAAGTAAGTCCCTGGTTTATAAATTCGATTGCTGGGGCTGCTTGATGATCAGTTTTGAAAATTCTATGCTTTCCCTCATGAATGTTGACTCTGTCTTACTGCCCACTCAGCCAATCAAGTCCAATTTCTATTATAATGAACTTTTGGAGATGTGATGAAGTTTGAATGCCAAGGGCTGGCAAAGAATTATGGTATTTCCCAACTTTACTCTGTGATTCTTTCCTTCTCCAAAGCCCTCATTACTGCAGCTCTAAACAGATTTTGATTGTATGAGGAGGGAAGATGCAATTAGTAAAAGTAAATAAATAATTACTGAGGGAAATGGATGTTAGGCTGGTTAACAGTGGTGAAAAGGGAATGTTGTGGTCTCATTTGGAAAAAGGAGATTTGGTATATCCAAGGACTCAGCGCATTTAGATCAGGTTTACAGATTATCAATAACTACCTCTGCTTTCATACAGTACACCTTTGTACCTTGGTGTCTTTAAAAACTTCATCAGTCCTCAGAGTTCACTGGCATGCACAATTTTGATAGATATTTTTTCTTTTTTTCCCAAATACTGATGGAATCCTGAAATACTACACTAAACCAAAGTTTTCAGATGTGTACATTAGAATTCTGAAAGGGAAATCCCATAGAATCAAGAGTTGAAATGAAGCTGTTAAAGGATTTGTGCATGCATAACTCAAATGTGTGTGTGTTTGTATATGTAACATCAAACAACTTAAAAGGAAAGTATGGTCTTTTATGAAGCTTTTTAAATTTGTTTGTGCCTTGAAACTCCAGATCTCTGCACAAACATGTTCATTCAAACAAGTTCATAATTTTTCACTGCCAGTGTTAATTTTTGACTTCTTTTTCTTTTTTGTATGGCTTGAAAATCTCCTTTGTGTCTTTTAACACATTTTCAGAAATATGCCTACATTATTTGTGTGTTGTAATCAGGCAAATCTGTTACATAAATATAATTCCAAAATTTATTCTGAGAGATTTTAGAATAGTACTACTACTATTACTACTTCTAAAGCCAACAGATATATGGAGCATTTGAGCTTAGTGAACCATATCTTCCAGTCACATTGTTATTTTACCTTTTTTAGGGTTATTATGTCATGCTATATCAGTGACACAGCCATTCCAGAATTCAGCCTTTATTTTTGATCTTTTTAAAGGTGAATCTTGCAGTATCTCTGAAAACACACAAACGTAACAAGAGGGGTCTAGTAAACCAAGTAATAGACCTAGGAATAATTGATTGACACGATTAGCTCTTCCCAGAATGAATGAATTACAAGGATTTGGCTGTCAGCTCTCTTTGCTGTGTGTCTGATGCCCAAGCAGGTAGTTTTAGAGGTAAGCACAACGTTCCGAGCTCTGCAGACCTGCTTCCCACAAGAAGCCCCCCTTCTCCATTCCCACAGATCATATTCTCCATGCCCGGAAACCACCTGCAGCTGTCCCATAGTGGCACGGTGGATCGTGCCTTCCGAGGCCATGGAAAGCTGCGGTGACTTTGGTGGCTCAGGGTGCGACAGGGGCGCGTCCCGCCGCAGCGATGAACCGCAGCGCTCCCGAGAGGAGAAACAAACCAACAAATCCACTCAGATGCTCCATCAGCCGATGCTCAGCACAGGGGTGGTTTCACAAATGGAGGCCAAGGCCCTTTGCAAGCAATGTGACAGGAAAGCAGGATAATGTAATGTGGCAGATGCTGCGTGGAGGGGAATTGGGGTCATTTTGCATGCCCATGTATAATGCAACCTTATGCCATAATTAAGACACTGGATAGAAGCAGTTGAGAAGGATTAGCTACTGATCCATACATTTTATGTTTCTGTTTATTTAAGATAAAGCCTCATGCTAGAGTGATTTTTTTTTTTTTTTTTTAATATTAAGCCTCTTTAAAGCTTTCATTTCCTTTATTTTCTTTGTAGATGTATATTTTTTTAATGTGTTTATCTCTGGTTCAGTAAAAAGATGGATTTCTAGGACATGGTCTGCCTTTAGAAGTTGGCTTATAAAGCAGGACAGAGATCTATAGAATTGAACCATAACTCCCATGATTCATGGCAGCACTATACCCAAGGGGAAGCATGTTTCCCATTTTCAGGGAAGAGTGGAGTAGTCTCGCTTCTCATGTATATGGAGATGATTGTGTGTGCTTTCTTTTTAAATAATGAAGTTCCCCATAAAAACTGAGCAGTTCTCCTGAAATATTATTTCCTCAAAAAACACAGCTTCCTATCAGTAGACATCTATGACTGGAAAATATTACCTACTCAAATTCTGGAGAGACAAATGGGGAGATGTGAAATTTTTCTGCAGAAGGAAGTTGTGGACTGAAGGCCAGAGCAGATATGAAGTTTTTGGACCTCTGTTCAAAGACAGCTTTGATAGAGGAAAGAGGAAACAAGCAGAACCAGGTTGCATTCAATTATTCAATTAATTTCTAATACTGGTCATTTCAAATGTTCAAGATGGGGCTCAGGAACAAAAAGGTTGGGGCAACCATTTGAAAAATGTGCCAGTGAAAATAAAATAATCAATTAGTATCAAAGGCAACTTTTTATCTGACATGGTAAGTGGAAAAATTCAAAGTTATGAAATCCTGTGAGCAGATCCCTTAGAGTTTAAGGCATGATTGAACCTGAAACAATTTTTTCTAGCTAAGAAAAAGTAATCCTTTCTCAGCTGAAACTAGGCTTAGAAATACAAACACACCACAAGGTCCTTCCACTGGGGAAACCACTCTTGGAACCAAAGATCTGACATCCATATAAATTTCACCAAGAACAAGAAACATTCAGTTGAGGCACATTTGTAAACACAAAATGCGAGACTTCTTAATTTAAAAAAAAAAAATAAACCCCATGTCTTTTGACTGCTTTTGTATCTTTCATTGTCTCCGGTTCAGAAAACACATCATCATTCATATTTATGAGGAGTAATTTGTATCAATTCATAATTATCTTGTGTAAAATTCATTCTCTCAGTGCATAAGTAAAATATTCAAAAGGCAAAATGGAAGGGCCGTAGTAAAAGTGTTTGTCCCTCATCCCATGCTGCAGGACCTTGTCTAACCTGGAGCCTTGAGCTATAAAACCAGTGACTGATTTTCCTGCAGGTAAAAGTTCAAGGTTCATTTGTTTCCAATGCAAGAATTTTTCCAGTCCTGGATCCTTTTAAAGTTAATTTGGAATACAGATTTCTCTGTGTGTTCTTGACACTGCCTTTTCTAGGATATGTGAACTGAGAGCTTCTGGGACCTGAGGAAAGGCCAGTTTTAAGATAAGCAAGCAGTAGGTACACTTCAACTTTTGCAGCTGCTCTTCCCCTCTTCCCCTTGCCTACTTGTGTGCTGCCATGATATCTATTTCCAAGCACTACTGCTATTAATAATGTTTTCCAACAGACTGACTCATTTCCCTACCCTGGTCATTATGGGCAGTCAGTGACCTTTAGCAGATGAAATCTTGAGGCAGTGCAGAATGAACCTGTTCCCTGCAATCAAAGCAGACTCAGATTATTAATTGCATTAAGCTTCAGCCATTGCTTTTAGTTTGTGTTTTGTTTATTTTATGATTACACCCAATGGCACCAATGAGAGAAATGTGCCATTTTGAGCTAACAGTTCTTTTTTCTCTTTAACTCCTCACCAATGAATGCAGGAGAAGGTCTACTAAAGTTGCTGGGTTTATTATTAGTTTTGTCTCAACTCTGGCCCTGAAGAGAGGGGAAATTACATCAGACTCTCTATAGCTTGGTAATTTGGGGATCTGTGTGTGTTGTGCATGACATGGAAATGGATCTGTCCAGGTATGGGCGCCTGGATGATAAGGTGTGCAAGTATGTGAATTTATGAACACAATCCAGCTGGGAAAAATGGCCATCACAAGCAAAGTATGCCAAGACATCTTCCTCTGGAGACTGCCTCTGGAGCTGTGGTGAATTCATCACATTCTTTGGATGCAGAAATACAATTCTGTCCCATCATTCTGGGCATTCTTTGTTTGAATGACGAATTATCTCCATTCTTAGACGGTTTTTTCCATACACCTTAAAACACCACAGCATGTGATAGCAGCACACTTCAGACAGCTGAAGGAAGACAGCTCCAAAAGGAAAGTCCTTAAAAATCAGGGGAAAGCTCAAGCCACTGATTGCTTCTAGTTGAGTTAGTGGCTAAGTGAGAATGGAAGTGGACCTTCCCAATTTTCAGTAAAATGACAGTAAGTGGAAGTCTGTTTAGCAATGTGGTTCTACAGACAGAACAGAGAAAACATTTGCAGAGGCATCTGTGTTTTTTGAAAATCAGTGTCATGCACTGAGGTGGCCCTGGCTGGAGTCCTTCAAGTCCTTCAATTTAAAACTACTTTATTTTAAAACTGTCACAACTATGAACTTAAGCCTGTATTTCAGGCACTCTCCTCCTAGCTCACTGCATGCCAAGGTAACCTGCTTAGTATTTTTCTTCTGAGAGCTGCCTTTCCTCTCAGATGACCAAATAAGGTGTCTGTCCCCAGTCAGGACAGTGAGTGTTCTGAGAGTCTGACTATCTATTGCTGGGTATATTTGATCCTGGTTTGGAGAGCTTAATGTTTACTTATTCCTCCTTTGATAGCAGTAAGGCGTAGCAACGTGATATCTGCAAATCTTTTTCAGTACCGGGCAATTGAAGGAAGTAAAAAAAAAGGCATTGATTTTGTATTAATGCAATGACTATTTGAACAGTTATTAAATTTAATAGTACAAAATAAGAGGCAAATGTTTAATAAGTATCTAAATAGTAATTTAGCTCCAAAAAGTTCACTGTGTGGTTCAGCCATTTAAAAGGTTAACAGGATATTTATATTACTGTCTGTTTTCCTCTGCACGGCCTCTAAAGAACAAGCTCTTGATATGGAGACAAACCTATTTTCCAGATATACCTATTTTTTTCCGAGATTCCATTCAAATCAAATTTCCCATTCTATGCTCAAGGATACGCATAATAGAGTTCATGATTTACTGGATTAAAAATATCAATTGTCTCATTTCCCTAACAGGATAATGGTTACCAGTTTGTATATGCTAGTGTTGTCCCTTGTGTGTTGACAGATAGTAAAGAAAAGCCTTTGCTGAATGCAAATGAAAGCCTGAGGACTGATGCTGTAGTTAAGTGGACTATAAATGGGTAACTATCCTCAGTAAATGAAGTGCTGTATATATACTCCCTTAGTGGGGCTTAGAGCTCCTGTAGCTGGGCAGGAAGTTTTCAGATAAAAACACAGTAAAAAAATGTTAATTAATTAAATCTATCAGCAAATCTGGGTATGTTTTGACAACTTTTGCCTGGAAATGTTTCTCTCAGCTCCAGGATGAGAAGAGTGTTTTGAAAAGGGATACAGCTCAGTAGAAGCACACTAGTGATTTTTCTCACAGCTTTGTAGGAGCATCAAGTTTTATTTTCTGCTATGCCACTGCACCACATTTCTTACACTTTTGGCTACTCCAGGCCTATTCTACTGCAAATGCTCTCACTCTCTGAATAAATATATTCAATGGAGGAGAGAAAAAAGCTGCACTGACTGGGCATGCTCTCCTATGTTTTCATATGAAAGACAAAACCAACAACAATAAAATCTCTTTGAAGGAGGAGACATTTAGCCACCTCAGCTTTGATCGTCTGATGAAAATGCATTTTTCCTTGCAGGTTGAGAGGTACCTCCACAACCATATTCAGAGTAGGAGCTTGAGTTGTTTGCTGAATCCCCTGGCTGCTTTGGTGCACCTATCCCCAGGGACTAAGGGCAGCTTTGATTAACCTGCTCATTTAAGTTCCTACGGTCATATGGATTCCACCTTCTTTTTACACAGCACCAGCCCTGGGAGAGCACCAGGCTCAGGACTACAGACAGAATTCAGTAATAACATTCTTGTTTAAAGAGATAAGCCCATTGATGTCAGTGGGAGCAGGGCACATAGATATCACTGGATCTTCAGATTTGCTGGGTAGCACTAACATCAAACAAATTGCAATCTCCTTAGGTTTTTGTTAATCTATGAACTGTCTTTATCATGTGAACGTAAATTCATTGTGGAGATATATATTCCTCATTATTTCTTTTTCTCTCTTAGGCTGCCCATTTTGTCTGCCAGGTATCTGTTAGGTGCTGCTGTAGTCTGCTCTCCCTTGTCTTTTTCAGCATTCTGCTTGTCTGTGTTCAGTCTGGTCCTCTTCATGGCTCTTCTCCTTGGCTAATGACAGTTTGGGAATCCACAAGCCAGCAGGACTCTTCCTGCCTCACAGAGTCTCGTGCATGTCTGTCTGCTGCCAATGCACCTGCAATTACCCATTGCTGATGCACAAGCAGAGAAAAGATGTTTGGGATTATTAGCCCAGGCATTGCTTCCCCTCCTACATTAATTTAAATGTAGGTGTTGTGTTGAAGGCCCTGAAGCTGTGCTGACAATCCTTGTTTAGTGAAATAATTAATTTGAATGCTTGGTGGTTTTGTTTTTCAGGGATGGTGGTGATGTTAATATCGAATACTTAAGAAGTGAACTGGGCTACTCATTATTTCCAACAAGAAAGGAAAGTGTGGAGACTCCAACTTTCTTATATTTGCCAGCAATGAGGACCTCAATGGAGCAAAAGAAAGTTTCCCTACCAAATACATCTGTTGCTAATGGAAAGTGAGGAATGGATTTTATAACATGAGAGAAGACTTGTACTTTTAAATAATATTTTGATCTTGAGTGAATAGAGATTTTAGGAAAAAGTGTCCTATGAAATAAAATTTTCACCCATGAAAACCTGAAAAAGTATTATTTAGTTTAAAAGGGAACATTGGATTTTTGTGTCAACTTTATGTTGCACATGCAGAGAAATATAAATGTGCGTGATTGTTTAAGCATTTTACACAGTGAGACTGTTTTATAGAACATAAAAAAACATTCTTGAAATTGTAAAAACAAAATGTTGTTACTTTTTTTAAGTGCTGCTATAAAAATAGTTCTAAAGTATTTTTTCAAGAGGAAAGGTGAATTGTTTAAACACTAATGGAACTTTCTGTTGTGTACTCTAAGTTGTAGCGACTTACCTAAACAGGATGAGTAATATGTCCAAGGTAAGACTAGAAAATTTTGAGTAATGTAGAAAGTGTGTTAAGATAAGTTGAATTTTAGTTTGTAACCTCTTTAATCGGAAAGCTCTTTCAGAAAGCATGTACTAGGACATTTATCTGCCTGGCAAAAAGTTGCCTAATATTCTACTCTTCTGTTTTAGACTGGTTTAACCCAAAATTATGTAGGTACAAACCTCAGAGATGTGGGGCAGCCCAAACCCCAGGTTCAAACTTTGCAGACAGCTTAGAAACTATAGGCCTTGGACTAAGAACCCAGAATGCTGGAAATGTTGTTATTTCAGAAAAACTCATCCCTGCTCTTTGATGTCCGCTTTACTCAGAATTCTGTCTCTTCTCTTGGTCCTTTTGGTGCTCGGAATTGAGACTCTCAGTGCCAAGTTGCCAATTGGGTTAAAGCTTCCTGCTAAGGTGGCTGTTAATTTTAACTGCTAGGTGCAACCATAAATCACTAGGACAAAATCAGACCACATCAGCATCTATCATTAGATCTACTACATTAGAAAATTAACAAACTCCCCTCCCTCAGGCAGATCAATCACTCTGTTAGCAGGTTCCCATGACACCATCCCACAGCAATCAGTCTCTACCTGTTACATCCTGCACAAAACATCACCAACCTTTCCCTGATCTTCGCACTACCGTCCAAATGTTTAGCACACCAAAATCTCTGGAACAATCTGTGCAGAACATGGACACCACCAACACCTGGGCTGCTTCAGAATTGCCCAGGCAATCAGCACTCGCTCGTTTCCCTGCACACGAATGGGCTTGGAAAAAGAGGGAGACCGTCTTTCCTCCTGGGCAATCAGCACTGCTACAGCCATCATGGGCAGAGTGCAAGTGAATCTGAGACTGTCCTAACCATTCCCATTCTCAGAACATTTACGAGATTGTGGCCATATCACAGCTGGCCATTTAGGGAATAGGCGATAAGCTAAACCATTTCCCTTGTAGATGACAGATAGGATTGGGAGATAAGGACTGATGAATATCACTAAGACCTCTCCATGAATATCCATACATCTTATTGATGCTAGAGCTAAAGCTGATACAGCTTGAAGCAGAGGAAAGGCTGTTTCTGACAGCATTAGGGCAGCAATATGGAAGGAGCAAGATATTTTGTCATTAAACAAACAAACAAACAAAAAAGAATACATTTTCTAAGCTTCAAAAATAGTGAGAGTTGATCAGTCTCTTGAAAAAGTTCAAAGATGACAGAAAATGCTCAGATACCCTTGGGTTGCCATCAAAATAAAGAGACAGAAAAGGGAGAATTTAATGGATGGCATACCAACTGATCAACAAGAAGAGAGGCTTTCCAAAGTCCTGTATCCTCAGCCTGTATGGACTGGTGCCGACGGCAGCAAGCGAATAATTAAAAGCAATTACCTTGTGCAGCATCAAGGTGTCAATGCATGTTTACGTGGTATAAAAGTGCATTTATACTTGGGCTTGGACTCTGTCACACCAGTGTTCACAGAGCTCACCCCATGGAGGTAGAGCCTTTGGACCGTCTGTTTTGACATTCTGCGCCATCAAACTGATTCACAGCTAAGGTGACAAAGTAGCGCAGTTGTCTTTCTATCTTGTTGGTTTTTGCTCCCCTTCATCTCCTGTCTGGCCATCTGGCATGCAACGTCTCTCCAAGAACTGAGTCACACTGGACAACTGGGCTGTAGCTGCCACTTTTGCAGCCACAAAGACTTCTGCAACCTGCTTGAGGCCTTGTGATGAAATTGGCAAAGTAAGTTATTAAGTTGATCACTCGTTTATTTTCACTGAAAGTCAAAGTACAACACTTCACCCCACTGCAAGGTAGAAAACCTTTGCAGACTCAGCCAGATAAGCATTCATGTCCATGAGCTGAATATGACCTGGCATTCCCCAGGTCTGCTGGTGGGTGGTTTGCTCGGCTTTTGCAGGAAAGGATGAAAGGCATGAACTCTGCTCCTCCAGAGACAGAAAAGATGATTTTTTCATAGGCCTGGGAGCAATTTTTGTTTTACTTTCACACTGAATCCATTGAGTTCTGCAGAAGCAATTCCTCCTTTCCTCCCATCCAAAGGCTGGAGCTCAGAGCTGATGGCTGCTTTAGCTGCAACTTGTAGCCTTGCCGTCAGCAAATATAGTTCAAAATGTATTTGCTCCTCTGTAGTCTGCTGGAATGGCAGTACTCCAACCCAGAAAGCTGCCTGCAGCTTTAGAGAAAGTATAATGATGAATGAAATGAGTTTTAAATGGGAGAAAGGTGGTGTTGCTGGAGTATCTCCTATTGTACATCCACTATGGGACTGGTGGATCCCATGACTTGGTGATTAAGAGCATCTGGATGCGCTATGCTGAGGTTATATAAAACTAGATCTGAAATTGAAGAAATTCTGTTTGTGTATATATTTTCTCCTAGCAGTTGAATGTTGTTACCAGGACAAATAGTATGAAGTTTGGAGGGAAGGTTGACATGGAAGGAAGAGGGTACATCTCTTACTTTCATAGTCCAGATGTCTTGTCAATTAATATTGCTGCAATTAAATTCACAGAAAATGGACCTTGGGTCTCAGAAAATGCAACAGTTCTTGAAGTTTTGGCACTTCAGTTTTATCTGAGCAAATGGAGGTTCAAACCATGTGAATCATCTCTGAGTTTTTAAAAAGTAGCTTTATTTTAAAAAATGAAAGGTAAATTACTTCAAATGGCAAACTGCATTAGGAGAGCTAAATAAGGAAAAAATATTGTTAGAGTGACAGTAATATTAGCTGCCACAAACGAAAATCAGTCAATAAAAGCACTTTGGAAAGTTAAAAAGCCAAATGAATGAAAAAGCCTCTTCCCAAATTCAATATTTTGTTGTATAAAATATTAGCACTCGGACTAAAATCACCACCTGAGTATAGTATTTTTTTCTGTTTTATCAGCAATCTCTCTCTCTTCCCCCTAGTAAATTCATTTATTTGTTCAAAACTCCAGTGTGTTGCCAGCACTTTCCAACATATGTATGTAAGATAATGCACTTTTCATCCACCCTAAACCTCTCATTCCACAGATTATTGATTTAGCCATGCTGCTGTAAAGACACACAGTCGTATTTTCTTTCTGTGACTAAAGTGACCAAAACTTCTCTTGCTTGATGAAATCTCTCTTATTATAAGAGGGCATTGGGGTCTGTGTTGAGAGCAACTTGCCCATCATCCTGCTCACAATTAAGATTGTGCTCTGACACAGGCTCAGCCTGAGCTGTGGAGTCTTTCTGAAGTAGGAAATGCCAGTCTTTATCTGTAGACCCAAGAAGTTCATCGCTAAGGACAAGGAGAGAAGTAGAACCAGGGAAGGGCTCTTCACAGCACATCTATCCCAACTTGCCTTTCTCTAAGCAGCTCAAGTAGTGAAAAAAAGTGTGTTGGCTGATAGTCAGCAACATGGGTGATGAAACCCACCCCAGGGACTGGAATGTTTACATTCGAGTTTGGGTCCTGTGATTCTCTTAAGAACAGAGAAATCCCCTTTCCCTGCAAACCAGCAGCACTGTGTGGAGTTAATGCTGCCTACATGAAGATGCAGATTTTGTCTTAGAACAATGTGGAGTGATGTGTGGGAGCCTGTATGCTGCTGGTGATGCCACCAGGGCTGGAAGTCAGCCAGCTCTCATTGGCTTTCTTGAAGGCTCATATGTTTCATTACCCTTAACTCCTGGTCTGCAGGAGATTCTGAGGTCTGTATTTTCATGCACTTTTGGATGTACTTGGATCAACAAGGCTTACCCTACACTTTCTGTCTGCAAGAAGTGCTTGAATTTTGAGCTAAGTTTGACCTAAACAATTGGGAAATTTTGACCCTGCCTTCTAAGTAAGAAGCCAGGTCAGTTATCCCGGCTTTCTCCAGCTTCATGGAGGGTTTCTGTGACTCTGTCTTCGCAGGTAAATTCAAAAAGGATGCCCAAATCTCAGTAACAGGTATTCTGGTTGCATCTGCAGCACATCTTCCCTTTTGTGATCCCAAAAACCCTGCCTGTGTCACCCAGCTGATCTCAGGTGTTATATACGGATTTCTGTGCTTAGCCTGTGATTTACGAACTGTGTGATAGTCACCTAAAATTATCACAAATGAGCAGCAAAAAGTAAGAGCAGAATGGTCCCAAACTGGCAGCCATGGCTGGAGTTTTTCTCTTCCAGAGGCAAACATGTAACCTAGGTGTTTAAGAAATACCTGCAAATGCCGTGGGATCAGGAGGGAAAGCTGGGAAGATGCCATGGCACTTTGCTTTTCAGTTTGGACATACGAAATGCCCAGGTCCTTCACAGCTAAGGAGACATCACAGAATCACACAGAAACACAGAATATGCTGAGCTGGAAGGGACACACAAGGATCACCAGGTCCATGTTAATGTCCCTGTGTTTATGGCTAAGTCTCCATTCCTGTATCCAGTGCCACATCAGCCCATTTCTACAGCAACACAGCAAAGAAGGATTCTTTTCAGTTTACTTCCAGCTACCAGACAGTACCAAATTTGATGGGTTTATTTTGTTTATTTTCCATGACAAGGACATCTGTTTACTAGAACTCATCCCCAGTGTTAGTGAACATCAAAAGGGACGTCTGTGAGACTGCAGCTGGATTTAGATTGTACAAAGCCCTTCAAGTGACTGTTTAAATCTCTTTTTCTTTTCTGCATCCCCAATATCCAAACAGAAATGGGCTAATTTTAAATGCATCTCCAGATTTTTCCAATTTATTTAATGTGTCTGTCCTAACTTGTGCTTCAGGATCACCTTTGGGGTAAAGTGTAGCATTGATTAAAAAAAAATAGAATAAGAAAACAATAACTATCTTAAAACACATACATGTATTTGTTTCTTCAATAAAAGTAGGTAACTGAGGAGGTGGGGAAAAGTGAGCAAAATGAGGAGGATTCTTCTTTGTTATTCTTCTCCTGATATCAACCAGCATATACTTAATCTCAGGAAGATCTGATTTAGAAGTGCTGTGCATTCATGTTGTATGCCTATATGACTGTTTATTTAGTTGTGAATTGATTGATTAGGAAATAAGTGCTTTTCAAGTTGACAGTATAAATAATGAAACTTTATTAGTGATATATGTGACACATTTAACAATGCTAATTTTCTGTACTGCTCTGTGTAATTCACTTGCCTTTTTCAGTAGGCTGTAAACAATAGAAGGTTTGAGGGAAATCACTGATTTGTTGGCTTTCTAAAAGGCAGCGGAAATGAATCCAGAATTTAGGAATATTTCTAGAGTGCCATCTAGTGGGAAAAGAAATGAAGCCACAAGAAAATGGAACTCAAAACACACCTTTGGAAAGTATGTCTTAATACACAGAACCATCTCTTCATTTCCCTCTACAGCTAAACACAGGCAGCCACTAATGGATTTTAGGCAATTTATTTATAACTGGAAAACTTTATTTGTTCCATTTTTATTAAGTATATATATATGTGTGTGTGTGTGTGTGTGTATGTATGGTAGAAATAACTACAATTAATGCCCTCTCTGCTTTTAGTTTTTGAAAAATAACAAATGTCTGACCTAAGCCCAGACTTAAGATTTGGTTTAATCACCTCATGTTCTCATACTTCAAAGGATTTGTCGTTAAATCTTGATTTCATTTTCATTCTTTTAATTAAGTTACAGACCTTTGCATTTGAAATGGTGATATATAGAAATTGAAGATCACTGTTATGAAACAAGCTTTAAAACAAAAGAGAGTTTTAAAATTGTGTTATTGCCTCATTGCTTTCAGGTGTGGTTTTATCAGAGGTGGTGCTTGGTCCTCCTTAGCAAAAGCACAACTCCTGTGGTTATAGCAGACTCATTGCTACCTTTAAAGCAGGTTTCTATAACCATTTCATGTCTGATTACAGAGGTAATTTTCAGGGCATCCAAAAAAACCCAATTTGTCTGTCTTTGTAGATGCCTATTTTGCAAGTGTGGCCCCAGATTTAAAGAGGAAAATACTGAGAACTCACCAAATTTTTCTTGATTGCAGATGACTTGGTGGCAAACAGGGTTTGTTTGGGGCAATCTGGCAGAGCCAGAGGACCAGGAGAGAGGGCAGGTGAGTACTTTTGCATTTTTCTACCTGTCCACTGGGGATAGAATGAGCACAGCATTTTGTAATCCAGGTGCCTTTCTGAGGAGGGATCACATCTGGGCAGGTGTGCACGTCTCTTCTGTTACAGCTGCCTCCTGGAAGGGGAGTTTGGTGATTTTAAAATAACAGTTTATGCTCCTACAGTTTTCTTTATGTACAATACCTGCCAAAGAATGCTGGTGCTGTCTTGGGAGTGTCCCGTAGGTTCATAAGTTTGGTAAAGACTTACAGCAATATCAGCTCTGAGAAGTGTACCAACCAGGCATCTCTGTGGTAGATGTGTTTGTCTTTTCAGTCGTCTCTTCACTTTCTTTGTATCTGCTTCTTAACTGATGTTCCTTAAATTTATCTTCAAAATACAGCCTATTGCAGGGAACTATTTATGCCGGAGAGGAGCCATGGTTATTTTCACAATGACTGGCTTTGAGATTTAGAAATGTTCTCAGTAGGCATGTCATCTGTCTGGGCTGTGAGTCTTTGAAAGGGAGAGATTTTTATCTATGGTAAAAGTAATATTTGCCTTATGGGGCTTAATGTAGTGTATTGTTATGTTCATTTGGTATACAACACTGGTAAGTTTATTGATCTCAAGATGAGATAAAAGAGGGGAATGACAAGAAAACTGATGAGAGAAGAAATGTGGAACTGAGGCAGGAAGATTTTTTTTATTCCTTCTGAATATTGCATAAGCTGTGAAGAAGAAGACTCTTGCAACAGTATCAGTGAGCAATTAGCACGGAAAAGGAATAGGGGGGATGTGGTGAGCAAAGTACTGCTTCCTGCTGAGTTTAACCCAAGCTCTGCTTTTGCCTTTCTTCAGTAAAGAAAAAAAAACAACAGAAGTATGTAGAGATCACCCTTGCAGCCTGTGTGTTTGAAAAGCCATAAGGAGAAGAATTTGCCAAAGAAAAACTTTAATGGCAGCATGGAGAGTGCTTTTTCCAAATATGCTGCTAGGGTCCTGACAGCAATAGTGAGAAAGAAACACGGGTGGGAAGGGAAGGAGCAGAGAGAGTGCTTTGATGCTAGGGAAGGTGTGTTTTCTAATGAGGTCAAAAAGTAGATTGAGTGTTTGCTGTAGAGCATTTTATCAGCTTACAGGTTGGTATTTCCCTGTATCTAAAGACTCTCAAATTCTTTTGAGAAGAACACATTATTTCTCTGTTTGGAGGTGGCATGTAGGAGACCTCTGGTGGTATTGTTTTCTGCTCTAGTAAAATTACTCTGTATTTTTATGGTGCTGTGTAGAGCGGGTTTGAGATGTGTGCATGACTGAAATCTGGAACAAAAGGAAGGGGTTGGAATGGCAGCCATGAATGGTGCAGACCTGCATCCATGAGATACACCAAAGGGGTTTAAACAAGCAATAAGGATCACATCTGCTGGGAGTCTCAGGTTGGATCCTACTCCTGTGACGGGTGTGACTGCAGATGGGCACCATAAATAACTCCCGTGTCCCAGGAACAGCTCCCGGAGGCAGCCATAGCAGGAAAGCTGCGCTTTTCCTGCATTTCTATTTCACTTCTGAAATATATTTCACTTCCCCACTGAGGTTGATTCATTCTGCTGCAGTTTCAAACAGATGCATTAGGTCCTTTTAGGATGAGTTTTGAAAGCTTGTTAGAGATATGCATCCAGTTTTTGCCCTTATTGCCAAATCACTCCTGCTTGGATCTTGCCGTGTTCCTGAAGGAGTGGTGAAGGCTGACAGTCAGCGGTCTTGTAGAATTAGGAACTCAAACTTTATGCCCCTGAAGAGCAAAAGAGAAATTTGTAGTTTTAGCTTAGTGATAAACTCGAACTCTTGCATATCCTCTAGTTTTTGACTCAAAGTATTTGATGTTTTTTCCTATAGAAAGAAAATATCCTAATTCATGTTTGGAGATGTCTCCAGTTGATTAGTTGTGGGTATTTTTACTCCCTCTGTGCCTAGTTTTATTTCACTCATGGGAACTTTAGACAAGCAGAAGAGCATGCATGCTCTTGAATTATTTTTGTTTAACTAATATGTCTAAAATATTTGTGTAACTGTTTAAAATATGTGACCTGCACCAAATATGTGTGTGAATACAGCATGAAAAAAAGATATTTTTGTGCCACTTTTGTGGTGCAATCTTAAACCAACTGAGGAGAACAGAAGGCACTTTCTACTGCAGCAGGCATCCTTTCTGCCCCACCTTCACCTTGTTGGTCACTGTCAGGGCAGCGGGTGTTGAGACTGGGAGCTTGCTTGCATCTCTCAACAGGTTGCTTCTGGTGTTTTCTAACATTCTCACCAGCCTTTAACAGTTTTTTTCATTTTCATACTGAGATGGTCAACATTACATTTAAGAGTCTATTCCTGACGGCAGCTCTTCATAGCTGTCATTAAAGAGTGATGAGTTCAGGCCAAAATACCATGAAGTTAATGAAAGTCTTTGCATTGATTTTCATACTCTCCAGTGTTTGTGCTTCGTATTCATTTCAATGGATGTTGGATCAATCCCCTCAGAATGCTCTGTAAGATTAGCCAGAAGTGGAAGTAAGGTACCATGGAAACAAAAGGCTCCAGTGTAATCCATAGATGAGAATCTGGTTGTCACAGATGAATTTACTTAGTCGGTTTTCATATAAACACAAATGTAAGAAAAAGCGTGTCAGCCTAGGTGTTAGTGTAAGGATTGTGTCTTTTTAATTAGTCTGGTAAATATTTCATTAGCAACTGTAAAAAAAATATTGATTTCAGTGTCTCCATTAATCCATATTACTTTGGTTCTGTACATTTTTCACTTTTAATAATTTAACAAAATATTTTTTACTGGACACTTTCCCCTCCAACTACCCCAGGATGGGAAATAAAATTACTGTGGAAATATAATTATTTTTTCCCTTGTGCCATCTCTCCTAATTCAATTAATTACACATCATGTCATAGCCTCTGGTTTTATTTTATATTTTATATATTAATATAAAATAAAAAGTTAATATTTTCTTGAAGAAAACATTCCTCTCACACTCCTAAGACTCTAAAATGACTATTCATTAACACAGAGAAATATTTCTGAATGGATGGTATACAAAAGAATCACAGTCCATTTCCATGGACAAGAGCAAACCATTCTTATTTCAGAGAGAGCCTGGCCTGTTTTGGAGAAGCTAGAAGCTTGACAAAAAGCCAAAGCAATAGCTGGATACAAAGCAGGAAACAGAAGTAAAATATCAAAAGTCTTGCTGCTTTGCCTGTTTACATTGCACACATTCTGAGGCATTAAGGTTAACAGTCAAGACAGCTAATAACCTCACACAAATCCTTCCAATAATGGATGACTATTGTTTTCTTTAGAGCAGTTGAAGTCAAAGCAGTGCTTTGACTTAATGTGCTGACCACTTACCACTATTTGTAATCATAAAGTATGTGTTTAACCTCGTAATATTTTCAGTAGTACATTAGCATAGAATCTGCTCATGGCTTCCTATTTCTTGTCTTCTAGAAAGTCAAAGTACAAAGTGCCTCTACCAGATCCTCAGTGGCAACTGTGTTGTTGCATATTAACATATAATTGTTAAATACATGTTAAATACTGAGTAAATGCCTGGAAAATACAGATTCACCTTGTTCCTCTAACATCTGGTGTAAATGGCAAGTGGTATTTCCTTTGCATTTAATTTCCATGGAAGTATTGAGCTTGTTCTCTAACTCCTCTTAGTGCTGAAGAAATCTGCTGGCATCTTATCTATTTACAGTGGCAGCATAATAAATATGGAAACAAAGACATTAAGTGCACCAAAGTCTAACTGGCAGGCTTTTGGCATAGTGTTTATGGTATGCTCTCGGTCGTCAAACCAGTGCAAGCAGTGGTTAGTGCCCAACGTAGCAGCTAATTTCTGTCACATGGATATTTGTCTGGGAAATTAGCCTGGGTCTGAGCCAGGTGGAATTGCACAGTTTCACTAACTTTGCAGCTCTATTAGGTTGAAGTCAGGAGAGCAGACATGGCCTTGACAAGCATATGATTCTGTGCTGCATTGCCTGTCCTGGGAAGCTGTTCAGCTTTTCTATATTTAACAGATGAAAATGTCTCCAGAGTTCATCAAACACACTCAAGATATCACAAGCTGCAGCTGGCAGCTGGGAGCTCTGCAGTTCAAGGTTAATGGGACACTAATTAGTAAGTATATAGGGATATCAGCATGTACCACCCACTTTTTGAGCAAGTAGGAAAATGAATCAATAGTCAAGAGAAGGAGGGCCCTGCTCCAGCTCTCTGCAGCTCTCATTCCATCTTCCCACAAGCTTCCAGGGCAAGTGCTACAGCGAGCTCTTGCAGACACAGCTAGGAGCACTGGGGAGCCTTGCAGGGTTGTCTGGCATGGGGAGAAAGCCAGGTTACCCCTGGAGAAGGTCAGAGTCAGCCTCTGCATTGCTTTGTCCTTTCCAACCACTTCAGACACTGTGAAAGCCTGGTAACATGGCAAAACCACCCCGCAGCCCCAGGTAATGGGAACTACCCAGCTGACAAGCAACCTCTCTTCTGGTGTCAGCAGAAATTGAGGGTGGGAGAGAAGTTAGGATTGAAAAGTGCTGGAACACTGAGTTGAGTAATAACCAAGGAATGATCCTTCTTAAAGTGGGAAAGAGCAAGATTAATGTGCATTTTACCAAGAGATAACACTTTCACAATTACTGTTAAATATCTAGAAGTCCCTAATTCAAAATAAGGATAATTTACTGTAAATCTTGCCACTGACTGCCATATTTTCAGTTTCTCTTGGCTGTCAATTTAATGGCTACAGGAAAAATTTTGTTCAATGTATGTAGCATCACACCCTTCTCAAATCTTTTCTTCTTTATAACAGCCATTCTTTCAGGACTCAAAAGCACATTTCATTGGCTAGGAATCCCATCTGTATAATTTTGAATTATCCAAGATAAGCCCGGGGGATAAAATTAAAAGCCAGGTTTGATGAGGTTGGTTCTTAACTTCCTTGTCATTTGGCTATCTGGGACATTGATTCTTTTAGTGGCTTTATGTCTGACAGCCCATATTCCTAGTAAATTCAAAATTAGTGACTTTGTGTTAACAGAGCTCTCAAACTAATTTTTTTCAGAGACTTTTGAAAATGTAGGTTATACAAACTCATCTGTGGTTCAATAGCTTTGCTGTCTCCTCCTATAACTCACCTTTTCATTTTTACCCAGATCAATCTCCACTGCATTCCTCCCATTACAATATATTCTCCTTAGTTTGCAGTCAGGCACTGGCAGTGAATGGGAGGGAAGGTGAAAGCTTCATGCATCACAGAAGTAGCATAAGAAGGAATAAGTTGCTCAGATGTCAAAGCAGTATTAAGTCTAACCAAAAGGACAGTACAATTACCTAGGAACATTCAGGGAAATGCACTGAAAATGACAAGCTGAAGTTCTATGGGTATGAAGAAAAGTGAAGCTGCCTTGCAGTGGGGACAAAGGCAGTAATGAGTGAAGAGTGCAGCTATAATATTGCTTTAGGAATTATTTCATGTTGTACTGTTAATTAAGGAGACAGCTGTCTACACTTTGGGGCTTCTTTCTTAAAGTTAGGAGTAGAATTTCTACTTCTCACAGGATCGTTCTCAGAAACGAGACCAAAAAGTCTTACAGTATCTGCTGAGATTCCTACGTGTGAGCTTGAATCTTTGGACCTTGGAGAAGGAGTGCCCTGAAGAAAATTACACTGAGTCCTACTCACAAAAAGGTATCTCTGGAAAGGTCCACACTGACATTGTCATGGTGCTACAGAACATACACACACCTGAGTTGTGGAGCAGCTGACACCAGACAGAGACACACCACTCTCTGTGGGGTCAATGTGGCTTTGAGTTTGCGGTGAAGATGACTTTTAGTCTAGTTGCTGCAGTTCCAGTTTTGTCCTACTGAGGTTTAATTAGCTCGCAGAAATGCAAGCAGTGAAACTGCAAGCCTGAGATGGTTGCTTGATAAACCTTTGGGATGCTGGCATTAGATAACTGGAATGACCCAGTGACATTACAGCAATTTTCTTTGTTAGAAAAACACAGCCATGGTATTCTCAACTTATAACACTGGGTTGCTCTTCAGAATGTGTCTCTAGTTAATAGTAAAGTGCAAAAGTGATGTTAACCAAGATAATAAGATAGCAAATACTGATGGAAATTTGATTGCAAATGAGCGATTTGCGTAGCAAATAAGAATTAGATACCCTAATGTGTTAACCAAATAAGAATCAGGAAACACTTGGGAAATTAATGTGTAAAGTAGACAAAATAAAGCATTCAAGGCATGCTGGTCCCTGGATATTCCATTTTCTTTCCCAGTTGTCAATATATAGGATGAAGGTTACAAGTAAGGAAAGAGACAGCCCACTTCTTTTGCATCAACTTTGTTCACAGGAAACTGCTTTTGGTTTTAGGGCCTGAATTTCTAGAGCAAGTCTGTAGTTCTTCTAACCAGCTCAGACAGATTCATTCAGGTATTAGCAAACATCAACCCCACAGCTGAAGCTGCTTCTGTAATGTTTCCAGCTGTGTTGCCCAATCTAGTTTAGAATACACTCTCTCATCTGAACACCTGAGACACTCTCCACAAACAGTGTTCTTGGTTAGAGATTTCATTACCTGAATATTTTCTTTGATAACTCTTTTTTACTAGCTTTGTCCTGTGCTATGGCTATTTTGAACCTTCTGAAGTTTCTTTTCTCAGATTGCTATTTGCGTCTTCAAACAGCAGAATCATGTCATCTTGGTAGCTAACCAAAACCAATGTCCTATTGCTGTAAGCACTGAATAAATGCTCAGAATGAGACTCTGACCCCCCTAAACAGACTGCAATTTGAAGGCACCAGGCAGAAAGAAACTTTTACCTTTGTTGAGCTGAATACAGGCTAAGTTGCATGGATACAGAGACTAACTGCCCTACTACAGATAGGAACCCTCTCTCGAGATGGACACCGCATGTAAACCTCCCAGCCCAATCCTTTCTACTCTCATTGTGCACCTCATGTTACCCTTTGTCAGGGGTCTTTGTTACTTGACAAAAGCTGGGAGGAGTTTACTTGACAGAGAAAGCAAGTCATAAAGTTTGTAGTTTCCCATTCTTTATTCTATTCCCTTTTACTTAATAGTATATAAAAATTGTTTTAGAGCCTCTTAATGAATCCTATACTTTATATAGTGCTCTAATTACTTTGATGCAAGTGTCTAAAACCACAGCCAATCTGTCTTTTACATGGTTTAAATGCAAGTGAAGCACTTATTTCTCCAGTAAATCTTCTGCTCCTCTAACAGAAACTGATTTTAAAATAGGGAAGGAAAGGAAAGGAAAAAATAAGGTCATTGATATTCTTACAAGCTGGCTGCAAATCTTTAGTATAAAAATAATTGTATTTTCAGCTAATCAAAGATGTGTTTAGGAGTACTTGTGCTGCAGGAATTATACATGTAGAACTTAGATGGAGCTTTCGATAGCTGCATGTCTGAATCTCCCAAAGAGGTCAGGATATGCTATTCTGTACAACAGATCCTTATTTTCTGAGCATGCTTACACTGAGAGTTGCTTTCTCAGGTAACCCAGTGTCTTCCACACCTCTCCGCAGTGGTGCTCAGAGTGCCAGGGGAAGTCAGTGATGGAGAAATGTAATTTAATTAACTGGATAAAATTAATTGAATCCCATGTGATATCTGACAGATGTTGATCAGCAGGTACACAACCCAAGTTTCATAATGAATAACTCTTTCATTGGTTTGTTGTTTTTTTTCTTAATGTTTTTATGTTTAGCTCACTCAACACTTGCACACCAGTATCAGGACTGTCCAACAAGAGAAGCTCTATGGTGTTTCCTGGACCCACCTAGTCTTCAGCAAAATGCTGTCACAGGATTTTGCATGGCAGTAGCTCTGCAGTTACTTGCTCATTAATATTAATCAGAGATGAAAAAGTAATATATGCTGATCAGAAGTTCATTTCCCTGTTGTTTGCTCTCTGACAGTCTAACAGCAGTGATAATCCGAGCTTAACAGGCATTACAATGGAAATCCTCCGAACGAAACACAGAGATTAGTGACTTCTCAAGAGTACAGCCTTTTCCTGTGATTGTTAAAGTGACACTTCCTATAGAAAGGGGAGTATATATTAAGTTCAGTTCTGCCACTTGTTTCCCTCAAGAGTAGGCTTTGCTGGCAGTCTGAAATGTTAATGTAAATCTGTTTGGGAGATAAGATTTAATTTTATCTTTGTCGTCATCAACATCATCTTTAAATTAGCTTCTTTAAACAGGCTCCCAAGATTTGAGTTTTGCTTAAGGGCCGTGGCAGAGGTGTCCTTTGCCATGCTATTTGAGATTTTTTGCTATGCTGAGCAACTTCCAGTGTTTCAAAGAGCCAGCAATATCTAATAGCTGAATTGGAAAATCCCTTTC
This sequence comes from Corvus hawaiiensis, assembly GCF_020740725.1. Lineage (NCBI taxonomy): Eukaryota > Metazoa > Chordata > Aves > Passeriformes > Corvidae > Corvus > Corvus hawaiiensis. The sequence goes on along the minus strand of NC_063220.1, from coordinate 11,342,874 downwards.
ATGTGGTGTTAGAGTATGAAGCAGATTATTTTTCAGAGACAAGGTAGTTTAGCAGAATTACTGCTCTCTGGGCTGTTACCTCCTTCTAGTACAAGAGGATAACAGTCATATTTTGTCCTCTTTCATATGAGCCAAAGTATGAGAGCACTGAAAAATGGTGAACATTCCCTAGTGCTCTGCTCACAGTATTGTGAGAACTCTAGAAACTCTCCTTCTGGTTTTACAGAAACTATTGAGCCCATGGAGTACCTCCAAATGAGATTTGTGCCTTATGGAGCCACACTTTTTCACAACCAAACAAGCCTGAAAGGATGATCCTTCCTTCTCCTCTTCATGAATAAGGCAAAAGTTATCTCTGGAAGCAGAGAACTGAAAACTAAAGACATCAAGAAGTGTTAGGACAGTTTAACCCGTGCAGTGTCTCCAGTGTGCTGCTGGAATTGTGTGAGCAGGAAGGGACACAGAGGGCTCTGCTCTGTTCCATGCGCACTGCTGCTGCTCTGGCCCCTTGCTGCACTGCTCCCCTGTCCTGCTCCAGTTCTTTGATGTTTAGTGGATTTGTTGGTCCACTGGAATGTGAAGCCATGGAGCCCAGGAAAGGAAATAGAAACAAGAAAAAAAAAATCAGGTAGTCATAGAGGAAATCAGCTGGAAACCTCTTCTTTAATATATAAGACCCTCCAGGTCTGGTTCTGGGGGGTTTTTGTTCTTTTTTGTTTGGTCAGTTGGGTTTTTGTTTTTTATCATACAGTTCCTTTTGTTGCAGAGGGGCATCAGAGCTCAAAGACCTGCTTCATGTCACTAAGCTGAAGAAAGTACCTCCACAAGGGTAGATCTGTCTCCTCACTGGTTTTCAAGACAGTTTTCAAAGTTCAGTTCTCAGACTGGTTTTCAAAGTGGGTGGCAAGAAATCAGAAGATTGCCTATCCCAGCTTTAATCTTCCAGCTCATATCCCATGGAATGAAGCATTTTATAATGAATGGTCATGACTCGCCTTATTCACATTTTACTTGTATTTCCTTATAAAAATACAGGGCACATTTATTGCTAATTAATTAACAATGACTTTATTATATAGATTTATTTTAAAATTACTAGTAGCCCAAACATGTATCTTGCATGTAGTATTGTAGTAATTATTAGTAACTATTTTATTTAGTAAAACTTAACTAGAAATTAATTTCAAGTACTTTTACTGAGGGCGTTGGGGGGCAGAAATGGAAAGACACAGTGTTCTGTTTGAGTGTTCTGGTCTCAAGATTGCTTTTTCCTTCGTGGGGAATAGTAAAAAAGTTTAAACATATTGAAAAGCTATGTTCTCTTTTAATGTATGAACTGACCCACAGAGGCTTTATAAGGTTATAGCAGGAATGATGAATGATCTTTCTTTTTATTTCTATATAAACATTTTTTCTAAAAAAAATAGTTAATTTCCCTTTGTTACAAGTTGTCCAATATTTAGGGCTTGCAAGGCTTTTTCTCTTAAGTGGAAGCACTGATGATTTGAGTCAAACAGCCCTTAGATATTTCTTTTTTTAATTGACCTGAGTGCAGTATATGTGGAAAGAAACAGTGGTAGGCAATTTCTTTGAGCAGAGAGCCCCACCTGTGTGACTCATGAGCTCTGTGCCAGATGAAGCATCCTTCCTTCTTCCTGTAATGTTCTTCCTCACAGCTACCTTCAAGAATTTACCTGAACTGCACATTTTTGTCCCTCTCCATAGACAGCCATTCATGCTTTGAGCAAAGATGTCCTCTTTGTCTGCAGATTTTTCTACTGAACACAGACTTTGAGCCTGAAAAGCAGAGCTTACTCAATTGTTTAATGAGATAATAGGAGTTTTGGTTCTTCAAATGCTACTTATTTGCATAGATGTAAAGGGCTCTTATTACTGGTTAAAAACCAGTTTTTGCATTCAGCAACTTCCACCACAACAAGCTTTTTTAATGTGTTGGCTATGCTACCTGTGTAAGGCAGGGCTATAGATCTGAAAGTGTTATTCTGATAAAATTGGATGTGAAAAGTTGGCTTGAAGGGTATGACAAATGTTTATGGGACAGTTTGGGAATTTTTAAATATTTGTGCTGACAAATACAACTGAATGAATAAATGAAACAGCAGTTCTTTTTGTAATATTTGTCTGGGATTTGAACCTCTTTGACCAAAGACTAATGGTAAACATTAAGGGATACTGCTGTGCTGGATGTAGGGCTGGTTTCCTATGGCTAAAGAATGTCTGTACTGATTTCTCCTTAAAAGTCTATTTGTTGGTGGTGCTGCTGGTTTTTTGTTCTTGTATATTACAGTTACTGCATCTCTAAATTTGCTGATTTGATATATAGTTTTGGAGCAAAGCTGCAAATTTATAGTTCTCACAGAAAGCAATACATTTCCTGGTGGGGAGAAAAATAGCACAGCACAGCTCTTATGACAAACCCAAAAATTTCAAAACCAAGAGAGCTTTCTTTGACCTGCATGTTCTTAGTGTTCTTAAGAGAACTTGGAAGCAAGATAAGAGGCCTTTTCTGAAAATTAAGTCCCTGATTTAGCTGAAATACCTTGAGTTCTGACATCCTGAAGTGGAGGTTCACTGCAATACTTTTCTCAAGCCTCAGTCAAAGGAACATCACAGCACACCACTCATTCTTCTCTGTTATCCAGTAAAAAAGAATGTGTCTTTTTATGAGTGGAAGAGATATTTTTAGATTTAAATTACCTGTCCCTTGTACCCCCTTCCTTGTATATGAATCAATAAGTAATTTGAAAACTAAAACACCAGATCTGGTAGAACAGTTTGTATACAACAGCTGTGACAAAAGACAGAGAGAATATGGCTTGAAAACAGTTTAGAGAATTGTAACAGCAGTTGCACCTAATTGATTTGGTTGGGTCTCTGTTTGATATAGGTTAGCACTAGGATGATCCCAGGAAATATTTCACCTTTCATAGCATGTATTTAACCTTATACACATGAGTAGGTTGCAAAAAGACAGGTTGATGAGCAGAGACTGAACAGCAGGACAACGAGGAGCTCCCTTCCACAGGCACAGTTCCATCCATTACCTGCTCCTCAATGCACATTGTATTTGTTCCTGGCAACCTGCAGGTCACAAGCCTCCTAAAAGGGGCAGGGATATGGATTAGTTCTGGGACTGCAGCTGTAACACTTTGGTATTGCAAATCACACAGCTTTCAGATGATGGAGGAGCCATAAAGTGGCTTAAAGATCATGAGTTTTAAAATTTAACATTGGATTTAAAGTCTCTTTTAATTTGCCTCTGCCTGGTACAAAGTGGATCAGCTGACACTGTTTCTTTTTAAGTTTTCCTACAGGTCAAGAAATCTCAGAACAATTCAGTGGATTATTTTTTTTTAAAGAGGATAAGGTTAATATATTTAAACACATACCTCAAAGAACTATTTCTTTAGGGGGAAAAAAAGCCACAACAGAAAACAAACTCTGTTTCACACAGGTAATAAAAGGAGCTGATTACATTGTGGCCACTTCGGGCCAATTTGGCTCAGTCATATAATGCAAAAACTTTTGCAAATAACAAAGTAGGAAAGTACATTGGACAGATTTCACTAACACAGAGGAGGAAAAAAGATAAGCTAAACAGAAGAGATTGCAGTGGTATGTGTGTGTTTAACCTGACAATTTTTCAGGGTATCACTGAAGTCTCCTGTACTAAAATTGATTTGAATTAGCATAATCCCATTTTATCCATGAGTTTACTATTCTTATTACAGTCTCTCAGCCTGTCATTCACTACTTCTGCTTAGGAAGAACTGAGTTTGGGACTCCTGATTCTGGATGGTATTGGATTATGCCTCCTTTATTTATTTCGGTCTGTCCACGTTTTATGAAACAGATCCTGAGGATGTGTGATGACAGAAAAGGGCTGTGATCCCTGCATGGCCCCAAAGCTCTGCCAGAGAGGGGTGGTGGTCAGCCTTGCTTCAAAGGCAGGGTGTAGGTGTTCATGTTTGTGGATTGCCTTGAGAGGTTTTAGGTGAAAAGCTGAATAGAGGAAACCACATCCCATTTGTACCCTTTTTACTGGTCCTACAAGATCCTACAAGATTATGGGAATATACAATCCTGAGTGGAATCTACTGCCAATTTATCTATAAATGAAGTACTTCCACAGGGATACCTCACATGCAGAGCATACCTGTGCCCTGTAGCAGCAGTGAGCACTTTTTTTTTTTTCTAACCTTCTGTGGAATTCTTTGAGAGGTTTGTAGCTGGTTTTGGTTTTTATGATTTTTTGGTTTTTTTTTAAATCAAAGTACAGCCTGAGCTGTATTAAAACATTGCCCAGAAGAGAATGGATGGATAGTGCAGGTTGTGGGCTGCTTTTGGGTCTCTCTGTTCTTTGTGGGGAATCCACAGGGTAACTTGCAGTATTTAGTACTGGAGCTTTAGCCATGCTTTGACCAAGATGATGACAGTACACATAAGGCTGAAGAGCAAAGGAGTGAATGCACCAGCTTGATGTTGTTGACATTGAAAAAGGTTATCCATCATGAGAAAATGCAGCCTTGGTATTTATTAAATCGAGGCTGAATTTATGCAATAGGAAAGCACTATCAGAGTCTGGAGATGGATATGTTGGTCTACAGGATCACCTTTCTTAGTTTTCCTATCTTCCTGAGAGTCTCTCCAGCTTTTTTCTTTCACACAGGAACATATTCAACTCTGAGGCTGACTCATGGGAAAAAGTGTTGGAGGTTATATTACAATGGCAATAAGCACACACATAATTTAGATATGCCCATCCCAAGTCAAATCCCATCTGTGGACCACAGTGGTCACTGCAGCAGAAAGAAGGACTATATTAGGATAGGGTGAATGGAACTGACAGGAGGGGGATATTTAGTTGGTGGCATTTGTCATCAGTGGCCTGTAGGACTGTGGGAGTTACATTCTCTGAAGAAAGCAGTAGATTCGTTTTGTCAGTGTGATGGATTCAAACAGCAAAGATAATTCAGAGATACTTCATTTTTCTCTGCTGTAAGAGTTTTTAAAGAACCTCAATGCAACCTGGCATAATTTTTGATCTACATTATTCTAGGGAGAGATGCTTGATCTGACATTCTTTATCATGGGAAATACAGCGACTTTAATTCCAAAATGAGCAAAAAGTGGACTTAATGATGGTAAAAATAAATAATGTAGGTGGGCTGGTGTTACAGGTTTTGTCAGTCTCATTCCCATGTCATTTGCAAAAGGCTCACATTATGTTTATGTTTTGTTCTGCCTCTTCTGTACACTTTAACACACATTTGTCTTGGAGTCTGGTTCTGTAAAGATCTAGTGAATGATCATGAATGTAGAATTTCCCTTTTCATGGTTCAAATATTACAGTCCACAAGATCCATTTGCAAAAGATAACTCACAGCTGGGACACAACAGAATGCATTTAAAATAAATATGGGGTAAAACTCTTCTGTATTGAGAAGGAAAATAAATCATGTAATGACAGATTTCAAGTGTTATTAGAGTTCCCACTGACAGCATTTGTTTTTGTTTTCTTTTTCCCAATCAATATTTTTCTGTAAATCCAGGAAGCACTTAGAAGACAGACTTTCTGCAGCTAGAGACCACCTTCTGTTAAGTGCACCGGTGGCTACTCTTTGCTAACAGGGATGCTAATTAACAGTTTTACTTCTCCACAGAGAGTTTAATTCCTCTATTTATTTATTTTGTAAGCAAATTGTATTTTAGTGGCTTCACTATAAATCCAGGCCTGTTTGAACAATCCCTGCTGATTAAATAAAACACTGGGAAAACTATTAGCATAACTGGCATAGATTAGTTTTGAGACTGCTTTGGCTTTAGGAACTTGGACAAGTCTTGTTTGGGGTGATCTGTTGTTCCAGTAGTTTAAATCTTTCCGCCTGTAAAGCTGCTGTCAGAAAAGATTAAACCTGTGCACAGACTAATGAGGTGGAAGTATTATGGTGAATCTTAACACCAGGTCAGAAATGAACCTCTGGCCTGCCTTAAAAATTCTCCTTACAGAGCAGTTGTAGAAGTGTGAAAATGTTCTTTATTACCTGTTATGTTGGATTTTGCTACCATCTATCACCACTAAGGGGTAGACACCTTTTTTTTCCAATTATGATTCCCTTACCACACTTATTCTTTACTAAGAAAACTTAGTGACTGGCATATATTCTTTATTTCCTCCCTTTCCTACTTTGCACATCCACCTGTATTCACTGTTTTGTCGAATTCAGCCCAGCCATGAGTGAAAAATATTTGTCTTGGGAAAGGAGGGCTAACACTTCCCTCGAATCATCACTTAGATAGCTCTTTTTCACCCATCTTCTTCAAAGCCACAAAACTATGTCATTGTCAGGGCTTTTGAAAGCCAAACTGTCCTCCTGGGTAGGCTCTTTGAGAATGACTTGGCAACCATCAGTTTCCAGAGCTCACTGAATCTAACATTTCAAGGGTTTCTGGGATTCCTGCTGGGGTGATGGAGGACAGACTTGGTCTCTGCAGACTCTTGCTTGAAGATATCAAGCTTGAGGATGAATGTTAACATTTTGCTTCCTAATGTTAAATCCTGTGTTTGCAAGAGGATGGAGTTCCACACCAGAAAGCACAACCCTCTGCCTCAGATTTCTTTGCAAGCTTGCAGCCTGCCAAAACAAATTTGGTTGGTGAGGAATCCACAGGCATTTCTCCAGCACAGTTTATTTTTAAAAGCACTTCTCTCTCCTTAATGTCCATAACTCTTAACATATGTGGGCAGCTCATCTTCAGTTAGATGAAAATCACTGTCTAACTGAGGCCATTTTTTCTTTTCCTCCCTTCCTTTTTTTCCTTTTTCTTTTTTGCTTCTTTCTTCCTTTCAGTGAATTACTAGCTGGCAGCCTGCCTGTGCTCCCTTGTGCTCTGGGTTGAAGTTCAAGAGTGCCCTAGAGCTGTTTAGCAGAATTGCTGAATTAATGACATCCAATATGACCTGTAAGTTTGAGGGTGAGAGAGAGAATTTTCCAAGATGATCTATACCAAGCAAGCTCTGTTCTTATGTAAGTGCCCCATTATTATCTAAATTAAATGGTTATAACATCCTGGCTTTGAGAAAAAGTACCCCATTACTGTAAGTTAAAGATTATTCCTTCTTTATATCTCTATTACTGGGAAATGCTCAAGAACTTCCCTATTGCTGAGCTCAAAGACTCATAAAGTGCAGCTTCTCATGACTCAAGGGAAAAGGTGCAAGCCATGAGCCAAAGGAAGAAATGATTCTGTCCCATCTTAACATATCCTTTTCCTCTGTGTGAGGTGATGGCTTTGTACATTTTCATTATGATGTAGGTTATGCACTGGAGAGGGGTGCCAGGTGTCAATCTTAGTGTTGTTCAGAAAAGACATACCTTTTAAATTTTAGGGACAAAATCAGTAAAGAGAGAGAGAGGGATAACTGATTGTTTTAAAATACATGACATGCAATGCAATGGCAGTAAATGATTAGGAAGTCAAGATTTCAATAGCAATCAAAGTCCCAGCTTTAGAAGAAATATAAATCTGTCATGGGAATGCTGATCTGGAGTATTTTCATAGATGTTAGTGAAGTATGATGGTCTTGCTGGGTGGCACGTTATTCCACCTCTATCGATAGCAGAGAATTGCAGCACCTACAACATCTACCTGCTTTCTTAAACAAATTCATGTATGAATCACCATGTCAGCATCAGATGAAGGATTTGTAAAGTTGCTAGCTTTGGGGTTTCGGAAGATGGGGGTCAGGGAGGTGTTGTTCTCAAATGTTAGGACTCTTTTTTCCTTTTATATTTTTATTTAATTGAGGCCCTTAGCACCATCTAAATTCTCCTTCTTATCCCATCTATGAATGAGAAATTTCTTTGTCCTCTGAAGAATGTGTATCACTTCCCTGTGGTTTGAGAGTGATGACAGAATGTCTTTGCAACCTGAAAAATTAATCCTACAAGTCTTGTTGTCACAGTGTGTTATAAATATTCTGCATGTATTTCATGAAGACCTTTGTGAAGATGTTTTTCTCTGACACTTCCTGGAAGACTTTTTTTTTTGGAAAGCCAACTGCAACTTATCCGTGGTTTTGATCTAAATCTGTAGAGATTCCAAGATCAACCAGTCACATTTTTCCATTTGGAAGAATGTTAATCCGCTTTTATCAGGTGTGAATAGAACACAAGAAACATAAAAACATACTCTGGGTTCAGGCAGGCAGGTGGCACTTTTACTCAGTTTAGCAGAGAAGCACTAGAATTTGCAGTTGGGGTAGGGAAGTTCTGTGAATTGCTGGCTTTTTCTATACACTCAAGTGACACAAACTCCAATGATCAAAGGCAGTTCCTGCTGCTTGGAAATGCACTTTCACGTCCTGAGGAGGATGATGAGCTGGTAGCAAATCAGAGGAGTGGAGGAGGTACTAAAGTGCTGCATATTAGAATCAACCAAATTTAATGTCACTGTGACTTTTATCTCTTTTTTAAAATTGTGTGTGTGTGTGTGCATGAATAAATGTTAACAAATGATAGTAGAGTAAATTAGTGAAGGTTTAGTAGGTCACAGTTTTCCACCAGGCCTTGCAGATACTCAGTCTTCTACCATGACTTGTCATATTAACAAGTCTTTGTTATTTTAAGTGACAAAGCTTTGATTAGGTACACAAGAGCATTACATTATCTGCTCAATGTGAAAATAACATGGTGAAAAAGCAGCCACATGATTGAACACATTATCTCTCAGAACTGATGCAAATTTGATTCTTTCCTTTTGTAGTATGTGTTCTGTATCCCTTTGTTTTAGTTATTTCAAAAAGATATTGAAGTACTTCTAGTGATCTGCCCATCTACATCTTCTGACTCTCATCCCAGTAATATTTGATAATAGGATCTGACTTAAAACTCCCTGATATTAAAAGACATCTTTCTCTTGACTCAAAGGCTTCCTGAACAGCTCCTTCAGCCAGCTGCAAGGACTGAAAAGACCCGATTCCTGTAAACAGAGCAGAGTCAGGGTCCAGAGATCTACCCAGAGTCCCACCAAAGCTCAGGCTCAATCAGGTTGTCACATTCCAGCTTGAGGAAAATTGTTAAAAACCATGAAGCTCTGCAGCTTTCAGGTAAGCTCCCTGTTTGTGTGACAATGAAGAGGTTTCCATATTTGCTGCTTTCCTATCCTTAGTGGATAAAAAGGAATTAAAAAAAATATACTTTATGAAATAAAATTGAAAAAAACTCCATCAGAAACTCCACTTTATATATCCAAACAAGCTTCACTGACCTGCCTCTACCCTCCCTTCTCCTTTTTAATCATACAGAGTAAACTGTTATGATGAAAATTAAATTCAACAGAATGCTTTCTTGATAGAGCCATCAAATTATTTAACGTCAAAACTGCTGAAGCAGGATGTCTTGAGACTGTTAGAATTTCCTCCCCAACACACAGGGACACACACACACACACAAACATACACACACATACTTATCCAAATACAGTTCAAGAAAAATCTAGCTGATTTTGCAACAGGATAATTCCTCTGAGGAAAGTGGGGTTTTTTGTGGATATTTTTTCTCCTCTTCTAAGTAGCTCTACTCAGACTGTGCAGGGTCTTTCCCTTGAGTAATTGAGCTTGTTCCATGAGATCAAGCCCAGCGCTTATGAAAATCTAACATTTATCATCAGGTTCAGACTCAACATGGATCTGTGTGTGCCATTTCCTTAGAGGAACAAAGCGAAGGGAGGCCTGGGGGAACTCATGAGAAGTACAGGCCAAAGGCATTAACATCAAATGCATGAAAATCCTGACCTCAGAGGGGCATCTCCTTGCCAGGCAACTGAGTGACATTCCTGCTTAGCCTCTGGGGCACAAAGGCTCCAAAATGAGCAGTAACATGTGAACTCCTCCACCTTCTACCACTGCAGCAAAGGTTCACTCCCTACAAATTTTCCTTGAAAGCCTCCAGTGTGCATGCTTTCCTCAGCTCCAGCAGGAGAGACTTATTTCCACCTGGCAGGGAGTAATGAGCAGCATTTCCCACCACCACACATATATCTAGCTGTGGTCTGTATCATCTTCTTGGATGCATCCAGGAACGATTATGCACCATGGCTTTCTTGCCAGATCCCTGGGTTGGGAGTAACAACAATAAAACCGTGACTAACAGGTGTTCCATTTTACAGCTTTTTGGTCTCAGCTGCATAATGGGGGGGACTATCTTTTTCTTCCTTTTGGAAATAAACTTGTATGTTTCCCTGGACTTAAACACTTTTATGTCTGAGGCACTGTGCATTTAATATATGCTGTTAAGTGCTCAATGCAGAGGAGTGGCAGTGTGAGTCACTGGAAGGTTACGGTGTCATCTATGTGCCTGCTCCTTTTGCTCTCTATTTGTGTCTTTCAATTATTTATAATGTGTACAGAAAAGCTTGGGGAGCAATTAAGCTACTCCATTAAAGTAAATAACATAGATTGTGTTTGTGTATCTTATTTAAATCTTTGAAATATAAAATAAAGTGACAGCTTAATGGCTACAGTGTACTTTGAACACAAAGCTCAACTAATAAGACACCCCCCAATCACTAATTTTAAAGAGAATTAAACATGGCTATTAATAAACTAAAATAGATTTTAACCTGACTTGATGTGGTAGAAATCTCATTTTGCTGGTAATCCAATACACACAGGTAATTTTTTCTTCTTTTCTTGGATTTATTTTGAGGGCGGCTGAAAGAATTTTCCTTTCTTCTGATCAGAACAGTCACATTAAACAAAGCAGCTTCCTGAAGCTCAGAATTTTGAATCTGCTTCCAAAAGAATTGATTTTTTCCAAACCAATGCATTCGGTGTGACTGTGAAACTGAAAGATCATTTCATTCTCACAGATCTAATTTGGGCTGCTGGTTGCTATTACGAAGGTATCTTATCACTAATCTTTTCTAAACTGCAGCTGATATGGTTGGCAGCTGTTACAAATGTCAAGAGCCTCCATACAAACACACAGAGTAAGGGGTCCTGAAAGAAACCTTAGAAGGAAGCTCTGACTTTGCCTCATTCACTTTCATTTCACCTTAGAGAAGCTTCTAAGTGCATACTTCTCTGAAAATCAAGGGAGTCATAAGCACTTTTTTGATTAAAGATGGATTTATATACATGCAGTTGCTTTTCAATAACATGACATTTTTGGGGTTCAAAAATTCCATTACCATTTCTGTTCTTTCAGAGGCCTTTTCATCTGCAAGCAAAATTACATCTCTCTCTCTTAGTGACGAAATAAATACGACTTAATTCACGTATGCCTGAACTTTGAAGCATATTAAAAGATACTGTGAGCCCCCAAACATTATGGGTTAACACTTTTGAAATCTACAAAGGGTCAGAATATAAAAAAATCTACAAAGATTACTAAATTCTTTGCCAACTTTGATTTCTCCTGCCTGCCTCAATTAATCCTGGGGACAGGCAGAGCCTTTGCCTTTTAAAGACCTGAAGTGGCTGGTCAAGAATAATAAAGGTTAGAAATTAAGATATAGTCAAACTTCATGAGCGTTGTGCTGAGTTGTGCAGATCTCTTACATTAACAACCAGGACTGCTTTTCCACTCAGGTCTATCAGGTCTATCTTTCTTCCATAGCAAACCTGATATTAAAGCTTAAAAGAAAATCTGTTACAGAGAAAGGCTGAATAAATACCCCCTTTGCTTTCTGTGGATCTCAGTTTATGTCCAAGTGGAAGGAGAATGAGTTTAGCCATTTCTAGTATATTACATGTTGTTTTTAAGTGCCTTTGCGACTACTCACATTGCAAATACAATCTAGGCATTATTCCAGGCTGAAGTGTGTCCTGTTTAGCTAAGGCTTCTGTCCCCAGATTTGTCCCTGCCCCATCTCTTCAGAGAGGACACTTCTCTGATAATCCTTCTGCAGGTCTGGTGGGAGCAGAGCTGGGAGAGGGCCCTCCAGGGACAGGGACTGTGCACCCCTGCAGTAGCCACCAGTCTGAGTGTCCCTTCTGCAGAGGAGGAAGCAAGATCTAATAAGAACATAAGGGAACCCCAACTTTACATCTAGATGTGTTGTATCACGAGGCAGCTGGAGCCAGCGGTCCCAGAGCACTGGGCAGTAGGAGTGGCCAAGTGTTTCCTGTGCCTAAGCCCAGAAGGGCTCAACAGACTGGTCCTCCTGGGGAAGAGGTAAAGCAGAGAGGGCATACAGACAGACTTAAAAAAAACCCACCACTGCTTCAGACACTGTCTTGAGAGGAAATTTTAAAAGTTTGAGGCTATGTTTTCCTCCTCATGTTAAAATTCTCTGCATCCTTTCACAGAGCAGCATTTTCTCCGCTTGGCTGCATTGCTTCCCTTCTACTTGGGTGTTGGTGTATTTAAAAGTTAATGGGATGTTGGGTCGGAAAGAGAGGAGAGGGAAGAAGAAGGCAAATAGGGAAAAAAAATCCAGGGACAGATTTTGAAATCCAAATCCTATTCTCAGACAGATTTTTCTTTGTTTGCTCAGCTGCTTTTCACAGCCGCCTTACTGGCACAGACAAATATGAACAGCTTGCAGAACAAAATGACAGGAAGATGGAAGGATAATGTGTGTTTAAATATCATTGACCAGCCTCTTTCTTGGCACTCTCAGCATGGGAAAAGCTTGTTATATACTGCCTCCTTTAATCATCTGAGACAGGGCTTTTCCTCCTGCCTATCTATCAAGAGGAGAGAGGATCTTCCTCCAATTGTGAGCTGCAGTGAAGGACAGGTGAATTATTAATATTGTTTGCCACTGACTTTCCTTGTTATTCTTATTTGTTAAGTTCCCAGATGATATGACCCATGATTTTTTTAGTCTGCTGAAAGCCTGACCCACTCAATCACATGCAAACTGCATGTGATCACTGAATGGATTTGAATTTGAGAGGTTTTAAAAAAGCACAGCAAAAGGGAACAATTTTGGTACCTGGAGCCCAGTGAAACAGAGAAGAGAGGAGCTGGTGGAAGGCTGATAATACACAGCCTCCGGTTAATGAACTTGCTGCCAAGAAATTCATCATCTACTCTCTCCCTGGGACAGTGATGTGTGTCAAAACAAAAATCATACACCTTTGGTGCAAGCAGACCTTTGTTACAGCTAGCATCTGAAATGATTAAAATTTAAGCAGATCAAGGATGAAGATAAAGAGAAAAATGGCTCAGCTCTTCCCTTAATTGGACATTGTGTTTTTTCTTGGTTCCTGATGAAGGAGGTTGTTTATTTCCTCAGGCAGATTTTGCTCTGTGTTTCTCCTCTGTGTGTGTGTGTGTATGTGTATAAATCCTACATGAAAATTTGGAGTGCCTGGCTGTAAATCAGGAATCACTAGTTGCACAGAGATGTATCATTTCTCTCCTTTCAGACCAACCTGAAGGTAGGGGTTTTCTTCTTATTTAGCATTGGAACAAGTTAAAATTATAAAGTGCTTCTTTCCATGTCACATTTCTGGAGTAAGACACATTGTAACCTCGAGTCTATCAAAAAGAAATTGAAACATGGGGAAATTGTTCACAATTTCATTCTTAAAATAAATGAGGCTACCAATTTTGAGTGCTCATGTATTCAGAGCTTGATGCAGCCTGCCTACCTGGAATTTGCGTCTGAGGCCCTGGGCTGAGCTCTGAGGCTTTCTGTTCATCAGGAAAGCATTCCAAGAGGATGACTGGCTTAGCCATAAAAAAAAAAAAAAAAAAAATCATCCTCCCTCTATCCCAAGGCAATTCCCAGATCCTCTGGGCAGGAAGTAGGGTAAATGTGCAAAAAATCCAAGTGGTTATTCCAGAAATTAGGGTCACCACAATTTCCTCCTTAAATGGCTGCCAAAATTACTGTACGTTATTTTTTAATTGAAAGAGAGAGCAATTGTGTGTAAGTACATGTGTCTGTGAAGATGGAGGCATTCTTTCATAATCTTTTTTTTCATCAAATACTCCCTCAAAAAAATCAGTTTGATCTAGATTCCCAGCCTCAAATTTTAACCTAAAACATTAAAGCATCTGTACTGAGAAGGTCTTATCCCTGTCTACACTAAAGCAAACATTTTAGATAAAAGTATCAGCCTGCTTTAACAGCTATCTCTAGTTAGAAGCAGCACTTAGGAAGCCTAATGTTAAGTGTATGCTTATGTAACTTGCTGAATGGGGGACCATATGCTGTAAAAGGCATGTGGTACAGGGATGTAAAGTGGGTAATAACAATAATGAACATTTACATAGCCTTCTGCACTCTCAAAGGGATGTAGGAGCTGTAAGTATAGAGCATCAGTGACAGCAGGAGATACGAAAATGCAAGGTAGGTTTGCCTGGTTAAATCCTATCTTCAGTTACAACCTCGGAAAATGCAATAAAGCTGGATTTGCTAACTAGGCAGGAAGAATAATTCAGCCCAAGGTCTTTCATGTAGGCAAAGGGTTGTTTCAAAACTAAAAACCTTATCTCTCTTATTATTAGTGATTTCCATTTTCCTATTAACTTACTGCAGAAAATATTGCTTTACTGTGATGGGGTTCTGAGCTCTAAAATAGATCAATCAAATCAAACCAGCCAAAGATGGTATTCCTGGCCCTGGAGACTGATTTACACAAATCCACAGAGGAAAAAAATCTGGAAGTGAAGGAGGGGAAATAAAAAACAACAGAGATTTTTAAGGGTATAGATACATAAATTTGCTTCCTTCTGGACAAGTGACTGTATGCATCTAACCTTAGAATCAGCCTGTAATTAACCTCTTTAAAAAACAAACCAAACCAAACAAAACCAACATTAATCCCACTGGTGTGTGACAAACAGGCAAAGGAATGGGTGTGTGGCAGGATGCCAGGCAGCATCAGAAAAGCCTTAGGAAAACGAGCTTGAAATTAAAGGGAGAAGTTTGCATTAGAAAAGTACCTCATTCACGGGTCCTATTTCACGAGCATCCTAAAGAGGAGCCTGGGAGTGGTTTCACAGAGCCAAGCCCTCAGAGGTTCCTAAACAGCTTGTCAGTCTAGCTGGATGCAGGGACTGACTTTCCTCATGGAAATGAAATGAGACAGCTCACAACAGCTGCTCTTGGCCATGGCTGCAGGTAGGATACTGCTTGGGCAGACCACTCAAGTTTTTGTGAAAGCCTGAAACAGAGGGACCAATCCATATGGCTCCTGTTACAAGGAGAGGCTCCTCCTTGAGCCGATATCAAACTTGCCTCACTCCCTCATGGTTAAATGTTTAAAGTTTAAATTCCTTGTATACCTTTCTGGAGTAGTTTCAGCCCCTCTCTTCCCTTCACTTGAATCTCATTTCCTAACCCACCTTCCAAAATATATGCTTGAAGTTCAGCAATAGCAAAATGGGCTAGTATTTGAATTTGAGGCATTAAAGTCTCAGTTTCACAGTGTAGCAAAAAAGAGTGAAAACATTGCTGACAGACCTCAGGTCTGCCCAGCATCCTTAAGGGTGATGAGGCTTTGGGAAGTGTTCCCCCATTCCTGGTTGAAGGAATAGAAGACAAAGGGTTGCACAGCTCCATACTGTGCTGGGCAAATGAATGAAAAATATGTATTCTGATTGTTATTAAGTACGTAGAGGCTGTGTCTGGCTCAAAAAGGCTCCAACCTTCCAATTGCTTGGAGATTGGAGATTATTTTGGGAAAGCACTCTGTATGCTTTCTCTTTTGCTCTTCTCCAGGTTTCTGGCCAGGGTCAGAGTCTGGAGAGCAATCTGCATGGATCACTTCCTTCTTCTAACCTTAGGGTCTGTCCCAAAATACTGCACTGAATTTATCAGACAAAATCTGTTTTGTTTTGTAAATAATAGGCTGTATGTGGTCTGAACATTAGCATGAGGAAATGTTCCCCTCCAAGTAAAAGGTCTTTTAGTAGAGACATCAAGTTCAGCAAAAGCGTGAGCTAAACCTACCCATCTGGACATGCCCTGGGAAGGAGAGAGGTGAACAAAGAGGAAAAATCTAGTGCTGCAGACTTTTAGCTCCCCGAAGTTGCTGTCAGTGAAGCTGTGAAACTCACAGCAGCTCAGCAATGCCAGGGAGCCCGTATCCCCAGAACAGGCCACTGACCCAGCCACTGCTGTGGCTTAGATGGAGCCACCACTAGCTGCATTTGACACACTGACAGCACACTTGTGCCTGGCGAGCAGAGAACCTCTCTGCTGTGATTTGATCTTGTGTCAGCATGGAGGGAAATTTTCCAAAGGAGATAAATTAATTAATCAGGTTAACCCTGAGACGTCTCATGACAAGCATTATTGTGTTTAACCACCAGTGAATCTGGCAAATACTAAATAGCACTTCAGTTCTGTTTCTTTAATGACTGTTTTTAAAAAAGAAAACAGAAAACCAAAATTAAGGGGAGTTAATTATGTCAGGTTAACAACATTTAATTAAACTGGAGGGAAGGGGTAGCTGTAATTTGCAACCACCATAGAGAGGAACCAAATAGGAGACTACTGCGCAAACCTGTGACAGGCTGCAGCTTTTAATTAAAATTGCAGTTCTTTAAGATAGCCCTGTGTAACCAGAAGATGGCGTCTGGTTAATTGCTGTCACTCCTGCAATATTGCCAGCAGGATTCTTCAGTGGATTCATGTCTTTAATAGAAATCTGTGTGTCAAGGGACATCTTCATGTCAGGTTACATGCTGGATCTGTCATGTGAAGTCTCCATCCCTCTCTGAGGGTGATACTGCACATGAATAATGGTACTGTAGCTGTCTATCTCTTGGGAATGTACAAGCTCTAGATGGGATGAAAGTGATGCTACTAGACAAGCAAGTTCCATGTCCTTTCATTTAAGGACTGATATTTCAGTTATGAAGGCAAAAGACAGTTTGCACTTTGTTGTGACACTGATGCTCATAGATCTGTTGGAAAGGCTTTGGCAGTGATGGGTTGACCCATTGATTCACTGTCAGTTCTTGGTCATTTCTCTTAACTTACCCACATCCCTCTATTATCTGCTGGGAAATAACAATCCATACAGCCTTATGATGGTGCTTGAGATCTGCACACAAAACTTTCATATTGGTAAAACCACCACAGCTACAATGTCTTACTGGCATATATGCACACAAAATGTGAGGGAATCAGGTAAATTCACTGCAGAAACAAAAAGTTCATGAAGAACTTACAGTGACTGGAAAAGTCAGAGATGTCAAAGGTAGGGTTCAGAAATATATTCACAAAGCAGTAAAAAAGCACAACAAGGAGATGGCATCTGCTTAGTGCTGAGAAACAGAGAAATGACACTTGTTAAACTCACTGTCTGCACATATGCATGTACCTACTTGTGCTGATACATTGCTTTTGTTTCCTAAACTACAAACATACACAAGCACTCACAAGCAGATTTGGAAAAAGTTAATTGGAGGTTCAGAAAATACATACTCGATTTGTTAATATGATTGTGCTAATTCAAAGCACATCAGGCAAAATCTGAATTTTGGCTCATGGTGTCTTCCATTAGAGGTGGCAGCAGTCTATGTTGAGTTGTCACTAGTAGTTGGTGGCTTTTGACATAAATATCCTAGAAGTTTTAACTTCAATGGCCCAAAAATCCTGTTCTCCGTCTCCTGTCTCTGTGTTCTCACACTTTTACCTCCTTGGTTTCCTGTTATTCACAAAGAAAAGAAAGTGGGGTTTTGTAGAGTTTTGTACTCTTCAAACTGTGATGGAACAAAGGAGTTTCCTTGTTGACAGAGGACCCATGAGAAGTATACTCAGTCGTTGTTCTACCAGACTTAATTATTTTATTTCCCTGTGAATCAGACCATGTCTGTGAAGCTCTGCTATTAGAGTTTTCCCCATGCTTTGTCTTTTGCCTTTCTAGGAGATAAAGTCCTATTATATACAAGAATGAGACTTACCTATTGTGGTGTTTATCTCAGTTCCCTGCTGCAAAGAAAGGGAGGGTTTCCTACTGGCTAACTAACACTTTTTGTTTAACAAACACCTGAGCAACAACAGCAAGGCTAATGAATATTATCTGTCAATTAAATTATGAGAGCATAAAGTGTGAAAAACACTTCAGCTGCAGAAAATTATTTTCAGGTATATTGTTTCATATGTTTTAAAAGCTTTTTTGTTTGGTTTTTTTTAGAGCAAATTTCTTTGAGGTAAAACTAGGCCTTTGTTGTTTATCATAAAGAAGCCAAAAAGCAAAAGTAGAGCTACATCTATCTAAATTTAATTTGCTTGTCCCTTTCTAACCAAAGATTTTATATATATATTTATTTAAATAATACATTTTCTAAGGAGCTAAAAATTCACACACTGTTCTGGGATAACTTCATTAGACTCAACTTTGAAATCCCTTGGTCAGATTCTGCTCTCACACACATGGCTGTAAACATGCTGTAAAACCACTGAAGTGCCTGTTCATTTAACTCAATCTCAGAAAGCTGGAACTGGCCACCAGATTATTTATTTATGGATATCACAACCCCATCGTCACTTAAAAGTAGATGTTTGTATTTCATGTTCTTGATTTTCTTGATTTTTAATCATTCATAGGGCGTCATCAAAAATTGATGTTCCATCTATTAAAAATGCCATAAATAAATAAATTACGTACACAGGCCTGACCAGAAACAGCATGGTCCAAGATATTCCAGTTCTGTGTGCCAGAAACTGTCTTCTGTTTGATGATGTATTCAGCTGAGCCTGGAAGGTTGTGGGTAGATAGCAGACCTCTACCTTCTCGACTGCTGTACCATAAACATAAGATGACGTTTCTCTTGCTTCTTGGTTAAAATAACCCAGGCAATCTTTGAAAGGGGATGTGAATAACCATACCTGGGTTTCATCTCAAAACCAAAAAATAAAATGTACTAATGACCTTTTCTTACTGTCTTAGGTCTAAATGCTGCATTTTGACTCACATCTTTGGGAAAAAGGAAATCCAAGAGCCATTGGATTACTGAGGCTATTTGGATATCCAATTCTGATCTGTTACTACTTTTTGAAATTACAAACAGAAAGAAAAAAACTTAGTTAAAAGCAACCTTCTTGCATACAGACTTTTTACATTAAATGATCCTTGTTTAAGAAGAAAGTTTATTTCAATTTCAAGTTCAGAAGTCACCTTTTAGAAAAAGCAAGGACTAATTATGCACTCAGCACAAACATTTAGGCTAATAAGGCTTTATTCCTTGAAGGGGTGTTAAGAAAATAGATCCACTCATAGTCCTGGTGTTTTATTGTTTAATTGAGTTTTTACCTCCTGGAAGCTTCCATAATCCAAAGGACCTGCCAGCCCCTACATGAGCTTCTCCCTAAGACGTGTTTTTAAGCACAGTTGGTTTCACATTTGTTAGAAGAGCTATAGGATAAGTGAGATGCTGTTGTGTCGAACTTGTAGTCCTAGGCTAGGAAACATCTGCCTCTGCACAGGAGGTCTGGTATGGACTGCAGTTGTCACCTAAATGACTGTGAGACAGCTCTCAGTGTGCCTGCACCCGAGAGATAGGGGTTTGAGGTGAGGCAAGCCCATCCCTGTGGGCTCCCAATTACCTCAGGCACTGAGGCTGTCACACCCCACTATTGATATGGGATCACCTGGGAGCCTAAATTGCTGGCTCTTCTGCTGCTTTGGTTTAGGTAAAGCACAGGCTGCTGGGGAACTTTGTGACTGCTGGGTCTCATTTGACCAAAAAGGGTCGAGGGAATCTGCTATTGCAGTGATTCATTTGACTTTTAGTGTTTTGTTCATGAAGTACTCGTCTGCCTTCAGTGGTGTGCCCAGGCTGATTCTGACAGTGCCTGTGGGAGGAAGGCACATGGGGACAGGTGATGGGCACAGCTGAAGAGAAAGCAGACTGGGAGCTCCATTTCCTAAAGGAGGATCAGGCAGTCACTCAGTGCTTGTGGCTAGGATTGTTTTGATATCTCTCTTGACTCTTCCCTCCTGCCCTTCCTTTTTTATTAATGGAGCTGCTGGGCAGTGCCAACCATGCTTGACAAGTCTCAAAGAATCAATTTCTTTTAAGCTTAATGCAAATAGGCAGCTGGTCAAAGCAGGGAGCCCACAATGTGTCTTTCCATCTCAGTCCCCAAGGTGATCACAAACTGGGTCACCCCTGGAAGGGCACATCTGCTAACACACAGACACATGAAAGAGCAGTGCCACAGGCTTTGAGGTGCCCTCAGTTTCCCTCTCCATGGGCTAGCTCGACTCAAACAGTGGTGAGAGACTGTGGACACTGGGATTTTCTCTTTGGCAAGTTCTCTGCCTTCATGAGGTAACAAGTTAATAAATCCATGAAAATCTAGGCAGCTGGCTGTGTGGACCCTCTTTGTGCCCTTTGATCTAGGCACCCATGGCTCTGTGGTGATGCTTACAGCTGCTGACAGGCGATTTGCTGGGGTCTCTGTTCTTTGTTGTGCTTGGTCTTGGCATGAAAATTTCACAGCAGTTAATGAGATCCATTGGCCACAGCAATCCATCCCCTGTGCATTGAGTGCTAATTAGTGTCAGGCTGTCACAATAGCAAGATGAGTTGCAAAATAAAACCATCAACTGCACTCTGATTCTGATTTATTACTTACTTTTCTGTCACTGTGACTGAACAATAATAAAAAATATAAAGTGTCAGTCTGGCCTCTTCTTTGGCTTCATGTGCGGTGGTGATGATTTCCCTGTAATTAATGAGGTGCATTATCTAACTCCCTCACCTTGCAGTAGGAAGAAAAGTCCCTTTTTCACTCTTTCGTAGTTTCCAAAGAGAAAGTCTCTGAAAGCCTTGGGAACACACAATCATTCAGAGTGAATGGCCTAAAAGGCAGGCTCCATTCATGGTTCTGCACACCCCAGGGTCCTTTTGTTCCTCAATTTAATTAGATTTACTGTGGACTGCCTACCCACACCAGTAAACACTGCATCGATGTTTCAGGTCGATGCAAAGCAAGTTGTTAGAGAGGTTCTTGGGACTTGATCCTTTTCCATGTGAGCCCCTTTCCACAGCTCTGTCCTTACAGCACTGAATTAACTGCTGCAGTTTTCTAAGGTGGCACAAATTTTGCCGTATTAAAGTTAACTTCTAAATAAATTATGCATGCAGAAAAATCCTAGAGAATGGGTATTTATCACATTTCTACCTAGAAAAAGCTTGGTGACAGCAGTCTTGGTCTCTCAGCTTTGAGATGCTAAGGTTGGGACCAGTCTCACGTGGTCTGTGCATTACAGTGCCAGACAGTTTTTCTCCCAGGAAATTCATCCTTCTCCAGCAGTAAATTTTTGCAAATGGCTTGATTCATATATTTGTATTTTGCAGACTCTGTCTAGAGAGTAGCAATTGTGATTAGAGTAAGTATCCTACTATTTATAATGAAGCGGCAAAATGAGGGTTGGCATAAAACTCATGTATGTCCATTTGTCTGAGTGTGACTTGAATTATCCAGTAGCAGTGGGAGAAATACTTTCTTTAGTGCCATCTCTTTCTTTTTCCCTTTTTTTTTCTCTTTTTTTAGCAATATTTATGAGGTGATAAAGTTTTACAAATGTTGTGGGAGGGAATGATCTAGGTCAGGAGAAAACGGTGAATTACCTTTTAATACCACTCTCTAGTCTCTCAAGTTCTTTCCAGTGGTTTTATGCTTAGCACCATTGAATAATCCATGTTGTGGCTGACAATTATTCTTGCAATTAAAGACTGATTCTTATACAGGTCTGCCTATTTTCCACCACTAGCTTTTGTACTCAGTAGGACAAGTCACCAGGGTACTTTCTCACACAACAGTTTAAAATTATCCTGAGTAACGGTGTTTCATCTGTAATACACTTAAAATAAAGCAATAATAAATATTCTATAGGACACCCTATTTCAAAGCAGATCTATTAGCCTATTTAGACCTATTTCAAAAGGAAGCTTTTCACTGCCTTGTGGCATTCCAAAATCAAAACTAATGCTACTATTTTTAATTTGTTTTTTACTTGTAATGATTTAATTTGGTGTGGAGACTTTTCACATGGATATAATGAGACATTTTGTTGGAGAGTTTGCCTTTTTCTGTTATCTCCATTGGGTCATTGGCTATGATTTAGAGCAGTAACAGAGAGACCATGACAGCTTTCCCAGCTGTTGCTTTTTTGCAGTTTACTGGTCTCTTCTTGCTTTGCAAATAGGTCAGTTCTCAGTCATGCACCAGCAGGTTGTCAGGAGTAGCAAAGGGTTCTGCTGAGCTTCTCAACTATGGAGAAAGCTGAGAACACCTCTCTGAAATGAATGAGAATATCAAAGTGGAAGACCCTCAAACTCCTCAAACTCTTTCCACCTTGCTCCCACTCCCCGCTTTGGTTCCTTCCAGCTATTTTATGGTTGCTTTGTGGGTTATTTTTTTTCTCTTCAGATCTGATCAAACATTGGATGCACTGGTTTTTGCTACTGATTATTTGGGGGTGCTGTTTGCTTGTTTGTTTGCTATTTATCTTTTCCCCACAGAGGGCAGATTTTGTCCTTTTCACATAACAAGTCCATGACTGGAAGTGCCAGTGTGTCCACAAGCTTTTCTTTAATATGTTCTTTTTCTTCTACTTGCTGCTATGGTAGAACTAAAGCAGAGAAAGGTTTGGGAATCTGGAAGCTCTGTTGCTCACCTTTTTCTGTGTCTGCTTTCAGGGAGAGTTTTATTTATTTAAGGACCTAAAAGCCTTGTCCTGTTCCATGAGTTTTTCTTGGTGTAGACAAAGTCCTTCAGGGAAGTTTCCTGAAACTTCTTGTCACTGGCAGGAATTGGCCTGTGATGTGATGTCTTCTGTTTTCATTTATTAAATGTTTTGTACATAAATGGGAGAAATGGGCATAAAGTTGGACAGCGAAGTAATAGTAGATTAATTGTAGTAATTGGAGTAATTGTAGAAGAGGCAGAATGGAAGTTGAACATAATTAGTGAGATCAGACAGTTTTTATATAACCTGATGTAAATAAGGTTTCAATAGAGTTATAGTTTTTATTTATTTTTTTTAAATCTAGTTCCTGTTAGACTTAGAAAAAATGACACAACCAAGGTCATACAGGATCCTGTAGCATGGTCAGGTCATGAACTAGGAGCTTTTGGGTCCCTCTCTGCTATTTGATCTACACATTCATGTACCTTCAGCTGCGTTTTGCTATTGTGCAACCTCTTGTGTTCCTGATTCTTAAGATCTCATTGGATAGTTAGCTGTTAATTTAGGGTGATTCTTCTCCCTCAGGTGTTCCTCTGAATCACAGAATTGTTTAGGTTGGAAAAGATCTCCAAGATCATCCAACCCAACCACCAGCCCAGCACTATCAAGTCTACTTACAAACCATGTCCCTAAGTTGTACACCTGCACAACGTCCAAGTACTTCCAGGTGTGGTGACCCAACCCTCTCCCTAGGCAGCCTCTCCCAACACCTGACAACCCTTTTAGTGAAGTAATCATGATGACAAAATGGGAAGTGAATGGCTAAAGGCCCATGCCTTTATTTTTATCTGAACTGAAATACATTTTAAATGAAGGTCTGGTCACCCGGCAGGCTGCAAGTGCTAGTTATTTTGTATAATATTTCATATTCAGAGCTTCAGGGTATACGTCAGGTGTATGATAAGCAATCTTATAGAAGACATCTGTGCAAAAGCATGGCTTTGCTGAAATGGTACTAATTTTTTCCATAAGTAGGTCATAGGAAAGGGTAATCCAATATGAGAGTCTTTGTTCATTTAAATGTCTAATTAAAAGAATGAAAGCATACAAGAAAGAAGCCCACATGACAGAATAAACAGCATTTGAAAGAAGGCAGTTTGTTTTCTAATATGTGCTTTACTTTTTATCAGTTATAGCCCCCAAAATTGTATCCCTTTGTGTTAGTTTAGTTTTTTAGGAACATAACTTGTTTTGTTAATTTGGCATGGACTTAGTCTGTTTACACAAAATACCCTAGCAAAAGAGATTGGCAGAGTTTCCCTTGTAAATACAGAGTTCTTTTCAGTTAATTATATGCAAATCAGCTTTGTTAACAAACACCTAAATAACTCTGCCTTGTCTTCATTAGCCTGGGAGATACAGTACATTTCTCAAGGAACTAGACAAGGAATATTAATCAAAGCAGCTTGTAAGTTTTAATGAGCTTATTAATTGTTGACCTCTGTATTTCCAAGAAGTGGTATTAAAACTGAAAGATAACAGAGATATTTTTGTGCAGCAATATTATGCAGATATATATGGGAAAAGCATTCACGGCCAAATTTGGCTCATATAAAATAAAACCTTAATCTAGCTGCTAGCATATTGATAACTCATGTTTTTCTAAAAAAATATATGACAGCTGATGAGAGTTTAATGGGAGAAACATTCTTCTTGCACAAAAAGAGCATTCAGTGCTGTAGAGGAAGATGAGAAAAAGCGGGATAAAGTTCAGTTTTGTTGTTTCCTAGAGCAGGGTTTTTAACTTTCCAAACCAGTAGTGATGAGTTCTGGATTTGCTTCCAAAATGGACCTCCTGAATGTTAGGTGATGCTAGCTCTTACTTTAGAGTTTGAACAATTTCTTAAGGTAAAAATAATGAAAAATGTAAACTCAAAATGAACATGGAGGCAAGGCTGGGAAAGGTCTCCGTCCTCCATGGGCAGCTGACCCGGTCACACTCTGCACATCAGCCCCATTAACGATAATTGGAAGGTGAAACCCCGCCTGAGGAGTCTGGTGGTGAAGTTCATCGATGCCTGCCCTGAGGGCAGCCTTCAAGTCTGACCCTCACCAGTGATCAACTCTCACTGCCAGCCCTGCTAAACAGAGGAATGTTCTGCTTCATATGGCTAATCCCAGAAATGTGATGAAACCTGAAACCCAGCTCTGTGTGCAGGAGCAGACTTTGGTGTAATTAATCCTCTAATTAATTTCTAATAGCTTCCTAGACATGTGTCAATAAACAAGGGGGATACATGACAATAAAAACATCTGTCAGAGTCAGTAATATGCAGTGCTGCTTCAGAGAGAGACAGAAGAGAAGGGAGGCAAAACGAGTAGAAAAAGAAATAAAGCAAGGCAAACCATGAACTGGGATTAAGTGGAGTCTAAGCAGGAGAGACAGATTCTGAGCTGCCACTTGATCTGTCCTAATTTGATTTGGCTGTTTCCAATTCTGAAGGACAAGTGAGTTACCAGGGTGGGAGGATGGATAGCTGATGATTGGCTTTTGGTACTTGAGTCGCTCTGATCTCCAGCTCCGACCCTTCCATGGCAACAACAGATGATGGTGTCTACTCAACTTGTGCCACTGCTGTCCACATGAAGCCATTGTAAACCCTTATAGATTTACACATCCCAGAGACTGTACCTGTGTAGTGAGTGACAAAGCTGGCAAACAAAAGTACTAGAAACCAGTCTGTTCCTCATTTGGTGCAGCAGAAACAAGAATTAGACTTGAGAAAATACTCTATCAGCCTGTAATCTGTACCAGAGCTTTTTTCAGCAAAAATTTTAGGAGGTTGGGAAGAAATTAAGATTATACAGTTCTTATGATTACCTTTCATTTTTGATGAGAGATAGCTGAGTAAGAAATATTTTTATGAGTTCTACTGGGCTCATTACAGATGAAAATTTAAAAAAAAGGGTTGAAGAGAATTTTTTCTGAGATATTTCTAATTCCTGGAACATTAGAGATCCAGGAAAGCTCAAATGGCTATCTGTCCAGTGATCACATGGTTTAGGGAGAAGAGAGCTGCAACACAGCCCCTATTCTTAATTAGTCTTTGTCTTGTGTATTCCATTTCTCTCATGTTTTCGATATCTCCTTGAATTTTGAGCCATCCCAGTTTCAAATCTGCAAAATGTTGGTGGCAGTAATTCTGAGTGACATAAAGCAGAGCAGTTGCATGTGGTGGTGGCAGCTTTGGGGGGAGTTTTGTTTTGCTTTGCTTTGCTTTACTTTGTTTCATTTTGTTTTGCTTTGCTTTGCTTTGTTTGGGTTTTTCCCCTGTGAAAAAACATTCTGCTCTGAACCAGGCACAGACTCTCTGGAAACTTTAAAAGGGTAATTCAGTCTCCTCTTTTCCATTTTAAATCTCTTCAATCAGTTCTTTCTTCCTACCATCATTGCTGACATTGACTTATTTCAATTAAGATTCCTGTGTTCAAGTACCATAATTAGCCCCTGTCACTACTAATTCTCATCCCCTTGGATTATATACATAGAACTAAAATCCATGTGGACTAGTTCAGAGGCATTTGCTCACCTGCAAACTGGAAGAGAAAGAGCTCCAGATTCTCTGGTGAGGCAGGGACCAGGAAAATGTTTCAATGCCTGTCTCACTGAATCTATGGATCTGTGTGTTTTTAATGGGTTCATGTACTTTCTTTTTGATGTTATTTTCTACAAATCTTTCTTTGACCTTCTTTAAAGGATGGAAATTTACCAGAAAATAGCTTTTTCCATGAGGCCCCAAAATGGTCTGATATAGATCCATCACTCAGAAGTGGCTGTAAGTTTTCAAAAATGCACTTTTAAATTGAGTTGTTAAACATGCTGTTATCCTTGGAAGAAAAGATTATGAATAATGGAAGTTACCTTGCGTAGTTGTTTGCTGCTCTAGGTCAGCTTGACCATTCTTCACTCCAGATCTTCAGAGGGGCTGTGAGATACCCATCACATGCCAGATTTCTCCTGGTGACAGTTTCCCTGCTTCCACTCCTTGCATTAGGGAATTGCAGTTTGATGCACCCATGGAGCTGCCTTAAGTCTCCTGAGAAAGGTGGCTCCTGCTCACTCATGAATTTTGCTGGAGCAGTGTTACTATGAACCACAGCAGACAAATCCAAAGAATGCAAGCAATTATGATGTGCATAGGGAACACACAAAAACTGAAGGAAAAAGATAGTAGGGATATGTCTGCATGTCTGCTTTTATTTCTTCTCTAGGATATTTTTAGAGCTCAATGTCCTGGTTCTACCAGTTTGTTTTTGTCCTTTTTTTTTTTGCTCACAAAAGACAAGAAATAACACCTAGAATGACATATTCAAATAAAGAGGCTGCGGATCAATGCCTTGCCCGGTGTGAAAGTCCACAGTGTTTGAGATGAGACATTTTCACAGTAGATACGAATACAGTGCCTCACCTGCTCTGTAAGAAAAAGCCATTAGAAGGCAGCTTGGGAAAATACGTACCTCAAACTCCTCATACTCAGACACACACAGAGTTTATTGTAAAATCTGAAGTAAATTGTTGTCAAGCTTTGTAAACATGGAATTCAGCACTGTTATATCTGAGTCTTGCATAAAATGCTTGCAAAAGGCTCCGGTAGCCTTCAGGGAGAAGGCTGTATACATTATAAATGGTTAATGCTTCATAGGATAGAAATTCAGTGAAGCAGGAAAAGGCTTGTTCAATTACTTTTTTGTAGGTTTTTTGTTTGGGATTCTTTTTTGCTTTTTTTCCCCTCTTTCTCTCTGCCTGTGAAGCTCTGGATGCCCACTCTTGCTGGGGACTGAGGAAACTGGAATTTGCTGAACCAGGACCTGTTTCAGACCTTAAACATTTATGTTCAGTGCTACCAGGATTTAGGATGCCTTTTACTTTAGTTGAGCAGGTGGGATGAGTCTTGCACCTTAAGATCTTTTTCCAGACCAGTGACTCTACTTAAAGAGATAAGAAGCCCTGTAATACTGATCAGGTTAAGAAAGTGTCAAATAGCCTTTCACCTCTATCTGATCAGCTTTCTCTATCAAAATATGAACATGAAAATAAGAGCATTAAACTCTGAGCCTTTCCCTCCACTCTCAGGAAAGCTTATATATACTAAAGAACATTCTGTATCACAGAAAAGCAGCTGTGTTTGAGGCCTGGGATTAAACATCATTTGGGAATATTTGAATCCAGGACAGATATTTTTTGCTTCTCTCAGTGTATAGAGATCTGATTTTCTGATTCAGCTGAGGAGAAAGACTCCAATTTTTCTCTAAACACAGCAATGTTTAAAGAAAAGTAGTGGAGAAAGCCTCTCTGATTTACATGTTTCAGTGTAGTTTTTCAAGGTGTGAGATAAGCTGAAATTAATTGGAAAATTTAGTCAGGTAAGAGAAGTCTAAGTGCCTATACTGCTTATATGCCAGCTCCATACTGAGGCCTCAAGTCTTTTATTAAAGTGAATAAATTCAAAGCATATGTATTACACATATAGAAAAATATCTCACATTTTAAATTGAGAAGCTGTCCATTACAGCGAGTCAACAGGCACAGGGTAGCCTGGGCCCTGAATCAACGGGAGCCCTTTTGGTTTGAGAGCAGTTCAGTGCTCAGCAGGGAAGAGCGTGGCATGTCCTTAGCCAAGTGGGGAAGAAAGAAGGGATTGAGATATTTTTCTGTGTAAATGGTCAAGTGTGCAAGGACACATGGGTTTAAAAGGTATTAGAATAGCCACAGGTGAGAAACCAGGAAGCCTTCTTCTATTCAGAAAGATGGAAATCAGTTCTTTTGGAGCCCAAAGTGCAGGGAATGTTTCTCTGCCTGTCCTGAAGGAACCATCCCCCCAAGAAAACACTGGTTTTAACCTTCGTCCATGGAGAAAGTTGCCAAGGCTTTGGGATGAATTAGAATCTACAAGAGTGAGTTAGGTGGTAGTATAATATATAGTTTGTTATAGGGTGAAAAATTTAGAGTTTTTAGGTTTATTAGTATGGTAAGTAGATGAAGGCAAGATGGAGGATCTCTGTGGTTTTTCAGGTCTCTTCCTTCTTCTTCACCTACTCCATTTTCTGCAGTGTTGGTAGCACAGAATGATTGGTTAGAAAATGCCACAGTACAGGCTGCGTGACTGGATAGTTCATTAGGCATTGGTAGAAAAGTAATAATAATATACATTCCTAATGACAACTGGGTAGTTTACCTTTAAAAGGGCCTTGAGTTTCCTGCATTTTGTCTTTTGGTACTTGCTCTGCTTCATGCTATGTTGGCGGCATGTAAATAAACAACCTGAAGACCAAGAAGATCCAAAAGACCCGTTCATTTCTTATTCCTGGCAAGGACTTTCTCCCCCCACCCAGGGAGGACATGTGGAGGTCTAGAACCTGCACAAGTTCCCCTGGAGGGCTGGAAATCACCGTCATTACAAATGTTAAACTGCTTGTGTTGATAAATATAAAAGATGCATTACACAGAGTTCATTCTTGCTTGTTGAAGCTGGTTGGGTGAGGTAGTAATCCTGAGGTCTCTTTTGACTCTATTTTCTATATTTTTCAAAATTATGTTAAAAAAAATGACTAATTTTCTGACAGCTTAATGTGAGTCCACATTAAGTCCACGTGCACAGGCAAACAGACATAAAGAGTGTGATCACAATGCCTGCAGTGCTAATTTTTAGAACTTAAGAATAGAAGAGAAAGTAAAGCATCCTTCAGATAATGATCAAGTTAGCCTGTCTCATCCAAAAAACAGCTTAGTGTCCTGCACTGACAAACTACTGATGGGAGGAAGTGTCAGTAAAGGAACAGGAACCTCAGAGCAATTCAAAGGAACTAAAAAGCCTTGGACATTCCTACTTTCACTCTGTCTATATTGAAAATGAATGCAGTGAAGGAAAGGGTAGAAAAAACTTTATCTGTCACATCTGTGGGCAGTTCCTCTCGAGTGAATGCCCAGAGCTGCAATTGTTGCTGTCCTCTGGGGTTGGGGTGGTTGGTGTATGAGAGGACATACCACATTCATATGCTCCTGGTCTCTTCCTTAGTTTTTCTCCATCAAACCTGGTGTAGCTGTGAAGCCACTCATCACATCGCCCCCATTACTTCACCCCATGGCATCACCCCCATTGCTTCACCCCCATCACATCACCCCTGTCTCATCACCACAATCACGTCACCCCCATTACAGTAGCCCCATCGCATCACCCCCATCTCAGCACCCCCAACACATCACCCCCCACCTCATCACCCACCCACAGCATCTCCCACCCCCCTCATCGCCTGCCTGTCCACGGTGCAGCACCTGCAGCCGTAGCTGCGTCTGCAGAGACCCCTCGTGGAGATGCAGCAGAGAGCAGGGGAGGGAACTGCCTTTTTTGTTTCTTTATTTTAAATGTTTATGTTTAGTGGCATTAATTCCTTCACGATCTTAGTGAAATGGAAAAGGCCTTTCTCCCTAGGGAGAGAGTATTCCCCCTGGAATTTTGCAATGGGACCCTGTGGGTGGGACATTGCTGAATTTTCTAGATTCATCATTAAAAACACCTTTGCATAAATGTGTTGTGAAGGGAATTTAGAATCTGCTCTCTCTCCAAAATAATTTTTTTTTTTTTGGTCTGGGGGATTTTTCTTTGTTGTTGTTGTTTTGGTTTGGTTTTTTTTTTTGTTTCTGGTGACATTGAAGCCCCAAGGGGAGCATGACAAGGTACATGGTTCTGCATTTTGTAATACAGGCATAATTTCCAGCATTTCCCATCACTGCACCTTCTTCAGTATGGTAGCTTTAATCTTGCTGGTTTGGAAGTAGGACACAAAGAGCAAAGTTCTGCAATTCATGGAAGGTTTGATGCCTTCTTTGACCTTTTACCTGTTTGGAATCAGAAGGAGCTGCAGAAAGCTCAGCACTGACTCCAGAGTAATAAAGCATCCAAACCAGGACTTAAGGATCTCTCTCCGAACTCTTGCCCGAAGTATCGTAAGTTCTCCCTCTTTTTCTCCCTCAAAAATATCCTTTCCTGCTAAATTTTCTCTGCAGTGTAAGGTATAAGCAGATTCTAATACTGTCTCCTTTTTCTATTTAATCACTCTTGAAAGGAATATTTATCTGAATCTAAGGGAGAGGCAGGGAAGGCCTCTCTTTCCCACCTGAATCATGGGGTCTGAACCTAAAATGAAATCACATGATGTCAGCTCAGTGATGCCTTCTGCCAGCTATGGACCAGTGCTCTATGTGTGCTTTTCCCTCACTATAAGTTTTGTCCTATGCTGTCTCTGTATGAGTGTGTAGAACCCTGACTGTTACGAAATCTGCCTTTGCTGTAGACGTTGCCCTGAATGTAGATGTTGCCTTTGCTGTAGGTGTTGGCCTTGAATCCATTGTCTTCCAAAAAAAAGGAAAAAAATTTAAAAATCAGTTCAGTGCAGCAGTTCCCAGCCTGATGCAAGCAGGGCCAAGGTTCACATGTGAGAACTCCAGAGCACATCCCCTTTTTACATCCTTTGGTACAGCATCAGCTTCTTTCCAGCTAAAGAAACTGGACATGTTAGCACAGTATGTTTGTGCCTGTGCTTACCTTCCTGCTTGGACCAATTTTGATCAGATGATGAGAGAAGATGATAATATCTTAAATACATTGGATTTTTTTACCTGTTAAGTAGTACAAGCAGCCACAGGAGATACAGAAAATTCCTCTCAAGATGCGAGTACACAGACAATCCATCTGCAACTGTTTTGTCAAAGCATAGGAACTCATCTGTAAAACCTTTGGTGTTACATTTGCTCTATGTTCCTTTGCATGAGGAAAATAGCCATTGCCATAACTACAGAGCCTTAATGGCAAAAGTCCAAGTAAACTCTCATTGCAAACTCTGTAGACATCATATTGTTTGCTCCACTCTCTTGGGACTTGAAATGTGTGCATACAGAGTTTCCAGAGGAAATTTCAGAAGGCTGATGCAGATGGACACCCGTATAGATATTCAGGTCTCTTGGAATATGAGTAACTGTCACTATCACACAGTAACATCATAAAACCTGTCAGAATGCTGTGAGAGAAAGCAAAAAATAGGTCTTTTAAATTTTTTCCCCCCTAATCTTTGTCTGAATTCCCTGTCTGGTTGCAGTGCAGTTAAAGACAATGGGAGCTGTGAAAGATGAGCAAATCTGCATTTTGGCCTTTATGTGTCTGGAAATAATAATCAAATAAAAAGTTAGTGTGAATGAGCGTGACATCCACAATTCCAGAATTGAAAGATAAATACCTCCTCTGAAAGACTTCTAGGCTGAAATTAATGTCAGATTCCCACTGTGAGTCCTTAGTAAAATGTAACATGAAAATCTGTGCTTCTGCCTCTTGTCTAGAGCTGCAATAGTGGCATCTTTTAATTTCCTTCTTTTCTCCTCCCTCTTGGCTTGGAGCTCAAGAAGAAGGTCCTATATGGAATTTACTGGCAATTAAAAGAGGTGAATTTTTTTAAATTAGCTATTAAAATGCATACTAATGTCAGAGCTTTAGAGAATGTGGTCATATGATCTGTTAATTCAATTTTAGTGTGGAAAATTAAGGGGGGGGCTTTATTAAAAAAAAGAGGATCCATGGAACATTGCCTAATGAGTTGGCTGGATCTGTTTGGTCATCCTATCATTTCACCTTCCACGTTCCCAAACCCTTTTCACAGGGTTGAATCTAAATGAGAGAAGGTGCAGGTGCATTGTCCTCAGCATGCCAAGGTCCTTACTCCCTGACTCCAGCCCTGTATATTGCTGGCCAGGTTACATGAGCTTCTGATCTAGGGTTTGCTCTCACCCAGGTGCCACTAAGTTTGTGATGAGGAAGAAGTGAAAAGATCAACCCAGATCTTGTCAGAGGTGTCAAGAACAGCCAGAGAAAGATGAAGATTGATGCAAACATTATTCCTTGCTTGAATGTTTCAGCCCACAGTGTGGATCTCTTCCCCCTGAGCTTTCTCTCTGATAATGATAACGATTTAAGTAACAGCAGAAGATACTTTGCATTTTCTTAACATCATCTAGCTCCACTACTAAGACTGGTTACTTCAGCTCTTCTTTTTTTCTTTTTTCTTTTTTTCTGTCTTACTGGGCTTTACAAATGATCCCTATAGAACAGCCAAGAAACTTTTGTTGTCTTCACACTCCAGTGAAGTTGAGACTCCCATACAGAGCACTGAGAGCCATAGGCAAAGTCTGTCCTTAGGTGAACCTACCCTGGTTGCCACAAGCAGTTCTTTCCATGTGAAAGTAGCTCTTTGGAAGAAACAACATTCCTTCAAGATTTGGGTCCAGCAAGTCACAAACAAATAACATAACTTTGATTGTTGCTTAATGTTACCTAAGGAGAATGATTGGGTGGATTTACAGCACAGATTATGTTTGATTAGGTTTGTATCCTTTAATGGTATTTAAAATTTCTTTACACATAAGTGTTGCAAGAAAAAAACTCTAAAATATTTCAGTGCATGAAAAACAAAGCAGAATGGACAGAGGTTACAACAGAATGAAGCCTAGTGCTACAGAATTAGTGGTTTGATTATTAGATTTCCTTCATTTTTACTTGTGTCCCACTCCCCCTCCCAGCAATGCATCCATTGTTGAATGTCAATATTAATGTTGTTTCAGCTGAAGTGATACAGTTGTGCAAGAGGATTATGGCCTTGTCAATAGACCTGAAATTTGCATTCTCATTCACATGCATGAAGACCTCAGGGATTTAATGTTCAGATTACATGTGATTCTATCAATTGAAGCCTACAGGGGTCAAAGAGTGATCTCCAGTGTGCGTCTCCTGTGCCTGCATTAGGGGCCTGTGCACTGTAGAGAGGATAGTGGGGGTAAATAAATACAGCAGAAAATGCATGAGATTCCTCTCAGAGTTTCTTGTTTGGTTGGGTTTTTGTGTTGTTTCTTGTAGCTGGGAGATATTGATCATGTCCAGATAGGTAAGCTTTCTGTTTTCTTCAGAACCATAAGTGGTATGGTAATAAAACTACATATTTAGATTGGTCTTGTGTGAAGAATTATGTCAAGACAGAAAATTGTTTTCTTCCTCATCAAATGGCTAAGTTACCCTCAGAGCCTTGAAATCTTATCTTTGCTATAGCAAAGATGCAGACCATAAAAGTTTAGGTTCTGTAGCTCTAATTGCTCATGCTGTGTTCTCACCCCTTCTCACAGGTTTGAGTCAGGAAGAGTCTGTTCCTGGTAATGGAGGAACTGAAGGGAAAACTCAGTGATTCAGGGGTTTATCTTCTTACAAGCTGATTGCTGAACTAAGATATTAGCCTGCAGAACTGGAGGCCTCTGCAGGGAATGGTGTTTATCTGACAGAAGGATGTTACTGCACCCCTGCCTACCTCCAACTATGATAATGTCCCTGCACTGTCTCCTTCCCAAACTCGACTTTGCCATTTGGGGTAATGGCAGAACCTAATTTCTCTTTCACCTGGAGTTTCAGTGATACGTCTTCATTCCTGCTGCTCTTTACATGTACTTTGCTGCTTAGCTCCACCCCAGCAACAGCTGCATTTCTGCTTTGATTAGGGCTTTGCATTATGCTTTTTCCAGTAATAGTTGTGTATCTATCAGTATCCCAATGAATAATGTGACTCATTGCTTCTGAGTTGTGTTTTTTCAGCCTCCTACTTGGTTTATGCATTATTGTCTTGTTTTGATAGTGACTTGAAGGAAGAAGTTTTTTTCGTTTTTAAGTGAAAAATATCCATGTGACTCTCAATTTGTGTTAGAGAATGATAATGTGAGACAGAGAGAGTGAAACTGGAGAAGACAGGATTGTTTCCAGCAGTCTTCAGTTTCTGGTATAGTTCATTGACACAGCCTTGGTGCAGGACCTAGAATAATTAAGTTCTGTGCAATAACAACTTTTGCCCTTTTGAAAGAATCATTGCAGTGGAGGAAATGTTGCTGTAACTATGGATGTGAGACTCCTATCATCTGTATCTCTCTCTTGGTGTTAAAGCAATGGACTGAATTGTGACTTCAAAGGGTCAAAATACAGGAAGAGCCACCTGATTTTCCAGGTGCTGAGAAAAAGCCAAGTAGGAGAGAGATTTATTTGGAGTTGTGGTTACTGTGTCCCCAGTATGAGTTAAACTTGGCGCATCACAGCATGAACTAGAGCATGGCAGCAAATCCTCAGTAAATAAAAATATTTGTCTTCGCAGATTTCTTCTCTGGGAATAGGAGGTCTTAATGATTCAGGTATATTCCATGGATTTTGCTCTGGGAAAGGAGGAGGAAGGAATACTAGTCTTCCATGGGCCGGAGAAGACTGGAGCTGTAGGTCCTGTCAGATATAGACAGGGATATATACGAGGTGGAAGGTTCTGTGGCAGCTTCCTTCCTGCTAAAATAGAGCCACAGGCTCATTTCAGCTTTGAGAAAATGCATCTTGTTTTGTTTCTTGATTTTAAAGTTGTAGAGCTCTTGGAGTCAGTGGAGGTCCTGGCCCTTCTGTTCAACTTTGTTATTTCTTCTGGAGTAAGAAAGAATGGAAAGAAAAACCTGGGATCTTTGCTCCTTGCTTGTGCTGCCCAGCTCTTGGGACAGAGTGGATTGAGATGGCATTCCTGAGGCATGGGACTATTCTGTCTCCCCAGTATCAGAGAGAGCTGGTGCTAAGAACGTGCTTGAACTCTTCTTTAGCAATAGATTCCTGTAGCTCACTGAGGAGATGCAAAGCGAATGCCCAGTCCCTGAAGAATATTTAACAAACTACATTCCAAGATGGGAAAATTAAAAAGATCTTTCCATATTTTTTCCTCCAGCCTTAGCCTTAACTTGGAAAGAAATAACCCCAGACCATATTTTTAGAAGGAGTTTCAATGTGGTTTTAACTTTTTTATATTCTGAGTCACAAGTTCACAAAAAAAAGTACTGTCATGTCATTCCAAGAGACTCTAGTAGCTTATCTTATTTAATGCTGCTCCATCAAGGTTGCCACATGAACATAATCTTGTAAATGAAGGAACCAGTGCAAACACGATCAGTGTCAGACTTTGACATACATTATATGCTTTTCTGATCATCCTTACTTCACGGAGATCAAAGGCTGGAATATACTATCAGATTAGCAGGGACCATTAATATTTTATTCCTTTATTTATTTATTTACAGACATCAGGAGAAAATGAAAGATTGCTTAAAAAATGGCTGTGAAAGTAATTTGAGTATACATTTTTGGTTGGTATTTAGAGTTTGGGTACTCCATTATGAAATGCTAATGCAGGAATCCCAAGACATGGGGAATGTCCAACACAAAGATATTTTTTCTCTTTGTCAAAACATTTTTCCTTACATGAAAGAGAGCCTTATCCATCCAGCCATTCCCCTGTAACCTGATATTATAGCTCCTGGCTTGCTGCAGGTTATGGAAGTTTGTTTGGGGCATTCACCCACATACTGGAAATTAATATACTTGAAATATTTGGCTATATCCACACTGGTAATTATAATAAATTTCTTACAATTATATATGTGAGAAAATTGCATATATATTGCCTGAGTAATGGCAAGAAAATCTTTTTATCAGTACAGCTCAGAGAAGTACTGTTAGCTGTTTCTGCAAAGGAACAGAACTGCTGACTTGTGCTGGCTTTCTCTTCTTGTTTTCTTTTCTAGGATAAATATCATCCATGCTGAGAGAGTTTTTTAGGATCACTTTCTCTGGAAAACTTTTAAATTCAGATAAGTCCTTAGAGATGCATCAAAACTAGATACTATGAAATGTACAGCTTTTCATGAAATCAAAT
Source organism: Corvus hawaiiensis (assembly GCF_020740725.1). NCBI lineage: Eukaryota > Metazoa > Chordata > Aves > Passeriformes > Corvidae > Corvus > Corvus hawaiiensis. Next base: position 11,306,423 of record NC_063220.1, on the reverse strand, counting down.
TAATTCATTATAATACACACAATTTATACAATATCTGAGATGCTCAAAACTCTGTACAGACATTAACTCATTAAATGTGACAATAGTTGCAAGCTGCCACAGTTTTGATTTGTAGAACGTGAAGCCACACTCAGTTTAATTCTAAATAGACTAGAATTTCAATTTCCTTCCTTTGTGGAAAAGATTGTATGTGTGGTTGTGTGTGTATGATACAAACAATATATTAATGTGTGTGAGAAATATGACCAAATTTTAGTGGATTATGAGAGGAAAATCTCTAAAAATAAAATTCATAGCTGTTTATTTCCACATTAGCACGCAATTGTTGGAAGGTCACAATATACAGAAGCACAGAAGTCTCTCTTGGCTCCCTTTCTGTGATTGTACCAGAGGAATAAGACAAAGCACCATGTTCCTGAGACATCCACAGCTGGTTTTGTGGGAAGGAGTTGATTTATAGTTTGCTTTTTAAGTTCAAATGGTTGAAAAGTCTAAAAATCTAAAGTCCAAGTTATGACCCCAGGACCCGTTCTTAAAAAATGCATAATCTGGGAGTAAGCCTTGGATGAGCTGTCTCAGTTAATTGTATGTGTGATCACAGTACAGATATCTCCATCTGAACTAGTCTCCTCAGACCCACTGGCAGGCAATGAAATTAAATAAACCCTCCTCTGGAATCTTGCAGAGCTTCATCTGCTTCTTGGAAAAATTTGCAGGGTTTGGTTGTTTGTTTAGGTTTTTAATTTTTTTAGGTTTTTTGTTTGCTTTGGGGTCTATTTTGTCATATGCAATAATCATCACATATGAACCATTTTGTGAAGCACATCCCTAAAAACTTTCAGTTACAGTTAAATACACGTTAATTTAATTTTTCAACCTTTAATTCTTTCTTCTGTTTCTTCTCTTGATGTCTGTAGGCCCTCTGTGCACAGACACATGGATCCTGTGACAGTCTGATGAATTAAACATACAATCATCCTAATGTCTGACAGGCTGATGGCTGTTCAGAAACAGAGCTGAGAGAGTCTCCAAATAAGCCTCTAATACAAATAAAGGGCAGACATTGACCCTTAAGGACACTGACAACACAGTTTGACCCCAAAGGCAGGAAGATATGGCAAACTGTCTTTGTCCTGTAAGGACTTCTTTTCCTTGTCCTTTTGCTTTCCAGTCTCATATCTTCAGTTGAGAAATCTCATGAATATCTGATTTTTAAAGAGACTTGAATGTTCCTGTGGAGAGTAGCCTCTAACATCATCTTCCTTCAGCCGGTTAGGCAGCCTGAAGGGCATAAAAAAGTAAACCAGGCCTAAGAAGACTACTAGCAGCACACCACCTCACCAGAAGCTCCACACTGTATTTTGCTTACCAGGCAAAGCATTTACTGGCAAAGACAAGCACTGTTCCCTACTAGCAATACATGCTTTAGAAACAAAGTTTTCTCACCAAGCTGAATATGATAATTTCCCAATTCAAGAGCAGTTTCTCTAGTTTGTTAGTTTTGGTCCCTGTGGATGCAGCCTTAAACTGTGGGGTCTCTACTGTGCCTGTTGAACAGTCAGTGTGGCAGCACTGCTTGAAGGAGAGAAGAAAAAACAAAGTCTTTGTGTCTGTCCAAGGTTTACCACTAAAAGCATGTTTTTCTTTGGGTTTGTGTCCTGAAAAAGTATCAGAATACCTGGTGATTACACCACGAGAAACAGGAAAATTGCAAAAATCAGTTACTGCTATTGTTCCTGTTGAAGAGGGCAGATGTGTATTTCAGCAACATCTGGGAAAACAGATGTGACTGATACAAACAAAATAGCTTTTTTCTTCTTGTGCTTAGCTCAGTCAGGGAGGACAGGACACCATCTACCTGCTCATCTTGTCTGGAAATTGCTTTTGATTTTGCTTCTGCCTGCTTGGAGGATAAACTCCTTTAACTACCTTTGTTTTCTGAGTTGCTTTCAGCAGCTGATAAGTAGTTCCTTAATATTGTATAATAAAAGCACTCTACACTGCCCATGAGCAATCTGATTCTTCTGAAGTTCTGTCTTCTCACGTGTGCCTCATATCTCAGCATCAGTGAAGGGGAAAGAGTTATCTTCACTATTCTCACACAGATGTCTTTAATGAAAATTTCTGGCTATAGGACACAACAGCTCAGACACCACAAGATACATCCATTTTTTTTGGGCTTGTTTTGCTTTGAAAGAATAGAGATTCATGATCATTTAAATCAGAATTATTTGTTCCTCACAGCTGCAGGAGAATGTAGCAGTGGGGAACACAAAATGAGGTTCCCCTTTCCACAATAAATTGTTCAGGATCACTGCTATGGAGGAAGGATTTTTCCCTCATATTTACAGCAGATGTGGAAGGATGGTAAAGGAAGGTAATTTATTGTCTCCCCACTTGTGCTGATGGCCCAGAGTGTTAGTTTGGTAAGGTCCCATGCAGACTCTGTTCCGCAACTCAGTCCTGGCATCGCAGAGCGGCTGCACTCATCCCTCATGACATCCTTTCAGCCTGCCAGAAATGCCCCAAATGGAGCAGAAGGGAAGAGATGGTGGTGCTTCTGGTCTGCCTCTTGCTAGAAGTGGGGAAAAAGTGTGAAGATGAGGAAAGGAAGTCTCAGATACATGGACAGGACTAGAGTCTCCCCCAGTTACCCAAAATTATAAACTCTCCAGTTCAGTGAAGTGAAGCAAAACTGTGGTGTGTTTTTCTTGCCTGTGGGGTAAAAAGCACTGTAAAGTGAATTTGCAGATATTATTTTTTTGTCTCTTTTAGGTGATGATCACTGTCGAACATTTCCTGTGTAGCGAGTTGCTTCAATAAAGTGACATGTGTTTTAAATTATCTGGCCTCAAGAGTGGGATATCATAACATGGAAAACTGAGCCTTGGGTTTTCAGAGGCCAGCCCTCTGTGCATATGTCCATTAATAGTTCATTTGATCTGTCTGTGTTCCTTCATTAGGTGTTTAACCACTGGCTATTGATCTGTGGTCCATTCTTAGTTGAAATTGAAATTAAAAAAAAAAAAAAAAGCAAAAAGAGAGTGTTGGGGGGGAGAAGGAAGGATGCGCTTATATTGCTTTTGCTTAACATGCTGCAAACTTCTACTGCAGAGCTTCCACACCATTTGACCTAGTAATAGGGAACTGAGTTGGCTCTCTGCCCTAAAAATATTCACAAAAGGCTTTCCTCGTGTTTCAGGCTCCCTTACAATAATATCAAATATTAAAACATCAAAGCCAGACTATAGCAAAAAAGAGTTCTCACTCTCCTTGTTACGCTTTGTCAGACCCATTTATAAGCTTTCTCCTAAGCTCCCCTGACACCTTCAGGTGGCTTTCTGCAGCCACTGTGAGTTTGCAGGATAAAACAAAGCATATTCTCTCTCTGACATGGGTTAATATTTGAATATGGATGTGTGGATGTGTATGTGCCTCTCCAGGGCCCGGCAGCAAAACACAACCTTGAGTGTTTGCCAGCATTGCCTGCGCTGTGAGAACTGAGCATTCCCCCCACGTTCATTAAAATACATGTTCTGGGCTGAGGGCATCATTAGGAGCTCGGCGCTGCCGTGGCTCGGAGCGGAGCCGCTCGTGGGGGACGTCAGTGGGGATGGCACAAATGATCGGGAACAGCAGGGCAGGATGGGCACTGCCAGGGATCCCACATATCCTGGCTGGGGCTTTGGGGAACACTTGCTTAAAATGGAAACACAGTTGCAGCAGGACTCCTTGCATTTTGATAAAAGTGTGTGTGTTTCTGGAACCTGTTTCATTGGTGTTTGCTTTCCTTTTGCTACACAATTTCGTGATTCATATCTATGAACAGCATACTTTTCCTACTGTACCAATTGCATGAGAGCTCCTTACCTTAAAGTCCAACATTTTCTCAATATTTAAACTTCGAAGGAAAATGTGTCATGGTGTTCATTTACATAAGTTTTATACGAACTGCATTTCTTTGCTTCCAGTAGGTATGGGTAAGTGATGGATAAAGAAAATGTGGATTTCCCTGTGGCTCCTATGAGGAGACCCAAAGATCAAAGCTAGTATTTCCCTATGTCTTCAGATGTGTAGTATTCTGAAGTTGTTTGATATGTTAAATTATACATTACTTTCTGAAAGAAAATTTCAAATGCATTCACACGAGCACACACACACACTAACAGACACGTGTACAAAAAATGCACTTTTCTGGAGTTTTGTTTTTAATTTTTTTTATCAATCAGTTTTTAAAAATAATCTTGATTCTCTGCAGCAAATAGCTGGCAATTTCTCTGTATAACTGAAAAACTCATCAAATTCATGCCTGTCCATTGGAAAGTGGACAATGTGAGGCAAAGCTTCCCTGCTCTAGCCTTTCAGTCAGGCCAGAAAAAATCAGCTCCAGATTTTCCTCTCCTGTTCTCTCCATAATGTGAAAAGGTGAACAGGGAAATAACAAAACAAATGCCAATTTCCCCTAAGCTGTGTCAGCGTGGTTTGAATCCGAAGCCAAAATTTGTACCAGAGCTAGCTTCTGAGGTAATGCAAATCCAAATATCTTTAATGAGTTCTGTTTACAATCTGGCCTTCAGTTATTATTTAATCTAGAGGAGCCAGCTTGTCTTTACTAATTACACATTGCAAATACCTTGCCATGCTTTGTTCATTAAAGCAAAGTAAGAAATTCAATACATACAGGTTAATGTGTTTTGGATCTGTGCAGAAGCTCGTCCTACAAATGCTTTGAGGTCAATGGGAAGTTTCTCCAGGCAATCAAATTTCTTGAGCTTGGACTCTGTGAAGTAATAAACAGGCAATTAACAGATTATTTAAACTAGCAAAAAGGGGGTAGGTTCTGAATCTGTCCTTCTCTATCAGAGCAGGAATGATTTGGCAGAGGTTGGAGTCATCAGAAAACGGCTCCACTTTGTCATCCTCTGCTGACGCTTTGCCACGTCAGACCTGCCGAGCAGCAGGCTTGTAAACAAACATGTTTACACTGCCACCTTGTAAAACAAAATGCTACTGGCTTCAAATTAGATGCCATTAAATCTTCAGCTGGAGACTGCTGTGTGATGTTTTTGATTTTGCATGCATAATGTACTGTAACTCAATGACAATGCTGGCTCTCCCCATCATTCCTTAGCAAAACATCTCTCTTAGCCAGGAGAATGTAGATGACAGATGTTTCAGATCAATCACTGCAAAAAGATAACAGGACTGTCTTGGCTCATTACAGGACATGAATCTTTGAAAGTAATTATAGGAGGTAACAATTGGTATGACAACTGAGTCCCTCTAGCCTGTGTGTCACCTTAGGAAACAGCTACGTGGGATATTTCTCCATAGGAATAATACTGCTTACTGCCAAATCCTGGTGTTTTGATGTGAAGTCACATTGTGCATGCTAAAAAGGAGAAATGTTCTTAGCACAAGTTTCTTGTTAGCACAGCAGGTCTGATTGGAGTCTGAGGAACACGACCAAGCACATGAGTGTCAATTTTCTCCCTTTGATAATTAAAAAAATAAAAGTTCTTCTCTTTGTGTGCTATACTATCAAACTGTGATATTTATCACACCATATACCCATGGTGTATTTTATATAATCTTTCTTAACAGGGATATAATTTATATTTATTCTTTGAAGAGCTAAATTCTTGTTGACTTAATATGTCTATATTCAGCTGAAGCTGAATATAGACATATTAAACAATAAGGAAAAAGTTTAGTATCTGGTCTTTTCATTGAAAAACACAGAAAGATAATACTGGATTAAAATAGCTCTTCAGGTTTTAAACTCAGAAATCATTCTACTTCACTCTGATCTCTTCAGTTTGATTTAAATACTGTAGCTTTTCATGCATTTGCGCACCTTACTATAAATAATTTATAAATTCCGGTTTGAAAATTGAGATATCCTAAGTTAGTCTCTGATACTGTTAGTTAATAAATATCCTCCTTCTCTTTTCCTCTAGCTGAAGAATACTTTAGCTTAAGAAAAACTTTTTGCCTTTTCAAGCAGTCTGCATATTGTTGCAGCCCTCTTCTCTTGAAGCATGCCTGAGCAGCCTTTCTTCCATCTCTGCTTCATCAACTCTTCTTTCCTGTTTTTCCTCCTTTTTTTTTTTCTAGCTTCCCTGGAAAGCTGTTCATTGCTTCTCTCATTACTCTTTTCTTTATTTCTCTCTTTCTTTTATTATGGTGCTTTCAAACAGTCTTATTTAACTACAAAACACAATAGATTTTTTTTCTTCATGGCAGGTAACGAGATAAAACTGTACTGCCCAGTGAAAAGTCTATGTGGACCTGCTGGTGTGTCTCCCTTCTGCTCATATAAAACTTACACATGGGATATATCAGATTTTACTGAAGGAGCATCTTAGCTGAATTAGTAAAGCTACCAGTCTACTCACACGAGACAACCAGAATGGGAGAGAGAGAGAACAGTCTGGGGAGCCCTGTGCCTCAGAGAGAGGCAGAGAATGGGGGGCAACAGGAAAAGAAACATTCCTGGGAGAAGAGACTGGCAGAAAATACTTGAGTTTCAGGGAGAGGTATGCAGAACATACTGGGAATCTGGAGAAATCATAAACAGCAATAAAATATCTGAGGCCAGGCATAGCTGAAACTGCATCATAAAGAATGCTGAAATTATTTCATGATCTGTAAGACAGGGATAAGCTGGAAGTAGTGATTTGTTTACAATACAGTATATGCTGGCACAGGCTGTTTGAGGAAGGAAAATCCTGAACAGAATAGAAAGGGGAGGTGCTCACATGATGCAAATTGGCCTTGCTGTTTAGAGTGGGATCTATGGAGAAAGACCAGTTTCCTGGGAAATTCCCGTGTGTACAGATACATGGGTGGTTTTTCCAATTTCAACATTTCCTTGCATTCCTCCAGACTTGGATTCTTGTCTCAGAATGAATATATTTTAACCAATCTGCCTTGTTGAGATAAATTATACTTCAGTTATCAATGCCAAGATTTTAATGTAAATTAAAAAAAGAAAAAAAAAAAGTATTTAGGAGAAGTTCTGCAGTGGGCTTTATACAGGCAAATTTGCTAAGAGTCAGCTAGAAGGCTTTAAGAAATGTCTCTGGGCCTAAATTACTCAATTCTGCTCATTCACAGTGCATTCACACCATCAGGAGTGTGACAAGGGGCAGTTTTTTAAGTGGTTGAATAATGAAGTGTTTCAGCAAGTGGATAATAAGGAAATCAGAGCGTGCTGCCTCAGCCTGCACCAGCTGACATTTGGTGATGACATCTGCAGGAAGGTGCACTGATTTCAGGTCAGGGAAGAGAGTGAGTGTTTCTGGAATGATCTCTTTGCATTGACCTTCTCCTGGCTAGATGCTGTTTAACATTAACATGCAGGAGGAGTGAAGTACCCATGGTGCACTCAGCATGCTGAGAAAGACAAAGACCCTTCCCTTAATAAATAAGGGGATACTGTAAAATATTTTTGGGTGCTGGATAAACTCACTGTGGGGCTGGATTTAGTACCAATCTTCCTTGTCACAAAGGGCACTGTGTGTCAAGATAACACCAAGTATGATTACTATAGAGACGAAAAAAATTTTAATGAATGATTTGTAACCTCCGCCTTTCTTTCTGGTTTACTGGACAATCTCATGGCTCGACAAATATCTCAATCAGGTACTATTAATTTAATCTTCTATTCAGCCAATAACATCATCTAAGAACTTTTGTTCTGAATCTAATATCTCTCCTGGTAAAATGGTCCAACTTTTTCTCCCTGACCAGACTAAGGGTACTTTCAAAGTCCATATGAATGCTTGTGTTTTTCAGACAATTTTTTTTTCTTCTTGAGAGATTACTGCAAATTTAGCTTAAATGCTGTAAGATTTTTGCTGTAAACCCTTTACAAAACAACAAAAAACCAACCAGCCAACAGAAAAAGCCCACAACCTTTTAATAATAATACAATATGGTTGAGTAAAATTAATGTAAATCATGTAAATATGGCCTATAGAACATAGGGTTCCTCCAGTGTTACACACACATATTTTAATGAAGTGTGAGTCAAACATGTTTAGCAAGTCAAGCACATATTCTACAAGATGGATTGTCTGTATTTCTGCCAATTATAGAGGTTATAGAGATTTGGAAAGAGCAAAAAGAATTGGTTTGAGAAACCAGCCTCCAAACACGTCATGGTGTTTGTACTGCTGTTTAAGTCCATTTCTTTTTACCAGGTGGACTGTCCTTGGAAATAAGAAAAGATGAAGGTGGACATGTCCTTATAGTTATATATATAATTGTGTTGGTGGTTATCCAGTGGCCAGACAAATTGAAATAAATCTCTAAAACCTGGACATTCTCCTTGGCAAAATTAATTAAATAAAGAGAATGTTCTAAACCCAATCTGATTCTGCACCTGAAATGCAAGCAATTTATCCCAAAACTCAGTTTCTGATGCTTTACCAACACTCTGTACCAAATTTCCTCAGTCACAATATCCTTTCCTCGTTGCTACCCAAATAGATATATGTCACCTCAGGGTATATTGTAAAATAATGAACCAGCCTAAAGGAACAGTTTCCAAGAAAATACAGAAAGCTGATGATGGACAGCAAGTCAAGCCTCTATTGGCAGCAGCCCCCTGAGGTGCTATGGGATATAATTGTCCTGAGGGCTGAGCTCTAGAGAAAACTTTCTAAGCTATATGAGAAGTTTCCCTCTTAGATGATGTCTTAGAAAACACTTCCCGGAGTGTTATGACAAAGCTTGTAGGGCCACGCTGACCACAGATCCTCAACTTCAAGCCTGTTTATGGCTGTCCTTGTGAGAGAGGTTTCCTGCGCTTCACTAAGTTAGGGATTTCCTTTCCTTTTTTGCTGATTTCCCATGACACACCAGGTACAGAATACATTAAAATAATTAGTTCCTTGCAGTATGGCTCTAAAGCTCAGTGGATATTTTACTTTACCATTCAGCCAACATCAACTGAAGATCATTAATGAGCTTATTCAAAATGCAGGAGCCAGTAGGCAATGGAAGAGCAGTTCTCATCAACTTTCCCAGACTCTGGCTCAGACTACAGTGCTCACCCTTTAATTTGCTTCCTTGCTATCAGAATGAATCTTCCAATTGCCGTGCTCCTGGCTGAGCTTCTGTAGAATTATATTGCTCACAAATGTCCCTCCCTCTTCTCACACCCCAAAAAATACCACTCACGAGAGCAAGGGCAGCTGGTAGCTCAGCTGGCTGGATCAATGTCAGAGAGGAGCTCACTGTCCATTTCATTTCCCAGGAATTTGCAAACATTGGACCAGGAATGGAAGAAGTAGAAAAGTTGTCTCTGGAGATAAAATGAGTCAGAAGCTCTGAAAGAAGATGAGAAAAAGCTTTACTTGAAGTTGAGAGATTTCTGGTTAAGTTGTTGAGGGAACCAAGCTTCCTTTAAGTTGATAAACAATTTCCAAAGATTCCTATTATGGTGTCTTTGGAAAAGAAAGAAGGATGGGGGAAAAAATAGTGATTTTGAAAAAGTAAATTAATCCTAATTCAATCAGTTACTAACATAATTGACTTCATAAACATTGTCACTGTTTCTTGCCCATCCAACGCCCTGAGAGTGGTTGAGTTTATTGTTTTGGGACTAGCATCAGGTAAGGGTAGGTTTGTTTGAGGCTGGCAACACAGGCAGGTCAAATACAGGATTAGAAACAACTGGTCACTTCACAAAACAATTTTCAGTGTATTCTTGAACAATTCTGTAAAATGATTCTGAAAGCCCCAGGAGATTGATAATGAAAAGCAGTCTCAGCTTAAGCCATTAGAACTGTTTGAATACATTTTGTTTCTTTTGTTGTCTTTATTTGAATGCCTGTTTTCTGACAATACTGTTAGAAATAAGAAGTCATTATGAGACAAAAAAAAATCCCTTTTGTTCCAAACTTTTTCCTAAATGAAATTTCAGCTATGTAGTCACATCTAAGGAAAATTCTGATGCTGACGGTCAGTACTTTAAAAACCAAGCTAACAAAAAACCAAACAAAGCACAAATTGAATTTAAATAAAGGTAATTTTGACTACCTTAGAATTTAAATTTGTGTTGTAAATTCCATGCACAACAGCTGTTTGGATGGAGCGTGTGGCTATTGGTGGGTTAACTTCTTTTTCTTTTTGCTGAGCAGTTGCAATTTCCTACTTTTATTAAGATCTAGTGTAATCTTCAAATGTGAAGATCAGTGCCAATAGGGATGTCAATTAGCTTCAGTTTAAGAAGTTCTATTGTATTTTGAAAGAAATTCCATGGCTCTGTTATTTATAATTAATTGTGCACTTTGTGCACTTCTTTATGGAATTGTTTTAGAATATCCTCACTCTGTGTTTGGTTTCAGAGCACTGTAGCTCACTGTGACATCATGTGTTTCTGACAGCTCCATGGATATGCCCTTTTTTGTTCTACCTAATTGAGAGATGTATGATTTACAGCCTCTAGGTCATCTGTGGCCTATAATGTTGTCTCACAGAGCCTGTGGCAGACCATAATTTTATTCTGGATAACACCAAGTTGCATATTTATAGAAGGCCTTTCAAAGGCATTTGAGAGGCCTGTCTGGATGAGGAAAAATGTCCTCATCCTAATCCAAAGTAGCATTCAAAGGGGTAATAATGACAGGAATATAAAAATCTTGTTTTGTGCATCACTGTGTTTAGATGTGGACCAGAAATTTCCAAGTAATATCTCCATAATATAGATCAGCTTTCTTTCTGCTATGGGATAGAAATGTGCCATTAAAGAGACTTTTGAGATGTCTTTGAAGCTACTGGCTGGTACCATGCTGATAAATGATAATGACTCTGATGGCTGTCAGGTTGTGTTGCCACCACTGTGTCTCTCAGAATGTTCCTCCCCTGGACTAAATCTGCTGTCACTACTACCTGGTTTAGCATAAATGCCACCCTCTCTTTTAATTTACATAGCACATGAATTTCCTGCAGATAGAGAAGGTGCCCAAAAATTCTCTGGTTTGGTTTGTCCCTGATGGGGTTAAAGGATAAAGAAAAGCCAGGTAGTTCCTGAAGTCAGTGCTGGCAGGGCAGGGCCATAAATACTTGTGTTTATCCCCATTAAAGGCATGGGCAGGGACAGTCAAATCCCAGCAGCACCACAAGAAACAGCAAAATGCTGCAACACTTCACCCCTGTTTCACACACCTCCAGAGCAGTATCACCTGTTCACTAAATTACCTGTCCTCATTTCTTGCCTTGTTTTCCCTCTCCTGTCCTCACACTCCTCCCTCCCAGCAGAGCCACACAGGGGAAGCTGCTCCCTCTTCACAGGCTCCTGTGTGGGTTTCAGCTCACAGCAGAGCAGTAGGAAGGGCTCTCATGTCTGGCACATGACATCTTCCCCTATAATGACTTCATGAGGGGGTGTTTTTGGAGCAAATCTTGTGATAAGGACTGGCAGCCTTTGGTTCAGTCCTCACTGCTCTGAGAAGGAAAGGCTATTATTTTCCCCCCAGCAGTTTCTAGTAGTAGTAGCAGTTACAACTTCAACAGATGGTTTAGTGTTACAGTGTGGATACCTCTTCAGTTTAGCTCATAGGAAATCTCTGAAGAAAATAACACAAATATCACAGGTTGTTGAAGGAAGTGACTGCCACTAGCAGAAGAACATTAGGGTAGATTTAATAATTTCTTTTCCCAGCACCCATCAAAGCACTTGTTTTACCTATTGCAGCAGTTCTACAGATTTCTTAATCTCCTGCTTTAGCCATTTTCCTTTTCTGAAACTATTGGAAAGACTGTTACTTCCTTACCCTCCACTGGTCTTTTTTCTTCCACAGTGGTGCTGCACTCTCCATTTGTGGGTTGCAAAGCAGAGTGCTGTAACTATCTGTGCTCAAGGCCTGAAAACAGACAATTTGGTGCATTGCAAATCAGCTTCAAACCCCATTTCACTAGCAGCACCCTTGGACTGCAAGTTATAAATAATTCCAACAATTCTAAACATCGAGAATGCTATGAATTATGAGCTTTTCATCAGAATAATGTGTAGGATCAATAGAAACAGAAGGTGTCTAGATAAGCACATTTCATAATTACTGCTTAGAACTGCATAAATCAATTTACCAGCACACTTCAGGAAAAAAAAGTTCATTTTTTTAAAGATGTATTAAAATAATGGTAGCTTGATGGAAGGTTACATTCCATCTCCCTTTTAATAATACCTCTTAAGAAATTTAATTTCAACTTCAAAGGGAGCTAAATTAAATATCAATCCTGTATAAATGGATCTGACACATTTATGTTTCATTATTTTATTTTACACCCTCCCCTCCCCCAAAGGAAATGAATCAATCATTTTGTTCCTCTTCAGTTCATCTTACTCTTTCTTGTGCAAAGCAATATGCCGGAAATAATCAGATTTCTTTGACAATCAGTTAATAAACAGACACTTAAATATTCTTTTCTTGCAGCCTAATAGGCAGGCAATGAGGTTGAAAGACATTGCATAGTGCACATCATACTTGCTCCTTTTCTCAGATTAATTCAATAAAACCTCAAGCTCTCTATTACTTTTAAGAAGATTTATTTCAACTGTCTAATCCATCAGTTAAAAACAAAATATGAAAATTTGGTCATTTTGATGCAAAATTTCTCGTGTTAGTATGTCTGATCATGTTTTCTTGGGATAAGTGTCATATAAAGGGCTTCGAAATGGGGAAAAATCACTATATCATTTCTCATGGGAGTGACCATGAATGAGAATAGTTTTTCCGACAAATTTTAATGTATAGAAAGTTATTTTCATTAGACTGCTGTGTTAGGAGGTGGTAGTGCAAGACTGAGGAACAAATACCACATTTTTAAGCAGTGAAATAGCACATATTTAAGAAGTGAAAAATGATGATGCAGGTCCAGTTTTTTAGTCCTTTGTAGCCTTCAAATGTTTAAAACACTTTGGTAGAAAGACTAACTCCAGATGTCAAAGTAGCTGAAAAGTGGGATCAAGTGAAATGAGGATTTTCCAGAGGTAGATCACAAAATAACTGCATTTGATAAGGGAATTTCCCTTACAGGAAAGGTAGATGTTCTTGCCTTTAAAAAAAGCATTTTATAGGTTAAAAAATTGGGGAAAAAGATAGAGAAGGAAAAGTAAATTGGAGGATCGGAATGTAGTTATAGTGGAGGAGTAATAACTTATAAAATAAGGAATAAAAAAAGAAGATGATAGCAAGCAGTGTTGAAAGGAGGTATATGAAGCTTGAAAAATGTAACTAATATAGTTCATAAAGGTCACATTTTGGAATTGATTGTACCTAATATTTTCCATAATAGCCTTGTATTAAAACACTCCTGCTTCTTAGGCCAATAAGCTGATGAAATGAAGATGGAAAGCATTGTTAACACAGATGGCCAGGTTATCCTACAGAAAGATTCATCAGCTACAATCTTAATGTTGGGATGGAAATCAAGAATACAAAATATATTAAATATATATATATATATATATAAACATATGTGTTTAGAGACTAAGAATGATAAAAACAATTGAGTTTGTCAGATGGAAACAACACAAGGAGAATACGCATGCATTCAAAAATCAAGTATGACTGTTCACCAAAGTGGTGCCACACATTAAAAAGTTAAATACAACCCTAGAAAGTATTGAGCTAAGTATCAGTGCTGTTATCCAGAGGTTGCTCTCTAGTCCAGGGAATAAGAGCAGTTGACAAAGTTTTCCTTTTTTTTGCCAGTGTAATATAAAAGTAGACTGTGGGGCTTTTTTTCCCTTCTTTCCTTCTGTGATTCAACAAGTGAAATGTGCTGTCTCACTGAGGTTCTTTCACAGCTGAGTTCACAACTGCTTACCCTGCGAGGGAAAAGGATTGTTAGAGGTTTTTGGTGTTAAACTAAACTTTATCACCTCGTACGATATATTTCACTCCTACAAGTGAGAAATCCTCAGAGGAGCAGAAAAAAGAAGGTCTCGGCTGCCATTTTTTTGTCCTCTGGCTATAATGCCCTGTTATTAAATCTCCCCACAGGTATCTGGCTATGGTTTACCACTAACATTTACAGGCACCTATAAAATGGGATTAAGAGTAATATTTCAGACTATTCTTCCTCAACAACATATTGTCCTGAGTCACCCTGACATTGCCTATGGCATTAAGAAACAATCAAGTTAAAATTGAGATTGGCAGGAAAAGCAATGTCCTACTGGCTGTGGGGTTATTTGTTCAGTATTATTATTCCAGTGAAGGCTGGAATGCAATTGGATTAGACCTATTTCCAGTCAACCAAAGTTAAAGTACAGTTTATGAATTGCAGGGCCCCAGTTCAGCTATGAGCTGTGGGCTTTTTTTAAAAGGCTTCTTGGGGAAACTGCAAGATAGAGATAGAAATAATTAAAACTTGTATCTAAGTCACTTAGAAGTGTGCATAATGAGGTTGCTCCAAATCTTAAAAGATTATCTTTAAATTATCACTCAGAAACTTCCTTATCATACAGCAACAGCCTCTTCTCCCTTACTGCTTAGAAAGAGCTCTTGAAAAAATGCAACACTCTGGAGAATTACACTCTCCTTTCAAACAAAGAGACAAACTGTATGTGTGTGTGTATGTGTATAAATATATATATGTCCTCTGGGAGTGGACCTCAGCACCCTTAAAATGCATCTGTTTTCATAGGACCCTTTTGAGACAGACAGACAGACAGGAGTAACACATCCAAGCCATTGCTTCTGGGGCCTTGCTAGGGCTACTGTGCTCCAAGACCTGCCCCATTTTGACAGTCTGACATCTTTCTGACTTTCTTTTTTACTTTCTTTTTCACTCTGCACAGCCATGTTGACATTTCCTGATGAAAACTACCTCAGTGGAATAGAGAGCACCATTCTCTTCCCATGGACACCACCAGCTGTTCCCTCTTATATGTCCTGAAAGCATTTCATTTTTCCTGCCTGACCAAAACACATCTGCTGCCTTTCCTTTTCCAGCAGCAAGTAGACTGAGAACCACAGGGTACTTTGGGTACTGTCTTTGAAAAAAGTGATCAAACCCCTGTGCATGGTGAACATTTCAGGGAAGAGCACACGGGACTAAATCAAGGGTACCATAATTTGGCGATGTGAATGTCCCTGAAGCATCATAACCAGGACATTCCCAGTCTCTTAAGACCATGAATCACTTAGTAGAGCTAGTGCTTGTCCCACAAAATCAGGCTTCTGCTCAAACCATAGGACAGCTCTTCCTCTTCTGAGTCTGGTTTTATACAAAAATCATGTTTTTGTGGACTGGGTTTTATTTTACTCTCTTTTTACTTTGCAGTGGGCAGAAGTGGACCCCTGTTTTTCTCTGATTTGAGTGTAGAAAGGCCATTAATTTCCCCAAAGACTGCAGCTCAGTGCTACAAGCAGGAAACCTGATTTTCAAAGGCTTCATCACTAGTATTGGCTGCCTGCAAGCACCACTCAAAATCAGTGTTCTTTCTTGTCATCTGTATCATAAAAAAGGCACTACAGAGAAAATTGTAACTGTTCTCTGCAGGTGTGGAAATAATGAAACTGGGCACTACCCTTCCTAAAAGGGACATTTTTCCCTGTGGATTCAGCTCCCACAATGTTTGTCAAAGGGCAGTGTGTGATAATGACATTTCCTGTGGAAATTCTAAAGTCAGAGCAACCACAGAACAAAGAATTTAAGCTCACTCCATGTCAGACTTTGCTGGTGAATTTGTTTTGGTTTGTTGGGGCTTTTTTCCCCCTTGAGCTCGGAAGAATACATGAAGTTTTATTTGATTTCAGAGCAAATCAACAAATATTATGTGATGCCTTTACAAGAGGAGGGAAATGGTGCAGTTTCTAGTATGTATGTTTGTGGCTGGTGGTGTTATTTTCAGACAGAAGGGGAAGTTTGCATTCATGGAACGCTACTTTGCTTCTCTCCTCTCAACTAATTTTTGCCTCATTCCAGGTGGAAAATGACCTTTTCAAATAGCTCTTGCTGATGACTTTCATGAAAATCACACAAAACAGGGGAGGGGAGAAGTTAGTTGCAACACAGCCAGGGAGGAATACATTTGGTTAAGGTTTGTTGACACTGGTGTATTTTGAAAATATTCCAGCTGGGCAGGTCTCAGTGTCCTGAAGACTTGATAGACAGAAGAAAAAAACTGAATTTTAGCTCTCAGACATTCTGATACCAGAAACTGGAGATGGCAGGAAGGCGAAGAAGAGAGAGTAGGGAAAATGAATAAAGTTGCAAGAGAAAAACCACTAGAGTGATGAGAGGAGAACTCGGCACTAATACACTGAACCAGAGAATCCTCAACCAAGAGAGAATTCTGCAAGCCAGCCAGTAAGTTCCTTCTCCAAAAGCCTGTTTATGTCAAGCTAGCCCATTTTTCATCTGTTTTTCATCTACTACTACTGCAGGCATCTACTTGTCAGGAATGATTTAGCTATTCTGAAAGACATGCTGATGTATGGGTCTCAGACTGCAACTATTGGCACACCAGGATGTGCCAGAACATGAAACTCTACAGCTGATGCTGATTTAATGTAGTATTTCCTGTGGTGATCAGAAAAAAAAAAAAAAAGAAATGCCAGGATGCACAAAACTGACAGCCAGGGAAGGTTGTTCAGCTACTGTGTGGAATGGCTATTCCCAAAGGAGTAGGGAGGCAGCCTGGACAATGTATGGTGAGGTCTCACTTGGAACTGCAGCCCATCTTGCATCAGGGGAGAGAGACTGCCCTGGGGGAGTGACCTCTCTGAACCATTTCATGGTTCATTGACCCAGGAGAAAGGCATAGTTCCTTGCTTATCTCTGCAGATTTGGATTAATTGTGGTTCACCAGTTTCTCAAGTATCAAGCAAAAGTCATGTGTATACATCTGTGCATGGTGGCTGTGTATCCATTTATGTGTGTATAGACCCATATATGTGTGTGGGTATATGGATATACATGTGTATTCCCATCTTTATTTACACTTCTAGGATAGAGACTGTTGCCTACTTTGAATAGTAATATTTTTAATACAGTGTTTTCCACAAGGTCCTTTGAAAGTCTGTGTGGCTTTGAATCCTCTTCCAGGAAACAAATGAATGTTTTGAGAAGGCTTCAGTAAAACCGGTCTTGAATATACTGTGTCAAGTAGAAACTAGTAGCAGTGGTGTCTAGACATGGCTCAGTGGGTAGAAAGAGGATTTGAGGCTCCAGCACTGTTTAGTTGGTACCTTTGATTGCAATTGCGAGAGTATCTGGGGAATTTGGAACTCCTGATTACCTGAATCTTAGCTTTGTCCAGGACTGTCGTCATCCAGATTTATAAGGATGAGGCAGGCAGCTGCTCAGCCCTAGGACTGAGGCCAGAGGCTGCCTGAATAGCTTTGTGAAAAAAACTACATCTATGCTTCCTGCCCATCCCAGGTCTGAGTGGGAATTTGTGCTGGCTGATCCCCATTTCATACAGTTGCTGCTCCCTGACAGAGGATCATGGCACTGCCATGATCTCTGCGGTGAGGGAAGCACTAATCTGCTGAGTTCAGTCCTGGGCTTCCCAGGACTGAGCAGTTTACAGAGACCAGAGCCCTGACAGGGCAAGCTAAACTTCTTTTAAGGTTAACACTGCTTTTAGCAGGTCATTCACTTCTTTGAGAGAAAACTTTAGACCTTGCCACTTCCCAGGATAAAAGTGCATTCCTGTGTCCTTACTCAGTGGGACCATGAAGGTTTCCTGGCTCCTGAGGACCAAGACCAGAGATCTGATTCTTGCCACAGCTGTGGAGTGCACATCCCTATGGACATCTCTGCCGGACCAGCATCCACCAGCATTCACAGGCATTTGAAAATAATTGGGCTTTCAGAGAGACACCAAGTCTGACAAGAGTATATTTATCCTTTTGACTTCTGCAGAAGAGAAATTATTCCTGGTGTTGAAAAAAGCTGCTGTCTGTGGGCAGCTAAACCACAGTCAGCTTGATTCTGACGTGGGGGCTGTGATTACATAGATCACGGGACCCCTTTTAACCTAAGGGCATTGGTGTGCCTAGTTCAGGGCAACATTTTACCCTGAACACGAGGCCATAATCAGAACATATATGTAGTACTTACCAGCTGGGGGAATGAGTCCCTCTGAAATCACAGCAATGTTCCTGCAAATAAAGGTAAAATGGCTTATAATTTTGGTGCATCCTGTTGAGAAACCAACAATTTTTTATGATCAGACAATTTTTTTTAAATTCATCTGTACAGATAGCTACTTGACTATTACAGTTCTACAGCTTTTTCAAGGTGACATGTATAATATATTTTATGCAAGCACATGTGCAAAATCCTAAAATTTAGAGTGCATATCCAGTCTAATTTACCTTGAAAATTATAACCTTCTAAATTTACACTAAGGCAGCACTGCTACTGAGGGACAGGTCTGCAAGGAAAATGTGTTCAAATGAAGTACAAGTCTTTTCATCAGCAAACTTCAATCCAGATATTCATTCTGCCTGCCTCTTAATTTTTATTTTATTTATTTATTTTGTCCTTCAAATATTGAGGAAGGGTTGCCAAAAGCTTTGTTAATCACTGGAATGTGAGGAGATAACCTTATCAATCTATTCCTGTGTTCAAAAGAGATATCATATGCCTGAAGTAATGATGTGTTATAGAGTCCTTTTCCCTGGACTGAAATATGGTATGTAACCATGGAAGCAGATCAATAAAAGCATAATGATTTTGAAGAAAATGTCTTTTAAAAAAATAGATTATTGCTTTTCTAATAAATCAAATTTTAGCTAAAGCTTTTCTAGTTTCCATCAAAACCCTCACAACAATTCCTCTCCTTCCCTTCATCCCAAACCCAATCTTTATGTGAAAGAAAATGTCTTCCGAGATTGTTGATAATGAAAACTTCTTTGGAGATAATTTTAATAATGAAAAAATTGCAACAATTGCTCAAGCAATTCTAAGGAATTTCCTTTCTGCATCAATACCCACACTAGTGATGCAGGTAGTAAAGAGAAAGCAATCAGCTTAAAGTACAACTTGAATTTAAGCAGTTATTGACCTGAATTTACAAACTAGGCACCTTATATTTCAGCTACAAATTTATGATTTACATACAAATGCAAGCAATTTTTGGTAATTTAAATACCAAAGTGAAAAGTCTTATCAACAGTTTACAAGACAATACTTGACTGTAAATGAGGCTTTTTTTCCCATTTAAAAAGAATATGAAATATAAAAGTGTTATAAAGTCTAACTAAACTGTTTGATCTGAGCTTCAAGAAGAGATTAAGATATTATTTTTCAATTTCATGTCCAAAACTGTTTGGAAATAAAGGTAAAAGTTAGGCTAAAGGTAGTGTCCTTGGTAAGACATATTGCACCTGTAAAGCACCCAGGTAACCTCCTGCATCACTTACTCTGCCTTTTAATACTGGAGCATTTCAGCTGTGTTACACTGTGTCCTTTAAAGTACACAAAGATGTAAATTGCCTGTGTTGCCTTTTGCAACAAACTGTGGCTCATCAAAATTCTGATTTTATAACCTGATTAGCAGAGGCAGAGGCAGGAGTTTGAAAGTCATCTCTCCCCTTCTGGTGAGGTATCACTAGCAAAAATGAGCCAGAGGCCTCCTTTATCTGCTCTGTAATCTATCTGGAAAGCTTGGGCCTGACCTCAGGCAGCCTGATGCTCTCTGATGAGCATGTTTCTGTTGACTCTGTTTTCTTTTGTCCATCACTGTAATGGAAATGATCAGGTTAACATGGAAGTTAAAAAAAAAAAAACAAACCAAAACTAAGAAAATATGAGCGGGTTTTAGACTGACAGAACTGAGGATATTTATTGATCCAGATGATGCTGGATGTTTTTGAAAATATTTGTGTTATAGTCCTCTCTTTTCTGAAAACACTGAAATACAGGTTACATCCCCATTAAAGAATTTAACAGGTACCAGGAAGTCTATAACTTCTATTTTAATCCATCAATACTTTTAAACATCTATAAAACACTGTGTCAATAAGGTCCACAATTTAGTTATGGCTTACTGGGAATTGGTTTTTCTCTTCCAAGTTTTATATGCTCTGACACCCTATAATAATACTCTGTGTCTTCTGCTCCTAGACTGTGGAAAGCAGCAACTCATCATCTCTTTTTCACTCTCTTTACATAAACTGTGATTTCTGAGAATTGACTCTGTACTCATGGTCCCTGTCATCTGTCTTGGAAGCCAAGAATTTTCAGTCTCTTTCCTGTCTCCTTGCACAGCTGTCATTCTAACTTTCCTGATTAAGCTGTCATTCTGTTTGGTGCCCATCTCAACGGGCCCCTTTTTGGCACAGAATGAGAAGAGCTCCTCTCAGGAGTCAGGATGATGATGCACCATAGCTGCACACAGTGGCTTGATAGGGGTTTCTCTTTAGTTTAGGGGAAGGTCCACACAGACTCCACAGTCTTTTTTGCTGAATTATGAACAGTTTTCACCTCAGCAAATCTGTCTTGTTTCTCCCTGCATGACCCCCTTATAGGCTCTTTGATTCCTCCCTACTAGAAATTACCTCCTGCTGGTTTTGCCACCTTAATTATTCTTCTTTCTGTACCCTGACCCAGGTCTGTGGAATACTTGGAAGGTAAAGAAAAAGTCACAAACCCTCTATCATTAAAAAAGAAAAGAGGGGTTCTTTAGACTGACAGAAATGAGGAGGTGTATGTGTTGAGCTGGGGACAGGCTTAAGGCACTAAGATTTGCAATAGCCAAGGTAATTTGTCAGAAGTTTCCTGCTGGGCCAATCACCAAATAATACATTTTCCCCTAGCTGCATTATTTTCTGTTGGCTTTCACTGGATGTTTTGTTATTGTTATCAGGACATATTCTACAGCTCCTTGTGTTCTGCTCCAGTTTAGCTGCCTTAGTTTTGTCAGTCCTAATTTTGCATGGTCAGCAAAGTGTGCCCCCACGTTACTCAATCAGTTTTCCAGATTACTTGTTAAACAGTGAAAGTCCCAGTATAGATTCTGATGAGAATCCCATGGCAACTTCTTCCCTCTCCTTCAAAAATTTGCATAATATTCATTCACTTGAATCTTCTTTTAATTAATACAAGAGAATTTAATAATTTGTAGAGGATTGAAGAGCTTAATTTAAGCCACCAGGGATATGACCTTCAGGGTGTTTCCTGTAGTCATAATGAAGAAAGAATATGTACTAGATAGGCTCAATGGATTGTGGACTTGATAATCTTTGTGGGGCTTTTCTGATTTGAGATATTCTATGATTCCAGCTGTAACTAAGATAAAGAATTAATGTCCAAACTAGAATGTCTTTGATATTAAGAGTCTATCACCTAAATAGGAGTTCAAGATAAATGAAAGAGAAGAGGCATCACAATTTTCTCTTTTGTAGAAATGGAAATAAAGAGAGTGATTTAAACTAATTCATCTAAGACACAACTGATAGCTCAAGCCTAATCTCTCTGTTTGCATGTCTCTATCCTTATAGCATGTCCTAAAAGTACATCCTCAGCTGGTTCAGGTGAAGGTGTCTCCATTACCATTATCTGTACATTGTCTAATGTGTGTTAGGTACACCTGCACTTGAGACTCATGCTTAGGTAATAGTAGAAACTAGTGGATCTCAGGGTGGGGAGTTTTACAGCCTCTTCCTGCAAATTTCAGATGTCTGGGCACCTTCTAGGAAGATTTCTGGAGAAATTATAAGGACTCGTTCTTTAGATCACCTTTCAAGAATTGCCTAGAAATAATGGATCATGGGCTGAAAGTTTTTCTAGAGAAGACCTGTAGGAAATGTCAAAGAGAGTGAATCATTACTGCTTCTTGGGTGCTGATACCTTGGGATGTCACACTTGACTATATTGCAGGACAAAATTTTATAACCTATGCACAGAATCTGGATAAGATGATAATATTTCAACGGTGAAATACAGCAAGAGATGTAAAACTCCCATCAAAGCTCCAGGTCTTCAATATGACAGTTGTCAGAATCCCTACATTTATTTAATTCTTTTTTTTTAATAAAAACTAGAAAAACACAGAGAAGACTAGCCATAAGGTCTGTATGTAATTTTAGGCAGGACATTTATTTGTCTGTTTCTCAAGGCTTTTTTGACTCTTTTTTTCCTTTCAATATTATTTCAGAAATACAACAGAAATGTAAGTTCCAAAGAGAGGAAATGTAATTAATGTACACAGATTTTCTAGTCCAAGTATAACTTCATTCTACTTCCATATGCAGATTTAAAATACTTAGATAGAGATGGATGATCAGATTAGACATAAATGACAGACAGACTAATAATTAGTAATAATGGTTGCAGTGTAGCAATGAACACTTTAGCCACCCACTGTGAGACAATTTTGCAGATTAAGTCCTGAACTTGCTTTAGAAAAGGAGTGTTCTTGTTCCCTCTCCCCACTTCTACCATTGCCCTCCACCTTAGAACCAGCGGGCATGAAAGGATGTTCCTGCCTGAAATGAAACCAGAGCAGCTTCATCCTTGAAGCTACTCAGAAGTAAACATTTAATATTGAGACTATGCTTACCTTGAGAACTAGAAGTAATTAACACAATTTAAAGACTTGAAATAGAAACCAAAATTAAATGTACTGCTTAAAGGATTAGACAATCATCTTCCTGTACAAACAGCATAAACAAGGAAATCATATTAGCACTTAATGTAATTAGTTGAACTCAACAGTCCATGGATAAAACCTCTCTATGCACTTCTCAAAAAAAAAATAAAATAAAAAAACAAACCAGGGCAATCTTGGGAGGGCTTAGAACTTGACAACTTGCATGAATTTCTAATGAGGCAAAATTCATTGAACTGATTAAATGAAATTCTTCCTGTTACCTAATCCTCATTGTTACCTTCTGCTGCCCAGAAGAGATGAAAGCTTTACCTACTTCCACACTGAGAAAAAGCAGCAAAAAAAGAACAAAAAATTCATAACCACACTATGACCTCAATTTTTTTCCTCTTCTGCTAGGCTAATATCTGGAATTGAATTACTTTATTCTCATTCAGAGCAGCACAACCTTGGGAATATTTCAAGCTAGATAAACACACCAGGGACCCGATCCCAAGGCCATTCAAGACAATGAGAATTTCCAAATATTCCAATTAATTTGCATGAGAAACACATTTCTTGATATTTCCTTACTTGTAAGATAGCATCACTCACTAATTGTTATCAATAGATTCATTTGAAGAGGATGGTGTAGATTATGAAATCATAAATAGGCTGATACAAATCTGATTTTTAAGTAAATATAGAATCACAGCTAGTCTATTTCAAAAATCGGATTTCTTCTTCCATATAAAATTCTAATATTTTGATTCATGTTTGATCCTAATTGGGTAGAAATGACAAAGCACAGAACTTCTTTCCTGGAATAAAATGTTTTTGAACGTAATTCTATTTAAAAATGTTTACTTTTTATTTGAAGTGGGTCCAAAACTAAATTGTCTTAGATATAAAACCGCAGCGTGTGGGGAATTCTCAGTGGCAACAATTGTTCATGGGACAGGTAGCATGGCCATAAAATCAGTTGCATGAATCATAATGTGAGAAGCATTTATGTGTAATGCAGTTTCCGTTAATTTAGGCATATTTACCCCAAATTAAAAAAATATTTTGCTTCCATTTGGCTTTTCTGCCCAAGGGGAAAATTGAAAATAGTTGTAACTAATAACATTGCCCAAAATTAAACACCAATTTTGCAAAATCCAGCATTCATAATGAACTAGTTGTTCCTATAAGCTGTAGGCCTAACAAGGTCTGATTTTCTAGGAGCTTTATATTTGATTGTTTCACACTGGATTTCCTCCTACCTCCTCTACAACTCCACATCCTCCCCAAGCCAGGAGCTTTATCTCCTTTAAGACTACTTGAATGCTTTTGTTTCCCTACTTGATATGAAAAAGCCTACCTGCACAAAACAGATCTGTAGAGATGTTCAGGGCCCACACAATTTTTCCTTAAGGGTATTCTTGACCTGCATCCTGCAGAAGGGCTGAGTGTAGGAGTCCTATATCTCATCAAATTAGGGTGAAGTCAGCCAGTTGAGCAAAACTTAGGTAGGAAGAGCAGAAGCAGGTGCTCTGTAATATAATCTTATTAATTCCATAAGCCTTATCAGGTTTGGGCAACTGAAATTAAAACAGATTTTGGGTGAAAAATTCCTAATCCAACAAGAGAGGATTATCCACTGTTATCCACTGTCTTGCAGAACATACACATTGCTCACCATGAAATACCAAAGTGAAGAGCAGCACTGTAAATCAAAATAAGGCTGAAACAAATATCATTGTCTGAGACAGGGTTCCTTCCTCAGCAAAACGGGCTGGGAACTGCATGAGCTCCAATTGCAGAGACTGATGGTCATTTTGTTTAACTAGACACTTGTTGAGCTACTACTGCCTAATGCATTGCATTCCTGAGGTGCTGGGAGTAGGAGTGAGACAAGGATCTCTCTTGTTTTACAGGGTTGCAGTTGTTTATTGTGTACAGGTACAAACATCTTATTTCAGGGAGCCAACAGTAGCCTGGTGGTGTGTGAATATTTGTGTGAGGGAAGAAAAAAAGCGATGGAAGCAGATTTCGCTTTTAAAACTCAGTCTTGTGTATTCAACTGTAGACAGTCAACATGACATGAACAAAGTCTTCCAGTGTCTTACTTCCCTTCATGACCTATGGTGGACTTGAATAAGCCTAAAGCATCTTCTGCATCTCTGAAAAAACACAAAAACAGGAAAAAAAAAGTTGCTCTAACAGTGGTGAAGTGGTGCCAGGGGCTGCTGTTAGGTCTTGGGGTGAGAGGGGACATGGTGGTGACTTAATGCCAAAAAACCCAATCTACCCACCTAAGCTTCCTGCACTGGCCCAGACTGGGAGAATACCCATGGCAGCAGTGGAGGAAGGTGGGTTTGCTTCAGCTGGAAGGGGAATCTGCAAGCAGGGGAATCAGGGACCAGAAATTAAACCAGGAAGCCAACCATGGTGTCTGACACTAAACAGGGAGTCTGTGGCCATTGCCACAGGCAGAGCTGTGACCAGGGGGATTGCTTGGCATGGCAACAGCTACGCAGCAACCCCTTCAGCCTGGAGACTGATGTAGCTGCCCCGCTCCATCACTCCTGCTTGGGATCTGTAAAACTCATTGATACGAGCCCAGAAACAAGGACTGAAAGCCCGGGAGAGCTCCTGCAATTGCCAGGTGTGCTGTCTGGCACGCATTTGACCCGAGCCAGTTAAACAACAGCCAGCAACTTGCTCAGATGCTATGCAGAGCTCAGATCCTCACTGAAGAGTGACGATGTGTTACACTCCACCCCTTCACAACAATTCAGTTCAGCCCATAAGATGGAGCTCTAAATAGACTTGACACTATTACTGCATGGAGGTGAGTGCCTCTTTCTTATTAACCCTGTTGAATTTCCTGAACTTGATCTTAAAACTACCATGATAAGGAGCCTCTCGTTATGACTCATTGCAGATTGTGAGGCAATCCACAGACAGATTACAGAGCAATCCATAGAGTGCAGTCTGGAGCACTGGCTCTTGCCAAGCAGACTGAGGTAAAGCATTCTGTATGTCCTGGATACAAACCCATGGCTCATCACAGCCTCAAATTCAGCATGGTTGGAGACAGCTGCTTTTTCTTCCAGTGAAAATCAGCCTCATCAAGTGAAAGAACTATTAAGTTTCCATTCCAATGACTAATGACGAATTAAAAGCATTACGAGGATGAAACTCTAACTGCTAAACTTGCCGTTGAAGTAATTTTATGCTCTGTGGCAACTATTGTGTGAGAAAAGTAATTGTACATCTGAAGGAAATAAACACACATATTTTAGAAGGGCGGGAATCTTCCCCAGCTGAAATGGCACGGGCTTTTAATTATCATCACGAACTGGACTCCAACAGGAAGAACACAGAAAGGAAAAAAAATAATAAAGACATCAAATTAAGTTCTTCGGTATAGAATTGTGTTAAATCACAAAAGATGCAGCAGCTGTCAGTTGTGATGGGCACATTTAACTATTTGCAAAGGTTTAGCTCTGAGAAAAAACAGAAAATAACATGCACAAGCACTCTTCTGTGTGTGGTTCACAAAATGTTCACCTGAGGAATTACATCAAATTTTCCATATTTACTTCTTTGGGGTCATTTCCTGCCTTTCTGCAGAAATACATTCTAGATTAAATCAGATTTTAACAACAATGAAATCCTGTCACTGCATACCTCTAAAGAAAGATTCTGGGTCTTATAGGTAGCAGGAATCTCCTGTGTGATCCCCCTTCATAATGCAAAGTAGCAAATTCCATCTGGCATTTTCTCCTCTCTCCCCCCCAACTGAAGCATAGTGCTGCCAACTTAATAAATACATCTCATTGAAAAAACACTCCATTTAAAATGTTCATGTGATGGAATATCTGCTTTGTTCCATGGTAAATTATGCAAATGATTAGTTATTATGTCTGTTTAAAAAATCAAGGTCTGAGAGTGAATTAGTTTGGCTTTCATTGCCAGTTTCCAATTTTTGTTCTGCCTTTTCCAGGGTTAGAATTCTCTCAGGTATGAGAAATACAATCTCTGTATGTGGCCCAACTTCTGTGTGACCTAGCACTCAGAAGTACCAAAACCAGACAAACACTTAAGGGCGTTTAGCTTGTCTGCAGTCCAGATCAGTCTGAAGAGCAGACCTGTTTGGAACTAAACTTGGGATTTTATTAAGGGCAAATAAATTCCTATTACATTATTCTTGAACTAACAACTATTTGTTTCCCAATTGAACTTGTTCTTGTGCTCGTATCTCTGCTATGGGATTTCTCTACTATTCCAGCTGAGAATATCAATTGTACCAGCTAAGAACATCAATTCTTTTCTCAATTCTTTTAAAAATCTTGAAAGAAAATTTTCAAAGTGTGGAGACTGAAGCAAGAATGAAGCATTAGGGTTTAGCTCTTCTCTTGCTGGATGTCCCACAGATATAATCTATAACCTTGGACTGATCATCCAAGACCCTTTGTCTCCTCTGGTGTGTGAAGACAATAATTTTTCACTGCACCCTGAAGTTGAAACAAAAACTGTAATTTCTGTAATTAATCCAGAGCTATATATTAATGAAGCTCTTAAGAGAATCTAATGAGAGCTGCATTAATATTTCAGATTCAAATGAACAAATAGCTATTATTGTATACAACATTATGTACAAGCTCTTTAAGCTGCAGTTTGTTCATAGTCTTGATAATTCTGATGAAATTGGTGTAATTATTGGCTACACGTGCACTTTTACTGACAACTCTAGAAAGGGTGGTTTTCTCCTTGCAATGGATTATCTGTGGAAAGCAACTGGAGAGCTACTAATTAAAGTAGCTCAGATGCAGCCAGACAGGATATCTGAGGGCACCCTTAAGCCCAATATCTTGTCTGAACTAGGCTGAACTAGGCCATGAATTTGGATTTCCCATATCCTGTCCTAAAATTCTCTCCCAAATCCCAGAAACTTGCATGTCCAAACTGAAATGAATAACCTTGCACTAAGTTTTAACTTCTGTGACTTTGCACACTCCAGCAGCTAGGAAAAATATTTCTAATGGAATTTTCCATGTAACCGTATCCATGGACATTCAACTCAGTTTTTGTTCAGAGCTTCTGTCTATCTAAGGGGATTTAAAAATTATACAAACCCAGGTCTTTACTCCTTTAAAGATAACTAAAGGGGAAAGGAGAAAACTCTACTTCTGAATGTTTTTTTAGCATTATTCACGTTTTGTCAAGCTCATACTGTATTGGAAGAGGATTCTCATGTTATCAGAATCAAATAATTCACATCCTTGTTCAGCACAAGCAGTGAAGAGTACTGTCTATAAATCCCTTTGGATTACCACATGGCTTTGAGCTTGCAATAAATCTTTTCCCCTACCCCATCACCTCCTAATCTGCTAAAAGTCTTCCAAAAGATCAGAACCATTAAGATGTCATTTTATAATGGAGGAATTATAGCCTAATTTAACAAACCTTGTCCTGAGCTCTGTAAACTAGAATTCAAAAGTGAGAAAGAAATCCTGTGCTGAATTCAATCACTGCTTGGGATTCGTTGCCATGAGAGCCCATTCACTGGCTGAGTAGCTGCCAGCCTTGCAAACTGGATGATTTTCCCTACCAGGTTTGAGCTGTTCTGCTCCAATAACTGTTGTTGCTTATCCTGTTCTATTTGTCTTTTGTTCCACCAGTGACCCAAAATGTGGAATACCCTTGCAAATTTATTATTATATTAAAACAATAATAATGACAATCATGATGATGATGATGATAATAATAGCAATAACAACAATAACAATAACAGTAATTATTCCCTGTGCAGATTAAATTTGTACTTTCTCTACCTGTTTCAATGTCCAAAACTTTTACACAAAGGTTTTAATTCTAAAAATGACTGGGAAACAGTCAGCAAGCAGCCTTCGAGCTTAGAAATTCATAAATCTGACTTTTCCTGTAGTGCTTTTTCACTTAAGAAAAGGAGGTACCTCAGTTCACCTAAATGTGTGTGTGTGTGGCATACAGTGCTGGCTGAGCCCCAGATGCACTTGTGTGTGCAGCTCTCCTTACAGATAACAAACTGGGCTCCTGTATACTTCTGTACCCCACAATTTTTGTGCAGTCTTTACCTTGGTCCACTTCCTGTTGCCACTAGAGTTTGTTGGCTGGATGGGAGTGTAATTAGGATGAAGGTATTAGTGGCTGGTAAAGGGGCTAGCAAGCCCCTGGAGAGCTTAGGAAAACAGATTGCTGCAATATTCCTTTCTCATACACTACTTTCATGTACACTGGCAGGTACAGTCTGGCAGGTTTCCATGGAAATTATGGAAATTGGACCAGCAATAGCTGCTTATCAAGTCTGATTTCTTGTCACTTACAGGTGCCTTTGCCTAAAGTGGCAAAACAGTAAAGATTGGCTTTTTGGTCTCTCTCTCTGTGTCCTCCTGTTTGGCATCGCCCTCACCCTTTGAGCACCTGGAAGAAATATGTGCATGTGTGAGAGGACTGTCTGCTTCAGGAAAATTAAACAGAAATGTTTGCTGGCTTCGTGAAGGGCTGGGTCATGTCCCTGGTATTGCTCAACAAGTGGAAGGGTGACACCACCCAGCCCCAAGCATCAGTAGCATGGAGGAGGCAGTTTCAAATGCTTTCTCTTTACAATGGTAGGTTTTTCTCCAAAGTATGAAAATTTATTGCTCATGGTCAAAGCCTGCATGACTGTAAACAATGGTTAGGGTCATAGATTGTTAGCCCCCTCCCAGCTTGGAGCTGCTGTGTTCGACTAGCTGACTTCCTGTGAGACAACAGCCAATTATTACATGATCCAATGACAAATGGCACAGCAAGGCTCCCCTGTTAATCTCGTCTAAATTTCCTAGCCATTAATTCCACTGATTAACCTCTTTATTACAGTATAATCTCTCCTTAAATTTAGAATAAAAAATTCTAGGTGAAAAGGCAGAAAATGAAATCACAGCTTCAGCCTAAAAGTGGAGGTGTCTACATTCCTGCAATCTCCTTTTTGTTCAGGTTTCTCTGGCCTGTTCATGGCCTGAATAAAGCCTTACAATAGCTGACATCCACTTTAAGGAGGAAACTAAAGAACACTACTTAAAGAAATGGCTCAGGTGCTGAGGACCCTTGAATTAATTCCTGTCTGTCCTACTGGTTTTTTGTGGTGCTGTGAAACGCCAAAACCTTTCATAAGACCATGGGCTAAATGAGTTCAGCCCCACACGTTCCTTTCCGAGATGCTTTCTCTCCACCTCAGCAATGCCAGACTGCTTGTGTCCTGGTGACTTGCCTTTCCTACAGTGCCTTGCCCTGAATCCCTCTGTCCTGGAGCACAGGTGACTGATATGTCCAGTACAGGCCATACAAAGGAAGAGCAAAGCATCACAGGACTTACTGTACACTCTCAAAGCAGGGCATGCAAACCACAACCAGGTTCTGAGCTTGGGAGCAATGGCATGCTTGGGTGTGTGAGTGGGCAGTGAGTAAAGAGGGGTATGATGTGTAATTCTGCCCTCACACACAGGACAAACTGCTAAAGCCGCAGGAAGCTGGAGCAGAGCTGGAGCTCTGCTGCTTCTCTGGTCCATGGTAAAATAAACTGACTTTCCACAATATCTAAAAGAGGTTCAGCTTTGGTCTGAACCTGAGCTAGATGTGTTGGGTTAGTTATTACTGAGAGTGATCTGACTTATCCTGTGACAAATGATCACCTCACTGCTTCACTGGAAAGTCTTTGAAGTACTCTGGAAACCCTTTTGATTTCCTCTTGCTCAACAGATTACAGAAACAGTGCAGCATAAGATGTCAAGTGAACTCCAGGGTCCTGTAGCAAAAACAGCATCATAAGAGATGATGTTAATGCTAAACTCTCCCTTCAGATATGCGAGAAAGGGTTGGCAAAGACAATATTCCTCTCTCATTACACCTCACCAGGCCACACAGTGCTTGGCTTGCAGGCTCTTTCCCATAGCATCAAACCAGCACCACCTCAGAAACCTGAATTCGGACTGTGAGGAAATCTGACATACTGTGACAGAGATAGGTAACCCAAGAGCTCTGGAGTCCTCCAGCTCAACCATGTTTCTGGGACACTTCTCTCCATGTTCCTTGCTCTTTTTCTGACTTTTGAAGCTTCATGATTGGTGGAATTTTGGTTTGCTTTTTTCTCTTTGGGTCAACAACTTTTGAGACATGAGAAAATTTACATTCTGACAGCATTTTCCTCCCCTTTTAGTAGCAGTGACTATAAGCAGAAATGAAAGCAAAGCTAATCATCCCTGTGAAGAGTTTTCAAATGAGGATATTACACAGCAGGAGCACCAGGAGGCTGGGCATGAAGAAATATTCAACAGCCAGATCTGGAACAAAACAAGTCTTCCAGGGGATGGAGCTCCTCTTGTGCTTTCTCACAGAACAGAGGGTGGGAGAGTCTGAGTTTGGCAAAGAGTGGAGCTCAAGGGTTCATGGTATTCATGACTCAAGGTTCCCTCTAATCATCACCTCTTTCTAACACAAACTTTCTGTGTCCTGGGCCACTGGAGCAGGATTCAT
This sequence comes from Corvus hawaiiensis, assembly GCF_020740725.1. Taxonomy (NCBI): domain Eukaryota; kingdom Metazoa; phylum Chordata; class Aves; order Passeriformes; family Corvidae; genus Corvus; species Corvus hawaiiensis. Next base: position 11,275,315 of record NC_063220.1, on the reverse strand, counting down.
GGAAACTAAGACCAAGTGCTTTTGCAGAGAACAGCAGCCACTAAGCCCCTATGAACTGTCTTCCTGCATTCATTTGGACCTAAGGTCCAAAGAAAAGAGAAAAGACAAGAGCAATTTTTGCCAGCAAAAAGAGAAAGTAGAAGGATTGAGCCACTCCTAAAAATTAGTTCTCCATATGCAAAGTAATATTTTATAATTAGGACAGCCACAATTTTTCTCAGTGTGCAGTGACAATTCAAGGGAGGTGATATTCACATCACAGCTTACTGACAACCTTTAAATAAATGCATCTAAAAAATAAAGGCAAGAGCTTGTAATACACTTCTTAGCAGTGTGAAGAGTAGAGTCTGATCCTGTTTTCGCAGCAGGAATTTGTTCAGGGTTCTGTTTAATTACTGTCAGGAGCTGCAGGGTTGTTCTCCCAGAGAATTCACAAAAGAAATGTCACAGCTGAGGAGCCACATTGAGAGTTCGATTAGGCTCCTTTCACCACTCTAGTCCTGAAAAAGTAAATTTGCCATAATGAACAAAGAATGGCTGAGAACAGATTAGATGTCTAGAGGTAAGAAAACCGGATTTCCTTTTCCTATTGAAACAGCAGTAGATCTATAAGCTTACTTTTTATTAGCATTTGAGAAGCATCCTAAAGTAAAGAGTATTAGCCTTTCCCTGTTTCCTACTATAATGAGGAATTCAGTGTTGTATTGGGTTTGTATGGCAAGGTTTTGGTGGGGGGGAGAGTTGCAGTCATGTGAATACCCCACTGCAAACCAGAGGAGAAGTTGCATTTTGTGGTAGATATATTTCAGATGGTGAAATCTCCCTCGGAAAGAATTTGATTTGAGACAGGACTATGACTCTTATGGGGCCTGGGGGTATTCTAGATTGCCTTTTCTTGATTGGAAACAGTACTTAATATGTCAGTACAGTTCAGCTAATCAAAATATTATCCTCCAAGAAGTCTGAAAATACATTAATTTTGTTTAGTAGATTAAGTTAAAAAAAATAAGCAAACAATTTTCAGTAGGAAATTGCTTACTCATACAACTTTTTCCATCAAAATTTATTGTGTCTCAAATTTTCCAACAAGTTCCATTGCTCAAGTTCATGATTTAAACTTTTACCTAAGCCTTGCTCAGCAGCTGTAAGGTTGCAAATCAACTGCAGGTTCTTGCTGGAGAAGCTCCCATTACTAGTTTGCCTCTGACACTACTTATTTAGGGAACATATTTTGAACCAATCCTGAATAAATCAGTGTAACTCCAGCTGGGATTCTGTTAATGAACCCACGTGTACCACATGAGCTTGGTCCTGCTGTCATATATGATACTTCTTGCTTTAAATTCTTTGCAGAAATTTGTTTTCACTTGTTTCTCTTTTGCAGAAACAATAGCATCAAGTAAGTGCCTTGACCAGAATATTTCAGCACATTTGTCCTAAATCCCTGGTCCCCTGATAGTACTACAGACGAAAGCAATGTGTTCACAGAGCATGAAGGCATTTGCTGGGATCCTCTCTCTTATCTCTTCTTGCTTGTATTTGAAGTCTGGAGTACCCTTGTCCCAGATGCCAAGGTTCTAAGCAGCTGGGATAATAGCATTGCAATGCTTGTGCTGAGTAAAAACACATTTCTCATTGCTACAGGACTGCTTCTTGTAGATCAAGATTTGATCATGGGGATGGACTAAATGTCCTCTCAGAGTCCTGTGAGTTGGGGTTTTTTTGGTAGTTCTAGTCCACTTTCTGTTTCCTTTTAACTTCATATATCTTTTTTTTCTTTCCTACCTTGCTTCTTTCATTTCTCAATATTATTCTATATAAATTATATTAATTATAACAGAAATTTGAAGTCCCTGTGTGGTAAAAATACAAAAATAATTGTTATGAAACCCATTCCTGATCTCCCTCAAAGGTTAACAGACTGATACAAGGACTTCCTTGTGTGCCTTGTTCCACCCTAAGGCCCTTGTTTAAGAAAGAACAAATTTACCACTCTGTCTGGGGAGTACTGGTGTTTAACTTCTAGATGCAAATGGTTAGATGAAACTAATCCTCACCTAAACTGATGCTCTGCACTCTCTCTGTAGTTAATGGTGGGGATAAAGGAAGGGAATATATGTCAAATGACTTGGTTTTGAGTCCTAGAAGGGGAAGAATTGCCTTCTGCATGTGCTTCCCTCTTTTCAGGGCTTGTAGAATCCCAGGTCTCTGGTTCAGACTAGGTATTCTCAGTTTTGATGGCTGAAGAGAAATATAAAAACACACAACAAGCAAATTACAGTACTTGTAATGGAACCAAAAAAATGTAACTTTAAATGGTTTTAGCTACCAGACCATTACTTAATTGTCTCACACCTTTTTCCAGCAATGCTGACTAAGGACAAGGGACACTTTGAGAGGTTGAGAGAGGTTGAAAAGTGGCCACTGAGGGCTTTGAGAAAAGAAATAAATCCTCTGGCTAAAAAACTGAGACTGACAACTGCCTTTAAAGGCCCCTCACCCCTTCATGGGACTCGATGTCTGGCTTTCCAGCCAGGCAGTGGCATTGCTGAGAATATCCCTGTTCCCCCATGGTAGATGGGAACACACTGAGCAGATTCTCCCCAGAGCCCTGCAGGTCTCAGTGGCATAGAGCTGAAAATACTTTGTTTGTCTTCAGGGATTAATGGTTCCCTTACTCTTTAATGCTGGTGAACCCAGTTATTTCAGCTCTGTTTCTGCTACTTATTGTTCTCTAAAGTATTATTCATTCATTGCTTTCTACAGACCTATAATGGAGTCTCAGAAAACATTTCAGAGGATAGGGATTTGATTAGGGTGATGCATTTGAAATGTCAGAGGTCTCTCCACCTCATCTAGAAGAAATGGATAGAATTGACAGATGTGCTCTGTGATACAACGGGAACAGCACTATTCTTGCACCATTTTTATAAACTGCTTCTGTTTATTTTATGTCTCCCCCTCTCCGTTTATTTTGCTCTCTTCTGGAATAAACACTAGCACAATACAGGGAAATAAATAAGGAAATAGACTTGACCTGGGTCACCTAACTTGGTTTTTTTATTATTTTTTTTTTTACATAATCTTTTCTCCAACCATTCCTCTGGTAGGACCACAGAAAAGTCTACACACATTTTCTGGAACATTTGTTGATCTGCATGTGTGAAATTCTAAATTCTTCATGCGATACTAACAGTTTTTCTTACTGTTCCTGTGAATAGCCAAAATCTAGATAGAAAGTAAAGTATCAGGTCAGAAAAATTGGAACCGTTCTAGAAAAGGATGAAGCCTGGAATTTCTGGGGAGACTATTTGGGATGACTGTAATCTCAGAGCTGAAAGACAATTGTTGTGAAAGTTTTATTGCCAAGGCAAAGGGAGGTTTCTGTGGCAAAAAAAGCTCTAAGAAGTTTCAGTTTTTATTTTCTCATTTGATTTTCCAAGGGAAATCCAGAGCCCATCTGATGGCTTTGAAACTTCCAGTATAACAATCTAATCTGTAGGAGCAAAGCTGCACATATATTTAGACTCCTAATTCCCTCTGATTTTTAAATACCTCGATACCAGCAGGGACCTGGGTTTAATAGCCCAGCACTAATTCTCTTAGTATTTTATTAGGCTCATTTGTCTTTCATGTACCTGCCAGTGGCTCTAGGCTTCCTGCAATTCCTTGGCAAGTTTACATCTGGGCTTGGGAACCATGTTATAGTCTGCAACCCTGCAGAAAGGGCAATCAGAGGATACCAGTGACCTGGTGAAGGCTGAGACTTTTACCTTCTCTGTATTGACCAACATCATAATGTAACTTTGCCAGCTTTTTACAAGAGAAAACATGGGAGCAGCTGGTCTGTCTTTATACCTTTTCTTCCTCCCCACACCAGGGAGCCCTGCCTAGCAACAGAACCTTTTCATGTCATCTTGTGTTCTTAGGACAGCTCAGAGGAAAGAAACTTCACACAAGTTCCAATAATAGTGGAAGGAGTTGAGTAAATGTTGATTCATTTCCAACTTTTCATTGCTGCTGGAGCTGCTAGCCAATAGCCTATATTTAATGCTCAGAATTCCCCATAACCCTGTGGCCTGCTTTTCTGAGCCATTTCTCTGGTACCATGGGGAATAAACTTTAATTATGGCCTGTTTCAATGAATTTAACACACCAACTCTTCCCTTGGAATCTGACCACAGTAAACCAACATTGTAAGAGGTGGGTACAATCCTACCCAGACATTAAGTACTTTGCAGCTACATTAACCAGTTCCACAGGTGTGTGTTAGGAAAAACTATCACTAAGGCAGTGCACTTGCATTCCAGACTGATAACAGGGAGCCTCAGCCCTTAACTAAAAATTAAACGTAGCAAGTGTTTTAGGAAAGGACATTTAAGACTACCAGGTAAGCAATAAGGTGTTATGCAGTCCTCATTCTGGATGGTGGTTTCTCATCTGTTACTCTGGACTAGCCTGGATAAAAGCCTAATGTGCTGCAGCTGCAGACTGGTTGGAGTTTGTTTGATAATCAAACAGATATAGTCCTTCTTTCATCTCGCTCAGGAGGAGCTCCTAATAAAAATTTGCAAAACTGTGTTGTTAACCTTCTCCAGGCTCTTTCCTAATCCTTTCTTCTTGGTTTTTAAACAACAAGAGTACAAAAGATTTAGCTCCCAGATTTTCATAAGAAGCATGTTTTAGTGTATCACAGAAACTCTTCATTTACAGATAGTGTTTGTTGCCAGAGCTGCACTAAAACACTTGAGCAATGATGGCACCATTTATTCCTCTCTACCTGCTCCTGTCTCTCTCCCTTTCATTAGCTTAGCTACAAGCACCTGTTGTGGAAGGGTTCTATAAAAAATAGGAAAAGGGCAACTGTTTTTCCTGATTTGTTTTGGTGCTTTCTGACTAAGCCCCTCTCATACTCCTGGTCCCTGTGAGACTGAGCCTTCCTCTAGCTACTCTGCTATATTTGATTTTGTGAGCTTGGGGGACTTGGCTTGTTGGTTGGTTTTTGTTTTGTTCAGATGAGGACTTCAATTGCTTTACCCAAACATGACGTTTGGGTGTGGCAAAAAAAGGTATGTTCTCATCTTCCATTTCTTGTATCTCTTTAAGGCTTCCCTTCTGGAAAATATTCCCTTTGTGTCACTATTATAAATCTGTGAACTGGATTCTTCTAAGGTTTAATGTTTTAAATGCTATGCTTTTATTAAAACAATAAATGATAAGATTTCAAAGGCAGCACTCAGACAAAGTAAGCACATTACCTCTCTGGAGAGCAGGGTGATGATAGTTGTCTTTTATTCAGCTATTACAACACCAAGGCTCAGAAAAACCTATGCACATTTTCAATGTAACCTTTAAGTGAGCTTTACCTCTTTGTTGTCCTTGCTTTGATCATTTTTTCAGGCTATACTGTACTGTTACTCGAGATTTTCTGTTTTCTGATGAGACAGTCTTTTTCTTCTCAAGAGTATTTTCCTTCTCAAGATTTACTTAACTTAGCATAAAGTTTAGGTAAATATAAATATTCTAGGAGTCTGAACAGTAGTGTTATTGTAGCCAAGATCATGTGATGGTACAGGCAAACAAAGTCTGTCAGTAGAAGGAAGTAGCTAGAAGACTACCTGGTATACTTGAAAAAAGAGACAAACTTTTGGGTGCACAGGCTTTTCTTTAGGCCATCTAGATATTCAGGTACTGATAATGATGAAGTGTTTCTTAATTCTTGTCCTGCATTCATTGCACAGGTTGTTTATGTTGGATTGCCTTTGGGACAGATGCTTTCTGCTGGTGCTCCATCTCAGAAACTGCTCAGCACAGTGGTGTCCGTGAAGCTCAGAGTAGAAAGGTAGGGGACATAATAGCAGAAGCCTGGACTTTATGTTCCACTCTATTTCAAAGCTTATGCTTTCCCTGGATTTTCATCCATTTGTCATTGTTATGCAGATTGCTCCAATTAGTAGAGGTTTCTATAGTTTGTTTAGGGGGAGTGTTACCTGATATTTTAAAAATCGAAGGTGGTTTTTAAACCAGAAGTCAAGCTGCCTGGATGGTCCAGAAAAATCTGCAAGGCTGGTCAGACAGAACATTTGCATTTCTCTATTCCACTAGAACATACAACGCTCCATTAGGTAACTGCAGCCCTGGGGCTTTCCCTCTGCCCCCTCTGCACATTAAGTGCATTTCAAGTGTGTGTGTTCCCCCTACTAGAGCACATAAAATTGGGCAACAGCGTGTAACATGCAATAAATGTCTAGCAGCCACTTCTGAAGTAGCTGCTGGCCAATTTAATAGATATTTAACAGGCAGGGAATTGGAGAACAGTACTACTTTCATATTTTAAAGGAAAATTTAGCTTTTATTATTGGTCTCTCATGCAAGAACTTTGTAATTATTTCTGTAGTGTGATCTTTGGGGAGTTTTGCTTTATATAGTGTTTGTTAATGGAAAACAAACAGAAAATGCAGCAGAGAGAGGTGACAGAGTGACAAATGAAGAATGTTTCCCTTGGGAAGCTTCTACTCCCTCTTTTGTCAAGTAACTCCTGATCAGGTTCCCCTGCAGCTGACTTTGGAAAAAGGGAATGTCTTCTTGTGGTAGCATCCAGATCTTCATCCAACAGGGCTTAGGAGCAGACACCCCCCAGAATTTAATGACCATATGTTTGTAACTGTTTATCAATGGTATTCAAATCTGATTTTACTTCCACAGCTGAGGTAAAAAGACAGCTAGATTGATTACTGTGGTCAAAAGATTTCTGTGGAGGGTGTTAGAAGGTTATCATAGTCTGGTACTGGTGCAGTCTCTGTGGGGATGATGAGTGGATTCTCCAAACTCCCTTAACTGTAAGGAGAGAAAGAAAGCTTAAAACCCTTTTTTTTTTTTTTTTTAATGTTGGTGACTTGACAAACATACTGGAGTAAGCCCTGTGGAACACACACAAAGAAAAGGATGGAACAGTTTAGAACAGCAAAAACCAGGTTATGGTGGAATCTACTGTTGAAATGAGCCTTTTTCTTGTTTTTGCTCCAGTGTTTATTCGACAGCCTGCGTTCATGCAAGTCATCAGACATTAAATTTAAGTGTGAGAAAAAGATGCAATGAATGTTAGATGAAAATCATAAATGAAAGCCTAATTAATATTGTCTGTTACTGGTCTCCCTGAAAGGGGTGATCTTTGATCAATGTACTTTAAAACTGAGCCAGCTTGTGTTTTTCGCCCCCAGACAGACACCACATACCAGGGCAGGCAGCCCATCCATTTCAATTAACTTCAAAGAGTGGGTCACCTATTTGGGGTTTTTTTCCCAGCTACAAAAAAGGAAACAAAACTTACTCCACTTGGAATCCTCCTTCCCCCTGCCTCACCTTACGAAAGGAGTCAGATTGTTTTGAAACATGTATTATTCATCCAGCTATAGTAGAAATACAAATGGAAACCAAGCAACTGTCGGTTTTCCAGCAGAGCAAAAAACAAAATGTCACAGAACCCGCATCAAAATGGATAAATGCATTAGTTTGATTACATACTTTCCACTTGGATAATAGAAAATGATACTAGCATAACAGGAATGAAAATACTTTATTTCTGGTTCAAATTAAGATACAGCTGGGGATGCTAGAAAGTAATTCCAATTGGTGTCTATTAAAAAAAAAAAAAGGGGATTTTTATCATGCATATTTTTATTAAAAGTGTCTGTTTTCTATGATTTTTCATTTAAAAATCTGTGTGTCCAAAAGCTCTACTATTTCTTTGTATGTGCTTGCCTGGATACTGTTGTCAGCCTCCTAATTTGGAGCAATTCAGTGGCCCAGCTCTCACTGCTGCCCTGGGAGGGGTGGTGCTCCTCCCCTGGGAGGGGTGGTGCAGCTGGAGGGGCAGTAAATGCTGGAGTGTCACTGCCCTGGCCAGAGTGATGGAGTCCAATATCCTGGGCTGTGAGAGCTGAGAGCTGGCTGGAGCTGCTGCAGTTTGTAGCAAGCTCCAGGACTGCAGGAGATTGTGACTAAATAAGAGTCCAGAATGCCATGTTCCTGTGTCTTGGAAAGACCAACAACACAGATGTGAGGAGGCAATAGCTTACTGTTCACCAGAAATACAGTGCTCACATCTGTTGGTGTGCTTTGTGATAAATATGTCTCTTTAAAACTTGTAGACCTCTGTTCACAGCTGCCAGCTGAGGATTTGCTGTTGGAAACCTCTGCCAAACAGCATTTGGAAGCAGGAATATAAAATCTCCTGGACTTGAAGAATACTGGTGTTTGGATTTCTTCAGGCACTCTGGGGCCAGCAAACTTAATGTACCGTCTCTCACAGCTATAAAGCTGGATAGATTTATTCAGCTTCCTAAATGGCCCTATAGGTAGGAGGAAAATCCTAATGATGTATGACAAGACTTTCATTACAAAATAATTTCATTTGCTTCATGTGCATTAAAGCACCTTATAGCTGCTTTGGAAACTTGAAAATGGGTTTTAAGCAGGTTTTAAATTAAAGGAGATGGGGGGTGGGTTATCTCAACAGTGAAACTTCTTTAAAGCCCTAATCCCAAGTGTCCTAATTTTTCCTTGAATTGATGGAATCCCTTATGCTAGGAGAGGAGAGAGCATTTGCATTAAGTACTGATTGGAGTTGTGTTTACGTGTAGTATATGGAAGGCACGTCTGAGCAGAAGTAGTGTGGAAAAATATCATACTTGGCTGTAGTACAGTTTCTTCAGAATGCTTCAAAATAGCCCACAGAGGAGGCAAGTGTAGCTGCTACACTCCTTAACTGAAGGAAAAGAGAGATGCAGGGGTCTTCCAAGTTTGTTCTGGAGATTAGCAGCAGCATCAGAAACAGTACTTGGCTCTTGCTGCTGTAAAATGCCAGCTCCACTGCGTGTTGCACACCCTGCTTTGTGACACTGCTGCGTGCCAGGGAGGGGGGGTGAGTACCATCACACAGTAACTACAGTTAAAATCCAATGCCTGGTACAAAGAGCTAAAATCAAGTAATCATGTAAGCAGTAAAGGCCACACGGTCTTGGATGAGTATTTTTTACATCAAAGTTTTCTTGGCTGCTTCAAAGGATGATAATGTCCTACACTGAGTAGGTTTTACATGGAAGAGAAACATTTTGAAAGGAGGATATTGGACCAAGAACAAGCATATCTAAATTAACTGTAGTGATAGAAATTTTTCTTTCCTAAACATTAGACCAAGGCTGTTCCAGAGTATATATCCCATAATGGGGGAAAACACACCTTTAATTTAAACGTGGAGTTGGTCCATAGGTTCTTTTTTGTTTCTATGACTAGAGGAACTAGGCTAAGTGTTCCATGAGGTGATATTTTCTCTGAACCTAAATGAAAAATTGCAGCCAACATATCCAGAGTATCCACGAGGGTGATGTGCCTCATTTCTATAACCACATGAGGAGTTCCTAAGATGTTAAATCCCCTGGTGCTGTTCGGGCATGTGGGACCCAGCTGCTGCTCCAAGGCTTGGGAGGTTGGATTTTAGGCTGGCTGTTTCCTGTGAGGTGCTCCAGAGGGCATTTCTGGGGGCAGTCCTTGTAAGCCAGAGTGGATAAACCTGAAAGGAGCTGTACTGGTCCAGCATTTCAAGGCTGTGGGCTTTTCCAGCCAAATGCTTCAGAGGCAGGGGAATGATGACCTGGTGATGGTGTCATCTTGGCTAAGGACTCTTACAGACAGCTGAGAGTTTTTGTTCTGTGTCCAAGCTGTCTGTGCTGTACTGGAGCAGTACAGCAGGAACAAGCGAACCTCAGCTGAGGAGTGCCACAGTGGGGCACTCCATTATGCCCTAAAAATCGTTGCAAAAGTCTATGGTGACAGTCCAGAAAACACCAGACCTGCACAGTCAGCTGAAGGTCCTGACTATGCTGCGACTTCTTGCACAAGCACTTTTGTGGGTCAAAAGAGAATTGAATCCCAGTCTCCCTGGAAATGAGGGGGAATGATGCTGTTACACAGGTGCTTGAAGAGCAATCCAGGGCATAGGAATATGTTTTCAGTTATAATGAAGCTGGGAAGTAGCTGCATCATCAGTCCCATGATTGCTGGAGTGCTATGTTTGCCTAATTAAAAATAGCACTCAACAAGCAGCACTTATCTTCCAGTGAGCTGACACCAAGCTGCTCCAGCAATCCTAAATAGGTTTGTTTAAAGGGCGGCTCTGATGGCATCGCTCCCTCTGGTGGCTTCCTCGCAGCAGGAGCCATCTCATGGAGAAGTTAGTCCCCATGCCCAGAGGCCCTTCTGCAGGAGTCAGTGAACAAATTGCTCTGAGCCTGTAAAACACCACTTTGAATCCTTGCCAGAAATGCAGCAAAGGGTGGTCTAGTTGTGAAGCACTGCGAGGAAGACAGGGAAGGAGTCTCACATGGAATTTAGTTTTGGTGCTATATCAGGCCTGGGTCATCATCCTCATGGGGAGGAGTTGTTTAAAAGCATCAGCTTGAGATAATACACTTTGGGAAAGAGAGAGATTTACAATGTGCTGTGAACATGCAAAGTGAAGGGGGCTCACCACAGCCCTTAATATCTCTGGAATGGGACGTTCCTTTTCTGGCTATAAACCCGGCTTGGTTTTTCTGGGCAAGAATATCACAAGGATTTGCATATGGAGTTGCAAGGGATGCTACTTAAATGCTCAATTTTATTCATTTACTTTCAGCATCAATCTTAAACCTTTATGCTTACGTGCACTTCTGTATTCTGCATTTCTTTTAATCCATCGTGTATTCATTTATGTTGCCATCACTCAACAATAACATAATTATGAATGTTATACTGTTAATGTAGTCAGGCTTTCCAGGTATCTTATCAAAATGTTCACTGCTCTAACAATTTGGGAATGAGCCTATTTACACAGCAGTCTAACATAAAATTACATCTTTATAATCCTATTCCTCAAATAGTGTCAGGTTATACTCTGTTTCTTAATTAACAAAAAACTACATTACACTGTATGAGTAAAGCCAAACTGAAATCAGCTTACCCATAACTCATTTATTTATGTCACAGAGCTCTCCTGGAGGCCTAGTAAATGAAGAGGTTGTCTGTTGCTCTTCTGTTTGCTTTACAGTACTTGGTTTAATTTAAAAATTCTCAAATTTTATCTTAGTTATGATACATGTACTTTCAAGACGTTTTTTCTATGTATGGACACATATTCCATGGTAAAAATGGCAACAACATTGTCTAGGCTTTGGCAGTAGAGTCAAGTATGCTAAAAATTCATTAGAGAGCTGTTTTGATTTCTCTGACACCTCAGAGCAGTTCTGGTCATCAGCAAAGCACACACGGTAGAAAGTTTTCTGATCTCAGGAGAAAAACTCCAAGGAAGTGGCGTTCAGTGTAACTTGGAAGATATGTTTTGCAAATTTCAGATAATTTCTTCTGAAGTTCAAAAAAACCCCCAAACCCAGAAGTCACCAGAATTGGCTCTGGTTTTGCACTGGAGTCTGTGTTAGAGCAGAGGGTACAGTTTGGAGCTCTCAAGAGAAAAGTCATGAAAGGCTGGGGTTACAAGAAAATTCAAAATGGTACAGCTGTGTCTTGATTTGAGGAGAAACATTCACAGATGAGCTGTAATTTTGCCTGAGACCATTTCTCTCTTGGGTAGTGTAATTGGCAGAATGTCCCTCTTCTCTCAGTAAACAAAAATATTTTTCTTGTCAGATAAAATGAGTACATTTTTGAATCAGAGGACTATTTTTTTTGAAATATGCTCCATTCTAAAGAAAAAATAAAAATAAATGTTCCAAATTTGAAAGCTTAAAAGGGATAAAATAAAAAGCCCTATTTTTAAATTTCTGATTTTAAAAATTATTATTAAATTGTCCTAACATTGAAGCAGTTTTCTCTCTCCATTCAGACAGTGAGCCAGTCGCACCTTTTACTTCACTGTGTATAATGTTGGAACAATTTAATTTTCAGTTATTTTTCACTTTGCTTTGTATCTTGCAGTGGAGTGAGCTGGCCACTCATGACAGGAATTCGTAGCATATTTTCATGAACCTGAAAGTAGTTTCTTTTTTTTTTTTTTTAACGAAAAAGAAAACTGCTTTGGCTATTAAGAAAAGGAATTCAACAAATGTGTAGTGGGAACTTCAAAGTTTCATGTATCTTAGCCACCTAGAGCTAAAAAGAGGAGAGTTTCTGCCAGAGCTCATGCAGATGCTGAAGTCCACCAATGTCATTGAAGTAAATCAAATAAAGCCTTGAAAAGCTGGCAGGGAAAGTTGGGCATCTTTTCAAGCCAAATGAAAGTCTGGCTCAAAAGAGACTCATGGAAATGAATGGTTCATATTCTGAAGGCAACATATATTTACAGAAAATGAAATCTTGGTTAAAACACTTTTTGAATCATGTTGAAGCGTTCATTGTAAACTCAAAAGGTCTTTCTTGATTTACTTGGCTCAATTTCTGAACTTTTTTTTCTTCTACTAATGGCAACCCATCAGTCATTGGAGCTGAAATCAGATTTTGCAGAAGGCCATGGGCATCATTTTAAGTCATTTAAACTCTGCCAGCCTGTCCCCATTTCCTAGGAATCATGAGAATTAATGTCAAAGGATTTTTCCCCCTTAAAAAAAAATTTGCAAGTGTAGATTGCATCTTTCTTGTTACACCTGACCCACTTATCACCAAATAACATTTCACTGCTCAGCAGACAAATGGTTGCCTGAGAGAAACACTCACATCCAGTTCCAGCCTCATCTTCTACAAAATCATTTATAGGTCAGAACCTCAAAATTTTTTTCCATGTCTAAATGTGCTTTTGAAATTAATAGGTAATATTTGCCTAAAGTATGGATTGATAGCAGGCTTGGGTGTGGGTGAACTGAGTTCATAGCCAGAAGAAGTGTGATGTCCTGTGTAAAATCCACTCCCAACAATATTGGTGGCAGTTGTTGTGGCAGTGGTAAATTGCTGTCAGCTACCTTAGGTGTAACTTAAGTGCTTTGCTAACTCCTTTGTGTCATTATAAACAAATCCCTCTCAAATTACAATCAGAGTCTTTGTTCACAAATCAGTATAACTTCATGCTACTATTCCTTCTAGATTTGCTGCAGAACCACAGTTAAAGCCACCACTGTTTGTTTTAATGCAATGCTTATGTTTTGCTCATGACAATGATGTTATCATCCCTTGTTAAAAATCAGAAACCACATAGTTGAAATAACAATGTCAGATGAGACTCTATCTCTCAAATGACTGATACCACAGCAGTTTGTACAAATGATGACAAGTGGGGAGTAGTATCTTCTGAATGTGATGGATTGTTTATTCAGGTAGCAGTGATGCAGGAAATAGGACAAAAATAAATGTATGAGGAAGTACTTTAAGTGGTGGCTGACTTTGATTTTTCTCTGAAAGTGAGAATATGCACCCAACATTGCTAAGATTTGATCACTGGTCTCTTCTGGCCAGTTTTGGAGGTTACATTTTTCCCAGTTTTATCTCTGGTTTGGGAAAGTGATGGCATGGAACTGAGTAATGATATTCCTCAGAAAAGAAAACCAAGAGGATATCTCAGTTTAATGAATAGAAAGTAGGAGGCAAAGTTATTATGCTGTATTCTCTGGCCATTGCCATTTTCATCTGTTTAAAGACCTCCCTCTTCCAGCCCTGGGTCAGCCTCTGGGGGAGTTATCCAATATCCTTTCTCCCAGGTGTCTAAAAGCATAAGCAATTTCTAGTCGGTTTTCTCCCATTCTGCAGAGGATACACCAAAGTTATTATGAAATAACTTTGATATGCCCTGCAAAAATGGGGACTTGCCAACTTTCCTTGTTTGTGGGCTGTTTCTGTTATAAAACAGTCTTCTGTAGAAGTAGGACAGCACAGGCAGGGACAATAAAGGCTTAGTTTCAGTATATTTTGCCAAATAATTTCCATTCAGTTCCTGATATATGGCTGTGTTTAAGTACTCTGAATAAAGATTCAATTCCCCCAGTCCTACAGGGACAATGAGTTTCTGCCCTCAAAGGTGGATCTTGTTTATATCTGGTTACCCAGAGAAAATGACAAGGTTTTTAAACTTCATTAATTAGCAAGAACATCCAAAAATCAATTATGTAATCCCACACATTTTTACCAGATTTTACTTTTCCAATAAGTGGTCTCCCCAGTCAAAAGCCACATATACTGTCGTTTTAAACCACACTGCAAATACACTGTTAAAATAATAACCTGAAATGCTTCTTTCCAACTGATGTGTCTTTAAAGAATTTAAATCAGATAGCCTTTGCAATAGTGGAATGAGAAAGTAAGGCAGTCAGCTAAAACATGTCTCTTTTCTTCTGCTTTTTCTTTTGTCAGTATGTGTAGAATTATGATTGCACAGGTAGAATATCAGCTGTATGTGTCAGGGCGATCGGTCACGCAATCAAATGCAGAATCATTCTTTACCATAAATGTATTAAAAGAAAATCAGTCACATAAATTTGGCTTTCAACAGAGCAGCAGGCTGTGTTCTATTCATAACAAATCAGCTCATGCTTTGGGGAAAGCTACAAATCACTCCCACAGCATTTTTCAGTGGATTGTCCTCTGCATCCCTCCAAGGAATTCTTATGTATTCTCTCTGCCCTTAGGCTAATGGTGACAGTGGGGGAGGCAGAAAGAAGGAGCAACCTCCTTGGAAGGACAGCTTGAGTTCTTCTTTTGGGCAGTGGATGTGTGTTTTTAATATGCAGGTTTTCATATTTGCTTTTTGTGGCAGGCAAGCATTCTAATTGAATGCATGGTAGATTATCCAGGTCTAGATTTAATGAATTTCTTATGATTTAGCTGGAAATACCCACTTTCTATCAGTGTGAATCCATCATTAGTATTTCTAAGGCATAGATGGCGTTAACGGTTGTACATAAAGCTCCTTGCTGAGCTCAGAATCAGTTGTACCAAGCTCCAGATTGCACCATATAGAAAATAGTAATAAATATTCAGTAGAAAACTGAAATGGTCAGGTCTCAGTATATGCCTTAGGAGAGACAATCAAGAGAATTTCAAAATTCCCCCAAAAGCCATGGTTGCCTAGGAACATATATACCTCCATCCTGAACAAGCAAAAGGATTATATTAATTTACATCTTGTAACCAAGGGGGCTAAATTCTCTCTCTTCCTCTGCCTGCAATCTCAGCAGGGGAGTACTGATGCACCCAGGTCAAGTGCAGCCCCACACAGCTTAGAGGAACTGAGGAGGAAGATGAGGATTTTGGTAGCTGCACTCTTCTGGGCTCCTTCTGCCTCGGTTATCACTCTTGCAGTATTTTTCAGCTACTTCAAAGCTGGCTCCAGGGTGGCAATCCCTAAAAACATAGCACCAGGGACCAGCTGGTGGCTCAGCAGGCAGAGGCTTCAGAGGCATGAGCAGGGTGGGCTGTTGGGGAGGCTCCAGTTGAGGATCCAGTGCTGCAGCACGGCTCCAGAGGTGCCTCTGGGGCACGCAGACCTGTGCGTGTGCGGAGCCTGGCTTCTCACCACAGCAGGGGCTGGCATCACTTGTTAGCCCAGAAGGGTGACATTTGCTTTTGCTTCCACCACTCAGAAAACTTGAGCTGGCTTTATGAATCCTGAACTGTCCATTGGAGGGATGGATGGCAGATTAGGGCACCTCGCCGGGTGGACCCTGAAGAGAATGCAGTGGCTCAGGGCTGGACACACCATTCGTTCTGCTGCCTCAGGAAACAGGGTGATGAAGTCTGGTGGAAAGGCAGAGTGGGCAGCAGTTGGCACTTCTCTCTTGCATTGTTTCTGTGCCAACCTCCAGAAGTTGCAGTCTGAATTCAAATATGCATCAGATACTTTACAAAAGACTTTTGGTTACGCCATTGCATGGAATTTCTCTCACTGCTTTCTCAAACCATATGTCTCCTCTTTCTAGGTCTTCACCTCAGGTTTATGAAGTGGTCCTTGGGAGGCAGCCTGAAAACTCTTTTCAGCAAATCTGCTGGCTGAGAAGGCTCCTCTCAGACTACAATCTACAACACAGTTCTCAAAGACACCCGCTGTTGGGAGGAGAGGGTTAAAAGCTGAAGATTGGTGAGAAGGGGGTAGATTCCCTCAAGTGTCTTTTCAATTGGGAATACTGGAGAATATCAGTTTGGGAAACCCTATATTATGCCTGCTGCTCTTTATCCTCAGTCTCTTTTGAGAAGTAGAATTTCTGACAGTGCTGATGTTCCCACTTGTGTGTCTCTGCTGCCTGGGTGTTGTTTCAGGATCATCCTCTTTGCAAGAGTAAATAAATTTACTCTTTGCACTTCAGCCATAGTTTTGTGGTTGTTCTGGTCACCTGCCTGTGTCTATTCATGCATGCACCAACCAGGGTATTTGAATTAATTGCTGTTCTCTCAATAATCTGGGAAATAGTAGGAGGGAAATAAATATTTACTTTGTTGAGCGCATTTATCATGAGCCCATCCTTTTCCAAGCAGTTCAAATAACTCCTAAAGTGAATATCTTGCACTTTAGATTAATGACATGACTCAGACAGTAGATGAAACGAGTAAAGCAATAAGCATGTCATGCAAGAGAATCTGACCCATCAAATATGTGCCATCTGCACAGAGGATGAGGCTTCAACTTTATTTTCTCATTAACTCTCCTTACAGCAGCAATGAATATGCAGCTAGAGCAAAAACATTGTTGACTGACACAAGGAGGCTATGGGTTCAATTATTCAGCCATGCCCCCTATGAATTTCTGGAACCTGAACTTTATGGAAAACGACTGAAGGAGCTGGTAACATTAACATGTGGTATAAATCCATGCACAAGAAATGACTGTTGAGCATCAAAACACCTATTTTCTTCCAGATGGTTCCTGACTCAGCAGGAAAAATGGTGGCATCAGAAAACCAGGCTACCACTCCAAGTTGATGTAGTTTTGCAAAATAAGCTGCCAATTAAATGTCAAACTGTCTCAAAGGTTAATTGGTTGGAACGGCAAATTTAAATGACACATCTAGATTTGGGAATATCAGAAAGCCTAAATTTCTTTGGTAGATCTGTTCTGTCCTTTCCAAACACATCTTTTCTAAATATGCATTTATCAGCTTTGTACGTATTCTTCAGTTTTTGTACCCACACATATATGCATACACTCAAATCAGAAAAGAAAGAAAAGCTTATTCCTACATGTTTCAAATATTAGAGGAAATGGTGATCGTTCAGAATGTTTTCCAGGAAAATTTCACTTTCTGCCTTAGCATAGCATTAGACCAGCATCTGGCCCTCCTCTGTGGAAGCAGCTGATAATTTCTGACAGAAGATCACCTCATTTTCCTCCCAACATTCACTGGCATAAAGACCAGAGGTGTCAAATTATTTTTTTGGTAAGGTCTTTCCATCAGACATTTAGAACTAAAAGCCACATGGAGTATACCAGACACTAATTTGTTCTAGCCCTTCATTTAGGCAAACAGATGAAACCCCGCCTGCTTGAGTCTATCCACATTTCCTACTGAACACTTTAAAAATGCCTCATGATACAAAAATACCCAGATAGCAGTGCAATAGAAATACTTGGGTAGATAATTTAGTTTCAAATTGCTTCTGAATTTGATATTTTTTGATGATTTCCATGAAATATCTGGGAATCTTTAAATTTCTTTTCTCAGGATTTGAAATTCAATAGGTCACCTACTGTTTTAAAAGAACTAATATAATGTTGTGATTAGTTAAAAATCTTTTACAGGAAAGAGTTGAAACAGAAATAGATTGAAAGCATTCTGTCCTCTGTAGGAATTAATGCAAACTTGCTTCCCCTGTCTGTGAGTCCTAATTGAATTCTGCATGAAGCAGGTTGTAACCTTTCTCCCAGCACCTGATGGAAATATTTTGTATCTTTGTCCTACCTTCAAGATCGACACCCACCTTCTGTGTCATGACTCAATAGTGAATAACAAAGGGAATGAGTTATGAAGCCAGAGTAGCTGGCTTGACTAATTAATTCTGTTGTTAAAGTGCTCCTTCCAATGTGGAAGGGAGCAGTGAGTGAGAGAGGGACACTGGAGGGAGAGGGAGAAAGGAAATGGGAGCAAAACAATGTTTTGCTTCATGAGGAATCAAAATGGTTTTATGGTCCATATGACTAACACATTTAAGCTACCTTGTGGGTACTAATATATTACTGCTTTGGAAATGAGGTAAGAGAAATCTTAGGAGGTCCTGAAGAGTCTGGTGGAGGGAAAGAGAAACGAGATGATCATACTCACTTCTGATATGAGTGGGAGAAAAAAATAATGTTCATAGGCAAAGAAACTCCAGCTGCTTAACCAGTTTAACTTTTTTAGGCCTGTGCATGGCTAATAATACTTGTCAGTAGGATGTCTTCTCCTATACATGAAGGTTTTATGAGCAGTGAAGAGTAATCTTTGTAACACTAAAAGTGAAGAGCACAATTTCCTCCTAAGTCTGCTGCCAGCCGTGATTCATGCATTTAAGTTCTGTTTCAGTAGCATACTCTGAGCTCCCAGGACAGTGTCTCTAACATGTTCAAATGCTTCTCAAAATGGTTTCAGCAAATCAGATCAATGCTTTTTAAGGCTACAAATAGAACAAAGTGGACCTGCATGAAATACCTGTCCAGCTTTGCCCACAGAACAGATAGGCTTCTTTGGCTTCCATCATAACACAAAGTGTCAACCTGTAGCAGTTCCCAAGTCAAAATGGATTCGCCTGATTCCTTTCTTCTTTTTGCCTCATAACCCAGGAGACAAAGCACTAGAGATGCATGGCCATCTTTTTCCTACCCCTTTCTCAGGAGTTTGTGTGGGTGAGGCTGCTCAAGTGCAGTACGTTTCAGTGTTAGTGAACAACCTTGGTCCAAGTTTTGCATGAGTGCTACCCAAACAGCACTGGCTTTTTTTTTTTTGGTTGGTTGGGGTTTTTTTGGTTTTTTGGGGTTTATTTGTGGAGAAGGGTGTAAAAGAGGAACAGAACAATGGAAATCAAAGCAATTCAGAGGAGATTTTTCCAACTGCTTCTCAGAAACACATCAGGCACGTTCCTAATAGCAAAGTGTGCAGCAGGCTGAGATGCTTACCTTTCTCCTAAGTCTCATACATCATATGTGTTTAAATAAAAAAAAACAACCTGAAAAAAACCAACCTGAAAAAAAACCAAAATCCCCACAAAAATCTTGTTATTGAAGTTCATATCTTTCTAAATACATTCATTATCCTACAGAAAGTGCTGAGGACATTTACTTGTGTGCTGAAATGTATAATCAATTTTTCATCCAATACACACAGCAACAAATCAAAGGAAAAATCAGCTCTGATAACCTTTAATTGAGGAGGGTTATTACTGAAACAAACAGAAAAGCATTTCTGATTCGGGTTGAACATAACATTTTGAAAGATACATCACTTTCTTATCCTATGCTTGTAGAGAAAGCTAAAGTAATTTTTTGGTGTATTAATAATCCATTGGAATTCTCTGACCTGGTAACCCAGTGGTTAGTACAGTCACATTGTAAACTCTATTCCTGGGTTTAATCCTTCCTGGCATTTCCCTACCTGGGAACATTATAGACAGGAGGTATCAAATCTGACAACATTTTATTTATCATAGACAAGTTGTTTCTGAGTCCTATCTGAAAACCCATGGCCAGGCAAAGACATCTCCCAAAATAAAATGGGAAGAGCTCACTGGTAAGAGGAAACTCATGTAGGTGGACTGAAAACCATATAATTAAATTGCTATGTCTTCTACATTCCTTACATCTTTGCAACTTTACATTTCAAATTGTTATCAATAATCATCTTGTATATCTTAGCTTTTGAGCTAGACCTATACTTTGCAAGACCTTTTGTGGAACTAGAAAAGATCCCAGACATTCTTTTTGTCCGGGTAGGCATTGCACATCTCTTTCCCCTTTCCTTGTGGCTGCATGTGATATGGTGCTAAGCAGTCCTTCTCTTCATTTCCAGTGTATGTTTTTCATTTTCAAGTCTATTCCACTTCAAGAACAGTGAGTTTTTCAAAGCTGAGCCCCATAGCCAGGTATTCAGCATATCATAACTAATTCAACATATTATCTGTAATGTTTATCAATTGACAAATGTACACTCAGAAGTACTCAGAACCAATATTGTAACTGTGATTTGAAGCAGATTGAGGAAGATACTATGTACTGACTATGAAAAGAGTTTGGGCTTGTTTCATAATTTTACTATTCTTTTGTTGGTAAACATTTTTCAGTGTCAAATTTTGGACTTTTCCATCCTGTTGAATCAGGCCAACCATGTCTTCAAAATTACTGACAAAAGTTGCTGTCTGCAGTACATTTCCTACTAAATCCCTACTAATCCTCAAAATCTCTTGAGACTTTGTCCTTTTTACCTTCTCTCCCCAAAAATACCGCTGAAGCCAGTAGTTTGATAATTGAGGATTTTCTTTCTTTTCAGAGGAGTGTTTTATTTTTGCCATCATAACAAATGAACTTTGCTGGTAAGCGCTGGAAACAAACTTCAGGCAGGTATTGACCAGGAAATTCTTTCAAATGTGCTTCACTGTGAGCTGGATCTTTGGCTGGTACAAATGGAAAGGCTTCCTGCAAAGCTTGCAGAGCTGTCACAGCTGCAAATCTGGAGCAGAACTAGCTCCTAGTGAATGAAGAATTGCTCTCCACAGTGTATTCTGCAATGTTTTAGCTGCAACTATTCTTCAATGTCCATTTTGTGCTAAGACTAGTTTGTTGGGTTTTTTTTTCTCCAACTCCCCCATTGATCAGACAAAGTGCTGCTTGTAATTAAGTTTGGTATCTACTAGAGATATGTAGTAAGTGGAGCATTTTTTGTTATTTCTCCTGATGAGGTGCGATGTATGGGATTTGGAGGCAGTCATAAGGAAAGCACAGAGATGTACTGACATGCTGCAGACAAAAGAAAGAGAGGAGATCAAGACAGAAATTCCTTTCCAGAGTTTATTGGCAAAAACATTTTCTTTTTGTGTTTACCTCCTCCTGAAATCTAATGCTTGCATTCTTTCAATGTAACATCATTTTCAGATCTTAGGGCCCTAGGATTTTAGCAGTAGCTCATTCCCCCTTGCTCTGTTTTTAGGATGCTTTGGGGTTTGTTTGGGGACTTTATTTTCTTCTATGGTCTTTTGAGAAAACACTCCATTTTCTTTAGTGTGTATTTGCCTGTGTGCAGGGCATCTGCTTTATAGCTGAATGTACATGGAGAGGCTGGGGTTTGTAGGTTTATTTTAAATTATGTGTGGACTTGCTAATTCAGTTTGTTTTCTCCTGTGCTTTTTTCCCATATAATTCCTCACTACAGGAGTCAGGTATTATCGTTCCCCTTTGTCCATTTTCCTCACAGCCGACAGGAGGTGAAGTTTCTGCTCAACGGAATTGCTCTCTCAACCATGTTTTGTTTGTCCATTCTAAACCTAGAGGATTCAGATGAGGGAGGCAGAGGAGACACAACATTCTTCCTGCTTTTCCTTGGCCAAGCTATATCCCTAACACAGACACTCCATGTGCAGGTGTCCTGCCAAGTCTCCTAGCCTCAACCACATGCAAGGGATGACGAAGACTTGTCTTCTCTATCAAGCCATTGCTTAGAGATATCTGCAGGGTGGGAGAGAAGGATTTCTTTGTAGCCAGCTATTTAAGTCTGTGGGAGTCTTAAGGTTTTCCATCTCCATTGAAAACACAAGCTTTTTAACAGGACTCAACTTTTCATGTCATGTGCCCCATTTGCAGTGATCACACTAAATGATTTTTTACTAGGACCATTTGTAAAAATCTAGTAGAATCATACATCAAAGAAGGCGTGGTTTCACAGCTCAAACCAGCTTCCTCAAAGGCTTCAGTAGGATCCCAGAATGATTTTGTTTTGTGTAGCAGCACTGAAATTCCTTTGTTCTTTGGTCCCTTTTATCTACCAGGAGTATGTGGGAGAGCCTCATAAATTTCTTATCTCAATTTGTATTTAGGGTCTTGAAATTCTTCTTCATTAAAAGCTGCATTGATCTTCTGGATGTGATTACATCTGTCTTCCTGTAATTATTAATTTCTTAATAGCTTTATGAAGGGCTCCTTATTCCATCTTAAGTGCCATTTGGATGCCCTTTTTCCTCTTGCACAGATTGAATCAGTAATAATAAAGCTTACAGAAATTCAGCAAGTGCTCTACAGATATTGCCTGCAGTGATGGTTTCACTCACCTGTGAAATGCAGCCATCTCTGGAGTGGAAACCACTGAATATTTTAACAAAATCTTTATGAAAGAACAGAATTAAGAAGTGTACATAACTAGCTCATTTTTGTATCAAACTTCTGGGTTTAAGAACTTTCTAGATTTTTATCATTTCCAACTTTGGAAATGTAACTTGAAGAGTCCTTCTCAAGAGAAGGATTTTCCTCATGATCTGATATCCCAACGATCTGTCTCATCTTGGAGACATTCAGCAGTTTCTGTGTCTTTGTAACTACAGTGACCAGGTCAACCAGTTGATTTTACCTTGTTCATTTAATACTTTTTTGACTGTGTGGCAAAATGAAAGCTGCTCATTCTCTGAATGGGAAAAGGGGAGTTGCTTGCGACTCAGACAGAGAGGAATGGCCTCTACTCTCTGCCTGTAATCCATTGGTGCTGTTTCTCTTATCAAATTGCCTGACACAGCTGCAATTTTTTAGCTCATAACTAATGGTTTTACCACGTGTCATAAAAGTTCTTTAGGGCTCCTGGAGGAATATAGTAAGTGTTCAGAATAATTTGATAGAAACACACCTATGGATTGCTCAAGAAGGTTCCTTACTTGCCTTTTCTTCTTCAATTTATTTTTGGATTTTTGAGGTTTGGGTTTTTTGGTTGGTTGATTTTTATCTTCTCAAAATAATTCCTACTGATTTCCACTCTGCATGTTGCTGCCCAAGGGACGAAAGCAGTCAATGAATCTGTGAAATTTTCTTCCCCTGTGTGGGCACAATATGCTTCCAATCACTCAGAAAGGGTGAAGTTTTCTCAGGGGGTGAGTTCCCCCTTTATTTACCCTGCTATCAGCAGGAGGGTAATTCCAGGAGTCAGCAGGCATAACCACCACTGGCAAATACACTGTGCTTTGTGCCCAGCCCCTCAAATCCTTCCCTTGGCCAGCAATGAGGGGAGGAGCCTCAAACCCTGCAGTCCAGCTGGCTGCAAAAAGCACCTGTGGGTAAATCAAAGTGACATTGATCCTCTGCCATGATGCTCCCTTGCAGAACGCTGCCCTTCAGCATCAGCCTGGCAGTGTGGATGGGCTGTCACAGGCATTGGGATACCTCGGGGAAGAAAGTAAAGCCTGGAACAGAGAAGGCAGTGATCAAGTCTGGGCTGCACTATATGCATGTGGTTTGAGGGAGACGATTAATGTTAGGATTTAGATGGTGGTGGGTGGTCCATCTGGCAATGGATGTGCTCACCATCTTGCTAAGAGCATATGTTTGCAGCCAGTGAGGGTTTAACAGGTAGTTCAGTCCCTGGTCTCACTGTTAAATCTTTACTTGTGGCGGCCCTTCCCAAGACACAGACTGCTCTCAAAATTCTCTTGTGCTAATAGCCCTACTCCACATTTTTCCATGAAAGGCACGGAAGGCAAGAAGATGAAAACAAACATCCATCATGCCTTCATAATTTATTACAGCCACCAGCTGGCTCTAATGCCATTCTGGCACTGAGTTTAGTGCCAGAAGTACAGAATCATAGAATGGTTTGGGTTGGAAGCAACCTGAAAAATCATCTGGTTCCAACTCCCAGCCACAGACCGGGACATCTTCCTCTAGATCAGGTTGCTCAAAGCCCCATCCAACTTGTCTTTGAACACTTCCAAGGATGGTGCATCCCTGTATAGACAGGTAAAATCAGTACAGTCATACTTATTTGAAATTGTTTAGGTCACAAAACACTACCAAATTGTTTGCAGGTGTGCAGGTCCCAGCAACATGCCTGAGAAGCTGCACCTCCTGCCCCACCCCGAGATGCACAGTGTGACAGCCAAGTTGTTGTGTTGAACATGGAACTTGCAGCCCAGCATGGGGCTGGATAACTCTGCACTACAAAACCATCACTACTGCCCGAGCTGGCACTGAAAGGCAGCAACTGTGTCTGCTGCCCAACCCACTAACCTTTGGAAATGTATCTGATGTGCACCTGTGTTATAAATACTAGTTTTAGTGCTTTGAACCAGTTCAAAAATTTGGCAACAAAGAGTTCTTTGAAATTTTCTTTATTCTTCTTACTGCAGTAATTATACCAAGTTACACACACAGGAAAAGTATAAATACTCTTTTAAAATGTCTTGTGACAAATAGATTTCCTTTTTCATCCCTACAGCCTTTAAACAAACAGAAATATTGCCTGCCCTTTGTTTGGCTTCCCCTGCTGATATCACTGAGGTTTTCATCTGACTCGGCTTTAATTTCCAGTGAGATTCTTTCTCTTTAAACTTCAGGAAATGCAAAACTCTGGTAGTTTACTGATCCATGGTACAGTGCAAAGACAGGATTTTCTGCCAGTCCAATAGTTCCTACTCAGACAACTGGGGTTATGGCTGCTTCTAAGGATCCCTGCCTGTTTTGTTTGATTTTTTTCCCAGAGAGATGTTTTGTTCTTTGTCTATGCTCTAAATACCTAGAAAAGCCATGCAAAACAGCACCAGCTTAAGGGAAGTGGCACTCAGGTGAGCCTGAATAAGGTATCCTGAAGCCTTATTTCATGAAGCCTTGTTACCTTGAGCGCACAGCAACCCCTCAGCATCCAAGTTCAAGTGCACACAGGCAGAGCTTCTGTCTCAGGCAAAGAGCTTCTTGCCCTATTAGCTATTCCCAGCTGCATTCTGTCTCACTGACTGTCTTACTGATGGTCTTTTTGGCATGGATTCAGGTAGGAGCACAGTCATCCTGGTGTTTCCTGGTGCTAAAGTGTCCAGGAGAACCGGCAGCAATTTTGATCCTATCCTTGAAATGGTATTCCATTCCACCCCATTGACCATCTCTTAGCTCACTGAAATTTACTTTTGTTTCTCTTAGCTATTCTAATAAGTTTGTGGTTATTTTTAGGGGTTTTTTTCACTGGTTTTTTTGAGAGGAGGGGGTGTTGTTAGTTTTTTTTTAAATTTTTTTAATTACGAGACTATTAAGCAATTGCCATAAGTAATATGAGGCTGTTGTTGAATACTGAATTTTTGGATGCTTTAAAAATTTTTTTAATCTGGGAATACACATAATATTTTTAGTATTTTTAATGGGGGTTCAGGTGCTTTTAATAGCCAAGACTTACACTTGGGTTCACACTAAAAAACAGGTATTGCTCTGTTTTGCATCAGGTATATCAATGTAGTTCCATAAAAGATGGATGCTTTCTTTTGTTTGGATGCAGTGCAAGGCATTGTTTTCAATGTGTATTCAGATTAGGAGTGCGCCCCTGTGTGTTTGAAGACAAAAATGAGTCAATACCACTGGCTGTTTGATTTCTGGTCCTGCTTCTGCTGTTGACCCACAATGTGCACATGTAAGCCATCCTCACCCTCACCCTACCTCTGCCTAATCTTCCAGAGGGAAGGACTGAGTAGCACTGTTACAAACGTGTCAGGAAGTAGGGTTTTGAGGGAATTACATTTACTTTTCTTCTAATCAATACTAAAACCAGAAAACCCTGGGGACAAAGGAGGAAAATTGTGTTATGCTTGAATGGATTTAAAAATGGAAAGAAAAAATCACAAGTTATTTCAGTGTTCGATGTTACATTTAAAATTTGCAGAATATATACCTAGAAATCAGTTTGAAATGAAAAATCAAAGAAGCTTTGTCACACATTTCCATTACATATTACCAAATCTTCCCCAGGGAAATCTCAGCTGAGCAGGGCATGCGGTAATTCTGAGCAGATATAAATTCTATTCCTACAAAACTACATTTTGCAATTCCTACTTTATTTCATCTATAGTTTCTTGAGCAGAACCAATCTAATCACAACACTTAGATTGACAGGATCTACAAGTATTGTCATAGTAATAATAATAATAACTAAAAAGACTGCATCAAGTGTCTCTGCTTGTTTAGCCATACAATTCTTGTGGTATGTTTTAATCCTTTTGCTGCTCTCTCAATTCTTAACAATGCTAGAAAGCATCATCTGCAACTAAATATTTCTCAGTCCTAAAATCAACTTCATATAATGAAAGTAACCCTGGAGATAGCCACTGGGGTCATTCTTCAGTGTTTCATCACAAAGCTTTTTGTATTTACTCCCAATATTACTTTGCTTTATTGTGTTCTTGTCATTGCAGTTACATGCTTCACATATTTTCATTGGAATATAATCCTCTTCTATGTGGATTTGTACAAGCCAGCTTTTGCAAATGCAATTTATTTTTCAATTGTTTTATCAAAGAGCAGAGTCATCTACCTGGAATAGATGATCTCATTAGGAAATGAAAACTTTTAGCATTTAGAATATGGCTGATATTATTTTTAGTTAAGTCTTTCCCTTTTTTTTCATGCCAAACACATCATATAATATAATGAATTATGCACACAGATGATGAACTGGTACCAAGTCACCTTTCTTCTGTGTAACAGATAGTTTCACTTTGTGCATACAGTGGTCTGTCTTCCTGTTGATGTATCCTTGGATAGGGAAGAAATTTATGGCAGTCCTGCTGAAAAGGCTAATGGAAGTCACAAGCATTTTCCTGCTCTCTGGCAGGTTTCTTGGAACTAAGAATGAAATTGGAAAGTGCCCTGTGTTGTAATGATGCATTTAAAGTAAATCCCTAAGAATTTTCAGCCATTTCATCTCTGAAACTTTGACTGATTTCAGCTACTGCAGAAAAGTGATTCATATAAGGGAATTTTAACAAGAGTTAGGCAAGAGGAATTTTGGAATTAATTCATTAACAAGACTCATCTCATTTAGGAGTTTTGCATTTTAATCAACTCAACATTTTACCTCCATTTTTTTCCTATCCATTTCCACTGTGGTATCAGTGTACTTTTGAAACTCTTCTTGACTCATTTTTATCTTGTTAAATTTCTTCAGCTCTAGAGAAAAAATATTGGCTCTTCAGCTGTAGTACTGCATTTTTAAACAAATGGTGCATACTTTTCTCCCAAAGCTTCTAGATGTTTTAACTCTCTTTTCCTTTTAATGAAACAAGCCAACTGTACACTTTTAAGTGGAGTTTGAGATACTTTGGCAATGTGATGAGTGAAACTGTTGTAATTTTACTTGGTGTGTTTTTCTGGACCAAGTTCAGACCTGACAGTCTGTGAACCTTGGTGATAGACCCAAAAGCTCAGATGTTAAGAGTGTTTTGTTTACCATAATCCTGGTAAACATGGCTATGTTAGATGCATTGTTATAGTGTCCTGCTCTGTATCAGGAAGTGTGAATTTAATTTTCACTTCATATCTCTTTGAAGAGGAAAACTCAGCTTCTTTTCCATGCATCTACTATTGGGATGACTGGGATCCCAAAACATCACGAAGCATTTTTCAGGATTATGACTTTTTGGCCTATATTTGCTAAAATAATTTGGTGCACTTACAAAATTGTACAAGTGTGTTAGGTTCCTTCCCATTACCAAAATCATTTTGGTACTAAAGGGCTAAATCATTTCATGAGCTTAGTCTTTTTTCTCCAGTCCTTCAGCTCCCTGCTTGGATTTTTTTTTTTTTTTTTAAATGAAGTTAGTAGCAGGTTTTATAGTCACAGAAGGGTTGTCAGTATAGATAGATACGTTAGAGATTATGAGATGGTCTCAGTGAAGTGGTCCCTGCAAGTTTCTTCTCTGAGTGTAATTAATATATTCTGCAAGGCAACTGTGCTTATGCTCATTTTAACTTGTTTTGCAGTAGAGGAAGAATTAAATGTGTGCTTAATCTGAAGCTCATGTTCAAGTGCTTTGTTGAATCAGGCTCTGTAATAACATTACAGTCTCTTCTAAATAGTCTTTCCCTGTTCCTGTGTTCCTGACTAGATTGAGCAATGTACTGTTTAATTACATCAGAGCCACTGAATATTGGCATTCAGCTCAACCCCGGGTAGTCCTTCTGATTTCACTGTCCCCTTATCTAACAGATGTGACATCTTTACACTAGAGTACCTTACCCTCTAAGCAATAAGCCTCTGTTGTAATTAATTATACATAAAAAATCTAGAGAACACAGCTCAAAAAGGTATTTTTCCAATAAATCAGCCGTAAGAGCAGAACTACATTTTTAAATCAACCTGAAATTAGGCTCAGAATTAGGCAACTTCTCACTTATGGAGACACTTAATGGAAAATGGAATGAAATTTGTAAGAGCATAGCTCTTTTGAAGTTTCATTAAAATCAGTGGAAAACACAGGTGTTGAAACTAGGCTGACTTGGAGACCTGTCTTGAATTTGGACATCTTATTTTGCAGGTGAGCATGACTGCTGACCTGTCTTTGTGCAGTGAGTGGGAGCCAGATCAGAGAATAACCCCCATGAGCTGCAGGAGGCTTTCATTTGAGAGATGTCAGTAGAAGTATCACCCTTATCTGATAATCAGGGAGATGAGTAAGGACTGGGTCCCTTCCTCTAGCAAGGATTTCCTGAACTGTTCCTGAGTTGACAAAGGCTCAATGCAGAGGAGTAGGGAGGGAATTAGGAAGGATTTCATGAGATGCTGGTAGAAAAAATTACTGCCCCAAAGAACAGAGGGATATGGAGGACAAATGAAGGAGACAAATGTCAGTTGAAAGAAGGGGCATGAATAAAAGTAGCATGAACTTTTAAAGCTTAGTATAGAATTTCGATGCACAAGTATTTTTTTTGTGGGCTGAATATCTCAGGCTGTGTGCACAACTGGGAGATGGAACAGGCGTTAGGTCTCCTATCTGCTATAAAATGCCCCAAATTCCACCTTAATTCAGCTTGCAGACATATTAGGCAGACTTCTCTAGGGTTGTGAAAAGGTCAGTACTACAGCAGTGAGGTCAAAAACCTTGCCAACCTTCACCTTCACCAACTGAACAAGTTCTGAACACAGAGTAAGTGTTATTACTGTCTCATTCCCCTAAACATTTCAGAAAACATTAAAAAATAAAAAGGAAGGGCCTCATAACTGTGCCTTTAAAACTAAACAAAGAGAGTGGAGAGTATACGAAAGGCAATATGAAAATGGGGTTTGAGCCAGCAGCTTGACTCTAACCTGACTTTATCTGTTGATGAATGCAAATTGGCATTCTCCCTTTGATAAATTAAATCAAGCTTTGATGAAATACACAAATCAATCAATTTGTGTATTTCAGGTTTCTTGTATAAGCAATGTCAAACAAGATAATGTATCCCGACCCACTGTGCTCTTTATAAATTCTTTAGCATGTTCCTATTTGGAGTTATACATTTTATGAGAATTGATGATTCAGAATGGGTTCATCATTCATTTCACTACAAAAAAGAACGGGGGGTAGATATGATAAATTGATAACCACAGGCATCAACATATTTTTAATGCTCTTGATCAATTGCTACCCTCAGACTTCGTCTGCAATGCAGGGTGGTTACGGTACTTCACAAGCCTTAATAATACAACAGTGTTTAAACAAACGATTGTGGGGTTTTCACACATTTTACTAAGTAGATATAGTACATTTTAAAATGCTACAGTATTCTTAAAAAGCTGATGAAGACTGCAATTAAGCTGAGACAAGACTGTGCTGTCAGATTTGCACAATGTTAAGTGTCTGACACACTGTTCAATCTTTCTGCCCCAAATCACTTAATAGTAATTTCTACTTTGAAAAAACTCTCCTGTAAATTAAGATGATCTGTGCCCAGCTTACAGCTGAGTGACAAGAAGTTACAGGTACACCACCAGACCTGCTGTTGAACTGTTTTCAGGTTTTTCATCATCTTACTACAATGAAATTCCATTTAATTCCAGAGGAATCCACTCCTCTGCCAGTCTCCTGGAGATGTTTTCAGAGATCTGCTTTCACATACATATCTTTATCCTAAAGGCTTACACTAATATTCACATACCTATTTACATCTATATTCCAAATGACTCTTATAAAAAGTGTATCCTTTTCTGTTTGGATCACTCCACTTCTTTTTCAGCTCTCCCACAGGTGGGTATCTGTTACTGTTATCAGGACACAAGGTTCATTGAAGTGAACAGACATTAAAAGACTTTGCATTAGCTGTTTCTCCCTTGAGATAACTTTTTCTTACCTGAATTAGGCCATGTACGCTCCAGGCAATGAGAGATGATCTAAGGGTAACAGTGGCACAGCAGATCATACAGTCTGGTTAGGAAAGTGGGACTAATTAGCCTTCTGCAGAAACAGAACAGAGTATTTCACGGACAGCATCATGCAAGTTACCCTGTGCTTCTCTGGGATGAGGTCTGTATCCCTGAGTGATGTTAGGCAGTTGTATGGTGGGAGTTATTTCCAGCTCTAACATTTGCACATCACATACCACTGCACATGTCCACGAGGTCTTCAGTGGTCCCTTCTACCAAAAGAGTCTGTTTAACTCTCTGGAGAAAGGCCAGCAAAGTACAGAAAGTGCTGAGTGTTCTAGGTCTTATTTCTGAAGTGGAACAGTTTGGAAGGTGCTAGGAAATGGCAAAAGTTCTCTTGGGTAAATGGTCATCATTATAATTTTTGTTTGTCTCAGTTAACATTATCATTTCAGCAGAGAGGTAAGAAAGGGTACCAGGCCCACAGGTATGGCTCAGGTTGTCTCTGATCTGTTGCCGTGGGGATCCTGCAACACGCATATATCAAACCAGGAGTCCCGTGGAAAGGAAATATATACGGACAGACAGATTCTTGATAGCTGTTTCAGAGATGTTTATTTCTCCAGCCGCATGGCCGGAGCTCTGCCGAGGAACTGTTCCAGTCACGGGACCAAGGGTCCTTCTGCCCGCGCAGGGAACACAAACCAACCAATGGGAACGAGGCTGAGCAGGGGCAGGGAAACCCCGTGTCTGTGCCCTCAGGGCCCCTCTCCCAGGGCTACACGGCGGGGGAGGGACCCCAACACCTCACCCGTTTTATTTTAATAAAAGGAGAATGAAAACAACTGGATATACATAACAAGAACAGTTTCAAAACAAAACAAGCCACCCTCCTGAGTCTTTAAATGTCCAAACAGATTCTCTGGAACATCTTAGGGCTGACAGAAGGGAGACAGAACTCTGAGCATGCTTTGTGGGGAAACTGAGGCAGGAGAGGGTTTAACTTCTTCCCTCCCCCTTTTCATCCCCCACTCGGCATTGGAAAGGGATTTTTGGGGAAACAATTGGCAAAAGCATGGTTTTGTGAGGGAAACCATGGGTGAAAAAACGGATTGGGAATACACTGGGGGTAATAGGACATAGGGTAAAAGGGAAAGGTGGGATTAGGAAAGGGAAACTGTAGGGGGGGCTTACAATGGAGATACTGTCTAACATGACTACGATTTTTTGCATATATACTGCCTTTTACAGGAACACCATCAGGCCCAGTGACCTGCGATGCTTGTAACCCTTTTCTCCCTAGTACAATATTAAATTCCACCACCTCTCCATCTCCCAAGCTTGGGATGCATTTTTCAGGGTTATTCTTTTTAATAGCAGTTCTATGCACGAATATGTCTTGCTGGTTGTCACACCTTGTTATAAAACCATAATTTTGCTTAACATTATACCATTTTACTATCCCTAAGGTCTTAGTTGCTATGATCTTTTCCTTTTTCCGAGTGGCTGCTGTTTTCTGTCTCGCTGCGTCTTTGCTGTCTCTTTCGGTCGCTCCCGTGTTGGAATTGTCGGGGCTGCTGGTGCCTGCGCGCTCTTCCCGGGGTCGCGTTCGGGGCTGCGCGGGCCAGGCCGGGCCGTGCCGCTCAGTTCTCCGTGCGTCGCCTCCTCTGGTCGCAGCTTCGCTGCCGCTGCCGGGCGCTGCACCCACGTCTCGGCCGGGCCCCCGAGCGACGACCCCCCCGTGTCCTGCTCCAGCGCGCGTCTCGGCTGGGCGCGGCTCCGCTCCATCGCCACCGCCGCCAGCCGCCGCCCGCGTGCCGCCCCTCTCGGCCGGGCGTTCCCGGGGCTCGCTCCACCACGCGCTGCACAGGGCCGGGCAGGCACCGCCGGGTCCCGCCGCTCCTCGCTCCGCCACCGACACTGCGGCTCGCGTGGCTCCGCCCGCGCGCGGGAATTGCCTCGCTGCTGCTCTCAGAGCGCTCGGTGCACGTGGCCTGGGCCGCACGGTCCCTGCGCCACGCTTCCCTTCACCAGGACACAGCTGACATTGCTCAACAGTCTCGGTAACTAAATAATATTCACGAAAATATTCTTCCATCGGCATATATTTTGACTCCAGTATTAACTGTGTCCAAACGGTTTTCCAAAAGCCCTTCGTAAGAATTAAATCCCAAGAAACATAGAAAAAGTTCTTAAACAACCATGCCAGGAAGTGTTTCAGTTCTTTTTGAGCTTGAATCAAGCTAAAATTTACAAATCGTTGTTCAAGAATCATTTTAAGTTTAAGATAAATGTCCATATGCGGCTCTGAGAGCCAAGAGTCTTCCCACGGTTCCTCCATAGTTTAGATATGGAATAGCAAAGCAAAACCAAGAAGAGGAATCCAAAGTTTCCAGGGTTTACTCACACAAATCAGTCGCTTAGGGATCGGGGATCGTTCTGCTCTCAATTCGCCACCATTTGTTGCAGTGGGGATCCTGCAACACGCATATATCAAACCAGGAGTCCCGTGGAAAGGAAATATATACGGACAGACAGATTCTTGATAGCTGTTTCAGAGATGTTTATTTCTCCAGCCGCATGGCCGGAGCTCTGCCGAGGAACTGTTCCAGTCACGGGACCAAGGGTCCTTCTGCCCGCGCAGGGAACACAAACCAACCAATGGGAACGAGGCTGAGCAGGGGCAGGGAAGCCCCGCGTCTGCGCCCCCAGGGCCCCTCTCCCAGGGCTACATGGCAGGGGAGGGACCCCAACACTGATCCCCAAAGCTAAAGTTTGCTTTGGAGCAGTTTCAGTCCTGCTACATCAGCCATATTACGCTGTGCCCCATTACTAGAGATGGGTCTTTTTTGAGGCCCCAATACTACACTCATCATTGTGACAGAAAGGTGTGTGTTGCTAAGAGATCTTGTGGAGTGGGTAGATACAGAGAAAAATATTTATATCTTCAAGTGAGTTACCCTCAATTTCAGTGTTGTGAGGGTAAGAAAATGTTGCTCATGTTCATGACTTCTTAGAGAATGATCTGCAGTGTCCCTTCGGAAGAGTTGAATGCATGACTTAGAAATAAGTGTTTTAAAGCTCCTCTGCCATTTACCTGTTACAGAGCATTGTATCACACATCTTTTGTCTGCCTAAATTACCAAGGTTTAAAAGGAGAATAGAGAGTTTTCCAAGTGGATAAGAATTAAATGCCTCTCTCTTTCCTTCATCACAAGATCAGCTTTTAATTCACAGAATCCCAGAATATGCTGAGTTGGAAGGGACCCACAAGGATCATTGAGTCCAACACCTGGCCCTGCACAGGACCATCCCCAAGAGTCACACCCTGTGCCTGGGAGCATTGTCCAAATTCTTCTTGAACTCTGTCAGGCTTGGTGCTGTGACCACTTCCCTGGGGAGCCCATTTCAGTGCCCAACCACCCTCTGGGTGAAGAACCTTTTTCTAATGTCCAACCTAAACCTCCCCTGGCACAGCTTCAGGCCATTCCTTTGGGTCCTGTCACTGTCACCACAGAGAAGAGATCATCACCTACTTCATCAGCACTGAAATGGAGATATTGGTAGTTATTCAACTTAAGGGTGTATCACGTGCAACATTACAGGATTCAGAGCCACTGAGAGGTGGCAGGTGGTGTCTGAGGACAGAGCAGCCCTGAAAATATTGGTTTTTACTTCAGCCTGTGATTCTACCCTATGCTGGTCACCTCTTCCCAGTTGCATGAACCAGTGTTCTCTACTCCTAAAGATCTCAGACAGCATTTTCCCAAGTGGCGAGATGTGGTGCAATGAGAATAGTACACAAAGAGCAAGCCTGGGAAGGAGGAAAAAGGCACAGGGAAGAAAATCTTGGGAAGTTTTTTTGAAAAGAGCTTGTGTCATATCCCACAGTCTGCAGAGACATCTTGCTCATTTCCATGCTTTCATCTACATAAATTAATTCAGCCTACATCTGGATCCCAGAATTTTAGGAACACATCTAGTATTCTGTGGTGCTAAATCCTTATTTTGTTTTGCTTTTATTTGCAGTGAAATTAAAACTCAGCAAAGTGTAGAAGCAATTCCTTGCACTCTTCAGTTGTGACATTTGCCTTTTTGGCTGACACAGGAGATTGAAATAGAGATGCTAAGGTTTGTGCTGAGGAACGTGGTGTTCACAGTAAAAAAACAGCTAAGGTCCTCTGGGGTTCAGTGTTGTGGAGACAGAATTTGTAATATGTCACTACTGGGTTTCACAGTCATTAGTGTTTGTTTGCATTGATATTATACTGCCCATTTTTTTTACCTTGTCAAGTGTTTCTCAAGTTTCAAGAAATTTTCTTTCATCAAAGCACAATAATTTTTCACCCCCTATAAATACTAGTTCAGTCTGTGATCTACAGAAGCACAGATTTTGAGTTTGTTCTTACTGGTCTCCTAAGTGGAACCTGATAATTCTTGCATAAAAGTTTACACCTGGCCTAGAAGAACACGTGTCAAGAATGTGTCACTGTGATGTAAAGATCTGAATTGCTGAGGAATCATAATATTTTCCCCAATATTCAGTTTCTGATCAAAAGTGATAATACTGAACATCTTAGATGCTTCATTTCACTTTAAAAATGTTATGGTTCATGCAACCTCCTTAACAATGCAATGTGTACTGTTAAGCACTGTGTAGTAAGGTGAGTGTTAAACATATCAGATTGACATTAGATATTCTTCATACAATCCAGTAAAGTTTGAGGGTGATATAGCAGAGAGTGGAACTGGTAGAGGAACACCTAAAATGGTTATTAAGGGAATAAGTTTTTCAGGAGATTTTTAGACACTTTTTGAACTTTTAACGTGTGAGATTAGTTGGTAGATGACCAGAAGCATTGATCTGTGGGGCTGCTGTTCTTATGTCTGTGTCCTGGCCAGGAAAAAATCATTCACTGGTCAAAGGCATGAAAATTATTCCAACAAGAACATGAATGAACTACTCTGAGGCTCTATAATAGATGGTTTTAAAAAAAGGAGGAATAAGATTAGAATGTTTCTGTGGCAAGTAACAGACCATTTCCTTACTATGCAAAGCATTTATTTTTATGCAAGCTGTGCTTGTGTGGTTTCTCTGGACAGGAATCCAAAGCAGCTGTGCTTTTCTATTTGAATTCCTCCGTAGGTTATAATGAAGCATGCTCCCAAACTACTGAACAGCATTTAAGGCTCTATTTTTAACCTTGCCATTCTTATCTTGTTCCAAACTGCCCAAGTTTTATGTCTCATGGATATTAAGTTGACAACAGAATTAATAAAAAGAAGGAAGGGAGGAAATATAGAACCTTGTTATTCCATAATGCAGACAAGCTCCCATTATTTTCCTCTTGTTTACTGCACACTGGAAGCAACTGCCCTTTCACTTTGCTCCAGTGTGAAGGGTATAAAAGTAGAAAAGGTCTCTCTAGAGTGAACAGCAATCAAAGAGGTAGAAAATGTCCAGAAGCCATATCCTGTGTGGGTAGAAAGGATATGTCCTAGATCCTATTGTGTGTTATTCCAGTGTGTTTGTAAAAGGCTGAAGTTGAGTGAAGAATGGAGTTGGTTCATTGCCAGACTGAAAAAATGCTACTATTAATGAAAAGACTCTGTTCTCAAAAAGAGACATTTTCTGGAATTAAGCATGACATTTTGAAAGAAAGGGTCTGAATGCTTCATTTAGAGAGCACTGGTGTGAGATGGTCTGGCTTTCCAAAACTAAACGTCTGGGTGTGAAAATAGATAAAGTATATGGGCTGGTTCTCAACACAAAATCATGCCTGAAAATTAAAAGTATCATCATCCTCCAGCTCCAGCAGGGCTGGGTGCAGACCCAATGCTGATGGAGAAGAGAGCTGGAGGAGTGGCTGTGCAGTATCCATCACCTTTCAGGGACTCCTTCCTAGTCCTGCCCAGTTTGCCTGGCCTGCCTCAGAGTGTCCTAGGACTTCTCAAAGCTCCACTTACCAAGAGCTCCAAACCAGGAATCTGCTGCTCTATGCTATCCCACTTTTCTTCTCACTGTCAGTCAGATCTTGCAGGGAACTAGGAGGAAATTTCAGCTCTGTGGAAATCATTGCACCGTGTCAGGATAAGAACCTTGGGAGAGAGCAGCTAAGAACTTTCTGATGCAGAGGCACTGGGCTGCTCAGAACACTTCCAAGAGAGGTCTCTCCATCTCTGTTGTGGTACCCAGTGCTGCCTGTCTCCAGCACTGGCTCTCCTCCACTGACAGCAGAAGATTAGATCCTGCTGTAGTAGCAAGGTCTGCACTGCAAAGAATATAAATTAGCATTTCATCATGCTTACCTGCCATACCTGACCTCATAAAATCTCCATTTCTTCACAATGTTTCTCTTTATTTTATTGTCACTCTTCCCTTCAGCAGACACAGGTTTTACCATCACAATATTGCATCTTATTCCCTGGAGCATTTATAGAGTATGTGTCACAAGTTTAATGGACTGGGAACATCATTATTCTTATAATCTTAAAACTTTTACTGATGGCACTTGGCCATTTTTATTTTTTACTTTTTTTTTAACAATTAATTGGAATACGGAAAATATTTCAAAACCCACCACAACCAGGCAGGCCAGAATTCTCCTGTCAGCTACATCTCAAAATATCAAACGTTACTGACATTTTTGTTGAATTTCTTGCTGGGTGAGAAACGCCTGGGGGCAAACTGAAATCATTTTGTATCAGAAAGGGCTCGTTCTCTGCTGGGATTTGTACTTTTTTTAGGGTGTTAATCTAATTTGCTAGAAATAATCTAATGATTATTTTTCCATGTGAATGTAGAATTTACTTGGGTAGTGGGAGTGGAAGATTTCTAATATGTTTTTCACAAATATGAGACCAGACTTGACTGAAAGAGAACACATGGTGTTGATGTGGAAATTTTTATTATTGTTTTTCCAGAAAATATTTCTTTTTAAGTTACAGGTTTAGGCTGGTTGAACTGGTGGCACCAAGTGATAATGAGCAAAACCTTTCAGATAATAAGTGTAAAAAAAAACCCTGAAAAATAAAGCAATTTAGTCAAATATTTTCAAACAAATAAATACATTTTCAAAAAATGTTTGAAATAGATCCTCTGCAAATTGCCAGGAATCTAATTCAAAGAGGAGCAAGAAGTGGGTTAAAGATACACCCTCACAAAAGAGAGGAAAAAATCTATTTCTCTAGAGGTAATTATAGCTGTCATTTGACTGACATTTTTTCGTGTTCTTTCTCACTGCGTAAAATAATAATAATCGGGGATCGAATCCAAATATATAGTTGTTTGTAGGATTTGAGCATCTGATATTTAGAACCAGTAATTTGCTGAGTTTGCTTGGGAGATCAGTGAATGCTCCAAGCCCTACAGTGTGGCTGTGACCATGACATATACCTTAACAAATGAAGTTAATAACTACACACTGGTATATTAAGATTTTTTCCCAAGCAGGCAGCCCCATGCTGTTTTCTATTTTCTGTATGTGTTGCCTGCATGATTGAGTGCTGCGTTAGTCCTGAGATTTGCAGGCATGAATTCAAGTATAGATGATAAATGCTGCAGATAATGTATGGCCATGGGCAATACTTTACTGCCTGAAGGGTATCTACCAGCTAGTGAAGGGCCTCATAAGTTGAAGTAGAAACCCAGAGGAAACTGTCAAAATAATTTAAGAGCATTATGTGCATTCATCCATGTTGTCAGAAAACATTTATGTTTCCCCTGTGCCTGCTGTTATGGTTCAGAGACACAGTTCATTCTGGCTAACTAGGTGAGCCTGTCTCCAAGGAGGTGGGGACTGTTTATGAGTAGAAACTCCCTACACACCACCTTTCACCTCTGAAAAAGTCACTGGTAGTTCCCAGAGGAAGATGTACCTGGAATGTGGCAGCAGTAAGGAGAAATGGGAACAGGGCAGGATATGTATCTTTTGATTGGAAATACTGATGTGAAATTAGAAGAAGAAATGCCAGATCCAACCGCTCACTGGTATCAAACGCAAATGGAGCTGATGGATTTTTTTATCAGGTATACAAGAACCTCTGACCTTCCCTATTTTCCTGGGGGGCAGTGACTAGGGATGTAGTGGATCACATTATACAAAACAAGCAGCTTTAATTCTGCTGGGATGGCTCAATGTATATTAACATTAATGAACTTGAAAAGAAGGGAAAGAAGAGGAGAGAAAAAGAGGTGCCCTACCTCTTCCCATCTCAACATGATTTCCTTTTATGCCTTTTTCATCTCAACATCCTTACTTGTCTGTCTGAGGATGAACTGGGTCTCTACCAAACAATATCCCAGAAGGGAGTTGATGACAATATTTTTTATTTCCCATGGTGCTCGTTGCCTCACCAGTCGCCAGCTACTGAACAAAAAAGGATACTTCAGTGCTCACATCTCAGAAACTCCTGAAATGTAAGCATCTGGGCTGACTTTTGGGCATCTTTTAGTAATCAAACAGAACAATCCTTTTTTCACTTTCCCTTTTGACTAAAACATTCAGACTGGGATTCATTTCTTCCCTTATCTGATTGAGAAACACCAGTTCTAGTCCTCTTCTAAGTGATCTTCAAAGGGTGTCTAAATTCCATGTGTAAGAGCCAGATGCAATAAGTCAAGGTACTCTGCTGAAAATTATGAAAGAGGAATATCCTCACATGGAGTTAGGGATGTGGAGCGTGGTCATTCACAACAAGCCAGCAAAAGATTCTGGCTAGCCT
Organism: Corvus hawaiiensis; assembly: GCF_020740725.1. NCBI lineage: Eukaryota > Metazoa > Chordata > Aves > Passeriformes > Corvidae > Corvus > Corvus hawaiiensis. The sequence continues at coordinate 11,236,367 of NC_063220.1, read as the reverse complement.
GCTCAACTAATATGTCTGTCACCTACTGCATAAACTATTTGGGACTAATTTTTTTTTCCTTTTATCAAAGAAGACTGTCAAAATGTTTTTGTCCCATCCATTGCCTATGACTTCTCAATTTCAGATTTCAGAATTTCATTTGTAAATAAGGTTTTTTCACTGCTGGAGCAGTTCTGCAGTCAGGTGGCAGTACCTGGACAACAATGTAACACATCTAATGAACACATCAGTATTTCTAGCTGCTAAGCAGGATTTGGAACTCTTTCCTGCTTACCTAACACGCTCTTTGAAGAAATGTGTATCTAGCGAAAGCAAAAAGCAAGTGTCTTAAAGTTTTCCTGGACCTCTTCCCAGAAAATGGGCTCACCTTGAGGCTTCTAAGTGAGCTTTGTTTCCTCTGAACAGGCTGTTGAGGGGAGAACCAGGCTCCTCCTTGAGAAAAGAAGACTGCACCACTGTGATGATCATGCTTTAGCTGTCAGGCTGTAGAGGAGCAAGTCAGGGTTAAAACCATAAAATACTGCGCTTGGGTTTACAAGATGCTTCTGCAGCTGGCCTTAGGCTTGGGAAGCATTTTCCTCTGCTCCCCTTCCTTTCCATGAGCATGGTACATGGGGGCACAGCAGTCCTGCAGAATTCTCTTCCCTCTTACAGTTATCCACACATCCACAGTGCTCAGTCCTCAGAAAGAAAGAAAAAGAGGACTGGGTTAATAAAACTGCTGGAGGTGTCTAAAGAAACTCATGTGCCTAAATTATTGATAGGTGATCGCAGACATTTGTGTAAAGTAGACATACATACATTTCTAAGTTTAATGCCAGCAGTTAAATATTAATGATTCCTTTATTAAAAAAGCTTTTTATCAATTTAGCTCTGGTTATAGAATCCTGGAGGCAAGAAAAAGTCATACGAAACCATTAGGATTTTCTGGGTGATTAGGGATGCTCTATGCACAAGAGACAGTAATCCCAGTCTCAAATTTCAGTCCTCAGAATAAGAGAAGAGGGACAAACTATTCCTTAGCAGCCATGGCATGCTGCCAGAACACCAAACAAAGAGGCCATGGAGTCCTTTACAGAGTATCTCCAGTGTTCTGCATACACAGATTAAAAACAAGGCAATCTACAAACAGCAGGCATTTCTAGAGGGGATGGAGATTTACCTCTTGCTGTCCATCTCTATGCAATTGCTTCGTCTGTAGTTTTGGGCTAGCTCCATTCAGACAATGACTGATCAGGGTCCTTGCCAGTCTAGAAATTGTCAGGAACCTGCAGCTCCAAACAACTTCCAGCTAACATGAAACTTCTCGAATGTTGTTCTAAAGTTTGCAGCAATAGCTCCAGAGGATTTTAGCCAGTAGGGCTTGGTTTTTTTCTAATGCAATTAACACCGCTATCCATTTGTCCCTGGAATGCTTTCCTGCATTGCACTATCCTGCCATGCTGCTGTTTTTACTGCAGTGTCTAGTTAATTAGCACTCAGTCTGTCTTCCTGATACTTTGGTTCCAGTCTCATTACATTATGTAAATCTGCATCTTGCTGAATCTGCCACGTTTTAGGCCACATGCTGAAATAATCAAAACCCTTCTGCATCCCATTGTTGTTGTCCTTTCTATTTCTGGGTTTTATTAATTTCTGTGCATGTGCGTGTGCATGTGCGCTTTCTAATTTAGAAGCAGTCAAAACCTTAATTTCAGTTCTCACATAAACTATAACATTGTCATTCTAAGTAGATGACATGAAATGACCAGGTTTCTTTTCCTAAATGTTTCTGCCTGAACCTCCTATTTTTGGATAAATATTTATCATTTTAATACTGAGTATCATCTTCCCTCATTCATTGGTGACAGGGGCTTTTTGTCCCAGGCAGAAATATCTGAAATGGGCTGCAGGTCTAATCTTGTGAACTGAAGTAAAAAAGAAAAAAAAAAAAAAAAACCAAAAAAACCCCCAAAAAAACAACAAGCAAAAAACCCACATTATTTCAGCATCCAAGAATTAAATATTAAACTGAAAAATAAACTTGGAACTTGCGCTTTGCAATTTAAGCTTAAATAAACAACTCAGGTAAAGCAAATAAATAAAAAATTTAAATAATATAAAAATATAATTTATAATAAATAAATAAATAAGCATGTTAAATAATAAAAAAATAATAAAATTATTTACAATCATGTCTCCAGTGTGCTAGGAATGTTCAAAATACCTGAGAAAATGAATCTCTCATTCAAGGACTTTTTCAGTCAGAAATGTTTATAGACAGAGTGTTGCATACATACCCCCTGAAAGACTGAAATCTTGAGGAGGGCTTCACAACTGGGATTGGTTTTTTATCACGAAAAAGTTGAAACAAGTTTCTTGGCAGCCTAGTGAACTGTAGGAAATCCAATATTCCGCTGATTTTTGGTTGTCAATCACGTGCCATTACAAGATTGGTGGGATTAAGATCAGCAGGATAACTGGGACTGCAGCTAAACTTGCGTTTAATAGTGCCACAATGCTTTGCTTTGTCAGTAATGATGACTGCACCTAGAAACCTTGAGCAGTGAAAAAACAGACAGCTTTAAAATATGGCTAATGCAGAAAATCACCAGTCCATCACGAATAGCTCCTGTTTTCTATAAGCAGATCTCTTAATTATCTGTCCTTTGACCCTTACAGAGTAGATGCTGGGTGAGAAGGTCTTGCCTCGTTCTGCAGTCCAAAAAGAGTGGTGTTGGAGGGTAGGGAAACAGGCAATGCAATTCACTTGCACATAGTGAGGAACAAGAACCACAGTCTTTTACCTTCTTTGCTGTGCCTGTTATCCAACAACATTCTCATATTCTCTGGACCTTGGCAGTATCAAAGTAGTACTTGTTTCTTTTTACTTCTGCTTTTGAGCTGCTATAAGAGAAGCAACATTTTGAAGGAAAAGATGAAACAAATTTCATTTCCTTATTTGTCTTACTAGAATCTCTCTCAACAAAATGGATCAAACTGCTCATTAAAAGCCAAGTTACACTCAGCAATTCAGAGATTAAAGAGAAATTATTACTGTAAGAGGAGACTTTTCATGCACCTCCTGTCCTGGAAAAGCTGGAGGGTACACCTAAACGAGTAAAATAGAGTGAAATGACATAGAACACGCTACATGTTGGAGACTTGCAGTGATCTTTGGTGATGAAAGCAACAAGAGCAGTGGCAGCCAGACAAATATTATGATTTGCTAATTCTCTGAACTGGTCTGACAGTATTTGCAACTCCCCAGCAGACAGTTCAGACATTTGAATGCAGAATGTACCTATGATCTCTCACATTGGGAGATCAGAAATTCGTCTCCAAGCAAGAGCTCATAAAGGCACTCTGAGTTGGTCAGGAGTACACTAAGACCAGATTTGATGAAAAGCACCTGCAAGAATTTTTTTGAGAAACACAAGTTCAGCTTCTATATTAAGTAGCTGTCTAGGAAAGCTGAAAGGTTTAATATTAAGACATATAAGAATCTTACTTATTGTCTCCACCATAACTCTATCACAGCTGATGTATAATGAAGGTTTAAGAGATAACATAAATCAATCAGTTTCTCAAAATGATGGTTAAAAGTTTTCAGGGAGGACAGTTCTTTGTTTTATTTTGTGTTCAGACTTGGATAAAGGAAAGTTTTTTAAAACTTGTACATTCTCCTTATTGGTATAAGGAAGACATAAGGAACACCTGGATTCTGATCCTGATATTTTCCTCACTTTTAAAAAAAATATTTGGTGTTTATCCTTTCACACAGAATTTGATCACTCTTGACGTTTCTGATGCATCAGGAAAATGAGTTAAAACTTGTAAGGCATTTGAGATCTCATTTGCAACTCTTCCAAGAAGTCTCTCAGAGTGTTTAAGCTAAACTGAATACCCTTGACTCCCTTGGAAGCCTCTCTCAAGGATCAGAATTGGAATCCACTTTCAAGCTTTGTCACTCTTTTGTTCTCACTGACCTTCTGCAGCTATGAGCTTTAGAGATCTGATTGTTGACATTGCAGCTGACAGTATGCACTTGCTGCCAGGGTCTGGGCAAGGCTCCTGTCCAGATGAACAGTTTCTCATCATGGGAGATGATAAAGAGGAGGGGGAAAGCAAAGAGAAAAATGAACCCTTGGCCAACTTACTTATTGAGTGAAGCTGGGATTCTGACAGAAGTAGGTAATTAGGAAACAGTTTATTCACTGATTATCAGCACTGCCTGCCTAAAACCACAATGCAGCACTTGTATTGGAGCAAGCAGAGTGTAACTTTATAGTATACTTGTGTTGTCAATTACCTGCCTAATAGGCTTGTAATTGAAACAACTATTATCATGCAGTTTCCCTAATAAGCAAAAATCACTGTAAAATAATGCATGAAGCCCCACCAAGTCTGTGGAGAGCATGTATAAATCACGTAATCAACAGCAGCTTACTTTGTGAATCCCAAAAATTGATTAAAAATAATTATACTTCCCCAAGGAACTCTTCACAGAAACATCTCTAAAATTCAGGAACTTTTGGATGAAATCTCAAGCCTATGAACTCAGTGGATAGTTTGTCTTCACTTCATAAACGTTTGGACCAGGCCTTTAAAAGTCAAAGCATGCCCAGGTCTTGTGCATTATGCCACATGCTGAACTTCACTGACACCAAAAGGAAAAAACAGGTCTGAAGCCAACTTCACTGGCTGCCTTCCCAATGACAAAGCAGTGTTCATCTGTCTGGTCTCACCTGCTCCATAACTTTTCCTTTCAAACTGCTTGGAATAAGGAGAGAAAAAGACTCAGGTGGCTGATATTTCTTTCACTCCATCTATTTCTAGTGAAGCAGTGGAGGTCAGGATGACCTGAGAAGTTTAAGGAATCACATTATCTTTGCATCCTTCCCACAGGCCACATAATTGAGTTGAGAAAGCAATCACAGGCCAGGTAAAACATGGAAGGGGTTAGGATGTAGAGAGATTTAGGTATCTTACTGGCTAGAGGACTACAGTTTTAACATAATCCTCACAAATTTGGCCACTAACTAGATTAACACACAGAATTCCTCAAAGGAAATAGTATTTCACACACTTCAGCTTCTTGTGATAAACACTTGAAATATATTGCAGATTTCTCTCCTGGCAGACACTAGTTCCTAACTGTGAAGATAAGAATTATCTGCACTTGTGAACCAATTGGTGAATCAAGCATGTATTCAGCTTATTGCTAATGTCACTAGGAGCATACATAGATATTACATTCTGAGAGCAGAGAAAAAGAAAACATACTTATTCCTCAGACAGAAATATTGACAAGAGATCCTGACCTTTCTTGGTTTATTTAAGTCATTTAATTAGCCTCTTCTCACACCATATAGCAGCTAAGTTAGCTCCAAGAGAAACTTTAGACAATTTTTCTCATGAAAAACCCAGTGAGTTAAAGATGAACTACTTGAAAGTAATCCTGATGAAACAGCGTGACCTCTTTCACTTTCTCCCCTCTATTTTAATACCTTTATTTAAGTGAGAAGATTTGACTTTATAGAATATTCTGTGTTGCCCAAAAATAAAAGACTTCCACCCGCAAATCTTTATGATTAAACAGAATGCCTTATTCTGCCTTGGTCTAATTTGTATAATAAATTAGCCATTTCACTGTGGATTCCTAAATTACAGTTGAGCCAGTTAGCAAGTTCTACTTCTTACTGCAAAACTAATTCTTAACTTCAAATACCTTCTGGCTGTATACATTGGACTTTGATTTTTCCTGATTATCCTAATAAAATCTCCTACATACATCTCCTACCTATAAAATGACAACAGTTTTATTTTCTTTCTGTAGCATTTAGGTCAGTATTTCTGTTGTCACCACATACCTCCACTGAGGACATTCAGCTGAGTGGAGGCTATTTTCAGGTCAGTTACATCCAATTAAATCCTCCGTGCCTTCATGTTTCTTCTGTGCTCTTGCAGATGACAGGACCATGCTCAGACCTCTCAGATGGGCTTTCCCTGGAGATGTGGCCTCCAGAGCCAGCCTTCCACTGCACCACACTTCTCTAGCTTCACCAGGTAGCTACTGGCTTCTCAAGCTTGTGTCTTCAGAGACACAGTGCACAACAAAGGAAATTAAGACAGACAATAAGGCCTTAGCAGAGCTAAGAAATGCAGTATTGAGGACACTGAGGAGTGAAATCTTCCTTAAAGAGGCCAAGTGCTGTGAAATGCTTGATCATGTCCTTTTCCCACCTACTTAGGGGGATGTGGTTTCCTGTCTTTATGGCAGTTCTCTGTTGCAGTGGGGATACTGCAACACGCATATATCAAACCAGGAGTCCCGTGGAAAGGAAATATATATGGACAGACAGATTCTTGAGTTCTCCCTGTATGTCGTGCTCCCTGCACCAGAAGTATTACACTCTGGAAAATCAAGTTCTTCCTATGATCAACATGGAAATTTAGTTCCTATACCTACCTTCAACTCACAGATCCTTGCAGCTGGCTGCAAAAAGTTTTTCTTCCTCAGATGTGCCGTAGAAACCAAGAGAGAGTCTCTGGGGCTAGGGCAGTAGCCTGCTGTGTGTCTTTGGTGGGGGCAGATTGCTTGCAGAAATACAACTTATAGCTTGGTCACGAGCAGTGCAGATCTTCTCAAAGTATCATGAAAAGCAAATGTTCTGCATAATCTGATACAAACATATTAAATGCTGTCACAAGATGTTTGCTTAAATGCTTGATATTTCAAAGCTTTCCACAGTACATATTTGAACAACCAAAGAATATTAGGACCTTCATCTTGGCTGGGTCTTGCATTATTCCATTATTAATCCTGTTTGTTGTAGCCCATTCTTTAAGTATCTTGTGCCAAGTTCTGATGTGAAAGTGGGAAGTGAAAATAGGATAGCTTTTTGAGCTCACCCACCTGTGGCGTTTGCTCTCCCAGCTGTGACAAGCAAAGAATGGACTGAACTGCTCCCAAAGGTCCAGTCCATGCAACTGGGCAGAGACCACTAACTTCTGGCAGATGAGCTGGATCTTTGCTCTTCTGAGGGTAAATATTCTGCCCACAGACAAGGAGGAAGTTGCTAATGCAGCATTGTTGTGAGAAAACAGTTCCAGAAGGGTTTATCCTGAAGGAAAAGGAAGGATATCAGTGCAGCTGTAGCTACAGATGCAGATGCAGACTAGATGCAGATCAGGGATGCTCTGACCTTCCTTGGAAGCCTGTTCCACATCCCAATCCCCCTGGCAGCAGGCACTTTGCTCCCAGCTATGCTCCTGTTTGTCCCATGCTGCGCAGAGGAGCACAGTTGTCTTATTTGTCTAATTTAAACTTTCTCCAATTGCTACAGCATTTCTCTCTGAAAACCCCTTTGTCGATATCTCTTTTAGTGCCCTAGAATGAATATAACAGTCCAGGTGCAGCCATAGTCAAGCTGTAAAGAGGAAAATTATTGGCTTTTTTTTTTTTCTCCATAACGTAATGTCTCTCTGACCGTAGCCTAAGATTGCATCCCCTTCCTTTTGCTGCTCTCACATTGCAAATTCATCTATGATTTCTCTATTGCTAGCCCTCAATCTCTGTCAACAGCACTGCTTCACTCCATCGAATATAGCATTAATTTGTGTTTATAGACCAGGGAGTGCTATTGTGTGAGAGATTGGACTAGATCACGTAGAGACAATACAATATCGATGGCAGCCAGACAAAGAGAGAATTGACAATTCAAAAATAGAAGGGAAGGGAGGAACAGAAGACAAAATCTGGTGAGTAATAGATCTTTTATTTCTGTGGTAGACCAATGATTTTAAAAATTGCTTACAGTTTAATGGCAAAAAACTTTTAAAAACACAAACACAAATTCTAAAAACCAATAAAATATTCATTTTAAACCTCACTGAGGTATTTTTTTAAACATGTAATTAATAGTTTTGAGATTTTTCCTTTTTCTTGACTTGTGTTCTTTTACTGTCACATAATAATTTAAAAATTCTTTTCAAAGGAAAATATTTCTTAGCTTTTAAACTGTTTGTTTACATTCTTTGACAAAAGAAAATTGCAGTTCAGAGACAAAATTTGTAACTATATTTTTATATATACTTCCAAAATTTCTTCTTTTCAGGTAACAGTATTAATCAAATTTGGTATTAGTAGCTAAGTTCCAGGCCAGTTTTTACTTTCTTCAACACCAGTTTTGGGAAAACTGCCTGTTAAATGACTGTCCACTTAAATAAATACATGATCAGAGACACAAAGAAACTGAACTGCTGAGTGTGCAATGAGCCAGAAAGGAAGAATCAAAGGGAAGGAATACTGCAAATAGACAAAGTGGGAGATGGAAATAAGTTAAAAGTAGAGAAAGAATTTGAGGATTCACAGGGAGAGGAATAGGGATAATATGCTAGAGAATGGGAATAATGCAAAAACCATAGACTATCAGCTCATACCCAGGGGGAAAAAGAAAGAGTTTTTCAAGTCAGGTGCCTAGATGTCATGGACTTCCACTGCAAAAAATGGAGAAAAGAGCCTTGACAGGAGAAGCCACACCTGAGATCAAAATACCTCTTCAGATCAATGTGTGTTTCTTCACTGAAGACATGAGGTGCCAAAGGTGACCAGACTCCCTAATCAGACTTTCTGCTTAGGTGAGATGATGCCAGCCAAGACCTTTTAAAAAGTGCAGTTATGCTCTTTGGCCTCAGTCTTTTCTTCACAGGCTTGTGGTGTCTAAGCTTGGGGAAAGCCTGGTAAGCAGAGATGGCTCATTTATAGTGTTATATGGAGAGCTGCATCATAGGTCATGGAGTGCAAGGATAAATTCAATAAACCCCGCCATGGTTTCTTGATGAATTACACAAATTGCTGGCAGTAGCACTCAGGCTACTGGCATGGGTATGTGGGCCCTGCACCAAAGACAGTGGCTCAGATAATCATGCAAAGGAAAATTAGAAAATAGGCCTGAGTGCACTAGAGGATCAATTCCCCTTAGTTCTGCTGCCTTTTTAATCCTGTAAGAGTAGTATTATCCCATCTTTAGGGTTTTACAGTGGGACAGACAAGTCACCATTGGATCTGTCCATTTTTGTGGTGGATCTCAGTGCCCAGAGGAAGACAGACAATTACACCAGCTCTTTGTTTAGCTCTAGGCTGCAGCGGGGACCTGATTTGGCTTAACTGCCTTGGCAATCCCTGACTTGGTCCTTTCTGGTACAAAATCTTCTTGACTGAGCACTGAGTTGAAAGCAAAGACATTCCAAGGTCCAGGTCGTTTTTCCATATCCTCTCTTCATTAGCTTTGCCAAAGATATTGTAAGTACTATTCTCCCAGTTCAGTGCTTTGAAAACGTTCATCCTGTTGTTTACATTTTTTGGAAAAATTATGTGCCAGTGCCTCTGAAGCACAGTGCATTAACCCCACTGAACTGGCAACAGAAGTAAATGATAGCTCTTGTAAGATTGCTTTGTTTGAGCCTTTTTCTGTTCATGTTAATATTCAATTTCAGCAATTTCAACACACTTCTCATTTCCAAAAGAAAGTTGGCTTCCAGAGCAACCCTTATGCATTATTCCAAGTAAAATCAGAGCCAGCAGGCTGCCATAGAAGCTTAACATTCCCTGCTTTGAAACAGGACAAATATTTGGGTGGTAGGAAGTGTCAGGTTCTTTCTCTTTTGACTGCCACAAGATGAAATTCTTATGTTGCTTTCACAAGAGCTAATGAATGATAAATCCAGAGTCATTGCAATCCTGGCTGCCAACCAATGTCAGTGGCCCACCAGTTTTCTCAGTCAGGACCTGCTACACAAAAGCTGCAGACTCAGGCTCACAACTCTGGCTTGAAAAATTGCAGCCGCAAATTTCTGTAGGATCAGCCTGTGCTCATCCTCAGGGAACACTCGCCTGAACCTGCTCTTACCTGCAGGACTCTCTCGTCTCTGCTGCTGAATCACACCATTCTTCACTCCCTGTGCAGTGACTTAATGTCCATGAAGAATATTTTCCTTTGACTGATGTCAGGTCTGAAACAAGTGTCCCTTGTGTTCGTTCTGCGAACCCATTGGTCCATTGCCAAGAGGAGTATTTTTGCCAACAGGTATCAAACCAGCCAATCCTGAAGCTTTTGATTAAAATGAATTTAGAATCATCTCGCCATAATAACTAAATAGTTGTCTTGGTGGTTATTATGTATTTACCGTGAGACATCTCATCACAGAGGCAGATTGCATGAATCAAAGTAATTGTACGTTGTGGGCACTGGCAATGATGACTTTAGCTTCCCTCACTACACAAACTTCTCTTCTCAGTTGTTGTGTAAAATATGGAGTGAGAGAACATCCCTCTTGTGGCTGAGGCACTCTGAGCAAAGAATATCTGTCTTTGCTCTTCCCAGGAGTTCTCTCCTCAGTGACTGTATCTACTGCTTCATTTGAAAAAATAGAATAAATTTTTTTTAAAAGGCTACAGAACATCAAAGTCTTACTTGGTGAAATGTTGAAAAATTAGAATAATGTCTAATCTAAGGCCTAATCTAAGTCTAAGGTCTTAGATACAAAAAAACCCCCCGTTAAATTTCTCCAATTATTATCATATTTTAGTCAATTCCCAGTTGCAGTGGAGTTCAAACCTTGCTTCTCAGAATGCAGATTACAGTCAGGACATGAAGTCTGCTTTGGGCTGAGGCTTTCAGCTCATCCAGACTCTTGGCTCTGTGGGCAGGACCTGGAAGCCCAGCAGGGCCCATTTGCAAGGCAATCTGAGGTTTGGCTGCCTCACTGGAGCCCAAATGAGAAGTGAGCATCCCCACACTTCACACAGCAGTTTGGCAAGAAACTAGGCAGGGAACAACAGGAAATTTATACAAACAGATCACATTACTTAAATAGTACTCAGTAATCTTTTTTTCTGATAACAATGTACCTATTTGATCATCCTTACAATGCCTTACCTCTGATTTTGCAAAGCTTATTTTAAAACGGTGCATCTGCAGAATTGCCATTCTTCTTTCCAAGCTACACTGTTTTGAAAGGATCTGGCACTGCAGAATTACAACCAGGATCACAACCCCATCCTGTGGTGATAATACCTTAACCTATAACAAGTCTGACTGTCCCTTCCCATCCTTATATTTTTCAGACTGTTGCAGCAATATATTAACATCCATCAGTGTCTATGACTTCTGGCACAGGTTGAAAAAAAAATTAAGAACATGAATAAATTCTTCTTATAGCCTTATATGATTGTGGATAACTATTTAGTGTCACAGGGACTCTTAGTATAGAGTGAGCCTGTAAAATTCAGCCGTTAATCTAGTCTAGAATCATCAACTAAAATAAGACTAGGAAAAAAGTACTAAAAATTCTCCTGAGTGATTCTTTCCTTCAATATATTCTAATATTTTTGGAAGCTGTTAAGGCTCCCGTTGAACTCTGGATCAAATACAGCATGAGCTGTACCTTTCTTTCTGGATATTTCAGCTCTCTTTGTTAAATAATGGATCTGAGCAAACCAAACATATCTCATGTGAAATTAGATATGATCCCTTATGATTGATGTTCAGACAAACTTTAATGGCAGTATAAAGTTAATATTGAGATGAACTTAGAGGAGAGCATTTTAATCTATATATTTATGATTGAGCTGATTTCTTTTGCAGATAGAGAAATCTCCAGTGATGCTTTTCTTCCATTCTTAGCCTTTATATTCAAATGTCAATATGCGATGTTGCAAGATGGATGTTTATAATTACTCTGATTTCATTAGCTCAAAAGTCAGAATTAGATGGTAAAAATTAGATTTTAATGAACAATTTCAACATGAGGAAGTTATGAATTGGTGTCTTGAGGATATCATCATGACTTAGAAATGAAGCAAATTAGACAAGTCCAATAGGAAAAAAAATGGAAGGTTGAGAGGAGATTAAAACAATTTCAAACAGACCAGAGGGGTAGGAGCAGAGAAGAATGTGAAATTAGATTTAAAATCTTAATTCTTCTTTTATATTGCAAAATAATTCTGAACAGTGTTGGAATTGGGGAAAAGACTTGAACTGCAGGCACACACAAGGCTGGGGAGAATAAAGGTACCCAGCAAGATGTGCTGCTGCTCCACATATCATTGTTTTGAAAGAAGTACCCATGCAGACTGCCTACATCACAGCCACCTGGGCTTCAAAACAGACCCAGAGAGGCTTTGCACTTTTGGCTTGTCAATGTCTTGATGCTCTTCTGCAAGGGAGTCTGGCCTTAGGCCAGTGAGAGAAGAAATATTTGAAGTTTACCATAGTTTTGATTATTGGGGATGAAAGGCAGCTATTTGCAAGATGTGAGGGAAATGATTCTGGAACACCTCTCCTACAAAGACAGGCTGAGGTGCATTTTTCAGCCTGAAGAAAAGAAGTTTTCAGGGAGACCTTAGAGCACCTTATAGTACCTAAAGGAGCTACAAGAGATCTGGAGAGACGTTTCACAAAAGCACGTAACAATAGGACAAGGGGAAGTGGTCTTAAGCTAACAAGGGGTAGGTTTAGATCAGATGTTAGGAAGAAACTCTGTACTGTAAGGGTGATGAGGCCCTGGAACAGTTTGCCTAGAGAAATTGTGGATGCCTCATCCCTGAAAGTGCTCAAGGCCAGGTCGAATGGAGCGCTGAGCAACCTGGTGTCATGGAAGATGTCCCTGTCCATGGCAGGTGGGCTGGAATGAGATGATCTTTAAGGTTGTTTCCAACTCAGACCATTCTGTGATTCTGTACTAAAAATATATATACATATAAAGAAGTTTCTTTACCATATACTCTGTAGGTGTAAAGTGGATTACAACTGTACAGCTCTTAGATGAAGTTTTTATGAACTGGATGGCTGAGGTTGGGAAAGAAGGAGCAAGAAATCAGTGGAATCAAAAAGATATCTGGCTGTTGAAAGGTCAAACACTTAGAAACAAATCTGAGATGTCCTGAATCCTGATGCAATATCATTCTCATTAAACTGTGTCGTGGCCTAAAGCAAATGCTCAGTATAACTGCATTTTTACTGCAGCCATTTTAAAATAATGGTTCTTGTGGCATAGGCATGTCTCATTTGTTATATACAGCCATGCAAGACACGCAGATGACTCTTAATGTTACCCTCTCTCCCCCTCAACTATTAAATAAACTCAGAAATTACAATGACATTAAAAACACTTCGAGCAATTTTATGTGATCATTAAGTCAGAATATTCCACTCTGGAGGCTTCTGCTATTCAGCAGCCTTGAAATTACTTAGATCAATTAAGTACATTATATTTTATATGGAATATAGGAATGTGTTTTTTTGCAATTGTGGGGAAATATAAATAATGAAACAAGAAGAGTCTCCAACATTCCCTTTGTAGTCCTGTGCTGCTTTTCTTGCATCTGACTATTTTCACTTGCTTGGGCTTGCTTTTTTCTTTCTTGGTGAAATACACTGATATATCTCTATAAGCCCAACATTTTAGCCTAAAAGCCTCTCTTACTATGCCATCCCTTTTTTCTTAGGTGACAGAGAAAAGGAGAGGAATAAGCAGGCATAAGTACAGATCTTTTAATGAACTTGAAGTACTTAACCAAGCCATCAAAACTGGGAGCCTCATTACTGTGTATCCCGGAGAAGAACTTCCAAAGGCTGCTTCATTCTGCTGTAGATTTGAGGCACTCCTTCAAATTGCTCCTTATATCCACTGACAGTACTGAGCCAATCTGAGTCAGCTCCATGGGATGGGTTTCTGTGGGGGTGTTGGTGTCAGGAAACTGAGAAAAACCAGGAAAGAAGAGCAGTAGAGGGATCAGGCAGAGAAATGAGGGAGGTAAGTAGGTCACTGCCAGACCCAGGAGTATAAGCCAGGTCTTTTAATGGGCAATGCCCCTTTGGGGAAAATGATGTATGACAACATCACACTTCATCAGTAAGTGAGGTTGACACTATATTTGCTTATTTATCTATTTTTATTTAATTATTTATTTTATCAATGCTGTTAATTAGTGTAATATTATTTTTATTGTGATATGTTTATTTATATTTCATTCAGAAAGTGGGCTGTTTGCTGTAAATCATAATCTTTACTCCTGATCACCACTAATTTGAGAGAATGTTTATAAATGGGTGTCATCTAGGAATATGACCTTGCAGGCAAGGTCATTAGTCATTAGCTACTACCAGTAGCTAATTAGTGTCCAAGCAGAGTGAGTAGCTAGTCAAGTACAATCCCAGAGTAGCTTCAGAAAAAGCATTGCTTTCTGTGAAGTGAAAGAGCTAGAAGATAGTTCCCAGGCTTACAAGCAAGCTGATTGAAAGGCTGTGTAATTAAAGTCGTCGTGTGCTGTGCCCATCCTACAGAACATAATAGGACTTACCCAGAAAATGGATCTGATAACCTGGCAGCCAGTGCCATGCTAATTCTCACGCTGTTGTGCAGCCCAGCCACTAAATTACAGTTATGCAGGATTAATTAGTACCATTTTCTATAAAGCTAATACTCAATGTAAATGAGAGGGATTAGCAGGGAGTTGTGCAGTGACTTACTAGAAACGAAACACATTTTTAAACAGGGATCTTAGGGCATATAAATTAAACACCAAGGGATTTACTTTCAAATATCAATGGCCCACTGCATCAGGTATGGTTTTGCTTTGCCATGGCACTGAAATACGTCTGCAGAGATAGAGCTGTGCTCCACCAGCTGCAGCTAAACATCCTTAAGTATTTCAGGAGTCATCAGCTTCTATATTATAAAGCCCAGAAGGGACCTGCAGTGGACTTCTAAGGGATTAACTCATATAATGGGGATATTGCAGCTAGTTTGAACTACATTTTGTTTAAGTTTCTTTCTAAATACTTCTGGGAAGAAAACAAAGGCAAGCAAAATCTATAAGCATTTGATGCTCATCTAAAATTGCCCAGTGATACTGTGAAAGTTCTTGTTTTGCTATCGTAATGATTAATATCTTCCTTATTAAGATATATGTATCTTATCACAAGTTGTTTGTTCAACTTTGGCTTCTAATCCCTGGGTTTAGTTTAGCTTTATCAGCTTGAGTTTGAGTAATAAAATCATTCTCCCCACTGAAATCCATATGAAATGGAATGAAGCTACTCTACCTCTTTTAAAAACTATTAGATTTAATTCTTTAAATATTTGTCTTTGAGGCATGCTTTTTTAGTGATTCATTCGTTCCTCGTTCTAGAGCAATGGGTAATATCCTTCCTGAACTGCAAATGCCAGACCTGGACATAATATTCCTGCTGCAATTACACCCCTATGAAATGCCAAGTAAATCCAGCATCTTGATCTCTACTTAGAATTCTCTTGTTTATTCTGTAATACACATTTTTCCCTGGAGTCTTCTTTTGGCAGCATCATGTTCACTTGATTCAAAAATGCTTATCCTTGTTTCAAATTCACTACACAAGAATTCTTCTCTTCCCCAGTTATGTAGGCTGTACCTATGTCTAGCACTCTTCATTCCCCTTCTATCTCTGCTGGGATACACTGTTTACACACACATTAATTTCCTTAGGAGGTTAAGGTGCAAGGATCTTTACAGCAGGAACTAGACTCCTATGTAGTGTCTACATTGGGCACATTGGGTGATACTGCAAGTTTGGGAACACCTGGTACCCAAGTGGTGCCTTCATTGAACAGAAAAGGGGTTTGCTATTCGTTCTCACTTCAGAAAGGTGAAGGATGGTACCACAGGTGGCTGAATGTTTATGTTGTTCCTTATACTCTTCTCTGAGAATCTGCAAATGGATACCATCTGAGATAGACAGACTTAGTCTGATCCAGTACAGCAATTCTCAGTTTGTTCAGGAGGGAAGGAAAGAAAGAAGAGGAAAGCTAATAGGAAGATTCAGTAAATTACTCTTCTGTCCCAGAAGAAACAAAAAAATTTACTACCGAGCAAGGTATTTTGCTCAAGACTAGGCTGGGCTTTGATTGCAGCCTTGCTCTCTCCAGCTGGCTGGGCCCTGCCCATGCACAGCCCTGTGTGTAACCCTGCCATGCTGGGCACTGCACCAGGGCTTAAACAAACTCCTGTAAGGCTGGACTCTGGAGTCTGCCCCAAGACTGAATGTGGCAGCTACCAGAGACTGACCCTTTCTGTGGCAGTGGCAGAGAGGAGAGCATGGAAACTCCCACAGACCAACACTTGCACACTGCCAGCTTATTTATGCTCCCTGGTCCCAGCAGGCCACAGAGTTTTGAAGACATCATTCTTCACGTTGTGAAGAAGGATGGTAGAGAAATCAGAAAAAAAGACAGAGCCAATAACTGCAATCAGCTTATATTTATCTCCCCCTGTACCCTGCCCTTGCTTTTTTATGAACTGGTTCAGAGCAATCAGAGTCTCCAAATATCTCTCTTTCCCCATGCCAGGGTGTATTGAGCATTTAAATTGCACAGGGTTAGTATATTTTTCTAATGAGAAGAGGTGCTATGAAAGCTTTTATGTTGTTTTCTTTTTTATTTGGTTAATACACTTAGTGAGTGTGAATGAGCATCTGTGTAATGTTTTGTTAATGTGACATTTATTGACCTCTCCTTCCAGCCCCTCCTCAAGCTTGTCTGCAAATCAGTCTGGTTTTGTGTTTAATGCAAGTTATCAGTCATCTTTTGATGAGCAAATGGTCTCATATTAAGTGGAAGGAAACATTCTAATGTATTCATTCTATTATTGTTTCTTGGAAAAGATCCAGGTTTGCAATAAACCAGTGATTGGAAATGCTCAAAGCATTTTAATATCCTAATTATTTTTATTTAACTTCCTCTAATAGTTTAAATTGATACTGAATTTATTTAGAAGCTCTTACAAAGGGATTCCCCTCACCCCCTGCCAAGTAGTTCAGAAACACATACTGAACTTAAGCTGAAGACAAAATACATTATCCCTATTCCAAACTGCCAATGACATGAGAAGGGGAAACTTTTGAATGAGAAAGCAAGGTGGAAGGAAATGAAAAAAAAAAAACAAAACCAGAAGCAAAGAATGCTGCTATATATACTCTCAATTATTGTTTTAAAATTCATCTGTTTTAAAAAAAAATTGTTACAATGGCAAATTTTCTGTCTTCAGGAGATGATAATCAGGCTTCCTGACTTCCTACATTTCTGGCACTAAGACAGATTTGACTACGTGGAAAGACCTCCTCATAAATTGCAGGTCTCCCAGCCGACCTTTTTTTCTTTTTCCATGCTCTCTGCATTTTCAATTGTTACAGCCATGCTTTGCATTTTTCATATAAATTTTATTTCAGGTCTTCCCAGGAATGCTTTGCTCATGTCCACTATTTCTAAGCATCCTTTCACTGCCTGGATGGACGGAGGTGACTTTAAGGTGATAATGCTCAGTCCTACAACAGACGTCTCAGAAACCTGAGGGACTGTAACAAGAGGGCTCATTGCTGCTATAAAGGTCCATGGGACAATTCTTCTACTAAGAGCTTTGTAAGGACTTAATACAGGCATGAAAATGTTATTGCCAGGCTCTTCCTGAGCTGAATCCAGCCATGTAGATGGAAAGTGTGTCAGTTCTAGGGGCCCAAGTCTTTTCTAGGTATTTCATGGCATTAGAGACATCAGTAAAAGCTACAGGTAGGACCAGTGGCCCACACTGCTCCTGATGCTTCTGGGACAGTGGCTATCCATCCTTGCCTGGACAAGCTGATGGCTCCAGGCCTGGATGTCCAGAGGGACTTTGGACTACAACAAGCAAAGCTGCCATTTAGGGCAGTAGTGGATTGACTTGTTCAAGAAATTCCTTTTCAAACTCCCTTCAGCTCCCTTCACATCGTTTTGCCCCTAACAGAATCAATTCCATTACATTAGCATAAAATCAAAGATGTGGAAGACAGAAAAAAGGTGAATAGGATTTCTTATAATAAGTTAAGAATTTATGGCCCATGATAATTTCCAAAATAACTGTAGCTTGACAGTAGCTATGCCTGTAAACCAGCATCTAAGGGTACATTACTTAGGAATTAAATTCATGATGATGACACAAAAATTTTTCAAACAATTTTGCAGACCCTTGCTCATTAAATTAATTTTGAAGTGCTGATTTGGCACAATTTTTTTAATGCACATTAATTCATTATATAAATCTTGACATGTTCAGATTTTTAAAAATAGAGTTTAAATGCCACTGGAATTTGTTTGAGAAATTTACTCTATTTTAATATAATATAATTCCAATCCCCATGTCTTACTTCTTTGTTTAGTTGCACATGAAGAGATGAGTGTTCCATGTCATGCTATGTCACTCTAGGAGAGCATGTGAATGAAGTCCTTGAAACTATTTAATAGCATCATTTTAACTGCGGTACCTGGGCAATACTTATCATTCACCCATCCAGACCACAGACTGGGGTCAAACCACACCTAAAGCCACTTTAGATGGAGTATCTGCATTCTGGATTTTGTCATGCCTGTCCCTGTGCATGGGAACAAAGCATAAGCTGTTAACACTGTGAAGGACTGACGGTAGAAAGGTGTGATCACAGTGCAAAGGCATTTAGTCCAATGATAACTCAGGGTTTTCTGAATATTTATCTAGGTATGTACCTGACAGATTAACCATGCTATGATTATCTGGATTTGCTTGAAATACTTAGCTATGATCTAAGTATTTATTGATGTAATAATCTTTTCCCAAGTCACCAAACATGTACCGAACCCCTCAAGATGTTTTAACTCAGTGTCTTAAGGCAAAGATTTCCTCCTTGAATTAATCAGGGAGTTGGAGTATGTCTTTGTTGCTCTGTTCAGTCCTTTATGTGATTAATTGCAGATTCTTCCTTTGACTATTGTAGCAATGCTTCACCCACTCCACTTTCTCTTTGATGTAATCTACCCTCACAAATGAGGTCATTTTGGTTTTTTTTAAGTCTATTGCCTGTCCAAAAATGCTCTGTCACATTTTCGTATACAAAAAAAAAGGTGGAAGCCACTGGAAGGTCTTTAGCCCCTACAATATATAGTGCTGAAGAGTATGCATAATTGAGACAAAATCAGTGTTTCAGTGTACAGGGAGGTTTCCTTTTTAATGCACTTTCGTAGGCAAACATGAACCTTGCAGTCCTCTCTAGCACACCACTTCTGAGCTCGAAGCAGTTCACCTCCTTGGAGAAGTTAAGCTGAAGATGCTCCCTGGAGCATCAGTTAGAGCATCCCACCTTCAAAGCAAATGTAAGTTCTCCAGATGGTAGCAGTTATCCTTGCCTGTGAAAATGGGATGTAGATTTATGGTCCTTGAACCACAGCAGATCACAGGAAATGTGTCTCATCCCTTAGTACTGTAGCTGTACAGCATGGACATCCTTAAGAGACTTCTGACTGGAGTTGGGGTTTAGCTCTTTTATACAGCAAACACATAATTTCTTTCCAAAAAGAGACCTTAGATGTGTGCCTAGAACAAATTTCCACATCCCTTCATCAGACTCTTCCACCCTCTCTCCTTTCTCTCTGCCCCTCCTTTCTCTTTAATAACAACAGAAACAATTTGCATGATAAACTAAACACAACTTAATTTCCTTGTACCTTATAGGAAGAAAATAATTTGCAAACTAAGTTAAGTAAATGAATAGTGTATGAACTGCTGCCATCTCTTGGTTATATTCATCACTCAAGTATTTTGGGCGTATTCATCTAAATCAAGAAGATTAAAGCATTTCTTAGTGTTACTTCCCCTTTCCCTTCACATTCAGCCTTGCAAACAGAAAGCAAAACATCATTTTGTTTTTTCTGACACTGTTCCTGAAATTGCCAGTTGCAAGCGTTAAGGTAATGTATAAAATTCTTCTTTCAATTTTTTTTTTTTTTTGGGTATGCTTAAGCTAAGTAATTTTTCTTATTTTTCTGGGGTTTAATTTTTGTTTTATTTTAATCTCTACCTTTGCCGATGTAGTGATTATTTTTCCAAGCATTCAGGTGTAATTTTTCTACTACAACAAAGCAAGTTAACTTTATTACATTAGCATTCTGCTAATGAAAGGCATGAGGACAAATGGAGGGAAGGGCAGTAGAAGTGAGGAATCACATCTGCCTAAGTGAAACAAAATACATCTCTGATATAATTATTTCCATGTTTGAAGACTAACATGCTAATTTTATGCCTTACACAGTTGTGTTCTCTGATTAGAACCCACTGAAGGTAGTGGTATAACCCCAGTGCATTTCAATTGGATGATTTCAGCTGGACATTGTCAGGTTTCTAGTAAAGTTGTCAGTGGAATGACATTGGTTTCTCCCATCCAATACTGTCCACCACAATTTCTGCACGTTTAATCAGCTCCTGCTGATTTCAGTAGGACATCAATTGACCTTTTCTAGGTCAATTGCAATGTGTGGACAGCTAAAATACCCTTTCTGAGCAGTCATTAGATGCTCTCTAAATGATAATACGGATGATGAATTGAAGCAAAATCCAGACAATTTCCCAGTGGCAGCCACAGAGGCAGGATTTTCACCTGTTCCTCACTTTTTGCCACTCCAGTTGATGTCTCACTTGCTCATGAACACATCTGCTTGCAGCCCTGCCTTGCCAGGTGCTGTGGCTGCACCACAGCCACTTACTCCAGACAGCAGCAGAGCCTGACCAGCAATTTGTACTGAGAGCACAAACAGAAGGTCTGAGAGCAGCTTAATTAAAGCACTCCTGCGTTGTGCCAAAGGTTACTCTAACACCCAGGCTATAATTAGCAGATCCTCTCGCTTTGCTGAGAGAAGGCTCATCCACAGTCTGTCTGTTGGAGCAGAAGCAATTAGGAAATCCCATCACTCTGATAAGCAGTTGCTTGTCATGTCCTACTAAAAACACCTCGTGGAACTGAGGCCTTACAAAAAAGTTTCTTTATCTGGAAGACCAGAAATTGCATCGTCTTTCCCCAGCTGGCAAGAGACACCCAGTCATAGCTGAAGATCTCTCTCCCATAGGATGCACACAACCCTGCAATTCTGGGCCAAATGACTCTTTTATCTTTCTTTTTTTATGTCATGACTAAATTATGTAATTATATCCAAACTCAGCTAACCCCCCTGGCATTAAGTTTGAAAGGACTTATAGAAAGTAACAAAAGTCACCCCATATAGCAGGTTTTGCTTCACTGGTTTTTATTCATGAGTTCGTTACGTGACAATTTACTGAAGCTGATTTTCTTCCTCACTGACGTGATTGAAGCAATATCACCCCAGAGAGTTCCTGTTTGCCTGTACACATCACTGCAACCCTCTCAGCTTCCTCCAAAGCAAGGGCAGAGCTCCACTGTGCTGGAAATTTGGCAGGGTGATGTCTGTTCTCATTTCATAATGGAGCCATTTTTTCTGCTCTTCTTTTGTCTTGCTAAAATTTCTTCCTGATGACTTGATTAAAGGATTTAAAAAAAAAAAAAAAAAGGCAAAAAAGCAGCATGGTAATTCTGATCTGGAAGAGCACAATAAATACCAGTAAAAGTGCTGTGAAGCAGTGCTTCACCCTCAGCGTGACTCAGAGATAGATAAATAAAGTGCTTTGGGCTGGGAGCTGAACTAGGCTGCTCTGATGAGCAGGTAATTGCCAGAGTGAGTATGACTGGAAGCATGAAAATGGGGTGAAAAGCCACTGTAGAAGTACAAGCAGGACCTTCAGTGCTAAGATCCGGTTACCTAAGCAGTGCTTTTCTCACACCACTTATTTACCACCTCCCAGAAGGAAGGATTTCTGCAGCTAATTTGTGGAACGACTTATCAGTAGGCTGTCTGCCTGAGGATGCAGAATTTGTAGTGATTATTGTAGCCTTTTCCTTCTCTGTGTCCTGCTCACAAGAGATTACATGGCATTGCTCAAAAAGCAGGGAAGTAGCCTTCATAACCAACAAAACATTTTTTTTGGCTTATATCTTAAATTTTTGGTTTTTTTACAAAACCAGGATGTTTAAACAATGCCCAACCCTCAGATGGATTCAGACTGACAGATTCCTTCAGGGTGTGGATACTTCCAAACTGCTCTTCCACTGTTTTTTTTTTCCTAACCTATCATTAGATTAATTGGAGGAAAATGGTAGGCCACTACCATTTCAAACTCAGACACATCCTGGTGGTTTCCAAACCTGCTCCAAAGACTCATCTTTCCTGCATAGCTGCTTTATCAGGTTATTGAGTGGGGTTACTGTCATGAGAGACCTCCACAGAACCCTGTATGATACTTTTTATTTTCTGGTATAATTTGCTTTCCTCTGAATGTGAATCTTTACACCAAAAAGACATGAGTAGTTTAATTTAGAATAGATGCCTTTTCTAAGGAAATATCCCAGCTCACGTAAACGCCACCATGCTCAAAGCAATAACTGGACTGAAGTTTTTGTGTCTGTGGTTTTTTAGGGCTCAGTGCAACCACTCCACACTCTCTGTGCTGAAATCAGGAGCAGGCTGGGAAAGGGCACAGCTTCGACAGCTCTTGCCTCACGTTCTGACTGCCTGGGAGGATAGACTGATGTAGAGATGTGAACAGGGTTTAGTCCTTACAGTCAGTGGGCAAATGAAGGATTCTGGTTTCTGAGGTGGCCAAGGGCTGAATTCACTTAAAAAAAAAAAAATCCAATTGAGAAAAATGTTTTATTTACTTTTTTAGTAGCTGGGAAAAAACCATTTCCCTAGATGATATTATAGTAATATTCAAATGTGATTCCCTGAGAAATATCCCAGCCAACACACTTAATTTTAAATTAGTTGAGTGGTTTTTTGGCTGAAAGGGATTTTACAAACAAGATCTACTTATGAGTCTTCAGGCTAAGGAAACATTCTAGTGAAGTTAATTAAGAATGGGATTCTTTACTAACTGTGTCTGCTGGTTAATATGATAATCAGGACCATGTTTCCAGCCACTGAGACTCTAATCAAACAACAAAAAAAAGGTAATAATCATCCTCATGCTTCACAGGCTTTTTTTTCTTGGAGGAACCTTCTGGCTGAAATGACAAATATTATTTATAGTGATGGTATTACTTGTCTCAAGATCTACAAACTGTTAATATGCTGGTGTTTTATGATTGAACGAGATTCAGAAGGGGAGAAACTCCGTCAAACTTTATCAGTAGAATCTTCTGATACCGGGAAATGGGCTTTTATTTTTCCTCTTTGTTGTAAATGTCTTCTAAAAGGCTGTCATAGAAAAAAATTAAAATTTGAACTCTTGACTAAAAAGAAATACAGTTCTGTTTTCTTAATAAGATGGCATTATTTTTAGTAAGACAATGTAACAGGTTGTTTTGGGGTTTGTTTGGTTTTCTCCAATGTCACTTCATTCTTGGAAAAAAAAAATCTGGTGTTACAAACAGCAGTGAGGAGTTTCCAATGTGTATGGAGAGCGTGTTGCGTAACACTCCTCAGCATTGCTGTCTTAGCAATTAATCAGCAAAGGGTGTCACTAAATGAGGATCAGCTTGGAAAAACGGGGGAGGAATCTTCTTGGCAGGAGCCTTTGGGAACAGTATTTTGGAGGAGACTTTGTAGCAATGTGGAAATTATTGCCCCCATTTATTGGCTGATACGAGTTCCTGGTGATGCCATGATGATTTTTGGCCTTTTCTTTTATATACCTTTTATATAGCTCTTATGTATCCTCAGTGCTCTTAGCATGCATCCTTGTAATTCCCTAAGCCCGATAATTTAGCATAGTCCTAGTATTCTGTTAAGACAAGAGGCCAAACATCCTGGAGGCCTCGCAGTTGGAGGCCGGAAAGCCCTACACTATCCTGAGAAACCAAGGTCCTCTCTAGAACACATCCTGTAAACTAAGATTAGACCCATCCAGGCAGGAATTCCTCAGGATGGGAGGGCATCAAGCTAATCATTCAAGCCTCTCATTGGGGAATCTTTGTTAGATATGCTAATTGGCAAGGTCTATAAAATGGTATATGCAATCTATCGCGTGTGTGCATTTTGGCACATTCCACCTTGGCACAGTGGTGCACCGTAAGGATCCTCATTAAACACCAGGGTAAAAACCCTTTCTCCCTTAGCCATGTCTGGCTCTTAATTCTTAAGATCAGGAAAAGGCACCACTGGCAGATGAACATGGGGTGTTGAACTCCAGGCAGCACTTCCAGGGTTTGCTTTGTGGCAATGGCTACTTAAAACAGTAATTTGCACTTCATGCAAGTGAAAATGCTCACAGGGTAAACAATTCCATCTTTCAGATTGGATGCCAAATTCTGTTCAAGAATGGGCCTTGATAACTGATAGACTCTCAAAGCTGAGCTTGTAACAAATCTTTTAAACTCCTTTGTTCTTCAAGAAAAAGAAAGCATTTTTAGCTTTTTGAAAATTATGACCAGAATTCACACAAGGAGTCCTCTATGTGCTTATAAAAGTCTCCTTTTAACTGTACACTTTACAGTACTCTTCAAAAAAACACTCATATATTCAAAGATGCCAAAATCAAAGGCTACCTAGTGTCCAGTTAATCCAACCAGCAGGTGTCTGGAGACAGCTGGTGGAGATTCTCTGCAGACATGATGTTAATGCTTTTTTGGACATCATCTAGTAAAAAAAGAGAAAAGGATAAAAAAGGAGCTTTAAAAATTATTATTATTATTATTATGTTTGTTTTATTGTTATTCTTATTATTAATGATTTTATTATTATTTTCCCAGGTGTTCAAGTCCTAGCTTCCCCATAATTTGTCCATGATTTTTCATTAATATGAATGAATAGAGCAAGATCTGAAAATGGCATCCAAACCCAGTTTCTCTGTTATCTATTTGTTTCTCAGGAGTAGAGGTGGTCTTTTTCTTCAAGTTTTGCAAAAGTGCATGTTGGTATGTTGCTATGCACAATGTGAAAATCAGAATATCAAAAGAGAGCCAATATAATAATTTATTTTTTGCATCTAGTTCAAACAATTCAAAAAGTAATGTTGTCTGCCTTCTGCATTATCATCATAATTAAAAAGGATAATTAGAAAAAGTATTATAGAGATGAAGCAAAAGTTCAAGTAAAACTAAGGATGGAAGGTAAATCTCCTCTCCCTGAAAACAGAACTTTGAAATTAGGAAAAAAAAAATAGGTCCAACAATCAAAGGGAAAATAATCATTGCTTTTAATTAATGAAAATGTTTAGATTAATAGGAAGGCAAAATAGATTCCTATGGATGATCATAATTTCTTTTTTGATAAGAGCTGCTGAATGTAATCCTCCTATATCATAACATACACTGAATGCTTGGAGACTTCGAGCAGCAAAGTATTGGTGAAAATAACCCAGGGTTTATTTTCCCCCGAAGTTCTTGTAACTGTATCAAAGGGCTGAGGAACCTTAAAAACTGCTGTAAATGCAGTAAGTGCTTCTGTTTTACAGATAAACACTAAGGCCACATGAAAGCTGTGGGCTAAGTCTTTGGGCACCCTCATAGAATGAGAGGAAGCAGCAGGCAGTGTGCTAAGCTTTCAGGTCAACATGGTATGAAAACACAGGGAAAAAAATAATCCAGTAATGAAAATGAGTGCATGTGGATGGGCAGGTCAGCCCTTCTGATGGAGCACTGCTGGCAGACTGACCACGGAGCTTTTCTCTGCAGCCACATCCAAGCTCAGATGGGCCCTGGCTCTGACCCTGGGCCAGGCTTAGCTAAATGTGGTGCCAAGGGAGATTCATAACCCAACTGCTGATTTTAGGACTTCAAGTGAGGAAAAAAAGCCTCTGGACTCATGAGGAGCCTCTCTCTTTTCCATTAAAGGAACATTTTTCAGAGTGTAAACATCATCTGGGTAAGTAACTGCTTTCTGTGGCTTTGAAAATTTCCTTCCTGAGCTGCGGATTATTTTGGGATCAAGTTGTCTTTCATCCTGTGACAGTCAGTAGTGCCAGGGCCTCTAGTCACTAATGGAACATCAATAATTAACCAAATGGTAGTCCTGCAAGTTCATCTATAGTGGAAAAAAGTATTATCTACACAAGCCAGTGCAGCAGCAGGGGAGAGCCTACTCCATGAACAGCCCACTGCAAGATTTTATGTAGGAAATCAGTGTCTCAGAGGCCAATTTCTCCACTCCTGTGACTCTGCAGCTGAAGTAGGATTTTTTTGGCTGTATGTTTATTATGGCTTCTTCTGGATCTCTTGAGCAAGCACTTTCCAGAGACACACATAGGTGCAGCTGTTCAGGGGATTGCAGCTCTCATCAAACAGCTTCACCTCACACATATAAGGACACAGAAGGAGTGGAAGAAGCCTCAGGTCTTTGGTCTAGACATGTAGTAGCTTCAGGGGAGCATGAAGGAGGATTACAGTGGTTTGGATCTCACACTCTGTGTGGGACTAGGCAGGTGTGGAATGTGGGAAAAAGTTATTTGCTGTGAAATATCTGGTGTAAATATGCCACATGGTGCACACCATCCAATTCTCCACAGTGCTGAGTCTCATCCACTCACCTGATGGAACATCAGGCACGAGTCACTTCAAGTGAGCAGTCTGCTTCAGAGGTTAAGGAAAGTTTCCAGCTTCAGCCAAAATCTCAAGAGCAGGACTCTGCCCTGGAACTGCCTCAGCCCCAGGAGGGGCCCTCAGCCTGGAGTGCAGCCCACAAGGAGAGATGATGGGGACGTGCTGCAGCCCAGAGCCTTCTGGTGTGGAGATAAAGGTTCAGCCCCTCACTGCAGGGAATCGAACAAGGATGTTCCTCTCATTCGGGCAGGGTTAATAGTCGAAGGTTTTCTCCCTGAAAGCACTCAGTGACACCACATTTAAATGTGCTGCATGCATTATTCATCTCTTTGCAGCAAGCAGCCAGAGCAGAGGCAGCTGTCAGTCCAATTGTTGTTTCAGAGCTCTGCTCTACAGCTGCCTCATGGGGGCACAAGAAGGAATGATGAGGTCCATGGGACCAGTGCCCACGCCCTCAGGCTGGGGAGCAATTATTTGCAAGCGTAGCTGTAGACCCAGAAACGTCACCAAGCTTTGTTTAGGGAAGGTTGGAGGAGGAATTTGTTTCAGAAAGGGAGGGTTTTCTTCTTGCATCTGTGTTGTTCCAAAGGCTGGCAGTCGTGACTCTCTTCTCAAGGGTTTTGCTACAGTCTTTCTCTTGCACCTTTGTCTCTCAGGGCTTCTCCATAAAAAGTATAAAACTCTCAAAACTTTGAGATTCCAGTTTATTTTCTCTGGAGTGTGTAGAGAAGGTCTGTTAAGGTCCAGTCACCAAAATGGCCTAAGATTACACTGTGAGACCCAACCTGCAATGCAGAGGTGGTGAGAAAACCTGCCCCTTAATTTTTTCACCTTTACTGCCGAGGTGCACACAGCACCTGGCACTGGGGTGGCTGCACCACAGTGCAAACAAGAAGGAAGACATCTTGAAATCCTCACACTGAGAAAAATACAACACAGATTTCCTTTACATCCCTCTTCCAGTACAGAAGATAAAGCCATATTCCCCAGTAGGAAAACAGGGAAAGGAAAAAGCTGAAGTTAAAACTGCAGATGAAATTTATCTCTTAGGCTAATGACTTGGTACATGATAGCTCTTTGATCTTACCAATTAGAAAACAATCTGACTTCAGTCTTTTCTTCTGGGTATTATGGCCAAGATCATACCAATACTCTAAACTAAAAGGATCTGTTTTAGCTCAAGTATTATTTATTCACATGCTTTATGATTCTGTTTCATGGAGAAATGTAGGGACAGCATCTCATTAACTGAAGGAAAATAAAGTTTTCTTTTTTAACACTGAGCTCTGCAATCAGGGGTAATGCTTAAAACACTGAATGTACCTAGAGATACAATGTGACAAAGAATCTTCTCATGCATTCAATGAGAGGTGACAGCATACAGATAAAATACTAATCCCTTGTTATCAGCTCTGGATACCACACTAAATGCAATTGTCAGAAATTCTCAGCAGAGGTTGACAGGACCAAGACAGAGTTCATGTAGGGTCACTGGAAATTCCTGCTTCATTTGCATAAGCACTTCAGCAAGAGTCCTGATTTTCAGAAAAAGTTTAAGCAATTAAATGTAGTCACATCTTAAGAGCAAGCAATTGTTTGAGGCCCAAATCCTCAAAAGTATTTGAACGCCAACAACTACTGATTTCCAGGAAAAGCGATCCAGCATCTCAGCTCAAATGTCCTGCTAGGTGGAGAAGTATAAATGTCTCTGAAGCCACAATGTCTGTCTCATCTGTATGTTAAGATGATGGCAGAGAATCAACAGCAAATTAGGAAAATACTTTATTTGAATTTTTAACCGTATTTTAACTCTCTACTCCTTCTGGCAAAGGATGATGAATTTTTTTTGTTCCCTCAAGGGATGACAATATCCTTAGAGGAAATTCATATTGGATTTTATAAGTATTTGGTATTCTTTGTTTACTCTCACAGTGTTCATCCATTAGCAGTGAATTACTGTGTTGTTAAACCAGAAAATAACTACAAATAACAATCAGTCTCTGCCTCAGGACACACAACTAGCTGAAGAGAATGATCTGAAAATGCTGCAGAGAGATGCTTGCCAAACCAGACTTAGTGTTTATGGCCAGAACAGATGCCTGCTAATTCAGGTGGGTACTTAAACTATTAAAGCAGATTATGGCTTCACACACCTCACTGAGTCACCTGCACTGTAGCCATTCCAGCCTAAATGGAGAAGGCTGCAGTGTCCCCTTGCACATTCTAGGCTAATAATTGTTAATTACACTGGCATCTGCCCAGGATTGAAAACTACACACTCCTCCAATGGAAAACTCATGACTCCTGGACTTGCAACATGTCATACCACAGCCTTGGTTGTTGAGGATACCCAAACCCCAGACCTTTGAATACTTATGTGCATATATAAATTCATATCCTGAGGTACAAAAAAAGTCAGAGCACTGAACCTGTTACAAGAGGTAGAATGATCTGGTGGTTGCACCCTGACTTGAAAAGCAGAGAAGTTCTGTTTTCTTCTTTTTTTTCTCAGCAACATGCATCCACTGTGATATGGCAAGCTGACAGAAACTTCCTAAGCTTCATTTTATTCACATGTAAATGAATCAGTAATGCTAATAATTCAGACTTTCCTTCATCAGTGCTGGCAGAAGCAGAGCCAAAAGAAGATATTTTAAAGGAACCTTCAGCAGAGACTGTGCATGGGGAAGGATAAGCATGGACAAGGAATGGAGCTGGATTTCCAGGGAACTGTTCAGAGCTCTATCATTGCTGGTTTGGGAACCAAAAAAACTGAGGACTCAGAAAGTTACCTTTATATTGGCATCTTGCTTCTAGGAACTGCATTTTCCCCCATTTCTTAACATCCATATCTTTTTTAGGTTATCAACTACCTACTGTTTTAATACTGTTAGTGATCCCAGTCAGGGACAGAGGCTAAAATGAGCAACAAAAACATGGGCCTTCATTTAGAGACATAATCTGTTTAATAAATATGACTGTAAAAGCAATAAACCATAGCAATTATACATTACGCTACATAGTATTTAACGAAAGGGAAAAAGAAGATGAAAAAGTACATCAAAAAATAATTTTAAAATTAGAAATAGTTCCAACACTATAAGAAAACTTTTTGATTGGCTTACTATAAAAATAAGTTGGCTAATGTTGGACTTCAGTGGGGACTATTATACAGTTGCAGCCAAAACTTTCCCATCTTTCTTAAAGCTGTAGTTGCAAACACAATAGCAAAGCCATACAAACTGCTGTGTTTCTACCTGTCTTCAGAGAAACTGCAGAAAGAGGCAGAGGACTCTGTACTGTGATAATCCTTTTAACTACTACGGGCCTAATGTCCTTGGTATCATTTTTGTTTTGCCAGCAAGTGTGTTGATTTAGGTTTGTGCCCACTTTGTGATGGAGAAATTCAAACCCACCACCACCAAATCCCTGCCCTGGGACTCTGGGCCACACTGACCATGCTGCTTTCTCCTGGTTTTGACTCAAGTTGCCATGTGCAATGTCTGCTGCACAAAACCCACCCATGTCAGCAATCAGGCTGCCTCCTACAAGTGCCTCACTGATTATCAGCTGGCCTCTACTTGCCTCCTCCTAACATAGTTAGGCAAGCGTACATTGGTCACAGCATTTCTCTCTTTACACTCCAAACCAAAGTCCTGGTGCTAGGTTTAATTACCTGAGTTGGGTTGGAAATCAACAGTTGTAATGACCATGGGTTAGGCTTCAGACAGATATCCAGTGTCTTTGGAGGACTTGTTCGAGGTGTGCTAATCCTGCTTTCTGCTGTTCCCTTGCACAGTCTATGTGAACATGTCCTACAGCCTCATTTCCACTTGCAGCGTAAGATACAAGCTTAAGTTATTGGTAAGAAATCAAATCTTGTGTGAGAGTGGTCCTGCAGTGCTGAGGCTCAAAATGCATGGCAACAGTCCCAGGCCAAAATCTCCCTTCTCTGCCCACAGTGGCAGGAGCTTGCAGATCTGCAACCAATGGGGGTGCCAAGAAAGCCACAGGAAAACTGTGCACAGACCTTTCCCTGCTCCCTATCCTATGGACAGGGTGTCTTTCAAAAAACTACCAGGCCTTTGGGTGACTCTGAAAAGGCAGAGAGCTCCTGGGACTTCCCCAGACAAATTCAGCCATCAGCACTACATGGAGCTGAGGGTGTCGCTTTCTCTCAGCCAGAACTGAAGGTGTAAGGCTGATACAAAGTACAGTGTGAGTTCTTGCTGACAATAACCTCCTGCCTGCAATGAATGCTTGTTCTGGTCTGTTCAGGGTTAGGAGGCACCGTTATCTTCCCATGGCTCTACCAGTGGGATGCCTTGGTGTGGGCAGGCTAAGGAAGGTGTCTAAGAAGGAGCTTGGCCTAGCAGTTGGCATCACCCAACCTCACACTCAGCCTCCTCGCAGTGTGGGGCACAGGCAGCAGCTGCAGCTAGAGGAATGAAGGGCAGAGTCCAAACAGAGACATAAACCACACTGACCAAGAATATTTTCAGTGCCTTTAAACTCCAGTGTGATTCTTTTTTTGTGTCCTATGGAAATCTGCTGGGGCGGCTACCCCTCCCGCAGCCCAAAGTGCTAAAAGAGCAGTTAAACCTAAAGCCAAGAACCCTAAACACTCCCTCCCACCTCCCACCGCCCCAGCCCTTCTCCCCCCACATCCCAGCCCACCCCTCTCCCTAAAGAAGAGACCCCCCCATGCATATTCTTGGCCTATATCATTATGAATTTCTACAAATTAGAGACAGATCAGAAAAAAGAGAGTGAAAGGGTGAGGGGAAGGGCCGCAGGAGTGAATAGTGGTACCAGTTCCTCTCCCCCCACCCCCCACTAAAATTGAACACCTGTACAATGCAGTTCCACTATGGTCTCAGTATAATGTCCACATGCACAGGCTTAAAGCTAAAAACCCTTTGTCATCTGAAGAATTAAAAAGTCCAAATGCAGTGAGCTCTCCTTTTTTAGATACAGATGTTGGTGTCCTCAATTCAACCATTTACATAGGTAGGGATTTCTTTTGTGCTCTGGGGCTCAGCAGCTGTGGAAATACTTCCTGTGGCAAAGAACAAAATAAAAGTCAGTAAATAACATGCATTATTTAGTCAGGGAAGATACTTGCAGGTATCAAATTGATGGCCTTTGGGATTCAGCTATTCCAGACTGACACATTCTTTCCAGAAATATTTTCTTGTCATTCAAACACTGAAGGTGATGTCCTGTTCTTTTGCTAATGAAGATGATTCACCCATGCTGAACAGTAGAGGGAAAGGCAGGAGCAGAGGGGCAGAGGGAAGGAGGGGTTGAGGTCCTCAGAGGAAATGTGTAACTCATTTGCAGTGATAAGGTGTTGGAAATTTCATAAATGACTTTAACCTTTGCATTTGCAGAAGAAGTGCCTAAATCACTCACATCCAGAAAACAGGAATGTGAAGTTTTGCTGCTAGAGTTTGGAGAGAAAATTAAATGATGCAGGGACATGAATTCAGATTCCTCCAAGGCAGGATCCCTGAATGTTAGTCAAAGGTGATGAAAAAAAAAAAAGGGTTTCTGAACATGCATACAAAAGAGGAACACCCAATTACAGTCTTGCTTTGTTTTCCCAAAAGAAAGAAAACTCATTAAAAAAGAAATTGCTGATTTCCAGAAACAGATGAGGTGGTTGTATAGGAGAGTGCCTTTGCACTTTCTATTCTGTTCACACCTAGGTCCAGACCTTTTCATTTTGTCAATGAGCTCTGATTCAGTTTTCTCATTCATCTCACTGACAGGACAGAAAAACACTCTTAGGAAGAACTTTGTAGGACTGATTCCTTTTAATACATAATTGAGTCTGTGTATCTCACACATTTAACTTTAGTGCTCATTAGTGCAGTGACAGGTGTGAACCAAGGAGCTGTAAAAGGCCAATTTCTGGTTCAACGCAGTGTCCAGTAGCACATCTGAAAAAGGTAGAGAATTCTGGCTGTTACAGAAAGCCAGAACTGCTATAGATGCACCAAATGAAAACCTGCCACCAAAATTTTCTTTTCACTTCTCTTATCCTGGAGCCTCCTAGGGTTTAAGTTTCCACCACCAGCAAGAGCAGTTTTGAAGGTACCTTGCATAGAGCTAGCAGTGACTGACCCTTGCCACTGCAGTCTGAGTGACCTGTGAAAACACGTTTTTCCCTGCTCTTGGAACAGCATGAACCACCACCACTGCATTCTTTTAGAAACGGGAAGCTCAAAGCCCAAGCCCACCCAAGTATAGAAAGTGAGTTCCTGACTTGAAATTGGGTGTTTCTCTCTTAGCATCTTACTGCAGTTTTGCCTTGGAGGTTTCTAGGGGGAAAAAAAAAACAAACCAAAACAAAAACACCAAACGTAAAAAATAATTGTTAAAGTTTAGGACCCACCGCTCTGGGTCTTGGCTTGAAATCTCTTGGTGATCCACAAGCTTTTTGGAAGTCCTCTGTCCAGACTACCTTGGTTGCATTTCCTTTCCTTGGGTTCTTGACTGTGGCCTGAGGTTGCTCTGCATGGGGAATACCACATGGGAAGGTTGGTCCCCTCTCTCCGTCCTGTGTTCTGCTAAGCAGGGCTGTCCAGGTCTGCTGATGAATAGCTGCTTAAAAGCTTTTAATAGCTAAAAAAATCTCCTTAGTGAACAGTTTAGGAGAGATAAGCACTGACTGCAGTGGAGCTTCCAGCTTAGACATCAGTTTCATCAAGAGTCTTTCTTCTTTTTCCTCCCAGGTTGTTTCACAGGCCACAATCTTAGCACATCACACTCCCCCCGTTAATTGCCCTTTTCCTTGTTCCCTCTCTACAGTAGCTGTGACTCCAAGCCTGCTTTAACAGACACTCCAATAGATTTTGGGGACACCCTCAGGTGAGATCTAAGGTTTGTTTAAGCTGATGAAACTGTGCAAGTAAGGAATCTCAGTTGCAACTGTGCTTCACTCCTGCCTAAGTCACAGAATCACAGAACAGTTGGGGCTGGAAGGGACCTCTGGAGAACATCTAGTCCAACCCCCCTGCTAAAACAATTTCACCCAGAGCAGGTTGCACAGGATCGTGTCCAGAAGAGTTTTGACTATCTCCAGAGAAGGACATTCCACAATATCCCTGGGCAGCCTTTTCTCTAAATTCCTCTAAAATAGGTGCATGTCCCTATTTGCAGGGGTACCTCCAGTTTGGACCTGCAGAATTGTCACCTCATGGGTGAAGCTGAGCAATGCATAAGCAATCCTGGCTTTAGAACATGTCTCCAGACTGAAACCTCCCTGCTCTGTCCCAACACTTCTACTGTAGCCAGGGTAACAGAAAACGTAAGCATGAGCAAATGTGTGGCTGATACCAGAATGTACTGTCCAAATCTATTCACTTTAGGTCCTAGAAAAGCCTGCTTTTGGAAATGCTCAAACACAGAGACCTGTGGGAGAAGTCGGCCTGAGGATAAAACCAGCTGTCCAGTACTGAGATCCTAGGTTTTGCTTGGTTTATTTGGGAATCAGCCAGACTAGCATTGCTGCTGGCAACAAGGTCTGGCACAGCACAAAGATCCCAGCAGTCAAAACATCAAGAGATATTTAGCTTTTAGTCTTTACTTACCGAATCACCTGCTCACCTCCATGTTCCAGGTGAGGGTGGCTGAAGTTCTTCTGGATATGGGGCTTAGCCCCACAACTATATCAGCCCCAGCAAAATAAATTATATTGCCAGCAGGATTTTTTTGAGAAGGGGAAGGGATCTACGTAGAGCAACTAGGAGAGAGAAAAAGCCTAAAGTTGTTCCCCTCCCTTTCATCACACGGCAGTGAGGGAGAGGGAAGAGTTAGAAGGTTTCCTGTAGCAAAACTAATGTTGCAGCAGAAGAGGATGGGAGGAGGATTGTGCAGGAATATGGGAAGAGGGGAGGCTGAGAAAAAGGTTAGCCAATTATAAGTCAGAGTCTGACCAGCTGCAGGATGCTGCAAGTTATTTACCTATGGGGTGGACTTCCAACTTCTCATCTACTAGTTGCTCAGGGCTCATCAGCTCACTTTGAGGGACATTAGGTATGCTTTCCCTCTGACTGACTGGACTGACCATCTCTTGATCTTTTTCATTCTGCATCTGTGCATATATATTAAGGCCAGGAATCTTCCTAAAACATTAACAGAAACCATCATTGTGTGGTACTCTGGCAGATGATGTAGTATCAGCTTTTACAAATGAAAAAACAACTCCCTCAGAAAAAAAAAAAACCCGGTGAAACAGAGCCCAAACACCTCAGTGAAAGGCAGCAATGGAGAGAAGGAAATGGCTCAGGGAAAGTCATACCTTTTGAACTTGTAGATGACAAACACAGCTAGTCCCACAAAAACGACAGAGAGGAGCATCAGCATGGCCGAACCACTGTGACTGGGAGTGAGGTCCACCAGGGGAGCTGCAAGAGAGGAGAAGGTAAAAGCCAGCCCCAGCCTGAAGTGAAAGCTGCTCCCTCCAGAAATGCAGTTCATTTTCCCCTCTTACTGCACTTGTAGCATGTCTACACATCTCCAGGGCTTTTCCCCTTTCTAATCCACCTGGGAAGAAACCCAGGTTCAGATCCCTTGTGGTCCTCAACATACCCCTTGATGGGACATTCCACAGCTTTCTCCTTAAAGACCTTTCTTTCAGATTCAAGAAAACAAAACAAAACACACCAAAACCAATCTTAATTAGACAAAGAGCCTCTCTCTATTTCTCCTCAGAGTTTTGCTCACCATTTTGCTGTAACTCCTCCCAAAATAAGGCCACCCAACCCATACAGAAGCATGGATTTCCCAGAAATACAAAGTGAATTGTATTAAACAGAGTTTCCATCCCTCTCACACACAGGAAGGCAGTGAGCATCCAAGCAGCTTCACATGTAGGTGCAGAGGAGTCAGTTGTTCATGCAGACACCGATTCACTGTACTGCAGACAGACACAGAGCTCCATTACAGGGACCAAACACATCCTCACACACAGAATGTGGCCCAGGTAGTGCCCTCCTCTGCAAGGCAGTCAAAGTTAACTTGAACTGCTGCCAAACACATCCTCCCCCTATTGCATCTCTTCACATGCACTGAACAGACCCCTCCTAAACCAGAGCCAGAAGACACAAGGAAACAGGCACACACACAAAGGCACACACATCACATGCATGTGTTTCCAGCTTCACAGCCAGACTGATAAAGCCAAAATTTACAAAGAGAAGAGAGAAACCTTCCCCTTCCCACATCAAGCAGGCACCAGAATGAAATAATCCATTACTATGAATTCCTCACACATCTCCACTCTGTCCCCTCTCCGTCTGTGTTTTGTGGGTCTCTGCAGTTCTGTGGGATGACAAAGTGGCTCTCCAGCCTATTCAGATTCAGCATCACTCAATGTTCTTGCTCTAATGCTGCACTGAGAGCCTAGTAATAAACAGCTATTTAACTGCTTTGTGAGAAATATTGGCATATTTTCCTCTGCCTTAGAGCTGAAGTTGTTGTCTGGACATTGGTTTGTTTTTTATCTCATGAGAAGAAGGAATGAACATGATGAATGAATTGCAATCTGTTGTCTATAATTGCTATAAATTAATCCTTCCTCCAGTATGGTCTGAACAAAAAAGACAGAAGTCTGAAATGAGCTGAGGCCAACGCCTGTCATTCTTCTGTGCTCCAGGGAATGCACACGCTCACACACAACACACACACACAGAGGCTCATTTCTACAGGTTCTGCTTGAATATCCTCTCCAGCCTACTTCAGACACTTGCACTTTTGCTCCCTGCAGCTCCTCTGCTGCAGAAAATGCTGCTGTGCATGGCCAGGCACACACAGGGGTGGAACATACATGTGCACTGAGGCACAGCAACATAAATGTAGGTGTACATATATATGTGTGTACACTTCCAAAAACACATGCGCTGAGCTTTGTGGTTCAGCCAACTACAGCCCGTAACTGCCAGAATCCAACACAAAATCACAGTGAAAAGGCTGGAAAAGAAGGGATAACATAGCCCAGAGCAGCACCTTTGGGCATGTGCATCCCCTGGGACTGTGCTTTCTAAGGGTTGCTTCTGGTGCTGTCCTGCGTTCCACGCTTCCCTGCTTCATTTTACTTAATTTTTTATAAAAGCTTGGATTTCCAAAGGACAGTTCTTCTTATTTCTTAACAACCAAAACAGTAGCTTTCAGCAGAGAAATAAGTCTCTCATCGCTTTTTGTCAAATTTTAAACGATTCACAAGTTTCGATATCATGAAATTGGGCCTTTTACTCAGAGAACAGTCATCACCTCTGCAGCTTGTTAAGGAGTCATAATCCCTCAAAGACCTCACAGTGGCTGCTCTCTGGGTTTGGAAATACATAGTTTGGCCATCCAAGCTCATTTTGCATTCATACTGAATCCTGTTTCTGCAAGAGACAAAATCCTACAGTGTTCCTATAGGACACTGTGAGTCCAGTTACAGCAATCACTCACCAGTGGCTTTGAGAGAGTACAACAAAGCCTACCTTGCAGAACAAAGGAGTGTTTGCATATCTCATGGACAAAATGCACTCCTTCTTGGTGTCTGTGTGTAAATACAAA
This sequence comes from Corvus hawaiiensis, assembly GCF_020740725.1. NCBI lineage: Eukaryota > Metazoa > Chordata > Aves > Passeriformes > Corvidae > Corvus > Corvus hawaiiensis. The sequence continues at coordinate 11,199,387 of NC_063220.1, read as the reverse complement.
TAAAAACGTGCATTTTTGGTAAAAATTATGAGCAATTGCACATAACTCCATTTTTGAAGCTCACATTATATACTTTTGGTTCTAACTTGTCCAAAAATAAGAATCTGGTCATCTGTTCCACAGCTAATGGAAGGCAGAAACATACAGCAATATTCCCCGGACAGATATTAGAAAGTTCTGCTTAGAAAAATGAAATATTGGAAACCTCAGGCCTTTCTTTTGGGGGGATTTAAGTGCAGTTACATTACACCCTTTCTTGCTAGTCTCTTTTGCCTTACTGCTTACAAGGCAGCACATGGACTGACACCAGGCTGGGCCACCCATTCATCCCACAAAAAGCTTTTAGGAGAGCAGTTTGCTGGTACAAATGAACTGAAGGTTTAAGATTGCAGGTTATCAAAAGAAGCTGATACCAAATGATCAGAATTATCAGCAGTGCCTGGGGACAATGAACTCCTAAGAGTGTGGATTGGTTTGCCCCATCTCTTGTAATAGTTAAATAGGACCTGTGCTGTGAAATGAGGTTTTAGCATGCAGAATAGACAGAGACATAAGTAATTAAATATCAGTACTCTGGAGATTACTTATTTTGAGATAGGATTAGTTAAAGTCCAAACTGCCTGATCTTATTTTTGTGCATGTGTATATTGATTCTAGTCTTTCAGACTGCTGAACAACTTTTGAGCAGTGTTTAGTTGCTTCGAATATTTGTTGACTCTAGAATATCTGAACATATCCAAGGCTAGCAGGTAACTTTTGCACTGTGTGACCCAGGCTGAAAATGCCATTGGTGCTGCTTAGCTGTTGAATATTTCAGAGCTAACCAAGAAATACACACTTCCACTGCTATTTATACCACATTTCAAAAAAAACAGTCAATTTTTGCACCTAAGAAAACAAAAGGATTAGCTGTAGATGCAAAAGCCACTATATCTTTTTGGCATGATATAGAAAGGGGAGGTAGAGCAGATATTGTAAGGTCTGATCATACACTGGGTTGTTATTGTGATATAAAAATAAGAAATGTTTAAAATACAGCTGTTAGCACACTACTACCATCAATATATTGCTTGCTGTGCTACAGAGCAACACAGAAGGCATACACAGAAAGAGGATACTCACCTGCTGTTAAGTGGGCAGCATGGACAAGGATTCGAACTCCTGGCTTCAACTCAAAATGGACCAGGTTTTGGTTCAGTTTCTGGATCAGCGTTTCTGAAATCTGGGAAGGAAAAAAACCCCAAACAAACAAAAAAAAAGAGGAAATAAGAAACACATTTGTTTCTTGATCATTGGTTTAGATTGCCAATAGGTGGGTAGGAAATGGAGCTGCAGGCAAAGCAAAGATTTTTGCAGCCTTTCCGAGCACAGATTCCTATCACCTTACAATGAAGGAATTTGGATAGAATTATTTGTGCATGGTTAGCACTGACTGAGCAAAACGGTGCCCTGTCACACCTCTGTGGGAGCAGCCCAGCATCAAAAGGGAATTGAGCCCCAAAAGAATGTTCCACCCACATGTGAAAGTGTCCACAGGACCAGCCAGCAGCAGCACATCAGTGAACTCATTCACTGTTCAAGGGAAAAGAAACATTTCATTTGTTAATGTACATTTGCATGTAATAAACAACTTCTTGCTCGTTGAGTGGCCAGTTCCATGAGCTTAGAGGATGTTCATAACATGTGATATACCTGAATAAAAATGAATGGTTTAGATCCTTGACACAGCTTGCAGTTAATTTTCAAGTTCTAAAAGCAAATTTCATTTCATCCAGCTCTGAGTTTCAAGACAGCTGCTCCCTAATCCTTAAATATGTACCAGAACCAGCTCAAATCTGGAAGTGTTTACTGACTACAGAATGTGGCTTAAACAAAATGCATGTTCCATCTCTTCTCATGGGTTACATGCATAACCCACTCTCTTCCATGGGGGAGACATTCCACAGAGCTTTCAGATCACCAGATTATCTTGCCATAACTCTGATGACATCAGTAGACCTCTAACAGAAATGAAGCAGATTACTCCTCCTTTCAGGACACAACAGAAAAGATGAGCATTTGCTGAAATAAGACCCCATTAAAACTGTATTTGTACAGTAAAGAAGCCAAACTGTAGTCCAATCTGTTGGCAAACATGCCTTTTTTTTTAAGTCAGTTCGTTGCAATATGCACAGATCCATTTTTTCCACATCACACTTCATTACATGCAAGAAGTTCCAGGCATGTTGCCATTAAAAACAAAAAATCCAGCTAGATTAATCAAGGAATGGAAGCCTATGGACATGGCGTTGATAGTTTGTTGTGTGTCTTTTGTATGTTCATTTGCCTGATGTTTCATGTATTGAACATTTTCTTACAGCGGAGATCAATTTTCCAATTGAACAGTCACAGTTCTCCAGGCTGGCTTATTAGGGAGAGGTGATTGGAAAAGTGTAAACACAACATCCCCTATAACCCTTAATATGCAGCTGCTGAAAATGTGTTTTTATAGCCATACCAGGATCAAGAGGAATTGTATTCTAGTGCCCACCACTTAATTTAATTTGTTTTAAATAAATCCTTATTCGTTCTCGAAGATTAATGTAAAATTGTCAGAAAAAAAGAACATTCCAATAATTTTACACCATCTTTTTCATGTTCTTCACTTTTGTCTGGTTGAGCTATTTCAGTAAATTCTACCCAGATATGATTAGATGTTCCTTGGCTATCATTCGTCACAGTATGAGATTTATCTGCCTCTTTTTTTTTTTTTTTTTAACATTCTTAATGGCTCTTTCAATACTCTTGGCTCATACACTTAATTTCTGGCTGCTGATCACTTGAATAGGTGCCTTTGGTCCAATATCAATTTGGCAATAACTCTTACAGGCATTTTATTTATATTTTTAAATATATCTCTTTAAAGTTACAATTTATTTCATGGGTGCCAGAATGAGCAGTAAATATATTTCTTCCAATAGCAAGAAAAAATACCACCTGCATTCAAACAGCCATCTGTTGAGCTCAGAGCAGCAGGGATGGTGACACAAAGATGTGCAGTACATGAAGAATGCCTGGGAAGCAAATTATAGCCCTCTTAAAGGATTTGAGCATATTAATAACCAAGATTGACAACTATAAAAAGTTTCTCATCTCTAAAACTGGAGAAACAGATGCAGACTGATATGCTGTAAACCAGGTACATTAATGGCTCAGGGAACTAATGGGAAAAATATCCTGGCTGTATCCAGTCCTGAACAAAACTTAACAGCTCTCTTCCACAACCCTGTAGGAATTTTCCTTTCTGCTCTGATGCTGCTGGGCAGCTGAGCCTCTGGAAAAAAAAAAAAAAAAGAGAAATAAAAAAGCAAATACAAGACAGCAAACTAAAGAAAATAGCCAACCACGTTGTACCATTCCTCTTCAATGCACTGTGATAGCTGCACAAAATGGCAGGGAAACAGCAGATGTAAAAAACATACATGATGCCTTCTATACAAACAGAGGGTTAGTGTGATACATAACTGAGTCTGCAGCTAGCAAATGTTGCTGTGTAGTACTGGAGAATGGCTTCCTCAAGGATTTGGGCAAGAAATGGAAGAATGGGAGAATCTGGAGAAAGTCAGCATGAGAAGGTACAAGAGACTTGGTTGGGCACTAGTGACTTGAAAGGACAGTGAGCTCTCCCCTGGCCTGCCTGAGGGCTCCTGTGGCACTGAGTGAAGAGGCAAAACAGCAGCTGAGGGGTGCTGTGGCTGCCTCCCAGCAGGCAAGATGTGTGTGAGAGAGACATCAACAAGTATTCCTCTCTGGAGGGCCCATGGAAAGGAAAAACAAGAAGGAGAGAGGCAGTAAGGGTAAGTAGTTAGGAAAAGGAAGAACGAGAGAAAGAAGGAGTCACAACAGAAATTTATTATTACTGCATTGCATTTTTACTTGGTTATGAATGAGGACTTGATTGTACAACATCCTGTACAAATTCATCTCAGACTAAAATCATTTGTGCCTGAGACCATCAGTGTCTCAGCAGAGGCTTGAAACAGCCGTAACTGTTCCGAGACTACACACAAAGTGTCAAAACTGGCAGCAGAACTGTTCATTCTGCTCAGAGTATAAAGCATATTTCCTTGGCTCGATTAATACATGTTCTCTCAGTGGCTTTTTGTGTACAGTTTTTTGGGGGTTTTTTTTTGCCTCAGTCTTTGTGGAATCTGAACAAGTGAAAAAAGTGAGTAACAGCCCAAGATCTTCAAAAGTGCCAGAAGTTCTAATGAGAATCAAACATCTGCCTTCCTCGGGCAGCTCTGGAGATTCCTGACACACACTTCTGAGGGAAGAACAGATGCATTCAGACATGTTTTTAAAATGTTTGCTTGTTTGGTACAATATTTTCATTTTTCTTTATGTGGAAAACAAGATTCTTTTCAAAACAGACATACAGAGTGAAAATGCATTTCTGTACCCCTAAAAATTATCTGAAATAGAAACATACATAATGGCTTACAAAAGCCAGTATTTGAGGTCAGTGAGCAGCTTACATAAACCTCAAGGGCCAAATTCACTTTGGGATTGGACACTGCTCTCTAAAGCTGGACCTGGCAATGTTTGTGGTCCTCACATGGTCCCAACGGGACCTGAAAGGTCAGTCAGGACATTTGCTTTGAGATTGAAGAAGATATTCTCCTGCCTTTCTTACTCTATCAAGTCTATTTCTAGCTCAGTTATCAGACTTTAATCTAGGAGTGGTTCTGACTTGTATAATTTGTTTACAATAAAGTGTCTTTGAAGTAAATTTCCACAAAATGGCTGATCTCAGTTCAATAAAAAGATTTCAATGGTAAACATTTCGGGGTTTGTTCTTCCCTTTATTTCTGCACTCCAGTAATACCATGGATGCATTTTGGTTTAAAAAGCAGAAAAGGAAACATCAAAGTACTTTGACCTGTTTCAAAAATACCAATGTGACTCCAGTTGAACAGCCAGACCTTCAGCTAGGGAACAGGTTGGCCTCAGGCCTCTCCCTCTTCATCTCTCCCTCCTGGAGATGCAACTAACTCAGCTGAAGACAAAACTTCTTAGAATAGCAACCTCCTAATTTATAGTCTTCAAGAGTCTCTCTTGTGAAAATAATTAGCTTTCAGAATTAGTTTTGGTCTTTAACTGAGCCTCATTGACTTTATCTGCTTCATTTGCAGAATTAAGCATGATGTGCAAAAATAATTCAGTAATAGGAACTATTCTTCATATATCATTTTTCATCAAAGGACACATAATGAATAATAATAACAGACAATTTGTGAATGGAAAAAAAAGAGATTCCAATTTAAAAATGGAACAAAACAAAAATTAATTTGGCTTCTCTTAGCATTTTGTCAGATTTAGGACTTTAAAAGAACCATATGCACCAAGAAGCAGAATTATCACTGAGAAAGGCATTTTCCCATGCCTCTACTGACTTTTGAAACCCCTGGTGTAAATTAGTCTAGATTAATTGAATGCGATTCAACTGTGCCAGTATGCACTAGCTAAGAATCTTGATTATTTTATAGATACTGTGTAAAGATCTCAACTAATGAGTGCTACACTTCTATTCAATTCATTGAGCAAATCAATAAACAACTAAGGAAAGAATTATGCACATTGATTTGGGGGGAAGCAACTTGAACCAGCATTGGGAAAGTGCAGCTGGAGTCAGGGCCAATGTGGATTACTTTAAACTGTGCCACTTGCTCTGGATAAACTTGGACACTTCACATGGGGCCTCTAAAGCTCGTTTGCCTTAGCACTGGAAAGAGCACAGTCTTATTGACTTACTGACTCCAGCAGGAATTTCTTCAAATCTTTAATGAAAGATGCTAAATTCAAGCTGCTGTTGAGGATCCAGGGACACTGTGAGAGCATGAGGCAGAGGATATTTCTGTGGTTACTCTGGGACAAGAATGGACCAGGAGATATGAACCCAAAGAGAACCTGCACATAAAAGCCAGGATCCATTTTTGATGAACAAAGGCAACCAAAAACAGTCTTGAGAATCAAGGGCTGCTCTGTACACTGAGCAAAAGATGAGAGGGAGAGAGGGCTGATAGTCATGTGGCAGGAGTTAAAGGTATTAAGAGACACACACAGCCTCTCCTACAGCACACAAGCAGCTATCAGGAAAAGCTGGCTAAGGAAAAAAAAGCCCCTGGTACAAGGTCTTTTGGCTCATATTATTCCATTCTCTCCTCACCTGCCTTTACTTCTTAATATTGGCCCAACCTCCCCTAAGTACCCAGTGCAAGACTTCATCATCATTCAAAGGTACAGATATTAAAAAAACCTCTCCTAGTAAACATCAGATGATTTACCCCATATATCAACCTCTTCCTGGAATTTAATTTCCAGGACTGATTGTCACAATTTTCTGTAAGATTTGAAGGCTTTCGCTGTCATAATCTTGTTGCTAAAAATATTGTAGTGATGGACACACCTGAAATACATTCAGAGAAAAGAAAAGTACTGAAAGCAAACGTGCTGAAACACCAAAGCTTAGGAGGATGGGTGAAAGAAAACCCCAAACTATAAAGTAAGATAGAAGCTCCATCAGCTACAAAGAAGCAGATGTAAAACTAAATCTGCTTTAAGGAAAGAATCCCAAGAGAGATATATGCCTACAGGCTTCCTGAATGTCACTCACAATGGTTTTAAATTCACAAGAGGTATTTAATCTCTGCAGTTCATCACTGTCCATTTGATATTCAGTCATCCATGTCATTTCCCATCTCTTTGGCTGGATACAGATACTGGCCACAGCTGCAAAGTGTTGAGTACAGTTGGCTACCAACCAGCTGATGTTACTGTTTACCAAAGTCTCCATCCTGCTATGTTGCTGAGAGCTCTTCTCAGAGAAAAGATTAAGGACCTCAAATGCCATTACCTATTTGTTCCTACCCCTGTTTTGCATTATTTTACAGTAATTTTGAATAGGCCAGTGAAAAGCACGCAAATGTAGAACTAAACAGAAATTCAGGATAACACTGAAACCTTTACTTGATATGAAAACATCACTTCAGAATTCAGAATGTACCTTCTGCTTCCATTTAATTTGCCTCAAAGAAGATGCATTTGTTATGCTTGACACTAGCAAACAACCTGGAAAGAAGATAATTTGTTAAATGCATAAATAAAAAGATAACCCCTCAGAATTCTCCTATTGAGTAAAACCATACACTGAAGTAAACTGAGCAAGTGTAACTGCCCTCTACTGAATTTTAAGTAGAATATTTTCCTACTGAGCATTCCTTTTGAACTGGATTTGTGCTAAAAATAACTCATTTTCTTGAAATGTTACTAATTAGAGATTTGCCTTTCACTGAAGAGAAAGAATTTTGTGCTTTTGAAGTGGCAGATCTGAATTCTGCAACCATCAAATTCACCAAGTCCATCCATGAAGATGGCGTTACAACTGCATTCCAGGCCAAGTGGCCAGTGGCAATTCTGTGTGCCTGTTTTTGCAAGATTTGGGATATTTCAGTGTTGTTGCACTCATAGCATGCAAATCAAAGACCAGTGTTTGACAACTGCCAATTATTTCTACATTTTTAAACAGGTTGGTAGTCTGTTCTCAGCTACTGTTAAATGAAGCAGAGCAATCAAGTGCCCCAAATTTAAAAAAAAAACAAAAAAGGAAAATCACAATACTTTGGTCATAAAAGGTTTTATGAATGTGTTTTGGGATTCTGCAGGATAAAAAGGCCTTTTGATTTTTCAGGAAACAGTGAAGAATAACTTTGCACTGACTAAAGTGGAGTGGATCAAGCACTTTTCTTGTAGTTATGTATTAGGTGGAATTGTCCTATGTTGCACATGGAGAAAACTTCCCCAGACTCACATATAGCAGCTTTTTTCAGCTGTCAACAGCAGTCAGACTTTTCAAAGATACTTTAGTCTCCCATGGAAAATATTAGGAATGAAGAGTTCATATTTCTAAATGCAAACAGATATGACAATAACTGATTCAATGTATACAGGAAAAAAAATAATTTGGGACACTTGTATGAAAGCGATACATCAAGTCAGGTGGAAAATGACATTTAGCATCTAACCACAGTCTCAAAGAGAGCATGAGACACAAATGCACTGCCCTAATGGAAAACTGCATGGAAATGTACATTTGTCAAGTGAGGTACTACTGCAGTCCTACTACTACTGTATCCAAAAATTCATGGCCTACTGTGTTCAGACTCATAAAATATGAGGAGCACAAAGGAGTGTTACTGACTTTGACAAATGGGAAACCAAGACCTGGATTTTCAAGGGACAGTGGACATCTAAGTGCCTCTGAAGTCAATGGGAGTTATGTACCTAGAGACCACAGAGTGACTGGACAGAGAGACCTAAAAGTATGTTTACAAAGCCAAATGAATATGTATCAGATAAAAACAGAACAGCTTAATCCACCTCAAGTGGAAAGAGCAAAATGTAAGCCTCCCATGGTTATTAAATATGAATGAGATTAACTGGTAAATGTGAAGGTCCATGAAACCACATACCCCCCTCACTGTTACCCATGGCAGAACAGTGGTCTAGCTCAGGTGATGAAGAAAGGAATCTCTCTAATAAAGTGCTTCCTTAAGGAACCTTATTCCATTGCGGTACTTGTGAAAACTATTCCCATTTTATTCCTGGTATACTTTGAAGTTTCTCTTCTAAATTAGAAAAAATAATTCAGAACTGTAACTCCTTTGGGTGTTCACCTGTGAACTGGCAAACTCACATGCGTGCCTTTGAACAGCTTGTTCCTTGCCCATGAGCACAAAACAGACTTCTACCAGAAAAGAGCACTATGCATCAGAAGTACCCCAGAAGCAACTTAAGCAGTAGCCATCAAAAACATCTGCTTCCAGTACTCACACCGGTGACTTCAAGCACGGGGAGAGGCTGTTGAAAGAGCTCTGAAACACTTTGGGAAAGGCACAGTGAAGGATCACAGCCAAAATGGATGACAAAACAGGAGCAGTATCAAAATACGTGTCAGAGCAGAGGGCAGAGACACCTTTTGTGGTCCTTGGACAGTTCTCACTGAAAGCAACACCATTTTCTACTAGAGTTACTAGGAAGGGGAATGCAGGACCCAGAGACCAGAAAGAAAAACATTCTGGCCATCCTGAAGGGAGCAGGGAAGATACTTTGCCACAGGAAAGAGCTGGCTGCAAATAGTTTCTCTCTCCTCCAAAGGTTACTATTTGGACCCTGCAGGATGCCAGAAATGTTGATGGAATTACACTGAAAATGACATTTCTTGTCCATAAAAAGGGCCATGAGAGCACTGCCAGGGCTTCCTTTCTCCACAGCCACAAAGACTTTGGTTTTACAGGAGAGAAAAAGAGAGGCATAAACAGAGGGAGAAAGAGTAAGCTGCTGAGTTCCGGAGGGGAGCTGGGTCAGATGTAAATTTGAAAGTTTATGGACTGGCTTCCTTGCCAATTTGTGAAGGAAGCGAGAAGAAGGGGAAATGAAGGAGAAAAGGAAGGAAAGATTTTGCAGAGCAGTAAGTCTCCATATTTTTTGTTTATTACATGGGTGATGAAAATTGCAGAAGAAAGTCATTTGTCAAAAGGAAAGATGACAGCTAGGAATGCTGAGCAAGGGAAAGCTTAAGAATATGGGTGACTTGGAGGTTTGAGGCTCACTGCTAAGTTAACATGGCTTGAGCCATGGACATGGGGTATGGAGAGGCCTGAGGGAGTGGTGCTTCCCTCAGGACCAGTTATCTTTGCCTCTGAAATCCAAACTAAGAGGCTGAGAGACAGCAAAGGAGGCACAAGAGGACATTGTTCAGTGGGGCACATGGCAGTGTTAGGTTATCAATTGAAGTTGATGGCATTAGAGATCTTTTCCAACCTTAACAATTGTATAATTCTACGACATTTCAGGATTTTTGCCCAGCACAGTGTTTTTATCTTTTAGTTACAATCCTGCTAGGCCCATCTGGTTGGTAGGACCTTTTGGATTTGCAGGGAGACACAGTCCTTTAATCATCATAACTTGCTTTAACTGTTCACAAACAATCCACAGTAGCTCAGCCCCACTTCCAGCACCATCAAGAGGGCAGACAGATTGTCCAGCCCCATCCCCGTGCCTTAACTTAACGAAGTTCTGAACTGCCTGGGTTTACCACCCAGCTCTGTCCTCCAGTGCTTTCTAGGCTCTTGACAGTGTCATAAGCTTTGCTTTATGAAGCTACTCCACAGTTCCTGTTGGCAGGAATCATCCCCTAAATCCTTCCTGGTTTCTTCCTGCTTCCATGAAGTAAACGGGACTTCCAAGGGAGAGACACGACATCATACAGATTTATGCCAAATTAACATTACTTATGGACCACAAGTGGGCATCTAAACTTGTAAACAAAGCTCCAAAGCCTGTTTCCAGTGTTGGAGAAAAATAAAACCACCACCAAGAAAACTGCCCAAACCAACCAACTAACCAACCAACCACCAAAGCAAACAAAAACACAAACCCCACCTCAAAGAGGATGTAACATGTGTAACATGTACCCCAGTGAATCAGATGCATTTCTACCATAATTATCAGTTCTAACCATATACAAATCCCATATACATACATAGATATATCTCTCTCATATATATATACACACACACAGAAATGCATAAACAAACACTTCTCCAAGTAATGGACACAATACCTGCTCTAGGTTTGCTGCTGTTCTTTTTTTCTCTCCTGTGGCATCTTGATATGGTAAAATGAAGAGTTCAGCAGATGTGGGCAGGCCAGGGAGCACTGCGACCAGAACATGCTTGCTGGAAATACCTGTAGCCTGGTACACAGACAAACAATGGAGACAGAAACAGTGTGGATGGCACTGAGTGCTGAGAGCTTCTTTGTTAAGGCATCACAGTACTTACACCATGTAGGGTATATCTCGTACGTCTCGTTGGCTGAAATTTTTAAGTTAGGACTTTAATATCCCTAATTTTGACATATTGGACAAAATTCAGAAAAAATGTACCCTACAGGCATTACTACCAGGGTCACCTCTGGTCTTGCATTTCAGTTGATGCTACCATGACACTACACAACCAGACTGTGAAGTTACTATCCAGAAAAGGACTTAGTTTGGCCCTCAGGAAGTTCTGTTAGCCAAAGGAAGAAGAAACATAATTTGACGAATCTTCCTGCATTGCCTTTCTGTTGTGAATTATCCGCCAAATGCACTTAAATCTCAAGGTTTTGATTTAGCCTGAAGTTTTCAAGTGCTGAATTTAGTCGGTCACTTTTAAAGCGGTGGAAGAAAGCGCCCTCAGACGTAAGAACAGATCACAGATGAACCACAGAGATTCCCTTGCAGTAAGGACTTGGAAGCCCCTCAGACACTAAGTGGACCTAAACCTCAGGAATTCTTCTCCCTTGTAGTTCAGGAGCAAAGACTTGGAGAAGGTGCTCATTGGAGAAAATGGTGGATGCAGGACAAGGGGTCAGCAAAACTGACTACAAATCACCATTTTCTGAGCTTGTCCTGTGGATAACCCAAGTGTGACTGCTGACAGTCCGGGGAAAACCCTGTGGAGTAATGAAAAGGGAACTCTTCCCCTCCACCACACACCAAGGAAAACCACATGTCTTTGTTACCTTTTTTTTTTTTTATTTTGCTTTGTTTTGTAATGTGGATTAAGGAAAAAAAAACTATAAATATATAAAGGTCTCTTATATTCTTTCAGAGTATTCTGTGAAGCCAGAGCTTGCATTATTTGTGCTTGCCTAACAGGTTGCTTTAAGGTGTCAAGAAAAAGACGCAGTATTTCCTCCATTTTCGGAGGCTGGGAACCATTTTTTTTTCAAAAGTGGGAGACAGGAGTCAGAAAATCAATGATGCGAGCAAATAATTATGATCAAAACATGAAATAGGGTATTTTGTGATAATATGAAATTATCCCTACTCAGAGTGAAGATCAGATTTTAGTACAGAACCATAATTTTGTATGCAGAATTTTATCCAAGTCTGATGATATTCTGTAATAAGAATACATAATAAAAGTTCATAAAAATTCTATAGCACAGCTATAATTTCCTATTGAATTATTTAGTTATTTGACTCATTTTTATACCATTTTCTTAATTGCTATAGAAATCTACTGGGTTTATCTTTAATTTTTACAGGAAGTTCTCACAAAGGCTTGTTTACGGTTAATCATTTAGCTATATAAAGATGGATAATTAGCTATCAATTTTTATTTTTTTAAATCAAATAACAGAAAGACTGTGTTTTCACTGCTCTGCTTTTGAAATGTAGCCTTGGTACTGTGGTTTTACAATTCTTTTTTTATGGCTTGATTTTGTTTTATCGAGATGTTTATATTCTGAAAATTCATCCTGAAGATAAATGGATCCTTGAATACTTGATACAGACATAAATATGTCAGAAGATCAAGCTCCAGAAAAACACTATTTTTTTCTCTTTCCTCCTGTCTTTTAACAAAATCTCAGAAACAAGCCAGACAAGTTTGTGCACCTGATTAGTATGCAGTGTTTTTCCAGAATTTTTGCACAGATGATGTCACAAATAACATATAAGCTTTCTTAATAACGCCGACAAGCCTTGTGTCCTTTCCAAACCAGAGTATCTTTGACTTAAAGAAGCAGAAACACTATTTCAAACAATTCCTTGCCCTATTTTTCTACTGAGCTGAGAAACCCCAGCTGTCTCTTCTAACTCTTCTTACCTCCTCAATTTCAAATCCAAATCTTCAGCCACACAAGAATATTTTTATGACATTCTGTTCCATAGTTAAAAAACAACTTCAGAGCTTCTCTATAGTGTTGATGGGAAAACCAGTATCCAATCCTGCCCTATGAGCCTCATGCTATATGAAGGACCTAAAACACTTGCTGTAGTGCTCTTCTGTATAGTAAAAATGGTTTAATTTTTGGTCTCCTAAGTTTTCTATAGCATATTTGCAATTCCATTAGAACAGCACTGCTTTACACTGAAGGCTGACTCTGAGCACCAGATCATCATAGGATAAGATCATTTCAACCTGTCTAACATTTAAGATGCTGGCCTCAAACTGTCTATTCTCCATGTCTGGGTGGTGGAAAGAAAGATGCACCTTGAGAGAACAGCTGACCCAGTCCTAGTGAAGGAACAAATCAGGAATTAGAACCCTTGTGACAAATGTTACGCACACAGCTTACCTCCACCAGAGCTCTCTTGACTACTCTGCTGATGTCCCTTCTCCACTCTGGGATATCTGGGTTGTAGTCATCAAGGTTTGGAGAGAATGATAACCTCAGGGACTGAAACTTCTCTGCAGATACAATGACAGAGTGGTCAGTAAAGATTGAAATGCCTTAATGCCAAACGAAGGGTCAGAACCTTATGAAACCTGGTGCAGCTCATGTTTTGCTTAATCAATTTGCAGATGGTGCACAGACTGAGAGAGAATCCAGCAGTGTGCCCAAGAGACTCAGAGACGTGGAGAATCTGGGAGGTTCATTACTTGAGTGTCTTGGAACCGAAAAAGGTGATCAGTCCTTACTTGAGTGGATGAATAGCACTGCAAAGGGAGCTGCGTTGGGAACGTAAATAAAATGTTACCTTCATTTTGACTTCTAGAGCAAGCAAGCTCTGTGAAGGAAGCTGTGATTGGACTCTCACAGATGTGCCCCAAACCCCAGAGATCTTAACTGGAAGGGGACAGGGATAAATGTGGGGAGAGGACTATCCTTGGAAAATGTACTTAATCTCTGTTGCTGTTACCAGAGGTGCCCACATTGATCACTGTCAGCTAAAACTGGGATTCCCAGTGGGGTTTAGGCTCCATCTACACTATATGGTATTTGTGTGCCATGACTGCTCCTGATGAATGAGAACAATGTCAAATCAGTACAGATTTCTGTGCAGAACTGCAGCACGCAGCACTGATTTATCTTTCAAGCTGAGCAGCTTTTGTGTGAGTTAAGAGGCCTCTGCTGGCCAAGAAGGGGGAAAACCAGCTTGCAAAACAAACTAACATTTTGACAATCATGTAGGATGATCAAATAGTGATAAAGCACATGAAGAGGACTCTGGGAATGAGATCAACATTCTGCAATCATGTCAGTCTGCACTAATGTCAGTCAGTGGCCTTCAGAGATATTACACTGAACTGGTAACACTGGAATTCAATTTATAATCTCACTCAAAGTATCCTGGAATAAAGACCTCTTGCTGCTGCCAGCTAACCTGGCTCTCTAAATGTTGACTGTGGAGAATCATGTGTGAAATAAAAGGGGAAGAACTCACCATACACTGCAATAGTCTTTGTGTCCTGAAGAATGGTATTTCCTGCTGAGACCTGAACGGTGATGGTGTTCATCCCTTCCACAGAAAATGTGAATGTGATGCTCCCTTCCAATGTGATCAGTGGCTGCAAATACATCATAAAAGGCAAAATTCAGTTAATTTGGCTGGAAAGGAAGAGCAAAAATGAGTTTGGCTCTCTAACCTATTGGGATGGTTTGGGGAGTTAGTTCCAGACTGGAAATTTCAGACTCAGGAGGGGCCCTGTGACATGGCAGCTAATTTCCTGGAGAGGGCAGACAAATCCCAGACATGGATGTCCTCCTGAAGCTCAAAGTAAGGTACCTAAAATTTCCAAAGGAGCTATGTTTTAAGATTCCAGTGCTTGCTTTCCACTTATCATGTTGGTTGTTCTGGAACCCATGTTAAAATGCCCATCTTTGCTCACTCCCCAGAGAGGCCCAGATCCTGATACAAAGGCCTGCAACACTCATTGCTCATCACCCTCCTTTCCCAAATCTAGTTAAGTGCTTTGTTTAAGGTGACTGAAGGGGGTTGTCACAGAACCAGCCAAATTAAGATTTCACAGTTGTTGTTCCATGTTATCCTTAGATACAAAGACATCGTTTTTGTTAACTGCTGATCCTTGAGAGGACATAGATCCCTTTAGATCTATGTCCTCTCAATCAACCAATTATCAATGAGTTGTGTCCTCCAGCAGTCTCTGCCTTAACTTCTCTTTTCACTTATTAATAAACTCTGGGTGAGATCTTCAAAGCACCCAATATTAAGTCAAACTGTTGCCATTGTAGTCTAGAGTAAAACTCTCACTTCGAGAACAGAATTAGACCAACCCTGACCACTTACAAGTTTAGGAGATCAGAGGGAAGGTTAAAAGGTGACAATCACAGCCTGTAAGTACCTCTAGGGGGAGACGATTGCTGATAGTACAGAGAGTCCTTTAATCTACACAAAAAGGCGTAACAAGATCTAACAGCTTGAATCCCAGACTAGATAAATTCAGACTACAAACACAGTGCATGAGTTCAAAGCTCAGGATAATTAGCTGTGGGGAAATAGTTGGAGGAGATGGTCAGAAGGAGAAGAGTGCATTTCCTATCATCTGAGGAAAATTATTAATGCAAAACAACACAAAGTCAGGTTCTGCCTTATCACAAAGAGTTAAATAAAGCAGAAGGTACTGATCAAACTCTCCAAGCTGCATTAAACAGAAGAGAACCATGTGTGATTATGAAGGTCCCTCTTGGCTCTACAAAATCCATGACAACTTCTCCCCTCACAAACTAATTAGGGTTTCTGGGTACTTCAGCCACAAATTTATGTGAAGTAACAGTGTCTGTGAAGATTTACCAAGACTGCAAGCACAGAGGCAGCAGAATGTGATGGATGATACTCTCATATCTGAGCAGAGCCCAGGGGCAGGGAAGTGTGTTGGGGAACCATTTCATCCGCCTGTAGTCAAAAGGTCCTTTTGCACATGTGGTTTAGCATAGGGTGCTGGAGCTCAGCATAGGTCAGTTCCAGGTATAAAAACAGGTTCAGCTTGAAAGGTTATTTTCCTAAAAAAACCTGCCAAAGCCCCTACTTTTTTTTCTTGTTACTGAAGAAAGGAGGGTGAAGAAAAACAGTAGAAACTCTTCCAGATTTTGTTTAACCATGTTCACCTTGGATGGAATTAAGGAAAAAAGCTATTGGCAACTTGCATGAAATAGCAATAAACCCTGAAGCTAAGTCACAGCTACAAACACAAAGCACTACTTATTTGGTACCTCAAAGAACCATTAGTATCCTAATCTTTGTTTTCTAATTTTCTTGCATAGATGACTCCATAGAAGCATTCCCACATCCTCCTCTCCTTTACTCTTCTGTCAGAGAGTTCCTCCAGGATTATTTTGATCTCAGTCAATCAGGAATACAAACAAACCTCTGTGCTGTTCCCAAACCACCAGACGTAAGTGAGTGTTCCCACTTGGCTTGGCCACAGCACTGCTGTGGCGTTGATCTCCTTGTTCTTCGTGGTGACAAAGGGTAGAGATAAGTGAACGTGTTCCAAGGGGCCTGCAGAAACAGAAGCAGCAGGTGAGTCCTCCCTCCATCTGAAAAGTCAGCCTGGGTAGGATAGCCACCAGAAGTCTTCCCTGAATCACCGTGGCACATGACAGAATGTTTTGGCTTGGCACCGTTTCTAGAGACAAAGGCTTAAATCTGTTCCTCAGAGAAGAGGAGCCACCCCTACACCTGGAGCTGAAAAACCTGGACTCTATACTTCATGAATGTCATACAGTGAGGAACTTATATGACTTCAAAAACAGGGACAGAGCCCTGTTGTGTGAATATGGCCTTCCCTGGGAAGACATAAGAACATGCAGGACAAATGGCTTCAGCAGACATGAAGCATCTCTGCTTGAAAACTGCTAAGTTTGGTGAACTTCAGCAGAAACTCTTTCTGAAGGCAGCTATTCACTGAGTGTCTGCGTTTTAATGGTACCTTATACTCCCTCCTTTTCACCAATAAACTCCTTTATTTCTTCAGTATAAACAGAACATAATTCATTCGACAAGTGACATTATGCCCAGGGTTACACATTTCCCATCTTCTGGAAACAGATGGGCCTTTGTTGTTAAATCTTGTTCTATAGATTATTTTTAAAATGTGTTCTGACTGTTCACTAAGAGAACAAAGCAATTGTCCTGTGTGACAGGGAAAGAAAAATAAAGAAACCTCAGGTGACATGGGGACATGGGTTCCTTAAACAAATTAAGGCCACATCTACATGTCCTCTATCTGTGAGCACCCCAGTGATGAGAGCCACAGCCACAGCCTTGCATTGTTCATATGGGGTTGAGATGCATTGCCAGAGAATTTTATTTCCAGGGAGTATCTTTCAGGATACATCCCATGCATGAATCACCACTTAGACCTTGCTTTTCAACCTAAATGAACTCCACACACTATGGAGAAAACATCCTGTGTAACACCATGGGCAGAGAGAGGGAAAAAATCTCCAAAATCAGACTGTATAAACAATGACAGAAAAAGGACCAGTGTTCCTGATCTATTACTGAAATGCATCTTTCTCTGGGTTGTAGACACAGCCATTGCTTAACGTGAAGCAGCCCAGTTAAGTTATCCATTATCAGATTCACCAAAGACTGCTATACATGAGACCATGGCTTATTTTGCCTTTTATATGCAGCAGTCAACACTCTTGAAAATTCATGAGATGCCACAACTTCACCCTTATGATTTTAATGGCATCCTTCTGCTCAGATCCATTTCCATCACCAGGCTGTTCCTGCTGTCAGCAAGACCCCAAGACCTGAAAAACAGCAATTTCCCCAGCTTAATGCAGTGGCAACTGTAACAATGGAGCCCATGAAAAGTCGGATACACTCCAACATAACTGCATCACTGCTCTGAACAGATCTCAAACGATCCTGCACAGCAGAGAGTGCCCAGCACCTCCTTGGACCTTCCCCCATATGCTGGCTAGGAAGGAATATGGAAGAATGGCTCAAGCAACCCAATTCTGCCTGAGCATTTCCCAGCACAGCTGGGTCAAGGAGGCTGAAAAGCTGAGCTGTTATCTGGCCAGCAGATGGGGATAGCTCACTCTGGATAGGCCTTCCCTGTAGGAGACTGCTTTCTCCCAGGTAACTTTGAAGAGGATTCAAGAAAATTAATTTGTGAGCTTCATGCAGGGCCATGGAGGCTACAGGCTTTCACCTGTATCAGGAAAAAAAACTGTGTGCAAGCTCCAGACAACTGAAAGAGAGAAGCTTCTCAAAAGTCTCACTTGCACAGGCAATGTTATTCTGAAGCATCCAGGCAAATCCATAACTAACTTTCCAGAAGCAAATGTTGGCATGTCAGGACAGCTAAGAGACAGGCTGTTGGCTTGAGCAGTTTACACACAACAGTTTATATTGTCCATGCCACTCAAAATGCTCCTGTCTCACAATAATCTGCTTTTCTGGATCCCTGGGCCAACTGCAGGAAAGGTGCTGCTGCTGTGCACTGGCCGCATGCTGCAGCAGGATGAGGAGACCATGGGATGAAGGCTTTACTTTTACCTTTGAGATCACAAGCATTGAGGTTTGGTGCCTGCAGCTTTTTCCTGCAGGAAAAGTGCTGGCCACAGGTAGGGAAGGTGCTGGAAGTCCCAGACCTGACTGCAAACATTCATGTATTAACCCTGTAATGAGGGATGACCCAGTCTGTAGTCCTTCCCAAAACTCTGGATGGTCAGGCAGCACACTGCTTTTCTGTGGATCTTACAATACAGTGTGTGTGTGTCTAATTTAAGGACAGATATTTTTGCAAAACTCCCAAAGGCCAAGCTCCAACACCCCAAGCAGAGTACTCAGCAGAGGGCTGAGTGGCAACACAAGCATTCAAAAAGGATTTAGAAGCTTTTGTGGATCAGGGTGTTAAGACTCTGGAGGGGGCTGGATTTACTGTACATCTCTGTCCTCAGAAAGTCTATTGCTAGTCTGAGCGGCACCATGCTCATTTGTAACCTGTTTTAAGTCTCTAATTCTTGTCATGTAGAGAAAGGTGAGACATATCCCTTAGAGCTGTCACTTCTCCAGGGAGTCTGGCACATAAAATCTGGGCCTGGCTGCAATGATCACTCAGTGTTTAAACCCTGTGCTGGTATTACCTATGCAAAACACAGAAACATACACTATCAGCTGCTAAGTCACACAAACAAATCTGAATATTGTTTATCTCTTGCACAGCTTAAACAATCAAAATGGTTCGTAAGCCTTCAGTGACTCAATAAAATGAATTAGAGCAGCTGTAGACCAGAAAGACACTATGAGTGAGTGAAGGCTGGACACCTGCCAACCAAAGGTGTTTTTGAAAGGGGACATTCAGGGAGATATTTGCTCCTGCTCCTCTAGTGCTCCTTCATAAAAATCCTATCTCCCACAGTCATACCTCCCACTGTTCCCATCTGTTGATACAATGGCGCTCCTCTAAAGAGCTGCCCTCCTACCCTGAAGAGGCAGCTGCTTTCATGCTGTATGAACTAACCCCAAAACTAGAGTTAAAGTGTAGGCAATGTGCTAAATCATCTGGACAATACGTGGAGTTAATTTGGTAGAGGGTAAACAGTATTTCTGTAAACACAACTTCATGTTTTGGAATTTCCTCTTTTCTCACTTAGTCTGGCACAGAGGCACACAGTTGGAAATATAAATAATAAACAGAAAACCCACACTGCAAAAAGAAAATTGTGGCCCCAAACAAAATGCATTAGGAATGTTACAGAATTTCAAAAAATAGGTTGACCCTTTGGCTTCATACCCATGTGCTAGAATAAATAGCAAAGAATTCAATGTTCATTTTATCTGAGAACTTCAGATACATTTCAGTTTTAAATCAGACACATATAAAGTATAAAAATGTAAAAAAAAAAAAACAGCAGAAAAGCAATGTCAGGATGATATTTTTTCTTGCAATACTATTTAATACAAAGATTTTTGGTTTCTATGACAACAGAAACACTGAAATGCACTGGTTTCCATCCCAGAGGTGGGTGTTTCATCAGAGGGCAAAACATGCACAAAATAAAATTCAAAGCTTTTAAAAGTCATTAAAGATCCCTGAGTGTCTTTGTTGTTCTGGAAGTGTTAAGCTTGCTAATGAAAGTGCATTTCAGCAAGGGCTGGACAGTCCTTTGAGGTGTCCCAATTTAGACTAGCCAAAATTAGAGGTAGGACATGGTTTAAAAAGCAAAAGTTAATGGTTGGACTCGATGATCTTAGAGGTCTTTTCCAACATTAATGAATCTATGTTTCCTCTCAGTCTGGAATCAACAGTCTGTCTGGAGGACAGGTGAACACTCATCATATCCCACCACTCTGGACCCAGCTGTCAAATTCCAAATGTCACTTCTAGCTACAAGTAATAATTTGTGAACAACAGAAGCTGTCAAGGGGTATGAACATACATACATGTTACATGCAGGTAGAGGACAGCGCTGTCAGAACCCAGGCTGTTTTCCACCAGCACCGTCACTCGGAATATGCCCACATTCTGGTAGATGTGCTTGATCCCATCTTCTGTTGAGCTGAGATTGGCATATGACACAGCGATGCCGTCTCCAAAATCCACCTGAATGAGGGATCTCTGGAGGTCTCCCTGTGGTGAAAGAGAAAGGATTGAAACAGACTCTGTTCTGCTTTTGAGAGACGGGATCAGTGAGGTGCCCAAGAGACCAGAATAGAGTAAAAAAGTCTGATGGGCCAGAGGAACAGCGTGCACTGACCTGTCGAGCAACCATGGCTGCTAAAGATCCCTCTCTTTCATGTAAGATGCAGTATCTTGCCTTACCTTTCAACATCCTCACTGCCTAGGAGATCCCCCTCTGGCTCTGCATGGTGCTCATGCTGGCTATGGTCACACATGCTGGCTACTGCTGTGGAGCACCTCCACAGCCTGGTGCACTGAAGCAGTGGCCACTGTCTGGAATGATGGGAAACTAATAGCTGGGGGAAGTTCATAGAATTTCAAAGGACATTTCATTTATGTTGGGTTTGTTTCTCCTTCCTTTTCTTTTCTTCTTTTTTTTTTCCTCTTTTCCTTTGAGAGAGAAACACTCCTCAGGACGTCCAATTCCCTTTCTGGAATGAAAGGTAGGCATGTGAATGGCTGGCATCAGGCAGGTTTCTGCACCAGAAAGAGATATGTGAATGCATGTGACTGTAAGAGGAAATTATAACAGAAGTTTTCTATTCCTCATGTTCTCTCAGGCTTTTTATAACTTGTTGTGAAGGCAGAAATAGTGGAGGCTTGCCTGAATGGAAAGCAAAAGGAGCAGAGCTATACCTGATAATGGCAAGAGCAACAAATTTTCCCAGACACTCTCTTTTAATAGACTGAAGCTTTTTTTAACACTGCCCTGGCACCCTGCTGGAAGCTCTGTTGCTTCCAAATAGATGAGACAAAAATAACAGTGTTGGTCTGTTGTGGAGAATCCCAGACTGAAGGTGTGGCAGGGGAAATGATCTTAAGTACAGAGTTATGACCTTTGTTGACCTGAGTTATTTGAAAGATGTGCAGCTTCAAAAATGATGCAGTGCTTTGGGCTGTACTGGCTGTCTGTTTGACTGAGCCAACAGAAGCCACCAAATGTGATGTGCTTCCATAGCCAGAAGTGAACATGCATGACCTCTGAACCTCTTTCAGAGAGGGACTATATTATCTCAAGTCCAGTGCTGACTCAGATCAAATACAGAGATCTCTGAAGTACCCTTCGATACTCTCCCAGTTCCTCCAGGTCCAGCATCATTAGGGCTTTAGTTGTTTTTCTTACTCAAAAGGAGATGATGTCTTTGAACAGTAAAGCCATACTGCTGGGACAAAAGCTTTTCACATGGTTAAAACTGTGCCACCATAGTGCCCCTGCTGGGTTTATCAGCTCTGAGGATATTCGAGGTCATGCAGTTGAAGCCTGTTTCAGGTCGTGAAATATTCCTGCACATATTTGAGGCAGCAGCAGAAGATGAAAAGGGTGACAGCCTTTTAGAGTAGCCTTATTTCTGCAAGTGTCAAAATTTGTGTTCTAATGAACCTTTTTTTCCTCTTGTCTTCATTTTGTCCATAGCCATGAAACTCATGCTGTCTACAGGTGTAGCCAGGGAAAGGAGCCATTTCTAAGGCATGCAAGATTTAGATTTCAATTCTAGGTAGAGAAGATGCTGACAGAAATAACTGAAAATATAATTAGAGAAGAGCTTCAGCTGCTGTTCCCTCAGTCTTTTTCATTTGTCTTGGCCTCTCCTGTTTTAAAACCCTTTGAACATTTTCCATTGAGTAAGATCCAGGTTATAACACTCCTCTGAAAATGCCACATTTTGAAAAGCTGACATTTAAAATTCTAGCTTAGGAAGTGGGAGAGAAAAGTCAGGAAAACAAAGAGACTGTGTTTTGACTTGTTCTAATATTTTATCTGTGCCAGGTAAGAGCACAAGCAGAGTAAGACAGGAAGAGAAAGCAGATGAGCCAAAATCCAAACTTTTCCCACACGGCCCACACCTGATTTAGACCAACCCAGCTGTCACTGTCTCTGTCTCTGGCATCTCTCCAGAGCTGCTTGAAAGAGATTGTTTTACCAAGAGAAGTTCTGTTCTGCAACAATTTGATGTATACTGTACATCTTGCAAAAACCCCTCCTGCTCCTTTTTCCAGCTTCTCCTTTTTATTTTGTCAAGTTCAATACCCCACAATAGGATTTTTCTGAAGCTTTTAGCCCAATTAAGGCAGACACGTTCCTGCATTACTTGCAGGAGACAGACACTGCTGCTGTTGGAGTGCTTTCATGGATTAATTAATTGTGTCTTCTTTAGATTAACCCCTTTCTCTGCAATATGCACAAGCTTGGATAAAACCTCAAGTACACTGCAATCTTGATAAAGGCTTTTGTGCAGCACAAGGCTTAAAGCATATGCTGAACCTCATGAACTTTCAGCCTGAAAAGAAGCCCTCATCATTAAATTAAAAACAAGTTTCCCAAGGCCCCATATTAAACCTTTTACCTAATTAGACAACATTAGTTACTAAAATGTAAATCAGAAAATTATTATTTTCTAAGGGATTTTCTCATTGAACATCCAGGTTTTTCTCAAGCATACATAAAATATCCCACTCTCCCTCCTTCCTGGTCCTGCCTCCTAAGCCAAGTGCACCTTCTTCCTGCATCTTGACAAAAGGAGCCTAGAATGCACACAAGACCTAGATATTACCAAAAAACTCTGAAGCTTCCTGCCTCATCCAATACAGTTTGCAACAATATTTTTACATTTTGATTACATTTATGCAGCTCTCAATATTTTGATGGATGTAAGACCCACCTAGCAGGATTCTCTCTCTCAAACACACCACTGGAATCTTGCCCTGAGAGTTGTTAATAATGCATTTTCCTTATTGACTTTGACTATTTGTATCTAAATGGAAGTATTAAAAAATGGAACAAACACAGCTCAAATTTTTTAGCTTTGGTTCCCATGTTTCAGATTTCATTTTTAAGTCTTCAATTATGCACCAACTTGTGTGTCTTCCTTAGAGATGTTGACAATAGATTTAATTATCCTTTGCAAGACACAGACACTGCTGCTGTTGGAGGGTTTTTATGGATTAATTCATTGTGCTTTCTCTAGATTAACCCCTTTCCCTCTTTGGCATTTTCCTGTCACCAAAAGAAATCATTCATCAAAGATATTTTCACTGGAAATGCGTATCTACACACGGCATACCTTTAGCCTGGATCCGTTTAAAGTATATTCTTAATTTTTAACAGATATTTAAATCCAACTTGATCAAGAACTGAAAAACATGCTTTCCCATTTAAATCCCTGCTTTCAGAGAGATGGCCTTAATTTTTCAAATCAGAAACTGAATGGAAAGGTGTCTTATAGCAGGGCAAATAGCTTGATACTTTTCACATATGCTTCTTTTTCAACACCAAACAGTGAATTGTACTGATCACATCATTCATCCTGACTGCCAGTTGTGCCAGCTGAACTCAGCTATGAGCTCTTTTTACAGTACTAGATCTTCTGTGCCCCACAGGAATCAATAACAGCCTCTCAGGATTATGCAGAGTAATTCAGCTTGTGTGACTGGAAGAGCATTACAAGACTGTAGTGCTGTGTGTCATTAGGAAGGCAAGGTCCACTTTCATACATTTTCATGGAATTTCAACAGTGAATTTAAAAATGCATGAAAGGCTCTGATTTCTCCCAACCAGCTTGTCATCATCAGAAAATGCAATTATAATTCAGATGACAGTGGTATGGGGGAGGGTACATACTGATCCTTCATTTATGTGTTATTACAGGAGTGTAGTGTTTTTAGCAAGATAAGCATCTGTGATTCAGCATGCGCATTGAAAGTTAGGATGAAGGTTTCATATTTCTGTAATCATTACTAACAAACTTGTGATATCAAAAGAGGGAACACAATGGGATACCGCCAAAAAAAAAAAAAATACAGACTATGCTTTTAATTGCTACTAGCTTTGCATCTTTAATTTGAGTACATCAACAATCAAAACAATTCTAATGCTAAGCTCATCTCCAGAAACTTCAGCTGAGCTGAATACTGAACTGCACCAAACAAGAGTGCTGAGGTAGGAAATGTTAATGGCATTGTACCCCCAGCAGGATCCCCAAGCTCATTAAATGTACCCGAGACACAGTGTACCTTGTAAGCCATGTATCAACATTGTCATTACAGAGAGCCACGTCAGTCTTTAGGAAATTCAGGGCTTCATTTGTATGTTCACATGGTAAGAGAGAGTTCTCTGGATTTATGAGCATTCACTGTGCAAATGCAAGGCATGGGGGGGTATGAGGCAGAAAGCAAAGGTCTGTTTTCAAATAAAGGGAATAGAACATCAGAAAGTTTAAGTTTCTCACTCAAGGTCATGCAGAAGGAGCTCAGAGTGTGGTTCAGGAATGAGTTCAGATTGCCTGAATTCTAGCCTGTGGCCTGAAATGTAGGAACAAATTAGCTTTCCTCACACTTTAGTCTAATCCAAACATCACACAGCAGCAGCAAGTAGTTCAAAGCAAGCCAAAATCTACTCCCAGTGGAGTGACTTTGCCAAGTGAGAACTGAGGCAGACCTGGAATGTCAAAGACTTTTGGCTGTCATTTTATCAAGATAAAAAATAAATTAGAGGAGGCAGTTTCTCTGTGAATTATCTGTAATGAAACAGTCAAAGCCCTGAACCTTCCTGCCCCACCAAATGTCTTTACGATCCATTTCCTCAGCAAAGACATGTGAGCAATCAGATGAAACAAGCTGGAAAGCCATTGTGCTGAACGGCGTTGCTCTGGAGGCTGCAGCTTTCAGCGTCTCTGCTGAAGCAGTACAGCAAGCACAAGTGTCTGATGTTCATACAAGTAACTCTAACATACAAATAACGATTGTGGTTGTGACAGGCAAGAGACCTACACGGCCACGTGATCAGGAAGGCACACAGAAACAGCACACACTTAATAAAATCCCTCCATTTTCTACAACAGAGAAGCAAAACATGTCAAGGACATTGGGTTGAATAACTTAAGCAGGAAAAGTGCCTTTGTAACTTTGAATTTTCTTTTGTTGCTGTTCAAAAATAAAGCAAGGATTCAGGTTTTTAGACTGAGAAGTAACTCTGTTTAAGCTTTAAACTGGCAGTATTTTTAGGCAATGACAAATTTGCTTTTAAGCATAGCTACTTTTCTCATGTGCTGTCATGTAATGACAAAAATGCTGTTGGTATTCCACTTAGCTCCATGGAAATTTAAGAGCAAAATTCCCAGCTTAAGTATGATGATTTGCTTATTAAACAATTCCAAAATACTTCATAAAATGCAACACATGCTAGTTAGGTAAAGGAAATATTGATGCTTCCTGGTTATGGTCACCCAGTGAAAATATCATGATGATTATACCCAGATTAATTGGACAAGTAGCTTGGCCAAACCTTCCCAATAAAGGGACCATACATATTAAGTGCAAGGTGACCTTGCAAACAGTTTTGAGGAAGTCATACAGAAACTCTAAAAGGTGACAGGAGACTTAGATCACTTTTAAAAGAATTCTTACATTCAGATGATTTAAATATGACCTGTTGGTTAGGTTTGCTTTTAATGATATTTATATGCTGCCAGATATAAATGCTTCACAGGAAAATTTCATGTGAGTCAGGGTTAGAGAAACTGGGCCAGAACCCCAGCTCTCAGAAATCAGCAATGCTCTGTGTGCTCCTGGGTTTGGTTCCTGCCCTCCCTCCACTCACACAGACTTCAGTGATGATTTTCTTTTGTGTCTTCTTCAATAGCAAAACACTTGTGAATGCCTTGTCCTTGTTTCTCTTTGGGCATCTTTTGCTCACATTGTGTTTTTGTCAGAATGCACAGTCGTGGCTCTCAGAATCACCGCAAGCACAACCAGGCTCCACAAGGAACCACTGTGCTGTGGTTCCTGCCCCTGAATTCCACACCTGAGTGAAAACATCAGCTTTTCACTGCTGCCGTTTGTCTCTCCCTGCCCTCTTAGCAATCTGCCCCACTACAGAGATACAGTGAATTTTCAGGGCCTCCAGTGAACCTGCTTCTGCAGTTCGTACCTCTTTTCAGACCCAGGTGGATTCCTAGATGGAGCAGAAAGTCCTAGAAAGATAACAGGAGTACAAATCTCAAACGAACTCTTGTACCTTGGCTCACCAGCTTCTCTTTTTTTTTGTCTTTTTCCTGCAGATCAAGTGGAACACGGGCATGAAAAAAGAGAGCCGCGAGGCTGCAGTGTATGAAACAGCTCTGCAGATTTGAAGGCTTCAAACAAACTGTCTCAGAGGGATACAGGAGATGTTAAGATGCAAAGGGAAAGGCCATTGCTTTTTCACACCCTAAAAGATAGCAGCTGTCACTCACACTAAAGGAGGAGTCCTCACCAGGGTGTAGCACTCGTAAAATATTGCCCACCACTCCAGGGGCGCAAGGGTTGAATAGGACACACTTTTTTCACATGCTGTTGGGGGAAAAAAATGCACAAGGTGACATATCCAGCCTTTTTTAACTTGACTGATGCCTTCCCTTCAGTAAAAATGGAGCGGCACAGATTTTTTGGATACTGGAGATCCTGGATTGTCCTGTGCTGTGTACCTGCCCAGGGCAGAACTAACTAGAAATTGGCAAATTCTTGTCTTGTGATACCTCTGCCTTGTATGCAAGGGAAAGAAACTTCCCTTTGAGAAGTGGGGTCAGATTAAACAATCTCCAGAGAACCCCTCTCAACCTCAATTATTCTGTGAAATCAATATCAATTTTATAAAATGTTCTTTTGCTCTTTTGATGGGTTGTTTAACTTTTCTAGTGAGTGGTGTGATTTTTGTTACTGAAACAGTTACATTGGTAAATGGTTTAGTCTATATACACTTTTGCTGCTACAACTACATTTTATTCCCCTATAGCTTGCACATAACTGGGAAAATATTCCTCTTTGTTGAATATTTCTTCTGTTCCAACACCCATACAAAGTCATTGCCAGATTAGGTAAAATTCACCCAAAGGTTTTGTTGGCTGCTCTTTAAGTTGACAAATCTAGGAGCAGGAGGTCAAGATTCATCTAACAGGGAGAGCAATTGGAAAGGCTGGAGGCTGATCAATACTGTTTCAGCCCTCAGAGCGATTCCTAACCTCTTCCTTATCAGATATACTGGAAGAGCTCCCTTTAGATCTCCTCAGAACTGACTCACTCACTCATCAAAACATACATTCTGTACTCCTTGACACCCAGCATGAGAGAGACACCATCTCATACCAGAGAAGGTGTTGCTTCCAGACTCTGGCGAGCACTGAAGCAGAGCTGCCAAAAAAGATCAGAATGAACAAAAAAGACAGAACAATGCACAGCAGCTCCCTGTATGACACAGTGGTCCGGGTACTCTTACATGATAGCACTCACAGAAGAACGAGCAGGACATTTGTCCTGAGTTTCCCACACTGTGGGTGATTGTCTCTCCCTCTGACTATGGGCATAATTCTTTGATAGTTTTGTGACTGACTATTCAGATTATCCACCTCCTTCTCCCAGTTTGATTTAAAATTTTGCTGAGAATAGAAAGGTGATGCAAAGCATACTTTTTTGACTTTTTTATTTTAGAGCCTTGTTTTGGACCTTTTCCTCTTCATCTTTAAATGCATAAATCTGTAATTTAACAGATAAAATTATATGTTCACGCTGTTATTACAGCATCACAGTAGCAATGTTGTATGACTGTCAGTACCGAAATAAAGTGACCATATTTTGGAGAAAATAAACATTCAGGTCAGAAACTGCTTCAGGTTAGGTATGATTTATCAAATGGTGTTGCCTTTGCAAGTCAGGACACCTGTTTGCAGGGAAAAACATCACTAACAGAGGTGTAAAAAATACCCATTCTCTTTCCTCACAGATGACATTTACTATGGAGACGGTCAGAAGTAATTTCCATGAATACTCTAAAGGGATGTCCATTGTCCTTTGGTGCTAAAGCATACTTGTTTTATGATTTATTGGCCAGTTAGAGAGGAAAAGGGGTAGAAGTTTAAAAAAATCGAATTAGATTAGGCAAAAAGAGAAAACTGCTACTTCATAAATGTTCCTGTGAGCCTGCAATTGAACACAGATAAAGAAGTGCTGAAAAGAAAAAAGAGGTGAAAAGATTTAAGTATTTTTTACCTATGAATTCAGGAATGGAAGTAGCAGAACAATGAAATACCAAGTTAAGTTACAGATGTAACAAAAACACAGATCAGAGCCTGAATCAGCTTTTGTATTAGCAATAAATTTCAGACTTAGTCCTGCTGAGGACATCTTGAGATTTCACCCACAAATGCCTAAACAATATGTACCAACTTGTGTGATGGGGACCCAGCTGCACATGCAGTATTTGTTATCTTTGGTTTAAAGTCAGTGGAAAATAAATATGGAAATTCAGTTTTGAAAAACAGCAGGAAGCAAAAAGCACAGTTAAAAGTGGGGATCAGAACTTGAACCTGCAGTCTTCAGTTCTCCTGTGAAATTCCCAAATTAAACCAGTTCCCAGTTTTAATCAACTTCTCCCAGATATTACCCTGGGCACCACAATGCTCTGACAGCCCTTTCATCTCCATACATCATCCATTACATTTTAGAGCAAACTCCACCCAGCTACATCCTGGCCCTGACTGACTTGGTATCACCCTGTCTCGCTTCATCTCTTTGCAAACTTTGCGAGGCATGAACCACACTCAAATACGCCCATGGGCCTGGGATGCAGTGTAAAAACCGAGCCTACCTCCTCCAGCTGCACCAGGAAGGTGACGTTGTGCCCCTGCTCGGCCGTGAGCCGGCCGTCGGCCGTGATGATGCGGAGGCCCTGGGGGGGCTTGCCCGGGCACTGCTGGGGCTTGGCCGTGTACCTCTCGCGCACTCCGTCCGTGCAGTTGTTGGAAACGACCTTCCGGTACCTGCAAAGGGACGGGGAAATCCGTGCAAGGTGCTGACAAGGAGCACAGCAGGGTTAACTGGGAACAGGTTCCTTTAGGCTAAGGAGATTGTAAGGAAACAAAGATTCCCAAATATATTTCAGCATTTGTCTCAGCCAAGCATTCCTCACGTGCCAAACACACCTGTAGTCCATACTGTTTGTTAATGGCATGTGATAATTTCCTGCATAGAATATCTTGATGTCATATAAGGTACCATAAATGGCCTAAACCATAAAATCATATGATGTTATGAGTTAAATAACTATAAAGTTATAAATAAATGACATACACATACAGTATGGCATTGTATTCAATTATTACACTGTTAGGCAATGTTTAATAACTTTTCTCCTATGTTCCCCACTTCCTGTTAGTTGTGAGGGAAATGTCTCTAAAGATGTAATCATCAAGGGCTAGAAAAATAAAGAGTTGAAGCAAAAGCAAATTCTGCCCATCTTTCAGTGTACAGACTCTCCAAAACCAGTTTGGGTTGCTTTGTTTGCTTTAATCACTCGCATCATAAATGAAATCTGCCAGTATCTTAACTTAAACTACATCTTCCATGGACTTCCAAGAGAGCCAAAGAAACATCAGCATTCGAGCTAGCTACCCATCTATTACTTCAGTTCACCTATACATCAATTTCATCTCTCTGAACTAATTTATTTTCCAGTGTTTCTGCCTTCAGCCAGCTCTGACACACCTACAGTAGCTGTCATTGGGTTAAATCCATATGGGTGCTAAAGATAGCTAAATAAAGCCTGGTAAGCCACTTACCCAGTGCTGTTGAGATAACTCTGTCCAAGGCTGCAGTCTTTTGACAAGGAGGACGGGTTATACCAAAATGCTGGTAAACACTGGCCATTGCTGTGGCGTTCATATCCATAATCACTGTTGTAACATCAAGAGAAACCATTACATAAAACCCCAAAAGAACAAACACAGGTATTAGCTCATGCTCTCTACTATTAATACAAGTTCTGATTTTCCTGCATCTGTTTACTAGGATTTCTGATTTTATTCTCACTGATAGAACAGATTCTTCATTCCACTTCAGCTTTTTCATTTGGGGTGGTTACCTTGCATACATCCCAGCATACAAAAGAAGAACCAGAGCAGGCAGTTTATGAGTATTGCATCAACTGTTCTCTCACTGTAGACTAACAGTACCTCTCAAGATCAAATCTAGGTTCAAATATAAAAAAACCCCAGAAATCTAAGCTAAGTTAAATCATGACTGTCTCAATCATATCTTAGAAAACTGAAGGGCTAAAAAGCTAATTGCATTTGGAAACTATATCACACAAGATGTAGAGGAAAATTTACAGCCCTGAGAGAGCTCTTGCCTGAAGGCATTAACAGCGTATTTGGTAATGGGAAAGAAGTCTGTGATCTTCAATTCTCTTTTTGTTTGAAAGAGGAAATGCTACCAAAAATCACGTTAGAAACAATGAGTCAAACTTTAATCTTTTGTCACAATTTGCGTTTAGTTATGACTAAGTTTGCTTTGGTTTCACTAAAAAGATTTCAAATTGTTTCTGATTCCAAGTAAACAAAGACTCTATAAAAAATGTTATTATGGGAAGAAAAACCTCCAACAAACAGAAAACCTCTTTAATCAGTATTCCATTCACATGTGGTTTTACTTTCCAGCCATTGAGTAATGAGGACTACTTGGTTGGATAACCATTCTTGTTCCTTTTACTAAGCCTTCTCCACAGCTCATAATGGAGAAGTAATAGGATGTCATTTCTGAGAACTGCCACACAGAGTCCACCAACTCCATTCCAATATTCCAGTTGCAACATAACCCTTGATCTGAAAATGGCGCTTTTCTGCAAAGCATTTTTTATACTTATTATCTACAGTGTCTTGGTATCAAGTAGCCTGGTTTTCTAAGAAAAGAGGATTAGAGCAGCATTAGTTTATGTGATTAAGGGCTCATATCTGTATATGTATGTAAAAAAGCAGCGAGAAAAAGCAGGAGATGGATGAACTCCCAACAACCTGGTCAGAGTTAGTGGAGCCCCTGCTACAGCTCCTCCCAGGGCTGTCACAACACAGCCATCAGTCCATGGCCAGGGTGAGACCTAACAGATCATCAACAAGAGAGATATTTATAGAAAAATATTAACAACAAGAAGAAGAATGTTTAACTTAATGAAGACTTTTTTCAAGTGTCTTGAAAAAGCATGATGACTTAAAAAAATTTAACTACTCACTAATAAACAATTTTAAGAGGCTTGGTACTGGTCTAAGATATAAGACAAAGAAGAAAAAAAGGAGAAAATATGTTTCAATTTATCTTTTTAAAGTTTTTTGTACTGGTTATCAAGAAAAGACATCGAAAAGAATTCTGTCACCACTTTTTACTTCTGCTCCATTTTCTTCTGAATAAAGAAAAAGTGTTTTGAGGCAATCTTAAATTGGCAAAATTAAAAAGATGACATTAAGCAAAACAAATTTAATGCTGCATATCACTTGGGAAAACTCCTGAACATCTATTAGGCTGCATGACTGTTCCAAAGGAACATTTTGGCAGCTGTGGTGCTTGGGGTATCTACAACAAGTAATTGAGAACATACTCCAGGAAACAGCAATGAAGTAGATGACCTAAATGGTCTTTTCCTCATTTTTTTTGACTGAATTTTCATCAATCTATTTACTCAGATGGTTGCAACTCACTGTTGCTTAATTGCTTTGGAAGCATCAGCCAGCCAACTCTCCCAGTGCCATGTGCTTCTATAATCATCCTTGTTGGAATAAGAACACTATAGCTGCAGAATACACTTTGTAATGAAGAATAGCACCATTCTGATTTGCTTGGAGAAAAGAAATATTTACATACAAGTGGGACTCCTGTACTTTTGTAATTCATTTGTAAACACTCTGCAGCACTGTATTCCTAAGTTATCATGTGTGACTCTAATTAAAAAGCTGTAACACTGTACACACACAATGTTCTGTAACCAGGTGAAAACAAAACTAATACAGCAAAATCTGTCTCAGAGGGGATCAGTACTCACAGTCAAATTTGATGCAGTAGTCTGGGATTTCTTACTATTCACGTGCCTAGATTCAAGCTAATATTTTGGTTCCTATTCCTACCTGTACATCTGGGCAACTCAAGCTGGACTTAACTAGTTTTGACTGTACTTGGATCATATCTCTCAAAGTCAAGAGAAAGAAATCCTAGGATTTTC
The DNA here is from genome assembly GCF_020740725.1 of Corvus hawaiiensis. Lineage (NCBI taxonomy): Eukaryota > Metazoa > Chordata > Aves > Passeriformes > Corvidae > Corvus > Corvus hawaiiensis. The sequence goes on along the minus strand of NC_063220.1, from coordinate 11,166,894 downwards.
CACAGCAGAAATAGTTACAAGCACAGAAGTTTCACAGTGTTGTTTTTTGGGCTTGCAAATCATCTGGCTCATTAAGGCCCTACAGAAATATCATCCCAGTAAATGACATGAATTGCTGCTCCATATCCCTCTACAGATGCAGCAGCCACTCGTTCACCTCCGCAGTCTTGGAATCTAATGAATTCCTTGGCTACAGGCTGCTGCACGCAGAACACTGATGCTGACAACAAATTGCTGCCTACAATTTGGCACAACAGGCTTTGTAGCAATCAACAAGCATCACCATCAATTGGATTGCCATAGCACGAGCCAGTACAGCAAAGTCTGGAGATGGGGAGGGCATCAGCCTCAGCCTGCAATCAGCTCCCCGAGTCATTGCCTGGGAACTGGGAATTGGAATTTGCATATATTGATGATATTTTGTGCCTGCCTGAAAAGAACTCAGGTGACATAGATAATGTATCTCCTAAAAAGGAGTGGAGCTTTTGCCATCAGGGATTGCTTTATCAGTATGAAGCAGCCTATCTTGTGGCTCTCACTGAATATGGTTTTACCCTTTTACTGGTTTAAACTGGAATCCTATTTTTCTTAGTCAAGTAGAACTGCAAGTTCTTTTCTGTAATTAGATACAAATTCATTCTCATTCCAGACGTTTTGTATCTCTGCTCAATGCTCATGATAAATTCCTCTACCTAATGTTATTTTCAGCACAGGTAATAATCAAAGAAAAGAAATCCCTTAAGGAAGTTTGTCATTTGAAAACAGACCTGACAAACATACTGTTTGGAAGAACTGTTAATTCACATGAAATTATTAAAATCCTACTGCTCTAAGATATAGAAATAACCAGTTAATTTGGATGAGTGATTGCCATGTTCATAGCTTCTAAAAATCAAGATATGACTTAGCATGTAACAGAGAAATTCCTTAAGATTACCAGCTTCACTTTAAGGTCAACTGTGCCAGAAGCTGGAAATGCTACTTGTGTTTTTCCATGCTGTGCTTCCCAAACGGTTCAGACACTAAATGGGCTGGAATTAAGCTATCTCTGAAAATAGTCACCTTTTTTCTGCAGCTTCCAAAAGCCCTGGTGGGAAAAAACAACTGGAAAAGTCATGGAAATTACAGCAATGGAAAAGTCTCACTAGCTTTTTATTCACCTAATACCATTGTCTAGTATTTAACCATGATGCAAGTCTAGATTTGTGTTAAAGGGGAGCTGTGCTTGCTCCCCAGTCCTACAGGACCTGATATGGGATTAAACTCGGAGAAGGATGGATTCAGCTACAGTCTGAACTGTGCATCTACAAAGGTGTATGATTATAATTGCATCACAGTATTTGGAGTCGAGCTATACCAGCTTATGTTAATACAGAACCTAAAATCCCCAGAATCTTTCCAATAAATCCATGCCCAGTAGATATCCAGGACCTTAAGATGCAGAGATGAACTGCAGGCTTTGCATAGTGAATCTGCATTTTTCACAAGCACCCAAAATGAATTAAAAATTCATTCTAAATTACTATTTGTTAGCTACCCAAGCCCATAGCAATGAGAAAGCAAAGTTAGTTAACCAAAGGGTGCAAATGTAGGTGTATTTCAGAGCTGGCACCTGCATGATCTGAACTCATGGGTGCTGACACAAAGGCAGCAGAATCTAACCACACTCAGTGTCCGGCCCCTGCCTCCCCGTGGTTTGTCAGAACAGTTTCTCCTGATGCAGGACTCTGATGTTTTAGCATAGGAACTAACCCCAGCAGGCAGGGCTGTAATTTAAGTGCCAGAGATATAAAGAGCCAGCCAGATCCCTGCTGATATAATTTGTGAAATAAATAGACCTGATTCCCAATTTCACTAAGGCTCCTTTGTGCCTCTCTGGCTATCCAAAACCACTAGCACCAGTATCAACAGGTTCATGTTTCTCATGAAGGTGTAAGATATGGGAATACTGATAGAAGAAGCCCTCTATTAATGACAGTGGGTTCAGAGGGAGGACTGACAGTGAGACACTTTACTCAGAGCTCCTATTAAAGGGCCTGGGAGACAGGTGCCTGAAGGATGACCACCACCGAGGGTTTCCATCTGTGTCTAGGAGGTGTTTCTGCTGAAGAGATATCGCTGTAATAATGCTCAGACGGCAGGGAGGAACACAATGTGAGGAAAGCGGGTAAATTAATGCTTTAATAACACCCAAGTAATGGTGCCATCCATTTACCCAAATCAATTAAATGAAGGAGGAGATTCTCGTTTCTAGGCCGTTGCTAGGACAGATTTGCCGAGGGCTCTTGTGCATCCCGAATCCCCCATTCCTGAAGCGCTATTGCCCTCTGGCTGCCAGCCCCACTCCCTGCACGGAGAGCCGGCACCTGCTCCCAGCCCTTCCCGGCCCCTTTGCCTGCCGGCCCGGGATAAAAGGGGTCTGCTGGCAGAAGAGGCCCGGTTCCACGGCTGGAAAAGCTCCAGTCACTTCTAATGTCACTCAGTTTTGTTGCTGCATGAAACAATAAACAAACGTGCCCTTTTCCTTGAGAAAGGATTACCAACGGGCTGCACACAGATTTGAAATGAATCTGGAGTTCTGTGATATCACAAGGAGAAAAAAACATTAGGAAATCTTTATGTCTTTTATAACTGGTATTTTTCCTCTGAACTGATAAAAAAAGACTTTCAGGATTAACAGCAGTAATACTTTTTCTCACTTTACCTGACCACAGAGACACAATTTTTTACTCCAATCTCTGACAAGCTTAGATAACAAAATTTTCTGCATACAAACTTATTGTTTAAACAGCAAAGACAGCACAATGGCAGGGATGGTTGTTGTCTTCTCTGTATACATGTCTGGGTCCTGTAACCACTGATGTTAATATAAAAAGCTGCCCAATTTATTTCAAGATTGAAAAATCAAGTGTTGGCAGCTAAGGGACTTCTCTGTGTCTGGGGGATTCATGTCCCCTTTAATCTCCTTCAGTTAAGAGCCCTGCCCAGCAAAAAAGAAAAAAAGAAAATTTAAAAAAAAGGAAATAGAGTATTCAAAAGTACTGAAATGCCATGAGTGAGGATGATGAAAGTGCTTTTTTCTTCCTGAAAAGGAAAGACCTCCACAGAGGACATCCTTCCATAGCAAGAATTAATTCCGTAATTCTCCTGCAATCCTCCCCCCAACTTCTGCAGGGTAGATTGGCAGTGAAGCCTCGTGCAGAGCTCAACAAGACAGGCACTGAAAGTTACAGTGGTGCAGCAAGCAGCTTTGCCTTTCTTAGCAGACAGAATTGCTTTTTTTCTTGCCCCTTTCTTTTCTCCTTTTCTGTCCTTCTTTGGCAGATCTATGTAAAATTATGCTCCTGATGAGTATTGTTGGTAAATGTTTCTGAACTGGATGCTTAAAGGAATATTTCAGGTTTTTTTCATCAGATGCAGTAGGGAGGGATCTGAAATGGATAAAGTAGAAATTCAGGTCTGAGGACTGTAGGAATAACTTGAGCTCAGGGAGAACTGGAGTGAAGAACGACAGTCTGTTCTAAAGTAAAACTGATTCCTTGAGAAGGAGAAAGGTCCTTCTTGGTCAAAAAGGACCTAATTCTGCCTCTTCCAACAGATTTGAGGTGTCTTGTTCGTGCATGTGAACTGTGAGCGCCTGTTGTACATCCCCAATCATCCAAGCTTTCTCTTACATTGTCCCACAGCCCAGCAGAGCTTTTGGACAAAGTTTCCTTGAGGTGAACATTAAAGAAATAAAAGCATGTTTTCCCCCAGCAAATGTCACTGTGGTACTTTTTTTCTGTACCTAGCAACAAAGTTTTGTAGCAGCAAGCCACACAGTCAATTTTAATAAAATAAATATATTAATTCTCAGAGAGAAGTTCTGGAAGGAAAGCGTATTTTTATCAAAAATTTCAGGTTTGTGTGTCCCTTACGAGTGCCAGAGATTTAAACACTAATGGACTGACGGTGAGTCAATTGCATCAACTATTTTATAAGGCCAGGAGGTTGGCTCAGCATTGTACTGCCTGCCCTATAAGAGGGTCAAAATCTTCAGGGAATTTCCTTGCTTTAATGATGGTTTGGGGTTTTTGGTTTGGCTGTTATCTTTTTGACATTACCAGAGAAATGTTAAATGATTGACATCCAGGCCCTTTGAACACCTAAATGATGAACTATACACAGATCTTCTCCCTAGAAAAGAACTAAATGGAAAATGGGGAAACCATCAAGAAACCACATTGACAGAATCTGTGCCAAAATATGTCCATAATTGTTATTGTTTGGAGCAAGAGGATTGACTTTTTTTGACACAATATAAAAGCCTCCTGCAATTCTGTGATTTTATGTAGAAAAAATATTCTATATTTATGGAGGAGTGAGAAGGGAAACACTATACATTTCCATACGAAATATTGATGAGATCAATCTTTTCAGGATTCATGTAGCAGATTCTGGGTTTAATTAGTAACATGACATAGATCTGGGTGGGTGAGGCACAAAGGGAGTTTATTGGCACTGCCAAAGAGCCAACATTTCTCTCATCCAAGATACTCAGGAACTTGCAGACTTGGAGGAAAAAAAGTAAGAAAGAGATTTCAATAATGTGGTTCCTTGCCTTTTTTGTACAAATTGCTTTGAGTCAGCAGTAATATTGAAATTAAACCAGCAGCTGAAGATTTTATCACGCCATGCATAACTCACCCACGGACTCTATTTCCCATAGCAAGCATCACAGAAGAAAAGGCTTCAGGAGATTAACTCAAATCATGAAAGCAATGTCTGCTGGATACTGTCAAACATGATGGTCCAGATGCAATAAATGACCCTGGAATTTCCTAGATTCTTGACTGCCAGAAGCTGAAGGCATACTTTGCAGATACATATATTTACTTTTACTCATATATACATATGTGTCTATGTGTTAAGAATTTATTTTATATTTTACACAATGCTGTTACATGTCTAAAGACTGTTTTCAGCCACTCCTGATCATTGCTAAGGTTAGATGTGCTAAATTGACCTGTTATCTTACTGGTGCACAGAGCTGAGATGTGACCTGGAAAATGGTCAGCTCAGCATCAATTTCGTGGGAACTTCAGGAGATTACAGATACCTATTCCACCTCTCCTTCCTTTAACATACCTGCACTATCAGGGAGCAGCCAATTTGATACCTACATGATTATTAATTTCTACTCTCTGCAAGCTTACAGCCTCTCTAAGGATCTCTGTGCTGCTTTGTGAGGGCACCCAGCCCTTCTGCCCACTGCTCACCAGTCAAAGTCTGCCTCTGTGCACACGCACGGCTCCGAGGTCATAGCCCCAGCATATTTCCCTTGCATGCATTTCTTCTCTGACTTGCGCTTCCTGTAGATCCTTTTTGCTCCCATAATGCAGGCTTCTCCCTGGAAACAAAACCAGAAATATTTCTTTGACGCCCACCAGGCTATTTGTGTCACCCACTTTTTCCAAGCCTGTGCAACAGGACGTGTTACCCCAGGGAAGAGGATGGGAAGCCAAATGCCATCTCAGTACACTGGAGTTAATTAGCTCTAACTGAAACTAAATCAACTTTTCCAATACACACTAAGAAATTACCTGAGATTACTTATATATGTTATTCAGTTCTGAATTCATTCCAAAGCCAATAAATATTTGATACAGGCCCATTTCACAGCAACTGAGAACATGGTCTGATTCCTCTGCAGTCTAAGGCATAGAGCAGGTTTATTTCTTTGGCCTGACCTCTCCAGGAATACTTTCATTCAGTAGAAACTAGTAATGTGTGTTTATGTAAATACTTTCCATGGACGAGTTCGGTTTTACGGGGGTTTACTTGTTATGCAGATGCTAAAACTTCCTATCTTCAACACCCTGCTTAATATTTCTATCTAGGGAACAAGGCTCAGCCTTGCAATCTCAGTGGAAAGGAATTCAAAAGGCAAGAGTACACAGCAGCTTTCCTAAAAATAGTTCTGCAAGCTCCAAAGCCAACATCCTCAAAGAAATACTGCAAAATCCTTGGTATTTTTGCTTATTCAAGCACAAGAAAGCAAAGAACAAAATACAGTGGAGTCTCGCTTATTTCCTTTTATGCTGTTAAAATCGTTGTGGAAAATTTTTTCATGGCTTTGATTTGATGATTTGATGGCATGAAACAGAAGGGCCTGAATAGCAACTAGTATAAAATGCTATGCTTCCTTGAATTTCAAGGAAGCTGTACTGATTTTCAGCATCTAAAGATCTAAGTAATAACTGGTATTTTTAGTGTAAAGTTGTGCCTTGTGTGAGCAGCTAGTCTGAGTCAAGCTACTTTCATTTCATATTCATTATTAAATTCTTGCCCAGCAAGATATATACAGAAAGACAACCTTTGATGATATAAATGTGTGCTTTGCTCTAGACTTCAGTGGAACCTGTGGTGTTTATATAACCACAGAATTTGGGCCATATTTTATTCTAACCTGATGAAACACAGGCTGTTGTGTCAAACTTGGCAGAGCTGGGAAGGTGCCCCGAGGCAGACGCAGGCACTGTGCAGAGCACCTCACCTTGCTAGGCAAGAATTCCATGGTTCAGAGAGGGATGGAGCAGCTGCATCCAGGATGAACAGGGCAGGGCATGGGGGCCAATAAACTGGGGAAGAAAAGTGCCCAACTCCCTTGGCAGGGACAGACAGAACAGGGATGAAACCAAGTGAGCAAGGAATGAGGCTAATAGGGCCAACAACTGGAGAAACAAATGTGAAACAACTAGAATGGTCTTAAGACCCTGACTCTGAGGACACAGAAGGATGGAGGAGAGAAAGGAGGAAAGGATGGGGAAGTAGGATGTAAGAGTGAAGGGGTCCAGGCCTCAGGGGCAGTTCTGCTGCTGCTGTTGTTGTATTGTTCAAGTCTGTGTAAGTCTGAAGTAATTGCCTGTGTTCAGGATGATACCCAAAAGACAGCTGTTCATCCTTCAGGGATCACAGAGCCTCAATCTGAGGCCAACACACTGATGTAACAGAACAGACCCACCCAGTGAGGGATGACCTGACACACCAAACTGTTAGGAAAGGATATTGGATCATGCTGATCTTGAACTGTAGGATCATTAGCTACTTCAGGTCAGATCCCAGCCTCCTTGCTTCTCACCTGGCTATGGAGTTGCCAAGGCCTGTAGTCCTCTTCTGCACATCTCCGATCAAAAATGGACTTGTAGTCGACTTTCACTAGCTGCCACTCTGAGCGGTGGCTGAAATGTCCAAACACACTACAGAATGCAGCAGGAAGAACATACAGTAAAAGGAAGTCTGGTAGTTACAGAGGTACAGTCACCACAATTTCCAACAGAGATCGATTGCTTTAAGAGTGACAGTCCTACTCATTTTCACTGGACTGACAAAGTGAAAGTGAAACTTAGCCTGCTAAACATCTATAACCCTATTAGAAACCGTGGAATTGTATGTAGCTTTTATTCTGTTCACTAAGACCCTCCCACTTATGACAATATCCAAAATGACTCAACTCAAAGAGAAGAGTCAAGAGAAGACTTGATGTGGGGCTGGAGACAGTAATACCTTCAAGAGTTTTGTCTCAGTTGTAAGCTTTGGGAATCCCTTCCATGCAAATTAAAATCAGAACCTGAAGGAACATTCTTCATACATCTTTATTAGCTCAGGGTAGTTTCCAAGCCATATATTCTTCTTATTACAGGTCAGTCAGAAATTGAATTTATCTCCTGTTTTTACAAATCTAATCTCAGATAAAATATCACAGTTTCTGGCATGATGAGTCCAGATTTATGCATCATGCAGAACTCAGCATAACACATTGAAACTAAACATAATTTTTCATGAGTCAGCCTCCAGGCAACATTTTGTCATTCATTTTTACAAAAGAATGTCTCACTTATCTGTGCCTCATTATAAAAAAAAAGAATGCAGCAGCAAAAATACAGGTATAAAAATACCTCACCATTTTTCTTTCAAATATTAATCTGTCAAGAGTAACTCTGCTTTATATCACATTCAATTTGAGGAGTGAGGTTTCATGCTGATAAGCTAAGTGATAATGTGTTTGCAGCTTGCAAGGAACCATGCTGCTAATCCCTCAATCATATCACAAACAACCTGATGATTTAGCAACAGAAGACTCCACACTCTTGGCTTCAGTTTGGTCCCCAACCAGAAATGGTTCCCCTCAACAGCATCATTATGGCATGCTCACTTACGTCATGATGAGGGTTTCCTCTCCAGGCTCCCCTAAAACTCCATCTACAAACAGTGGGAGGGATGTGAAACTGTACTTGCTCCAAGATCTCCCTTCATCAAAACTTAACCTAGAGGAGAAAGCAGAATTGGTGTTTTCTTTCCTTACTCTCCTATTTTACTCAAGGGGACTCTCTAGTCCACTGCAGCTGCTATGGAGAAGTGAAAAACAGCTTCTCTTTTTGGATTCTGATTTTTTAGTCCTTTAAATAAGTATTTTTTGGGGAAGCATCATAAATCAGAGCATTGATCAAGCTTGTCTGGCATCATACCACTAACTCATGGCCAATATTTAAGTGGTAGAAACTAGAAGTTATGGTTGAAGATTGATGCTCAAAGGGCAAAATGTAGCCTAAGGATAAGATTTTTTTTTAAATAAACAAGTGATTTTGAACTTCTTGTTTTTGAGTACCCAATATAAAACATTTTAAGGAAGTTAGTTTTCTGGAGCACAACAGTCTCTTCAGACCAGCAGTCCTCCCTGTGGCGAGTGTAAGTGAAAGCCTGGAATCACTCATCATTTCTTAAGACTTGTGTCTGGGGGTTTCAGATTCTGATATGACACTGACTGTGGTGGAAGTAAGTAACACAAAACAGCACAAAGCTCTACTCTGCCTCCTCACTCAACAGTGCTAACTGGTGAGGACACTTTTGCATTATCAGTTACATAACCCTGAACCTATTCAACAAAATTCTGGTTCATAAGTGCTGCCTGCTGCATAGAAGGCAAGTTCATGAATAATTTTGAAAATTTAGACTACTTTGGCAACTTAATGAGAGACAAAGGCATAAACCATATATATATGGTTTTGTTTTTTTTTTTTGTAATAAACAATCAAATTCAAAAAGCCAAGCTGTGGTAAACCAGGAGTGTTGGGAGTGTTGTAGAATTACACTGATGGTATCTTAGATCTGGCCCAAGCCAAGATTATGTAAACTGTAATTTCCAGGATTTCTTAGCTTTATCTGACTTAATGTTTGCCAGTATCTTAACTAACGCTTTCTAGATTATATCTGCAGAAGACTGTATGCATACTAACTGCCTGCTTCCTGCCTGAAAAGAAGGACAGCAGACATTTAGCACAGATGGAGTCATTACCAGAGGTGTCTGATGGGAAGAGATGTGTGTTTCATGGCCACAAGTACTCCACCTTGATCCAGGTACAGAACACTGTGCTCTTCCTCAAAGATCTGGAAAAAAATATGTGTTTATTTAAACCTATTAACCTTAGTATCCAGAAAATGTAATAGCTCTTTGAGTAGGATCATGACAGAGGACAGTTATGTGCTAAGAAAATTATAAAGTAGAAGAAATTATAGATATAGTTGCTGGACTTGGTTTTTTATTGTTTGGGGTTTTTTTCCCCCAGTTTTTCCAGGTTTATGGAAGATTCATTCTTCGCTTGCTTGACAAAAAGTTAGAAATGTGACTTTTTTGCAAGGATCAACAATTTCTCTCCTTTCGATGACAAATTTTTGTTTAAAGAAGAATTTCATGTGTTTGCACATGTCTGGCCCTAGCTCAAATAATTGATTTAGACAGAAAAATGAGGCTAGTCAAACATTGCAAAATAATTAGATTCTTGGATTATCAAATACTGGAAAAGATTTTCTCTCCCTATGTCTTTTTTGTATTAACTTTCTGCAAACATCTGCTCTCCAGTCTATACAGCAGCATTTGTTAGTCTGAGAAAGTTACTCATTCTCTCCATGACTTGATATCCCATTCAGAAAATAGGAATAATAGAATTTCCTGAGCTGAGGATAAACACATTAGAGGGTATTTCGTAACAGGTGAGACTCCACTAAATATTAGGAACTAGATATAACTTCATTATCCAGTCTCTTTCCACAATTAATGGAGAGTTAGGCAGCTTTGGAACAAGGGGAACTGAATTTTGTCTTTTCCTGCATTAGCTTGAGAGCAAGGCACAATAATCCATTTATACGGACAATGAATTTAGGACAACTCAGCTTAGGTGAAATGGGTCCCACATGGAGTGACAAAAATTAGACCAGTGCAACTGCTGATTTTTGGGTAAGTATAGTCATGGACAAAGAGAAAAATAGTTTGGTTGGCACAAGGGATGTACAACAGTAAAAGGTAACACTTTCTCTCCCCTTATTATTCATAATTTATTCTGTTCTCTTTGCTATGGGGTTAAACCAAAGTCCAACTCTGAGTAGAATAATAAAAATAATTTTCTGTTATATGAAGTCTAACAACATATTTAGTCTTTTTCTTTGAACATCTCTGTACCTTTGAGAAGGGAAGTTTACTCTTTCGTAAAGATTTGCAAAAAGCTACCCTGAACCAAATGAAACAAAAATTAAGTGACAGATTGAATCTACTTTTATGACATTTCCTATGATTAATATTTAAACCAGGTGATTCTGTGTCATTTACCTGCCTCCAAGTGTTCCCAGCATCAGAAGTAACAAACATGCTGATGTCATTGTCTGATAGTTCAGTGCCTATATTACCTGTAAGGTGAGCACTGGTTAGTGAAGGAACCCTCTCAGATACAGCAGAATGAGCAAATCAGGGGAGTAAATCTATTTATTTATTTTGCAATTGCAGAACTTCTGGGTTTGGGAGGAAAATGAGAGGGAAGGGAAGAGGGAAGGGGGAAGAGGGAAGGTATTCAGTTTGATGAAATTTATATAAAAGACCCAATACATGCAACTCTACACACCTCCATATGCAGAGGAGATGCCCTGATTTGGTCTTACGCTCACAGGAGTAGAGGGCTAGACATGATCTCCTCAGTCTTGAAAGGCCAGGTTCCATAAAAAGCATACGACAAGCTGAAGTCCCATAAGGAGTTTCATTTGACAGCCTGCCTCCTTTCCTAATACTGGTGGTGTGACACACCACAGCCACCCAACATCCTCCACAAACTCCAGAGTTTGTCCAGGTTTGCACATCATACCCAGGCAATTTTGAAATGTTTCATACCTGAAGCTACAATGATACTGGGGGCAGTGTCTCGGCTGGCGATGTTTCCTGAGGTATAGGGGTTGTCTGAGACCTTCAAGTGAAGATGAAGGGAGCAATAGGGCTATGGAGAAAGGGGAAATAAAAGTAAAAAGCAGATACAACAATGTATGCTCCTATTTCTACAGGCTTAGAAACACAACAGTGTCTTTCTGTATTTCTTCCTAACCATTGCATTCAGTCACCCTTAGAAAGGCACAGCCACTTTGCTATAATTTTCTGACACAACCCATTCCCAGTGGGAAACTTATCCACTAGGCTGAAACCCTCTCCCAAGGACAAGACCTTTGAGGCCATAGCTCAAAGGAGGGGACCAGGCTTGCACAGGCAAGTGATGGTAAGGAGCCACCCAACTCTCCTGGCTCCTACTCTTTGAGAAGCAATCATGGATGCAGATATGAAATGACTCTCTGAGCAGCACTGCCCAAACTATCTCTGAAACATGAATCAGTATAACCCCACTGGTGTGGTGCTGAATCACCTCTAATTAGCCAAGAAAATACAACTTATTTCGTACCATTTCTTAACTCTTTTTGACATATAACTGTTCTGAAATGCACTGCAATAAATACAAAGAAGTACCACAACTGGGAAGTGTTAGTTTCAAGTTTAAAGCAAAACTTCATTGCCCATCTGGATGTGACCTTTAAGATTTCAATACAAATACATCCATGGAAACCTCACCTATTTGCTATTGACTTTGTATGCTGGGTACTCAGGTACGAGTGGTACAGAATAAATCAGCTGAGCATGAGGGTGAGACAGGCAGATTTTCAAAGCTGCCATTACAATTCCCTCCAAATCTGTAATGTGATAATTTCTGAAAATTTCTGAATTCTATTTCCTTCACTAGGGTTTCATTTCCAGCATTTTTTTATCTTTTAAACCTCATGAAGAGCCCTTAATGAAACATGCTAAGAGAAGAGCAGGGGAAGAATACTGGCAAGAAAACATTGAAGAAAACTGATCCAATCGAGGTGGATATCATACAGGAACAGAACTGGGGCAAAGCCCATGCTTCAGCTTGCCCAGCTCTGTAAGAGAAAGAGGGGCTGCGCAGAGGGACCTTCAGGCTCAAAGGAGGCAGGTTTTCCTGAATAATACCAGCTGCCTAAAGGCTAGATCTGCAGCCCCAAGAGTCTGGCAGGCTTCCTCTGCAGGAGACCTAGTCCCATAGGTCACTGGAGGAAGACCACTTATCCATCCTGTCTCAAAGTAGGTGAATATGACTGAAATGAGAATTGCCCTGCGGAGAATGGCAGGGCTCTTTTGGCAAAGGCAAATGAGGGTGGTGAGGAGAGATGGGAGCTCTCACTTATGTGAGCCAGGAAAAGGGGACGTGGGCTGTGCAGCTGGGAACCTGAGCTGCCAAGTGGAATGTACTGAGCAGCCTAACTCCAAGTGACAGCCTTGCGAGGGCAGCCGCTGGAGCAGCCCAGGGCGCCGGAGGGAGTGGAAAACAAATTGAGCTGACATGAATGCAGGAAGTGGAAAAGCACTGCAAGAGCATGAACTCTTTCCTTTTACATTTTGATAGGTTGTGAGAAGACTAAATAGAAAACATATTTTTAAAACTAACATGCTCCAAGCCCACTTCAGCATTTTGAAGACAGAACCTCATGGCAACTCAGCCAATTCCCAACTCAGATGAGACCTTGTTAAGATTCAATCTTTGTGCTACCAGAGATTTCCTTTCAAATTTATCTCATTTCACAGATATAGTATATAGAAATGGAATATATCTCTCAAATATTAAAAGCCAGACCATCTGTCTAACCAGACAGATGGCCTTTTTAGTGGCATGACTTCTTACTGGTTGGAGTGCAGTACTGGTTGAAGTCTCTAGTGACAACTGGGTGTGGTGTGAAAACCAACCTTTCCTCTCCTAGCCAAACACCTGAAGTTACTGCCCATGGCCATCCCTGACTGTGTTAGCCTTCTCTTCCTCATCCCTGATGTACACCTTCTCCATCTCTGTCCTTATGGTTTATCAACAGATATTTTCCCAGCTGTTTTTTGTGCTTTTGTGTTCCTCATCTAGCTCCCACAGCTGAATTCACATACAGACATCTCACTGGTTTTCAGAATTTTCATCAATTGTCTCTCTCCTTTTTGTTATTACCAACAGGCTACTAAAATCATTATTATCACCAGAATAATGGTTTCCTCTCACTGCCTAGTTCCCAGCCGTGCCAACTGCTGCACAGCCATCAAGGGAAAGGCAGCCACAGCATGCAACATTTAGACCCTAGACAGAAGATAAAGCATAGGTGACACAGGCCACTGCTCTGCTCACTGCCACCGTTTTTATAATTATACTGGATTTCATTACCTGCTTCCTAACATTTTCAAGCCAGCACTCTTATGCTTCCCTCTCAGGAAGCTCATGAGTCCTTAGTAAAATTTCTCATAAAGATTCACAAACCCACTTTTAACCGTTCTGCAAAGCCTGCCTGAACTGTCTCCAATGGCATGACACATTACAAACCAGTATTAGTGGCTGTTTCTCATCAGAAGTGGGAGAAAATACACAAGGAAAGTAACACAAGGATGATGCTGGTCATTCACAAACCTAGGGGTAGTCACAGTATTTGCTCACCTGCAACAGCAAGGAGCAATGAAAAGAGATGAACACTTCCAAGAGAGATATTCAAAACACCTCACTTAGATGCCTAAAATACTCTGTAGACGATAGCACAAATGAGGAGAGGGTCTTTGTCCTGAGATCTTTATAAATTCATATGGAAAAGACAAACAAAATGTGGGAGGGAATAAACAGATGTCTGGGGAAGCGAGGCACAGAGAAAATAAATGACTTGCCCAAGGTCACATAGGACGTTGGAGATAGGTCCAAAAATTGAATCAAGATTCTCCTGAGATTCAGCTCTGTGTTTGAACCACAAGTCCATCCTTGAAAGCTAATTGATTAACTCTCCCAGGCAGATGCTTATTTCTTGCCAGACAGAACTACTCCTCAGTTAACCACTTCACAACACATGCTAAGTATCAAACTAAACCAGCATCTTTAGGATAAAATACCTTGGTAGCTATTTCATGAAGATTAAGTGCATTCATCTTAGGAAACAGGTGATATAGACAAGAAAAACAAAACCCTGGGATTAGATGGAATTTCACTGCTTTCCTCCCTCCTCATTATTTAGAGCTGTCTCACAGAAAATGCGAAGGAATTCTGACTCCCTATGAGAAACCACCTTGAGAGTACTGTCAGTAGAGGGATGGTTCTGTCTGGCTCTCCTTGTGCTTCAACCTGATTCCTTCTTAACCTCCTTAGCCAACAACTTAGCTGCTGTGTACTTATTTCTATTTTAATTCTCACTTAGTTGAGGCTTAAAGACCAGATTCACAGAGGACACAGCACTGCACTCGCAGGCTGGGGACTGTACTGTCACTCTGGGAAATGGCAGATCCCATTTTGCCAATGAGCTGGAACACATGTCATTGCTGAGTCCTGAGCTATTGCTGGAGACAATTATGCTGAAAACCAGCAGTGGGAAGGCATTAGTATCTGCCATGGAGTAAGGATGGGAGCTAAACTACATGTATAATGGACTATGAAGAATTCACTTATCTATGCCATAAGGAAAAGCAGGATTGTGTCAGGAACATTTATGTCTAGAAGGAAAAGGAGCAATTGACATCAGGAGGTAAAACTGGCAATGCAGGGGTGGCTAAAGAGGTGAGTGGAGTTTGTGAAGTGTTTAAATGCTAAGCTATGTCATACTGACAAGGAACAGAATTGCCTCAGAGCAGAGGAAAATTCCTTTTCTCTGCATTTTCCCTCGGCAGAAAACCTTTATGTATCCCTGACTTATTTCCAGGAATGTACACTTATAGTGCTTTTGCTTCAAAAATTTCTCTCCCTCCCACTCCCAGCTTCTGGGGTTTATTCTCTATAATTTCTAGAATTCTTTGATTCCATATTCTGCCTTCATCTTCCCCACTATTAAGCGTGAACCTCAGATGGGATTTTTAAATAGCTTGTCTCTTGCAGAATTGCTATTTTGCTTTGTAATTTGGTACCTTTTCTGTACTTCTATCCCTCCCTTTCTATGGCAGGCAGACTGCCTGTTCCTGTAAAAACCTAACAAGTTTCTTTAGTTCAGATTCCAGCTATTTGCTTTCTTTCAGATTTGCAAGTTGACCACCTGAGACTCTACATGCTCAGCTGAGGTTTCCTGCTCCTCTGCCATTCCAGAAGCTTGTGAAAACCTAAACATAGAGGACTGCTCAGACAATGAAAGAGGCCTCTTGCCTGTTTTACCCAATGTTAGGGGAAGAGAAAAAATAAACATGGCTAAATATTCCTCAGGCCTTATCACAGGGAAGGGCTGATAAATTACTTTCCATTCTCCTGAAAGGACAAAGACTGAGATACAAAGTTAAAGTCCATTGAGGATTTGTCCCTTAGCACCCTCAAATCAGAGAAAAATTCCTACACATCAGCCCAAGTCACAGAGCACTTAAAAAGTGTAAACAGCTTGACAAGCCTCCACCAAACTTGCACAGGTGGAAGTAATTCTCAGAGCAAGTACATGGTTGCATAGAGAGCAAAATAAAAATGAACTCATGTTTAAATAGTGGTTTATGCACAGTGGAGCTCCAAGGATGTAAACGCGATCCACAGAGAACCATGAGCTTCTCTGGGTCAGTTCTCACTGTGTCCCTACAAGCACCCATGATTCTGCTCCTGCTCTTGACCCTTTGTCTAGCTTGTTCAAATTTACCAACCTCAAGGGAATTCCAGCTTATTTAGGCACATCTGGTCTAATTTTAAATGAAGTTTATTGTGTTCTCTGGTGCCCATGGGTATAGTACCAGATACGGTATGGATGGGAAGGCTTAAGGGAGCCATAACTCTCTCTCCATAAGAACTGTCCATTTCTGTTTCATACAGAGATGTAGGACCACTTCCATTATATAATGGGCACCTATAGTGGCAGGCAAAGCCTTGTATACAAAATACCCAATTCCTTCAAACAACTGTTCTGTAAGGGCCACACAGAGCAGTATCTCTGGCTCACTTATAACCAGAATGGCAAGTTAGACTTTGCATGATCAATGTACCAAAATACCAGGAAAGACCTCTCAGAACTCTAACTTCAAATTTATGGAACAAGAATAAAGTCTACTTTTATTATTTTACTTGCCTATGTGCTTTTTTTTGTTCTTCTGCTTTGCCAGCCCCCTAGAATATAATACTGTCATATCATATTGAAGAAACCTTGAGTTTCTGATAAAATTGGTTATAATTTGAGAAGGTCAGGATGTCATTTTTTTACTGAATATGTTCACTTGAGTTAAAGCTAGATTATACAATCTATTTGAAACACAAAGGCTTCTTTACACAGTCCCTTCCAAAGAACTGAATTCTTTTATGCCTGCAAAGTTTTTTGCATGTCATCTTTTTTGGTTTTCACCTCATAGAAACATCTGATTAAGAATTCACTTAGTTACAATTTTTAAAAATTTGAAAGAAGAAAACAAACCCAAACAAATTTAGTCATGATCTGAAATAACTCTTCAGACTTACTGCCCAGTCTTCCCTATTTAGTTTTTCCAAACTGGACAGAAAATGAAGGGCTTGCATTTTGGCTCAACCAAAAAATCAATTATTTGAACAGCTTCAAATATTTCTTCTTTGCTCTTGCAATAGTGCATGACATTCAGTTAAGATATTAGTGTAGCATTCAGCTGCAAAATATAATGCTGATTCAGATTCTAATGCCTCAAAATGAGAATTTTTTTTTTTAGATGGAAAACAACATGCAAGTACAGGACAGCAGCAGGAAGAGTAGTTTAAATAGATTCTGCCTGGAACCATATTAGAATTAGTATAATATGAAAGCTATTGAGAATCCCAAATACAGGGGTTCTGAGTATTATCCCACTACTGTGTATAGATTGTATCAGCTGAAAAATACGTCAAGATCAGTTTAAGCTTTCTAAGTTGATAGAGGTCTGCAATTCTATTCACATTGCTTATATTTCACTTTCCCCCTTGGAAAGTGCTTGCATATAATGATGATTAAAGACTTAGCTATATGTGGATCTATATCAGTAAGTACAGAGATAGATACAATTTACACCAACACAAAGCTGTACATATATTTGGATGAATGTGTCGATTCTCACTTCTGAGCTCTAAGAGAAAATGATGAATGTTAATAAATATTAATGCCAACAGAGCAGCCTGAAAGAAATCCAAGCTCTCTTTTCCTTTGAGCCTGTTTCCAGTTACTGGGTCCCTCAGAGTTCTGAGCTACGGCAGCTCTCGCCTCCCATCTAGTGTCCAGAGAACTGACTGCCAGACACAGCACCCAGCTTCCCCTGCTCTTCCAGGGGACACAGCACTTCTGCAGAAGGCAGCTGATCCAGGATGCTTACTTTTGTTCCAGAAATTAAATTAAATTAAGCTAAATTACAATGCCAGCTCTTGCAATAACCCCTGGCAGCCCAAGCCTGAAGTACTGCACTCCATGAGATACACTTCATGTAGAGAGGAGCTGCCCTCTCTTTCTTGTGCTACCCAGTAGAACAAGATTGTTTTGGGGTATTACCACTCCCCAAATTCCCCCCTCAGGTACTTACTAGGAGACAGTGAATGGGATTTCCTCTCAGATCTGTGTGCGGAGCCTGCAACAAACTCCAGTCTCTCCCTTTATTGTAGGTGATGAAAGTTTTCACTTGGTTGTCAATCTTCTTGTTAGCCAAGAACATTCCCTTTATCCCTGCTACCTAGGAAAAATTGACATGGCTGAAAAATAGATCAAGTCCATGCAGGTTCTGTGCATGTCCCTTTTTTCTCTGTCAAACCCACCAGGGCTCTGGTGGCTGTGTCAGTGTAGTCGGTGTCAGGGCCAGAACTGCCAATGTACATCAAAGGAAGGCAAGCTGGGGTGCTGGGAAAAAGACAAAGCCATCACAGGTGCAAAGGTGACAAACGGGAAAGAAATCTTGTAATTCAGAATCATCAAGGGAACATGGCAAGATGTCAACAGCATTATCTGTAAAGTGACAACCTCTCAACTGTGTAGGCATCCTTCCCCCTGAAAGATGAAACATGTACAGGCAATTATTTTTCTCTTGCACAGCAGCAGCAGGAAACAGCAGCAATTCTGGCTTTGCAAAGAAAACAAACAGCAACACACACATAAACTTGCAGTTTCTATTCTCATCCAGCTTTCTTCAGACATGTCATCTAAGGACCTCAATGTGTTTCATAATTATCAGTGTTTCAACAGGATAACTTGGGGGACAGAGGTATTTTTACTACAGTTTTGTATTTTGAGGAAACCAAAGCACTGGTGACTCAAGCAAGGCCATACAGAATGCTAGTTACAGAGCTGGCAATGAGATCCACATCCTTTTACTTTTTCCTGGTGTTTTACCCAACAGTTTAAATCCACAGACCTGCAGGAGGATTTTGCAAAGACATGACGCTAACAGATTCACACTGGAACCGAGCCTAAAAGTATCTTAGTGAGGAGAAAAAAAAAGTCAACCTCAAACCACAACTCACACTGCAGAATGTTCCCATCTTCTCAGCACACCGAAAATCAATAGCCCAATAGCTGCTGCAGCTTGTGAATGAATTTGTTAGGCTGTCATTCTGCAATCTGAGTGCGGCAATAAAAAGGGAAGTGAAATCAGGAGAAGGAGAGGGAAAGTGAGAAACTTCTTGGTTTCCAGCAAGTCTGTTCAGTCATCCACCTCACCTCTGCTTATGATGTAGAATTAGCAGACAGAATCATTCATCAATACTTTTTATTCACAGAGATTATTACTTAAACGACATCGCATGGCAAACAGTTACACAGCAGATTCAGAGCTTTTTCCAGCTCAACCCATTTAATTATATGGCTGGACTTGGATGCTGCAGCTACCAGTGAACAGGACCTTACTGCACTTCTAATCACGTGCTGTGAGAGTACTTGGGTACAGTGCTTTGGTACAGTCATTCGAATAGCACCTTCCTGAATTTCATTTGAAGTTGCATTAAGACTTTGACATGGCTTGCTATAAAGGGCAATAGTCTTTAAATTCAATAGTTAATTAATTCATTGTTGATATAAGCAGAAGAAAGATAACCTTTTCAATTTCTCAGCCAGATTGTTTGATCCCACCCAAGTATTCAGGATTTCTTTGCAGTAGAAAGGCACCCTGAAAAGACAAGGGTACTCCTGTCTCCCAGTGATATTGCATGAATAGACAAGGATGGAAAAATAACACAGTTCTGCCTTTACTACCAGAGGCTACAGCCTATAGTTCCAGTTGTACTTTCCTTTGTTGCTGTCCCAAAATAGTTCTATTATATAGTCCCTGTGAAATGCTGGCCATAAATGATTAAAGAGCATTTTATATATCAGGCAATAAAAGTGTTCTGAAATCCCGTGAATTTCTTCTTTTTATGATTCTAGTCATGGGCTGGGACTCAGAATCCTTTCCTGAGAAAGCAAAGTTATTCTGTTAGTCTTGGACAGCTTTATCTTCAAAAAAGACTGCACACACTATACATGCTTGTGTACTCTCAGAAGGAAAGACAGATCTATTGCATATACACAGCCCTGACACGCACACGGAGCTGTTCAGCCCTGCTGCTCACAGAGTCATAACAGAGGAAGACCCAGGCAAGCAAGTGCATGACCACCAGTGGCCAGAGAGGAAAGCACTCTGTCAGCTCCCACACAGGAACTTTAGAATCCTCACCACCCTGAATGCATTGTGTGCAGATACAAATGCCGCTCTACAGCTTCAGAAAGATCCATACAAGACACTTGAACACACAGCTCTAAAGACATTTTTCACTCCCCATCACCACCTTCATACATCAAACATATACTTCTCAGCCAACATACATACTGTTAGAAAAAATTAAGTTCCAGAGTGATAGGCATATATACCATAGCTACAGACACACCTCCTCACAGTCTGTTACCACTTCAGTCATGGATTATCACAGGCAGGACTGTCTTGCTGTGGACCATTCCAACAGAGCCATACCGCATCACTGGGAAGACACAGGAACTAGAAAGGGCACTCAGACCCAGTGGTGAGTGATTTAGCTCTTCCCTTACTTTAGGAGGTGGTCAATAGGACAGCCTTTTTGGGAACTCAGAGAGACACTGTGAAAGAACTTTTATTTTCTCCTTGTACCCAGTGCAATTCCCTGCTGAGCAGCATCGAGCAGATTTATCCTTGATTTATAATCAGTGTAGGAATTACACACACAAACATGTTCACAAAAATGCAACCAGAAGAACTTACTTCTAACACCTGACAAACATGCACACAGACACCTGCACATTAAACAGGTGTTTCTTTGGCATCTTCTCTAATGATAATGCTTTTTAAAATATACTGCTGCCACCAGAGAAGGACTCAATTTGCAATCTCTCCACTTACTTTTAATTTATCTATGGATTTTTTTCCTTCTCTTGCCTTCCTCTCCATTTTCCACTAGATCACTATAACAACCTGACTCAGAGAACCATGTTGGCTGGCTCTCTGTTCCCTTCTAGCAAGAACATCAAACTGAAAGGAAGGTTTGTGCCAGGTTCCATGTCAGCCAATATTCCTCCAGTCTAGATAATCAGCAGATATGACATTGTAAGTCTGATTCCATTAATTTCAATCCAGGTTGCTGTGGGGTGTCAGCTGAATAAAACAAAACAAAAGATTTTCTTTACCCCCTGGGATGTAGGACACCTTTACATAATGCAGTAAAGCTGCTTCCCCAGCTGACAGTAATAAGAGGCAACAGTTTTTCCATGGGCTGCCAGCACTGCAGAGAGATTAATGGTAAAAGATGTCCAAATGACTGAAATGGCAGTGCCCATCCTCCTCCAGTCCATCTGTGCTGATGTATAACTCAGGCTCTCTGGACAAGGTGGTTTCCAAGTAGAGGACAGCTGAAGGAAAACTAGAGAGCAGAGCTAATATTGAGACAGTGATGGGGAAATACAGGAAGCATCTTCATCTTCAAAGGTACTCAGATCTCCTTCATGACCTTTATTCTAAATGGTCAGAAAATACTGTGGGGGAGACCTGAAAACAGAACCTGACCCTCAGAACTGCAGCTGAGGACTGAGTTTCTCCTCAGCTGAGTGCTGTCTCCAGGGGGAAAATAGGCAGCAGAGCAAGAGATGTACAAGGGCACATGAAAAGTCCTCGTCTAGGGATGAGTTGTCATAAAAGACAACGCAAATTGTCCTTTTTGCAGGTGAGCTTAAGCAGAAAACACTTGTTCAGAAAAAGGCTCAGGGGTAAAGAGGGCATCAAAATGAGGTAGGAGTTTCCATGCTCATGGGATAGCCCAAGAGAACATATATATAAACACCTAAGTTCCCAGAATAGTCTAAGCTGAGAAAGGTGACAAGGACAGCTGAAGATTGCAGTCTCTCCCTAACTTCTAAGAAAAGAGATTAGACTGCCAGAAATGCAACAACAATCAGAGAATGATACTATTATGACTCTTTGGAGCTTTCAGAGCCATAGAGCCAATATGGGTCCCAGCAAGATTTTGGCTGAGAGACAGAGTTCTTCTTAGCAACTGAATGAACTATTCCACAACTTTTTCCTATGCATCAGAGAGCCATGAGCTCATATGAGAACCTACTGGTGAATACAGCAGTGAATCTAGGGAGGGTAAAACTCCGTGTTTAGTCATTTGTTGGCTTTTCTATTCACATCCATATTACGAGACTGATGTGCAAGGAGGAAATGGTACTGGGCATCATGTGAGCTCCTGAGATAGCAATGGGATGTCTGGAGTTATGACATACCTCATAGAGGTCAATCATCACATTCCCCTCCAGCCCTTGACTACTCTTGACATTTTCCAAGGCCAGGGTGAAGTAGACCCCTCGGGTGTCGGAGATGTACAGATTGTATGTGTCGTTCTGGTTCCACTCTTGTACAGCTGCAAACACCTGATTCTCATCTGTGCTGATAACATGCATGTCCTGAGGAAAGAAAAGAGAGGCAGGTTACTAGAGGGAGCTCTGTGCTGCCATTTCCAAGGGCACCAAAGTAATTGGGGAGGAGCAAGGAATATATTTAGGCTGGAGTTTAATCGGGAACTAAGTAGACAATACTGCTGCATTGTACTGTTGTATTGTCTACAGCCACTGTAAGCAGGTAATTCCATCCAGGAATATTTTACACCACCTCTCTTCTGCCAATTTGCAAAGCAGTAATTAACTGATGAGGTACTAATTAAACATTTATATTGGCACTACAGCATTATACAGCAGCACTTTCACTCCCCTTACCAACACCTTCATTTTAATGAACACTTTGTCTGGGGAATAGGGAGGGTTGTTTATTTGTTGGGTTTTTTTTTTCCTTTTGGCACCCGAGTGTTTCCACTCATGACTGTGCAATCACAGATATCAAAAATGTAGGAGTTTAAAAAAAAAAAGATCATCTGAAACATCTGCATCTTGCCCAGCATTCAGAAGCCAAATATGCTCAGGATCTGGCACAAGTAGGATCTAATGAGGGAACATCTGCTGTTATCTACTGTTTCTAATGAAAATGTGGGCTGGAGCCAAGGCCCCGGACCATTGTACAAAACAGCACACCCCAAGAAAGAAAAACAACCCTAATCCTCACTGGATATAAAGAACAGAAATGCAGTTAGATCACTAGCACTATGAGTGAGGTTTTGTTTTACTCTGTTTGTTCTGTGTGTTACAGCAGGCAGGAAACAATGAAAATATTGCATAAGTAAAGAAAAAACAGGAACTATTAAACCTGATCCCATCCTTGAATGCCTGGAGAAATTATTGCCCATTTTATTTTATTTTCTATTACAATGGAAAAAGCCACCAAGAGAGAGATTGTTATAATGAAATTCCCAGGTTCTATCTGCCCAGCACAAGCACCCTGAGTTCTTTAGTGCCATAAAAATCTGTGGAGGTAGGAAAAGAAATTAAGATTTCTTAGCACCAGGTGATTCCCAGAAGACTCAGCTGTTCGGTCTGTTTTGGGCAGATATCCCAAAGTTATTCTGCTTCCATGAATCTCAGCCAGGCCTTCTATATGCAAAACTGGGAACTTTATCAGAAAACATACTCTTTGGAAGCTGATGCTACTTCTCCCTTCTGCTAATAATAGTCTTCGAAAATTCACTGTCTGGTGGCTTTTTAGGGAGGATTAATACTTCCAGATGAAGCATTGTAATGTAAAAACAAAAAATAATATAATGAAGAAATTTGATCTATAAATTTGAAAGTGGATTCACCATGGAGTTAAGATTCAGAACAGTTGCTTGTTCATCCAGATCCAGATCTGAATACAGAGTGGATGAATATGCCCTTGATTTACTTGCTTCCCTGCACTGAAGAAAATCGTATCCCAGAAGATGGGCTCGTTTTGTGAAGGAACAGATTGGCTTAATTCCCAAGGCAATAGGAAAGGTAATATAAGTCCCACTGACTTCTACTAATTTTGGCTGTGAACAGACATCCTCTCTCAGCTCCAGCTGTGCCAGTACGAGTTACAGCCACAGCTGTTTGTCTATGGCTCCGTATTTCAGACTGTCACCCTGGTTCAATCTGCTGGTAGATCTACATCAGCAGGCGTTCCCAGTCTGCTTCAGGCAACATTGGCTAGCACAGCTCTAACCTCAAGTGTTAATTTCTGCATATGTGCACGCATGGACAGGCCTCTCCATTTAAACACAGACAGAAATTATAAGTAAAACTTGTTTTGTCTGGTGAATGTACTTTTTCATTATCTTACCATTTCATTCAATAGTTTTGTAAAAACTGGGGGAGAGGGGTAAAAAGATACTTTGATCAACACCAGAGAAATCACAAATGCTGAAGAAGCAAACAGGTTAATTTATTTACTAGATGCTTCCTACATTTGATCAGAGCATGCTGTAAGATGGAAGTCTAAAGAAGATTCCAGTAAGGCTGAACAAATTTAAGCCTAGGGAAGCAGAGATTGAGATTGAATTGGCATAATAGATGTAATGCAGAAAGTCAAATAAGATAGCATTCCAACTGTGTGTCTTTGGGGATAAATTAACTTTTCGTGTTAATATGGCCTTGTCCAACCAATGCGGCAACGATGCAAAGCTTTGATAGAAAAGAATTAGTATATGGGCATCAAACAGGTCTTGGACCAGCATCAGGAAATTCTTCATTTCCACATTGGGAAAATTAAAATCAATCAGTGTATCATAGACAGCCTTCACCTTGATATGGCACAAGCTCCTTACAGAGATGAAAGAGGACAGGAATGTGAAGCGAGGCACTTTTCTCAAACAGTCATCATCAACTTCAGGGGCTCCCCTTGCATCTGTCTACTCTATCTCTACTGAGAGCCTGAGCTTTTTTCTCTCTGTTGCAGAACATACTGGAAGTACATTAATATGCAGTTCTACTATCTGTCCTTTTGCCTTTCCAAAGACAACAGTAACATGATGCTGTACATGGGTTTGATCAGGTGTCTAGTCAAATGACTAAAAGCCAAGGCTTTCTGAACTACTAAACAATTGCCCTTTTTGTATTTTGTCAGGGAACTTTTTTCCTGGCAAGTTAAATAGTAGGGATGTGTAATGCCAGTTTTATTCTGCCAGCTCAGTAGGTCAGAGCACGGTGCTAATAACAACAAGGTTGTGGGATCAATGCCCATACGGGCCATTCACTTAAGAGTTGAACTTGATGATCCTTGTGGGTCCCTTCCAACTCAGAATATTCTGTGAAATGTCTGTGAAGATGCTGGCTCTTGCCTCTGACTTCTGTGAAATTACTGGGGCTGTCAGCTCTTTTAAGGTCTGCATTTTATTTATTTATTTATTTATTTATTTATTTATTTTTGTTATTGCTTATTCCATCAGGATGTACACCCTGAGGTTGAAATAAGGTGATGAATTTAAAACAGAAGTACCACATGCACCCATCCCATCACTATTCAACTCAACACCAGTTAAGACAGGTCTTTTCAGAAGAGAAATTGCTTGACTTGCTTCAGTATTCTCAAATGTCTGCCCAGAGCACTCATCTAAACTGGAGTAAATGCACCCTGTGTGATTATCATGAGTGACACTACAGTGTGTGATAGAGCCCACATTGTGGTGCTGTGGTATGGAACAGGCAGCATCAACCCACAGATCAACGTCACTGCAACAACTAACAGGTCTCAGTAAAGACTATTTACAGGGTTAACACAACCTGTATGCGCATATGCAGGCATCTGCTTGAATGGAACAGAGTTTCAAGCTTATTTAGGCTTTTAATCAAAGTATCTATAAGGCTGTTAATGTCAACAAGAATAATATTTTAGCTTGATTTGCTGTAGGCCATCCCGCCTGAGCAACAGCATCACCTGCCAAAGCTGCCTGCCATCACACGCCTCCAGTTCAGGAAGAGTGACACACAGAGACAAAAAGCTTGGTATTTCCATCCTCAGTTCCAGAAGTCACTTAGTACTGTTCATCATATTTGGCCCCTCTTTCTTAGCTGAAGGAGATAAAAGAATCTGGGCATAAAAGAAGCTGTATGTTCCAATTCTTTGAATAATATAACTCTCTCTGCATTTTTCATAAAAGTGACTATCTTGCTTTGATAGCAGCCTCCTAGACAGCCACAGTTCCACTGTAGCTCCTTCCAAGCCAAATGTAGCTCTTCAGTCTTTGAAGATATTCCGAGATTGTGACAAAGCATCTTTCTTTGGGTCAAATAACATGAATAGATTGCTCCAATTCCTGTTCTCTGGAACACGTTGTAATTTAATTCTAGCTCATTTTCCCTGGCTCTCCAGTGATTTCTTTGGGAAGGTGGACAAAAAAATAAGTGTGGGCTAAAGGAAACAAGTTTAAAGCAAACAGTGTCTCTACAGATGGTCTGAACTGGCTGTGAATTAAAATTTTTATTTGGCTTTTACAATAACCATTCTGAAATGCAAGTCCCTTGCTAAGGGCTCCTTCAAATAACACCTGTTTAAATCTGATCTGAATTTACAAAGTGATTTCTCTTGCTTGGGCTGAGCAATCTTATCTTCAAATGCGACTGAAAATTTTGAGGCAGACCACAGGTCTCCTGTGTCAGAGCTAAGGTCTCATGGCTTCTGGAATGGTCCTCAATGTCCTGCAAGCTGGGTCTCCAGGTGCTGCGAACAGGAGCAAAGGCTTCAACAGCAGAGTAGAGAAGGTGACGCACCCAAGGGCGGGGTTTCAACTGCAGTCTGTTTATATGAAGGTCACCCAGTCAATCCACTATAAACAGGTCTGTTGGGCTGAGGAATCAAAGATAGCCAGTTGTGAAAGCAGCTGAGTTATCCCTTTGGACATTTCCACCTACAAAATCTGGCGCACCTTCAACTTCTAGGAATCGGCTGACCTTGCACTTTCATTTTTTCCCTTCTGACAATCCCTGCTTAGTTTCTGGGAATACATTTGTCTTCTGATGTTAGACCTCATATAGAATCCATAAGATAATTTGCTACCTTTCAGCTTAAATCTCATTTAAGACAGACTATGTCAAGAACGAAAAGGCAAAAAAAAAAGTCCTCTGTAATTGTTAAGAACCCATTAGGACCTCAGCTGCAAATTGGTGGTTTCTTCAAAATGGAGCTAACATTTTATATAGCTCTTTCAAAAAATTCAGCTTCAGAAGGCAGAAATATCCTTTCAAGCTCCAATGCTAATTCACCATTGTTAATTAGGCCAGATACAGAGTAGGCACAAAGACATCTTTCTGCTTGGTTCCCATTAAAATCTACTAATGAGGCAAAGCACAAAAAAGCAACCTATACAAGATAGTGAGAGGGGAATTTTAATACAAAAGAAAAAAAAATAGAGAGAGAATCCCCTCCAAAACTTAATTAACTAACCATAAAGAAATGGTAATTGATGTGGGCTGTGGTATCTGTGTACATTTCATGCTCATGTCCTTGACTAGCCAAAGTGCTGACTTTTGGTTTTAGTCCTTTCTTGCTTGCAAATGTTCTGTTAAAGAAGAATGCTGTTTTCACACAGTGCATGTCATCTTGCAGTTCCTTGTGCTGTGATCTGTGCAATCAAAATATCTATAGGTTCATATGGACATTCTAGCAACAGCAACACCTACCTTGGGCAAGGAGTACTTTGGCAGCTTCATCTGTGCAAATGGACTCCTCCTATAAGAAACGTAATAATGTGGTCTTCCTCCTGATGTCAACTACGAGAAAAGCAGGAAAGTTACCATCAGGTTTTTGTTAATATTTTTTTTTTATTATCGGAAAGAATATCAGACAAAAGCTGTCAAGAGAAATACCACAGTGTGGTGGCAATGGCTTGAAACTGCAGTGCTGTTACAGCTGAGGAATAAATTTTGATCCAACTGGCAGCAGCTGAAAAAGAAAACAAGAGGAATCCCATTCTCACCAAAGAGAGACAAAGGCTAGAATCTCACGTAGAAACTTGTGAAAAGTGAAGTCTTGACTTCAACTGGGCCATTATGTCACCTGCTGATACCACAGCTCTCCGGTGCCTTACCAGAAAACTCTCTGTTCTTTGCTATCTGCAGAGCGCCCTGCAGGCTGTTGGTTAGATCAGCAGATTGGCAGACATGAGGCTTGACTTCTATAGCTGCTTCCAGCTTTGGTTCCTGCGTGGCCCTGGACGAGCCATCACAGGTATCTGCTACGAGATCAGCTAAATATTCACAGGTATGGAGGGCAAGAGAAATTTGGTTGAATTGGCATTTTTGTGAATCTGACCATATATTTAAGTGCATAAATACTGATGGCAGACCTTGAAAATGCTGGGTTAGAGCAATGTGAGGTATCATTTTCTACCACCTATTAAAGGAGGGAAAAAGAAAGAAAAAAGCTCTCCATTTTCTCTGGCTTCCAGTACTGCTGAAGTATAATCAATGTTTGTAAAGTACTTTGAAATCTTGGATGAAAGATACTGAAGAAAAAATATTCCAGGGGATTCTCCATGCAGAACTTTGCTTTAATTGCTTGATACCTGAGCTTATCAAGACTAAGTGTTTTAAAAGGCACAGCAGTAGTTTAAAATGCAAGATACACAGATACATCTGGTTCATACCAGATTAAGTAAAATAAGCACTATTTCTCATTCTAAAGCTCTTCAGCTTTTTTTTTAAGGGAAGTGGGCAAAAGTTAAGGAAGAAAGGCCAGAAATATTTTTAATGGGAGAGCGTGAGTTTGTAAACAAAACAAGTTTAGTAGGAAAATAAACTCCCATTCCTTTACCCTAGTGCTTTTGAGCCTACTAATTCCTTCCAAATGGCTTAGTTGCAGAAAAGCCAGATGGAGATCAAGGAAGGAAGGGAAGGCTAGAGGGAGGGTGCTCATCTATTCTTCCAAGTAAACACAGCCTGGCATAGGGTTATTCCTCCTTTGAAGAACAGAAGGGATAACACCAGGTCCAGAGTCAGCCAGGATGGCTGAAGAGAAATACTCCAGCTCCTGTGTCACTCGAGCCACCAACACAGTCATCTTGGAATGAGAGAGCATGGCTAAACAGTGACGCACGCCCCTGTTTTCCCTGCCATATAAACATTTCCTTTTTGCCCAGACACATTAGGCACAGAAGCTGTTCCGGAGCGTATGTCCCAGATTTATTTGTGGATTATTTAGACTGGTGTTTACGACTGAGTTCATTAACTGAAGCAAATTAGCAATCAACTAACCCAATGTAAAATCTCAATCCTCCCTCTTCCCTCCACTCACAAGCATGCTAAAATATAAACTGTCTGGAAGCCCAGTTTAGTGCTAATGATCTCCAGTTCACCTCCACCTTCCCTACAATTATGTTGTTATTTTTTTCCTCTTCAGCTGACATTAAATGGACACTGGCAGCAGCCTAATGAAACCCACAGTGGTTCAAATCTATTCACCAGCTCTCACCTGGAACACAGCTTGCCTGAGTACATCCCATCTTCTGCCTTTTCACTGTAATCACAACTGAGGCATAACAATACAGCCTGATTACTCCTTTGGTGCTTTCCCTGACTCCCTCCCTTCTTTCGTATTTCCCTCTCATACTCTACAAAAAGCTTTGGTCTACTCCGTTGTAATAGCAGATGAGTGACACTTCCAGCTGGGGGGGTTAAAGCAGTAATTCCAGAGTGCTGATGAGATTGCAGGGAGTGGCACAGAGCACTCCAGCACACGCAGTACATACTCCAGGCAGGAACTCTATGGCCCTACAGTGACAAGATACTAGAGCTTAAAGGAACACAGCTAGCATTGTAACAAACTGCTACAATCCATTCCATGCCTTTATGGATCCAGTGTTGTAGAGTAGTTGCAAGCAAACACATATGCACACACATGCAAAGGAACACGAGAGAAAATAATAGAATATAGAATAATATAATATGAAGTAATAGAATAAATAAGAGAAGAAGGTGTTCTGCACCTGAACAAAGACATAATCACCCTGGACGATCAGGGAGTTATGGTCAATGTAGCCTGGAAAGGGTTTGCTGCGAGTGGCTTCACTGCAGTTCTGCATCTTGCAGGTGATGTACTGGGCGTCTGAAAGGAAAAGAACAAAAACAATACACTTGAGATCCTGAGCGCAGATTCTTCCTACTGTCATAAAACTGTTTGCTGAGGCAGCACTTTTGCTTCCCAGATTCATGTGAAGTGAATTGACACCAACCATTCAACACCACACAACCCTTCTTTCCCTTACATCCTTCATAAATCCACTCTTGATTATTTTCTCCCTTTAAATTCTTTACCTGCCTCAGCCTCCCATCATTTCTTTCATTCTGCCCTAGATCAGACATCAGAGCTATACATTTTTACCAAGAGAAAGCCTTCTACGATGTATTTTGTATTTCCTATAGCACTTACACTCTGTAGAGTAATTCATATCAGCTTGGAAAGTACCTCAGACCAACTCCTATTCAGGGGTTTTACCTACTTCTCCACTGACAGTGCAGGTTGATGCACCCTGGCAGACCTGGGCAATCATTCCACATTCTCTTGTAACTAGAGGCCTTAGCAGCTGCAAATTAAATGGCCTAAATGCAGCCATCCACCTTGCAGCCATGCAAGCCATCTCATCCACTGTCACTATGTGGGATGTCCTCACCTCCTATTCTGAAGTACTGCAAGGTGCTCATCTCATAATCTGGCACCTGAAGAAAAACAATTTGAATTTCTTCATGGGTGCAATTTATCCTAGAATACAGAACCAGATTCTCAGTACTCTGGTTGCACTCTTTCAGATTCATTAAGAATTTGTACTTTGTTTTATGACAAACCTCATCCACACGAGGAACAATTTTGGCTTTTTAACATTAGTACTTACATGATAGAAACACTACATTGCATTTAATGTTGGAAGTACTTCTAATCATTTTCCTTGGAGAGACACAGCCCCTTGTTTGATATAATTGCCACCTTCAGATCAGAGAAATAGCATTTTACACTGAAATAGAAATGGCTGGAACTTTACAATCTCGTATTTAATCTTGGTTTTAATTAAAACTATCATTTGACATTTCTTTCCTTGCTTCTAAGGGCTGTTGACTTCTGCTTGAAACAGACATGCAGGGTAACGAACCTTCAAGGAAGTTTGATGAGGGATGATTTTTCTCCAGCATGTGCAGAGTTCTTGGAATATATAAAGTGCTAAGTATTATTAGTCACTGCCGTTTATAACATTTTATGCTTTCTCAGCTCACTGCAAAACATTAATGAATACAGCCTGGGCAGCATGATCGAAATGCATTTCCCTTCAGAGGGACATGATTTTTTCCACATTAGCCACGAGAGGGCAGGGAACGACGTAATTCCCAGCCTGCTCATTCCAGTGATCTCAGGAAAGTTCCCTCTGTCCCTCTGCATCTAGGAAGGAGGGGGACAGGGGGGCCGCAGCCTCTCCTGCCACCCAGCAGTGATGTGTTGTGCAGCATGTCCCCTCCTTGTCCTAAGACAGAGTACTGAAAGGTCACAATAAGGTCTCCTCGGAGCCTTCTTCCCCAGGCTGAGCAACCCCAGCTATGTCAGCCTTCACAGGGAGAGGTGTTTCAGCCCTGTGATGATCTTTGTGGCCTCTTCTGGACTTGCTCCAACAGGTCCACAGCTTTCCTGTGCTGAGGGCTCCAGAGCTGGACACAGAACTCCAGGTGGGGTCTCTCACTGTCACAACAAGGTTCCTGAGTCAAGTTCGTGCCAATCCTGAGCTTCAGCAAAGCAGCCTCAGTTGAAATGGTCCTACTGCCACCTGAGCTGCTGCAAAGACTGGGTGGCTTTTCATAGATGGAATTGAACCACCAAGCATGGAGATAACACAGGATCAGACCTCTGTTTTCCACATTATTTCCTTTCCCCTCCCCATTGTTTTCTTTTACTTCCACTGGCACACCAGCTGTCTGGGACACACTAAGAGGAGAGACTCCACTGCCATCCTACTTCCCATGTGTTTGCTTTTGGGACCAGCCAGCAAAGAAGATTAAGGAATCTCCTCCACAAGAGATTTTGAAGAGCAGGCCAGGTTGACATCCATTAGAGAAGACTGAGGTTCTTTCAATCCTGCTTTAATGGAGGAATGGGGACTATCCCTATTTCTGCTGGATTGCAGGAGTCTGGGCAGCAGTGATTGTACCATTGATGAAGATTTACTAAGGCAATTCTTGTGAACTTTTACAGTGCAATTCTCCATGGCTTCAATTCTAAAATGCCAGTAATAACTACTAAAGGGCAGAGCACTGAAATTGCTTAAGCTAATCTCCCAAACAGCCAACACCGAGATGTGCACAACAAGAAAAGCTCTTCTTGCTACAGGAGACAGGCAGAAGGAAAAGCAGGATTCTTGCAGTGCCTGGTTCTCACTTTTTTTTTTCCCAGGGGAAGATTTTCTGTGTTCACATTAACTCAAGGATTTTTTCCTTTTCATTCTCGTGGACATTTTATGTGACTCCATTGGCAGAGGTTTGTAATTTAGCATTAATTAATGTCAATTAATGTATTCAGTTGCTAAGCTCTGGAATTAATTTCATTAGTTTTCCTGCACAGATGTTTTCCCTGCCATAGGTAATTAGGACATCATGCTTTTCATTTCCAGAACCCTCACCTCCAACAAGAGCTGCTGTTTTTAATATACAACAACAAAGTCACACTGTGTCTGGAGAGGAGAACATAGCAACTTCCAGCTCTTACACCCCCAGACACTTTGATTTTGACAGGTTTAGATACCCAGAGTAGGAATCTTCTCAGGGAATGACAGCTTTTTCTAAAGAGGAAGCAAGAGAAGTCACAGAACACAAGAACGGAGGAGACATCTTGTACGGGAAACCTCTGAAAAAATTAATCTGTTTTAGTGGTGAAAAAGAATTGCAAATGCTAACACATAAAACAAGTTAAGAGGCAGGGGGACCCTGTGCCATGAAATATTTTAGTCTTTTCCATGCTGCATGCTCGTATGTTCTCAATGGAAATGGATCCAGCCTGTCCCAGAGACATTTCTTGGCTCAGCTGGTGGAGATGGAAGATTATTGGTGGTTACTGGAGGCTGGTGAGCCTCTGGAAAAGGGAGAGGTTTAGATCCCTTCCTAAAGCAGTGGGACTTTTTTCAGGATATTTTGTTGACAACTGCTTTTTTTTTTTTTTTTGGATTAAATATCAAACCCTAATATCCATTGCTTCCTAGTGTAAGCTTGCATGTATATCTTCTGAAAACCTTATTTAATCACAGGGAGAGTCAGCAAAAATGGTCACTGTACTCTGCAAATGTATGATTTATATTTTTCTTGTCTTCAGTTCATTGAGGAATGGGTTTTTCCCTCTATCAATAAACCCACTGAGGACAAATCAGGAGTTTTATACAACGCAATCGATGATGTGTTTCTCTCACAGATTTTCTGTGGAGTATCGCAGTTCAGTACTGAGCAACTTAGATATTAAGGGGTAGTTTCTGCTTTGAAAGGCTGACTGGCATCCTGTAACTAATGAACCACAAGAACATGGTAGTAACACGTCACTGAAAGATGCAGGCCTGTAACCCCTCTTCCCCAGTGACTGATAACAGAAATCTAAGTTGCCTCAGCAGTCCAGGGACACCTTCAGCATTCAGAACCTCCCACGGCAATAAATTCCACAGTTTAATTAAAATTTTCTCCCATACTGTAATCTTTTTTTTTGAGAAACCCACAAAATGACTGTTCTTTATCCATTTCCATCTGGTCTGAATGTTGACTTGTGAAACATTCATGGTATGGGAATATGCTCATGACTCTCCAGGACTCAGCAACTGCAAAGCAATTAACCAGTAATGAAGATCAGTGAAACGAAACCATCCCATTTACTAACTACTCACAAATATGGTTTTATCCTGCTGCTACTCTTTCTTCATTGCATGTCAGCATCAGAAATCTTTCTTTACATACGGAAGTATATCCTCTGCCATTTCTGGCATAAAGATGTAATTAGAGAAACTAACAGATGTCATTCTCCAGGACAAATACTAATCATGATCAGGAAAAAACACTAATCACAATCAGGAAAAAAAAAAATCACTGCATGGGTTTAGGGCACTACAGGAATTAATTCATCACTGTAGCTATGTTAGAAAAAGATTGCCAGGCTAGGTTGCCTACTCATTTTTTCCACAACAGTGATTATTTTATTCTTCCCAGCAATTTTCTGTGAAAAAACAGAAATTAAAGTGCTAGTGCAACTTTGTGATTCAGACACTATTGGCCAGATGCTCAGCCCTTGTGGATCAGCAAGCAGAACATGTCTGCTGGCCCCAGGTGAGACTTTGGTCTTACCTGCATCACAGAAGCACCTAAATTACCTTTCAGTAAGAAAAGTTGCTGTGTAAATCAGGACAGCAGAAGAAAGGCAAAGGATGCAAAACTACTTTTTAAATATCAGGAGCTCTCTAAATTTTTGCCAGCACATTAGAAAACCCCTTAGCTTCTTTCATCCACACTTAAAAAAAAAAAAAAACTATAAATAAATTAATGTCTTATCTACAAAAGCAAATGCATGTCTCATAAATGTAACAGTTGTTTTACTGTTTTCCTGTCTATGGAAACTGTCATTTAGACATCCTCTGAGTCAGTTTTGCCATTCTCTGCAGGGCCAGCAGGTACCCAGTTAGTTTCCAAATGCCTTGTAGGAATCCGTCTTTCTAATTTGCACCAACAGTCTGGATTCCTCAGTAGGCACCACCTGAATAAAAACTACCTCCCATATAATTAGCTTGAATCAGGCCTTACTGGGATAACCCTACCAAGCTCAAATCAGATAAGCCTGTTAATTTTAGGATCTTGAGTATTCTTTACAAACCTGAACCCCACATGTCATTAAGTTTATACCTTCTAAAAGCACTTCAAGTTGCATTTGAGAAAACCTAGATTTAACTTCCACCATCACCCTGCCTGTAAGAAAGAGAAGCTTATTGTGCAATTAAAAACCGTAGGGGATTGTCTTACTGGGGCATTGACCTGAAGCCAGACAAAAAAAAAAATCACAGTTCCTGCTGACTTTGCTGGTTTGCCTTTGATCCTGTTCCAAAATTAAAGCAAAACACCAGGGACACCCAAGCATATAAATGGAAATGTGAGATAACATTCATATGAACTTCTTCCAACCAGAAAAATCAGTTTTACCACTATGCTCTCAGCCCCGGAGTGATATGGATTGGGCCTGAAGCCTTTAAAAATAAACAAAAGCATCACATTCCACGAGATGAAAATTTGCGTGGTGCTTTCCAAAACTTACACAACAGGATGAAAAACATAAATGGCAAAGATTAGCCCAGCAAATCTATCTCCACCAATAGAACTAAATTGAGCAGGCTGTACTCAGTTGGTTCATCACTACCTGCACCCTAGTTTGATGAGATACAGTGTGTTCAGAAGGAGTCCATCTTTTTTCTGGATCCCAAGGGGAAAAAAAGAGATAGGGAGAACATGCACTAAGGAACAACATTGCTAGCCAGATCCTCAGCAGGTGTTGTATAACCACTGAAGTTATACTGATTTATGCCTGCTAAGAGACTCTTGTTTTGGCCTTGCAAACCTTTTACATGATGTACATAAGCACAATAAATTCAGTACACAGACAGACCACAATCAGGGAGCAGAGAGAGTTACTGGTGTTCTAGCAAGGAGAGACCAATGCTCAGGTTGTTGCTCACAGATATTCTCAGACAATTCTGTCAGGGAGACCCTGTACCCTGCAGACATTTCTGCTTCTTCTCACCTAAAGTCACAGTTCTACTATTCAGCTTCTGCTGGAAAAGATACCAGCACAGAACTGAGGGATTTTTTTCTTATCTGTATTTAGTTCAGCAGGTTTTTGCTTATCTCTTTTATGTCCACTTTAGGATCTTTTATTTTATTGTACAGATTGTGTGGTTGTTTACACACTACTCCCCTTTCTTTGCTTTTTTTTCTCTCTGTCTTGTTTTTGCAAATCTACCTTTTCAAATTTAATTCCTTTATTGAAATTTTACACTTGGTTAACTCTCAAAAGAGATGTACAAACAAAGTAAAAGTAAGCAAAAGCAAGAACATTGAAAAAAAACCAAAACCATAAAAACTCAAGAAAAATTATTTGCAGATTACCCTCAGTCTGGAATAAAGGTATCTTTCTTACTTCAGCACACTTCACTGCATTATCCCACTGGTAGAAACACACCTGCTCCATTCCAGAGGTTTGTTCATCCTTTGGAGGGTGATGATTACTTTGTGCAGGAAAAGGAGACTGATTAAATTCTTGAAGAAAGGTCTAATAGACAAGAGACCTGTACATACCAAGTTGCTCATGGTAACTACAGTAATGGACCATGTGCACACTCTGTCTTGGCCTTAAAATCCTGTGACCTGCAGTGCTTCCAAATACCTGGCAAAAAAATGCTGTGAGATGTTCCAAGGTTACTGCTTCCAGCTACCCACCACAGTCCTGTAGGTAGAGACCAACACTCCTTGGAACAAGGGGCAAAACAGAGCACACACTTACAGAAAATCCAACACCTTATATCACCAATGAGGTGAGCTGGGGACCTCCTGATTCATTACGAGAAATTTCATCCAAATGACTGATTTGCAAGAAGGGTCACCACTGGCTGAAGGTTTGACACCACTGATATATTTGTATTTGTAGTTCTGACACTGAATAAACTGAAAAACTTCAGTTGTACTCCCTCACAACTCAGCCAATGTAAGTTGCAGAATCTGTTACTGGTGTTGAGTTGATGAAATTTGTTATTCCCCGATATATTCTTTTTACTAATATGCCTGACTCTTCAGTGAAGCCAATTTCATCTACCTGTTTCTTGGTTTCCACTTAGAGAGCTAAAATGAAGACTATTAATTTGTCAGGAGCTCAAGAAGTGTTCTGCAGAAATGTGCTACAGCTGTGCAAAATGCTCTTATTTCAGCCTAGGAACACAAACAAGACTGTTCAAGGCATTTGGAGCATGGCACTTTCTCTGCCCACTGTGAGCTGAATATCCCTGAAATGCATCACCAGAATACAGCTCCTTAAACATCACTTGTAGTGCTTCATCTCAATGACCTCAAATTTTAATGACTTCTAACAGCAGTATTTTGTGCTGAAATAGGCATTGTCCTGTTAGAATTATTTCCTTCTTATTTAGCACATCACAAGAAATAAAAAGCCTCATGTTCTCAGCCTTGCTGCCACATCAGGTAAGTGAAATTGAAGGAGAAATAATAATCATAGATCACAAATTATAAGAAATAGAGATCATATGTTCTTTCAGTGTCACTAATCCTGCATATCTTGAAATGAAAAGACCTTTAAAACTTTATGGTTTCTATCGCAACTGTTTCTTTTCAAAATTCATCTTCCAAAAAATTCTCTTTCAAGCTAAATTTCCATAAGTTAAAAACCAGATTGCCTTACAATTAACTCTTCAGGTATTCTTTAAGTTTCCAATGACAAAATGCACATTTTAAGTAACACCAGTGTATTTGAGGGTACAATTCAAGGGAGAACTTCATCCATTTAAAAAATAATTAATTGAAGGCATCATTAATACTTATGTATTGCAAATGGTAAAAACCTTCTTGTTATGTTGCAGGAAAACAGCTATTTACTGAGGAAACAATATGGAATTAAAATGACTGGATCTCTGGCAGCTGGGCTTCTAGTGTGATGCCTGCCTGAGGCAATCCAGTGTTATGGAAAAGAAATCCATGGAGAAAGATCTGCAAAGGCAGTGGAGCTCAAAGATAAACCTTGAGAAAGCCTGGATGGGAGGAGAAAAGGCCAGCAGGTGGCTGAGGGTGCCTGAGAGAATTTACAGCCAATTAGGAGAATATTTTGGAGTTGCAGGTAAAGGAGGCTCCTGGAATACAAAAAAAAAAAACAACCCAAAACTAAACCAAACAAACAAAAAATCAAACACCTCAAGAGGCAAAGCAGGGAGGGAAAGAAGCTGATGAAAGTGAAGGACAACAACAGGACATGCAGTAACAGTGAAGAATGCACTTACACTGGTCATTAAAAGGTTTCTAATGTGAGAGAAATTAGGTATTTTCAAAGGTAGTACCTAAGGCAAAGTATCCCTGGTCTGCTAAAGCTATAAAGCCATAGACAACATGAACAAGGTGATTTTATTTACTGTGTGAACAAACAGCAGCTAGACTTTGTGACCCAGGAACTTCAATGTCATGTTCCCATCAACAAAAATCATAAGAAAAAATAAAAGTGTTGTGTGTAGTAACTCCAGTTACTGCTTATCACCTATTCTTCCTTACCATGCCCTCAGCTGCTTTCACAGCCTGATAAACCCAACTTTTTGCCTTGCTGGAAAGGCTTCTCTTCTGACAGACCTAACTTGCAGCAGCCAAACTCCTCATACTAAATGAGTGAATCACTAAAAGGAAGTGAGATTTCTATCATCATATTGCATGGTTACAGCAATAAGAGGAGAGCCCAGTATACCACAGTATCTGGAAGGTGATGTACTTACGACCATCCACTGTCCTTGCCTCCAGGTGCACAAGGTCAGGCTCTCTTCCATTCCCCATCATAGACCTGTAAAAGACAGATTGAGACAAGGGCATTAAAAACAACATATACCATGAATGGCTGAGATATTACTTTCCAAGGAGATCCTGTTTAGCTGGACATAAACTCATACTCACAAATAAGAAGTGAAAATTTTGAAAGAATTTTGGAGTTTTCCCTAACATGAACTTGAATACTTTGAAGAAATTCTACCATTTTATCTAATCAATGTCATTGTACGTATGAGTTCTTTATTTATCACCCCTTTACCTCACTTCTTTCCACCTGGAGACTTGTTCCTGTTCTTGTTGGCACCTGAAATTTTGGTGTTTCTCCTGGTTTGGTCAGAAAGATGCATTTCAGTTCAGGGTGGGATACAGAAGACTTTAACTGAAGAGATAATAGTATTTGCCAGCATACTAATTATAGCTGTTCCTTTATATTGGACATTTTATGCACATTTGCTTTATTGACACGCTTAATGATCAATGTTCCCTCATTAATTAAGAAGTTTTAAAAACTCATTTCGTCCTGAGACATTTTATCACCTCTGATCTAATAAAAACAGTGTTCCATTAATAAAAGAAACATTACATTGAAAATGACTGTTTGTTCCCTCTGAATTAACAAGTAACAAAGACATTGAGGAGTAAGGAGTTTATGGAATTAAGTTTTTCTTCCATTGTTGAGGTTCCCCTGGACTGGCAGTGTTGGCCTCATCAATTCCCTGGAAGAGTCCAAATGGCCAGTGGTTTGATGGGCAGCCTGAATTATGGGAATACTGACTGCAGCATGTGCCAATCCCACTG
Source organism: Corvus hawaiiensis (assembly GCF_020740725.1). Lineage (NCBI taxonomy): Eukaryota > Metazoa > Chordata > Aves > Passeriformes > Corvidae > Corvus > Corvus hawaiiensis. The sequence continues at coordinate 11,127,864 of NC_063220.1, read as the reverse complement.
TACAGAAGCCTCAGCAGCATCTCTGACAATCAGCCTTGTTTCTGGTCCTGATCCTATCATCCAAGTCATAATCCCGGATTAAAGCTAAGGGTTAAACAACCAGTTTCTTTTTAGCTGCCTGATCTCCTAGTTAATAGAGGCATGAGGGAAGACACACATTCATTTCCAGTGATAAGCAAATTAGATGTTCTCTTCAAAGCCCCATTATTTTTCAGGAAATCAGAAGAGAGATTCAAACAGTGATTTAGACCTTAATTCAGTTCCCACTGACTGCAATCAGAGGAACCTCCAGTGCTTAATCATCATGTGCATTAACTAATAACTATTATAAAAATGTTAACAATAACAAGACTGTGTCCTGATTAATCCTTACCTTTGCTTGACAAAACATGTAGCAATTCACTAGGAAAGGTTTTGTTCTCCTTTGTCAGGGACTGAAGTTTCAGAAAACACTCTGAGCCAGCACTGCTTTTACCTCTTCTTCATTTTTAATAAATGGAGAGCCATTTTTAATCAGTTTATGGCAAGGTGTTATTCCCCTAAACATTCAACTTCCACTTAAAATCTCTGCTTCCTGGTAACTGACACCAAGTGAGGGGGGAAGGAAGCATTTTCCTGGGGGATTTTTATTATGTCTGCCATGATCAGCAGATTTAGCACCACCATGCTGGGCCTGCTCGCTACAATTCAGTTCAAGATAGACAGATGCCAGTGACAAACAGCTCTAAAAAAACTGCAGAAGGACAAAGTTTGCATTATGGCATATCTCCTCTCTATTCTTGTTTATTTAAGTGGGCTTTAAATACTAGAACTGGAACACTGGAATAGCCCACTTGGAACTGAGCTATTGCAGAGGACACAGCACAGCTTTGTCAGTTCATTCCTCCTCCTGACCTCACACACCTCCGTGGGGATGTGAACTCTCCAAAGAAACAAGGAATATATTCCACATATTTGAACATTTTGTCATTTCAGAGCACAACAATGGTGTTCATCCAGCAAAGAACCTGCTGCCCTAGTTAAAGCATGCGAGTGTACACTCAGTTTCCTCCTCACAGAGCTATTCTGACCCCAAGAAAAACCTCTTTTGCATCTTCTCAGGCAAAGACAGCCAATTTTATGAGCCATAATTTACATCAAACTCTTAGGTGTCTTAAGAGCAGCATATAAAGATCTGGACCCCTGAAGCCCTGAAAGTAGTCACCTGCATATGGCTTAGTCTCACACTACAACAGCCAGTATTGGTGCTGTAGAAGCTTCAACTCAAGGCAGAATTAAGCCATCAGTTGTCCCAAGGGGGTACAGAACAAGGATGGCTGACACAGGACTGGTGATAAACCTCCAGGACTTCCTTTCTTTTGATATCTGCTAACTCCTGCGATTTAGAAATGTGATGACAAAGATGAAAACTAAGGTCCAGAGGAGGAAATTCCTGAAGTCAAATAGGACATCTGAGGTATAGTCAAGAGCCATATCCATGTCTTCCTATCTGCCAGATCTTTCTCCCTACCTTAGAAAATACACATTTCATTGCTTTGATATATAATAGGCTTAATTTATGTGTGACAGCACAAGGTCAGTCATAATATTAAATGACATAGTCAGGCCCATAATATTAAATGACAACATGAACAATCAGCTGTAAAGAACAGGCAAAATACAAATACACATCTGCTCAAATCAATATTAACTGTACAGAGCTGACAGCCAGAAACCTATCACTTCCATCTGGATTCTGCTGAGAATGCTTACTGACCAGGATTTTTGTAATGTCACTTTTTTTTTTTGGATGATGCTGTCTTGTTCCATGGTAGACCTGGGATATTGCTCTGTACATCCCTCCATACCACCTGAAAAGCCACATAAATTAATACCATTCTCACCCAGTTATACATTACAGATATTTAACTCTGAACTAATCTCACTCAACTCTCTTTGCAGGCAGAGAGGTGAAACAGGCATTTTTGCACTGTGGATCAGCTGAACAGTGTTAGATAGGACTTTATGAGAAGAATTTATCCTAGAAAGGCCTGTTCCTCTCCATCGAATTTAAGATGTCTGGACACTACACTAGAGACACCCACATGTGATCACATAAAGGTCCCAAAGCAGGAAACAAAACAACCTGAAATATGTTTATTACCTAATTTTAAAAACACAAATTACAGATGAGCTATGGATTGCAATTAAAGGGGTAATTGAATGTCCTGAGCAGTCCCCTTTCTGAGAAATGTTTTATACAGCTTACATCAGCCTTACTATTTACTCTAGGACATATAAAAGCCTAGGAGACAGTCAGAAATGCAATATTGACCACAGTGAGCATATACAGGAGAGAAATACTGTGCTTTTGGTTGCACTGCCCCTGAGAACACGCTCTCCGTAGGAAGATAGACATATCCTTCTACATGCATAGGACAATCTGTTCCTAAAGCATCTACTGGAAAAAAGGTGTTAGGAACTGTAGGATATATATAAGAAATCTTGAATTTTTAGTATGTCAACCAAATCCATCACAACACTACCAAGCATGCAGCTATACTGTTAGCAGGTTTTCTTGTCTTTTTCATCTGGCTGGGGAAAAAAAAGCATCATCCTTAGAAGCTGAGAAGGTCAACGTACCTCTACAAGCCTGGATATTATTAAGTAGTTTAAACCCATGGCATCAGTATGAAAAAGAATTAATAACTGATTACAAAGAAATTGTATTCCTGACCAGACTGGAAGGTTCTTAAACTAAAGACAGAATGATCAAAAAATAACAATCTTCACATGGGGAAGAAGGAAACTACATGCTGGATTGGCCCAAGACAGCACCAAAGCCTCCAACACAGTGTTTCTAACTTGATACAAGTACTTCACTCCACTGTACTTCATTATCTTATTTCTTACTACACATATACTTATTATGTGCATGTGGTCAATGCAATGCTTCACAAGCTAGACAAGGAAAAGTGCTGTGTGTTCAACAGCTAATAAACCAAGCAACCTACAAAGAGCAGGGCTACAGATGAACACCATTCTGGGGCCCACTCAGCTACTGATTTGTCTTAGAAATTTCTCTAAAAATAAACAGTCCAAAATTTGCCATTCCCTATTCTGAGCAACTTCTGTTCGCTATGCTGGCAGTGCTTTCTTCTCGTATTTCTCAAATCCATTCTTCCCTTTCAGCATCTGTTCTCAAAGACCAAACACTCATATATGCACAAACTTTTCTTCTTGCCTCAGTCTATGTTTTCACTTTGTGGTAAAATGCCAGCATGTCCTTTGTCTGTCCCTTTAATCTTTGGCCTTCTGTAATACTCCCAGAAACTTCAGGACACCAGGGATATCCCTGCAATTCTTTCTGTTGAATGGTGCCTATTGTATTTTTGTGATTAACTTTTAGTGTTTTGTTGGTATAATTGTCTGGATGTTTTGAAAAAAGAAAAAGGAAAAGAAAAAGAAAAAAAATCTTTTGGGAAAAGGAGGATTTAGAAAAGCCAAAGGGAGGGCAAGGCAGTGACCCCGCTGCCTTTACACTGAAGATGCTTACATTTTGAAAAATTTAGGATCCCCACAGTCCTATTAAAAAGTTGCTTCCTAAAATTTTAATCACTATCAAGCCTGCTAAGTAGTTATCTGCACTTGAGAGCCTCACAAATCGATACCACTGGCTGCAGCACAGTAATTGCTCTGAATGCAGATTCTACATCCACCGTGAGAAGCAGCACAGGGAAAAGACCCCAAATCATCCCCTGGTTTAGAACTAGGCTGAACTAAACAAAAGCAGCCTGGCACTGCCCATTGCACAGTAAATGCTAGTTGGCATATTTCTGTAGTGACCAACCCCTTGCCATCTTCTCTGTCTGAAACATTTCTAAAACCTTGGCTTCCTTGGCCTGTCAGCTCCTCTGAGCCAAGAAAATTCAATAGAGACCCTGTTATCCTGGGGTTTCCACCTCTTCTATCTTTTTTCACTTCCAGGGACAAAAGCAATTGTTTATGGATGCTGGGAACTGATGAGGCTTGCAAGGCAGTCAGACCACTCAGAACTGCAAAAAGGCATCATTGTGAAGAAAGCAAAAGCTTCTACTTGCTGCACCTAATTTCAAACTACTATTTTTTCATAAACAATGAACTTGAAACACCAGACAATAAGGGCTGCATCTCAAGGATTTGTGCATTCTGGAAAGTAGCTTTGGGTGCCTTTGCTTTTGGATGCTTGACTTCAGACACAGACACACTGTACTTGGGACTGTATGCACAAGAAACTTGATGGCAATCTTTTCATACGTATTTCTTGTATCATACATGCTCACAGCAGCCAAGCTCAAGCATCTTTTAAGACAACCAGTAAAAGACACTGTTATTTACAGAATCTTCAGTGCAAATGGCCCAGAATGCCAAATGCTACCATGTCCTTTCTACCGACAGAACCAATGTGGATGTCCCTCATTCTTTATATGGACACAGAGGCCTTATGCAGCTTTCCCATGTCTGAGAGGAAGTGACCAAGTGCAGAATTAGGACTCCTGTGACCGTAGCTCACCTTCTTCAGAGGTGAACAGGTATGATTTGTTCATGCAGCAAAGGCTGGCAGACAAATGACATAACAGCATCTCTATGAAGGTAGATGGAAGGAGATTCACACAGTTCTGGCCATTTTGAGCTTATCAGTGTTGAGTGGGAGTAGCTCAGATGTGGCTGCAGTGCAATGCCAAACAGAAAACTGACACATGGCTTGGAAAATCCAGTTTGACTACTTTGCATGAAAAATGCTCATGTGCCCTCCTCTGCATTCTGCAGATGACTTTGTTCTTAACAAGCAATATATTTGTCTCCTGACCCTCAGCATTCCTTCTTCCTAGTCCCAATTTGAGCAAATCCCCATCTACACATACACTGCATTACACAGAAAGACTAACTAGCTGCAACAATCACATGGAAGAGGGAATGTACTCCTAGAGATCCTCATGCCAAAGTTACCCTATGTGCATAAATATTCTAACAAGCTTTATCCTGTCACAATAAAGCTATAAAGTTGCTTTGTTCAGCACATGATAATGGCTTTGTAATTCAATTATTGGTAGAATTTGCCTTTGGGGATTTATCTTCCTTTAGCCTCAGCATTCATGCAGATCCCTTATCGTAAATCTTGCCAATACAAAACCAGCTCCTCCACTGCCTGTGGACATATCCTGTCACTTCATGTTAAAAAATTGACACCTTCCTCCAACTTAGTGAATGGCAGATTTTTGGTTTTGTTTTAAAGAACAGAATGAAAACAACAACAGTGGATGACACTCGTGTTGTCCTCAGTAGCATTTTTTTGGTCCCACTGATGCTTCTGTAACACTAAATCCTAATTGCCTTTCATAAAAATAGTAACATGTAGCACTGAACAGGGAGCTTTTTGTCCAAAGATACAAAAGTACTTGACAATCAACCTTTAAGTAACCTTCCCTGCCTGGTACTGATTTGTTCAAGACCTATGGAAAAGTACAAGACAAGCAGACCAAGTTAGAAATAGGGGCTGAGGAAAATTTTTGTTCTCAGCTTTATAGATAAACTTCACTGATTAGTCAAGAGCACAGGGGCCTCATTGATTTGACCAAGATCACACAGTTGCTATGTGGCAGAGACAAAAATAGCTCCTGAGAGTACTCCAGGCTCCTTTTTCTTTTACTGCTATATTGACTCCATGAGGACTTTGCAGATACTCTCTGTTCCTTTTTTTGCTTGCAGAAGTCAGTGAATCTGCACCAGGGAGCTTAGTGTGGGAGGCAATTCTTGTGGTTTCTTTAGTTCAGTCCCTATTATGTGAAATTTCACAGGTTTTACTATTCCTGGAATATACTTTAAAGACTGCTTTCTAGCTTTAATATCTCAACCACATCCTCCTGACATGTTTTAGAAACACAGGGACAGACTCCAGATAGGTATAAATCAGCACTTCATTTCTATATATCTGGCAAATGAATCTCCCCTGACCATAATTTAATTAGTTTCTCCCTGTTACATCTCTGCACTATTCTTTCCCACATAGTCCAATCCCATGAAATCATACAATTTGGTGCAATTCAGCTGGCAGCCACCAGGCCAGATCCATTCTACGGTTTGCTTTACTTTGTCACACTTTCTTTAGAAGGGATAGAAAACAGCAGTGCAGTGAGCAAAGCCCAATTTCTCCCAACTGTGCCACCCCACAGCACTGACCCAGAAAAGCAGGTGGCTATTGCTGCCAACAACAGTAAGTAAACGGGGGTAGTGGTGTGACTTTCAGGCCATGGGGAGTCACTTTTACTCTCACCATCTCACCACCTAGTTTTAGGGCTAGTTTTAGAGCCCTAGTGCATAATGACCCACATCCTTCCACACTCTGCCACAGCTTTGAGGGCATTAGCAAAGAAAGCCTTCTCCCCTGCTGCTGTAACACCACCGCTCTCCGTGGGAAGCTCCAGAGAGGAAACTTGGCTAAAATTCTGAAATAGATGGATGCAAATTCCCAGGAAGTAGCTGTCTATTGCTGGTAACACAGGGTGGGAGGAATGTCTTGAAGTGAGGATCTAAACTAAGTGGATAAAATTCAGTTATCAGGACTAGATCCTGATTTTAAGATAGCCCTTCAGTCTTGTATCTTTTTTTCATCTATTGCAGGAAACAAGACTGCAAGCTGGCTTGAAGGGAAAGAAGGAGGAAAGTACCCTCTAGTTACAGTCTCTGAGCTCCCCTCCTTGATGTCATGGACCAAACCTACCTGATTCACAGCTTCTCTGCTGGTACAGTCTAATAGGATCACAATTTCCTACTGTGTTAAGACCATGTCTCTTGCATCTTGTAGTGCTGTGGCCGAGTCAGGCAGCTCTGGAGGAGGCCAGCAGGTCATTTAGAGCAGGAGCGAAAAGTCAACTCTGGTAACACAGTGTGCTGCTCATTAAACATACAAGAGAACATAGCAGTGCAACCTTCCTGACACAGATCCAGACAAATCCACAGGTGACTTAACTGTGCACTGCTTCACCTTCTCAAGGTCTGTCCTTTACAGGTGCATACAGAGAAATCAGCTGCTTAGTCCAATGCCTGCTGGAGACTCACACGTCCCAGGGTGCTGCACAGCACTGCAGGCTCCTGCTGCTGATTAACCCTCAAATCAAGACTCTGAACATGGTGGATGGATGCCTGTTACAGTGGGGAAACTGCAACACGTGTATCAGACAACAAGGCCCTTGGAAAAGAAATATATATGGACCGATTCTTGGTAGATGTTTCAGAGATGTTTATTTCTCCAGCTGCATGGCCGGGGCTCTGCTGAGGAACTGCTCAATCACGGGACCCGAGGGTCCTTGCCCGCGCAGGGGAACACAAAACAACCAATGGAGAACGAGGCTGACGAGGGCCAGGGAAACCCCATGTCTCCCCCCAGGGCCCCTCTCCCAGGACCACATGGCAGGTGGGAGAGACCCCAAAAGATGCCTGCCTACTTCTGCAGAACCTTAACGAGGGAAAGTGGATGATGTAGAAAAGCTGAAGCTCATGGGAGTCTGTACTCATTTATAAAGTATCTCTGCATGATTTTTTAAGAAATATCTGCTAAATTGGGAAAACTAAAACACACCAACCTATGCATCAATCAGACTGAGGCTTCTCGGTCCCAAAAGGCTTATTCAAATGAGTATTTGCTTCATTTAGATATCCTGAAAACTGTTGTGGATTTCTCTGGCATGTACCCGTAACCACCATATTTAAGCTATGAAATACATAGATTTTAAATTTAATTTCTTCCCTTCAACTCACTGAATAAGGCTTGTGTGTCAAGTCAAGTGGATGATTTTCTGGACAGGCTGTCACAATGCACTTTGATTGGCATCTTTCCCATCAGCCTCCAGCAGTTGCCCTGCAGTGATTAAAAGGTCTTGTTCAGCTATACACAGCATCATTTGTAAACAGCCCAGAGACTGAGGCATTTAAATTGCCTCAGCCCACCTGGGTGGGCGTGCAAATATTACCAAGCCAAGAACTGACAGGAACACTGGGACAGTTCACCCAGCTTGCTACAAGTGCTTGAATATAATGAAGTTTTTAACAGGGCTTTGACACCTCATCCCCTTGATTTTCAGCTCTTTCAGCTGCTCCAGTGAACACAGTCAGAGCTTTTAAAATACAGTTACCAGCCTCCTCTGGAAAAGGAAATATATATACTCTATAATTATGCTCTGAAGATTAACTTTCTTTGCCACTACGCATAAAAGAAACACAAATATAGCCCTATCTACTCATCTGTCCTCCCAGCTGCTTATAGGTTTTTCTCCCTTTCAGTGTGTGTGCATATTTTTAAATTAATTGATGGGAGAGGTTGGTTGGCTGCTTCTTTCACAATGGTTGCCTCCATTTTCTTCTCCTATTCTCCATTTTTTTCTCATTCTCAGAAAAACACAAGACTGAGTGAAGACCTAGCAACATCTCTTACCAAACTGACGTATCTCCTTTAATTTCTTCAGGGAATCATTAACATCATGGACACATGACCCTACCGGAAATCATAAATGGTGTGGGTTGGAGAGGATCCTAAAGCGCATCTAGTTCCACTTCTCCTGCCATGGGCAGGGAAACCTTCCACAAATCAGATTGCTCAAGCCCCATCCAACTTGGCCTTGAACACTTCCAGAGATTGGGCATCCACAGCTTCTCTGGGCAACCCATGCCAGTGCCCCACCACCCCAAAAGTGAAGAATTTCCTCCCAATATCTTATCTAGACCTGCTCTTTTTCAGCTTAAAGCCATTACCCCTTATTGCTCCATGCCCTTGACAAAAGACGGTCTCCAGCTCTCTTGTAGTACTTTTTAGGCAGTGGAAGGTGCTCTGAGGTCTCCCCAGAGCCTTCTCTTCTCCAGACTGAACAATCCCAGCTCTCTCAGCCTCATAGGAGAGGTGCTCCAGCCCTCTCATTATTACAGCCCTTGGATCTTCTTGAAGTATGGAGTGGTATTACTTTTGTATTTCCCCTACTTGCTTGTCTGGGTGCAACACTTGAATAAGTAAAAAAATAAAATCAATACCACTGATAGAGATAATGATTGTAATTTGATGACCTAATTTGCTAGCTGGCCTTTTCTATTGTTCATTTTATGTTAGTTTTTAAGACACTTCTATTATTTGATTTTATTTCTTTCCTCCCCCTCCAAGTTTCTCAAGGTTAGGTTCAGATCAGAATTAGATGAGATCCTTTTCAGAAAAAATGTCTCATTTTGATTAAAAACCATTAAATTTGCAGACATTTTAACAAGATTTTTAATCTTTTTTTTTTTTTTTTTTTTTTTAGGGCCAGCTCTAATTGTGATGCCTTGACTTACTGACTTGTAGAAAATAATTTCTGGTGGAAAGCATGACTTATTTTGAGGACCAGAATAAAAACCTGGCTTTTAATGACCAACAAATGTCTGCATTTGTATTTTGGTCATATTGAACTATATGCACTTTGAGCAGTCTTTCTGCAACTACTGGTCATGGATGTTTGGATTTGCAAGCCACAAAGTATCACTATTGAACTATGACTAGATGACTGGATCACTTTAAAAATGGAAGAAAAAAGCAACGTAATTCCCAGTGCGACTGGTTCTCTGTCCGGGGTTGCAGTGTATTCTATCACCATCTTCATGAGCTGTTGAAATCAGGTGGGGCAGTGTTTCCTTGCCTCCTCCCCCCAGACTTCTTCTGTTAATGGCCCATCATTGTCCTGCCACATGACTCATAGATAACTCCCTCCAGACCATCTTCTGTTAATGAGCCTAATCAACACTTGGCCTCGTGACTCATTACCCCATTGTGAGATGCTCCACCCAGAGGGAGGAACCAAGCATTCCATCCTGGATATAATCTGAGATTCCAAACACCACCAACACCTTTCCACTGGATTTCCAGAGGACAGGAGACACATAGCCAGCACTGGACCTTCCGAGGAAGAGCAGACTCTTTTTCTACAGGATCACCACTTCAGGAGGACTGAAAGCCACCATTTTATCGGACTGCCACCACCACCCTGACTAACAGGGTGTCATGTTGTATCCTGACTCTGTCAGTTTAACCCAGTGTTCTCTGACATTTTTTTTTTTCCTTTTCTTTTAATTTCCCTGTTAAATTGTAATTCTGACCTGGTGCCTCCCACTGGTTTGTTTTCAAACTAGTACATTCACCAGTTGTGTTCACATTTGTATCCACTACAAAGCAACATCTATATCAGCAAAATTCCACAATAGGAATGTATACCAAAACCCAACAACTGTCACAAAAATAAACCCAGAACTATTTAAAGAAAGCTATTTAAATCTTTCTCCAACTCTTTTAACTAGGATCTCCTGCATTCTCTTTTCCTAATGCCAACTACATATGTAAACACTGTGCTATCAGCAATAATCCATGTATATTAACTTGTTGTTTCTGCATTATGCTGCTGAATTAATACTGCTTAGAATACTCCTTCCTATCAATTCGGGTACTTTCATAGAGCACAGTTCCAGAATTACCAAGTACCTTGAAAACTTCCATGCATTTTGCTGTCACAGCACATCTAACAGCAAAATCTCAAGAAGCTGCAGGAAAAATAATAAAAAACATGAACATTGTTGATACAGTGTAGAACTGCTGTGTCTTGGGCTTGTATGCAGTGTGGATTCTTCCATGTCTCCACCTGACACATAACATGCAACTGACTCTCTGAGTGGAGTACATTTTCCTCAGTACACCACTTCCACATCCCTAGATTATGCAAACAGATATGTGATGATACCCAAATTCCAGCAATTATTAGAGGTGTCAGTTTTAGAGTAGCCCATCACTAAAGCCTGCCCAGCCACAAGTGTGTCCTAACAACCTTTTAATGAGGTAGAAAATTACAGATCTCTTTTTTCAACTTTTGTTTTACTTTGTTTTTTGGTGGAGGTTTTTTAAGACAAGAAATCTCCAGTCTTCTCTCATTTTAAAGGTTTGAATTCATCTGCTCATCTCCCACCTGGTAGCTCCTTTCAGAGAGTGACATTACACCTCTTTCATTGCAAGTGTGAATGTCAGGGCATCACTTTGAGCTGCAGGTGGAAAAATGAAAAAGCGGAACAGAAGAGCTTTGAAAAAAAGTATTCTATTTCCATATTAATGACTCCTCTTAATGAAACAGAGGATGCAAGAATAAAAAGTACATAGGATCTACAAGGAACTGAGTTGTGTCTACACAGAGTGTTTTATCAGAGTTATGTAGTAAGCATCATCAGACTGTTTTTCTTCAGGGGTTTAAATTTCTCTGGAGTGGTAGGAGGAGGAAGTTTTTCACAGAGCAGCCAAAAAAAAGCAAATAAAGAAGAAAATTCTCTTGGCAACAGATATAAGAAGTGCAGCTGTAAAAGACTACCACTTCTCTGACATGGTTTGCAGGTAGAGCCTTTTCAGGACTAAAACTAGCAAGCTCAGTGGAGTTTATTCACAAGACTCTGAGTGACCCACAAGCTATTTACAAGACAGCATGACAGACTAAAATGGCGATGAAAATATCAGTGAGCAATCAGGAAAATGCATCTTTGCTTTCATCAACCATTCAAATCCATGTAAAAGTCTTTTGACGTCTTCCAGGTGCACCTCCCCTGTCAAAACAAGCAGTGTAACTAAATGCAGCCTCAAGAAGGCCTGATGCCAGAGGCCTTGTGTCTTCCAATTTCAGAGAAGTCCTAGCTTAGAGAGTACTGGAAGCAATCTGTACTAGAGCAACTCCTCAACCTTCCTCAGATATCAGAACATTTCTCACATTCTCTGCCCACTACAGCTGTGTCCTGGTTGATCCCTTCAAAGCCACTGGATTTAGATAAATCACCAGAACAGGAGAGTATCCCTATATTTTGCTTTAAGTTGTGACTTCAGGACATTTTACTTCACTATTTATTTCTGCTCTTAAGAAGTCAGTCCTCTCACTTCTCACATTGATTACACTCTGCATATTTATAAGCCAAAATATATAATTATAAATTTAAAAAGCCCAACCAACAACAAATCCCAGAGCACTGAGCAAGGCTCAGCTTGTACACCAGCACTTGCTACAGATATGGTGCTGTAGAAATCTGGATTTCAACTGTACTTCCGCACACTCTTACGCCCCAGTTCCCTTTTGCTTTTCTTGCTTGGGGAGTCAACAGTGACCACGCATTCAGTGTAAAGGGCTGCCCTTCTGATTCAGCATTTCAGTGCTGTGTTATCCTCAGGTACCTGGCAGCACAGAATGGAAATGCATATTAAAGCCCAGTGTTGCTCTCTGTGGTGTTTTCAATCACACATGCACGGCTGTTTTCTACTGTGGATGTGTTTGAGGACAGACAGAGTCCATAGAATTGCAGCGAAAAGCATTCTTTTTGTCCTAGGGTCATTATGATCATCACAAATATGCCAGAATGAGATGCAAGTGTCTCTACAAATTGTATTATTTTCACTTTTGACAGCAGAAGTGCAGTCTAGCTTACACTGAGGTGTGTTATGCAAGGGGTATTCTGTTCAAGGTGAAAATACAGGCTTGCAGTTTCATGCTTTGTGAATGGCTGTAGGGAAATTAGATGGGTGGTTGGAACATCTTTTCATCTTCTAACTTGCTCTTTTCCTTTGAAACTCCAAGCCTGAGTTCCCTTATTTGTTAGTTTCTATAAGGCCTTCAAAGTTTGAGTTCCACAGAAAGGGAAAATTATAACTTCATCATTGTTCTTATTGCAGGCGTCCATCAGCTCAATTCACAATAAACCAGAACTGTAAGCAACGACAAGAAACTTCAAAAGGTTTGGAATACTATACAGGACATGGGGATCCAGGAACAGGGACAGTCTTTTCAGCCCTCTGACCCCTTCAGCAATTACAATTTCGGTACCCAATCAGGATATCCATATTTCTATAATCTTCTTTTATTAGCCAAAAAAACCCCAGAAGATGTGTAGAGCTTTGTATTTGCATCTGCCATTTTGAGACCCTTTTAGGAGCTCTGCAGGAAAAAAATAGCGATATGACTGTCTATACAGACACTCCCACAGAAATGGCTTGAAGTTAAAAATGGAATTTAGCTTGCATTTGCTTCAGCTAACACAGGTTCTAAGAAAGGATTAAAAAGCAGAAGCAGCAAACAAAATCTCTGGTACATCCTTTGCAGACCAAATATAAATTCAACTTTAGAAGTAAATTTGACCTAGAGCTCTTCCTTCTTTTATAAATAAAAAGAAAATATTGAACTGAACCACTCATGAATATTGCTGTGTTCAAAACCTATTTTTGACATAAATTTAGAGTTTAGAAACTATGCCGCTGGTCTCATTTTAATCACTGGGTTCAGCTTCTCCTGATTTCACTTTGAGTATTTTATCAAAAGCTTCTCCTTGAAAGGCATATTCAGAGGACATAAGCCCACTTCTGCTCACAGGCGGACTACTGCCTCCATAAGGAGTTGATGAGAAGTCCCACAGATTTACAGCAAAACACAAGAAAACATTATCTTTGATTTGGACTATACAACCATGTTTGCAGGGAAAAAAAGGTTCAGCGACTCCTTCATCCCTCAGCTTTCTTTTCCATGTAAGTCAAAGCTACACTAATTGCTGCCTAGACTAAGCAGGTCTAACAGTAATTAAAGCACAACACTAGCCACTAGAGGATGGCATTTCTACCTGTGGCAGAAATGCTGGTGTCCTCCAAGACTCCAAGACTTCAGGCTTTGTTCCTTAATTGTAACAAGACCGGACTGAACTCTTTACTCTCCAATTCTAAGTCAATGCTTTCTACAGACTATTTATTCAGTGTATTTCAGTTCTGCATCACCCTTAGATCAAAGACCCAATATTCCAATGTCGTATAAACACATAATGCCCCTTTCATACCAGTTCTAAATTAATTTCAACAAATCAGCAGTGCAGACTGCATTCAGACACATTGCCTTCAAGACCTCATTCCAACACCTCTGTATGTGTGGGGAAGTTGTTTCAAGGAATCCAGGAAGAGGGTTTTGGTCTTACCAGTAGAACCTGTTTGGTGTAACTCCCTCATGAAGCAGCAGCCATCTTCTGCCAAACTCCACGGAACTGAATAACTGTGGACAAAAATGAACAGTCATGAACCGCAGTAAAACACAAAGATACCAGAGAAATTAGAATTAGAATTAACCTGAAAAACCCTCTACCAGTTCTGAGATAGTGACTTGGACTTTTATTTAACCCAGTCTCAAAGGGACACACCTGGGGCAGCTGAAACATGTCTATAGTGCCTTTTATTGGCATAGAAAATACTAAGATGTGTGATATGCATATGATACAGCTGGTATTACCTGAGGGATCACTTTATGGTTGCACCCAGCAACCTACCCTGAATGAAAGTTCATCATCCAGTTACCTTCCTCAATATTATGTCAGAAGGACATTCTCTTCCCATCAGCAGTGCCATCCTTAGGAAGCTTTTTCAATCTGGCGCCAAAAAATGTTCTAACATGTCTAGATTTCCCTTGCAGGACTGGATGAGTTTAAATAGCACAAGTTCCTTGTTCCAAGGAAACCCGTGATTTTCCCTCTGCTCTTGTACTTCTCCTGCAAACAACATGACACCTTCTCCTTGTCCAGTTACACAAACAATACCCAAATACATCAATCATTTCAGAAAATCTTTCCATGATAAATACCAAACCAGGCTGAGAAAGGTCAGCAAAAAGGCATGTTACAGGTATTATAAATCCTTTAACATGTCTTTGTGGAATGATATACAAATGTTACTACTACAGAGCACTTACAAACAGCTGCTCTCCGTAAGTGCTGCCATCAGGTAATTCTCAGAAGGCCAGTAGAGGGAAGGATCACTTGGGTTCTGTTATTTCTTTTGCTTTATTTAGCTTCAAATTTATCATACGGAAGGATGGAGAGGCAGTCAGCCCTACACTTGCAGATTCATCCTATTTCCCCTCCTTCCTTTGCCTGGTAGACTTGGTCAGTCCCCTTTTCTGGCAAGGCAGATGTTGGACATTGTTTTTTGAACTATGATCTCCCTTTTCATGACAACTCTTAAGGGATTTTGCATAAAACGCAAATGATCTGAATCTTTATGTCCCAACCATGGCAAATTTTTTTGGAACACACAGTGGCAGTGGATTGGTAGGAAAGAGAAAGATGGATGACTGTGAGAATAACTGAGGAGAAAAAATGATTATTTAAAAGCTTTGGGTTCATCAGAAGGATGACTTGAAAGTATTTTAAGAATTATGAGACTGCGACGTAAAAAACCTTGAGGTCTACTTATTTGGATATTGATTCCAAATGCAAACCCCAATATCTCTCACCCTTCCTATGGTAAAAACTTGGAAGAACATGGAGAAACTAATTAAAAGAGCTTTTTAGTAAACAGTAGACTGGCATGCGTTAAAATTTACTTTAAAATATGAAAGCTAAAAATTCACCTCTTTCCCTTTCTCTTGAACACTGTCAAAGAAGAGAGAGGAAGGAAGGTGGAGAGGACAGAAGATAAGAGGGAGAAACAGTTTAGTTCTGTGGCTACAAATGCATCCAATTTTAAAACTTCAGTGAGTCTGCTATTTTTCCTTAAGTAGAAGATTCTAGGTACATTTTTACTTGAAACTTTAGGAAATCCTAACTATAACAAAGGAAAACTTTGCTTTTTGGAAATTGAAGAAAATCTTTTGGAACACTGAACAACCACTTTTTGAAGTGATTTGAGGTCACATATTCAAGAACCTTACCATTACAGGAAGTATTTTCCCTCCTTCAGATTCAAAATCCATTTCTAGCCCTGCTTTTATAATTGCGGCAAGAAATAAAAACATGACAACAATAAGCTATTTCTATTATCTATCATCTCTCTGATGTCAATGTTTTTCTTTTCATAGCAAAGTAGTTTCTTCTGTGCCAAGTACTGTCTTTGACATACAGTAATTTAAGTTTCAATAAAGCTTATATGATCCTTTGATTAAGAACAGGGAGCAATCCAAATTCAGCAAATCCCTCTGTGTTTCCAGACCAGGGATAAATAGGATGTAAGCTTTCCAGGGACATTGACGTTCAGATGGTTGAAGTCATCATACTGAATTTTGTTTTCCCACCTTTGTATCTCTCACCCTTGTCCCTCTCTGGTTTCCCCAAGCACAGCTTTCAGCAGGTTATTCCCTCTCTGAATTTGCTGGTGACAGTAATGGTATCTAGAATGAATTAATTCTCTGTGCTGGTGTAGCACCCTCCTCCATGCCTGCAGCCCCACTGCAGTGCCAGCTGCTTGACAGCCCCAGTGCCACAGCTTCCCTCTGGCTCTTCCAGCACAACTCTTCCTCCAGAGGGGCCTTTACCTGGAGCATCTGTCAATGCCCCCATCACAACAGAGGCTGTGAAGCTGCACAGCACCCAAACAGCCTTGCTCTCTCCTAATCTGTGCCACGAGGAAGACATGATTCAGGCAAAAATGTGGAGAAATGCAAGCGTTTCTAAGTCTGTTTCAAAGGTAGGAAATGGATACAGCAATTCTACTGTCAGGGCTGGACTCTTAAATTAGGAGCCAGTGCCCAGTGAGCTGGAGATAGTGTGTGAGAAAAGGCAACAGCTCTCAAAGGTAAATACCAGCTCCCTGGGAACCCATATCCAAAGCTCTCATTGTCTTTGATAAGACACTTTAATAACCAGGCTTTAGAAGGTTTTTCATCCTCTGCCATTATCTCAGCACCAGCCTTGGCCTTTACTGACTCACAGCAGCACAAGCAGCACTAATGTATGTCTAGCAAATGGGGAATTCCCTTATGTAGAATCCCCCTCACCCCCCAAAAAAACTCTTTGCAGTAAGGATTTTTTCAGATATTTTATTTTAAGTATCATTCATTTTTAAACCGAGTTTATTTAGTTGGACCAAAAAAAAAAAAAAAAAAAAGGAAGTATTTGAAGGCTACATTTTTGTCAAGAATCAGTTATGATACAGCTGGGATTATTTTTCCCCTTTTATCTATTGTAGCGCTTGTATGGATATTTTTTAAACCCAGCATGGTATTTTGTTCTTGTTACAAAATCCCTCTCTCTCCTGGGACTTCTTGTGATAGCCTTGTGCAGGCAGTCCCTTCAAAGATGACATTTTGTTTTCTTTGGCAAGCACTGCTGTCTGATGACAATTTGCATTATTAGACTGAAGTTAGATAATGTTCCTTGCTACACTTATTTTTCAAGCACAGATAGAAAAGGAACCTATTACAATTTTATTGTGTTTTCATCTGAGGGCCAAGCTGACATTTCTGTTGTCACAGACACAAAACTGTTATGAAGTACAAATCTTGTATTGATCTCTCAGATTTGACCCTTGTTCATCAGGGAATCATTCTCTTCCTGCTTCTTCTCTTGTACATTTATTTTTCTGTGTAATACGCAGATTCATTAACAACCATTAACAGTCTGGGTTTGCTTTGTTTTGCTTTTTTAGATCCTAATATTCTGTGAAGTAGAAACTTAGCACCTACCTCATTTATATAAGAAAACAGAAATGCAAAGGAAAAGAAAAGGCTGGTCTGAGGTTACAAATACTTTCTGAGGCTGAACAGAATTCAAATAAATCCTCTGAATGGCGAGACAATTCCCCAGCCTTCTCACAACACGACACCACTGTCTCCTGGAGCAGGGAAAGCTGAGATCTGAAAACTGAACTTCTTTCCTTATCTACACCAGACATGACACAATACTCCTCTCCTCCATCTTTTTTGTTTCCCAACTTGTGTGCGAAGCATAAGATCTGCACATGTATTTTATGGGATAGTGTAAGCTTCACCTTAAAATGCTCTGGCATGTCTAGGTAACAGCAGGATACAGTTGCCATGTATTATTCTTTTTCCTATTCTAATTTCCCGACCTTTCCAGCACCAACTTCAGACTTGATTAATTTTTTGTTTTGCCTTTCACAGTACAAAAAAGCCAACTAAATTCTATACAATATAGGGAGAAATCATGATGTCTTCCAAAATGTTCCATTAAGAATAACTGGGATTTATTTGACCCACCCATTTTGATATAATGCCATCTGAAGGGTCATTATGCCAGTCAAGACCTACCATCACCCCTTCTGTTTTCAACAGATTACTTTTCCTAGCTAAACCTTTCATGTGAAGAATGTCTTGTGCTCCCATCTTCACTTTAGTGCCTATACAGATTGCTGCAGATAGAACTGAACCCTGAGTGTCCATCATGTTTCATCATTCAGCATCTAAACTGATTGGATTAAATAATTGATCATGATGCTTCTCCACATACAGATCTTGAATCATGTGGCAATTCCATGTGCTTCCTATGCTGATGAGGATATTCAATTTTATACATTGGTTTAATCTCACGCAAAAAAAAAAAAAATGCACATAGAAATTCAAAACCTGGTTAAATAAATGTTAAATTGCATGTTGGAAGAGACATTAGGGAAATACTTTCAGAAAGCTCCTAATATTTTTCTTTTACTTAAGAGATTTCCCATAAACAAGTTATAATGGAATACAGCATGGAGTCTATTTGTTGACTGGGTTTACCAACTTCGGTATTCTAACATTCAAAAAGAAAAGGCTCTCTCACCTATAGTTTCCATGCACTCTCCACTCATTCTCCCTGGACACAGATCAGACCAAAGCAAATCAATCTACACTACATTATTGACCCTAAAAAAACCAGATGCAGCTGGAACACTAGCTCAGAACAGCTTTGAAAGCAGTGGGTTTGATTCAAGTCACCTCCAATTCCATGAGAAGGTTTTTACTAGTCAGTGCTCCTGGTACTTTCTTCACATATACTCACTTCTTGACTCTCATTCTTCCTGGTGTTCCTATGAGATGATTAAAACTAATGCTATTCATGGTGTTTCCCCCTCACCCCTTCACACAGAATTTATTCACATACAAAAATCCTCAAAACACCAGTACACCTAAGCCACAGATTTTGCACCGGTGAACCACATAAATATTTTGAGAGATCTTTTTTCCCCTCAAATTTCAAATTCACCAGAGAATGTAACATCCCAAAAGCACAGTTTAGTTTTAACTATAAACATAAGAGTCCAAATGGATAAAGACAACTGACATGCAACAACACAACTTGAAATACATGACAGCAAGTCCTTCTTCGTCTTATAATTCATTTATGCAGAATAAGTTTACTGCTGATAAATTGTACTTTACTACTACTACTTTTACTACTACTACAAATGCAGGCACATTTGAAGAAATTCTAGTCTTCTACAAGGTTTCAGTCATCATTCTTGTTGTTCATAAGAGCATTTTTCAAATATTATTAAACCGTGAAAGACCGTATTTCGAACTGATCTAAAATCTCAGGAAAGCAAAGAACAGTAGGGAAAGCATCATGTGGATTGCTGCAATTTTGGTGATGTACTTCTCCAATTTAATCTCTATTGCCTTTCTTTTGCTTTCTATGCAGTCTGCAGAAAAAGTGGGGTCAGTGCATTAGGGCAGGACTTCAGATTGAACATGTTTATATAGGCATAATCAATAGTCCTTTATGGTTTTTCACACCCTTTTGCCCCTGACTCTATCTGTTGGATGAAAAAATTACCACAATGGGAAAGAAGTTTCCACGGTGGTAAAAGAGACATTTTGAAACAGGAATGAAATGGAATGAAAAGGGACTTGGATGGACATGTTCCCAACATGCATCCAGTGCAGCTTACTTGAGTATCAAACAAAGTACATTACATTTGAAGAAATTGCTGCACAAGACATTTCTTCTTCAGAGCAGCCAAAGGTTGGGAGGTATGCTGCTATTCCCTGAGTCAGACTATGGACCAGGCTTTTCTCTTCCAACACTGCATTTAACAGAACAGTATGTTTTGTATAAAAAAGCAGCTAAAATCATATATGGTATTTCCTTCCTAAAATAAAGTGTAAGACTCATGATTGAGGATACAGAAACGGACTACAGGGCAGATCCTCATTTACTCCCCTCATCTCTATGCTATTTGTAAGTTCCACTGTTAAGAGGCTTAAATATCCTTGAAGCAATAAAGTTCACAGGATGCTGCAGAGATTTTGAACATTTTAAGTTGCAGGCAATGCATTATCACGCATGTGGAAGCCATCAATAAGGTTACCCAATAATTGGTGTTTATTGAATGCTGATGAAAACTCATCAGAGTGATAAAGCTGCCAGATACCTGCTTCACAGCCCACTCAAACACCAGTTATGTCTGCAGCTCTGCAGCTGCTTTTGCTGATGAACCACATGCTAATGCCATGCAGAGTTGTTTGGTATGGTCATGACACAGCAATTGCTTTTGTGAATGTTCAGCACATCAAAGCATCCTGAACATGACCCCCAGCTTTCTTCCTACCTATCCCTCAATAACTCCTCACACATTGCCACCTATGAGCCACATCAGCCAGTGTTCTGGTTTTGTGGCAGTTTGCAAGCAACTGCATTAGGATGATGTCCCCAGTTCATTCAACTCACATGCTAAAAAAGCGACAAGAAACATATTTTTTACCAGGAGATATTTAAAGGATTCTGACTGGCATATATATTTTAAAGACAGAAGGAGCCTCTAAGATCATCAGTGTGTTCTCCCCCTAACAGCTGCTGCAGCATCTTTACCAGTAACTCAAGCAGTAGAGAGAATTATTCAGGTCAACAACTGATAGCTGAACTAGATTGTATCATTTGGAAAGACACCCAATCTCAAGTCCAAGGGATGATGAATTTACCACTCCACTTAGTATGTTGTCCTCAAGGTTAATTCCCTTCTCTACTAAAATACACTATCTCTGTTACAGGCAACAGGGTACCCAGCACTTGCTTTCTGCTCTGCTATAAATTTACTAAGTAGATTCATAATTGCTTAGATAACTGCAATAAATAAGTGCATTTTTTTGTTTAAACACAAATTTCTGTGTGTCGTATTTGAATGAGAACAGAAGAGAAAAGGCTTACTACACCAGAATTTAGGGCAAAGTGTCAGAATTTTCATGCACACATGCACAGCTTTAAATTTAAAAATAAATTATTGTTTATCATTTGCATTATATTAAAACCTATGGCTTCAAGTGAACGTAGTGTTGACAGGCACTTTGTATAATAAGGAACTGGAGACATACTGGACATACTGTCTGTCTCAACCAAAGGACAGAGACAGAGAAAGAGGAGACAGAGGTGAGTCACGTACAGAAAAGTGAAGGAATTGCTCAACACCACAGAGATCAGCAGCACATCAAGTGATATGGAGTACATGTCTTTATTCCTAATCCAGTGAACCGTCCAACTCTGATGGAAAGGAAAAAGTAGGGGTTTTTTTCATAGAAGTAGGAAAAGCAGAGTTATATAGAGCACAGAAAATCTTGCAGAGAAACAGCTCTACCCTTAACTACAAGTATGTATCCAAGGAGCCCAAACCAGAAAAAGAACAAGTTATCTAAGGGTACAGAGGGCTGATGTTTATACAGATGAATAAGCAAGGACATATTGATTTGCCTAAAGATTGCCTGAGTGAGTCAGTGGTAAAGAGCACAGTGATTACTGCTTGAGAGTCTTTCCTTCTGTTTCACTGATCACACTCCTGGCCCAGAAATCTATCTTCCACTGGGCTCTGCTAGTTGATTTTTTTCTTTTTGCTTTTTATTTTTAGAGTAGGAAACAACATTAGAGATTCCTATCACTTTTAATTCCATATTTTACCTTAATTGTTACCCCAGCACATTATGCTTAGTGAGGTCTGTAAAAGACTGATGGGTACTCTAGGAAACTATATTTTTCAACACACTTTCCACACTGGCTTGTGGTCAATTTAAAAAGGAGAGGGGAAAAAAAAAAGATACAATCTGGCATCATTATTCTCCTTTTGATGTCCCTTCCTTGTTTATTTTCAGGATGCTGACTGCCACCAAACACTTATCAATTTGCCTAGAGATAGCAAGGGATATTTGCAAAGGGTTGTGTGCAAGATGTGTTACCAGGATGCCTAACAGGTGTCTGTGCTTTGAGTCCTCACACACAGCCCTAGCTAAAATGAGGGTATTTCTCTGCATTGCTTGTTAAAAACATAACCACATGGAATGTCTTAAAAACAGGGAAGAGCATTCACAAGGCTTTTGTGTGGAAGGCCCTATGCATCCCTGGCACAAGTGCTGGTAACCCAGAAGAGTTATCTGAGATAAAGCAGAAAGTGCAACCTTGCAAAATCTGGGGCAAACAACTTTTAACATGGAAATTACTTGTTACTTTTTCATCTTCAACGATGTGCATCAAAGAGAATCAAGTCTGCCAGAAAACTGGTTTGGATTATTAGTGGTGCCCCAAATATTAACACAAATAGTGTAAGACTGTTGCAGGAGTAATGCCATAGGGAAAGGGGGAGTTATTCACATAGGCTAATGTTAGCTTTATGCAAACTAGCTCCCTGGTTGTGTCCACAGTCTGTCAAAAGAGATAGGCTTTTCCAGAGGATGATTCAAAGTGGCTAATGCTTACCACTCTAGAGAAGCTTTCTTCCTCTCCATTAATTTTAGATGGGATTAGCCTCCCTCAGCCAACATTAGCCCAAGTGAATAGTCCTCTAAATTGTTGTCACTACTGCTGTCAGCAGTGTGGGAGAAGAGAAAAACACACCAAAAGGGGTCACTTGATGGTAACAGCTTTTGGGGGTTTTTTTGCTTTTCTTTTTTACCTATGGTACAATTTCTGATAAAATTAATCTGAATCTTATTCTTCCTTCTCTGGTCTAAGTAAGAAATTACTGTTACCATTGAAACTAGGAGTGTTTAAATACAAAAGGAATAATTTATGTTGAAAGGAACCCCTGGAAGTTCCAGGTGCGATCCTTTCTAAGCAGATTCACCCTCAAAGTAAGATCCTAATACAGTGGAATGAAAGGTTTTAAAATTACGGAGTGTAATCAGAATAGCCCATCACATCTTAAAGAGTGAATACTGGCTACATCTATGGCAGACACTTCACTGTCAGACACACGTAATAGACCAAAACACATGGATAGATGGGGCTGAAGGTACTTTTAAGTGTTGGCCTGCCCCCTCACAGACATCCTGTGGCCATACGAATCTGTATCTCTTTTCTAAGTGGTTTCTCTATCATCCCAGATCTAAGAATACCTTTCTCTTCCACTTACATGCACGAGGAGTGGACATCCTATAATGCAGAAAAATGAAGATGATGATATGGCTTGATGTCAGAAGATAGGGTGTCTCAAAAGTACCAGAATCCTGATTTGCCAAACTTCAGCACTTCAGAAATACAGCCAAGTATCAGTCTCTAACTTTCATCTTCAGCATGATACACAAAGTAATAAAGGTAGACTGATGGAATCAGGTATTTGGAAAAGGTTGAAATGAATAAAGAAAGAAGAAAAAAAAAAAACCCCAAACATAAAACATCTTCATTTACTAGTGCTATGTTGGCAGGGCTCCTCTAATTTGGGGTGCCTCACTTTTCAAGAGTTACTTTAAAATGAGAGACAAGAAGCAACAACAATAACTCCATTTTAAACCTGCTTTTCAGCCTCTGTTGCTGCCTTTCAGTACTTGAGTGCCTCTGTGCATTTATTCCTGAGCTGGGCAATTATGACTCTGCATTTTGCCTGTCTGACTTCTGTTTCCCAATTCCACCTTTATTTCATCTCCCCAAATAGCTCTGTTATTCCTGGCTGATTACTAACCACTCCTCTGTGTGTCTGACCCATCTGAATAGCAGAAGATGTCTCCACATGAACTAGAGGCTCTCATATTCCACGGTCTGATTACACAGCAAACCACTTTTGAAGATTACACAGTAATACATTAGTAATACTCCCATAAAATACAGCCCCTCATTCTACAAGCAAGCTGATTAAACCCACGAGAGCTCACATATACAAGACCTCCAAAAAGCTTTTGCCTCACAAGCACTGCTTTACTGTGTCTGGAGTTTCCTTCTGATTTGTAATTCCTTTACACAGAAAATAGAGAAGCATGCAGTAGTTCTGCAATTATGTGGTAAGAATCAGCCAAGTAACAACTGTACTTTCAGCCAGAACAATTAATGCAATCATGAAGCAATTAGTGCAGGCAGCAGATGGTTTGCTGCTCTTTTTTTTCTCAAGACTGGCAGGAAAAAGCCATGACTGAATAAGGGACTGGTCTGTCAGCAGTGGTAATTCAAGTCCACTGCCCAAGGCAGAGACACAGGAGAAAGATATGTGAACAAAAGCAACCGAGTCACTGAAGCTTAACGAGTTATTGTTCATCAGCTGAACCCCAGTAATTAACCACATTCACTCACAAACAACACCCAAGAAACTGGGACATAAAATTACTTCAGTTAAAAC
This sequence comes from Corvus hawaiiensis, assembly GCF_020740725.1. NCBI lineage: Eukaryota > Metazoa > Chordata > Aves > Passeriformes > Corvidae > Corvus > Corvus hawaiiensis. Next base: position 11,103,548 of record NC_063220.1, on the reverse strand, counting down.
AGATTTCCCTACAATTGAGTAAATCCCTATTAAAACAAACAATAAAAGATCTTTTCATATTGATAGACTCAGTGGGCGGTGAAGAGATTGAGGGATGGTTCTGTGTGACCCATTTACTGTTTATTACAACTGAGTAATGAGAGGCATCCACTACTCTTGGCTTTGCCCTCATCAGTCCTCAATTGCATGGACAACTTCTGAGAACCAAAACAGCCCAAATCCAATGTGATTCCTGTCTCTCCAGCTCTTGCTCTATTCACCACCCGATCTTCCCCATCCCACTTGCTGCAATGACACGATGTAAATGGATGACAACAATCAAGTGCCTTGCTAGAAGGATGTAAAAGTGTTTTCTAGTTGATTATCACCTCCCTCCTGTCAATAGCAAAATTAAATGACTGCACCAATCCTAACTGGTCAAAATCCAATTTACTCTTCAAAGCCCCCATCACAGCCTCTTGAGTCAGTGGCATCAAAGTTAGTGGCCTCAAAATGTAAATTCTTTACCACACAGATATGTTTCCCTTGCCTCCTTGGGTGACTCTCAGTCAGTATGCACACGGAGCCTGGAATCCAAGGAGTAATGGATTCTCTTCCCTTAAATACGGCATTAGCACAAGATCAGGAAATAGCTAACAGCAGTATCATTTGTTGCAAAGCACCCCTCAGCTCCCATTGCAATTATCTAAATACCTGCAGGACCTCCTAATTACTCTGAGAAAATTCTGCCCTTGGCTATACAAACACAAAACCAATGGGAGTCATTTACACTTAGCCATGGGCTGAAGTTGACCCTTAGTTCGAGTTACATTTAATTTAGTCCAAGCTGATTAATACCCTTCGCCTGCTGGTTACCCTCTACAGTTCTTGGCCAAAACTTGCTGAAGTCAGAAAATGTATCCATTAGGCTTTAAAGTAGAAACCAGGCCTGTGACTCATACCCATCCAGTGTACTTTTAAAATTCTATTTTGGAGTTAATTGGTACAGATCTACAGACTTTGTGCTACCTGATTTTTGTCTTGCAACTACAGTATTGAATTACCAACAGTTATCCAATTTTCTAATCAATGCCATAACAAAAAAATTTTATAATACAGCCTACGTCCTCTCTCCCTAAACACCCCTCACACACAACTTCAACACCAACCCCATAAATTCATGTCAACACACAAACAGACCCTTTGTTCTTATATCCAGATTGTCTTTTAGGATTCTGTGGAAGAGTGGGAGTTTCCTACGGAATAGTGACAATTTACTTCTTGGTAGCCATCAATCATAAATTAAATAAGCCTTAGCTACATGGCCTCTAATTTAGAATTATTTCCTGATTAGACTGAATACCCTAACTGAAATGAATTTTCTACTACGTCCTACTTTTATTTGACAAAGTTCCCACTGAAAGTTTCATTGATCTTCATATAATAAATTTCCTATTGCTAAAACACAGTAACTTTCATTCCAATGGTCCTAAAAAGACATCAGAGACCAACTTCTGTTTCACATCAGTCCAGAGAACTGAACAGCCACAAGGGAAAGGAAACATTTTGGCATTGTCCAATTACACACTGTACACACAGAAATAATTTAATCTGCACCTTCCTCAGAACAAAGTATAACCATACTACACTCTACAAAACCCTGTGAGAGGGGTGAGTGAAAAGTACTGCATGCAATTGACTGTACAGAAAGAATTAGGAGGCAAGACGCATTTCTCAGTTGCAAAGGGTATTAAGCTACAGTCCTGGAAGGATTCTGGTTTTGAGTGTGAAGTGAAGGATGGAAATATTCCAGAAATTTCAATATGATCATTTTGCAACTTTACTTACTTAGTTTCCTTATGCCTTTGTTTTCTCAGGCTTACAATAAGAATAAAAACATGTCTAATTTATGCAAAATGAAAATCAGTAGTTTAATTATTTCACAATGAATCTAACAACACAGACGGAAAACATCACAGATTTCAACCTTTTATGTTGATCCTTACATTAATGTATAACCTACATGAACAATTCAGCCAACAGTTAGATTATGGATTATATTCATAGATTATATTCTCATAGACTCATCATACACAAAACAAAGGCAAGACCACTACATTACTTTGTATAAAAGCTGATATGCTAAGTGCCAAGATATTGCACTCTTTTACCCTTGCTGGGAGCTCAACAAACTCTTGGTCTTTTTACAGTTTTATTCAAAAACTTTAAAACGCCAGGATGTGAAATCTGCAATTTCTCGGAGCAGTTTGCTCCAAAGGCTAGTCACCTCACAGATGAGTTTATCTGCCAGTGACTCCTAACCATCAATTTTTGTTAGAAGTTTTTATCACTAAATCAAAATGGTTTCTCCTATGATTTGTCTTTCCCCATGGAAATGTTTATGCACAACAATATAGTTTTCCTTCAATATGCTTTCTGTTGAACTAAACAGATTGAGGTCTATCAAGTCCTTCAGTGTAAGAAAACTGACTTGTGAGTATTGATGTGTCCGATTTTCAAAAAATTCCAACAATGAGTTCTCCAAAATAAAGTCCTGTGTTGTTGTTTTAGGTTGGGCAGCAAAAAATGAAGGCAAATCTCACAGCGTATTTATTTGGCTGATGGATTACCCATACTGAGGGAGCTGGACTTCAAGGGAAATTGATTCACTGCTACTTTTTCCTCTTAGAAAATAAAAAACTACTTGAAAATATGCCAACCAGAGAGGAACAAGGAGTGTCTTATACTGTTCTTGGAGCTGATACTAAACTGGAGGAAGAGAATTGTTGAATAAGAGGCCAAAAGCCTCATTAGAGGTTTGTGAAGGATCCTAGTTGTCTTCTGTGCCCACTGCCTGTCACACAATATTGCCAAAAGGATGGATGAATAAACACAGACTGGCAGATCAGTAACAGAGGGCTGGGCCCCAGGAACAGAGCAGATGCCCACGTCCTTTACTTTGACCTTTACACTGAGGTTTGGTCACTGTTTTCTGCTTGGAACTACCAAACTGGTATCACCCTGAAGACTATCCTGAATGCTCTGCAGCCAGTTGCACAGAGAGATGGGGAAACTCTAGGTTCTGCCTAAGCAAACAAACCCACAATTCTTACCTTCTGATCTTGGCTGTAGGCTAAGATCCAATCTTCCTGTTTGGGGTGGAAGAGCAGACTGTGGATGTAGAAGTTCAGACGGTATTTTTGATAGGTGGCTCCTTCATCAGAACTGATTAATAAGCTGCTTTCAACTTCTGGATCAGTCAGCAGCATAATCTGTATGGAAGGGAGAGATGAAAACACAGTGGTTAAGAGTCAGATGGAAAACTAAGCAAGCAGCTAGGAACTTCAGAGAAGCTTATTATATATGACTATTACAAAATGCTTCAATGTAATGTCAAAACCACCATAGCCAATGTTTCAGGAATGAAAACAGTATGTTTCAGCTATGTATACAAACACATAACGTATGATCAAACAGGCAGAATGACTTTACCACTAGTTAAACCAGACCTAAATGAAGCTGTGCTTAGGTTATTTGAAAAATTAAACCTGAAATTTTTCACACTAGAGCACAGAAGTTACCTGGGAGGTACAGTGGGCTGCTAGAGTTTTCAAGAATGATCTACTGGAGTGGCAGACAAAAAGTTAGGTGTGACTGATCTCTAATGGTGGGTTTTGTTAGACTCTGGCAGAAATTTCAGAGAAGGCAGTTTCACTGCCTGAAATATTACAACCTGGCTGCCTGCAACAAGCAGTCTTGCTTTGGCACGAGAACACATTAGATAATGTGCTGTGTTCTTTCCACCTCCAGTTTCTACAGTGCTGTGAATTATAGATTTGGTGGTGTATCAGAAATAATCTCTGCATAGCAAATTTGCTTTCTAGGTCTGTCCAGGAGTGTTAGCTTAGGAGTGACAAAAGATATATGGCTTACAGTTGTAGCAGCTACTTTACCCCATTATCTGTGGTATTAATTAATTGGTCTGCATTGTTGATGAATCAGTGACAATAACGAGTTACTGCTCTCATGTGTCTCTGCATGAGAGAATATATAGGTCTGAGCAGTAAAAAGTATTTCAGTATTTCAGCAAGCAACAGAGTAATACCCCTAAGGAATGGGAATGAGGCATCATGACTGAAAAACATGAAAAGTTTTAAAGAATATTCGCCTTGAAAAGGTATTAAAGGCTCGAATCATTAGCATTTTTATTTTATTTTTTCTAAGTTGCTTTGCAAATGGCAAACACTGATCTGTTTTTAGACAAGCCTGAAATGAAAGGATCCACACCTGTCATTTCTCAGAGCGAATTCCTATCTGGGTTTGAGCACTGCAAAAATCACACACTATTTCCTTCTCTTCTTTCATTTAGGCAGGCAGAGTTAGATACAACTTAACTCACTACCTATGAATTATAAGGAAACATAGCATCTGGTGAGACACCAGATGCTAAAGAACTATTCATAGATGAAGGTGTAAATACACATATAATCTACACAGAATACGTCCTTCATTATTGTGCAGCTGCCAAATCTTTTTTTCTATCTCTAGAAACCCCCTTGATGGCCTGTGACATAGACATCTGGGGTTCTGCAAAATCTCTGAACTTTCAAATCCTGAATAATCTCAGACCAGTTACAAAACCCCACAGTATCTCTAACATAAAATAGGTAATGTTTCCATTGTAGCATAAAGGTAGAATCTCCTATTATATCTGATTTACTTTAGAAATTTGTAATGAAAGTGTGCATTTTTAAACATTTTTATTTTCATATAACACTTTCAAATACACCAAGCATATAATTCATGTGATTTTTAAACTGAAGATTGATTGATGGTAGAAGCTACACAGTAGGGTTTATTAATAAAACTATCAATATATATAAATATACTGTCACTAGGTAGCCTATCCAGCTTCTGAAACCAAAAATTGTGATGTTTATCAGTTGGTTCCTTTTTCTTATCACAATAATTTCTGGGACAAGGTTCCTATGTTAAACATTTATTGATTCAGTACTGTGATGCAAGCATGATGATTTTCCTATTTTTATGACTTCCTTCTTGAGTGGATTTTGTTTATGCTGGTATTTGAAAATATCACAGCACAGCATTAATTTGGACTAGAGCAACTAGAGCAGAAATAAGCACAAATCAATGGGCTTGATCCGAGCTCCCTGAAGTCAATAAGAGTCTTGTCACTGCCTTTGGATTGTGCCTCCAAGGCAAGTTGTTAATCAAAGTCCACTCTAGTCTCACATACTTCCTTCTACCTGTGCAAGGAACTCATCTGACCTCATCACCATCACATCCAAGCACATCACTGCCTTAACACATTTTCTGTCAGGCCACTCCTCTGAAGTGTGAAAGTGCTTTTATCTGCATTTCTTAGAAAGGGATTGGAGGGAGAAATTGTTGAGGCACTGAAGCACCTAATTCCTCACCCAATCAATAAAAGTTAAGTGCCTAAACAGACTTTCAAACACTGCTGACTTTGGCTTTAATCTGCTAACTACCACCCTGGGCTACTAGTACTTTGTTTTCAGGTGCCCCTGGTCTCCAAAAGCCTTGGCTTTGCACTGTGATAACCAGCCATTCTGTAGGTAAAAGCGCTTCAGGACACACCAGTTTTGTTTCATATGCCAGTAGCACCTCAGATGTGGCAGAGCTGTGCAGAACTTCTGTAAATTTATGCGAGGGCACACAGAGAGTGGGAGGCAGGGCAGGGAGTTGATGGATGACTCTATGCACCAGTCAGATCGCTAACTATGAGACCAGCTTTCAGCACTATCTGCTCCACTGCTGTACCTTGTATTGCTAATCACTCTGTACACGTGTCATAAAGCTAAACAAGCCAGAGTTGACTATCAGTCACTACTCACATCACAGCCACAGCACCATGTTTTTTATATGATAAGAAAAGCAAATTTCATTACAACATATCTGTGTGTAAATAATCAAGAGTTACAAGCCCAAAAGATAGCATTTATTGGATAAGTAGAATAAATCGATACCTGTATGAAAAGTATGTCAAAACAAGAGCAAATGCTGTGTGCATCTATATAAACCTTCCAGAGCAGACCAGGAGTGTGCTTCTGAAATGAACACTCCAAAATTTTTGGGGAAACCCCTGTAGCAAGTCCTTGTGTTCAAACTTGGGCCACGGTGACCTCAGAGCACAGGAAATGCATTCCTTTGCAAGGAAACTAAATGTTTTCCAAGCAGTGCTGGGCGTTCAGATTGGAGTATCACGTTAACACTACTCCAAAGTCAGACCCTCTACCTCCAAAATGCCCATGCTGCAGATGTCATCTCAACATCAACCATTTCATTCCACAAACACACTTTCACTGAGCTGCACTACATGCTAATGCAGTTGCAGTCATGTTAGTTTAGTTTTATTGCCTAAGTTGCCTGGAATATAAATGAGAAAGGAGAGAAAGTACAATTAATTTTAATGCTTTTGTTGTTGAAGCATATGAAATACAGAGTAAGTACACTTTAGAATTTCCTTTTAAATAAATTAAGCCAATTTCTGCTTTTAAGTACTCTATTACCCATTGACTTTATACAGCTGTTTATACAGAAAATACAACTGGACAGAAAAGTGTTGAACAAGAAAAGCATAAAAACCAAAACCAGCAACAATAACAGAAATTAATCTAAGTTTAGATGCAATAAACTTTAACAGCTAAGAATATCTAAGATAAAGAGATTAGAAAGAAACTATTTTTATAATTTTTGGCTTGACTGTAGAAAGCATGCTGGATTTCCTGAAATGTGAGCTGCTCAAAGAAGCATCAAACATCTTGCTCTGCTTCTACAGTGCCTAATACAGCATATTCTGCTTTCTCAGAAATACTGACTTTTGGATGAGTTTATTCCAAACATCACAGAGGAATCAAGATGACTTTTGCACATGAAAATCACACCCTAAATTTAGGTCCCTAGAGGTCCCTAGAGCCTGTAGGGAAAGGCAACCTAGCTCATGAAATCAAATATGATCTTTGAGGTGTTCCCTTGCCAAATGACGTGAAATTGCCATGGGATAAAAGGCCAGAAAATACTTCTAAGATCATCAAGTCCAACCATTAGTCTAACACTACCAGGTCCACCCCTAAACCATGTGCTTAAGCACCACATCTACACACTTTTCAAACACTTGCAGGGATGGTGACTCCACCACTTCCCTGGACAGGCTGTTCCAATGCCTGACCACCCTTTCAGTGAAGAAATTTTTCCTAGTATATAACCTAAACCTCCTCTGGTGCAACTTGAGGCCACTTCCCCTTGTCCTATTGCTTGTCACCTGAGAGAAATGACCAACCCCCATCCACCTACACAACAATAACATTATCAGCTTGGTTGGGCTCTATGTGAAGACTTGGGCCCATGATTTTCATGTTGACAGTTTTTAAACTACCTCTGATTCCACCACTACAAAATTAAATTATTAACGCAGGAGTAAGAAGAGCCATATTCATCTGCCTCTCACTTCCAGCAAAAGCCCTCTGTAGTGGGAGCCCAAGCTTAGAGTGCCTCTGGTCTGGTTTATTGTTGTCTTATGTTAAACAAAAGTGAAGAGTGTGTATGAGCAAAGACTCTACTTCTTCCCAGCAAGAGTAATTACTCTCTGTTCAGATCAGTGTTCAGCAATGATCAGAATCTCCTTATTCACACCAGGCAGAGCAAGAACACACTGCACTTCCTGATGCTCCAAATGGATGGGTTTTTATCTCTGTAATAAAAAGCCAATACAGTTGACACAGGCTTTTGCAACCAAACGCAAGACATCCATTTATCATCTCCCCTCTAACAAGGGAGAAACGTGATTTGCTTTTCACAGAAATGACAAATGAAAACCAAACATAATTTACAGACCTTAAAACAGTCCACACTTTTTTCATCCCTTTTTCAGTGCTAACTCTGCTGATGACATTGCCATTAACAATTACATAGATTTTTGCTGTCGTCACAAAGAATCTTTGTGATTCTTAGCAAGAGGACTCTGATTTTGTTTTTAGAGATGGAATTGTGATCCTTATACATCTGCTATGAATGCTAGATTTAGTGGCTTAGTAAAAAAAAGTCCAGAATTGCTCTCAATCTTTTATTTTGGCCACTCATATCTCTACTTGGACTAGCTTTTTGGTAACACTGTGTAGAAAAGAGCATAGTGTAAGTGAAATAGAACAGTATGAAAAAAAATACAAATATATTTCATACAGTTACATGTTTTTTCATTCACTTCTATATCAACAGATATCATCTGACCAGAAATAGGGATAAAATGCAAATCAGGTCAAATCCACTGAAAGAATCTTCACTATCCATACCATCACATGCTTCATGCATAGACCCACCCCTGGTCATCCACACAGGACAAGTAATATTTCTCACAACACACAGCAAAAGAGGAAATCAGCAACAGAAACCAGAAATGTCCTACTCCTAACAAAAGCAGGGCATTCCCTACTTAAATTCGCTAAAGAGCTGCGTTTTTTTCCAGCTTCTCTGCATGTCAGTTGCATAATTTTAGCGGGTTGTGGGGTTTGTTTTTTTCACATGGTGACTGACTGCAAGAGGATCAGTGCTGTGCAGTTCCAACATAATGAAATGTCATTTCTGCCACTTTACATATCACTTCTGAATTTGGATTGCCTTTTACAAGTGAGTGTGAGAGTGTGTGAGAGTGAGAGTTTGTGTAACTGTGTGTGAGTGTGAGTAAAGACAGAATCTGATCCTCCAGATTCAGCACTTCACGCACGCATTTCAAAGAAACATGCTCTGGTTTTCATTAACTGAACTCGTTCATTGCTTAAGTTTAGAAGAAGCCTAGAAGAAGATAAAGTGAAACAACGCAAAGAAAGGAACTGCTTTGGTCATGAAATTCTGAAATAAATGCAACACTACTGTAAAGCAAATTAGACATTCCTTTTACAGGACTGAGTTGCTGGAAGCAGTACATGTTTGCAAGAGCAAACAAATTAGAGACAAAATTACAAAAGCAATAACACAAGCATTTAGTTGGATATTAATAGGGAAAGAGGAGACTGACACCTTCATGAAGTTTTAACAATCTTTCTTCATGGCTAACATCAGCTGCTGCAGAACTGTGCACATGAGTAATGTCAATAAAATTTGGCCCAAGTTTCTGCTTCAAATAAATTGGTTAACAGTATGAGCACCTAAATGAAAACATGAAATGAGCTAAAACTGACAGTTTTGAAGCTGTCTCTAATGCCAACTAAAAGACAAGCTTAGTTGCTGAGCAATTTCGTTAAGACACCACTGAAATAATACACCAATAATTCAACTGAGGCATTGTGGAGTATTTCATTGCCAGGAGTTCATGTTAACTCAGAAAGTGCAGCAATTTTGTAAGGAAAGAAAAGACTTCAGTGACAGAATTACACTTTTAACACTGAAGAAAAAAAGAAGAATATTGCCTTTGAATGATGACCTGGTTTGGAATGGTCTCAGAGGTAAGTAGAAATGACCTCTTTAATACAAGGAAAAGGTCTGTGAACAAGTTATTTTGCAACTATTACTCAGTGACTTAAGAAGAAAGAAGTTCTTATTCATACGAAGACACATAATTCAAACTCACTAAATCAGCTTGCACTTTGCTGATATGGAGGGTAACATACTTCAAGTCACTGTCAAAAAAATCATACTCATGATGACTAGACAGTGTAATTCAGATTCAGACTGAATCCAGATCCAGACAGTGGAAACCATCATCACTATCTGGGCAAGAACCCCCAGGAGGTCCATCCATAACTGGAGGGATATGATCATCTTCTTCAAATCTTGGCTGTTTAAATGTAAGAGAAATGACATGGCAAAAGGTTCAGACAGTGAATTCATCTTGTTTGCACCCATGAAAGATTTAGTACTCATTGAGTGATAAGACAATCTCTTGTCACCAGAATACTAGATGGCAAAGGACTATCTATCTTTTAAGAGAAAAATTACCATCTGCCAATATTTTTGAAAGCAGGGATTGCACAGTATTCCTAATAAAATAATTGTTGAGAGTTGCATTTGGCATCTTGATGAATGTCATTTGACATAAAAAAGCTGGCTGGTGTATGGAAAAAGAAATCAATTTACCTGTTCTGTATTATTCAAGATGTTCATAACAGGCCAAAAGTGACCGCAGTATAAAGCAGCCAATGAAAGTTCTATTTTTTATTATCTGTAGGAATCATCTGTGGTTGTTTTACTAGATAGAAAGAGTGAGGGTATGTATGAACAACAACTCACAAATATTTTATGTGGTGGTGTGTACTATATATCACCAAAGTCCCAGGTATAGGGTTGGGTCAGTGCAATAAAGACTCAAGTAAAGCAAACATGAGGCTGAGACACCTGAGCAGGTGTGATTCAGTTGTTCCCTCTGTCAATCCTACTTGATATGAATGGGGTATACAGAAAGTCCAGAGGTGCAGGGAGATTTTTCCTAAGAGACAACAGCATACAAAAACAACCCCTCCCTTACTCTGAGCGTCACTGCAGCAAACCTCTGAAAGCACCAACTGGGATGGGACTGTTCCTGTTCCTACCAAAATCCAAGAGAGGGCAGTGCACCCCCACAAGCTCTTCTCCGACTCAGCATCGGGACATCCATCCAGGAGACAGGTTCCTACCTACAGCCTTTTCTTTTTGTAGCTGAACGCTGGCACAAGCCCCGTTTGCAAAAGCGCTCACCTTGGACAAGACCCGAATAGATTCAGCTATTTTTTTTTTTTTCCATTAAAGCTGAAGAAGTTGCGGCATCTTCAGGGTTTTTGTGAGCTGCTGAGTCACTGCTTGTGGGCTGGGTTGTGCCAGAGAGAAACATCGACCTTCACCCTCTCAACAGTAAGCTGCAATCCCAGCAGTCAGGGTGAACTATCAAATTATATACTTTTGCTTTGAGGTAATAATTAATCAAAGGATGAAAAGAGATGGGATAGGGGAGAAAGGAGTCACTGAAGATTTGTGCCACTTTTTAAATCTTAGGGTTTTTAAGTCCAGCTTCCATTTCCATTACACCAGAATTAAATGAAAATAAAGATTCTACATTTTGTCCTTACCTGACTTAATGCACCTAGTGTTTTAATGAGGACTGTAAAAAAGGAAACAAGCTCTTATTTGCGTCATCCTTACCAAAAAATAGAAATTTAATGCTAAAGACAATAAAGACAGCCTTTCATTAATTTAACTTAATAGATTACTGCAGGATGTTTCTGAGTTACTTTTGCCTTACCTAGAACTATACAGTGATTTAAAATTTAAATTATTTAATTTAGATATGTAAAGACATCTAGAGATCATTTATTTCAAACTCCTTCACACTGAGGCAGCTTCAAAGGTACAGATAGGTTCTCAGCACCTTTTCCTGTCAATATTTAAATATCTTCAAGGATGGAGATTCCACAAACTCTTGGGGCCTATCCAATCTGATATTGCTTAGTTTTCATTCAGTGTTAATTTTAAATACCTGGGGTTATGTCAGTTCTAGAATAAACAAAACCACAAATTTTACATTCCTTTTATCTTAAAAGTCTATCTCAACTTAGCAAGAGCTTTGGAAGTTGGAAGTGCTGTATGAGCCCAAAGCACCAAGGTTAGTTTCACCCGCTGGGATCCCGTAGCAGTGCTGAAAATAGAACTCGTCAGGCTCAGCTCCTAATCACAGGCATAAACATGAGCTCTGGAGCAATCAGTTCTGGGGGAAGGAACATGAAAAGATTAAGCTTCTTGGTTTTTCAAATCTCACTCAAATCAAATTCTAGATTTTTATCTCTTCATTCCACAGAATGGGTCTAATTTAGTAACCTGACATGAAATGAAAATTTCTTTTTCCTGTTTCATTATTACTACACACTGCTCTCTTCCTTTACATTTGACATAAAAAGCTTTATCATCATAACCAGCTTGAAAATATATTACTCAAAACTTAAGTAAAACACAGTAGAAACTTCCATTCTGAAATGAAATCTAATTCATAACAATGACAGATTATTATACTTTGAGAAGAAATAAAGAAACAAAGGCAAAACACTCAGGAAATCTACAAGTACTATAGGCACTTTATTTTGGACAGTGCAATCTAGTTTCAATTATTAATTATCCATTCTTTTGCAACAGATGTTCTGCATTGTACTGAACAGAGAAAAAAAAAATTAAGCTGAGACATTCTTCAGTCTTACTTGCTTTGGGGAGAAAAAGATCCTCAGCTTTGTAGACATCTGGAAGGAGCTGCATTCATACATATTGCCCCTACTTTGTTCTGTTGCTCAGTAAGGCATTCCTTTCACTAAAGAATCTCATGAGATTAATTAGTTAATCTTCACACCAACTTTGTGCTAGAGAAGTAAAGCGCACATATCAAGAGGGAAAATTACTTGGACAAACTCCACTAATCAATCAATGGCACAAAAAGAAAGAAGCCACTTGCACTGTAAGCGTATTACAAACAATAGCATTTCCCAGCCCCAAACACTGGGCCCTAAGGGTTGTTAATCCTAATGAAAACAAGAGGAAACTTTTGGCCTAAAAGTGTGGTAACCCAAGCAGAGCTCCAAAAAAGATAGGGAAAAGAGGGTCACCAAGGGAGCAAATTTTCCCTGAAGGGTGAGTTAGTGATAAATGCACGGTTCACATGATGAGCCCTGGCAGGGCTCCAGTCCACGTTGCATGGGTGCTGAGCTACCTGGTCCGGTGGAAGGTGTCCTGGTCATGGCAGGAGAATTGGAATGAGATGATCTTCAAGCTCCCTTCCAACCCAAACCACTCTATGATTCTGTCTGACAGTTATGCCAAGCCTGGGCAGATGGTCAATTCACTGAATACCCGGTTTCACAGCCAACTGTTTCAAGCCATGTCACTTGCCTGTGGCCAGCCCTGGCACCTGTGTGCCGCTGTGCTATTTAACATTTTGGGGTTCTTACTCTTGCCTATGTTTTCTAGCACACCCAAAGTGAAGAAACAAAGGGGAGGGAACATCACAAACGAAATCACCTCACACTGGGCAGAGGTGACCTGCTGGTCTCCAGGACATTAATATCCATACCTGCTCACCTCCATCTCTCTGCAAAATGCTGTTGTCCCTTCATTTCATACAAACGATCTCATCTCATTTCACCTAAAATTCACCAGCTGAAACTGTTCAATGAACATGGCTGGTTTTATCCAGAGCACTTAAACCAGTCCATCAGTTCTCAGGCGGGGACTGGTGCTTCCAGCAAGAAGAGTCCTCATGAACCCCTGGAACCCAGCAATAACTTTGAATAAAAGCTCCTTAAACCAGGTAGGGTTAGTAAGAAACTGCTAATTTTCCTTCATCTGTTTTCCCTTTACTTGCCAAATTACTGGGACTGACTTCATTGCAGCTGGTGGCACTATACCTGTCTGAGGCAAATATCAGATCCTTTAGAATCTGCTGCTTTTGTGTTCTGAAAGTGAGAATTTTAACTGAAAGTGCAACAAGACAAATATTGGAGTATTCACTTGCTACTCAAAATATATGTTCTGGCTGGTAGAAATTGGAGGAAAAGTAAAAGTACAGTTTTTCAGGATAATTATCAATGTTTCGGAAAAAGAGTAATTCACATTTCAGACTTTTCTTTTTTTCCTGAAATTGTATAGAATCTATGTGAAAGAAAATGAAAACTTATACACAGCAAAAATAAGAGCAGTAAGTTTACTAAATTGTCTGCAATAATAAAGGTTATTTTTCACATAGTAGAAGAATATTTTTCCATTTACTTTGCTCACATGTTTTATAAAGACTTAGTATATTAAAACTTAACTACCTCAAAAATAAGGATCTGGTTTCAAAGAGTCGTTCATAAAAATGTAATTTCATTTAGGATTTTTTTTTTACCTTTTTGCTGGTTTTAGGGTGAGGAAAGCAGGTAATTTAGTTACTATTTACTTCTTAAAAGCTTTTCTATGGAACTCTGAAGTCTAGAAGCTTTATTTTAACAAAGATTTAAATTCTTTCCAATTTAAAATTGATTCTACCACCTGACAGCTTTAGAAAAGGTACATATTATAAGACTCCTGACATAATCATCAGAGTTAGCACCACAATTTCTGCACTGAGTTACAGTTCTTTTCTCTTGGGAGATGGCTACAAAATCTAACGGTTCTTAGTGGTATTTTCTTACTAGATTTAAATGGAATTGCTTTCAAGTAATTACCTATCACCACACATCTACACAACAGATGATGGTAACAGCTGAGCATACATTGCTGGATCAATATCAACGTTGTGTTGGTATACCTGGTTCTGCTACTTCTTGATTTTTAGGCATGAAGATGGGAAAAAAACCTAGTACAGGGACTAGAACTGAACATGAACGAAGTCTCTTTCTTGCAGGTATGAATCAGGTTGATTTTCCTGCCCTGTAACGGGTCATGGAATTAGAGGAGAAAGCAGCAAACACAGCACAGAATCTTCTGATCTGGTCTGTCAATTTTTCACTTCTCACTGTACAGTATAAAGTCTCTTCAGATTCATGGCACACAGTTCTGTTCTACCATCTACCTGCTTCCAGGCTTTGAGTCATCAACCAGAATATGTGCTCATACAGCTGGAAATTCTTCCTTACTCATGCAAGTAACTGCGCCTTTCCCAAATAAATGACATGACACTTTTTGTACCTTTTAATTCCAAAGCACGTGTCTATGTGTTAGCTCTCCTGAAGCTCCAGGCTTTATTTCATTTTGGCTTCTTACATGGTAATTCTCAAATGTACATGGTAATTCTCAAATGTTCTCTAAAATTTCTACTTAGTTTAGTTTTAATTTTTCCCTCTGACTGTGAATAAAGCACGGCTTCACTAATTATGTCTACAGCTAATTCTTTTTATGCACATTTATCTGATTTGCTTCTCTCCAAAGCATTTTTTGTATTAATGCATTAATTTCATAATCACTTCAAATTATGTTCCATGTTGCATGAACAATTGGGAATTAGCATCTGCTTGCAAATTGTTAGCTTGGCTTTTCATTTTTGTTGTTGCAGTTGATGAACTCAAATTATCCATACTGAACGTGCCTGAAAAGAATTCCACCTCCAACAATAAATAATTCTCTTTACTTTCTGTATTGGTTTTTGTTAAGGGAATTCAGTGCAGTCAAGCAATAGAATAAAACACTGTTTTTCTTTATCAGTTTTGGTGTAACAATTGATTACAGTTGATGTAGAGTCACCATGTGACACAGTCTTTCATAGATGTTCTGAGGTAGCTACTCTGCTAAATTTTGCAATTCTATTATCATTCTCTGGTTACCATGATTCAGGCTCTCAAATGGAACCAAAGTGTCACAGACCATCCCTGATATCAAAGCAAGTTTAATGCAAGCATTGAGCTCACACTAAGCAAGGGCAGCGTTGTTCAGCTGCCAGAGACTCAGTACAGCTGTTTTTGACAGAGGTGACCTCCTGAGCCTACTCAAACATGGGGACATGGAAGCTGTTCTGGGTCACACCGAGATGTTGCAAGAGCATGAGGGCTAAAATATTCATGAAGAAATGATGTCCCATGCCTCATTTCCCTCTTTGCACATACCATACGACATCCAAGGCGGATGGCAATCTAGAAAGTAAAGTGCTCTTATCCTATTACTACTCCATTTCAGAGTTGCCAATGTTTCTTCTCCTTGACCTCTCATTTTTCCCTTTCTTTCCATGCAATTTTCCTTCTAAAATCAGTCATTTCCCCCAAATTTTAAAATAAGGGTGGCAAAAAGAGTATGATACATCAATCTGCTGAGATTTTGTTACTACTCCACCTTCAGCTCATGATATCATCTACATTTACAATGCCTAAGGCAAAGGATCAGCATTCTTGGTTTGTCTTCATATATCAGCACAGCAGGCAGGATCAATTAGTTCAATACAGAGAGAAAACCAATTTTTAAAACAAAACCTCGGTGCAAAAGCCTACTGAAGTTAACAGAGCATGATTAGAAGTTAATGGCATTATTAAAGGTCGAACCAACTGAGGCTATACCTTTCTGTCTTCATCACCCAGTGCATAGTTCCACCAATGAAAAGAAATCCACTTTTTTCAAGAACACTGGTTTTACAGAAATACTACAGCAAGTTTTATGTTTTCATGTTATCATCTCCAAATAGAGCCTTCTTTAAGACTGAATGTCACCTGTGACATGCTGATGGAAAGTTCAATCCATAACCCTCCTTGGCTCTTTGATAAGGTGACTAAAGCTTTTAGCAGTCACACAGTGGTGGAACTTGCAAGAAGGCTTTCTTGCACAATAGACATTTTAGTTATTAAAACCAAACCAGGGCAAAGCATTGCTGGATTTTTGTATGACTATTACTGTAAGACAATTTATCTTTCTGCTTAAAATGGAGCATACAAGGATGAGCATTAAAACCCACTCTAATTTTAGGGGTTTTTTTTTAAAGGAATGAAAGATAGTGGGTACTTTAGAGTGACCTTTCTAGCTGTGTAGCTGATCTTGCCAAATCAGAATCCTACTTATTATTACACTAATTGCCAAAACTGTACAGAAGCAATCCTCTAGTGAAGAAAAAGAGGAGTCATACTTAGCAACAGTTTTAAGACTATAGAATTTATGGTATTTTTAGTGACTTGATCCCATGGAGTCAAAGATCTGCTTCTTCCCTTAGCAAAGTTCTGTGAGAGCATGAATTGTCCTTCTGTGTCATTCTTCATGTCAGGTATTTGGGTGTCTGCTCACCAAACTTCAATTAATGTTTGAGAGGTTGAGGCACTAACGACTTCAAGCAGTGCTATTACTCATGAGATGACAAAGGAAACTTGGACTAAGCCTGTAATGCTTTAATGGCTTCACAGAGTGGGATGTTAAACTGTTTGATAACTCACTCCTAATTATGGAGACTACAGAAGCAATTTAACTCAATCAACTAGTTGGCTTCAAAGACAGTGTTGTACTTTCTTTATCAGAAGCCAGTGATCAGTATCAGCTTCAGCAGCACTGATGCAACAATGGCTGTTGAGTGCCAATGACTGCTAATGAGAACTTGATCAATAGTATTTCTAATGATGCAATTCTGACTGTAATGGGGCTGCTTTAAAAAGGAAAATAAGTTAGGAATGATTATATCTTCAGTCATTGCAAATTCCAGTGCTGCCTGTTTCTTGCTATTCCACCTGCTGCTTAACATTCAATAAGTATTTCTCCAGTTGTTTCTGCATTGTCCAACCCCTCATTCAAGACTTCAAGGGTCACAATGCTTAGGTGCTTATAGGTACTATGCTGTAGAACTCCTGAGTTACCTACTACTGGTTTGGTTTTTCTGTAATGCCTAGTGGATGCAAGGTGAGAGAAAGGCTACCATTTTTTACCATTTAGGCAGCATCAAACAGGATCATCTATTACCAGCATTTTCTCATACAACTTCCTGGAGGGTGCACTCCAGATACAGACAGGTATTAACGTCCAGGTCTGTCTGTTGCTCAGTGATACAGACGAGGCTGTTTGATTGGATGGTCCCAGCAATATTCCTACATCTGCGGTTTAAGCTTTATCTCTGGCCACGTTCACCTCACAAGTAAAAACCAAATAATAGACCATTTTGGCCCCTGGGAAAATTATCCCCACTGCCATAGGGGAAAACTGCATAATACAGTGCAACTGATTTGTCTAAGCTCTTTTGTGCATAAGTTTAAAAAGTGTCCCCAACACATAATTGCAGGTGGCAGCACATTTCACACATAAAGAAAACAAGGTGTGGTAAGCTAGTGATTGAAAGAACACGCTCTAGACACATTGCAGAGAAATCACACAGCCATGGGAAAAAGTGGAAAGCTCAGGAAATACATTCTAACAACTTTACTACAGAAAGGGTTTACCTAAGTCAGAAGCTAGAGAGCAGGACTGCATTTTGAAGTGAAATTTCAGAACATTCTCGGTTAAGACAAATGTACCAGCATTACATGTGAATGCAGTGAAAAACCTTTCACAACAAATATGACTGGTATGAAAAACAGAGAGAACAGAGGTGAAGCCAAACAACACTGTGAAGTCCCTACTATTCTGGATCATTTGCTGTCGTCATCAGCTGGAGTCATAAAAGAGTCGATTATATTTTGTTTGTGCACTGCAAGTATTAATAACCCCAAAACATAGGGATCCAGCCAATGAAAGACACCAGTTTAATTTCACTGCACGTGTGGGTGAATGAAAAAAATTGTATGTAATAAGAAAGCTAGAAAAGTAAAAACTATGGCTATATAAGTCAATTCCCACAGACAGTATAACTGTCTTATGTATTGTACATTAGGTGCCCATGTGTACGTATTTCTCCTCACTCTCACTAAGGCTTAAGCACCATCAAATTTATCACACTGTTGGAGTGAGCATGTGGACAGTAACTAGGCAGTAGTTAACATGCTAGAAATCGACAGCCCAAGGTGCTTGACAGTCATTTGTTATGGAGACATAACCAGACGCAGAAAACAATCAAGGACTGGCAGGCAGAAAAAAACACAGAGGTAAAAAAATCAAGAGTGTTAGTGGTCTTGGCAACCAATTTTAGCCGCAGCCTCTGCTCATAAATATGTTATTAATTCCAGTCATTACAGATAAATCGAGCATTTAGAACAAAAATGTATCCTTCTCTAGATGATGCACCAACCCTGCTAAAACAATACTTTGGCTGTAAGTAAGACCAAAGCACACAGAGAGAGAGTTCACGCTGAATTTTCTGCTTCCCTCAGTGTACCAGCAGGAGAAACCTCTTGAGGCCACATTATGCTCTAGGGGAATAAAATCCTTGAGGAGCCAGTAGCGTACGCTGAACATCCCAGAAAAGGAAGAGAGGATAAACTGATATTGTCAACATCAATAAACTAAAAGATGTTCTTCCTGACTATAGTGGGTCATCAAGTGGTGCTCAGGATTACAAGTGGTGTGATTTTCTAGTAATTATTGAATGTGGTGAAGACATTCTTTTTCACATAATTACTTAATCTTCTTGAGTCTCTCAAGGTATTTGCCATTCTCATCAGCTGAACTGTCACTATATGAAACAGAATTAACTGAATTAGAGCTAGGAACATGACAAATAGCAGACTTTGCTAGGACTTTTTATTGAAAAAAATTATTTGGAAAGTATTTCCTTAATAAGTTCTCATTATATTATTCTATTGTACCTGTTCCATCAAAAAAATGTCAGAGATGTCTTTTTCCTCATTTTCCCAAATTCTAATGGATAATGATGTACTCAATTGTTAACATTCAAAGTCAGAGAAATGATTAACATTTCTATAAATGATTTGTGAATTTTAGGGATTTTTTACTTTAGATATAATTGGCATCAAATTTACATCAATCTCATAATGATAATTACATTTATCTAACATTGATTTCTGTGGGGCAAATGATCCTCAGAAAATTTGATTACCTCACATGTATTCATTGAGTTATCCTTTGAATATCATAAGTACAGCAAATATTCTCACCTTCACTTTTAATCACAGAAAGATAAGGCACAAAGCAATTAAACAGCAAATTCATTAAAAGATATAAGGAAGCCTGTGCCAAGGCTCAAATGCTCAAGTGCTGTATCTCTAACAGAAGACTTTCCTTCTTCCTATCACATGTTTCTAGGCCAAGTGTCTTCTCTGGGAGACAATCAGGCTATAGACACACTGTCAACAAAGGGAACTGTTGTTGTCAAACATGAACTTTGTGACATTCCAGTCCCAGTCTCTGAATAGCTTTGAATACAGCGATTCTCTCCTTTTAGAAATAAGGTTAAAATCCATCCAGCTGAATGACTCAGTCTGAGAAAATATCTGAGGCAGAGATTACATTACTGGAAGCTGGAGGTGGAAGGGCTCCCTCAGGTCACCAGCTCCATTGCTATGTTTATACAAAATATTTAATATATTTTGTATATTTTTTGTCTTTTTGTTAACTTCCAAAGTTCCTGAATAAGAGGGATGTTTACTGCAACTTTTCATACAGTGTCACTGAGAAATAGCTCTCTAAACTGACTTGCACAAAGCCTTTCTGAACTGCTTTATGAAAAACTGCCAAACAACGCTGCACCTTCTCTGATGTGTGTTCGAAAGCTCCCTGGAGTCAAGAGAGGTCTCTCCTGAGGATTCAAGCTGCTGGAAGCCTGAAGTTTTTTATTAATTCACAGAACACAAAACAGTAAATGGGTATTCCCTCGCCTCTGTTCGAGTGCCTGAAGTATAGATGCAGACAGACTGAATTTCAGCCATGTATGTAGTTTTTAGCCAGTGTAACCCCTGGAAACTGAAGTGAGCAGCTCCAGTGCTGGCACAGTCGAGCACAGGGAGGTTTCCCAAACTGGGGGAACCTGAAGGGAGGGCAGGGAGACACAGTTAAGGGATAGGGACACCTGGGACAAGTTCCTGCTCTGCACAGCACATGCATCTCCTCTGTGCCTGCCCCACCTCCCCAGGAGCTAGGACTAATATTCAGAAAAATTTCATCACCAGCAGGGTTGTCAAGCATTGGAACAGGAGGCTGTGGGATGCGGCTGAACCACCACCCCTGGAGATATCTAAAAGACACAGATGTGGCCCTTAGGGACAAGGTTTCTATTAACTCGGACTAGGTCAACAGTTGAATTCAATGACCTTAAAGGTCTTTTCCAACATAGATAATTCTATGATTTAAAGCTTTCTAAGACCACTGACCAATGCATGTAAATTTTTATGAATGATGAAATTTGTCCCTCTAGAGCTGGCTGGCTTACTTTGCATAGCCAGCATGTAACACACAGTATGTCCTATTCTTGGTACACTGGACATCCCCCTTCTTTAGTGAGATTCCCTCCACAGCCTAGACCAAATGTCATGGAAACCAATGAAATCTCATCACTATGAGATAACAATTAACTGCTTTTCTTAATAAGCCAACACTTTCTCCTCCACATATCCTGTCTTCTTTACTAACCTTGAACAGAAGTCGCATCCAGAAACCTTTATCAATGACTCAGACTGAGACAAAAAGTCAGTAAAGAAAATTATATTGCCCAGAGCCTCCTTTCAGCTTTAGTTTCTTCTTTGGTTTATGGGTCATTTGCAAATCTGTTCTGACAGGAATATTAGGCTGCTATATAGCTATAGCAGAAAATTCACCAGAGATTTAAGCTCCAGTGAATGTGCACATTCCCATAGGCCATGAATGAGAGAGTTTTTATATCACCATTCAGTTCTGAATTGTCAGCCAGCTTTTCTCACCTATTAAAATGAATTTTAAAAACCTTTATAAAGAAAGCCCAACTTGTGTGCTAACCAGCTCTCTAGGAAGTTTGCTACCTGATTACATACTCTCTCTCAAACAAATATTTAAGTTATAAATGTTTCTTCAGCATGGGAGCATGTGGATTCCCCCCTAGCTCCAAAGTACTTGCACAGAAACATGCAAAGCTTATAGCTTTCCAGCTTTGCAAGCCTACTGAAACATTTGCAGTTTTTTTGTAGGCATGTGTCTGAGCTAATCGCATAATTTTTTTACCTGACAAGCGAAACAGATGTCAGATGACTAAATTCATTGATTCAGGTGCTGATTTGGCACAGCTTTCCCCCTTTTATTATACTCAGATCTGCCTTGTCCGTGTTCTCCTGCATAATAAAGTCACTGGAACAATTTAGATAGTGAGTAAAATGGCAGAACTCCAGAAAACTCACTGATTTCAACCTTCTTATATTCTGCAAACAACCTTCTTGTACTCTGAGAAGCATGGTATAAACTTCTATATTTTGAGAAGAGCCAGATTAAAATCCAAGCATGAGAATGGTGCCAGTTTCTACATTTAGTTGTGAATTTTCTAAGAGGTACTGAAAAAATGCACTGGATGCTGTGAACGTCGTCACTAGACATGTTCTTCTCTCCAGGGCCTTTCATGGAGTTGGCAGAAGGCTAATTAAGGAGACTACAGCTCAGTGTATCCTGTCCATACTGACATACCTCCTCCCAAGCCCCCTCACAACATTGACATCAACTAACAAGACAAAACAGGTATGGAAGAATGAAGAACCTTGAATTCTGAGTATATTATGTCTTCATCACCTGTTTCTCAGATGGGAGATGATGGAGAGAAGAGTAGTTACATTGCTTCACATCAGACGTGTCATATACACAGCTCTGAACCCTCTAGGCCAGCAGAGAGAAACAGGTTTTTTAAGATACTGCTTCAGAAAATCTAGTGCCACAGCAGGTATTAGGATCACAGGTCATGGGTGTCGAGATCCTTCTGTCTCCTTCACTTTTACCTGCAGATTTTCTTGTCCTTCTTCTTGTGTTGTCATTGGCACTCATTCAACTCAATCTGCCAACTGGTTTAGTGACCTACCATTGCAGGGGCACACAGCCCTAAATCAACTGGGAAACAATTACTGAGCAGGGTGTTAAGGGGTACAGAGGGCACTTAATCCTGACACAGAATGTTGCAGTGGAACCTTTTGTTTGATTGCTGGACTCTTCTCCTGACAAGTCCATGGTCTTGATGACAAGAACAAGTCAAGAATGATACTTCATGCCTTTGCAATCTTAATAATAGGCCTAAAAAAGGCAAGGTGAACACACTTTGTAAGACTTTTCATACCTTATTTGAAAGGTTAATGGCTGGCTTGATTTGTATCAGAATAAGGTTTTATGTGGAAGCAAATCGTCATGCCAGGTTGAGTCAATACTGCTTAATCTCCCCAAATTCTTTTTCAGACTCAGAAGAATTAGCTCTTCTGCAGATCACAATTACAGGCTTTACAATCTAACCTTTTTCCCTTTCCACTCTACCTCTTACTCTTTATACCAAAGATGAGAGTCTTCAGAAAGCCCCAGAAATTAAGCTCCTGAACAGTGCCAAAAAAAGAAGAGCTGATCAAAGGGTTGGTGGCAGATATGGGACTTGATACCTCAAAGGGCATCCAGCCTACAAGTACATTTTATATCTTTGAAAGCATGGAATTCTCTACCTACCAATCAGAGCAGTATTTATACAGCCTCAGAGGCACTGTAGTTACAAATAAAATGGGAGGTACTTGTTCCAGAGATCTTAAATAATTTCTACAATAAGAGATGACAACAAAGAGACCAAAGATGTTACATAAGAGTCAAGATTGCAGAAGTGAGAAACTGTCAGATATTCTGTTCCATACCCTTAATATTATATTCAGACCTCTTGCTTGCTATTTCTCATCCAGCTTCAGTTTCCACCCCATCCCCTACAAATCACGAGATATGAGATCCTAAAATTCTGCTACCCTGAAATGGGAAAATTTTATACTCTACCTCATTTTAGTGGTCCATTCTCAAGGATAACTAGTTACACTAAAAATCAATACTTCACAAAACCTAGTCACATTTTCATGGTTTTTTTAAGAATCATCACCCAGTTTTGAGTTGGTTACACTAGGAAAAGTCAGAAGTAAATCTCAATTCATCTCAGCTTAACAACTTAATGTGTATTACCTGAGGCATTTCCCTTTCTGTGAACATACTTTTATCCCCAATATATTAGACTTAGATTAACCATTTATCTATTTTGGCCTAAGCTTAGTTCTCCCATTTTGCATTGCCAAGCAAAGAGCACATATATGGACATTGATGCTAATCAATCTAATAACACCTATCAGCCTGGTAAACTCTTTATTTAACTGCATGCCTGAGACTACAATTCTATACTGTCATTCAAAGACAAAATCAGAGTAAAGAAGTTTAAGGGCAGCAGGTAAGGGAGAGGCACAGGCTACAGGCATTGTGGAAGTTATTTCATAGTATCTGTGACCATGTACTACAAGTCACATAGCTGATGGTCTGGCCCCCCACTTCTCTTTCTAGAATATATTTTACGAGTTTTGCTAACTGAAAACATTGCTGGGAGGAAGCCACACTGACCTCATGTCCAATTAATCCTGTTCCATAAAAACCAAAAGAGCTAATAGAACAACAAAATGTTAAAATAATTTTAACCTATTTCACATAGTAGATATTCCCATACTTAGAAGAACACGTGTGTGCAAATACACACACAAATACTTGTGTGCATACACAGCATTTTAAGAAGGAAAGGTTTGTTTAACAAACTGGTCAACATTTTAATATGTAAGATGGTCTTACTTGATAGGCCCTGAGTAAATTTCCAATCAGTATAAATGGCTTCAGGGTATGTGCAATTCTTCTTCTTCTTTCTTTTTTTCATTTTTTTTAAAGGGGAAAAATACATGATTTTCAGTGTTAATTAAAAAAAACCTCCAAAAGCAGGCATTATTTGCAGCATCAAGCCACTCCCCTGAGGACTCAGCTACTGAAGAAACAGTTAATAGTTATAAGTAATATTCAAAGACATTAAATAAAATTCCTCTGACAAATTCCTCCAACACTGCCTAAAAATGAGCAAGACCAGCATTACACAGATCTTTGAATGATGAAACTGCATTTTAGAAGTTGATTTTGTTTTTCCTCCAATACAACTTCAGCAGATTTCATCTGTATCCTCAGAGAAATCCTACACACCCTGTACAGGTTCGGAAGCCCATGCCCAGACATATTAATGAACCAGTAAGCAGAATATATTGCCTATATCCCTAAATAGGCTCGAATTAGGAAGAGCAGGTGCAGGATTAGCAGAGAATCCGGAGTAGAGAAAGGATTACACAGACAGGATTTGAAAAACCCAGCAATAATCAGCTCTTGGACAGAATTTAGAGCTGCTTTGGCTTAGCAGATAATGTTTCATAGGGTTTTCCCTGGAGTTCCTTTTAAGAACATTTGAGGGAATTGCAAGTTTTGTTTGTGTTTGCTTTTCTTATCTTTTCCCGCAAAGAACAGCTGGATGTGGATGAAGCCAATATGGATACAGAAGAGATGAGAAACTGAGAGTGCACAAAGCTCCTGAGACAAGGAAAATCCTGCGTCGCTTGACACGATGAACCAGATATGGGCCTTCATTTAGAGCAGGGCCCTGAGTGTTCCTACAGATAAAAACAGGTATACAAGCAAGGACATGAAGAACAGCTGGAAAACAAAACAAAACAAAAAATATTAAATACTACGGTGATAAGAGAGATTTTATTCAGACTGGCCTCCTGACTCACTAGTTATTTAGTAAATTTCCTATTTCCCTTACTGTAAAAATTGATCACAGAGCAGGGATAATGCCACGTATCTAAATCAAAAACAAGGAGAAAACAGGTGAAGTGAAAACAGTTTTTAAGACAGATTCTTAAAAAGTTACATACAGGACACAGCTTTTTCAGAACAACTAAGGAAAAGCCCATATTTTATAACTATGCTGGTTGATAAACAGTTCTGGTTTCTAACAAGCAGAAATACATATTTTTGTTGCAGATATTTTTTATGTTTCAAAAACCAGACGTTTCAGGAGAACCACTGTGAAGTCACATATCTTCGAAATCTCAGAAATACCAGTTTAATCTGAAACATCTTCAGAGGGGAAAAAAAAAGGGAAAAAAACATGAGGAAAGCCTAAATATTTTATCTACTTCAAAATGAAATGCTTAAAAATGTGTCACAAAACATTGCTTTGTTTTGCAAATTTTGGCAATAAAAATTAATTATAAAATGTTTGAATATCAACAGAACTGACATGAAAGAGGAAATCAAACAAAATTTTTGACCCTAAGTTATGTTTCCTCCATCTATTTCAGAAAAATGAAATATCAACTTTCCATAAATAAAATTTTAAAAAGAACAAAGTCCTAACTATACAGAAGGCTAAATATTTAAATATTAAATATTTCCTAATAGGTGTGCATCTCCCAGCACAGTAAAAAGAAGAAAAGAATTGGTACTAACCCTCCTTGTAGACCTGGCCCTGAATTCTTCACAGAATTTAATCCCTCTCAAACAAAGGATGGTTCAGAACTGTAAGTTTAAGCTAGAGGGCCTGGGAATGTTATGCAAATGTTTTAATGCATTGTGCACCCATCAAGCAAACAAAATAATCAACTTGATTTGCAAGAACCCCCTACCTATGATTCTGTAAAGTCCCTCTTCCTAATCCTCTCAATTCCTCCCCCACCTTGACTCCATCGTTTTTCTTTTATCCTCTGATTCCACCTCTTTTATTTTTTCTCTCCTTGCTATTCCAGCAGGCAGGTGACTGCCTGCTCCCTCTCTGGTTCATTATTTTGCACACCTCTTTCCAACTACTTTATTAATTATCACTTGTGTTAACTCAACATCACAACAGTCCAATCATAGTCCAGGAGTCTGTTGCTCCAATTAACATGCAGATATCAACAAAGCAGTGGGTTTTGCTGCAGAGAACTACAAAGAACAGGACCTGCAAAGGAATAAACTAAAGGCAGCCAAAAGTAAGCTGAAACCCAACTATGACCAGGGGTTTTTCTGTCATAAATGAGAGAGAGAGAGAGACAGAGACAGAGACAGAGAGAGAAAAAGAAAACCCCTTAGTTTTTTTAACTATTGGCATAGGGCAGTGGATGTTCCTTAGAAAGCATCTCCTCCCAAGCATGATGGGCACACTGAGAAACCATATAAAGGCACTTAATTGAAAAGGCTGCAAGCAGAAGTGGGGACTAGAGCCACAGGTTAATGGGAGGCAGCAGCTGACCTCCTAATAAGCAAGGTATGGCAAAGATGGCAAAGATAGCAAAGTCTGGAAAGCAAAGACCTGCAGCTCTACTTCTAGTGTGAAAAGCTGGGGAGCAGTGCAAAGAGATGTGTCCTGTGGCCGCAGCAGAAATTGAGGTGTCTAATTTCTGCAGCTGCATTCTCTGTGAATCAGAGATGGCCACATTTGTGGGGGACAGGGCATTGCATTGACTGAGACATGAGATGCTCAAGGCCTAAAACAGGAGCATTAGCCCTGTAGTCAGCAAGGAAAGGCAGCATGTTAGAAACAGGAATGCCAAAAGAATTCGCCAGGCTTTGACACAGCCTGAATAGAAAACCTGGCCTGATATAAACCAGCTTTATGGCTCCCTACAGCTGGAGCCATAGGATGGATGGAGCTTTTTCTCCTTTCTAATGACCACCACCTACAGAGCCAGTCATCTGGATCGAAGAGGAGTTGCCACGCTGCCCTTCAGTAGTCCTCTTAATCCACAGCAACACACTAAAATAGCAACTAACATCTATCAGGCAGCTCAGAAAGACATCTCCTCCTCCTCATCTCTAGCATTAACATTTCAAAAGCAAATAAATCCTGATTCACAGAAAAGGACTCAATGTCCCCACAGACAGGCTCATGCAGTGAGTTATTTGGAAGCGAGCAAGGCAGACACTGAGTTTTGCTGGTTCAGAACATCAGGGATGTGTTTCACTCCACAGCAATGAAGGGGAAGCTAGAAGGGAGCAGGATCCAGTGCATACCTAAGTGTGGGTGAGTTCAGGCAAACCACTACTAAATTAATAGTAAAGAATACAGCTGTATCTATAAATAAATCTATTCATTGCAGCAGTACCTGAGTAACTGCTGTAGCTGTAGTGGGTAGCTAATAGCTACCCAGCTCTGATGAGAAAAGTTACAGTTCCCAAACCCTGACGAGGGATAAGAAATGAGGAGACCATCAGAACATCCACCATCTGTGTCTCCCCACCTGTCAGAAATTTAGGCCAGCAGACTTTGGCTCAGTTTGCAAAGGTGAGAAGGAACCCATCTCCTGTTTAACTCTTGAGAAGCCAGGGAAGCTAGAAAAGTATAAACCTTCACAGGTCCTGACATCAGGGACCTCAGAAAAAACCCAGATGAAGTCAATGATAAAGTAAAACAGTATCAAGTAGGATCATACAGCTGGATCCCTTCATCGGCAGGTTAGAATATCACCCAGCAGACCAGTGATACCCCAACTGTGACAAGCAATTCAACTGCAAGAAATCCTATTGCATGCGGCCAAAAATGATGTTACACTGCTTCATGGTCCAGTGGGCAGTCTAAACCCTGAGTAGGAGGAAACAAGCAAGAAAGAGACTTCTCTAAAAATGTATCTGTGCTGTTACAGAGACTGTTAGCTCTATCTTGCAATGACTGGGAGCCATCACCAAACTCACGACTGAAAAACCATCTCAGAGCTTCCCTGTCCTCTACAGTGTAATGTCTGTGGGATGCACACTCCAGGGGGTGGGATAGTTGGTCATCAGGATCCACCTTTCTTCCTGCTTTGGTCCATCTCTATCTCTAGTATGTATGATTACACATGTGTGTGTATTCCTCAGTGTCACACTTCACTTAAATTTCTAGAATGCACTGGGTGAATTATTGACGCTAAAAAACTCATGTTACCATTGTTGCAAGTCATGTATATATTTCATTTCTTTTTCTTTAATACAGTAGTTCGTAGACCAGTAGTGTATATAGGGAAACCATAGTGACATCTAAGTAGCATATGAAACCAATAAATGTTAAATATGTAGGCTTATATATGGGGCTTGAGTACAAACATGTATGAAACACAAAAAATTATATTTATCAGGGTAACCGCTGTAACACCTCAAAGGTTTACAGGTTCTGACACCTACTGAAATGACACATTAGAAGGTCTGAAGTCCATGAAGGATGTTGCCCGTGAGCCCAGGCTCATCCACGGGCTCAGAAAGAAACTTGTACTTTCTTGCCAAATACTTTACTCTGGTTTTCTGTGCTGCAATGATTGGAGACTGCAAGAGCAAGCTCTTCTGACATGCTAAGAATAATTTAATTTTGCATTCAAAATTAGTCTTTTTATTAACTTCAGTGGATTCTGGATCAAGATCTGAGAATAGTAAAATGAATGTTAACCAAGTGAGAGCCTGTGTGGCTGATTTTCAAACAGTGAAATACCGATTAAAAATCAGACCCACGACTTACAAAAGACTTTGATAAATTTGCATTTAAAAGCTTGTAAACCATTCCCAAGACAGGCTTGGATTCTTTTTTCCCAAGTTTTCCTTCTAATTCACTTAGTAGTCTTCTCTGTACATCCATATTTTTAATTTATAATGGACCTTGTTCTTATTTTCACCAAAGACTGCAATAATGTACTATGTTAGTAATTGCAATTTAAGAAGGGTAAAAAGATCTTGTTTAACATTATAATCAAACATTTATTTTTCAAATTACTCCAGTTATAATCACAATTAAAATCAGAGCAAAACATTTTAATTATTCTGATTATTACTCAGCGTAACAAGGCTACAGCCTAATAACCAGATTTTATTGCATGGAAAACTTTTGGGCTTCTTAGTCATTTCTGCTTTTCTTTACTATCATTTATTGTAGCTATTTTAATTTATTTTAGTACATGACAGAGAACACATTTAAGAGACATGTAACAAACAAGTTTTAAATGGGCCTATTCTCAACACTGCAAGAACCAAGGTCACCTCAGGGTGGTGGGGTAGCAGAGATGAAGCCTCCCTTTCCTTCATGTTCTTGAATCTAGAACACTGGTGGCCACATGAAAGAAGTTCCACTCACATATGCAAAGTCCTGTCTAAATGTAGCTTTTAAGAGTCAATAAATGGTTTTACTATCTGAACACTGAAGTGTAAGCAAATTTCCCTTTAAATGCCCATAAAATATACTTACCCTTTCCAAATATCCTTGCTGTGGATTACACATTTATGACAAATATTAACATAAGTAAGTTAAGTATCCTCTTGAAAAAAGTACCTCTAATTTTGCTGCAGTTATTGGGTCTGCTTGTTGTGTTTTTTTACTGCAGGCCTCCAGACTATACTTAAAACCACTGTGCTGATCACTTGCATTTAATAAAGTTCTCAAAACTATGTGCAGGAACAATGCTGGCAATTTCTGTTCTCTCAGGCATTTTTTAGGTTGGCTAATTACGTTCTCTCTGCCTAAATTTCCCCTGCAGTTTCAGAAAGAGATGATTTCCTTCTTCCTTTCCACACAAATACTTTTGCAGTTTCACCACATGCTGTTAGAAAGGGCCAAATACATTCTGACCTAGAAAAAGATATATTTCAGGTACAATACAGAAAGGAAATGGAGATTTTTTTGTTTGTTTATTTCACTGCTTCTTAGAAATGTTAGGTTATGCCAGCTGAGACAGGCTACCAGGTGTCGTATTTGTGTGTGTTTGTTTGCAGGGCCCTTCCACATACTCCAAGAGGGGAAAAACTTACCTTTCCTGCTCTCCACAAATAAGTGAGGTGGAATATTTTTTCTGGATTGAAACACATTAAGAAGGAGACTTCCATTTAAAGAATATTCACTGAAGGTACTTGCTGAGAGCTGGGTACCTGCCTGACCCTCTGTGAAAATCACTCCTTCCATCACACACCCATCACCATTAACACTGCCTGTGGCCACAGACACCCCATCCCTGGAGAACCCCAGGAAAGAACCCACCTGGGATGAACGTCTGACTCAGAAGGAAGAAACACGTGGACTAATTTCACTTTAGATTAAACTCGAGCTGGACCACAGCAGCCTTCAGTGTGAATGATTTGACAGATTACCAAGTAATATTTTATGACATTTAGGAATGGATTTTTCAGAAGGATGAGGCATTTATTTTTTCTGAGGTTTTGCATTTTAAGGAGAGAACAGCCTTTCCACTGTATGGATTTTGAAAGCAGGCAAACTTTGAGAGAGAGAGAGAGAGAGAGGGTTTTGATTTTTATTTTTAAACTCTACCCCTCCCCAGCAAAAATAATGTTGTTTTCTTTTGATGAATCTGCTTCACTTATTCACAGTTTCATTAAATATTGGTGCAGCAAGCCTAGGAGGTATCTTTTTACTGAAAGACATGTATTTTCCATCTCGAGTGGTAGAGACCATATATCTCTCACATAGCAATAATATACAAGTGTGTATAGTATAATGTAGCACCTATTCATATAATTCCAAACACAACATACACACACAGCTTTAGTGTGGCTGTAATGTAGATATATTGAACAATATTAACCTTCTTTATAGTGGGAACATACTTTTTTATTATGCACATGAATTGACTGTTAATAAAAACGGTTTGCACTTACACAGCACCTCACCCCAAAAAAATTCAGTGAGATTTTCCCAGTGAAATACATTTCTGTTTTGCAGAACTCAGGAGCTACCACTTCCCAGTGCAAAGCTTCAGTGCAGCTTTTTCAAAGTTATGTGCCAAATGAGGAAGCAGGTAAGGAAATAAAAAGTTACAGTTTATTAAAAGTTTTTACATTTGTTAAACTCTCTTCTCCACTTTGCAGAAGTAAGACTCCTACAGATATGAAAATAAATCAGTTAATTTGACTTCTGACATCTGTGGAGATGCAGTGACACAGGTTGCAGTCACACAAGGAAAGCACTCCAAGCTCCTGACAGGCTGTGGTAACCTCTATAGAAGTCTGTGCCCCTTTTGGTGGAAACTGAATTAGCTGAAGGATACCTCAGGCTGTGCCAGCCTATCACTTGTAGACGTCAGCTACAATAGAGACAGACTCCAAGGCTCAGCTTTATTCACACTGGGATCCTCCTCATCAACCCACGGGTGATTTTGTCAAGGAGGCGCCCTAGCAAAATAAAACTATCTACAGATTTGGCTGTATTTACAATGCCTTCAGGGACCTAGATGAAGAAAGAATCTAAACCTCAATTCCTCCTGACTTAGCTCCACCAGGCTACACTGCTGAACACACAAACTGGTTATGTTGCATCTGTTGTCCAAATGGTGGAAGAACCAGCTAAACTCAGACTGCCTGCAGATCCTGCCTGGTTGCAAACACCAGCAACACCCTCAAAGAGCCATTTCATGG
The DNA here is from genome assembly GCF_020740725.1 of Corvus hawaiiensis. NCBI lineage: Eukaryota > Metazoa > Chordata > Aves > Passeriformes > Corvidae > Corvus > Corvus hawaiiensis. The sequence continues at coordinate 11,071,850 of NC_063220.1, read as the reverse complement.
CTGACTTTTCTGATCCACATCAACCATTTGGTGAGTATCAATCACATACTTTCATCTCACAATATCCTCACCAAAAGCAAGGGAATCCCAAGGCCCAGAGAAGTGTGGGGTTTTTTTCTCCCTGAGTTTCCTTTTAGCACGGACTTGGCATGTTTGCAAATCTCACCTTTAGGGCAGGCTTAGATTCAGTCTTGAAAGACACTGAGGTGGCAGTCACACTTACGTAAGAGCAGCTGTATGTAGCATGATTCTAGTGGTTCTAACATCACAGAAGCAGACTGAGCAATGGGTAAATGTTGGAATTTGGAACAGTTCCAGAAAGGACCTAGCCTTAAACATTTTTTTACCCACAACTCTGCTAGTCCTTTGCAGTGGGTTCGGGTTTTTTTTTGCTTTTACTGCATCTGTATCCACAGCCTCAATCTGAACAGCTAATGGCATGATCCTAATTATATGGTCAAGTAAACAGGCAGGCTGACACATCTTAAGAATAATACATACAATTTTTTTTTACTTGTCTTGAGTCTGAGCTTGTGGGTCTCTGCTGTGACAAGCACAGCACTTACTGATAGCCAGTTATGATACACTGCTGATCATTATCAACCACCAGGAGAGAAAAATGCTTTTATCAATATTATTTTACTGTTTATTTACGGATGTGAGCTGCAGTCATACTGTAGGAAGAAAGGTACACCTATCCAGTGTACTGTCATACAAGAAAGGACAAGCCCTGAGACTCAAGAGAGCTGTCAGGTACACAGCTTTTGCTCCCCTCAACTTTCAGAGCACAGTATTATTACTAGTAAGGCTCACAGCACGTTTGTCCTACAGCTGCTGGAAAACCTTTTCTGTAGAATAATTGGGGCACATTAGCTGAAGGAAGAAAACAAAAAGAGGAAGGAAGTAAGCCATGTCATCATGTGAAACATGTCGATTCTTTCACTTGGATTTTTCTTATATCCATGATGACAAGTGGAAGAGAGATTAAATTAAAAATCTCATTAAAATGTTATTGTTGTCCCCAAGGTACATACATATGTGGTTTGGAATTTTCACTCCTGTCATCTTTAGAAAAGTTTCAGTAATAATGAAAAGGAGAGGAAAACCCAACAAGTTCTACCAGGCAAGGAGCCAGAGCTCCAACTACAGCAAATATGATGGGAAAAGTGTAATAGATTTTAATTGGTGCCTGAAGGGGGGAGGTCAGTCTCTTTGGAACAATGGGAGCCTTTGGTGGTAATTGACTGAATGCTCCTGTGAGAGCTTGCAAATGGCAGCACAGGCTTGAAACAGTAGCAACAGGAAAGGTTTGGTATCCTGGAGCAGGTGTAAAAGTTTTGCTGGTAGGGGTAGTACAGAAAGAGAACAGTGACACACCTTAACAAGGAACGTGACTTGGGAGACAGCTCTCAGCTCCAAGGTTTGAAGTGTCAGACATATTTTTGTTAGAGAAATGTATTTAAGTTTAAAAAGGAATATGGCCATGCCACTGGTGTTAGGCACACAGGGGTCTGGAGCAGCAATGATTTGCCCACTTCTACACTGAATCACTGAATGACTGAATTAAGCTTCCTCTATCACTCCATGATAACCTACTGCTGCTGTCCCAAACAGGTTCAAATGATTGATGCTTTCCTTTCTGCACCTTTTTTTTCTTTTTTTGTGAGAAGGTTTGTTTATATCTCTAAGCAATACAAATGAAGGGCACAAACTTGCATGGGTGGATTGCAGTTTGCAATTCCATCTCAGAAAGAAACGGTACAAAAGGAGATCTGGAAGACTGGAAGATTGTCATCTTCCAGAATCATATTCCAGAATTAGGAGAAAAGATGATTTTATGGATAGGATTTCAATGAAAATCCTGTGTTCAGCTTCTGTCTGCAGCTGATTATTTTTTGACCTTAGCAAAACATACATTTGATCTCATTCATAAACTAGGACTGAAAATATTTCTCCTGAACTACCTATTAACAAAAATCCATAAATGAGCAAAGGCACAGAGTAGAAGGGAAACTCGCACTTTCTTCCCCAGTTGATACTACTTTGGTTCATCTGCAATTGTTCTTTACTTTCTGGGAGCTGAGTAACATGACACTAGGGAGGGCATATGGATGTGTTTGTATTTCTCCCTTAACTGCCTAAAACTAAGCACAAACTGCTGTCATTCAGATAGGCTATGCTATTACATTGATTATTTACCATCAGCAGTAATTATAAATGGAAAACAAGTTGTGCACCAGAACCCAAAGAACAGATGCTGTTCAAACATGGAGAAAAAAAAAAATCTCTTCCCATAAATTCTTGACTTATAAATAGGACAGAAGAATCTTGGTCTTGACGCAGAAGGGTGAGTCACAATAATACGATTTTATGTTCTCAGGGCTGAATAATGTCCAGGAACAGCTGTAAGCCCATTGCCATGCTTATTATTAAGGAATTACTTCTAATGGATTGTCTTCACCAGAAAGCTACATCCAGAGCACACAAAATGCTCAAGAGTAGAGTTCACAGAAATTGCTGAACCTATGAGGAATCAGAAAGAGAGCGCAGCAATCACAGCAAATACACAAGGCTAAATCCTCTAAAACATATTCTGTCAGAAAAAAAACCAGCACAGAAAAATAATATTCAAACTCTGTGCAATGTGCTGTGCAAAGGAGCCCTAAGCCAAGGGAAGGAGATTTTCTTTTAACCATATCTGATGAAGATAGATCTTCTAATCCTGCATTAAGATTAGGCATCACAAATTGAGGTTCTGTTGGTAACTGTGCAGTTGCATGGAGAACATATTCCACGGCTTTCTGTCTATCTTTGGTCTGTGTGGAAAACGATATTGATACAAACACATATGCATCTCATCACTCCACAAAAGAGACAAAACCCTGAGAAATGCCTGCACAGAGAGGATTTGTAACGCAAGGACCAGATCACAGTTCCCTTCTAATTCTCCTTATTACCTCTAATGAAGGAATTAGGTACATGGGACTGGAGGCTGAAGAGATTTTATGTTTACACAGAGGTAAACAGAGACCTAAATGTTATGTGCAGTGGAGAATTCAGTGTTTTACTGCACTGAAGCTGTTCAGAGCAGACTTTTAACAACAGAATCAGCAAAGTGATTAAAAATGTAATTTAAGTACCATTATTATGTTCCACTGTTTTCAGTAGAATTTATCTTGGTAAATCTCTAGAGAATTTTAAAAGGAAACATTTCAAAACAAAATGGTTTTAGCTTTTTGCACCCAAAACATTGTTATTCTAACATCAATCTCTTCAAGACAGAAAATTCTTACATGACCTCAGCAGAAAAAAATAATGTTTTGACTAGGAATAAGTACTTTCAAACAATGATTTTTTTTCTTTCTCTAAATAACAAAATCCATTATTCATAATATTCTGTATGCAACAGAAAACTGCAAATTTGGTTTTTGCTTGTCAAATACAGTGCTAATTTAAATATTTCTGTAAAACACTATTTTTTGAAAATATTTCACCAGCTTTTTAGCTGCACTGCCAGTTTAAGAAAAAGCAACAAAAGTGTTGCTCACAGATTTATGGTGACAGTTGGCCACACTCAAAATTTACTACCAAGTACTTCCCTCAAATCCTCACATGTTCTTCTTAGCAAACGTGCACAAAAACACTGTGAAGGTGCAAGTGCGCCCTGCATATTCACCATGGTCTGATTTCACTCCCCTGTCCATGGAAAAATGCTCAGGAAACAGTGGTCTAGGGCTTAATCCACAGAATCAGAATACACAGCAAGAACTCCTCTGATAGTTCTTTATGAACACATTTTGGTCTACTTGGTGAATGTCACTCTCAACACCACCCTCAGCACTGCCTCCAGCGATTGCCATTATCACTGCTCTGCTTCCTCAACAGCTTTCTCTCCTTTGTTCTCACGTATGCCTAAAGCATTTACCTTTACAGAAACACTGACCACAATCCAGTACTTCTAAACGTGGTAGAAGAGATTCCTCCACAGAAAAACGGAGTATGTGCAAATTTGTGGGAGACCCATGCCCATCTGAAAGCCACGTCGTGGTAAACAGAAAGAGAATGAATTCTGTGTTTCCATCCACAGCCTCCCTATGCCATTACTCTCAAAGCTGTGGCAAGCATTGTATTTTCCTTGCTCCCCAAGTTATAGGCCCTTCCTAAATGTTTTAATTCCTTTTTTGACTACTATTGAGAAAGAGGTGGAGAGATGGGAATCAAAAGACACAATAGAAAATGTAGGGATTACAGTGCCTTATTTTCAGTAAGTTTTGACCCTTGAATTCTCTGTTTTCTGTTAAATTCTAGTTGGTTTTTTGTTGTTGGGGGGGGTTTTTTTGTTTGTTTTTTTCTGGGGGAGGTTGGTTTTTTTTGGGTTTTGGGGGGTTTTTTTTGTTTGGTTTGTTTTGGTTTTTTTTGTTTTGTTTTGACTTTTTTATTTTTTTTATTTTTTTTTTAATTATTAGACATATTATTATTATTCTGGCTCTGGAAAATCTCTCTCTGTCCCCACAACAAGAAACCTAAGCCTTTCACTTAGTAGCACTAAAAGGAAAAGCTCACTTATGGGTTTTGCAGTGTCTTTTTCATACCAGACACTTAATTATTCCCATTTTCTCCATGAAGATTGGCTGCTTCCTCAAGGACCTCTTATTCTCAATTTGATATATGAGGCATCACTTGTTGGTCTCTAATTCTCATGCTATTTGCATACAAGTAAAATTCCACATTTTCTTAGCAGTAGATGGCTTTCTAATTACATCCATTAATCTTCGCCATCACTCCCCTCTCTCTGCATTTACTAGCACTTATCAATCAGAAGTTTAATAATCAAGAACATTTTTCTTCTTAATTTTCTCCACTTTCTTCTCCCTGTACTCCAAGTGCAGCTAGACAGAAGGCAAAACCCTCGAGTATCCTGTCATTTCATCATTCATTTGTTCATAACAACGTATCTAGGCTGCAGAAGGAGTGAGCAGTTGCAATCTGCTGGCAAATATGTATCTTTAATACCTCAAAATCCAGAAGGTAACTGAAAACAACCCTGCTGTACATATTTTTAACCCAACTTTATGGGACACTGAACAAACTGATTTTCAACCACTTGGCACCAGTTTTTCATAGGAAAAAAATATCAATATTACGGCAACTGGCTTTCTTCCTGGTTTAAACAGCCTGTCTTACTTATGGAAATGGATGGAACTACAAGTTTGAAAATAAGACAGGTCTGTTCTTGCACTACCATCAATCCCAGCTGCCTGTATATGGTCTGCAACTAACAACATACTGCTCCCGTGCTCTCTAAGCTGCTGGCATATATCCTTCCTTGCCAAAAGGGATATCATCTGTTCCAGGGTATTTGGTGAATCAAGGAGGAATTAAAAAGGGATAAAAGAATTGAAGGACATTCAACAAGAGATTATGTTGCATAAATTTTAATTATCCAGTTTGTAGAAAACAGGGAACAGACTCAGAATGGAAAGAACACTTTTGAAACTCTAAAGTTGAATTCCATGGCTTATACCTCCCTATCATTAGTTTCAACACCCAGTGTGCCCTTGGAGACTTCTGTGAGATACAAAGGCAGACTGTAGAGCTACTTTGAGTGAGGAAATGTCAAAACTGCCACTATTTTTGATAGGCTTACAAGAGCAGAAGTGGAATAAATGGGCTTTGATTTCACTTCATATCCAAGAAGAGATATGGATGTAGAGTAATGGCAAGCGCTTTGTGTGTAATGGCTATTGTGAGAGCTGTCATGTACTGCAGCCAGGAATCAGAAAGTGTGGTAGCAAATGCTGCCAGACATTTCAAAAGTAAAAATATTCACTTTGAAAGATGAGGATCTGCCTTCAATTTGTTACCATGTACTAAATGATCATTAATTATTGGTTTCCCCATGAACTCGGTCTTAAAGACAGAACCAGCTCTACAGTCACTCCACTTGACACATCTTTATTGACTTAGAGAAACCACTTAACTGCCAGATCATATCCAACAGATGTGAGGGGCAATCCACCTTTCTAAACTAGTAAAAAATTATCCTTGTTTTCATGGAAGGCAGAAAAGACAGTCTTCTGAAATGGAAATCAAGTCTATACTTGTTCATCTGGCTCACAGCTAGAATTACTCTTGAATCTAAAGGTATTACAAGCAAAAGTGAAAACTGTAATTGCATTAACCCAAGGACATCCCAAGATTATCAGATTTTCCAGTTACCACCACCAGAGGCTTGTAAAGCAGGCGACTTAATCCATCATTACTGCTGAACTGCAGAAAATTAAAGACTTCTTAATTCTCAGTGTGAGACGTCCCTTTTCCTGTGGGTAGTGAACTGTTTGCATGTGTACAGTGTTATCCATTGAACCACCCCTGCAGTCCAAGATCATTCTCTCGTAGGTTCAGGATTTCAACCCTTTTCTAGTGAGGTGGAATCTTTAGCTCAAACTGCTGAATGAAACAGATTTAGGCCACCGTATTTAGAAAAACAATACAAGCGAAGAAGAATCCCTATGTTCTCCCACTGGAAGAGCACTGGATTAAAGGCACTATCTAACCCAAACTGCCTATCAGGTAAGCGAAAACAGGAGATAAATCCCACACCACAGTCCCTCGACTCCCTCCCTCCAAAACACTCTCTCTGAAGCAAATTATGAGGCTATGAGGAATCACTACTTGTCATAGCATAAGAGACATTTCATGTACCATTCTATGCTATATAGTGTTTCATCAAACAGCAGTTTTCATTTGACCAAATTCATGTTTTGATCTTTCCAAAACACTGCAGTACAAGGGGGTTCCTCCCTTTAAAAAGGTATGAAAACATTCTCAGTAAACATCTCCTTGAAATCTCCTGTCCACTACAACATTAAAAAAAAAACAAAACAAAGAAAAAGAAACAAACAAAAAAACCCAACCCCCAAAAAACACCAACCACAAAACCCCAAACAATTCCAACCATTCACATATGCCTTTTTGGTCTCTTATGACTGCCTCTTTGAAGGCTGCACTCACAGCCTGCAGCTAACAAGGACCTTTCCTTCCAAATGAAAAGAGGAGAGCAAGAAAATAATTGATTTTATCTCAGCAAGAGGGGACTGCAATCACACAATGTGCTATTGGCATGACTGACAGAGGCTGGTTTCCCAGTGTGCCTAATTTGCTAAGGATGCCATCCCCTGACCACCACGGGACCGACTCAGTCTACGGTGAGGTGTGCTCAGAGCTCTGCTGAGCACCAACCTCTCCAATATAAACTGACAGCCTTCACACTACGATTTACAGAGGCTACAAGGAGGACACTGCTGGAAATAACTGTTTTGCCTTAACTGAAAAAATCAAGAGCTGCCATCACATCAGAGTTCTGAAAGCTTCCATGGTGAGGCAGGTCAGAGAGAGGATATTTGGAAGTGTTTCCAATCTGATTTTAGCAACTGAGGGTAAACAGACTCTTGAGAAACAGCAATGCCAGGTGAAACTGTTCACCTCTATGGACATTTTCCCCAACTCTCAGAAGAGTGGGTACAAAGGCAAGTGTAAAGCACACAGCTCTAGGTCTTACCCTTTATCCAAGGGGGCAGTTTGCATTTCAGAAACAGAACTTCCCTAAAGCAAATAAACTCACCCAATACCACAGGATAGAAAGTAGCAATCAATCATTCCCATTTCAGCTAATAAGGGTAAATTTTCTACTGTCTTGACTAACAGAAACTTTTGCCAACTATTCTGTGCAGTACCACCAGCCAATGCTAGAAAGAACAGAAGGCTAGGCTGCCATTCCTTTAATTTCCTTTCATTTAAAACTCATTAATAGAAATAAATTTGAAGTAGTTGGGGATCTAGCCAGCATTGAAACCCATACAATTATATTTACAATAAGTATCTGCTATCTTGGTGCTACACACTCAACAGGACAATGCTTAACACACTGTAAAGGTGATAAACACAAGCAGTGAATATCAAGGAAGAGGAAGGCATCTGTAATCCATTCATCTTTAAAGAGAGGAAAAAAAAGAAGGCAACACTGCTCCACACAGCAATTAAAATCTGAACAGTTGGAGGAATAAAGTGAAAAAAATCAAGGCGGGCCTGCGGAAAGGGAGAGAAAAAATTAAACAAACAAAACAAACAAACAAACACTACCACAAAAATTCAAACCCACAGGAAATATCTGATGCACTAGTCCCATTAAAAGCATAAAAGTCACTGGTAGATACTATCACCCAGCATTTATTAATTAACTGAAGATATACAGATACAAGGGGCTCGAAAGTACAAAGAACGAATGGGCTGCACAAACCCGCTCTTTGCAGAGAACACAATGTGCTTCCTACAAGGATACAGCATTTAAATTAGCCAGCAGCACTTTCTGAGTCAAAGAAAACCTCCACTTAAACAAATTCTAGAGTCCCCACCATGATCCTTTCACTTTTTATGTGTGTATGCCTATTATTTTCCATGCAATGAGTAAAAATAACCTATCTGAAAGGCTTTTATAGAGAAACACTGTAAACCTTAGTGCATGTGAGTTTCTAGGAAAATGAATGACACACTTCTGTGAAAATGTAATTTCAAGGTATCAACTTGGATTTCTATTTTAGTTTAGTTTGTAACCCATCAGCATTATTCTGAAACAGTATTTCTTCATGTAGAAGCATTCAAATTTTTTTTTTCTCATTGCAAAAGGCTCTATGAACTTAACAAATAAACCAATGTTGACATACCTAAGCCTAGGGATTTATTGCACATTGCACATACCTCTTCCGGAGACTTGTTGACAAATACTCAAACAGGCTCTGTGTCTTTGGCAAGATCCATGTGGTACACTTTTTACCCCTGATCTGTGTCATCAGTCATACGACCAGGTAGCACAGTAATTCAGTAAAAGGAAAAGAATTCTAAAAAATGTTTCCACTTCTCTTTGCCAAGACTTACACATTACTATGTTAGTAACCACTTTCTGTCATTTCCTTCAGTAAATATTGTAATTCAGAAAAACGCCAAGCAACAGCAATAGGTTGTCAGTTTAAATTGTAAATAATGGTTGACTTTGTTCTAATTTTTGGTTTCCAAGCACCCTTTTGCAATATGACATTGCCTGCAATGTCTGGTTAAAGGATTTAATTTTGTTCAATAAAGAGACAAGAATTGGAAGTCAAAAGCTTTTAGAAATAAATTGGCATTCATGGGCTGTGGGAAGCTCTGCAAATACTGGGTATTTATAGACCCATTTTTTTTCTAGATAGAGAAGAGCAAATAAATTACAACAAACAATTTATTCAACACATGCTGTTTGTTCTTTTCCAGAATGTGAAAATAATCAGAAATTCATGAACAAAGCTATCAATTATTTTAATAAATCCAGTAACATGCATTCTACCATTCACTGTTCTAACTGTTCTGCTTTGCAAAGAAAAGACAAGACTTCCATAAATGGTACACTTGCTTTTTTCATTACAAGCAATCAGTCCTGAGTCAGCTAAGTTCAAAATTTACCTTCTGTTTCAATGGAACTACTCCTGAAAGTTAAATATGTGCTAAAATAATTTTTTTTTTCCCAAAACAAGGCAACTTCAGTAAGTTAAGTACATGCTGACCCCCCTTATGGATCACTGCTGTAGCAAGGTCTCTCATCCAGTAACTTCAAGATGAAAAATGCACCATTTCTTTTCCACTACTGAAGAAGCCTTTTCTCTCTGCTAAGGCAGGCCTTGTGGAACAAAGGACATCGAAGGCTACGGGTGCAGTCAGAGAAATCACCACATATAGCTAATATTTAGGGAAAATACACTGTTAGCATTTGCCCAGCACTAACTGCAGCAGTGTATAAACCCTTCACATGAAGAACACGAGTTTTATAAAATTCATGGAGTTTAGAGTAGTTGAGTTGCACCTTTTAAAAGTACTTCTGCAGCCATCCACCCAGCCCAGATTAGTGAAACATGATACAACTTTCAAAATGACCAGAATTTCTGAAAGTGTTATCAGAATTTCAGGGGAGGAGAGGGGATCAGGTCCCAGGATCCATAGATTTTTCCTTGGTGGCAAAATTTATAAATACGTTTCCTTCCTTTTCATTCCCCAACAAGCATAATAAAGACCTTGACTTTTAGTATTTTTGCTTTCACTGTAGAAGTACTCTTAGTGTGGAAACATAAGGTAGCTCTACACTTTCTTCCCTGTGCCCTCTTAGCCTTGGGGAACTATATGGGTGTCTAAAATTAAATGTTCATTGATGGAATGGCCTGATACTCTATAGAAACAGCATGAGCAGGGCCTCCAAAAGTTCTCCCTGCAAGCCTAACTCTGCTCCTGCTGAAATAAACTTTGAAAAATTCAATCTTAGACCATGACATAGGTCCTCTCATCGCAGGTGTTGCAGCTTTCCTCTGGCACTGTCCCGTATTGATTGTAGGCCAACTTTACACCAGACTTCTGCCAGAAAAGATGGTTCCACACTTCTGCCTAAAAGCTATTTTACTTTCATCTACTTGGTTTTTGAGCTGGAAAGGGATTAGTCTTCAGGCAGGTCGGTCCTGGATCCAGCTCATCAGATGGCTATACAAACAAGGGTGGCAGAGAAAGGCAGGGAGTGAGAGGGTGCAGGATGCAGCCAGAGGTGATAAAGGCTGTTCAGCACCAGCCTGCACTTCACTTGGCTTAACAAGCATGCTGAAGGACATTTAAGTGATCTGCTAATTTCATTCTTTAGCTCCTAGGGAAGAGCTTCATATCGTCCTAAGGGTCAGCTGCAATGAGATGACATCCCTCCACTAATTTGGGGCCATTTAATTGCAATTTAAACTGCCAAGCATTGTCCTCTCTGGTTAGGACAGCTCCCTCTTCCTTTCACAGTCCGTCTTAAAGAACACTTAATTGTTTCAGTATAGTGAGAACAGCATTGTAGTGACCTCAGCTGGCCAAATACACCCAGCCTCCTTTAGAGGTGACTCTTTACTAACACTTTCTGCCAATGCAATTCAGTTTTGCCTGTAGTGAACCGAACTATGCACAAGGACTGAAAACCAAGGAGTAGCAAACGAAAAATTTTGTCAAAAATGTGTCTCAAAAAAGGCATCCAGATTCCTTTCATGAGTATGTCAGCATTATAAATTCATAGGAAATTGTTAGTCAGTAGGGTGTCTGAATGATTAAAACCTTCTGAGGTTCTAAGGCATTTTCTCTGCAGGAATTTTTCAAATCCTGTTCAGTTCACTATTGGGAGCACTTAAAAGACAGATAATGTTATATACAATCTGGTCACTGTAGATGCATTTCTGCCATTTTAACGAGTCTCTCTCCCTTTCAGACAACAAAATCAACACCATCCAGAAGGTGAGCAAACAATTACATGCACGGTACATGTGACGCCAATCCATTTAATGGCCATCTTTCCCTCAAGTATTACTGGTAACAGGTATAGGTGGTACTAAAGCCACGCATTTTTTCAAGGCAAGAGTGACAGAGAAATTCCTGCCATTTAAATAGTAACAGACATTGAAAAAATTGGAAGAGATCTCCAGGACAGAAATAGCATCATAAAGCCAAAAGGAGCTAACCACATCATCACCTACCTTACGTTTGTTTGTTGGGCAAACATACAAGTAGCTCAAAATAGTCTTCAGACCAACTTTATCATTCAGTTTCTCATATGTTGTCCCATAATCTGTGGACCTAAAATTCAAGAGAGATTCTTATAAGTACAAACACTTAATCACAAAACCACAAGTCACTTGGCAGCTTTTCAATGTAAGTCATGCTTTAAATAGTGGAATGGCTCTCTAGAGCTTTTTCAATGATTCATGTAGTATATAATGATACTTAATTATATACACACAGCATCATGTGAGTGTTGATAATTTGCATTTAAATTAGATTAGGAAAAATTAAACCAGCATCTTCCCAAAGCATCTTAAATATGTACAATAGGAAATACATTCTGCATATAGAAGATGATAATGATTGTCAGAGATGCCAAACAGCAGACAACAAGAGACTAAGGTTATCAGTTCATCATACACTCCAAGCTTAGTTTTGTTAAGATGGCTTATCTCAGTGTATTCCAAAGTACCTTCTCTGACACTGACTAGCAGAGAGGATGGACACATGCATTTTATTCTTGCTTTAAAAGCCACTGTCCAGTAGAGAAAATGAAGCATTTCTGAAATGAGTGTTGCCCATAAAAACACTGACTACGTGTCTTCGGGAAGAACAAAATAAGTGAACAAATGAGACTGTCCAGTGTTCCTGTAGGAGCTACACTTCACATGGGACCAGAAGCAGGATCAAGCATCAGCAGAGGTTTTGTTCATTATGCAGCTCATACTTGGCTGAATTCTGTCCCAGTATCCCAGGGATTTAGATAATCAGCCCAAACCAGTACAGTTGGTGCCCATAAATTGCAGAAAGGGACATGTATCTGGGTAACAGACATTCAAAAGCATAACATATTCCTGTATCTCACCTGTAACATGTACAAATGGGCCCATACAGAACTTCACTTGCAAGCAGTAACATGAATTTTCCCTTTTGCTGTGCCCTCCAAAACCAGACATTCTAAAGTAAAATCTCGGCACCCAATTTTTGCAGGTTCTCTCCTATCAGGGCTCCAACAGTGGCTAAATTCACAAAGGCATTTAAGACCTTTAATGCTTACTCTTTTTCTTTTTGGTGGCGTATGGAGTGTGGTACATTTCTGAATCAAGTACCATACCTACATTCATATTTCATATTCTGGGATTTCAGATTTTGCAGTCAGTACATGAACAAAACAAGAAAACAGCAGCCTAGGGTTTTATCCATGAAAGATGAATTGCACTAAAACGTGAATCTGCATTAGAGTCTTTCTATTTAGAAACTTTATAGAAGCCTTTGCATGTATCTGCCTGCTCATATAACAATTGCCCTATGGTTTAATATCCATAGATTTCTCCTTTCCTCCAATAAACCCATGCCCTCCCATGTGCATGTATGACCTTTGGTGTTTAGAACATTAACATCATCTGCTGACTGAGCTTTGCCTTTATAAGGTCATCTCTCTCAGGAGCACATAGAAACTAACTGAGCTATTTCCTCAGTGGACTGAGGAGTAGGATACTGTTATGGTTGTTTCTGTTACCAAATATTTCAGAGATGCTCCAGCATCCAGGTAAGGGGATCCACAGCAAGATGCTGAACACAGCCTGGCCAAGGGCTGCAGCTCCACTTCGCTAACTTGCCCCACCTCACCACCCAGTCTTCTCAAAAGTGAGTATTTCTGCTGCTCTCTGCCTAAACCCCAAAACCTACCCTTTGTGCAGTTTGAGCTGACAAAGACATACAAAGATTGTAAGGAGTAAATCTGACCTGCTGAGTTAGGAAAAATATATTAACAAAATAATGCTGCTTTTTCTCATACACCAGTGACAGTGAATCCAAAATGGGATCTTTCTAAAGTGGATAGGAGCAAAGAAAATCTGAGACATAAAGCTTGCTTTGAAATTGTTCAAGAAAGGCAGCCAATACCCCTGCCACAACACAGGCAAACTTATGTCAACATCCTATTGCAAATGGTAATCTCAGAATTGCCAGCCACTTCTTACTTCAAATCTCTAGGCAATTGTTTTGCATTCATAGCTTTATTTACAGGTAACACTCTATACAGATGGAAGCCTGTGCTTCTGTCAACATCTATAAAAGAAACTGAAAGATTTAAAGGCTTAGAAAAATACTTTTTTTCAGATGAACGAATTCACAAGCAATCGAAGGAGCTACTATTAGATCTTACTCTCATTTTCGTGTTCTAAACTGACAATAGCCAGTCCTTCTACCTTCCCAGTTACCAATTTTTACTTTTGTACCACTTTACAAATACCCTTAATTTTAATGGGGAGGCAAACGTTATATATACAACAGCAGATAGGCATCCATAACTGTTTTAACACAAAGAAATGGTAATATATACATTTGCAGAGCAGTGGAAAAAAAGAATTAGATCAAAGGAAACACTGCATCCATGGGAAGTCTCTGCTGGGATCTAACCAGGGGTATCACCAACCCGCATTCATCTTATTGCTATTACATACATATATGTATACAAGCCAGCACTGATTAGTAGCCTACATAACGAGCTATTTGTCTTATTAAATGGGTGTTATAAAGCAGCATGAGACTCCTAACGCATGAAAACGCATCAGCCATTGCATGGCCCAGGAAGCCAGCCTAACCTGGAAGTGCTGCAAAAGACAGATGCACCTCAGCAGGGTGTAGGCACTAATGACAGAGTAGGATCACCAACTTCAACCCCAGTTATCTGAAGGGCAAAGGATATGTAGCAACCAACCTCTCCACATTTTGTGTGGAAGGCTGCTCCTCTGAAGTTCTGCAGAGAGAAATCAATTTTAGTCCATCCATGACAGGAGCAAGAAAATGCCCAGATAAATCATCAGAAAGGACTACACCCAGGACATGTCAAGCTTAAAACACAAAAACTAAACTCTGCTTTCTAAATAGCTACAGCTAATGAAATAACTACATGTAAATGAGTGAACAGGAAGCCCTATTTTATTGTGTCTTGTGTAGATGCGTGTTGCAATGGTTTCTCAAACTGTTCGGGGGGAGAAGGGGGATGTGAGTCTTACATTGTGGAAGTCACTGAAATGCAAATGATGGAAGAAGAATAATATTCAGAAAATAAAATATTTAGACTCAGTTCTGAACTTCACATTTGTCCCACCATATTAGTTGCAATTGCTATCATTAAATCCCAAATTTTACCAGTAGCTGTTTAAAATCCAACTCCCTATGTTTTCAGTGAAGTGGAAGACAATGCAAGAAGATAAACATTTTCATGATCACTAGCTCATTTCACAATATAAAAAAGTACCAAAATTATGGGATTGAAGCTCTGATTTTCCCAGTAATAAATTAAAACAAAACTAGAAACATGTGGCATGATTTCTATTTTGCAAACTATTTGCAAGAAAGCTGACATTTAAACAACTTCATTATTATTCATTGACAGGGTTTTTCCCTCTCCTCCCGTCAGGGTAAATGACATTTCTATTACAGTATTATAATAAACTCCTGCACATTTTAAATAAAGTCCCTGAATTCCATTAGTCCACCTACTGTCATGAATATATCTCAATCCATTCCTACCAATATTTCACAATTATAATAGGCATTCTGAATCAACCAGCAACATGAACCCTATGGAAATTTTCTTCTTTCTCAAGAAGCAGAGCCTGACATTCAGAGTACTGTCAGTTTGAATATAGAGATTAAATACATCCCCTAGTTTTCTCCTTTGTTATAAACTTAAGGCTGACTGTAGTTATTTTACGTAAGATGATGAAGACTTGAAGAATCGAACAGTTGATCATTTGGTCAAGAGGGGTTTTTTTTTTTTTTGCATCAAGATCTTTCTGGAACACTCCATGAGAAAAAAAGAAAAACATTACTTGCAGACTTTAAGCTGTCTCATGTCTCCTGCTTATTACAGTACAGCTTTCTTCCCATGTTAACAGATTAGGTTACTTGTTATAACACACATCATTAAGAAGCAATCACTGTAATTGGCACCATTTGCTTTTTTTTCTTCTCCCACCAGTCACGCCTGGTTTTCACACATTAACTTGACTGCTTCCCCCAAATCCACCATGAGAACACTGTGTTTCATGTCCTTATTCCCCTCTTTCCTCCACAGCTGAATTTGCTGCTCTAACTGTGGTCCAAGTGCCAGCCGGCCCTGGGAGGCAGGACCAGAAGCAGCTGTGATGTGATCAGTGAGCAGCAGAGCAGGGCAGCCTATCTGACCAGGAGCTGTGTGAAGAGATGGGCTCTGCCCTTTTTCTCCCCCTGCACATGAATTTATCCCTGGCACAAGCCAGGCATTTTTAAGTTAAGCAATGACTATTAGATCTTGTGTTCCAACCTCACACATAACTGAGTTTGCCACCTGGTTTGCCTCCAAAGGGAATGGTCAGGTGAGCACAAGATTTGCCAGTTGCTATCATATTAATCTTTACAAGAACAGATTTTTGGAAAGAAGCCTTTCAGATCACAGAAGGCAGAACTGCAGAGCCACAAGCTGCACTTACAAAAGGCTTTCAAACAAACAAGTTTTTGAATAAGGAATAAAGACATTAAAAATGATCTTTCATGTCTGAATGTGAAAAATACTGGAGCTGGTAATTCTGGAGCAAATTTGTAATCCTGTTTGCCATGTTTTAAGCCTGTTTGTAAACTTTGCTGTACAGTTGTTGACTCTTGCACTCTTTTTTTCTGGGGAGACTTTGAGGTTGAGGTGCTATTCCTTCATCCCTTAAATTGAAACGCTTTACTTTGGTTTCATAGCCAGGTAGTAAAGTTTCCCATTGATTTTTGTCATACCACGTTTCACAAAAGCTAGTAATGTCAAAGTCTTCTTCAACAGCTAGCCATTTATGTTCACATGTTCCTCCTATTAGCTTTTCACAAGGCACTGATAGATATCACTTCTGGTCTAATGCCTCTTTTGATTTAACTCCTTCATGTGTGACCCTGGTATTTTTTCCAGAAAGTACTAATGCCTCATCTCAGTTTCTTAGGGTGAAACTTTTTTTTTTTTTTAATTCATTCTTTATTTTCACAGAAAGTTACTCTTGCTTTGCAAATTACTTTGCTTCACCAGGACACTTCTCACCACTGTCTGTCTTTTTAATTCATTGTATAAATAATTCCCCAAGGCTTTTCACATTTCTAATGGGATCTGTTTGCTTAGCTTATGGAGACTGACACATTTTGAATGGAGTTTTACAATCCCACCTGGAAGAGCAATTGCAAGATGTAAACACAGGAAGTTCTGTGTCCTTGGACAGAATTTCCATGTAGAAAAGGGTTTCATAAGAGTATCGTAAGAGTTTGGTTCAAGAGGGCAGTGGTCTGACAGCAGGGACAAGCCAAACAGCTGGTCAGCATTTCTTTAAAAATCTGTAACAGCACTGCGCATGTCACAACACTAAAACACTTCAAATTTATCCAGGAAGTTGAAATTAAATTTATAGACATTTCCAGAGTAAAGAAAAATAAGATATTTCAAAACTCAAGGCACCCACGTCTCATGGCCTAAGTGAACACATTTCTTACTACTTTTTTCTCATGAGGCCCTCAGCGGGCTGGCAAATAGGACTGTTCCCACTCTCTAGGTGGGGAAACAGAGGGAAAGACAAGATAATTAATCCTGCATTTGAAGGAAGTCTGTGACAGAGCCAAATTCAAGTCCCCTCAGGCTCCACCATCTTCCCACTCCATCCTGACACTTGTAATTTTCTGGGGTTTTGTGTGTGCAAATAAGGATTGGAAAAAGTCTTGCTATCAATGGCAAAATGATGAAATACAAAATTAAAAAACTTTAAATAGGCATTTTAAAACAGATTAAAACCTTCATTTTGAAAATATTTTGCTTCCAGTCTGAGTTGTGACTGTAGATTTTACTAGAAATTAAGTCATAAATTTCTATGAGTTTAATGAAATGTGTATTTTTTCCTCTCATGGGAAGAATTTTCTCATCACAAAATGAAGTTTCCCACCTGCAAAAGCCACCAAAAAGACTTGGAGAGGGAGTAAAAAAAATTACAAAGAAACAATAAGAAACTATTAAATTGACATTTTTCTGCATAATCAGTTAAAGTAATTCAATTTTCTTCTTTTCATTTTCAATCAACTTTTATTTGGAGTAATCTAAATGAATAGAAACCTACACACTGAAATTTCTTGTAATTTTTGGCTTAATATAGTTCAGCTGATTATTGCTATAAATAATTTAAAGATGTGACAAGCAGGAAAAGCAGCTCATATTTTATCATCCAATCCCCAGTCTACATATTGTGTTGGATATTTTTTCAAAATATTACCCAATTTAGAAAGAAAGAAAATAGGGGAGTGAGAGGGCCATGAGACATAATCTGTAGGCGACACAGATGCTTGTTTCTCCTTCAAATAATGGTTGAAGAAAAATCAATTTGCCTATTGCCTTCCATGCTGTTTCAGTGGAGAGTTAGTAACTCAGGTTACCAACCTATGGAAGCAGAGAACACCTGTTCCTCTGCCAAGGTAATAAGAATTTGGTCAATTGCTTCAGAAGTCATGGGATGATGGCAGTGGGAATATTCCAATGGGAGACAAGACAGGTTGTATGGGATGAAAGGAAATTGTGCAGTCAGGGTGAGGTTATTTCTTACTCTCATCTTTGTCAGATGAAAGGTGAAGGAAATGGTCAATTATGATGAAAGTGCAAGAGTTTCCAGTTGGACAAGACAGAAGAGCAAATCCACCATAATGCACAGCACTAGACAGCAGCAAGACACATGACTGTCAAATGCAAGGACAGGGAAAAGAAGAGTTCCTGTAATAATCAGGGTAGCACATGAATGAGAACCATTATCCTGGTTTTGGCTGGAATAGAGGTCATTTCTCCTTAGCAGCTGGTACAGTGTTCTGTGTTGGATTCAGTATGAGAATAACGTTGATAACGCACAAACGTTTTGGTAACTTACCCTAAGTCAAGGATTGTTTAGTGTCAGTGAGGAAGAGCACAAAAAGCTGGGAGGAAGCATAGCCAGGACAGTTGTCCCAAACTGACCAAAGGGGCACAGATAATCAGTAGTACAGAATCAAAAATATGATGAGGTAAAGCTAAAACACCAATAGAGATGTATCTGTTTTAGCTCTGGGTGACATGTATTTCAAACCCTCCTATCTTACCAAACTAGCCTTGGAACAATAACTCAGAACAAACTTTCATGTGAAAAAATTTAGAGACATTCTGTGCTTGTAAGATGTCATCAAAAGATTTTTGAAATATCAGTTTCTGATGTCACTGCCTTTTTTAGCAGAAGTAACATTCTGCTGTATTGTGGAGAAGGGCTTTTTATCTTCAGGCTTCAGAGACATTGCTGCATAAAGGTTGGATACCCAAAGAAAAGAGCAAAATCAAGTATTTTAGCCTGAAAAAAGATCAAATTTGGATTAGATGGGAATGATGCACTTTTCCCCTCCTCCTTTTACTGCTTTTCTAATTTTAGATGCCTGTCCTATCTTGTTTGATGGATAAACATCCTTTAACTGTACAGTGCAATGGTTTCTCATGTCAGCAGGCTAAGAACAGAAGATTCTGGCAGTTGATAAAATCCATATTCAGATTCCCCACTCCTCTGCTAGCTGATCAGAGATCAGATCCTGATCACACTCTTATGTAAATCCAAACTATTTACTATGGAGATGCACCATCATAAACATGAAACTGGACAGCTTCAATGATCAATTTGCCCTTGCTTGGAAGCAACTGCTTCCAGGAAGTCAGAAGGATCTTTGCTGTCAGAATGCAAGACATGAAGATTTTTATTTCAAGTGTACAATTACCGAGCTTTTGTGTGAAAAATAATGCACTGAGATGTGACTGGACTCTGTTCTAGAAGTATTTCCAAGGCACTGTTTTGCAGGAGTAGACTGTAAATCCACTGTTTCCTATGGGCAACCCTGTTTTGGGGCGTCACCTACATTCTGGAACCCCTCTCTGCTGTGCTAAATGACCACTTGCAGGATTAGCTCTGGGAAAGGGTATAGAATGTCAAGGGCAGAGGATTTCTGAAGAATAACTGTGGACTTTCCACCTATTTTGCCTGGTTGCCAGACTCCCAGCAAGGCTGGTGTTTGCCACTGATAAGGGGAAGGAACTGGGTCTTCCCTCTTCATTGCTTCCCTCTCCTCAGAGCATCAGAGTGGGTGACTCCAGAACTTTCCCCATCAAATCTCCCTTTCAGCTCCTCATCTCCCTGAGGCCTCAAAGACTCATCTCCAGTCCCTCACTGACTAAAGCAGCCTAAGTCAAGAGCAGCACAGGGAGGCTGGCAATCACAACCCCTTCAGCTATTCTAATCCAGTGCTGGGTGAAAGCCAGCAGTGAGAAACAAAGGAATAGCCATCAAAGCAAGACCTCCACTTGACCCTCTCAGTGAAAGGCTCAAGAGGCTGGTTCAAGTGGTGCTCTGGCTGAAACATTAGTGCCATCTCTCCTGCTCTTTCTGTGAGTCATTTCGTGCCACAACATCCAGATGCATGTGGGAAGGACCAGTAACTCCACATTTTTTGGGTGGCTAATTAATATACACCAACAAAAATATGATACCAAATACATACCAAAAGATGACAGGTTACTGATGCTTGTTCATCTGATGGTATGTATGATCCAAGCACTTTCTCTGTCCCTAAGCCCATAGTACTGGCTTTCAATACTTTTCCATTTGCCTTCACAACATTATTTTGAGTTAAAGACCCAAAAGAAAGGAATGAAAGTTTACTGACAACAGGCTTTTTCCTTGCTACCTTAGGGGAATTTTGGGGGATCAGTGGAATATAAGTGGAAGAGCACCAGTCTGGAAGATCTCCCTGTCCACCTGACTTGTTTGTCAAAACAAATAAACAGGATAGAATGCAAATTTCTGCCCTTCCTTCATCACGGTGGT
Organism: Corvus hawaiiensis; assembly: GCF_020740725.1. Taxonomy (NCBI): domain Eukaryota; kingdom Metazoa; phylum Chordata; class Aves; order Passeriformes; family Corvidae; genus Corvus; species Corvus hawaiiensis. The sequence goes on along the minus strand of NC_063220.1, from coordinate 11,051,367 downwards.
GAACACCCTGCAACACTGCAACTCAGAATGCAGCCATTCCCACAGACTCAGCCTGGCTTATGGTCATCAACAAAACAAACCTCAGCTTAGCTGTGACGGATATTAAAGTCGTTCTTCCATACGTTTAAATCAAAAGCTGCCTTCTAAATTAGGATTGAGGATGACTAATGATTCTTCTTGCCATATGTTTACAGGGGCATACTGACATCAGCACACCCTTAATGCCAAATTCTTGCTCATAAAGTGGTTCCTTGAGTGTTGATTCTTCCCATTTTCACCCCAGTCTGGTGTAAATCACTCAAATAGCTGGGACAGGAGCCCAGCAATCATCACGCTATTAACTTTCTAATTGATGGTAATGGCCAGAATAAATTTCAGGCACCCCAAGGGGTTGTTAATGGATTTTGTAGCTTGAGGGCAGAGCAACAGGAAGCTTTTCCATTAATCAGGGAGATGAGACAACCATACATGTCCTACACTTCCCACCCCATCATAACACTGAGGTCACTGCAGCTTGGCTAGAAAAACTCTCACAGCAGGCTGAGCTCAGTTAGAAAGTTTGATACTTGTTCAGCAGAGCTGCCTGAGCATCCACAGCCACATTATACACCCAAAAAGCTGCTTTAGCCCACCTCCAATTAAGAGTAAGGAGCAGTTTTACTGAGCCATAAATGCACTGCAGGTCTTCTGCAGGGTATGTACTAAAAGCCAGAGAAAAGATTTTCTGGCTAGCACCATCCAAGCATTTGCAACACAATACGCAATCTTCATTCTATCCTGCCAGTGCAAATCAACAGCTAGAAAGCTTAAAAGATCCAGACAGCCCAAGACATTATTGTCAAAATCACTGTCCAAGCCCCTTAGTTGTTATAATGGAGTAACTCCTAAGGACCAGTAGCATTTTAAAACCAGCTAAAAATGTGCTTCATGCATTAATTCCTATTAAAGTTAGTTGGAAGATGCAATTCTCATCCCTTAGGCAATGCTAATTTTTTTTTTTTTTGCCTTGCTTTAAAATATCATTATTCCCAAAGTCTGGATGGAGTAAGAATACAGGAGGGAAAGAGATTAAATTAAAAAAATAGTAATTCGGAGTGTTTCATTTCACTTGTACCAGTGTTACCATTATCCATTCAACTGAATATTTTATAACACAGTCTGGCTGTCACCTTACAGGAAAAAAATCTCCAATGAAACAAGGAGAAAAATCAAAATGAAACACACTTTCAGTTTCAGGTTATTCCTACATTTTCTGTCAAGATTTCATTTTTAAAATATTGCAGAAGATTTATCTGAATAATGCTGCATTTCCCAGAAGAAAATTGTTCCACTGGAATGGTTTTCAATTCATTCTCTGAGTCCAAGCAGTGAGCACAATGAGCTGCTAGCTTGACTCTTACCACACCACAGTACCTAAGAAGAAATTTGTTGTTGCTGGATCTAAAAGCTGTGCTACTGGACTACTCTACCCAAGAATCACTAATTAATGCTTTAAAGCAGACAAATACAATGAGTGTTACTTTTTTTTCTTTTTAAAGCAATTTGAGTGATGCATCTCTACCAGTTGTGTCAGCTTCAAATAATAAACACCACCCAGAGCCACGCAGCTTTATTTTTTATCTCTTGGTTGGTGGAAGCATATTTATCACTATGTATCTCAAGGATCAGTGGGGTTATAAAGCTTGCTATTTATAGCTACTCTTGGGGTATTGAGCAAGTGACAGTAATTTGTTCCTGTGACATCTAACCTTAGGTCAACTCCAGTAGCAGAAGATGGATTTTTACAGGAAATGAAATGAAAGTACACCGCAGAAGATTAATGCTGTTTTCCAGGCCTGCGGAGAATGCATGCTCCCAATCACTCTGCGGGAAAAAATGGTCAGGAGCATGTGCTGTGTGTTAAGAACAGAGCAAGCTGTGGTCAAGGTGAGCTGTTCAAACAGTCTATTAGCAAACTGATACACTGGCATTTGTGCATAGAGGAATTGCAGACTGACAGTCTAGAAATGAGCTCAGCTCTTCGGGTTCTTTGATTTTGAAAGTCATCTTTAAGTCAGCAACAGCTACAGATAAAATGGGATTTGCTTTTATGTTAGTGGTAAAAGATAAAAGTAAGTTAAAAGATAAAAGTAAGCTAAAGCTTGGCTGTAAATTCCATATAAGAAACATTTTGTACAAGATCAGGTTACTATTTTGCCCTGCATTGCAGCATCTTGTTTTAATTACATTTTCTGTTTGTAAGAAAATAAGGACTGCATATTGAAACATGTTCAGAAGAGTCCCTGACACTAAAACCCTTACTGATGGGCTATATTAGTCCACTACTCACAACCTACATTAAAGTCTCTTAAAAAAAATATTGACCAGAAGACTTACTTTCCCCACAAGCCAACTGTTCTTAATTTATTTGGAATTAAAATGATAAGGAAGGTCTTTCCAAAGATGTGGGTGTATAAAGACATTAATTATACAATCTAGTCATTAAAATAATGCTACTAACAGGAACTCAGCCAAGTACCTGAAAATTCTTTCCACCTTCTTGTAACAGACCTGTCATCCTCAGCCACCACCAACGCCCTTAATAAAGGTGTGTCTTCTAACATGCTCAAAAAGTTTCAGCTTTGCCAACCAGATTTCACACTTGACCACTAAAGCCATATAAGCCCCCAATGTCCCAAAACAGCTGGAAAAAGCCATGTTAATTTCACCTGTGTGAAAGCCAAGGCTGGTAGAAAAAGCGTTATTAATTACAAAAGGTTTGATTTGCACTTGGAGTGACAAAGGTCACACAGCTACATGAAGATGATACCCTCAGAAAGGACCTTCATAAGTCCCTGGACATTTCTCTGGGAGATGGTTGCCAAGTCCTATCCTGCTGTGTGATGGAAAGTCACTGATAAATGACTGTAAGTGGAAGGTCTTCAATTCAGTTTTGATTTATTAGTGCCCAATTAGAACAGACACTTTAAGTAACAGTTGCTACAGTAGCCAAACACTGCAGCTGTGACTCTGGGTGGTGGGGAAGGCAAGGAGTCAAGAACAGGTGCAAGATTTTAAATGTGCAGTTCAAGTGGGGAGCAGACATTAATGGATCACAGGTATGCCCCCAAATCCCCCTTTCAGCACTATCTGCACACACACACACCCCTTCACCACCTATCACGCTGCCAGAAATCCACTCATTTATTGCTTAAACGTCCTGTAGCAGGTGAAATAAGACCAGACAACTGTGACCGATCCTTCTACGTCTTCACAGGTCAAATTCCTGCCAAAAATGCACTGAATTTCCCTTTGCAATAGGAGAGAATTGGAGGACTGGAAATACACCAAAAAAAGGTAGTTGATGATTTTTCACTGCTTCAGAATAAAGTTCCCTGTTCAACGCATCTAATTTTTGGGTGAATAGGGCACCTTAACCTTCACATCATGTATGAGTTTTTCTGTCTCCATCCTCTTCCCCCTGTTTTAAAATTTATGGTTACCATTTAGGCTGATTTCAATTTCCATTAATAATATGTGCAACTGATGTACATTTAAGTGATTTTAATCATGTTGTAGTGACAAGTTTAGCTTAAAGCAGGGCTTCACTTAGAACTATCAAGTAAATTTCTCTTGAAAAGGTCAGTTTAACATTTAACAGGAGGGCCCATTCCAGACAAATTAGAATTTGCTCCACTTGCTTCAAGTGCAAACACTTTTTAAGCTGGCTTCAAGAGAGGCATGTCAATCAGAAGAGAAAAGTGTCAGGCACCCAAGAGAAAAGGTTCACTGATGCCTCCCCACACAGCCAGCCCAAGGACTGCTCAGACACGTGGGCAAAACTGAAATATTCCTGCCTCACTGTTCAAGATCTGGGGCCAGACCAACCCACAGAAAGCAGGGAAGGCAGAGCTGGGGGAGATTGGGCAAGCCCCTGACAAGTCAGACTTCTTACTTCTAGTTGCTGCAGCAACAGGAATGCAGTGGGAACAGCTTTCTGTGAGAGAGAGGGGTTATTGTGTGTGCATCCCACAAGGATTTCATATTGCTCCTGCGCCTGGCAGAGGCAGTTGGGCTTTCCAGGAGAGCAGCACAATAAGCAGAGAGGCAATACCTGTAATGCTGTCTCAGTGGCACTCTCAGCAGTAGCCCAATTCCATGCACCCTGCAGCTGGTGACAGCTGGCATCACCACAAATAAAACACAAGAAATAAGCCTGTGCTTGTTGCACTTGAATCCTTGAACCAGAACCTCTGGAGAACACAGTGACATCAGATCTTGTGGTACCTCCATGTTGCAGATGAGCCTTTCACTGTTAACAGTAAAGCAGAGCCTGTAACCTCCTGTTGCTGTGCCCCCCATGCAAGAGTGTAATGTGTCCTAGTAGATCTTTTTCCTTGAAAATAATTTTTCCCTAAGGATGCTCTCCATCAAGTGACAGTTTCTGAATAGAATCAACACATCTTCCAGGGACCTGTCCAGCCTTCCTAGTAGCTGCCTGAATGACATCATCCATTTAGTGACAGGTTTCACAGTCCTTTTTACTATCATGTTTTACTAGTTTCAAAAATGCAAAAATCCTCATAAAACAGAAACTCTGTTTGTCTAGGAAGCCAAGTAAGTTTGTCCAGACAGCTAAGTAAGTTCATAATGGTGTAACTTTCCCCTGACAACTCCCAAGTTCTCCAGGAGTCCTGGAGAAGCCTCAAAGAGTATTTTTGACATTTGTGCTGTCACACTGCCTGAACAATCTTCATTAGTTCACAGGTTTGTGCTTCTGCCTAGAAAGAGTGGCTGGGGGGGAAAAACAAAGCAAACAACAAAAAGAAAAAAGAAAACCACAATAAAAAAACAAAGTCATGTACACACAAACACAGTGTTTGAAAGTTCAGGGATAAAACTGAAATTTAATTCAGGCATCTGCAGGGTCACTTGGAAATGCTTCAGATACGTTTTCACTTTAGAAAATGCCAACCTGCCAAAGCAAAACTTTTCAGAAAAGCTCCGGAATGGAATTTCCTTGGAAAAAACCAGAAGGAGCAGATTTTTTTATATCTGAGATGTGAAACGTCCAGGCTTTGTAGGAAAGAGAGGACAGTCAGCTCAAGTACTGATGCATCTGTAGCTGTCTAAGCATTAAAACAACAGCTGGGGCTGCTACTGCAGCAATCACCAGCACAGTGAAATTAGTTTCAAGCAAATCCTCCTTTACAGCAAGGCAAACACTGCGATGCAGTCATTCTCAAATGATACAAAACTTCAATTTAGGAGCATCATCCATCTGAGGGGAGCTCTCTCAGCCACTGTGCTACTAATTGTTGTGGGTTGGTGCTCTCCTTCACCCCTTTGAACTCTGCTTGTGTGTAGGACAGAGAAAGATGTTTAATAATGCAACCACACTCATGATTATGGAGAAGAGTAATAGATTCACCAGCAATTTGACTAATCAAGCTGACAAAGTGATTGAGTTCAAAAAGGGAAGGACTCTCCCAGCAGCAGTTCATTAAAATAAAAATGAAATTCTGCACACTTCCATTTTAGCAAAATTTACTGGTTCAAAAGAGGGAAGAAAAAGGAATAGCCTGTATAATCTCAACTATCAGCAAGAAAAATCAGGTATAGGGTACAGCTAAGACTGGATTAGCTCTTTTAAGTTCATTACAATTAGCAAACAAAACTTGCAGAGAGGAGGTTCTGCAAGGAAAGCCCTTGCACCTAGAACCATTAGGCCAGGTGATTGTGAACAGTGGTTGAACATGACAGGTATTCTCATAGCAATGGAGACAACCATGGCTCTGAGGGAGGACCATGACAAACCTCAGAAAGTAAGACAGAGTTTTTTTATGAGAAATGTGTGTTTGCAAGAAAAAAGTAAAGCTGCTTTGAAAATGGAAAGCTGACTCATCCACACACAGCACAGCAGTGGTCCCATGAAGTTATCAACACTGTGTGAGGCTGCTGAGAGTCAAGGAACTCAGCCTGGGTGGCAGTGTGAGAATATATTAAAGTAAGTGTCTTTTTGTGAGAATGTTTTATTTATAAGAGTAGATCAGAACTGTTGGAAAGAATGAAATAAAACCACTTTGATTTTATTTATTATCTTACTTCATGTTAAAACTTAATGGGAAAAATCCTGAAGTTATTAACAGTTAAAAAACTACATGTTTTATTGGATTTCTGAGCTGTTAAAAGTTTTTATAGAGGACATTTTAAAATGGTGTAAAAGATGAGATAGATGAGAGAAGCTGCTCCTGAAGAGAATGGAGGAAAAAAGAAAACATGGCTCAGGAAAAGCTACCTCTTAAATGGCCCTTAAGGACCATTAAGGGACATTGACAGAATCAGGCAGAGGAAGGGCTTTAACCTGCGGGTGAAGAAGCAATTGTGTCTGCAGAAAAAATGTGTTACAATCCAAATTAGTTCAAACCATCCAGAAAATCCATCAGTCAGGCATCCAAGTGAGACAAACAATCCCGAACACTGTAAACGGGTAACCAGAAAAGATGGTACTAGTGTTCCAAGACTGGCTCAATGGCTTGGTCACTGATGCAGGACAGTAGGAGAGGGAACCTGAGGGTGGGGGAGAAACTGCACATCCTAAAATTCCTTGTGGCAACACCAGACACTGAACCCCTTGCTACCAAAAAAAGGAAATTGCCCTGAACTCTTTTACCTTTGCATTTGCCAGATACATTTTTCATCCCAGTGGTGTACAGACACCAAAAGAAAAGAGCATATGTTACCAAATTTCTTCAGCCCTGTTGAAAAGCATGGAAGAACACCAACTGTATTTAGGTCCAGACTCAGGAACATAACCAAATTCTGCAGAACAGATGTAACCACCAATGCTGGGAGTTCTTATTGGCCAGGAAGTGGAAATAAGGCTAATCTTGTAGTCCCACTTTCACATTCCAGACATTTACAGTTCCTTGGGAAATTTCTATGGATTAGGTCCCAGTTCTTTACTTAGTTTCTATTCCCAAGGAAGGAAATATTTAACTGAAGCCACCATTTCCAAATATGATGTTGCTCAACTATCAAAGAAAAAAATGGACAGCCAAGGTAAAACGCCTGTTGTCAATTTTTTTTGTCTCAGCACGAACTCGTTGAGCTCAAATGTATTTTCTAAGGGCTGTGTAAAGGTGAGCAGGTAAAGGAATCTTATTCTACAGGGAAACAGAGAGGGACAAGCACACAACTCTAGTGATTGTACTGTCACTCCTGAAACATGAGGTCTCTATGCCTCCATTAATTAAGACTGTTGAGCTAGATCAGAGGCTGATCAGTCTTCAAGCCCTGGACTTGTGCATAATGATTAACTCCTAGCTCACCTTAATAAAACCTTGAACCAAGCATCTCCTTTGGGTACTCAGAGAGGGAGAAACCAGCTCAGCTAATTAGACAGAGTTGTCACAGCAGCTAATCAGCACACCTACATTCATCCCAGTGATTGGTACCAGCTGGGGAATAATTTCAAAATTTACCAGGGAATTAAGAAAGCACACCTTTGGGACCTGCTGGAATAGAAGTTTTTGGCTGACAGAGCAAAAAAGATGCAGGAGATGAAGCAGCAGCTAAAAGTAAAGTTTGCTTTAGAAAATCAGGAGTGAAGACAGGCAAAACACACCAGAAGTGGTTCTTGTGGAATTGATAGATCATCTGATCTGCAGCGCTGGTGGGCAATGGAGCAGTAGTCTACTTTAGAGGAAGCACTTGTAAGAAAGCGTCATAAATTAATCCCAGCAAGTCAGCCTAGAGTGCAGCAAATGACAGCACTGGAACACAAACAGTAAGTAAATCACATCTACCCCTGCCTGGGGACTGGGTCTAGATCTCTGTTCTTTACCTCCAGACAAACCCAGTCCTAGTCTATTATTTCAATTAATGGAACAGTCTTTTTATACTGAATGAAGGTATTATTACTTGTCTACTCTATGACTCTGACAGAAAGGCAACACTAACAGTGACTCTTCCTTACTGTACCACTGGGCATTAACTCAGCTGGTAGTGCTGACAAGTCCTGTCCAATTTAGAGGCTGCTAAGTTCAGCTCCTTGAGTGCAACTACCTCATCTTTTCAGGACTCTGTCAGTAGACAAGTTATGCTGCCAGCCATGTCCCTTCAAAGAATCCAGGCCTCTTGGCAGTTTATCCCCCCTTTTTTTTTTTCCTTTGGCATTTAGACATTACAGAGTGGTATTTCATATATAGCTGAGGTTTTGAACAGACTGTCCTGTGAGCTCTGTAAATCAGGAGCAGCAAGCTTGGGCCTTCTGTCAGGACTACTGACAGCTCATGATCTGAGCAGATGAGATTTGTCTGCCGCAGGTCTCTGCCACAGCTGTACAGCCACACACTGTGCACAGCTGGTGCCTAAAACCAGGGCAGCCACCTGCACCCCCTCCACAGAACCACAGAGCAGGAGAGGCTGTGGCACCCTGCTGCAGAGAAACAGGAACTAAGCTCAGTCAGAGAAGTCTAACAGCTACTGTGGCATGCCTGACATGCTTTCTTCCTGTTTTGTCTCCCAGAAAGGGCATGGTGACTCCAGTAACACATAACAAAACAGCCTTAGCTGGCCACTGATCAAACCTATCTACCCCCACCTATCTGATTCTCAGACAAATTCTTATTTAAAATTTACCTCTGCCTTATCTCCAATTCCGTGGATGACAACCCTATTTGTACTGTTGAGGCAACTGAGTTTGATTCTTCATAGAGCCCTCTAAGTTCACTAATCTCTTTATTAACTTTAGCACCTATTCACACACTGCAAATCTCTCCTAGGAATAAGATGCCAACACCAGAAGGTGTAAACTCCTCCAAGAATTAGGGCAGCAACCTGAGAATCACTGCCTGATGTGCCAGCAACACTTCCTTCCCTGCTGCAGCGGGCTCACCTGTGTGCTGTATCCAGCCAAATCACAGGATACTCAGCTGGAACAGTCACAGTGCAAAGAATGTGGTACATTACTGGTTGGTGCCCAAACAAACAGAAAGGAGCCATTTTACAAATACTGAAAAATACTCAAAAGAACTTTGTGTTCCTACCGATGGTAGAGAAAAGACAAAACAAATCAGACAACAAAAATTCTGTCTTTTTGGATAGGTAATGAGCCTGACCCAAAGCTTACTGAAATCTGCACAAGCCTTTCCACAGACTTAGTGACAGTTTACAGGAGACTCTGTGTAATTATCCTATATAATTACATAAAAGCCTGCTAGAGGGTTAGTGAGAAGACAAATGTTTTTGACAACAGGAAAGTTCCAGACGGCCATGTGATGTTCCAGAAGAAAATATAAATATGTTACTTAGCTTTCAGAGCAAGACTTAAAGCTTCTTGACACTAACAAAGAAAATGTCAGAAGCAGGGAGTCCAGAGAAGCAACATTTTAGAAAGGAAAGGAAGGGACAAACCTATGTGGGAGGACAGGATGACAATGCCCAGTGGGATATTAAAGCATGTACGTGATCACTGTCAAGTGTAGGCCAAATACACATGTAAATTAAGGCATCTGAGATGTTGCTGATTCACTTAGCATCCTCTACCCCTTCCTGGATGAATTTGAGCTCATTAGGTGCAGCTGGAAGACAACAGCTCCTGTGAGAAAATCAGGTGCCAGAATGAATGGAATTATGCAACCAGATTTAGACCATGCAACTTGTGTACTTTCCCAATGTGCCAGACCAAGCTATGGCCTCTTTGTGTTTTCCAAATTAAGAAAAAAGCCCACCACCAAAAACAGAGCCCTAAAGTTACTAACACAAGTGTCAGTGCTCAATCTTTAAGGGAGAGGGGGAATTTCTGCATGAGGACAGACAGACAGGGTGAGTGTTGGTACAATCCCATGCAAGGCATTACCTGCAGCCACTGAGAACAATGCTGGCAATAACTGCATGATTCCCCTTTTCCCCGACTTTCCAGCAGTGAAAAGCAATTTTGCAGCCAGTAGAGGCTGACTCATCCTATCAGATGGTGAACTTCCAGACCTTACAGAAGCTAACGCTGCCTTTGAGATTTCTTTCTCAGAACACAGAAGACACAGCTTACTAGAATTTTAATCTCCTCTGCTTTTTCCTTTCTGACCAACATTTCTACATGTTCTTTTGGAGAGGCTTTTTCTCACAGGAAGTCAGATCTGTCATACAGGGAAGGAGCAGGTAGATTCAATTCTCTACATCACGTTCAACCAGAAGAAGGCAGAGAATCCACCAAATTCTTTCAGAAAATTCAAATACAAAGCCAATAATGCCCCCATTGTAGGCTTAGGCCCACAAATTAAATAGGAGTAACTGATGTTTTTCATCATGTCCCAAGCAACTGGGTCTTAAGAGTCAAGGTTGTTGCCACTTCTCTGAAGAGAGAAATATTTCTGAGGTAGTAAAAACAATCTGGCCAGCCTGCAAACAATACAGAGGTGAAGATCATCCAAAACCATCACTACTTTATTCTTCCATACTTCCATTCTCTGGTAAGCAGTGCGATACAAACGTACAACAGCACGAGTTTACTGAAGAGCCAGAATTTTTCTTAACTACTGAATGGAGTTTTCCAAAGTTTCCCTTTTTACTTTCTCTATTCATTGAAAGGATAAGGCAATGCTTAAAGAGCAATCAATAGAACTCAAGAACACTCTGTTCTCCAGCTGCCATATGAAGCTCCTTGCCCTAAAGGCTGCACACAAGTGAAATTTTATGTCATTTACTGCTTTTTCACTTTCACTCTCCAACATACTGAGTGGCCAGTTCATTTAGAAGATAAAAAAGAGCTGTGTGAGTTTTCCTTCATCACACAGTAAGATTTCAAAAATATAAAGAAGTGTAGGAAAAAGAAACTGGACAGCTAAAGGCACAGAAAAACCTCTTCCTTCTCAAGCACTAATTCAGCTCTCTGCAGCTGACAGAGGCCAACAACCACCTGGTGCTTTTCAGCTGTTCATCCTCCTAAATCCTAAAAGATTTTATTGGTTCAAATGATGGATACATTCTGAGAACAAAAAGTAAACTGCACAAATACACCCACCAAGGGCTAATAAATACCTCCACTAAACACTTCTGCTGTTTTAAGAAGTTGCGGAGCCAGAAGTCAGAATTAGCTGAAAGGCTACATCAAAACAGTAACACACATGGCCTGGCCTTGTTGCTATACCCTTGTCATCTTTGCATGCTGCAGGTTCACTGGATCAAATGGATCTTTGGTTCAATCCAAAACAGCCCTCAGTACAACTGCAATGGATCTTCCTTGTTCAGTGATCAACTCCTACTGACTTGATGGAATTACTTAAAATAAAAAAGGCTAGAGTGCTAGTTATTATAACAGGAGTAAATAGCCTCACACATTCCCTCAGTTAAATGAGACACGCTTGGATTATGGATTTGGTTTGCGGGTAAATTGCAACATGCAGGTCCTCTGCATAATAACTCTAGATCTTTCATTTTCTTCAATACCAAACTGAAAACCACTTTTTTTCCCCCTTTTTTGTAGAGCACTGATCAGCATTTCAGGAGTTACTGTGCATCAAAGATAATCCACAAATATAAATGAGGCTATTATATCTCTATACATGTTCTTTTCATGCAATTTCAACAGAAATTCTGCAAATTAACATGCCCTGTTTACTCTGAGAGCTTTATTACATCTTCTTCCTAAACCAATTGACTCAGCATGCTTCTTCTGAAACAAAAAATAGCAACTGAATGTAGCAGAAGCCAACTGCCAAGCCCAGTGCTTCTATAATTACATTAATAGAGGGCGTGAAGAATGAATTTATACTTATTACAATACCTACCATTATTTTCTAATAGGACATAGATTGAATAGACTTTACAGCTACACTAACTGTATTTTTGACCCACCTTTTCTGTTTATTTTGTACTTTAATGGTGCTAAAAAGCTAAGTGGTAATAGTAGCCATCCAAATAATATCAACAGTAAGGAGAAAAGCCTAACAAGAAGGGGGATGCTGCTTTTACATCACTGGCCAGCAGTAATTTCTGGAGCTTGTGGGAAGTGGTGCTGTTTGACTCAGGTCAGTTAATTTACTCCAGCTTCTACAAGCAGAAGGGCTGACTCCCCACACAACCCTTCTCACCTTAACCATGTCTAATCTTCTTTGCTCCAAAAATCAGATTTCCTCCCCCATCTCTCATCGGTGTTTGTCATCCTTTACCTGTCCTGAGTAATCATTTGGCCACCTTATTCCACCATTCATATCTTCTTCCCTTTTTTATATCTCCCAAGTCACTATTCTAATACAGACACCAAACTTGGTTCAGTTGCAATTTTATGCATTTGCTATATCCATGACCTTAGGAGGAGGTTTCTGATCTGTTTAATTTTACGTCTATTTTTTAATTGAAATCAACATTTCAGTTAGTCTCTAACTTCTGCCCAGAAATCCCATCTTGGGAAGAGTTTTATTGAAATTTGAATGCTGTCTTAAAAATCTTTACATGCCAAGTCAGTATCTTAAACATTTCAAAGTTCTAATTTCTTCAAAAATTCAACTCCTGGCTCCTTACCTTACATGGTCATTGATCAGATCAATGCATTTCGGTCTTTTCACTGTGGGACATGAAGTCCAGTTTTTTGCCTTTTCTAGCTCCTACACACTGTCCAGTCTTTCTCCATGCAGTAAGTAGATATTACATGGTCCTGTAAGTTCAACCTTCAGCCCTTGTCCCTGAAGTTATTCTTTGTTGAGCTACAATACATTTTTTCAAGTGAGCTCAGCTTACTAAGCCATCCATTTGCCCACTGTGACTACCTCCGGTCTCATTTTGATTCACTACCCCGCCTGTCTCAAAACTTGGAAATTATATCAGATTTATTACCAGACTAATGGCAAAGAGGGCCTATATCACTGCACCTACAGCTAACCTTCCTGAATGTCATTAGACATATCTTGCCAGGAGAGATTTCCTTGCACATCAATTTCGGTTCTCATGAACTTGCTGATTCTTGATTATGCCTAACCAAATATTTCACTATCCAACAGCCACAAACCCATACAGCGACAGGACGCAAATCTCCAAACCCCAACCAGTATCCTGTTCTCTGAATCATGCAGCTCTCTCATATCACAGTAAGTTCATTCATACTCCTGCTCACTCAGATCACAAACTGGGCTGATTAACGCACAAAGAAACACTAAATAAGAAGTAGAATCCCTGTTCTGAATCCAGGGCCCTTTTGCTTCAATCAAACAAATTATTGTGTCGAGGAAGAAAAGCCAGGAGATTGAAAACAACTCCTCCAAGTCTCTCCTAAGGCAGCATTTCGCTTCCAAATGCTGTTGTGCATCATCTTAATAAAGCACTTAAGGAAATAAATCATAGGCTATTAAAACACTAGTGATATCACAGTTGCTTCTTTGAGCAACATCCACATCTTGAATTTACAATACATGTGTGCTGAGTAGCTGGTGGACTGTAAAGAAAAAATAAAAAAAAGCATATTGCCTTCTTCCTTCTTTGGCTCCTTTACCAGAGATAAAGTCGACTGGGATTGTAATGTGCTTTTCTTACAAAAGAGTTAGCATTGTGAAAGCTGTTAACATACAGGGAGAGATTACAAAGAATAAGACCATTTACCTTTGAAAAGGGAGCACTTAGAAGGAAAATTTACTGAGGTCTTTGAGTTTCTTTCTTACTACCTTCACCGTGACTAGCCTCTAAATTTTATGCTGCCTCATAACAAGAGAGCACATCGTCACTCGAGCATTGGCAGGGAAGTGAAGAGAAATTATATTTCCACAATGCCTGTAGTCAGTGCACACTGCTCACAGCCAAAGGAGGTCAGAGTCCCTGCAAGCCACAGATGCGCTCACTGGAAAGGGCCAATAGTCTATAATTGAGATAACTTACATTTTTAACTAGATAATAATGTCATATGGCAAGCCATCAAAACTCATGTTTTGGGGCATAAGCTGATTCCTGCAGAAGAGCAAGAAAGAAAAGTTATCCAAGAGGTAGTAGGTTTCTTACTGAAAGTTTAACACTGGTAATAGCTGTCATTTATTGGGCACTGCTGGAGGCAGGCTAGGAAAAAAAGTCTCCCTCTTGAAAACACTAGCAAGAAAAACTCATTTTGAGGAAGAACTGTGCAATAACTTCACATTCTTACCTACTCCACAGAATGGTGTTACTTTCACTTAGGCAGTCCTATCATGGAGTAAGGAGGAAAAGAAAGGCTCTAGTTCTGCCTCACTCACCTCACAGAAAACACAAGAACAGAGGAGCTGAAAAGTTACAATTAGGAAAAAAAGCTTGTTCCATCTCTTCATAAAGAAAATAAAAATTTCATGTTGCTGCTACCTCTAGTGCTTTTCCCAGCAATGCCACACAGTCTGTGGTCATAAAACATCTTCTGTGGTGATTTTCCTTCCTTGGAAAGAGTTTAAAAGGACGGGTTTGGTTCTGATTTCTTACCCTTTTGCAAGGATTAGCCTCTGTTCAGGCAAAATCCAAACTAACAACATTGCATATTGGCCCAAAGATGTCAATCCACCCTGCCTGCAAAGGCATACAAGGGTTTCTAACGCTTCTGTTAGGTATTGGAAGAGAATATATCAGACATCTGGCTTGGTAAAGCAGAGTTCAAATCTCTGTTAGACTTCACCCATGGATAGAGACTGTAGGCTTATGCAGCTGTGTTTCCACTCTCACTCTTCCAAGACGGGATTTTATTATCCAGTTTAATCTAAAACTCTCAGCTCGTGTACTGTACATGGGCAGGTAACGTAACCCCATTACCCACACATGCAGTGGTGAAGAAGCTTGCGTAAAGCTGGATGTAGGAAGGCCAGGACTCAGAGCTGTCGGTCTCGTTCCACAGCTCTAAACAGTGGAGAAATAAAGGAGACCAAAAATGCATGGTTTTCTGCCTCCTCGATTGATCTTTTGGAGCTGACAATGTAAACACTTGAACCATCAGTAAGAAAACAGTGACTTGTTGATAAAACACAATGGGAGCTTAGAGCTGCCTAAAAATTCCTTTTATCTTGCTGTATTACAGAAGGGTAATTAAACAGACAGTTGTTCTGGCCTCCTATTTCCCTTTCAGGTTATTTGAAAAAGATTTTCTATTCAAATACAAAAAGACAATGCTGGCCTGATTTTGACTGCATCCCTTTTTCCCCAGAGGTTACAGAGCCCATCAGACTGGCAGCTGAATGCTGTGAAGACTGTAAAGCCTACAGCTTAACAAAAATCTCTCAGCAGCTCAAGACAGGCAGTCAGGGCCTGCTGGGGAAGACTGGCAGCTATTAATAAGCGACAAGGAACCTGCCATCTCTTCTGTCTGTGTCCTTTCCACCTAGCTTTGTTTCTCCCTAATATATGGGAAATACTTAGCACTCAGTTAACTCTGAGGGGGTGTCTCCTTTGTTCCTGTTCTGCCAACTGAAGAGAGAGCATCTTTGTAGCATTACAACTGTGAAAGAGAAAAAATCCTCCGCTTTCATCAAAAGTAAATACTAACAGAAGTTCAGTAACAGAACAGAAGGTCTGTTTGTTTTTTTTAGTGCTGGATAGTGTAATCATATAAACCAATGGCCAACATTCAGCTGGTTTTCAGGAAAGCCAGTCTCAAGGTTCTGCTTGGCCTGACCTGAGCTGTGATCTGAGCCTTTGGTATGACAAAGAGGTACCTACGTGCTCAATTCATGGAGGAACCCACCACATTTTTATTCCAGTTCCATCCTATCCTGATTTGTCTTCTCAGCTGAGATACTTCAAGCAATTAAGAAAAAAGCTCTCAGGAACCAGGTGTGAAGAATCTATGTTTGGGCTTTCCCATCTGTACAGCTATTGAAGTTATTCAATTCTCCCTTCACTATGGGAAAACCAGGAAGTGGGGCTTTCTCCTACCACAGAAAAGCTGAGATTGAGAGCAACCACCCAACTCCAGCAGCTCAGGCTTGAAGGAAAACCAGAAGAAAATTAACAAGAACACCTACACAGATATGTACCTAGCCATACAATACAGCAGTAAAAGTACATTACTAGAATGAACAACACACTTTCTGCAGGAAATTTGCCTTGGAGAAAGATCAGATATCAGTCTCTATCTCCTCATGAAGTCATTTAATGCACAATACATGTGGTGTTTCTGAATTTCTATTCCTTTTCAACTCAGCATCTCTCATAGATACTCCCATCTGTGTAGATTGCAAGATCATTGGAAAGAGATTTTATCTTCACACCCAACTACATAGCACACACTAAAATGCATGCTGGGAAAATTCATACAATTCTCTAGCAGAAGAAACTCATTTGGAGGATGGGGGAAATAATGGGTGAAAGGAGGGCTTTTTACCTCTCACTGGCAAAGCACAGTACCAGTTTAGAGCACATTACAAGCGATGTTCATAATCAAGAGGACGTATCTTCCTCTGCCACTTAATGCATCTCGCCAGTGAAATGACTTGGAGTAATAGTAGCAGGAAGCTGCCAGCCAGGAGTGAAAAGTTCCTGGATTCCCCCATGCCTCCTCCTATGTAAGGGAAACTTGAGCTGCAAATTAATTCCTTGCTCACCAGGAATCGAGTCTCCCTTGGGTTGTCCCTGTCATACAAGGACAAACTTCCACAGTCTGAGTACACAGAGGCCCTCAATGGTACAGCCTAATGACAAGGGCAAGATGACCCTTCCTTGCCCTAGCTGGGCCAGTGACCTGCACAATACTCACTAACAGTTCTGTCCACACGCAGATCTGGAGTCTCACCCAATAGCTTCAGCCTTCCTAAAGGACTCTGTTCCTTCCTACTGAACAGCTCATGCCTTGATGTCTTACTTACATACACACACACCCCTCCACAGGCATGGGAGCCACTGGCAGCATCACACTCAAAAGCCAGCTTTGCTATCATTATTGAAGACACAAGTTGATTAATTGCGAGCTTTATTTGTTCTTTTCCATTTTGCCGAATTATTATTTGGTAGGTTAGAGAAATCAGAAAAAAAAAAAAGACACTTCCAAGCAAGCCCTTATGTTTCAGTGTAAATGGTAGTCAGTTTATGCTGCACAACAAACATACCATTGATACATATTTAAATATGCATTTTTACAGCACATCTTTTCCAGGTGCTTCACTAAGTCCTCCAAGAAAGACCTAATGACATATGCCTGGCTCTTTCTGCAGTAACAATAAACTTTGACTGTTTCCCTGGATAGTTCCTGAAGTGCAGATGCAAAAATATTTGGGACCTGGATCTGAAAACCTCAGAGTTCAGATCTCAAGCTAGTATAATGCATTCAACTGAACCAGCTCTCTGTTAACCCAAGCTAAGCCCCAAATACACTTTTTTCCTTTTGGGGATTAGTAGTGGACATATCCCTCTGAAGAGATGAGTACAATTTTACCCAGCTCTGCAAAAGGACTGCATAGGTATGAAAGGAAGGGAAATATCAGAACACAAAGGGTGTTCTGCTTTCTGCTTATGAACTGGTAAGTACTGTGTGGTTTGTCTTTCTCCCTAGTCATCAGCTCCAGCCTAGCCTGTCTGCAGTTATTATACAGCCACAGCAGACGGATGAACCCCGTGGACCAGAACCAGAGACAGTTCTGTTTTACCAACATCATTTGAGCAAACAAGTGCAGCCTAGGAAACAGATACTGAAGTTCATCATCTAATTTTCAGGGTAAGAATGACAAAGTACACTTAAACGCTGTATGCCTATAAAGTGGCATGAACATGGTTCATTTGTTACTTACAGTATACTGTTAATTTATGTCAGCATTAATATTCATTATCTTGATTTACATGTTTCTTTCATGCAGAAAATGGATTTGGATTCTTTCTGATTTACTTGATAACACTCCTACATTTCATGACTAGCTGCATCAGAGAACACATTTTTAATAGGCTTAATAAATTTACATCATCATTAGCACTGAATATTTTATCCTCACAGAGCAGGGAGTGAGAAGCATATCACTAAATCCTCAACTGATAATATCAGGGTATGACTCTGACTCTTCAAGCTAAGTCAAGGGAGAACTTACATGAGATTGATTAGACAAACATACATGATATGCCACAAAATGCAAAGGTTTTACTAGCCCTTTTTCTTTAGGGAATGTAAAACTGGTAAAATTCAATAAAATTTAAGTTTCCTGCTAAACTAAGCATCTGCTGTGGGTTGTTACCTAGGTAGGTCATTTGGGGGGGAGGGGTTGGGTGCACTTTTTGTTTGATTGGTTGGCAGTTCACCCTTCCCACCCTCCATCTTTCTTTGAGCTGGTTTTGATAACAGGAAGAACATCCAAGGAAACTTTGGCAACCAAGTAGAAGAGTTGACTGTGCTAGAAGTTTTTATTACTGTAAGTCACCAGGGTAAAATGAGCCCTCTCAGGTACAAAAATTGATAGCTATAGAAACTGTTAGGTCCCTAGGGGTCCTGATGGCGGAACAGAGTGCCCCCCCACAAGAAAAAGGCTGCACTGAGCTCCACACACAGGGCGTAAAAATCCATGTTCTAAACCCACTTGCAGTGCAGGCAGATCTCCCACTGTGATCAAACCATATAAAGATACTGCTTCCTACAGGAACAGCTGAGTGTGCAAACCCATTCTTCGCTCCCCCAGACACCCTCCAGCATCTCTACACAGACCAGCCAGATGTTTCTACGTTTTCAGGAGAGAAAATAAAAAAAGGATTAAACCAAAAGACACAAGGAAATGTCATTGTTACAATTTCACTAAAGGCCCATAGGAGATAATGTAGCAGCATTTATCAAGCTCTGATATTCATTTAAGAAAAGTTACTTACACTGAGCAACTGGAACACTGTATTTATAGATAAAAGCCTTTCAAATAGTCCTTTTCAAGTTCCTTTTTCCCACAGAACTGCTGGCTAAAATGTGCTTAATGAGACTTTCCTTCCCCTCACTTTTTCAGTTCTTCTCATATGGATTTGCTTCTCCTACCTACTTCACCTGAAAGACCCTAACCTGCTGTTGCAGAGCACACTGTCACTAAGCCACACACTATGACCTTATTAGTGTGGCTCAGCAGGTAGAAGATAAATGTGAATTGAAAACAGTCAATCTGCAAAACAGAAGTAAAGAACCTGCATAAAAGGTCCAGGAGAATGATGAACACAATAACAGAATGTCATAGGTTAGCAAGCAGTAGTGAGTATTTTGGACCAAACCACTACACTGATACAACCTAGAAATTCCCCTTAAAAGAAGTAAGCAAATGTGGACAAATATTCAAGTGTCCTGTTGCAAAAACTCTCTTGTCCAGAGAAGAAAATCTCCACAAACACATCGACAGTTCTGGGTGGCTACAGTTCTGATCTGCAGAGAGGGCAAGGAGCCAGGAAACTGCATGTAGAAATATCAACATGGGAGGCTTCAAAACACCTTTAGTATTTATAGCCACAGGGCTGGGGTCAACTCTGACTCTCCTCTGGATTACAACCCAAATTCCCTTCTTGAAAGGACAGAGCTGCAGGATGATGTGCAGTGGTGGTGGTGAAAGAAATGGATAACTAAATTGATGGAGGGGTTAAAAACAGCAGTTCAAGGTTAAACAAAATGGCCATGCAAAAGCTAGAAACAGAGGTAGAAACAGATCAATTTTAAGCTTGCCAAGAATGAAAAAAAAACCCAGCAACTATAAACAACCCCCGCTTTACATATGGAAAATTAAATCTAGATCTACATGAAACATAAGTATTTTTCAGTGTCCTTGAGATTTCTTTATGGCATATGTGCAGAAGCTTCCGTAATGCAGAAACCAGAAGCAGCGAAGGGCAGGTTGGAAGTAATAATTACTCCTGAACTGGGGAGCTCGGAGTTCAGGCAAAATGTTGGAGTGTCAAGATTACCATCAATAACTTCCAGAAGTAGCACAACAAAAGATTATCATTTAAAACACTCTCACACGAAGCAAACTCTACATCTTCCTAATTTCTGGCTGGAAAGGAAAGTTTAATTACTGTTATTTTTATACAAAGTTCCAGGAAATTACTCATTTCTGACCAAATACAGAGCTGTAAGAAGGCAAAGAGGTGAATGGCAGCACTCATGGTTTGACAGCCTCTCAAGGTCCTGAGGGAAAGTGTCGCTTATGCACATCTTTCCAAAGCATCATATTTACACAAATAGGAAAAGATTAGTCCTCCCACAGCTGTCTACAGCTCATGGATACCATGTGCACTATTCTGACATTTTTATTTATTTGAAATGTAAGCTTATCTTACTCCAGTGGTAAAAAACATCTCCAAACTCTCACAGATTAATCCTCTTTTTGATCTGAGAGATATGTACGAGAGGAAGAGAAATAAATCCAATACACTCAGTTAATTGCTCAGTGACAGATAATCTTTCCTCCTCCATTTTCTTTCTCTTCTATAAAAAGAATAACAAAAATTAAATAAAAAGTTCTCAACTAAAACTGCGGGAAAACCTGCTGAGAGGATAACAGCATAATTAAATTCAGGCCCAGCCTGATGCAAAATTTCATTTACCATGTACAGAAGCAGAAGTTCACCTGCCATACAAAGCTCAGTGCACACAGAGCCTAAACAATCTAGATAGATTCTCCCTGTCTCTTTCCTCTAACTGTATTTCACCCCCTCATGTCTGTCACCAGTGGTCTTTTAATTCATCAATAGTTTTAGACGGATGATCTCCATCTGTTAGTGTTGCAGCCAGCTGTAGTTAAACTGGCTGAAAAATAACAAAGAAATGTAATCCTAGCAGGAAGTAATGTGTTTATAAAGAGGACAGATTCATATCCTGTAGGCAGTGGCACAGTTGGGTTATAGGTGGTTACAGTCCTATCAGTAAGACTGCTTACACCCAAGTACACTTTGGAATGACAGATGTGCTTATAACCAACTATTACATAAATGACTTGTGCCAGTGACATGCTTCTACAGCCCCTCATCAACCTTTTGAGAGCACACTCGGCACAGGAGGCAAGAGTGGTATTTCTTTGCTATGCATTCAAGACAGATTCCTCTTCAGTTGTGGGTACCTGCAGAACCACCTTTCTCCTCTATCCTTCAGAAACAGAACTCCTGATATCAGAAGGCAAACCAGACATAAGATGATGTTTTCTTCCATTCCCCAGAATGAAACCCAGAGGCACGAAATAAATTGCAAGGTATGTTTCACCCCTTCTCTCGAACCTGTTTTTTTCCTATCCTTTTCAAACAAGCAGGGAGATTTAAATTAACATGTCACTTAAGCAGCCAGGAGGAGCAACAGCTAATAACTCTTCCAGGTATATAGAATAATAAGATATGCCCACCTCACCATCTCTTTCCATCGCATTAAGAACAGAGAAGCTGTCCCAGGATCCTCGTAGGCGTAATTACCAGTGACCTGACAGCATGCCTGCGTGTTGAGGGGGGATCTAACAGCAGAGCCAGATGCAGGACAGAGCACAATGTAACCACCAAGGGCTTGTTTAAGGTCACAGGATAGAAAGAAATACAAAGAAGTGCACTGGCAGCTTCCAGAGCAGCCATTGAGCACTGAAGAGCCAATCACAAATAATGGAGCACTGGAAAGACAAGTGGGTTACTTCTGGTTTTCCAGCATTGCCCCATTCAAAGCACTTGCCCAACGGTTCTGGATGGTTGGCCATGCAAATGCAATCAAGTCCTGAAAAGTGACACGTGCCAAGTGAAGCTGAGGGTTCAAAGTAAGACAAGGGGTTCCTCAAATAATTTATGGAATTCCTTGTTTTGAAATGTCACAGGTACTAAAAATTTTAACACACTCTGAAAGATATTGAGAAGGTCAGCTCATGGAATATTAATCCTCTGGTATATACTAAAACAGAAAGAAAATTATTCAGCTTCTCATAGACCTTACACTGAACATTGAGGATAACTTAAAGCTTAAGAATGAATGCTAGTATAATACTAGAAGGAAGTGTCAGATATGATAATCATTTTCATATGGTCTTGGTGCCAGCCTGTTTGGGGACATCATGTAGGAGTTGCACACACCCTCAGCTTTGAGCCTCCCTGGGACCTGCAAAGCAGCTGCACAGCTCCTTATATCTCTTTCCAAGTCCTCTTTTCTCCTCTTGTCCCTCTCCTGCTCTGCTTGCCAGAGCTACCAGAGATTTAAATGACTAATGAATGTTTCCCCCAATTAATATTTTGACATCTGGTTGTCTTAGAAGCAGACCTGAAGAGAGCAGGCATAGAAACTGGGAAGAATAAACAGGAAAAGCAGTGTGATTTTCTCCCTGTTCTTTGCTACTGGCTGATGTACTCTTGGGGAAGATCATACAAGAATCAAGAAACTGTAAAATCCAAGAATTAGAACCAGGCTAATTTTATGGAATACTGAGATCATCAGGAGTGTGCAATTACTGGTGCTAAATAGACTGAGAATTGTTTTTCATAAAATACTCAGATTTTTACTTTTTCTCAGACTGTTTTTGGTAACAGAATTCCAAACTAGAGGAAACAATCATGCTATTCTTATGACGTTAATCACATTCTGACATTAGGACTGCCTGAGGTCAGGAAAAGTGCCCTGCACTCACTCTAGGACTGCTACACTGATGAGGTCCCAGCTATTTGTTACATTCTCCAGTGGCATCCACGCAGTCCCTTCCTTTTTAATCAGGGCAAATTTCATGCCATTGTAGAATGCTCCACAGAAAGCAGAAACAGAAAAGAGCGTAAGGTCATCAGCACAGTTTTGTGCCGCATTCATACATCTCATCAGGAAGTGTGCTTTCCACTCTGATGTGGCTGCCCTAGTTTCAGTCAGAAAATAGTATCTCAACACAATCCTGCATCACATAAGCAGATCTTCAGCACTGTCAGCAATGGGGAAGGAGGTGTCTTTGCATGCTGAAATGCTACATCTTCTACAATGACTGACAAAAGAGAGCTGAGTATTTCCCAGGGTGGAATGACTTAGGGTAGTCAGAGAAAATGGAAATATTTTTCATATTTATGAATATTCTTTTTTAAAACCATTGAGAAATTAAACAAATCTAGCACAAACTCCCTTTAGAAAAACACTGCCAAAGCCACAGTCTTGAAAGACCCTTTATGTGTGCACACACCATAGTAAACACAAAGGTACAGAAAGTCATGGCAGCAAGGTGTATGAAAGAAAAGATTGATTAACTTCCCATAGAAGGATGAAAAACCATTTATTCAACCCCACAAAATACTAATACTTTTGAGTATTCCTGTTACTGCTCAGAATAAATCTTAGAAGTACTGTGTTTCTTTAAGTTTTAGTCTGTTTGTTTATTTTTGGGTTTATTTTTTCAGGCCATAGGGTGAAGCAATAGCCCGAGTTCAGAATATCCTTCATCTCAAGTCCCTCCTCTGTCATTCTATTAAAACCTGCTCAGCTCCTGAGCAAAAAGCTTATTTGTTCTACTTCTGACCCCAAATTCCCCCTTAGAAAAGAAAACCCCTTTCCTACACAAGTTTATTACAAGTTCGTTCTAACAAGAAGTTTTAGTTTCAAATACCCAAACTTTTCTTCTATCCTGCCAGTAGCCTATCCACCTTCATCAGTGACCTGCATACAAAACTCCTAAACTTCCCACCAAAGTTTCACAGATGAAACCATGAGAAAACCTCCCTTTCAGCTCATGAAAGTAGTACCAGGGACATATGAAAGAGGAAACACCTCTTAGATTAATTTTTCAGAGAAATAAAAATAGACACCATCTGCTCCCATTGAATCCAAATAACTGCTTTAAGAAATTGTTCACGGCCCAGCTCTTTCCTTTGGTTCACATGGTACATGATATGCTTTTAAATCATGAAAGTATCAAAACATTCCCTATAAATTGGTCCAGCAGTCAAGTTGACACAAGTGGAAATCAATTATCTAGTACTAATCCCATCAGTTCTAATCAACAGACGTTGAATACTCACTCATAGGTATTTCCCCCAGGCTCAGAAGCACTGGCTTTTCTTAAGGATCATTCGGGCAGACGAGCCATGAGATCCTTCATTATAAACAAGGACTTTAGGCTGCTCAGTTCTCCCAAAAGTAAACCAATTGGTTGATTTCAATCTGAGTAAGATGGGAAAGGGGAAATCAAAAGACAGCATAACCATGATGTACCTTATCTAGCTGAAACAAGACAATCAGACTTCAGCCTTTTTGTCCTTGAGTATGAAAGAAAAGGAGTGAGAGAGGGTTTAGCTAGAAACCTTTCAGCACATTTAAAGAAATCCAATTAATTTCAATAAAAGAATTGTATCAGGCTTTTCCTATTTAAGTAAGGTGGTAATTATTAACTCAATTTATCTCCATACCTCCAAAGAGAGCTCTCTGTGATGCTTCCCAGGTTGTAGTCATACAGCTTTGTCAGAATTAGAATCACCTAAAGGCAAAAGAAGAAATCATGGTTAGTCTCAAACAATTACAATCTCACAGAACTGAAATGACCCCGGGGAGGGCTTAGGATTCCTTTAATGGGTGCTTAACATAATTGAATGAATAGTTAAAAGCATTTGCCTAAACTGACATGGAAAGAATTTGCAGAGATACATGTTGAGCCAATTGGACCTTTTTTTGTTCAGTTCCTCTGCAGGACATCACCAGCAGGTTCCTCCCTTAACCCAAAGAGGCAGAGTGCAGTGGGAATGAGTTCAGACCTAGACAAAGCTTCAGGATAGAAGACAAGATCTCGTATGCAGTAGAAATAGTGATTATTTCCTGCTCTGTTTCACAGACACAGAAACTGCTGATCCTTTTCACAGCTGTGGTGCACAGATAACCCACTGGCCTGTCTCCAGTCAAACACTTTCTGGGTGCAGCAGATGATTTGACACAAGCAAATGATCACCAATTTTGACTTGGGAGACCCAGCCTGGATATCAGGAAAACACTCAATAAGGATAATAGTTCAACACTGGGACAGACTACCCAGAACATCTGTAAAGCCTCCATGCTTGGAGTTTCTTAACACCTGGCTAGACAAAGTCATGGCTGACTTGATCTACAGCTGGTGATAACACTGCCTCGAGTAAGAGGTTGAACTGTGGACCTCCAAATATCTGTAACAACCAGTGTTTCTATAACTCCAGTGAAAAGTTTTAGGTTCAGACAGAATGGAAGTGTTTCCAAGTTTATGACTTTTATTAGCTCTTTTGATAAACAGCTTTTCCCTCCTGCCAAAACAGGCACTTCCAGAATAAAATTATCTTACCGGGGGAGGAAAGCAATTTTAGCGAAAAGAATTTCCAGCAAAAGATTTCAGCCCGCTCTTTTGTTAGTGTCTTCAAAAAATAATTTCTGACTTTAAAGATGATGGGCTTCTTTAACAAGATTTACATTTGGGACAAACTACCAGACCATTACTATTGCTACTAATTTATTTTGTGTGTCTCCCTCCAGGTGACTGTATATCTTATCCTCCTCCCTATCCCATTAAAACCGCAGTAAATTAGAGACCCAACTCTCATCTGACAAAACCTCTGATCTATATACCTCTTACTATTTTCAGCCTGGGTTCCTAAGAAATGAGGCTCACAGACACACAATCCCCTGGTCCCTGGATAAAATTGCCAACTTCAACCAGTTTGGCAGAGCAGCAAAGGACTGTAGGAATTTCAGTGCCCATCAGCCCAGTGCCAGCTGGCACAGGAATTGCCACATGGGGAGGAACAGACCTCACCACTGCCTTTTCCAAAGCCAACAGCCCATCTACCTCTTACACACCGATAGCTCTGAAACAGCCATAATGGGAATTGTCTCCTTCCAATACGCTCAGCATGTGAGACAGCAGAAAGAGCTGATGTGGGAGCTAAGGGAGCACAGTTACTGCAAGAGAGGAAGGCATAGGGGGCAGAGAACACACCTCTGACAAGACATCTCTTTCTACAGCACAAATCCCAAATCACTCCTAGCATGGAGAAGGGCTGCCCAGAGCATTTCGTATCTGCACGAGCACAACTCACATGCAGCTCATGGGGAAACTCACACAACAGCCACAATCCCCCTCTGCTCCCCAGGGCGTCCTGACACGGACATCCCCTCTGCTCTCCGAAACCCCAGTGCTGGCAGGGAGGAGCTTCCCTCTCTCCTGGCAGGTCCCTCTTTGAAGAGTCAGCCAAGATGAGAAGGCCCAGGCGAGGCAGAAGCCAGAGCTGGCGTGGACACAGGTTCTATGCCAAGGCTTGCGTGAATCAGGGCTTTTTAAGTCCTAAATTTCAAACTCCACCCTCCCAGGAATGCTTATCAATGACAGCAGGGCAGCTGTCTGCTCCAGATACAGAGCTGTGTCACTGCCACCCCTCACAGCACCCTCTGAACACGTCTGCAAATCCCCTACTTAGCAAGTACATAAAAATCAAGAGGGGAAGATGAAGGAAGAGGAGGGGGTGTGCACATAAAGCCTTTGTGAATAACAACCCCCTGAAAGGTGGCAGTGAGCTCCACGATGTTCAGTGCCAGCCTGTTTGGGGACATCATGTAGGAGTTGCACACACCCTCAGCTTTGAGCCTCCCTGGGACCTGCAAAGCAGCTGCACAGCTCCTTATATCTCTTTCCAAGTCCTCTTTTCTCCTCTTGTCCCTCTCCTGCTCTGCTTGCCAGAGCTACCAGAGATTTAAATGACTAATGAATGTTTCATTATTTAATTGAATTAATTAATTAATTAATTAATTAATATTTTGACATCTGGTCGTCTTAGAAGCAGACCTGAAGAGAGCAGGCATAGAAACTGGGAAGAATAAACAGGAAAAGCAGTGTGATTTTCTCCCTGTTCTTTGCTACTGGCTGATGTACTCTTGGGGAAGATCATACAAGAATCAAGAAACTGTAAAATCCAAGAATTAGAACCAGGCTAATTTTATGGAATACTGAGATCATCATGAGTGTGCAATTACTGGTGCTAATTAGACAGAGAATTATTTTTCATAAAATACTCAGATTTTTACTTTTTTCCAGTTGAGGAAAATTTACAAATCTTAAAACAGCCATGAAAGAAAACTCCATTGAGAATTTTAATCTCATCATTTGAGGGAAGAAAAATTGTAATTGACATCCCAAAAAGAATATGAAATGAAAAAAAAATAAATTAAAAGCGCCAATAGGAGAAATCAAAATATTTCCCCTCAAGAGGGCTGAAATGTCTCTTTTGTTCTTTTTTCTTCCTTGAGAAATTTCAGTAAAATACACACAATCTTAAAGTTCTGTAGTTCTCTTGGAACTGATGGGGGAAGAAAGCCAGCTGCATTCCATCACAATTCTTTGACAGAGCTCTAACAACCCTCCTGCAGAGGCATCCCTGGACCCATCCAAACATGCATGTCAGTTACTGACTAGCTACATCAAGAACCCTAAGCAATATTGTTATATCCTGACATTTTAGTAAATTTAGGATAAAATCTTAGCATTTACCATTCCCAAGATAATATCTGTATTTGACACCATGCTGTGGCATACACACGCACCAGCTTCTGGACTAAGAGCTTAGGTATCTCTACTTGGTGCAGATACCCTACTACAAAAACATGTGAGAGCTTTTCTGTCAGAAGCTTTTTAATTTTTGAGAATCTGTATCAGCTGCCAAATGTCTTTAAGATTATCCATGGTTTCAGCAGCCTCCTTGTGTCATTTACTATGGTTCAAATACCAGTAATAAGTCTGCTCAAGCATATATGTACAAAAGAAATGAATCATTGGGCAGAAAATTAGTTATTTCTGCCCTAGAAGTCACTCTTCTTTTTTCCCCATTGTAATGATACTTGAGTAACCTATTCAAGGCCATGATTTTTGATATATTTACTTTTTCAGAAATCATTTTTCTCCTTTGCTGTTCTCATTTCTTTGTTATTTAGCCTGCAAAGGTTAGTTCATGTTTAAGATTGTTTCTTTGTCTTTTTTTCCCCCACCCTCTGTGGCTGTCACTGTGTAGTACTGAGGAACCTAATGAACAGAGACATGCATATTATGTTGTTCTAAATGTCAGAATAGGGGCTGTGAAGAAGCACAGTAATGAAATGAAAATAGTCTCTTGCCTTTTCTTCATTTCTTGCCTTGTTTTTGCTTTCTGGGACTGTGTGTTTTTCTCCCTTTTTTACCACTTACCAATCAATGCAAGCTAACAAGAGCAAGAAGCAAAAAACCAAGCAAACTAGAAATAGAATGAAAAGGAGCTAAAAATCCAGTCTTATTCCAGCTCTGCTGTGAATACAGATAACCCTTCTTCTTGCATAGAAATACAAGGTTTCAGAAAGTCTGTTATTCATTAGGATCAGCACTTGAAGTGGATTATTCTGCCATAGCAGGTGGGAAAGAGGAGAGACAAAAGTTTATCACTTCTGCACGGACAGCTCAGAGCAGAAGATATTTGATCTTGTGTTTACCACATCCCCAGTGAGTGCACCTACCAGGAGATAGAGCACTAAAAATGGTTTTAGTTACTCATACAAAGTGCAAGAAACAGACACCTGGGAAGACAGACTGACAAAAGAGGTACTTAAACCTGGCCCATCATTTCCCAAAGAAAATCAGTCCCCAGTGGCTATTCTAGGAAGGAGCAGGCATTTGCACCTTGGACACCATCATGTCTTTCTTCAAACCATAAGAGCATTTTCAAAGAAAACATACTTTGTTAATCACTCCTAACCTGTACTGCTTTTCAAGACTTGGGATGTGAAGGACCATCTACAGGTTCCAAAACATAAATCAATGTCTGGGAGGAAGAGACTTCCCTGTGAACTTGCCAGGTTAGTCCCTAAGAGGATCTTTGCTATCACAGGAGAAATTCTAGGGCAAACAGGGTTAAATTTTTCCCAGACCTACCTTGGCTTATGACCAACTGATCCACTCTGTCTCATCATATCCTTCCATGAACTTCTGACCCAGGTTTACACCTGGCTGAGATCTTTGTCTTGACCCTGTTTTCAGCTACTCTGTAAATACTTCTAGCAAGGCTCCCTCAGGATATCAGCCAGAGTTTGTCCTTTACTGCAGTGCAAGTTCCAAATGTAATTAAATGGTTACATTTAAACTGACTTTTCTCCCCTGGCAAAAACTATTTCTCTCATCAAACAGTGCTGAACTAACTGGCCAGGAAGGTGGTGAAAGTCTGCACACTGCTACTGATCAGGTTCATAACACACTGGGAAGGAAGTGACAGGCTGCACTCTGTGCCCATGTAACTCATCTGGGGTCATGACGTGTGTCCTCAAAGCAAATCAGCCACAGCTACACAGAATCCAGCACTGAGGAACTCTCAGCACATTGGGGCAGGCAGCTGTAACACTCCCCAATACTCACTGACCATGGCAAAATTACTCCTGGGAATGCTACATGAGTACCATGTCAAAAGATGTCCATACTCATTCAAGCCCAGCTGAACAAGGACATGGACTACAACCATCACTGTGTTCAAGGTTTGATCACCATTATTAAAGACCCACTACACAACCTGGTCTGTGATAATCCAACTCAAGTTCATTTACACCAACACAGCTCTTCAATAAATTTTATCAGAGGTATTCCCATCACTACCCCCAGGCCCTCTCAGCAAGTACTTCCCACCTTACACAGCACAACAGGGTCTAAATTCATAACAAACACTTTCATGGCTTTGTAGTGATAATATTTTCTTCAAACAGAACATCACCATCAAATTTCTAAAGGTGTTTGTTCACTGTAGCTTCTTGGGCCCTGAATTTTACAACGTTACCTCTAGACTGACCTAACCCTGTGCCAGAAAGATGGCCCCTACATGGGGGCCTTGAATCCTACAGGATTCAAATGCTGATTTCAAATCACAGTAGGCTTTCCTTTTGAAGGCAAAACCAGAACTTCTACTTTAATGTTTTCAGACTTTGATGCTTTACATGTAGTTTTGCATGCATTTCAGTCAAGGCTGAAGCTGTCCTGGGATAATCCACAGCACTAAAACCATGTACTTATTAGTATACTTTCCCGACTTGCACACCATCAGCTCTCAGCATGAGTTGAGCACAGCCTGCTCATCAACATTTTGTTGGAATCATTTGGAAGTGGTATTTTTGATAAAGTATTTCTAGTACTTGATTTCTAGCCACTTACAGCAGCTTTCTGAATCAGCTTCTTGTGAGGACTGCAGATGTGGTGATCAGACATCTCCTTTCGACCACTGAAACCCCAGGAGAAAAAAAAAGGAAGGTTCCCCTGCACCCTGCCACCCTCGCAACCCAAAGAAAACCTTCAGGATGCTATTTTGTCCTGACTCCTTATCCAGAACCATGGATTTTAACATCTCAAGCTTCTATCTTCTATGCCTTGGGAGCATATTAATTTCCAGCATAAGAGAACTGACCTGAGTCTTCGTAACTCCACCTTTAGGTCTGTATTAGAACTAGTAACATGGCAGAAAGCATCCACTTTCAGTCACATGCCAGCTCCACACTCTGCACTACAAGCTGATCTTCAGGATGTGCCACAGCTTCAGGAAAGAACAGTTGCAACAGTCTTCCCTCTCCTGTGGTGCTTTCCACTCATGCAAGGAGCATGCAACACTTCTGGGACTCAGCACATGTGCAGTTTTGCTGCTCTGCTGTTACCAGCTGAAAAGGTTTAGTCATAGGCACTGCCTCCCATAGAGACAGGCAGTCTGCAACATAACTCATTTGTTAATAAAGTATTGCAATATTTTACATACAGCTATGTAAAAAATGGTAGCTAGATTTAATGGAGTAAATACATTTGCAAGACTCTCCTGATGAAACAGTCACGCTGCCATCTAATTGGGAAGAGAGAAACACATATCCAGGCACAATCAAGACAGTTTAAGTACACTTCAATGGGCAGTGATCCATGAATCCCTTATTAAACTCTAGAGATCCTTTCCATCGCCTACTTAACAGGAACATAAGTCAATAACAAAGAAGCACTAAATTAAGTTTTCACAAGCTTGCTGGTCTGCTAAAATTGAGCAGGAAACTAAAGGACTTGAAGCTTTTCTATGCATTATGCATCAATAAACCATCATTCTAAGGATGCTGTGCTTGAGAGTGTGCACATTCAAAAACTGGAAATAATTGGGCAGCTATCTGTTCCCTTCTTAATCTCTGCTTTCCCAATATCACCCAGAACCCTGGGACTGTAAATAAGGGGGAACACAACCAGAACACAGAAATATTCTCAATGAACTGTTTGGTGAGACAGCTACATGAGGAAATGTTTTCAAATAAATTCACAAATAAGCCTGAATAATTCACGACTGAGAATTTTACAGGCTGCTCATGAATAAAAAAAAAAACAAAACACCAAATTTGAGAGAACTCATTATTTGGGGCAAATTACTTATACAAATCTTATTCTTCCTATTATTTTTAGCAACTTTGTGCCAGCCAGCAGTATCAGGGACTCTATCAAGTACTCTAGTAGCAAGAACTATAGAGTCATGAAGACTTTTGTGATTTGCTTTCCACATGGACTGCAGATCAACAGGGGTGCAATGATAGAGGGGGACAACCACATGGTTACACAGCTAAACTACCAACTCTCCATTTCTGTCTCTGTTACAAAGAACCCATAAAGTAAAATTCCTTCATTTTTCTGCATCTACCAATGAACAGAAAAAAAGGCCTGATATTGTCCCCCATCCCACCTGTGGCAAAAGCGACAGAAGTTTAGAGAGAAAGCATTAAAAATTGTCCATGTAGAGGGTGGCTCTTCCCCTCAATAACTTCCAGAATCAGCAGATTACACTCTTCCTAATTCAAAAACTATTGCGATTATTGTGCCTAATAATAAAGGATCAGAGAGAGCTATCAAGGATGATCAAATATGTGGAATGGCCTTTTTTTTAGTGAGAAATTACTCCAACTATCAATCCAAGAAAGAGACAAAGGAGATATGAAAGACATCTGTAAAGTCATGAGTGTACTGAATTTATTATTCACTAGTTTCCAGCATACAGGACCAAGCAAAACTGGGAGTTTAAAAATATTATGTATATATGAGTAGGGAAGGTCATTCCCACTGCATTTTGTGGATACTGAAAATTTACTATAAGCTCAAGGGGAGACAGAAGTTCAGGGAAAAAAATGTGCATTGAGGTCAGTTAAATAACACTATATGTAGCAATGTTTGTGCAAGTTTTCCCGGTATACAATTTTAGCCACTTAAGAGTGAATATGGCCAATTCTTTTGCTCTTATAGCTATCATAGGTAGCTTTAGGACTCATGAACTTATATAAATTTGTTTATAGTTATTCCTATTTTGACATCTATAAAAACCACCTGTAGGCCAGAAATTCAGTGTTTGCCAAACACAGATACCAGTACCTCCTTTCTTAATCTTGTATAATTCAATCAGCAGAGCAAGATGCATGGCAGTTTCTATTATACCCAGCTTACAGGGGTCCCTGGCATGGTGACAACTTTTAGAATAGTCAGCAACAAAAATTACTATAAAGAGAGGTAAAATATGGCATCCTTCTCCCTCAAACCTTTTAAAGATGGTCCCAGTCTTCATGCCTGTCATCAGGATGAAACAGAAATTCGTTACAGTCTGAAAAGAATTTAAAATACTGCCACCACCAAAGCAGAGAGAAGGAAACTGTAATAGCTAAAGCCCAAAGGTCAGGACACTGAGTTACTGCTTCTCCTGGCTTTGAAAAGGACCTAAACTTAGGCCTATCACATTCCAGAAAAACACCTTGGCCACTGACATGCTGATTAACTTAAAAAGTGGAATTAATTCCCTGCTCTGAGTCCTTTTTTTCCACACTGAAATCCCCTTTCACAAATTCCCCTTTCATTCAATAAGAATCTGCTTCATGGAAATATTCCTGGGCAGCTCCAAACATGATTAACTAAACCAAAAAACCAAACACAAACCCAATAAATTAAAAGAAGCAAAAGGACAATCTAGGGAGTAAATTATTGTAGGAAAAAAACCCCAAAACAAGAGATACTTGGGTTTCTAAGCAAATGTAATAACCAAATTTCTTCCAGTGGCAGAATTAGGCAGGAAAGATGGGAAGGAGGACAAAAACAATGGAATAGACATCCTGTCAACTTGAAATGTTTTAATACAAAGGCAAATAATTATGAAAGAGACATGGTTTCATTTCAGAAGACAAAAGCTGGTACAGAGAGAATCGATTACACACTATAATTGCATTGACGCTTAAAAGCCATTAGCATGAGAGCCCTGTGCATGTTTCAGAAGGGAAATGTAGTCTTCTGTTTATTCATGTCACTGAATACCCACACAGGCCTTTAGGGGATTATTTCAGAATTAAGACCAGAGGAGGGTAAAGCCCTAAACTACTTAGAAAGAAAATTCTTCTCTTATGCTCCATTATATTCACTGCCAATCAGCAGCTTGTGCTTAAACATGCAGTCACTGCCAGTGATTTGGAGTGGACACCCAGAAAGGGTGGAAGGGTCAAGTGGAGAAAAGCAGTTTGCTGTACTGTGCCTGGCCTGCTCCTGGCTTGCTATTGAAACACTCAGAAACATTCCAGAGGCTCCAGGCTTTGCCAAAGGACAAAGATTTCAAGTGCTGAGAAACCGCTTCTGAAGGAAGTTTGGAAAGCCAGCAGATCTACAAGTAAAAACTTGCTTCTGAGGAGTTTCTCAGACACCTGATCACATCTGCAAACTAGGACTGCAGCATAGCCAGTGGCAGCTAAAACACAGCAGCACACAACATTCAGAAAAACAGAGAATATGCAAGAAAAGACTTTATGAAAATATGCCAGTCAGCCACTAGGATCCTACTTTGTAAGTTGTATTTATGGTGGTGCCTTTCTGGTTAAGACCTAGAAGTTCCTAAAGGATTTGGAAATACCCATGAATTCCAAACACACAGAGTTTTTCCCCAAACCAGTAATCCAAGCCTCTACTTGAACATATTTACCCAACTCTGAAGAAAGCATGAAGAGGAAAAATAGCCCAAAAAGCAACCAAGGTGAGAAAGGCTGAAGATACTTATCCTTGGGAAAAGAACCCTGTCCCGGGGGAAAGACTGGGGGTGGGGAATATACACAATCAAAAACCTGGGATTTATGCAACATCCAGATTGTTTATTCTGGAGCTCAGTACAGAATATAACAGTGAAAAATTAGCATGCAATGAACAATTTATTTAGCACTTTACTATTGTTTCAACAAATCACTTTCATGAAAGTGTTGTGTATTGAAGCAATAAATCACTGTTTAGCACTCTGGCACAAGCAAAAGATAATACCTGACAGTATTATCGAGTGATGTTGCATGGCCACAAGGCAACTACAACAGAGATAAGGATGATACCCTTGAATAATAGACTACCTTTCTCCCACTCCAGGGGAGAAATTGGATCTTTAAGGTAAAACTTTCATCCTGGGGCACCAGAGGTAGTGAAACTTAAGACCGTAAGGTGCCTTTTGTCTTTAGGTCGCAAAAGTGTCCGGAAAACATTAATTGATCACTCCTTACAAGAGCTCTGTGATGTAAGTTGGTTTTATTACAAACATCAAGCATAGAAAGCTCAGGAGAGTTTGTTACAGGAGGTAGGGTGAGAATACTTACTCTGATGAACCCCTTGGTCTTCATGCTTGAAATCATTCTTCCTGTCCTCAAACAGGGTAAGAGGTGGCTTCATAAGGTCCTGACCTGCTCTGATGTTAAGTCACAGCTTCCCCCCTGCCTAGCTCTAAAAGGACATGAGCCAAAGCTTTCTATTCCCCTTCCTGTAATCCTACTGGATTTTGCATCCACCCATAACATAGCTTTCTCTGACTAATCTTCAGTGAGTGATGAACAACACTACATTAAAATACACAAGGTATGTTTTTCAGAAACTGAGAAAACAAACAAGTCTGGTGTAAAGGTGATTTTTATTCTGCACAGTCTTTTGCCACACTGTGCTGGGGACATTTATTCTTCCAAACACCTGTTCATCCAAAAACACTCTCTACCATTCCCTACGCATCTTACACTTACAAATGATAATAAAATGCATCACCATTGACAAACTTGGTAGGTCTCATCTTATGGCAACCTCCTGTTAATGGACTTAAATTAGAAATTAATTTGGCTCAGGCCTAAGATTCAGAAAGTGCCTTATGAGCTCTCTGGATGCCAACACTAACTTAGTGACTTGTTACCCCTCAATAGTGATAAGAAGAGAGGATGAAAAATCAAGCCCTTGTGTTCTCAGCTTCTCCCAAATCAGCAGATATCTCAGAGCCAAATTCAGCACAATACTTACTTTGTGTGTTAATCACATGAACAAAAACACAAAGCAAGAATTTAGTGCACTTGGTATGCCATGAACAAATAAGACAAACCATCCATTCAGCTTGAACTCACTGGTCTCCACAGGCCAGGAAATAGGAGGAATTAGAGTAACACATGGCTTTCTAGTGTCTCCTTGCTCTAGAAAGAGACAGGGCAGAAGGTAAGGACAACTAACCTTAACTAATTAGATGTCTTTATTACTGAAAATTGGATCACTCCAAAACTCCAGAGGAGTGAGCCCAGTCTCAAACAGAGATATTTCAATCATCACTGAGTACATTTTGCCATTTGACAAATTATTATATATGCCTGATTAGACAAGAGAAGTTCGACAGTTCCCTGCATTCTTCCACCCACTCCAGCTGCAACAAAATATGCCATCAGCAGCTCTGTATTCATACTGGAAGGCATCCTGAGACCAGTTGTAATGGAAAGGTCATATTTTCCAAGATGTTTATAGACAGTAATTTGTAAAGCTGTAATGTCACATGTTGTCAATAATTCAAGGTGGGAAATTTAAACAGTTAATAGATCATCAATTCTTCCCTTTCCCACCTTATCTCTTTCTCCCCAAGGAGCTGTTAAACCATGCTTCATCAGGGCATATTCCTTGAACCTCAGACTCAAAGGTTTCATTTGTTTATGGAAAGAAACTTGGGATGGTAAGATGTGAGTAATCCCATAACAGGCACCCAGGGATCATA
The DNA here is from genome assembly GCF_020740725.1 of Corvus hawaiiensis. Taxonomy (NCBI): domain Eukaryota; kingdom Metazoa; phylum Chordata; class Aves; order Passeriformes; family Corvidae; genus Corvus; species Corvus hawaiiensis. The sequence goes on along the minus strand of NC_063220.1, from coordinate 11,015,484 downwards.
ACAGACATAAAGTGCACATTTCAGACTTGGGATATAAATTGCTGTTAAAGGTCTATTCTCACTGGGACTCTATATTCTATAAAACAGGTTGATGCTGTCAGAATGAAAACTGTTGCATTTTAGCAAAGAGAAGAGGATTTAGTCAAAACAACTTGTTAAATTAAGATATATACAAACTAAGATCCTTCCCCCAGTTCTTTTGGGGGATAAAAACAAACCAACCAGACACACTACCCCCATCCAATTTACAGCCACCAGCTAAAGACAAAACAGCTCCCATGGGTGTCATCAACTCTGGCAGCAAGGCAGGGCAGGACTAGGAACAAGCACAAGCACCAATGTAATGACAGTGTAAGGGGTTTGCACCTTAGAAAGCTGCACCCATCTGTTGCTGCATTCCCACCTGGGATCCCCATGAATTTCTTTTAGCAAAACAACCTTTGGGAAACTGAGAACATCTACTGACCTGCAGCACTGATGGAAACTTCCTCAGGAAGGAGATCACACAAAGCTTCAAGCTGCATGTTCACATTCTCACAGAAAAACTGAAATTGTGGCTATTATGTCAAAGTATGTCCAACAGAAGTGAATTATTCCATCTTGTAATCAGCCATACTATTTATAACTAACATATGTAAGACAATACATTTAGCAGCACAGTGGCCAAAATGACAGTTCCCTCAAGCTTAAAAAAATTTTTAAAAATCAAGGTTTTTATTCTTTAGAAAGTCCTTTATTGCTCTCTACACCTTTCCTTCCCCTTAAAACTTGAGTCTTATATTTCCTTTGCTAGAGTTTTAAGTATGTTCACTGTCTCCTACTTATAAAATAAAAAGAAAGACACATGTCTGCTAGCTGCAAAGGGTTCATCTCTTAAAGTTAGGGGGCAGGACAGTAACTTGGACTTCACACCTCCTCTTTCCCCTGGCACATATTTTATCAAGAAGCTACCTCAAAAGGAGGGGAAAGTCAAAGCATATTATAAACCAATGCACAAAAATCTTATTAACCCACTAAGATGTGTGACTAAGTTCCTATTATCTGAAGGACAAAAAACCTAAGCTGCCTTCTGCCTATATCCTCAAGGCTTTGGCAGAACACATAGGAAAGGCATGTCCCAAGTGACTGGTGAACTTCATTTTTGCTCCTTCTCCTCCTCATTCACTGTCAAGTGAGATATAAGAGGAGATATTTTTCTATATATAAACTACCTCAGTTCAGCATTTTCATGTGGTGTTTTGGGATTAGAGAAGCCAAGTCAGTTCCTGACTTCCTCTCTCAGCATAGGGCAAAAACCAAAAGACAAAAGGCTACTGAGTAGAAGCCCATTACCAGAACTGCAACACCCAAACCACTGACCATTTTTTGTAACATCTGACCAGTGCTGTCATCCAGGTCCAACAGTGATGATTAAAATCATCCTGTGGAAACAGATGTCCTTCAGACTTCAAACATTATAAGAAAACAGCACTGGTTTGATCATTCCCTCTAGTGAGAGTACTTTTGATACTTAAAAAAACCCCAAAACTCTCTTACATTAAACAAAAGCATACCAACACATGGGAGCAAGGAGGATTTCTTTATTGGGTGTCATCTTAACCCCAGAACTAACCCACACATCCCAATCTCCCTGATGGTTTTGCCATATATCCCTTATTGAGCTTGTTAAAAATGAAAAACAATGTATTAACTGTCATTTTCAAAATTCCTATAACTTGAGAAAAATTTATATTACTGCTTGCCAGCAAAACTAACCACCCTTCCTGAAGTGTGTAGCACAGAAAAATGGCCAATTCTTCTCAATACACTGAAGGAAAATGTATTCTTTCATCAACTGTATCAAATGCAACAGTGAAAGCTGGAGGAAATGTATTTTGAGTTCTTCTCAGAAATTCAAACTCTAATAAAAACCTTTTAGTCTGAAAACTTGTGGTTTCAGGATTTCTGGGTATTCTTCCACAGCTTGTTAACATTACACAAATAACACCCTACAGATACAGAAGTACTGATTTCCAAACTCTATGGGCGAGAGTCATCCCCAGAAGTCTAACAAGGGATTCAAATACTTGAAGCTCTGGCAAGTCACAGATAATCTGGGAGCACTAGAGAGCATTGGCTTAGAGATTTAATTTCAGAAGCACTCAACGGTTTGAAAATAATTTTTGTACTCTTAGGTACTCCCTTCCTACAAAAAAACCCCCTTCATTTCCGAGTGCAAACCTGCAGCAAAATAGGCATCTCTCCTACTTAGACATTTCTGCTTTTTCAGCATTGCATTCCCAAATTTCAGTCCACTGATCTTTTCACTCACCAACAGCAAATCAATCTGCCCTTGCCCTAGACTAAGAAGGTGTTTAGAGACCTGAATTTTGCCCCAAAGCTGGACATTGCTTCCATACCTCTCTCATCTGCATGCCATTACACCCAAAACACACTAGAGAAAGAGCATGGATTCATTTGTTATAACTGAGACTCCCCCTTAAATAATTTCTAAAGGAAACTTTCAGCCCTGTCACCAGTTCACTGACCCATCTAAATTTGTCTTACACTTAGTCAGCCTTTTATCAAGACAGGTATGAAATGAAGCTTTACATACCATTCCCTTTGACTTACGTTTTACATTTGACACATGTGCCTGCAGGGGAGCACGTACCACTTTTTCCCCACCATCTCATCTGCTTGCTCAACACCTGTCCTCAAGGAGAGTGATATTTCTGTATTTCTGCCTTAAAGCCACACAAGCAACTGAATAAATAGGCCTTATGTAAGAAAAATATTCTCATAATTTCACCTACCACCTTTATCCTCAGCTGCTTGTTCCATTTATATCAGTAAGGAAAGTAGATTATTAGCCTTTACGCTTGGCTTGCCATTAATCAAACAGCTCAGTGTTGTACCATAAGCACCACCAGCAGCTCATATTCCCCAAAAAGACTGAAGAGGGAAGAAATAACCTGGTATCACTTGATGTACTTCCAGTGGAGCACCAATAATTTCAATCAGTTGCAGATACCATTTAGGGAAGACAAAACATTCCCAGGAATTCTTCCAATGGGAATAGTGCACTCCGAGGAACAGATCTTCAGCCAGTGGAAAGCAGCAGAACATGAGGAATTATTGCCTCCAACTTCCTTCAATGAAAGATTTCCCTCACTAGGAAACAAACACAGCTGGGAAAACCCAAACAAAAAATGAAGTAGGCAAGGGCCGCAACTGTTGCCCCCATTTGCTCTAAGCTCAGGAGCCCTGAAAAATAGGTTTATAAGCTGCAGGAAGCTCAGCTCTCCAAGGGCTTTCCCTTACTCTTTTTCTACTGCAGAGACAGTTTCATGCATACATTTGAAGGCTACCCCCCAAACTGAAGAAAAGAAATTCTGTTAGCACTGAGCTTTATCTGTCAAGAAACTAATGAAAGCCACTTCCTAATTTGAAAAGGACAACACTGATGCTATTTGCGCCATGCTCACAAAAAACCACATAACTGAGAGTGGCGGGTGTCTGGGTAAGCAACACTGCATGTTACCCTTCACTGCAAAAACACTCCCTCAATTTTATCACTGGCCTTGCAGTATCTGCTGTACTAAAGATGTAGCTGATGCTACAAGAGGGGCTTATGTGCAATTTTATGAAATAAAAAAAAACTTGCTTTCCCATTTTTGTTAAAAATTCAGAAACTATCCCTAAAAAACAAAGCATATACACCATTCATCTGGAAAAAGTCTCATGAACTTGTAAGTTGTCATTATGATTTTTCCTCAACTGTGAAGATATAATACCAAGACACAGCATTACCAGACAGTGGCTTCTCTTTTTAATGGGGTAAGTTACAACCAGTGTGAAAAGGTATCAGCTCTACAGATCTAGTTATGACAACCAAAACCAAAATTCAGTTCTCCGTAATGAGCTTCCTATCACTTTAAAAGGGTTTATCACTGTACAAATGCACCTAAAGATTAAAGACTACTCAATTGAAACTCACTGACATGTCATTAAACCAGTAAAATCTTTCCATAAAAACTGTCTTATCCTTTTTAAGCCAGTTTCTTCTTCAATAGGAAAAATAATTTTAAGAATTTTAGAAGATGATTAAAGCAAAACCAAGCTGAAAAATAAAAATGTCACATTGTTTCCCAAAGAAAGAACCCGGGTCCTCTGGCTTTAATTTCCTACATAGAGAAAATATGTTATTTAGTGTTATCTCCATGTTAAATTTGAAAAGGTGCTGCAAATACCAGCACAAAATGAACCAGAACATTTTGCTGGAAAAGAAGCAGATGAAGAGGCAGTAATTCTGGTTCACCACTACCAATCTTGCTAGGAAAAGGCAGACAACCTGGAGTCAGAGACAGAGCTAAAGAGTTTTTTGTTGTTACCTCCCAGCTTTTCCTATTCCTTCCTCCCTCTGTATGCAGAAAGCAAAGCGACTGCTCATGTCAAACCAGTACAGTGACAAGAAACTCTGCGCCTGGCAGAGAGAAAGGAACAAAGTGAATACAATCCTTGCCATCAGCTGCACAAAGCACAGCTCAGCCCAGCTGGATGCAGCAGCACTGAAACACAGAATGGTATGAGCAGAAGCCTGATGCTGAATTTTATTTTAGGTTGCCTCAAGTTAATCTGTAGAGCTGCACCCAGAAACCCCTCAGTAATCTCCCCCAGAGCCCATCCAAAGCAATGCTGTGCTCCCCAGAGGGTCAGTTCCAGTGAGAACTGCCAGGCAAGAGCTGCACCACATTTGTCTTCAGGTTTGTTCAATGGGAAACATTTGAGTGTCCAAAGGCGGGCAACAAAGATGGTGAAGGGCCCTGAGGGGAAGCCGTGTGAGCAGCAGCTGAGGTGATTTGGTCTGTTCAGCCTGGAGAAGAGGAGACTGAGGGGAGACCTCATTGCAGTTACAACTTCCTTGTGAGGGGAAGAGGAGGGGCAGGCACTGATCACTGCTCTGTGGTGAGCAGTGACAGGACCCGAGGGAATGGCCTGAAGTTATGTCAGGGAAGGTTTCGGTTGGACTTTAGGAAAAGGTTTGTTGTAATGCTAGGTTTAGTTTAGCAGGCTGCAGCTTTCCTGAGAGCTCAGCGGGGATGCTTAGGGCAGTGTGACCATGGTCGCCCTTCCGCAGTCCATTTCGGACGGCCCCGTGGTTCTTGCTCCGGCAGCTACAACCAGTGATGGCAAAGGAGGCAGAGAACGGTCTCCCATAAGGGTTTAAGAGGATCTTTAATCTTACATCTTGTCCCAGCAATCCCCAGAAGCAGAGAGACCTGGTGGTTCGGGTGCAGGGGGGTTTTCTCAGGGCCTATGGGGCGGTACCTGGGCAGGGTTGGGGTACAGGAACCAATAGGGAGAGTCCGAGGGAGTGGTCAGGGCTAGGGGCAGGGGAAAAGTGGGTGGGGAACAATGTGAAAGGCATTTAATAAGTGAATCAGTGGGAAATACCACACCGCAAAGGTTTTTCATCCAGAGGATGTTTGGGCACTGGAACTCCCCAGGGCAGAGCTCAAGAAGTGTTTGGACAATGCTCTCAGGCACAGGGTGTGACTCTTGGGGATGGTCCTGTGCAGGGCCAGGAGTTGGACTCCATGATCCTTGTGGGTCCCTTCCAACTCAGCATATTCTGCGATTCTGTGATTTAAATTCCAACATCATTCACAAGCAAGAAGTCACACAAGCTGGGGTTACTCAAAAAAATACCTTTCTCTCAATTGTGAGGATGTGTGCAAAAATGCAACAGAGAATAGAGCAGTTCCTGGTCAAACAGCACTGACTGTTTAGGACAAAACTTCTCTGATACTTCATACTCAGTTTTCTTTTCCAGACCCACCATGCTCACTATCCTTAGAATTCTGAAACTGCATGCTGCCACGGGGAAGAGTGATCCGTCCCACCAAGTTCATCTGCACCAAAGGATGAGCTAATTGGGAAAAGGCGACTAGGTAAATAAAGCACAACTGCAGCTTGTGCGGATGCAGAAATCATGGTCATCATTTCCACACCCAATTACCCAGCTTGCACTGGCAATTACACTAATTCCCTGCACAAGTTAGACACAGAACTGCACGAGCACATTGTTTATGCAGTAATCTGCATTTCCAGTTATTACTGTTTTTTTTTTTTAATTGACCCTAAAGCTTTTAGTGGCCGATACTGAGACACTGGTAAGTAGGAAGAGTAGTAGACAATGTTTTTTTCTAGAGATGTACATTCATTTCATAGAGACACTTCTGTTTTGCTGAATAAAAAATTCACTCTCTTCTTTTTCACTTCCTGAGGAACAAAGTTCTGCTTTCTGCCTTTAAGTACTTTGGGGGAAAAAAAGCAGAGTATATATAGCAAGGGGATGAAGGGGATGTAGCATTATGGTGACAAGCAGTTTGCATTAGTACAGGAGTAAATTACTGCTTCAATTCTAGAAAAGTAGAAAAGCTGTCTAATACAGTCCCTCCTTCCACAATGTACAACCAATAATTCACAGTAAAGACTGTTTGAGTTTTGGGTTGTTTTTTTTTTTGGAAGACATGGGTGGGAAGGTCAAGATGGTATGAAACAAAAATCTGTATTTGGTATCAAACGAGTCTCACCATTTAATGGAAACAGAAAAATGCTATTCGCTATGCTTTGTAATTCTAAAACTCTTTCCTGTCTTACCTGGTAGAAAAGAAGACAGAATAAAATGGAGTAAAAAAAAATGTACCACCAAATGCATACAACAGACAGGAGAAAAGCTTTCAAAAATCAAGTGTTATATCTTCTGAACTTTGATGGAAAAAAATAGTAGTAAAAAAACCCACGTTATCTTTCTCCATTTACCTTAAGATGTAATTCAGGGTGTCAGGTATGTTTATCTTTCTGCTTGCCTGCCTATACTAACCTGGGATGTGACCCTGCATGGACGGAGGTCCCCAAGGAAGCTCTGAACATGTACATTGATTGTGGTGGTCAAACTTGGTCAAGGGACGGCAAGGCTGCTTCCAGCACAGCAGTGAAAATCCCTGTTATCTCAACACAGCCAAATGTGTGTAGAGAGTACCTTACCAGGACAGTATATAACATATCTACATATGCAAGACTTTTAGCACAGACTTACAGCCTCAGTTATGTGAGTACACTATCAGCAGTCTCTATCATCCTGCTCTGCAATTAAATAAAATACTTTCTACTTACTAAACAAAATGTCATATTTAATTTCTTTTTTTTATTTTTCTTCTTCTTATGTAAATAGACTATTATGACTTCAGGTTCTTAAATTGCTTTTAAATGCTGGTGATTTAGCTAGAATAGAAATAAGCAATCTAATCTTCAAGTGCACTGTTCAATCTCAAGTGAACTTGTCTATTTTTACATTAAAAAGGCACGGTCTCATTCACTATTCCCAAAGAAAATCAAATTGAATTATTCAACAGATTTTTTAAAAAAATCTCCAAACAGCTGTTTTCTCCACTTATCCATCTTCTTTAGAACTATTACATCCTTCCCTCCTCCGCCTCCAGATAAAACCGCAAACAAAACATGAAAACACACAGCAAAATCCCCTGCAGCAAGGGGTTCACAATCAGTTCTACTGTGAGCTGTCTAATTCTTAGCATTTCAAACAGTCATCTGTTCCAAGGTGGTGGTAGTCATTCCAGCCACCACAGCAACACAGATCAGTCCCTTGGCAGGATTTCAGTCCCTCACTCTCACTAGTGAATTAGGCAACTAAAAACATTCGTGACTGGAGACCTGAGGTTTTCCACCTCTCGCTAAAGCGTTACATCAGAAATGACACTATTCTCCTTTGCCTTCCACTTAGAGAACAAATCATCTCATTTTATGCAGGGTGCTAAAGAAATAAAGGAAGCTACATGAAAAAAATAGGTTCACCTTTCATTCTGACTATAAGATTGTGTAATTTTTTTTTCTGTCCAAACCTAGCCTCTGCAAGCTTGTCATTTATACTTATGAGTCACCTTCTATTGGGAGCTGTTCTCTGTCTTTCTCAGGGAATGAAGGAATGAGGTCCCAGAAATCTGTTTTGAAAAGAAAAAAAAAATCTAGCCAAGCAGTATTTCCTCTCTCCCTTTTTTTGAAGGAATATAGTTTAGGTACCTGTAAACAAAAGGATGGAGATGCCCATGTGAAATTATAAAGTTACTAAGAACTCAGCATATCACATCTCCTAGGTGACTTTGAACTCTTCAAGCATCGTGCAAAAGATAAGGCAAGATGAAGAGCTTCCAAGTGCTGGTGTTCCAGGAAAACGGGGCAGCAACATCAAACAGAAAATTAAACTGTATTTGTGGACTGTTTCTTTGTGTTTCATGCCATGATATTTTCACTGGCTAGAACACTGACATTTATTAGCTCTTGGCTTGTAAAGTGGACACAAGACTTATCACAGCCCTAAAATCAGATATCAAAAGTAATTTTTCTCCCTGCTTTAGACTGAAATCACCTCAGAATCTATACAGCAGTGCCAGAGCCCCTCTTTTTCCAAAAGCAAGTTTTGAGACTGCAGCTGAATGCAGTAGGAAGCAAGTTATCTTCAGACCTGCGGCATCATTTGTCATTAGATTAACACAAGAATGCCAAATTTAGGCAGCCATACAGTCTAAAAATCTAAGCAATGGAAATAAAAATCAGCAATACAAAATCAACTGCTAGCACCATAAGCTTGCATTTCAAATCCCCAGTTTCTATCATCCTCTCTAAATAGGATGTTGTCATTACCTGAGCCTCATCATTTGCACATTAAGTTGGATAAGATTAATTATTTCCATTAGCCCGCAAAGCATTACAAGTCTCATGGGGGAGATTCTGCTGAATCCTTACTTTGAAATGCAGCAGTGGTTAAAAAACAAGCCTATGGCTCTCAGAAGAGGCCTTGTACTTCACAGCCTTGAAGACAGACAGACAGGTCCGTAGCACTTCAGCAGCGCTTACCTTGGGCCTGCTTCCTGAGCTGCGGTTTTACACCCATTGAGCAGCAGGAAGTCTCCTATAACCTTTAGCTATTTCATGTAAAAGGTGTGTGGAAGCAGTGCTGGTTTGGGGTGCTGGTTTGGGGTGCTGGTTTGGGGTGCTGTCTGCCATGAAAAAATGCAGGAGGGGATATCACAGAGCTGACTAGCCAGCCCAGTGCTTGCAAGACAGACATGCCTCTGCCATCTGCTCCTGGTTTTATTTTAGACCCCACAGTGCAAGGTAGCACATTATCTAACTGCCCTGAGTCACTGATGTGCCCATAACAAGGAGCTCAGAAGCTTCACTGTGAACTGCAAATCTCAGACCAGATGTTCCAACCCTCACTGCATCACAGACAAATCATTCACAGGTCTCACACCAGAAACATTTCTGTAATTACACAGCTCTGTTGAACAGGTGTCTCTTAGTAACCAGGCTTTTATTTTCTGCGCATCTGTTTCTTTGCAACCTCACACCATCCCTACTGATGTTATTATTGCTGCCCTTGCCAGAAGAGAAGCAACAGTTTGCAAGTGCTTTATCCAAAAAGTCCAGAAGTTTTGCATAAGAATCCAAATAGACAATTTCCAGAAGTTTTAATACAGTGCTGTGTGAATAAGCTGGTTTAAAATCTCATACAATTTCAGAAATAATTCCTCTGGACTGAGTCTTTGCAACCACTCTACAGAACCCAACCATGTGGGCAAAATTTTTGGTATTACTTAAAACACAAATCATCTTTTATTATTTTTCTTTTCAGTTCTTGATACTTACAGGATCATGTTTATCACAGAATAAGACTGATGTCTTTAATAATTTGGCAAATTCCATTCCAGTGTGCATGTTTTGTAAATGATGTTATAGACTGTAATTGAAACAAACTGTTTACAAACTAAACACAAATTCCTTCAAGTCGTTTATTTGGAGCAAGAATAAAAAATCTGGCACTATTTTTTTTAAAGCAAGCAGCCAAGTCTCAGTGTGATGCTGTGCTGAATGAGCAGTCATACAACCAAGCCCTGCTGGACTTCCAGGAAACCCCAAGAAAGACTTTTTGTTGCAACCAGAAAAGGAAGGCAGGTCTATAAAACAGTAGGAGCCTAAAACAAGCACGTGAGACAACACCCAGGAAGAAAAGCAAAACAGGTCACAAACATTTTTTAAAAATTGGTTACAAACTAATGAATTGGTGTATAAATAAAATTGTTTTTCTCCAAATACAGCATCAATCTGCAGCATCAAATCACAATCAGCATTTATTTCAATGCCTTTTATTAAGATGTAAGTATGGATGGGCCACTTATCTCCAGACCTTGTCAATCTCTGGGAGATTTTTCACACACAATGTCTCAGCACATATTCTTCAGCCTCCTGTTCTGGCAACCCTCTTCATCTGCACACACACAAGTACTTACAGAAAGCATTCACACAAACTCACAGGAAGGACTTGAGTCTGCAGGCAAAAATATGTTCCTCTAAATGACAGCGTTTCTCAGTAACAGCACAGCAGCAGCAGAGGTGGGAACTAACATCTTGAGAGGGATAAGTGACATGATCTCAAGTATTCCCCAGAAGGAAAGCGGCAAAACTGAGCTGACTGGATTTGGCACATCACACCATACAATCTGCTCAAGCCACAAGGACCATCCAGATTCTCCAAGTCCAAAATATCTCCTTACTCTGAGTCAGAAACTGGTGTGGTGTGAAGGTGAGCAGCTGGAGGTGAGGGGATAGGACAATCACAACACAGCACCAGGATGAGAGCATCACACAGCCGCATTTGCTCACCTGGTCACCTCTAGCATTTCTAAACTAGAGAGATGTATTTTAAAGAACTCTGAGCTGGATCAGTACAAACTGGTAAATTTGTCATCAACAGTGTTTTTTGACCAAACATGGAGTGACACGAAGTTACGTAATTTCTCCATTGTCAGTTGAACTCTTTGCTCTTCTTGGATTCAATAAAGTACCAAAAATACAGGAGGGATTCCATGTAAATGGCATAAATTGAATGGGGTTTTGCAATAAAAGTTACTTCTTTGGCTTGAAAGCTCTTTTAGTTTTGTTAATTAACATGTTGATAATGAATACTTCATGCTGAGTCTGGTGGTCCAATTCAAATGAAAGAATTTAACTGGATAGCAAGCATTTTGAGGGAAGGAGATTGCAGACTTTTAATGTCCCTCATGGTCTTTTTTCAGTCAACCCATACAAAGCTCTTCTCCCTGCTGTTTGCCTTTAAAATGACTAAACAAAAACATCAGTTATCCATGCAGCTGCACCTCTAGGTAGAGCTCCCACTGATTTGAAAAAAACAGACAACAACAAACAAAACCAAACACACATAAAAACAAAACAAAACACACACACACACAAAAAAAAAAAAAAGCCCAACCAAACAAAAAAACCCCAATGCACCAAAAAACCCAGACAACTTCTGTATGTTCCCATAAGCCATGTCCCAGCAAATCTCTCAATCATTTCAAGGAGAAATTTTTTATACTAATTAGAGGTATATAACTTTTATTTATGGTATAATTTTATTTATGGAATTTAGTATCCCTAAAAAATAACTCAAGAGGATGAGAGTCTGACCCTAACTGTGGACTTAACAGCTTAGTTTTAGGTACCACAGTTTGGAAAGAGTGCCCATAATATATGGATAACACAATACGTATGTGGAAGCACTTCAGGTTGCTCTAGCAGAAATAAGCAGTTGATTTATCTATCAGTGACACATTTGCAACCACACTGGATGCTGCATAAAACATTACCCTGGGCACATGTAATGCACAAGTTTATTTCCCTGAATTCTGTACAACTTTACTTTATGGCAAACACTAGAGGAAAACTTTGAAAGGAAAAAAAAAAAGAGACAAATCAAACCCTCCCCCCAAAACACAAATAAAAAAGCTTGTCAGATTTCCTCAGCCTTGACCCTACAAGGTGTAGTTTGAATGTTCAAAAACTGTAAGGTCAATTTATCAAGGAGAGAAAGAGGGGAAAAGCAGTAACTGGTATGTGAAAGCATTAGATCACTGCAGGATTACAATAAAGCTATCACTGAGATACAGCACAGCACTGCCGGAAGTAATTAGTACTCAATCTGGAAGATGTATATTACCAGCAAGAGATCTGTGATTACTTTTAGTTGGGCTAATGAAAGACCTGTGCTTATCCCTATTCCAATTCATTTCCACTCGCTCCTATTCGGATTTATCAGCATTGGGATTAACATCAGTAATGGGGCTGTGTGCATATTTACACATTGTAATTAAGTGCTGGGGGAAGATGGAAAGGAGCTCTTTTAGATCATTTATTAAAATGCAGGCAGACTGCTAATCAGAGTTAAAATTTAGGGAGAAGTTACTACAAAATAAAAACCCACTCCAGGATGACCAAACAAGAGTTCTCCGGAGCCCTCCTGGGGGCGATGAAGTACTGAGGAGTCACTGACAGCATCAGAGGGACTTTGCAAAGGGCTGGAGTACCCATCTGAAAATCTGTGTTACAGTTAAGGCTGGCTCAAAAGCTGTGTTTCAAGCAGAGGAATGATTCACCCATTAGATGCTACCCATCATATCAAAGAAAGGTGAAGATCTTGGTCATTATGGCCTGGATTCAGCAAAGCACTTAAGCACATCCTTTACAATGAACATCTCCTTGATATCATCCCAATCCAAAAAACTGCATAAAAATATTAGTAATTCCAAGGTCAATTTCCCTTGCATTAAGCCTCTGCTTAACCTGACCTGCTGCTAAATCTCAGTATTGCTGGTTTCAATGCCCAGCTGCATCTGCAGGTTGGCTGTCAGTGGGCCACACACACCGAGAATTGTTGCTAACATTGTGGAGCAGCTCATTCACTGCAATATGTTCTTCACCAAGATCTCTCACTTGAGATCTGCATAAATTTGCTTTCTAGCAAACGTTCAGAAGGCTGGAGATTTTATTGGGTACTGCTGGATTTATGTAATTGATAGAAACTAGTCTGGTAGAGATTACAGATCATACAGAAATCCATCAAAAAAAAGTCCTCTGGCCATTACATATGTGTTAAGTATTTGTTCTCTATCTATTGATGTGATTTATTAGATCTTCCACTTACTACTGTACTGTAAAACAAGCATTTGAGGCTCAGTCAAGACTTGGGTTTCTTCCCAGAAGTTACGGTGATTGGATTTTTCACAAATCCACAAGATTTCAGGCAAACTATGTTCAGTGTCCTAAAGAATTCTTTTCTCCAAGGGCTATCCTTGAAGTCCAGTATTTTTACAGCTCCCATTAAAAAACACTATAAGCTTTCTGCCATGTTATTTATCTTCTTGCTTTCCACAGAGCAGTTACATTTCAGTAGCAAAGCCAGTACCAGCTGCATTCATGCTTTAAAATCCTTAGCAATTAATTAATTGCATTTACATAAGTGCCAAGAAATTTTACTCTTAAGACTATATTTTACTATCCCTTCTGCTGGAGCCAACCTTTGCACACCACATGCACACACACAAGCCAAAACCCAGAAATGACTGTATGCAGCAACACAGCTACAAACCTCATCAGGAAAACCAAGTACATTATAAACATTAATTAATTTCAGCCACATGCCCTCCTCAGTGAAGTGGGTAATTACTATCCCCATTTAGCACAAGTGGAAAAACTAAAGGAGAATGATTTGCCCAGGTCAAACAAGGTGTATGGCACAGAACAGAGCGCTCATAACTCCAGCCAACAAGCCATCCTTTTCTTTGTATAATCCACATAATTAAATTCTTTCAGTCCAGTATGCAAATTACCAGAAGTCAATATGATGAAAGCAAGGCTACAGTTTCTTCCTCAAACATAAATAACACGTCCATCTCCTCACTTGCCTACTTTTAGTATTCTCATGAATATTCACATCAGAGTTTCTCCCTCAAAATGCTCTGGAGAAAGAAAAAAAGAGTAATGACCTACTTAAAAAAAAAAAAATCTAATGACCTACTGCAACTTGGAGTCATTTATTGGCTGTAAGGTGATTAACTGTGAATGTATAGCCTGAAATGCAAAAAGCAGAGTTTGTGGACTGGGTCCAAAGAGAGCAACCAGGTTCTGATGATAAAGAGAGACCTGCCCGCAGTAAGTCGGTTTGAACTGGCAACTTGACAGGAGCTGAAGAGATTCACCTAATTTACATATATATTTGGACTTTTTTTCTTTTCTGGGGGGAGGGAGGGGCAGGGTACCTCATAAATAAGCCCAACTTCCTTGCTACAGCAGAAGCACTTTGTTAGCTGATTTCATCAGCAAGATAAGCCTGAAGCTAATTGTTTCTCTCTGTACCCTGGGCTTAAGGGAAATAAGTTTGCTGATGGGTTAATTCAGTAGAAGAATTAACTCCCATAAACACATAGAATGGTTTTGGTGGGAAGGGACCTTAATGATCACCTAGCTGCATACCATGCTTCCCACCCTGCTCCCTTCACAGTGGTGCTTCCCTTCAGCCAGTCTCAATGCCCTCATGGGTCAAAGTAGGGGGCACTAAATTTTCTTTTATAGGGCTGGGTGGAATAAAAGCTGCCCACAGTGCTCTCCAGAATCACTACAAGAAGGCAGAGCCTGCAGTGTTGACTCTGCCACCAAGTTTTTTTCTATCAGCCTCAGGAACCTCACATCATACTCTTTTATCACTACTTTCCATTTCCTTACCTCAGCAATTCTGTCAGATGTGACCGAGGGATGTGGTGGTCAAGCCATCTCAGCTCATCAGTCCACCACTAATGCCTTCATGTGTAAAGACATCTCTTGTTTACATAATACATCCTTGACACCATTTCTATTTGCATTAAATTAAATTAATCAGCCAGGCACTTGCCACAGCAATCCATGTAACTCAGCTTGGCAGCATGATATTATCAGTAGCTAAGCAATATTAGCTTTGTATGATTAGGATCTCCTGGGAACTCCTTCTATGAGAGGACTGCAGGTGTTGTAGTCATAAAACATTATGCTCCCTCCTAAGCATCTATATGACAGCCTTTTGCAAGGACAGCATAGAAAACTGGAATGGCAGCTCAAACCTGATATATTAGTGTGGACATCACAGGTATGCAAGTCCTTAAGTTATCAACTCATCCTCCAGCAAGAAATCCTACAGTTCATTAACCCTTTCAGTAGGTGTCACACTGCAGGCACCCTCAGCCTACTGTCAGGCAGGAGACTGTCTGTGGGTCACCATCAGGAAGGGTTTCATTAGGTTGGCTTTTTCCTTACTTATTCTGCCCCCAAGATGTTCAATTCTTCAAACCTGCGATGCAAATTATCCCCATGTGTTTACTCACATTTTAGTTCCTAACTACTATAGGAGCAACCCTGCTTTGCTGCTGTCAGGAGAGTTTCCCATGCTGGGCTGCTGGGTGTCAGCTGGCGAGGGCTGACTACAACATCTTCTGGTGACCTGCTTGCTTACTAGAAATAAATATCTTTGAACGTCTCGGCACACATGCCAGAGGATTCAGATAAACCACATGTTTCAGGACAAAACTAAACAAAAAGACATCAATTAATAAAAATAAATTCTTTAAAAGATAGGATTTCTGTCTCTACTGCTGTCTTAAGGACTGGGATGGTAATTTCAAACCCTGTTAAGGATAGCATCAGAAACAGTCAGGACAAATAGTGACAGTCTTTGCACCCAGACAAGCAGATTGTCCCAGTTACAGGAAAGGTTGCCTAAAGGTACAGCTTCTGCCAGAAGAGAGAGCAGCTGTTGCACTGTAAATAGAATCAACTTCAGCATTAGATTACAACCGATGTGACAGGGTTTTGGTTTTCCCTTTACATTCTCTGTTAGCCAAAGAACATTTCTGCACTTAGGTTGCATCCAACCTAAAGGCAGGCTATTAACCAGGATGGTTTCCCAGGAAAAGGGCAAAGAACACACACAAACAAACAAACAAAATTTTTAAAAAATAAAAGGACATTTTTCCTCCTAGTAGTTTCAGTGCAATGAGTAACCCAAGCCAACCTATGCACTGATCATTTTCTTAGAGATAGATATGCTTGACTCTTGACCTGCAAAATTACTAACTTTTCTAGACACTTGTGCACACGTGTACATGCATGCAAAACCATTTATATAAATCCATACTTGTGTCTGAAAAATAACTTGTCAAATCAATGCAAACCCCATTGACATTCCTCCTGTGTTTTTTCATGTATTTTACTGAGGCAGAATGTTCATGGAAAAAAACTAATTTGCCCATCTGAAACAATTCGCTTCCCTGCCAGCATTCCAGCAATAATTTTTTTTTTTAGTTTTAAAGATAAAACTTTTTTGTTTTGCTACTGTGGAAAGATTTATAACAATTTGCTGAAGCCTTAATTAACTTGAGAAACCATGGGAGTTGCCAGATAAAAACCATTCTTGGTAGAAAAAGCCAAGAAAATATGAATACTTTCTTCCAGCTTGGAAGTCTGCTGCTTCATTTTTTTAATTAGTTATACTGCAGAAGGTTGGATTAGTCATGGAATCACCTGAAAGCTGTCATAAAAACCCTCACAATTTTACTACTGAAATTACACATAGGTTCTAAGATTTGAAGAATTTGACATTCATATCCCATATATTATGATGCTGAGTAAAACTCGAGACAATACCTGATATCTTTTAAGAGGCTCCTACGCCTGAAAAAGGAGGAAAAAATTTGCTAATTTATGCTAAACCTAGCCAAGGAAAAAGGACGTTGAAAGTGAATTTTCAGTAAGATCTGAAGAAGAGAGAAAAGAGCCAAACTCTGTGCTTATGAAAAACAAGTAGTTCACAGTCATTATTAGGCATCAAAAAATACAGGGGATGACTTCCTTGCTTTCACAAAGATCTGATTCAACCACATTCAGTAGGAGTGCAGAGTATTTTTACTGCTGCTTGTGCCACTCTGGGTGTACAGGTGGCTGCAGGGGAACAGGCTGAGGCTGCACTCTAACCTGAGAGAGATTTGTCTAAAATCTTCCCCAGTTTTGCTGTTGTTACAGCTGGACCAAGCCAGTGTGTTACAGTGCTACTAAAATAAGAGTTTAGAGAAACAGAATCAAATCAAGTGCGGGATATAAATCATTGTGCTTATAAACAAATACTTTTATTCTCACTGTTAGAGCCCTAGATCAATTCAGCAGATCTTTCAGACCCCCCAGCAGGAATGGTCACAGCCACTTCTCTGTGGTTTAATTGTAACACACACAGGATTTCAATAAATCATCCCTAAGCCAAGAAAGAACAAAATGTGTCAATGCACAGTGTAGTGGCCAGGAAAGGTCAATACAAGGACCCAAAGGCAAGCACGGACCATCAGCCGTCATGAACCACACTGAGAACCCTTTATTGCTTCTAGAGTACCTGCACCATGTTGGTCTTTCTTAGCCATAATAAGAACAGATCAGAGGGATGATGAACATTAAGGTGTCCTCTTCATTATGAGCTCCAGCATTCTCTCAAGTATTTTCCTACAGCAGTTATCAAGACAGCATCCTCTGCCGTCTTGACACTTTGTTATATCATGGCTCTAAATACACATTCCAAAAATAAACCTGCTAGTACCAACAAGATCTCCATGTGAGTGGCTGTGGGGGCATGAGAGTTAAGGAATGGCAACAGGATCACCCGAAAAGAAAAGGTTTCCATTTTGGAGTCTCAACCTATCCACCACTGACTGTACCTTGTAAAAGCAACATAAACCAGTAAACTCAGTAGCAGCAGGCCACATTAATATTAAAATAGCCATGCTGCAAGTACTACAGACTAGAAGAGGATGTGAAACTACCAGAAAACTACATTTAAAGTGGAAAAGTGACTTGTGTTTGTCCTTATTACTGTGACGGAGAAAAAAATAATATAATCAATGTAGCACATCCAAAGCAATTACATTGTATTATCTCAGGTTTCATCTTTGCAGCCAAAGAAGGATTTATGCTGATTGATTGAAAGCATTACCTAGAGTTTGTGCTATGCTTTATTTATTTGCAAAGAAGGAGGCTCAGCACTCATTAGGTATTTATTGCATTGACCAGTTT
Organism: Corvus hawaiiensis; assembly: GCF_020740725.1. NCBI lineage: Eukaryota > Metazoa > Chordata > Aves > Passeriformes > Corvidae > Corvus > Corvus hawaiiensis. The sequence continues at coordinate 10,997,499 of NC_063220.1, read as the reverse complement.
TATCAAGGCTTTTGAAGTGCTATAAAACAGGCTAATCAGGTGAGCAACATTTATATTCATGCTTAGAGTAGTTACAAATGAATTGATCAAGTCTAAGGAAGCTTTCAATAGATGAGGTTTTGCAGCCCAATACTTAAGAGATGTTGAGGCTCTTCTAAACATCACCTTAAGGATATTACATGGGAACTTCCCTGTGTGAAAACAAGCTGCTCAGCAAGTTTGGTTTTCCCCAGAGAGGGCTGCAAACTTGGAATAGCATGATTCCAGTATACTCCGGTGTAGTGTAACTGGTACATCTCTAACCCATGGATGGAAGGAGCAAATTTGGTTTTACAACAACAAGAAAGTCATCACTACAGCCACGGGGCACACCTGCAAGGCCAAGTGTGACCAGCTTCAGAAACGATGTGATATTTAGAAACATGTCTATAAGAACAACTGCAGGAGCAAGACAGAGCAAAGGCACCACGTATGTCCAGCTCCAGCCTGGATGGAACATGTCAAAAAAGGCATGGCAGTACTTCACTTGGCGTTTCCTTCAAGTATTCTGCAGTGGAAGGAGAGCCAGCAGAATTTTTTATTTACAAACTAACAGGGCAGCATTTTTACATCCAATACAGAACCAAGCCATCTTGCGTTCTGCTTCAGGAATTGTTACTTTTCAGATCAGATGTAAAGCCAAGCCAATGCCCTAATCCCAAGAATCATTAAAGATCCATCCTACTGCATTTTTTCATTAATGTTAATCCTGATGTCCTGGCCATATTCCCACAAAGATAATTGCTATTTGCCTCTGCAAATACTTCCCTTTGTTTCAACAGGGCCTAAGCAGACAAAAATCATCCCTATGTAACACCACCAGCATGTTTATCCTGTTCTTCCCCCAGGTTCTCTGCTTGCTGTATTGGGAACACGGTGTACTCGTGTCTCTTTTAGCAGCAGCATTACATGGTGTCATTTCAGCAGGAGATGGTGCAATGCCACATGCAGAGTGGAAAGAGGGGTTTTGTCAACACTAGACTGAATATCCTCTTAGTGCTAAGAATTTCCTAAGTAAGCTGAAGCAAACACACATTATTCAATGTTAAGTCAGAATCTCCCCGAGTGTAAGAAGGAAAAAAACCAACCCTGAGACCAATGTGATTTTTATCGGACAGCAGGAGTGAGTGGCACTTGAGTGGGCAGACACCACACTGCACCATACAGGACTCTGGCACCAAACCCCAGCTTCAAGACTCAGGGACATGGCATGCTTACATCTCCCCTCCTTCAGTCTCATTTTTAATTGGAATTATTTTATGTTCAGGAAGGTTGTTATTCACTAAGGGTAGGCTTCACCTCTTGGGAATTAAGCAAAACTTCAGGAATTTAACCTGGTCATATTGACACTTACTCTGGACAACATAGAGGCACTCCTGGAGGGAAAAGTCTTTAAAAAAACATTTAAGACATTTTCTGGCTCATCCTTTGCAAGTTGCATCATCTCCTAGCAGGAGCTCAGGCACTAGCTTTTACAGTAGAGCAGTTTGTTCTTGCCTAACTTTAAACACAGAAGAGGTGTTTTAATTTAAGAAGATATTTGTCCAGAGCAAGTGTAGCAGAGACTAATCTCTCCATTCTCCAGAGCTGACAGCACAGTCCTTCCAACAAACATGAGAGATGTGGGAACTATTTAAAGAAATCCTTAGCCAGCTGCATGCAGCACACTGCATGAAACAATATTCCTACAATCCTGTTATATATCATTAAATACACAGGGTGGAACATCCTTTGCTTGACATTATTGTTTAATGGCACAAGGTAATAGCCATCAAGTTACTATATGAAATCCCAAAATATTCAAAACAGAGGGGAGGGACAAGGGGGTAAACCTACAAACTGTGACCTGTTAATGGGGTGTTGGCTTCTTTTCAGGTTCCAATAATCCACGGGCACAGTGGGCTCACTTTTAACCCCTTTAAGCTGGCACAGGTCAGAGAGCCCATGCCCTCATTCTCAGGTCACCAGGCTGCAGGAGCCAAACACTTTTCAGTTTCTGGGCAAGCAGCAGGTTTTGAATCTGTACATGGCATACTCAAGACTGCTCAATGCATAATAAAGTACCTTCTTTTTGCAACCTCATCTCTCCTTTAGGTAAAGCATGGACAATTTTAAGGAGCAATTGTAAGATTTTTTTTCTCTCACTGCTGAGCTAGCACAGCCAATATATCATCACTCCCATTTTCCTCCTTCCCATCACTGCTTGTCAGTCACAATTAGAATTGCTGCTCAGCTCCTGGATTGCTGCTTATGAACAAAGGCAACTTTGAAAAACAACAAAAAAATCAACTTCAAACCATCTGATCTCTCCTTTCATCCCTAGCCAACAGCAAACAACACTAAAACACAACAAAAACCAGATGTTCATGCATTCAACAGAAATGATCAGAAACATGTCACTGTCTTAATCCAAGTATTAAAAATGCAACAATCAAAATGAGGTATTAACAAGGGACTAAAGGACTTAGAGAGTACCCAGTGGTGTTCCTATCGTTACCAAGAAATTACTTTTACGGCTATTGTGCTTTTTGAAAGTTTTGTAACAGATCATTAATTTGACACAGAGCAGAAACTTTCACCCAAACACAGTCCCAGTTTTTGAGTGGTACTAATATAGCTATACAACTTGTCAAACTTTTATCAAAATGTATCAAAACAAATTCTTTACTATATCCTGGAAGATGAAAAACACCCTGCAGATAGAATGCTGGATATAATTCAGTCAGTCAAGATATTCATGTTCATCAGAAATCAAAGGCAGTAAATAGTTGCAGTGCATGTGGCAGTGCCCACAGCAGCAGAGCATTCAGAGGACTGGTGGACAGGCCCCCAGAACACAGAGATCTGATTCTCACTCATGTTACGGCGAGTTCTCATGTTCCTAGTGGGTCCTAGTTTACATGTTTTAAGTTTATTGGTTTAGGAGTTCTCCACCCAGTTTTATGTATAAGTTCATGTTTATGCATTTCCCCTAGTTGCTTATGTATTAGTTCTGGAAAGTTCTCCCTTCTTTGACACCCCATTGGTCTATTCATGTAATTCCCTCCCCTAAGTTATCCCTATTGGTTATTCCCCTGTTATCTCCTCCTCCCCAGTCGATCCCCATTGGTTGTTTCCCTTTGTTTCACCCCCATATAAAACAGCGTGCTCTCCCCTTTTTCCTGGTCTTTGTCCCTGGACCCTCCAGCAGCGATAAAGCTGTTGGAACCTACACAGAGACCCCTCTCTCATCCTTTGCCTCTGCCGATGCTTCTGCACCACCTTTGTTTGGGGCTCACTCTCCCAAATGAGCCAGCTCTTCCTGCAAGCTGCAGCTGACAGCTTTCCCTGCAGGCTGCAGCTGACCCCTGCCTGCAGTAGCAGAAGCCAAGGACGTCTGCAGCTGGACACTGTGCTGCCTCAGGCAGCCCCAGCAGTGTCAGTAAATGAGGTTCAGCTTTGCACAGGATGTGTAGAACAACATTGCTTGTCTAATGGGAATTGCGTAGCTATCGTTCCACCTAGAAGCATGCACAATTTGACCACGACATGACAACTTGCTTTTCATCACTTCCCATGAGTGTTCTGGCTGATGAGACTCTACAGGATTTGCAGCCGAGACTGATGGTAATACCTGGCCATGTATTAAGGTTGGCATTGGAGAGACACATAGTTTAAGGTCCAAATCTGTACTAGAGGTGCTAGAGCATAACTTCTTAAGCCAAAATGGGACAAAGCTCTACTGATGGTGCTCAAACTGCCCCTTTACTTCCACAGCAAGGGCATTAATTTCAGTAGTTGGTTCTGGTGGATGTTGGATACAGGGTTGCAATCCAAGATTCAGTGGGTAAGGTTGTTGTTCTCCTTTCCCTTCATCCTCACCAAAACACCAGTTCATACAGGTCTTAGACATGATCTCCCAGATCAGAGAAAAATTCAGGAAAGAAACTGTCAGCAAAAAATTTTCCTCCTATCCAAACAAACTGGTACTAACGCCTAAGGGATATAAAACCCATGACCACACATTAGTGATAACCAGCACATCTACAAATTTAAGATTGTTAATATTTAATATCGCTATTCAAAATAAGGGGAGCACCCAAACAATGCCAAGGGAAAAGGGAAAGAAAACCGATCCACAAGTTCCTTGAGAGCAAATGGTGTCACAGGGACTAAAATTTAGGGAAGATTTCTGTGTTGATGGGCAAACAACATCAGAGGTCAGAGATACTCTGTATGCATGTCATTACCTGCAACACCATTTCATTGCAACTGACATGTCTACACAAGGACTTCCAGCTGCCAATGTTTACTGAGCTGAAAAAGGTCAAAAAAATAGAACTGACCTTTTCAGGTGGGCCTGCTGGGTAAATGTGAGGCATTGCTAGGCTTGAAAATGGATTAAAGGGGGCAGAGGGGGAGGAAAACTCTTACAAGAGCCTCCGTGGGTAAAAGCCAGCAGTGCCCCCACCCCATCTAGTGAGCTCTCAGCAGTCATTTGGGCTTCGCTTTGTTTTCAGAGTAGGAGCTTTTGGCCAAGTGTCACATGTGACAGCAGGAGTGGGTCTATACAAAGACTGGAAAGCTCTCCTTCTCAGTCACCTAGGAAGGCTGACCCAAAATGAGCCTGCAGGTGCATCCTGTACCTTACTGCTGTCACCACTTGACAGACACAGAAACAGTGGCATTAATTTTCCATCAAATCTTAATTCCCCATGGCCCTTCCTTTAGGGAGAAGGGAGCACTTTGTCTCTCAAGGCCAGGGACAGAAGCTGCCTTAGCTTTGCATAGTCAGGAGTTTATCAGTGAGCTCCTCTAAACCCCAGCTCTTCAGCAGTAAAAATTACCCAGGCACTCGCTCTCAGCACACAGCACTGTGTTATCTCTTCTGTCAGTGCTACCAAGACCTCTTTAAGAAGTGTCAATAGAACAGAATTGCAGAAAGTTGTATTTACCAGACACACTGAACATGCCTGATCCAACATCAACGTGCTGCTGCTTCTCTGCCTTTCCACAGGAAACACTGAGCAACTCCAAAAAGATAGAATTACATTAAGGCAAGCTTAGTGCAACCCTCAGTATTTTCAAAAAAATCTCAGACCAAGAGCTGACATCCAGGTTTTCAAGAAATGAGCATTCACAACATTAAAAACTGCATGCAGGAGGAGAACAACTGTTGGCTGATGTCCTCCTTTGGAGCTCCTGACAATAGCTAGATACTAGGGGAAAAGCACTGCACCAGGAATGCCTGGCCTTTGGGTGCATTTCCTCTGTGCTTTTCCTCTGTGCTTTCAGAATCTTGTCTCACTGCTTCCCGACTGTGGAGGACATGCACAGGGTAGAAGTAAGGTCCTTACACAAACCCAGGAGCAGCCATAGCTCCTGTAAAGTGGCAGGTTCAAACACAAACCCTGCTCTTTTGAAACCATAGCAAAATTTTTAGGAGTACAGCTACTCAACTTGTTGTGGTCATATTAGCACGAAGGTGCTATTGTGAAGTCACAAATAAAAATGGACAGCAGCCAACAATATGAAAGCTTCATAATTACTTTCTTTTAATATAGCAAAACACTGACTCAAAAAGCATATTCATCATAACTGTATCATTCTTTCATATCATGTTAAAATTCAACATTTTTGTGACTTAAAAACCTGCTGAAGCAAGTGACTATCACCAAGTCAAATGGACATGAAAATAAACAAGCAGAAAAAGAAATACAGACTGACCAGTAACACATTTAGAACAGTCCTGCCATTTGAAGAGAGCATGTCATTTCACATGCCAGAGCAGTATTTCCCTTTGTATGGTTTTTTATTTTACTTTTTCCCTAGAACATTCAAGTGCATCTTTAATGTATTATTCAAACAGAAGGAATGATTAATTAATCAAAACTCCGTTGTATAGGGAGAAGAAAACTGGGCTCTTGTGCAACACCCGGCCAGATGCTCCAACTTAAAGGGAATCATAAGGGAGGATGTGTCAGCAGTAGTGCTTAATTATGCAGTAAAAAAAGATGGAATTTCAGAGACAGCTTTTAGGGGTTTAGCAGAATCTCTGTTCACTGCTTCTCTTCACCATATATAAACCATGTGCCCCTTTCCATATCCTGTCTACCAGCGACACTGCAGCAAAGAATGCTTGATCCAGTATCATGGAAACCGGCTTGGATGGAACCATGAGCAGCTGGATTCAAAACTGAGCAATAAATTGTCCCTAAAATAAACTGCTTTAAATGACAAGTGTCCCTTGTGTGTATCTCAGTACTTTTTAGGTAAGGAAGACAGACCATGTAACAAACCAGGAATCCGCTCTGGAGTTAAGAAGGTTCTTCTCTGCTTTTGGCTTTGTTGAGCTACATAAGCCTGCTCAATTCTTGGTGTTTCCTTTCCCACACTGCATCTTTTTAAAGCTGATAATTCAGCCCTCAAAAAAAAATTACAAAAAAAAAAGGAATTTAAAATTGTTTCAAATACTTAAAACCATCCTAATACGTTATCCTAATCCCATCTAGGATAGGTTTGAGCAGGGCTTTTTCAAAAAGGGAACAAATTTCTTTCCAGGCTTGTCATGGGCAGGAGAGGAATCAAAACCTGCAATACCTACAAAGAAAATGCAAACTGGGTATTAAGAGAAAATTTCCTTACAGCAATAGCAATGACGTATGAGAACAGGTTACTCAAATTTTCTGTGGAGCTTCTATTCTCAGTATCCCAGACATTCTGAAGAATAGGCTGGATACACTTCTGTCCAAACTACTTTTAGGCTGAGTTGCTCTTGCCACAGGGCAGAAATGAGCTATGTGAGCTCTCATGATATCTTCCAGCTCTACTTTTCTAGAATTCCACATTTTATAAGATCAGAAATTTAAGTTTTAAATTAGCATATCTTTTTCAAAGGATTGAGCTCTTCGCTGTTTCCATTCATGAAAATATTTGTATTTGTCTTAATTCAACTATACATAAGAAATAGGTTCTTCAATTTTTTCTTTTAATGTTTTGCACAACATAACATTTTCACCTCTGGCTAATACTCCAAATCAGAAGCTACAGGAAAACATCAGCCCAAATAACTGATTTTTTTTCCCTGTCATTTAAAACACAAGGTAAGGTTTTAAGGGATTAAAAATAATGTAACAAAAATAGGGAATGAAATAACTGTATACTACTCATCAGTCCTAGAGCTGAAAGACCACTAATTTGGCTCCAACCAGTGTTATTTATCTTGAGAATCAGTACCTGAAGCCCTTAAGTTAGAAAAAAAAAAAGTCTAAACATCTGGTTCAAGTACATGCAAAATCTGAGGATAGAAAATTTATCATTTTGAAGATTCATATTTACTTACAATTCTTTATTGTCCCCTCAACTCCATATTTCTTTCCCTTACCTACTGCATCCTTCTCAAGGTTGCACCTTTCCACTTTCACAATCACATGCATTATCAAACTGCAGTATCATGACATGGTAATGATGAACACAGCAAGGGCAGTAGACTCAAGGAAGAGTTAGCCATGAGGAACAGACCACCACAGCAGTGCTGCCTCAGCCATACTGTTAAACTTTCTAATTTAACTACCTAAATGGGCAATATGGTTTTTGCTTTTCCGAAGAAAACATACACCTGTATGCAGAACCAGGACATAACCACCAAAAAAATATAAAATAAACACTCAAAAATATGCAATATGAGCAAAGGCAACTGCTTCCTGGATGCTTTTTCTAGGTGAGAAGTAACTGGCAGATGCAGCTGTCCATCGTGAATTTAAAGAGATCACTCTGCTTAGGTCCTTTAGAACAACAGCCAGTAAAATCAGTCTGTAAAAAAGTGAAGCCAATTACTCATTGTTTGTTCTTTTTCTGAAAGGTGACAATTGCTAAGGGCAAAGTACAGTGATACACAAGTATCTGAACTGACTGTGCCTGAATCAGCCTGTATGTCCAAATGGCCTCAGGTGAAACCAAGGTGACTGAGGAGGCCCCTATGTTGCAGTGGGGATCCTCCCCAACACCCCTAGAAGCTGGGCAGCCCTTCTGCATGACTACTCTTGAGCTAATTAGCCCTTTCAAGAAACAGGAAAAATTAGTGTAATTTGAGTACCTTGCTACAAAAGGCACACTACCTCCAGGCACCTCTGCCTCGTGCAGCAGTAGGCAGACCTTGAGAGCTGGACAGCTGTGCTTCTGCCAGAGTCCTGCCTGTAACACATTGATGCTGGCAAATTGCTAAATCCTCCTCAAAAATTTAATTTCCATGCTTATTGCTACTCCTTCTCCATTTTCTCTCTGTTGTTGCAGGTTAATTTTTTAAAGACCTAAGCCATTAGGGCTTTGGCTAGTTTAATTTTTAACACTTACGCTGACGTGGGTGATGCAAAATGGGTTGTTAATGGGTGTATGATGATGCAAAATGGGTTGTTACATCATCTTTCTTTTGATCAAAGGAGGTTAATTTTACTTAATACTAGTTATGACAAAAGGTAACCTATAGGTTTCCCTATAACCTGATCTTTTTCATGGCACTGAATCAGGAATGACTGGTTGGCAAGTGCCAGCAAGACTGGTCCTTTGGTTGGTTGTGAACACTAACATGTCTTAATCCAGCTAGGTTAAACTGTTTCAGTTTTTCCGAAGTCGAGCATCTCCCTTAAACATCTCCCTTAACTCCCCTAGAGATACAAGATCCATCAAGTATGTGTACGATTGTGTCCTTTCTTCCAAGCATCCTCTCTGCTGCCCAAAACATTGTCCACCATTAGCATCAGAGTCCAGACAGCCCCCAGACTAATAAGAACAGTCCCAAGAAGCAGCTTGAGCTGATTTTCTTTCCCCTAGCCAGTATGTCCAGCTCTTTTTACATTTGTTCTAGCATCTCTGTGAGGTGTATGACCAGGAGGTATCTGTCTGACTCCACTTTGTGCGCAGTTCAGGAAGGAACCGAAAAAAACCTCACCAACATGCTTCCCCCTTTTCAAGAAAGCAGAGCAGTTAAAAAGAGTCAGCAAATAGTCATTACAAACCCAAGCCTTGCTTTCCACATTTGCACATCAAATGTGGTGATGAAGATGGTCAGAGTAACAAGAAGACAGAGTGGCAATGCTACAGATTCCCTAAGAAATTTCAGTCCATGTTTGGCATCCTTTAAGGGAAATGAAAACAATTAACTCGTGTTTTTTTCTTCACTGGCAACGGAACAAAGCTATTTAATTTTAGAACAAGAATCATCTCCTGTCTTTCATCTAAGGGCAGGCAAAGGAAGGTTGAAAGGTCACAAATCTAATGTCCACAGGCAAAACCATGGCTGTGTCACTGCTCATCACCAAAGAGTGGGGACACGTGACAGGTCTGGAGCTGTCAGATATATCCCCAGCCTGATGGTGTCCTCAGGCTTGCTCCATTGGCCAGTGTGGTCCTAAAACTGCCAGAACAGACAGCAAGGGGGTAGCTTTGCTCTAGTGCACCCTTGACTCCCTGTGCACACATCAATCAGTGAGGAATGACTTTGCACTTGAATTCAGATTTTTGTTGGCGCTCCTGCTTTGAACACAAACCCATGTGACTGTCTCCAATATGGACACTGCAGGGTTCCATCTCTGCAAATCCAGATGCAAGGGTCACAGCTGTACAGTCACGCTGCCAGGCCACTGATTGATTCTCTTAATTCAAGTGCCTGATCCCTTCTATTACAGCTCCTCTTCCCCTTGATGGCTCACATCCCAGCCACCAGATTATCCTTCATTCTGAGGATCCAGGGTGTCCTTTGCCAGCTGCATCCAATCTTGCACCTATTCTTCATCTCCATTTCCACTACCAAAGTACTTCAAGATAGTTCTTCATGCAGATCAAGGCTGAGTGTTTAAAAGTGTATCACTTGTGAGCTCTTCCGCTGGGCCCTTCCTTCCAAGAAGCCCATCTGACTTCAGTATCTGATTGCTGAATAGAGGAGGGTACCCAGTTCCCTGGATCTGCTCCTGTTAATACAGCCCAGGATACTGTGAGCCATCCTCACTGCCATGCACTTGGCTTGGTTTACCTCCAGCCCACCAAGGCACTTCCTCTGCAGACCTGCTCCCCACTCAGGCTGTTCCCTGGGGTTTATTTCACCCCAGGCCCAGAACTGCTTAGGTCCCTCTGAATGGCAGCCCTGCCCTTGAGCTATTTACTGACTAGGACCCCAACTCTGGTGTCATTTGGGAAATGTTATCTCCAACATTTCTTTTGTCACAGCCTACTTCTGTTTTCCCCTACACACAGCTACTGAAAACTCCACCCTAATCATGGTTTCCTGTACTGTCTGACCATATAAAAGAAGCCATTCACTGTTAAAATATTATGTGTCACTCACATCCTCCAGGATCATGAGTGAAAAAAACTACAAAACTCACTAACACTTCTGCCTTCATGAGGCAGAAAACCAGCATTTTATACACTGTCTTTAAGAGTCCCTTTCTCTCCATTCACCATCCAACCTGAGCTGACAAAGAAAATTGGATGTAGCCTCACTGAAGATTTTTTTGAGCATTCCCCTCAGTTTGTGGTGGGTAAAAGCGCAGCCAGGCCTTGCCACATTGGAAAGTGGCTTTGACTGTCAGAAGCTTCTGGGGAGGTTTGTCAAAAACTAGCCTCACTTGTGTTCATTAGCCTTTTGCCCTTATTTTCAGTGCACCTGACTGCTTCACCCTTTCAGCATTTAATTATTCCCTTTTGCAACCAAGCTGAAGGCTAAGATTTGGCCTTGGGCCCCTCCGTCTGCTCCACATGAGCTCATTAAAAAGTTGGTGTTCTGTGAATGTAAGAAACAGACAACAGACAACAAAGATAAAGAGGTGCTAAGAGATAAAACTGAAAATTATAAAAACACTCAGCTTCTGTAATTAACAAGACCAGTGTTCATTTCTAACCCTTCCAGGATAACGCTTTTTTGTTCACCAGTCTTGCAATGGTTAATCGTGGAAACCAATAATGTTCTGCTATTCCACAGCATTTCATGAGCTTCCAAACAGAGTTTAAAATAAAATAAAATCAAAGGTAGGAGCACTTCTGTTAGACTCCCTTACAAAAAAAAGCCTGAGTTTTTCTCCGTTTTCCATCTTTGCCTTCTCTCAAAGGGCAACAGGAAGCACACGGATAGCTCTGAAAGACCAACACTGAGATTTCTCAACAAATGCTTGTCTGTCACAGAGAAACCAACTTCCTGAGCATAAATTATTCATGTTCAAGGATAAAAGTATCAGAGTGGATAACCCAGAAGATTAGGAAATTTCTTGCATGGCACTTTTCTCCTTCTGCAGGGCAGGCTGTTTCTGTTATTTGTAACTAAGATTTGCCAAGAAAGTTAAAGCCAAGACATCTAGAGGTCTTTTTGGATCACTATTTTGCTTCTCTCCCTATTACTGTTCATTATACAAAAAGCTTCTTTGATATTTCCACATCATTTATTCAGACTAGAGAAACAAAATACAATTCAAGGGTTTCAGATTATCAAACACCACAGATTCCAAACTATTATTTCCACCAAATGGGAGATGGGCACCTGAACTCAGAACCTTCTTTTAATGCCAGTAATACAAGCCATGATGGAGTTATCTTGGGTTTGTGTTTTAGGGAACAGGGTGGTTGCTTTTTTGTCATCTGCACTGTTCGCTGAGTAGCTTAGGAAGTTTGTAATGCTCTGTAATTTATGCTATTACCCAAAAATAAAAAGTGTAATTGCTCATGGTTACACATATGGGGAAAAGCAGGAAATAACTGGAGTTGAACTAGGACAATCTTCTCCTGAATTAAAAGATCATTTGAGGGAACAGTAAGTTACAGATTCTCCCTTTCTGTGGCTTACCTCATACATTTTTAGGTAAAACAGTGACTTCTGCTGTCATTTCTATGCTCCTATTTAAGATGCAAATCCACTGAAGTAGCCACAGAGGTGAATAAGTTACCAGCCTCATTTAGGGGTCAAATTCACCCATTTCTGCATTTTCTATAAACCTAGAAATTCAGAACTCTGTTCTAAACCCTGCCTATTACACATTCCCAGCTATCAGCAGCAAGCCTCTGGGCTGTTTTTTCTCAGTGTTTCTCATTTTGTATTTTGATGCATGATTCATACAATATTTGATTTACCCCTTCATTAACTTTCCCCAAGTGGAGAAGGGTGAATGCTGTTAGGTCAAAAGCATGTGAAAAATTTCCTTCTTTTCGGTTGATCTATTCACTGAATCAATATTCTTCCTACTCAACCAGTTCTACTCTCAGGGGAAGTCAGATGCTCATGGCCCTGACCTTAAATATTGGCCCTTAGTACATCACTTAAAATGATAGACAGTAATTACCAAATTGGTGGACAGAACTGTCAGTTGAGAAAAAAAACAGGAAGAGACAAAGATGATTGGAAAGAAAACATAAATACACTGAGATCAGGCTAACAGGATCTCACAAAAAGAGTGATATATTGTAGCTTGCCTCTGATAACAAATACATTGAATCTAATATTTTTATGAAAACCTATGTATCTTTCAGGCTGTAAATTCTGATTATAAAGAACTTTGATTCAATTCTTTGTATGTCAGACAATTTATCCCTTCCCCCTTCAACTCTTCTGGTCAAACCCTTGGAATCTCAAGAGCTCTAGGGTCTATCTTCATGTGACCAAAAAGATACTACTGCTATCTGGTATGAATTCAGACCATATATACCAAGAAGAGAACATCATCTGAACTGTCATTAGCAGCATTGCCTCATTTGAGATGAGCAGAACTGATTTAACCTTTTTAATTAAAAACAAAAAACAACAACAACAAAAACCCCACAGACAAACAAACAAACAAAACCAGGTGCTAGAGTGGTCACCTAAGCTCTTCAGTATCATAGGAGCCACGTTTGCACAGTTCAAGAGTCATAGATTTAGGATTCGTAAGTCTTCAGTGATACCCACCTTATCAAGTCCTGAAAAGAGCTAGGCTTGCATAGGGCAGGTGGTCTTACTTCCTCCAAGTCACATGGCTTCAAGATATTTCCTTCTCTGCTTCCAGTCTTTGATTTTAAAAAATTAAATTATAGCTAAAAATTTTTAAACTTTAAGCATTCTCCCCTAGGATTCCTCTGGCTGTAAATATTTTGTTGGCACAATGCATTTTGCAAAAGAGACACTCTAATCCAGGCTACAAAACAAAAGCTGTGCCTCAGTACTGACAAAAAGTGCAATACTGCTACAGGCATTTTAATATACAGCAATTCTTTTCTGTTCCTACTTGCCTCTGAGACCAACAAAACTAATCAATGAAAATATGAAGCATATTGCAGATATATTTCCTCCTCATCTCCAACAGAGTATGCCATGAAATGCCTCTCACACAATCCAGGTGGTTTCCTATTGGCCTCTCAGCTTACTGCCACCCCAGCAAACAAGGCTTTGGAGCAGTGGTTAAACCAGTAGAGGCTTTAGAGAGGTCTGTTAAAAACATATGAAAAAAAATCCCATTAACAACTTAAGAGAAAAGGAAATTTTCAGTAGGAATTACAAGCATCAACTTTGCCATTTGGATGATACCTTGAAAGAGAACAGCTACAATTTCTCAAAAGAATGCTCCCTTTTCCAAGACCTTTTTGCACATTCAAGAGAATTTCTTAACAAAAGCAATTACTCCAAGGTCAATACAGGTGGACGTGTAGTGCTATTCCTGGTCCAAGAAGAGCATGGAAAACGATCAGTTTTCAATACTCATGTGAAGAGACACATATTTGTGAGCATAATGTAAAGGTGTCTAGTTTTGCCATAACTATGTTTTCCTAGGAGTAGGGAAAAGGAAGTAGTCTTCCACATACCAGTGAAAATCTGAAGGTTCAGAAAATGCTCTGAGTTGAAACAGCACGAAGGTTATGATGGGTTTTTCACTGAACCTTCGGCTCTGACAATACAAGCGACATTGATGGCCTCGATTCACATGCACATTACCACCTTACTCACTTTTTCCTTACCTCCCACAGCCAGATTTGCACAGAACACATTGTAGCAATGAACACAAACATAGAAAGTCCCCAAACTCTTCCTGACCCTTACTACAGAAGGAGAATTTAGCAATGGGGAATTTAATTTGTTCTTCAAAGTACTCAAAGTGAATTGAGGTTGACATGCAGGGAAGAAGATACTGCTTTGCTTAAAACAGTTCCCCTGCCACTACTGAAAGCTCTTCTGTGGTACTTTCCTCTCTGCTTTGGAGCTCAGGAGAAGGAGCAATGCTGGAGATAAGAGCACTCAGCTGGCACATCAAGTATTTCCAGGCAAAACACTTGCCCTGTGCCTTCCCCAAGGTGACCTCCACCCACAATTTCAGCTGACTAGTTTTTCAGACAGTCTGCAGTGCATTCACCAAGTAGCCATGTGTCCTTCACCTGAAAATTGTTCCCATGTGATTTATACAAAATAATCAGCCCAAGTTCTTTTGACTGGACAGGTGTGTCCTGTGGTACGTCTCCCAAGCCTTGGCTACAGAAGCACAACTCCACAGTCTCCTCTACACGTCATATTTCATTATAATTCTGCTTATAAATCAATATAACTAAAAGCAAGAAACTCCCCATGGATGTCATTATAACTCAGCATAACGAAATATTTTATTTGTATCACTGATTCAACACTACGCTAGTCTAGAACAGATGTCTTCTTATTACTCTATTTTGAAATAAAAGAACCTTAATTTGAAATATTTACCAGTCCAGGATGGTGTTTTTACCCAATGCCAGTTTTAATTTACCATGTAAGTCCTAATTAGCAGATACAGTATTTTTATTTCAGGCAGCAACTGCTGGCTTTATTTAAATAAAAAAAATACTTAGAGAGAAAATGTCATTGGTAAGTTCATTTTTACAAGTATACATTTACATGCTTCAGATACCAATTATGAAGTACTAAGAGCATAATCAGCAGGGTTATCATTGCAAGTTTGTGACTTCTAAGTCTTTGACACTTGTGGCAAGGTTCAGGACAGCTGTAGTTTACCAGCTGAGAGAATTTTTTTTATTCAATATCAAGCAAATCTATCAGAGGTCAGCTCAAGCATAGATTTGCTTTTAAAAAATTATCTGAACTGCTTAGTCATAACAAGTACCAGGGCTGCTTTAAATATCTTAATATTTACCTTTATGTTGCAGTATTACAAGATGATGGAAAAGTACCATCCTTAGCCTGAAGATGTATAGCCTGCTTCTGGACTGCTGTCAACCTCAATAATGAGAGTCAGAACAGAAATCCTCAGTAAAGTGGTAGATCTTCGATGACCCCTCTCCTCTAGCTCTGCACGTAAGTGGGTGATTTAAGTTGGACTGACATACAGGAAGATCTCCTAAGATCTAGATAAGATGGTGATTGAATGGCTCTTTCTCTTCCTGATCAAAGAGGGAAGTCAAACTCTGTCTTTTAAGCAGCTGATTTTCCTCAGCTATCCACCACATGAATAGAAGCCTTTGAAACAGTTGGTCCAAAAGGAAGTACATCTCACCTGTCAAGAGAGATGTGGCAAGAATAGGTCTGCTGACTGCACTGGCTTTTAAGTGCTCATGAGCTCTTTGTTCAAGTATGAAAACATTATCATCGGCTTCCAGATCAAACTGCTGCACAGAAAAATACTATCTGCATGAGGGAAATTGTACCTGCAGATTTTAAGAAAGAAGCCTTCCCGACCCTTTAAATTCAGGAACAAGGTGGGAAAAAAGAGCATGTAAAAACTCAGGGTTAACGGAGTCACTGGTAACGGTCACCAAGGACTCTGTCAGCAGTTCAGTGAAGATCTGTGTGGATACAGTCTCCAAGAAGTCTTGGGTCATTTGGAGCACAGATATCACTGTTCATTTTACACAGAAGATGCTACTTGTTACTCAAGATGGAATTTGAGAACATTCTAGTTTTCTAACACTCATTATGCAGACCGAGCTCTCAGACCCCAGTTATTCTCAGCGTAGGAAGATGTGCAGCTCCAGATGGAGGATCTCACACATCTGCCAGCACAGGGTCGGGAACAGGCTCCACGTCCAACCTGCAGCTAGCCAAACCTTACATGCCACAGTTAAATACAGACTGGTATTAAATACTAAATGAACTATTTCTACACCAAAAAATCAGCCCTCTTGCACTGCAGAGCCATTGCTGGGTATGTAACCTAATAGTTACGCTTGACAGGTTTCCATATTGTAGAAATACAATTTCAGCCAGCATCACCTGCGGAGCATGAAACTCAAAACCAGACACACAGCAGAGGAAGAAAGCAGCTTAAATATACAGCTTGGTCTAGTACAGAACCTGAAGATCAATAAAACTTTTTTAGCCCACAAAAGAGCAAGATGCCAGCACAATGCAAGAAAACAAACTCTTCTAGATTTGATCTCACCTTGCCTTTCTCATAGCTGTGGACAAGTCAGCAAATATCAACACTGCAGCAAATGCAGTGCCAATGAAATGTCAACATACAGGAGCTAAGTTAAAGAAGAATTTCCAATTACCACTGAATTTAGCACAAAACTTCTTTTACAATGTTAACTTTTACTTCAGCACCTAACTGCACAGTGATATTAAGGTCTCAACTAGAAAGTTGTGTACCAGAACTTACAAAGCTCCTCAAAACCCAAGACCTTTGTCTGAATATTTCGTTCAGCAGCACTGAGTTCAGCAGCAGCTAACAAAGTGAGCTTAAGTTTAAAAACTAGACAAAATTTATTATCAAGTGATAAAATTACTTTTTGTCCCACTTTTCTCCCATCACTCCTGTCTCTGCCAAGACTGAATTCCTTAGAAACTTTTTTTATTAAATGTATCTACTCTAAAATAATTTTCCCCAAGAATAATTATAAAAGAAAGAATTTCCATTTATATTTAATTAAACTGAAAAAAATCTTTACTGTAACCAAAGGTAATTTAGACCTTCCACCAAGAACTTAGTACGTAATGCCAATGATAAATTTCAGGAAGTTGCCTGGGTTGGGTCCATCTTTTTAACAAATAGAAGTTGAGGAACTTTCTATTGTATTTCAAAACAGAGTTTCAATGGAGATGCAGGCTCAGCAATGTTTCATTCACGCTCTTAAACTAATGAAGGCCTGATCTACAGCTCATCAGGAAACAAGAATTGTTCCAGCAATGTCTGTGAGCCTTGTATCAGGCTCTTTGAGAAAGCAATGATCTCTTCTTGTGCCATATTTTCAGACTAGCAAGAGGAAAAACCATCTTGCCATCAGCATCAACAGTAAAGTTCGTGTTCTTCAGTGAGTACTGGATTTCAAAGGGTGTTTGTTCCTCAGTCCGACTTCAGATACCTTGTGGAAAAACAACTGCTGGTAACACATGATGTAAGTATTGTGGCAAAAGAAATAACTGACTTTAAAAATGCTGGTCTCTCCACAAGGTGGAGTAGCCAAGTGCCACAGTGAGGTGAGTTCCATGTAACAGTGGTGGACAGAAGGAGGGAAAATTATGTACAATTCAGCATGGACACAGTCTAGCTCACAAGCCCATCCAAGGTGGGGGGATGGCAGAAAAAAAGGACATTAAGGCACAAGAACAAGTATCACAAGATATTTTTGGTGGTCTTTTAAATTGAAAAATTTTTAACAACAATTTGAATGTTGAGGGCATTTATCCATAGTTATGTTTTGGGGCTTTCCCTCTCTTTTGTTTTTTGGTTTTTTTTTTTTTTTTTATTAAGCACTACATTTTTCTTTGTAAAGTTAGCGCTTTTCACACATACTAGAAGAACAAAACATAGTTATAAATGGCTTTGTCAAACATCCATTCAGGGTCCCTCCATCACTGCACTTAGTTCCCTACAGTTCCAGTATTGAGCAGACCTGAGCAGCACTCCTGAAATAGGCACAAATATCTTTCTTGCACATTTCCACACATAATCAGCCCTTCTCCAGTATGAGAGTCCAACATGTGATGCATTCTCTGGGTTTACTGTTGTCAGCTCACTTATTTGCAGTTGTAGCGTTATTCAGCACCTCACGCTGAGCTGCCTTTTCTTACTGTGAACTGCTCCTGGATTTGTCTTGCACTGCTATTTGGTTTGCCTTTAAAAAAGAAGAAATGTTTCCAAGGGTCATTCTGTTTTCAAGGAGACAGGCCGCTTCTATCTTTGAAGAATAAATGTGTGAAGACACTCAGAAGCATAAATGTTATTTTCTTTTTAAATGGCAAAATAGCCTTTTTTTTTTTTTAGCTTTGTTTTGCCAAAGTTCAGGAAGAGCATTCAGTGCTGCAGTGGTGAATGCACACAGCTGTCTGGACTGTGTGCAGAACGAGAGAGCCAGAGAGGAAGGGACTGTTCCCAACTCTCCTGGGAAGCTGGGTGTTATCACTCACCCCACACTGCACTACTTTTCTTGATCTCAGCTGGATATAACCCCTCTGGGACACATTGCCTGGTCTGTGGATTTTCATCACCTAAAGGAATTGTTCCAGTTGTCTACTCTGGCTCCCCCCAAGGAGTTCAAAGCCAACCCTTGAAGTATAGCACAAACTATCTTTTATTAATCCATGGAAATTTCATGGTTTGGATCCCTCATTTTCTTTGAGGTTTCATCCACTTTCCTCATTCTTCCAGACCTCTGCTTCCAGACCTCTGCCCAAACATCCTCTTCCCTCTGCTGAATGCCCCCCCTGGATGTGTCCCCTTGGTAACCCCTTCATCTCCTGCACACACCTGGGCCACACATCCCTTCAGCTCCAAACTTTATTGGGGTGGTTCTTTGTGGGCAGGAGTGGTGATATGTACAACCCAAAAACCCATGGCAAGGCACAGCCAGGCCTCAAATCTCTGGAAATTGTCAATAGAGCAGGAATTGTCTGTACAGTGGGAACACAGCCATGGCTTCCTCTTAAAGGACTGCAGCAGCTCCCCTGCAGCCACCTAGGTTCCATTTTTGACAGAAGTGCAGCTATTGCAGCGAGGACCCACATGTCCCTTGTCACATTCAGTAAGTGGTACTTACAGGCCAATTTTCTAAGCAGCTGTTTTGTTGGTAACATTTTGTGAAGTAGGCTGCACTTTCCAGGTGAAAAAAACCAACCATGCACAAAAGCTGCTGTAACACCACATTACATGCTTTGGATATGGGACTTGCAAGGCAGCTGAAATGGTAACCTTTGCTCCCAGCTACTCCATTGATTCAAGCTGTTAATGCTGCACGTGTGTGAACAGAATCCAAAACTAAGGCCAAACCCGCCAGAGCTGAGCCAGATCCCCATCAATAGAGGGGGAATTTGTAGCAGCTTAGAATGTACCATCTGAAGGTTTAGTTTGAGCAAGCAAGGTTTTGATTTGGAAGAACTGGAACTGAAAATGATATGGGCAGATTTTTAAACCAAACCCCCAAATCCTAGTTCTTTAAGCTAGGGATGGTCAGCAGTTGTATTAACCTTGCATGGCTACCCAGAGAGAGGCACAGATGATGTAGGGTTGCCTACTCAGTGATGTTTCTCACAGCCACCTCCCAGCAGAGCTCTCCACAGTGTGACATCTCTGGCTCCTGCCCTGATGGTCCAACACAATGCTTGCTTAAACTGCTTTTCCTTCTGCCCTCCTTGCAGGGACCATCTTTATGGGTGAACATCTGATGGGCACACTGATGGGCAATCTGGCACTCTCCAATCCAGCTGCTCAGCCTGCAGAGCCAAGGAGAGGCTCAGTTCTAACACTGCAAAGGGATTTAATAATCAGTTGCAAAATACTCCTACCAAATAAAATCCTGCCCCTTAAATGGTTTGAAACGTTTTTCATGTGTAGCTTCAATCTAGGAAACTAATGAAAACAACACAAACAAAAGGAGATTCAGCTTCTGAGCAGCAGTACAAATATATGCAGACAACTCAAATAATTCTTGCTGCTTTAATTCCCTGGAGATGTAACTGCATATATTACACAAAGCTTATGTATTAAAAACCAGTGTTTCCAAGCAATGAAATTGCTGCCATAAACATCCCTGGATCCACTTTTAGAACTACTCTAAATAGCCCATCTCTGTCTTGGTTTGCTGTCAGGTTTCCACTGATTTTGTGAGCATTTTAACACTGCCTCACCTCTCCATTTACTTTGGGATTTTACCCTGCATCACTCAGGATTCCTGAGGCTCACCAGCCAGGGCCATGTTCCCAGCACATCTTGATCATCCTGCCCACATTAGCTCCCAGTTCACTTCCCATCCTTCACGGCTTTACTTGCAACCAGGTGTACCTTCCACGTATAATCCCTTGTCCAGCACCTCCCACACTGGGCCCTGGTATTAAATCCTGGCTACTTCTTCAATGTAAGTACCAATGCCTGTCTGTGCTGTGCTTCTGGCATTTCTAAGTGTTCATTAGCACAGTACCCAGATATTAAGCAGTGTACTTTCAGCTTCATTAAATATAACAAAGCAAAATCCTTTCATAAGATACTTTTTGTGATTGACTGCTCTTCAAATATTTGAAGAAAATTATTAACTGGGAATTTTGTGTCAGAATCATTTGCAGGTAGAAAGATTCTTAGAATGAATTTTCTATAGATTATTTTGAGATCCTCTTTCTTCTCTCCCTTCTGCATCTAAAAGGGATTTTGTACCACTGGAGAGAGGAGGGGGAAAAAAATCAAACCAGTACCTGTCTACTGAATTGACAAGTGACACCTAAGAAGACTGATGGAAGTAGAGTGCCCCAATTTCTGCTTCTCAGCTATACAACCTCCTTTACTTTTAAGTGTACTCGTGGATCTCTGTGGAGACAGCCCTGACTGCCTCCATTTCTGGCAACTGGGTTGGAAAGCTCTTGCCAGCCTCATATCTCTATCTGTAAACAGACTGGGGATGGGGCATGAAGCATCTATGTAAGCAGCAAGAAAGCTGTACTTCATTTCAGTTCTCCCCACGTTTTTTAAACCCTTTGGAAACAAACAAAAAACCAAACCTTTTCACGTACTCTTAATTATTTTAATATTAATGAAAGCAATGCCAGCCAGCTCTAATGACAACTAATCCCAGACAGTTCCTGTATTTGCTTTGTTTAGAATATTGTCAATACTGTATCCACAAACAAACCAGTTGCCAGGGATTGTGATCAGTAACCACATTCTACATTAGCTTATAGGGAGCTCTCAGAGTCAGAGACCATGAGCAGCTATAACATCAGAATACTGAAGTGTTATTGTGCTATTTTCTATAATCTCCCACATGAGAAAACTTCATCTTCTCAGTAAAATGCTCTCCTGTTCTACACTTTTGACCAATGTGATTTCATAAATTAAAGTATTGACACTACATATTCATAAGACAGTGTACTTAAGCAGGAAAAAGCTGAGCAGGTACAAGCTACCCGTCAGCAACTCACCCAGTAGGAGCATTATTATTAACCACATTATTCTTTCAAGGAATGAATCCCTCAGCCCTGAGAAGAATTTAAGCCAGACTTAAACAGCCTCATTCAATCAATGGGATCCCACAAATATTTACCTCTTTTCCTGACTCAACGTTTACTCTACGTATCCCAAAAGAATTTTAAAACTCCTTTTGCCCAGACCCGTAAACCCTTCTTTATCCAAGTAGTCCTTCTTGCATCCCTATTCTCCAAAGTTCCAATTACTTGTTGAGTGAAGATCAGCAGAATTTAACTGGCTCAGTGAGAGAATCAGTTTGTCAACTGATGCACAGCAGCAGTTTAACAGTGAGGATCAACAATACAACATGCTGGCTTCAAAAAAAAAAGTAAAGAAAAAAAGAAGAAGAAAGGATAAAAAGCTTGCCATATAAATTCAGCTGGAAACAGGAAAACAAATAAATATTGGAAACATGTTGGGTCAAAGATGCTGATTTTGAGCGATCTCACACAAATTAAACAAAGGAGAAAAGGCAAGACTATACTGCCAGTAAACAGCTACTTTAGCTTTCAATTAACCGCTATTCACTGCTCATTTTCTCTGCAGCTGCAGGCCCAAACGCCTGACTTCATCTGCAATGCAATTCCTGCACCCACGGATTCCTCCACCATGGAGGATGTGTTTCTCTGTGAGTGATGTTTCTCTGCATTTACACCCTACAGCCAGTTTATTCCCAACCTCAGCTGAGCAGCACCCAAGGAAACAGAAAGGTAGCTCAGAGGAGAGCGTTTCTCCCTGTACTTCACCCAGAGTAACAGGGAGAAAGTGTCAACTCCTGAGCTGACTTGATCAGTCTAACCACAGCAGTACTGCCTAGGGGGTGCAGGTGTAGTAATGCATATATTCGCATCCATTCACATTCTAACCGAGGTCACCAGCTGTGTTCCCCATTCCCTGAACCCCCAAAGCAACCCCCTCTCTTCTTTGTAGTGAGTAATTCTCCATCTGCTTCCCAGACTCACAATGTATTCACCAGTCTAATTTAAAGTGGGGTGCCAAGGGGTACCTGCATTTATCTCTGGTCTGTTTGTGGGAGCCACAGAAGGCAGGGTGCACAAAAACTGGAACAGCTGAAAAAACCTAAAAAACTCTTCCCAACTGGACAGCCTGTCAGCAGGAATGAATTACAGCAAGGAGAGCTGCCTCAGAGCTATCAATATAGGAGATTTGGTATCACCTAGCTGGTTTTGACAGGCTCTCCTTCGCTTTAAGCACTGAGGAAAATCCATAAACTACACTTTCCTTACAGGAATGTGTCCAGATGCAAAAGAAACAATTAAAAAGAAGAAAGGGATGCAGACATCCTTCGGACAGCATCAGACTGAAGCAGATAAGCAAAGTGTCCAAGTGACTTAGGAGCCTTGGCCACAACTCCTCATTCTCACAGTGACCACGTGAAGCACTCAAACCCCACTGCCTCTTTCAGTTCCTCCATCATTTCTAAGCAAAAGGTTTGCACTGTATGCTCCAGTTTCCACACGACTTTTAAGCAAGCCAGGCTTTTGCAAGCTGTCCTGTGTGCTGCAGGTGGCTGTGTCTGCAGGTCTCCCCTCCTGCTGCACTGCCTGGAACTCCTGGCTGACTTGGGCCAAGGTTTACATCTGCAGTACCACAGAAAAATCTCTGAACAAGCCAGGCAGCTGGGCAGAAAAGAGACATCCAAGAAACATCCCCTGGGAATGCCTGTTCTACAGGGAAAGGCCAAGATTACCTCGTATTGAACACCTGGGAAGCCTGGAGAGAGAATTAGAAAAAAAAAACAACCAACCTCATGAAGTCTTAGCCCAGGGGAAAGTTTCAATCAGAGCTGGCAATGAACCACAAGACAAAGCCATTGGAAACCAAGCTCCATTACTTCCACCCCACACAGAACTACTTATTTAAAGTATATCTTATTTGAAGATCTCAGCAATTTAATTAAGTAAATGGCCCTCAGTGGCAGGCAAGTATCATGATGCTTATGTTACCGATGGCTTGCACTGAAGCACGGAGCAGTTAATTGAGTTACCCCTGACCACACAGGAACCCACGAGTCCTGCCTTTCTGGTCTTTTTCTCTAACTGATAAAGGCACTCAACTTGATTCACATTTGCAGGTCTTTACAGCAGTCCCACAAGACAAGACCCAGATAGCCCCATCTGCACAGGAGGCCAGAGCACTGCGATGAACTGGCAAGTCCTGACTTCTCCTGAACCTCTTCCCGTTTAGCCCAATCTAAAGACTGCTATGCCTCCCAGCAGAGTTGCTCAGCTGTACCTCTGCTCTGACTCTGCATGAAGAACCACAGCCATGTCCAGGAGAGGCCTTATAGCTGGGTGCAAGAGCACTTGTAAACATTGGGCAACAAGCAGCTCCCACCTCCAACTGTGAAGCTGGTGCCTTGCAGGGGGGCTTCAACCATCCTGGACACAAACCATCCTCCGGGGCCAGTGTTCCTAGCTCACTGTGCCTTGGATGCAGTCCCAAAACTCAGAGCAGATGGAGTTCCTCCTGTAGATGTCAAGGATAATGGTAATAGAAGCTTGCCCATCTTTCCATCAGCTGTCCATGATAATTAAGATTTTATTTTTGTTTTAAGTAATTCCATCGTATCAGGTCTATTTACTGCCAGACTGGGGGTTGGGTATTTTCCCAGCTTTTAACCTTTTGATTTTTCTTGAGGTCCAAAGAACTCAAAGCTGAGACTTACCCAAAGTCAGAGCCCTGCTTCCCAGCTGGCTAGAGGCAGGCAGATAGCCCCTCTGAAACCAAAAATTAAAATATAAGAGCATGAAAAAATAAAACAGATCCTCACATTCCTTACTTTACATCTCCCATTGCTATAAAAGATGTTAAATGTTCATCACAATCAGCTTCTTCCAGCAGCTGGAAAGCTGGACCGTGAGTAACTAAAAGAAGAAAGGCATCAGAAATGGCTTGCATGGAATAATTTCAGTTCCCATGAGGAATCAGAATCATAGAATGACACACTCCTGCTATGAAATCTATCATTCATTAAACAGTACAGCTGGTAACATCATTAGGGCTAAATAATGATTTTAGCAAATAAAACAGCATGGGATACAAATAGCAAAGGGATTAAATCGAAGAAAAGAAAGAGTCTGTGTGTATGGAGTAAATATATGAGTATGACAAATTATAAAGATTAAACAGAACAAGAAACATAAGTGGAGAAATACATTTTGATTCTATTAGGCCACATAAATTTGTCATTGAAAATAGAGTCCTCTACAGTTGGACCAGGCAAAGTGAAAGCAGGAAAAAAAAAAAGCAGAGAACAGCCTCTCGTTGAGCTATTTACATATTTGTGCTCTGTGAGGCCATAACAGACTCCACAGCCCCCCCCAGAGAAATTAGCTGCTGGGCTCCCACCCTGCACACAGATCTGGAGCTAGAGACATGTCCACTCACCCAAAGACAAAGCACATCAGCTTCATTATCTGCTCCTGTGACAGTTTGCAGGGCTCTTCTGATGGGAAAAGCCCATCACTAATGCTGTAGCAGGGCAACTGCAGTGTGCCAGCATTTAAAAAAAAAGCCAAAATACATTAAGCCCATTCTCATCTTTGTATAGTTATTTATTTTAATTAAATAATTCATAACATTTAATTACAAAGTAATAAACCCCCAGTTGGATAAGCACTAGTTAACACACCCGTGAATCTTAAACATTACTGAAGTGAAATTTGTTCAGTGTGATACTCCAGTTCAATTAAACTTAAGGAGTGCTGAATTCTCTGCAGCTAATCCTCATCTAGCTCAGTTATTCAGAAGTTAAGGGGAAGCTTGTTTTGTAACTCCTCAGACTCTAAAATTCTAACTGATAAAAGGAAGGAAGCACACACTGTGTCACTTCCAAGCAATGTCAGTAACTGGTGGATGCAAAGGAGAATTTCTTATTATGCTGAAGGAAACACACAACCACATTGTGCAGCTGCTGTTTAGAACTCTGAGACATCTCCTGGATTATCAAACATGTTCTAAAAGGCATCCTGTTCAAGGGGAGGAGAGGGGTAAATAGAAAACTCCATAGAATGGAACTTACTCTGAGCATAACAGCCCTGAGTAAAATGTTTTAAGGGGTGTTTTTTGGTTTTTATTAAACCATGCTCATACTTCAAACAATGGCAAGTTGCTAAGTGCTCAGAGAAAATAATCATCAGGATGCCTGAAGGCAACCTCATCTTCCGACACGTGTAACACAGGCGAGTGCAGGAACTATTCTCTATTTATGTTCTGCTTCTTGTAACAAGAGCCAAAATTCTCTAGAGGGGCAGGGGTCTGCCTGGCTGGGGAACAGCTCTCTGGGGAGGTGCAGGGGTCCTGGCAGGCAGCGAGCAGAGCACAAGCCAGCCTTGCACCCTGGTAACAAAGGTAGCTGGCAGTCTTGCAGGGAGCAGGAACATGAGCCCAAACAGTGATCAAGGGAAGTGCTTATTCCCTCTCCTCAGCATTTGTTAGACACCGTCTACAGTTTTTTGCACCCCCAGTGCAGAGAATAAAGTGGAATAAAGTGAATATTTGAATATTCCACTTTGAATAAAGTGGAGCTTGCTCAGGACAGAGCTATCTGGACGGTGGGGAACACCTCTGCAGAAAGCCAACAGGAGTGAGCTCTGCTCAGCCCTGAGAGGAAGATGGCTTTGAGGGCTCCAGAGGTGCCAACAGGGAGCCCATCAAGAAGAGGCAGGCTTGTCACAGTGGGGAATGGTGGGAGAATGAGAGAACAGGTGCAAGCTGAAACACAAGCAGTTCAGCCTGGACACAAGGGAGAAACATCTCCCCTGTGAGAAAGTCAGGCAGTGGGACAGGCTGCCCAGTGAAGTCACACAGCCTTCATCTGAGGAAGTTCTCAAGATCCAACCCTGAATAGCTCTTATGCACCTGGCTGGACCTCAAACTGTCCCTGCTTTCAGTAGGAGATTAGAATGGAGATGCCCTGAGCTCTCTCCCATTCAGGTTGTCCTCAAATGTGTGAGCACAGGTAGAAAACCTCAGGGCTTTCTCTTGGACTGTACATGCAGACTGATGGCTTAACTCATGGATTTCTGGGACCCAGTTTTATTTGCCTGAAGAGGTGGCAGGCATGCATTCATATCCACACAGCAGGAGAGGAAGCTACTCCATTTATGGCTTTTGCCCATTTCAGTGTAGCTGGTACTATGGCATGTGCCATGTGTGTACTAGAGGGCAGGAATAAGCCTGCAGCATTGAAGCCCACACCTGTACCTGCTTGTAACAAGGACCAGTCCCTGCCTTGTCTTTGTTCCACCTGGTCCACAGATGCTTTGGTATTTGTTTTTTCCTAAATCCCAGAGTGCTGAATATTGTGAAATAACTGGGCTTGGTTGCAGACCAATTTTGTCATTATATAGGTGTTTATCAGTCAGCTCTGAATCATACAAAATGAAAAACTCAAGTATGTCAGCCAAAAATAGCAAGTAACTTTGAAGTAGAATTGATCATCTGGACCATCAATACCTGTATACAAGGAAGTACACAGATACCTCATGATCACAGCTTGTGTTTCATATCAAAAGGTAACCAACATCGTCAGAAGGGGCCAAGCAGTGCAAAGGAAACAAAATTAACTTGGAGACAAGATGCCTCTTTCTTTGGAATAAAGAAGGGAAAACCCAGCTGTTCCTTACCCAAGATGCTCTGAATCACCTGCTTCTAATGATCATTCGAGAGTAATAAATAATCAAAGTCACATTTTTTCCTTGTAACTTAACTGCTCATAAGTCAACACAATTCTTCATCTGAGTCTTCTCCGTGTCACAACCAAGCAGCCTGTGGCAAGTGCAACCATCACGGTCACACTGATGACTTTAATAGTGGAGGATAGAAAATGGCATCTTATTCCTTGCCTCTTACTCCTCCTCCACAGTCAGTGTCTGCTTTCCTGATTTCTGTTTCTCAGTTCTTCACTGAATGTTGGGGGGGGGGAAAAAAAACCCAAACCAAAACAAAGCAAAAAACACACAACACAAAAAGCCATCAGGAGTTTTGTGCAATTCATGTTGACTGTGAAGAACTGACCTCCCACCAAGGGCTCAGCTGCTCCATAGCTGGGAGGCCCATTCTCCTTCCTGCCTATTTCATTTTGATAGACCAAGACTCCCTGGAGTTTTACTAACATATTTATGCACTATGTGGGTTATCCCAACAGCCACCAATAAATCTTATTATCTCTCCTCCACAAGTCTTGATTGCGCTGAGTGATTGATGCACTAAAACTTGGTATAAACATGGAGATAAACATCTGCCATTCCCTTCCTTCCTTGTCTTTACAGCACCAGCAGTTTAGAAGTGACAACCCATTGCTTCCCTTTTAGCACAGCTTTCTAAAACTGCCTGAATAACAAGAGAGGCTATGCAGAAACACTCATCTTTACTTCCTGGGTAAGATAAAGACTTTACAGAGCTCATCTCCCACCACAGCCCCTCTTCTTCTTAAAGAAAGTACATGGATAGTGCTCTTAAAATTGGGGATGACAGATGTCTAACAGCAGCATCTAAAGCAGTGGTACCCAGCTTCTGGTTCCTGGAGACTGGTACACCAGATTAAAGCTACATGAAGCTGTCATGCCTTCCTTGGGAGGAAGGAAAAGATTCAGCCAATCACAGTATTACATGCTCTGCATTTTTACCTACTGATCAGCAGGGCATGCAGACCACTGACTCACAGACTGACAGAAACCTACTTGTCCCATGGAAAGCTACTGCCTCAAAGAACTGGCACTGCAAATAGGCCCCAGTGGAGCAATTTGATAAAAGCTGCCCGTTGGGGTCAGCAAACTAGGAACCCATCCAGGTGCCCCAATTCCATTCATGGTTTCCATTCAAGATGGATCAGCCCCCAGCATACAGGCATCTAAAATACACAATCATTTTATCTGCTAGAATAGAAATTACCTGGTAGGTAAGAAACCTGAAGGGTGTAATCAGAGCTGTTGTTTCCAATCTGAATGCTCATGTAGATTTTCCCCTCCTACTGAGGTTCTTTTCAATAGTTTCTTAGACCCTGTCTGACCCTGGGCATGGGCAGGACAGAACATCCCTTTCCACTCTGCAAACACTGCAACCCACAGCTCATGCTTAGGAAAGGCTGCAAGTGTACACATGCACATAATCCTTCAATGTCCTTTCTCAGTTGACTTTCTTTTTTACGTGACAAAAGACAGCCATGCATTAAAGTGAATTCAAAGCCTAAGAGAACACAGTGAGCTGTAAAGTCTAGTTTAAGAGACAGGTTATCTTTCTGATAACTCCTTTGTTATTAGGAATAAGAGTTGGTCAGAAAACCTATGGCTTTCTTTTGCAAGAAAACACATCAGAGAAAAATAATTCTCTCTGAAAATGTTCAGTGAAATTTCTGGATTGAATTTTGATTTGATTTCTAGACAGAGTTTTGCTTTGACCTCGTTTGCAAAAAGAATGTTTCTTTACATTTCATTTCAAAACAGCATTTAAGGTACAGGTGGAGAGCAGAAGAAAATGGAATAGGGATGACTACTTTTGCATTTCCTATCTCTTAAATATTTACAGTAGAAAAACTAGAAAAAGGTAGGGACCAAAATTAAGAAAGAATGACAGGGTTAAGAGGATGCTGGTTTTTGATTGGAACCAGCAGTTCTAGTCATGTGAAATGAAAAAAACAGTTAAACACTATTTCCTTCATTTAATTTGGCTAAAACATACAATGCTGTCAAAACAAATGTTTTTGTAGTAGATGTTATCTTCACTCCCAAAGAGTATTAGCATTAGAAATATTTTATATTGAAGAAAAAAATAATTCCATCTTCTTTAAATCCATAGAAATAATTAAAACTACGATTCACCAGTTCTGCGTGGTTTAAAGGAAAGCAGATGTGTAGTATGCCATATTAGTTTATCACAGAGGAAAATGAAACATGAAGCAAATAGCAATTTATTTTATAAGTAGTATCACCACAAATTCATGTCCTCTTTTGCTTTGGTAGTAAGCTAATCTCCTCAACTTAGTATATTTAAGGAGCACACAAGAGGGCTAAGCAGGGAAGTCAATTCACTTCACCTGACTGGCAATTTGGCCCCAGTCAGAGGTGCCTCAGAAGAGCAGGCGGTGGTGTTGCATCATGGTGAAATTCACCTCTCCTTTTCTTACCATTTTAGAGCCACTAAACCAGCAGGTATTTGCTGTAAGCTAGAGTA
Organism: Corvus hawaiiensis; assembly: GCF_020740725.1. Taxonomy (NCBI): domain Eukaryota; kingdom Metazoa; phylum Chordata; class Aves; order Passeriformes; family Corvidae; genus Corvus; species Corvus hawaiiensis. The sequence goes on along the minus strand of NC_063220.1, from coordinate 10,967,902 downwards.
ATCACCAGAAAAATGCCCCAGGACTGGGAGGGAACATCATCTTCTTCCTCCACCACAGCAGAAACCAGTGACTGTTGGTGAGAAGGCTGCAAAAGGCAGTGTTACCCAGCCTATCCCTCAGCATAGTCTGTAATAAAATAAAACCAGCCAATACAGAAACTCCAAAACCACTTATCTCAAAAACACGACATAAAAAATTCTTATCCTGAAGTGTTTCTTTCTATTTAGATGTCTTTCAGTTTTGCTCAGCTCCTGCCACAAACTCTGGAGCAGCAGGGAGAAAGCACTTAAACTGTCAACCCTGATGTGCTGTGCCACACTCACACCTACGAGAGCCACGGGGTGCTCAGCTTGCTGCCAACCTCAACAGAAACTAACAGGGCACCTGAGCTGGGTTTAAGGCACTGGTGGCTTAGGGGGCACTTCAGCAAGATCCACTGGGTTTGCTTTGGCATCTGAAGTAAGAGTTTGCCAGGTGCATCCTCTCCCAGAGCAGTAATCATCCACAGCATTAGCAGAGTTAAACACTTCACTGTTCCAGCCCAACACAGATTTTCATCTATTAGTGGAAAATGAGATGCCTCCATCCATGCCATAAGAGCACACACACTCCCCTGCCTATATATATAAAGCCCTTTCATTTTATGATCAATACAATAGTTCTGTGATAGAGAAGGCTATAATATTTTATTAATGTTAAACTTGTTCACCTGGGAATCTATACAAATCACTGTAATTTTGCCTCACTAATGTTTGTTATCAATCTTCTCTTCCCAATAAAATGAGAGCAAAATATTGCAGAAGTCCCTCTCACTGAATTTATTATTTTTATATTCTTTTTTTTAATTATTTATTTTTCACCCTTCTCTCTCCCCCAGTTGTCTGGGCTTCTGTCCAAAGTCACAATGAGTTGAGAATAGAATGTTCAGAAAGTATTTTATAATTCTTTAATCACCTAACTCTGACATACTCTAGTCATTTGGGCTGGAGCATTTTGATATAAGCAGATCCCATGTAGCGACAGAATCGGGTCAGCAAGGCAATTAATCATCTTTGCATTTACACTCTCAGCAAAACAATACAAAAACAAAAGAATGGATAGAGAAGATGGGAGGAGGGACACTGTAACCCAGCTCTGATGGGCAAATAATTGGCTTGGTGTTGCTTCTGCAGGCACAGTGGAAAGGTGCACAGCTCCCATTTATTAACCACTTGCAGAACCAGCCTCCGGGAACACACAACAGGACGTGGGAGGCTCAGTGTCCGCTGGCATCTCAGCAGCAGGTTGCAGCAATTTTCTGTGCTTAGCTCTTCTTGCATTGATTGGGGCCTAGTATCCTAAAACAAGGAGTTGATATACCTCAGCTTGTAAATGCTGTGTAGTGCCTAAGGCTTGATAACTACAATTTTGTGCTTGTGTTTTAACAAACTCAGTGGGAGCAGTACCAGTACAGTCGAGCATAAGCTGTTTTATCCACAGAGTGTTATTTCCCACTGTCTGGTACCCCACACATGCCTCTCTACGGGACACAATTTCATCAGAAGCTTTAAAATTCTTATTAAGAGGGCCCCTCTAACTCTTCTGTTGATCTGTAAGCTCAGAGAGGCACATACCAGCAGTTTCCACGACAGCACGAGCAGGCTGCCCAAAATGTCCTGAAAATGGTCTTCAAACTAAATCACAACAAAAGAAACACCATTCTCCCCCTTTCCACTCCAGTACCCCTGGGAAAGAGATCTGGTTTCATCTGGGAGTAAACTGAGGCACAGAAGGGGTAAGGGCATGGAAATTTGAGAATCAAGAAGAATCACTGATCTTTTTCCTGCTTGGCCACTCAGATGAGGAACACCCCAGAGACAGAATAAACTCAGCAGCACAAAGCCCATGGTGAGACAGAGATCCAGGTAGCTCTCAACAGGGTGTGAGCAAGTCATGGGGTGATTATCCCCCTCAATTCACGGGTATTTTAGCATGGTCAGTGCTTTTGGAGTATATAACCTAGAATAGACATTGAAATGGAAGGATCATAGGATATGAAGTTTGGGAGTCAGCTCTCACGATGCCTATCACACAACAGATTTCAGCCAAACACTTGCAAGGAAGAACTTCCCTAGACATTATCCATCTCCCATCCCCACTGCACACATTCACACACTGCTTGACAGGAATCCAAAAACTACCCTTGAAAAATCTCCCAGATGCCAAATGCTTATGAGTTAACTTCTGATTTCAGGACTCCTGCTCTGACATCCAGTGGCCTGGATATCCACACATATCACACACACACACACAGCTGTGCAAACTCAAATATTTGAAGACTTGGGGAAAACTCAGAAAATGCTTTTCACCACTCCATGCTGCCATTCAGAAAGTTCAGTGAACACCACCAAACTCCTTCTCTGCATTCCTGTCTTCCAGCCTCACGGATCAAGAAATAGGCTCTCACTAGTGCCATCACTGCCCTGGTACTGCCAATAATAAGTTCAGCCAGTAAAGAATTACTTATACAGAGCCAGAATCAATAAAGCTATAGTGTGGCAAAGGCAGTTCTGGCAGGCTTTGCAGGGGCATAACTAGGAGTGATGGGCTGAAATTAAGCAGAAGGAAAATTCTGGCTGAATAGCAAGAGAAATTTGCTTTGCTAATGGGTCAATCAATTAGACCAAGCACACAACTCTCAAGGGAAGCACACAGGGAAACCTGTCACTAGATCACTTAAAACTGGAGTGAAGGAGCTCCGGAGGTCGTCACTGCATAAGCAATTCTGCAGTATGCATTTCAGGAGCACTGCAATTCCGTGTAGCCCATGGGCTCAAAGCTGAAACTGCCCAGCTTACACCACCTCCCGAGGTCGTAACAACCCTTTCACAGCTCTCTTCACCCTTCTCTTGTATTTAATCGTCCCATAGTCTCAGAATGGCATTCATCTAGCTAAGTAATTGAATTTCAGGGTCTTAATTATCTGAAATTTAGCTATCTTAGGAGCTCTCACTGATAGAGCAAGCTAGTGAAATAGGAATTTTTGATAGAAAGTACTGAGGTCTCTCCAACAGCCATCCAGAGTCAGAAATAATAATTGTCCAATTCTTTGAAAGCTAAGCTTTTACTGAGTTACCTGTTAGACCATAGCTTCTTAAAAACATTAATTTGATTAGCTGCAATCATGTGACCATGACATAAAAGACCTTTGCTTGTTTACCAAGCAAAACAGAGGCTACAAAACAATAGGACTTTTGTTTCTACTGTGCAAATACCACAGAGTGAAAATTAAAAGACTGTGCTGGCAAAACAGCAAATGGATAAACAAGATCTTAATATAATTATACTGACTATTAAGGGAACATTTTTCAACACACGCATCAGAAAGACTTTAAGTACTCTCCAAAAAATATGGTAGGGCAAACAATTTAGAACCAGCAGTATGCCAGCTCTTGTTCCATCAGTGCAGGGCTACATATTTCCCACAGCAGCACATATCAGACCTTTCTGACTTAAGAGACCATTACCTGCTCTCTTCTTGAAGTGTCATTCCTTTTATGTAGTGGGATTTGAGCCTTGGACTGCCATCATAGTGCTCCCATCAAGACATCAGCTGTTACTGAAGAAGAGCCCAGGGAAGACCAAAGCTACAGGAACAGCGCAAAATTTCAATGGGCAAGAGCACTAGAGAAACAGGGAGAGGCCCATAATGCAACAGAATAAGTGAGAGTTAGGAGCTGGCTAGGCTCTACATGTGCAAATGACCTGAAACATGTGACAGAGGCCACTGCTCTGGTCAGGAGTCACAGTGACCAAACCATGCTTGTCCTGAAACTACCCCAGATCGGGAATACTCTCCAACCTGGAGATGTGCCTTGAAGTCAGTCTTCAGCTAATAACAGTATTTCCTCTGCTTTTTCTTCAAGAGATAAGAGTTTTCCTTGTCCTACAAAGATCAAGAAGGTCAAATATCCCATTCGTCACCCAAATTTCTCAGACACACTAGCCCAGATTGACTCAAGGCACTAGACATGCCTATCTCCTCAGCTGCAAATTGTTTCTCAGCTATTGCCCTTGTCCTATTGATGTGACAGAACCTGCCATAGCCAAGGTACCATTATGACATTTGAATCTTTGTCCGCTTGCCCTCTTTTAAATGGTTCACTGCATTTCTTCCAGGTACATTTTGAAACAAGGCACAATCTCCCAAGCACAGACTCCAGGCTGCTATAAGTTAAAAGACAAGCAGGTTGTCTAAACACATTCTCACTGCAAACTATAGCTGGAAATCAAAAAGGGAAGAGATTTTGCATATTCAGACCTGTGAAGAAACCAGTATCTCTATTTCTCCAATAGATGGTGCTAATAATTTCTCTCTCAGATATTCATAAATAAAGGTGATTTGCTTCTGTGGCAATGCTGCAGTGAGAGCTGTGAAATGGGGCAGAGAAAGCAATGCACAGAGTCCCAGGAGGACCCCAAGGGGCTTCCATAATAAAGATGTGAAATGAGAATTCTGGCTCACCCCAGCAGTGTTACTGGTGTTTTCTAATCTCTTTCCTGTAAGTGTTAAGTTCCTGAAACCTTTCCTGAGTCTTTGCAGCACCCTCTTCCCTCATGTGAGTAAGGATGAAAAGTGTGAAACTGGTAAAGGCTTTTGAGGAAAAGTGAACTGGCTTATCAAGGCAAAACAATGGCAATAACAGCTTCCATCTTCTGTCACTCCTCTGGAATGAATGCAACACCGAAACTATAGAAACAACAGTTGCTTAGCATTATGGTTATCAATCAACAGCATGTTTTCACAAAGGACTGTTGACGTTAAAAACATTTTCCAAACCTCCCTGTTTGTTTTTCCCCCAAATGCATAAACAAAGATCTGCTTAAATATGCCTCAAAGTGTTAGGAATCTACATCAGGGCTTGAGAACTAGGTAACTAAGAAAGAAATTCACTTCCCTAATGGGCACAAAAAAAAGCAAGACAACAGAATGTTCAAGTAGAACAAAATTACGTTATTGAGAATAATTGCAATGTTACCAATTTCAGTTGTTTCAAGAGCTCTTAGGAAAACTATCACCTTGGCTGTTTACAATCATCTTATTTTTGTTTTTAGCACACCAGAGCTGTTGCATTTGTCCAAGGCTCAGAGCATTATCGTACAACCTCTGCACAATTTGTCTCAATTTACATTCCCAAGTGCCTGTCCTCAAACTTTCATATTCCTGCTGTATTTTCTCACTTATGGCTTTGTAAGCCAAAAGGGCTACTCAGATGTTCCAGTTCCCAAGCAGTGCTGAAGCAGATGATAAGAATGAAAGACAGGGTCAGGTAATTTTTAAGTACTGTACAGTTTACTTGGCTGCACTGGTTTATGCATTAGGACTAGAAAGTAATGGGAAACTCAGGCAGTCAGACACAGATGTGGTTTTAACAGCAGAGATGCCATGGTCTGAAATTTAATGTTTTCTTCCAGGAAGTGAGAGCAGGAATCAGGCAGACACCCCTGTGGAACACACAGCAAATGGAAACTGCATTCAGCCAAGCACGTTCTCTGCAGATGAAGCAGCACTCACGGACAGCACCCGAGCGATCTGGCCAAAGAGCCTCTTCGCAGAAAACAGCAAGGGAGCAACAGACGAGACAGAAGTCACCCTTTGCCTGGCACTTCAGGAAAGAACAGTCTTGAGATTCACAGACAGATCTTCACTGGCACACATGAATGTGCCGAGCACAAATATAGTGAGGGGAAAAAAAGGAAGACCACAGACCCAGACAGGGTATGTGCCTTGGTACATGTAGTACTCCTCATAACACAGGAATCTGTGTTTGCACAGCTCAACTTGTGAGCCCTAGGAGATCTTCCCCATCTAACTTTGGATCTTATTAACAGGGTATTTTAGTGCACCACAACCTCTGCAGAACCCAAGAACTGATGGATTCCATGAGAAGCAAGGAAAGCATGTTCATATTCACTCTACGACTCAAGAGACTGAATCACCACGAGGCACAGGGATTTTCTGATAAGTGTAGGAACTCTACAAGAGAGCAGGTAACTGAGATATCCTGAGCCCCAGCTTAGAACCACATGAACTATCCTGCCTCGCTTCTGCCTACAAGACAGCTTTCCCCAAAAAATACCATATATACCTGAGTACAAAATCAGAGGCAAATCTCTTGCTCTCCAGAACTCTGAAATTAGCATGGAGGAGGAGAAGAATACTCTTGAGCTGCAAATGAATAAAAATCAAGCTAATGTACAGCATATATTGCCGATTCTCTCATGCTTGAGTTTAAGCTCTGAAATATTAACCACAGTCATTATGGAAGGCTCACTTCTGACAGCGTGTCTTATGGTTCATTTACCAAGAGAAAATGGGTGCAATTTTAGCCAGTGTTAAAATTAATCTGCTTTTATCAGAAAAAGGAAACTAATCCCACCTTACCAGCTCTTTTGCACTCTGAGAGAAGACTAACAGAGGCAGAAGGATTTACATAACCAGGCTTCTTCAGTGAAACTGGGATTCTGTACATTTTCACTCATCTAGGTTGAAAAAAATTTTCTCCAAGAGTAAGACCAACCACTTCACCCAGACAAGCACAACTCCTACAAAGCCAAGTACATTGCTGACCCTGATCTGACTCAAATTGGGTTCCTAGAAGACTTTTAACTTTTTCTTTGGGGAACGCCAGTTCTCAGAAGCCAATCAAATCTGTGATATCTGGGAAGAATAAAGGCAGTAGTAACATCCTACTGTACACTCAGTATCATCCACACACAGTCCCCAGAGTCACAGGCAAGCAGCTTTATAAATCCTTTCACACACACTGAGTTCACCCAAACTTCTCTCCAAGCTCTTAAATTCCTGTTCCAGCCCTGCTTAAGGCAGAGAAAAAATTTCAACTGTTGCATGCCCCCCAAGCCAGAGAAGGTTTCCTGGGGAAAGAGGAGAAAGACAGGAGAGCCATGAGGAGGCAGAGTTCCCACATAAGTTCCCACCCCTTTAGAGCAGCGTTCTAACTCACATTGGCTTCAGAGACCAAGCAGATCCCTCTAGTTCCCGTCTGTCTTCTTTAGGTCCTTTTTGCATTCAGAAAGTATTTTTCAGTTCTGCTGCTAAACTTTAATCACTCACTCTGTAGGTCTGAGTTCTCTGTAGATTGTTTCTATTGACAGCAAATCCTGGGAGAATTATTTTTTTTTATCAGTATTATTATTTCCCAGTAGTGCACACATAACAATAGCTCTCTAGATACAGCAAATAGATATGAGGAAATGAATGGAACCATAACTGCCTCATGTCTTTCATTTAAGACACTCTGGTTTTAGTCTTTTTGTTCAGAAACAAATTTAACAAGAATTTAGGAGTTGTGTGTTGGGGCTGAAATAAATTAGGTGAATAGCAGGAGAGGAAAGCCTGCTATGACTTCAAAGTACAATCAACACAATGATGGGACTTCATGGAATAAGAAAACTAACCCTGAATTTAACACAAATGGCTCCATTGTTATCAAAGGTTCTGTACAAGCTCTAATGATAATTCAATTGCATTGTTCATTGGGGAGAAGGTAGATGAAGATCATTTAATGTTTTATAATTAGAAAAAATATTTCATCCTGGCTACAATTTACCTTCTGTGTGAGGGAACAGGAGTGGTGTCAAAAGCAGGCTGCAAGTAGCTGTGGCTATGTGGACAGACCCATGTTCTGCCCAAGCACGCACCAGGGGACACGCTGTTGGGGGGCAGTGGATACCATCAACTGGAAAATTCCTGTCAAGATCTCTACATTGTTCCCCTCATGTTTCCCCTTTACATAATGGATGGGAATGCTGGAACATTCTGTTTCTGATAAGGCTGAGCTGAGAATAAGCACTTCTCCCACATACCTTAAAATATTGTTTTTCTCTTCCAAAGTGAACACTTCCAACTTATTTAGAAAGTTAGGGGGATGCTGAAGTGGATTAAAAGGCAGGACAAGTTCCAAGCCCCATCTCAAACAAGACAGTGCCTAACCCAAGGAGAATCACAAGCAGAGCCTGGCATCTCAGTGGAAATGCAGCTCAAGATACCATCCCATGCAACTGCTATGCCTTAACCTTGATAGAGGGACAACTACACCACATTCACCTGGCACTGTCTGGCATTTTCTTACACATAGGGTGGGGATATCATTTGTCCTGTGGCACCAACAGGAGCCGTGCTGGTGCAACAGGTGGGAAAGGGGCAGCTGGGGGTCTCTCCCCTGTCATTCACCAACACAAGTGGCCATCCTCACTCACACACACCCCAGGGGCTAGATTATAACCAGAGCGAGTCAAACACATCCTCAGTGAAATTGCCAAAAAGAGTGGCGGATCTAAGTGCAGATTTCTTTTCACATCTCACGACAAATCGAGCAGAAAACTCAAAAACCCTTTTGACCTGAAGGCACATATATGAAAAATCTTCTAAGTAGAACTATGAACGGTAGCGCAAGTTCTATTCTCCAGAAGGAACTATGCACTACGAAGACAGAAAGTGTCCTGCCAAAATACTGGCTAGAAAGAAGGTACTTGTGGGTTAATGTGGGTGTTGGCAGATCTTCACAAGAAGTAAGCCAAGCTGTGTTTCACTTTCACAAGTTAAAGAAGTTGGAATGAATGGGGGAAAGGAGGGGAAGGAACATTAAAAAAAAAAAAAAAAAAAATCAATTGGCATGGGAGAAATCACCTTCGAAAGAAGCCGAGTCAGCCACTGCTAAGTGCTGTTGTAATTCTTGGTCATCCCAGAGATTGCCAGCCCCCTTGAGGTGATAACTGCAGGATATGAGATGCTAGAAGCTGCCTCTTTATGCCTTTTATAACACATCAACCCATTTAAAATCATCCCTTTGCCACCAGCTGCCAACACCAGCTTAAAAAAGAAAGAAAACCCAACAAAGAAGCAATGCCATAGTGCAAACTTCTGCAGGCAGACATGCAAAAGCTTCAGCTGGAAAAAATCTGAGGATGTCAAGTGAAGCATCTCACACTAGCACAATTTAAAGAGGCAGCAAACATTAGCCCATCCGTGGTAACTGTCCACATGAGGGCTCCTCATCCTTAAGTAGAAAATACACTTTAAATGCATAAGCTAAGGTACCGTAAACACAAGCACTTGAGGTAACCTCCCGCAAGCCAAGAGTATGTACGACATTGCTCCTCCTTAGCTCAACACTGACAGCCCACTTCACCTCTGAGTCTCAAATGCAAGCCAGGCTGGAAACATTCTGCTGTAATTGCATTGTCAGCCACAGGAGAGCTCTTTCTAAGTCTCCACACTCAAAAGGCAAAAATGCACCACTGGATTTCCCCACTGAGCACAGCATGATCCCTTATCCATATTAACTTTTATCACGAAGATACAGGAGGGCCTAAAGGCTTTTGGTTACATCATCCTTCCGAAAACAAAAGCTGCAGCTACAGAATTTGGTTGTCCCCAAGTATTTCACTTCTTTCTGAGCCCAGACAGCCTTTTTCCCACTGTAAGAGCTTGTACCTCGACAAGTAGCAAGGCCATTCCCTGCCAAATTCAAGAAGGTAAACAAAATACATCTCTTCTGGCCAGATGTCTCCACACCAATTTGTGTAATTGCCCACATCCCTGAAGAGGGCCTTGTCCACCTATTACAGCTCTGACTCTAAGCACTGAAATACAATTAAACCAGATGCATCAGACACAACTTACTGGCTGGTTCATGTCAAACCTCCACAGGTGGTGGCTAAGAAAGGTGACTCTCATTCAGAGATGCTGAGAACAAATAGCACAGTGCATGCAAGGAAAGTCACAGCATGGAAAACCAAAGATGAATTATTTCATCTACGCCTCACCCTCCAGCAACATCTCTGCTCACTGAGTATGAAATTTTGGCTAACAATGTTAGTATCTGACAGTGTGTTTCCTTATCACATCCTCCAAGCTGTTTTACCAAGACATAATCAGACTTCTTTACTTTTACCCTGGCTCTTATCCTCTTCCTGTGTCTTTTGTTACCAGCCAGTGCTACATCACTTAAGTCCAAAGTCCCCAAGAGAAAAAAAACACATTCCTTCCCAAAAACCTCATGCTTTTCTCTTTGCATGAAACCAATCCAGCTATCTGCATCTAAAATAATGAAATGTTCTTTTCCCTCTAGAGTCTCTTTTTAGCCTGTTCTGCAGCTAAAACCACTATTAAAACCTATTACTCTGATTGTATTACCCCAATCCACAACCCTTGCCTTCTCTCTAATTTCCCCCTGCCTGCTCTTCCACTTCTCTAGGCCATGTTCCACAAACTTAGCTTTCTAACACCATCACATTATTCTGCTCCATCAGCAACTTCCATTTGCTGCCCCATTCCCTGTATCTTCCAAGCAACATCTCAGCACACAATTTGCCAGCCTTGTCCTCCCCCAGTTTTGCTAAGCCTTCTCTCATTCTCCACTTCACATTGCCCAACAACAGAAAGGCTTCCTACCTGGTTAGAACATTTCTCCCCCAGGACTGGTTCTTCATTGGTAGAAAACATTTCAAAGGTGGGTTTTCCTTCAGTTGAGACCACTCAACATCAGCTTTCCTCAAAGCTTACCAACAACCATGGCTCAGCTTCTCTGCTAGAAAAAGCTCTTCAATGGACTACTTACAGTTTCACAGACTTCTACAAAAGAGCCTTAACTTTCTACACTTACCCCTCATATCTCTTCCGGGTCGTTAATCACGTACTCCTTCCACCTCAGAAGGCAGGGAACTGCAGCCACATGGGTCCCTTTCAAGGGCCTATTTACACCCTGAGAGTTTCCCTCACCTTCCTTCAGATTGCCTCCTACAGCTTCTCCCCACCCCCTAAAATCAATGCTCATCTCCTGTGTGTTTGTGCCCATCTGTATCTTCTTTATCTTTTTTTTTCCCCTTTCAAAAGTTAATTATCTAAATCACAAAAAACTTTACTAGGCTGGATGGGGTGATTGCATAATCAATGGATTTGTAAACCCCATGTTTCTGCTGCTTCTTACTGCCTGTTCACACATTTAAGCAGCAGCAAATATCCACGCTATCTTCTCCCTGGGTGAGGCCACTGCAATCAAGCTCTCTGAGTCCTACACGAAGCACTCCAGAGCATTCCTTGGAACGATTTCTGCACTGAGGCAGCTGCATCTAACTGCCTCCCAGATCATGGCTGAGACAGTCAGCTCTTCAAACCAGCAATCAAATGTTTGTCTTTAAAGCATGTCAGTGCTTTAAAAAGAAACATCGTACAGGATTTGCAATTAACAGGGAGGAGACATCTCCTTGTTCCACACTAAAACTTTGTCAGCGATTAACACCTTTAGGAGGCTCCAGTTTGAGTGGAAATTGCATACCTTGGGATCTTGGCTGTCAATCTGCTCAGCAGGGGAAGGGGTCAGAATGGTGAAAAACAGTGATTTGGGCTTTCAAAAATGTTTCTCTTGCAATTCGTTCTTCCCTTGAGTTTCTGTCTAGTTAACAAATGGTGACGCTGCCACACATCTGATTTTGCACAGAGCTATCCTCAGTGAAAGCTAAGACTGTTTCAGGAACAAAAAGCAGTATTTGATATTCAAGTTCCCTTCACCATAAGTTTATAGCAGCCAGTGAAGATCGTCTTATGGCAAAATATTGCCTAGATTAATTTTAAAACTACCTTCCAAGCTACATTCTCCACCTAAATGTGTCAGAAGCCAGCACTTCTGAGGAATTCAGACAGGCTAATGCTTGGTTTCAGTCCCAAGAGGGAAAGGCAAGATCATTAATTTCCTATGAGTATCAGTCAATATTTTTCCTCTGGTAGTCAATAACACCAAAGCATTTCCTTTCCATAATGTCAGAACATTAAACATTAATCTCAAACATATACAGAGATGTGGTTCTAGACACTTCAATGATTATCAGTGGTAAAATCCCCCTAAGTGCTTCAGAAAGGAAAACATTGGAGCCTTTCAGACTATCCTCTGACTTGCCTCCCTGCAGCACCTTCAGTGCCCGAAGAACTTCAGCAAAAATCCTTTGGTGATGCCCTCCATGCAACTGAGGAGACTCAGCAAAGAGGAGACAGATGGAAACCAAGTCTCTCCAGGACAGAAATATATGGCTTTGAATACACAGGGCCCAAGAATACACAGGGCCCATTACCCTTGAAGTGGGGGTCAAAGAGGACAGAGGAACAAGGAACTTCTACACTTATTCTTACAGATTTGGTATAGCAGATGTGTCCACCATGTTGTCATTATCTTGGAGCCAGAGCAAGTCAATTGGCAAGGCTTTCTCACTACAGCTTTTGACACTATCAGAATGCAGACAATTTTGGTTGATATTTTAGTATAGAAAATGTCACTGAAAATGACATACCTCCAAGAAATTTTCTGGTTTTGACTAAACTGTATTTTCTAACAGAAAATTCTTCTGACAACTTTCTTCTCCCTGACAACTTTCTTTCCCCAAGTGGCTCTAATATTAGTATTTAATGACTTATGTGTCTCAGTGGTGTTTTCAATTTACTGACGTCATCTGTCCTGTGTAAACTCAACACAGAGGGTGAATATTTAAAACTATGTGTCATCTATCTTCTTCTGTCCTTATTGCACTACTGCATTCATTCCCCATCCTTCATTACACCATGTATTGCTACAATGAAATATTTTCATCTCCTAGCAGCTGCTACTGCATAATGTATTTCTGGATCATCTGAGTAGCTTGTTAGGAGGAAAATTTACTAATGAGTTAAAATTTAATTTGTCTTGTGTCATCCCAGTTCAGACATCAACCACACAATGCCAATACTTAAGCAGAAGCCCAAAATTACAGACATCTTTTCTCTGAACCCTCTCCAGCAACAATCTCCACATATGTCCTTATTTAAACAAAATGATCTCTATATAAAGGATTAAGTACAGGTTTCCTGAGTAACATTTTATAATGAGATGCTGATTCTTTTGTACAATATTCTCTGCTCCTCATAAAATTTCTCAAAGTATTTCTTTCCCCTGCTTGCTCATAAAGGTTTGTTTCACACCAAAATTCACCTTGCCAAATACAAGCTTTCTCAGAAATTACTCTTTCTGCCTGGCCTTTCAATACCTCAGTGTCAGAAAGGAATAGAGATGGATTCTTCTTCTGCTTTCCTCAAAGCAGTTCTTGGCTTAGATGAATACTGATTTATGTGAGTGGAAAAGGCACAGACTCCACATTTCTCCTCAACTACTTCATCCTGAGATGGTGCCAGATGCAATGGAGATAGGAGATATGGGAAGGATAGAGCAAGGCAGGCAATGAAATTTTCTTCTCTTTGTGTGTGCATTTCTCTTCCAGTCTGACAGGAACACTGGTGATCTCTTAACTCTTTTTGGAAGGACCTTTGGAAAGTAGTTTGGGGTTTGTTTTCTTATTTCACTTTAAAATCATCCCTTAGATGCCCCACTGATAAGCCTGCCTTAAGAACTTGAACAGCACTGAGGAAACTTGGTGCTGCTGTACCCAGGACAGACACTGACAGCAATTTAAAAAGCACAGCCATCAAAGCACAGAGCACAAACATTTCCTGGAAATACTTGTTACACTTAACATCACCTTAGCAGTTCTAGGAAACATCAGAATCTCTTTGGTTAACTCTGCTTTAAGAGAAACATGATGTTCACTTGCACTGAAGCAGTATTTCACCTCCACTGTTTGCTGTGGTGAAAACACAGGTGTAATAAAACTGCCAAGACAGAGCTGTTTCTCAATGAGGGCTGGAAGGGACCAGCACCCAAACAGGACAGGACAGCAGCACAAAGCAACTCTGCTCGGGATAAAACTAAAAGGAGAGATTGAGAAGCAAGTGGGAAGCACCAGAAGCATTCATTTTCTCTCTCTGAATCCATGCGCAGATCAGACAAACCATCAGTATGGGTGTTAACTGCTCCACTGGATATTGTGTGTATCTACACCTCATGTATAAGCAAACTTTGACACTGTAGTGACAGCCTGCATCCTTGTGCCTGTACTGGTCTTGTCCAGCTGGCAGGCAGGAAGGGATATGGCAGGTGGACATAGCAGGACCACCACCTTCATGCTGAAGCCTCCAGGCATTCCCCTCTGGGGTAGAGTGTTATTCCTGCTGGCTGTGCAGCCCCCTGCTGCCAGCACCTGCAGGATCCCGTTTAATTGCTGCCCTGGGCTGCCACAGGAGCTCATCAGAGCATCAGGGCAGGCTGCCCTGGCTCGTGGGCTGACCTGTTCGTCATGAGAGTTACTAGGATCATGTTCACCCTTCATTAATACAGAAACACTTGCCTTCCCCAGCCCTTCTGCATCAAGAGAAAGCATCAGCACTCACACACCTACATACAGGTGTGTGCAGCTCTTTCCTCATGTGTTTACTGTTTATCCTTTTTTTTTCAGGAATCACACTCAGAACGTGTTGCTGTCTGAGCTGTCACTGCCTGTCACATTACAATGACGGTCGCTGCTTTCAGAAGCCAGTTCAGGTTGTTTAATCATCACTTCCCTCCAAGCTGTCCATCACAGGGTGGTTGCCAGGCAACAGCATCAACAGACAGGGCTGTGGGTGGCTGATGAGGAGGAGGAGGAGGATGCAGCACACATTTGCAGGGAGGAAGAACTCACGTTCCCATGGGAGAGGGAGGTATGGGAGCTGCTGAGTCTCTCTGATGGGATCCCAGCCTGCAGCATCATGAAAGTAACAGGGATTTCAGTGATTGCTGAACCCAGTGTTTGGTGGAGGGAAAAATATGCCAGGAGCCTGGCCAGTGGCACGGGAGTGCAGAGCTGGGTTTTCTTTCGCGTCCTTGGTCCAACTCCCTCCATCACAGGTGGGATGGCAGGGCCCTGCTATCCTGCCCTGGCCACAGCCACAGGCACAGCCTGAGGTATCAGACAGCTGGAATCAACCACATTTACTCCTTTAACAACTTTAAAATTAGTTTTTTTGGAGCGGATGAAAAGTTTCTGGAGAAAAAAGAAAGATCAGGCGTCATCTTACAAAAGCTGAAAATAAAATGGAAGGCAACACCAAACTGGAAGCTTTTCGTCCAAAAGATGAGGTGGAGAATATTTTCATTTATTTTTGTTTCATCTTTTTGTTTTCCAGGATACACAATTAAACAGTCATTTTATTGAAACAAACACACAGATCTACATCAAAGCATCCTTCAGCTACAATAGCCTAAATATTTACTACTAAACTTCATCAGCTCATCTGTAGTGACACAAGGTTACTGGATCCAGGCTAAGTCCAGATCTATGTAGGCCAGATCTATATTCTTCTCATCTCTAGCCCAGGTTCTGTCACTCTTAATATATTGAGGGGTGTGTGGAAACATGAACACAAATGAAGTGGAGAAGGTGTAGTGCAGTCCCTCCCCATGGTTCAGTCCTCAGCCAGAGTAACATCTCAGGGAATAATCATTCCCTAAACTTCTCTAACATGGTGGCATTTCACCATGGACCTGTGCATTTTCAAATTAAGTTTACTGCAGCTCCTGTTTTGGTGGTGTGTCTCTTACTAAGCTGTTTAGCCTGTCCTATTAAAAAAAATCTATTATGAAGTTTCAATCAAAGTAAAATCTCACTTTTATTTGCAAATAGCCATTTCCAAAATTTGATTGTGATTCCAATAATGATTAATTTAAAGATTTTATCTTTCATCTACAGCAATGTATTTTTTTCTTGGAAAACTGAACTGAAAGCAACAGAAAGCAAACTAATTTTCCGTATCATGTTCTTTGGCATACAGAGCTTGATTTTCAGCGTAAGTATTATTTTTCCACCAGAAAAATATATTTACACTTACCTATAAGTTCATTCTTAATAAGGTCCTCAAATATTCATTTGAAGATTCAGTGGAATTCACTTCTCCTACGTTCGTTTTCAGAGAATATTCAGTGAAAGGCACTGGCACCATTTTTGGCCAAGTCAGGGCACATTAAGCCATTTCTAAAGATTTAAACTGACCCAGTGACACACACAGAAAGGGAGCATATGACCTCTTTCATCTACTGAAATTATACTTTGCAGTTAAAAGAAAAATTTTCCAGGCAAAGTCCAAATGATTAAAAGGCATCCATTTCCACATTAGTGAGGAATTTCCCACTGCTTCTGAAACAGGAATTTTATGATTATTTCACCCCCCATAAAAAAGTGCACCTGAGAAAATCCCACACTGAGCAAGGACAATTTATGGAGATAAAAACATGCCTACATTTGTTATATAAAATATTTCCCTTGAATTATTTTCTCCACCCTAAATTTAGTGGGGGAGGTGAGAATGGGGGGAAAAGAGAAACGTTTGAGAAAAGACACAGGATATCTCTGTTGGGTTACCTAAATAGCCTGAGATTTTCTAAGGAGCTTTTCACTTTCTCCTGAAGATGTGAATCAAAATTATCTGCAAGAGCTCATGGCACTGCTGTCCTTACATGATCATTGGCAAAGGTGATCTCAAACCTCATAGAATTAGGATGTGAACACTGACACTGGGTTGGGACCTGGTGGTGTAAGTGATCGAGAGCTTCCCATTTGTAGATAAACAGTTTCCACCCAAAAAGCCCAGATGAGATGAAGGGGTTTTGTCTGAGTTTTCCCAACAGGAAGAGAGAAACCACAAGGTCCGTGACTCCCTTGACCCTCCTGCCCCTGCAGCGGCAGTTCTGCCCCAAACACGGCCCGGGGAGAGCGCACTGGAGGCCCTGTCCCAGCATGGGCTGCTCCTGTTGGGGATGCTTGGCACTGACATGCCCCCACATCTGCTGAAAAAGGTGCAACTTCCCTCCTTCTTCCCCCACACCACCTAAATCTCCACCTGCTTCCTCACCCTCCTGCTCCCCCCTCATCCCACGTCAGGGGCACCTCAGCACAGCTGCCCTGAGCACATCCCTGGCATGGCAGCACAGGGGAGTCCAGAGGCAGCTTCAACAACCAATGTGCAGTCACAAGAGAACAGCACTCCCCTATTGAGGGACATGATGGGAGGTTAAATTAAGTTCTTAGAGACCCTCTAAAAGGAAGGAATTACATTTTAGGACATATCCTAAAATATCCTGTTCCTTCTGAAAGTACTTTTCTTTTATGTTCCCCAAGGAGAGAAAGTACAGTACCAAGTAAAAGTGTTATTGTGTTACCAGCACTGAGAATTAGGGATTAAGGGCTCTTACGTTAACTGTTGTTTGATTTAAGACACAGCCAAAAAAAATCCAAGTGGCACAAAAATCATTTTACTGCATCAACTTTTATATGCATTTGAAATTCCAAAATAATTACTTTATCACCCAGTGCTGCCACTTGAATTGGAATCAAGGTCCGTTTTCATTTAACATAGAAATGTCAATTAGAGCTGTGGGAGTCATTGATTTTTTGGTTTGCTGGCCAGGTATAAAAAAATAACTGAGGGAAAAAAAAAAGCACCTTGTGTCAGTCTTAATTTTTTCTCCTCCTTGGAAATGTAAACCTGAATGCAGCTTTGCATCTGATGAACAGGATCCAGTACACACAGATTTTATGGTAATAGCAGTTACCTAAATATAGATAAATATAGTTTGAGGTGCTCTACAATTCCCAGACCTGAGCATCAGGTAGGACACAGTTCTCACAGGATGCCCTTACCCTGTGAAGCAGCAGCCAGACGTAATACCATCTCAGGTATCACTAGATGCCTCTGTCCAGGACACTCAATCAAGGTTGTGTATCACTGGATCATTCTTAAATAAAGAACATAAGAATTGGAAATCGGCTCCAAAAATGCTGCCTTGATTCAAAACAAAAAAATGTTACATTTAACCTTTCAAGATTTCGGCTTGTTTAGAGCTATTTCTCAGGAGCCTTGGAATCAAACAAAAATCAATGTGAACCTACGAAATGCTCTGGCCAAGCCACAGTAGCATTTTCCAGAGAAAGAGGTCTTTAATGGGGCAGTTTCACTCGCCTTGCTGAAGCTCTGCACAATATGAGGGTTGTTTTCACTCTGATATAATATGAAAGGTGCAGAGGATGTGAGATTGTCCAAGGCCTATGCTGACCTTGCAGCCCTTCATACGTAAAGCTGTGTCACAACTGAATGGGTCAGAGTGGTCTCTAATCCCCCCCCGAATGAATTAAGGACTTCTGACCTCCTTGCTTCCCCCTCTGGACTGGCTTCACCATGATCACCAGGTTAGGGAAATACACACGTTTTATTTGAAGCCACGAGGAAAGGGAGAAACCCATTTTCTATTATAAAGTACTGTATTAAGAAGATTGAAAGCTATAACCCGATTGCTTTACACAGTTTATAGCCTCTCGATATTGCATGAATGCCAGTTGCAACTGTCAGAGCTCTTCCATTATTCTCCTTAATCTCCCCTTGTGATGGGATTTGCATATCCCACCTGTCAGTGGCAGAAGCTCCTCACCGTCTCCCAAACTCTTTCACAGAGACCAGAATCACACAATGACAAGCCTTTCTTCTAGTCCTCACAGATTCTCTTTCACTTACTGCTTTCTCTCAGAGCACGGCTCTTCTTATTAACAATTTCCCATGTATCCTATTTCATATTCTGTATATGAAAAGCCTATGTTTTATCCTGTCAAGAAATATATCTAGAGATGGACTGCAACACAGGAGAAAGAAATACTATGGCTGTTGACTCATTTTATTTGAAAAATCAAACACATGCACAAGAAAATAAATACCAAAAAACCCTCAAGACCTCTGGTTAAAGGAATAAAGTCCTAATGAGTTACAGGAAATTTAGAGGAGGAGGTTTCATATTTAGAATGGATGTGAAGTATTTTATGATCCAGTAAGAGTAAATATAATCAAGAAGACAAAAGTTTGAAACAGGGGACTTTTAGCAATATTTTAATTTAATTTTATTTTTTTCTTCCGGTTTAAATTCCCAATTTTGTTTCCTCACTTTTTATTCAGCCCTTCCAAAATATATTCTCCATAGCTCTAGCAAGAGATTAGCCTGAAACAGTCTCAGCATCCGGTGCATTCTACTCTTAATACTATTATATATTCTTGTAATGTGTACATAATACAGACTCCATCTCACTGAAGTGTATTAATGCCAGCATCCTCCTTGCATGAATCTTTTTTGGGAGCTGTTTTCAGCACTCTAGGAATCAACCTCAATATGAAGAAACTGACACTGAGGTCATTCCTCACTGTGGGTCTCACTGAGCATCTGGCTCTGGGCTCCACATCCATATTCATTACCCTAAAATTCTTCCTTTGTAATGATTCAACTGCCATGGGAAGAAGGGAGTGATGGGCTATTGCAGCATCACACAACGTAATGCTGGTCACTCATGGGATGATGTTGGCACATTCTTCATTCATCCTGATAGTTCTTCTTTGGAGCCACAGCTCTGCCAGCAAGGGAGAGAGAGAGGCTATACACTATATCCTCTTGCATGAACATGGCATTTGGGCAAAGTCTCCAAGTGAGATGTGGAAAAAAACATTTTGATTATGGTCCACCCTTCTGGATTGAACCAAAGAACACTGGCAATTTAAAGTACTCTTGCTGTGCCTTTACTGCCTCACTTGTAAAAAAGAATATATTTGTTATCATCTCCATTCATCAAAAGCAAAAATCAGATTCAAATTCAAGTTCTTGGGAACCTGACTCCTAGAAATTCCCAGTTCACTTTCCACAACCTGTCATACAAGTAGATACAGAAAGAACAGTGCTTGCTTGATTTAGCAAACCAGAGGCTGAAATGGAATAGCTTACTGCCTGTAAAATACTTCCAAGGGATGTAAGTGCCAGGGAGGGAAAATAACTTCAATTAAATGAAAAACAAAAATGAAAAAAAATTAATCTAAATTGCCCAATGGCAACATTAGAACAGAAATCAGAGAGAAGCTTCCAACAGTCAGTCAGGAGAAAAAGGCTTGGAAAAGCTACCCAAAAAGGAAGAAGGCAACAGAAGGGTGAAAGGGTTGATAGATACCCAGCTGTTCGTACATGTTTGTAGTTTGATCAGCTCATGGCTGTAGGATGCAGTACTATGTGCCATTCTAGAAGTTCCTCATTTATAAAGTAGGTCTGAACACCTCAGCTGAAAATCCAACAACAGTTCATTCACAATTATTTTGTCCAGGAGGAAATACAGTGGAAATATAGAGGTGCATCATTATTCTGCCTTACCTGTGCCCAGTTTGTCCTGTCAATAACATTAAGTAACATCTTGCAAGTGATACCTAATGCAGAGTCTCATCTTGCCTAAAAGCTCTCCCATAAGAGACCTACCTCTTCTCCTGCTGTCCAGTGTAATCACCTGACAGGAGCAATGATGACCTTGCAGGCTTCATCCTGCACTGGACCCTTCAGCTGTATCGATCTTCTGCTGTGGATGGAATATAAAACCTGTCTGGCCATGGCTGTTTTGCATCTACTCCCAGCTCCACCTCTGTATCTCCATCAGTCTGCTGACGATCTGCTGCTGTGGAGGACCTGTGAGAAGCTCAGCTTTGTCTTTCCAACCATGTAAATCACAGAAGCTTGAACCAGCTGTTTAAAGGTATCATGCTCACGTAAAAGCCAATCCCCAGGTATACTGCCAGGTACATGCTCAAATTCAGTGCCACACACTTTGAGATCTACACCAACGTCCAGCCCAGGAGAGCACTTTGTCCAGTGCAAGACAACAGTAAACTGCCATTATAATAAATGAGTTGAAACCAATGTTGCTTTCCCTCACAGCCCCACATTATAGCACCAGCTGTAGCATCAAGACACTCACTCAAACTCCCTTACCTTTCAACCTCCTCCAATTTTGTCTCTCTTTCTCCAGAATACTTTCAAATGAACAAGTAAGACACTGATCTCACTCCATACCAGCTTAGGACAGAAGCAGTCTTCATTTTTTGTAAGCTCTGAAAAGCATCTGTATCCCAAAAGCTCATAATGGACATCACCTAGAGACTTGCTTCTCTCCATTAAAACCAAGTCTCTCTTTTAGTTCCACACATAAATCTCTGCTAGCTGTTTTTCCCTAGTCTACAGCACGGCATTAAGGCTGCTATGGGGACTCCAAATCTGCAATGTCAGGACACAACACATCAGCAACACGTTTGATATCTCCATGAGCTAAGAAACCTGCCAACTTCCACACCAATGATGACACTTCTCAGTGGTGCAAAAAGGCAGGAGATCACACTTGTTTATCTTGTAACAGAGATTTGAGAAAGATATTAGCTCATTTGAACTTTCACTCCAGTTTTATGGGGGCCAGTGGAAAGATGCTCAGGATGTACCAATGCAGGTCACTACTACCAGGACTCATTTACAGACTCAATAGTCTAGGCTTGTTATATTGTCAAAATGATTCCAGACTGGGTGCTGGCTTGGGCCAGTTAACACCTTCTTGGATCATTCTCAGAAAGTCTGGCACTCAGTGCAACCAGTGACCCTTTCCAGCACTCACTTTTGCAGCAGCCACTCTTCTCTGTCTTGCAGACTGAAAGAGCTCAGGATCGTGGAGATGCAGGACAGTTTTGTGTGGCCTCACTCACCTCCACTGGAGTCGGGGATAGCCTGAGGCCCACCTGTATTTAAATATAACACTGGATACACTCCTGATTTCATCCTTATCAGTCACTTGACAAGCCAGGCTCTCTCCACCTATGCTCCCTCTCTCTCCTGCTGATTCCATCAGTGAAACAAGGTACACAGGAGGGATTAATGAATATCTGAACTGTGTCCCTACAGATGAGCAGAGCATGCTCCAAGTGTATATGAATGTGGATTTGGAGAGAAAGCTGTCCAGGGAGTACCTAAAATAACTGATGCACCAAAACAAGCGCTGATCTAAAACAATTTATGTTGATGGAGTTATACCTGGACAACTTGGACTATTATTTATTATTCTTATAATTCCTGTGGCCAAGCATACAGCAGGTTCCTCAGAGAAGAATGCCATCACTTCAGTGGTGCACACACTTTGTATGAAATCACAGCCAAGCCTGAGAGAAGTTGCAAACACCCAGAACAATCCCGTAAAGAACCAGGAGTCCTTGCAGGACTTCCTTCTCCTCCACCAGCAGCATTGCAATTATATCCACACCACTAACCGAACAAGGATACAAAGAACCACAGTGATACTGACAGGATAAGGTACACTGCAACAGAAAAACTTGGTGGTGACAATGCTTTAATTTTCCAGTTTTTTCACCTAACAGGATTTCAAATATTTTGAGCTTTATTTTTGATTTTTCCTGTACTCACACAGATACTGCAAACTGTGATCCTCTTCACACTGCCCCTCTGCCTGGGCAAAAGGCAAAAGTTGTTTGACAGCAGCACTGAGAGAGCACATAAGAATGAAAAGGAGCAGAGGTATGTTGCAGCCCCTTGCCACAGCATGGAAACCAGCAGGAAGCCGGCAGCTGCTGCTGGTGGAGTGCAGGCAGGGCACTGGGGTTACACAGCATCCACAAGCAGCACCATGGGATCCTCTGCGTCCTATGCAGGCAGAACTACGTATGCTGTACCCTAAAGGAAGCATTTCACCCCAAGCCCATCCCACTCCCAACTCTATCACAGATGGGTACCCAAAACCTCCACACAGAGACAATGGGTCGGTGCCACTTTGGGCTTCCTCCTGAACACACACCATTGCTTCAGCTGAGCCTGAACAAGCCTGTTGTGCATCCAGGTCCTGCTGGGGCCCAGCTTCAGTGAGTGTTGTGAGGGAGCTGCAAGCACAGCATGAAACAGAACAGCACTGCAAGAGCCCCCGCAGTGAAGGGGGGAGCATAAAATATCCCTGTACACAATGCAACCTGCAGCTGTCAGGGAAGGACAGTCACAAAACATTTCCCCACAGCTCCCTGAAAACATTTGTACACTAACACACTCAGAAAGTAAATCAATCCCTGACAACAGCAAACCACACTACCACAGTGGGCAGAAACAGACACAAATATACCTGTACCTAAACACACATATAACAATAGATGTGTCTTGAAAAATATACAGGTGAAACATAATTGCACTGATAGACCAGAGAAACTGCTGCCTGCTGGGTGACTTTTTATATCAGAATCTTTTTTCTTAGCAAATGGGTCACTTGAAACCAGAGTCAGCCTCAATTCAATTTGTATGAACAGACCTGAGTTCCTACTAGGCAGCTTCTGTTCACACAACTATTTAAGAATAGTCTAGCTGAGTTGTGAAGAAAGGGGAAAGTGCTTCAAAATAGAAATGACAACTATTCCCCTGTCAATTAATTGATTAAAAACTTACTGATGAGACCATCAAACCATGTCCCAATTAACTAGGGCTGAACCCCACGGTGAGGTCCTTATGACATCCGCTGCAATTCTAAATTGAGTAGCTCAGTACAATCTGTACCAAAAGAAATTCATAATGACTAGACTATCATTTCAAAATGTTATCAGTCTCCTAGTACTAAAACTGAAAGGGAAGCCAAAGATTTCTGCCAAGCAGCCAGAAACATTCTGGCATTACAGCTGCAGACACCTTAGAGGAGCACCTCAGTCCCCGTTTCTCCTGGGAAGTTGTATGGGCAACAGTCATGTAGTGGTGGCATCCCTTTCTCTCTCTCATTAGCATTCTGCTTGGTGGCTCTAAGAGGCAAAGTTGGAGAATTCGGACAGACAGATCCCTCTACTTCTGCTGGTCCACAAGCAGAGTTAAGGGCAGGCAGAAAGCAGTCCAAGCAATTTACCTTGCCTTCCCTGGGCCTTGGCCCTCAGCTCCAGGTAGTGCTGCAGCAGAGGCTGGAAGGATACAGTGCCCAAGTTAACCTGGTAACTTTGATGTCATGACTGTGGCTCCAGCCTGGAAACCAGCTGCCTACTCCTCTGGCCAGTTTTGTTCTGCTTGGCTCAAGTTGGAATTGTTCTGATGCTGTTCCTGAGATACGTACAGGTTATGAGGACAAAAGAAGAACTGTCCTGTTTAACACCTTGGTGACAAGAGGCAAAAAGCAGCTTTATTCCCTACACAGAGACACCTTGGAGGCAAAGTCCTGAAGCCCTCCAAGCATCTCCCACATCAGCAGGGCCCGGGGATGAGCCCTTGGGCTGATATGGGCCCCCACAGCTGACAGAAGAAGAAGCAGGAGCAGAAGGGCTTTCCCTGGGCATCCTTACAGCTGAGCCTCCCGGGCTCCCCGTGAGGCTTATCCCGGGGAGATGGCTGGATGCGAAGGCGGATCCCCTAAAATGACGCTCCCCGTCGCGCCGCGAGCAGTAGCAGCGCTGGATCCTTCTCTGCTCCGGGGCGAGGGACAAGGGGGCCGGAGGGGGATGTGCTCAGCGGGCGGGCGGGTAGCGGAAAGTTTTTCTGCTCCAGAAGAATGGCCCTTTTGAAGCCCTTCTGCCCCACTGCACACTGCTAAGCGAAGCCAATCCCCGGCGCCCGGAGGCGCAAAATCCCCTGCGACGAAGAAATACTCAACACCCCCCATCCCCTATTACACACACACGAGGGGAAAAAAAAAAAAAGAAAAAAAGAAAAAAAAAAAAAAAGGGGAGGGAGGGGGGAAATAAGGAGCGCACGGAGCAGCCGCCCCCGCCCGCGGTACTCACGCTGCTGTTGTGGCCGGACCAGTGCACCATGGCCTGGTTGTGCGCCGAGTCTCCGGCCAGGGCGAAGGTGGTGCTGGCCAGCCGCAGCTCTTCCAGCCCGAAGCGGGCGGCGCCGCCGTCCCCCGGCTCCCGCCCAGCGGCGCCGCCCGGCCCCGGCCCCGGCCCCGCGGAGCCCCGTGGGCTGCGGCCCCAGCGCCGCTGCACCGAGCCCGGCCGGCCGCCCGCCGGCGGGGGGCCCTGGAGGGGTCGGTCCTCGGCCCGAGCCGCCGCTGCCGCTCGGGGACGGCGCTCCCCGGCCACTTTCTCTGGCTCCCTCGTCACTCGCCGTGTCTCCCAGCCGCTGAATTTCGTCTCCGCGGGAGCAGGGGCGACGGTCGCTTGCAACCCGGCATCCTCCGTCCCGGCTTCTTGCCCTCTCTCACCTCCCTTCTCCCCGAGGAACCTCCTTTGCTCCTCTTCTCCTCTGTCGGTCCTCAAGTGCATCAGTAATCCCTGCTGCGGCTGCTGCTGCGGCTGCACCTGGGAACGGCAGGATCTGCAAGTTATTTCTGCACCGGTAAAGCCATAAGTGAAGAGGAAAAGCCATGTCCAGTACAGGAGAGCAACGTGCCAGGCTGGGTACCAGCCAGCAACTTTTTCCATCGCTGCCGACTGCTGATGAGTGCGAGGGAGAAAGAGCAAGTAGGAGAGCGCAGGAGCGAGGGAGCCGGGCGCTGCCGATTCAGGCGCCGCGGGGTAAACACGGCGAGAACTCCACGTAAAGTTTCGGACTCTTCTGTGCTGGATGCAGCCGAGGGGTAGAGGAGATTACTTTCTTCCCCTCTCTTTTCCCCCTCTCTTGTTTCCTTTTTCTTCTTTTGCACTTTTTCCTTTTTTCTCTTTTCTCATCCCCCCCTCCCCCTTTTTTTCTTTCTTTTTTTTTCTTTTTTCCCAAGACTGGTGTTGCTGATCAGGCTTGTGATGGAAGGCAAAGCCACAACCACACGGGGGAGGAGCTGATTTGAAATCAGAGAGAGAGGGAGAGAGAGAGGAGCAAATCCTGGCTGGTGATTTCTCGCGGCTGCCTCTGTGGAAGTCTCAGCTCGCTCCTCTCCCGCTCGCTCTCTCTCTGCTCCCTCTCACTTCGCCGCTTCTGCATCACACTCCTCCCGCAGCCGCCCCGCCAGGACGCCCCGTGCCTGTGTCGTGAGTGGCTGGTTACTCACTCCCCCTCTCTCACACACACTCCAAACACGGACTTATCCCAACTTTTAAACTCGTATCATCCGATCTCTTCCTCCCCTGTGCCTCCCATCAGTTCAAACACCTAAAGCCTGCTCCGCAGCATACTGAAACACATGGACTGGAAGCAGATGTGCAGAGTGAAGGAACACTACATGCATGTGTGTATAGTCTTCCCAGAGGAAATGTTTTAATTCGATTAATTGAGTGGCCCTAAATATCTGAGGAGGCTCTGAAATGACCCATTCTTTTTCCCTCCTCCTGTGACTGATGTAAGTGCACTGGAGTTGCTCAGAATAGGCACCTGTGATTGCTTTCACAGGGAAAAGTCGCATTTCTGCCCCTCTGTTCCCTCCTCCGCTTGTGCTTCACTGTACTGCCTCTTACAGTAGCTGCCGATGCTTAAATAAATCACTCATGCACGGCAGAGATGTACCCACATAAATGCTGATGGAGACAGGGACAAGCTTTTGGAAATGACATGACAGCGCTCGGTGGAGAGGGAGATTCCCCTCCAGTGGTTCATCAGCAGAAAAAAGCCCCTGTTGCTCTAGCTGTCTCTCACGCTTTTAGGACCAGCGATTTCTCCCCCAGGAGCTGTGCTTCTCTCTCAGTATATGTCCTCCCCGGGAAGCAGTAATAGTGGTGGCCGGAGGAGATCACCAAACGCTGCCTGCAGAGGCTGGTGTCTGCTGGGCACGGGAGCTGCTGCTCCCTGACTACAAGACAGCACTGTTGGTGACTGCCTACACAGCAGGACAGGGCCCTGAGCTTTGACAGGCACTTGCAAATGCCCACAGGCGTTGAAACTGGAGGGAATTAAAAGCTCTTCCAACTGGAATTTTATTCCATCCCCGTCTGCCTGTTCTCACTCATTCCCATTTGATTTACAGGAGAGTTTATTTTTTAATTAATATTTTTTAACATTTCCTTCCTGACACGGAAGACCTTATTGATTTTTTTTTTTTTTTTTTGGCAGGGCATTTCAGAAAACGATTTACAGATTTGTTTCACATTCTTCTAGAGATTTCACTCAAATGCTCTGGTGACACGTCTTGGGATATTAGCACAAGACCAGAGGTGAAGGGAGACTCACAGTAATTCAGGCTGGGCATAACTTCATGCTGCTTACAACAATGATGGATTGTCTGCAATGTAACCACCTGACCTCAGCTAAATCTACCAATTAACTGCATACCTGTTTCCACATCTCCCAGCTAAATGGTTACTATTAGTTACAGCCTGTCGGGTAATAACAATAATTAATACACGCACTTAACTCCTTTCCTTTACTGAGCCCAAAGCTCCTCACAAAGGCCACTTCTGTTGTATAAATGGAGGAAACTGAGTCACAGTATGATCAGCAAAGTAGTAAGGATTGGAAGTGGAGCTACCTTATTATCAGTCCAATCCTTTGTCTTCTATACAACAGATTGACCAGGTGGATCTAATCCCCAGAGGATCAACTAAAAAGTGTCACCTTCCCAGCACAAGTCTCTTAAGGAGGCTTTAATCTAAAGGAATGAAATTCAAAGAGATGAGGTGAGACAGAAAAAGAACTTGCAAGAAGGAAATTAGAAAGAGGTCAGAGGAAATTTCTCTTGGGATTGTAATAGAGATTTGCACGCCAATGAGTGGCTAAGGCAAATGAGAGAGACAATCTCGATGTCTCATTTAGGCAGATGATTATCTCTGAATTGTGATGAGTGGCCAGTGAGTGATACTGATGTGCCTAGTGGAGCACACCTTATACACTGTGAGTACACTACACCTGCAGAACTCTTCAGCAAATGCACACAAGAGTCAGTCATGGAGAGAGAATTCTGGATCCAACCTGAAGACCACAGGCACATTTCCCTGTTGTGGGTGGATACAGGACAGAGACATACAGTATAAGCCTTCCCCTGAGCCCTATTATCCAGAATTATCACTTTAGGAGATTCCAACAACAGCAGAAACTGCACCTGATCCCTTACTTTTAATAAGTAATAATGCAGTAGCACTTTTAATGGACCTGTCTTCCCAAAATTTGTCTAATCTGTATTTATACTTTTGGTGTCTGAGGCGTGCTGTGATAGTCAAGTTTACAATCTGATTATGTGTACTTTTGAATACTCCTGGTCTGCGCTTATCTGAGAGAGACATTTTAAATCGCTGTAATCTAATCTTGCTGCCAGCCATCTTTTTGCCACAGATGATGTGATGATTGAGCCGTCAGAGATAAGAAACCGGAGTCTTTGGCACAAAAGAATAATCCCCTGTCCTTTGATGTAAGGGATAGCTTTCTCTTTTGGGAGCAGGGACCGAGCTCGTATACTCAGCCAAAAAGAAGCTGGTGTGATGTGACTGAACTCCATGGCTGTGCCCATGAGAAAGGAAAGGCTGCACTCGTGGTATCCTGACCTGAAACACCACCTGATCTGACATTTCAGTACTGCATGTCCAGCTCCAACATCTGGTGAGAAGGTGTTTTCCGTGAGAGCTGCTACACTGCCTGGTCAGGAGACTGTTCTTGTGTTTCACATAGCCAATATTGCCTGGGGAAAGGGGATGTGAGCAAGCCGTGGGAGCCATGGAACAGGAGGCAATCACGGGCAGTATAAAACATGATACCATGAGAGTAAATGAAAATGGCAGGTTTTAGCTGACCTCTTCACCCTTTGGCAGGGGTTTTCCTCTTCACCAGGAGGAACTACCTCAAAGGCAGATATCTGCACATACACAAGAGTGTTGCGGGAGGTTCTTGCTTCTGGGTTCAGGAAGAACAAGCAGGAATCTAGTGAAGGGAGTAGATACCAGTGCTAGGTATCTGTTGCAGTGGAGCAAGCATCTTCCTCAGGATTTATATAGCCTTGAGAAGAGAAGCAGGAACAGCATGAAACGTGGATGAGTGCACAAAACTTCACTCAGGACTGGGCAGGTTCTGAGACAGGTGGAAATATGGGCTTGGTCAAGGACATAAATCCTTATGACAGGGATTGCAATAATCTGCCATCTGCAGGAATCCTTTCGCCTGGAGTGTTTCACACTTGCAATCAGAGACTACTTGTGAAAAATGTGGTCTTGAGAGACTTCCTGGCTCCACAATATTCCTGTCTTCTGAAACATGCTAGACGATGTACCCTGCGTGATGGAAGCACCTCAGGGACTATGCCAGCACTGCCTTTACTGTGCTGGAGTAGGAAGGGAGAAATGGGAATGAAAGAGGATACAGAGAAGGAAACAGAATTGGGTAGGCTTAACCAGCTGAGTTTTTAGTATAAGGCAGGGGCATAATATAGCCTGGCCTTTTGTGAATCTGAATGTCTTTTAGACAAAGGAGTATAATCTTTCCCTAGTAAATATTTGTATAATCAGGATTTTGTGAATCTGCACTCATTTTAAATCATCAGTTTTCTCAGAGAAGACTGTGTAATGAAGGGAGACCAAGAAGAACACTGCTCCATTGATTCCTATCAAGCCATGGTGAGTGATGAATACTGTAGTTTGACATTACACATAATTCCCCCAAACGGAATCTCTGTTAAAAAAAAACAAAAACAAACAAACAACATATCAGGCTACAATAGGTCTTGTTGCAGTTTCCATTAGGGAAAAAAAAATTACTTTCAGCTGTAAATATCACAAAAAGGTTTTTTTTTTTCTAAATAGGGTCTGGATGCTTCATTCTTTAAATAAAATGGGGACTAATTATATATATCAAATCAACTATTTCCAAGTGCTTCTTATTTCACTGAACAAATGAAAATTATTGAGCCTCATGGTTTATTTTGTAGCAACATTTAGATAATTGTTACATAGGTATTATTAGAAATAAATCCTATAACTTTTAGTGGGGCAATGCATTTGACACAAAAAGACCAAAATACTTGAAAAAAATCTGGATCTGAAAGAAAATCTCTGTCTTCTTTCCACTAAATTTCATTTCCCTTCCTCAGATTATTTTTGGAAAGGTGATTGAACTATTTATTTTTGACACTAATAATTCCTCTAAATTAATTAATATGAAATCTCTCCTTTGTTATTCCACACAATCAAACCCCAAACCAGTGCTATCCTAAAATTAGGCTGCTGCAGCTTTTAACAGGGACTCCTATTCATCTGCAAATGTGTTGCGATTTTGCTTTAGTTGCCATAAATATTAACAGCGAGGGCTTTTTGTTCTTGTACTCCCTCTTGCTGCAGCCTGTTGCAAAGACTGAGGTTTAAAGTAATCTCAAGAAAAGTGCAAGACTTTGACACTTTATAGCTTAGAGAGCCATTTTGTTTTGCTAAAGCCTCCGATGGGGAGTTCATACATTCATTTATCTGGCAAAGAGGCTGGGTGGTGAGCAGATTCAGTCGATGTCACTGCCTCCAAGTACAGGAAGGTGCTCAGCACCAATACCTGGTTGCAGTTTTCCTCAAATCCTGTTTATACTGAAATATCTAGTCATGCTTATTAGCCAGCAGCTCTCTCTGGGGGCAATAGGACTTGTCTGGATTTTCTGCTCTGGAAATTCTCTCATGTAATTCCTCTGTTTCACTTCCATTTCTGGATCCAGAGTGTTTTCACACCATCCAACCAACCACAAATGGGACAGCAACGCCCACACTCATGGTACAGGCTCTGCATTTTACTCTCTGGGTTCAGACCTCCTTCCTGCTCTTACAGCTGCAGGTATTTCTTGGGCCAGCTGTGCCTAGGCAATAAACCAAGGGTGGATTTACCACGGGAGGATGGGAGCATGTTACCCCCTCCAAATAAGCTTGTACTCCCAGTCAGGTGCTGAAGCAATACTCATATGGCAGCACAACTACCATATCCATGCTGGTGTTGAATCCAGCACTCTTTGCCACAATCCTGGGATTGAATCCTGTTTCTTCTCTAGTGACAACTGCTCCTCTGTGCCTGCCTTGAATGGCACTGTTCCAGTGATTCTCTCCCCTTGTGATCTGGACACAGCAATCCATTGCCACCCTGTGCTCCTGAGTGTTGCTCCCCTGTCAGGGATTACCATGGGATTTAGGAGCGAAAAAACCCACAGGCCACAGAAAACAGTGGTTGAGAAAATCTGCTGCTTGAAATTCCCAGCTGACATTCTCTCTTGATCAGCTTTTGCAGCCTAAGAAACCTGGAAAGCTGCCCTGAAAAGCTGGTCTTAGATTCTGGTGGGTTTTATAGTTGGTTGAGTGTAAAGTAGAATTGCAAGAACTGCACTTATATCAGGACTGCATATACTCAGCTGGTGCTCTGAGCTTGCAGCTCAGGAGAAAATTGAGCTGGAGCTCACAGCTAGCATGAGCCGTATTATAACAACTTGGAAACTAGTAAACACTGGTGAAAGGAGGAAGCCTGAGGTGTATCTTTTAGTCAACTCATTCACCACTGCCAATATGAATGATAACCACAGGGATGACCCAGCAATTGTCACATTTTATCCTGACTGTTTTAAAGCAACCACATAATACCCAGAAGGTTTTTGCCATCAATAACTAAAATGTATGCTATGAACACTTCCAACCACATGAAAGGCAAGAATGCAACCAGGAAAAATGAGAATGGCTTTGGCAAGTCGTGCTTGACCAACCTAATGGTCTTCTGCTACTAAACAGCTGACTATTTTAACACCAGCTCCAACAGCAGTCTCATGGTAAACTGAGGACTTATGGGCAGGTCAGAGCAATTGGAAGTTGGTTGGATTGCAACTCTCAGCAATTGAGAATCAACTGACTAGAAAACATCTGGAGTTTGCACTGGGGTGCAAAATTTCTCTTTGCAAATGAGGCAAAGTGCATATTCCTCTGCCTTTGGAGTTCTATATGTAATGTAATGCTGTGCCATAACATCCTAAATTTGGCTATACTAGAAAAACTGGCTATTACCTGACCCTCTCTTGTTCCTGTGGGCATGTATCTGTCCTGTATCTGACTTTCAGCAAGTTCTTTTCTTTTTGTTGTGTGGAGATGCAAACTGTAAACTTTTCTTTTTCATGACCAAGAGAGAGTCTTTGCAGCTATTCACAATCATTTGCAAGTTGCTTATCTGCGTCCACTGAGTCATTTTCATTCCATCATCTTCTAGGCCTTTCCAGTTCCTCAAGAGAATCATGGCTGCTGAATGCCTCTGATTGTCTTGCAACCTTGCAAATCTGCAATTTGAAGCAGACTGATCAAGTGCAGATAATAGTTTCCTGTGAACAATAAATATCAGTCAGAGTCTGACTAATCTTCCACAGAGTCAGGATACTTCAGTAACATAAATCTTAAAAGCCTAAAAGGCATAAAAATAATTTGTATTTTCTTCCTTTTTCAGAGGATACTGAACTTTAGTCATCACTGGGGAAGTTCTCCTGACATTCTCTCAGCTCTGGGTTTATCTGCATTGACAGGACAATAAAAATTCTTGTCTATCACTCTACTGCCATCACCTTTGGCTCCTGGACTTGGTTGTGGAAGAATTTAATGGAGGTAAGAGAATAATGATGAAGAGAAAAAGATTACAAACTTAATGGCCTGTGAATGCTGTTTACAGTTTGTCATCGTTACAGATGGTGTTTTCTTGCTTGTGCACCTTGCTTGATTTCTCTTAGCCAGAAGTGTTGATGAAGTAGAAGTTCCAGGTACAACTAAAGATAAAATTTCTAATGGAAGAAAGAAACCTTTTTACTTTAAACTACCTTTTTACTGCAAGAAAAGTAAAAAATATATGAAAAAAATGAGAACCCTTGAGGCTGATGGAAGATGTGAGCTTGCTCATTGATAGTATTTTATTTCAGAACTGAAAAAATGACCAGGAGAAAACTTCTGTGAGGCAACTCTGTCCTGCTTCACTGATGCATTGTTTCTTAAGTCATGGTCAGAAATCCTTTTCTGGAGACAGTTACATCACTCACAGGTCAACCAGCAGAGCTTTCCATACGCACACTCCCATGGTAGACAATCAGGAGGGAAGAAGCTGGTGATCATTAAAACTGCTTTCATTAATTCAGCCATTTCTGCCTTAAGCAAGGCAGAGGATGCTCACATGAATTTTGGTGCTAGATGATAAGCAGTGCGGACATCCACATCTGAGCAGCGCAGTGCAAAGTCAGAGACACCTCCCCTACTGGGGTAGCTGTTTGGAAAGTTAATGTTTTCATAGCATCTGTCTGGCCAGAATCCAAGGCAGATGAAGAGAGGGAGGCTCCCTCTCAGCTTTTCTCCCTCCAGCCTGGCAGCTCCTTCAGCAGCTTCTCAGATCTGTGGCATCCAGTTATGATTCTGTAGCTCGGTGGGACAGGGAGAGATACAGCCTCTAAGGAGGGAAGAGGAAACAGTCCTGAGAGACAGCTTGTCAGTCCCACCTTTGGTGAGAAACTCCAATCTTCCAGAAGGAAGGATTTGGAATGGCTAGTGGAAAATCAGGAGAAAATGCAAAGGAAATCCGTATTTCTTTGTTGTCAATCTTTTCATCGTGAATCATGTAGTGAGTGTTAGGCTCCTGATGTCAGGGGTTTATATAAGATTATAAACATTCTTCCTTTGTTTTCTTTGCTTTCTTTAAAAAAAAAAAAAGAAAAAAACAAACTAGTCAACTGTGGAGAATAGTATGAAGACAAAGGTCCTATTTGCTTTAAATCTAGTCTGAAGTATTCTAACACAAAAAACAAAGCCAAAGCAGTAAAATTAAAATATTCCATTTGAGCATTTCAGAAAGGAAGGGTTTCTCCTTCTTTTTTCGCTCTTTTTTTTTTTTTCTTTAAAAATAACTCTGGATCTATTTTTGCCAGCCATAAAGGTTTTTTAAAATATGTATATTTAAAACAAATAGGTTCATCTGTAGATACATAAAGGGGAAACAAAAAATGTTTCTCTATCTGGACAATCTGTTAAAATCACCTTGAAATTAATATTAGATTTCTGAATCTTTTTGGTTCCTTTTTTTAACTCCATTTGGCATGGAATTAAAAATCAATTATTCATATGATTTAAATTAATTGAGATGTTTTCCAGAACACCTTGCAATATAAAAATAATTTCTAGTTTGGTGCTAGATTTTTTTCTTGTCCACAGCTCTTAACAATTTATCTGGGACATCTGTGGGTGTAGCACCTGAAGAATTAAAGCTCATATACAAACACTTGCTTCTGGTAAACAGGACACTGATAATGTAATTTTAGGGTTAAACTTGATATTATTTATAAAAGTACTCTATAAAATAATTTCAAAAAATTTAAAAATTATGTCAGGTTTTGATCGATGCCTTAAAAAGAACAAAAAAAGAGAAAGAAATCCCCTCATCATCAGTAAAAAACCCTTTCGTCTAGAAGAATGAGATTTATTAAATAAGGGTGATGAAAAAACAATAACTCTGTCAGTTTAATACATGTATCCACACACAAAGGTCAATAAATAGCCCGAGTAATGGAAGGAGCTCATAAGCAATGCTTCTGCTGATTTCATTGCAAGCATTTCCTGAGATTACATTTATTTTTGTGAGTATTGTTTCTTGGATGGCTCTGTATGCTTAATATCTATTCTCACATCAAGAAAGCTTAGGGGGAAAACTCCATTTGCATGTATTTTCATGCAATTAATAGTAATTCAGGGTTTGTGCTTTTCTTATGCCAAAACCGTGCTTGCCAGTGTTTTCAACCCTCCTAATGCATATATTAGTCCAAGTCTGAATCACTCTGATTTTCTCCTCTGTTTGAAACAATGTTTGTTCAAAAGATATTAAATGTGCTTCTCTTTTGTCTTCATTCAATCCAGAGTAGTTTTTAACGTTTTTATCAAGACTCCTTGATATTCTGTTTTAAAATGGCTTCAGTTTTCCAGTCTGACCGTGTCTCCGTGTGCATTTTGGTTCATTTATGCCTGATTGCAATCAGTGGGAGTCTCTTCCTTGATTTCAATGGAATTTGGATCAAGTTCATTTGCAGCATAAGTTAAATATGTTTGCTGTCATGGAATAAGCCAGCTGTCAGGGCAGCAGCATCCAGGGAATTTGAGAGAACAAGGAATAAATTCAGGATCTCAGATCTTGCTTGGGAGGAACTTCAGCAAATCCTAGTTTATTAGTGGTGACTGCCCTAAATAACATGTCTTGAGTGTCTGCCCTTTAACTGCAGTAAAAACTTCTTTTCTGACTCAGGCTCTCCCAGTAGTCAGCTCATTTTAATATTTATTATGGTGCCTCTGTCTTCTGCAAGATTTCCTTATCATGATTTCAAATACTCACTGACACACTGGGCATTTTGGTGTTTTCAGCATCTGTTGACTCTTTGAGGTGCAAACTCTACGTCTTTTATAGTTTGGTTGTTTTTTCACTTTCCAAAAGGTAAAATAAACAAGGCATGGGGCCTGGACAGTTTGTTTTGTTTTGTTTTGCCATGCAGGTGCATCATTCTGAACAATCTTATTTCATCTTTGTTGTTGTTGTTTTTGCCAGACAACATAATTATCTTGATTGGTGGGTGGCCAACAAAGTTTTAATTAGATCCAGGGGGATTTGAGCAGGACTATGTATTAAAAAAAATGCAAAACAACGTTGCTAGAATTATTGTTTATTTATGTTGTGAGGCATCCTCTGTGAAATATGATGTTGCCTCTTTGCATTTCCAGTTCTGCCCTCTCTTCTCGTGCCTTGCTCTTTCCCTTGGTTCACAGGGAATGGTGACTGGCATTAACATCCCTGCACTGAGCCAACCCTGACAAGCTGTTGCTGCTACAAGATGTCCAGCAGCTCAGCCCCTGCCAAACAGAGCCATTGATCCTCCAGCTTGTGCCAGTTCAAAGGAGCACAGGATGCATATCCAGCTTTGTGGAAGGGCTGACAAGTGGTTTGGGGCAGGTGATTGGCATGGACATCAGTGAGCAACACTGAAGGCAGGGAGAGGACTGCACTCGGGAGATCTTTCTGGCTGGTTATAGTTATTAGCTTTTGACTGGAAAAGCGCTGTTTTTTATTTATTCAGTAATCTAAAAATATCCTGGTAATGAATTAACCTGAATAGGGGGAGGGGGACAAAAAAAACGCATATTGATTTTCTAAAAGCAGGCAGGAATGCTGTTATTTTCCAATTAACGTTCAGCATTAGAGAACAATCCAGCTGGAAAGAACCAGCTAAGCAATTCCAAGCTTTTTGCTCTCTGCACTTTTTCTAGTGATATTTTTCTCATTTAGCTTCTTAAAAAAGAAAGACCCTAATAACAATTTAGGTTATTGTCCCCTTTGGCTAATGGGGATTACCTTGTTGTGGGCTCCAGGGGTGGGGCTATGGAATAACTATGGCTATGGAATCCAACTGTCCACGCTGAAGCGGAAGGCATGTTCATCTAATAAAGGCTGCCCCTGCTCCAGTACTGGAGAAAAGTGTAAGACAAGCCTTCCAAATGCAGTATTCATTATAAGGATATTTCTCTATAAAATTCAGAGCAGGTCAGGGTTTCTGGTGGGACTGGTGATGAGCTCTAGTCTGATTTTGGCTGAGTCGCCCTTTTATTTCCACTGCTCTTCTTTACTGTGTCTGGTATAGTGTCCATGGCTCTTCCTTCTTACGGCTTAGCATACTCAAGGCTCACCAGATTCAGTGGTAAACAATGAGTAAAAATGATATCATCACATCCAGCTCCTTCAGGTCCCTATTTGTGGCCACTGAGTTCAGCTGAATGCTTTGACCAGGAGCAGCCTCCACCACAAACCCAACAGGCAGCTCAGGGCCACACCACTGGCCCTCCAGTGAGACCAAGCACTGGATGCTGCAGCTCATGGTATGCACCCAAAGCAGCAAGCACTGATAACAGGGAAGCAGATTGGAAGTAGGGAAATTACCACTTTCTGAGTAAGCATGTGCACACACAGGTCAACATACATTCTCATAAACTGAGATCCTTATTTTTTAAACAGGTTTCTGAGGTCCTATCTGAGTTTTCAAGTTTTCTATGCTTTCTGAATTTTTATTTTGCTCTCTTGCATGTTGCCCTTTTCAAACTATTAACTTGTGCAGGGGTGAATTCTACTGAGTTTAAGCAACAGCAGAGGCTGTCTGGCCAACAGCATATGTTGTATTTCCATGTAATTTCTCCATTTTCTTCCAAATGCTCAAGGGAATCTGGCTGTAGAAAGTCCATATTGGAACTTTACCTGGTATACAAGTTGCGGACTCAAGTGCTGAAATAGAATTCAGCTTTTGTAGATCTTAGACTTGGCAAAGCATTTGGAAAAACTACAAGCACCCATTACTGCTATACTGAGACGGAAATGTTGCCAGATATTTCTGAACAGTTTTGCATAAATTTCAATATATATGTTCTTATTTAGCAAGTGTTTATTTAGCTATCACTGTAGTCTTCCTTTAAGGGTCCAGGAAGGGCCCAGGGAGAGCGACAAAACCACCAGCTTTTGCTAAGGAATGATATGCCCTGCAGCCATACTGTGTACTTAGAGTCTGGAAACAAATTTTAGGGCCTAGATTTATTTATACTGTTTAATAGATGCTTTGATAATTATTTGCATGGGAATGGAAAACAAATTCTCCAGATTAAAAACCATAAAGAAAGCTTGTTTGGATTAGCATGATCAACCAAAAGCATCCATTTGATTCTTGGTATATATATAATTTACTGAGCTGCAAAATAAACACACTCTACTGTTCCTCTGTTGAAGACTCCAGCTGTAAATATTTCATTACTTTAAAAATGTATTGCTATTAGATAGGTCTCTTATTGTTCAGCAGAATCTAGTTTTAAGAAATAAAATAAAATAAAGTAAAATAAAATAAAATAAAATAAGCTTTCTGTTTCCTGGAGAATGTTTTTTAAACATGAAATTTCAATTGGGTGAAAATTGCTGTTCCACCTGTTGGATGCCAGCAGAATCATCCCACAGGTAAGTAGGGGGTTTTTATTAGCTTTGAAGGCATAATCAACCCCTGTTCTTACGAGTGCAGGTGTAATCACATCATGACCTGGTCTGTTTCTCCCTGTTCTACTTGCAGTTCATCATCACCTCTAAAGGAAAACAGGTCTGCTGCTTGTGTTACACAAGGGGACAAAGACCAGGTGAAGCAAACAGGAAACATCATCCACAACAGGAGAGAGAAACGGAGCACAGACTTCCTCTGTTCATAAAGTACTGAAAATACTCACAAGCAGCCTGGGAATAAAGACCTGTGACCAAGATGGGGGGGGTTTATGGCACAAAGGTCCCATGGGACCATTATAGAAAGGCAGGCTGTGACCTGGTGACACCAGCATTAGAGCTTTTCTTTATACAGCCAGGACACTTCCTGCCTTGCTTGAAATGGACAAAAGCCATGCTTTTGTAGAGGATTTCAGGATGGTTTCTTCCTGACTTTGAAGAAGAAAAAAGAATGAATTCTTTGGTGGTTTTCCATTGTTGGAATGCTTTTTCTGGAGGAAAAAAATAAAAAACCTGAGGTGTTTGGGGGAATAATTTGATGGTGTTGGGCTAGTTATTTTTATTCAGGAATTGATGGTTTTTGCTGTCAAAAGCCTGACACTATAAGAACAGGATTAAATATGGGTGCAAAGATACACAGGAAGATTTTTCTTCTGTGTGTGATATACCAAAGCCACAAATAATCACACACCTGTAAGGAACCCACGTAGAACTTTGGCACCTACTATTCCACTTCTCAAGAATAGGTCCCCATAAAACAGTGTGCCTGAACATTGTGAAGTACCATTTTTTCTAATTCATTATTGTGCTTCTTGAAATCCTTAAGGAGCCCCAAACAGAACATTGAACAAAGACCACAGTCCCTTCCTATAAAAAGTCACAGTCCAAGTTATCCAAGTGTTAAGAGCATTTAGCCTGTACACAGAGGAGTTGAAAGCCATCCAAGACTAAATCAGTGTAAATTACATGGCTGGAACAAAAAATTGCAGGATTAAGCCTACAGATTACATTGTTAATGTTGGTTGCTTTCAAAACACATCGACAGATATCCCCTCTTCCTCCACTGAGCATTTAGACAGTAAAACACCTGAGAAAGGTGTTGCTTTGCAGATTTGCACTCTCCTGAAACTTCTCTTTCTATGAGCCCTGAAGGACTGTTTTAGTCCTCAGCTATGAATTATTTTTGCAAAGTAAATTTCTTATGTAGGAACAGCTGCATAGGTTAAGGTTGCTAACATTGACACGAGAGTACTTTGTGGCACTTGAAGAGCCATTGAAAACTCTCATGAAATAATGACATTTCAAGGCAGACTTCTTCTGCAGAAATCTGAAATAACTTAAACCGATTTTACATCTCATCAAAACTCAAAACACAGATACTCTGACTGCTGCAATCTGTCTCACTATTTTACTATTTCTTAACAGTGTTGTAGTGGTTCTGACAAACATTGAGATGTTAAAATGTTTTTTTTGCTTATCAAAATGCATATTGAGTTATAGGAAAAGTTTCAGGCCTGTGGAAAATTGCATACAATCTTCATGTGCACGCTCTGAATCCTCAATTGGAATAATAACCTGAAAATGAGATAAATTTCCCTCATTTGCTCCTGTATGCAAATTAGGCACAGAGCACCTGAAATTATGAACTGACAATATATATCACATATGGTCGAAGTTGTTCAAAATATTAATATATTTATGGACAATTTAGAGAGTGTGAAAAAGCTGTCAAGAAAACGCCTGCAGTGTTGCTTCCTATGACAGTATCAGGTAATTTATCACCATTTCAGCTACATCCTGTTCACAGCAATGTTGAAAGTCCTAACATAGGACTCAAAACAATAGTCCTAACAATAGACTCAAAAAAGTCTGTTATCTGACTTCTTGGATTCCTCAACTGCTGTCTCAAGAGCTGATAGAACATCACACTGGAGAAAAGCAATGAACAGAAAGTTGTCATTGCTCTGACTGCATTCAAGTTCATGTCCAGCTCACACTCCACCACTTCTCCTCTAGGTTCATTTCAGAGATTGTATTTGTTACTTTCTTCTGTTCTCTACTGTCCTGTAAACTTCCTCACAGCAGTTAAGTTTGAGCATGTAGCCTGGGGAAAGGAGTGACTTCATGAGCTGGATGAATGCTCACCTTGTTAGTTACCCTGTGGCACTGCAGATGCCAAGGAGGGAAGATAAGCCTTGGACAGTCATGCAATAACTCTTCTTCAGCACACTCTCCAATCCCCAGCACTTTGCAGCTCAAGGACTGCCCAAACCAAACATGATTCATGTATGTGCAGTAATTTTTAGTAGATTTCCCTTCATGAGTTTGTCCAGCCTCTACTTCAATCAGCAAACTCTCCATATCCCCAACATCCTGAACCAAGGAATTTCACAGCTGCACCCTGTATGAAGAATTACCTCTTTTGCTTTCTCTTGGACATGCCAGTTTCTGACTAATCATGTGTCAGATAAGGGACAGAACGAGTGGTCCAACCTTCTCTCACTACTCAGGAGCAAGAACATTTCTCTACAAAAAGTTATCCACATCTACTAGAATCTAGTCAAGCACTGGCTAAATATGACATAAAGCTAATCAGCATTTCATGCACTTCCAGGTGAAAGTTTAGAAAACCCAGAGCATTTGTTTTTCACTCCAAATCATCCCAATTTCAAGGACATTTACACCCTGTCTTTGTACACAACACTTAGCTAAAGCATGCCTCATTAACTCACACGCAAGCCTTCATGCCTCCATAACCTAAATTTCTTTTCTCACCTTCCTCAGATGATATTTCTTACCTCATTGTTGAAGCTCAAATTGATTTACTGCCCCCAAACACAATTCAGATGCTCTACAATTT
This sequence comes from Corvus hawaiiensis, assembly GCF_020740725.1. Classification (NCBI taxonomy): domain Eukaryota; kingdom Metazoa; phylum Chordata; class Aves; order Passeriformes; family Corvidae; genus Corvus; species Corvus hawaiiensis. The sequence continues at coordinate 10,927,401 of NC_063220.1, read as the reverse complement.
CCTGGCCCCTTTAAACTCTCCTCAATGGCAACGGGTATGGAAGTGCTGTTCAGGTCCTTGCATTTAACATCACTTGATTCTTCTCTCTCTGTCCTCCATCTCCCTCACCTCTCCTTATTTGTATTCTCATCAGTGTCACATTAAATGCTGTGGAACACGCTTTTAGGGTAATAACAGGCCTGAAGTTTATGAAAAAAAAAAGATTGATATCAGCTTCATAAAACTCAGGGGAAGCAATATCTTTTCTGCACCTTGCCTTTCCTTTAACTGCAGCTACCTTTATACATTGTAGAGGGAGAAAAGAATTTAAAAAAAAAAAAAAAGGGGAAAAGGCGCTATCTCCAAACAGCAGTGGGATTTTGGAACCTGGTGTGCCATTAATTTCTTTATCGCTTTAAAAGCAAGGAAGTTGCACTTGCTTCTTTGTGTATTTCAGTGGTGTGTTCCTTTCAAGGGCTTGGTAATCTTTTTCCTTAAATGTCAGTAGATTCTGAAACGTTCAGGCTTTGTAACCAGTGGTTTATAGCCATCACACACTGAAAGGGCAGCAGATGAAGAAACTGTCTATTATTGTAAAGAAATTGAATATATGCCAGGTATCGGGATGGAACAAGACATGAGGCAGTGAAGTCAGGCTGGAGTTTTACACTGATGCCCAAGCTGGTGGCACCCAAGTACCCCCTGTGAACCTGCACCATCAGGCTGAACTATCTCCCTCACCTATTCATCTGCAAGTTGGCTCTTCTGAATATGCACCCAAAGCCACATTTGGATCAGGGTTATACTGTCACTGTGCATGAGAGGCTTTGACTACAGGACTTGATTTGGGATCCATCACTTACTTCAGCACCCATTCCATCAGATCTTACCGCTCCAGAGCAGTAGCTGTGTCAAACACAGCCTGCTGCAGCCACATGAGGGGAGGGTGGGCTGCAGACCTCACAAAGCTCAAGGACTCTGGCATAGCAATCCCTTTTAGGGTTGTACACCAGTTAAGCAGCATGAGGCTTTTGAGCAAAACCTCCCTGCTTTTATTCCAGGAGACACTGGAGAGGCAAAGGGAGGTAATAGACCACTCAGCCTTACAGCACCTGGAGACACTCTCTCACCAGGAAATTGCCCGTATGCCTAAAAGCAGCATCTCCCATATCCCTGTATCTTTCCGAATCAGTGCCTTAGCAAAGTTTTTTCAAATAATTTCTCTTTCAATGGCCTGTTTTTCTATTCCCAAGTTACATTTTAACCTTTGGTTTTGCAGGTTGGAAGACTTTTCTATTTATTTTTCTTCTCTTTTTTGTTGCAGTCATTTTTTGCAGTTTTTACTCTTGATAGTAGATACTAAATTTGACAAAAGAGTAAAAGCCATTGCATTTCAGCTTTCTGCTTCACTAACTCTAAATACTTGATTTCCCCCCATTTTTAATTATTTTTTAGATGCTGCCAATTTAGCAAAACTTGCTAAAATGGACAGATGAGGGGTGGGAGAACCTGAAGAAACAAGCAACCTTGCCAAAACCATCCCACTAATCCCATCAACTAGCCCATGTTTGCCAGAAGCAATTGCAAAACAACAAACAGGCTTTTTATTTTTAAAATTGGCCAAATCGTCCTGTCTCCACATACCCCAAGTGCCAGCAGGCAAATTGCTGTAATACAGCTATCCCAGCAGAGGCATGATTCTTAGCTTAGCAAAGTCAGTGGGAGTTTCTGCACAGGCTTTTCTCTGAGCTCTGGAACAGACCATAGACATTTAACCCACAGCCCTTCACAGGGATATCCCAATAGATGTCCACTTGGTGCTCAGCATCCCAAGATGGAAGGTATGGAGATGATTTTGAAATCCTGAGTTCAGGTAATATATTTGTCTAGTTTTGTCTGTATTCTTCTCCCCTCCTTCCTTTTTAGGTTTTTTTTTTCTGTCTGGGGAAAATGTTTTCCAAAATGTCCACCTCAGCTAGATGTGTGATGACTCACAAGGTAAAAAGGGAAAGCAACCATCAGGTTGCAATGTCAAAGAAATTGACAGAGGATTAATAGCTCTCAAAGCTGTGTTGTCAGATAAACACTGAATATAGTCACTGAGTACAGGCCTTTCCCCAGTAATTTCAATATCAGGCTCATCAAAGTGTGTTCTTAGTCACAAACATGTGAAAATCGAGTAATTCTCAGAAAAGTGCTTAATAAACACACATTACCTGTCCTAGAGGACTTTGGAGCATGATTGAAAAGCTTTTACAAGGATTGTTACCTCTGAAAGGGTAATACGGCCACAGCTCTTAAGCTAATCATCCTTTGGGTTGCAGAGCGAGAAGACTTTGCAGAGCTGAGTCAACCATCAAAAGAAATTGAGTATTGAGTATTTATGGAGTGAAACAGCCCAGACTGCCTGACCACCCTTTAGGTTCAGAGTAGGTCCTTCCTTTCTGAAAAATATTACAGAATGAAGTCTTTTTTCTGCTCAGGTAAGAGGACCTCTTAGGGCATAGCACAGGTTGACCCAGTTGAAATGAAATAATTCTATAAATACCATGGATTTGTTATAGGAAGCTAGCAATGCCCCGACCCCAAATCAGATCCAAGCTCTAGAGAAACACTTAAGTAGATTGAATGAACCTTGTTGGCTGGAGAAATATCCCCAAACTGGTGAATTAATATTGCAGACCAGAGGATTATTCACTAGAAAGCTAAGGGGATTTTGCCTTGGTATATAGCTACTGGATTTAATCTCTAGCCTGTGCTGCCTTTGCTCTCCCAGCCCACCTCCTACAGCTGCTGGGATTTGGCTCTTTCTCTACTTTACAGTCTAACGGAAGTACATCCAACAGCACTTGAGGAGCTGCTTGTGGTACTTGATAAACAGCTCTGGATGCAGCATTGTTAATGTGTCTGGAGACGTGCTGGGTGAGGGATGCCTCAGGAGTCACCTCTGTCCCTCAGTGTGCTTTTCTCTGCTTGGATATCGGGGCTGCATTTGTCTGGAGTCAGAGGCAATGGCTGGTAAATAATAAGAAGTATCAAGAGGGAGCAGATGAGGGGAAGAGACACAATTTACTGAATAATAATGCCAGAATTCAGTGCACCAGAGCACTTTGATTTAGCCATTTCAGGGACTGGCAGCCCACAGAGCAGCACTTCACCTGCTACAAGAACATTGCAAATCTGAGTAAGAACAGGGAGAAAGTGTATAGATCGTATCCTGGGACATGGAGCAGGCAAATATTTAAACCCTTAGCCAACTGCTTCTCAAAACCATCCTTCTCCTGCCACTGCAGTCTCTTCCATCACTGCTATTTATATGAAAATGGAGACAGTAAAAGCAACTGTAAGGAAGATGAAGTTTGCTTGGTCTTTGGTTCATTGACAGTGGCCAGAAACAGCTGCAGCAATCACATATTGCTCCCAGCTCGATGGGAAGAACATGTGGAGACTTGGAAGTTTAGCAGTTCTGAGTATGGACAAGAAAATAGTTTTCTCAAGGAAAATGTTAAAGATCACTGTAATAGATGTTCTTTCTATCTAAAATATGAGTTTGGTGACCCTGAAACAGGGTGGCTGGATCCAGTCCCAAATGGCTACCAAAGCACTTGAACCCAATATGTAGGCATTTAGCTCCAAAAATGGTCAAAAGAGCCTGTGAAAGCAGCACAGACAAATACTTAATGCCCAGCTGTTCCCTTGAAAGCTTTTGCAATTATTGCAGCTCAACATCAAACTGTACTGACTGCAAGCAATTCTTACTTTGAGACATTTCTACTCTTCACTTTTACTTCCTGAGGACAGAAACACTCTCAGCCTTTTTACTGTTCTACAAGGAGGCTTGAGCAATTAGCTTTGTTTTACCACTCGGTTCAGAGTGGGTGAAGATTTCAGATATAAACTGAAGAAGCATCCATGGATGCAATGAAAAGCACAGTCGTGAAGATCCTTTCGTGATTCACTTTGGTGACCCCATCCTCTGTCCCTGTTTCACCTTTCAAAAATATTTCAGCTCTGAAATGTATTGTTTCCTCTTCCTCAGCCTATTCCACCCTGGCTTTTTAAGGTCCTCTCTGCCCTGATTTTATCTCCAGTGTTGTACATCACGTATGTGCTGTTGGCATTTCCACAGAGGTCACAATTTTTCACCAGCTCATAAGGACGCACACTTTGATGCAATCCAGTAGGAGCCCCTTTATACAGACATATGAGTCAAAATGAACAGGAGAGTCCTTTTGGTTCATCTGAAGTTATAAATCACACCCAGCATCCTACATTTCCATAGCAGAACATCTACACTACTTTGCTGGGCATTGTGTGTGCTTATATATGTATGGATATATACACATATAAACCCCACACATATATATGTATAGATGGAAGAAGGCACACACACTGTGCATTGAGATATATGAAGTATATGTTATTGGCTCCCCTGGTTCTCTGATTTTTCAATGTTATCCCTCTTTTTTTCTGATAACAGCACTCAGGAGCTGTGAAAATGGGTATTTTTGAATATATGGCATTTCACCTTCCCAAACATTAGTCTATATAAGACATATGTGTGAATGTACAGTTGTTTGCACTTAAATAATTATTCCTCTAATTCTGTAGCTGAAGATCTTGAATTCAATTTTGCTTATAAGGATAATAAGGATTCATTATGAAAGAGAAAGATAAGAGTTTCTCCTTCCTCCTTCTTTGTAACAGGAGTCCCAGCAGGCACATCATATTTTCTATCAAAAATCCTGCAGGCGTGGGTTTGACTTACCTGTTTCCCTACGAAACTATATTGGAGTCAGCTTGATTATAGGTAAATTTCCATACGGAAGGAAAGAAACAAAGAAGAAAATGCTGGAACCTGACTGCCCTCTGCAAATGTCCATTGATTAACTCAGTTACCTTCATGATTCTAGGTTGTTCTGATTTCAGTGAACCACTGCAACATAATAAAAAATCAGGTTGCTGCTATTTATTTCTTTATTGCTGGTAACAGAAAGACACCAACACAGAAAGACACAGTGCAAGGAGAGGAAATTGTCTCTTGGTAAAGATTAAAACTGTAATTTGGGATCTTGTTCGAAGACACAGTCTAATTAAAAAAAAAATCTATTAAAGAGCTACAAAAATATCAATGTAGCATTATTAAAATAGTTCAAGCTGTTATTGTTTGCTATTTTTTCATCCCTAGGAACCTTAAAAAGAACAATATTCAAAAAACAGTCCTAAAATGAAGAAGTGGTCAAAAGTTTTGAAACTCATACAGGGAGAGAGAAAAATAAATAAACCTTGGGCATCCACTTTCACTGAATTGTTAAATAAAATATCTCAAAGGTCCTTTGCCACACCAAATAACAGAAAAAAAAATTTGTTTGGTTTTGTTGGCTCTGATTCTGAAAAGATCTCATATCAGCACTAGTTTTGGGGAAATTTCATCTTAGTGTGTCAGAAAGATCATGAGAAATTCCTGAGAGAGATCTCGTTTCTCCAGTGCTGCAGGCAAACCTTTGACTGTTTTGGTGTGGGGGAGGAAAATCTTAGGCACATACGTTCCAACATAAAGTCCAATTTTATCTGTGCAAATTCCAGGCAGTACTGGTCTCACTCTGCCTCTGCTTAAGCATTCTGCAGTAAACAGCCTACATGAAAATTCTCATCTCTCAACCCATAAAGAACACGAAAGGTTATAGCCCCAATATACAGCTGCTCTGCCTCTCAGCTCAGCCTGTAGACATGTAGCTCTCCAGCCAATTCCCAGCATGGAAATCAAGAGCCAACTCACACTGAGTTACAAAAGTGCTGCTGGAAAGATGATCCCAAAAACTGGGGCTCAAGCCAAAGGAGAGAGCTCCTTTATCCCATCTTTCTTGCTCTCAGTTGATCTTCATGACCAATTTGCAGCCTCCAACTCCTGCATTTACTTGGACAGGGAGAGTGAGGATTCATCAATGTTTGTTACATTTTATGTACTGTGATGCTGAGGTCTTCTGTCCTGTGGTCACAACTTCAGGCAGCAAAGTCTTTTCTTCTTTTCTTTGTTTGAGGTCAGTTGTGACTTTATTTTTGGATGTTACATCTGCCTGAGGAATTACACAAACACACACCATGGGCTGCCTCACAGCACCTTCAGTTCTCCAAGCCAGAGTAAAAACACCATATAAATGGGAGTGGTAGAAAAGCCTACAAATAAAACATTGATCAGGAAAGAACAAGCCTAAAGCATATTTTACAAACAACCACTTTCTCATCATTTGCTAGACCACACTAATGGAAATCCTTAAAAAAATAGCTTAGAATGTTGGATGAAATTATGTTTATGGGTTTTTTCCCTCCATGGAAAGCCAGTTTTATTCCCATTATGTCTGATGTTCCATTTTTTTGCCTTAAAAACAGAACAAATAAATATTGTAACAGAGCCTAAAAGCAGAGTTAATTAAAAAGACCAAGATAATTGACAATTCAATAGTAAACTGCTAGTGCAAGCTCTGAAGTTTAAATTGGAGTTTAAAATTCCTCCAAGTTTTGCTAATCTTTGATGCCCAAGGGAACAAAAGAAGTTTTTGTTTGGGGAAAAGTTATGATTTTTACATGACAATCACCTTTATTTAGCCTGATTTCCTAAGGAAATAGGATACTTTGTCAAACTGTCTGTCATTCCTCCCTTAATTACTTTTGAACACACTTGCCAATTTCAAACACATTTGAAAGGGAGATAAGTCCCAGGAATAGTGACGTCTTGCAAGTATCACTGAACTGCCAGGAGAAAGGAGTGAGCTGTGAAGGACTGGATCCATCCAGCCAGGAGCAGGGAGACCTCAGCTGCTGCAGACTCTGTCTGGGAAGCAGAGGTGGCAAGCCAGCATGGGCAGGGACCCAGGGAACCCACAGGCACACAGAGGACAAAGGTGAGTAAAGGGAGCTGCTGCTGTTCCCAAACAGCTACAAGTGTACACAAAACCTGACTGCTCTGGCCCTGCTGCTTGTGAAATTCATAGTTAATTTTCCTGATACCAAATTTCATCTTTTTTTTTTTCCTTTAAAGTAATTTTCTGTCATAGATTCAAGATACTGGAAGTTTTCATTGAGTCAAAGAAGACAGCCATTTACTAAATGCTGTGCCATGTGGATTGTACACCCATCATGACTGATTGGGTTTTACTTATATTATTATTAGTAGTAGTAGAAATATTTTTGTATTTAGAAGTCTCCTGTCCATTTTCAACTAACACATGATTATTTAAGAGAAAACAAAACACATTTTTGAGCAAATCTTTTCAAATCTTTTTTGTTGTTGTTGGCCAAACTCACTTCTGCCTCATCACAAGGTAGTCTGCACTGGTAAATTTGTAAAATCCATGCAGAGCAGAGGTTATGGGCAGAGAGAGAAGGGATAGGGAAACAAAATAGCCATACTGTAGATTCTAAAGAAACATACTTACTCCTATAGAAAATGACAGGTATATTAGGGGAAAAAAAGGATTAATTTCTTCAGCTGTAAAGGACCTCACAGTCTATTACCATCAGCTTGTGGAAGCCAGTAGCCATCATGGCAGATGTCTTTTCTTTTCCAGTACTTCAAGAAATTAAACTGTCAGTCTTCATTTCAGCTGGTGGTTTCACCATGACACTATGCTGTGCTTAAGAGGGTTTGAATTCAAAATAATTCCCTTGGCTTCACTGTCTCCCTATATCGGATCGGTATCTCCTGATGAAATCTGGGATATTGCATTCGAGACATCAAGGCAAATGAGGGCTGGCAAGCATGAGGTCGTGTTGTATTTTTGGCAATGAAGTGCTCCTCCTGGAAACCCTGGAGGACATCCAGAGCCTTAAGCTCCATTTTATCATCCGGGCTGGGGAACAAGTACTTTAAGCAATTTAAGATAAGACCTTCTCCCCTCAGCTAAGACAACGTCACAAGGGACAATCCCCCTCCCCGCCCCCCCCCCCCCCCCCCCCCCCCCCCATCCCCGGGCAGCTCTACATAGTTTGGCAGAGTTACACTCATGATAAATCTCTCTTCTCTGCCTTCTGAGAAAGGCAACAGAAAATGAACTATTTAGAGTGTCATTACAGTACAAACTTACTTCTCTTGGTCATTCCATAAATTTTGCTGTACCAATTTAACAGCGCAGATGTGCAAACTGTAAGTGACTCTTTGTGTCTCCAGGGATTGTAAATTTGAAGAGGAAAGGGAGGACAGCATGAGCTCTCCACATCTGGATGTGGAACTCATAAGTCAGGTGGCAGTGTGTACTGTGGGATCAAGGGATGTCTTCCCTCCCAACGCTTTATGATTTAGGGTGACTCAGTAAAACGCTCACCAGGCCAAAGGTGGGATGTGGAAAGGTCTCCTGTATTTAACTCTGAGGGAAACCTGTCAGTGACCCTCAGCACACTTAAAGAATTATTGCCCTCCAGTTGGAAACACAAATTCACATTTCAGAGCTTCCTAGAAAAACATCTGAATTGTTAAGCCCCTGCTTCAGGACTAGTGGAGATCCATGGGATTTGCCAGCCCTTCTGCCTTTCTAACCTCCTAAAGAAACTCGTACACCTTGCCCTGAGTTTTGTTGTGCCTCTCATTCCAAGTCACTCAGAGATGCTTTAAAGGCTAGTGTCAAACATCAAGGCCTCTGAGGATTAAAGGCTGTATAGGCAGAAAAATATTTCTTCCCAGAAATGGTCCCATGCTCTGAAGCATAAGGATTGATAACCCCTGTAAATTTTCTCTTTCCCAGTGCAACTGCTGATGTTACTCATATGCATGTAAGTGCCTAATCCTTTCCTGAATTATTTGCCTTATATCAACTTGAATTCACAAAATAACTTTACAGGTAACTGCCATTTTCACCCCTAAACTTCCCAGAATGCTCTTGCCAGTGGCCTTTTAGCAAAGTACTGATTTAAGGCTGATGGTTTGCACTTTGAAAACCACAGGCTCACTTTTTATGGAGAAAAAGAGACCAGACAGGTCTGATGGCTTACATTCCAGTAACAACAAAACTCTTTGACCAGGGACAAAAATGACCTGATTGCAGAGAAAAACATCCCAGAGCAACTAAGAAACTTTCTTCTAAAGACATTTTTAAAATGCAGTGGAGAAAGTAGTTGGGACTTTTAACTCCTCCTGGACATATCCCTCTCTGTCCTGCACACTCCTCATCCATCAGTTGAAGTAGATACAAATATGTTGCTTTTCCTTTAAGGGCTGTCATAGATTTTTCTGCACTTTTAGAGCAAGGAAAGAAGACATTTTAACGCTGAAATCGCACTTACCTCTTCAGACCCTGGGAGAGAAAGGAGTACATCCCACATCATGACATATCCTGTTACCTGCCCTATCAGACAGCACTCACAGGCTCATCACTTCACTTCTTGCTTCCACACCCAACAACCTTTAAGCCTGCCCTTACAACTGTTTGTACAATCACTGCACAGCAGAACCTCTCATGTGCTGAGGCACAACAAGACATCTGCATTTTGTCATTTTGTCTCTTACGGCGATGTTTACCAGCACCGAATTTATTTCAGGGAAAAATGAAACAAATGTAAAGACTTAACAGAAAGTAGGTTACTATGAAATGAGAGAGTCTGGTCACCTAGCATTTCAGGCAGGTGTAGTGGCTGCTATCTTGAGAGCTCTGAAGGAGTGTATTGTAGGCAGTGATTAGCAGTGTCTCCAAATCTGGTCAGGCACTGTTGTTGGACACAATGTCCAGAGGTTTTTTTGAAAATGAGATATATACAATATACTTTGTCTTTAAACAAAAAAGACTTTTAAAAATGTGATTTAGGATTGCTTAGGTTAGTTCAGCAGAGATATAAAACCTGGCCTTAAGTAGTGCAAGATCAGGGAATGGGCTCCTTTTGAAAGCATTTGATATCTTGAATAAATAGATTTATTTTGAAAGAATCTGCTTAACTTAGAAGATCTATCTTCCTTGTGTTTTAGACTGTGATCCATTATCTAGTGTCCATCCTGAAGGTTCATTTACACTGTGACAAAAATAAAATCACCAGTGATATGAGTCTGGTAATCTCTTCAGTGTATACTCTTCTATTTTTCAAAACCACATACCCAGGCTCTGTTTTTCCTGAGCAGCACAGCAATAAACCAAAATAAGTAGTGTCCTTGGTCAAAAATCACTGCCAGAAATCAGGAAGTCTGTCACTTCGTGGTTTTTATTTCACCCTGCAAATTTCTTCTTACTATCCCCTTGTTAGTCCTCTTCTTAGCCTTCCTGTTTTCCCAAGCCCTACAGCCTGCAGACCTGAAATATCTTCTCCACTCTCTCTGCAGAACATACACTTCAATTAATTTATTCTGCTTTACCTACAGCCAATGCTATGGATGGTGGTTTCAGAGTTTGAAGCTCCTTCACTACTTCAAGCAGTTTAAATGGCTTTTCCACTGAACTCAGCTCCCTGTAACATCCAGGAGCCTGTGACTGACTGGCTCAAAGTCACAACACTGGTGTCCTTCAGCATTGCAACATTGGCCAAAATTCCCCTGCATTCTGAGATGCAGGAGAGAAGAATGAAACCACTTCCCTGCTCAGAAAAAGCCCAGTAAGGACATTTCTGTTCTCTCCATTTTTCATCTTTTGTAAAAGTCTGTGAGGGTATTTGCTAGCACTGATTGATTGATCAGCTTCTAGGACTGGCATTTTTCTGTGTATCGAATTAAATTTGAACATACACTGACTTCTAACACCTGCCCTCTTTGTCAGGCTTCCTTCCCTTCTCTGTGGGGAGGTCAGAGAGAGTGAGATTAAGATTATACAGAAGAGGTAAATTAATCCAGAGAGAGAACTAAAGTAGTGAAAAAAATCTGTTTGCAGGAATGTGACAGATATATTCCACAGATATTTACAAAAACCCAGAAAGTGATAAACTGGCAATGAAAAACAACTTCTGTCTCTACTACTCACCACAGACAGAAAGAACAAACATTTAGAGAATTTACACTAAGGCAATCACCAATCTAGACATTGCTTTTATACTGCTCTTTGTGCTTGTTCTTGAAACCAGAGGAAAAAAATATTTCTATGCTCCAATTAAATGTGAATTCATTTGTATTTTTCCTCATCAAGTGTCATAATGAGAGGAAACGAAACGTAACTTTACTTTCAATCAGTGAAAGCTGACAACCAACAACAAAAATCATTAATCTAAATTAGCAGCACAAGAAAAGAATGACACAACACTGTCTCCAGGACTGGATGGAATTGGTACCTATCACTGAGGGCCACCTCATGCATTCTGAGTCACTGTTAATTCACAAGGATCATGATTGCAATTTGCTACTGCACATGATACTTCCTGCTTTTTGGAGCAAATTGTTCAAGCACATATCACCAATAGGAACATGTTTTTAGGAGATGAGGATGTCATCTGAAAGCATCAGATCTTTTCATGGGGCAAGTAGTCAGCTCTGGATTTAAAAAAATGGTTATTTTTCCATTTGCCTCCCAAAACTCCCAGTGATTTTCAATGTGCTGTCTCTGTCCCCCGTGTCCTGTTTGAACAGCTTTCCAAGCTGTTCTTGCTCCCTTCCCAGAGGTCCTGGTAGATGGTGATATTCCTGCTGCTCTCTGGCCATACACCTGGGCTTGTTTGTTTCCAGTAGACAAAAGCAGTGTGGGAACAGACCACTACTTTGGAAACTCTCACTTCAGAGGATTCTCCAAGAGTTCCTGCAAGTGCAAGCACCTTGGAGACGCTCCAGAGGAATGCTATGCAGTTTCTCACTGCAGGATTCTGTGTTTGGTGATCCCAGTCAGGTGTAGGCTGCCTCTCAACAAACTGGAATATCCTCCAAGCAATCTAAAAGCTACAGGAAAGATCCAGCAGTACCTTCTCATCTAACCCTTCCCTTTTTCTTCAGAAGCAGCACAGACAGCGCCCCCTCTTTAAAAAATCCTCCCTATGCTCCCGTATGTATTGCTTGTAATGAACCCACTCAGGCATGCATTACTCCTTGAAATGCAAACATAATTGTCTAACAGTGCTCAGCCTGATGAAGCACAAAAAATGCTTCCACAAATGTTTGTTTGTTTGTTCCTCAACAGGAAAATGTAATGCAAGGAAATCTCTTGCAATTTAGGTGTCTTGAGTGGAAGGTTAAAGAACTGGTGTTTTTCAATTTGATGCCTTCCTGAAGCTTCTGATTCCAAAGAGTATTTGATCTGAAAAATCCAAAACTGCTCCAAAAGCCAAACAAACTCACAACAAAACCCCCACAATAAAAGCAAACAAGGAAAACCCACAAAAAAAAAAAAACAAAAACAAAAAAAAAAAAAACCAGAAAACCCCAAAGCAAAAATCAAAGCAAAAAGAAAGAAAACATATATGTATTTTACTGGATAGACAGGGACCTGAACATTTTCATCATACTGAATATAAGCTGAAGATAAGTGTCTTATTCAAGTTATGGGGTTCATTCTCTAAGCCTTTGCAATTTGTCAATTAAGGATGGAGACTGGAGAGGCAGCCTTCAGCTCTCCATAGTACAGAGTATTTTAGGCCCCTAACACCTGCTTCAGAGCATTAAGGCTTCCTATTACATGAGACTAAATTAATTGCTCAAGAAGATGTTGTGTAACAAAATTCATAAGACTCAGCACAATTTGTACAATGTGAGAAACCTTCTCCTCTTTTTGTAACCAATGAAACATACTCAGTATCACCCCTGGAATTTGGGAAGTTATTTGTTGCATCCTGAGTGGATACCTCTCTTAATTTGTGGATGAATTGATGGATCATACATGGCTGACTGCACTTAGAGGAGCAACTCTGATTTAATGGCAGCCTAGACTCTGGGTGCAGTTATGAATGCTTCATTAAGCTGGTGCAATGAAAATCATCTTGGGTTTCAAACTGACTCTGTTTACAAACCCTAGAGAGAAGTGGGCACTTACAGATTATGATTTATTTATTTTTAAAATATTCCTTCACCATAGGATGTATAAAACATGTTCTCAAAGTACCCCTTGTGTCCATGGACTCCAGAGGGAGCAGAGGATAGCCACTTTAGGAGGCTGTCTATATACCTACAGTGTACATATTTAGATGATGACTATTTCAAGTGTTTTGAGCCAAGGACCATCACAAAGGCCAGGATGGTAAAACCCTAGATGAGATGTTAGCTCCAGACCAGAGCTGGAATTTGGTACTGTGAGAGACTGAGGTTAGTGGCTCAAACAATGCTAAGATCACTGGAGGACTTTGCCCATTATGGCAAACGGCTCATCTGCAACCACCCCCTGCCCTCTGAATATGCAGCTGTGAATTCCTGTGAGCATGGAAGGGTGCTCAGCTCCCTGTTTGCAGTCGACTGAACATCTCTCTTGGCTCCACTCCCTGCTGTGACCACATCTCCCTGACTGCAGAGGCACCCAGTGAACACTGAATGTGTCTTTATATGGAACTGAATCCTGTTCCAGGAGCATAATACTTTCAGAGATGTTACAATGGGCATTATGGCTGTAAATAGGCATCATTAATCCAACTGTTGTAACAGATGCTGTAAAAAATAGGGACAAAACCTCTGCAGACTTCTGGAGAGAAATTCCACTGGTGCAGACTGTTTGGAACATCTGTGATTTCTGTCATTATTGCCTGTTTTTCCTGCTCAGATGTGCCCATGCCCAGATAAAGCACTTCCAAAATGATAAACAGAGGAATAAAAGTCTGAAAAGACACTTGTTGTTAATTATTTGCATTTAAGGCAGGGTATAATTAGTTTTACAATTGCTAAGGCATTGACAGCAAGCAATTGCTGTCTTCAGTCCATCCATAAACAAGCTTATCAGTTAGTAATTAGAAGAGACCACACATGCCATGGATTACTGTAGCTGTATAATGATACGGGCTTTGCCTTTGCCTTTTGCTTTGTGTATTTGTTTGCAGTTTTTTCACTGCTTTTTGATTTCCTTCTCATCCATTCTAGTCGGCACACCTGAGTACAGAACACCCTTTATTGAAAATAGGAGGTTCACATTGATTGTAGCATTTAAAAGAGACCATTTGAGAAGACAGCTTAGGAAATTATAGAGATTGCTAAATTAGAATGCAGCCCATTCCCAACAGAAAGGAAAAAGTCAACACAGCACCAAATCTAGCAAGGTGACATTCTCCCAAACATCGTTAGATGCAAAGATGTGGATTTAAGTAAGAATCTGATGGATTTCTTTCTTAGGTTGCAGTGCGACATACATTTGTCTTGGAAAGGAATATACAGACACTGATTTCCTATTCAAGGGAAAGAGTCTGGTCTTCTGGAAAAAGTGCTAGCAGTAGCAGTTTGGTTTCAGAACTCTCCCAGTGGTAAGGAGGTGCTGGCAGAAGTGGAAATAATGCTAAGATGAACTCACAGTGAATGACTGATAGTCAAAATACAGAGAATGCCATTACTAGTATTGTCAAAATTCAAAGCAAGTCCACAACTTTGTGGAAGTATAAATACAATAAACTTGTATTTATTTCTTTTACCCCTGAAGAGCTTATTAAAAATGAAAAAAATGCTAAATTTTCCTCATTTTGCTTCTCTGTGTGAATCACTGCCACAATCTTAGGGGCCCCTTCTCTTCCTAATTGCTGGAGAGCTAATGGCACCACCCTCATACAGACACATACACAAATGCTTCCCCCACCATATACAGACATTATGTCATGTCATCTTTATAATACCTACATAATAAAGGAGAAGTGCCCTAGAAATATACAATTATAAGTATGTCATTTTTATAGATCTGAAAGTTTTATCATTTTCAAACTTTCACCTCTGCTCATGCAGATACATTTTTTTAAGTAAGTTTGGAAAAATGAATCACAAACCCATGGGAAATATATCTATTTATTAATGCCTCATGGCCTGCTGTCAAAAGACTGGTGTAGAAACAAGTTAATAGCCTATACTTTCTGTTCTGGCAGATTACAGGTTTTTCTTACAAGCGGATTAACACAAAGGCTCAATTATCCTTTCAATTGTATTTTTACATATAGCATAGCATAATGTAGAGTTCATCCATGGAATTGCATATTTTTTGTCATGTGTTTAGTGAACCTGGAGATTACAAAGGAACTTGCTGAGGCAGAAGGACATGGGTTAAAAAAAAAGGAAGCAAATTTGCCAAAGACACACAAATTGAAAAAGCTGGGAATGGATTTCATGTTTCTCAGTTTTTCATTTAGTGTATTACCAAATGCAACATTCTGTTTCTGCTCTTTAAGCATCTTTATGACCACTCCTATGAAAGTTCACTAATAAAACAGTCTTTTTTATAGATGCATGTACTGGTGCTCCCACCTTTTGTCTTTCATGCATGGGTCAACTAATTGTACAAAGGGCACAGGCTCTTAATTCTGCCTAGCATGAAATGAGAGCTTGTGGGTTTTTTTCAATTTTCAGGAACATACTCATGCATTCTGCGTGGAAAACCCCAAGTTCACGGAACAATGAAAGATCATTTTGATATTGTGTAGGAAAACTACCCTTTTTACACCCCGCTGGCATATTTCTGTGAGGAGAAATGTATCCCCAGCTTCATGCAAGTATGAATGAGAATATTAGCACCCTAATGACCCAGTCTTGCACTGAGGTGGCAAGGCATGTCAATGCTCTGTAATATATGATAAAATACTCTCCTTACAATAAAGAGTAGATGGTGGGCTTCTGTCTTGTGGGCAACATGCTCTGTGAGCTGCCTCAGCATGGCGAAGAATAAACCCTGCCCTATAATAATACTCAGCATACAACTGCAACTGATGCAAACCAGGACAGGCCTAGGAGAGAAAGCTGGTTGCAGCATATTCCTGCTAGGATAGATGACAGATTTATCAACTTAACAGAACTGAGCTGGTGGGAGTGAGAAAGTTCTTCTCTGGGTTGCAAGCGTAAGATGTCTCTTACTTCCCTGGAGCCCCTCTGGAGATGCATCTACCCCTAATGATGGACTCAGAGTTCCCAGGGGCATGGTGGCTCTCCACTGGATTGAGACAGGGTGTACAGCCACCCTGCTCCCCTGATGAATCACCTGTTTAAAGATGCATGACTAGAGACCAAAAACACTTGACATAACCTCCAGGCTACAGCTGAGCAGGTAAAAGATGTTGCACGAGGGACATTATTTTCTCTATGACAAAAGTTTTTTTCTTCCCAAGTTTTTTCCCCACATTATTCTGAAAAATGAAGAGAAGGGGTCAAAAAGTAATAACAAGAGACAGTATCTTCATCTACCTAATCAAATTCACTACGCTAAAAAATATGTCTCATTTACTACTAAGTTGGTTGCTGTGCCATTCAGAGGACTTTTCATGTCTTTTCAGAGAGTCACAGAATATTCTGAGTTGGAAGAGACCCCCAAGGGTCATTGAGTCCAATTCTTAAGTAAATGGCCCATCCAGGGAGTGAACCCACAGCAGTGGTGTTACTAGCACCATGCTTTAACCAGCTGAGCTAATCTCAGGGTCAGGTTTTATCACCCTCCAGCTTTGTGCTCAGCACTTCTAACATATCCAATATTTTTTCTGATGTTGAGTTTGTCATATGCACCTACAATTTCCATTTATTCCTTGGTTCCACTCGTTGCTCACTCTCTGCCAAGTTGGAAGACCCACAGCCATCTTCTTTCACTTTTCTCTACTTTTACTTTTCCTTGGGTTCCTGCCTCATGTGTGAGTAAGTTAATACCTTTAGTGGGTGGTTTTCTTATTGTGTTTTGCCTTTGTACATCAAATCCCATAACATTTTTGTTTTCATTGCTAATGTCCCATGTTGGGACTCTTGGCAGTATGTCCTTACCCCTACTATAAAAATCATCTATTCAAAGATATTTCAACACAATCAGATCCCATTTTCACCAGGACAAGGGATGTTTCCTTTGAGAACCCTAGCATAGGAAATAACCACAATCAATCCATAGCCCTTTCTAGAGAACAGGAATGATTGTTCCCTTTAACCAACAAAGAGCGAGACACAAAGTGCTAAGGTAACTGCTGGAGTAAGCCAGATCATCACAGGATAAAGGTTCACAGTTATCCCAGTGCTCAAATGACCAAACCATCTGCATTGAAAAATAATTCAGAATGTAGTGCTTATCGCCTTTCACCCACATCAAAAGGCTAAGAGAAAGTTCCTCACTGATTTTGAATCAAATGGCTAGAAATTCAGTCAACTTTTGAATCAAGCAAGGAACTAGAAATGCTTGTAGCATGCAGTGCTTCATGGGAGGTGTATTTTGGTACAGAAGTCATCCCTGTGGTAGTACTGGGATACAAAACACTTGTAATCAGGAACCAGTGAGCCCTGTGGCTGGAGAAAACACAGCTGGAATGGATGAAAACAAATCCTCCCACATTCATCTGTCTAAACTAAGTACGTGTACTCGCAAACACCGAAAAGTGTTATCTTATTCACAATAGCCCAAACATAGGATGTCACAATTCCCAAGTGACCATCTTCAGATAGACACTTAAAGATCTTATAGAGAGCTGTGACCTCCTGTAGAGGTCACAAGAAAGGTGGTCCAGCCCCGATTCTCAAAGCTGAATTAAATATTTTTTAGTTTGTTCTTTTTAAAAAATTTCTGGGAAATCTCTTTTTTGGGGTAGAAGTAAGGAACAGCACTTATTTAAACAGTTATTTAAACAGATGGTTTTCCACTTTGGACTGCTTTCTGCCAAAAGAAGGGCTCAAATAGTGTGCGAAAGAAAAAAAATCCTAGGTCAATATATCTCTCTGATCTTGTCTCTCCTGCAGTCTATAGCCAACTTTTGCTGCTCA
This sequence comes from Corvus hawaiiensis, assembly GCF_020740725.1. Lineage (NCBI taxonomy): Eukaryota > Metazoa > Chordata > Aves > Passeriformes > Corvidae > Corvus > Corvus hawaiiensis. Next base: position 10,909,637 of record NC_063220.1, on the reverse strand, counting down.
CATTCAGATCTCCTTTTGTGAGCACAGATTAATCTCATAAATTGAAAGGCAGCTCACAGCACATATTGCCCACAAGACAGAAGCCCACCATATACTATTTATTGAAAGACAGAAAGAATTATTTTTAATTTGTGGAACTCGACTAGGGAGAAGCAGATATAGCTCAGTTAGCAGAGACCAGTGCCTGCATATTAAAAATACATTAAGATCAATAAATGGATAACTGAAACATCTATTAAAACATATCCACCTAATATAAGACATGCATGGCTGTATAATTGAAATATATTTTCTGTCCATATTTCTATGAGATAAAGGATTTAAATTAAAATATAAAGCACAGAATGATACTGCTCACTGTTAATTATCCAGCAAATAAGATTATTATTTTCTTTTAAAGTGATTTTTGTCTGAGTGTACACTAGTACATTACTTCAGATTTGCATCTGGAGAATGCAAATCTCTATCAATCCACTGTCTGGGAAATAGATGGAAAAAGGGAAAACAGGTTCTGCCAATGCTTTACCTCTTGTTTGGAAGGACCTGCTCTTTAGGACTACCAGAAAAATGTTTTATTTTATACTCTTCCTATCCTTGTCCTTATTTTCCCATCTTTGCCTCCATGATCCTTCCCGTGTTTTACTCTTTGAGGCATTAAAGTTGTTAGCATTTTCTTCTTGTCCAGAAACTGGAGCACAGTATCATTTTAAGCATATAATGAAGCAGATTTGTGATCAGCGCTGGCATAATCAGGAAAATAGAAGCATAAGGTTTCCTGAGCTAAAAATAGAATTGTAAAAGATTAATCAGTCTTTTTACTATTTATGGTGCATAAACTCTAAGTGTAAAGGAAAATATTTTGTAAACTAACATTTTGGGGTATTTTAAATATGAACCAAAATGTAATGCAGGCTTTGAGAGTGTCTTGTATCCTTGGAACTGAGCTCATTCTGGGACACATTTCTTGTGTACAAGCTTTATGCTCCAGCTCTGCTTCTAACCTTTGTGGTAGGATCCTGCTCTAAACATGCTCAAGGTTCAGTCTGAACTATAGAGTGACTTCCAAAAAGTCAAGTTTAATATCAAAAAGACACAGTTTTCTATACTTTTTGCTAGTACCACTTATCTTCAGGGATGGCTCTCTATTTCTGAGGAAACTGGTGGGATATCCTGTGAAAAAAGGGACCAAGAGAAGGGTACACAGCTTTGGGGAGCTCTGATGCACCAAACTTCTTAATTTCCTTTCTTTGCAGTCAAGAAGGGTGTTAAAATACAGTACAGCTTACCAGCAGCTGTCAGCTTTTCACTGTATCACTCCAGAAAACACGAGGATTAAGGCTGAGAGGGCTACATTAGATCTACATCCAAAACATCACCAGAGGTGCCAGGACACAAGGGGCAAGAGTCAGGAGGACTGTGCATTACACAAAACATTTAGCAACAAGAGACCTGAGGTGCATGTGTAAAGGGAATCCTTCCTGGCTCTGCTCTAACTGTCCTGGTGCCCTGGGGAAGCTCTGCAAAGCTGCTCCCTGGCATTTGGAGAAATCCATCTTAGAGGAAAGTCCCCTTCCAAACAATAGTGCTGCCACAGAGTCTTCATAAGATGCCTGCTGCGAGGGGAAATCCTGGTTGTGCTGTTGACTTTGCTGGCCAAAGTGAAAGGAAAAAAAGCAAGAAAAAATAAATCAATTTGGCTTTGGTAAGATTTTGATGAGTCAGAGATGTGCTTGCTGCAGAGACACTGGGATTGAGTCAAGAATACCCTGTCCTTGAAAAGTAATTGGCTAAAGCTCAGACTTTTACAATATTTTGGCATTTCTGCAGTTCATATTGCAACACCCTGCTCCCCGAGGAGCTTCAACCCTCGGCAAGATGATGTAAACCACATACATTTTAAGTGCATGGGAAAAAGCTCCTGAGTTACCATGGAGCAAAACCAGGCCATGCCCACAGAACAGAACTCCTGGACAGGGACCCTGATACCAGCTGTGCACCTAAGCTGATGGTTACAGTCTTGTCGATATCTAAATCCTCACTTTTCTCCAGAAAGGGGATGAGAAAATATTCAAGACCACACCTAAGTGTCACCAGTGTCTGATGGGTATTGAGTTATACCGATTCTCAGCTGGAGTCAAATCCACTCCTAATGCTGGGGTCTCCTGAACAAGGTGACCTACCAAACTGCCACACTGAAGTGTCTTGCTCTAAAAGGGAGAAAAAAATCATTCATACACTCAAAGACAAGAAAGGTTTTCTTGCAGTTTCATGTTATTTTAGCTTGGGATAGAAGAAGAGCTGGCATTAGCCCACGATGCAGTCAGCTGTGGCAAGTACTCGGCTTATGCTCAGAAAATGATGTTAATGCAGCAAACTCTGCACTTGCAATTAAACCTCATCAGCAGCTAGTTAATGCTGTAGCCTCAGTCAATTAGCTGCACAACTAAAACCACTGTAACTTTGCCGGGAGCACAATCCAGCAGAGCTCATCAAGCTCAAGAAAACAGGGTTAAAGGATACCAGTATCTGTGAATATTGCTCAGCACTTCCTTAATAACATTCATGTAGGAAATCTCTGTCCCAGGTAAAATCCCAAGTCCTTGCTAACCAGTGTCCCTTTGCTTTTGGAGGGAGCCACCAACACTCAGAATCCCTAAAATTCAGACAACTGTCACAGCATTAATATGGATTATAACACTATTTTTTACTTTCTTTTTTTCCAGAGAAAAATAACATTTTAGTCTACTACATAATTTTGTTCTTTTTTTTCTTTCTCCTCCAAGAGAAAAACAAGCAGACAGAAACTGAAAGGTCTGGCAATTTATATCATGGGAATCATAACAACTGAACATGTTTTCAGGATTTGTGATCATAAACTGGGTATGGAAAAGGAGGTATATTTGCTTCTTCTTTTTTTTTTTTTATTTTCTTTTAAAATTAATTTTCCTCTCACTGAAAATTACTGCTAATGTGCAGGGTTTGGGGAGTTTTTATTAATTCGGAATTTCAGCTTTCTGGTGCAACAGAATTTTTACTACTTTATAAGCTGCAACTACATCATTGCTGCCATTTATGTCCAGGGTCATGACTCTACTCCTTGATAAATAGGGACATGTAGAAGTCCTATTAGTGAATTTAGATTTATGAGCAGGTTTGAGTGACAGATGCTTGCATGTCATGAATACAAGAGCAGTGAGTTTCTAAATACGACAGACTGCGTTAGGCATATGGATTTATACTGCATAAGAACTACACAGCCACCGGAGACCTCCCAAAGTAGAGGAATACGTAATGTAAAGTTAGAAATGGAAGTCTGTCTCACAGAAGCACACAAAAGAAAGAACCTCAGCCACATCAGTTCTTTGATGCTGCAGGTAATCACAGTAACAGTATCAGAATTCATCTCTAAGCTATTTAGCCTTTTTCCTAGAACACTGCATAAAGCTGGCTGTAGAAAATTTTATATCCATTTCTTTTTGTGGGAATATTTACTTTTAACTGAAATAGCTTGTCTTCCTCCATGTTTACCTACTGAGACGTAAACTGACAGCAGTGCATGCCAGACATGTTCATTAAGGATAAACCTTGGCTTCTGATACATTGCTTTCATGTCCCACTAAAAGACAGACTGCCCTCAAAAAGCAAGAGATGCAGCTCATGGAAAAAGGGTGCTAAAAGAAACAGATTGGGACAGGGTGGGAGATGAATAATTACTGGGAGGATAATAAGAGGGGAGGGTTTCAAACAAACCTGCAGTCAACAAAGGGCAGAGAAACACTCTCAGTGCCCTCATATCTCTTCCATGTTTCTGCTGGGGAGGTATTTGGCCCACTCCACCTGTCAGTTCTCAATGTAATCTACAAAGTAGTGATGGGAACAGTGGTCACCACTGGCAAGGTGGATGAACTTTTTCCTAGCAAGCAAACATCTTGGACTGACAGCTTTGGGGAATAAACCAGATTCTGAAGATGTGTTGTTTCATTTCCAGCTGTGGCTCAGTTAAATGCTCAGTATGAAAAAACAGGATAAGAAAAGGTGTCTGAGATTTTTTTCTCTGGTTGCCCTCTCAGTGTTGAGGTATTTCTACCTCTATATTTACCACCTGTCTTTTAAATAAGCTAGTAAGGCTTCCCCTGTTCTCATCTTGGGAGGTCATTCCAGAAATAAATGGAGTCACTGCTCGAGGGTTTTACTTTATATTCTGGCTCTATTTCTCTTGGCTCAGTTTCATCCCCTGAAGTCAGTGTGCAGAAAAAGATTCATGGATTTTTTTAAGGGCAGAAAGGACCCCAGTGATTGTCTAGCATGACATGTCTAACACAAGGCAGAGGTCTTCACACTACTCATTTTGATTCCATATCCAAGAACCATAATGGTTTTTTCTTGTCTTTTTTTTTTTGTCTTTTTAGGAGAGATAAATCCAATGTTGAATTTAAAACTTCCAATGATGGGAATCTATTGCAGCCTTTAGCAAGTTGTTCCAGAGGTTAGTTTGCTCACTATTCAAATTCACACTTCATTTTTAGTTGGAATTTATTTTGTTTGAACTACAAGTCATTGTTTCACCTTAGTTTGTTACACTGCGGAGCCTTATCAAATGTATTCCTTCTGCCCTTTCCCTTCCCTCTATGGATATATTTAGACTGCAATCAGGTCATTCTCTAAGCCTTCTTTGATAACTAAATAGAGTTGGTTGAGTATTTCACAACAAGGCACGTTTCCCAAGCCCGTAAGCATTCATGTGGTTCTTCTCTGAATCCCCTCATATTCATCAATATCCATCTGAAGTGTAGACACCAGAACCATGTAGTATTCCAGCAGCAATCTCACCAGTGCCAAATGCAGAGTTAATTTAACCTCACTACCCCTGCTGAGTTCTCTCACATTTAAATGCTCAAAGTTTACACTAGCTTTTTGAACCATGCTCAGTAAGCATGAAGACTATGGCTCCCATGACTTCTTTTCTGCCACTGCCTTCAGAAGTCATCCATGCTATGTGCATAACCTATATTTTTATTTTTCAGACATATAAACTTCGATTTGGCTCAGCTGAAACACATGTTATTAGCTTGATATCTTCAAACAGCCAGATCACTCAGCAATCTGTTCCCTTTCATGCTCCTCCAAGCTCATGTTATTTATAGACTTAATCCATAATTACATTCTGGTTTTTATTTCCAAGTTGTGGATATATTTGTTGAATAGTGTTTTTCTGAGCAGATTCTTGTAGGAAACACAGACATTTGAAAAAAATTCTCTTTTTGTAATTAGATTTTGAGAACCATTGTTTAACAAGGTCTCAATGCATTCAAAGTGTGCCCCAATGATTTTATATCACTGTATCTTACAAATACACCATGGGAATATCATTCCAAATGTCTGAAAGTCTGTTATATCAACAATATTACACTGATAAAACAGATACAAAACTTCACTTTGAATAATGGTATAAATTCAGTTAAACAATACCCGTTTCATAAAAATGTGTTGATTGGCATTTGTTATTCCCCCCCCCATTAACTCTTATTACTATAGTTATATGTCAGACATGCCATTACTTTGCCAGGAACTGATGGTGGGCTGAAAAGCTTGTAATTACCTAAATCAGCCTGTTGTCTTTTTTAAAGTATTGGTACTGTTGTGATTTTATTCAAGTTCTCTGGGATATTCTCTGCCTTCCTAGAATCAATCAATATTGATTGTCGTTGATCACTACTTTTCTTTCTCTTAGCTGTAAGCTCTCTGTATCTGCTGGTTTTAAAGGTTCTCTTTGACACTATACCAGATTGTAGGTGCAATGATTTCTTCATCCTGATCATCATCTGTCATGGTTTAACCCCAGCCAAAACGCAGCCCCATACCAGCCATTGTGAGGAAAATTAATTCAGCCCTGACCAAAACCAGCACACACCTGATGTTAACATTCATTGACTTCGAAATCTGGGACAGAAAACTTTGCTTTAGTAATATGGAGAAAAATTTATTCCAGTAATTTTTAGAATTTCCAACAATTTAAATACGTTATTGTGTTTCTCATGGTTTTGACATAGTTAAACAAAACAAAAAAAAAATTGCATCTGCTGACTACAAATTTCTACGTGTCTCTTTGTTTCCGTTTAACTTGTATATACATTTTTATATATATAAATTGAAATTTGGCTACTTTCTTTTTCATTCTGAGTACAGTTGGGTGGTTTTTTAAGCAGTGTCATGTTTTCCTCAAAGTATATGGTTGTGACATTTTGGAATTTAATGAAAGGTTCGTAAACAAGTCCCAATTATTTTTTACATTTTCCCATTTATAATGTTTTATCCTTGAAAATTTAGCTCATAATTGCTTCTGTCTCTGAGAATCTGACCTTTTTAAAGCATGGGGTATAAATATAAATTATTTTGAATTTATTCTGTTTGCATTGAAGACAAGATCACGTACACCTCACTCATGGTTTCCATACTCAATCAAGTAGAAGTCTTTCCTATGTCATCTAGGAAAAATTCCTAAAAGCTATTGACTTGGATTCATATTTTTTGCAGGTAAACTTGCTGTTTAGCTTGATTAGACCATCTCTGAAGGGTTCGTAGATATATTCCACTCAAGTCTACCCACTGGAAAACAGCAACATCTTTTTTAAAAAAAGGTAAGCAGGAGAAGTAATGGGACCATGAAGATACAACAACACACAAGGAAAGCAGTGTGAGGAAAATTTCAAGCCGCTTGGACTTGAGCAATAATGGGACTGCCACAAAAGGCAGCCCAGAATCAATAGCGAATTTCCTTTTTAATTCCTAGCACTATCTGCCCTGAAATGTGTCTTTTGATGTTTGTTTCAGTATTCTCTGTGGATTTGGCCTATTCTTAGGTTGTTAACTTCAAATTGGTATTTAATCCATTTTAAAATCCATTTCTACCCATGTTAACTTATCCGTCAACTATTCAGTTTTGAATTAATCTCGCAAATAAAATGAAAGAAATAAGAAATAGTAACTGGTACATTGTTCCAGTCCCTTCTGCTTTTATTATCATCTCAAAAGAAAAACTTTGATCTCTACGCTTTTCCACCTGAGATCTTTTTTTGTATTTGAGGATCTGAGATTTTTCTAAAGACTAAATAACAGTGAATGGTACAAACTCTTTCTTCTTACACACATTAGCAATAGGAGAGTGGACACGTGCGGGGCTGTGACAAAGTGTGTATCCAAAAGGAGGGCATAATCTTAATATAGTATATTCTTTCTTCACTACTATACCTCATTTAAGAGAAAAAGTTATTGACACGCACGCAAACAGAAATGTGTGCGCACAAATCTGTGATGGCACCATCTTATCCAGATGGAAAAGAAATCAAACTAACAGCCTCAAGAGCTAGAAGCACAATACTCAGTAGCAAATCTAGACACTGAAGTCAGTATTATAAGAACAGGTAATACCAGAATAAATCTTGTACACATTGTCAGTGTGTGAAATGTGTGAAATGTGTGAAAGAGAATGTATTTCTGTATGAGTTCAGATTTCCTCATACAAAGGCTTGAAGATTAGTTAGGAAGTACTAGAATTCTGTCCTAGAGATTTGCGGGAAAAAGATTGTTTTTTCTAAATATCAGTAGAAAAGGAGTCAGGCTGATGTTCTAATAAGGCTGGGATGACTACAATGAATTGATACCTTTTTAGCTGCATGAAGAATGAGGAGTGATGGCTAGAGGTAGTACTTACTCTCACTAAAAACTGGGAATTATACAATGTTTTTTATTCCCTGCACCTGGAGAAGATACAGATTTTTTGCTGTAAGGTTGGTTGAAAAAAAACCTTTGCACTTCTGCTGCACTTCATTGAATGAAATGCAGCTGTAATTAGGTCAGATAAAGTAAAATGAGAGAGAGGACCAGACTGTCTACATTGTTCAAGTCAATCTGTTTCCCTAGGCTATGCCTGTATTTGTGCTTCACACTTTTGGAGTTTGCTCTTACAGTTGTGGCAACCAGCCAGCCATCTAGTGCCAGGCACCGTTTTGCAAACATGAGTCTCTTGATATTAAAAGTGCTCCTGAGACCCCCCAGCTTGTTTGTAAGAGGGAAACACTGACCCCTCCTAGTTCATATCTGCTCTTTCAGCAAATTGTGTAACTTCTGAGATGCTGAATCTTAATGTGCTCTCTGTGATGTGCAATGATTTCCATTTTGGTTGCCTTATTTCTTCCAGGCCAAGGTCCTTCTATTAATGTAGTAGCAGTGTTTCTCCTAAAGAGAAACACTTAGGAGCAGAGGTATAGAGGCACATATGGATAATTATTTTCTATAAAAAACAGGGATAGAAGGTGTGTCTTTGAATTGTAATTGTACAAAATTGCTTGATGGTTTTCATATCCTGGAATGATTTTTCACATTTGCTCTAAAGTATTTGTTCCACAGCGTTTTCTTGTGTATATCAGTGAAGTTAATTGTGCCATGAGGACTTCAGATGAGTCTCAATTGCAAGACTAAAATCCTAATCTGAGTTCTGGCAAAACTACAGAGTTCAAAGATCTCTAGTGTAGAACTAGAGGTTTTGATACATCACACTATGAAGTCGCAAACCTAGAGAGTCACTAGATTCAAGTTTTTGTGTGGTTCTGCATCACGAGGTCTAGCGTCTCTCTAAGTGCTCTTCAGTCAGACAGCTCCTAAAACTTCATAATATTAAATGGGCAAGGTCAGCTAAAAGGCTATTGCCATTGCCACTTTACAGAATTCAGGTTCTAAAGATTTTAAATGAGTTGCTGAGCATCAACAAGTCATCTATGTCAGGATTTGATCACTGATCTGTTACCCTTAGTTGCAAAAGTTTTTATAAAGGCCTCTTTAATGGCCATCCTGGAAACAAACTTACTGAGTTGTGATTCACCATAAAATTGTTCATTAACGTAGGTGACCTGCTCAATCAACCTGTAACTGCAAAGCTGTTTCAGGTGGTCCAGGCCCCTGCTCAGATGGTCCTTCACTGCTCATTCCTTCTCCTGTGTCGTTTGCTGGCTCTCATTCACATTTCACTGAAACAAATCACCATCTGCTTTACTGCAGCTGTCCTTCTGCAAGGGCTTGAGTTTTTAAATGAGAATTCAGACTTTCAAATTATAGCTGGAGGCACAGGGAGAGAGGAGAAGGTATCCCTGTCTGTCTAGCTGTTGAAGAGATGGCCCTGGGGTTGATCATCTCTTTACAATCTCTAACAATAGACATTCCACTCTATTGTGTCACATGCAGCCCACGAGTGTAAGGCATGAAGCAGGGAAGGCAGGGAGGTCAGAGGAAGGAAGGCACTTCCCCTGAATGACGAGAGGACACTGCAACAGCAGAACAAGACTCCAGAATAAAAATAATTTTAAAAAATAGTAAGGTAAAAGACAGGCAGGCAGGCATGCTCAAGGATTGTTTACTGTCCAGGAAAAGAGAGCATTTTTTTATGCAGCAGAGCAGAAAAGGCTGACTAAATTATAACCTTAGCCCCCAGCAGTAATCAACGAACTAAAGAGGAAAAAAGGAACTCAGGGAGAAAGGAAGGAATGTAAAAGAAATAGAAATTCATAAAGAGCCTTTATCAATATGGGAGAGAAAGCACAGAACTTGGTGAGTGAAATAAGAAGGCAGAAACAAGTTAGAGGAAAATGAGAAATAGATCAAAAAATGATGAGCCCTGGATACATTCAAATGAAGGGTATTTTTGTAAAAATTCTCAGAAATATTCACAATGTGTACAATATGAAGCTGTGCTGGTCATACGAACTGGAATCACAAAAGAAAAATTACTACTGAAATTTTATTTTACATATAGTGCTTATTCAAACAACATCATCTTCACACCAATCAGCTCTCTGGAAATTCAGCCAGAGTCTTCCATACCCAATCTAAGATTTGTCTAGACCAATATGTTTTGGTAAATAAAACAAAAAAAGTTGAAAATGGAGAAAATATTCAGCAGAAATAAAAACCCCAGACACCTGCAAAATTCATGTAAAACTTGTTTCTCAGCCAGCTAGTTAAAAAGAGTCCTGGAGTTTAACATCAGCTTAAACTGATCCTTTACCAAATGACTTTGTATGCACACACTGTGAATACCTTAAGAAAAGCTTTCAAGAAAAAGGTTCCTAAGTTCCTACTCACCCCCACATTATAAATGGTTCAGTAATAGCAAAAATAACCCATAATAAGGAGCAATTATCTAAAATGTTTCTGAAAGGATGTGGTGAGCTTACTAAAATACAGACTCTTACTGACACAATAAATCATTGCTTGTAATGGTCTTTTGGCCTTAAAATCTTTGAGAGGTATCTTAACAGCTACATGCATGAGATGAACTGAATGGAGGATGGAGGCTGTGTCTGACAGATACTTGCTTCTATCAGGAAGTTGGTTAGATTTTAAACCATTTTTATGGAGCCCTGTCTCTATTATGATGGCTAGATTCAGATCATAATAAAGTTCTGCTAATTAAACTATCTGGCTATCACAAACCTATAGCTTTGTAGCACTACTGCTACCATGGAAAAGAAATTTCAAATACAGCAAAACACGTGCTCTTTAACCAACTTTATCCTCTCTTCTGCTGTTGTTTTTTTTTTAAAGGAAAGCAACAAGTTTCTCTAAAGAAGTCCCACAGTGTCCATCATGAGAAGCTGTGAAATGACATCTTTCCATTTCCAGGAAAAATGTTCTTGGATTCTCCTTCATAGTTCTGCTTCTGCCATTCAGAGATGGCACCAGAAAATGTTAAATACTGTAAGAAGATCTCTATACAAAGTGTATGTGCCCTGGGACAGACTAACACCTGATGTTGCTAACAAGGTGAACTCTCTTCTGGGATCTTCACCAGACCTCTGGGACAATTAGTGACCCCAGAAGAATCCACACCATTTTTTCCATAAGACTCCACAGGTGAAAGATGTGAATGGGATGAAGGGACACTATGTAATTTTATTTATTTTTCACACCATAAAAAAATGACTCAGTGCAGATTCTTTCTGGATGCATGTACAAGACTGATAAAGCATCAATTAAAAAGACACAATATTGACTAAGAACCAGCTCGAATGAATTCCCTCACACCTGAAAAATCAAACTCAACCTTCTCCTACTCCTGGCCTCCAGCAAAAGCCTGAATGAGTAGATAAGGTTTACAATATGTCAAGGAGCTTAAAAAATAACTTTTTCAGATCAATAGAATGAGAAAAAAAATCCCAGGACTGAAGTCACCTACTTGGAAAGATTAGTGTACACAGTGGAACCATGACAGAGAGTACTGGGGAGGATATTGAGCTCTTTCACTGCACCTCATGGGACCTGTAGCTGAAATGCCTCAAATACCTTGTAAATGAAGCATCTTGAGAATAATGCATTCTATAGGATGCACCTCCATGCTTCTGGGAAAAAGAAATTATAGATTTGGGGCTTATGAGAGTAGAAACAATTTCTGGAGATCCAGTAAGTGGTGGAAATGTACCCCAGAAGAAAAAAGCTGGAGGGTCAGGGCAAAAGTTTACTGCTTTAACTGTGTAAGATTTTGCGCTTTAAATGTTTTGAAAAATAAAAAAGATTTTATTTTCTCAACAGACACATTTTCTGACATGAATGTAGTATTTAACTGAAAACTGAGGATTTAGTTAAAAATGACCTTTCTCTTCCATTTTTACAGGAATCTTTTGATCAGCTATATGGGTGCTATAGACCACTTGAAATACAAATAAAAAGGGCAAGGACTTATGCTTCTGCTCCAGATCCCAGCAGGACTGATACAAAAAAATACAGGAAATATCTCCACTGTTGGGAAAGTCAATAGTAAAGATGCAGACTTCAAAAGAAATCAATAGTACGACAACACCGCTGTAGAACGGACCTGCCTGTTAGAAGTGATATCTCTTTGCCTGCTGACATACACGGTATTTTTAATCTAATGATTTCAGTTACCAAGACTCATGTGTCTCAAAATCATGACATGAGTTTAAAGGGAGAAAAGTTAAAGGAAAATGTGTTTTGCACTTTGGCATTTCAGGGGTTTTTTGAGTATTGGTATTTTTTGTTTTGTTTTGGCTCGTTAAAAAAGAATGTAGCTTGTAGCTTTTTGCTCACAGCTCACATGTTCACTTTTTCATGTGACTATGAGGGGTCAAAACCAACTTTTCTTTTTAATGAAAGTTGATGCTAGTCATAACAATATCTTAGAGATGACTGTTTAGAAAAAGAATGAAATCAGTGAAGTGAAATATGTTAAGTTTGCAATATCGAATATCTATTACTCCATTTTTTCCTCTTTTACTATTGTCCGTTGAGTACAAATTCAGGACATTCAATCAAAAAGGCACATATGAAACAGTAGTGTTCAACCTTGGAAATTGTTTTCATGAGACTGTTACTATAGCTTATAAGGCTATTTAAAATATTATTTATTCTGCTGCAGTTAGCCCTTTTTTGAAGGAGAAGTAAATGGCTCTCCTAAGCACAGCAGTCACCTACAAAATGATCACTCTAGAGCACATCAGTTTGCAGTAAAATATATTTATTCTTGAGGATTCTGTGGGATTGGTGGCCAGTGCTTTGCATCAGTCACTGCTAAGAGCTGTTGGGTTTATTCCCCTCAAGCCATGGGCAAGGAGAGCATTTCTATGATGGTCTGAGGTATTGCTGGGCAAGAATAACAGAGGAGGGTCAGGTCAGTGTGCACGAACTTTCCTCATTTCCTGTGATTAAATTCACCGTCTAGTACCTATAGCCAAATCCTGGCCTCCAGAAAAGATTGGAAATGATACAAACCATTTCTGATTCCTGGAACTGACACCTAATAGCAAATGAAGGATGGAGAAATGCTGACACCCAGGAGAGGGATCTACAAAATGGTTGTGGCACTTAGACAAACATCAGTAACAAGTCCTGCAGGGATCACAGGATGTGAGTTCACTTCAGTGAAGGGTGACACCTGGTAGAGACCAGGGGCATGGGGTCCTATGGGCTGCCTTCGCTTTCATTCCCCCAGCTGGGCAAGTGGCCTGAAGCCACAAAGGCTGGGATGGCTCCAGTATGAGCTGATTATGAGACTCCATCTTTCTAAACCTCAACATCCTCCTGCTCCCTGGATGTTTCTTTCAAGGTGCATGAAAAGCTTGGCATAGTGATATGCACCTCAAGCTACCCAAATGGCCTAGAGGAATACCACATCCTGCCTGGTCTGAAAACTGACTGACTGAACTATACTTAGTAGGCTTAGATAGTGCCTTTAAAACCTGTACTGATCCTTCCTGTTAGACATTTCTTTTCTAAAGCCTAAACTGAATCTCTCTGTCTCAGCAATGTAAGCCCACAAGTCCTCATCCTCTCCACAGCAGACATAATGATCAGAACCCTTTCTCTGTGCATCTCTCAGATGTCTCTCAAGACTTGTGTCTTCCCCATGCTATCATTTCCATGCTTCTTCTGAAGCCACTAACCAAAAGAAACCCCACCAAATGTCAGGGACTATCAGTCTGGGTTACCCTCACAGAGACCTTTCAGGTCAGTTGGTTGAACTGGGCAGAGGCCCAAAGACTTACTTTAATGGATGGGATGTATTTTCTGGTGACTGATTGCTTCCTCTGTAAATTAGGCAAACACTTCTGCACTGAATCCAGTGACTGATTGAGGAGCCCTTAAAACAGTAAATCCATTCCCCTGTCATTTTTCTGGACAGTAATGGTTCTGCTGTAGTCACAGAAAAATATAGAGCTACCCTTTGCATTGATGACATCCTCTTTTAAAGCAGAAGTTACAGTTGCTAAAGCAGCACTTTTGTGGACCCAGTAAAAAATCATTAGTCTTGGTGTCTTCTCAGTCATTATTACCGTTGAGGACATCAAGCCAGACTTGAGGGATGTGCATAGTCAAGAGTTCAGCATAGTGTGGAGGTCATACATGAGTAATGTTTCATTTCCTGAGGGCTTTTAAGTGGAAACCTTTTGTGTTCCTCAAAAAATGCAAAGGTGGATTATTTATGTGTAGGTTCTGAAGTAATTTCATTTTTGTGTTGTCAGGCACATTAGAGACTGAAAATACCTATGGAAATCCCACAGTTAAACAAAAAATTAAGCACCATCTTGGCAGCAAAGAAATGTGAGAAGTAACCACCAGAGACAGCTGAGAAATCATCTTGTTACCACACTAAACAAGTTTAAAATTGCATTAAACAACCTCAGGAAGCATGCTTTTCTCACCATAACCTTCAAGTTACAGGTTTAAACAACTTAATTCAGTATTGTAAGAGAAGAGCAACAGAAAATGTATCCCAAAGGTCCTCTCTTTTCTAATAATTTTGCTTCCTCTTGTCTCCCATGGTCTTCACTGCTTCTTCTAATAGTCCACTACCTCTGTGTGTGCCTTGGCTCAGGTTGCATAAAGATTTTTCAAATCCTAGTAAAGGGATGTAGTTTGTCAGAACTGCAGTGCACTCATATGAAAATACACAAAATTGTATTAATAATGATACAGTACCCTCATGTTCCCTTCAAGGACCAATTTGCAGACCCTAACCAAAAGCAGAATCCTTTTGTGTCAGACACTGCACAGATACATCAGAAAATACAGACCCCATAGCAAAGCTTTGAAAGTCTGTGGAGAGACACACAATCTGGCACCTCTACCTTCAGGAGATAATTATTTTACCTTGAAAAAGTCACAGAAGTGTCTTTATATTTAAAAAACCATAAAAATTAAAGGGAAATATTATTCAAGAGTAGGACAATTTTCTATTATTCCTACGGCTAGCAAAAAACTGAATGACTTTGAGTGCAGTTGGGTTCTCACGAGAGCCACTACTCTACTTGATTGACAGGGAAAATGATATCCTTTAATTCACCTTTCCCTCAGAGAGGGAACATGCGAGGATGAGAGCAGGTACCGAGCACATTGGGACACTGCAGTGTCCAGCTGAGCATGGGGCAGCACGACCCGAAGGGATGCCATCCCGTATCTGTGTCCCCACACCCACTCAGCCTAAGCCTGCCACTGGGATGGCTGACTACTGCTCTGATAGTAAACCTCTAGGTGCCTATGGAAGCAGAGGCTCAGCTCAGGTCACCAGTTCTTGCCACTGCTGAGCAAAGCAGGCAGAAGTCAGTCGCTTCCCTCCATCCCTGCCAATTTGAGGTGGATTCAAACCAGGACCTATGAGAATGATGAAAGGCACCTGAAGCCCATTAGGATCTGCATTTCTGAGAGCCTTGATTAATTAACCTCCAAGCTCTGGTGATTACTCTTCTGTGTCAGGGAGGTTGAATGAGGCGGGGTTTATAAGTTGTCCCTACGCCTTTGTGCTCATGTAAACACAACTCTCTTTCTTCCTGACTGTGGTTTTATCAAGCAAAATGCTCACAGTTGGCACCAAAGTGATATTCTGTTCATCTCCAAATTCAAAGCCACTATGTGAAGGGCCTGTATCAAGGTGGACACAGGCAAAGTGTACTGTAATAGCTGGTCAGATCCCAGAATTAAACAGAATTCAAGGAGCTTCTTAGGGAGGCAGGAAAATCAGTGGTTGGGGAAGTCATAGAAGAAACGGTCTAAGTGGTCTGAGAAGCGTGGACCTCCCCTCAAGGCAATAGCCCTTCAGGTGATATTAGCAGATTCTGTCTGGAAACAAGAATAAAATGATGTTTGTCTCTCATGAGAACCCATCTGCCCTCACTTAGTCCATACTGTCCACATACTTCGAAATGCCTGAGAACCCATTTCAAGGTATTAATTGGTATAAGTGGGAAAACTGAGGCACAAAGACACTGAAATAAAGCAAGAAATTGAAAATGTTTTTTCTGAATCCAAAAACAGTCTGTAGATTTCCTCCTATGTCTAAAAGATCCAGAATGCAGAGAACAAGTACTGCCACTACTGATGACTAATTCAAATGGGGAAATTGTTCTGCTGATTACACCTCTTGCCTTCGAAATTTTGTCTGGGCACACCAACCTTTACTTCCTGGCTGAAATAGTTGCCTTCTGTTGTTATGTGCTGCCTTTTCATTTCTGGCAATTCCCTGCTTGTTCTTGTTTTTTAATGGTGAGTTAACTCATGAACCTGAAATGAATAGAGTGCTAACTGGATCAGCCCTCTTCTCTGACAGTAATTTATGATATATTGCTTGGTCACTGCAGCTTGGTGCTTACTGAGGGTCTGACCCCCATCATCTAGAGTGAGTGTTTCATATTCTCTAGCAGTTGCAGCGCCAACAAAATACCCCTCAATCCACTCAGCAAGGCTGATCTGTGGGGACAGAAGTCACAGTACAAATGCCAGGGGCTGAATAATAATCAATAGCTCTGTGGTGAATTTCCATGAAGAAATAATGTCAGATACTTTTAGTAATTACAACTAAATCTCAATTCCTACCACATACATAGATGAAATACATCTGTTTGCACTATGATGTGAAGTTAATCTCATCATTAATAATTCTTCTCGTATTTATCCTAATATTGTTAATTACATGGGACTTGCAGGGTATGAGTACAAAAGCGTATGTAATTTGTCTTTTTTCCAAGAATTTCCAGTGCAATTTACCATTAATTACTTGCTGCTTAATACAACAACCTCCCCCAAAGAATAATTCCAGCATTATTATGGCATCTTAGAACAGTTGCTAAGGCTTTTTATTCTGCATAATATGTCATTACCAAGAAGGGTGAAAAAAACCCTACAGCCATTCTTACATTCTAAATGGTATGCTAATAGACAGCAAAATTTGGATAATTTAACAAGATAAAGGCTGTCCTTGAACTTTACTTATTAATGATAGATCCAATCTTAATTTTAATGATTTATGAGCATGCTTATATAGCATATTCTCCAGCGTAGGCCTTATCCAGTGCTTTGGACAGATTTTCTTTGGCTTTAACGTCCTTTTGATAGGCACTTTATGACCGGAGTGTTAAAAAGGAACATGTTCTGTCCAGAAGCTGCTTTGTATTGCATAGAGCATTTAGCACATTTCTAGAGGGAGTAGTCCAGCTCTAATGTGGAGAAAGAGCAAGTTGTATAATGTAAATAGTGCTCAACTTTGATGTCTTTATAGAAGATTTAGACTTGAAGGGTGAGGTCTTTGTAGATTTTAGATGTAGCCATTGCATTATTAAACTGGCACATGTGATCATGACTGGATTCTGTCTAAAATTAATGGAAGAATTATAAAAAACAGGTTTATGACAAAAACTTCCAAGGATTAATTTTGAGAAATGCTTGCTGTGTCTAAATAAAAAGTAAACTTGGGCACAAACTGGGAGTGTAGCCCCCTGATACTCCAGGGTGGGGAGCTGATGGAAGACAATTCTGGCCCCTTTCTAATCCCCATGTGTCAGCTTCCTTCCCATGGAAACTGGCATGTCATGCACAAGGATGTCTGGAGAGACAATACATGTTCAGGGCACACCCCAGCTTGGATAGAAGTAATTGAAATCAAGACCATCCTTGCGTCCAAACATACACAAAAACAAGGTACATTGGAAGCTCAGGACCGTGCTCTTGGAAAACTCACAGAATGTCTTTATCTGTCGAATCTGCAGCTCAAACAAGGAGAAAAAACCTTCCAGACATCTAGGGGTTTATGTCCCCCAGAAGATACTCACTGAGCAGACACTAACACAGGGAAAAGCCCTTTTTTTTTCTTTCTGAATCTGACCTCCAGTTTCAATAGCATCACCAAAACCAGCACACAGAAACTGCAGCTCTACCAAAAATCCAGCCAAGAATTAGCTAGTGCACAGGATCACACCACAATCACATACAACAGAGGAAGCTTGTTTGCCCATTAGCTCTGTTCTCAGCTCTCTGACCTCTTTTTGCACTGATTCCTCTTCCCTCCATGGAGCAATTGCTAGCAATAGTTAGCAGCAATTGAGGCAAATGCAAGAGAGTAGCAAGAGAGTTTAGAGTGCTGCTGGGATTCCTTAAGTATTTATCAGACATTGATACGGCTCCCAGGTTCCTCCAACTGCAAATTACCTAAGAAATTGACAACCACAATAGGAGATGTCTGTCTGGCCTGTGGTGCATCGTAGCTCAATCATGGGTTTTTATTCTTTTCTTTCTGCATTTTTAAACTTGCCTCATAAACCTGACCACAGCTCCCTTCAATCTAAGTGGCAATTTCTATGATTCTAAAATTCAGTGTTGGATTACTAACCAACAGATTTTAAATAAGCTCAGAAGGCACCAGAATTTCACTTAACTTCAGCATACTATTCATCCACCCATGTTACAACTGACTAAAACTCAGAATTTCAAACTGAGTTGACTAAAAGGTTGAAGCTTTGAGGTTTTCCAGAAACCAAGTTTCAAACTTCTTGATAATGCCAAAATGCCTTTGTAAAAGTATTTGCAATGGGTTGGATTAGACTGAGCTAACTGAATTGCACATTATTATATTGTGAAGCTAAAGCACTGCTCCTGAGCCTCTCAGAAATGAAGCACAGAAAAGTCCCATGTAATCAAGACTTGTCTGTGAAATATAGCAGCTTAGTCAGGTCCCCATTTCCTCACAGAAAACTTTTCCATTAGAAAAATACTTCAGCAGTACCTGGTTGGTCCCACAGCAGCAGTTTTTCCAGAATTGAAGATGATTTTGATGAGAAAGGGGTAGAAAGGCATATTTAGTCCTGTAAAACATGGAGCGAGAAGAGCTGATGATACCATTTTGTTCTGCTTTGGTATTGCCTACTCCAGAATTTCAAATAGTTTACTCAACAACTTCTATGGGGAAAAAATCCCAATGAAACTAACAAAAACAAACTGAGACTTTAAAAGCAAATGAATTGTGGAGCAAATATCTTGGAAGCATTGGAGACACAGGAGCATTAGATCCTAGGAGAAGAAGAAACTGAAATGAGACATTTCCATATGTTTTACAGACTTCTATTGTGTACAAGAAAAGTGAAATGCCTTACATTTGCTCTAAACTAGCTGTAGTACAGGTTAAGTAAGTGGGACACATAGACAACTTGTTCCCTCAAGATGGGAGGGGGAGATCTTTGAATCGTGGTGATATTCCCCCACCCCTCAAAGAAAAAAAAAAGTAATCTATCTACATTTTGTTAAAATGATGTTGATATTTGTAAATTTACCAGATGCAGACATCCTGGTACAAAGACACCATTGTCTAGGAACTTTCCCATTGTTTCACAGGAACTTTGAAGAGATATTGGTGTGATGCTGGAATCATCCTACTTATGAAGCTCAAAAATTTGAGCTAAATGGGAATATCCAACAGTGTTGCCACTCTAAAAAGCTTCTGACATTCAGTTGATCTTATGATGTGAAGCTGATTGCTTCTGACTCCATCCATTAAAGGTCACTGGTTTGTATTCCCCCTCTCTCTCTGTCTCACACACACATGCACACACACCAATATTTTCTTGTATTGTCTGCATATTTTCTGTGGTATAGAGCAAAGCCAGACACCAGCTCAGTATATATCAGAGGATATGACACCATTCCCGAGAAGGATTATGCTGAAATGTTGCTATCACTCAGCACTTGTAGCATCTCTGGGTATTTGGTGTTCACTTATCACATTTTTCCTCGGGTCCCGCCAAGTCAGCTGCTATACATCTTGCATCTTCCAAACAGATAAGTCACCTGCACTCTGCCAAGTTCTTCTCAGAGGTGCTTTTCCTATGGTAATGCCATCCATGTGAGCTACACCATTTTTTAGCAGCTGTCCTCTCATTCCAAGCAGCCCCCGTGGCTGATCACTGAGCAAGTGTCACTTAAAAAGCATCGCATGAATTCTTTAATTATTTACAAAAGCCCAATTAGAATTACAATAAGAATGAAAGATTCCTATGCTGATTTCACAAAGTGGGAATGCATGATCGTTAGGAACACGTGGATTTCAATTGGTCAGGTTCATATTACATTGAATTCTGAATCAGAGAGTCTTCTTTTCTCATAAACATGTTCATGCTGGATATTGTTTCTCTCTGAATACGTGTAATTACAGTTTACATTGGTGCCTTTTGAGATACAGCAAAGTAGGCAGATGTGTAAAACACACACCTTTTGCTAATGCAGAGGTACCCTGCTTGAGGTGCAGTCCTGATCTCTTGTGGAGCATTTTACCTCTGGAGGATGAAATGGAGCTTGTCTTTTCGAGCTGCAGGTGGATAATTTTTCAGTCACGCAGTCAGGAAAATCATTGAAAAGGGATAATTACAAACCATGGACAGATGATGGGGTTTGTTTTCCATCAAAACCAGATGCCAAATGTCCTTATATTCAAGATCACTAGGCAATTCACTGCTTAGTGGTGCTTAGACAGAAATAGAGCTTTTTTAGTTTAACACAGAAATAACATATTGTGGGGTTTAGATTTTGAGGTAAAATCTACAGTGGATAGCTATAAGTAGTGCATAAAATATATATTATTCAGGGTCCCAATACCTATTTTTCAATGAGCTCACGGATAGTATATTCATTAAAGTCAGCCTTTCCCAAAGTCTCTCCCAATAAGAAACTTGAAAAATGGCTATTTCATGGACAGTTCTTTCTATAAGATATTTGCTATTGAAATTTTTTACAGTAACAGTGACCAGGATGGAGCACAATACACAAACAGCTAGGATTGATTCGCCAGGATTACAATAAAACCCAGGAATATAAGGCATGATTTCTGATCAGAGTGATGAGATTTTGTTGTTCCAAAGACTTTTCTCTTTTCCCTTATCTAGGCATAAAGTTCATCTATTTCTTTTAGAAGGCCACCCCACTAAAATATGCTTTATGCTCTGATGCCTTCTCTGTAGGCTTTCCTATTCTGTTGAAATTTCCCATGTCTGCCAGAAAGCCTGGATGAGCTGAACTGAACTCGGACATAATTGGCAACATCCAGTTTACACAGAACTGGGTATGTCTTGACATTTTTTGGTGTTTTACTCAGAGCTTCTATTTAGGGGGCATTCAAATTTAGTATTTGTAATATCTCTGTCCTTGGGCAGAACTTCTTTCCTTGTAAGAGCTTGCTATTTACTGACTGCCACCACCAGCTGTGGGGACAGGGATTCATGCTTTTGTTAGGATCTGTAGGTTTAGAACGTGGGGGAACAGGATTTAATTCCAACAGTACATAGATAGGGGATAAGTCAGTTGCACAAATGGTGGTGAGTTGAGCATGAACAGGGTTGCCAGGTATGAGTTTCTCACCTGTTAGATGTGTTCTTGTGGATAGACGATTTCCTAGGACATCTGAAAGGACACAATACCCTTGTTTAGGCAACTGAGTCCCTTCTAAGGTTACTGTAGTAGTAACTGGCAACAGAAGAGATAAAAGTCTAAGGAAGACAAAATCATGGATAGCCTTACTTTCCAGCTGCATAAAATTCAAACTGTGAATAGACAGCATTTACATCCCATTCCTTCTAATCACAGAACATCTTACATTGCAAAGATCGTATTTAACCCAAATCCAAACAAATCCAAAGGTTTGGAGAAGCCCTTTAATGAAATGGATTCCACAGTCCCTGGTCAGACTCCAACTATTTTCGGTACTGTTTACATCCAAATATTTGTTTGGCACCTTACAGTGGTTTGAGGCACACCTTGGAGTTGGCTCTGAAAATTTGACTCTGTGTACAGTTCTATAAATGAGTCCTTTGGGTCATATAAATTTAATGTTTTTAAATGTTTTGTCATTGGATATTTCTCTGATTTATGACATCCATTTCAGAGAGACGTTTCCTGTAAGAACAATGCCTTTTTGATCCTCCTGAATACTGAGGGATAACATCAGAGGGCAGAAAGAAGGAGCATTTCTACAAATTACTGAGTATCTTTTGCTGAAAAATTTAAAAGGCACAAGAAAATGCTCCTCCCATCAGAGTTCCTTGCTCTTAGTGTATGTTTCAAACTCCATACATTGGTGCTCCTGTTCTATCCTGGACTTAATTCAAGAAGCCAGTAGCGCATGATAGTGTCACATTTTCACTCTGGTGGAAAGCAAGTGAGCCCAAGGACAACTTCAAATGCTCTGTTTCTTTCTTTGTGATACAAGTGGGCTATGATGCCTCTAGCTACGTCTTTTTGCTAACCAAACATGCATCACCCCACCTTGGATAGTTATTATGGATTCAGACAGAAAAAACTAATTTACGATTTAACCAAAAAAAGCAATTTTGGGACTAGAAGTGTTTGAATTATTTCTATTTATCTGGAGACATGCAGGCTTGTCAAGAACCATTGCTCATAAAAGAGCAAACAAGTGCAGCTGGTCTATCACAAGAAAACTCCAATCCTGTTTTGTTATGGATTAAATAGAGGTATCCCTCTTCAATATCTGCCCTTACAGCCCTTAGTACAAGGCATTTTTGTATTGCTAAGGCTGCTGGTCCTGCCATGTGCCTCCAGATCACTGTGACTAGCAAAGCATGCAGATTTTGTCATCCCAGCCTGCTGGCTCTTACAGCAGCTGCCAGTCCAGGTCACCCATCCCAGGGCAGAATGCTTGGCTGTGTTATCTTAACATGCATCCAAATTTCAAGGGAGAAGCCAGTTATGAAAAGATCAGTAAACAGGCTTGAGCTAGAGGCAGAGGCTACATTCTGAGCATTCTGAGGTGCAGCAGAAAGCACTCACTCTCAGAGTACTCAGACCCTTCAAGCTCATTTTTCCCTTCAAGCTGAGTACTCTCAGAGTACTCAGACCCTTGAAGCCATTTTTCCTCTACACCCATTTGAGCATCATGGCTGTGATACCTCCTTTTATTGCTAGAAGCTAAAGTGACTTGCCAAAGGTCACCTGGGAATTCCCTTCATGCCTTCATATCTGCCTTCACTGTCTTCCTTTCAGTCTTTAGCTTACATTGCTATTTACCATTATTATCAATTCAGTTTTTCTCTTTGATGTACAGAACTTTTTGCTAAGAGGAAGCTGATTTCCACCAACTCTCAGCTCATCAATGCTCCAACAATTCTATTTGTAGTTAAGTATCTCTGGTTTTGAAGAGTTCCATCGTTTATTCTAAATTTCCTTTCTGACTCTCTCTAGAGACTTCAGATTAAACAAATTCCCGTGGAAGCAGCTCACATTACTGATTAATGTGAACAGGGTCTCTCCTTTGCCAGCACTTTGTTATTTCATGGATTTTGCCGTTAGTTAGAACTGTGGTTGGAAATTTTCAAAGCTGTGTTCCTTTTGATGTAGCAAGGGCAGACAAGGCCAGTGGATGAAGTATAAGCCCATGAAAGCTGAGCACCTGATTAGCAGAGGGTAGCTGTATTCAGAAAGTCACTGGCCAACTCAGACTCTTCACTCCTCAATAGAGTTATTAGAATTGAGGAGGAAAATATTACCTTAAAACCAGATTTGAGCCGTATGGAAGGAGTTAGACTCCTTTTTAAGTATGTTTTTCCAACTAATACTCTTGTGTAGCTTAAAATTATCCTGACAGAAAAACAATCAAGGCAGCTTTTAAACTAATGACACAATCCCATGGATAATTTCCCCTAAATAGCACAGAGATGTGACTGAATGATGCTATATATCATTGTGGGAAGCAATTTTCCTCAATGAGTTCTACCTGCTGGATATTGCAATGCATTACAGAGTGAGTAAAAGCCTTCCTCTGAAATCAGATTCAAACTGGCTTTGGAGCAAAATTTAAACCCTGAGGGTGAGAGAGCCATGATTATATTCAACACCTCCCTTTGATTCACAGGTTCCACACATTCCTCCCCACATCTGTCAACCCCTGATATGAGTTATTCCCATGAGCTGCATGGCTTTCAGACTGTCTTCACAGGTGTTATTGAGCTTAATATGGGCTTTACTGCTGCATGATATGTTGCCTAGCATCTCACAGATGTCTTTACAGTGTTCTCCTGCATCAGTTTCTTAGGTCTTCAGCAAATTTGTCCCCTCCTTACTGGCCAGCTCAAGGGAGATGACAGCTCCCTGGATGATGATTTCATGTATTGCAGACCACATACTTGTTTATATATCTCATCAATATTTTGTCTTCCACTGCAACAGTCTGGCCAAGTCAAGTAGTGGAGAACTGACTAAACACTGATGGATCTGTCAACTCCCAGAAACTTTCTGTGGGTTTTGTGCTTCTTTTCCCTTGGCTAATTACTCTGGCTAAATGGACAGATCAGCTGGGCCCAGACCAGGGGATTCACCTCTGTGATGGGCGTTCTGCTACACAACATCACCTTCACCAGCATTTACCCCCATTCTGCCATCCACAGACAAGTTTCTTGCAGCTTTGCTGCCCAGGGAAACTGCTGCATTTTATCTGGGTGGAAAACTCTCCAAACCTTAAGTATAGGGTAGCAATCACCGCTGCATGGTGGTGACTGGATCCATTTCAAATGAGGTAGTGGACTGTCTTGAAGCAGTAAAGCCTTTTGTGTCATAGTCTGCAGCTGGAGGTGGAAAGTGTTCATAAGCCAACAGCACCAGCTCCAGAGTCACATAGCTTCTCTGTAAAGCAGCTCTGACATGCAGTGCAACAGACACAAAGCATTAAGTAAGACACTTGTTTAAAAAACAAATAAGCAGGACACTGTTTGCATTTCTATAAGCTGAAATGTGAGCAAAAGCTCAGGAGGACAAAGGCAAAAGGTAGATACACTGATGTATTTTTTGACAGAAATAAAGATCAGAGGGCCGAGAAAGCCAAGCCCAAAGTTCCACAAACAGACTTTTCACACAGCACATTTCAATGGATATGGAAAAAAAGCTCCACAAGCAAGTTTGTATCTTTGCTGTCCTGCAACCTTCATTCCTGGCCATTCTGTTTGTCACAAATAAGCAGTAATTTATGTTTTGATGACTCGCCCCAGCAAATAGAACCATAAAAACAATCCCCAGCCATTTGTTTGTGTATATTTTTTTTCCTAAGGCTCGAATTTATTTTAGATGACACTTTTTCCCCCCTTGGCTGAGACGGGATATTTTCTCCATGCTTTTTATCAAACTGACAGGTGATATTGCTTTAAATTGGGCTCTGCATCAACAACAGAGGCTTTCTCATTTCTAACCCCAAGTGTCAGTCAGGTGGATGGGAACTCATTTAGTCCCTTATTTACTAAATGCAGATTGGGTTTTCAGGAGCCAGGAGTGCAGAAGAGGAAAGGGATGCCCTGGGTGGTAACGGGAATGAACAAGAGAGGACAGCAAAAGAACAACACAGCATGAAGCGGGCAGGAACTTACTGTGGGTTGATTAGATGACATCCATCTTCTTGTCTATAAACCATTCCCACAAGCACAGCTTTCGAATTCACTTTGTCCCCTGTCATGGCTCCCTCCCCACTAACAGGATAAAAGGTGACAGGGGATCGGAGGATGCTCCTGATGGATTTCAGTGCACTGGGGATGTAGCTAAGGGGTTTCAGATCAGAGGTGAACTATGATTTGAGACAGACCCATGAGAAATCAGGGAATTCAGGGATTCAAAGAACCAATCTGGGTGCTCAGCAAGAAGCAGTTTCCTGAAGAATGGAGGGACATGGCTTGTCTGCCATGGTGGCCTGCCTATTTACTCCTCAGTATCTGGAGGATCCTGAGAGCACGTTACCCAGAAAAGATGACAAAAAATGAATCTTGAACTTATACTAAAACAGAGAAAGTTTCTGGACAGTTTGGATACATATATGTATTTGTTAAAGTGGGAATATGGGACACTTCATTTGGAAAGCAGCCTCTCAGAGAACATTGTGTTTGTCTCAGAAATGTACCAACAAAAAACAATTATGAAATTTTAATATATAATCTTTTATTTTAATATAATCTTATGATTGTTTCTAAGAGGATGACAACTTTTACTGAAACCATGAAACTATACAAGCTTTGATATCCCTGTGTGTATTTCGCCCAGTTACTATCTAGACTTTACAATGTTTAAACTTCATATTGACATTACATGTGTGAGCAGCCTGCAGATGCTGAACAGGCAGGGAATTCTGCTGCCTTGGCACACGATCTCCTGCTGCTGGAGCACCAATTAGCCAGAAGGAGGTAGAATGTTTCACTGTTACAAAAATGGGAGCAGGATTTAAGTACAGCAACTGTTGCTGAAATTTAAGGGAAGAGAGGGAGGAAAGGAGACCTGCCCTTGTGTCATCTTATAGAAGGTGTTATAAAGTGTTATCCGTGACAACACACTGCTGGAAACTAGAGACAGATGATCGAAATCCATGCCAAAATCTTCTTAGTGCTCTCTCCCCCCACTTCCCCTATCTCCAACTGCATAAAAATCACCTGGATCTGAGAACAGGCGGGACTGCACGTGATTTACACAGACAAGTTTTTCCTCTTTCTAGTGATCTCAATATTTCCCTGCACTCTCTTGACAATGTTTATGATGACTGGTACCTATTTCAAGAAGGACTTTATGATTCACACTTTAAGAAAAGCAGCCAGGAGTCATCCATGTGAGAAAGTTTCTGAATAACTCCTGTGATTCCGCATGACTGCAGCAGCATCCCGTGGTTTGCCCACGCAGAGCTGCAGCCCTCAGTGAAATGTTTAGCTCTCCTTCCTGTTCACTGCCCTTACTCAAATCCCCCTCAGTATCAAGCAGAGCCACAGAACATCCTGTCCATCAGCCTCATTGTTCTCTTCACAAGTTTCCCTAAATGCTTTTAAACCAAAAAGCCAGGTTTTACTAGATAAAATAATTTTGTAAAGAAGGGGCAACTTAAAGTGACTTGATGAGAAAGGAGCGTTAGAAAGTTTTACAGCCTGGAGCATTTCAGATGCTGGAGGACAGAGGTGAAGCCTGTTGTCAGCTTGGCTGCTGTCAGTGGCCCTCTGGGGCACAGTAAATTCATAGATGTCCTGCCTGTTTCCTGGGCCATTTCTCCTTCTGTCTGGGTGGCCATGCCCAGTTGTCCCCACTGCTGAACAATGCTCCTGGCTCTGCAGATGTTTGAGGGGGGTCTCTTCTTCCTACCCAGTCGTGAGGTTTGTGACCACCTTTCAACTGCTCCTGAAGATGGGGCAACATTTCCTTCCCCCAGGTGCATCCACCCCGTCACTGTGTTATTTCTAAAATGTACAACAATATGTAAGTGAAGAGAAATAAATAAAATGGGTGCTGTCTACTATGTGAATGAACAGGAGTCAGTCAGTGACATTAAATAAATAAAATGGGTGCTGTCTACTATGTGAATGAACAGGAGTCAGTCAGTGACATTAAAAAGGGCCATCCAGGTGAGTGGAGCAGTGCTGGGGTTAGACTGGTAGTACACATCCTGGGAGCTGTCACATTCCTACATCAGTCCTGTGCTCACTCAGACCTTCTTTACCTGAGCACAATTCCCTCAAATTTAGGGAACTTCTGCAGAGAATCTCCACCTGGAAGAGACCTGATGTCTGTGTCTGTGGCACAACACACATAAACACATACTCAACATTGACATGCTATTGCTGTGCCTTTCCAGATGGTGGGGAGGTACTTAAGTCAGCAGGGAGATTTTTTTGCTGTCATCACCTGTTTCTGGTTTCTGTGTACTGCTTTCTGATAAGTGCTACTAGAATTGGGAAGCACATGAATATATGAAGAATCTTGCTGTCTGTTTTCTCAGTTGGAAAGGGTATGCCTGTCAAGAGCACTACAAGACAGTTCCCATCTTAAAAGTAAGACAAAGTTTGTCATAGTTTTACTTTAAGGCAAGTAAGAGATTTCACCTAGGTTCATGATTGTGTTTAGCTTTTAATCTGAAAGTGAGCCAGAATAGATTTTATGAGCTCACAGTGACTAAGTGTGAAAATAGGTGAAAGATAATTTTCTAAAATTGTCTGAATTTAGAATAGATCATGGGAACAAGGAAGGCTCTGTGACTCTGAAAAGTCTGTGATGTCATCTGAAAGACTTAGGCATATATAGCATAAACAATGTCAAAAGAACCCAAGTCGATTAGATATCTTATGTTATAGCAGTGATTGTGAATAACTGAAATATCATAACAGGCAGAGAGATGAAGTCACATGAGAAAAACACAGAACAAAAATTAACCTAGAAAACTAAAAGACATATCTGAATGCCACAGAAACCCAACAATGCAAATGATACAAATATAATAAGCAACACTATGCCATCAAACATTTAAAATGGCAAAGAAAAAATAGTTCACCTAATTTAAACCCCAGAGTTTTCCCGTTATGCATAAGGGAGTCACAGAGATGATACATATGTGCAAGAGCACTGCAGGGCACTCAGCACAATTCAGATTGACTGCTAAAGAGAGCTCTCATCTTCTGGTCAGACACCATTTTTTTCCAGCTCTGGAAAAAGTGTGGTCAGAAGTGCAAACATAAGGACAGGAAAAGCAAATGTGATTTCTGCTCAGAGTTTAATATATGCCATACATTGGTCTTGGCCTAGTTTTGCCACACCAAACTGCTATTTAAATTCTACTTTGATCATGGAGCAGCATTGGCTGAACTGGTGGTTATCCCACTAACTTCTCTTAAATCAAAGATTCTTGAATTTTAACAGAGCCCTGAGGAGAAACTTATTTTTCCCCATGGCACCAACATAGATTAATATTATGTGATCTCCAGGTGACACCTAGGAGAGGATACCGCTTCCTGAGTGGCTCATGCCCTGGAGAACACTGAGCCATTTAGGACAGTGGGGGATTCTTTCTGAGAGGCTTTAAGAGAAAATATATGCTCCTGTATTAGCTGAGCCAAGCCAAGGCCACTTGGCTACTCAGAGTGAGATGACAGCAGCAAACCAGTCTGGCTCTTCCTTCATTTTTCTTTGCTGAGCTCTCACCTCCCACATTCAGTCTGTACCACACTGACTGCCATCACCTCCCACCACAGGGACCCAGAGCCTGAGATCTCCAAGCAAGGAACTGTCTGTCCTGGCCGCTGGTAAAACGAGTCAGATGAAATCTGAATTCCTCCTGGAATGGAAAAGAACCATCCATGCCTATCAAAAATTGTCCCAGAGATAAAATGACTCATGGTTATAAAATTCATCACACCCACTTCCCTCCTTTTGACGTCTTTAGGACCCTCTTACAAAATGCCAAGGAAAAATAGTTCCTCAGTTAACAAAGTTTCCCATTCAGAATGTGGAGGATTTGGTAACAATAAGTTTTAACATAGTGTTTCCCAACAGTGATTTACATATGCATTCCTGTAACAAACCAGATAATTTTCCATTCACAGAACAGCTGCCATTCTATTTTACAGGGACTGAACTTTTAAACTGATGTATTTCCACAGGAGCAGAGAAAAGCAGAGTCAGGAAGACACCTTTAATGAGCACAAAGCCATTACCGATACTAGTCCTCAGGAGAAATGCAATAGAATAAACCTAAATTGGTGTCATTTCTTCAATGATGATGGGGCAATGCTGCTTGACACCCGCAGAGGATCTGATCCTGTTAACCTTCATTGACTCAGACATATGTTTCCCAAAGCATTTAGCTAACTGGGGAAATGAAATGTAGCTAAGATTGGGGGATGAGGATACAGCTCTTGAGGAACAGGAGGGCAAAGGGAAACTACAGGCTAAATTTCTGCCTCTCTGAAATGGCAATACAGTGCACTATAGAGGGTGTTCTTCACATTCAGGAGAAATACAGGCTGACTCTCATTACTAACCGGCACCACAAACCTTTCCAAATTCTGTGGTCTTTATCACCTCCTAAACCAAGGTACTGTGTCCCTGAAATTCCCCAAACAGGACGACAGCTTTGAGCCTCAGCTCTCACTCTACAGATGGCACTTTAACACCCCTGGGTGACACCTTTGCCATCCTTTAGGGCCCTGCAATACTGAGGGCCCTGCAATTCACTTAAGAAATAACCGTAATAGTTAATCACATGCAACCCAAGCAGAAATCATCTGGATTTTGGGAAGACACAAGCATAGAGTAGCCCATGTTTCCATTCGGTGGTTTGGGTCGAGATTTGAAAAGCCTCCAAACTGTATTACAACAGTTGCCTCCAGGTTTGATGAACTTTTGGGGCAGAAAGGGATAAGACAGACACAAATTTCCTTTGGACCCAGGCCACATCAGCCATCACCTGTGCAGCCCATTCTAAATGCCACATTGTTCAGTTATAAAGAATGAAACGGGATTCATATATCCCAAATCTTTCTCCAAACACGTCCATAGGGCATCTCTGCCACTGGGAAGCACCCACAACACAAGGACCAAGCTTTCATTGTCTAAAAACCTTCAAAATCAAAACAAATACCTAATTTGGTAAGTAATCACCAGGGGAAAAAAAAAAAAGCATGAAGTAAGTTAAGAGCAGAATAAAGTAAGAAAAGCGATTTACAAAACCTTTATAAATCCAGATGTGTCTGCTGAGGATCATGCAGAAGTGGCAGGACTATGGGGAGTACAGAGGAGGTCTCACAGTATTTAGTAGTCTCCCTATTATTTAACAGCTGTTACTGGCAGGGGGTAACAACACCAAAACTCCTGTTCTCAGGTGTTTCAACAGAACTTGTAGACTTTTAATACTTTCTTAGCTGAGGACTACCTATTTGCTAAATGGATATATCTCAGTATGACCACACAGAACATCTCAACCACATTAGAGCACCTGAGGAAACAGGACTGCAAAGAAACACCAAGAGCAGGTAATCAAAGATGATCATTAATTAATGATTCTTCAACTGTGAAAGTCCTTCTCTCAGTATGATCAGCTAGTGTGCAAGGCATGGTTACTTTCACGTTGAATAGTTTCTTTGTTTTCTTGGGGGTTTTTGGGTTGGTTTTTTGTTTGTTTCTTTTTATTTTTCACTTACTCCACTGCAAGAGGGGACTGTGTAGGTTTTTTTAATAAAAGGCATATCTCAGAACCAGGTTATCTGAGGAAATGAGGCCTTTTCTAATTTCAGCATCAGTCTGTAAGCAAATAGCCCCAGTTTAATAAACCTGTTTTATTATGATGGGATTTTTTTTTCCTTCACAGTCTTGTTTGTGCATCAGGGAGTAACAGCAATAAAATCTCACATTCCACCAGAAGGAAATATGTTCATAATGTTAGTTAACAACCTAGAAAAATGTTTCCCTTGTTGTGAAGAGTGCACCAGTCTGCAGGGTAACCAGAGGGGCTAAAAAAAAAGGAAAGAGACTGTTGGCAATAGCTCCTGTGTTTCCTGACAGGTTTCATCTGTTTCAAACCTTCCTTTGGTTTCATCTCTTTTCAAAACCAAAATCTGTATTCCAGATTTTGCTATGACCTCTCTGTCATTAGGACTCTGACACTGATAGCTTTTCTCTTAGAAAAAGCATCCTGGTGATTTCCAATATGAAAGTACAGATCAAGAAGGAACACCAGGATGTGGTGTTGCCCATTTTACCCCTTCTCTCGCTTTCTTCTAAACTGATATTTAAGGGCAATTTATTTGCTCTTCTATGGGGAGATAACAAAAGGCCATGACAACACTCCCAAGATACAGTTCCTAAAAGTCATTAGCAGGGGAGTATTATGAAGGTTTGCTCTGCTACCTGATAACACTCCTCTTTCACCCACCTTAGATAGTTGGGATTTTCAAGTTCTCTTGCTGTCTAAAAGGAAGAGTCAGGCACATCCAAAACATTATCCTACCTCTTGTCAATGTTACGGTTCATGGCTTAAACATTTTTATGAAGAACTTTTACCCATTATGACAATACTGTATAAAGAAGCTGTGACACCAAAGCCCACCCTACCCTGAATATCCAGAGTGGAACCTTGGACTGTGAATTCAGCCGCCTAAGGGAACTTGAGAGAGGATAAGGTGACACTATTATTCAGTCACCTCGGGTCTAAGAAAAGCAAACAAGGCTGAGGGAGAAGAATGCATCCACATGAAAGCCAAACCCAGCATCTGTCCTGAAAATCAACCCTGGCTGGGTTTGGGCTGGGGGAGGCCACAGCCCAAAGGCTTTTCTGCTGAGGCCAGGTTTGCACAGACTTCCTCCCCACACCCAAGCAAGAATGGAGGAGGAGAGGTTTGGTTGTGTGGGTAGCCTCTGGCTCAGCTGTAAAACCCCCCACCCCAGGAAGGCCACATCCATGGGACATTCACACAAGGGGCAGCTGAGGAGGTGCCCTAATCCATCAAAGACCCCCAAAG
Source organism: Corvus hawaiiensis (assembly GCF_020740725.1). Lineage (NCBI taxonomy): Eukaryota > Metazoa > Chordata > Aves > Passeriformes > Corvidae > Corvus > Corvus hawaiiensis. Next base: position 10,877,565 of record NC_063220.1, on the reverse strand, counting down.
CACTCCCCAGACTCATTGCTGAGGCCTTGCAGCAGAGGTCTGCTCGTGATGCAAAGGGATGCAACAGATCCAGCATCTGTTGTGAGAGACTGTGTTAAACTTATCCCCCTTCAGGGGAGGTACCTGAGTGTTCCCACCTGGCCCAAACATATATTAATCCACCTAACTCTGTGTTTTTGAGGGAGCCTCACCACCAAGACCTGATGGAGAGGATCAATGGGAGACCATTGGGATCCACGGAGTGGTGATATTTTCTACTTAATCTGTCTCTGTCACTATCTTTCTCTCCACTCACCTCTTTTTCTATTTCTTTCTCTCTCTGTCTCTCTCACATTTACTATTATATAAAATCCATACTATTAACTTTGGCACGTGGTCTCATTTGCACCTTAATTTGGGCAGAGGCATTTCTAATAATTTTAATAACTGAATCTTAACACATCTATAGTATGACTGGTAGCAAACAGGGACTCTGGATTTATTTGAAATAATGGAGAGAAGCAGCATTCCCTTTGTTCTGGCAAAACAGACTTCTGCACACCTTAGAACAGAGACAAAAACAACTTCATGCATGCAGGCTTGGCGAGATAATTTGCTTCCAACAGCAATTATTGCTTCCAACAACAATAATATATTCCTAACCACACACTAATTTTCATGTAACCCTGAAAAAAACCTATTTTCTGAAGTCCAGAAATAAGTAGAATCACCAAAGTGTTATTCCATTCCATATATTATTCCATACTTCCTTGATAGGGAATACTGACATTTTATAGCCACTTAGAGTTGTATTTAGAGCATACGCAAGTGCATCTTTTGCTGAATTCAGGCACCTGCAGTTTGCATCTATGATTAAGAGAATAATGAGTGATTCAGACTACTTACTATCCAGGGACTTCCAAAGCTTGCTTATGGAGATGTACAACTCCATAGCATAAGGAGCATCCTGCAAAGTCTGACTGATATTTTACTTTTCTTTCTCCTGAAAAAAACCAGGAGCACACCTGATGGATGCAGCAAGAAACCACACTCTGAAATACAGCATGAAACCGCTGAAGATAGCCTGGAAGAGAATTAGTAGATTCAGACTCTCAAATTGGTTATCAGCTGAAGAAGCTTCTTCATTGTTAACTGATTTTCATTGTGCCAGTCTTTCCTGATTTCTACAGCTTTTGAAACAAGGTCACAGCATTACAGTCAAGGTTTGCTGGACCCCAAGCCTCATATTTAAGCTGTGTTGTTCACGTTCCAAACCTGATCAAATTGTAGATTTTTGACGCTGTTCTCAGTTCTTTTTGTTTTTGAATGCATAAGACATTAGAGATCACTTGCCTGGTGACTTGCAGAATATAAAGACTGAAGTGATTTACTGAGTTGCAAACTGAAAATTGTAATGTTTCTGAAAACCACAATGACATTTTCGTACTGTAAGATCAACTTATCTAAAAACATTACATCCACAAATGACAATTACAAGAGGATTAGAAGAACTCAAACTTTTACCCTGTAAATGGGAATATACTTTCTCCAGACTGAAAGGAACACACAAAGAATATCAACTGTGAAAAGCACTATTTGATACTTAGGAGAAAAGCATCACTGCTAAATTAAGTCAAGGTCCAAACCTCAAGAGGAAAAGCACAACCAAGTCAGTAAGGAGTTTTAAAATGCTTTTGCCCAGTATATTAATACTGTTTGGATCAGGTCTTCAGATTTGTTCACTAGGCACACAATTAGGGATTTTTGTGGTTTTCTCTGTGCCACGTGAATGGCTGCACCTCCCTCCAGAAAGCCCTGGTTTCAGCAGGAATGCCATGTCCTGCTGAAATAGAAAGAAGGATGGAGGAGAGTTTAATTTGACAAAAGCCATTACAATTCTGGAACATACAGAACATACATACATACAATTCTGCATTGTGCTTATTGCAGTGAAGTTCCTTGTCAGCTGCTTTTCCCAAATGTACCGTATGCATATGGAGAGAACTACCTGATGGAGGGCATGGGTCCATTGGGAATGTGGGGACTTGTGATAGTGCTCAAGTGTGGGCTTCAACTGTGGCTCCACCAAGAAGAATACCACTCTGGGGACACCAGCACTGTTCTCCAGTGCATATCAGAGGCATAAAAATTCAAGGCAAATTCCCACCTAAAAGCAGCCTTTCCAGTTCACCAAACCAATGTATATGGGTCCAGTGTAAAATCTCAGATAGACTTTAAGATATCACCCATTTTTGGTTTCTTCTAATCTGGGATGGGGCCAGTCTAGCTTATACCAAGTCTCTGCACAGGCCCTTTTTCAAAAAACTATCTCAATTGATCCAGTTGGCTGAAAATCCAGCACAATTTCTCTCTCTATCCCCTGAAAGAGCAGCAAGGCAAGCTAAAGAATCCCACTGGCTCAAAATAGATTGCTGCATATGTTCGTTTTTCTCAAATTTTTCCTAGAGCCCATATCAGAGGCAGAGATTCCTTTGGTTGTTTCTAAGAAGACCAATTTGCTATGGCACAGTCAGCAGCCATGTTTAGGCCAGGACAGATTGTTGGCCAGTGAGTAGGTGTGGGCATGCTGAAAAACATGTTTTTCACCCATATGGACAACAGATGGGATAGGAGATACTTTTTCGAAAGAAACACATGTCACTTATGATATGGCTGCTTGGAACAACAACAACAGATGATACCAGTCACTTCTCACCAGGCCCTTCATGCCCTCACAGCTTCCTCCAGATTACATTTCCATCCTCTATTGCCTCTGCACCTGTACCAAGCTACAGTTGTTCACACACACACACACACACACAAAAGGCGGAAAACAAAAGGGAAGAACAAAAGAGAGCAATGATGGTTTTTTGCACACAGTTTGAAATTAGGTGCAAAGTAAAACACTGATTTCTCTAAGTTTCCACCATAAAGCACACTGTGATTTTAAGGAAGCATTTAGGTAGATGGTGAATTTGGACACACCAAGAAAAAACATTGCAAAGTAAGGTGTGAATGGAGAGGTGCAAGGGACCACACTCAGCTTTTGCTTCCAGTGAGTCTCCATCTGGTCACTATTGTCTTAATTTTAAGGCCAATAAGGACAATTTTTTTAGGTTGAGAAAGACTTGTTCATTCTTACTCTTGAGCTCCATAGGTCTCTTTCTCCCTCTGACCCTCCCCATCAAAAAAGTAATATTCAGATTTTGCCAATTTAATTCTGAAATCCAAGGCTTTCACTTGAAATTCCCTTTTGACACACACTCAGCCAAACATTCCCACTTGCTGGTTATTTAAATAATATAATTGGATCACATTTTCTCAGGCTTCTTTGGTGATTCTATCAGAAACGTGTAGGTCCCCACGGAGCTCTTATCTTTATCAGGGAGAAATAAGTCTGACTTTTCTTACTCTTTTTAGTGTAGTTGAATCTTGGAAATCAGGACTAATCTGTGATTGCTCAGCACTGCTTTCCCTTCAACAGTGATTACATGTTTTCTCAATTTTATTCCTCAAACCTGAACACTGCTGTGAGCAAGGCCCTCGTTCCCCAAGCCTTCTAGCAATAACACTACCTTCTTTGATTTATACAACATTTTTCTTACAAGATTGCTTAGAATACTTATGGCATTCTGAAATGCACCTGAATACAGGGTGTCTTTTTATTTTTTACTTTACTTTTTCCCTTCAGTTAAACTCCCAAGTCCCGTCCCTTTTCAGTATGCAGCTTTCAACGTTCTTTCTTCTGAAATGTACCTGTTTTTTTTCCTTCATACTGCTGCATCTTCTTATGCTGCTGTTATCTATATTAAGCTGCTTTCCAAACTGCAGCCATTGGAGTTAATCTAGAATTCAGTTTTTCATATGCCTGTTGCAAAATTTCAATTATTCATTCCTGTGTGAGGAGGGGTTTTTGTTTGTTTTTTTCTTTTTTTTTTTTTTTCATCATCTCTGAATTGAGAATTTATCTTTTAGCTGCTGACATTCAAGTAATTTACTTATTTAATAAAACCCCAGGGAGTTCTGCACTGATCTCAACAGCATTTCACGTTTTCTTTTTTTTGGCATGTTCCCTTCCTCCATGAAGTCATACTGTCCCCAAGCAGAGTCAACGAAGCTATTGAACACAGGGGAGAAAGAAAAGTGAAAATCAAAAAGAGGAAATCAATAGCTAATGCACGTTATTTGCTTGATGTTTTCATAGCACCCCCTGGTTCTCCAACCAGAAGTAGGTTAGGCCAGTATCAGACTGACATTGCTTTCCTTTACACCATGGCATCAGCTCTCAGTGAGCTGATTTAAGGAGCCACAGAACCTATTCACACTTTTCCAAGCCAACCTATTGCACTTTGGATTCTCACCTCCCACTGGCACCCAGTAATTGGGATGCTGAATTCTGGCTCACCCTGGTTATGAGAGGAAACAGGTCTGCTGTAACTGAACTTCAAATGACTCGCTGAGTGGGGCTGTGCTGAGAGCATCCTTGGGGGTGTTACTGCATCTCTGCTCACATCCACAGATGCAGCAAATTGGTAACTTGCAACTGTGGGAAAACCAGTTCCCGCTCAGACTGCACCATCGGTCTGGCATCGCTTGTTAAAACATTTGCTTTAGCCTGAAGGAAACAATCTTTAAATGCACAATCCCACTCAGTGGACAGTGCTACAGAAGCCTTAACAAACAATCCCATGGCAGGAATCAGAACCCTGTGTCAAGGGAAAACTAACTTATTCTTGTATTTAATTGAAAGTATCTGTGCAACATGCTACTCCACATTCAAAAAACAGTGAAAGCTTTCGGATACAGATCCAATACACAGCAGGAAAGAACTTGCCTGTAACTTTGTGTTATTAGTCTGAATGTAACTATGATTGTTTTTCCTGACAAAACTGTAACCACACTGAGTTTGCTCCCTTGCTTAAAGGCAATGTATAAGCAGGTCAACACAATCACAGTCTGTCTTACATCAAGATAACACTGTGATGTATTGAAATACAACAGTGTATTTTGCATGTTCAGATGCTAGAAGCAGACAAACAAAAAACCAAAAACAGCTCTCCTTCTGTATTAGTATGAATCCTGTTCAAACACAGCCAAACCCTTGTGAGTCCCCTCATATACTCCTAATATAGAAAATCATAATAAAAATATGAAAATATAAAAATGTTGAAGCATAAATTAGAAATGTTATACCAATCAAGATGGAGAAAAAATTATTCTACTATAATAGTTCAAAAGCTCACTTATTCATCCTCTCCTAGAAGTTATAAATATTTCTTTTTCATTTGAATTGGTGTAGCTGAATTTTAGTGAAGCATATGCTTTGCCATCCAATAAAAAGTTGCTCTCTTGATAGCAAAAAGATACACTATACACTTCATTTACAAAAATGCCAATGCTGTGATAGAAATCTTCCATTTGTACTGTTGTCTGTTACTTCTTTGTCCTTCCTTCCTCCTGGAAAGTGCAATCCCAGGCAGTCAGGGTGGACAACAGAGCAGTCCAGCAATGCATTGTCTCTGTGACACACGTGGTACTGCTGGCTTTGGAAACTGGTGTTCCCTTACTGAAACTCACTGATGATTCAGCCATGCTCTCAAAGAGCTCTCTTTTTTTGACACAACATATGCTTTTTCCATACAGAATGTAGATACACAGACTCTTCAACCATGGAGTAACACACAAAGGTTTCTAGTCCTCCTTATCCACATTCAGAACCTTTATGTGTCTGTGGTTTGGTAGAGAGGGGAAAATGAGGGGAAAACTTCTGATTTCCAGAATAACAGAATTTTCTTAATCTTTGTCTCACTGATGCATCACAGGATCAAGGAACAGACATAAAGTGAAGGAATGAAATGTTTAGATGAGAATATAGCAAGTGTTAGATAAGCATGTCAATTAATCATAGGAGGATATTAAAAAAGTTGTCAGCATAGCAATAACCACTGCGTATTTATAGAAACATTTTCATTATCAGTCATTTGGATTTAACCCTTGGTCTGGTGAAGCAAAACACCACCTAGCAAAGATGTATCCCAGGCTTGGATTCAGTGGCAAAGGTCCCTTATTGGAGTCAGCAGTTGCCTCTCTGACTCTTCTTAATTGCAGTTCTCTGTCCAGCCAAGGCACAAGGTAGAAGGATGGGTTGAATTCACCCTGCAGTTTTCCTCCACATGTTGACATTCATTTTCCTCAATCCTTGAAGATTAGAATGACTGAATGTTTTCTGTGCTGGCCAAACATCCTTAAGAAACTCACTAGACCACATATTTCAAGGCTTGATATGCTGCTTAGTCTCTTAGTATATGTGTTTCATAGCTCTGGAAGAATGTCTCTTTTTTTTTGCTGCTGGTATCTGAAGCAAACCTATAGATCTGATGACTCCACATCTTTAAAGAGACACAGAACAAGGTCAGTGTCATCTCCCTCAACTGCAGCTCAAGCAAGCAATTTTCTCTAGGGAGTTGCAGGTCATGTTTGCCCAGTTGCTTCTGATTGTACACAACTACTGTCATTTTTCTGATTGGAGTGAAACAATGCAATGAGAAATTCAGTGTAATATGCTGAAAGACCCAGCATGTGGCTGGAAGGGCATTGATCAGCAGTGGTGACTGTGGGCTGGGGTGGGAGGTTAGTGCAGTCCAAAGGCCAGTAAGTGTGCACACAGTTATTCCAAATACTGCCCCCATGAGCTGACAACATGCCACTTTCCTGGAGCTTCCCTTTACCTGGAATTAGATTTTCCAAAGAATATGTGCTTGCCTGTCAATATCTATCCTAATTCATATTTCCAAGATGGTTCGTGGCCTAACAGCAAACAGGACACAAGTGGGAAAGTCACTTCACTTATCACAGGCAGTTAAGATCCTTATTTTAAGTTATTCCTTAGTTCTGAATCAAATCAAGTGAGCTATCTCCAGAGAGATGATTCATAACCCTACAAATTTCAGGTATTGTACTCCATTATTGATACAACTCATAGATCCTAAAAAAGCACAGCAAAATTCAAGTCATTCATAATTTAAGTACTGAGAGAGGTAATACTGTGAAAGTAAGTGCCTGAGTTCCCAGCCTGGTAAATGGAGAGAAACGTTTCAAATGCCCCTTGAAGGAAGTCTTGTCTACCAAAACCTCCTACTTCCCACTGCTTTACCTACCCACCTTTTGTGTGATGTGTGATTTACTTTGCCTTCTCCTGTCATACAAAGCAACTTAAGTTTTGAAAAGCAGCAACAATTAACAACAACCCTCACCCCAGACTGTTCAAATGTGTCCATTTGGCTCTTGGTGGCATCCAGCATGAGCTGGGCAAGAGCACAGCTTCTGTATTGCATTCATCTATCATGGCCTGTGCAGAGCAGAAGGCACAGACTGATGGGTGTCTCAGGAGCTGCTATGGGAAGATGAGACATGCATCCCTTAATTCCACTTAATGGGCTGTACTTTTCCATAGATTAGTGAAACATGAAGTGGTGTTACAACTCTTTTCCTTGAGAATCAATGAGGATACTTGGCAATGATGTCCCTGATGGAGCAAGAACATTTGCAATGTCAAGGATGAAATATTTAAGCTCCCATGGAAGGCACTTCAGAAACAATCTTCTATTTATTCAATCTTATCCAGATTTCTGTCTGACTTCACAGAGTGAGTTTTGAGCCTGTGATGTCCTAAAACACTACTCATTGGATATTTATTCCTTCCAAATCTGGTTCCACCAACAACAGGGCTTCACAGCACTTTGTTTTCTTCAGGGTGACTGGTAAATTAGGAGAGAAGAAGCTCATGTACATACATGTTACATCTATATAAATGTTGAGTAAGTACATGTGTGCTTGTATGCTGAGTAAAAACAAATGCATCTTAATTTATGTTTGCCTCTAAGGATGGAGTCCCATCCAGGCTTCTATTCAGCATGCATTTATAAATAAAAAAAATTGAATTAATTATACCTTAATTGATTTTAATTTTTTCCCCCTCCCACAAATCTTCTATTTTATGCTATATATCCTGAGTTATATGTTGCTTCCAAAACAGGAAAATACTCACTGTTTGAAGTAGTTTAAAAACTTTGTCATGTTCACAGTGGAGCCAACACTGCTTTCAAGGTTTTAAGTACTATATTAGAGGTTTGCTTTATTACTTCTCCAAGGAATATTGATAGTATGATACATATCACAGGAGATTTTTTGTGCAAATGAAGTTTGGATAAACCTGAAAATCAGGCTTAAAAAGAAGAATAGTTGGGGATTTTTCTAATGAGGGCAAAGATATATCAGGGCAAAGCATAAGGAGAGTAATCTGGCCATGAATCTTGGGACAAAATGACATTGAAGGGAGCAGCTATCTATCCTCTGTATGAAAGCTTTAAAAAACTCCCAAAATTCAGGATCCTTAAGCTTGGGAGAGTCTAACATAAACACCAGATTTGCTTCAAGGCAAAAGGGAAAAGTTTTAGTGGCTTCATGCAATGTCTGATGATGATATCATATGCATCTGTTGAATTAGCCATTTTTTAATATAAAAGTTCCTAAATTATTAACTTTTTCTAAAGTGATATTTGATGGGAAAAGTAATATCCGTATGAAGTATTAAGCGCTCCTTATGAAAGAGCTGTATAAATCTGACAGAGAATAATAATTATGCTGTCAAATATAGAAGATTCCATTTTCTCTGTACTATCTAGACCACCAAATTTCAGAGACTATCATCAGGATACTATGATTTACTCCAAAAGCTCAGAAGATGCTTTTGCTTAAAACACACATCTAACAGTTAATTTTATTTTTTTTCTGTTACTGCTGCAGTTAGTTAGGTTTTGAGTGATGGCTCTCTCTGATCACAGGCAGGGAAATGTTAACTGGTGTTTATTCATTCTCATGTTATCACCTTGCCCAAGAGAAAGGATGTTTGTGGTTTGCAGAAGACAGACAAGAAAAATACCTTCACAGTTTGGAACCACTTGCAGCATGAAAGTCCCCAAGGCATCTCTGTGTTTTTCTGTCTCTGTTCCCCCACAAGCCCCCTGCGGACAATTTGATTCCTTCATTTGAAGAGAGGCGCCTTTTCTTCCTGCAATAATGTGTCCAGCTGATGACAGAATTTAATCTTTACAGTAACATTTAGCTGAGTCACTGTCATGCTTATTGAAGGAGTATGAGGACAACTAAAGTCCCAAGTTTTTATCTGCCTTTATCCCACTAAGGAGTTAACATGTCCATCTCCAAAACTCCAAATTAGACACAGACAGATGCACTTTTATCAAGGACTGCCTGACTGGATTCCTAGATGAGTTACAGTATCTATGGGAACTATAATTTTAAATTGTCTTGGATTTCTGCATGTTAATTTTCAGTCAGAACATTACATTACAGGAAGGTTTTTGCATTGACTATTTTAAGAAGCGTTCCAAATCATTAATTCATTCATTTCTGTCCTTTACATCAAAATTTAAATCCTTTTCCTTTAAGATTTGTCCAGAAGATTTTACTTTGTAAATGTCTTCCACACAACTGAGTCACTTGCAATCTCTTCTGAGCCATCAAGGAAATGAAAGGGACATGTGTTTAAGTACTGGTACAAGGATTCATTTTGAGATGAACCTGCATCATCAGTTTTACTTCAGCAGAGCTGAATTTTACCACCCTATCTTTGGCCTTGCTTCTGGACATCATCAGGCTAGTATTGTTAAAATCTCCATGAAATTAGAAGGATCTGGTAGCCTCCAATCAAAATTTTCTTCTAGTAGACGTTTAGGACAATAAAAGCATAAGTCAGTACTGTAAATGTGAAGAGACTTCACTGAAGAAATGGCAGAAAGTCAATGTCTTCAGAAATTGCCCTCAAAGAACAATCTCTCCCTTATCTTCCCTAAATAGCCAGAGAACTCTCAGATCCTCCCAGATTATTTACCATTTCTGAGACTACAAGAGCTAACTAGTCATGAAATGCCTTCCATATCCACTGCTTCCTCATCCTCTATTTAACTTAATTGCAACCAAATTCTCATTGTAGGTAATGTTCAAAATACACACCTCTCACTACTATCACAAATTATACATATCAAATAAGAAGACATTACTCATATTTTCATTTCATGTTCAGGTAAATTTAATAAACCATCTCCCTAAGATGACAGTTTGTTGGGCAATAAGGAGTCTGAATTAATCTACTTCCTGCAGAGTAAAACCACTTAAGTATGTACACGTCATGTCAGCGTTTACAAAAACCTGTCAAATTGTCAGTTCCACTAATAACTTGACAAAACAATTTATGTTTCTGGAAGTTAATAATAGGGCGTTGGTCCCTTGGATCTTGAAGTTACACTTATTTAGAAGAAAAATAGCAATAAATGTTCTCCAAACTTGCCTCAAGAATTATTTAACAAAAGTTACAGTTTTCTAAACAATTACAATAATGGATATGCCTTCTTTCATAGTAATTCACATAGCAATTCCCATTGCACTGTCAACAGTTGCTGTTAATAACAATAAATGGTGGGGGATTTTTTCCTTCTATGTGGCAAATGCAAGATCATCATGAGTGCATGATAGGACACCCTTTATTGCCAAGCTCTGTGTAACTGGAAGGTCAAAATTTTCAATGGAGAACATTTTAAGAGAGTAAAATATAAGAGAAGGCTAAGTGTCCACATCATAAGTCTGTTGCTAGAAGGCAGTATCTAAGACTGCATCTGCAGTAAAACATCTTGTTAAAACAGAGTTAATTGCTTGATCAGCCCCACTTCCAGAGCTTTAATTTTCATCACAACATTGCCTTGGAGCATGTGAATTCAACTCCTTTAGCATGGAACCAAGCCACTCCAGCTACTAATAGGCTTTCAGCTTATGGGACACCATTAAACTGGTCCAAAGTAAAACTCCCTGAAATACCTGCAAGTTCTACATACCTTTTCAGCGACATTTCACTCTACAGATCCACCCTTCCTCCAGCTGTCTAGAGAACAGCTCTAAACACACATCAGCTAAAATGGGTTGGGTTTGTTTTGGGTGTAGTCTGGGTGAAAATGCCGGAATGATGCTGGCTGATGAAAACTCCTTCTTGAGATAGTGCCAGAGCAGCCTTCATTCCACGGGTGTTTAAAGGGTCAATGGTGGTGTGACTAAAACATTTTGTTACATCTGCTAGGCAACGTGAGAAAATCATATGGGGCAGGTCCTCCACGTCAAACCTGCCTCTCCATCCCACCCCTGCATAGGGCAGACCCCAAACCTGCATTTGGGTGAGCGCCATGAGTGGAACAGCAGGTCAGCAGGAGTGCTCCCTGTCCTAGCAGGCTTCCCTACGCCCATCAGCCACAGGCAGTGGACAGTCTTTCTTATCAGTGGTCTTACTGTTAATGGATGGAATGTGCATTTGGTTGCCAGCACAAGAGAGACATCAAAAGTTAAAGACATGCTGAGACTTGGTAGAAAACTTGTACAACATTAATTTTAGGGACACTTCTGCTGAAATATCATATCTTGAAGGAGGGTGAGGTATGCCTCCTTTTAATTACTATTCCTGATGACAATAGGAAAAAAAAAGAGCTTTGTGGCTCAGAAGTTCATCTGTCCCTGCTGCTTGCTTTCCTACCTGAAATCAATCATGTTTGATTCCAATTATCCCCCTAGAAACTAATTGTGACAATACCAGGGGAAAAAACACACTTTTCATTAAAACCTCATGTTGAAATTAAAGTAACTTGGTTTCTCTTCTGGTATTATCATTTATCCTTGAGGTGACTTGTAGCTGATGAGGAAATTCTTTTTTTCTTCCTCTTCCCTGTATTTCTCTTCAGAATTATTATTCCCATCTGAAACTTTCTTTAGCAATGTTTGATTTGCCAATCAGGGCCTTTCTGTGCTTTACCCCCTCCTCCAGGAGGCAACAGATAATATCCATAAGTGAGATGCTCAAAGAAGTTCCACCGCTATAAAGGCTGGTAATGGAGTGGAGGGTCAGACCTGGTATTTTAATTATTTACTAAAATGCTGCAAAGAGTCTAGAGATGTGACAGCAAATGGCAGATATGGCTGAGAAATACATGAACTGCCAAGCCACAAAATTCCCATTTTTCTGCAAATGCACTCTGTGTGATAATTATTAAACATATTGAGCCCTCCCATCCATAAGCAGAGCTCTCTATAATGGGAATGTTTTTAAAGTTATCTGTGAGGCTAAAGTACATCTTTATGTCTGGGAGGATAATAGGATAAACTTCTTTTCCATTGTAGATAAAGAAGATGTGTTTTAAACTTGCCCAAGGGAAATTTCCAGCTGGCCAATTACTGCTAGTAAAGATTCCCTCTATAAAATGGTATTTCTCTAGGGTCAGCAGGCTACCAAATGTGTTTTCTAAAGACCAAAAGTATGTAATTACTGAAAAGGATTTCTGGACCTTGCTGGTGGTTAGTGTTGTTAAAACTGACCATTTTTTGGGTAGCATATTAACAGAAACAGATGGACTGGCTCCCGAGATCGTATTATCAGAAGAGGTTGCAGTGCTTGTTGTCTTTCCACTTGGAAAAAAAATTAAGAATAATAACAACAAAAAATGGGAACTCCCTTTCCCAAAGAAAGAAAGTCTAAAATATACGTATGGGACTATGCTGCCTGAAACTTGGTAGCAGACCCCAGCTGGTGGGTAGAAGAGGACAGAGGGAAGAGAGAGAGACGTATTTATAACCCCTTGTGTTGTGAACAACCATATCAAAAGCATGCTTGTAAATATTTTCAATCACAGTAGTGTCTTTAATAGCCTCAACTTCTTCAGAGTTAGATTGCTCACTGCTACAGCTACACATTGTCAAAGGGAGATCTGAATTGCAAAGTTTCCCAGCTAGAGGGTATCTCATGAGCTCTGCCAAGGGAGCGGATGTGACCAGAATGTAACTAATTATTCTGATAAATACCTGCATTTTTTTTGACTATTCTAACATTTCCTTAGGATCATTTTTGAGCAAAGCAGGAAATTTTCATGCAGACTGCAAGGGCCCCCCTCAGGTAAGCCAGAACTGAATTTTCTCTGACTACTCTCTCAAAATTGAATGGCAGTGAGTGAAAGGACTGAGCCCCTTTCTTTCCTGTCATCCCATCTTTAAGACTACTGGGATTTGATTCCTTATAAAAATTAAAGAATTAGGCCCTATAGTCATCTGGTGAACTAAAAAGGCAAAAGTTACCTACAATTCATAACTGCACTAACAGCTGAACACTGACGCAGCAGACATCTTCCATATGCTGCTTCCTGTAGGCATAGAGTGCAGAGGGAATAGCTAAAAGCATCCCTTTAACCCACCTCAACCTCTCACATTCACAGAACAAGCTGAGGGAGCTCTCTTAATGTTCATGCCTGACTTCAGCACAAATTTGTGTGCATACAAAACTGTGGCTAGACTGAGTGCCTGGGAGGTGGATGCTGATGGTTAAGTGATGACTTTAACTCCTATATCACATACAGCTGCCCCATCCATCCCACCATCATAGGCAAAAAACAGGCTTCCAAGATATTTAAAAGCAGAACTGCAGTTTGTAAAAATGGCCCACTCTCTTTCCTTCAAGCAAAAATATACTAAAAAATGGAGCAGCAAGAAATCAGAAATCAGTGTATATATTCAGATATGATGGAACAGCTCAAAAAGAAAAATAAAACATCACAAAGAAGTAGATTGCATGTCATGGTACTGCATTCAACTAATGGCCAGGCAAGAATCTGCTGATGTTTTTAAAAATGCACATTAGGAATAATTTCAAGGCTTTTTTTGCTGAATTTCCTGTAAATAACAATCATCCTGCTCATTATAAGAATTGGTGATGGCAATAACACTAAATACCATTTGACTTGTTGTTTCATGAACATATCCATGTTCCACTTTATTACTCAACCCAAAAACTTGCTCCAAGTAAAAGCTCAGTTTCTACTTCATGTTCCAGAGAGTATTTTAGCCCTGACTTTTTTTTTTCTTTTTTTCTGGGACTCATTGTTGTTCTTTGACAAATAAAATTTTAACTTTGTGGGGAATGGAAAGGAGAAAGAAGTCATATTTTGGAGGTCCTTTCATGGAGATCAAAAGATAGCATTCATTGGGAAAAAGCCCTATTAAGTGGGAGAAGAGAGAAGTGATACAAAGGTTTTGAAAAGCTTGGGATTTCCCCCTTAAAGTCCTTATTTTATAATTTCCTATTACAAGGTTTACAGATTCATTCAAGGCAAGAGCAAAGCCAAATATCATATAGAATGTAGCTTCCTATTCTAAAGCTGTGCAGCCACTATCATTGAATGCTCTGGACGTATTTTGCCCTTTCAAATCTCTTTTGGGTTTCCCAGAAAGGCCAAGCTACTTTCAAGATGAAAAATGTTGAGAAGTTTATGAAAGAATTTAAACAATATGCCTGCTTGTGATCTCAGGGGAGTGCACTGAGTGACCCAAAAGCCTCTTCTGGTCCTAGTTTTACACCTTTCTATGGAAATACCTTGTTCTCAACAAACTTAGTGGGATTCAGAAGAATTTGTCTCAGAGGGTCAGGATATGCCCATCAGGCTGAGAGAGATATCAAAGGAACAGGCCAGGATATATATTACATATATTGATATATTGAGATCCTTCTTATCCAGTTAAGGTGATTATAATCATATAATACAACTCTAATGAGCTTTAGTCATCTGGGAAGTGTCACAGCAGCACACAGGCTCAAATTATAACCAAGGAATGGAGTGTAAAATGTATATAAGACCACAGAGGCAGTAAAGGGGAGGGAAGGAAAGAAAACATCCCCAAACGATGCATTAGCTAATCCTTCTACCAAAGGGTGTGAAGTTAATTTCATCAAAAACTACTGTAAAAAGAGGTGTAAAGAGCAAAGGTATCAATACAGAGAGTGTCCCCACTATTTTATTCCACCTTGGCTTGTACAGACAAGATCAGGATCAGAGATGCTCCTCCTGTGTCTGTGGCAGCTATATGCTGTTGATCCTCTGATAGCATTGTGATGGGGAGTAGATATGCTAAAAGAACAAAAGAAAGGGAAAATCTTTCACTCCAAGGCCTGTTTGAGCAGATCCCCCTTCCAGCTGGATGAAGCTGGGGGGAATTCATTTGCTAGACATTAATTTTTTCCACCTCATGACCATCTAGACAGAGCTTTACATTAATACATGCATCATTATATACATTGAAGTTGAATTTGCTATCTGAAGAAATAGCTAAATAACTCAAAAGGAGCCAAGGATGAAGAATCATCTCTACTGACAAATTCAAGGACTCCTGACCAACACTTGAACACCACTTTGGAGACATTGTCTACAGTTAGAATAAATCATAACACCTGCTGCCTCAGTGGAGGAAAAAGACACAGAAACAGCTAGGAATTGTGCTAATCCTTGGCTGCTTCTCTGTTCTTCAGTAGCTAAGAATTTGGCCCAAAACCTTCGTTTGATAGAAATTACTCCCTTGCTGTCTTCCAGCTTTTTCTTTCTCTCTTTTTCCCTAAGATGAAGCTGAAATAAGTTTTATTTGTGAAATTACAGGTTCATTGGGATGGGAAAGCCAACCCTAATAACAATCTTTCAAGAGCTAACATGCTGATCAAATCCATACTGTTAAAAAACAACATTACTTGCACATGGGAACAATTCCTGAGGCTGTAAATAGGGGAAGATACCTGGAAAAAATTGAGTTTAATTTTTTTTTTTTTTTAATTTTTCCTGGCACCTGCTGCTCTTCCTCCATCACTGACCTTCTGAGTCTCAAGGCTTCTTTCAACACCTTTTGGCACCAGCAGCTGGATTAAAACAGATGTGCCAGCTGGGTGTGCCAACACAGACTCAAGTCAATCACACCTTGCTTGCAAAGTGGAATTTAGGGGTTCATCTGCATAGAGCATTAGCTGGACAGACACCCCAAACCCTCTTGTTATGCAAAGGAAAGGTGGGCTGCTGACTCATCAGGGCATACAACAGGTCCCAGGTTGTCTCGGGTATTTGAAACTCGCCTTTCAGATCACTGCTACTTAATTAGGGAGCACCATTCTTCTGCTTTGGGGACTTGATGGGAGATTTGCCTAAGCAGATGCAGGTCAGAGGAAGCTTCCATCACACTCCATAGGAATCAGACCCCTCGGTTCATCTTTTGAAAACAGACATCTACTTTTGAACTTGTCTTTGCCGAGCTACCTTATTCCCATCTCTCAAAGGAAACCGGTCATTCCCAGGTTGTTGGAGCTCTGGAAAGCAATGTGGTCTTTTCTCAGCACACTTTGCACGAGCTCCAAACTGTGAGCAGGGCTAGAAACTCTCATTTTATACAATTTAAATTGATTCCACAATCTCAGACTCCAGCTGAGGATTTAAGACACACTCCGAATTGTACAGGCTTGTGATCATATCATGAGAGCTGGATCCATTAAAGATGACAACCATAGGAAGATGTAAGCAAGGACTATAATAAAGGCAGGAAGAAGCTTTGAGCTTTACTGTGGAAAGTCATAGAGAAGAGATATTAAGGAGTTGTATTAACAGAAGGGAGGCAAAAGGAAGGCAGTAACTCCCCTTGTCAGTGGATTCAGACAGTGAACTGAGATATTCCTTTGCTTGCTCAAACTCTTCTGCCTCCTCCCTGTGCAGAGGAGGCTCTTGTCCTACCATTTCCCCACTGAAATTTTACCTTGGGAATTGGTAACAGAGCTTTCATATCACCACAATTGGAATCCTGAGTTCTGCTGCCTTGCTTCCAAATTACTGTGATAGAGTAGTGACAACTGACAATTCCCTGCCTTTTAAAATGCCTCAGCCCTAGTCAACGAAAGTCAAACAAGTAGAAAATGTGTGAAGATCTGATTTCTCAGACTGATTATATATACATTTATGGGTGTGTAAGCTCCAGGCCCTTCGTGGTTAATCAAGTACAGTATTAAGTGAGTTAATGAAAATGGAGTAGTTATCTTCTGCTAATGTAAGAGATCATTTGGGGAAACAGAAGTATTGTGATTACACGGAGGGACTTAGAATGAGGTCCTCGCTACCAAAACAGAGGAAAGAGCAAGACGAAGCTACTCTACTAATTCAGAGTCACTGGAGAGAAGACATTGGAGAATTTAGTTCTATTCTTTGCACCGTTACATGGCTTTCCAACAAAATTAAAACCCTTTCTTTTCCATCAGAAATGGCAGCAGTCTATTTGTTAGAACTAGGACTGAATTTTAGCCTTGTTCTTGGGCTCTGAGCTGGCAGACCCATGTGTGTCCCTTACTTTATTTTCTTTCAAGCTTGGGCGTTTCAGCACCACCATAGCACAGTGGCACAACTGAAAACTGATGCTTAGTTTTCTGAAAGGGGAAGATCATACCATTCACTTCTCCAAGGTGGAGACACACCTGGGAAAATATTTCTAGAAAGCTCCATTTCTAGGTTAAGTTAATACTTGGAGGGACTGGGAAGAGGATGGAGAAGAAGAAAACCAGCAATCAAAGAACAAAAGTTTCTGCGGGAAGTGGTAAGATACCAAGTGTGAACATGTATTTGCCAGGGGTGAGGTATTTATTTATTTATTTAGACCAGCTATGTCAAGAAAATAGATCAGATGCTATAACAGCTGGCAGATGAAGAACAAGATGTTCCAGGAGCTAGCACTAATGAGCTCACAGATAATCTCACACTGCCTGGCACTGAGCTCCCCAAGTTGACAGAAGCACTGGCATCACTACAATGAGACTCAAAGAGAAGTGAGGAAGTTATTTAAGGAAAAACAGTAGTGCAGTCACAATGCTGTGCATCACCAACAGTGTTCAACATACACACCATGGAAGTATTTCTCACAGCCAGCCCTATTTATGTCAGAAGCTATTAAGACTCAAAATTGTAACTGCAGAGGTTCCCCAGCCCTGTGCCTGATACCAGCTGCTACTATGAAAATAGTATTTTCAGGAGAGTTTTCTTTCCATTTCAGGACCAAATAAGTGATCAGATTTTTAGCTCCATTTTGTTTAGGTGCATATAAAGTGTCAAGGGCTTCCAAAGGTCAGAGAAAGTAAAACATACACACCCACACAAAAAGAAACAAAACAAAACCAAAAACAATCCTTCAAGACCTGCCAAAAACTGCAGCCAAACTATCAGTATTCTGGAAGCTCAACTATCAACTTAAACATAAATATAATGACTAAAGATCTCTCACTGTCTAGCCTGGGGAGTTTCTTCCCTCCCTCAGGCTCCTTTTTCTCCCAACTAGCATTCCCTAATTCTGCTTCTGTTTGAAACAAGAGAGCTGTTGAGTTTGTGACAGAACCACTTTAAAAGAAAATTAGACAACTTTGGAAAGCTGAGGGCATATCACTCTTTAAATGCAAGATGTTCCAAGATGCTACCTCTTACTTCCAGAGCATCCCACTGTCAAGCAAGCTCTGCATTCGATTGACATCTAGCTAGCATTAAATAGGCCAAGGCTCTAAAAAAATTCATGAATTTACAAAGCAAAGTAAAAACCATATGATTTTTTTTTTTGCTAGATATGGAGTTTTGATTCCGGTTCGATGCCTTACTTGATTTTAAATGAACAAAATTTTTTATACATGTGTCTATTTAGTTGAAAGGAAGGCTATGAAGACTGCAGAGGTATCAGTAGTTGATTATAGAAATTTATTTATTCACAGCACAAATCCCACTAGGAGATGCAATCCATTTGCCAAAGAATCCTTTAAGCAGCCGTATCAAGCCACAGCTGCTCAAGAGGGGAAATTTGCAACACTTAACTACTTCAATCTAATTTCCAAAATCCCCACTATCTACAGTATTTAAAGCCCAAGAGCATGGATTTTGTATAATTGATCTTGGTGCTGTAGGATACCTAAGTAGAGGAGTACATTTCTCTTTTGCCTTCATGTCTGAAAAATAGATGCTGCTGTGTTGGTAATGAGAGGAGTGAAGCGATTCCTGGGATGACTGGCACAAAATTCCCTCAGCATCACAACCATAACAGGGTTCCATAGGTAGAGACAGGCAGAGCAGCTGCAGACAGAAAAAAAAAAATGGTTTTTAATAAAATATGGATGTTCAAGCAATAGGCTGGAAATTAATTTCTCCTATCATCTTTCTCCAAGAGCACAGTAAGACGTTAGGAAGGCCCAGAAGCTGAGACTGTACTGAACACTTGCAGCAGCTTTGGAGTGTGACTGATGGTCAGTACCACAGCAGCTTCACCTGCAGATGTTGCTCTAAATACAACATCTAAAAGGATACTCCAGCAAGGAAAGCAGAAGGACAACCCACCTACCAACATCCAGCACTGCTGAGCTTGCTGGTCTAAGGATCATGTTCATCCTCCTTCACTCTGGACTTCCCCTGTCCTATAACTAAGAGGTTTCACTCAAAACTTTGTACAGTACTTTGTGCTTTAGTGAGATGACTTTTCTTCATTTTTTGGTATTATTGGGCTACAAATATCATTGTGCAAATTGCATGTGGTTTGGCTTTAACTTTTTAATTTCTGAAGTTTGGATATCAGGCACTCTCATCCTGTGTAATTCTATCAATTCTACAGATACTTCCTAAAATACTGTGTAGGTTGCCTCCAGTTTTTGGAACAAAGTATCTTTCAGGGTTGTTTGTTAATATTCATTTATGGGAAGTCACAGTATTACTCCAAATTCAGATGCAAAATTTTATCCTGATTTGCACTTAGGGTGGTGGGAATTCAGCTTACAAAAGAAACAAAATTAGGAAATCATTGACTTAGAAGCATTGGGACTGGACGTAACTTTGAGGTAGCAGTTGGTCTATTCCTTGATTGTATTGGAAAATTACTGGATTTACATCTAACCCTGTCTTTACAAACTCCAGTGAAGTTTCCATAATTCATATGTCTGTCTCTCTTTAGATGCTGGGATCACTTCTTTGGTCACCCTTAAGACCTAATATTCTTCAACATGTGAAGGCTACAAGCAGAGGAAGTATTGGAGCTGAGGGTTTTTAAATGCATAACAGTTTTTCTGCATTTAGGTAAAAGCTCTCTGGAGTTTCTTAACTAGTTTATTATTCCTTCCTGCTGTTTGGTAACACCATGGACTGTACTCCTCAACTCCTATGTCATGCTCTTGCTGAATTTGCTCTTGCTGAATCACAGGCTTTTTTTCTTGCACACAGTTCCTCTGATTCATGAAGTTCATTTTGAATTCTTCTCAGTGTCTGTGGCATCTGCAGACTTTCTGTGTTTCTAATAAGTAAGCTATTCTGCCTACATCACAGAGATACTAATAAAATAACGATTGATTTTAATTTATTAATAAATTACTAATAAAGTAATGAGCACTACCAGTCCTAAGGCAGCTCCCTGTGCACCCAGTGTAACACATCCTTCCAATCTGGAGAGTACCAGAGTACCACTAGCAGGTACTCTGAGTGCAATTTTCCAATAAGTAACTTGTTCACTTTGCATAAGTTTCATTTGGAATTTTTTTTCCTAGCCTGCTGCTTTGAATGATATAGGGAGCCTGTTTGTTTGCAGGGAATAGAGCTATTATTTCAAAGTGTCTCATAAAAGGGTGGTTTGTGTTTTCACCTAATTCAGATAGGCACCATGTATGTAGCATCCTTAACCTTAATAGGTTCCAAAGATCAAAGGTGCCTTCCCTCCTGCTTCCTCTCACAAGGAAAGGAGGTGATAGCAGAGCACAGTGAGGTGGTGGGAAAGCCATCAGCAATGTGTCTGATACAGTAACTGGAACAGATGTGTCTCTAGCTATCAGAAAAACACAGCTGCTCTGAAAATAAATGACAGACGTTTTACAGACTAAAAAGAGATTTACAGCACAAAAAGCCCCACATCATTCAGTTGCAACCATAGAGACAGGGGACTAATTAGAGCAAATCTAGAGCAGATTTTCCCTTTTGCAAAACAAGAAGTGCTCACATCACTTGCAAACAAGCTGGTCTTGGTACATGCTCCATTTTATCCCAGGGTCTGTGTTCTCACAGCCCTGGCTCCCTGAACGCAGTAGCTGTGGCTAGAACTTCTGTGGATATTAGTGTCATTATCTCTAAGCAAGCATCACTAATTATATCATTAAGGATCTGGTATATTTTTTCCTAAAATTCATTGCTTTCTACCCATCCCTCCCCCTAGTTCAATTTGGTGACGTTCTATAGCCATGTGGTGCTGTATCACAGCTCTGTGAAAGTATTCTATATGAAGATTTAGATAATAACACAGCTAAGTATTCCTCACCATGCAGGACAATCCTTTTTAATCATCCACTGGGACTTTGTCCTGTAATGGTCCACACATTTATCTTATTCAAGCAAAATATAGATGGCTAAAAGATACCCAGAAATAAAAGGTCACATTTAGGAAGCAAGAAATATTGCCTTTCCCCCCAAGAACAGTGAAGCATCTAGTAAATCCTTAGTAATGAAGAAACAATAAATTTTTGCCAGTATACACTGGCCTTATGAGAGGGAAAAGTTAAATTACTTCCATCTGACTTGGTGACACAATCCCCAGACAGCTGCAGGAAGCTTTTACCTTGTTGCTCATTCTCATTCTTTAGCTTCAGTGGAAGATGAATTGGGAACAAAGGGAAGGTCCAGTTCCAAATCCATCATTCACCAGCCCCCTTCCTGAACCAAAATTATTAGGTCGCCTTCAGGATTTGTCAGCACTTGCCAGCTGGTCTTGACATCCGGTTGTTTTGTTTAGGACTCATTCCACAAAGCACTGCCATTGCCCTCCTGCCCTGCTCCACGTGTCCTGACATACTGATATCAACCATCTCTGAACATTTGTGCAAGCACTGGCAAGCACTTTCCCCTCATACCTTGCAGAAAAAAATGGAAGAAAACCTAATCTGTAGGTGGTCAAACCCTCTGGCTCTGTGTGCCACAGAGTGCTGCACGACCTAGAGGAGCATGCACTGTGTATCTGGCTCTGCCAGAGCAATGCTACCTATTTATAAGTTGGGACGTGATTTGAGTTACAGTACAAATTTCCCAAGTCAATTAAACACTGTAGATATCAAACATAAATCCATACAGCAGAAGACAACAGGAAGAAAAAAAAATCCTTTGCACCTTCACCTAGAAAAACAGATGGGTGTGTTGGAAGCAGTCTGCGGGAGTTAGTCATCTGTCTCAATCATGAGAAATCTTCTAGGCCCATTAGAAAAAAGCTCTGCAATAAGGAAGATGCCATCATCAGAATTTCCTTGTCCACAGTTAGTTGTCATACCTGTTAACTTGTCCTTCCCAAGCTAAAAAGGAATTTCACCTGGTGTAAGAAAAATGCTTTGTTTATGTCTTAGTCCCTATGGAGTTAGACGTGATGAAATTGTAACAGATTTCTATGGAAGACAAGCCTTCCAAGAATAAAGCAAGGAATCCTATCAATGGCATTTTCTTTAAGTTATGGAGTCTTTTGTAGTAGCTTTAAGACTTGATTCAGTGAACTACTAAGGCATACACTGCTTGTGCACAGCGTTTTCATTTCCTTGACTTTTGCCAAGGATTTACTGTTCTCTGAAAGACCAAGTTATTAGAGAGTTACCTAAGGTGGGAACTTCCGTTCATTTCATCAGAGAATTATCCTTCCTGAAATATTTTCAGCTGCATTTCATGCTAATTTAGCTATCACACAGTGCATGATAGTCAATGACGTACTCCCCAACTTTGGAAACAGATTTTTACACTTGATCTCTGTCTGCGTATTTGTTCCAAGCATTAGACCACCAAGAGGCCTCCCTAATGAACAACAGAAAGGTGCTGTATTTTCCCCACTGCTTTTCCTATTAAAGGTCTGCCCCCACGTGGGCCCTCACTTCCCCTGCCCCTAGCCCTGGCCACCCCCTCGGGTTCTCCCTACTGGTTCCTGTACCCCAGCTCTGCCCGTGGACCACCCCTGGGCCCCTGAGAAAACCCCCCTGCTCCCTGACCACGCGGTCTCTGTCGGGCACTCTGCCTCTGGGAACCAGAGGACCAACATGCAACAATAAACTTTCCCGATGGAGAGACCCTTCTCACCTCCTTTACTATCACCATGTTGTGGGGCCCAGCTGACTCGAGCAGGAGCTCAGGGCTGTCCAAAAGGACAATGGGAGGGCGGAACGGCCGCCCTGCCCTAAGCAGCCCCGCTCTGCTCTCCAGGAAGGTTGCAGCTTGCAAAACCAAACCTAGCACTGCAACAAGAAAGGACACACACAGATTTCAAGAGAAGAAAAAAAAATCCTTCATGATCAGACTCCCTGTCAGGCTTTGTGAATCCTGGTGCATTTGAAAGCAGTAAAATCATTCCAGTTTCCTAGGGTCATGTATCGTTTTCAGTAGATACATCAGTCTCATTATTTTATTGGTCATGTATTCCATTTTGAAAATTGGTCTGAATACTGAAATTCTCTGCATGAATGAGTTTCCCTGACCTCCTTCCTCTGTCTCCACTGTGGCTGCCAAACCAGTCTCTGTCAGTTTGCCCTTTATTACCCTCCTGGTAGACCTTACCTGCAGATGTTTAAGCCCCTGCGCTTTCTCCTCAAGGAACCACCACGTCTCAGCATGGTGAAACCAAGTAACATCTCACCATCACTTTGTAGTCTGCAGTGGTTTGCTTTATGTCACTGCCTTTTGCCATGGAATTCATCTTTTTCTATCTCCACTGGAAATTTCTTACCTTGATAGGCTGAAGGATCCTATTTGTGTTGCCTGAAATTCTGCAAGGTGAGGGCTCACATTCATCCTATCCTCAACTAACCCATTTGCTTTTCCTCCTCTGCCATCTCCTCTGCAGAGTTCCCACATAAATGAGAAAAATCTTATGATTAGTCCCACAGTGTAAAAAACTTGCCTTTTGTTATTTTGAATTTCATTCCATTTCTATTACCTCCCTGAAGGTCACATTTGAACAGTATCCCAATGATTCTCTGTACTGCTGTCTCCAAATTTTGTACCATCAGCAAATTCCTACAGCACCAAAGTCCCAAATGTAAATATTACACAAAACTGAGCCTAAAACCAGTCATTAGGTAACTTGGCTAGGAGCCTACTTCTAGTCCAAACCTTCTCCATTTAATATTCTTTTTTATCCAGTTCTTTCATTTTTCAACACTATCTTCATTTTAACACACAAGTCTTCATGTAATCCTACACACAATGCTTTAATGAAGAAGAAAAATTAGATCTGCTTTTTGTTTGTATAGAGGGATGTTTATATTTTAAAAAAATTTACATTTGCTTAGTATGAACCAAATTTTAGCAAATCTAGGTTGTGTGGTGTCCTGATTGCTATTTAAATCCAGGTCTTTATTTGTTTGTTTTTTTCTTCCAAATACATTCTAAGCCTCTATACACAGCTGGGATCAGTTCAGGTAGGTAGACATTTCTTTCAGTGTCAATGGCTATGCCATTCATAAAAAGGAATATCTATTCTACAGCAATTTCAGTAACTTCCCATAATTTCTATTTTATCTGTTACGAGGATGGCTGATGCCTCTTCATGTTATGATCTTGTATATTACACTACATTATAGTTATTCAATAAGGACTAAGGTGGGTTTGGTTGGGTTGGTTTTTTTTTTGAGCGTTGAAGTGGTGTGGAGTATCTCTCCCTGGTTTCTGCAATGGAATACAGTGCCATTTGGAATTTTGGTCTCTTTCTACTTTTGAGGGAATAGGATAGATTTGCTAATGAAAAAAAAGATCAAAACAAAGAAGACACAAAGATAACTAAGTCTTGAATTAGTGCAAATTAATATAATCTCCAATGATCTGACTAGTTTCATTTTTTCCTCAAAAATACTGTAATCAAAAACTAGTGTAGATTTTTTTCCATGCTTTATTTCTGTTATTATATGTTTTATTATTCTACCTTAGGGTTTCCATAGAAAAAAATCATATTTATATTCAATTGAATATTTATTCAACAGAATAAACCAAAATCCCAAAGCAATGGATATTTTTCAATCTGGGAATCAGGACAAATCAAAAAACTACAATATGGAAAAATTATATTACAGGAACACTGGGAGCTCAATAAAAATGCACAAGTCATTGCAAAGGTAACAAAGAAGCAACTTATTTTGGACAGCGAATCTCTTCTCATTCAGATACAACAAGCCTATACTTTCAATGTGTCTCTGCTATTGTATCATTAATTATTCCATGGCTTATGATCATGTGAAGATTTCCATACCAAACAGCTATATCTGCATATGTCCAATAGAGCTTAGCAGAAATTACTTTTCAAGTAGTTTCACTGGTAGCAACAGGCTTGTGAATAGAAAGTATCCTAGCACTTCAAGTAGAAAATGTTTCAGATTTGTCCTTCATTTTACCTAGAAAATAAAATTATGGCTCAAAATCACAGTGCATCCAGTGGCGAGAGTCCCATGATGAAATTAAAAAGATACCGGCAAGCAAATCAGAGGCATATAACCTGTTTTTAAAAGCAATAAAAATAAAGCCTCATCTCCACAAAGGAAGAGGCCTAAAAAGATAACCTGCCTCGAAGATGACCTTCAAAGGGAGAAAAGACACCAAACCTGAGAATAAGTGCAGGTGCTGAATACCCCCAAAAAGCAAGACTCACAGAGTTCATTCTGCAGATAGATTAGTATAAATTAAGCCTTAAACAACTGTTTATAGTCCTTGCTGGATAGTTCCTGATTTACCATTTTTACCCAGGAAAGCACCAAACAGCTAAAGTAAATTACATTTAATTTTGATGTGGAGAGATTCACAAAGCTCTGGGGTTTAAAACAGAATGTTGTAAAATGCTCACATAACTTAGCAGCACAATGCTCTTGTAATATGTCTGTGTGGAGTTTCTGCACAGCTTAAGTGTCTGTCATGCAAATTAAAATGGTCATTTGAAGAGAGGTAATAGAACTGATGTGCAAGTATCTCCTGATTGCTGATGTCAGCCTTTGGTAGCTTTTGTGAATTTAGACAATACCAGGCTGTTCTCTAAAGGTATTGAATTTAAAGCAAGAGAGTGATGAGAGTAAAGTGTTAAATCTCAGAAGTAAACAGAAAAGTCTACCTAAAATTTGGGTTTGATACTGAGAACTTCATACACGTATATACATACACACATACACGTGTATAGATGTATATATTTATGTATATAAACATGTTGTTTCCTCTCCTCAATAACTTTGAATCCTTTAAAAGAAACATTTAAATACAGCACTGAACAAAACAGTAGCTGATAACATGAGAAATAGAAAAGGAGGGACACTGATATCACAAGCACAATGTAAGTAAAGGGAATAGGCTATTGCAAGCTAAGGTAAACTGCAGGCATTTCTTTCAGCCTCCAGATCCCGCTTTTGTTTGCCCAGCTAAAAATGTACTCTTAAAATATCATAAAAACTTCCACTCCAACTGTCTATGTGATCTATGCTCTCATTGAACTATTCAGCTGGGTTTAAGGGTGGGATATTTTCCAGGGACATTACTGTTCTTTCAGAAACAGGGTTCCTTTCTTTGCTGGGTCCTTTTTCATTTTTCTTCTAGCTCAGACAGGCAAGAGAGAAAAAGATTAACATGAAGACAACTCATTTTTTCCCTCAGTTACTTATAAGAAAGGATGAGGGAAAGACCTGGATGAGTTGTTACCTTTGAGGCTACTACTGTGGAATGGATATCTTACAATTAGAGATTGATAATACCTACTGGCTGAGACAATGGGTTGATGGGTGCTTTACAAATATGTGAAAAGCATGTTCACCCAATGCTTTTGGATTCACAGAGTAAGTTCTTCTGCCCTCTCTAGGAAGGGGCGGGGAGGTACAATGAGAGAGTCTGACCCTCAGAATGGCTTACAGAATTGCCAGTCCCCTCAATTACCCCGCTCATATTTGGGGAGCTCAAAGAAATGTATCACATAATAATATGATTGTCTCTCATTCAGTCTAGGAAGATCATTATCTCCAGAGTTAATAGTACAATATTTAACCCAGCAGAGTGTATTTAGAGTTGCTATTAAACAACAATATTGAACTAAGCAATAACCAGTCCTTGTCTCAGCTATTTGTGATTCCATGGATATATTATATGCATCACTGGCTTTCTATTCTGGCATCTGTAAACTCTTTTGACTGGTTAAATGTTCCATCACTGACACTAGAAGCAACAATCACTACATGCCGATTCACTGCTAATGAAGGAAACAGATCCAAGACCTAGGGTCACCTTCCTTTATCCACAACGCATTCTAATTTTTCTAAAAGAAGGTTTATCTGGTAGGAAGAGAGGAGGAGGGGGAGGGAGGAGAGTTCTGCTGGTTTCATTGTACCGCTCTGAAAGGAAAGCGAGATAAACAGATAATGATTTCTCTAACTCAAATGTATGTGAGACCTCCCCTGGTACCTATGCCTGCAAAGGCAGGAAAAATTGAAGTGTACAAAGCAGAGCCTCAGTGCTCCTTCGTCTTGAGTCAAGCCACACTGTGTGCAAGCCCCTGCTAGAAACTTCTATCTACAGTTAACCATCACTTTTTTCAACTCTTAACACCTTGTGCTACAAAGCAGAAGATAAAACACCCATCAGACAAATCTCCTGCTGAAAACAGAAAACAACTGCACTTCTGTGTTCCTTCACATTGATTACTTACAGTCTCCCAGCAGCTACCAAGGGACAGCACTGGCAGGCAAGCTGGTTGTCAATACAGCCTAGCCTGGTGAGATCTCCCATCACCTTTCTGAAGGAATTCTTCCTTCTAAATTGAGAATATCAAAATCTTGAAGTGTGTGGCTAAAAAGGCTAGATTGCTACCTCTTCAAGCTAGATAGGTATAGAACACACTGGGCCACATGAGGGAACCACATTGATATGCAGTTTAGATGGGCCCCTAAATGGTGTAGGAATGATTTTACTTCCTTAGTTTCCCCTCTAGTTCAGGTGAATCTGTTATTTTTCCCTTCCTCTGTTTCTGGAATGTCATGTAGTCTGGTTAGTGCCAAACATCAGTCACGCTCACCACACAGGCAGCCATATTTCAGCAGGAAGGGTGGGTGATATTCCCTTGTCACGAAGTACCACATATACAAAAAAAGTCAATATAGAAGTGAGTCAAGAAGAGTTCAGGAACACATATATTAGTGCTAAGCTGACAAGCATTAGCACAGAAAGCTCGCTTTTAATTCTCTCCCCTTCCTTGTGTCACCATAAACAGCCCCAGTCCCACCCACAACCCAATCCTTCACAGCAGTGATTAAAGTAAGAGATCTTTCCTTGAGCAACCTACTTCAGGGGGTACCATGGAAATGGCAGATGCAGGAATCTCAACTGTCATCCTCCTAATGAAAGGCTGCAGTGATGACAAACACAGGCAAATTCATTATGAAAATGAGTGTTTATTCCTGATATGGATGCTAAATAGATCCCTTGTTTTATCTCATCTCCTTTTGCCTGCCCTAGAAAGCTCCATGCTCTACTCGCCATCTGCAGCAGGGCAGAACCTCTACTGGCAGATACTATGGAGTAAAGATAGCTGATTAGTGTGGAAGGAGATAATTTAGATTTTCATTGCACTGAGGCCGGAGATGGGAGCCTGTGGAGAAGGGGAAAAGCCATTGAAATAGTGGATTTACAGGGAGAGAACAATTCAAGGAAAGTCTGAGAGCCAAAAGGCCAGTGGTGATCCTGCAGCCTCAAAGTCTTGATACTATTAATGGCAACACTTCACCTAGGAATTCCTCTACTCAGTTCAATAACTTCTGGAGTGGTTAAAAATCCCCCTCTTAGAAAGAAGTCTCATTTCAATTTAAACACTGCAAGCAATGGAAAACCTTCCTCTTCCTCTGAGCAGTCAGCCAATGTTGTTAATTATCTCTGTTGTTAAGAAAATAAATGACTCAGAATTTTTTTTTTTAAATCTTATTTTCATTTTTAATTCATGTAGTTTCAATTTCCAGCTACTGTTTCTTGTTATGACTTTGTCTAAAATTAATGAGCACTTTTCCCTCCCTGCACTTTATACTAGATATCCCCAATGGAGATAGTTAAAGAATGTGATGAGGTTACCTTTTAACCTTATAATAGACAGAGGCAGCAAAATCTCTCCTGTGATGCCTCCCCATTCACTTCTTAATGCTGAACTTCAGGGACCACTTCTACAAGTGAGGAAGCAATTTATTCTCTTTGACAATGCAGGGCTCTCTTGGGGAATTCTGCAATAAGTGCAGAACTGGTGGCTGTTCTCAGACACAGAGATCTGCAATACAGGCTGAAACCACCTTCTCAGTTTTATTTACCTCAACATCTAACTTGTTGAAACAACTTTTCTATGCTCACAAAAATCTTTTTGCCTACACAGGAAGATGCATGCCTCAGCTCTCCCATTTCTTGGCCAGCCATTCCCCTCTGCATTAGCAGAAAGAAAACAGACTTTGGAAATTTTGTGAAGGGAGAGTGAAAGCGCAGGGGACACACGGCAAGAAGGGTTCAGCTGAAAACCTTGACACTTAGGTTTCTTTTCCTCCTTTTACAATCAGAAGAATACCTTGACTAAGAAATCCAAAAAGTGCATGGGATCAACCCATAAAATTAAGCATATAAAATTTTGTTAGAGGAATGTAAGCTGGCAGTCTCACTCATTTTAAATAAGTTTACAACGTAGAATTATGTCCTTAGTCTGCATACCAGATTGCACTGGATAATGTGAATACCAAACACATGAGAGGGTGAAATTAGCTTAGTGAGTTGGTTGGTTGTTTTTTTCTTTCCTATTTTCCATTTTCTCTAACCTTCTCTCTAGGTAACAAATATTTCTTTCAGTTTCTTTTTTTTCTTAAATCTCATCAGCATTATTCTGTTTGCACTGTGGCTGAGTTTTATCAAGGGTTCAGAAGGCAGAGATGTAACGACATGTTGGTAAAAGTCCTAGAGTACTTCTCTGAAGAATTTCTTATTTTTCCCCTTTTTTTTTTTTTTTTTTGAGTTATTCATGTAACATCTGCCCACAAGACACTTTTCAGCTGCTACAAACAGGAAGCACCTTTAACTCAATGTTTGTGTTTGACTCTGGAGCTTCTAACCAACAGAAGAGAATCTGCTTTAAGTCCATGGTGATTTAAGGGCGTAAGCCCCATCAACTCTGACAGGAAATTAGCTGTCTGTTGTAACTTTTACAGCTTCACCTGCTCCAAAAGAAAGACATTGTGCTGTGCCCAGGTACACCAGCAAGGGCAGAGCCTTTTCACTAAAACAGAGTGAAGCAATTTAAAACCAAATAAAGAAGCAAATACCCATACATGAATTTCTGCAGATTCATAGCATTCCATGCAGTTACATGGAATACAACCTTGTCCTGTGACCCCCTGCCTGTTAAATACCAGACCTAAACTAGTTGCTCCACAATTATAATGTAGTTGCTTCGGTGGTAAATCACTGCAAAGTCCGCCCAGCAGTATTGGGCCAAGCAGTGGAATTCAGGACAAAAAGACAAAAAGTTCTCCAAAGAAGAGTAGCTAACTCTTAGCCATTGCAGCTCTCTTAAACACACCAAAGGTAGGATCACACATCACTGAAGCTCTATAAAACCATATAAAAATTATGCATCCAACATCTCATCCTAGCATCAAAATTTCCTTCTAAAACTGGTACATTAAATAGGTGGATTGAACAGGCATGTGATTTTCATAGGGCAGAAAAGGATCCTAGCTAACGAACATGCTTTAGAGACATATATTTTTGTTTGTTTAAATTACAGACATAAATCTGCATTGTTGTCAGTTTTTTACATCTCACACTGACTTCTCATCCTGTGAGAGGGATTTTACTAAAAAAAGAGTCATAAGACTATCAAATAATTATCACAAATTTAAAAAGGAACAAACACTCGACAAGCATGGTACACTCCACCTTTCCCAAGAACAAGTGTGTAATCATGGATATCAATCCATCAAGTCATTATAGTCCCTAGTACTATGCTAAGAAACCATAGCTAAAAGGAAGAAAATTAATTATTTTAGCACTTTGTGACTTATACTAAATGTTCCAAAGCTAATATTGCAGGGGAAACTTCACAACCGCTTGAATATGTCTCTCCACAATTCTTAATAAAATCTCAAGTGAAGGCACAGGTTGGGAAGTCCTTAATCATTTCTGTGATCTTGATTGGCATTGATTTCTCGTCCAGCTGAGAGCTGTTCATTTCCACAGGGAATACCTATTTTCACAGGAGTAGGAATGACATCAATCCAAGAAAGTAAATGAAGCTAAAATTAGGCATTTTTTTTTAGCTTGTTTCTGAAAAACCCAATAATTGACAGGAGCATTACTCATCACAGCATCTGAGGAGAAAGTCTCCTGAGAGCAATCCTTTTTTTTGCTCCTTCTCAAAAACGCACATATGTTTCCTTTCATTCTTTCCTGTGGGCATAAGGCATCAAAAAGGAATAGAGCTTCTTAGACATGTTCACAATTTAAATGCACTGTACGCTTGGATATGAAATCATCCGTTCCCAGTAATGGTAAGCAGACTGTGCATATCCATAGATGGTAAGTGATAGAACGTGGTGAATTGCTTTGGAGCCATCTCCAGGAGGAAGGAAAACTTTAATGAACACCCCAGGATTATGCACAAGTACACAGATGTGAAAGAGCAAGTCAATACAATCCAGCCACATTGAACTGATGTAATGTCTCCTGCAACACTGGTGTCACAAAGCCAATTTCATGAGCTAACAGGAGACAGAGCCTGACCTGAAAACATAATTAACACTGAGGGTTAACCCAAATTAAACCAAAAGGTTTTCAATGAGTCTTGGCCTCTTTTTCATCCAGTTCCTAGAAGATGTTTAGCTGCCACCTGGGTGCAACCATGCATAATGCCCATAATGATCCTGGACCTCAGAAACTAGAGGCAGGCTTTGGATGGAGTCCGCTGGGCTCTGAAACAATTCACCACAACTCAATGACCTGGAAGAAAAGGAATAACAAATCTGGCCTGGCTCAACTGTGCAGCTCATGGTTTGTTTGCAGAAAGCACTCACTTTTCCCTGTGAATGAGATGAACCTGTGACCTGTTATGTATCAACCAAACATTTCAATTCATCTGGAAGTCAGAAGGGATTAGCAGCTATAGCTCCACTCTCAAACTGTACATGGCTTGCAATTAGATGGAGTAGATACACAGGGGTTGTTGCAGTTCTTGGCATTTGTAATATTCCCGAGCACTCATTGCAGGGTAAAAATCCAAATAATCCAAGGCAAGAGTTTAACAGGAAAAACCACACACACAGTTATTTTATTATTCAGTTGCTTTTCCTTTTGTCCTTTCACATTATTTCTGTCTGTTGGATGACACAAAGGGAATAGGCCCAGTGGTGAGAAATTTCATTCAGATTTGTCCCATTCTGACTCCTCCTGAGATACAGATAATTTAATGCCTTGGATTGAGCAACAAACCAATAAGGGGCCTAATTTTGCAGACACATCAGATTCCAATGACAAAAGATTTGTAGAACTGATCTAATGTGTCTTGGTTTCTCCCTTGACCTCAATTCATCCAGCTGCTCCTCTTTCCATTCTCCAAGGCTTGCATTCCCTGAGAGGCTGGGAAGATGCAAATAATAAACAAATCACTATCAAAATATCATGTTTTGGCTCACACTCTTCCCTTATCTGTACTGATGTGGATCGTGCCAGTCTGAATCTGACACCTCAGTAACTTCACAAACTGAGGATCAAAAGGAGAGGACTCACCCATGGCAGACAGACTGACAAATAGATGCAGTTGGGTTTATAGGTGTGGGGTTCAATGAATTGCTATGCCTGGCCAGCTCTGTACCTGTGAAGTTAAGCATTCTAGTAAGCTGTTAATTTTCAGGGTGCCAAAAGGAAGTTTATGGAGAAATATAAAATAAAAAACTGCTACATTTTAAGGCCTCCCAGAAAGAACATCCAGAACAAATTTTCTTCTTGTTTAATCAAACACTTAAGACTTTCAATATCCAAGATCAGATACTGTCTGATTGATAACAACAGAATCGACTGATTCGTATGGGGAAATAATTTAAATTTCTTTAATTAAATATATATTTATACTGTACAATAATTTTTCTTTCTTTTCATTATCTATTATTCCATCCCATCCCAAAATGAGAAGCTATAAATCATCAGAGCCACACAGTTATCAATATTTAATGTTCCTGTTGATTTCTCTGCAGTTTCTCTTGTCTTTGTGAGAGAAGCCTGGAGCCCAGCTATTAATCAGGCTCCTGGATTTCTTTTTAATGATGTGGCAATGAAGCAACCATTTTGATTCAAGGAAACCAGAGCTTCCTAGTTAGTATTCACTGAGCTACATAATCAAGTTGGCGTATTCAGGAGAAGATCCACATTCAATCAAAGTGTATCTATGTTGCCTTTACACCAATATTGGTAGGACTAAGCAGTCATTACAAAAATCAAATCATTTAAGAGGAGAAAATTTACTCAATTTAATTTGACAAGAGATTGATTATATTCTTATGAAGATGATGAAGATGTAATTTCTTTTTGAGATCAGTGCATACTTGGAGAACACATTTAAGCTTTCAGTCCTTTGACAAACCCCACAGGGTACCACTGGTGCAACGCCAGCAAGCCCCACTACCAAAGAGCAAAACTGCTGCATTGCAGTCACTTCAAATGTAAGGGTCCTACTACACCCTGGGTGATAAAATCAGTGTTGCTGCAGAATGGAGTTCAGCTGTGAGGCACATTGCCACCCTGCTGCACAGGAACAGAGAGCACTGCTGAAAAGATAGCTTAATGGTTTGCACTAGCACTTCACAAGCTGGACACCTTTATTCTGAGCACACTAATACCTCAGGCATGAGGAAAATTCAAACCACAGTGTTAGTCTCCAGTAGTCATGCTTAATGCCAGACTGCAAGCTTTTCAAAGGCAAGCCCTGTTACTGATCCCTAGGTGTGTGATCCAACCAAATCTAACCTCCACAGCCTGCTCACTCCCTAAAGACTCTCTTGGGAGGCTGCTGCTAGAAGCAGCAATTAGGGTTGATTGAGATGAAATTTGCTATGCAGACATCTATCTAAGAAAAACTGTACTAGAACCATTAACTCATTTTACTCAGATAAATGAACAGCCAGTGTTGGTAGTGCCAACAAACCTGGCTCCAAACCAGTAACTCAGGAAGATGTCTCTACATCCTGAATATAATGTCCTTCGTTTGAGGGAGAAAAGGACAAGACCACAAACACTTTGGTTGTTTGCACTCTTGTTAGTCGGTTGCACTCTTCTCTTTGTTATCAATGAGAAACAATTTAATAAGTGATTAATTGAGACTTCCGCCTCATTCATTATCCGTCTACTATTATTATTGCCTCAAATAAAGCATGTGTTTTTTGCCTCGGCCTTCTCTTAATTTAGGTGTTCTGTTGTGGTTGTCTGACCAGCCTCCACTTTACTTGCTCAAGACCCTTGATAAAAATCACTGGCAAAGCTGGTTTGCAGCACAGAGAAGAGTTGAGGGTCCCACAGACGGTTTAATAAAGGTAGTGTCATTTTCAATTATACAATACAAACACTCCAGTAAATTCTATGTCACATCACCAAGGAAACCCACTGCAATAATTCAGTCAAAGCAAAAGAGAGGATTTCTACAACAGTTTAATAATAACAATGTGTTCTTCTCTTTTGCCCTTTATGCAAGGATATCAGTGCTTTTCACCAATATTAATTCATTTTCTAAACACAACCTTGGAGTGTAATTTCACAAAATTAATTGAGTATGACATTCCTACGTATCCCTAACTGTAGATCCCATGCCATCTCCCTGCAGAGCAAGAAAAATCCCCATGAGTATCCCCAAGCCACATTGCAAGAAATTCCTTCCACCGCCCTTTGACATCTTGGACATGACGAATGTAAAAATTAAGGAAGTATAATATTCTTGCATCTAGTTTGCAGTTCATCCAAATTCTCTTTTATGGTCCCCAATAAGAACTGGAATACATAAAGCCAGGAGTTACAAAGGCTGATGGGTAATGAAGGACATAAATAGTTGGATTATTTTATAACCCTGCCTCTTACCTCACCAATCTGTATGCAGAGCCTCCGTAATGATATAAAACGGTGGATCAGGGTCTCCACCCAAAGTGTTACAGTCAGAGAGAGAAATGGCATCATAATGGTCAGCAACTGCACAGAGCCCCAGGCTCATGAGATCTTTCTTCTATCCCCAGACATGCTCTAGCTCACGTCCCAGTGGAGCGCATTTTCCTGATTCACAACTCAGTTTCCCTGTTCAGGAAAACAGACCTATTCTGTTTGCTGCAAGACAAGTGCACAGGCTCATTCTCTCTTGTGCTTTCACATCCTGGCTCAGGAGACAAAGAAAGGCAAAGTATTGCCCAGGAACTTTAGGAACTGACAGAACCACAACTAATGGTTGCAGCTTATATTTTTATTTCTACCTTTTCCTCCAACTTATTTTCCTCACATTCTTGTCTCTATTCTCACATAGGTCAACTTGACCTATGTTCAGGTCACTGCAAGTCTCTTTATTGACTTTGTATCTCCAGTGAAGATTCATCCTCCCACTTTTCTAAATGTTAGTACTCTCTCATTTCTTGGCAAACATGGATTTTTAACAGATATAAATCCTTAGGTGTTTAAGGGGACATTGCAAGGGGAAAATGGGGGGGGAAAATTGCATATGTTGCCTGGACAATAGGAGTAACCTACTTCACACAGTTTGGGAACATCACCTTAAAACCAGTGAAGGAACAGAAGAAGCAGAACATGCAAGCTATAACTCAGATTTTAATGAGACAATTGTGATTTCAGGCACAGAAATAACTATTGATTTGATCATCACTGAAAAGGTAAAGATTCAGCTTCTTCCCTTCCTGCTCAATCCCTGCAGCCCATCACCT
Source organism: Corvus hawaiiensis (assembly GCF_020740725.1). Classification (NCBI taxonomy): domain Eukaryota; kingdom Metazoa; phylum Chordata; class Aves; order Passeriformes; family Corvidae; genus Corvus; species Corvus hawaiiensis. Next base: position 10,841,723 of record NC_063220.1, on the reverse strand, counting down.
TTCAGAACCATGACTCACAAAATAACACAGAGCCAAAATGTCACAGTAGACCCAAAGAGGAGTTTAGGACACAGGTTGTCCTTAGTTTGCACGAGAAACACAAACCTTCCATCTTATTCCTTAGCTGTAGGACATTTAATCCATACTGACACTTGCCCTCACCTGGGGCTGCTCAGTATTTACTCAATTCTAGCTGTGGATCACCAGGAGCAGAGCCAGCCCTCCTGCTTTTATTCAGTGTTAGTTTTTAAGAAAATCATGATGGATCAAACAAAAGACTTTTTAGTTTGGTGTTCTGTGCCCAGTTCCAGCTCAGAGCAGACACTTAAATGAGAAGGCAAACAGAATATATATCCCCAAGAAATGGCCTTCCAGATCCAGAAATCTGTGGATCAGAGCTTTCCAGAGCAAGAATTGAGGTCTTTGTGATTAATCTCTTTTAATGGATTCTTGTTTTATAAATAGCCTCATGCATTTCTGAATCTCTTGGAAGAGAGATCATATCTGTAAACTCCTGAAACGGCTTTGATATCACAGCATATACAGAAGGTCCACTTCTGGTTTGCTGGGAATGTGTCAGCCAACTTCCCCTGGTCACAGCTTCCCTCCAGTGGTCTTGCAATGGGCAGTGCACAAGCTGAGGTCTGTTAAGCAGAGATAGATTTGTGCAGTCTGGTGGCTGGTCTCTCCTCAGACAGTGTGCAAGCATGATTTTTGGAGACCTCAACAGTTTCTAGTATGGTTCCTCAACCACTAGAGAGCCCAAGAGTGTTTGCAGTTGTGCATTTTCCCCATTACTTCACATCACAACTCAGTGAAAGCAAAGGTACACAGCAGGGCATCTCGAGTTTGTCAGTGACACAGAGAATTTTAAGCAGACAGCAGAGCAGAAAACCCCATTGCTCTCTGCAGAGTGCTATTAGTGTGGCTTATTTTGTTCCCTTGCTAACTCAAGCTGGAGAGTGAAAAAGGGAGCAGAAATGTATCTGCACTGGAGTCACACTTTTCTTCCCACTTTCTGCCTTACACAGTGAGTCTGGCCCAAGGCCCAGGAGCAGCCCTTCACCTCTGCACCTTTTCTTAGAGGCCTGAGCTGGAGCATGTGCATTGAGGTGATTTCCACTCACTCACCAGGACCCAGCTGACTCCTTACTTTGTCAAAGTCCATTACCAGAACACACTTAGAGTGAATGAAGTTAGTTTCCAGCACCATTGCTTTTTTCTGGCTTCTCTTTCGACAAAGTTTGATGGTCTTCTTTCCACTCTGAATCTCAATGGCTTGGTCAGGCAGTGTGGCTGCATTTCTCTATAGAGGCAATAAACTAAATCATGACAAATAAGAATCTTTGACTGCCAGATGCTGGTGTAAGGTAAGAGCAGTGCTGTTGCTCTTTAGGACTTTAGGGAGATCTTGCTAGAGGAATTTTTTTTAGAGAAATGAGACTGCAGAGCTGTGAAGCTGTCACTACTGGACTAAAGAGCAATGCACAAGATCCAGAGAGATTTAAAATCCAGTAGTGAAACTTGTGCTCAAATCCTGGATCAGAAGTGGGCAGAGCCAAAACTAAAAATAAAATAATCCCCCTTCTTAAAGGGCAGTTTTCTTATGATTAACTGGGAGTCTATTACTTGTGTCTGGTCTTTCCTCCTAGAGTCTACATACCACATATTTATCTCTTATTGCTTGCACTTTATAGCATGCATATATTTTAGGAGCAATAAAACCCACCTACTTCAAAACCTATGGAAAATAGAAGAGACATAAAAAACAATTAGAAAATTACTGAAATATACTCAGATCAGACTAATTCCAATTGTCTTTTACAACACTATATACATATAAAACCAAAAACACATACATATATAAGCTTCAACAGAAATAACATTTCCAGCAATCCAGTTTATTCTAGATTTTGTGAAAATCCTAAATTAGACTTGGCTTGAATGCTAGCCATAGCAATGAGCAATTTCTCAAAGGGTTTGGCCTTATACTAAGCTACTCTGGTAATAATAATGCCTGAATCCAAAGGCTCGTTCACATGGTCTGCTGCCTCCTTGTATGAACTACTGACCATCTGTGTAAGAGTTTCCTGGGAAATGGATTAAACTCAAACATATGAGGATCTCATACTGGTAATAATGTGAAGAAAAAGTTCTTATTTTCCCCCAGAATTTAAGGCTTAATAAAAGTAACTCAATTTGAACTAGACTGTGTTGCCAGGAGCTACAGGTGGGAAAACGAATACCGAGAGATTTCTGAGGATGTATTTTCATTTACAAAAAAGTATCAAAAGGAGAAGAAAATGCATGAGAATGGGAATAAGGACTGACATTCAGTAAATGATAGATACTAACACGTGAAAAATAATAGAAAGCCCCTGAAGTCACAAATATCCCAGGTGTGCATTTGTAGAACCATATCCTAATTTCTGAGGTCTCTTTTGACATCCACCATGTCTTACATGTTGGATGTGTGGTGCCTATTCAGAGCTATAATGAAGTATGCTTATACTGTGTGTGCAGGCAAGGCAGGGAGTTAAAGGCTTTATGAGTTTTTTATTAAACTCTGGGTGTGTGCTTCAAAGACATGGCTCTCCAATGAACTGTGAATTTAACACGGTTTATACCGTGACTGCCATGAGCTGTGAGCATACACACAATTTTTGCAGTTTGACTAACAAACATTCATTCAATAAAGAATATTAAAGTAGTGACTTCCCATCCACAGAACAGCCTTGCAGGTGAAAGTTTGGGAGGTTTGGGTCATTGCAGACTTCTAATCCTGTTAAATTGACACAAGCCTTCCTTAAAACTTGTGCATGAAGACATTCAAGACTGAGTGATGAATTTCCATTTAGCACCCTGAACACACACAAACATGCACTGGTACAAACAGTGGAAGCAGATGAAGGCTCTCTGACTCCCTGGCTGTTTGCCTGTCTCATCGCCAGAGTTTACTGGCCTAATGGAAGACCAAAAGGAATTTGGTCTTCCAAGAAGAAGAATTCAGGAACAACAAAAGGGAACATTGACATATCTGTATTGCTTCTGTTCCTAATTTTGAATTTTAGAATAAAATCACTATTAGATATTTTAATTTGAGACCCTATAGAAAACAGCAGTGGAAGGGCAGGGACTTAGATGTTTGCTCTACTGTTCTGGGGGCAGTGATCTTCAGGATAGGGGCAAAGGGATATGGGAGAGTGGCAGTGCCTTTAACTGACTAGCTTTAATAATATTTGACTCTCAACCTTCACACCTTCCCTTTTCTCAAATGCATTCACCAAACTTTCAGACGAGTTTAATCCAATCAATTCCAAACCACTTTCAAATTTATATCAGGCAACTTTGCATCTAGGAAAACCTTTGATGAGCTCTTTACTGGGGCCTTGACTCTACAAGCTCTCAAGTATACTCTTCATTTTAAGCACATTCCTCAAACCTATTGATCTCAATCCACTTCAGTGGATTATAAACATGTACTTAAAGTTGGAGACCTGTATCAGTGCTTGCTTAATACAAATTTTTCAATTCTGAAGTGGACTAGATTTAGATACACTAAAAATGAAGCTAATCCTTTAATATTTTATTCATTTGCATAGACTTCTCACAGGCTCATTATCAAAGATATTTGAGAGCTTTGTTGTACTGGAAACCAAAGCATTGCAATAGAAACAAGCCTGAAATGGTAGATTGGATGGTCAGGTCAGATCTCCTGTTCTATGTCTCCCATGTTACAGCCAAGAATTGACTCTGTTTTGCCTATGACAGTCACAGGTGGCTGATCCCTCCCCATCTTTGTCCCAGCCCATGAGCCTTTCACTACGTTTTCTGTTCCCCATCCAGCTGAGGAGGGCAGTCATAGAGCAGTTTTGGTGGGCATCTGCTGTCCAGCCAGGGTCAACCCACCATAATGTTTTAGTATTTGATCTTTTATCTTGGCTGCTTTTACTCATCTTTTTTCTAAGCTAACACATTATTCTCATGGTTCTTCATGGAGGAATCTTTTCCTGTGCTTGATATTTTACTCAGCCTTTTCTGAATCCCCTCTTAAGTCATCCATATCCTTTCCAAAAGGGAATGACCAGTACCTTATAAAACACCAGGACTGCAGTGCTAATTTTCTTAATGGCCCTATTCTTTAGTAGAAGTTACTCTTAAAAGCACTTCTTTTGTTCTTTTTTATTTTTACCAATTATTATTAAGTCATCAATATTTATTTATTAAATAAATTATTACTAAGTCACCAATATTATTTTATTGAGTCACCAATAACCTAATAGACAAAAATACCCAGAGCTACAAATGTACAAAATTACAGGGGAATACATCAATTTCATTTCAGAGAGCAGAAGGTAATAGCAGCTGTGGAAAATTAGATGTGCTGCACAGGAGGGGAGGGTGATGGTGTAGGAGGATTTATTGCTATTGATTTATTTATCTATTTATTTATTTTTACTTTTGTTACCATGACCTAGTTATAATTCACTGATTCTGAGACGGAACATTTGAAGGAAGGAGCCTTACTTGGTTGATATGGCAAATATATATTATTCTAAACATAATTCCCCCAGGTGACTACTTGTCAACATCAGTTAGTGCTCAAAAATGGATGCTCTAGAATTGCCAAAGTGAAGGAAATTCTTTCAAAAAACCCAGAGAGCAAAACAAGGAATGGTTAATTTCTACTTCTCCTAATGAAAGAATTAAAGGCTATCATGAAATTTCCAGGCAATGAGTTCAGAGCAGCCAGAACTTCATCACATAACTCTGAGTTAAACTTTGGAACTCCTTTCTGCAGGCTATGGATCACGCCAAAATGTTACACTATGTCACATTTGGAGGGGAAAAAAAAATCTTTAAAGAATTATTAAACAAAGATACCATCTCTATCTCTGAAAATTCCCGAACCACGAGCCACTGGGTCTGGGAACATCTACAAGAAAAGCACAGCATAACTTTTATGCTCTTAAGTTCCTCTTATAGATATATGTGGAGAAATATATGCTAGTAACTACTGCCAAAAGCAGCATAAAGGTCTAAGCAGTCACTGGTCTCAGTCAGTGCGACTCTTCCTATTATTTATGCATTTCAGCAGAGAGGACTTGAATCCTGGGAGAGGTTTCTCTTTATTCTTCATCTTTTTCCACTACTACTGTCATTGATATTGCTATCACTTTTACTATTAATCATAACCACTATTATGAATCACAACAGTCTTTGACATACTTTCATTTCTATTAATAATTTTGCTGTATCTCATTTCAAATAACATCATATGTCAGGCAAGGCCTGTACAGAACCTTTGTGTTCACCCATGAATATTCACATGAAAATCTCCACAAAGCTTGTAATTTCTATAGACCAAGCACATAATCTGTAAACACAAAGGGGAGGCACATGAAAAAGTGGTGCCATTCACCTGAGATGTTATATTTGTGTTTTCCAGTCCCAATGCATTGACAGCACTGCCAGAGGCCAACATATTTCATAGCACGGCCTTGGCTTACCCCAAATTTTCCTCTGTCATCTTCTTTACTTGGACTCAGCTTTGGGATGAAGGATGCATGTGACTGCCTTCCTTCTAGGTCCTGGTTTCCAGAAGGAAAAAGAATGGAGCCAGAGGGTAATGGAAACTGAATTGAAGCTACTGAGGTGAGGAAAAGGGTGCCAGTGGACACCCTTCAAGCACAGGGAGCAGGGAAAGTTACTTTTAGCTTCAGTGCAGAGAGGTTTAGGAAAAATCTCCAAAATAATTATAAAAAACTACACTTTTAGCTTCTACATCTTCCCTCAGACCAGGCAACCAAGCTTCTCTTCTGTTGTCAGCATCCTCTGTGAGCTACTACTAATCATGGTTTCATCACCATAAAAAATATTTTAATTTATTTTTATTTGTTGGGGTTTTGTTGGGGGTTTTGTTGTTTTTTAATTCTAAATCTGCAAAAAATTAGACTTGGTCACAGCTGAGAGTATCTGACCATGTCACGTCTCAGAGTGGAGCTTGGGTTGGTTGAGTGTAGCTGGGTGTAGCGGGTTGAGTTTGAAACCGGGCGGAAACACTAATTAAATGTAGTGGTTTTGATTCAAAATATTCATTATTTACTTATTTTCCTTCTGTGAGATAAGAATTAGGAGAAAAGCAAAGCAGGCACAAACCTTAAACAGTTGCAGTACAATGAAAGAGCTTTATTACTAACAGAATTAAAAGTAAAGAGAAAACAACAAAACAAAATTAAAGTAAATTCCCCCCCCCCTCTTTCCAGCACTTCTCTCCTTTTATCCAGCTCACACAAGGGATAACAGAACATGGGATGTTAGTCAGTGTTGCAGTTCTTGAAAAGTCTCTCTCTTACGCTTAAGGAAAAAAGGGTTTTCCTTCAGTTGCATGTGGTTCCCAAACTGCCACCAATAGCAGACCCGCCCGGAAACAAACAGTCTGCTGTGTGTAGAACATCTCTCCCATGAAGAATTTCACAGTTCTTTCACACTACAGAACATGGGCCATCACATGGGGTTATTCATCTTTTTAAGGATAAGTTATTTTGGCCTGCACACAGAGGCTTTTCTTCGCCACAAGTCTCTAGCAGCCTCTTACTACTTCTATATAGCCTGGCATAGGCACTCTTCACAAACTTCATAGGCACACGTTGATTCTCCACCCCCCCCCCATGTTCTTCAAATGGATTAAAGAGACAAACAGTTTGTGGTATTACAGTTTCTTACCACGGCATGCAAGAAGGTTTCTTTTAAGCTGCGCGCCAGAATCGCGGCACCGCCCTCTTTTCTCCTGTCGCCATGCTCAGCTCCGTCCCACGGGACTCACTTCTCTTTCTCTCTGACTCTGAAGCCACCATGTTGAAGAGTGTTCTTGTTCGGGCTTTACGGTGGGGAAAGCCTCGCTCCCTCTGTGCTGCTGGCTGCATGGTGTCCTCTTCAGTTCAGCACGGAGTGTGCTGGCTGCAGACAGGAGGCTCTGCCGGCTCCCGCTGGCTCCGCCGGCTCCGCATGGAGAGGAGAGGGACCCGCCTGTCCCCAGAAGCCGCGCTGGATGGGTTTAGCTGTGAGCAGTCCATGGCTGGTTTTAGCTGCCTGCGGCTCTGGGACAGTCCCCCTCAGTGACCCAGGGTCCGTGCCGCAGCGATAGGAAAGGGGGAAAGGGGCAGTGGCCCCAGCCCGGCCCAGCGGGGCCGGGAGGCTCGGAGCCCCCCCACCTTCCAGCAGGCGAGCTCCGACCAAAAAGGGGAAGTCCCGCCTTTCCGTGCGGTTTAAATATGTAAATTGTGAGAAGCGTAATTGGTCTTAAAGACTGTCCATCAACTCAGGGTCAACTCAACACATTCCACCCCTCGCTTCTTAAAATTTACATATCCAAAAGTTACTTAAAATAGCAAAACCAGAGCTAAAAGAAAACAAATTACATAAACCTCTACCCCTAGAATTTTTACCACTACTACAAAGCAAATTTCTTCTATTATTCTACTTAATTTTATAACTTTCTACTTGCTTTGCTTATTATTTTCTCCTAATTAGTCTTCATCTCACAGCGCTCATTAACTGCCCGCATTCCCCACCATTAATGTAGCGGGTTGAGTTTGAAACCGGGCGGAAACACTAATTAAATGTAGTGGTTTTGATTCAAAATATTCATTATTTACTTATTTTCCTTCTGTGAGATAAGAATTAGGAGAAAAGCAAAGCAGGCACAAACCTTAAACAGTTGCAGTACAATGAAAGAGCTTTATTACTAACAGAATTAAAAGTAAAGAGAAAACAACAAAACAAAATTAAAGTAAATTCCCCCTCCCCCCTCTTTCCAGCACTTCTCTCCTTTTATCCAGCTCACACAAGGGATAACAGAACATGGGATGTTAGTCAGTGTTGCAGTTCTTGAAATGTCTCTCTCTTATGCTTAAGGAAAAAAGGGTTTTCCTTCAGTTGCACGTGGTTCCCAAACTGCCACCAATAGCAGACCCGCCCGGAAACAAACAGTCTGCTGTGTGTAGAACATCTCTCCCATGAAGAATTTCACAGTTCTTTCACACTACAGAACATGGGCCATCACATGGGGTTATTCATCTTTTTAAGGATAAGTTATTTTGGCCTGCACACAGAGGCTTTTCTTCGCCACAAGTCTCTAACAGCCTCTTACTACTTCTATATAGCCTGGCATAGGCACTCTTCACAAACTTCATAGGCACACGTTGATTCTCCACCCCCCCCCCATGTTCTTCAAATGGATTAAAGAGACAAACAGTTTGTGGTATTACAGTTTCTTACCACGGCATGCAAGAAGGTTTCTTTTAAGCTGCGCGCCAGAATCGCGGCACCGCCCTCTTTTCTCCTGTCGCCATGCTCAGCTCCGTCCCACGGGACTCACTTCTCTTTCTCTCTGACTCTGAAGCCACCATGTTGAAGAGTGTTCTTGTTCAGGCTTTACGGTGGGGAAAGCCTCGTTCCCTCTGTGCTGCTGGCTGCGTGGTGTCCTCTTCAGTTCAGCACGGAGTGTGCTGGCTGCAGACAGGAGGCTCTGCCGGCTCCCGCTGGCTCCGCCGGCTCCGCATGGAGAGGAGAGGGACCTGCCTGTCCCCAGAAGCCGTGCTGGATGGGTTTAGCTGTGAGCAGTCCATGGCTGGTTTTAGCTGCCTGCGGCTCTGGGACAGTCCCCCTCAGTGACCCAGGGTCCGTGCCGCAGCGATAGGAAAGGGGGAAAGGGGCAGTGGCCCCGGCCCGGCCCAGCGGGGCCGGGAGGCTCGGAGCCCCCCCACCTTCCAGCAGGCGAGCTCCGACCAAAAAGGGGAAGTCCCGCCTTTCCGTGCGGTTTAAATATGTAAATTGTGAGAAGCGTAATTGGTCTTAAAGACTGTCCATCAACTCAGGGTCAACCCAACACACTGGGTCACCCTGCAGTGCTCACACTGCAAAGTGAGCACCAAGTCCTGCCACACCAATCAATCTTCTCATCAGCATTAAAGAGTTCAGGGCTGAGCATCAAGTCAGAGTTTCTATCAGGATTTATTGCCTTTTCATTTTGCTTCACAGGCTGACAAGTGGGCTTGAACACATTTCAATATGCTGATTCTTCTTTATAAAAGCAATTACAAGCAGAGAAGCGCAGAACAACCTCAACTGCTGGAAAAGCCCAATTGAATTTCTGATTTAGTAAGAAGTGGTTAACTCCATTAATGAGAGCTACCAAGCACCCTGCTTGATTTGTTCTTACAGGACTCTACCAGACCCCTGACTTAGAACAAGGGAATTTTTATTTATTATTTTTACCGGGAATCACCTCATTATAAGACTCAAGACCAAATTATGTGAATTCATTTCCCACTGATAAAAAACCAGATATTATTGACACCTTTTAGCATTGCAGATGCACCAGCCATCTTCATATCAGCCAATGAAGATATGGAAGGCTACTTCAGTTTGGATTAAAATGATTTTTATTCCTTTGCCCTTGGCTGATGGGCCATTTACTCTGGTGTATTATCTTTGGTAATGCTGAATTCAATTACAGACATCCATAAACAAACTGCACTATTTGAATTTGCTTCCTTCATAGTACCATGTGTTTTAAGCTCAGCAGTGATTTTGAAGGATAGGGAATAGGCAGATGGTGCTGTTCCACTGAACCTCCTTTAGGGTTAATGAAGAAAGGCTGAATTCAACTGTGGGACACCAACAAGCAATGCAGTAGCAACCCATTTTCACACCAATGTGTTTCCCCCAGGCCCAACTTACTGTCTGCCATTTCAGCTGTACTTTTCCCAGCCTCCTTATGCCTTCTCTGAGCTGCCACCCACCCATTCTGGACCTACAGGTTTCTAATACATTCTTCTTCCTACACATTCAGTGATGCTTATAAAACAGACAGCGATGCCCTATTCCAGTAAGGCTTGTGTGACCCTTAATTATTTTGGCACAATACTACAACAAAGTCCCCCAGAGCCAAAGGGATGAGCTGCTATACTTAGTCACACACAGATCTCTAGCTGTGCCTGTACTGAGTCACACTGCCTCTGAGTCTAGTGTAGGAGGAGCTGTGGATAAGAACTGTCACACATTTACTGCTAGATCCCATCAGCACCTCAGCTGACCTTGGCCTCCTGCTTGTAGCAATGGGACAGCACTTGTGACCTCCACTCTGTAGGTGACATTCCAGATATGAATGAAGGAGAGAGAGAGGAAACATTTTCTGACTTATTTTCATAAGCAAAAATATTCTCCACCTCTCCCTGCATTCAACTAAACCTCCTCCACATTAGTTATTCCATGGCATTCCTGTTATAATGGTTGACAAGTTGACTCAAGGCATATAAATCCCTAAGAGAATATTTTTTCAAGGGAAAAGAAAAAAGGAACCCATCTTAATGGCACTCCTGCATGCATATCAATAAAAGAACTTCGGCAATCACTTGCTGGGTGTAATTACATTCATCTGCATCTGTGACTAAGTGACCTGTCAAAGTGTCAAAGGATCTAGTTTGGAAATTAAATCCCCCACTCATAACAACAGCCCGTGCCAACACCTGCACTTCTCCTATTTTCATTTTAGCTGCACAGAAACTGTCTAAGCTTGCTGTTAAGCTGTGTCTGTGGTACAGAGCTGCAAAAGTGTCTATCCTAAGCATGTAAGATCAAATCCTAGTACGACAATATTAAACCTGAGCTAACATCCTTGGAGATTTGAGGAAAGCCAGGCTAATAAAGAATGCTCCAAAAAGGGTTAAATTTCACTTGGCATGGGAAGAAAGCAGTGTACTAGCATGCTGGAAGAAGGAGAAAAAAAAAATCTTTTTACATTATTGAAGAGTTATAATTATCATGCTGGCAGCAGGAATTTTTTTACACAGGCCAATACATGATGGTCAAGGGCCATAAATTGCAAATTAGGCTAATTTCACAAGTTAACCTCAATGAATTAAGAATCACTTCTTCCACCTCTGTGACACCACTTGACATCTCCCTGGGTAAACGCCATTGATCTGCGGCAGTGACCAGTGAATCCCAAATGGGTTCTTTCCCTTTGTCAAATGTGAGCTCTGTTACTGAATGGACAATGGAGGAGAAAGAATGCGAGGAGCAGACAGCAGAACCACATTATAGAGGATAATAAGGTTAGAGGCTTGATTGAAGAGATCTGATCTGGTGTTTTTAAGAGGTTAATCCTGATCCAAACTACAAGTCTCAGGGGTGTCTTGTAGTCTTAGCAAGAACCCCTCCTGGGGTTTTGGAGCATGGTTAACTTAAGACACAAACCATTAGCTTCTTTCTAGTTATCCTTGATCTCCATGGTAAGCCACTGGTATCCAAAAATCCATTGAAGATATTCATTTTTAAAATCAGGCCCATTGAGGCACTCTAAGTGTCGTTTGTATGACCTAGATGTTCTTGTATGCCCTCCCCTGGACTCCTAAACAGACCAAAAACTGACATTGCCTGTGGGGCACCTCACAGGCTCAGTAAACAAGCTGGCTGCTTTCAAGTCTTATTTCTCAATAACCCATGTAACCCAAAGATACCTGGAAAACTGCCAGTGTGACCCTCAGCTGAGAAAGTATGAACATCCCTGTCAAAGAAAAAATGCACTTGGAAGAACCTAGCATAGCCTCATAAATAACTTTAGTCTGGGCTCAGCATACCCCATATAATAGGTTCATTTTCACACTACATCGTTTTCCAGCCAGATTGCAGATATATACCTCACCCCCTGTTCCAAGCAGAGGAGAAATTTTACTCAAGACCCATAACAGATGACCAGTCAGAAATGACAAGCCAAGGAGAAAAAATTACTGACCAATGTGCAGGAAAGAGCATCTCCATAAAATACAGCTAGGTTGGGCTGATTCTGAGCACGTGATATCATATAAAGGGACATAAAATTGCTTTCTGCATTAAGTACAGAGACCAGGGATTGTTGCAGCACTTAAAAAGTTCCCTACCACTCTCTGATGTGATGGGAGCAGGAAACTTCTGCCCACATGAGTCCAACGTGATAGTAAAAGCATTTACTTGATGTCCGTGGCTGCAGCTCTCCTAGTGTTGCAAATTAAGTTGAGGTGAAGGACAACAGGATGTCTCCTGCCTCAAAGCCAACTGAACTTATGTTTCTAAAATATTTTCTTTGCTGAAACGTGGAGATGAAAAAGTTATTATCACACAAACTATTTTTGGTCACAGTGTCAGGTTTGATAAAACTAAACCATATTGCAAGCGTGTGATGATCTTGTTAACACTGTAACTACCTGCTGAATTGCTCTGAATGGTATTTTTTGTGGTTTGATTTTTTCAGACACCACTTTTTCAGAGTGACATTTTTTAAAATATCCTTTCATTTTATTTCTAAAAGCTGAACAGATAGCTGGAATATTTCAGTTCTGTTAGAACTGGGGTTTTTTTGGTTATAAGTGACATTTATATTAACCATTTTACCACATGCATTGAATTTTGTTTTAACCAAAATAAAAAACAAAACAAAAAAAAAACCCCAAAACAAAAACAAAAACTTTGCTTGACTTTGAATTTGGCATGGAACAGAAAGTGTTTTGCATTCAGATCTTTTGCAGCAGGCACCATAAACTCACTGATACTTCCTTTCTTGCGGGAGGTTTGTGAAGGTATTTTCTCTTAACCCAAGAGCAACTGCAGATTCTGCAGTTCTTCTTCTCTGCACAGTTTAGTATGACAGTTGTTGCTTCTACCTCTGCTTTGCTGTTGTCTCACTGCTGTGCCCCTCTCAGAGACACCATGACCCACACAGACTACCCTGCAGAAATTCACACCACGCTCATTTCCCACTTCAGTTCATGTCTTTTATAAGTAGTGGATCCTCTGAATTAATACCAGCTTGCCTGTGAAAAGTTTCAAACATACCAGATTTCAAGGATAGAGCCATCTTTAATTTGAGAATCTAAAGTATAAAAAGGAAAATAAATATTTTTTTAGAACATTCAAGTAGTATCTCATGTATAATCATTTAATCAAGACAACACCACCTTCAGTTATTTCCCTGGCATTCAACAGGCACTGCAGACTGGATGCTACAGTCTGCTTAATGAACTCTATGTGTTTTCTTCAAGAAATTTCTGATCACTAAAATAATGAAGGCTGATGTAACTGGGTGAGCCGGGCCAGACTAAGAATCTGCTTGTCTTGTGATAGACAAGCTGAGCAGAGCACCCCTATTAATTAATTACTGATAAGACTCTGAAAAGCATTAGATAAAATTAATTAAAACGGAAATCAACTGAAGTCTCCACAATGAGAAGCAGAAGGTGAAGGACAGGACCCAGCATACGGAGAGGTCAGATCAGCTGGAAAGTTATTGTTAATGAGGGGCAAGGGAGCATGCATGTCAGGATTTTGGACACTACTATTGTGATAACTGTAGAATTCTTCAGACATCAATATAATGTAATATTCTCATGGTTTCATCCAGTGCTATGTAGGGTTAAGAGAGATGCAGCAAAGAACAAGAAACATTAAATTCTGTTAAGGTAACTGAACTATTGCTTAGAAATTAAATATTATTAATCAGCCAAAAATCATCTAATTTGAGTGTATTAATTTAAAAATAGCTGATGTAATTCTGATGCACCTGAATGTCAAGACCTGGTCATGCTACTGCTAGGTAGTGAAATTCTACCATTGTAACAATAGTAAATCCTTATATTACAGCAAGGAGAAGACTGAGATGGAGAGTTTTCTTCTTGATCACAGTTTATAAAGGTCTAATTTGTCTTTTTTTTTTTTTAAGAATGATCTTCTCTATCCATGATACCCAGAGATATGGCAGAGAGGTGGGGTTGTTCAGCCTGGAGAAGAGAAGGCTTTGGGATGATGTTACAGCACCTTCCAGTACCTAAAGTGGGCCTACAGCAAGGCTGGAGAGAGACTTTTGCAAGGGCATGTAGGGAGAGGACACAGGGGGATGGCTTTAAGCTGAAAGAGAGTATGTTTAGACTGGATATTAGGGAGAAATTCTTTACTGTGGGGGTGATGAGACACTAGACCAGGCTGCCCAGATGATCTGTGGAAATGTCCAATAGGTTGAATAGAGCTCTGAGAAGTCTGGTCTCATGGAAGGTGTCCCTGCCCATGGCAGGGGGTTTGGAACAAGATCTGTAAGGTCCCTTCCAACCCAGGCCATTCTACGATTTGCCACAGCTTGAAATCCTTTTGTCACTCTAGTTGTATTAAAGATACCAGTGCGGATCCACTCATAATTGCCAATTATGCTGGCATGACTGCGGGTTTGCTGAGTGGAATTCTGTGGTGTGTGTTCTGAAGGGCATGGGAATTGAAAGCTGAAGTTATTTTTTTCTGCTTTGATTTTGGTCGTGTCTTGCATTACAGAAATTCACAAGAGCAGGCAATACGAGGAGGTTGCAGAGTCCAGAAGATGATTCTTCAGCTTTACTAACTAGTACTTTGAAGAGTAGAAAGTTATAATTCTGAGTTTGGATTTAAGAGGTCAAGAGGCTTCTAGTTCTTGAAAAGGATAGACAGAGTGATTCATTAGAGCATCAGAAAACTACACAAGGGTTTTGTGAAAGGCGGGAAGTAGCTGAGGAGGGAACAAACAGTTTCTTGGGAAACCAAAGGTAGCTATTCTTGACTTTCACTCAAAGAACCTTGACTTCTTGCTCCTCTTCCCTTGCCCTTCAGTCCTATTTTTCTACTTGTTCACTGAGGCTATGACTTCTCCCCTCATATGTGACCTGACAGCCTCTTTTTAAACCAGCTGCTCTCTATTTTTCTACATAAACGTCATAAACGAGCACATTCTAGCATTCATTATCCAGCACATCAGGTTAAGGACAGCCTATTACCTATTTATGACTTATTTTCAAGACCACAAGAAAAACTCCAGGCACCAATAAGTAGACCCATGTCTTTCATTTTCCAGGTGTTCTCCAAGATTGAATCAAATGATTAATGATCTGTTTCTACTCAATATTGTGTGAATTTCTATTGGCAATTACCATGCTCAAGCAAACCCTTTACACGCAGGGCGTGCATGAATAGTTCTGCAGGCACTCTGCACAAAGCATCATTCCCTCTTTTGAAACCACACATCTCTATGTCAAAATACATAAAAATATACCTCCATGGAAACACCGGTACCAGCATACAGAAACAGTCAGAATCATACATTCACAAGACAACATTTGCCTGTGAATACAGACAACTGCACAAGAGACCTCACACCCATCTGCAGGTACACACCTGGCTGCATGTATTCTGATGCAAACACATGCACACACAAGCCACAATCAAATGCAATCACAGCTGCACATGAAAACACCAAAAGATACGCTCTGCTCCTTTATAAAGCCAGAAATAGTGACATCATAGAACTTGTACTGTCCAACTGAACCACATTTGAATTCCATCCCATTTCAGTTCACGCTTGAATTTCTCAGCACAGTAAATCCTTTTCAAGGCTGTGAGACATGAGAAATGAAGACAACAATGTCAATGATATAAAATTAATAGTGCAAAATGGCAATAAAATGGGAAAATCCCAGCACTGCCCATAAAAGCATATTAGCCTGACCTGTATTTACTCTTCTTTTCTGGAAGAATTAGCTTGTTTCTCAAAGCTTATGGGAAACACTAACAGTAATGAAGCAGAAAAATGATGAATGTTAAAACTTTAGGGTGATCCGTAGATGGTTGTAAACTTGCCCCTCTTTGTTGCCCATGTACTTTTGATGAGCTTGCAAAGTTTTAAACCTCCTAAATTTTAGACAGAGCAGTTTTATTTCTTTCAAGCTACAGTGGAAATAATTTCCTTATCTATCATTTAGAATGGTTTAATACTTTCATTAATCCACACATCATAAAGCCGCAAGTGATTTTTATACATATTCCAATCACTCATTGTGCCTCCCAGCAAACAGAAAAGGGCTGGTTTTTGCTGATTCTGAAGTTAAACTTAAGGCCAGTATCTCCACAATCCAGGCTAGTTGTGAAGGTAATGATTTAAAGGCAGACAGAGCAGAAGCCATCCCTGCTCTGTCTTTAATAGACAGGTTGCTGGCCTTTGATAGCTATCAGGACTGCTGACCTGCTGGCAAGGAAGCATTGCCTTGCCACCTTTGATGGAAGCCATATCAGATGCAGGTTAGAGTAGCAGTGGGCTTGTTAGCCACAGGAACCAGGCACCCTCTTACCCACACCTGCATCCTTGGCTCTAGATGCTGTGTCATCACAAGCAAAACGTGACAAATCATTTCCAAAACTCATCGACAGAACTGAGGGGTGGCTGAGGACAAACAATCAAGACAGAACTGCCTTGAAAAGACTGTTGGTGGGGGCTTCAAGCAATTCAGTCCCAGCTGTAATCAGTGGTATAGAAAATAATCATGTTGCCAACTAACACTTCCTTTTATTAGGATGAGGGTTTTATTTTCTATCCAGTCATTTCATGAAAATCCACCTAAAAGACAGATTTTTGTCAAAGCCCTTTCTTGTCCTTAAAAAAAAAAACAAAACAACATATCTTTACCAGGTATCTACCGAGCCATCAATCTGATGATTTCAAGAGACGTTGAGTTGCTCAGCTTCTACTTTCTCTACCTTTTTTCATTTGTCAGACAGCAATTTTCCCATATTGTGGGCTTTGACAGCCCAAGAGCTGATCAATGATTTAATAGACAGAACCTTGTTATTAATGTCTCACGATGGTATCAGTTTAAGCCTAGATCTATAGAGCATCAGGGCTTAAGCACTTACCACAGCACAAGTTATCAAGCATCCCCAGTAATGTCAATAGGATTTTTGGCCAGCTCTCTTAATGCACCCAAGAGCTGGATCAACACTTCTCAAAAACATATGAAAATTCAATTTACCACCCTATGGGTGAGCTGTAGCTGCCATGAGAAGGGCACAGCTCCCATGAAAAGTGTAAAGGTGAAACTCAGAGTTGGACTTGTGCGTACCTGTTGACACACAGGACAAAAGAGAGCACAAAACCTGCAGGGAATGGCCCTCTCCCCAACAGCAGATCTTATTCCACACATCAGCCTCTGCCTCGGAACAGTCACACTTTCTTTTGCCACACATTGCAGATGAATATCCAGAAGTCTTGGCCTAAATTAAGACCTGACCTTGGCTGCCCTTTTTGTGATTGGTATCAAGTTGAAATTAGGCCCATAATTATGGGATGTTTTTCCTAAAATGAGGTATAACAGAGTCAATACTATTAATTTCAGCATATGAGTGTGGGGGAAGTGGCACAGGCAGCTCACTGCATTCTTCACCTGCAGACGGGATGCATTGTGTTTTGGCTGGGTCTCAGTGGGAATGAGAAAAGAGTGATGAGAAAAGGGGATGAGGGGCAAGGCTATTCCCCTTAAGGCCTCTGACAAACCCAAGCCATAACATCACACACACACTGAATTGGGAGACCAGGCTTTCTGGACCACTTCTCTGAACTTAGGTGCCCAAGATCTGACTGTCCTACTTAGCCTGAAAGTTCCCAAGGGCTGCACATTTCTCCACAGAGGTGCTCTGGCTTGGGCAATGTGGCACCTATTACCCTTCTAAGTACAACAAATTCTCCATTTCACAAGGTAAAATAAATTCTATTTAAATTCATTTAGCAGTTTAGGTGGGTATGGTCATCCCATCCGCCCTGCTCTTCTGCCACCATCTCCAAAGAATTAAGATGCAGAGACAGCAGCTTGTTCCCAAAAACATCAAGAAAAAGTCCAAAACTGAACCAGAGTCTAACTGGGGCTACATAGAACCTGTGATAAATGCTCATGAGTCATTTATGCTCAAGAACAAGCATCCTTTGGAACCACCAACCATCCCAAAGAACCCTGTGAAGGGGTCCAGCCTCTTGGCCCTTTTACGTGTCACATTTAGTTCAATAGTTTGGGTCCTCCATGATATTAGTTTGTGAGTATCTGATGTGACAGAGGATCTCCAGACAAGTGGAGAACCAGCTCCATTCTGCCTCACTTGCAGAGTTTCTATGGAATTGCAAACAAACGTAGAACGGGACCACATACTTTCAATGTGCAGTTGGAATGCTTCTCCATTTCTCTTCCAAGTAAGTTCAAACCATTTGTCAGTGGCAACCAATATTATTCCTTTTCCAAAAGGTCTACTCAGTATGTCAGCCACATTATTAGTAAGACAAATCCACCCACGCAGGTCATAAACACAATACTTTTGCCAAACATTCTTCCCCTTCAGATAAATTTCTCATTTGTTATTTCAGTTCACTACAACACTTTTTTTTTTCTTTTTTTAATATTGAACTAGAAAATGTCTTATTTGTTTTTCATGAATAAGAGAGGTGGTTTTTTAATACTCATCCCTGGTATGATAATTTGGAGAAGAGCACAGAGATGATAAATTGTTTCTTTCCTTAGAACTACTGGAGGGAATAACTATCATTACAAAATGTTGGGGAAAAATTAGCTTTTCTACCTCCCACACTAATATTTAGGAAACTTTGGTGAAAGTCATAAACACAGGAGGTAAATTTTTCCAATTTAGCTTTTGCTGAAACGCTGCAGGGATGAGAATGATCAGGCCACATCAGTTCTGTGAGGCAAGTTGCCAGTTTAGCACTTGCATATTGTTTGCTTTTCAAATGGTTTTCAAATGGTTCACTCCCAGTCCTGTCCCAAGTTTCTCATATGTCCCACCCCCACCTCCAGTGGCCCCACTCCACATGGCCCTGCTAATCACTAATGGGCCTTTAACCCTCAGACCCCTCAGTGTGGGGCAACCTCCTTGAGTTCTCATGAATTCAGAACAACAGGACCTCCTGGTACTGCAGTGCTCCACATACTCTGATTTATATTGGTTCACAAACAAAACAAAAATGAAAACAAAACCAAAAAAACTCACCCACAAACCACAGAGCAATTTGTAATGTGCTTGTTTCAGGTTTGAAGGTGTGTCAGGATCTCAAAGCACTATTTAGTGAACTGAAACCTGAGGTAGCTGTGAAAGTGAGGACCAATACTGAGACCAGAGTAATCATGCTAAACTCAAACTGCTTCTACACCATTGCTGAACATGGCAATGATCTTTCCACTTGATGCATCTCTTCCAGAACTATCTTGTGTCATACAAACTTAATCTGCCATCAACATGAACTGCTAGCTGGCAGGTAAGATTATCAGAGCATTTGGAAATAAAATGTTTTACCTGAAAGTCCACCAAAAGTCTTTATAATCCTTGCAGGATAACTACTCCATTTTAAAGTTGTTTTCTTTTTTTTTGTTATATTTAAGAGCTTTTATAATCCTGCACTGAAGTGAAGGTAAAACCTTTCAAAAGTCTTTGTCAAAACATTTCTCTTCAGATTGCAATTCCATCTGTTTTATTTTTCTCTCTCTTACTGCTTCCACACTTCCCCCAACATGCAGATCGCCTCCTGGATAAAAGGTTTACAAGCAATTTTTCAGCCTTGACAAATACAGCAGTTGGGTAGGGTTTTTTCCTATAAAATTAGACTTTGAGCAGAATGTTTCACACACCTTTCAAAATACAACAAATTATTTAGAAAAAAAGGCTTAGCAATTCATACTCTGATTCAGAAAATTTCTCCTTATTCTCAGGACCAAAACTACATGAGTAAAAGGTCACTTTCCAGATGTGTGTCTATAAATAAATATATAAAATACCCACAGAGGCATATATGAGCACACATATATCTGGGGTATTTCAGTACCCCAAAACAATACCTGTCCACTAAATTTCATGTGTAATTAATTTTTGATGTCAATATTGGTTTCTATAGGATTTGACAGATGCATCACAGCACTAATTATCACACTCCAAAGCGTGGCTGAACTTGGCAGCTTTCTTCCCTACCTGTCACCGAGCCAGGGACCTCTTTGTCCAGAGAGATGCTTCAGGCCAGTTCTCAGGTCTGGCTTGACCCGCATCTAACATGTTCTGGAGCAGTGGTTCACCCAATCTCTCCTGCTAGGCTGGGCAGACTCATTCCCCAAAAGGAAAAATTCTGAGAAAATTCTTTGCTGACTGCCACAGCAGTCTCTTCCTGAGAAACAGAAACCTGCAGGTAGAGTTCTTCTCTTTGAGCCTCCAAGGCAATGGAGAGGATAGAAAAGCCATTCCAGGAATGGTCCTTAAGAATCTATTTTAGGTGACTAAAAGAAAGAACTGCCTGGACAGATTTGCCCCATGGGTAAATACCTATTTCCCAAGCCTAAGAAAGGGACCTTCAGTCTTAGCCCAGAAAATCTATGAAAATAAATGAAAAGCACCCCCACTGGTGCCAGAGATCTTTGGTTTTCAGCTATTGCTTCTCTCTCCAGCAGTTTAACCTGACAGAACAACTTTGTCCTACCTGCCTTTGTCCTCTTTTGGTACACATTTCCCTTCAGTCGATGCATAACAGAAAATCCATGGGTAGCTCAACAGTTACTTTTGATCACTAAAGTTGGATGAGATGAATCACACCCACAGAGAGTAAACGATTTGTCAAGGAGGAAGGGCTGAGGCTCAGCAGGCACCTGCATCCAACTCTCGTCACTCTCAGTGCCTCACCTACTTCCCTGTGTCACCCACCATTTGGTTTATTGCCTCAAGCTGTGAGGGTTCACCCTGCCAGCACTGAGGCAGCACAGAGCACTCCCCACATCTGTTCCTTCCAGCAGCCACAGCAGGGCCATTTACCAGGCTCACCCACACTCCCTTTATTCCCACATTCCCCTCCCTTGGCTCTGCCAGCTATGTCCATCTCTGCACAAGACCAAGGCTTGACAACTGCTTTTCACTTAGTAATTGTGATAGGTTTTACCCCAATCTTACATTTGAAACTAATGAAGGTTCAAATCTATTTAGAATGGGAAACAGAATCTATAATAACTCTCATTTGGCTCGAGCACTTGGAAACGTGTAACTACTTAATGTATATTTAGACATAGTTTATAGCATCAAGGTATGTCCTTTTAACATGATAAAGTTGCAATCCAGCAGTAGTGTTCAGATTAGAAATTGGCAAAAGAGAAGGAGAGATTGATTTAAAAGGGTTTATCATTGAACCATAACCTCACCACATGGCTTTTGCTTCTGTGCTGTCCTTTTAAGTAGCTTTTGCTCATGCATCACTTCTGCTCCAATGTATCTTCTCTTAAATGACAGGGGTGTACAATCCATATTGAAACTGCCAAAAGACTGCACAAAATATGTAATTTTGGACTGGGGATTAGCCACAGTTCTATTTATGGTCTGTCCACAGGCACAGGAAATACTGAGTAGTGTTAATAAGAGTGGTAGACTTTGTGGAAGACTGGAAGGAGAGAGCATCATAGGAAAGCTGAAAAACACTCCTGAAGACTTTAAAGTAAAGGTTGTAAGGACAAGGTTTTCACACAATAAACTAGAAAAACTGCATAAAAAGAAACTGATTTTAAGAAGTTAAACACACGGCATTGATTTTAAGGTTCTTTAATTTTTATAATAAAATAAGCTGAACAATCCTTTCTGCTTTTTTGGAAATCTTAGTGAAGACCTTGAAGAATTTTCGGCATCTTCTGAATTGTTAACAATATATATCAGTACAATCTGGTGGTCAAGAACTCAACTTCATTTGATGCAAACGATGGAAAAGCAGAAAGAAAATTCCCAAATGGTCTGGTCATGGAAAGAGAAGGAGCCTTATACCATCTGAGTCTAAAGAAAGAAAGAAACAGATAAAACAACACCTTGTATCAAGAAAGAATTAGAAGGAAACCATGCAAGCGGTAGAGAGGGGAATAATCACTTTCAAAACAAGGAAAATGGTATCTCCAATAAAGCCAGATTAGCATCTGATATGTTGAGTTTTACATAGTGTGACTGAATTACTTGATAATATAGCAATTACACACTTCCAGTTAAAAACAAATCAGCAATTACAAGTCTGCTGTAATTAAATCCCCACAATAGACTTGGTGTGAAAAGGAGGAAAATTAATCAAAAGATAAAAGAAGTGGCATAATTCAATACAGAAAAGAATCAACAGTAGAAAAATCAATCAGGAAAAGGACAAAATCATGATTTTCATAAATTACACTGTGACCTTTCAGAGAACTGCAAGATAAAAGAGACAGAAAGTGATGTCATTGTCACTTAGGCAAAATGATTTCTAACATCATTTCAAAGAGCTACACAGTCTCTTTATGACAGTTAAACTAAAGAACACTCAAAAGTCATGTACATCTGAAAGACTGATTTCTCCTTGAGCCAGAATTGGTTCCAAAGGCACAAAGATTGTGTACAACAGTTTGGAAGAGGGGTATCTGAGATTCTCATGGTCTGTATTAATAGGCTCTTTTCTGTGAATTCCACTTATTACCTTTCTGAAATTATCCAGGTTTCCTCTATTCTTGCATTCCAAAAAAACCTGGAGAGGCATAGATGACCTACTACGGTTCATACCTTATGAGTCTATTTGCCTCTGTGTCATTTCTGGTACATGATATTTCAAAGGCAATCCACCAAGCCTGTTAAATACAACATCACCACAATGGATCAGGGAGAGAATCTGAAGGACAAAAGTGAGAAAACTCATAGGTTGAGATAAAGATGGTTGAATAGGCAAAGCAAAGCAAAGTAAGGAATTCAATCCCTATTTCCCACCAGCAGGCCACCCCAGGACAGCAGGGCTCCATGGCACATCATGGTTACTTGGGAAGACAAACTTCTGCCCACCTTTGTCTTTTTCCCACTTCTTTATATACTGAGCATGATGTCACATGGTGTAGGACATCCCTTTAGTGACTTGGGGGTCAGCTGTCCCAGCTGTCTCCTCCCAGCTACTTGTGCACCCACAGCCTCCTCGCTGGTGGGGATGTGAGAAGCAGAAAAGGCTGGGATGCTCATGCAAGCCCTGCTCAGCAATAACGAAAACATCCCTTTGTTATCAACACTCTTTAGGTCACAGTCCAAAACATTGCACCGTGCAAGCTACTGTAGAGAAAATTGAATTTACCCCAGCCAAAAGCAGTGAATAACTGCACTTTCTGAATGAAGTAAACTGCAAGGAAAAAAAAGGTAATATTTCTTTGCAGTTTATTCTGATGAAATGGCTGAACACACCACACTGACCGTAGCTGCTCCCAGTACACCAGGCAAAGATAGGGCAGGCTGCAAAGTTCCACCATTGCACTCCACCTGTCACTGCAGTTGTGCAGGCTTTGGAGTCACCTCCTCCAGAGGCAAAGGGTAATTCAGTCTCCACGTCCAATTCCCAGCCTCTGGCTGAGCATATCTATAGAGATTACCATCAGCTGTAAGGTCAGGTTTCAAGATGTGGTGATTAAGAATAGGAGTCATACCTGAGACGTCACCCAGGAGCTATCAGAGGGTAAAGACTGCGTGGAGTCTCTCAAGTTATTCCCAGCCCAAGGCAGGCTCAATACCAGTCACCTCCAGCTGAAGGGTGCCACTGTTCATTACAAACCTCGAGAGCCAATCTGTCCATCAGGCAGGGAAAATATTGAACAGGAGAGAAAGAGAAAGATTAACTCTTCATCAGAGTCAGTACAGGAGAAGAGGAGTAGCTGTCAACAAAGCTCCTGGGGAGCAAAACAACTTAATGGAACAACTCCCCATGCCAAGTAGGAAACTGGGCCTTGCAGCTGACACAGGATTCAGTTGCATCAAACATGAAAAATACTCTTAGTGCTTGCATTGAAGTGAATAATTATGTAGCTGCTCTTTTGAGGGACACGAGGGATCTGCAGGCTGCACGTCTGACTAGAGTTGTATCCTCACTTGGTGCCAGAACCATTATTTTTGTGTTGCAGGCTGTAATTCCTCTTGATTATACAGAGCTAAACCCCAGCTTCTTTCCAATCAGCTTGAAAACAAACTGATGGTTTTTTGATTGTGCTAAGGATATATTTTGGCACATTTTGTGCAGAAATCTTCGGCTGGAAATACGGAACAAATCTAACTTTTTACAACATATGGAATAGAATACTATTATATACTACTAATAGGAAAAAAAATCATGTTTATTCCAGTGGTAGAAGATTTTTGTACCAAGCCTGTGCTGCTGAATATACACTTGCTTTGATCTTTTTCTTTTGCCACAAACATTAACAATATTGTAAAAAAAAAAAAAAGGAAACATTAATAATTCATCAGAGATGAGCTGAATATTTTTCCCCTCTTTTGTGTATAAGCAGCTTGGCAACAAAGATAACTTCAGGATCAATCTTACCCTTATTTTCTATTATGTACTTCCTGTTGTTTCCAAACAAGATTAATTTTGTTTTATGCAAGTCACCAAGTAGTCTTCACAGAAATAGGATTGATTTTTGAATTTCTTTTCTCTCTCTCTCTGTCCTTCTCTCCCTCACTTTTTATTTTATTTTATCTGTATTAATAAAACCACTGTGACTAGTAAAGTTAAATTTAGAATTATTTTCCACCTGGAGAGGTTTAGAAACTTTTCCCCTCCTCTTTTCACAATGGAATTATTTCTCACTCAAAACAGAAAGTAGATCTTTTATGCAACAGTTTTGTAAAACATATTCTGGAAGGACCTAAAGAAGGAAAAGCATCATACTACTGGCATAAATCATCTCAACAAAATAGACAGTAATGGATATTCTTGAGCAAATTCACTTCTGTTTTATTCATTTATGGACTTAATTCAAAATGAACAAGACATCATGAGCAATTTCTATACATTTTGCAGTGGGTTTTTTGTTTGTTTGGGTTTTTTTAGAGAATGTTAAAGATTTTTCTCCTTTTACATTAAAAGCATCTTGACAAGGTGGAAAAAATGTTATTGATGTAGAGAATGGGAATTTTTATTTACCTGTGATAGCACCCAATGTGAAACTGAGCAGGGGGAGAAAGTTGGGATTTTGTTTGGTTTGAGAATTTTTTAAATTTTTTTGATGTTCACCATGTTTTCTTGCTTCACTCATGGCTGACTGCAAAACTAAGATGAGATCTTTCACTTACTGGTGATCTTCCTAAATTTAAACTTGCATGGATTTTCACATTTTCAATTTCAGTTTCTCTATTATTTTAGTTTCCAGGCTTTATTCCTGAGTTTATTGCTGCTCCACTGAACACAGCACTGTCTGGAGCGTATTAATATGATGGAAAAATACTTTTCATTTAAATAGCCATCATTTGAATACTATCCCTAAGATATGGTAATTTAAGACTAGCTCAGAAACATTTACAGGGAGAAGGTAGAACTGGTTTAAACTGTTCTAGCAAAATTACAGCCAGTACTGTATTTATCTGAAGACACATCATTATCTCTCTGGCACATAACAAGAGTGTGTTATAACCATGGGCAAAAAGCATTAGAGGAAAGGGATATACTCACAACAATTAAGACATTGCAGTCAAGGTAGCTGATGATTTGGTGGGAGCACCTCCAAAATCACGGATATTGACCCACAGGTCACTGATTTTCCAGTGAGACTACTCTTAGTCCAAAATTCCAGATGAAGTATTGACAAAATAATTTCTTATTCTTTCATTTTCATTTCTTCCTCCCACCCTGGAGCTGTAGGTCAAGAGTCATCCTGTATCCAAAGGCATTTTAAGCATCAAAAGGAAGAGGTCTTTGACCTGGACTTAGTATAGTTGTTTTAGGAGCAAGCAGGAAGACATCTGACCTGAAATTTAATGCTGAGCAGAATCACCATGACAGAAGAGTTTCCCTGGACAGAATGCCTACTCAGCAGGAGGGGCTGTCAGGAAAAGGTTCATTTTGTTGAAGCTTTTGGTGAAAACAAAAAATCAAAATGCTATTGAAGCATTTAATTCTGAGGCAGTCAAAATATTTTGGATTAGTAAGACAAATTGCTTCTTTTCAAATACAATATAATAAAGGCAAATTACATTTCCCATCAGGTAAAAAAAAAAAAAAAACCAGCACTTGGAGGAATGCTCCCATCTCACGAAAAAAAAAAAAATTTCTGCTTCCCTTCAGTGCAGAAAGGAGCCACACCTTCAGCTCTCTGGTTGCCCTACTAAGTGGACTCTTCTCATTTGTTTGGCTGTAATGTAACAACAATTAATCTGGAAATCTGATATGGCAAAGTTCTGGTGGTCTGGAAAATGAAGGAGTCCAGGTTTTACTGCAGCAACTGCAGATAGTTTCTGATTCCACCCAATTCAGAAATACTGGCTAAAGACTTCTCCATTGTTTAGGGTTTTTTATAAGTCCCCAGAAGTGTAGGGAAATAGAGAGAAAGGACAGAAGAGATTTACTGCTGTTCTGAACAAGCATGCACAGCTCACATCTTCAGGCGATTGAAAGACAATGGGGAAGTAAACCTCTCCATAAATGTATATGCAGCCAGCACTATCTACATAAGGGCTTTGATTCATATCCAGACATCAGGATTTTATCTTCTCTTTGCTAAAAGGACAGGACAGATACTGCAATGAGCTCATTTATAAGGAATCATTACTCCCAGGAAGTACAGTCTAGGAAGTATTACTGCTAACACATTGAAAAGCACTGGAAAAAATTACAAATGTTGAAATTATTCTATTGTCAACTTCAGAATTCAATGCAAAGCCATCTTAAGAGTGTCAAGAGTAGAAATGCGTGCTGAGTGTAGCTCTGACATCGGTTTCTGTTTATTTTGGTTTTACAGACAAAGTATTCTCTTTGTTAATGGGGGAAATAACCTATTTTTTACTTCAGTCAAGGAAATTTCTTTTTATTTCCAAAAAAGAAGAGGCTCTGGAAAGAGAATCACATAATCAGGCATGGCTGTCAGCAGCATATGGCTTTGAGCAGGAAAAGGGAGGTTATTTCTGAACTTGTGAGGATGGGAGAATGTCTTTTATCAAGATAAAATTCAAAACTTGTTTTGAAAACTTTACAATATTTCATCTGGGTTCAAACAAAAGCTGCTGACGATGGACACAAAGAATTTACATTTTCAGAGCTAGGTGTGGGAGCTGCGAAACGAGCAACAGAGCTGTTGATTCTGAGTTATTCAACATAACCCCTTCCTCTCCAAAGACTTGCATAAGTGTCCTTCCTAGTTACAGCATGCTTCAGAAAAGACCCTTCCTTTCTCTGCATATTTTTCATTCATTTTTGGACAAACACTGTTATTTAGAGCTTTTGTGACAGAAATAGGGAGGAGAGAGCCAAGCTGCTCGCTAGGAATGGGTGATATTCCTTTGTGATGCTGTTGGGTGCTCCTATGTTTCTCAAATCCAGTGGTTGGTCTGATATTTTAAGCAAGCTTTTAAGATCTTTATTCCAGTTAAGAGATGAGCCTTAAAAATTCAAATAGTTCAGAGAAGTGTTCAAAATGCTGTTTACCTATCCAAGCAAATCCCATATTCCAGATATTCAGATCATATCCAGAGAAATTATTACCAGACCCTGGAATATCCTTCTTAAGAAAATGATCTAGCATTTTCTTCTAATGAACTCCGTGAATGTTTTATACCAGGCATAGAAAGCAAAACACAAATAGTCACCTGAGACAGGTCCACTGGTGTGAATCTAGTATCTAAATAACACAGCAGAAAAGTGTACTGGATAAAAAATGTTTTGAATATTTCAGAAACACTTGTAAAGCTGCTCAGGAGGTGAAGATTTATAAGCACACTGACTGCAAGTGAACTTTTCTGCAGATAAATGATGAGCTCACCTGCTCCACAGGCTTTCAGCATTTGCATTAGGATACAGGAGCAGACTATTAAATTTGCAGCTGTAGTCACTCCTGGCAATGATCCTCTGACAAATCTTAGAGAACTCATAGAAATGCTTCATTAACTTATAGTGAAAGATACCAAAGTGAAGTTTTGGGCAATGTAGTGGTTAAAAACATCAGTGAATACAGCCCTCACCCGTGTGCCTCAGTCTACCAACACCACATTCTTCCAAGGACACTCGTGGCCAAGCTCCCAGAGGTTTTGAGCATAGGACCAAAAAAACTGCACTATTTTTTCCCCTCAAGCACAAACACATGTGACCAATGCTCTTATTTTATACTCTTTTCCAGCATATGAGGCTGGCTCATTTGCTGCAGTCTGCTGCAGAAGGCAGCTGTCTATTAACCCACAGCCAGAGCTGGTACACCACGGAGAACACACGAGTTATTGGAACAGACTGCAAAACCCAGCCCAGTGAGCACTGTGATCTTCCTTTACACCAAAAAAAAAAAAAAAGAAAAAATGGGGCATTCCTGTGATAAAACATCTTAGATGTGGAGTCAGACCACAAATGAACTTGCATGCATCATGGCATTATTATAACAGGGAAGAAGATCACATCAGCCTTCTAGTCTGGCTGCCTTTGGTGAAAGTGCTTCAGTGGGAACAAATTTAAACATTGAGCATGTCCCCAGATTGTTGAGCACCTTTGGGAATAATTTTATTCCCTTTCTCTCCATTTTTTTTCTCCCTCATTCTGGTGCTGCAGAGGGTGATTCTGGCTCCCACCAAACAATTTCACCTGACATTTGCTTGCAGATTATACCCTGCCATGGCCCTGTCAGATATTTTGAATTGAAACACATTTGATTTATTCTTTTCCTAAGAGCATTAAAACAAAAATAGGGGTCAAAGTTAAGGCCTTCTAACCAGGTTTTGAGAAGTGTTTTAGTGGGTGTGAGGGTTTGCTTTTTGTTCTTAAGGAAAACCAAGGTTTCCATTGTAGCTCTTTTTTTGGGCAGTACTCAGAATTCAAATCCCCTGAGCCTTCCCCTCCAGCTCAGGGGAGCTAAGGACTCACACATCTCTTTCTAGTTTTACCAGTGTGACATTTGCACTCTCATTTATAAAAACACATCTCCTACATTTCATTTGTGTTACCTGAGGGTTTTTTCCTGTGTTTATTGTCATTATTTAGATTACTAGAGAGAAAATAAAGCAACAAAAATCAAAGAAGGAAAATGAAATAAACCAAATCTTTCACCTTTCACAGTACTCCTGCACTTGACAATAATTATCATCAAGTAACAAAGTAAAACAAATATTTCCTTTAAAGAGTTGCCACTAGCCAGTAGAAAACTTCCAATAAAGAGTAGATACATATTCCAATCCAACCCAGATTGTATGGCAGAGCCAAATTTTACATTTTCCCTCCATCGATTTTTATTTCAGTTACCATTAGCATGAAAATAATGGCTCTGTTTCTTGGGGAGCTAAAAATGCCTCCTAGAAACTCTTGAGAAACATACCATTTAAAGGCAATTTCCCTGATATGGCATATAGATATTTCCCCCTTTTCTTTTTAAATGTTTTATAAATGGAGAGATTTTATTGAAAGAGGAGCTCTGTTCTCCAGGAGCTCTCTGAATCCTGCTGTTTATGTTTAACCTGGAGTCATGATAATCCCCTTCATTTTTCTTTAATTTGTCATCTCATCTTTTCTATTTTAATAAAATCAAAGTAATACACAGCATGCTCCGTGGTAGCATCTGACTTAATGCAATAAGCAATTATAAACCTTGCAGTGGCTTGCAGCTAAACTTTTACATATTCAGTTAGCAGCAGCCCCAGCTTGGCGTGCAAGGCTTCGAGCTCAGGCTGAGGCAGCGGCTGGCAGAGCTGCACGCACCAAAATGCTCCTTCTAATCATGTGTGTCACGGGCCCCTGCTGCTATTAGCCTAGCAAAGGTGGCTGCTGAGCCAGGCACCACAGCAAAAATGAGACCAGTGAGAGCAAGGAGTTGCCAAGACACTGAATAATTTTCCCCAGCAGAAGGATGAGGTTTGCTTTGCCTGTGAAGGAGTGTCACATGATCAGATGATTAAGTCCACTCTAAGTTCATGTTTCTACCCCCATACTCACATATAAGGTGTTTTCAGACTCTCTTCTCACAGCGGTCAGGTATGACCAACACCCAGGCATCCCCTCCCAACACTGCCCTGTCTCCTTACACAACCCCAGCCGCATCACTTACTTCCAATTCTGCAGTGAGATCCTTGTGCAGAAACAGCCACTAAGGAGCTCTTTTAGTAACTTGTCCGAGCTTTCTGTGCCAAAATCTGGGGAATAGCAATAACAACACAAATACAGAAAGCTACCCCAAGTCATACATACTGTGTCTGAGGTACTTTGCCTGCGACAGTGTAGTAAGAACATTGTTACCAGGCTCACAATACAAAGCAGCTATCCTTTTTGCTACAGTAGCCAGAGGAGGAAAAGAAATACATTACACAGTGAAGGGTGTTTGTATGGCCAGAAAGCCTATAAATAGGAGAAAAGTGGAATCAGCTTATTTTCTTGGGTAGGTTGAGCTAAGCATGGAGGCACATTTTAGAGCACCCAGAAAGTCTGGGTGGGAAGCTCAGGGTATTTCTGTTAGGGGCTGTCTAGACTGTGAGAAATTCCTGTGATTTCACAATGAAAATTTTACTTACAGAAACTCCCTCTGTTGCTTTATTTGTGTGAGGTTCAAATATGGAAGCCTTTTTCTTTCTTTAGTGCTTGGTTCTTTCCAGAAAATGTATGCTGAGATTAGGTTCTCAAACGCTCTGAGCACAAGTTATTCAGACAATACTTTAGTTCTGGGTTGCTGGCAGTCTTTGAAGGGAGACTTGTGCCTGTCAGAGCTTAGATTTTGGTTCAGTTGCTGGGTCTTTTTAATCACTGCAGTTTCTATGCTATCCAACAGGCATTCTTCCAGTCTAGATGAAAATGCAAATGATACAAAGCAGCTTCTCACTACAGGCTTTAAAGCTGAAGAGAAGAAAACATGTATCAAAAATATCACTGGAATCTCAGTAGCTTGCGGTATGTAAGTATTAAATTGGACCAAATGTCTGAAGTTAATCAGAATGCTTGCTGCAATGCTGGGTAGTTATGCCCTGATGTCCCCATGACCATTGTACTGCACCTCTCATTTTAATTACTTTTTTGACAATGAGGGCTATGCAATGCTGATCTTCAAGCGCCGAGTTATGTGGTATTTAGATATCAGAGAAAGAAAACCCTCTCTGTTAACACACAGAAAATGGACTTTTACGAACAGAAAGCTATTTAGCAGTAAAAAAAGCAAAATAAAACAGCTCCACAAACACTGCCCTTCCCCTGTGTTTTCTCCTGCGAACAATAAAAAATGGCAGGTTTTGTGTTTTATATGGGGAGGGGGGAGGCAATAAATGTTGTGCTGTTATCAGAGTGAAAGACTGAATACTGGTGGAAAATGCTGACATTTTACCCCACAATAATGAATAAATACAACATTGTAACATTTATAAAACACTCATAACAATGAACCAAAGGGTACTTCTGTTTAGTGTGACTTGTATTAGAACACTAAAAGTGATAGTGTTTATTTAGAGCAGAGATGGTTGAGAAATTGGAATCAGAAGTAGGAACATTTCTGCAGTGGTGGCAAAGCTCAGACAAACCCTCTCTCCACCATGGCTAAAGTTCCTCTGCCCAAAGAAATTCTCCTCAGGGACCCTGGTCATCAGTTCCTATTGAGCTGGCTATTGTGTAATGGTTATTTTCATGCTCTACCTGTGTGAAATTAGTCTGTTAGTGCTCATCCTCAGCTCAGCTGACACTTGGGCAGCTCAGCACAACCTATTCAGTGGCTGAATAGAGAATGATATCTCACTCTTTCCAAAGAGCTTGCTGCCCCATGTTATGGGAAAAATGTTTTCTCTTTCATATTCTGTCTCCCTCTGCTGATGCTCTTAAATGAAAGACTTGCTCACAGAAAGGCAGAAGTTACTAACTAGTAGAAACAAGTATTTCTCAGAAATTACAAACTAGTAGAAACAAATATACATCAAAATGGCAGCAAGTTCTGGGCATCATTTAACCAAGGAGAGAACATGATAATCCCTGGTTAGAAAAAATAGGTATGTGGTTAAATTACTTGCAAATGGGCTGTGAAGCATATAAAATTAGTGCAGTTGTATTGGCAAAACATTTACAAAATTTGCCTAGAGTGAGGGTCTGGTGAGTGCTGACAAGGAGAACAGTTGCTGCCTCGATAGGCCTGGAGGCCAGAAAGAGGGTGAGATGAAAGAATGCAGCTGTATCTGGCTCTCTGAAATAAATTAGGAGAAGGGGAAGCAAGGCATTATATGAGCTCTTGCCCATGTGACCCTTATTTCAGTGGAAATTAAATATGCAATGGATCTTTTATGCATGAAGAGAAAAAATGTTGAAAATTCCTTTTTGGAAATCCACAGTCTGCTTTGGGTAACCTCACATCTAGGAAGAAATGAGATTGAAAGCACCAAAGGGAGGGCCACCAGACTGACTTCAGACTGAAAAAATGCTCCAATTTTCTCGGTTTTGAAAATGTATAGAAAGTCAGAAGAGAGGAACACTCACTCAGATAATACAGATCAGACTGTCTTTTTCCTTTTCCCCACCTGTTTTTCAACTCTAAATTTCCTTCCCATCTGAGCTGCCTCTCCTTTTCTTTCTCACACTTTGCCCAAGGCTGTCAATATCTGAGCATCTCCTCTCCATGTCTTTCCCTTGATTCTCTCCCTATCTCAGCACATGGGGAACACAGAAAACCAAACAGAAACACCAATTCCTTCACTTACAGCAAAAATCACTTGTACAAAATACCCCTGAGGCCTCAGATCACAAAAGGATAAAATATACATATTGTATGTAGCAAAAACAAGGAAAGATTTGAGTGTTTGGGGCTTCCAGGTGAAGAACAACAGTTGTTCATAAATTCACTGGTTGAAGTTCTTGTATGTTGTTGATTTTTCTGCATATTTCTCTGTTGCCTCATGGTTGGGTGTTCAGACCTTTTTTGGAAACAAGCAGAATCTCATCACAAGCAGCAGTTAAGATGGCTCTTCAGGCAAGAGTTTCCTGGTTTCCCTTCCCTTCCTAAATTATATCAGGGGAAATCCCTTCTTTTCTTGGATGTAAACTCAGCAGGATAAAGATCAGTATCATATTCACCACAGGTTTGAAACAAATCTAGACTGCATAAACCAAAAGAAAAGAAAATCAAAGTACTAATGCAGATAACAGTGATATGATGAAACAAGAGCTCATTCCTCCATGAAGTTTTAGTCCAGGACAACAACTTGGACAGGAAGTGTCTGTGAGCCACCAACACTTGAAATTTTACAGGCTGAGATAAAATAATTCCTTTGTGATGCAAATACTTCTCAGAGAGATAGTGCAGCTGATATATTGATGCCAGTAGGGGAAATTAATCAGACAAGTCATTGAGACTTGAGAGTTGCATCCTGTGTTTCTATCTTGACTAATCAGAACAGTGCAGTTTAAGCCTGTGAATAATATCACACACTGGCTCTTAACGTAAGCATCTTAAATGTATAGTTCACTACAATAAAAAAAACCGGTCAAAAATCACTGGAAGGGTCTTTTCTTCTCTTACATATCAGTAAGAAAATTTTTTTGGATTAATTCTATGGTCTGTATTGCTGCTGGGATACAGGAAGGCTTCATCAAACCTAAAACTGTTTAGTATCAGTTCTATACCTCAAATAATAGAAAGCAGCAATGTAGACTTTCTTTTCTTAACAGTTTCTGACCTTCTGACTGCAATTCCCACTCTGAGTGACTGCAGTTCAGGAAAATCATGTATTCTGAAGAGTCTGGTGGCAGCAGAGAATCTCATCAATTTTAATCCCAGAAAGGTTCATGGGGCTTGAGCTAGACAACAAAACATTGCACAACATGGCTGAGCAGAACAGATTTGCTCCCTCCTGACACCAGTAACAGAGATCAGCACCCCCTGCTCCACGTGGCCTTTGCCTCTGGATTCTGGAAGAGGAGTAGGAGAACAATTTGGCTGAATGCAGAGATGCCCTGTGTAAAGATAGGTACCAGACATGAAACACCAAGTGGCAGCTCCCAGGATGGAAGGAACAGAGGTCTTCTCATTTTAAATGAATGTGAAGCACTAGAAAAGCTGGACTTCTGAATCTAATCCATCTCAGGGGAAAGATGAGTAAGGCAGGGACTGAATGTGTTTTTTTTCTTTTTATCCATGTGGTTTTGCTGCAGGAACCATGATGAAATGCAAACTTAGTTCTTACCCAACTCCCCAGCATTTTGAGACAAAACAGGGTCCAGCCACCTGCCCTCCCCAAACGAAATGGAGTTGTGGGAATGAATTGCCACAAATAATAAACCAAAGGTTTGTTCCAGTCCTGAGAACTCAGATCCTTCTTGCTTGCAAGCTTTCTCCTGGGGCCTGAGCAGACCCAATGAGGACCTGAACAAATGTAAAGGAGTCTCTGTTAGAACAGCCTCTTGAATTCTTGTTAATAGTATGATAACATTTCACATTTTTTTCCATATCCAAAAATATGTTAGTTCATTTAATAAAGCACTATATTTAAGTAGAAAGGCCAAATGCTTCCACAAGGAAGACAGAATAATGAGCAATACCTAATTCCACAGTAAAACTCTACATCTCACTAAGTATATCACATTCATACTTCTCCAAAGCTTGTTGAAAACATATGACTGCATAGGGAAAGCAGATTTTATTTTGCTGCTCTGACCCACAGAATTGAACACTGTTTACAACAAAAGCAGATGTTGCTGGCCTTTTTGGGTAGAATGCAGCATGTTGGTCCAGGCATGCTGATGCTCAGCACGGCATGAACAATAGTGAGGTGCCTGGGTGCACATTCCTGCTTCCTCAAAAATTCCTGCGCAGGCTAAAGAGTCGTCTTACTGTGCTAGTGTCTACTTAAAGCAAGGCTGTTTACTCCAGGTTCTTGCTGCAGAGCAGAGAAGCACCTGCACAAGTGCAGCAGCTCTCTGTTTACAGGTCTCCCTGTTTGCACATCACTGGAGACATCAGCATTGTCCTGAGCTGGCAGTTCTTTAAAAGACTGTGGAAGCAGCTGTAGATAGAGGTATTGATTGAGACACCGAGTCCTCATCCATACCTTACTTGTAAATAGGGAAAAAAGCATTGCTAAATCTGTAGTCTTATCATAGCTGGAAACAACTAAGGGCCAGTGGCTGTGTGGAGAATTATTAAGCTGTGAGTAGCAATACGACCAAGCAGGAGGAAGCCATAGATAACTGAATGGGTAATAGCCCTTCAGCAGACTGTAGGGAGCATAGTAAAGTTGAGATATTTGCTCCTACACTAACAGAAATCTGGATCTGATTTACCTTGTGAGCCACAGGTCGGTTTTCTTTACCCAGATCACACTAGGTGGGTATAATTCAGCATACCTGCAGCCTTCCTTTGAATAGCATGGTGTGAATATAACCAGCAGAACATATTTTTGATGAAGAAACAGTCTTCCTACCCATCTTTAGAGAAGGGTCTCACCTCTACCGATGAGGTTGTATACGCATTACAAACATGTTCATGTCAAAGATCAGGGGCTGAAAATTTGTCCTGTGTTCTCTACCCCAATATTCTACTGACGAAAGTCTAGAAAGTATTTTTAAAATTATAACCCTCCTTTTTAGCTCCTAAAGATATAGTCCTTCTTCCACAAGAAATCTCCTTTGGACAGGAGTTCAGTGCTAGACGTAATACATCAGATGAGAAGCTCGATGTGTATCAGCAGCAGACCTAAGAGGCTGAGATTGTGGAGCCATCAGGAAGGAACATAATGTGAAATTGCTTGTACATGCTGTTCTTCTGCTTGCTGGAAAAGCTCTGTTCTTGTGACACTTCAGGGAATTAAGCTGATGAGTGTGCTATGCAACCAGGACTGATGCTGCTTACAACAGCCTTTCTGAACCTTTTTTTTCCTTTTTTTTCCTTTTTTTTTCTCCCATACTGGTGACCTCTTATCCAAAGTTCAAGCTCTTGTTGTCTCTTTAAATGGAATG
Source organism: Corvus hawaiiensis (assembly GCF_020740725.1). Taxonomy (NCBI): domain Eukaryota; kingdom Metazoa; phylum Chordata; class Aves; order Passeriformes; family Corvidae; genus Corvus; species Corvus hawaiiensis. The sequence goes on along the minus strand of NC_063220.1, from coordinate 10,805,956 downwards.
TGAAAACATAAATAGCACATGTATCAGCTTCATCATGAAGAGTTGTGTCTGTAGGGAATGGGAGAAGTGATGAGGGGGAAGCTGCTTGTTTCCAGGCTGAAATACAACAGCTGACAAATCTCTCTTACTGTCTGACGGTTTTTCATTATCCTTGGAGACTGGTATCCTGGCTCAGCAGAGCAGGAGCACTGATGTGGGTCTCAGACCCAGAGCTCTTCTTCTTTGGTGGCCTTGGGTAGGTGATTTCTCCTGTGGTTCCTGTCAGGACTGCTCAAAGCCATTTTCCCTCAGTCTTCAGTTAAGCAAACACAGCTTTTGGAGAACAGTGATCTCATTGATTTTCTTCAGATGACTAAACTGCTGTCCTCAGATGAACATTCCCAGGATATCAGCTGATAATACAGCTTTTGATTCGGTCACCCACATAAAATTGTTCAATTGAAGGCTGGATTTTCACCACGGTCACAAGAGGTAGAGCTCAGCCTTATCTGCTCTGCTGTGTAACCAGTGAGCACAGTTGCTTTTAAAACTTGTAACACTGAACTTTCATGAGCTTGTAAAACAAAAACTTTGTGTTCTGGAACAACTGCTTCTCATGCAGAAGAAAAGACCCCCACTCTTTCAAATTTGCTGCATAGAGCATTTGGTGCAGCTATGCTTCTACCAAAGAAGGAGCATTGAATTACTTAAGAGACACTTCCTAACCTGGCTCAAAGGAATGAAAATAACAATTGACTAGATATCTGCATGCTTTATTCTGGAGGGAAGAGCAGGGACCTAGTCAACCTCTTTTAAAGCTGAAAGTTAGGGATGACAATTTTTTGCCTGTTGTTCCAAGGAAGGCAGTAGATAATGCACAGTGACAAGTACATTGGCATAAACAGTGAGAAATTATGTGGTTGGATCATTTTTACCACCAGTAAATGTAATCTTGCTCCACACAGAAAGTAAGACCAGCCCATTTGAGATGCCAGTATTGCTCAAGCTAATGTGTTTACTCATTTTCAGAGCTTGAAGTCTGTGAAATAGTTAATAAAGCTTCAAGATCTGTTGCACTGGATCGAGGACAGTTGGCATCTCCCTTAGAACTATTGATTCTGGGTTCTGGGCAGCAGCCATCATGTTCCCTGTGCCACCTCCCTGGCTAAACATTGAGGAACTCAGCTGTAGAAGATGCCAGTCTGCCTGGGTACAACTTGTCTGCAGTTAAAAGTGTGAGTGGACAGCCACACAGCAACAGCAGCAGCTTGCTTGAGCTCTGCCAGCTGCACTGATATTTTCCAACTTGGATGCTGTGATTCCTGTCCTGCACAGGGAGAAAACGCATGTGAGCCCCAGGTCACTCTGAATCCTGATCTGTGCAGCTCCTCTCAGCAGGACGCACAAAACTGAATCCTGGCCCCTGAAAACACAAGTGCTGAACAACCAACAATTTCTTCTGCCACAGGATGGCAGATTTGGGGATGGTTTGCATTGAGGCAGGCACATGTCACTCGGCCTGGGGAGCTCTGGGGAGTCAGACTTGTGTTTCTATAGGTAGGCTGGGGCATAGTGACAGCAACAATTTTCTTCCACTGCCCTCCCCTCCCCCAAAGCAATTACCAAATTCCCAGGTCTCTGATGGAGAGAGGAACAAGAGAGCAGCTCCCCTCTGTATGACCCCCCAAAGACCTGCCCCACACAGGGGCTGTGCCCACCCTCCACTGGATCCAACTAAATGGCACAAGTTCCCATTGCCAGGCTCAGAAAGGCAGCTTCTGAATTTTAAATACCGTAAGACTCAGTTGGTTTTCCTCATCAAATTGCCATTTTATGGGATAGTCTGAAACTTAAATACAATGAACTTTATTGCCAATCTGACATTTATCTGCAATGTATATTTACTGCCTGGAGAGCGAGGGTGAGTGCTGTGTTTTCTGCTCTGTCAGCCAAGGAAAAGATACAGCAGGACTCTCCCCATTACTTCCACTAAAAAGAATCAGATTTATTTACCTTGACTTGAGAGAGTTGTTTTCACAGGATGTCTCTGTACTTTTACAATCTGTGTGAGATCTACCTTGTTCTTAATAAGGTATAAATACATCCTTCCTCTTTGACTGTAAGACCATGATACAGGGGGGAAGTGCTGAAAGAGGAAAATATTTGTTATACTGCAAGATTTTTACAATACCAGTCTAATGAGATAATGTATTTATTTATTATAACAATAAACACAGCTGTAAAATGGACCATAAAAAATAATAGATGACTCACAGATTTCTATACCCAACATGTCAGCTGTAATTGGGGAATAAATTAAATGATCCATCTTCTTGCCACCTTCTACACTTTTTCCCCTAGTATCCTCAATATTTAAATACAGTCAGCATTATTTATATTAATTACTCACTAACAACAGCAACAACAAAAACTCTGCAAGAAAATTGATTGGCCTTGTAATATAATTCCCCAGCCACATCACACACACATACACTATATTCTTTCCCTTACACTTAAATTTAATGAGTGTGATGGACTTGCTTTTCTTTATTAATAGTTTTCACTTTATCATGCCAATACTATTGAGTCTTCTCTTTATTAGTGTCTTGGAGACAGTGCTAGAAATGATACATCATATAAAAGGTTGAGAGACAGTTCAATCCATTAAGCTGGGAAAGAAGGCTTCATCTCCTTTCCAAGAGCAGCAGCTCCAGAATACAGAACTCTGACACTGTCCTAAAATTGGAATAATACCAGCTGAAGATTCCAACAAAGGTGAATTGTTTGGGGTAATAGACCTTATAGAAGCAGAGAAATATTTCTTTTCTCATATGTGTATACATTTATTGAGGCAAATACTGGCACTTGTATAAACAAGATAGGAGACAGAAACTGACACATAGCACGATCCAGACTTGGATGCAAAGAGAACTTGAATTTCTCTCATGTCCTTGCCCAATGTTAGACTCATCAGGGAACAGTGCCATTGCTTTGGGGAACCTTAATTGATCAGTGACAAGTTAAGTAATTGCCATCAAGTCTCTTCATTCTTCAGACTGTACATTAAATCTGGAATTACTGCAATATTAGTTTAGGAGCTGACTAAGAAAAAGAGGTGCAATGATGTAAGAAAGCTGTGTTGGAAATTCCTTTCTATTTTTGACCTAAGTGTAAAAAAGTCATATCTGGTGCTGAAGATTAAAAAGTCTTGAAACTTTGGGATTCTGTGTTTTAGAAAATCCAACCTTAAATGTTTCTGAAGCAGCTGTTGATTACAAAAGACTAAATAGCAAAGAATATTTAAGAGGACAGTGTTTTTTTCCACTAGCTTAACCATAAACTATATCCTAGGATGTCTGGACACAGAATTGGGTCTAAACTTTCTTCTCAATCCAGATTTTTTTAAAGTATTTCAACCTAACAACATTGAAAACTTCATTAATACTTTAGCCCTCCTGCCATTATTGAAAACATCCAAATTATATAAATATTTACTGTGAGCATAATAGCACAATATAATAATGTAGAAATCATTTAAACCACATAATTAAAGGAATTAATACATGAATATATTTGCAGGTAAAATTTACACCCGTCATTTTTTAGACAATGAAATTTTGCATAATTTATTTGGCATATGGTCAACTCTACCTCTCTCAAGATTAGCTCTAAAGCTAAGGGTTTAAAATTGTCCACAGTTAGTAAGGATATCCAGTTAAAATTGCCACTAACATAAATGAGCTTTTTTAGAACCATTCACATTTTTTCCTTCAACTTCCAAATACCTTAAGCTCACACCTTCTACAGGCAAAAAATTAATGTTGCCTGTTGCATTCAATAGAGTTTTTAAAATGTGTTCCCCCTGTTTTCTATAACATCTTTGTGCCTTCTGATGGACCATATCCTTCTATACAGCTGAAAGTTAAATAGCTAAATGCATGGAGTATTTTGAGGTTGGGGCTTTTCTCCTTGGTGGGCTATTTGGATGCTTTTTTTGGCAGAAAATCTTTCAGAAAATCTCTCAAAGAAGACAGCAGAATGCTAAGCCTTCACTGAAAGGGTTTGAAGTGCAACACATAGAAGATGCATCTGCAGTGAGCAGCGCTTTAGCTGGCAACAATAACACCTCAGTGATGGGAATTCTGCTTACAAGCTGTTTTGCCTAAATAAAAGAAGATGGTCAGGCAACTATATTTCAAAACCAGTCAACAGATTTTCCATCTACTTTCAATTTTCATTCTCCTCTCATCTTTCTCTCCCAGAGTACATGAAGTACCCTACTGCAGGCACCCTGCATATGTTTCACAAGGGCACAATTTCATTGATTCACAAGGGCAAAGCTATTTTTTCTAGTTAGAAATTAAAAAGGTTTCAGTGCCTGTGGTAGCTGGTTATAGAGATTATTGCTAGTTATTGCTATTATGGGATTTCACTTTCTCTATTTTCCATTTTAGTCCATTTCCTATTATTATTCCAAAGGGCTCAATAACAAAACAGCACTCAGGATGAGACAGGAAATCTGAATAATAGACATTATACTATTTTCTGAAAAAGAAAAAGGAATATGGGTTCTGGTAGCAACTTGGTGTGACATTTTTATCAAAAATAATGAGGGAGTATCTCAGTTTCTGTTCTGCATCCATCATTTCACCAGCTGCAGTAAGAGCCCATAATTCTTGGAGTGTTTTACTTTGGGGTTAGCAAGTTGCAAGACTCCCCTAAACAAATTCACCTCTGGTGTAATTGCACAGACAGCTACAGAATTGTCCCAGGAGGGAATCTGATGGATCCTTCATTTGTAGATATTTTTTCTAGCTGTTTTTCTTGAAGGATTTCTCAGCTAGAAACTAGCACAGAAAAGCACCTTTTATTAATAGCACATTGGATCCCAGCAAGACAAAACATGTCACAGGTTAGAGAAAGAAAAAGCATCTCCTCCCTGCACTTTACTTGTTTTTTACCAACTGGGGCCATTCAAGACTGTTTTCCAGCCTGCTGTAAGGTGAAAACTGCCTTTATAAGGGGCAACTTGGTGCAATCAGTCCATTAACTGTGTTAGACCAGTAAGTTAATCTTTCTCAAGTCAAGGTGTCTTGCTTAAGAAAAGCTCTTCAAGCTTAACACAGTTCTCTGGAACAATCTGACAGTACCTACCTGTAATTAGCTAACACTACCCCTGGGAAGATTTTTCTCATCCTTCAATACCTGGATTCAGCTGCAGATGTATCTTGGTTGTCATGGTCTCCAGCTGGTTTTATTCCTCAGCAATATCTTTCCATAGTGTCAATAAAGATTGTAATTTGGGTTGGTTTTATTCCTTTTCACATAGGTTAGGAATGAATCTGGGATGCTGACCAATAGTTTTGCTTTTGACGTCTTTGAAACATTGTCACCATTATTTACTCCAATTCTGGTGATGCTGAGGCATCCATCACCTCCTTGCTTCTCACTTAAAGTAACACTGGACTTGGGTTTTTCCCCAACACTCCTGCAGCATAATAAATATCCATGTTGCCACCTGTATAATCAATGCTGATCAACCTTGTTATCAAAAAAACTATAAAATAATGGCCATATGCAGCATTATCCACCCACTCATGAAATGCATCTATACCTAAGGCAGGGACATAATGGCTGTTTTAATTGTTCTGAGCAGATGCAGTAACATTTTAGGACAGGAAGAAGAATTTTGTAGTATATATTTAGCTGTGAAGGAAGAATCTGAGAAAACACCCACACCATCATATTCCGAATCCTTCTCATAGAGCAAAGCTTAATCTACACTATTAACTTCTGTGTGTAGGTATTTTGAAGTCTTTTAAGGTCTGCAAGAATTCAGGACTTAATATTTCATGCATGTCTGAATGATGTATTCTCACTCTGAGACATTGACTGAGACATGAGGAGTTTCAACAGCTGCATAAATCACCACATTTTGGATGCCATTCGACTGCCACTGGGAAAAGTCTGTTCTACTAGTGCAGCCCTGCTCCATGAGGTGTGGCAGAATGGGCTAAATGCTCTCCCAGTCGCCAGCACTGTTTGTGGCTGATCTCACACAGCTTCATAACGAAGAGAGTCTGGAGAAAAGTGTGCAGGAGACCATCAGGAGAGCATCCTCATGAAAAGTGTGAAATGACTTCTCTCCATAGTTAAATTGCTATCAACAAATCTTTCACACACACCCAAAAGGACAAAAAAGAGGAAGAAATGTCAGGGGCTACAAGGAGTGAGGATATTTCTTCAATGGTAAAAATGAACAGGATTCTTTTCTTCCAGATGTAGAATTTACATATTAAACAAAACCACCACTGATGATTTACTAGAGTTTTTCTTTCTGTATTGAATGGAATCTTTATATTTTAAGAACATTTTTTGTTCTGTTGTGTTATGAGCACAGTTCAGATTCTCTAAACAGTCTCACTGTCTATTGTATCAGTCATCACAGTCCAGATTTTTTTTTCCACCAACTTCCTTTTGGTTTCAATAGTATATGATTTTGTTTAGAGATTGTGAAATGCAGGATTTTCTAAATATATCACTGTTATTGATGAAAAAAGATGTCATCAAATGGATAGATAAATGTTTAACTAATTCTGTTAAGTCAGAATTCCTAGGGCTCTTGGAAAAGCTTCCTCAAGAAGCAAGTAATGCAGCCATGCCAGAGAAGCTCAGCAACCAAGATTCAGCCATGTTGCAGCAGACAAATAAAATGGCTTATGCTAATTAAGTGAAAAGGAGAACAAAGCAGCCCCTGCATTGTGTGGGATTTACAGCAGCTGTGGCTGTATCTAAAGTCACATGGATTAGAGAGATCTATTGGTAGTTGCAATATCCCATATGGGGGCAGTCTGAGCAGTAAGCCAAGTTCATAGATAGCACTGCTGAAATTAATTAGTGTTTTCCACAGGATGGACATGGCTGTTAGGTCCATTCTCCCCCCTTGGAGTCAACAGGTAGAGGTGCACTCACACCCCATCATGTTACCTGTTTCTGCACAGCCACTCTCCAGCCATCCCATCCCTTCCTTGTTTTATCCATGCACTGGCACACCTATACATGCAAGTGTCTGCATGATGAGCTGGACAAGCTACGAGGTACCAGGTGCAAGGACAAGGTGTTAAACAGGAATTGAACAAGGAGCTTGAAAATTCTTTATACCAGGAGCTTTGTTTGCAACAATAGTTATAGATATAATACCTATAAAAGTCTTTCTGGAGTAAGGGTGATACAAACTCAGGGGCACCATCTCTAGCCATAGTGTCTGGATAGAGGATCTTTGAGCCATTCAAGTCTCCATGCCATCAGGGAGGAAGGATGAAGTTACTTATTCCTGGCTAGTGTAAGAAAATATCTATTATTTGTGTATTTCTTTTACCCTGAATAGAATTTATTTGAGCAACAGGGTGGGAGACTTTGGATAGCAACTGTCTGCAACTTCCTTTGGTAAATATTCATCACAGAGAATTTTTCTATCATGTAAAAACAATAACTGTTGATTTTTTTTAAAGCTGGGGTTAGCCAAACAGTGCTCTTAAAAATTCATGCCTGACTGCTGTTTCTTTTTTGTTGTTGTTGTTAATTTCTTATACATGAGTTTTTAATTTTTACTTTTGTGGTTTTTTAGATTTCTTTGAATCCAAAAGGAGAACACCTGCTGTGTTACCATGCCAATCTGACTTACAGAGAAGGATGAATGTCAGCATGTGATGAGCTTTCATTTATAGCCTAATAGCACTCTACTTCCAGAGCCTTTATCAGTTGAAGCTTACATTCAGAACCAAGAAGCCGTGCTGTACAAATCAATGAAGCGTTTTCAGTGACTAATGCTAGCAGGCAGAAGTGTCTCAATATTGGCCTGTCAGAGTTGGGTGTAGTAAAGACAAAGAAAACATGAGCAAGGTCAGCTCCAAAGATGGTAAAATCAATCCATCAGTGGCCTAATATTAAGTGTTTTGGCCATTGGGACAGACGAGATTGGAGAAAAAATTTGAAGTCCAACAAAATGACTTTGCCACCAACTCCTCGATAAGCCCCGTGGGCAACCACAATGATCCTCCAAAATGGGAGGAGAAACCCAGAAGAACTCAGGAGAAAGTGAGAACTTGGGAGACAGTGAGAAGATATGTTCTTGAAAATGTAACAATGAATCAGAGTGGAGGCAGTATCAGGCAGACAAGGGTCAGATGCTGGGCCATGGACATGACTCATGCCTATGGGATAAAAGTCAGACAACAAACGATGCCTGGGAAAGATGGCACACTTACAGTACATGAGTTAGCCACTCTAAACAAAATGTCTTGAACTACATTACATCTTTCAAAGGCCCTAAAAGAAAGGCTTCAAAACCTGAGGTGCAAGGTCAGAACACTTTTAGCCAGAAGAAAGTATTTTTAGACACTTCAAAGTATTTACCCTGCTGAATGCTAGTCAATACCATAACTTGCATTTCAGACCTAGACATAAGAGCGGAAATTAATTTCAGACTGCTAAATGAAATAATGTCTGTGTACTATAGCGATGCTAAAATCACCTTTGAATGGTTGAGCCTGCAGAAATTCTGTAGTGGTGGATCAAAAGCCCAGGATAATATTTCTGAGGGCCCCAGAAGCAATGGACTGTTCTGTATGTGGCTTTCATTATTTTTAGTGAGTATGCCCACCCTCTTAACCTCCAAATATCTTCTAATGTCAGAAGGGATTAAGGCATGATCAAGGCTTACAAAACTCTCAAGGTTCATCTGTGTGTTTCTGCACACTAGAAAAGTATCCCAATACATTTTCTGACTCATAATTTTCACTGTTTCTGTCCCAGCACCTCCACAAGCACACACTATGAGGTCTGTCTCTCCCCAGGGAAAACTGTTTTGTCTGCACATCTTGGCTGGAGTCTGCTGTGTAGCCGAAAATTCCAGGGAGGTACCAACATCATCTTAGCCACACATCCCAATTCCCCACAACAGCAGAAAGGGGGTGTGGCCTCGATTACTACTGTTTTATTTGTGTCCTTGTCATTATCCAACACTCTACTCAGATGCTGACTTAACCTCTGCTGCAATTAGGTTCAAGAATGCTGCTCCAATTACTGTGCTGATTCCTCTTTGATGACCTGTTCACTCAGCAATTCAAAAGGTCTCCGCTAACAGGACACTCTACCTTGCACGACATTAATAAATCTTTCATCAGTACATTTCAGATTCATTGCGGTTACAAGCAAAGTTCTTTGAACTTATGTTGTGCTGTTTGATGTATCTTTTAAAGATGCTCACAGCATAGAGAGGCCAGAACTGGGACAGACTCCTGAAAGATGCAGATACAAACCCTAGTTTCATACCATCTGCTGAATCTTTGAGGATGCTAAGGCTGGAAGCAGAATATCAGTTCTAACATTCCTCCAAAGGTTTCAGATCCAACCTCCAACTTTACATCATGGTCTGTCTGATCATCCAGGCTTAGAAAAAAATAGACATATAAGATAAGAACATGCCCAGAATTTATTGTTGTCTACATACTGAAAAAAAAAATATATAGAAGTGATAATGTGATAATTGTGTAGTGTTTTATTTGATAGATAACCTCTCGTGGCACTTAGAAATGTCTTTTATTAGGTGAAAACTATTTTAATTTTTTTTTAATTTTATCTTTTAATGTGAATGTAAAGTGATTTAAAATGACTGATGGATTAGGTCTTCATCAATTAGCAGGAGACTGATTACTGAGGAGTATCAAATTGCTGAGTGTGATTAGGCATTAACTCCATATCCAAGTCCCTGAGAAAAGCAAAGCAATCTTTCCCTGTTTAGAACTCCTTAACCACAAAAGTATGTAAAGAAACTGCCCAAACCATGCCCCAGAAAAGTTGCACTGTAAATAATTCTGCCATCTTCACAGCCATAGGGACATATTCATGGCCTGGGACAGATGGAAGCATTTGTTTTCCTGTATTTAGTTAAAATTTACTGAGAATGCCATTAGAAAGAGATCACAAATCATAATGTCATTTTGATCTCGATGGAGGCTTTCTGCAACAGCAGTCTCTCATCACAAGCACCAGTGATCCTCTCCTTTATCCATTTGACTCTTATTCAAGGTAATTTTTGCACCAGAACTGAGAGTTTGAAGTTTTGATTAGATGGACCTTTTATGATGTGCTTACATCCCTCTTCTTTGGCATGGATGTGTGACATATTTATCCTGGATAATTGCCCTGCTTTTCTTCCTTTTAGAATGTCTTTGTACAGATATCAATCTCTGATTCCTTTTCTGTGCTGTACACTTCACACTATCTAGATAAAACCAAAATCCTCTTTTACCTGTCAGCAAGTATCCATTGTTGAGAGATGAAGAGCTAGCTCTATTTTTTGGGATCAGAGTGCAGCTCTGTGGTGAATGGAGTGTTTGAGGGGGAACAGGGAATGCTACCACTATTTATTATTGTAATTTTTAATTATAGCTCTATAGCATATATCATATACTATAATTATGTATTTATTATTATCTTTCCATAATCATTATGCTTGTTATAATTTCTTTATAAAATACATGTTAAGCTCAACTTCAGATGCAGACAGAAACTTCCTGACGAAAGGACTGCTTAGCTGAAAAATAACTGAGTCTCACTGGGTATTTGGGACATGGCTATCACATAAAACTTTTCTTAGCAGAGTGACCTGGGACTACTGGAAACAACCACCTGTCAAAGCCTCCAGAGGCACCACTCACCAAGAGGGTACCTTGGGGGTGACACTGTGAAAGATGTGGGAGCACTGAAGAACTCACATGGCTTCTCTCATCCACCACTTCTCAGTAGGACAAAACCACTGGAGGAGTGAGATCAGGTACAAGCAGAAGTGCTTTTGACCTTGGTCTTCAAGGGCATTTCTCATTTGGAGCAGAAATTATGCCAGAGGCTTAAAGTATAGATTTTTCTTGACAGAATTCAAGCCTCTGCTTAACTAACAGCTTGAAAATGTCCCTAGTGACTGCTGCATGTAACTTGAAAATTTTTTAATTCTTTGGAAAACTAATGGGAGTACAGAAATATAAACATATTTTACAGCCAAAATAATTTTCAGTCTTGTGGGTTTTGCATTTTTGTGCAAGTGACAGACACAGATGAGGAAAAAGGGAAGTTTGACTGAATTCTGCTGTTCAAATTTTACTTTTCTAACTGATAACTGAATATATTCAAGCAGCCAGTAAGGTTCCCATACCATCCAAACTGATATAATGGCCTTCCATTGTTTATTAGAATCTGTGCTGAAGTTGCAGCATTTTACTTCCTGTCTTCAGAAAGCTGCTGACCCCCTTGGGAAGCATTTCACCTTCAGCCTCACCCAGGCTAGAGAAGGGAAATGAAGCCATGTTTAACACTCCCTTGCTGGAAAGAGTAACTCTCCAGCGGCCATTTGATAGTGGGGGCGACCCTGGCACTGTTACAGGTGTGCACAGGCATTTTGTGAGGTCTGGGAGTGTCTGTGATTGTTGTCACAATGTCTGTCTGGCATTTTCATTGTTGGCCACTGCCTTTCACTTGTTTGCAAGGCATTGGCACTTTTATTCACAGCCTTTAAGAGAACCTATGCCAGCTCTCTGCCTGAGGCCAGCCCTCAATCTCGTCCACAAACCAGTCACCTCTTCCACAGTAGGTGTTCTTCTGTCCTGGAGTCATTAGCTCTTCCCTTCAGCAAAGGCTCTCATCCCGCAGCCACCCCCATCACCTTTCTGACCTCTTGGGATTAGGCTGTGAAAAAGCCCAACTATAACCAGCAGCCTGCAGGAGCAGGAATGCCAAGAGAAATGGGTTTGGCTGTGGTAACTGAGGTGAAGACACCAAACCATCCACCAGCAGCTGCTTTGGAGCTGCATGCTGCAGTACACAGGCCAGCAGAGAGCAGGACAGTGCAAAACTGCCCTCCACCCTGCACTGGGAACACTTCTCTGGGAAAGCACCAGGAAACATTCAAGATCAGGTTAGACAGGGCTCTGAGCAACCTGATGTAGTTGAAGACAGCCCTGCTAATTGCAAGGGGATTGGACTAGATGGCCTTTAAAGGTTCCTTCTAAGACAAAGTATTCTCTGATTTTGCTGAATGACTGTTTGTACAGCCAGGCACATGCAAGACATTTTCCCAGATACGCAAAACATCTCCAGGGTTTTCTACTCCAAGGAACGTGACATGTCTGTTGGAAGCAATACTTGCTCCCGTTGGTTAATCTTGCTCAGTACCTTGTTTATGCCTTCACCATATGCTCACAGTCTGCTTGCAGAAGCTCTGTGGCTCTTTTTAATCTCTATCACCCTTCCTCTTTTCCAAAGGCTGTTTATTACCTCTTAAATTTTAAAGTTTAGTCTCCTGCACCTGGTACACTTCTCTCCTCTGCTTCCCCAGAACTGCTCAGGCCCCACAAGCCCTTCAGAATAATATTTCTGTCACCAAACCTGCAGCTTTGCTTACTGAGACGCAGCTGTTTGCCCGTACTTTGTCGCTATAAACATCTTAAATTTGAACACCCCCACCAGCTCTCTTACAGACTAATTTAAATTTATTTTTGTGTTCTTCTACTGCCTTACATTTCTTACTCTAATTCAATCCTCTCATCTCTCTTTACTTTGTTCAATTGCCCATTATTAGACTACTGGATTCCTCCTTTCCTTATCCACCAGTTTCCATTCCTCTCATTCACCAGAAGTTAGACTCTTGTCCTTCACCTCGGTTTTCTCATTTCTTTCTTTCAGCAGTGATGCAAAAATGTTTTCTCCATAATGTCTACATATCTGCAGCAGGATTCACCTTTGGTTTCCTATTACCTTCACTTTAGCCCAAACCACTTTTGGGTTTAATGATTCTGTATTACATGTTTCCTGAAAATCATTTTTCCTCAGTATTTTCAACACGCTTACAAGCCTAACTTCTTGTAGTAATTATAGCTGAGACAAATTCTTTACATTCCTTCCTGCCAAAAAAAATTATCAGAGCTGCTTCATTTTTCTACCAACCACCACAGAAAAACTTTGATTTCCCAAAATTAGGCTGTACCTTCTCTTTTCCCTTGCATTTCCTGACATCACTGCCTTGAGCACTTGATGCAGCCAGTGAGGGTTCCTGGTAAATTCCGAGGGAGCCATCAAACCCCTGTCTCTCTACATGCACATCCCTGTGCCAAGAGGGATGTGGCAAGTTCCAGCTTTGTGCAGGAAAGCGGCAGAGGAGCAGCAGGACACTGGTTGGCAGCTGGGGGACATGCCACTAAGGCAAGGAGGGAAGCTTTTAATGGGATTAGCACACAGAGGAGAAAAGAGGCAAGAAAGTACCAGACTTACAGAGGAATCCCTGTACCAGGAAAAGCATTCCCTGCTTTTTGTGTGAATGTTGCTGAGGATAACAGAAAAAGTACAAGAGAGCAGTGTTTTGCAGGTGAACAGGCTAGATTTAGACCAGCACAAAGCACAATCAATCAATTTTTGTGCTAGCAGCAGTGCTCAAAAAGTGCAGAGCGTAACTGAACTTATTTTACTTGTTTTATAGACTTTTAACAGGATTTTAGAGCATCTGGCAGGAAGGAATATGGCAAATTTTAACACTATTCATCATTCTTAAGGAACTGATCAAGCTTATAGCAAGCTGATGGGTGGGCTATGAGAGTGAGGGAGGTACTTCATGATAGCACACTGCACAATTGTTTTGCCTCATTATCTTTTAAATATATACTAAATATCCGGAATATTAGAAGTGTTACAACTGTAAATATACCAAATATCTCAGGCCATAAAAATTCCAAGAAGAGGACTAGATCATGATGCTTCTGGATCCACTAAAGTCAGTAGAGGTGATGTGAAGTCACAACAGATGAAGATGAGCTCTACCTGAATATTCACAGTACTAAGATGTAAAGTCAATCACTTTTACATCAACAGATAATAGAAATCACTGCATTGCATATTTTCTACAGCAAAACATATTAAGGGGGTAGTTCAGCATACCTGGATAATATTAAGAAGAATTCTAAGGTTTTTTTGGAAGAAATAAAAGCTTAGTGGGAGCACCTCTGCAGTTCCTATTGCGTAAATACACTCATCTGTGCTATGTAAAGCTAATATAAATAGGTTGCCAGATGCTACAGCTGATATAAAAGACTGGAAAAATCTGACCTAATGTTGTTCTGTACCTACACTGCACTCTGCACTGCTGTAAATGAGAACACAGGACACCAAGCAAGTGGAAAATGGAGGATAGTAATTTCGTTTGGAATACAAAGCTGTGCTGTGTCCTGCTCCAGCACTGCTCCTTTCATTTACATGGGAGCCCTGCTGCATCCCTCAGTGGGGATGGAATTAACACATTTCAAAATCATCATCTTTCTTTTTTTGCTAAACAATAGGAAACTTTCCCATGATGCAAAGCTTTCAATACAGGAAGAAACCTACATCCTTCATCTTGTCTTCAATCCCAGTCTGCATCCCCTGAAATTATTTTTGTTACCTATACTCTGACAAAATGCCTGCTCCTATTGAGAAGTTCTGTTTTGTAACTTGAATGTCCATTAATATCACCAAATTGTGAAAAAGAGAAGCGTAAAAGTGACAAAATACTTCCAGAAAAGCACAAGGAGTATTTCTGGATAATAAAGACATTTTTTACCTGCCAGAGGACAGTATAACAAGGATTCATGACACAAAGTTTACTGTAAGATGATAAAGTCTAGAAAAAACAAGTTCCTAACTAGTTTGTATTTTGTGAAGTTTTTCTAAATAAAACCAGCTCTTGACTGAAAATTAATTTGAAATCAAACATCTTACTGGTCTCAGTATAGCAGTGAATTGATGAAACTCTGCAACAGGAATCACATAGAATCCAACTCACAGATTCACAAGACTAAGATCAAAAGAGATCTCTGTTTTCTTATTGAAATATCTCAGGCCACCCAATTATCCAGTCCTGAGTCCAATAACTTGTATTTAACTAAAGAATTCTTTGTCTCAGATTAAAGCTTGTCTGCTATAAAAGCTTTCAGACTTTGCTGTAAAATCTGAAGAGACTTTGTCTCTATCCCTTTCCTTGTACTTTGTTCCAGTAGTTAATCACTATTACCATGTATTCTGAAAAGCCTCTTTTGAGTCTTAATTCAACTTCAGCCTTTGCTTCTTGCGGTGCATCTCTCCTCCAGGCAAAAGATTTTCTTAATATCTCCTATTTTTTTCTCTATGTGAATGCAGTTTATAAAAAGAACAAACAAATTTCCACCTACTCACAAACCTAGGGAATGAGCAGGTACAGCTTTTAATCAGCTGCAGCTTGTATCCATCCTGCCCAAATTCATGCAGCACACAAACTTTTCTGCTGTTTTTTTATAAAACAATTCACTGCACATTTCCAAATAGGGCTGCTGACCCACCCATCATAACTTTCAGTGTTTGAAACCATTAATATTCCTGTCTAAATAAAATATGCTTTGCATTCTCTAAATTTTTCTTCAAACTCTCCAATGCTGGTTGTTTCTTAACCTTTGTCTGAGGTGATGAAGGGTCATCTTTGTTATCAGACTACTCATCCTCTTGCAAGTACTTCTGTTTATGCTAATTAAAAAGAGAATGCTAGATTTTATTCCCTGAGTCTTTCAGTCTTTCACTTCAAAATGATTTCTTATCATTCTATCGTGAACTCCCTAAAATTTAGCAAAATTCTACTATAATTGTGGGCAGTTATATTCCTGTCTTTTCAGTATTTATTGCCTGAACATGTAGTATAGCCCTTCCACCAGTGTACCTGTGAGCTGTATGGGGTTAGCTAAGCAGAACAGTAACTTTAGCTGCTATTTCATTTCAACTACCAGCTCATCATATTTGGGTTGTTTTGTTTTGTTTTTAATATCAGTCCAACATTAGCACTGTCTTTCCCTTCTGCAGTTTCCCTAGCCAGCTAAAGTTAATTACACACTAAGATCAGGTAGACAGATGCTCCTCTGTTATAATATTCTTTCTTTTTTTTTTTAAACTCCTAGATTCTATTATCAGACAGAAAATATTCTCTAAAAGAAATTGCCTAACATCCTCATTTTATTCATGGATTGGAAAATTCTTCATCTTTGTGTGATAAGCTCATCACCTGTATTTTCAGCTACTGGACAGAAGTTGTCTTTGAAAAAATTTGGCTTTCTCTGCACCAAAAAACATTTTATTATCTCTCTCTACCAACAAGAATAGTATCTTTTGCAGGGATTTTCATACCTAATAAAACTGACATGGAAGAATTCTGTATGACTTATAAACATGGATTTTTCTCTAATATTTGTAGCCTCCTGTTACTTTTTTTTTGCACATCACAATTTCCCAGGGTTATTGATTGCCATCTGTTTCTCTTTTTCAATGTTAACTATAAATTGCTTTGGAAAAAAAAAATTAACTGCCTCCCTTGCACATTAAAGTAGAATGAGGTTTTAGCCAAAGTCATTGTTTTTCCTGATTTGTCGGTTCCTAAAATTAAAAAAGCTCTCAATTTTCCTTCTCATTCTTCTTTCTATTCCTTCCTCTTCAAGTGGTTCAGCTAATGATTTTCCTTTCACCTGGTGAAGCTGGGTTTTCTTTGCAGCACTGAGTAGCTGTGTGTCTCCTTGCAAGTGTTGTTATTGTTTCTGCCTTCTGTTTGCTCCTGTGGGTGTAAGGGGACAAGAGTTCTGCTCTCTGACCAACCACCAGCTTTCAGTCCAAAAAGTCACCTCCATCAACTGCTGTTAAACCCAGAATAAAATAATTTGGTTCCTTGCAACAGTTCTGATATTAGAAAATGGTTCTGACTCTTTTGTCAAATGATGTCCTGGCATGGTGTGAGGGCTGCCCTGTGCATCTCCCAGGTGAAGCCACAGTGTTTCTCTCCACCCAAACACAGAATTGTGTCTGTCTGCTGAGTGGATCCCATGGATTTTACTTACACAGGACTAACCTGTGGTCTCCTCATATCAAATTTTGGATATGGGGGCAGAAAGCATCTGGGCAGTGTTTGTGTCTTCAGCTTGTAGCAAGAGATGATTACTAAAGATTCAGTAAAGAAAACTAGGTGTCAAAAAAATAATGTGTGAACATCAGAAGATACATGCTGATTCTACTCTGCTTAGTGACATACAGCACTGTTTGGTATTAATCTTTCAGTGTCATTTCTAATAGACAACTTAAAACTAAGCTGCACCTTATTATCTACTCAGTTTTCTTAATTTAATCAATTTTCTTTGACCACTTTAATTTTGATGGACTTTGATCAAATTCCAATAAAATCAAAATGCTTAAGTGAGAATTACACAAGCTTTTGGATTTGTTTGGGTTTTTTTGTTGTTTTTTTTTTTTTTGTCTTTTACTAAAATCCTCAATCATTGTTTTTTTAACATCTTTCCTAAAAGAAAAGATGCAACGAACACAGTGGCTAATACATTTAGATAACATTGATTGATCTCCACATATCAATGTCACCAATATGCCCATGAATGCCATGGTTGAAATCTTAGTTCCACTAAGGATCATTAGTTTCTTGAATGTATTCATTATTCAAAACCACTTGGTAGTTATTTTCTGCCTCTGGAGCTTGTAGGGGGTGTGTGTCTTCTTTACTCACTTAACATTAAAACATCCTTCCTGCCTTTGATAAGACAAAACTTTCATTGATTTGAGCAGAGATTAATTCTCTCCTCTAAATACCCACTCTCAGACTAGCATCTCTACAGATTTTCAACACTTAAAATGAGTTGTGAGTTAATCTGGCCAGTCCTTTTTTAGTTCTCACGCTGATTAACAAGGGATTAGGTTTTTTTTCATTAATCACTCAGCTCTTTGGTAAAACCAGGAAATCTCTTCCACCATCCCTCACACTTTGAGAACTAATTTTCCAAAATACTTTCTTTCTAACCACAGTTTCTATTTTCAAAAAGACAATATTATAGTTGTATTACTTCAGAAGTTTTAGTGGCTGAGAATTTCATTAACTGCATTTCTGACCTTTGTATAAAAATTACCTCTGTCATATACTATATTTTTCAAATTATTTCTCTTGGATCATAAAAGAAATGTCAATATTTTTCTGTTTAGCTAGTGGGTCATATTCTGTTCTGGTTAATAAAAGAACCTATGAAGTAACTTTGTTCCTCAGTAGTTATACTCAGCATTGCAGCCAGCATGAGAGCAAAATTGAGATAGGTGAACTTCTTTGGAGAATGATTTATTGCACTTTGCAGTTCATTGCTTTTTCACACTTACAGTTTTCATGAAATTGGGTATTTCTGCTTTTTAAAAAATCACCACAAAGCAGTAAGGCTTTTAAATTAAAAAAAACACCAACAAACATTTCAGTATCTGTTGTGTGAATGCAATTTAAATGAAAAGACAGAGGTTTACAAATCATCAAATATACCTGCATTCATTTTCTTTCTAGATTAGAAATACAAAAAGAAGATTAATTTGTTCCTTGACTAATGTTCCTGGAGTTATACCAGTGTAATGTTGCACTCCTATCTCGTTTGAAAACAAAAACTTCATAAATTTCTGCTGAATGCACACTGACTAAGCATGAGTTAAAAAAACACTAAAATAGTCTAAACTTGTTGTTTGAATTTCTTTAGTCTGTGAGGTGCTGTACAGGCCCAGCCACACAACTCTGGGGCAGCCTGAGGATGATCCCACTTGTATGAGCTGTGCTTAACCTCTGGTTTTCCATGGGGCAATGGGCAACAGGTAAAGAGAAGCAAAATATCCTCATGGCAACCTCCACGCCGCACCATCCTGTCTTCCCCAGCCAAGGCTGTATTTGCTGGCAGATAGTCCTGTGAATCTCACGTGAGGGGAAACACATGCATTTCAACATGGCTGTTTCCTCACAAACTGTTTTGATTTTGGTTCTTGTTTACTTTGGTGCTTGTGTATCTTCAGAAGAGCAGGAGGTTGATTGTTTTGTTTTATTTTTAAATTCCACAAACATAAGACAATGGGGATGGAGTAATAGTGGGTCATATAAACCACTTAGTTTGAAAGTTCCCATCATGAAACATTCTCTTAACAATTTGGAAAATTGGAATTATTTGGTTTTGGGTTTTTTCTGAGCAAAAGCTAAGGCAATTGTCAGTCAGTCATCCTAAAGGTTTGGGGTGGGGGGGGAATATCTTTTCTTTCTTTTCTTTGAAATTCTGGAAAGTGGGGAGCTGATTTTAACCACACCCCTCTCGAATATCTGTCTGGAATTGCACCAAAAAAGGGAGCAGTGTTGTTGAACTTGTTTTCCTTCAAAACTGAGGGAAAAGGGTTGCTGGCAAGACTTTCTCAGCTGCAGCTGGAGGCTCTGGAGAGGACACACAGACATCTAGTGGAGAAACTGCAGATCCAGGAGATACAGAGGGCCAAAACTGGGACACTTCTTGCACGCACCCATGGGGGTTCCCCCCAGCCGCCCCACATCCTCACTGCCATGAAGCTGAGAGATAGCTCAAGGCCCATCAAACATCTGGAAAAGAGAGTGCCATGCCTGGAGACTGCTCTGTGCCCCCTTTCCCAGGACTCATTCATTCCTGTCCTTCCAAACCATGGACATATCATGAGAACGCGCATGAAATTCCTTAAGAAACCTCCTATAATTCAGAGGCTTATCATGGCCTTTCAGAAGCTTTTGAAGTTCCCCCATTACTGATTTTTCATATCAGGAGTCCAAATGAAGCTGCTCTTTTACAGATTTGACCAAAATCAGGTGGTATAAATCTTACAGGATAATAACTAAGCAAGAAGCAAAGTCAAATTCAGCTCAAGAATGCAGACATTTAAGTCTTGCCAGAGCATTTGGGAACCATTTAGCCAAATTCAACAAGTTTGGAATAAGGTGAATGAGGACTCTCTAAAAGAAAATATAGCTGTCACAGTACCGTTTTTCATACTGCCCATTCTTAGTTTCTGAAATATGAATTCAAAGCAAAACTGAGAAGGAAGAAGGATTTTTTGCAAAAGACTTCATCCATCAAAACTGAATTGGAAGACCTTCCACTGCTTTATTCTCTTTTGTCTCAAAGTCTTATGAGCATTTAGTCTTAGCACAACTTCATAACCTTGAACTTATTCTGTAAGAAATAGAAGCCTAGTAAAATATCCCAAACAAATTAAATGCAACCAATTCTTTGACATGCAAAATGAATTTCAGTTTTGCCCTACTGTTGTCTAATGTTTCATTATTATTAAGAATGTCATCATATTTTGCCTGCTGGGAGAGTATTTTTTCCTCTTTTTCAATCTTACTCAAAGTCTGCTACTCTTTATTTTACTCATCTTAGCAGCAGAGGCTGGTGAGGAGGTGGGGGATGAGGTTTTCCCAATAAACTGGTGCTTTCTGCTTAGTGTTTTTGTATGGGTCAGAGTCACAGAGGGGCTTGCAGTGAAATGAGCACCTGCCACTTCCAATGACCTGCTCTGAACAAGACCTTCCCATATAACAAATATATATAAATACAAACAAGTCTAAATAGTTAGAATGCAGCATAGTCCCTTCTAAACCTATAAATAAATCATTTGCAAAAGCCCAAATCCTGATTCAAGTCCATGGGACCTTCTCCACTGACATTAGCACAAGAAAAATGAAGGACAATTTTTGCCTGATGTTAGGGATCCAGACAGAGATGACCAAGGCGCAGAAATGGTGGGTGACTCTTGTTTCTCAATAGAAATAGAAAACTCAATCTTTATCTAGAAGTCATGGACTTTCTTGGCTCTCAGAGGCCTATCTTTCCTTACTTTGTGTTTTACTATAAAGACTCAAGAAGAGAATAATGTCTTAACACAAAGAGGGAGAGTGTCTTTATGCAACCTTTGACTGAAGAGGAGGAAATATTTACTTTGCTTTCTTAATCTCAATAGGCTGCCTCGTTTGACACGCAGAGACTTGCTTTGTATGCTTTGCGACAAATTGCATGGATTTGTCACTATTCTCTAGGTCTACAAATATCCTTCCTAGGCTTCAGTTCCTTGTATTTTATAGTAAGGTGTTAAGGGACATGTATTATTTGGTGTCTGTTTAAAATTCATTAATTTAATACATGTTCTCATCTCACAGTCATTTACTAGAAAGCAAACAAAAATAAGCATGAACAAGACAAAATTTCAGGTTTTGTATTCTAGCAAATATTTGCTGTGAAAACAGTTGAACCATTTGCATTTCTTTTGAGTCAGACATCACCAGCTTGGATCTGTTATTCCACAATCCAGGCAAAAATGACCTTCAGCAGGGTCCCACAGCTAAGCCTCTGGATTATACCGCCTTCTATATTGGTTACAATCCTAAACTATGAAATGCAAATTCTTGTACCAGTAGCATGTTTCCTCATATCTCTCTGAGTTATTGTACTGTAGGCAATGTTCATTCGAACACAATAAATCTCCACTGAGTTGGAATTTAATATACTCCACTGCCTCGAAGTACTGCAGGTATAAATATCCTGGAGTCCTTATGCTGCACCTGCAGAAGGCACAGTGCTGGTGTAACCCAGCTACAATACTAAGAAAGGTTTTAATACAGAAATAATATCCCAAATTAACTGTGGTGTGAGTATTATAAAACATGAAGGACCAGCTTTGCCAGTAACATCTCTTCATTGGTTACATAAAATTAACTTGTTTTCTGCACTAGGTGCCTCACCCAGCAGCTGTTGTGATATTTACAAGTGTTAAGACTGGTGGAAAGGAGCATGTTTTGGGCTTTGGCTCAGCAGAGTTTGGATCTTTTCCCAGCCTCTCCAGCATCTTGGCAGTCCAGCCAGGTCAGTAAGTGCTGTCTCTGTGGCTGCCTCAGAGACAAGTTTGCATGGCTTTTGTTCTTCCACAGTGATTAAGAAACAGCCACATCTTTAGTCAATTACAGAAGTATCCCAGCTGGCCACCTTCTGTCTCACCAGCCAAAAGATCATGCCCTTCTTAGAACTTGGCAACTAGAGTGAGGTTTGGTTCAAGTTTAACTCAAGGCATGAGCTCTGTTTAGGACCTAGAAGTGGGTCTACTTCAACCATTCTGACACCATTCACCTGGGAACTCTACACTGGCAGGATTCATAGAAGGAGACATAAATTAGGGAGAATTTTTTCAAACTTCTGTATGGCCAGAAAAATTCTGAGACCTGAATTCTCAGAATCTTCTATGATTCTGTGAAAATGGAATCAAGCATCTCAATGGAAATAGTTAACCATATCAGTGGGATCCCCCAAACCATATTGTTCCCTAATTCCCTCAAATTCAGGAGCAGAATTTCCTTTTTACACTCATGAGGAAACTTGCACAGGCAGCACAGAGTAGACCAGAGGCAATCAGCAGGTGATGTCAGCTGTGGGCCAAAGGACACTGCCACCAGTGTAGTGGAGGACTGGTTCAGACAAAAAGGAGCAAAGGGCTGAGATAATGAAACTCATTTCACACTGGTCCCTAAACACACCTTAGGGGGAAGAGAAAATCATGAAAGAGGGAATCATTACATTTCCACTCAGATAAAGGAGACTTTTAAAATGACACTTTAACTTCACAGTTGAAATTTCCTGCATAACAAGTACCACTGGGATTCCCCTGCACTGACATTGAGAGATGCCCCAGTCATTCATAGTCAAAACAGGATGATTCAACTTTGTACAGTCTGAATGTCAGAACTCCCTGGGCAGATGCAACTCATTATAAAAAAAGAGCCCTTTTGTCAGTAGATCTTATGTCAGTTAGGGAAGTGGTTTTACTACCAGGAAAAGAATTATTTTGGCTGCACAAGTTCTATCTCCACTACCAGAACTTTGCCACTGTAAATATACTAACCTGCCTTTGTAGTGAAGAGTGGTCCTCAGTGAGTCATTCATTGAGAGAGAGACACTTTGGAGACAAATAATCTACAATACTGATTAGTGACCATCAACACAATGAGTCTGTAGAGCCATCTGTTTTCCATATCCATCCATTACCTGCATTAATTATATTATCCCTGATCTTGCAACTGAATACCAGAGGCAGATATTCACTCTGGAACAATTAAGTTTTATTCTCCCCTTTATTTGCCTGAGTATAAAGAGGATAAATTCCTTTGTGTCATAAGGAAATAGAGGCTGCACTCAGAATAGGATGTGCATTTATGTACCCATGCATTGAATGGGGGCATGGTTTGGGGAGAAATCTGTGTTGTGAAGGGCTGTTGTGGGTCAGCCTCTGGAATTTCCCACATCTGGGAAAGGTCTTTGGATGAGATAGAGTTTGGTCACACATATGCTTGGCATAATGGAGAGGGTTGTTCTGCCTCATCCAGATTTGTGCATAAACCCACACTTAAACCCATTCCACCTCTCAGTTTACCAGAATTTAAATGTGAGACATAACACTGTCTATTTAAAAAACTGAGGAACAAGGGGGAATAAAAACTCCTTTCAGGACATGAACTTAAATTGCCACGGGGTCCTTTCTGCTAAGCAAACAGCTTTTCTAGTAAACTGGAGCTGATGATTCAGCAATTGCTGGGAAGTGGCCTTTCAGCAGGGAAAACTGTGTGTGGGAAAGGTCATTTGAGCAGTGTTGCCTATGGGTGGCACTGATGGTAATGGTCTCATTTCCTGAGGGTTTGTGAAATGGTCCAACAAGCACTGTCAGCCTTCTTTAACCCAGTGAATGGTTTCTGGCCTAGAAGCTAACCCCAAGCCCTGGGGTAAGAGGGAAACTCTTTCGTGCCTTTGGGGAAAAGGTCTCTTTCTGGCAACCTGCCTCAACCTCAAGATAAAACCTTCTCCAGGTGTCTTCCCTGAGGAATTCACAATTCCCTGCAGCTCATTTTCATCCCGCCTGTATCCTGCTTTGTCTGCAAATCAGGAACTGTATAAATCCCATCACATATTTGTTTTCTATTAGTTAGGAGTAGACAGAATTTAGCAAATTAAAGAAAACCTCAGACTCCTTCCTTTCGAAACCCATATATTTGGCAATGTGCTGCACACCCTAAAATGACATGAGTAAGATGCATTACAAAGGAGGAAACCTGGAAATTAACTCCCTCCACCCTGCTGTTAATCAAGAACAGATCATATTTCCAGGTCTGGTACTGACAGGTCTTTGGACTCCGTGATCTCCATTACAGAGGCAGTTTCAGTTCTCCAGTTCTTATGAAAATCCCTAAACCTATTCAGTTCAAGAAAACAAAGTTCTTAAAATCCAGGTTTTAAAGCTCCACAGGTCTGATCTTTGACAGAAAGGTATGTGGACGTGTCTTGGAAAGGAAATGCAGGAATTTGTGTAAGATTAGACTGAATACTAAAGAGAAACATGATCCCTGGCAAGGGGAAGGAGGGATTGATACCTCATGAACTTGTTCATCAAGTGCATGAACTTTTTCTTCCCTGAGAGCATTTTGGCCAAGTTGCTCATGCTGCTATTCAGATGCTTTACAGCCAAGGAAATAAAAAGCCAAGAGACCTTGTCTATCCATAATACAACATTGCTTGTATTACACGGTGTCTGGGTAATGTTGGGGTCTGGGTCATTGCTATCATGAATTGGAAACATGGCATCAACATGATGCAAAGACAAACACACAACCCACACACAGAGTTTGTAAGACTGGGTCTGGTTGTCTGTTTGAATTCAGAGTAGCTGCACTGTCTGTATTCCTTATTCATTGTAGCAGGAAGCATTTCCTTTCAGTGCCTTAGTCTGTACAGACTGCTGCTATGGGCTGCTGATCACTGATTGCTTTCCGTTCCTTCAGTCACTTAAGAGAGAGATTAATTATCGCACGTGTCTGCTTTGAAAGACGTTCACTCTGCTCCTTTCTTGAAGGTCCTTCAGAAAGAGGTGACAGTGACCAACCTCTCACGCAAAGATTTCACTTTTCTTGCCACATTTTACTCTGAAAGCACCTGCTCTGCATTCAGCCAGTGCAGACATTTTCACATTCTTAAGTTGTTCATAAATTATCCATGTGTTTTCAAGCCTTCAGGGAGCCAGAGCAGCTGCGCATCTCCCGCTGAAGGCCTTATGCACCCTGCAGATCCTCTGTCATGGTCAGTGTAGCAGTGGGTGGCAAAACACTACACGTCTGAATCCAAGCTCACCTGCCAATTGTGCTACATGTTTTGGAGTCAGAAGGAAACATCTTTTCTCTAGTCAGCTGGCATCAGTTGTCATGACACAGTGTAAAGTTGAATCCTGTTTGTGACCTTACTTCATCATAGACCCTTATTTTCCAAGAGATTCAGCAAAGGGTTTACAGCTGCTTGGCAGCTTGGCAGGCTGAAGTATTGATTTCTCAGTGCACTCTGCAGAGCCCTTTGGGCCCACAGGCAGCCTGGGTCTCTGTCCTTGGTGAGTGTGAGGAAAAGCTCAGCGAAAGCCTGATTCTGCTTTCTCGTGGCTGCTCTCACTGAGCACAGTGAATATCCATGCACATCAGCTCAGCAATGTAATAGTTGCTGCCTCACTGCATACAGATCACAATCCCCACCAGATGTTCATTATGTTGCCTTGATAGATAATATATTGGGTAAGGTTCGTTTATGACGGGTTTACTGCGAACTTCATCAGCCCCAAATGCTACAGCTCTAACAAGGGAAATTAAGGTCCTGCTGCAATCTCGTACTCCCAGATCGTGGTTCAAACAGAAGGGTGGATTGCTGTGTTCAATCGTAATTTCTGTCTCAGCTTAAGCACTGGCAGTTGTCAGCATGATCATGTTGGGCATAAAAGGATAGGCATCGTTGTAAGAAAAATATGGATGGAAACAGAGAAGAATAGCAGATATACAAGAGTAACTTGTCAGATGCAAAAATGAAAATGACTTTACAAGGAATTTATGCCTGCTAAAACAAGAAGGTAGTAACAGACTGGAACATAGCCCAGCATAAAATCAGATTCCATGGGGACCTCACAGAGTGTGTGTGTTAACCTCTACTGCACCATATTTTTGTACTGTCTTCATACTACATGCAAGAATTGCCTTTTTCTGGCTTTCTCTGATGGAGCTTTAACTCAGTGCAGTCACACCCGAGTGATTTTGAACCCAATCCTATAGCAGGTAGAGTGTCTCCAGGAAAGTACTGTCTCCCAGCACTGAGTAAAGTACTGAGCTCTTCTTGAAACAGCAACCCCTTGGAAAAAAGTCATAGCCAGAGTGAAAAACATCTGTCAAATCCAGTGGGAAAAATGTACTTAACCCAAACTGAGAGAGGCCTAGGGCACAGAGGTGTCTATTCACCACCTGAGCTGGTGGTGTCTAAAACATGGGCTGTGCTTGGTGACTTTGTCATGTTCAAAGACACCAAAGCACACTTTATACACTTGGAATGGCACTTAAATTATAAGGGACCCAAATCATATTCCTTAATATCTCACACCAGGAGCTACTTTTAATGGAAATCAGAGTTGGAAGAAGCTCTCAAAAATCTACAGAAAGGTCGGTTTGGGATGGTGGAGGTTAACAGACACACTGACTCCATATAAACTTGTTATCCACGTAAATGTCCAATCTTTCTTTCTGAATCTTACTAAGGTCTTGGCCTTAAGAGCTTCCTGTGCTATTTGGGTTGATTCTGCTATTATCAGAATCAATTTGCTCATTACCAAAAGTACATCTAAGTACATTAAGGGCCAGATTCTTGGCTGGTATGAATTAATCTCCCTTCCAGCTAGTGAGACTGCAATGTTACACCCCTACAAAGTGAATATAAACTGCTACTAAATCAGAATGTTTGCAATTTTCAGACTAATGGAAAACCAGGGCCAGTAGCGATGTAATTTCTTTCACATTATCTCCCCATAATTGGTGAACTAGCCTGAGTAAAACCAGAACTGATGCGATGACTTGGAATTTGGCAGGACTGAAGGATTTGTTTTGTTACTGTTTGTGATGGCATCAAAACTTCTTATCCCAACACTTTATAATATATTGGTCACCTTTTACATCTATTTTTGGGAGAAGGAGAGTTTGCAACTGTTAAATGTTTAATAACTCACAAGATGGCAAATAAAATGTTTGGGGTTTTTTTCCCAAGATTTCATAGAAGTAAGGGACACAACAAAATTGTGCAGCATGTTTTCTTGTTGGTAACTTCAATTTAAGTTGCTTGCTGTGCCAAGCCTGGATGCAGAAATCCCTGAGAGAGCAGTGACTCATCACATCACTTGGGAAAAATATCAATTACCCCGCATATTGCTGTGCATACTGCAAAACCCCTGAGCCTGGAGACAGCATGGCAGTATTTCCAGAACACACATCTTCTCAAGGATTTTGGAACTGTAAGGCAATTTCTTAGGGAAAGGTTAGTTAAAAATTATTCATGCTAGCAAAAATGAAAGCATTCCAGAGGACTATTAAATGAAAAAAAACCTGGAGATAACTAAAATTATGGGTTCTCCGCTTTCTAAATCTCATTTGAAGACCATAAATGAATTCTGAATGTCTGTCATAAAGAGCATAGTTCATTGGCATATATTCTTGTTCCTTGAAGCAGGTCCGGGATGCGTCGCCTCTCCCCATATCTGGATGGAGCTCAGATCAGAGTCTTGATTCACTCCTCTTTGCCTCTCATGAATATCAAGGAGCCTGAAAAGTTGTCTCTGATTTATTTGTTCAGATGTCTGAAAATACTGAGTAAATGTGCTTGTCTATGAGTGCATGTGTGTGCAGAAGGACTAGGTCAGTGTGTAAAAAGGTGGACAGAAAACTGTGTGGCAATTATTCAGCATTAAATAGCACACTTTTCTCAGCATGAGGCTTCCTCCACAATAAGTTATTTTTAAAGAATGTGAGTAAAGATGAAAGCTCCCATGGTGAAGCTATCAAAATGCCTTGATATAAAGTCAGTGGCTGTCCCTTTGAACAACCCGAACAATTGACATGAGGTGTGAAATTCTAGACAAAGGACAGAGAAAAGTCCGAGAAAAACAGAAATGCTCCTGCCTACAATGTCACTGGAGGCTGTATGTACATCATATAGTCAATGTGATAACTAAAAAATTTCATCAAAGAAGGTCCTACTGCTTGTAAGAAGTTCAAAAGGGATCAAATTAGGTTTTTAACCCTATAAAATGGCATTATCTCTCAGCCAAATGAAAGCTGATAAAGGTCTACAAATGTCAGCTGTGCTAAGGAGAATTATTTCACACTTGCAGCCTTGAAATCAGTGGATTTCTTGATGAGTTGCAAATATAGATGTCATAGCATGTAAATAGATCTCGTTTTACATGAAAAATAGGCACAGTATTTTCAGAGCTAGTATAGACCTCTAAGCTGAGCTCCATGTACAGTGGAAGTCCTCTTGTTTATAACAAAATGGTACCAGTATTACTGACTTTTTATTCCAGATTAAGTTCAGGTAATGAAGATTAACTCCTGCTTATTTAATCTCTACAGGTTATAGCTACTGCTCACCATGTAGATGAATTTAGGGTTTAGCCATGCAGTGAAAGTCCACCTGGTGGAAAACAGATGAACCCTCTAAATCGTTCCATTCCTGTATCATGCCACTTATAAAGACAAATTATCAAAATGCATCAATATCAGTCTTAAACTAAGGGGTATCTGCCAGGGACTTAGTCAGCTTTTGCTAGCTGTTAACATTGTCTTCGAGACAAGCGGTTAAGGGGAATAAATCAGTTTATTCAAACAAATTGTGTTTGGCTGTGTGTCTGTGTCCATGAATGTCTATGTTTACTGCATGTACCTACCCATTAAAATGACATTGCTGTCATCAGAAGGTAGCTACTGGTTTGGTTCTTTGCTTAGTTTTTAGAACTTTTGCTGGGCTTTCACTTTGTTTTTGAGCCTTGGTATGTGGTTGCCTGTGGGTTTGTTTTAGCTCTGTGTATATCAAAAGAAACATCCTTACCCAACAGGAGCTTTGAGATTAATTGATTGATTGATTGATTGACTCACTGCCTGACTGTCCTCCACTTTGCAATCCAAAATTTTTGGTTTAGGCTAGATGAGAAAGATGATTTTTCAGGCCTCAGTGTCTCACACAGACCTTCTGACCCAGCAATTAGAAACCAAATGCCACAAATCCCATGTCAACACCCACACCACTAAATAACATAAATACAGACTCCAAACCCTTGCACTGCATCTTTACTGGGAAGAAAGAAAAGAATATTCTTTGTCTCCAGGCAAAAAATCTTGTTATGTTTCCCTGCATGCAGGGCTATGTTCTGTACCTCATCTCCTAGTTCTGCAGTTAAGGAGAAAGAGGGGATATTGATTTGAGTACAGAAGGTTCATTTTGGCTAGAAGAGTTGGGATCTCAGTGCCTTGTGGGGAATGAAGGAAGCAAACATCTCAGTGCTTCAGGAGGAAGATTGCTCCCAGTATTATGTACTTTTGGAGGATTTGGACAATGAGAGTGCAATGCCTCAGCAGATTCCTGAGGACTACATTTCCCCAAATCTCTTCATTCCAACTTTTAGGGGCCTAAAGAAAGCCCTGGCATGAGGACATCTCTTTGCCCATATTCATGCAGCCTAGGTTGATCCCTGTCTGATGGGTTAGGAGTAGAGGGCAGGGAAAAGTCTTCCAGGGGTTTCCTTCTCTCCACCTAGAGTAAAGGGAACTGATTGCTGTGCTGTGTCCATTGGGGCCTCAAGGGCAATAGCAAAGAACAGCCCAAATTACATGAAGGAAAATAAGACACAAAAAAGAAAATATCTGTTTTTTTGAACATCCCAAACTCAAGGAAATTGCCCCTGTACTACAAGTAGTTATTCCTTTTGTGTCTCCATAAGCAAAACACTCAGATCTTCTTTGGCACCAATAACTTCTAATATAACTTTCATTTGTCCTCTTTCCCT
Organism: Corvus hawaiiensis; assembly: GCF_020740725.1. Lineage (NCBI taxonomy): Eukaryota > Metazoa > Chordata > Aves > Passeriformes > Corvidae > Corvus > Corvus hawaiiensis. The sequence continues at coordinate 10,776,178 of NC_063220.1, read as the reverse complement.
GCATATATAATATCCAACTGGCTTATTCACTGGGTTTTCCATAAATTTTTGTCAGTGTGTTGCCTTATTCCACACAATCTCTTTTGCCGGTTCTCTCTTTTTACTTTCCCCTCCTTTTTGTATGCAGGGTCTTTCTTTAAAGCCTCAGTATGAAAAGGCTCTATGCTTTCTTTGTGCATATGGAGTCAAAGCTCAGATCCCTCTCCTCATTATTGGTATTTTCTGCACAGCCACAGAGAGGGGGAAGTTTTCATCAGCCTTTGTTATTGAATTCCAGTAGCAATTGCTCTGAGTGAAGACGGAGATGAATCTTCTTGCACACAGATGTGCCCACACACACACAGAGCCCTAGACCCACAGAGGTGTCATTCTCCACAGCCCATGGGGAGTACATCCGAGATCCTGTCGCCTGGAATACCCCTCAAGGTGCAATATCCATATGATGCTCATCACAGGTAGCTACAATATATTCACTAAGATACAAAGCATGGAATTTCTGCAGATACAGGGCTAAACTGAGTCTGAAATGCCTTCACATGTCCAGTAGAGCCCATTGCAACAGAGGAGTTCAATTCCTAGCAGTGGCCACACCAGCACTTTCATGGCCCCATTCCCGAGAGTTCCCAGCCAAGTTTGACTCCCTCATCCAATGTCTAAATTCTCTCCTCATACTCTTCGCTTTTGGTAAATCTAGCCCTCTTCTATACTGATCAGGGCTGTACTTTTGAACAGTCTGACCAAAGCAAATGCTCCCTGGGGCCAACAGGGGAGGGAGAGGAACTTCCAGGGTGAATCGGTGAGATGTGCCCTATGCAGTATGCACAGATTGACTTTACAGCACTTGAACTCCATGAATGCAAATCATCCTAAATCCGTGAAGGAAAGAGCATGTAAAACTGCCCTTGCTCTTTCTCCTTCTTTCCTTTCACTTTATCCTGTCAGCACCACATATATCAAACTGGAGCTCTGGGTTTTAACTAGGCTTTACTGTTTCATTCTGCTTCATGAATTTTTCAGTGTTTACACTTATGCTTAATATAATAAGATTGATAATGCAGCTGCCTGATAGATTCTCATCCAGGCTTCTCAGCAAGTGAGATTCTTATTCTTTCTTCCTAATTTCTGTAATATCCAAAAGTTCATTTTCACCTTTTGCATCTTGATGCTGTTTTTCATCTTTCACATATTCATCTTCTGACACAATGTCTTCAAGGTAACAACATTTACCCAATGGATTTATATGACTGGGATGTGATATGCTGCCTATACTGCTGCAGCCAGGGCACTGCTTCCCTCCCACAGGGAAGTTAGTGGAGCAAGTGGAGGATTTTACTCTGAGGAGCTCTGTGAGATGCAGTGCCACTGCAGTATGTCAGCTGTGTTGTCCCAACAGAGGGGGATGGCATTCATGTACTCAAAGTCCCAGTAGCTTTCACCTGTGAGCACAAGGAAAAAAAATCCAAAGAAAATGAAGAACCAACAGAAAAGAGGGATTAGTAAATATATACGTGATTTACAGCCCAGAAGACTGTATGCTTTGCCTCTTTCAGCCTCATGATCCAAAAACAATGGTCAATGAAAATGACTGGCAGCAAAATTAAAACAATATATAAAAGGGAGTAAGTCTTTAAGCAGCATGTGTTGACTTTACTGCATGGGAAATCAATGAGACATACAGTTTAGTGGGATTAGAAAGGGGAACAGGATGTTCACATAATCAAAGTGCAGAATAAGCAGCAGAAGGATGTCAGATGCAGTACTTTAGGGCTCAGAGTCCTTTCAGACCCCTCACCACCGTACACATCTCCCACTCCTTTCTTCCTTCCTTCCTTCCTCCCTTCCTTCCTTCCTCCCTCCCTTCCTTCCTTCCTTCCTTCCTCTAGAGAAACTCTGCCTGGTTCTTAATTATTTAAAAAAAAAAAGAAGAAGATAAAAACACACACACACACACACAAAATATCCAACACACACACAAAATAAACCCCCAATAAAATCAATTCAAATCACAAGTCATTGATGAAATGTTTCTAATGATCCATATCTTAAACTGACAAAAGTACTTGCACACTTGGCCAACCCTCAGTATCTTGGGAATCTCCTGTATGTCAGCACGACTCATCACTCAGTGAATGATAAATACATGTTTAAGCAAAAAGCTACCCAAGGGCCCTTAAAGTAAGGATATTTCAGCTGCCTTTTTTCAAGGAAGCTCATGACTTTTGCATGGTCACTATTCCTGTGAGACATCCCAATTAAAAATAACACAGATGGAGCACTTGGATCTGGGATCCTTTCAATAATTTACGGATCAAACAAAGCCCTTGTTCTTCTTGCCAACAGCACACCTGTCACAGCAATACTCTAGCTGTCTGAGAACTGATTTTTTTAACTTTCTGGGGCCCAAAAACTATGGAGGTTTTTTTTCTCCAATTTAGTTATTGTCACTTCAAAATGTATGCTGCTCCTTGGTTTAAATGATAGGATTGAGACCAAGATTCTAAAAAAGTTTAAAAAGTTGAACAATACTAAAGTTGTTTTCATAATGTCACTAAAGTCTTTAAAATTTTTCAAGGGAAGACATGTGGAGATATGGATTCTTCGTCTGTAAAGAACTAGGAAAATTCCTGGATAAAGATCAGGAATTGTTGGTTGTTCACTAGAGCTGATACATGTCCTGCACTGCATAGTGCTACAAGGTTTGTCAAAGGTGAGACAAAAAATCTCCTAAAACCTCTCCTAAACTAATCCCACAGCCACTAAACTCATCTCTTCCTGGGGCCATGAACTACTGCTTTTCCTTTGGAGAAGAGGAGTCCATGAACTGATTGCAAACAACAAAAGGGAAAAAGATAAATGCACCACCATGCACCACATGAAAAAAGATGGAAGGAAATTAAAGGTATGGAGACACAAAGCTTGCTTTTTATTTGGTTGCAAAGGAAAACCTCTGACTCAGATGTGTAAGATAGCTCATGTTTTCATTCAATTTTATTTAGGGGTTGTGCAGTTTTATTTTTATTCTTCAAAAAATCTGATGGGCTGCATATGACTAACACAGCATCAGATGACTTTGCTTCTCAATGTCATGGCCGTGTCAGGGACTGATTTAAAGAACTCAGTAAAACTGCAGGCAAAATGTTTGGTGATCTTCAGATAAGTATTGATGTATACATAAACATTTCGGTTCCATGATGCTTAAAGAAAAAACAAACAAACCCTGATTAAAATAAGCAGGAGTTTTAATTCAAATTTTTATCTCTGTATTTATTTTTGTCACAGTAAACTTGTAAAAGCAGCTTAAGCTGTGCTTTTAAAGATTATATCTGAGTGCTGATATTTTCTAATATGTTTGAGGATAATTGGAGCTGTCATCTATTATTATTAATCACACCCTTGGGTAAATGTTTTGACAATACAAATGCAGGGCCAATTAAAAAACATTAAAAATTGCAACCCTGACACTTTCTTGTCGCTGCTCTTAATGATGGCATCACTGCTAATCTAGTCATTTGAGTCTCCAAATATTTACAGTGTTTACTTAACAAGGAAGCTTGCTCTCCTACCAGAGTAAGAAAAGTTGAAAGAAAGAAAAAGAAAATTTTAAAGCTGTCCTGATTTTTAATTGTTGTTAATGGATAATGATTTGTCACAGGAAAATTTTTTGAGTGTTTCCCCTCCTGGTATGATGTATTTCAAGTGTAAGGTTCTTGTGGGGAAAAAAGTAAACTCTTTCATAAAATTTAGAATTTTTCATACACCCTGACTTCATATCTATTTTCATAATTTAGTCTTATTTTTAAAGAAGTTGCATGGCAATACAAAAAGCAAAAAAGTCAGCTCAACATCAGCTTTCAGAGGCAGAGGTGATGCCATGACCTCTTCAGCTGTAACTTTCTGCACCCAGCCCTCTGCTGAACACTCTGCAGTAATTTCCCCATTTCCAACATTCAGGTATGAACATGTGCAAAATTCAGACAGGTAAATCTAACATTTTCATTGTAAACCTCTTCTTGCCTCTGTTCACTAAAAGCAGGCAGGTTTGCAACCTGGTTTCTGTAGGGCTTTGCCTTCCCTCACCCCTTCCTTTTCCAATACTAAAGAGGACCACAGCACTTTCTACTGTAGGAAGCTGTAGTTAAAAGTTATGGTTGCCTTCTCAGTGTGTGTTTCTGCTAGGAAGCCTTAACTGCTCTCTGGGGCCAGTTTTTTGCGCTGGTGCATATGTATTACTTGTAGTATGAGCAGACCTGGCCAAGCATAGCCTTCCCTGCTGTTAGCTTTCTGTTTGCATTATGACTTCATTTACTGCTGAAATTAAACCTCTCTGTGTGTGTGTGCATGTGAGTTGTGATTTCCCTGGGAATATTAGCAGGGGCTGAAATTCAAGTGTAACTGTGGAAAGCATTGACTGCCTCAAAACTCCTTTTTCCTTTTCCTCCTCATCCCTTTATCAAGTTAAAATAGTAATCATAAGCAGCATCTCTTCCTTCTCCCACACACTGCAAGTCCCAATTCACAGCAGGCCTGCTCCAAAGTCAGCTGAAAGACACCCAAGGATGTGCACATCCTCTCATTTGGGACTGCCTATGAGAGATGGAAGCTGAGATGAGTACATGCTGCTGCTGCTATCACGCTCATGGCTGCAGCCAACTTTGGGGGGGGGGGGGGACCATGAGGCAAGTTCAGAGCATCAGAGGTGATCCACCTGCAATGCTTCCAATCTGCAAGAGAAAAAATCTAATAACCACATGTAATGGAGAGAGTGCATGGAGCTGGTGTGATGTAAAGACACAGTCATGAATCCTTAAAAGCAACAGAAGGAAAATGCAAAGCATCAGCTGAATAGTAACAGGGAATCCTGGAGATTTAAACCAACGTCTTTAAACCAAAATTTATGGATGTGGATGCTGGTCCTCACTTCCACAGTGTCAGCCTTGCACTGGAGTTGCTGAACCTTGCTGCCATCCTTGCTCACTGGAGTAATCAGGCTTCACATCAGTCCTTCACTTTCTAACACTGTCCCCTATTTTGTTGGCAAAACAGAAATTTTTATAGAATCCTAAAATGGTTCGTGTTGGAAGGGACCTTTAAAGGTCATTATTAGTCCAACCCTGGGCAATGAGCAGGGACATCTTCAACCAGATCAGGTTACTCATTACTCTAGGTGTAGACACTTGGGGACACAGCCTGACTGCCAGTCCTCCTCATCAGACTCCAGGCGATGTTCTTGGAAGGTTCTTAAGCTAACAGTGGAAATGGGTTTGGCTGATACACAGCATGGTAAAAAATTACAAAGCCCCTGCTGCAAAATACCCTGCTGAAATCAGTGTTAGAGTGAAGATCAGCTTGCCCCTTTCCCTCCAGGAAATGCAAGTCCTTGCAATACCTAGGAACTTGTTTTGGTGTAGGTTCCCTCATTCCAAATATTGCAAAGAAAGCAGGGCTGCCTGAACCAGGGGCTGTGAAGCTCCATCTGGATTTGAGAAGCTAAAGGTTCAATCACTTCTGCTCTGCAGTCTCTTCAAGTGGAAATGAAATTACTTCCCTTCCCCCTCTCTATTTAAAGGAATTAATGATGTTTTCTGTCCTGCCTATCTAAAGAGAGCAAATAATTGGAAGAGAATTGATCTTTTGAAGTAACAACATCAGCACAGCCTTCTTCCCCCCACACCCCTTCTACCTAATTCTTACTTTGGCAGAAGAAAGGTTTATGAAGGAAATTAGTTTCACCATTTGCATACACCAATATATTTAGCTGGTGGCTGTGCAGGTCCAATTAACTCAACTAACAATATGGGTGAAATTAGGTTATTGGATTATACTGGTAGCCAATTAGAGTTGCCACGGTTGAATTACTGCCTTTCTTAACCTTATTTAAAATTAAGAAACATGTTGATGGTGAGACTAGATGGTTTTTCTCCCTCTGGCTCCAAGATTAAAATATTTCTATTTCCCCACAAAACACCTTAGAATCCAAGACAGTGTGCATATGGGCATGGATATGTTTTATCATCAGGCACAGCTGATGCATTTGTGCGTTTGGTCAGATCAGAACTGATTTATGAAAGCAAACTGATCTTATTATTTGTTGTGCTTCTCTGGACTTCTTCCATGGAAAGCAAAACTGGAAGATGTACCTACTGTACCCCAATCCCAAATGGGCTCTCCCTGCACAGGACCTGAGGCAGGGCTAGTGTGTATTTTCAACTCCTTAGTGTCAAAGACTCAGTGCATCCCCTACTGATGCAATCTAAACATGACTTCATGCTTCCTTAACAAAGTACACTTTTTTCCCCCCTCCTGTAAATGGTAAAGGCCATTTGGGTTCACAAATCCATTTCTCTCTCAAAAGGAAGTTTTCCTGATAAAACTAAAGTCTATCCCACTTTCAAGTGCTTGCAGAGGAGAACTAAAGACAAACTTACTGTTTCAGGTCCTGGGTATATCTGCTCCATATTTCTGACAAGGAGTTTGTATTTCTTCACAAAACCTCTTCAACATCAAAGCACATTTCATGGGTTCTGCTTAGAAAAGGCCACAGAACATGAGCTCCACAAAAGAAAGCTCTCTCCTGAGAGAGGCTGAAAGCTTTTGGTCCTGTGCAGTGGTGGTGATGGTTTCACAAAATAAATTGGCCATTTGAAAAAGGGAAACAAATTTTTGGATCAGAGGAACTGGTTCATGGATGAAAAAACAAACTTTACATAATATTTTAATGTGGAATTTTGAGGAATCTATAAACGATTTTAAAGTACATTAAAGTTGCTTCAAAAAGGAAAACTCTCGTGTCCTAAAATGGACCAAACACCTATTTTGTTAAAAGCATAACCAAGCTTTTCAGTGCCTTTCAGAATGAGAAAATTAGCTGAAACTGTCACAAATGGAGGAAAAATATCAATGCTTTCAAAGAGCATGCCACTCCTGTTCGGCAAATGCTGGCACTTTTTTTTCCAAGAAAAATTATTTTCACTCAGGTCTGTTGGAGGCTGTGTATAAAGTTGTGAGAAAGTTAACTGTTCACCCTCCCCAGGAGCTGCCCATGAAGATGACACCTCAGCTGTGCCTCTCCTGACTGAGGATGAGAGCATCCAGGATTGAGCCTGCAGAGGGGACCCCCACCGTTCCCAACTGTGCTTCCCTTGGACAAGCCTTTCTTCATTTGCCTGCCAGCAGAAAGGACAGATTTTAGGCTGGGCTGCTGCACAGCCAGAGGTCAGAAAGGTACTCGATATCCCAGATCAGCCCAGCAGTGCCAACCCCCTGCCACGGTCATTCCTTGCCAGCAGGACGCTGGGGCTGCTTGTCCATGAATCAGCCCATTCAGGCTCCGTCCTGCTGGAGCAGGGCCCTCAGCCACTGATGGGCAGGGCCACCAGCAAGGCCATGTTCTCCTCCTCTCCACCACACAAGGCCATTGTCCTCCATGGATGCTAATGGACTGGGAAGCTGCCTGAGACACAAGGCCTCTCATTGTCCCTGGGAAGTGCTTTCGCTTGTCCTTCTCTTTCAGCTGGACCCAGCTACACACCAGTTACTTCCCAGACATAATGCTGCCCTTTGTGGCTGTCTCCAGCACCACTTGGGAATTCTCTAATGGGGACAGGCCCAGAGCATGAAATGAAGGGATTGTGTTAGCTGAATTGCCAGGCATTCTGGAGAAAGCTAGAGGCTCCAAGAAGGTGGCAGTCGTTTCAGAGCTTCACTGGTTACCTCCTCTCATCTCCCTTCCCCTCCAAAGCCTTACTGTCTTCTTACAACCTCCAGTTACAATAGAGTTTTAACCCTGTACCTAATGCACCTCCTGCATGCCTCTGAGCTTCCAAGTATGTGAACTTTGCATGTCCAAACTACAGACAAACTATGTTTTCTATGCAAACTGGGTAGCCTGCTAAATAGGTTTTTCCCACTCAGTGGGAGCTTCTGCATTGATGAGGGGACAAAAGCCTCTCTCTTCATAGTGTTTGACATTCTCACTGCTCCTGGGGCTGCCAGAACCACTGCCCTGTTTATCAAACTGTTATGTCCTCCCAGCAAGGAGATGGTACCACAACACACAGTGGATCTAGACAGACCCTGCTGTAATATAAGAGCATGCTCTGTATACAAATAAAGAATGAGGATGCTGTTCCTGGGAGCAATTCTGTTCCCTTGATAAGTGAAATGGCTCCAGTGTGATTCAGGGCAAGGAAGAGCACAATCAACCATCCATCTGAAGTACTGACACACAGCACATTAACTGGCTAATTGCTTGATTCGTTCTCCTAGATGTTATCTAAAGAGAACAGCAAGGACACCAGAGAACCCCTTTATTAACTGTTGTTAATAACAACAGTTTATTAATCACTCACAGTAATGAGTCGTGCAAGAGATTTAAGACAGTGGAAAATAATCTGGTTTTTCCTAAAAGTTGGCTTGATTCAACACAGCTTCATGGGTGCAAGGTATGGTCATGTGTCCAAATTCAGGTACACCTTAAGAAGGTGTTCTGCTTTTGCAAAATGGAGCAGTGACAACCCTTGTACTTTCGGTGTTGAGCTGATCACTATTTTGGGGAGGGAAGAAAAGGAGAAAAGGAAGGTAAAACTAGTTTCATTCCACTGTTTTGCCCATATCCCCAGCCTGACTCCTTAGAAGGAAGCCTGAAGGAGGTAGAATGCTCTTCCAGCTGGCCTTGGAAAGTACAGGAAGCCTTGGGTGCTGTCTCCTGCTTTTACACTGTCCAAAAAAATTCACATTTTGAGCTTTTTGAAAGCACAGATACAGACTTTGGTTTTAACCTCTGCCCAAAAGGAAATGTAGTACGAAAACGAGAGTTGGAAGGGTCTGTAAGAGAGTAGAGTGGCAGGTACATCTGAAGGCTCCCATGATTTCTCTTGCCCAGCATATGGCACAGGCTCCTGTGTGCTGCCTCCAAACTCAACTGACAGGCACAAACGTCTTTTTAATTACAATGGCACAATATATTCTTTTATCAGATTATCCCAGAAGTGAAACACATCACACTTGAACTGTCATACAATTTTTTCTTTAGTGTTAGAAAGACCTGGTAAAAGTCAGATGGGAGAGCGACTGAAGACAAGCACATAGAAAATAGACATCCAGGTCTGCTTTTCTAAGCCTCATCTACTGTGAGTTAAGTCCCAGTTTTAGTCCTGCACAGCATTAAGCTACTGAAGTATTCAATGGGTCTGTGAAGAAATAATAGGAAGTTAGGGGTCGTGAAAGTTTAACATCCCCCTGCAAGATTAAATGAGACTATTTATTTCTTACTGTGATTTATAGTGCTCCCTTATGTTGGCACTCACACATCATAGGCAAAAAAAAAAAGATAGATTAATAACAAGAGAAGACTAAGAAAATATTTCAGTGGACTTTCAAATGCCTCCTTTATATGAAGTTGCACTATCCAAGGAGTGACTTACTGAACAGAAAAAGTTGTTAACCTGATATACCTTTTTTTTTGGATTCTGTACTCTTTGAGCATGTCATCCAAGCTGCTTTTCCTGCAATAATAACAAGGGTGGTAAACAGCTGGAATCTCATATCTCTAACTCCTTGGACCCTGCATGATGATAACATTTACCAGCATTTTGCTGCTTTTCCCAGAATCTGAACTGAATTTCTATATAAGAAACAGAGTGCACCAATGGGCACGTCAGGATCTTTCTTCACCACCACAACCTAGTGAACTGTTACAGGTAAACATTTGTGTTCTGAGGTGAGTCTGGTCTTGAGCGATGTAGCACCACTCACAGCTGTGAAGCTGTTATGTTTTTCATCCTAGGTACACCAAGACAACAGTCATGGGCAAAATACATGTCTCTTAATCTTTGCGTGGAAAAATTACATATGGACAACTGTATTCAAAACATAGACAACATCTATGTAAATTGACATGAAATTGAAGTTGCAGTGTCAGGCCTATTAAAAGAGATCAGGCCTGAGCTTTCTTCTTCCTTCAGAATGCATTTATAGAGTACATGTCCCTCCCCAGGGTTTCAAAATGATTTAACATTGAATTAGTATCATTATTCTGAGGAGTTAAGTGCTGTGAAATTGTGATTATTTACATTGAAATCTGATGCTCTACAAGGTAAAATGACACACCTGAGGTTCTTGTGAGCCAATTTCATCAACAGAAATGAGTTGCTGTGGTCCCAAACCACCTTCTTTGTCAAAATGAACATGAACTAATTTATGTGTTTTTTGAAGCATTCAGCCCACTTCAGCTTCAGATCTTTCTTTTTGTTGTTGTTGAATTGTTCAGAATTATGGGAATTTGAAAACCATAATATAGTAGAAAATAGAAGGGAAGGCAGTATTTTTATGCCCACCATCAACTGAACAGGATTGTCACTTTATCCAGTACCAGGTGTTTTTTATTTAAAATGCCAAGCATGTGTCTGCTTGGTGGGCAGATGGGCAATCCATGTTTGTATCTGAAGGTAGGCAGTGTATGTCTGTCTGCTCTTTGAATAATTCCTTCTCCAGAAAAGGAGGTGACAATTTAAAGGAAATCATAACTTTCTAAAAAGAGCCACCGGGCAACTTCAATTCCCACAGGACCCAAAGAGATCAGAGGAACGGGGGAAGTGAAATGGGGTTTCTGGCACTTCCCACTTAAAACAGATCTCTGTTTTAAGGTTTGTTATTCCCACACAGGTGTTCAAAAGCCAGGTTGCTATTTACACAGCACTGCCATTGACATAACAAACCCTGCCAGACCCAGTCACACAGAAACACAACGTGCGATCTGTCAGCTTCCTACCAGCTCGCGTTCCCAGCGGTCAGCCAGCACTGTAGCACTGCACACACAGCACCCTCATCCCCATGCCCCGAAGAAAGGACTGGAAATGTTAAAGGATTTTAAGTGGGAGCAGCTGGGGAGAAAACTGGATAAAATTCAGGGCATGATTAGGTGCAGCCACAGTGAGAATCCTTGTAATATGGACATACCTGAGGTAGCTTTAAATTACCAGCCTGTAATAGCAACAGTCCAGAGCTCAGCAGCAGCTTACTGCAAAATCAGAGCAGTATCTGTGTAGATGCTTCTGGCACCTTGAAAACTAATGCTGCTATATCCAGAGTGCAGAAAGAGATCAAGTCTGAAAGAAGAAAATGTCTGAATTAGAAAGAGGAGTACAGAACATGTTGAAGAGCAGGTAATATATTTCAAACAGGCTGAGGTTTAGGTGATGCTCATTCCAGAAGGGGTTATTTAGGAACTGATTAGAGCTAAGATGTAGAGAACAGAGCACAGAAAGCAATCTTGTAATGGGAGAGAGGTAGATGAAGTGACTCAGGACAACCTCCACAAGAAGCTGGAGATCACATCTAGCCAGTCATTATTTATTTTTCATTTTATATTTATTTATTATAATTACTTAAAATTTACAGTATCAAAAGCTGAGTGGAAAAGGGGCACTAGAATCTGACCCAGCCAATCATACCCAAATTAGGAAAATAGTGTCCAATCCATGAAGGAGGTTGAAACCATCGAAGCTGCTTTGGGAAAGGGAGCACTCACTCACGTGCAGCTCATAGGTAAGATCACATACTTTGAAGTTTGCAATGCCAGGGCATGGAAAGTAAATGCCCCGAAGTTTGCTGTTGATAAATGATTGTGCTTTTGAAATGGTAATACGAATGCACTGAGTCGTGAAATGCAGCTATTATAATTAATCTTGCAATATTGTAAATCTGTTGGAGACAGATAACATGAGAATTTTGCTCTACTGTTTTACACTACAGCAAAAACCAATAAAGTTGTGTTCAGAAAGAAGCCTGAAGCCTAAATATTTCCAGGTGGCTTTGGTGATTTAAAAAAAAATCTGTTTACATAACCTTTCAGAAAAAGTGAACATTATGCATAACATCAGTTTGCTCCACCCTAGAACTGCCCCAAGAACTACCTGAAGAATAAAGATATATTCCATATTATTTTAATTTTTATAGATAACTTAAGCAATTGAATGAACATCCAAGGGCTTGGGAAATTTGGAATTTGGTTGGTTGGTTGGTTGTGTTTTGAGACATTGTCACTAGAACATTTATAACAGCAACTATTCTTCAGTTATGGATCTCAAAATCAAAAATACCCTTTATACAAAGTGGATTTAGGGATGTTTCAGTCTATTTCAGTCAGTAAGTTCCCTCATTTTCTGCATTGCAAATAACTTTTCTAAAACTCCTCTTGCTAACAGACAAAAAGAAACATCCAGCTACCAACACAAAGTTTGGACAACATCCACCTTTACAGACTTTGACAAAACTTCCTCAGATCCGAGACAAATATGCATGAAAGAAACTTAACACTGGCATCACAAAGGAAATGCTGGAGAAGCTTGAAAATCAGTCTGTGACTTTTTGCCTTTTATATTATGTCTAAGTTTTGTTTCTAAGATGTCAGGAACAGTTGCAGCCTCAGATGAAACAGGGATTGCTTTCTTGAATCCCATTGTGATGGATTGGTTGTTCTCTTTAGTTGCATGGATAAGCATTGACTTCTGGAAGTTTCCATGTCTGGTAAAAATAAAGCAGACCTTTTGTTCTTCAAAGAGGGTGTCTTGGGTATCCAGCTTGGGTAACATCTTCAAATAGTGATACAACCCTTAAGTAGAAAATTCTCCCATCCTATTTCCTCCTGTTTAGTTTCATGAGGTCTTTCGTCTCAGCTCAAGTAAATCATAATACTTTTAGTACTTATTGCTGCAAGTAATACAGATCTGGAGTGGGTGATTTCTAAAACCTGGTGACTCACCTTCTTCGAGAAACAGGTGTCTTGGGCCTATTATCACTGCCAAACAAAATCTTCTCTAGTTTAGCACCCTACATGTCTTCTCAGCATAAAGATGTTCCTGAAGCAGCAGGAAACTGGCTGGACATTGCCCTCTCTACCCTGACTATATGCGCAGAAAAAGGATTGTGAGCAGAAGCAAGAAATAGGGAACAGGACTTTAGTCTGGATCCATGCCACTTCAGATTTTGGCTCTTGTTTTCACTTTCTTTTTGTCTGGTAAAATCTGAGCAGCCTCATTTTCAGATGGACAACAGAACTCAGAGTACTGCCAAAATAAGCTTCATTGCTAATTCTAACCTGTTATCTTCATGCCTGCTGGGATGAATACAGCCTTTTCGTAGCACCATGGCTGGTGCTCAGCAGGAGAGAGGGCAGGTAATTCATTTGGAAAATTCACCATGCAATCATTCTATCACTCTGCAAGAGTAGCAGTGTTTAGTGTCTCCATTTCTCTCTTTTCTTTCTGTCTCTTTTTTTTAACTCTATTCTTTCATTGGATACACTTCTAAGTACTTCTTGGAGACTATGAATGCATGCAAGGATGGACATGCCTGGATCTATGGAGGTAAAAAGGGTGTGAGTGATTCATTTTTAAGCAGTAGACCCCATGCACTTAAATACCTACAAATTTCAGGAAGAAAAAGATCTACTAGCTTAGAGGGGAATAGCACTGCTTCAGCTTTTCATTAAATATATATCTCCAAGCATTCAATGAGAAATTCAAAGCTAATCATAACTATAATTAACATTGCTCAGCATTGACTGGCATCTTCACTCTGAAGGATAGCATCACTCCTCCCAGAACTGAGAACACCCATGGGACATTACCACAGTAGGCAAATAATTAGTCTGGGAGATCCTCAAAGCTCTGAAGAAAGGGAGTAGTGCCAATCTGCCTCTGTGAACTTGCCTTGGTTCCCTCTACCTGCGCTCCCTCTTGCTGACCCCTCTCTGGTAGGCTGGTGGTCAAGCCTAGCTCTGTAACTGGCTTCTCTGGTATTTCTTTGGTTTTCAGTTACGCTTCTGCCTGGGAGTAAAGCAGGGAAGTTAAGAAACTTGGATCCCTGGAAGCATTCAGACCTAGGTTTGTTCCATCTCCACTTTCTGACCGCCTTCAGAAGGACCTGGAACCCAGTTTCCCTTATCTCTGTGACTTGACTGTAGCAGCCACTGCCTCTCCCACCACTCCATCCTGCTCTCTGATCTACACAACTGCTCACCAGTTTAGTTTTCCTCCCAAGTCTCTTACAGGTGATAGTCCAGAGGCAGTTCTGTGTCTAAAGGTTTTCTGGATCCCCAAAGAAAGGATCTCTATGACCTCCTTTCTAGCTACCACCATATTTCCAAGCTGCTTTCCTCTCAGGTGTTGAACTTCCCTTGTAAAGCAGGGCAGCGCTAGCAGAGCAGAGTATTTGATCTCCATCACTCTTGAAGGAGCAGACAACACTTGAAAAAACGTTTTGTAGCTAAATCAGATTTGAGTTCATACAGAAAGAAAAAGTGTAAAGTCTCTTTTCCTGCAATCACAATGTCATCTTTTATTCCAGCCACGTCCTGGGTTTTCTTGAGCATGAACAGCCACCAGCAGAAATTTTATCAGTGTTATTAGGACCACCAAAAACAGAAGTGTCTCAGCATGTTTTGTTCTTGATCTTGCTTGTCTCACACACAAAGCACACTTTCTGTTGTCGTTTTTCTCCCCTTGCAATCTCATGTATTCAAGGAAGAAAATCAAGCCTGAACAGTGAAAGTTCCAGGACAAACATTTTGTTGAGCAGTTCCCTTTTGATGTAAGCAGCTGATACTTACAGAAGCAACATTAATCAGAATTGTTTAGAGAAAAAAACCTCAAAACCCTCATTTCAGCCCAAGTTCTGCTTGACCTTATTTATGCAGAACTTCACCATTCTCTGTAACCAGTCCCACAACAACATGCTATGCTCTTCTGTTTCCTGCAGTGCTCCGTAACACAGGAGTGTCACCTGAGGGCATTTGTGGGCAATTCAGGGCAGTTGGGGGGTACAATTCACTGCCAGCTAAACGTGGGAAAGGCTGAGGTAAAGTGAGATTGCTTTGGGTCAACGCCTCCCTCTCAAAACCTCTGTGTTCTCTAGGGTCAGTTCTCACCATTGTGCCTGTGCTGCCCTCTGAATGTTGTGTCATAGCTACCTTCAGAAGGATCCAACCGTAACAAACCTGCTGAAAGAGTATGAGAAGCTCTCCATTCCCATCGTGCCTGCATGGCTGTGAACTGGTGGCAGAGCTTCTCACCTGATGCTGAAGCATTTTGAGTCTGTCTCAGGGAGCAGCTGAGACACAGCTCACCCCAGAAACAGGTGAATACTCAGCAGGTTACCTTTGCTTTTCATCTCAGCAGTCTCCAAAGAAGAGCTTGCAGTGTCAGTGCTTTCTTTGGTACACAGATTTTGGATGGTGGCTGTTGAGATCGGCAAACATTTGCTCTTTAACTTCCTTTCTCTAGGTACAATTTTGTACATGGTACAAAGGTGGTTCCTCAGATACAGAAACTGAGGAACAGAGATCCCTAAAAGAGAGATTACGCCTTCCAGCTTTTTGCATTCAATTTGCATTTGTGACTTAAAAACTAATCCAGATAAAACAAGGGAAGCTCACACTTCATATGTGAAGCCCTGACTTAAGGTCACTCCTTTTCTTTTGTGGTAAGAAACCAACCTGCAGGGCCTCAGTGTGAGCTGCAATTTAGCAGCAGGACAGAAAAATAGTTTTGTAGAAAAAGGGCTTGTTCGTTTTGCTAAGAATTGTTGGAACAGTTTCTTCTTCTGTTATGAATGCTGACAGGGAACTTCTTTTAACCTGTCACTCAGTCAAAAACTGTAGCTGCAAGATGTGGTTATTTATCTTCTTTGGAAAGTTGAGAACATTGAGGGAAAGAGTTCCCCCAAAAGCATCCCTAGGAGCAGACTCTACAGATGAATTTTCAGTGCATGACAGCAGTAATTGTTTTACTGGAAGTTTATTGGGAAAAAAAAAAAGAAAAGAAAAAAAACACAGGCCTCATTATGAATCTGGTCTGCATTGAGAGCAACCATGTTAAAAGTAGAAGCTGCATTTTAATATATGCAGAAGATGGGACTTCATTCCACACTCAGAAAAAGGAATGTGCTGCTACTGAAAGAACATAAAAAGAGCTTAAAAGGGGTACAAAGGGACCCTTTTTACATATGTACCTCATCTCTTTTGAACTTCTCTGTAAAGAGAAGCCACAGTACTCTCCTTCATTCTAGCCTGTGAGTGCTTCAGAGCAGTGCGTTCTCTTGGCACTTCAATGACAAAGTGGACAGTGAGGAGCCAGCCTGGTTGAAGGCAGCAATTTCCCCTTTTTTGGCAAAGCTGCTTGTCAGGGGATGCCAAAGAAACAAGGTGTGGAGGATACCTGGCAACTATTTCAATCTAAACCCAATCCTCTGTTTAGATCTGGAACATCTGAGGAAAGCTGATGCATTACTAATGGGGTCATTTAGTCTGTGGCGTGTGATCCTGGAGTGTGGACCACCAGGCTTGCCTTTCCCTGGCGGAATCTGGAGCACTTCAGAGCCAACAACAGGGGCCATGGCACAGAGTCCATCAGTCCTGTAGCTTCAGCACAGAAGAAGGAAAGAAAGATGCAGTATTGGCTTCTTTGCCATAAACCTGCAAACATGCCCTGATGCTCCAGAACTGCCCTCCCAAATACTCTGATATCCTCTTCCCAGGATATCCAACATATGTGGAAATGCTGGGAAGTTACACGTGCCTACAGGATACCCAGACCTCCTAGGGGTTAGGCAAAATACCCAAGGGCATCTCAAATGGCATTGCACACCTGAAATATGCCTATCTGATGGAAAATGGTACAAATTAAATAAATCGTAACAATCAACACTTTAAATTGCAACGATCAATACACTTGCACAACAAAGATGGTATAGTAAGATATTCACACATTTCTAAAATAATTGTTAGGTTTATTACCTATCAGCTAAGAAGCAGGCGAGTTCTGAGGGCTTGATAAGATTTCTAAGTCTGGATCCAAAAATGTATGTTTAGACCCTGGTTTGCAACCAGGTAATGCCTGCCTTAATCACCACAACACCGAATGCATCCCTGGTCACCAAGCTGCAGAAAAGAATGCATCCTGATCCTATCACTTCATGCACGCCATAGGATATGTCATGGCTGGATGCTGTGATCCTCTAAAAAGAGATGTTATCCATGCTCATGGCAAGAATCAGTGCCAGCCTCCAAAATATTCTGATCTAAAAAATCATGATATCTTATGAAAAAGACCCATGGTCTAGAAAGAAAAGCAGATAACAACTCTAGGAGAGTGATGAACAGACAGTAGATGAAACACAGAGAAACTGGTGTGCCAGGGCTCATCTAAAAACAATGGTACAGTGGGAAATGGACTTTGACATTCTGTTTAGAAATCGACCAAGAATTGAATTTTAAATCAATGACGATTTTTGAAAGCTGTAGAATCATTTTATTTAAGAAATAATTAAACCACTCATCCTGATCCAATAAATATTGAATTTCAGTGTTGATAATTTAAAGGAAAATAGGAAAATAAGTAAGTCCTGTACCAAAATTTTTAAATATTTCATGTAGAAGTGTTGGAAAGAAACTACTGATTTATATGAATTTCAGGATTCTTGGGGGTTTTATCTAATCATAAACAACTGTGGGAAAGCAAAGTAAATTTGTTCTTTGTGTCTGTGCCATGAAATCTGCATTCTCTGGATTGTTTTGAAATTCTAAGAGTGGAAAATTAATTTCGTTTTATAAGACCACCTTAGAAAATAAAGACTGCTGACTTCTAAAGGCCAAAATTATATTTAAAGATTTACACATAAACAGCTTCAGCTGGTTGTTTTTCTGTGTTTGCTGGCAAAGCTTTTACCGCTACAGATTCTTTTTCTAAAAAAAGACCCTTCCAGCTGAAGATTAGTTAGATTCAAACTATGTCAGAAGATGAGGTATTTCAGCTGGTAGAGAACACAAGGCAGAAAATTATTATAATTTTTAACAGCAGGAAGAATAGAAAAGCAAGGCTTTCAAGTTAAGAGAAAAGTCTGCCTGCTGCAAGCAAATCTTTTTAGAAATAATTGTCTATGATTAGTGTTTTAAAATCTGCAAAAACGCTGTCTTGCTATTGAGCAGAGACAATGCCGAGTTGAAACAGAAATGTGTAAAGGGAAGAAGAGGAATTGAATCATTTTATTTCTATACTACACCTGGACACACTGAAGCTCTGCATGTCTCTTGCAGAGTGCTGCCAGACAGAGAGCTTCACCTGCTGCGAAGGCATCTATGCACCAACAGAACACTCCCCAGAGCCTGGAGCTGCTGGCCTGATTTTTGTCAGGGAAGCTGTGGGTGACTATGTGAATCTCCTCTTCACCAGCTTCAGTGAGCCAGAAGTGCTAATTGCAGTGTCAGGATCCAGGGAACCCAGTAACCTTATAATCCCTGCTTCATTTGCAGAGTGTGTATCCAGTGGGCACTGGGGCTTATTGGGGGTCACTGGCCCCTAACAGATACACAAGGGTTGTATCCCAGCCCCGTAACCTGCCTTGAACATTGGCAGTAGCAGACATTTAGGGAACTGGTGCATCAAGCAAGTTAAAAGGCTTCATTTCCTGACAACCTTTTTCAGTTCCTGGTAATCCTCAGTTTCAAGATTTTCTGAGCAGGAATTTGCCTCAAGACTATGATGAATTAATGATGAACTGAACTCCAGGAGTATTTATCACACTCTGGAAATATTCCTTCCGTGGACTTTCCCACTGCTAAAACAAACCTCACACTTTGCTCCACCTTTAGCACATTTTCCACCATCATTTCAGCACCGCCTTCACCTAGAATTCACCACAGACCAATATCACAGACTTCTCCCAGAGGAGTTACCCCCATGGCTTAAACTGATTGGATAACACTGTCCCACTCTTTTCCATTCAATGATAACCCACATTATTCATTCACTATCAGATTGATGTGTCTGTAAAAAATGACAGGCTATTGGAATCCTGCAGAGGTATTTAGTGGCGTTTGGATCACCGCATGAATTTTAGGAGTACAGTTTGAGGCTGGATCTAGCCATGCTATGTCATGAAGAAAAGGCAGCTTGATTCCACATGTCTGAGTGCACAGGCCACACCGGGCAGTGCTAATGAGCATTTACAGTCCCTATAACACAGCTGGTGCATGGATTCCTTTGCAAATCCCCTGAGCAGTTATTCTTTCTTATTACACTAACACAGAGAAGAAGCTGTTTGTAATGTGGGAAGAGATCAAGAGAAAAAATGATCCACAGCCAGCCTGTTGAGCCCATAAATGCATCCAAACAGCAAAGCAGTGGAACAAAGCGATGGCTGTAACACCTACAGTGTGGCTGGGCCTGTGTAATCCCCTTCCATCAGACTAGTTATTGATCAAACACATGGCAGGAAACACAGAACAAGATTTTGACAAGTTAGGTAGTACTTCTGCTGCCAACAGTTAAAAAATAATTTATACTGTCCCAAACAGACAGGAAAGCTGTAGTTAACAGTGAAAATTGCATTATTTCCTGTATGTTTAATGGACATGAATGCACGAGTATAAAATTTCATTGTTCATTTATGCTTTTGTTATATAGAAACTGTAAGACTGTTTAGTAATCCTCTCTTTCCCTCCTCTGTATGGAGTGCTGTCCAGTTGATTAGCTGAGATTTATTCACTTCACCCATGTGTTTTATCATTACTTTTAGTTCAAAATCAAAGCAGGAATTGTTAATTATACCAAAGGAGTGCTGAAATTCATCCAGCAGGGTCAAATCTCCTCAATATTCCTGACATCAGATCTAGTGGTTAAGTCACCACAATAGCCCTGCCAGCAGATCTTCTGACAAAATTGAGTGAAAAGCTGCTTTTCCAAGTCCTGAAATACTGAATTGACCTCCAAATTTAAGTGCAGAAATAATCAAATGGATGTCTGGGGCTCAGAGACACTTTCACCCTCTCTCAGCCTTTGGGCAGGTAGCAAAAGCAAGGAAAATGAGAAACAGGTTTCCCAGCATCTTTCCTAAAATCAGCTTTAGGGATTGCAAGATTTCTCTCCTGAGATGAACACAATTTTCCTAGCCTGAGCTCCTGATACAAGGTATTTTGAGGTAATCAACATCAGTCAGGCAGGAGAACACTGTTTCAGAGAGCTTTAAGTCTGAAAGAGATTTGGCCCAAGCCAAACAGGAGAGTGTGGTGGGATGGGGAATACTGTACCACACCACACCACACAATCCCCATGAACACTGGCACTCACACTGCACTTCTCCGAGCAAGGGAGGAGCCCTTACACCCTTAAAAAATTCCTCAGTTTGGTCTCTACTGCTTTCCTGGTGCTCAGGATACTGGAGGGAAATCTGTGAGCTGCAGTAGAAATAAAACAAGAAATGGTGTTGTCTTTTCAGTAAAAGGCATGAGGATCATTAAAAGCAGGTGTGGGTGGTGAGACTATTTTTTTTACCCACAACCATATTATGACTTTTTTTGGGGGGTAGGGTACATAAGACTGAAAGCTGTTGGAAAAAAAAGACAGAAACCAAAAAAGAAAAAACCAAACCCAAACAAACAAACAAATGAAAAACCAAAACATGCAAACAAAAAAAACCTACCCCCTCAAAACATACAAAAAACAAAACAAACAAACACAAACCAAAAACAACTACCAAAAAAATCCTGACCAATACAGGAATATCTTCTTTTTAACCTTCTCAGAGACAAGGCTTTCCTTGCAAACCAGGTGGCTGTTGGTTCTGCCTTTCAACAATTTGCAAAACCCCTTTTAGCATCATTGTATGGTATCTGCACAAGCCATTTGAGAGGCTGGGATTTTTAAGAGTGTGCAGAGTCATCTGTTTTCACAGCATTGCTCTTGTAGCAGAGACAATTTGAGGGAAGACCATTTATTAAAAATAAATTGAAATGGCTGACCAAAAGGTTTTCTTGGGAAAGGAAGAGCTTTGAAAGCTTAGGTAGGATTTGTAGCTGAGGAAAAAATCCTCCCTGTGACCAGACAGGCCTCTGCAAGTTCTGCCAGAGCAAAGCAATGGGAAGAAATGAGATTTTTCAAACTCTCAACAGCAGGGTCTTCTCCCTTATCTGGATGCTTTTCCTGTGTTTTTTCAGGAATTGAATAAGGCACATTTACTCAACAAGCCCAGATGGAGCACCGCATGTTTAAAACCTTCCCCTCCACTGCCCCCTTCTTTTTTTTAACCAAAGTGGACTTCCCATTTTCACATGACCTTTTCTTTGAAGCAAAGAGTACGGAGGGCCCTGAGGGACTGTGGACACCAGAGGAGACTGGGAATGCTGCGTTCTCTTCTGAGTTCACAATGTAGCAAACCAAACAGTGAAGGGGACAGAGGGGGCCACCATTTTGGACCATCCTGTCCCTTGTAGTGCCGCTCACAGTCGTGAGAGTCTCAGGCAGCTCCTGCCCTGTGCAAGGTCCACGGGTTTGCCAGCACCAAGAGAGGCACAGCCTCAGTTGGTGTAATTGATTGTTTGTTTGTAGTTGCACTTGTAAATCTGGGGGTTTTCCCTTCCCAGGTCTCACTTGCCAAAGCTTGTTCTTGGGTCGCACTTCATTGTTGGGACAGCCCTCTCCATCTGCTTATTCAAAGGGTGGAGAAGAGGTGGATGTGGAGAGAAGAAACCCACAAAATAAAAAGCTGGAGAAACAGTTACCTTGAAGGTAATCCTTAAATCTCTAAATACAGAAAATATCAGAACAAAAGAGCCAGAATTGATTATACTTAAAATTCATCTATTTAAGTTATAGCTGCTGATTTTGATGCGACATGACTCATAATTTTTTTAATATTTTGCATCAGTGGTGCCATAAACTCACTTTCATAGAACAAACATGAAAAATATCAGAAGCACAAAACAAGCCACAGCTGAAATTTAACCAAGAAATCTGTCTTCATCAGGCCTGCATTATTTTAGATCCACAATGTTTCTGAATGGCTGAAAAGAACAGAATGACAATAGATAAATTATTCTGAAAGCACTCTAAAATGTCAACACTCACCAGTGAAGAAACTAAATTCAATCTAATAACATAATCCAAACTAGAAATGCAGGTTAATGACCTTCTACTTCACTGTCTAATGGGGCACACATCGTACAAGAATAAATGGATTGTGGAACCTAACTACTCATACTGGAATTTTATAAATAAATTATTATAACACTAATTGGGACTAAATTACCATGTTTTAAAGTCATCTAGTAATTAAACTTCCTAGTGGCACAGTACTGAGATCTTTTATGCTGTGGAAAAATATTTTCTCTATTTATGGTACTGACAAAACATTACTGATATAATTTCTGCCTAACTGTTTTGATCCCCAAAACAAATTCCCTCCAAATCCATTACCTTACATTGAAAATATCTAGAGGGTTAAAGGAAGAGATTGAATGTTAGCCCTTTAAGTCTTCACAGGGAGATGAATTACCCTGCTTTTAATGCAATGTTAATATTTCTATTATGACATCCTTCTGTCAAACATTTATCCTGTGTGGTATTTAAAACACGAAATTTGGTCCTATTTCTTGTGTAGCACTAGCACAGAACTGCTGATGGAGTGGGAGAGCCAGGGATGCTGTGGCAGGTGCAGTGCAGCGTGCTGGGGGTCTGATGCCCTGCTCCACTCTTCCTTCACACCCTTAGGTCCTGGCTGGCTCCATTTTCTCACAGAACTCAGGAGAGCTCACATCCAACAATGGTATTTTGCACAGGAGTGACTGTGAGGTCCAGTTTAGTGTCTATTATTACAGATTCAGACAGTTTGGTTACTGAGGTGAGATCTGCTTGCTGTTTTATTCTTTAGAGGCCACATAAACAGGGCCTCTATGCAAAGCAAGACATACGGCTCAGCCTGTGGCCTGTTGCTTTCTGTCAATACAGAATTTACTGTTTAATCAATAGGAAAGGATTCGGGTTTTATTAAAGGAAGCATTAGCAACACTTGAGGCACAACAAAATCTTACTATGTGTAAC
Organism: Corvus hawaiiensis; assembly: GCF_020740725.1. Classification (NCBI taxonomy): domain Eukaryota; kingdom Metazoa; phylum Chordata; class Aves; order Passeriformes; family Corvidae; genus Corvus; species Corvus hawaiiensis. The sequence continues at coordinate 10,753,307 of NC_063220.1, read as the reverse complement.
ACCTGGATTATCCCCAAATACCCCCAGCAGGGGCACAGAGGACTGCTGCTCTCACCAGGGCAGGCCTGACAGCCCTTGTGTTCCAAGGGTTTTTCCACAGAGTTGCCTTTTTAGTGCCAGAGCCTCTGCTGAAGCTGTGCACACAGCAGCGTGCTCCATAGACAGTCCCCTCTGTTTTGTAAAGGCAAACATAACACAAAAAGCCCAGAGAAAGCAGCAGAGTAATTAAAAATCTTTTTCTCCTAAATACAGCATTAGGAGGTAAAAGAAGCACTCAGCTTTCTGAGCCAGCATCCTGTACAAAGGGAAGAGTTCAGGAGGAGGGTATCCTTCACTCTCAAGGGGCCTAGATGGGATCATGGCTTCATCTGGGGACATGCAGAGAGGCAAAGCAAAAGATGGGGGATTGGTGATAGTTTGCATGTGCAGATGTGAGCCCAGAGGAGCAATTAATCCAGTTGCACAAAAGACTGCCATCAAAATATTTTTCTTCCAATTAGCAGAGATGCCCTAAAGTGCAAACTTCATTATTTTTTCCTAAAGCCCCTTCAGAATCTAGGGCAATAAGTCAGTTGTTCCAGGGTTTTTTGAGATCTGAGTTACTTTCAGGACTGCAGTTCTCTTGGTGGCAGCCCCCTCACCTCCCACAGTGGTGCAGTGTGCTGAGCTCACTCCCATCCTGAGTTTACATCCTTTGCACCTACCTTCAGGAAAGATGAGCTGACAGCAGACTCATCAGTAACAGCAATGAGGCGCAGTCCTTAAAACCCACAGTGAAGATATTACAGTTCTTTGGTTCTGCAGGTCAACTGATGTGTTTAGCCTGAATTGCCCAGTAACTAGCCTTAAACAAGCTTTTCTCTCTTTATTTCACTGCCATATTTTATTTTTCCTCAGTTTCTAAGTCTTTAAACAACTGGGAATAGATCAGAAGAGCATCAAACACCACAAAGATTTATTTTATCGGCTTTCTCTTGTGTGTTTAGTACCTTGCAAAGGTGCAAGCCTGATAAATGTCAAAGGGTTTATGCAGCAAAAAGCATCCAGAAGCTTGGAGTCTTATCTGGGTTTCTATAGTATGCAAAATTGGATTGCCAGTCTCAGGAGAGTAATCTCATATAGGATTTTCTAATCCTTCTGTTGGCAACTCCAGCCTGCAAATGAATAGGAGTGGGAAGCAGTTCACCCAAAACTATTTAAATACTGAAAGCTTCAGTCTCTACCAGCGTGGCTATCTCTGAGAACTCCTGCTGGAACCACAAAGCACTTCATGCACAGAGGTGACTGTTTCACAAACACAATTACAGCTGGTTTGTTGCCCACCTCCGCACAGGTGTGTCTGCATTCCTACTGGTGCATAACGGGTTTCTTGGAACAGGGTACTGGGAAGGATGCTTTGTGTTGCTCAGAAAGCTTTTCCAGAAGCAATTTGCTCTGCTGGATACTGGCTTGGCTCTGATTCTGGCCCCACATTTATTCACATCCCTTTATACTGAAAATGTGACATTTTCCTTGAGCTGAAATAACACCTTTTGTTTGGCAGTGAATAAGCAGAAGTTTTGCAGAGATTCTGCAAGGCAGAAGGCAGCATTAGGCATCAATTTATTAGTCATTAGCTATTTGGTGTTAAGTGATTAAAAAACTCCTCTACCCTTGCCAGGATATAATTCAACTCTTTTGAAAAAATTAGCAAATTGTTATCTCCAAAAAGGTATAATGCTGATCAAGTGAGGCTATTTTTCTTCTACGCTGTGCTAATCACTGCCTTTCAGCCACAGACAGGCAGAACCACCTTGGATATCTAAGCTGTACTGCGGCATCAGGCCCCAAATAATGCAAGAAGGAAAAGAACCCACATGCTCATCTTAACTTTTCGTACATATCTCCCTGTTCAGTGGGAACTGTCAAGCTCTTTCTCTCCTCCTCCCACCAGGGACAAATAGTTTGCAAAGCAACAGTCATTCCGGACATTGTAGTTTTGGTTAACAACCCCTTTTATTCAATTTGGGAATACATGCTTTTTTTTTTTTTTTTTTTAATAAATTATGGAAGCATTTTCTTTTTGGCTTGTGTTTTCAAATTAAAATGGAAAGTACTTTTTTTTTTTTCTCTCAGAGGTAAAATACAAGCCTTCACATTAGAGCTTCTGCTTCTGTCAAGCTGGGTGAGTCAGCAGAGAAGTGGTGAAGAGAATCCTCCCAGACATACCAGAGAGGGACTGGAGACTCCGGGGGCAGGGAGAGCTTCCTCCAAAACCCTACGGCTCTGGGATTTCAATTTGAATCTGAAATCATTCAGGGCTAAATTTCAATAATTTTCAGGAAATTAGTGATTCTACAAGAACAATTCACAGAAAACCAAGAGGAAAATTTAAGTCTGAAAAGGTGAGGCACTGTGTCATAAATGAAGAGACCTCCGCATAAGCCTACATGGCAGGGAATTTGTGTTTTACTCTTTGTGTTCACAAGGTCGTCTACATGACAAAGCTCTGGTGTCATACACAGCATTGCTGTAAAGCCACAGTTAGGATGATCAGCGGGGGGACACTCAGTTAAGAGATATATCTCTCTCAGACTCTTCAATCTCCTGTTTTTCCTGCCATAAGAAGGCATCAGGTGGCTGAGTAATTCAGGTAGCTGGATAATTCAGGTACTTGGATTTTCCCAAATAGCATTAAAACTTCTGTCAGCACTCACTGAAATGAGCTGCCTTAAGATGTGTTTGCTCATAAGCATTGCACAGCATCTTTTGTGTAATCATGACAGTATTTTTCTCTGAAGAATGAAGCAAAATTTTAACACTATCAGAGGTAGTTCCTGAAGATGAAACAAGGCAGCTTTCACACTACCGAATTCACACTCCATGCCCAGATTGGTACATTGGATTAATGGGGCTTCAACAGAATGTCAGTATTTTACTTGACTGGAGGTTCATAACTTCTTACACTGAGTTTCAGGGTCTGTTCTTCAACTCACTGTAATTATAATTGGCAGGGGGAACTGCTTTACAGATGACCCTCCTCCCCAAGTGACATTCCCACAAATAGAACTTAGCTCAGTGTAGCTTGCAGCACTTAGGCAGAGCTCTGGACTGTATCACAAAGTCTCCTTTAATAGGTTTGCTTCAGTAGATGTAAAGTCCTATTGAATCTTAAAGGAAAGATCATTTGAAAGGTCTATAGACGTTTCACTTATTGCCTGTCACTGAAAGCCAGCAAGTAAAAGATTTGAGTGAAAGGGTCCCTTCGAGTCCCAAATCTGTAAATCTGACAGTCTACACAGACCCTGCATATTTAAAATTGGGGTAGATTAAAGAATTCATTTCTCTTAGAAAGATGCTGTGCATGCTACTCATCCTCTGCTATGCTGCCGATGCCTTGTGCTTTTTCGTGACAAAATCTATTCATTTAATCTGCTCCCTTCTGATTTCGAGCTTGATAACATATGGCAAGTCATAAAACAGAAATTATCACTAATAGATAACTGACAATCAATTTCCATTATGCCCAACAAGATGTGACTGAGCCTTTTTTTTTTCACAAAACATATTGATTCGCAGAGCTGATTTCCCTGTCATTTCAAACATCTCCATGGGATATTTCTATTGAGCTTGCTGAATGCATTTGCTGCAATGAAGCAGATGCTTATTTTCTCTCTGGCCTAAAGATTATTTATTTTGCCTTTGAGTTAATCTGAAGGCCATATATCAAAAAACCCTATCTGTTATATAAGAAAAAGTCAAACCTCAAAGGATAAACAGAGGAGAATGACACAGATTTAGTATTGAAATTGTTTAAGGTGACATCATTTCACAGCTTTTCATCCAAGCTGCAAGACATTTCTACAGGATGTGAGGTTATTTGCTCCCTGGACTACAGTCAGGACAAAACATGGCCGTAGCTCCATGGGTTGTGGATGCTTTTCCACCTGTGCGACAGTGGTCCCAAGGGGATGGGGAGACCCTGCCAACAAGATGTCCTCTGCAGTGGGACTGAGTCCACACAAAATGTCCATTGGGGTTGAGAGCTGGCACAAAGGTAATAATGTGCAAGGTAATAATGTGCAAACCTGAACAGCTTCCTGACTAGGATTGGCTCTTGCCCTGCTTCTCAGGAGGAGAGCTGATGCTGAAATAAGGGAGAACAGTCATAATGTCCCTAAGTAGTCATGGGAAGAAGAAAATAGAATAACCATAGAGAGCATTTGGGACAGAAAAACACGTAGGATGTCCACCTTGTCTCACCAGGACAGTGTTCAGTATCTGGAGGGTGAACACAAAACAAGGTAACAAGAGCTGCCATTATTGCCTGTGCTACCAGGACACTGATGTATTTGCTGCTGGAGTTATCTAGGAGAGTAGCCCAGCCCTTACCAGATGTTTAAAAAATGCAGGGACTGCTGCCGTGGTATCATGGCCACATGTCTGCTCTACTTGAGGTGGCTGGGTCAGGGCACAAGTGAGGGTCACGTTAGTGAGAAGTGTGTAAAGTCCACTTTGTGAAAAGTGTAAGATTTAGACCAGCAAATCCCACAGTAAATGGCATAGAAGGTGGGAAGCGGGGGGGAAATAACCGTTCCAGGCTCTCAGCATTTCACCATGAGAAAAAAAATGGATTTGATCATTGTCTCCAAGTAAACCTTACCTGTGTGTTTCTAGTGACAGTAACACTATCCCTATCCCTTCTAAAACCTACTAACAACATTTAACTCAGTGACTCTCTTAGGGAAGTGAATTTCACAGCTTGAGTACTTTTTAATTCTTTGAAACCTGCAAGTCATTAATTTAATCAAATGAACCATTATTCTTTAGTTCAGGGATTTAAAAAGAGGACTGATCCGTTTTTCACCCTGTCCATCAACCTTGCAAAGGAAATTAGTGTAGAATTTCAATTAGAGGCAGACACACTGCTTGGGACTTTTTAGAGTGATACTGGAGGAAATCACAGCAAATGTCTATTGTGGGGATATACTGGTTGAACTGGGGGGCAACCTCCATCACTGCAGCTGGTAGAAGCAACCATGCCTGTGGATTGTGCTTCTTTGATTTCCACCATATCCTTTATGTCTACCTGCCCAAGATTCTTCAGGGAAATCCCCCACGCCAAGACCCAGAAATGCCAAGAATGTATCTTCAGCGCTAGTTCTCAGGCAGCTGTAAAAGAAGATGTGAAATAATACAAAGAAAGAAATTAAATGCTCTATTTCAATTCTGTAACTGGGTTGAGTTTATATGTATATATATGTATGTACGTGTACATACATCCAGCATTGTAAAACCTAGAATTGTTTCAAGGAGAAAGATTGTGTTTGGAAAAAAAATGGAAATGATGTGATTAGGAAGGACAGTAAGAGAGCTGAAGTATTAAATGGAGACTTCATAAACATCCTTGCACTGGGATGCACTGAAAATATTGCACCTAAAGTCATGCTGGCTGTGTCTCTGCTACTGTAAATAGATCTACAATGAGTAAGGTAGGTGCTTAGTTTAAAAAGTAATGCCAAACAGTAAAGTCATGAGGAGGATAATGTGAATTAACTTAAAGTAATAAATGTGTTATTAGGGGAAAAAAAAATCCTTGCACTCTGGTGTACTCATCCACAAGAATGATGGGAAAGCAAAATAAGAGGACAGATTTATAATAGCGGAGGCTGACTCTAAGGGTTCGATGGATCCTTCTTTGGGTCCTTGCTCCCACACATGGTTTGGAGTTATTAAATGACTTGAAAGGCAATCTTGGGTTCCAATATTTTGCTCTTTACCAGGACCCCAGCATGAGATACAAGGTACAAGACAGACCCGAAACCAATTTCTGCAGGAGGCGTAAAATCCTGTGAGTAAGAACTGGGTGGAGATGGAAGATGTTCTTTGAGTGGAAACAACTTCAAATGTTTTTTTCATTAATTTTCTCTCATACACTTTGAAAGGTTAACAAAAACACTTTTGATAGTCCATAGCTGAGTGTCCGTGGGGCAACTGGAGAAGGATTTGTCCCTAGGGATACACAAAGACACATTAGTATTTCTACAGTGTTGGCAAGGTTTGAGTACAGGATTGGGCATTTCTTTTCATTTAAAAAGGTTCTGAACACCCTAAAAATCCACTTGGTTTGCACATTCAAAAGAAAATACATTTTTAAATGTGAAACCAGACAGCGGCAAGAAGTTTCCTCTGGTTTAAACAGAATGTTCATTTCAATTAGCTCTTCCTACCTCTATCAAATAATTCATATTAATAACACTGCAGTCATAATCTCTTTTTTCATATGCATATGTACAGGAAGGTACTGCTCATGGTACTCTTTGAGCCCAAGTGATCCATTTTGGTTTGGAGAACTTAATTTTCTTTTTGCTTTGTACTGGTTTGGGAATTACTGTGGGACGAAATTGTGGGAGGCCCACAAAATACCAGTGGAGGTGTCCTTGAGAAGATTAAATCTGTCTCCAGCTCCAATTCACCTTCCCAGGAGACAGAGTTTGCTGGCACATTGGCAGTGGCCAAAGAGAACCTGGACACCTGGTTGCCTCACAAACAAGCCCAGGAACAAGCAAGGAATTAGACCTGGTTTGGAGTTATGATTTGCTAGATCTGACTTGAAAATTTTACGTGGTTTCCCCGATAAGTGGTGTCATCAGCTGCAGTTCCAGAATCGTGGTTAGGCTGTGCTTTGTGCATTAAAAAAGGAGCAGACATACTTTATAATATTTAACCAGAGATTGAACACAGTCCACTGAGGCCAAGAACATATTGATTCTGGTAAGCTTTTTACTGTCTTATTTTGAAATTTTTCCAAGAGTCAGACTCCTTGGAGAAGAGATAGATCCAGAATCCCAGCAAGCGTCTCCCCTGCAGATCTCAAACCATATACACATCTACTTTATTCTGCTGCATTTTTAACAGAAAAAACTAAGGGGTTATTCTTGTCACCGTCATTGAGTTACCTGAAGGAAAGACACCAGGAACCTCCCACGTTCATTAGCACTTTCCTCACAGCTCAGTTCTGGGCACTGGCTATGTGTTAGTCTAACACACACAGACCTCATCGTTCACTTGATTTGGACAACAGTGTCTGTTACATGACAATTCTTTTCACTGCAGTGATTTTATTTTGTAGGAAATTACTTGGATTGCTCATGTGAGTGGGATATTTTTAAATCACAACTGCAGTGAGTCACATCTTACATCTTTCTGAGGCTATGACCACCAGAATCTTCTTTCTCCTCTTTTAAAATAGATGTTTTTAAAAGTGAACTTTTAAAATAGTGTCCCTGTGGTCACCTGTGCAGACCTCATCTGTTTGAGTTCTCTCCTCCTTAGCACCTGGTATGCTCTAGATAAGGGACCTCATTGAGTTCTCTGCTAATTGTCTCAAAAAAAAATTTGGAAAACGTTTTGGGAAAGTCTTGGCTGATAGGATTGTATTTGCATTTTTATAGGCACATCTCATTGCTGGCTTATAGAGATCCTGCAATTAAGACAGCCAGGCCTTTCTCTTTGCCTCTCATTTCCAGCTGGTGTCCTCCCCAATGGGTCCATCCAAAGAAGAAATACATTTCATTAGTCCCTGCACACATGACCTGGCAATTTGGGCAATTACATTTCATCCCATTATATTATTGTAGTCTGATTGTTCCAAAGTACCAATTCAGGCTTCCTTCACACTGGCAAAGCTTTTCATCTGTGTTTCACCAGCAAAGGCCCACTCTTCATGCCAAGGTCATTATGGAAAATACCAAATGTGATCAGTCCCCAGGATGATCCTTTAAAAAACTCCAACTCAATTAGCTCCTCTTCCAGCACAATTTGTCTCATCAGTTACTTTATCCACCTGTAATTCACCTATTCATCCTCTCTGGCTTGCCTTCTCATGTCCCACACAGCCTCAAACCCAGCATTTTGTTGCAATTCAGGTAGATTAATTCCACTAAATTCCTCCGGTTTAGAACCAAATCAGGCTGGACAGATAGATCCACTACTCTGCAACATTCACCTCCAGTAAACACTGCTACCTTTTTGCAATATTTTCCCATTTATCTCCACATCCTTTAATTATTCTGTCCTTCAGATTTGCCCTAATGCTTTCCTTATCTTCAAGGTCGGAATAACTCCCTGCTGCCTCTTCCTTCCTCTTCCTCTCTTCCTGCCCACCGTCTTTTGGGCGCCATATGTGTCAGTAGCTGCCTGCTTGGCACCGGAACCCTCTCTTCCTTTACAAGTCCATGAGTGCATTTCCTGTGCCAAAACCTCTTTTCTCCAAGAGACAGAGTGCCAGATGTCCCAAAGCTCAGTCATATTGAGTTCTGAATTCTTGCTACCACGTCAGATGTAATGATTTCCATTTCCTATATGCTCGTTCTTGACAGGAATGCTAACCTTGCCTCAGTATTTTCCATCTTGCAAAGAATTATGTCAAAATAGTGACTATACTTCAGGCCGTATCCCAGTTAACTCTAACTCTCTCACCATTGTGTTATAACCTATGTCCGCAGTCCTTGCTAACTCTTTATTTACAAGGATACATTTTGCTCTAATCTCAGAAAACAGATTATCTCATTCCAAAGAAAATAATGTGGATTCTACAGTTTTTAAACAAACTGTGAATATGATCTAAACCAGTCCAAACTCATCTAAATTAATAATACTTACTTTTCTGACACAAATTTTGATGCTTAAGAATATTTGAGATATTAAATATCCTTCTTTTAATTTACTTAAAGATAAGAAATCTCTCCTCCAGGGGGACAGAAGATCTTATTAACCAGTATTTATAGAAAATGTAGATCAGAAAATTACTGCTTGGAACTGCCCTAATCCTGAGAGGGATTTAGGGGCTGAAGAAGCTTTCAGATGTATCCTGCATGTTCCATCCATCAGGCTTGACTCTACAGGCTCTGCTTGGCCTATTAATTACCTCAGTCTCAATAACCAGAGCATCTTATGAAATAATAATGATGCTCAAGAAAGCTGATGTGTTTTAACCATGTGTTTGCCAACCCACTAGTGTATTTCCATTTATCAAGAGAGCCATAACTACTGAAGCTTATCCAGCACTGAATTATCAGTGATCCTTTTCTTTTAAATCCAGTTTGGAGTCATTTTTTACTTTATAGAAAAAAAATGAGGGGCATCTAAAACCTAAAGGCCCGCGCCATGCTTTATTCATAACCAGCGCAGAGAAAAAGGCCAATTCCTCAAACCCAATTTCAGCTGAATTTGATTTATAAATAAAGAGTGGCCAAAAAGAGAATTGAGTGGGGGAAAGGCTTTAAAGGGAAGTGAGGGAGCAACGTCTCCCCTGAGGGCTGAGATTTCATCTGGTCCTTTTGGCAGATATCTGACAACTGACAAACCCTGGGAAAATAGAGCTGACGGTAAGAAATGGCAAACGCAGCTTGTTAAGCAGAAGACCAAATGACACTGCTGTCATTTGCCAGCATCTATTTAAAGAAGGAGCTACAAGGACTTTGCACAGACCTTGACAGGGGACTCTGGAAGACTGTCCCGAGCTTCCTGACTGTTCTTTCTAAGAATGCAGTTTCCAAAGGTTGCGATTGCATTAAGTTAAGGGTGTTGAAGGCAGGCAGGGATTAGCACTGCAAGATAGAGGTGGGAGAAGAGCATCTTGCAGTGTGCTGTTGGGGAAAGAGCATAGGAGAAAAGCAAGGGAGCGTGTCAGAAATTTAAGACCTAGTGTTCCACAGATAACCTTCCCTTTCCACTAATATCCAAACCCAGAAACGCTTCCTGACAGTTGATGGAGGCAGTGTCCAACCCACTCCAATGTAACCTCCTATAGCTAAAAGGGATTCTTTCTCTTTTCTACCCCAAATTAAACTTTTATCATTTTTGTCCTTTTTTTAATCACTTTTGTCCTTTTTTCCCCATGAAAAATGAGAGTACTGCACTCATAAAAGTAGAGTCTTGCATTTATTTTATGCCCAGAACAAGTGGATAATCTATCTACATGGAAGAGCAGGGCTCAGCCTAGACAAGTTCCTCTTTTCAATTAAGCAAGCTGGTGTCAGCATCCAGGATCCCAGGTGCCAGGCATTAATTCTCAGCAGCTGTGGAGGCAGCCCACAACATCCACTGGTCCAAGGGTGCAGAGCTAGAGGTTCCTCTGTGATACAATTTTGTGTTGTTGAATTCAATCTCAAAAAAAAACCCTTTAAAAGAAAGAGAATACTGAGGGGAAAGGTAAAGATCAGAAGTTGAATCACACAGGTCTGAGTACCTTGAGAATACAGTCCTAAATGACTCAATTGTCCTGCCTTGGTCACATCATAATTGATGCTAATCCTAAAGCTGTAGTGGAAAATACTTCATTGTATGCACATGATTTGAAAGAAATGGGGCTTTCTTCTGTATTAACAGGTCATGTGGGGTTTTTTCCTCATTCAGGCTCTGCAAGTGTTTGTTTTACCGCCAAAGAGCTTAAAAAATATGTGAACCAATTTTCTTCCCTTTCTTTTTCTCCCTTCCTTGCCATCTACCACTGAGTTACTCAAAGCACTAAATTTACTTGCAGCAAATCCAGCACTCAGTTTGGGGAAATTCTTCTCCTCCTGTTCCCCCTCACAGCAAGAACAGCATTTTTCTATGACTTTTACGAAGTCTCTGTAATTAAGCAAGAGGTGAAGTATCCTGAAACAAATTGAGGGACTTTGTATGTGCAAACTGGCCCCAAGGTCATGAAAGCAGGGACTTGACCATCCAAACACAGAAGCATGAGTCAAAAGGTTACCACTCATCAGCTCCATCAGCACAGGTCAGCTGGAAGTTTGTTTTTCACTCCAAATTTCAAATTATGGGCAAGGTTTTGAAGTCTTTCTACCCTCATCCCCCGAAGGAGACTCTGAAACTGTTTTTTGTAGCAGCAAAAATTAGCCTGTGATTATATAATTACTGGGAAGTTAAGTCCATGGTTGTTTCCCTGAATATGATGGCATTGAAAGTACTTAAACTAATGCTTATCTCTGCACTTCTGAAACTGCTGGGATCAAAGTTCAAAACTGTAAACTCCAGCAAAAGGAGGTCATTGTCATATGCTTGTGTAACACCTAGGAAGACGGAAGCCTAATCCTGCTTAATCCCCTACAATTTATCATTTTTTTAAAAACTTCATTTTTAAGCAAATACAAATCCACCCATGTAGAATATGAAGTGTCCAGTTCTACTGGTGTGGAATGCTACAATGCTATATGCAATTGCTTAAAATGAAAAGACTATTTCAAACCAAGCCCTAATTCATTTTGCATTACTATTTATTGAAAATAAATCATACAAAGACCCTCCATAGGGCTTTTAAGGTGCTAATTAGAAATTTTAGCTGCAACAAGATAAGCACAGCCTCCCATTTTGGGGATTGAAAAGCCGAGAAATGGATGTGAAATGAGTTTCTCTGAGCTACAGAAGGAGACATTGCTGAAAAGCAATACGAATGCAAGAATTAGGGAGCTGCTGTGAATGACAGACCAGGGACAAATTTTTAAACTCTCTGTATTAAGTGTAATGACTAACTTAATTCTTTTGCATATGAATTTATTCTCCCTGGCTCATTAGTCCTACAGCTAACGAGCTCAGATACTTGACATTGCCCATGGTGGGATGCTTTCAGGTCCTGATCACACCCAGATTTCTTCAGTCCTGATTGGCAAAATGTGACACTTGGCATCAAATCCCAACCTTAGGGTAAAGCACTTTGCATACATTATCTGCAGGCAGCAAATGACGCCTTGGAGCTATAAAATATGCTGGGAGAAAGGAAGGACAGATTTGATTTTTCTACACAACTCCACATGCCGTCTCCCCTTGTGCCTTACTCTGTTCCCAGTAATTTCACCACATGTCCTTTGCCAAGCTGTCTCCAGGACTCGCAGGTAAGGCAGTGTGGTTCCCCATGGCATGTGGTTAGTCTACATCATCTATTTTCTCCTGCTCCCCACCTTTTTACTTGTTGTTTTACTTTGAAGGTAGTTGCTCATTCATTGATTCAAGGCATTAACAGAACAGTGATCAAATAAAAAGCCCCCAGGCATAAACATGACAAGAGAAAAAAGAGAAGGAAAAAAAATTAAAAAGAAGGCTGCAAAGAAATTTTCTAAAATTATATTATTCCAGTGGTGCTGTACAATTTTTGACCTTAAGCAAAAGAAAGTTGATGACTTTAATAGAGTTTCCCCAAAAAGCTCTGTCTTACTCTTTCTTCCTGAAAAAAATAATAACCCAATCCTGCTAACATATTTTTTCAATCCTATCTTTTAAGAAAGACGCTTTCCTGCCCTATCAGAGTAATCAAACCTGTGATTCACAGGGCTGGCTTCAAGCTACTGCCCTGGGCATGAAACAGCACTTAAAGGAAATTAATCTGAATTTTGCCTCCTAGAAAGGGCATATTTTCACTTTATTTTTAAATTAAATAAGGGAAAGTAGAAAGAAGGGGAGCAGAGGTGGATGAAGGGTGGAGCTCATTATGAAACCGCAGGGCAAAATTGGTTCACATTAGAAATGCTTCAGAGCTCAGAATTAACTTTGTTCCTTCGCAGTAAATAAGCTAGTGAGCAATAAGAAATATGTAAGTACTGCCAGGGGGGTTGTAGATTGGTAGACACAGGGGTTTGTTTAATGTCTCCCTCTACATGCATATTGTAGTTGATATTAAAAATTGGATATTAGAATTTGCCTTGGACTATTCTATTTATTATTTGTGCTGTGATGGAGAATGAAATTCTGCATCCTGTGTTTTATGGGTGGTTAAGCCAGATAATCTAATCATCTCTCCTGGCCCTACAATCTACGCAGCTGGACGTTACAATAGGGATTGGAAGACACCATCTTATTAAGTACCAGAACAAAGCCACCATTATTGTTTCTTGCTTTGCAAGTATGCCTCAAGAGGAGCGTCCTGTTGAGTCAGACAATCATAAGGTCAAGCCATGGTCTCTGCTGAGAAGTGTTTGCAACTTAAGGTGAGAGAAACAGGCCAGAGGGGAGGGACAGGTCCGGTGGATATTCTCTCTGGTGCCAGTCAGCACGATATGCCTGGATCCTGGCTTCATAAAAGTCCTTTCCCTGAAGATGTAGCTATTCACCAGACATTTCACTTTTCAATAGACCCAGGATTGCTGTCCAGTGCCCCAAGGGCTACACGTGGACTCTGGGAGGAAGGGACCCAAAACAATAACAAAGCTGGATGGACAGAAGTTGGTCTCTGCAGAGCCACCCAGGAGTCTCTGCTGCTCAGGGATCTACTGGCCAAAGCCCACCCCTCCTTTCCTTTGGATTTCCAGGGTCAGGATGCAGCCATCCTGCTGTCTTGTCCTGCCTCTGTAGGGCTGGCTAGAAACCGGGGACTATAGTACAGAGGGGATGATCCCTGGTCAGGAGCAAAGACATAAATAGGACAATCTCAAAGAAGTGACTGAATGCTGCTCAGACAGCAGAGTATCCTTTACTGGGGCTTTAATGTGCGCTGTCCAGTTCTTTCTGATGAATTTGGAATGCTGCCAAATGGGTCGAGTTGATTTTTTCTGTCTGTGCGTAAGTCTGTTTAGGATTGTGAAGGACATAAAAATGAGATCCAAACACTGCCAGACTCCTTCTTTGGGGATTTCAGATGCTCATTCAAGGTGTATGTCCCTCATCCCATGTGGGAATGGAGAACTGAGAGCCATTATACCTGTCTCTTGTCTTGCAGCCTTGCCTGAAGCCCTTCTCCTCCTTTGTTTCAGTCCTACCACCTAGGAAAAGCACATTATCTGTTGTGTGCTGTGCTAGTCACATCTAAGTGGTGACCTTTCAGAGGAGTTAAAAATTTTACTGAAAGAGGAAAAAAAAAGGAAGGGAAAAATGTTTTTTATCTGATTCTATCAATTTTAAAATTTTCACAAATGGAGATAGTGTGTGCCATGTTATTAACACTTGGGAAGATGGGAAGGGCTGATATTTGAACAGGTTTTTGCTCTTTTCTCTACAATGGCAATGAACACAAATTCCAGATTCTTATCCTGCTAAAGGTCAATCAACTTTAGCAAAAAACTACAGGAACGGCCACACTGTCTGACACTATTGAACACACAAGTCCTTAGGGAAAAGTAAAACTGCACAATTATATATGATGTTTTCCCTAAACCTCCTGTGGCCAGTCTGTGTAATAAGTCCAAAGATTTCCCTTTCCCAAGTATTTCTCTAGTCTTCCTTTGAACCTGTGTATGTCTGCATCCAGACTATCCCCAGGAAATGAATTATACAGGTCAACCACAAATTCTGTGAAGACTCATCTCCTCCTGCTCATTTTAAATCTGGCTTCACCTGCTGTGGGGCACTTGGGCTTCCAGTATTCAGCCCCTTTAAAAGTAGGGGGTGAACTCTACTAGATCCCTCTCTGCCCTTTCTGGATATTTATACCCACTTCTGCTACTACTTTCTCTTCCTAGCATTTTAGTTTTGGAAACTTCTGCTCTGGCCTTTCCTCCCTAACTGCTTGCTAAGCTGTGCCTTGAAAGATTTCAGGCAGCTTTGATTCTGTAATTTCCCTGAGATATTGGCTCCCTTCCTCAAGGGTTGATTGTATGCTCACAGCTTATTTTCTTCCCTTTTTTTAAATTGTAATTATACCTCCCATAGGACAGCTGTTGTGTTTTATACACGCAAAAACATCCTGAAAATTTAATGTCAGCATAGCAATGGGGAATTCAGAATCTAAATGCAACCATGCATTCATTTCACTTCCACTGTTCATAAATTCTTACAATACAAAAGCTTCCAACTAAGTTGACTACCTTTAAGTCACCTCCTATCAAGCCTTCCTTTATTTAGTCATCAGTCAAGAATTGTGTCCTGGTTTTTGGGGAAGGGAAAAGTCTTTTGTAGTGGAAGAAGGAAGGAGGCTGCTGGCTAGACTTTCCCTTCTCTTTTGTTTTAAATGTCCTTTATGTGTGACAGAAAGCAGGCCTGCTTTATACAACAGGCCAGAACAAAATATGCAGCGCTATTCCTTTCCCTTTTCTCATTTGCGCAAAACCAAGGAGGTGCTACATTATCTGAAAGCAGAACAGACTTATCTGTCACTCGCAGACCCTGGCTAATGTGTGAAGCAGTTGTCCCACAAATGTGCCTCAGTGATATAAATGTAATAGAGGCAGTACAAAGGCATGGCATTAAATCAAATGTCAACTCCAACCTTTGGAGGTCAAAGAATCAAGAGCAGGGAGTCGCAGAAGTTCTTTTCAAAGCTCCCTGGAGATTCCCTATACCACATCCAAGGAAAGCTCATGATACTCCCGGTATGTTTGCACACCCTGAGGTGCAAAGGGCTTAACCTTGCTGGATCTAGAGGAAGCTTCAGGATCCCCCTCAACCTGGGGTAACAGCACCCCTCTCCCAAGGACCCCACCTGGCTGGCCCCTTGAGTAGTGAGAAGTTTGTCCTTGCTGCAAAAGAGAGAAGGAGTCTCCAGCTGCTGTGTTTTAGCTCTTGAAGTCACTCAGCTGCTTTTGCTGGACAGTGTTTTATCAGTCTTGTGACATTTTGCAATAAGAAACAGCAGTGCCTTGAAGGAACCCTGAGAAGCAGGCTGATGGTTTTAGAGCACATGCAGGAAAAGGGACTAACAGAAACAGGGTGAGGGGCCTTCAGTTCAAGCACATCCCTGGCAAAAAAAAGGGTTGAAAGCTCCAAGTTTGCTTTAACCACGGTCTCAGTCTGTCTCCTGAAACAACATGTGTTCCATGGACAGCAGCAAATCTTGAAGTACAGGAATATTGCCTCAGCAGATCTGAAAAAACTGAGAGAAATGGAACAATGTCATCCGGGAAAGACTCTCCAAACAAGGGGAGACCTTGGAACTGATTTGACCAAGATCAGTCATCCCACCAGCACACCAGCACACATCCCTGTTCTGTCCCACAGTGCTACAGAACATCAATCTCAGGGAACAAACAGTGGATGCCGTCTCCCACCTGGAGGGTGGCCCAGGACCAGCAGAGTTGGTCCCACGGGTGACATGGCAAGAGACCAGCCCCATCACTGCAAAGTCACCTCCATGAGGACACAGACACACCCAGGTGATGTATTTATTCTTTAGTTTCAACACTGCCAGTTTCCTGCCAGATTACTGAGCTGGTGGCACCCAGGACAGCTGCAAGGGAAGAGTAGAAAGGTGTCACTGGAGCCTGTGGATCGCTGCTGGCACGGGCACATGTCATGAAACAGGCATCACAGAAGTATCAGAACAAACAGAAATGTGGGATTTCCCACGAAGATTTCTCACCTAAGTACATTGTTAATTAAGCCTGACCCTGCTTAGCTTTGTGAAATAAGAGGGAGGTGTCAGGTCTTTAGGCTAAACAGATTAACAGCCAGGTAAGATATAAAATACCACACAGCCCAAAAGGACGAACACCCAGCTTGATATTGACAGTGCCTTTCAAAGCAGGTTAATTAAAGTAGTAGTTTAATTTTCTCCTTTTTATATACATTTTTTCAAAGAAAATTATTACTTTGAATATTTCCCTGTATTTTCATTAATTATGAAACCTATTACAACAAGGAACTAATTAGGAAATATATCTGGGTTTGGAAACAAACTGCATCAGTGCATCTTCGCAAAAGGTTTTCATCTTCTTGAGACAAAGATCGCTTTCAGCTATAATTAAGGTTGATAAACCTGGTAAAGAGGAAATTAACAAAAATCGCAGCATGCTGAGCAGATCAAAGGGCTTATGAAAATATACTTCTGAAAATTAAAAAAATAAAATCAATACACAAGTGAATACTCCTCATGACATTCTTAATTATACCAAGAAGTCATGGGGGTTTTATCAAATCAAGCATTCTCTCTGACTTTTTACACTTTGATGTTTCATGCCATTTAATTGCTACTAAGAGTGGAAGTTGCTTTTCCACACACATTAGGGGAAGCAGGAATCAGCCATAAATTCCTAGCAAATGGCTTGTACAAATCGTTTCCTTAATCAAGAGAACTAGGAAACACTGCCTGATTTACTGCTCCTTATTTTTAATGCGTGTTTGTCTTTTGAGAATAGGTGTCAGCACCCCAGGGCCTTCTCTCAGGTTCTACCCTTGATTTATACTCAAGCTCTGGGCAGATTATTTAACCTCTTTCAAACTCACTTTGTCTTCCTATAAAGTGGACACAGGAATTTTTTCATCCAAGTTCTGGATCAGCCCTGGCTATAGCAAATGTTTATAATGTTCTCTGTGAACTTAGTACCATAAAAATGGCAAATATTGAAATATGAGGCTGTTTCAGATGCCACCCAGGTTCACATGGGAACCTTCTTGTTCCTTGTTGTTAAATAGGGAATGATCTTGTGCCGTATTCGACACCACTTGTGAACTGTCCGTAAAGAGAAATAATCTAAATTTTGCCTGTAACCCTACAAAGTAGGTTCAGATTGAAAAATCTCTTAAAAAAAAAAAAAAAAAGGCTGAAAATACAATCAGACCACACGTTGTAAGTCTTAGACATGACATCTTTAGCATAACAGCAAGAGGCATTCTGTTCCAGCTGATGACAAGGTGAGATACAACCATTTTCATTTCTCAGGTGAGCACTTTCTAGAAAACCATGAATCTCACCTGTAACATTGTCAGCCTGCAGTCTCCAAATACTTATGGACTGAATTTAAAGTGTTGCAATCTTCTCATTGTCAATTCTGTCAGAGTACTGAATGTGACACATAGGGTAAGCGAAGAGATCCTGTAAGAAGCAAGACTAATGGGAAGCAGAATTATTGGGATGCTGACCAGGCCCATATGCTTAATAAGCACCTCACCTACTGAGTCATTTGTGGGGGTAACAAATAGCACCCCTGCAGGGACTCATCCCCTAGCTCCATAAGCCTGGGAGAATGTACAGATCTACTTCAAATCTGATAAAAAGGATAAATACAAATATCACCTTACTCATAGTTGTGTCTGAAATTGGTATTAGCCTGCACCAGGAGATGTTCCTGTTTACCCAGAAAGATAGGGCCAGATGGGTTCTCCATGGATGCTATAAAGATGGATTCCCTGACCTTTCCTTAAATAGTAACTGTTGTTTTGAGAGGAGGGTCTGTCTTGAGAGCACTACTTTGAAATTGGAAGTAACATTGAGCTTCTCAGTAATCCAGTTTGCTCTGTGTACCTTTAGACAAACTAGATAACCCAGGGGGCCCTGAAACACCCTAAGCTTCCCAGAAAGAAGATATGGTTATGCCAAATGCTCTCTACCAGGTCTCCTAGAGGCTGCTTCTGCCACTCAGCAGGATGGTGGGTGTTAGTGGCTCTGTCAGTGACCAAAACTACACTTTTGATTTTCTCACAGCTTTCTAAGCCCACAAGAATTACTTGGAACCATCAAGGGATTTGAGAGACAAAGAAATGACAGTGCTTTCCATTCTGAGGAGAATAATCCAGAAAATTGTACGGTTTTTCCTCTTTTAATAATGTGTTAATAATGTTCATCAGCAGATGAGAAGGTTATTAACCACCCCACTGAAACTCTTTTTCTCTGTCTATATTTAAAGGCTCCATGTGTTGATCAAAGGATGACATAATTAAATGTTCTTCAAATGCTCAAGCCACAATAGCTGAAAGCCTCATTTTATGCTTGTTGTTTTTGCATTGTACTTTGAAAAAATCATGGGCTGATTAATCATTTAGCAAGTACTAAACTCCCAACCATCCCCTGCACACAAAGTGAATTTGATTCAAGCAAATATCTTTTTGACAAATGGCTTCAGCCTGCCTGATTTATCGGCATAATGCAAACGGGTGGCGTTGGTTTCAGACTTTTTTTTTTGTGTAGGGTTTTATATTCCTGGCTGCTTGCAAGGACATAGGGAGAAATTGTTTGGTCTGAAAAGCAAAAATGTAATCCAGATCAGTTTGGAAATATGTGTCTTGACAGTATCCAACACCAAAAAAGCATAATACACACAATTTTGGCTCTGCTTTAGGTGGTGAAAGTCGTAAGCTGACTCTAAGGCAGGAAAATCAAGAATATGCTTGCAATTATGTGAGACTATTAAATTGCCAACCACAAATTAACTTTGCAAATCATAAAGCTCTTCCACAAAGACTCATGTGAAGCGAGATTTTATACAGGCTGTGGTAACATAAGATTAGGGTAAATTTGACAAGCAAAGCCTTTCCTTGTCTAGTGCAAATGGCAGTCCCACTTTAGGAAGTTACTTCCCACAGTGAGAATCCATCCTTCCCACTCATGTTCCTGGGTTTTGCAATGCTGTCACCCCAGTCCCCATAGGACACAGCTTTCACTGCTGCAGGAGGGCTGTGGGACATCAGCCCACCAGCTACAGAGCTGTTCTGATCCAAGCCTTGGGTAGAAAATAGTCTCTGTGTCCTCCTTACAAAGCTTGGACCAAAGCCAGGGCACGCAGTGTTCCATGTGCGACAAGTGCCAGAGCTTCCTTCCTGTCCTTCACAGCTTCCCCAGCACCACCACCACCCACAGATAAAACCATCATACTCAGACACTCTTCCCAGTAAGAAAGAGGCAGTGGTCTTGTGGAAAGCCAGCTCCCTGGCTATGGCAACCCAACTCCCTGTCATGCAATCTAACGGACTGGAAATACTCTGCCTCTTCAGATGTCTCACACAAGGTGGTCTGGGAATGGGAGAGGCAGCTCTTCAGGTGTTTTCATCTATGAGTTCACATCCATGCTAAATTAGGTAGAAAAACTGTGCAGCACAGCTGTATGAAACCTGTACCAGTAGCAATTTACTTCCCAAGTGGGACACAAACCACCAGCAGCAACCTAGAGACCACACTGCTCCTTTCTTGCTGTGTCCTGTCTCGCACCTACCCCAGCAACTGAGGGGTGAATTTAGGATTATGTTTCCTGAACAAAAAACAAGAGGGAAAAATTTTGTAAATAGGGCAAAAAAAGAACCTTTCCTTTCTGAAGTGGAGACAGGTGAGCAAGCTGGGGCTATCAGTCACTTGAGGTGAATAGATGAACCACAGTGTGTGAATGCTTTTTTCCTTCCCAATACCCACTGTGTGGACTGGGGTCAGTTTTGTATACATAATGCAGAAAAAAGAGAACAATTCCCTGGAAAACCAAATTACCTCATTCCAGTGGCACCTGGCTACATGGCAGTGGGGACTTTTTAACTCTTCCCAAAATTAATGTGGTTTTAATTGGATCCCAGATTCAAATCAAGGCAAGGGAAATTCTGTTTCTTCTTAATCAGGTCTAATTGTTCAGGTTTCCTCCCTTGGTTTAGAGTCCTTTCCCTCTTTGGAGCCAGAGTATCATATTTGGTTACACACTGTAGGAAAACGGTTTATTTTGTCTTTATTGTAACCCAGTGAAGACCTCTTTCTCCAGCTGAACTAGCAGACATAATTAGAAAAATAAAATAAAATTAATGTATTTTATTTGCCAGAAGAGAAAACATTTTAAAATTCTATTACTTTGTCTTAAATATACAAGCATGATTGTCCAACCTTCTATTCTCTCTGTTCCCATCTGGAGTGTCAGATCATAGAATGACTGCATAAGGAATTCTATGAAGGAAAATAAAAGCCTCTCTTAACCTCTCAGAACTCTAATTTCTTTAAAATACAGAAGGCTGGAAAGGGACTGAGCCCACTCTGTTGTTGAGGTACCAGTATTTTACAATAACTATTGCCCATATTCCTCCCAAGAGAACTGTGACTAAAAATCCCAAACCTCATTCACACCCATAGGTAAAAAGATTTCAGGGTTTAACAAGAAGCATCTTGGTAGCATGGAAACAAATTTGCTACCCTTTCTCAAAGGCTTTTATTATTTTTATCAGCTGCAGTTGCCTCAGGATCTCACCATATGAGGTACTGTGCAAAAAACATGGAGCAGGTTTCTGCTAGAATAAATTATGTTTAAGCAGACTCCAAAAGGCAAAGTGTCAAAGGAGAAAAATAAGAGGGAAACTGAGGCATGGGAAGGGTGGTTAGATGTCCAAACAGGAATCTTCAGCCTTGACTCCAAGACCCCTGAGGACCAAAACATGAGAGCATTCTTCCTCTCTGTCAGTCAGACAAGGCAAGGGTGAGAAGCCCTGTGCCAGATTTCCCATGGCCACAAGATCTGTTTGGCCATTGCTTTGTCTGTCAATTCAGGGAGATCAGACCACTGGGAATAGCAGTCCTACTCCTTGTGGGGCGGCTGAAGGGGCCTGCATGGAGGTAACTGTTTCCTGATCAGAAAGATGTCAACCTGTACCTCAACAGGGCAGTTTACCAGATCAAGGCTGTTCCCAGCAAGTGGAGATGTTCCCATTTTCTGTCTCTGGCCTTGGCATCTCCTGGGGATGCCTTCTTCACATCAGTTTTCCCACATAATTTTTCCACTGTTACTTAAGTAACATGACTACTGATGAAAATTGTACTGTAAGATATACAGGTAACATTGTTCTTGAAAACATGTTTTTAAGGGACTCAAAAGGGTTCAAAAAGGGAAGATGATCTTGTGCAGGTGGAGAAATTAGGGATGAGGGTTTCCCCATGTTCATCCAGTGATATCCTGGTAAAATTAGGATAAAACACCATTTTCAGTTCAACACAAGTTCAGCTGGTAAAGGCAGAAAAAAAAAATAGAGTTGACAATATATTTGAATCACAGATTTTCATTCAGACCTATCTTTATGAATAGGATAAGTGATTCTCTTCCTTAATGGTTTAAACTCAACCAGTGGAGCAGCATTTTAGCATGCAAACATCTTCTGGAAAGCAACTGCTCCATAAACAACCCCTGTTTCATATCATTTACATCTGAGAAACACATCCCATTAGGTCAGGACAAAAAACCCAAAATCACAGAGAACAAGCTCAAAATCTAGTACTAGTTCTGAGATATATGCTGTTGTTCTTCCTAATTATTCTTCTACTTGCAAATATTGTTAGTTGCAAATGCCTCTTTCCCTGGAGTACAGAAATGAGAAGCAAGTCTGCTTTGAACAAAAGCAAAAAAAAACCCCAACAGCTACTATGTATGAATGATGGTTTTTTTTTTAATTCTATCTGCATGTATTGGCAGCATTCCCATAATAACTTTTTTTTTTTTTTTTAATTTCCCTAATTTTCCGTTGGGAAAACAATACAACTGAATGGGCCTGAGTGCACTAATGAGATTGGAGGCAATTCTTCCTACATTCCTATTAGACAGAGATACTGAGGGAAAGATAAGCAAGAGCAGTTCTGTTCCACAGTTTGAGACAATAATAGCCTGATTAAATTTAAAATGCATTTCTTGTTTCTGTACAGGCTCAAATCTAAAGATGTTATGTTAGGGAAGCAGACAGCCATCTCTGAATATGGTCTCCAGCTGTTAGGTTTGAACTTGTCCTTATTTTCTTCTGCTTTCTTTCTTGACAGAATGAGAGAAGAGATGTTTTACCAAGAAGAAACCTGAAAATTGAGCTACAAGTTACAATTTTGGAAGCTTCCATTTCAGAAGCAAAAACAGGTTAACCAATAAGTGAAAATATCTGTTGGACTGAGAGACATAACTAAACTTTTTTGAGGACAGCTTCTAATTCAAATAGGTGGACTGGTGTGCAGTGGACACTTTACAATCTTTTCTTGAAATCACTTATGCCATTGAAATCCTGACGTAAAAGGCTTGAGGGCTTCTGTCATTGGCTCTCCCTTTACAGTAAATGAAGGTGCTGTTCTTTGTTCTTTAAAGAACAGCATCATTAAACTGTTATAACACCTTGCAGACCTTACTGCAATTCTTTCATGCCCTGAATTAATGGCAAACGAATGCTGGCAATTATCAAGAAAAAAAGTTAGGAACATCCAGTGTATGAGGCACTTTATTTCTTTGACAAGTATAGTTTCTTTTTAATTTTTCCTTTTGCTTTACAGTACATTAATAAATGCTCTGGAGTGTATTTAGTATAAGTAATGAAATCTTAGTAATACAAGGCTTCACTAAAAGCTTCTGATGCTTGCTGACAAAGAAGCAGGCACCTTGGGGGAGATATGGTTCACAGATACTTCCACGGAAATTAGCAGCCCACACTTTAGCGACATTCTTCCCAAAGGGGGATGCTGCTCAGCTAATATGAACTCTGAATTTGGGAACCCTTTCCAAGCTAGTTTACAGACTTCTTAGAAATTCAGTGGAGAAAGAGGCTGACTCATCCTCACCCCATCTGAAAGAGGATGTCAGACTGCAGAGGCAGCAGAAACTACCTCCAACCTGATTATAGATAGACCCAGAGCTAAAACACCAGCCTTTGTAGCATTAGCATTAGTGACAGTCAGTGCCCATCAAGCCCTGATTATAATGACAGCAGCAAAATCCCCACACCTTTCCTACAGGGATTCCAGCACAGCAAACAAGCTGTGAGAGGAGGGCAGAGGCTCCAGGACTACCCAGCCCCAGGAGCTGGGATATGCCTATTTGAGGTGATCTCTAGGACAGAAACCTCCAAGATTTCAGCAGGATTTCACTGGCTTTCACATGGCACACTGTATCACAGACCTGCAGTCACTGCTGGCTGGACATGCCAAGTGTTTTAAAACCACTACAGTTCAAAACTACACCCTTCTGTTCGCTGCAGCCTCCCTGGCCTCTCCCCAGTGCAGGAGTAGGAAGGGAGAGGAGTGTCCCAAGCAGGGGAAACGCACAATGAGGCAAGTGTTGGCAGTAGTTCTCAGAGCCCATCTATGCGATGTGATATCAATTTGTCTTCCTTCAACAGCAATCATGGGATGCTTCAGGGTGGGATGGAGGAAGGAGGACTGCAGTAATAGAAGAAAAATAAAAAGAAGATGGAGAACAAGTGTGAGAACACTCTGCAGGTGAATTTCCAGTCAGAGGGGAGATAAATTACAGCCTTCTACTTAATGCAGGCAGTAAGACTGAAGTCAAAATGGAAGATGACGCTGGATAGAGACAGCAATAGGCACACCAACCTCCTTATCTTTGAGCTGCCATGATTCGATTTCCACCAGTGTGGTAAAGTTTGACACATCTCTGTGGGGGATGGATGCACCTGCAGCTTAGCAGCCATTCCTTCAGCTGCACTACCTGCTTCCAGCTCCTTTTCGACCAGTTAGTTCTTGTGCTGAGTCAGACTTGTATTTCAGGGCGGAAGGGCCTGGTTTAAAACCCTTCAGGTTATATTTTCTGATCTGTGGGAATATACTTAATTATAACCCTGTCTACTGAAGGCTGGTGTTTGTACAGCACCTGGCATGTTAAGGTTGTCATCCGTGAGTAGATATCCTAGAAATTACCATGTCCCAGCAGCAGCAGTAACAGTACAGTATAATAATTCTGGTAGGAGATTCTTAAGACCTCAAAGGAAAAATGCAGTTGATGGCACAAATTTCTACTAAAATACCTTCTGCTAACCTCCCTGCAAGAAATGCAGAGGCCTTCTGACACACTCCTTCATTCCCTGTTTACAAACCTGTGAAGGCTATAGCACAGTAAGGATCTAGCTAAGGAGTGTCCATCCCCTATCTCCCTCACCAACAGATTCAGCCTGATTTCCTGAACTGCATAAACATGATCCCTCACTAATGCAGTTAGTATCAGTCTCAAGAGAAAGCAACCACTCCAGACAAACTCAGGGCAAAGACTTTCCTATACTTCTTATCTTACAGTGTAGCAAAGTGCCTCTGTTTGGGAAAAAAATAATAAAATAAGGAAGCCCTCTTAACTGCAGGGTGTTTCAGAGCAATCACATTAGAAAATCATTTTCCATGTCTGGCAGCTGCCAGCTTTCTACCAGCCAAAAGATGGGAGATGCAGAATTACTTTCATAATGTCTGTTGTTACATTATTTCAGCCCAACATTTCTCATACCTGCAAGAAATCTCCTCTGCTCTTAATTTGTTTCACTGTGGCATGGACCTGACTGACCTCTCTAGCAGGCATTGTGGCATTGAATAGACTGCAGTCTGGGAAGGGTTTTGAAGCGAGGAGATGGCAGGGAGAAGAGGTACCTTGCCTTCAGGTTTTGGAGAGAAAATGTACAGGTGAAGCAGCAAATTTACACAGCACTTTGTTGTGCTTTTTATTTCCAACTTTTAACACAATTTACAACACATTTATAGGAGGCAGCATGTTTTTTCTTGCTTTTGGCTTTGAAGTAATTATGTTTAATGTGTAAAGGTGTTTACCGACCTTCATATAACTTCTAGCAATAAACTTATTTTATAACAAAAGAACCTGGAATAAAGATGAGTACAAAAAGTCAAATGCAGACTAAGGGACAACTTCTTTCTGGAAGGATATAACACCCAGGGGCCAGATTCACACAATCTCTGTGGGACCAAAAGGGCCAAAGTCTGCTCATCCCCATAAATCCTTTTTGTGTCACTGTAGCAGCCCTAAGGGGACTGCTAAATGCTGATGAATAGTAGGTTTGTATTTCCCTCATGTGGAAGACAACCATCAAAGCTCCCAATTCCTCTTCCCTAAACACACCCCTCTCCAAAGTGCAGCTGTGCAGGAAGAAGCGGCACTTCAACAGATGCAAGGTTCTGAGATGCTGTGCACTAATTAAAATAGCCCTGAGGGACTATTCTGTCTGCCACCACTCATGTCATTAATGCCTCTCTCCTTCCCAAACAGCATCATCCCCAGCACAACCCTTTCTGTCACATACCCAGCATAAACAAGCTCCTCCAGCTTTTGCCTTCCTGTCCTGGACAACAAACCATCTTTAAAGTCTCAGATCATACCGTGCAGATACATGTTTAGGAGGATTAAATACAAAACATAGTTTTCCACAACTGAGTCTAGGCATACCTAGAACCAGACTCAGAGGCACCTGAAGCACTGTGCTGGAGAGATAGAGGGATGTTGGGTGACTTCCAAACCAAGGATCAGCTGAGCACAGGTTGCACACAGGTCCCCAACACTGAAATTCAACAGCAGCAAAACCACTCTGCTTGAACAGGAGTTTGAATCCTTTGCACCAGCTATAATTCTGAGGGGCTTTGGAAAGAGAAGATGATGCTTTGATGAGCATTTCCAAGTCCCAGGCACAGATAACCACACTGCAATAATCTTAACAGAGCCACTGCTCCAAGTGTCCTATAAATTTGCTCATCAGAGCTTGGCTTTTGGAGAGCTTCTTAACACACCACTCATAGTGACATGCAATTAGCTCTAAAGTCCTGTCCCCATTCTCTACCTCGCTGAAAAAACAAAGAGCCCAGCATGGTACAGGTTGAATTTGGTGACTCTCATATTCATTGAATTTTAGTGTCAGGGTGAGAAATTTTGTTGATTTCCACTGGACTAGTAATGTATCAACATGGTTTTAAACCCTAATGTGGCTCTCTGAACAACAATGCATCAAATATGCTTGGTTTTGTTTGGGGTTTTTCTGGCTTTGTTTTTAAATAGTGTTTTATCCACCCTCTATTTGGTTTTAAAAGCAAGCAAGAAACTGAATAAAATGCTGAGGCTTTCCAATCAGATTTAAATTCAATACAGAAATGAAAGTGTGAAGGCTGTATACAGGCCATACAATTAAGCTTAAAAGCTTTGCATAAAAGCAGGAGCACAGTATCACATCCTTGTTTTATATGGCACTAGATTGCTGAAGAACATTTTTTGTCATAATGTTACTGATACTTATTTGATAAAAAAACCTGCATGCCTTCACGATTTGAAGGAAACAGTGCTAGGAAGATGCCATACCCTCACCTGCAGCAACCATTTCCTTACATTTATATCTTGGAGGTGTTGTTCTCAGGCCCTACCTCAGACAGCAAAGAAAATCAGGTCTGAATAAATCCCCTGCAGTTCATAACTTAGGAATACATTATGTGTTCATAACTTAGTAATACATTACCCTCAGTAAGAGGATTCCTGTGTAACCTGATTGCTCTTGGCATCATTTGAGCGACGGGTCAAGGATTAAACATTCCAGATCTCAGACTTTCCGCATTCTAATTCTGCCACTGATTTATTTTACATCACAATCTCATTTCTGTGCCTCAAAGAAAAGTTTTTCCTGACTAAATCCATCCTTCTAAAGCCTTTTGCAATTCCCCTATCCCAGACTGCAATGTAGACATGAGCACATACATATATATATGTGTGTGAGTCTACAAAAAGACAAGCGTGTCACTCAAAGATGAGTTTTCATGGTGGACCTCTGGCCTTGCTCTCATCCTTGGTTTAGCTCACTGTGCAAAAAGTGGCCTGTGCTGTCTCTAGAGAAGGCATGGATTTACAGTATTTTAATTCCAGCCACTAAATAACACTGAGCATAAAATTCCTATAAACCAAGAGGTTCAATAATAAACAGGATGTCTTATACAACTGTGATTTTTCTGCCTGGATTTCACAGATTTGTCTGGTGGGTTGTTTTGTGGGGGGGCTTGTTTGATTTTTTTTTCTCCTCTACAAGTACATGGATGCAGGTATCCATGAGCTCTTTGAATCCCTCAAGTTCCTGAGCAAGGCCAGGTGCTTAAACATTTGAATGACCTCCAGTGGATGTGATTAAATTTTCTGAAGGAAAATGTACCTTGTGCCAAGTAAAGAGACAATATGAATGGAAAGTTGACACCAAATTCTAGGCTCCTTGGTTGCCATGATACCTGACTGATAACACTGTCATTTTCCCTCTTTAAGTCTCAGGCTTGCTGCTCACCTTCATCAGCACTGGTATCATTTTCGTTTTCTCCATTTCACTTAGGAAACCACTTCAGCATTTATCACATCTTTCACTGTACATGGTTGTAGACCTTGAAAATCCTGCCGTACCCGGAGGATCTAAATGTGTTTTGAGCAATGCAGTGCAATTCAGCCTGAAAGGCAGGCAAAAATTATAGGCACCAGGAATATATGGAACACTAGCATTTTGCATGTGTATGGGCATGCTCCTTCAATCAAAGAATGATCACTAATTACCATAATCTTACTGCCTACCCTGCAACAACCGGGGGTATAACACTCTTTCAAAGAGCTAAACCACAGGAACTGTTTTATGGCACATGAAAAGTCTAAATCAGTGCTGTGAATGAAATATAAATTTTTAAGGGGTTGTCCATAGTTATATAATTAGAAATTAAACATTTCAAAGAAAATTAAACTATATTGAAAAACTGAGGCTGCCAGTATACAGTTTCTACAGTCTTAATACAAAAATTTATGATGTTCAAGTGAAATGTTTTCATAAAGATCATTATCAAATGACAACATGGCAGAGAAGAAGGGAGGAAATGAGTGGGTTTTTCCAAATGTATGTAACTCCCTAGTGTACTGAAGACAGAGAAGCAAGACGAATGTTTCACATCAAGAACTGGAAGAGAGAAGATGCTTGTCACAAAACAATGGGATGGTCAGGGGAACCCACAACAACTGAGTCACTGGGCAATTTAGAGCCTGCAAGACCATCTGTTTGGTCAGAAGAAAAAAACAGTGTCTGTGGCCTTTCCTGCAGTGGGCATAGGTAATAATGGGATTACCTCAGGCAACAGCCACCAGCACAAGCCTTGGACAGCAGAGAAAAAGTGGCAGTGGACAGAGCAGCATGTAGACTCAAACAATGCCTCCCCCTGGGAGGCCCATGACTTGTCTCCAGTAGTCCCCAAAACTGTGATTAACAAGAATCAATGCTCATTTGGCTGCTGGATAACAGGGAAGATGGAATAAAGTATTTCAGCTCATCTCTGAAGCCATTTATGCACAAGATTGTGGCTGCAAGTGCTTCTGCTCTGACAGCCTTGGCCCCTGCATCGCTCCTGCCCTACCCTCACTTCATGTCAGACTGCCCTGAAGCCCAAAGTCAGGAGGACAATAAGACCTCTGGAGATCTCTAAGCGTACCAGTTAACAGCAGTTAACTTCAAGCACAGGATCAATGAGGAGCTCTCAGGAGCTCCTGCCAGACCTTCACCCCAGCATCTGCTCCCCCCTCCGTGTAGGCAGGGCTGGCAGAGCTGAGCTGCCACAAGATGAAATGGTACATGAGCTCCATGTCTGGGCACCAGCAGAGTAGTCATGCTGAACAATGAGGGCTCCAGCTGAGTCAGGGGAAAGATCCATCTCCTACACAGGTGAGAGTAAAGGAATACAAGCTGGAGCCAAAAATATCTTGTATAACTCTCCATTCCAGAGCTCTTCCGTATCAGATGCACTAGCCTCCCTACTCATTTCCTCTTTCTGTTTTTTTCTTACCCAATTAGCACCTCATTAACCATCTCCCCACAGTGCCTGTAGTCTCAGCCATATTTAGCCCCTCATTACATGACACACAGCTTGGTAATCATCACTGCAGGGAGATCTGCAGATGTTCTGCTGAAAAACTCAGCTCCTCCAGCCATGACCCTGAGCTCTCCTGGAGATTATCTCTTTGTTATAATTTTGTAAGTATGCAAATAGCCACAGGTAACATAATCCATTTTTGGTTGTATTTCCTTGACGACAGAAGTGCAGCCACCTGTGCTACAGGAGAAAGCAGTCTGTGATGGGGGCTGCTGGAGCATCTTTTCATTTCTCGGAAGTCATGTTTCCCAATTTTGCCTCATCTACTTATATTGGTATTATAGGCATAGGTTCATGGTCCTTCCCTCAGTTACTACCAGAGCATCTAAATACTGTCTTTCAGGAGCACAGAATTGAGCAGTTCTGCTGGTTGAACACAGTGGCGACATGGACCATTGGAACAGGAGCCTGAGGAGGAAATAGGACAAGTTGTGGAGAATTTCTTTGGCTAAAGTGGGTCAAAAGTGTTCACCATTTTATTTTTTTAAAAATACAAAATGCAGGTTGTAGTTCTCAAACCAAACACCCTGAAATCTGTGCCAGCTATTTGCTTGGGGATCTGTTCATTTACCACCACACATGTAGGGCAATCTGGAAACAAAGACTGCTTCATGGTCAGGAGATCAGCAGGGATGTGTCTCAGTTTCCCAGGAAAACCCAGGCCTGTATATATGGAGTGTTGACACTCACTATGAATTGTTTTCAGTGAGGGGTTCCCTGGAGAAAAATCAGGCATAGAGCTGTTGGTCTGTGACATGTGCACCTAAACAGACAGTAAAACAGAGGGTGACACAAAGATGGTTCTTTACTCACTTCCAGATTGAATTTGAAGACCTTGCCTCCTGTATGCACAACAAGAAACAATTTCATCTTTCCAGTCCAATTCTCCCCACCAAATTACCGAACCCTTGGTCTCCAGAGGTTTGTCTCATACAAGCTTAGCCATGTCCAGAGGGGAATACAAGATCTGTCTTATTCTATTCCTGCTGTCTTTGTGTAGCAACTGTTTTCTGAGGCAATGAATCAGAGTGAAAAAAAGAACACAAACTAAAAAAAAAAAGAGAGAAAATAATAGATATATAAGGAAGAAAGGAAAAAGAGGACAATAGTTGATGGGTCATTATTGAATCAGCAGAAAGATGACTATATGTTACAGCTACAGAGTTGTTACATTATACAATTGATTCTTGGCATTCTTAGAATCACAATAACTCAAAATATGATACTATAGCCACCTGAAAAACATCATTAGGACAGATACTGATGTAAATACATGTGGAATGGCAAATTTACACCAGTCAATTTGCTTTACAATGATCAGCATCATAGGGATAAAGAAAATCCTTGAGAATGCAGAACAGGGATTACCCAATAGCAAACATTTCTGTCCTGCCCTCACACACAGAGCAACTAACCTGAGAGTCAATTGCCATGACTCCAACAACTCATGATTAATGTATGTGGTATGAAATATTCAGGAGAATATGGGTTAATAATGCCAGTACAAACCAGGAGAGACAGCCCTGCATTCATCATTTGCTAATGTTCAGCCTTGAGCCAGACCAGAGTGGGAGACACAAGATAAATGAGAAAGAGCCAGACAGGTTCATAGTTAAAAACATGATAACTTACCACAGTCTTCCATTGGTGCTGTGC
The DNA here is from genome assembly GCF_020740725.1 of Corvus hawaiiensis. NCBI lineage: Eukaryota > Metazoa > Chordata > Aves > Passeriformes > Corvidae > Corvus > Corvus hawaiiensis. The sequence continues at coordinate 10,722,391 of NC_063220.1, read as the reverse complement.
TGGAAAGGAGGGAAGATGATTTATTGACATTATCTTGGTTTATTTTTGCTTAAAAGCTTGGCAATGGAGAGTAAATTGATACTGAAAAAGTCTGTGCAGGGTCCTGTTAGGAGACTTGACATATCCTTCTAAAACAGAGTTAGTAAATGTCCCTGTGCAGTCTTTCAAGCAAAATGGAGAGCAAGGAGGGAAATGTTCTTTAGCTGAACAGTCTTTTACTGGTGCTTTCACTGCTGTGGGGTACAAACAAGCAGAGGGAAGAGAAAACCAGTGAAACAGGTTGGGGTGAGGGCACTGTCAAGTCAAACCTTTCTTCAGTGTGCCAAGCTGGAGGTGCTGCATTGTGGCATCCTTCCCTTTTTTGATCCCTGTCAATTGTTGAGGTGAAATCTGTGTCTCCCCAGCATCCAGAGGGAGTTCATATTTGACAGGCTGTTGAAGGAAAATTAAAGGACCAGGGTAATGAGCTCAGTATCAGGCAGAACTACCCACCAACAGAAAGTGTTACAGTTCATTTTTGCTTCCCTTAGGGTGAACCCTTGGTTTTCTTTAAAATAGTCCATCTAAACTTTTAGACTCCAGACAACCTCAAAAAGTAACACAGGTTGTATGGAGCCTCTTGTAAAAGGGGGTGAACAATAAATATTCATGGATGAAAATGCTGAGAAATGGCTAAGTAACTTAGGCAGAGTATAAGGAGACAGCCTGAGGTGGAAAACCTTCTTTGGCTCAGTGTATTCTTCTTGGTAAGCCATCTGCCAGTGGCTGGTACTGGGGGCAACAACAGGCTAGGAAGGCAAGTCAGAATCAGGAGACAAATCAGCGGGAAAGAGGATGTAATACATTCTTTAAGACCCTGTATGTCTTGATATGGAGTAACACAAAAACCCATTTTCTGAAGCTGAAGCCTTTTGGGTATTTTACAGTTATTATTTTTTAGAAAAGAAAAAAAATATCTGAGTTAAGCCCCCTCAATTTATCTTGTTCTGTTCAAATACAGCAAAAGATTTATGTAAATTCGTTATTTCTCTAGGAGTGTCATCTGGCTTTGCTTTTTATTAAAAATTAATACATTTGTCTAGGGAAAAAATTAAATTCCTTCCTTGGCAAATCCTCCGGAAGTAGAAAGTTAAACTGGAGGAATTAGAGCCAGTATTGTCTTCTGGGGAATCTCATCAGAGCAGATCCTTTTCCTGGTCTAGCTTTCATTACATAAAAGCTTTTCTGTACTTTCCACAATCACAGAAAGAAAGAGAGGAAGCAATACAGTGAGCCCAGGCACTGACCATGGAATAGAGCTTACAGCTAAATCCTCTCTCTGCACCAAGAGGAGGGGAAGAAGGAGGTCAAGATGCAGTTTTGTAGTCACTTGCTCTGTCATTTCAATATGAGTGATAACCTGGAACTTCCTGCTTTGGAAAATGTGGAAATATCAGATTACTCCGTCTCACTTTCTCTCCCCCCCACACACTCACCTCTTTCACAGCCAACTGGCCATTTTCTGGACCAACAAGCAGTCCACTGAGGTCTCCATGTGGATGATCTCCCTGCTTTGTCTGTCACATATCACTACAACAGTGTCTGTATTGCCAAAATAATCTCCACAGCTCATGCCTGACCCTTCTCATTGTTCTGATGAGAGGGGCAGGAAAAAAAAAAGGCAATAAAAGACATATCTTCTTGTGCCTTTCTTGCACACTGGATGCCTTCTTTTCTATTCTCAAATGCTTTCTGCATTAGAAATTCTGTATTGTTGTGATCTACCAAAAAAAAATCCATTTTCAGCACTTGTGATGTGACTCTATTTCAGTTCCTCTTCCTTTTCAGCTCACACATTTTGTCCCCTTTCTTTTTGCCATTTTTGCAACAAAAGGAATTCTCTGTGATGTATCAAAGAAAGATCTTCCTAGGGATCCATTCAATTGACTTACTTAAAGGCTCAGGTTGTGAGTGCTACATGTAGAGGCCCTTCGAAATGTACTGACACTAATATTTTAAATGAGTTTCCTCTCCCCTTCTCTCCCACTGGTTCTGATCAGGGAATCTGGACAGTGTAAGGTCTTTGATATTTTCCCTCTTCTCTTTGTAAACAGTTAATAGGGAACAGGGCTCAGGTGTGCAAACCTGCAGTAAGCATTGAACAAAAACAAGACACAAGCCTGAATTCAAATGTCACAATATCTGGAGAGGACTGGAACAAAACCCAACTTCAATGAGAATTTTCTCTTGCTTTGATTGCCAGGAAACACATGTGTTGGCCCTGTTCACCAGCTGGGCACTGAAGTATCCATCTTTGTTCCATTTTGCTTCTCCAACACAATAAAATTACTCTCACACTTGGTTCTCTGTTACTGGTGTAGAAATCAGATGGCTCATGAGGACCAAAAGAAACACGGCTTCGGGCTAAACTCAAATTGCAGTTTTTATAGGTAACTGTAACTGTACTGGCAGTGGAATGTTCTCATCAGCAGGGTGAATATGCCCTGACTGTTGAAGGTCTCATTTTTATAAATCGATTCTCCTGGTTGGTGGATGAATGTGCTCTCCTGAGCTCTGGCTGACAAGCCAAAAGCCCTGGCCTTTGCCCATACAGGAGACCCCGAGGCAGGCAAGGCAGTGCCCCTTCTCCTTCTTGGGTCTGCACAGGGTCACTTCTGGCTGTAGTCAGCAACAAGCAAAATAAGACTTCCTCTTACTCTAAAGATAGAGTAGATCCTATATCCAGGAATGTGAGTGTGTGTGTCAGGGTTTTAATATCAAAAGAAATTAAAATAATGATGCAAAACTAATATGAAAATTTGCTACAGAACAATTTGATTGTTCTGGGAAGACACATCTCCCATTTTTAATCATGGTAATTAATTCCAAAGATTAGGAGGATTCATAGATGAAAATGAAGCATTAAGATTAGAAGAAGGATATGCACTTTACTGGGCATTTGGGTATTAATAGGATTTTTTTGTATTAATTTTCAAAGCAGAGATGATGAAGATATAAAAATAATACCTAATATTTATATACTGTAGTGCTTTTCATCTTCAAAGCATTTTGCAAACATTACCTCTGTTGCAGAGGACTTGAGAAGAAATGGATTTCACTTTATAAATGAAAATGTTTCAGTTGATTCCGTATTAAACTGCAAACAAAAGACATCTCTGCCATTCATGTCAAGTTACTGGGAAGTATTAAACTGGAGACAGATGTACATCAAGGAAAGTTACTATTGAGAAAGAAAAATCTAGCTAATTGAAACTATAAAAATAAATGCTTAAAGAAAAGAAGATAAGTATTCATACATCTTCATGGGTCAGACAAGGTGAAATTCATTCCTGTGCACAAAGGTTTGAGTGGAATGCAGTTGGAGCATAGATCCTATCTGGCCTTTTGATTAATTTCACCCGCAGTCTCCAAATAAATGGGTGCACATTAGCCACTGCACAGTTCATTGCAAAACAACCCATCTCCCTCCTTGGCTCATCTCAGCCCAGCCATGAAAGTGCACAACCCAAACAGTTCTTTCCAGTTAAATTGGGCACCACCTCAAGAACCACCGAGCTGCTGCTCAGTATGTCCTAACTGCCACAACCTGGTAACCTCCATTTAAGAAGGTCTGCCCCAAATATTTTCATTCCTGGCTATGACTTGTCCTAAAGGTCAGAGTCACACTGCCTCTTGTGCTTTTCACAAATCATCCTGCAGACGCGGCCCCATCATACCTCAGCAACACCAGGTTCACCTTCCCATTTTTCCATCATGACATAACACCACAGATTTCTGATAGTTTGTGAATATAACCATGGAGCCAAGATGTCCTCAAACTGCCCCTTTCATTTGTTTGTGAGCTGCTTGATACCTAAACTCCTTAACCCAGGAGAGGTGGTGCTGACCATGGTATCACTTTAGTCATCATCTTTGATCTCAAAGTATCTCTTTCTCTAAACCAGCCTTAAGCTCATCCCAGATCTCCCCACCGGAGAAGCTCCTGTGGGTCACCCTGGAAAGCTCATGTTCAGGTTGAGACTAACGCTCTAGTACACTGAAACAATCTATCTGAACCCTCCAAGCATAGATGGCATGCCAAACAGCCTGTGATAACTACGCAGCTCTTGAGGGGCTCTCTCTGGGCAGTGCCCAAGCCCTGACCTCAGTCAGCCCCTGTGGTCCCTTGGAGCAGCACAGCTCACAGTGTCACACACCATGCAGCCTCGGGCTCCTGCAGTACCACCTGGTTCACAGCCATGAATCCAGGAGAACAGCTGTGAAAACAGCATCTTGCAAATTGTAGGAACACATAGCTTAAATAGCCAAGAGGAAAACAAAACACACCCGAGCCCTTTAATTGCTTCAGTTTCTAAAGCACAAGGAAGGAAAGGGGATAGAGAAGCAGCACTCTGATCTGCTTGCTTACAGATATGGATACACTTAGCTTATTGCCTGCGCTAGTCTCTGCTTTCTAAAATCTCTCCTTATTAAGAACTCAAGCAAATTACCACTGAAGAGCTCTTATCTACCCAGTATTATAAGAAGTGAGCAAAAGACTGATTCAGACCTGATGGAGAAGAAGTGCCTTACAGCTCTGCCTGAGTGCATGAGCAGAAGGCAGGTTCAAACAGGCTGGAATAATTATAATGAGTTGTTTGCTGTTCTGCCTGGCTGGAAGGTGTTTGTTGTCATGCTTTTTTAATTACTGAGTCCTTCTGTAGCACAGTTTTCTTTCACTTGATCATTACAGCCACCTATGACATTTAGAAAGAAATAATTTGTGTAAGATATGGTGACTAAAGGAAGAGTTGCTGTCTAGTGAGCGGAATAATATGCCATGGAAAAAGAAAAATTCAAAAGGGGTTGCATCTATGACACATGAATATAACCTTTATTTGCAACAGTTAAAGCCCTCAAGCACCTGAAACTACTGACACAATGCAGTAACTCTAATTTAATCACATTTGCCATATGCAAAGACAACACCAACCCAAACCAGGATTCCAACTACCTGCTGCTTTAAAAGGTAGTATAATAAATTGCTCTGGAAATGGTAATGTGCCAAACAAGCCAGAAGAGAGTATCTGAATGGAGAGGGGGGCTGTGGGATAGGGAGATTTTGAACCATATAAAGACATTTCACAATAAAACCTGAAAGCCACACTCCTACTATCTGGAAGTTCACTGACAAAAAAATTACATGTCTTAACAGAAAAGTGAGAGCAGCAAAAAGATATAGGAGTATGCATCCACATAAATCACATATACAGACCCACTCAGAGGTAGTGTGCATGCATGGATTATAGATATATTGCATATGCATATGCACTTCCCGGACCAGAAAAAAGGTGGTAATAATAAACATGTAGTTCAGGTTTATTTAAGAAAACTGCTAAGAGAAGGAAAATAACAAACTTTACCAACACTTTATGATGTTTGTTACTCTCCTCTGTGATGCAAAGGAGTTTTTGAGGGTTTTGGTCTAATATTTCTGAAAGGTATCAAGCTTGTCATGGGATGCTGACAAATGTCTTCTGAGTAAGTTAGGCTGCAGACTCAGGGTGTTTGCTCTCTGTGGGTGCTTCTGACCTCAGTTTTTCTACAGTTTTCTGAGACTGAGGAACTGGGATGAATGATCACATTGTTCTCCCCAGCTCTGTCTAGCCCAGCAAAAGGAACCCGAACCCAAGTGTTAACTCATTGTTACAGGACAATATTGTCACAAATAGTCCTGGAAGAGCAGAACTGTTTGATGCATACATTTTCTAGTGTTCAGGGCATCGAGTCAGGGACATCTTTCTAATCTAATATTAATGTTCCAGGACGTTAAACAACAGCTATTTAAAGTTCAGCCTTTTCAAATCAATAAGAACTGTTCACTCAAGAGTTTTAACTCTGAATGAGAAATGTACCCTAGAATGTGACAGTAAGTGCAGAGCATCAAGATGCAGGAGCAGAGCCAGGAGTGATGATTCAGCCTTGGCCACAGCATGGTGCCCAAATTCTGATGGCCTGAAGAGGGGTCACGAGTACCACCAGGGTCAGGGCAAATCCCCTGTTCTGTGAAAGACACAAGGGAGCAATGTTTCCTTCTTCAGAGAGAAAGCTCAGGCATGAATTGAGTTTTGTTGACAAGGGCAGGATTCCTCTCTCTGCATGTTATCTGTCTAATATTTACATATCTCAGCCCAGCTGATCCCAGAGGCGCTGCAAGCTCCAGAGGCCAATTCGTGCGAGCTGCAGAGCGGCCAAAGGTGATCGTCCCCAGGGGTGAGAGCCCCCTGCTTCCAGCCAGCCCCAGGGAGCACCCGAGATGCCTGCTGGGGAACAGGGACCTCACAGCACTTGAGTTACCTTTCTCCTGCATAGATCTTTCATCATTTACATGGTGAGCTCTGCAGGCCCTCTGCTCAGCTACCTGCCTCCCTGGAAATGTGAAAGCTTGATATCCTCATCCCCTCTGAAATCTGGCTGAGACAAACTTAGGCAATCAGGACAGACCTGCTTTTGGAAATAAGACAAAAGTGTAAGAACTAAATGAGAACACAGTTTCGTTTAGGGAAGGATTTTATTTTCTCGATGACATTTTTATTCTGGGACAACAGAAGGGGATAGCCTAAATCTCACACTTCCATAATGATGTTTGCTATACAGCCTGCAACAAGTCAGGATGGCATCTGCCATTACACTGAATGGGCTACAAACAAGCCTTGCTTTCCTTATACATGTTCCTTGTATAAGGAGAACAGGGAGAGAAATTATCTTTTAATTAGACCCACTGATTGAGCTGAAAAACACCTAATGTGCCTTGTGGGGGAGAAGGTCAAAACCTTCTCTGGTCCTCCAGTCATATCAGCTAGGTTACCAAAAGTTAAGGCCTGCCCTTGCAATCCTTGTCATATACCCTGTAAACCTGACAGAGAGATTAAAAGAGAGGGAAGTCGCAAGACTGAGGTGGGCTTAAAGCAAAAACCATACCCACAAGTGTTACAAAATGTGAAAGATGAGATTACTGCATCCCAGCTAGGAAAAAAATCTTGGCAGCACAGTGACTAAATTATTTCACTTCTACAAACAAAAAACAGATAAAAAATAAATAAATAGGTGATGCTGTATTGAAAACTGAACAACTTCACAGCAAAGCTGTAAGAATCTTCGACATTATACACAAAGCCTGTTGAACTTTTTCCCCCAGAAAACTCAGTCCTATCTTAATCTAAATTTTTGGTAGAAATATAATTTTGAAATAATTGTATTTAAAGAAAAGTAAAATGTTTGGCTGGACCAAGTCACCCTAAAATGCTGCATCTGAGTGATCAGAGTGAGCCCCATCACTTTTTCATCATTCATTACAGGTTACTTGCCCTCGTTGGACTATAAACCCCATGAGGCACTGAGATGCAGCTTTGCATAACTAGAGCATGGACTTACAGCACAAAATATTATGGTGCCAGCACAGGCACACAGACTACTAATAACCAAGCCCCAAAATGCCAGTGCACTCAAATTCTGTCAGTCGGAGACAGTCAAAACATCTTAGAATAAAACGTGTTGAAACAATGCAACTTGACATTTATAGATCAATAGATGTTTGTTTTCCAAAAGTTTTGATCTTTTAATTTTTCATTCCAATTTGTGACTAAAACAAGTGTCTAAATATCATAATTCCTCGAGGGAAACTCCATTTTTCAATCTTCTTCAACAATAAGACCAAACTTTTCTTCCTGATCCACAGAAAGCTGTAGATACGTAGAGAGGGTCAGAATTCACTTCCTGTTGCTCAGATAGAAATCTGATTACATACCCAGAAGATTTCACAGATTTCCAAGCAATTTCCAGATTTGAAAGCTTAAACACAGTTCAGGTTAAAACTGGGTCTCAGATGCAGGAGGAGCAGAAGTTTCCATATTTCTTGGCTTTTTTCCTCTTGCAAACCCCAATGTCTTTGCGGAGGAGCTGCTGCAGGAAGAGGAGTTGTCTGCAGGCATGGCCCAGGTGCCAAGGTCGCCAGCACAATCTGCGTATTGCACTACAACCAAATCCATCCTGCTCTTTCTGCCTCCAGCTGGACTAGGGGCTGGCTTCCTCAGCAAACTCCACGTGTTAGAGGAAAGCCTTCTACTTTGAAACTAGATTAGTTCTGCTTTACTGAACATCCAAAATTTATGATATTTAACGTGCTGAAATTTTATTGCCTTTAACCATCATATTATAAGCATGTGAAGTTTCAGCAAAATTCAGGGAAAACTGTTTATTCTAAGAAATGCTTGGGTTGGCAATCCAATAAACTCTCTAATAAGTTGCAAATTTAAGCCATCACTGGACCACAACCAACAGGATAATTAGCTCAGTGTGTACCTCAGCTCTTTTTCACTGCACAAAGACCCTGTGACACACAGGTGAGACCAACCATCTGAGGGACAGGACTGCAAGGCTGGTCCTCAAGAAATGAACCTTCCCTGATGCAATCCTCAATTGTTTTCATTTTCCATTTCTGCCCTGCATTATTATTATTATTGTTCATTGAGGTTTGTTTGTTGTAACAAAAAATCCATCAGAGATGAGCCTGTAACTGCCACATGCAGACACACAGCCAGGAACATCCCCTGTTCACAAAGAGCAGGAGCAAACAAAGTAAAAGGATAAGGGGGGAGAGAAAAGCAAGGAGAGAAGATGTGTCTTACCCATCCTGACTTGCTGGCCTGACTTGGTGGATCCCTTCACCTTGACACTGTTGTTTCCTTGGCTCTGCAGACTATTCCCTCACAAAGTTGGAGCTGAATCACTCATTCCTTGCTCTGTGATCTTCATGGTTAGGGAACAGAGTGCTTGAAATGCCGTGGATTTGTGGCTGCATTTTCACCATCATCACTAGCTAAGGGCAAGGTGCTGTAGGAGACATCTTGAAATTTTTCTCCAGCTAATGTTAACGTGTTCAAAAGTTTAGGGAGTGTGCAGTGTCATCTTGTTTTCTTCTCAAACATGTCTTAAAGCAAAAACCTTAGTTTCTTGGGAAAAAAGTTCTAATTCTTATGGTGTCAGAAAATGATGTAGTTGCCCTGCATATACCATGCAGTGTATGGTAAGAGATGAGAACAAACTCACAACTAACTAAATCTTTCTATATAAAAAATTAATTCAAGCATTGACTGGAAACTATTATTTGCTGTAGCCTGCAAAGGTAGCTGGATGAACTGCTTTTTATGTTTAACACCTTCCAGGCCTGTGCTGAGACACTCTTCATACCATATGTACAGTGAACATGAAAGACCTTTGCTATCTTCCACCAGCTTTACACTAGATAAAATCTGTTGGCTTTAATGAAGATGCACCTTTTTTAATATCTGTGTAAGTAAAAAGAGAAGCAGATCCTCTCAGTGAAAATGTCAGTTTGCTAATGGTGTTCATTTTTACTCAGAAATAATGAGGAGAAATACCTGAATTTCCCTAGCATAAGGAATAGTGCATAACAATGAGATTCATCTCAAGCATTTCGACCCATTCAAAGGATGTACTCCATCACCCTGCACAGTAGATACAGAAAGGGATGTCCATGAATAATCCAATCCCGTTTAGGTATCTGTCCTGGGATGAGATAAATCTTCACTGGAAATTTTTCTCCCAGGCTCCATTGACCGTAAAGGAAATCTTTATTAGTAGCTGAGGATAGAAGACTAAATGGACATCAATCCCATCACTGGTCCCTGCATTTGTTAAAGACCTGCAAGGCTGCAAATGTTCAGCTCCATTATGAGACAGTGCTCTAGCCATTCAACATTCACAGTGAGCTCAGTCAGGGAGCCTGCACAACACTCCAGAAAAGGAGACAGGGAAGAGCCCTCTGTTCTTCTCTTCTCTGTCAGAAACATTCTCTGAAGACCCAGCACCCACAGCTTTGTGAGCAACTTTTTTCATTAGAAATGAAAAATAAAATCAGAATATTCCTTTGGTTGATCCCAGCCATTGTTTTTCTTCACAAGCTGTCTGGTGAAGTACAATATTTTGTTTACCAAGATAATGAATAATTTGTTTCATGTTATTTGCTTTACTTTTATTTGTTTTTAAGTTAAACACAGCCAGGGTTGTTTCCATCAAATTGAAAATTTGATGCCTTCTGTGCATAACAAAACAAACATTTTTGTTCCTTTTTTCCCCAAAACAATCCTCAACTAAATAGGAATAATTTGGTTTGCATGAAGTTTCAGTTTTCAACAAGGAAATTATTCATCCAAAGAGACTTGAAATATGAGGATCATTAACTAATTACAGCTTGTGATATCCCCAGTGCATTGGTAAGAGGACACTTTCTATGTTATTAAATTCTAGCCAGGATGAAATCAATGTACTTGCAAAGGCTGATGAAGCACCAGATCTTTTGAACATGACCCTAAGCAGCATATTCAGAGGCATCAATTTACTGAAAAGGGTGGGTGCTTTCTTTTTACCTTAGTTAACACCACTGCGTGTTGCCTAATGTGTCGTGTTTTTAATAATGTGGCACTCTGTGACATATGGTGAGAAAAGGGCTCTGAGTTCACAGAGATTGTGTAGCTTCATGTCACTGGCACCAGATACTCATTTATCCACCAAACATTCTATGATGTTCTTAAAGGCATCTGGTCTTGGCTGCGTCTGACGTGCAGGGACAAAGTGGCCCAGAAGAAGAGAAAAGATACTTTCAGCTTGGAAATCGATGTGAGTGGTATTTTTCACATCAGAAGCAGCCCATGAGAAGGGCCTTTCATCATAAGGGGAAAGTGGTTATCAGAAGAAAAGGGTTATGTAGTGCCACCATACATCACCCCAGTTTACAGAAGCGTGGAGCCTCACAGGGAGCATTTTTGCTGGTGAGGAGTAGGGCAACACACAAGCCACGTTTCCAGGGAGATATAAATCATAAATCACAAATAGGTGTCTAAGAGCCTGTGGTTCCTTAGGCATCAGTATCCTTTCCTTTACACTTAGCAGGTTCTCACGTTTCTAAATTCTGACCAAGGAATAGCGCATAACAATGAGATTCATCTCAAGCATTTCCACCCATCCAAAGGATGTACTCCATCACCCTGCATAGTAGATACAGAAAGGGATGTCCATGAGGAATCTCTTTGAAAAGTCTTTGGGTTTGATCCCCCAAACCTCTGTCTACTCATTTGTCATCTAAATCTGCCAGTTCTTACCACTCACTAGGGAGTTTTCTTCTAGAGTCAGGAAATCAAGATCTTAAATCAAATTTCTCTGAGCTGACTTTTTGCACGTTCCCTGTGTTATATGCTTGAGTAATTCTGGGCAAAACATTTATTGCTGAGGTCTGCGCCATATAACTTGACCACAGAAGTAGTGATGCAGAAGACAGAGGAAAAGATATACTGGGTTAATGAACCATGCCCACATCTATGCTTTCTGAAAAAAACCTTTCAAGTGGAAATTATTGAGGCTTCCTTTGTGTCATTCTATTTGCCAGAAGACCTTAGTCCTTCCGAATGTTTCACCACTGGGGTTTGATGGTATAATGATGTCACAGGGAAAGTTTTGGAGTGCAAGACTTCAAGAGGTCCTGAACATTAGAAGATGATGTTCCATTTTCCCTCCAAAATTTCTATGCCCAAGAATAGCTCTTCTAACTTTTGTGCTGAATTAGAACTCAACATTTAAAGAAAAAAAAATATATAGACTAAGCAATATTATACGCAGAGACAGTTCTATCCAACCTGTCATGATCTTCACATGTTAAATTTATCCTAAAACCTATTTCCCAACTGACTGATTTGTACTTTAGCAGTTTATAATATCAATAAGCAAAACCAAATTATTTCCTATATCATATTGGTAAACTATTTGTATTTCTGATAATGATTGTTTCCTGTTTGTTTTTCTCCACGTACATGATCAAAGGCTATCAGAGAGATAGCTTGGGGGGTAGAAGAGGCATTTCTTCTTAAGTATTTTTAGCTCCAGCAGAAATATATGACATTGTGTTGAACATTTTTCATTTATTTAATGAGAAATCAGAAGGCATCTCCAGCCAGATGCTTTCCATTATAATCTCTGTTGCAAACACTTGAGTTTGCCAGCCTGAGAATTAGATCCTGCTAGTTGAAGAATCCTACTAAGTACAATAATTTGTCCTGTCACATTGAACTTCTTTCAAGAACTGAATGTAAAAATAGGTGTTTTGTCAAAGAAGTACACTGCAGTCATAAAACTGGAGAAGGACACAAATACTTCTGTGAAGTGTTTTACTGAATACAAGGTTGGCTTGGTTTGGATGTGACGCTCAAATGTGGGCTATAGAGGAGGAAGGCATGTGCCATTGGTACCTCAGAATAACTGTTGCATGGGAGGCAGGAAGCAACCTGACTGTACCTACATCTCATTTCACTGCCCAAGCTGGAGAAGCAGGGGAAAAAATCGTAAATATTTTTCTATTTATCTGGAGTTTCAATTATCTGGACAAAGTCTCCATAAAAGACTATGCCTTTCCTGGTAGTTCCACTGCTCCTGCCAGTGAGAATGCCAGTGGAGTTGGTGATTTTGCAACACATCCATGTTAGTGCCTGGATGCTAATATCAGACACATTTCTCTGTCAGCAGCTGATGGGTTTTTCAATCACCATCCACATAGGTCAGTCAAACAACATTGAACCAGATGCTCACTGCTCTTTATTTCATTGCCACTCTCAAAGCCATCTACGCTTGACTGTTTGCCAATTTTTCTTTTAATAAAAAATCTCTTTCTTTCTGTTTGTGCAGAAATCCACCACAAAAAAGAATATTATTTACAGTATACCCTGGCTGCTGGCTATGGCCAAAAATAGTGCTTAACAACAGGAGGAAAAGGTCTGCCACTCCACAGAAAGAGCTACACCTAATGCCAACCATATAATTACTGCTCTTTCCACCTCCAGTAAAATTTATAGTCAGTACTGTCATTTAGGGTTTCATGAGGACGGACTTTCATGCTTTATGGTGAGTACATTAATAGCTTCTAACTACTGAAATTTCTAATCATCTATATTGAAAAAAGAAATTTATTACCACACTATTAGAGCCATTTTAATGTTCTACAAGCATATTATTTGCACATTTGAATATAAGTCATCAGTAAGTCCTTTCTAAGAAGATTACTCTAATGTAACTAAGTAACATGGTGATTCTGCAGACAATGGGTGAACATCAGCCCTCTGCTAACAACCAGAAAAACTCCTGGAGAAGGGAGACTTGAGTGATGGAATCTGTTTTGGTTAATTTAGCAAGGATTGAGCTGGTGATACCTGGATTAGGGTCACCAAGGAGCTACAGATTAAACCAATGGCTTACAGGCAATGAAGGAGGATTATGACTTCTGCAGAATGAAAAGCAAAAGGCTACATGTGGAGCCTGGCTTTTCCAGACAAAGTGTATGACATTTCTTTATAAAGGTAGTTTGGAGGAGGGAAAACTATCTTGTTGTCATTCTTGTTTTCTGCAAAACTTCACCTGAATTGAGATATTTAGGAGCCTAATATTGTTCTCCACTATGGCATTAAATCTGTGAGTTCTCCAGCCCAAACAACTGCAGAGGACGGGGCCAGCTCAGCGCGGGTTGCTCGGGGCTGTGTCTGGTCAAGGTTTGAATACCTCTGAGCATGGAGAATTCACAGCTTCCTTGGACCCTTGTTGCCATGTTTGACCACTATCACTGGGGGAAAAATCTGAGTATCTCTCTTTCTGCAACTTGTATTCACAGTCTCCTCTCTCACTTCCCTACTCCTGTCAGGCAGCTGAAACCAGTAGTGAGGTCTTCCCCAAGAGTGAGTTTCTCTCTGAGTTTGTCCTGGGAAACACTGATTCCCTACTGTTTGCAGGAAGCACACAGGAGTCCATAAGACATTTGAGGAGAACCATTTCTTTGGTTATCACCCCAACTACTCTTTCCAAACCAGGAGGGAAATCAGGTTGCAGTTGCCACAGCCTCCTTACTTCAGGTGCATGAACATCAGCAGATGAGAAATCCTAAGATTCCTGCTATTTTCTTCATTTCCTTCAACTAAATACCACCTCTCTGTAAAGATGTGGTAACATGCTGAGCCTCAGCAGTAATAGATTTCCTGGTGAGATGTCTACATCAGCTGCTCTGCAGCAGCCTGCCACTGCTGGCATCTAATTATACACCTGGGCACTTTCATCTGATACCCATGTGCGGTGCAGCTGGAGACATCTGTCACTTCACTCAGCTTTAAGAGTTTCTGTGACACACTCAGAAAGTGCTGCAGCAGGACCAGGGTCCCACAGCACGAGTAGATGAATGTGGAGAAGGACAAGTGCCTGGCGCTGGTGGATCCCCTGCACATCCCCTCCTCTCCCCCTCACTCCACTAAGCTCTGCCATCAGATGCTGTGGCCTGTGGCTGGCTGGGAGCAGAGATGCTGACAGATGCCACCACAACCAGCACCCCCAAGAACTTTCCCTCCACCACACCAGCACTTTCCAATCTCGTGTGCCTTCAACCGCAGTAGAGGCACGCTGTACTGGGACGCTGTTCAAACCACCAGGTCTCTTTGCAATTGATTATTTCTCCAAGTTCCCTTTTGATTATCTGTCTGAAAACAAAACTCTGTAGCTAAGCATTACTTGTTTTTTATGTCACTGCTGCTGCTGTGTCAGGGCAGTGGTATTAATTTTGGACGCTTCATCGAAAAAATTTCCTTTTGTGTTTCCTTCTTGCAGCCTCAAATCAAGTAAAGCAAATGATGAAACAATCAGGACTGAAGACAGGAACAAGGTATTAGGCTTTTTATTACTTACCAAATTTATTTCACTGCTGTTTCAGCTTGCTCCACTCCTTGCCAAAAGGCAAACATCTGGATATATTTTATGGAAACAAATGCTTAGGCTCCTGTGGCCACATCATGGTGCTGCACAGCATAGGGCCTTATAAGAGTGCAGCACCTTTACATGCATTTCAAAAGTACAAATAAGGAGCAGAAGGATTTTTACACGGTGCTGATTTTATGTATAACACTGTCACTTCTAAATGTATGCTCACCATGCACTTGCAGCTTGGTACACCTGGTGAATTTGTCAAAATTGTGAAAGATGCCAGGAAAAGGCCATTTGCAGCCCATCTCTGTTTCAGTGATATTTGTGGTAGTTTCACAGCCACAATTTTGCTGTGAGGTGTTGGTTTTTTTTGTTTTATTTCCACTTGGCGGGTGTTAAACAACTGTTTCTTTATAAATTTTATTGCGTGTGGAGGGCAGAAATCTAAAAAAAAAATCTTGAAAAATAAAATTTTCCTATTCCCTTCAGCAATCATTGATTTTTTCACTTCACTAAAATGCTTAAGGCTTTACCTCTTTATCTGAAATTACTCTGGGAAATCGTTTCCAAAATTAGCCTGGGATGGGAAAGCCAGGTTGTCTGCAATCTCAAGCACATCTTGTGCTCCCCTTCACTGTTATTTGAAGCAAGATCTGAGCCAACACTTGCTGTCTGCTAGTGGAGTTACTCCATGCAAACACTGTTTATTTGCATAGACATCTGGATCTCCAGAAGATGGGGTTTAAATTTGGACCAACAGAACACACCTGGGCACACACCCTAAATTTTTCAACATCCTAATGTATACAGTGGGGTTTAAAAAAAATGAAAAATATCAGATCCAAAATTCTTATATTATTCCTGCATTAGGGTTGAGTGGATTTTTATTGTCTGGGAACTTGCAATATTGCAAATGGAATAACCATGGGGGAAAAAGAAAAAAAAAAAATCTCTTTAAAGGAAAGATATAAGTGGAGGCTGAAACAAAAAGTATTCATCTTTATTCAGAAACACCACGTCCACCTGCCCACTTCCACACAGTAAACTTGCTTTTAAGGCAGTAACATGGTAACATGCAGAAAAATACATGCAAATTTCTGAAAGATTGAATGAAAGATTGAATGCAGTGTTTCATTGTGCTGGCTACAGCCAAAACAGTGTGATTGGACTGACCTTTAGAGCAGACTCACATCAGCATCAACATCAAATAGAAACTTTTTTGTCTTGTGCAGGATGTTTAAGGATAATCCATTTCCCCTACCCAAACATATTGATTCCTTCTTCTTTCCTGGTGAACAAACAAGTGTCCTCTGTCTTTGCAAAACACACATTAACCTTTCTCTTCTGTGTGTGTACGAGCACAGATATAAGCATAAACATCAATTTTAAGTACATATACCTATATTGTCATGTTATGTCTATGTATGAGTGTGTGTAATGTTTGCATTAGTAAAACTTCATGTCACCAAAAGAAGGTGTCTGATCCTTTGAGAAATCACAGAATTGAGTATCTCTTGAATGGCACCACTTTTATCTGAGGTACAAACTGTGGTGGTACCCTGAGCCAGAGGCAGAAGCAGGAGCCTCATGAGGAGATGAATTTCACAATCTGCTTTGCTGGTTCACCTCACAGATTACTGTGTTCTCCAGACAGATGGTCAGGAGAGGGGTCACCCCAGGCCCTGTGTGACAAAGGGACATAAGCCAGGGGTTGCTGCCACCTCCCAGGAAAATCTCTCTGGAGGGAGAACTGTGGTGACAAACCAGCAGTCACAGCCAGAGTGGCTTTTCATGCCCGTGTCCCAGCCAGGGCAATCGGAAAAGTGTTTGGATCAGCATCTCACATTGTTGTGCCAGCATGGCTTGGCACCCACATCCTGGCACCCACAGACAGGAGAAAGAAACTAAACCCACCCCATGCAAACCACCAGTGCTGCTCTCTGACTGATAGTTAAGTCTAAGGTTGCTAATTAATCTCCCCATTAACAGAGCCAGGCAAGAGGTCCCAGGAAAATGTAATTTGAAGACTTGAGGTAAAGGGAGAAGGGATGCAGTTTCATTGCTTTGAAAATTGTACTTTAGAGGAATTAAACACTGGAAAATGTCAAGAGCTCAAAGTGAAGTGTTTGAAAGTATCTTTTTATGTAGTTATTTACAGCTTATTGGTTCAATGGAAAAAAAAAACGCATCAAGAGTTTGATTTTTTTCATTCCGTCTTAGAAGAGGGAAAAAATTCTCATCTCAGAAATTCTCCAAGGGTGAAAAATCATTTTTTCCTGAGGTTTGGCTGAGCAAGGGTCATTGCTGATTTCCCATGTTAGTTTCCATGGATTCTTCCCGTTAATATATCTCACATCCATCCACTGCTATGGAAAGCATAGCAAGCTCCTGAAAGTACAGGGTGCCTTGGTGATCTCTGGGCCTGCACAGTGATAATGCATCAGTCAGCACAGAGTAAGGCCTTGCAAATCGAGATAAGATATAAGATATAAGGAATAAACTATTTTATTCTAGACCAGACTTACAAGCTTTGATCTCACTTTCAGTGGAGGACACCAACTCCACCTCTGATAGCCAGGCCAAATCTATGTAACAGGAACAGAGTGTGTCAAGTGTCCACCAAAGTCCTGAGGTGTTGTGGTGAACCATGCCCAAAGCCAGGGTCAGCCAGAACAGGTGGACCCAAAGGTCCACTGGCTTGATGCTGCCCCAGCCCAAAACCCCTGAAATTAGAGGGAGAACCCCAGAGGCTGTGATCCGTACCCTACCTTTAGCCACAGATCTCCCTTCCCTATATTTCTCATATCTGGCCGCTTTTCTAGAGATCTAGGTTCTTCAGCAGCTAAATGGTCCTTGTTAATCCTCCCTGCCTACCCCTTCCCCCATTTGCTGTAATCCCTTCTCCCCACCTCTGTAGCACCCCCTGGTTGATGTATCATTGGTTACTGTGCATTTTCTCCTCCCTTTGGCAGGAGTACGAAAGGCCCCCGCAAGCCGCGGGGCTTTGGCTTCTCTGTGGGTTTCTCTCGGGAATGAACCTTTTTCCCCATAAAGGAGTCCCTCTGCTTTATCCTCCCTCAACAGCGGGAGGCAGGGTGAACCCGGGCAGGTGCTTCGCCTGCCCTCCCGCACCGCGTTCAGTCTCCGTCCGTCCTCGCTCGGGGCAGGCAGAAGATGGCTCGGTGCCTGGGACATCGTGCTAGCCAGCACGGGACCGTAGCACTGAGGCCCCGAAGAAGAGGCAGATGTTTCATCACAAGACAACGACACTGCGTGGAACCAGGTCACCCTCACTCCCCCCATCTGAGCCTGGGAGTCTTTAAGAACTTAAGGGGTCTCATCCAAAAAACTGGAAGCTGTAGATTATATTGTGCCATACAAACAGAGCAGAGTAAGTCAAGGATGTTTTTAGTGTCCAAGGGGTGCTTGTAATGATAGAGACCTCTTCAGTCACTCAGTTCCGAGAAGTGCATGGAACAAATACATTTTCCAGCATTATCCCCTTTATAGGCACAAAATTTCCCTAAGTCTGTGCCTCAGAAGCTGCTTGCCATCACGTATTCAGATAGCTTCTCAGGTGCAGCAAGACTACTGGCAACCTCTCTTCCAGGGACGCCCCATCACAGCACTGAAAAGATTCTGTATAATTGGAAAATTAGTCAAGCGCAAACAGGTGTCAGTGAGCGATGGTACAGGGAGATACAGTCTTCTTATCTAGGTGTTTGCAAACCTGTCCCGGCTCTCAGCAAAGGATTTACCAGTCTCAGTGGTAAAGGAAAACATAGCTCTGAAACGTGTCTGAACAACAGCATCCAGAGGGCTCTGGTATTGTGCTGGGCTGAATCCACCAGCTGTTCATACTATTTAACTCTCCCAGCTAATTCAATGCAAAGCCCTGCTACATCTTAAAGAGCAACTACCCATTAAGAGAGCTGATGGGGAAAAACTAATTTATCACTTAACATTACACTGGTCAATAATCTACTAACTCTAACCTTGCTAGCAGAGGACTTTACTATGATTCATGGTCAATCATTTGAACTTTCATTCCTCCAGAGTTATAGCCATGATTAAAAATAAAAGGTAGATTTTCAGTGGACAGAAATTTAAACATTTAACTGTTACACACAGGGTTAATATTGGTGGTATTTGTCTTGGATTTGTCACAGGAATGTTATGAACTCTTGAAAACATGGTCCATGCTCTCCTTTCTTTCACTACAGGAAACAAGCTGATTGTCTCCAGTCTGTGCCAAAAGCAGATCATCTCCTGACCTGTTCACTTTAGTGGCTTCCTATCACACCTTTCTTAGAAATCAGGTCCACAACTTCCAGAGAGTGCATATGCTGCTATCTGACCTGACTGTTGGCAGGTACAAAAAGAATTACTCTGGCATGCCAGAGGCTGAGCTGCAGCAAGTGTCATCAAGATTAATGACTACATCATGGCAAGCTGGACAAATCAATCAGAGTCCTTGAAGGCAGTGAGAAAGACCAGACCCCATTACCCATCCAACCCATCTGTCACTATGAGCTCCAGACACTGCTCAGCACTGGCTGAGGGTGGACTCCACACCTCACTGCTGCCCTCAGCTCCTGAGTCACCCTGCAAATGCCACTGTCCCCGCATGATTTCCTGCACCAGATACCTTGCACAGCTCACTGGGAACATCCCAGCCAGCCATATGAGTGTGACCAGCTGAATTGCCCCCACTGCAATTAGACTTCCTAGGAAGCCTCTACCTAGATTCAGATAGCTCTCAGTGTGTGCCATCTACTTTCCTTTCACTGGAAATTAGCCAGAGAAGCATATTTCTGCAAGCACTTAAAGGGTGAAAGACCTTATGTTAGCTGAGCAAGTGTTAAGGGACATTAAAATAGGGAGGGAAAAAAAAAAAAAAAAAAAAAAAAAAGAAAGGAAAGAAAGGAAAGAGACACTGGTAAAACTTTTTAATGCAAGATTAGACAGGGCTTATCTGACCTGCCAGAGAGACTAAGAAGGAGGCAGGCTATAAAGCAAAGTCAATGCATTGTCTCGTCCCCATTCCTCTAATATTCTTCCTGTGATGATGTGAAATTCTCCAGGCAAGAACAGAACCCCCCACCTCCACAGGGCATCGTGTCCTTGATAGAAAGGCGAGTGCGCAGGTGTATGATTCATTCCTTTGGTTAGGCATAGACTGAAGAACTCTTTTGCTCTTCAAAGCAGCCCACTCCACAGAGAGACATCTGGTAAATCCTACATGAGTTAATCTCCTGCCACAGTCTCGAAAATGCACACAAATGAAACCAGGTTCCTCCTGCTGGCAGCTTCTCTGCATGGGAGGGAATGACGAGCCTTGTCCTTGAAAGGTGATTGCTCCACGGGGTATAGAATAGAGCTCCCTGTAGGACAGGGTCTCGCCCCCATGTTGAGAGCTGATTCAATGACTGTGAATGAGCCTTTTAATGATGGACAAAATAAATCCGCTCTGGTGTATTTGTACCTGATGGAAATTGCAGAAATCTGGGCCAAAGTGAGGATGCTTGCTGGAGGTGGAAGGTGATCCAAAAAGTTGCTGTCCTTTTGCTCCACCCTCTGCCAGAGACCTTTGAAGGGGTTGGAGCTCCACGTTACCCCCCTCTGCCTGCTCTCATCTGCTCTCTGGTGTTTTCTCCCGGGGAAAACACAACCCCACATGCCCAGCCTGACACTTTTAATACTCCTGATGGCTCTGTGTTTCACCTCCTTAAAGAAAAATTAAAAGAATAATATCACAGCACTTCTGAGTAAAATATCTTGCCGTTAAGTATCAACAGACCCGGGCTTGTCACTGCAGAAGTGACAGCAGACCCTTAAAGGCACTTCAGTTTCTACCCTCAAGATGCCAACCTCAGTCATGACATATCAAAACATCCTTGGAGATCTAAGCTCTCTCTAGAAGCTTCTTGCTTGTGATATAACAGGGGACACATCTAATCCTGTGGGATGTCCCAGGGCAAATTCACAGGGATTCCACATTTTAACAGATTGAACAGATTAAGACATTTTCTTGCCATTCCCATCTCAAACTTGGTGTTAGTGGATGGTGAATGTCAGATGTGTAGGAAGGTTTGGGCGTTACGCTCTGACATAGACCATCATTTATACTCATGGGGCTTTTTCCACAGAGGGAGAAGGGCCTGACTCAGCCACCTCTTGCAGCCCAGCAAGAAAGAGGCCTGGATCTTGTGGATTGCCTCCATACAGGTCAGGGTTAAACTGATGGCACTGATGAAATGTAAATGGAAGATATTACGTAAAAAGAATTGCATAATGTTCCCAGATGTTTTCAATTTTCTGAGTACTTCTAAAAATAAAACGAACTTTTAATACTTAATCAACATAGTTATTCATTCTCTTTTACCCAAGACGAAATTTCCCATGAATTTTTTATGGATGCACGTTAGTTATTATTGCCTTTGGCTTCCTGGTTCAGACACAGTTCTGCCCTCTGTTCCACTGATTGTACAAATTATCCCCCACTGCATAGACTGGGTACACTCTTAAGTCCTTGAAAGCTCTTCAGTTGATTTCGTTTAGCGAGACTTACTTCAGGAGAGGAAGATTTTCAAGGAATGCATTAGCTACCTACTGGGAACATAGCTCGCCCCTTAGTACCATCGGGCCACAGACCCATGTAATCCCCTACCCTGGACTGGCACCCATCTCCTACAGAGCCTGGAGCAGCCTGGCAGGATGGGCAGGGTGGGATGTGGCTTATTGTGGATGCCTGTCTACTATTTATTTCTTTTCATATCATCCTGCACTTGTAGATGCTGGTGGTAAGACTTCTTCAAGCATGGGGAGACGAAGACTTACTCTGATGGTGCCAGGCTGGATTTCTCTTTTCAATTTCTCTATGCATCCAGTATTAATAAAAACATCCACTGCAGGGAGAGGAAGCCTTTAGGCACAGTAAATCAGTGGGATTTTTTTTTTTAACTCTGGACTTAAATGACTCTGTGATTTTTATTCCTATGTTTATTGCATAGCATTCTACAACACATGTCCTTAAAGACGAAGATGTGTTTTCTTGATATATCAGAGATGAAATCCCAGCTGATTTGTGCCTAAGGTCCTTGTGTAAATGTGCAGGATGCATCCTGGCGAACAAGTGATTCAAAAGGAAAAGGAGCACAGAGAAAGCTTGAGCGACCACTGAGAGGCTGATGTGATTGTCTGAACAAATCCCAATGCTTGCATGACCACCTCCTGAAAGCAGAGTGCTGCAAACAACAACCACAGAAAATGACCAGGGTGATATTGAACTGTCAGCCAGAGACAACAGAGAGGACACTCAAGTGGTATGTCAGATCCATGTAAAAATAAAAGCCTGCAGCTTCCAAATGTTTCTGTGAGTGCTTTAGCTTGTCATGCCACCTCCCATCTCTAAGGAAATCATGAACCATCAGCAGGGAGGACTTTGCATCAGGGACAGGTGAAAAGCAGGAAACAACAGGACTGGTATCAATCCAAGCACAGCTACTGCTTGGCCCAGTATCAGCACCAGCCTCTGCTCAGCACATCCCATACATAAAGCAGGAGATTGCCCAACAGCACCGTGCAGTCGCAATTGCAAAGCTGAAAGGCAATAGCCCATTATGGTGTTTTCAGCAGCGCTGCTCTACACTCAAACAGCGTTTAGCAAAGTGCCTTGTACATCTTTTTTCTGCCAGCGTTGGGAATCCATTTAGAACAAGCCATTGAGCTTTATTTTATTTTAGTTAAATTTTTTTTTCCAAATGCATTAAGATAAATATGTATATTAGCAGTCGCTAGGGCAAACAGAAAATATTCATTTGCGTTTATCACAAGCAGTTAGAACCCTACTACACTTTACCTCTCATAGAGGGAATTTCTCCCATGATGAATTAATCTTTATGAGCTCGTTCTTATTTCCCTCATTTCTTTGCAGTGACCACAGCTTTTTAAAAAAAGAAAATGAATGTTAATTTTTTTGTTTCGTGAATTGCATTTTCTGCTAACCACTATTCATAAAAGGGATGACTGAAACTCAGCTAAAGTCCTACCACTCAGAAACCTAAGAAGACCAGAATATTTACTTCTGTCTTCAGCCCTAAATATTTCCACTGAATTGCCAAGAGTCCTTGAAGGGGAAACATTTTTGTAATGACCAGTGCAGTCGCCAGGAGCTATTACATTCTGAAATTAGCAGCAAGCTCCCCACAGGTTGTTATTTGGTCTCAGTTCCTGGAAATCACCAGACTGATCTGGTCTGCAATCAAGCTCGTTATACAGAGTTGTGGGATGAAAAGGAGATTGAGGACAAGGTCCAAGTGGCTTCAGTGGGGTGTGCAGCTGTATTAACACATATTGCCCATGTGCTGCAAGAACTGCAGTCACCAAACACCTGTCCCAAAAGTGCACCGAACCCCACAACCTCCCTTCTTTCCCTTATCCTCTGCCCATTTTCACGTAGAGAGTTTTTAACTTCCAAACCTTATGCCTTTTCACTTTTCTGGCTTTTAGAGGAGTTCCTCTGTCTCCCTGTCACCATTCAGCCAATGCCAAGGCCAGCTGGA
Organism: Corvus hawaiiensis; assembly: GCF_020740725.1. Taxonomy (NCBI): domain Eukaryota; kingdom Metazoa; phylum Chordata; class Aves; order Passeriformes; family Corvidae; genus Corvus; species Corvus hawaiiensis. The sequence continues at coordinate 10,699,046 of NC_063220.1, read as the reverse complement.
TGAGCTGCAGAGACCCCTGGGGACAGCACAAGGCCAGGCTATTCCATGATTCTGTGGCTCTGAGGACCACCATTGGGACAATGCAGCTTGACCCTCTGGAGGGCACTGAGTCAGTAGTGGAAAAGCTCTGACTTCCATGCCTCTGCTGCCTATCAGTTGAAAAGCCCATGGTATAAAAAGCCAATTAATTGATATTATTTAAAGACTGCTTTTCAGAGGAGTCCTTTGTTGGAGGGACTGAATCTCAACTCTGTGCTAAATTATGCACAGGAGTTGAGGTGAGAGTAAGAAATCCACTGGGTAATCATAATCACTGTGCAATTAGATTTGATATCATAATAGAAGGTTACTCTCCTAGGGGTAATGCAGTGAGGGTGAACTTTAAAAGGCCAGATTTTAAAACTATGAAAAAAATTATTAACAGAAGGCTCAAGGGCATAGTGAAACTCTTTAACAGAGCAAATTTGTTCCTAGTGTAACTCCTCTAGTAGCCCCAGGAGTTGTACCAAGGGTGAGTTTGGCTAATGTAATCAGTCTGGAGGCTATTTAAGAATCTGTCCTAGAGAGGCAGATGGTGGTTGGACCTTTGATCTGAAAATAAGAACAGGAAGAATGAAATTTGCATGGCTGAGCAGGGTTTATTGAAAATAAACATTCTTTTAAAAATTAAAAAGAGATCTGACTAAAGAGGAGAAGACAGGTAGAGTAAATGCAGACAAGCTACAAAGGAAAGGGATATAGGTCTATAAAAGAAAAAAAAAATTCAAGGTATTTCTGATGCAGCAGAGAAAAAAAAATTAAACCCCCAACCAGGCATATAATGAGTGAAACTTAGAAAGTGCTGTTGTTATGTGACAGCTTTATTGTACCTAATTAACTCAAATATATGTATCTGCTGGAAGACACCACTCTCCATGGTTACTTGCTGTCAGATGTGCTAAAGCAGGCATTTCTTCTGCACAGCCCTCTTTGTGGGGAGAAGGAGAGGCTGAAAATGAGAGGATGCTGAAGCAGAAATAAACCTTGGCCTGAGTTACTCATACGGATGTAACTAAAGAGATTCCTTGTCTCTGCCACTTTCTGTGGGAAATTAGAGAGTGACTTCAGCAGTGATTTACTTTAACACTGTGGAAGGTGAACAGGACCTGAAGAAGGAGTTATGTGGCCGGGAGCTCATTGGGGCAGTAAATCACCTGGCGTAGCTGGTTCCCTGCCCAGGCTGTAGAGAAAACAAACCACACAATAGTGAACCTGTCAAATAAGGTGCCCCACTCGCCTTACAGGCTGAAATCCCCCTTGAAAACAAACGGAAGGATTCAGTGCTGGCTCCTATTGTGCATCAACAACAAGGGAAAACTCCCTGGGAGCTACTGCAGGAGCAGAACCCTGCAATGCCCGTGGAAATGCTGCCATCCAGGCAGTGGTCCCAGCGCAGCCAGCACCAGCACTGTGGGGAGCAGCTCACGGTTCCTGGGCTGGCTCACACCCCAAGAGTGGTAGAGACACCCTGGCTGGGAGATGATCCCCCACCCCTTGCAGCCACCATCCAGTTGGTGCCACACAGGACCCAAGTACAGGGATCTCAGCATGGACAAAACCAGAAAGTTTAATTACAGTTTTTATTAATTTTTTTTTCAAGTTTCCTAAAATGTCACCATTCTTTCTTTTCATGTTTGTGCAGCCTTAAGCACAACAGGCCCTTGACCTCAGCTCTACCCCATAATGTCACCGTAATGAAGGCAAATAAATGACAATAGGGAGAAAACCCACTTTAGTCACTGTAAGGAAATATTGTTCCTTCAAAGCAATTACTCACCTGAAAAGTTAATAAAATAGTACATAAAGGTGACCTGGTAGGTATAATTTACTTGGCTTTTCAAAATGCTTTTGATAAGGTCCCTCATAAAAGAATATTAATGATAATGAGAATGATCTTACATTTATGGTTGTACCTTTCATTCAGATGAATCCCAAAGTGCTTTACAAAGTTTTTACTAACTGGTTGTACAAATCATGCATCATATATATCCCCAAAGCGTTGTTAGATCTGGGAGAAGGCATGACAGATATTTAATTACCTAGCATGCTGCTATTCAATATTTTAGGGCAGGGTGTAAAAGCAAAAGCTACAACCGTGTGCAATTAGATTAAATTCAGGCAGGTAAGAGCTACTTTCCAAAGCTGAGATTTGGCTGAAAACCAAGCTCATCTTCTTCATTTGCCCTCACCCAAATGTTGAGGGATGCCTTAGGCTGAACAGATGAATGGCTCAGCTGGAAATAAAGGTATCTTTGTGGGATTGCTCCCAATGGACAGTGACTATCTCAGGTTGTGCCTGAGCATTCAGTTGGATGTTTATGGGCACCTCTACTTGGCCATCTAACTCCAGAGAATCACCATAATTTACATTTTTTTCTCCAAATTTTCCATAGCTTTTTCACCTATGTCCTTCAGCTTCATAGGCAGCTGCCAATGCTGACAGCCAGCAGCAGAGAATCTTCAGCTCTCATTAGCCTTTGGAAGCAAAATCTGTTTTTGCTTTGAGATGCACATCTGAAACACTGCTAATCCAGACCATTATAATCTTGAAGACCATTCCAGCCATAAGCATATTCTGCTTAGAGAGAGCATTGGAACATTTCATTTAAAGGCACAAAATGTCTCATTTAATTGCCTGAAATCAAAGGTTTCATATTTTAATTAAGTTTTTAAGAGAACATTTCATTGCTTTGATTTTTTTTTAACTTTTTTTCCTCTCAGATGTGAAGGTCATTAAAGAATATCTTTCCTGATTAAGCAATAGTAGCAGTAATTTCACCAAAGTAGTGCGTACAGTGTGGATACTACCCCAGACCTGAACTTCACACACCATCAGTGATCAGTAAATGAACACCACTCGTTTACTATGTCTAAGTGCAAAGGGCTGTCTGAACTTCCAAGTCCTCTATTTCTTGTTACTTGCAAAGAAAGAAGATGCCAAGAAAGATGAATTGTAGCTTCTCCCTAGATACATATTCCTGCATGGTGAGGATGCTCTGGCAGCTTTTCTACTCTCTCCTAAATGAGCAGCCTAAAACCAGATACCGGAGCAGTGTAAAAACAAAGCCAGGAACTTAACAGGGGGGCGTTGAAGAGGACCTTGGAGGTACCAAGGTGTCCTAGTTGTGTAGGCAGAAAGATTTCAGCTTATCTGTAACAGCCTTGGGCACACCTTTGAAATGCTCTGTCTAGCCTCTTCCCAAGGCAGCACGCATCTTGTGTTTATCACCATCCTGCTGTATTTTTCACAGAGCTAAACAAAAGACAGGGTCCCTACCTCCAGCATGACAGCTTGTCAGACTTTGCAGTACAATCCATATTTCATATCAAAAGCGTCCCCCTCAAATTCAATTTATATAAATTATATGTAGCTAGGTAAACATGACCTTCCTCTGGCAATTCTTTCAGGCCAGAGAGAGATGCCAGAACAACAAAAATCTTGTGAGAACAGTCATCCAGGGCCAAACTGTCAAAAACCTTCAACAAGGAGCTGATTTGTCAACAGAAGTCATCATCTCACAGGGAACTTGATTCCTGCTTCAGTGTTTCCCTGACCAAATTGCTGACAGACTTTTGCTGAATGGTCCCCTGCCTTCACATTACCTTTTTTTCCCCACATAACTGTTCTCAGAGGATATGAAGGTCTCATTTTTAGAACAATCTTCTGGGAGAAAGAGGGAAGAGCAACGCTTATATGGAAACAGTCTGCCCCACTGTGCAGCAGGAGCCTCCCCTGCCCCCCAGCAGTACATTCACATTCCTGTGGAGAAGCTGTCTCACCGTCTACTTCCCACAGGCTCTGGAAAGCAAAATCCTTACTGTTAGGCAGTTTAATTTCAACTATGAGTAAGCATTCACATACTTGTGGCCTATTTGAGGAGGTTCTTTAGGCAAAATAATGGTTTGAAACGTCTTTCTGCTGCCAGGGTGACATAAAGAGGCCTCAGCGCGCCACAAGACTGCTGTATCTGCAACATAGTAATTTAAACTTTTATCTCCAGTAGGGCTCTTTGCATGTGGTGCACACCTGGCCACTGTAACCTGATCAACATTTATGGGTTTGTGTCTTTACGATGGGTTTGAGTGCCCTCAGGAAAGACATTCTTAATGCAATGAGCCTGCAAGAGGCCTTCAAAAGCCATGGGAATAAGGGACAGGAAGTTTTCCAAGTACACACAAAGCTCGACACCCTCTTAACACTCCCATGCCAGGGAGACAGAGGTGCAGGCTGCTAGAAATGGGGAAATAAGAAGGGAATAGATGGCAGATTGGTCCCCAATTCCCTACATTGTGCAAGGCACAGTGACACTTCAGGTTTCAGGGTGCAGATCTCATCCCAGACACTCTCTTGCTTTTGACACCACAGGCAACAGGGGAACTTTTCCTTGGGCAAACAATTACTTGAAACATTGCTAGCCAGATGCTGATTGCTACTGGCATTTGTCCTTCAGCAGCTGTCACAGTCGGCTCCTTGGGAGGTGTGGGAAATGCCTTGCAATTACGTGCTTTATGACGCACCCCAGAGAAATATTTGGCCATATGTATTTTCACAAGGGTGCACATATTCCCTGCCCAAGAGAGTCCATGCTGGGTGCTATCAACATAAAAAAATTGCTCTCCCTTTTGCCTGTCATTGGTGTATCTGATGGCTCCCTTACACTAGTGGAAATGCCAATCCTCAGCAAGATCTCCATCTGATTTTCCCTTGCTGTTTCCTGCCTTGTGTTATTCCTACAGCCAGATGAATCCCGCTTTAGTAGGGGCTGTATCTCAACTCTTCTCAGAATTTCTGAGCAGATGGGAACTGGGGTCCCTGCCCACATCCTGTACCTGTGACTGACTCCTAAACATTAAGGGCAAGTGTGTCGGATGCAGTCCTGGAAACTCACTCTGCTCTGGAGTCTGTGGGACAGTCCACAGGGAAGATTTCATTTGTTTTGTCTCTGTGTCCCCCTTTTCTGAGCATCATTGGAAAGGCCTTGGGGATAGCAGCTTCCAGTATTCCTTGGGAAAAGTGTTTGTAGGTTTGGTTTGAGCTGGGTTTTTTGTGTTTGTATTTTTAATTTGAGGAGGACCTGTATCCACCAAGGATTCAAAATCTTTTTCAGATTTTGCCCTTGGTGATAGATTCTGGACACACAAAAACTGTTTCTGACCTGTTACCAAGCCTGTCCCAGCAGGGCTGACAGAAAGACCAACAGGACAGGAGCTAACACCATCCCCACTCTACACATGCTGGCACTATTTCTGCTTACTTGTTTGGCTTTCTCTTTCACAAGCCTGTTTGAAGGAGTAAACCCCACTTCGTAATGCTGGGAGTTACCTGATCATGCACTCTGTAAGATGGTACAAAGTCAGGCTGAGCAAACCAACCAGAATTGCTTTCTCTTGATCCCCTAAATGTGTCAATTTACAATAAAACTTTTTTTTTTTTTTTTTTTTTTTAAATATCCCCAGGGAAAGCAAAGGAAGGTCTGAATGTGCCACAAGAACTGGACTCCTCACACAAGCCTGACTCTTGCTGGCCAGTGGTATGGCCTGCAATGGTCCTGCAGTAAACCTTGATGGATGGAAAGGGAATGTCAATAGAGTTCAGTCCTCTCATGAAAGCCAAACAAATTACTTCCCCACTTCCAGTATGCTGTGGTATTCTCTCTACATCAATCTGAGCTAATTTATTATTTTCAGGTGGTTTTATATTTTTTTCCTTTTCCTCCCTTTGGAGGTTCTAGAAGGACCTCCTGTGGCTTTCATGACGTGGCTCAGAGAGGTGCACTGTGAGGCCTCGGTGGTTTCTAGGAATCCCCCAATTCAAATGGCTAGCAGCTTCAGAGGATTGTTGCAAAATTAGACCAATCTGGATGGCAGGTACAAAGCCTCCAGTTTGGGGAATCAAAAAAAGAGAATTTCAAGCTTTAAAACCTTCCCAGGTTTCCACCCACCCTCCCAACCAGCTGGAGTTAAGCGGTATATGCCTTGTTTTACAAAAAATCCAGCAAAATTGTTTCACTTCAGAAGTCTCCTTTCAGACTTACTTAGGTAACCTCTGTTACTCATTTTTGGAGTTTTATAGCAGCTCAAGACCTGGAGAATAACAATGTTTAACTGATCTTACCAATACATTATTTGTACCACTAATTCCACAGCAGTTGCTTTTTCTTCAGGACAAGGGAGGTAATTTTCCTAAAATTACATTGTTTTCTAAAACAGCTCTATTCAGGGCTATACATCTACCTTCTGGCAGCATAGTTTAATTTGCATTTAAATAATTTCCTGATATAGTAGGAAAAGTAATTATACATAACACTAAACAGTTTTCAAGCTTCAGCCTTCGATTGGTCCATGACCAAATCTCTTTCCTAGGTTCTGAAACAACCTTCCCAGAATGTAAAATTCCCACATACCAGAACCATGCTCATTTTTTTAAGGTCCTCTATTTGTTCATTCATCTCCTGTGCTGAATTCAGGTGATTAGAAAACCATGTTTGTTTTCTAATCCTTAGTTTCTCTTTAGGGTTGTATCATTTTGGTCTGCTGATTTTCTCCTGGTAGAAAAGTTTAACTCTGTCTGCTGTCTGAGCAGAAGATCTTATGGAGATCTCATGCTCATGACATTAAAAGCACCACAATGCACAATTTTATCGTAGTTACAGATGTTAAATCATGTCCTAATTCTGATATTTTTATCACAGATGAGACAGGGAATTGATGTAGCTTGAGCCAAGGCAATAGCAGGACATTCATTTTTGATCTGAATGTACTGAACCTTAGATTTTAGTTTGATTCTAGAGGCCATTTGCCATGTGTAGATCCATATACACTTGCTCCTCAATTTTAAAGGCTTTTTATTCAGGTGAACTATACAACCAAAAAAACAGTCCTGTGGTCATGTAGATCACTCTTAGAAAGACTTCGTATCACATTAAAAGAAACTATCCCTAAAAGCTGTTTAACATGCCACAGCCTTTTTCCCTTAGAAAGGTAATGCCTATAGAAGATGAGCTGTATTGTTCAGTGCCCTGATTATCTGTTCATGAGCCATGTGAAAGGAAATGCAGTCACCTCTGCTAAAAGTGCCGACTCAAAGGCGTTAAGCCATTAACTGTAGAACAAGTCCAACGTGAAAGAGAGAATAATGCATCATAGGAGCCATCATATGGCCCATAAAGTCAATATTGAAGCCGTGAAATTCAGACGTGAGTGCTGCTTACCTCAAGGTTTAGGATCAGCCTTGACCTAACCTGTCAGCCAAGTCCCCTTCCACCATTAAAAGTGATTCAACCATTCAGATAATTCAGGACTGAGATCATTAAGGGCATGCTGTGGATCTGCCTTATAATCAATTCTTACCTGGTGCTTGAAGGACCCTCCATGCAGGTAAGGAGCATTAAGCATTTTAGTGCCCAAAATGTCTGTCTAAAGAGGTAGTGTACTGTGCAGTTAGTGCTAGGAAATCAGAGGTGTTGCAAGGCTGTACACTGAGCCTAAAATTGCATTGAAGAGGATCACTTGTCACCAACACTTTGGTATCATACATCAGATTTCATCAGGAAGGTGATACTGAGCCAATAGGAGGATTTTCAGACAAAACTTCCACAGCTAGTCAGACTTGAAGGTGAGGGACAGTGATCAGCCCTGCTATTTTCACCTGCCATCATGTTTTTATTTTGGTCTCAAGCTTGCAACCATTCCACAAATACCTGCAGCAAATCGCTCTTGGATGACTCCTCATCTTGATGATGGTGGCAAGTGAAAGGTCCCTGCTGCCAGCCCATGAAAATGATAAATAATCAATTTTCACTGAGATCTTAACTACGGCAACCTGGGCTAGTAGAAGGTGTCCCTGCCTATGGCAGCGGGGAGTGGGAAAAAGATGTTTTTTAAGGTGCTTTCCAACCAAAACCATTCTGAGGTTCTATGAAGGTAGATGCAAATGAGCAGATCAGCATGTTGAAGCGCACAAAGAATTGGTCAGCCTAGGAAGATGGTCAGTAAAACAACTCCAGAGGACTGTTTAAAAGCAATGAATCTGTACTGGGGAACTCGGAAGCATTAGGTCTACAGCCGAAAGACTAAACAGTTTGCTTAAACCACACTCTGAACTCATGAAGGGCATTGCTGCAACAGTGTCTTGGTATGATGTTCCCCTAAAGCTTTTCTATCCTCATGATTTTGATTTGAATCATCAAGAAAAATTTTCTAAGACAAGTGTTTCAACATCTCTCTCACACCTGGGTCTACAGCTTTGCCCCTCTCACCACCAGATCCAGCACACTCATAATCAAGTAACTCTCTGCAAAATGACTGCAAATTCCTTGATTACTCTTTTTTTCTCCTTTTTCTAACTTAAAAAGAAAAACCAGTGGAAAACAACAACATGAACAACCACATGAGAAAAAAAGGCACAGCCTGGTACTAAAGATAGGCCTGTTTATAAGAGTAGATGCATCACAACAGGTGTCAGCTCTGTAATGGTGCTGCACAAAGCACGCAAGCAGCAGCCAGGGAATGATGATAATAAAAAGAGAGTAAAGGAGCTCTTTTGAGATAGAAATTGCTATAAAATGGAGAATATTTTGCAATTTTGATTTATTTTCATGTATTTGTGAACATATATACATTAATATTTTTCTCTTTTTGTTCAATACAAAGCTTTAACAGCAACCCTAAGCCTTAGTGAGATGATCACTGTATAAAATCAATCAAATTTCTCACTTTCCATTATTCCAACAATTTATCCACATTGCATCTCTCCATGTCCTCTCACTATTCTTCAGTTAAGGATCTGATAGCTATTTCTGTTGAAGTCTGTTTTCTCTCCAGAAAAAGAGGGGCTAAATCTTTTTAAAAAGGAGACAATTCCCAACTCTTGGAGATAATTCATGGGCATCCTACAGACTCTCTGTCTAGCTTTTAATGTGACACTTCATCCTAATCATGTTTCCTAATTCGAAAACATATAAGAAAGATCCCTCTTTTTCTGTTCAAAGACTATAAGGTCTTTAGGACAGGATTCATGCTTCATTCTATTTTTGCACAGCATTTAGATTTCAGATACTTCAATTTCTTGCTCCTGATTCCTCTACTTCCATACTAGTAAATATTGCTTTTAATCGTCCTACCATTTTTTTTATTTCTGGTTATGGTTTTGTTCTATGAGCTAATTTAATTAATAAAGGTAATTATTTTAATTTCTTCTTTTTTCTCTTGTTCTAACAGAGATCCAAAATTCAGCACATATTTGTGGCTTTTCTCTAGGATGGGCTGGACTCCAGCTCTCCTTTGGTCTTCTCACAAGCTGCAGAAGAATTATACTGGTGTGAGTCTGACCTGATGTTTTATAGAGTTTTAATTTTTTTACTATACCCTTTGTGAAAGCAATGAACACACACATACTTCCAAACAGTTCTGGCCCTCACTGGATTGATGGAAAGAAGGTTAATAACATATCTGGGAAAAACAAATAGTTCCACGGATAGCACGCATTGATTAATATCTGCTGCAGTGCCAGCAATGCTGGGGGAGCTACACGTCGTAATTCTGCTGTAACGGGAGATGTGTTGCCAACGGAAGGAGAAAGGAGATTATCACACTGCTGTGCCTGGCAGCTCAGTGTAATGCACAGACACGGGGTTAATGTCTCCTCTCTGCTCCTGCTTTCAGGGACGGTGAAAGATCTGGACCACAACACTGCAGAGCTCTGGAAGCTCAAGACGTGCGCTCCATTTGAATGTGCATTGCCAGTAATGTGGGATGTGCCTGGAGAGGGGTGGGGGGGGATTAAAGGTAGGACAGTAAGTTTGAAGCATATTAAGCTGATGTCTCCCATACGAGCAGGAGGATCCCTGCACTGCGGGGCACAGACAGGTTGCACAGAACCCTCCACAGTGCTCAGCCCAGCACGGGCGAGCCCAGCGGGAGGGGCAGGAGATGCACAGGAGAGGCTGAGTTCTCTTACGCCATCAGGGTGTCGTGGCTAAACGCCCCCACTTCTTATTCGGCAGTAAATAATTCATGTTCCCGAGCTGTAGGTGGGATACGTTTCAGGCAGAAGGGGAGGACGCCAATAAGCAGCTCTTTAAATATACATCGCCTCCTGTTTGCAGGCACTATGTGTGGGAGCAACTGTAAACTGAAATGGTCTTGTGTTTGCTGGCACCTCTGAATACAAAATTACCACCCTGGCTATTTATGGGGTGGAGGGGGAGGGAGGCTTCAAAAAGAAAAATCGGGCTTTTTAAACCTGGTACCTTTTTTTAAGCTGAAATGCTTGGCATTTCTGTGGCAGCACTGTATCCCCACTGGGCGAAAGAGTTACAGGTATTTTAATTATATATTAGTACAGCATTAAACTAGTTTTATTTGCTGAACATTCTGTCAATTACTGTTGTTACTTGAGAAGCATGACTGCTCCCAGGTTGATCGTGTATTTAACTAGCCAGTCAATGCTATTAATCACTAAGCATTTTCAGCCAAGGATATTAACATTGAAACCTATCCAGAAGAACTTATAAATGGGTACTGGCATTCTTCAGAGGGAAATACTGTTTTCCAATGCAAGAGAGGTTCTCTCAAGTCTCTTTTTTTTCTTTCTTTTTCTTTTTCTTTTTTTTTTATTGTAATCTAAATTCCAAAGGGGAATGAATAATTGCCCTTAATGAAATAACTGCCATCCCAAAAAACTAGCAACTATGTGATCATCTCATTACCATACGAACGAAGGCCAGGATGTCTGTTTCTGTGGTGCAGCTGTTGTAAAAGCAGTGAAGTATAAGAAAGCAGACATGAAAACCAAGCAGGGACATCCTCCTTTCTGGGGACTGTAGCAGGGAGAGAAATGATCCAGGTAAGGCTGAAAAATGGTTAGCAGTTAAAGACTGGAAATGAGACTCTTCACTCTTGTTCTTGGTCATGGCGCCCTGGTATTTTGAGCAGAAAAGATGATGGCCTTTCCCTGCCTCCTGCCCATTGAAACATGGGACACAAACATGACCTGAAGCCAGAGACATTGACACAACACACACCATTTGATGCAATGAAATGCTACAGATACATGCTTTGCATTCTGCATTGCACTTAGTTGACACACAGAATATATTTATTTCTACATTGTGAATAATCAGCTGAAAACTCACTTTCATTAGCTTCATCTCCCCATTGTTGGCTCACATCCTGAAGTTTTCATACAACATCTGCAAAAGTATTAAACTAATTATAGAAGCCATCTGGAACGAGAACAGAGTGGAATAATCATTTTCTTTTCCTTTTTTTTTCTTTTTTTTAAAAAAAAAAAGCCCTCGCTAAATAAATGGTGCCATAATAGATGGGATGTCAAAAGAACAATGATCATAACAAATTCAGTGTCATTAAGGAGGGATGCAAGGAGATTTACATCAAGAAACTCATGATTGCTCGTTAGCAGAGACACAGCAGAGCAGCACTGTGATCCATCGCTGACAGGGTGTGCGTACAGAGAGGGAAATCCTCCCAGAGACCAGGGGCTCACCCATGGGCAGCCCAGTTGCCAGTGGAGAAGAGGACCAGTCATTGCTTTGTCCTTGTGTTCTTCATTCAAGCCCAGGAGACAGACCCCTGAGGAAGGAAGGGTGAATGTGTCCTGGACAGTCACTTGTCTACCACCTTCCACTGCTGCTGCTGCTGCTGCTGCTGTTCAATTGCCCAGCAGTGCCGTGAGGTGCTGACAGGCTACTGAGTGAGTGAGCAGTGACATTCAGCAGAAAACACATGAAATCTTGACTCCCACACTGCTGTGAGGTACTCCTCTCTTTAGCTGTGTCCTAAGTGATGAGCTGTAGGTCAGCTTGTGGTAAAATGGGGGTTTGTATTTATTACAACTACTTTTTACTGATCAGAGGAGATTACTTTGACATACAAGATCTTGACAGTTATCTGCTTAATGCATGGCTTCTGTTAGCAGCACTTTCAAGGTAACCTGTGTTTCAGTGTTTTAGGAGGATGACGACATTTTGGTAAAGTACCTAAACATTTTGTGCTTGATACATATGCACACACCTGGAAAAGCGACACATATATTAGCATTTTCTGATGGTTCTAGTGGCAAATAATGCATTCACATCTCCATTCTAATACTAAGAAATTGATAACAGAAAGATAGACAGATAGATAGATAGATAGATAGATAGATAGATTTTTCTCTCAAAGGAATATGTAACTTTTAATAATTTCTTTACCTATATTCTAACTAATTAGCTTTGGCCTGAATGTACTTAGAGAAAAATCTGAGGTTCTGTTAGATACACAGCTGCTGAATCAATGGCATCCTGCTACAACATATTTCAACACACGTCATTAATTCTGATTGAAAAGCATCATCCAGTTGTGATTCTTATTAGAACTCTATTAGTGTCTCTGCTAATAGATGCAATCTCTGTTATTATCATAATTATTGTTATTTACCACTTATGTTACTGCAGCAGTGCCTCGAGAGCTCATTCATAAGCCATGCCCTTATTGGATCATTTGCAAATGCAGATTAAAAATATGTTCCTTGCCCTCAGCACTTTCCTTGGTAAGACAACAGATAAAAGAAGAAGGAATATAAAGAGACAAAGTGACCATTTGGGTCAGCACTGAGACATTGCTTTCAGCACATCTGGATCCTGAGTGTTGCCATGTTTCCACCAAATGCAACCGAGAATGGTACCCAAAGTTCAGTAATTCCATCTCAATTTTGGCATTGTCTGTGTCTTCAAATGCTAAGGGTGCCACTGCTGGTGACTCCTTTCTAGTAGACACAGGCATGGGAATTCAGAAGACATGAATCATGTAGCACTGCTGCCAACCACTAATTGGATGTGTGTGTCCAAGTAAAGTAGCTCCTGCATATCTGGCACTTACAGGATACATTCAAGCCATGCCTAAGACAATGAAACTAATTTACAGCAGTGTCAGTATAAGCAACATGTTTCTACTTTTGGTCTTATAAATAAGCAATCTGGTTTTAAAAGTGCCACATCCTGAAATGCCCACATCCTGAGTAGCAAACTTTATATTTGATGTCCCAGCTTTGGGCAACGCGTCCCAGTTGTGTCCCACGCAGGGAGCCATGTCCCTGAATACTCTCTGGGAAGTTAGCTGAATAGTTGTCCAGAAAGTTCCACAAGTGCAAGGGATGAAGAACAGGTTGGGGTGAAATGAGGGAGCAGGCATATTTTCAAGTCATAAATAGAGCAGCGAGTGCAAGAAAAGTGAGTTTGGTGGAAAAGGAGAGCAGACTTGACTTTCTCCAACTCCTCTGATCCTCCCAACCATCTGGAATCAATCATTTGTCTCTATGTGGCCTTATAACATTAAAATGAGCACTGGTTTGAGGCTTGTGAAATGCTCTGTAATCCCAAAACAAAAGGTATCAAATAACTGCAGCATGGTTATTGTTACAAATATTTTCACTCTGAATTATAGCACCATTGCAAAGAGGTTTTGCGTTCCTGCGGCCCTGTAAATCTGGACACTCTTCTTTCCACAAATTCTTTTGCAATTTAGCTTGTAAGATTAATATTTTAAGAGCATCTAATGTTGCTAATTGAACAGGGAAACAGATATGTCAACTTTTGTTTTCCACAGGACTCACTTCAGAAGTATGAATGATAAATGCACCCCAAGAGATATTATCATAATCATCATTCCAAATAAATTTTTCAGACAATGGAGTGCATGGCAGATAACTTTCAGAGAGATGCATAAAACACACTCCATGCTAAGCTCTTTCCTAAACATATGAATATGTAATTTTTTCCTGTTGTAATGAACTGATATTGTTTAGATGAGAAGGACTATGACCAGGTAAAGGCAACATGAAGGAGCTCAAAACCAGAAGAGGTACTGAATTTGCAATCACATTTATCCTGCATACTCACTGTGGAGCTCCACATTTAGCAACTTGATAAGACCACACAGTCAATGGTTTCAGCAGCAGATTTTGCAGTGAAACAGAAGAGTGACCCTGTTATCGAAGAACAGCAGATATTTGTTGGTGTGAGATGGAGAGTTTTAATTTCCAGTAAAAAATGATCCACTGAGCTGAGAAGTGCTTTAAACCAATAGCTGTTTTTTCTGTCGTTAGACACCAATGATGTAAGGTGACTTCTCAAATATATTCTTCCTCAATTCTATAATTAATCCAGTGTTGTGGGAGGTGTTTCTCAGGGTTGTGTTTTACCCAAAAGAAGCAGTATTCCAAGCCAAGTGTCACAGCCCCATCTTAGATGTGTGAGGATCTCTTATGTGTGGCTGGCAGGTTGCTAACTGTACAGCAGGGATCCAAATCCTGTCCCCAAACCCCAGGGCATCACAGGTTGTCTGGAATTTCACTACATAGTTGGGTCCCCTCTTCCTTGGTGCAACAGCTCCTTGCCCCAGCCTTTGAAAATGAATTGTTTGGTTTTGCTTCCCACTCCTCTGTCCCTGATGCTTTTGTCAATAAATAAATAAAATATTAATTCATTGAAGTCTTTTGCTGGAATGAAAGAAAAACAGAAAACATGTTTCATTTCTCTGATTTTTGATAAGGACATTTTCTTCAGAAATGACTTTCTGACAACTTTTCCATCAATCCTACTCAAAGGTTCTCTGCATTGGGAGGCACAAAGCTGCTTTCCCAATTATGCTGCATTTCTTTGTAGATTCAGCTGAAGGAAAACATGTTAAATAAATGATTTGTTTCCAATTACTCAGTCAACTCTAAAAACAAATATGCACACACGTCTTTACATAGAGACTTAGCAGGCAGACCAAAATATTTGCAATTTTATGAGCTTATTGGGAAATAAAAAACACAAATGTCTCTTCTGATTGTGAGCAGGTACATCATCACTACTTGAGCATAACATGGAGGGCACAGGGTTTTTCTGTACTGCAGGTAACTGAAATAAGATAAAATTGCAAGCCTATAAATATTACTCCATACATGTTTTATTTATTTTTCAGATAAAAATGAAGACACACAGCTGTTACAGTATATCTTTGCCTTCAGAACAGTAATATATCACAGTGAAGATATTTTGATGGTGACTTCCAACAGCTGTGTGATCCTCTTTCCTGATAAGATCATGTGTCATCATCTAAGTAGCAGAGGTGAGACTACAAGAGAAATGAGCACACAAGGGAACACCCTGGAATATATGCACAAACATATTTGCTGTTTCATTTTGTTTTGAGTCTGTTTCACTCTGTTTGGAAAACAACTTCTGTTGTCTCTTTTTCTTACTTTAGTAACACTTCTTTTGCATACTTTCTGTTTGTTTGGTTGTGTTGGTTTGGTTTTGATAGTCCCAGGAGCTAGGTGCAATCCAATGTTGTCAGGATTCTCATGTTAAGGGTCCAGCTGACCCTGTCAGCTTTCCCAATCGTCTGTCTATAGTGGTCCTTTCCAGCTTTATCACCATCCAGAGAATGCTTCATTTGCTGCATCTGCTGGCCTGAAAACAAGTTGCTTTTTTACAGCCCCTCCTGGGACTGGTCCACCCAGACAATGCTGTAGTGTTTGACCCATCCCTCAGAACCACAGGTGCAGGTAGAACAATTCACCTGTAAAATATCCTGGACAACAACACACTGATCCACTCACTCACAGTCAGATGAGGATATACTGTCCCAGGAAAAAGGGAAAAAGGATGGGATTATTGCACTGCATGCAACCTTATGCTAACAGCTGGCAGAGACACCGAGTTTCCAACCCTGCTGCCCTGTGTCTGCTCATAACTGCAGATCTCAACCACCCCTGTCTGCTTTTCCTGTTTGTTGAGGAAAGGGATAGAAGAGGATTACAGGGATCTCAGATTTGTATTAGGTGAAATAATAATGCAATTATGTTGGGACTTCAGTCATCTCTGAACTAATCATATCTCCTCCATCTGCAAAATTATAGTGGAAATTGAAAACCTTTGAGCCTGTCATTAGCTCTATGATGTCCTCAAAAGACTTTTTGAAAATCCTGACTCTGGATTTTTGTCTCTTTTTGTTTACATTCTTTGCTTCAAAAGGCAAAGTTTTACTTCCATGTTGAGCCTCTGAGGTGTGTGTAAACCAAAAGGTCCTGAAATTTCTTGCTCTTTTTCATGTCAAGAAATAGTATGATTGATACAACTAAGCAAGCAACAAATGAACTTTAATAACATTGTCTACTTGTTATCTTCACAGTCATCTTTGTTCCAGGGAGAGATAGAGTACTTGTGCAGCGCTAGAGTTTATGTAATTGAACAAGTCCCTTAAGCTTATCATGCCTAAACTCATGCTTAAGCATTTTTGTTACATGTTAATGAGCGCAGATTCAGCAATTTATCCAAGTACTCTCTTAACACTGGTTTTAGCTTTGCAGATTTCCCAGCGGGCTGCCAGCCTCCTCCAACTAATTGACCTGGCTTCTGCTTCATGAAAAAGGAGGAGCAATAAACAGGGAAACATTATTTTCCTGCAGCAGAAAAGGCCACTGTCATCTAGCAATCCTTTCTGACTTGACTGAGCAGGAGCTGGTAACTCCCTTGGCAAGAAACTCCCTGGGAGTCCTCACCTTTAGAGAGCTCAAACCTGTCTCTGCTAAATCCTCTCAGCCTCCCACACACCTGTGTGTGTTTTTTCTTGGCCTTCCAGCTCAAAGAGAGGAGCTGAAAGCCCTAGGCAGCAGTTTTTATGCATGTGATTTCTGACACTGTAGGATGTGGAAGTTTATTTCACCAAGAGAAATCAAATCCTGAGGCCTTCCCACCAGGTGTCCTGGCCTAATGCCAATCAACTAGGAAGTGGTACAAAATTATTTCATCATAAAAACTGGTATCATCACTGTTAAGTGATGAGTAAAATAGACCTTATATCATCAACACTTTCAATTAATTCCCACTTGAGTTGAGCTTGGAGAAGCTCAAAAGAAGATTTACCACATCTCCCAACCCTGCTTGAAAAGCTACAGCTGCTCTGAGTCTCAAAAATGTTCTGCCTGAGGCTTTCCCATCCTCTTGCTTATCTCCTGTGGTTGCTGATGGGGACATGGCAAAAGGAACAAAGGTGACAGAGGAGCCTTTTACTATATCCAGTAATGGTCATTTCTCAAGGGGAAGTGGGCAATTACAGGATAACCTATCTAAGAGGTCTCTTCTGGCCCAGGTTTCATTGATGACATTTCAGTATGAGCACAATACCTTGGTCTAAAGCAGGGGTAGAGACCTTTTTTACTGGGAAGTACAGGTACTTTTGCACAGGGAAGATGCAGTTCCAGCAGGTGAAGCCTCATCAATTTATAAGGATTCAGCACTGCTGTTTTTTTAATCCTTATAAAGGAGAGGCAAGCCCCACAGGGTTGGGAGATCTTTCAAATTCCTGTATGGAAAATTCAGGGAGAAGGATACAAAAAATCCTAGGTTGAGATTCCTGTTCACATCCAAGCCACCTCCTCCCTACACAAGAGAAGCCCTTGAGTTCAAGTATTTCCCTTTATGGAGTGACAAGGACAAAATTGCCTTGAGCTGTCTGAATGTACTGGCAAATTTTCATACTTCTGGGGAGCAACTAGACCAGGAAAGATGATCTTGTGATTAAAATTCCAGCCTGATACTCTGGATATTTCAGTTTACTCCTTGCTCATTATTCTCTTTTTACCTGATACTGGAAAGGCCACTTAAACTTGCTATGAACAAGTTCACCATCTTAAAATATGCATAACCATATTTCCTTTTCCTCTGTTTTACTTATTAGAATGTACATTGTTCGGGTCATCTCCCAGTACTAAAGGGTATTTAGTCATTGCTGCAATAAAAATACATAAGAGCAATAAAACAACACTGTGAAAGACAAAAAAAAAAAAAAAGTGCTAGAAATGCATAATGTCTCCCATTATCAGTATGTCTCTAAGTCCACTGAGAATGAACCATTTGATGGTGGCTCCTGGCCTTCCTGGCATCTCAAAGGGCTGCTCTGACCTGAGGATTCAAGTGGGCCACCTGCAATGAGAGGACAACACTGCTGGTTTATCAGGCTCCAGCAAAGCTCTCACAGGTTGCAAGACAGGTCTGGTGAAGTGTTTGCACACATGGAGCTAAATGCAGTATTTGTTATGTCTATAAAAAACATAACTTTTAAAAGGACATAAGGAATAAGACTGTGTCTCAATCAGATACCAGTGCCAGATATCTGAGGAATTGGTATTTCCACCTTAACCTTGTTTTTTCTCCAGTCTGTTTGAAACACTGCTTGTGTAGAAAACTCATGTGTGTGTGTGTGTGTGTGTGCACACATGTGTTTGTGTGTTTGTACACACCAGTATTCCTCCTTCTGCAAATAAACTACACATATAGGAAAGTCTTGTAAAAAACTGTATGAAGTCTTAAGATCAAGGAACAACAGGAATTTCTTGAAGTCAGTTGAGTTGGACACAAAGTTAGGAACAGATCCAAAAGCTCTGTGAACTCAGCAGAACTGTACTGATGATGCCTTCACTCATTTACTGCAGAACTCTCCCTGAATGACCCTGCACAATGCATTTCATTACATATATTACGTAAGAATCATCAAAATAAAGTTAGTGAAATGAGAAAAAAATCTTCAATATTAAACATTGACAAGAGTGCTATTCATTACAAGTGGGGGACCAAAATTAATTGGAGTGAAATTTTACTCTATATATGACTGAGAATTTCTCTGGGCAGAGAGACTTCATGAAACCAAGGACAAAATGTTTGACAGCTGGGGGCAAAACCTCATCTGTTAATAAGATACGGCTTGAAAAGCATCTTACAGGGGAGGTTGACTTAAACAACAGCACTACCACCTTTAGGAAATACTGCCAGGTTACAGTTTGAGTTCTGTAATAGAGTAACAGTACAGTAATAGCACAGTAATTGATGAAAAATAAAAGTGATTCCAGAAAAATCTGTGGCCTTTCATTACAGTTTTGAAAATTCATCCTGTAGAAATTTATTATTATGTAAATTCACGTTAGCCTAGCCCCATGTATTGCTTAGGGCGAGGCACACACAAATAGTCTCCATCTTCCAGCTGATACATGGTAAATTGCTGAAGTGCAGTAAATGAATCACATGCATGAACCCTTTTTGACAAATGACCTCTCATAATTACTACTTTTCCTAAGGAGACTTCAAGAGTAGAAATTTAATCATAAGGAGAGAAATTCCAGCAAATGATTCCTTCTAGTCCCAGACGTAAAATTTTGTATCTGTGGTTATACTGAATGTAGAAAATGACTTATTGCATTAATTAGTGGAAGCTTTTTTGGCCGATTCACTCTCTTGGCAATCCATGACATGGATGGTGCCACAGGCGTAAGACACGAGGTGTGTGTCAAAGCTTACTCTGTGAGTAACTACTGCTGCTCCTCAGCAGTGCCATTTACCCACACGACGGGAATGTGCCTGGATCCGAGCCCCTGCCAGCAGAGGTCGGCCCTTTCAAAGGTAACCTCGGACAGCAAGGCACTCGCTCCTTCCCACAGCAGTAAGGAGCTCACTCCCTTTTAAACCCAATCTGCAGTAATTTCCCTGCCCCACCAGCGGAGCAATCATTTCAGCAGGAGCAGTGGACAGTTTGACCCCATTTAGTGTCTGCAGACCCAGACCTGTGTGATTTTGTCCCTGCCCACACCGGGTCAGCAGCCCAGAGCACTTCTTGCTGCTGCCATTCTCATGCCCCCATGCTGTGGGGCTGCCCCAGTGCCAGCAGGGAGCTGCCGGCCAAGCCTCTCTGCCCGGGAGAGCTGCGAGCGAGAGATAAAATAGTTCTGCTGAAGCTAAGAGCAAGAGGAAGCTTATTCTCACCCAAGGCATGAAAAAGCTGTAAAACAGCACGATGTGTGCGGGAAGGAAATGGAGCCTGACGGGTTCATATCATGAAAGCACCGAGCGTAGCCCATTAAAAGATTTTGCTATTACTTAGTGCAGTTGTAGCGTGAAGATACCGCAGGGTGGGAATCCTGGGTCTGACCACACCACCACAGCTCAGGAGAGAGCCAGACCTGCTCCTCTGTGTGCCTGTGTGTCAGGCTGTGTGTGATGTAGGTCAGGGCTCTGTCAGAATACACCCACTGTTTGTTCAGCATTCCACTCCTCCCCTCCTCTCAGAAAGGGGGGAAAAAACGAGAAAGGGAAATTTATTTGTCCATGAGGCCTTTTTAAACAGACGAGGTAATTACCTGAGTACATCTATTATATGCAGAGCTGCTCCAATCATCACAAAGCACGATTGCTAAACTATAATTAACTGCCAAACACCCCACCCTGTTTAAGTCACCTTAATGCAGGGACATGGAACAAAAATTTCTATTGTCAATCCATCGTGCAGTGTCAAAGAGAAGGCGGGAGGCCAAGAGCAGGGCTTCACCCTGAAATACATATCTTCAGCTCACTGTGTCAGAAATTCTTAACACTGTATTTTTTTTTTAGAACAAGTCTACTAAAGAGAGTTACTAAACATACATCAGCAGCCCAACACAGCACTAACGGGAGCGTGCGGCAATCAACCAAATGGACCGAGCGAGAGCCGGGAGCAAGAGAGTGTGGGAGAATTTCAAGTGAATTGGTGTGTTCATAAAAAGTGACAAATGGCCCAAAAGGCTCAAGGTTCCTGTTCAAGGAAAGACAGAGGAGCAGTGCTAGCTCCAGGAGGGGGTCTAAATTGTGCGGGGGCTGCAGATCTTGTGGAGCTACCAGGGCACAAACCCCACTCCTCCTCCCCACTTCTGTGCAGGCTGGGCTAATCATGGGTATTTCCTGAGACCAGGTGCTGTGGCCTGTTTTTATCCTGTCACATCTGCCTCCAGGGGAAGAAGATGCATCAGTGGGACCTGGACATTTCCCTCAGGTCAGCAGTGCTAACACCACAGCAGCAGTAATGCCATGGCTGTTTGGGGCCCCTTCTGGTGATGGAAGGAGTAGCTGGGTTGTAGTTTTCTGCCCCCATTTCTTCTCCAGGCCCCAAATACTGTGAAGACAAATGCTGGAAACATGGGTTTCAATGGTTGCTGAGACAGTTTGGTCCTAGCAGTCCCTCAGTACCCCACCACAACATCCAGCATCATGTACTTCAGGAATAAGGGAGCAGGGTTCTGTCCTGTTTTTACTCCCTTTCAGGTCTGCCCAGTTCAGTTTTTTAGAGCTTCAAATGGGCTTTTGGTTTTTTTCTTATGCCTCCATTTTCTGTGCCCAGGGAAGGCAGGAGTTCAGCTGGCTGCATCCCTGTGCCCGCAGAGAGAGGGTCCAGCTGCAGCCCAGTCTGGCCCAGCCCTTCCCTACTTCTTCTCCTTTGAGGAATTGGTGCAAAACCAAAGCCAGCAGCAAGCGGAGTGGATAACAGGAAGTCAGAGTCTCAACATGCTCAAATCCCAACTTCACGTGACAGTGCAAACAGAGTCATTCAAAAGCCTTGAGCTGAGGACCTCCAAAACTGCAGAAAGTGTCGCTGAGGAAAGAGAAATTACCTGGAAAGGAAATCTTCTTCCTGCTCAGCTCTGCTCTACCCTTCTCATATGGCATCAAATCCATCCCAAACAGCAGAGGCTGTTCCAGGGCAGAGCCATGCCAGAGCAGAGTGCACCACTGGACACTGGTAACATGAGCAGATGTCTGCAAACATGGTCCTCCTGCTTCTCACTCAGCACCAGGAACTGCTCCACAGCCCTCTCATCGAGAAACCTCTGGGGTTTGTGGAACTGCAGCTGCCTAGACACAAAAGATGCCCATGAAGCACTGGGTGGGGGTACCCAGTTAATGAAGCACTGTGAGAGAAGTCCTCGTACATCCACAGGCTCATCACTGTCACCACTCAGAGGCATTGGACTGGACAGTTTCTTACTGCTGTCATTTCTCCTATGTCACTGTGCTTGGTGCTTTTCAGACCCTCTGGGATAAATGATCGTGGCCACCATTTAGTTCTGTTTAGAAATACGTGTACCTACAATAGGATAAGTCAGTTGCTGTATGAAGCTCATACTGTACTCACAGAACAGCCACGCTGGCTCTCTGTCCAGACAAGAAAGCAGTAGCAGCAAAGACAGGTCACTACAGCTGGTTCCTTAACTCATATCCAAGAATTCAGGGACTGGGAAGAATTACAGAAGACCAGAGCAGGAAGAAAAGAAATATCTTGTTTCCCTACCCCCATTCCCATGTAATTCCACAGAGCTCAAAATCATTTTGTCCTGACTGCCACAAGCATGGAAGGAGAATCAAGAGTCACATATTTTTTGTTAGAGTGCGGAAAGGGGAAAAAATCAAGCAGAGGGTAAAGCAATAGCAGTTTTTATTTTTTTTCCTTTTTCCAGTCCTAAACTTAGTGGAAGTAAGGGGCATGCATTCAGGGAGGCCCCCAGAGACACCCCTGTCCTGCAGTTGACTTTGCCCATTGAGCAGATTGCTTAGTTGCATTTACACTACCTGACCCACTTTTCATCTCCCTGTTTGAAGAAAAAAAAAAATCATACAGAAAATCAAGCACAGTCGAGATGCACTTAAGAGGGGCTTTGAACTGTGTATCACATAGAAAGGAAACTTGAGGAATAGAGAGACCTCATTTTACCCAGGGAACAAAAGGGACCAGTGTCATAACCTAAACTAGATTTACTCCCCAGTCCTGCCCACAACACACTTCATCACTGCTCTGACAGCTGTTTTCAAAGTTCTGCCTAACGAATGTCATAATATGGCCTCACAAATTATTTTTCATCCAAATGAGAATGAATGGACTTGGGCTTCAAATGAGAGACAACTTCCAGCTCTCTCAAGAGGAAAATCTTCACATATGCATCTATGCACATGTATTCACATGTACTCGCACATTCAACAAAAAAATTTTGTCTATTTGCAACCAAACCAGAAAAATTTCAGGCAATCCACCCCAACAAAGTTTCTCCTTCTATCTTTCATTTGTTAACATAACACATCATGGTGTCCTATTTTCTCTTGCATTTTTAAAAGTGAGATTTAATGTCCCCATTTACCACGGGTTTTATTGAATATAGAAATCAATAACAAACTGCTGGTCAATAAAGAGCTGCTTATGGAAGGGAAAAGCTTCTTGCAGTGCTAAAAAGGAAAAAAAATAGAGAAATAATTAATATGTGTTTGACAGTGGCCACCAGGCTGTAACTAATAAGGGGAATGTATCATCTGTTAGGAGAAAGTTTTCATTTCACGGCTGCCTTGAAGACCTGGGGACATTTCTCTGGCTGTCTGCAAGAGCCAGGCATAGGTAGTTACCATCTCAGATGGATTTTTTAGCCAAGCAAGGAAATTTTTTTTTCATCTCTTTCAAAGTACTTACTGTTGGGACAGAACAGTTTCCTCTAGTTCCCAGCAAGTCAAAAACCACTTTTACATTCCTGTGAAGGAGGACACAGATGCTAATACCCTCATCATCACCATCATCTGATTGTATCTGTTGTTTCATCATGGTGTAGATCCTGCTCCCTCACCGACACAGATCTTCTAGTTTTTTCTGCATGGCTGACTCTGCTAACTGCAGCCTATCTCCCTATCAGCTTGCCATGGTTCAGTGATCTTGGTATCATCCAGCAGAATGCCTGACACAGACCTAGCCCAATTCACTACAGAAGTGATGATATTCTACCCCTATTGAACTGGAGAGGACCCTGGTCACCAGAACAGGCTGGCTACTGCTCATGGGAATAAGGCAACAAGGACAGGAAGAAAAATGTTACAGTTGGTACTCTGCAAAATAAAAGTGCTTGTAAGAAACAAGCCCTCAAACTGATGGAGAGCTAAACACATCAACTGAAATTCACAAATGAGTTATTAGATTTTTTTAGGAACTTCTTCTGTTGCTTCTGCTTTACAAATCCTGCAGTGAACTGCTCCAGAGAGTCAGGGTGCCATGATCACCTCTGCTCAACCTCACTCCTGTGGCCCAGGGATCCAAACAGCACTGATGTCACACAGACCAGGTGCTGTGCACAACCTTTGTTTGTCAGATTATAACATCATTTCTTCCTTTCCAGATGAAGACAGAAAGATGAAATAATGGGATTGTAGCAGGAAATAGTGAGTGTACAAGGCAGATTTCAAATCCTTTGCCTTGACAGCCAGGCTCTATCACCAAGGTTTTGTGGACATATTCCTGCTGTTATATCATCGTACAAACAACTTAAATGCACTTTTTACCTTCTTTTGCCCCATAGGGTTTTATTTTCTCCTTCAGTGCTATCACATTTTAGTTAGAAGTGATCACTCTACATTATCCCACTGTTTGACCCCTCAGGTGCTTCAGCTATTAGATTAGACTGCCCCATCCGTGAAGGCAAGGATATCGATATCAACTGTACATCCATCCTGATGAACCACTAACCACTACAAGATCACCTTGAGGGAGGAGGCATTTAAAATGCCCAAGAAATGAAATTTAGAGGGGAAAAAGACAAAGAAAAGAAAAAAAAGGACACTTGCCTGCATGGGGTACAAGTCCATGGAATAACAGCTTTCAGCAAAGAGTATCTCCTTCTGATGAGGAGAAGCCGCTGAGTTGCTGCTGCTGTTGTTTTTTATGGGAGTATGAACAAACGTCTGAGCTGTTCAGGTAGGAGAAATAATTGAGCTTGTAATCAGTTATAACTCTCCAGATGGAGCCTCATTAGCTTTTCAGGCAACATACATTAAAATTATGACCGGTTCATACCAAAGTCCCAACAAGTCAAAGATCTCCCAAGCATGTCTGCGACCTGTAAGGATCCCTTATAACTCCCACTGCTGCAGTATTTTAGTTAGAGAGGCAATGAGGAGAATGCTCCAGCTCCGAATGCAATCCATTCACAGCAGCAACATGAAGGCATCAGGATGTAAACAGACGGACATTTGGTATATTTAGGGTTTAATCTATATGCAAATTTCTTGAACACACTTCAATAAAAAAATAATTCACAAAAATTTATGTTTACAGCTTTGGGTGTGATTCTTTATGTCTTTAACTAATGGTCTCAGATCTGTACTGCTGTATTTTATAACACGGAGCTGATAGATTGTTTGAACAGCAGCAGAACTGAACATTTCCTTTTGTAAATACAGAAGAGACCTGAGAGTTTTTTCAGATGAGTAACAAACAGTGGTAAGGCACACAAGACCTCTAGTCTAAAATTGCACTTCCCTCTCCCTGTCCCCAGCCCACTTGTCTTTTGAACAGGCACGCAGAGCAGCATGGATGCTCCAGCTGGATCCCCAGGCTGGAGAACCAGTGATGAGGACTCTGGACACATCTGTGTAGGTCATGTGCCCCACAGTCTAAACACAGAATGCAGTTACTTGAAGATTTGCAGAAAGTGAGAAACCAAAATATCATGGAGTAGACCCATAGCATTGTCCTAAGTGAGCTCTAACCAAACCAGTGTCAGGTCAAGAGTATTCCTAAAGACACATACAGCACTGCCAGCAGGAGCTGAGACCTCCAGGGGATCTGGCTAGACTGAGTATAAAAAAAGAAATTTGCATCAGAAACGTCGTATCAGGGCCAGAAAAGGGCCTTAAAGAAAAACATAGGTCACTACCTCCTCTAGTTCCTCTTACAATGAGAACAATAACTCTTCAAGACAGCCAGCCTTGATTGAAAGTCTTCAAGCAATGGAGATTCATCATTCCATTAATTCTCACAGTTTCTCATTTCCATGGCAGTGAAACAGTAGTTTTCATGCAAAATGAGAAGCAGGCATTTTGAAAGGAAATGCTCATACATACAGAAGGAATGAATCACAAATGCTCATACTTAATATCTGCTTAAATCTGTCACAGCAACATGGAGGTTATAAACAAGAGACCCAACAATTTTCAGATCTTTATCTAGATGCAATGTTCTTTTTAATTTTAAATCCTGTATAATGCAGGAAATGCTAAAACATATACTTTTGCATATCACCAAGCAATTCATATGGAGATGGTTTAATTGCCTAGTTCATTGGGAGCCACATTAGTTATCTGCATGTAATTTCCAGAATATTTTATTCATATCATGTTTGTAGAAAGACTAAAAAAAAAAGGGCTATGTGCACTTTGATGGCTTTCTCTTAAAAAAGTAAGAATATTTACATAGCATATCTGATTTAAAATGTACCAGTTAGTAATATTGAATTGGGAAAATTTAAATATAGTTTCAAGGCAAAAAAAATGAGGAATACATAGAGGTAAGTTAAGAGCAAACCTGTTGCATGCAAAATCAATAAAAATACTCATTAAAAACCTCGGCTGCTCAGAGTTAATGGTTCTCTTAGAAGGCTCTCAAACACCTTAAGGGGAAGACAATGCACAATGAAGACATTTAATTAACCTTAACTCTGACCCCCACAGCAATAGTATTCACATATCTTGCAATCATTATTTCTTCCCTACCTGATATGTACCTCTGACAGCACACTTTCTCATCACCTCCTCATCACATGGATCTTTCTGTGCTCTTCTAAATTTCTCCAAGATAAGCATAAGGAACACTTAATGAAATCACAAAAGGGATCACAGGCAACAAAATGAGATTAAAGATAAGCATAGATGGAGATCATCTGCTGGGAAGATAAAATCTTCAAGATATGAGAAGATGATCTGTAGTAATGCAAATGCATCTGTTCCTCTCCCCTGGCTGCCCCACAACAGGAGATCGGTGAAGAGAGAGGAGGAGTTACAGGGAGAGGCAATCTTCTTTTTGACACACAAAAGAAACTACATGATTCTGGGAATGAGGAACCCTGCCAAACCACCCTGTTTTCTTGATTCCCTGTTCGTAAGAAATAATAATAATCATGGCTTTCTCATGGGCACCAAAGTAGCAAGCCCTATGGAGGTAAGATGAAGGATGGGAGCAAGAGATTGGTCCAGGTTGCTTCTCAGGAAACTTCCCAGGTTTCTGCTAACACACTTTAGAATCCCCCCTCCCTCAACACTGTAACCAAGATTAGAACCTCAGACTGGGAATTGTTGGAGATTTACTCTCCAAAAGCTTTTTAACTCAGCTTCCAAATGCACAGCTAATTCACACAAGATCGTACAGGACTCCTGAAAAACATGCCATCTGGAAAAAGGAAAAGGCTGAGGATTTTAAAGATGTGAAAAGGAAACACCTGATTTACACACAGACCCCTCAGTGTTCACAGGGGTCTGTGAGGACACACAGGTTTAATGGGAAGGGAAGGAAACCCCATCCATTACAGAAATTCCTGCTATGGAAGGTGGTAAAAGAAAAGTGTCATTTCCTTGCCCTAGAATAGCCACAAAGAAATCCAAGCAGGTCTTAAAAAGGCAGATCTGCTGAAGGTCGATATGCATTAAGCCTTCAGCTGAACTGCATGAGCAAAAAACGCAACTGAAAGATGTATTTGAAAGTTATTTGGAGAATAAAAGAACTATCTGTTGTGCACAATTACAAAGTAGACATCCCAAGATAGCAGTTATGTGAAATAGTGACAAAAAAAAACCCAGAATGCAGACTATTTAGGAAAGTAAAATTTAGTCTAATACGGGTTATTTTTCCTTGACTTGTAAAGGCAGTGTGCTTTTACTGTACCAAGTCGTAACTGTGAACCCAAAAATCCTCTTAAGTCAACAAAGAGACTGCCATTTACTTTATCAGACTATAAATCCAGTCCCAAAGAAGATGAGTGCAATGTGTGTCATTGATAAATGATGGAACTGAGGAGAGCTATTTTCTAGCCATAACCAGTTCCTTTGAACTCAGCCAAGTGCAACTCATGGCTGAAAACATCGTCCTCTGAAGCACAGCGTCTGCCAGGGCAGCACATGGGCCTTTTAAACAGAGCAGGACTGTAGCATAACCTGCTGTGGAGAGGAAAGCAGCTCAAACACACACAGGTGGG
This sequence comes from Corvus hawaiiensis, assembly GCF_020740725.1. NCBI lineage: Eukaryota > Metazoa > Chordata > Aves > Passeriformes > Corvidae > Corvus > Corvus hawaiiensis. The sequence goes on along the minus strand of NC_063220.1, from coordinate 10,671,166 downwards.
CCTAGAGTAGGCACGATGCTCTGGGAGCCCTGGTAGATCCCCTAGCTAGCCCATGGTTGCCCAAAGGTCTATGTGTCTGTTTTAACAGCTGGAAATTTCAGAAGTAATGTTCTTGTGTAGCCCTTCTCAGGCTGTTCAGGACCAGGAATTCAGACTCAGGAGAGATTATAGGGTTCCTTCAATCACCAGATCCATTCTCTTGGAAGATGCTGAGATGAAGTCAGCCTAGAGGGATCTAACCAGGCTGGATTGATGAGATGAGGCCAACTGTATGAGGTTCAACAAAGGGAGGTGAAGGGTCCTGCCCCTGGGTCACACAACCCCACACAGCATTACAGGCTAGGGGCAAAGTGGCTGGAAATCTGCCCAGGGGAAAAGGACCTGGAGGGCTGGTCAGCAGCAGCTGAACATGAGCCAGTGTGTGCCCAGGTGGCCAAGAAGACCAAGGGCACCTGCTGTGTCTCAGAGATGGTGTGTCCAGCAGGAGCAGGGTGGCGATTGGCCTCCTGTGCTCAGCACTGGTGAGGCCTCACCTTGAATACTGGGTTCAGTTTTGGGCCCCTCATGACAAGAAAGACTTTGAGGTGCTGGAGCGTGTCCCGAGAAGGGCAACAGAGCTGGGGAAGGGTCTGGAGCACAAGTCCCGTGAGCAGCAGCTGAGGGAGCCGGGATTGTTTAGCCTGGAGAAAAGAAGACTCAGAGGAGACCTTATAACTCCCAGAAACTTCCTGAAAGAAGGGTGTAGTGAGGTCTAGGTCAGTGTCCCCTGCCACCTAACAAGCAATAGGACAAGGTCTTAGGATTATCAAGGTAGGTTTAGATTGGATATTAGGAAAAACTTCTTCACTAAAAGGGTTGTAAGGCACTGGAACAGGCTGCCAAGGGAAGTGGTGGAGTCAGCACCCCTGGAGGTATTTCCAAGACATGTAGATGTGGCACTTAGTGACAAGTTAGTCGTGGACCTGACAGTACTGGGTTAATGGTTGGACATGATGCTCTTAGAGGTCTTCTCCAATCTAAACAATTGCTGATTCTATTATTCAATCCTGTTTCATTTATGAGATTCGATGTGATGATAGGCCAACTTATCCAACCTGAGGGCAATGGCCTTTTGCACCCAGATGCAAAGAAAAATATATGAAGTCATTACTTACTGGAGCAGACAGCCTCTGCTATATCGTGTCATCATGCAGACTGTCAAAATAAATGGCTTTGAAAGATCTGGTAAAAGATACCAGGGGAGAGGCAGACAGATGGCTCAGATGGGAAAAGACAAACTCTTCATCAGAGCTCTGATTTGAGCTCACAGTGTCTTGGTTGTTTCCTTAGACCTGACTTTTCAAGGGCTTGCAGAGCTGCCTGCATAGACAGACTGACCTGCCTGTGGGTGAGCTGCGATAGCATGAAGAGAGAGTCCAGAGCCTGTCTGATAAAGCTGCTACATCACTGCTGTTGTTTCCCTCGTAGAAACTCATACACATAGCTTCAACACCCAGGCTTTGATTGTGCTTCCTTGAAGTGAGTCTGGTGGCACCTTGCAGCAGCAAGTTTGGTCTCCTTCTTTGAACTAGCCATGGAAGGGCCAGGCAACACCCCTGGCCCGTATTATCCCCACTTGAGCACCATCTTTGTGTCCTAGGTGTTAGATCAAAACCCAGGGACTTTTTGATTAACTGCAGAAGAATCTCTCTGGCAGCAGATATGAATGACTTCGTGATAAATAACTCCTCCGCTGCCCTTTGAAATCCTAATGCTGCTGATAACTCAGCTATTGAGTCATATTGGAAAAGAGTGGAGACCTTTTGCTCTGCCAGCTCTTGTTTTAAGTCTAACTGCTAGTTCAATACAGCCATGAATTTTTGCCTCCTTGCATACAATATTTTGCTATCTAAAGCAGGAAAAGCAGGAGGAAAAAACACCCTCATCCTAGAAGGAAATTAGCATCCAGCAGCCTAATAACCCATTCTCTGCATCACATGCAGGGTGGTGTAATTAAAGCCATAAAATATTCAGAATTGATCTCCCCATTTGGAAGATACACTTGCAACAAAACTAATGATGGCTGCGGCTGTGTGCCTAGGAGAGGAGATCTCCCCCAAAAGGCTGTTCTCTGATTATTTACCAATGCACCCCATGGCACAGTGACATTTGCAGGTCTCCTCTCACCCTGACAATACCAGGACTGCATTAAACTTCCTGCCTGCGACTTCTGCTAAACAGACTGCCCCAAACAAGGATTTTGTTTTGATGGTCTTGGTTTCATTCTATAAGTGAGGAAGTCTCTCCAAGTGTGTTATGTTCCCTTTGGAAGCAGGACCGATTCCCTAATTTATAAAGTTTTAAAAGAAGGATGAGAAGTCAAGATGAGAAACCTTTTAAGCAGAGTTCATTGACAATAGTGTTTTAAACTGTACAGTAAACAGAAAGTATCTGATCTGCTTTAGGAAGATATCTTTAAACTCTGTGTTACATTTTTGTTCTCTGGTTTCTACCCTTATTTCAGCCACTGCAGTGACAGTTTTGCCATGTCTCTTCATGCTCCAGGGCAGGGTTATGAAGCCACTGCTCTCCTTTAAAACCAAATGTCTTGGAACCATTTGGTAGGAGATCTCCAGATTGATGCCTCCTGCCGAGTCTCCATCCACTTCATCCCAAGGAAGATGAGGAGCCCTGTAGCCAGGCCCATGTCTGCTTCAGCAGACCTACTGCAAAACAGCACTTATCCCAACCTATTACATGGAACAAAACCCATTACTAAAACCCTAGACATCAGAGCCAGTAACTGCAAGAATTTATGGTATAACCCAGTAGCTTCTCCCACTATATTTCATTCTGAGAACTAGATATTCTTCTGACATGCGTAGCTAAGAGAGCAAATGCAGCCTGAGATCCACCCTGCAGCCAGCTCTGAGCTAGAAGAAAACTATTCCCACAATTCAGCTTAATTTTGCTTCCTGTCTCACTCAAAAAAAAAGCTCTCTTGTAGAGAACATCTGATGACTCCCCTTGATTTACAGCTGGAGACTTTAGGAGATGTAAGAAGTAATTATGACCTCCTTCTTAAATATCTTGCTTCTGAAAGCCAAAAACAATCTGAATAAAAAATTAATTGATCAATATTCTCCCACAATTTTTGGCCAATTAAGCCTGTAAGTTAGTGTACCTTAAATAATGTGCCAGAGCAAAGGTTTCATGGGCTCAGCCTTGGCTGTTCACCTGTGAAAAATTAAATATGCTTAATTTTTATGTGGTAACAATTATGTAACTTATTTTTGTAAGTAAATAATTCAGCACAGATGAGATGCTCAACACAGAAGAATGGACTGTGCCTGTGTTTTGCCTACTGATAAGGGACAATTTTGCTGTCCCTTTGAATGCCTGCAGCACAAGCATTAACCTCTGCAAGCATCTTGAGAGAGAAATATAAAATAGCCCTCCCAGCAAAGCTAAATTCCGCTGCCAGCTGACATTTGTTTCTTTTTATCTATACATTTGTCTAATTAAGAAGATATAGTGCTGTTTTAATTTTCATATAAACTCTTAACTTCAATGGGGATGCATTCTGCAAACCAAACAAGGATTTATTAAGATAATAAAGCAAGCACTTCATAAAAATTTAAATGCCTGCTCTGAGCATCTTTTTTTTGTGGAACTAAGAGGCCAAACTGGGGGAAGGATCTGCAGCAAACCACTTCAGCAGGCCCATGCCCAGGCGCATGTGTGAAGTCTGTGTGCGCAGGGGCGGCTTCCCAGATCTGAGGCCACTTGCCCCCACAACACCTACATTCAGCAGGATTTAAGCTGTGTGCCAGCTTTGCACCTTTTCAAGCACAGGGGTGCCCTGGTTCAAATTAATGGATTCATTTACAAGGACCTTGTCTGGGGGGAAGGCATATTAGTTTCCTTTGCTTGTGCTGCACCTTCTGTTTATAACAACATAGTTAATCAAAGGAAGGGGAGATGAAGATCTTTTTTTGCCAGTGTGGCAGGACAGACCGTGAAGCTTTAATTGACCCCTCGAGAGACAAAGTGAAAAGCCTGTGGAATGAGTTGAATTTTTAACACAAGGGCATGTTTTCCTTTCAGTCCTACTCTAGAGACTAAAAGAAAGGGTCGTGCTCCCAGCTCCCTGCTGCCCTGGGTGCAGCTGATGCACCACCTCCTTACCTGAGTTGTTTCAGAAGCAATGCTGCTATTAATACCTCAGGGTAATGACTCGCAGTAATCCCTTAAACCCCATAACTGAAAAAAAATGGCCACCGCTGACTAATGATTTTGAGGCTCGGGCATAATGAATTGACTTCTGGATAAGGTGCCTGAGGATTTTAAAGTGATTGGTAGCTCTGCCTCACTTGTCTGGGCTGTGCAAGCTGCTCCCAAAGGCAACATGCCGTGGATCAACCAGGCAAAATGGTATCCAGGTCCTTTGAGATCAAGGTTGGGAGGGAAAAAGGGAGTCCCATGTGCTATGTCTTCCATCCCTCTCAACACATGGAGGCACCAGGGTGGACTTAGCAGTCACATCACTGCAGACTCCCAGCAGGGTGGGTGAGGAGGGGCAATGATCCTTGCGACTGAAGCAAAATTTTGCAAAATCAGAGAGGCTGAGAGAAGAGACCATATAGCACACATGATTGTCCAAGTTTTTTTAAAGGGGGACTGAGAAATTCCAACTTCAGCATTTAGAAAGATGGGGAAAGAGGAAAAGGTTTCCAGAAATACTCAAAATGTGATGAGAAGTTCCTGCAGAGAACTGGTGAAGTGTGCCTTCTGTCCCGCAGGCTTCTACCTGGCAAACTCTTCAAGTAACCTCTATCAAATCAGATTTTCCCCCTCCCCTTTATTTCTGCATGGGGAGAGAGACCAAGAGGCTGAAAATACTTGTTACAGCACAGGGCAGAAAAGGACAAGCTTCCTGCGCTCTCCTCCTTCCCTGGCCATGACCTACAGCAAGATTGCACAAAACTAAGGACAGGCAGGGATTAGCTGGCTGGCCTGATGAGGAAAGATGTGCTCAGGGTTAGTTTGCCATAGCAAGACCTGACCATGTTTGCCCTCCACAAAATGGACAGCAGATTCCAGTGGCGAAGGTTAGTGAGGACTGTGACAATTTGTTCCCAGTGCTGCATGTGAGCCCTGCATGTCCTTTCTTTCCACTCTCCCGGTAAATCTGAAGTGCAGAAGCAGCATTTTCCCTAGTGGACCTGGTAGTCAACAGGCTGCCACAAGTTCCAGCTGATAATTGATGTTTTAATACATAGAAATTCATGGAGGAGATAAACCGATAGCTTTCAAATGCTATAGTGAGGAATTCTTCTAGCCAAAAAAAGCAGATGATCTGCTTGCAATTTTCCACTATCACTCTGCAGATGTGGACACCTATGTGAAAACAATGAAAAAAAAGTGGGTTTATATAGAGGCAATGGCTTCTGTTACAACTAAAACCTTTTACTTCTTCTAAAAATCATTCTGCTCTTCTCTTCATACCACTGTAGCTCCCACAGTACTATCATAAATAATGAACATCATAAGCCATGTGGCAAGAAAATCTAAACAACACCATAGCAGCTCATCACTTGACTTAAAATATTCTAGTTGGATTTTCTCTCTGCTGTAACAACCATCATGTTTCTCCTCTTCTTCTCGAGTAACTGTGACACAACCACATTGCAAGAAAGTTCCTTCAAGCCCCTAGCATTATGCAGCCTCATTAGTAGCTCTGATTAATTATTCGGCACATCTCCAGCTTGCCCGAGTGGCTGTGACTGTCAGTCCTGCGCACTGATTCATATCGCCAGTGGTTAGTACAGTTCAAGTGCCAAAGGCAAGCCAAAGGGCAAAGTCAAAATAGGTAATAGCATCAGCTGGGAATAGTAACCAGTGCACGTAATGTCAGCGACCTCGTGGTGACCCCACTGAGCTGTTTTTTAATGGCAGGCGCTGAAAATTAAGATTTCATGCCTAGGGACATATTGATAATTTCATGGAAAAGACCACAGACCCGCACTCTTCTTCTATCAATTGCCCTTTAAATGATTGCTAATCTTGTTTTAAGACAAGAAAAACTGCAGTTTAGTTGAATGCTCTGAGTCTACAGGGAGGTTTCATTTCATTCTTCCCTTCCTTTCTCTGAAGCACCAGATGCTAGACAGGATTAGACAGCAGTTTGAACTAGAATGCAAAAAAATAGCCTTAAGAAACATTTGCATTGCCTTAAAAGTCCTCTTGGAGCCAGGCATCCAGATTTTGGTCCTCATTTGAACCAGCTATTTTTTCCTTCACTGCGGCAGTGTTAAGGAGGTTGATTGAAAGTCAGCAAAGTTGTCTTACATATAATGCCCCTGGGACAACTGACCAATGACCCATTGACCATCTCCAAATTTCAGTGAGCAGGACAGGAACATACTTTTAGCCTTGTCTGGAAATGCCTAGTTTTAATCTCCTTATCTTACACGAGAGGGGGAAAAACAGCCCACTCCTTGTTTTGTGGGAATCAGGTTTTTTAGAAGCCTTTCCTCAAATCAAATCCTCACCTAGAAATTCTTCCCCACTATGCCAAAATATAAGTGATGAATTTTATTGCCAAAGGAAGCAACAGATGAATAAATAATAGCTTTATTTTTAACTCATCCCTTAAAAGGCATAAGGATCCCAAAGCTGTCCCACAGGAGTTATACTTTACCACCACTGGGTAAATAGAGATTTGTCTGGTTTGTGAAGCCCAAGTCATCCATATTCATGTCAAACACATAGAGTTCCTGTCAAAAAGGCTTTAATCAGACACAAAGCAGAATGTAGGTTACTCTAGCACCAAGAGCTGCTGATATGGTGATCTACAAAATATCATAGCAACCAGTCCTGCACTGGGCTGGATTTTCCCTGAGTTCTATCAGCAACTCAAATCACGTCTTGGGATGCAGGTCAGAGAAAGGAACAAGCCCCAGGGACTGCCGGCACCGTGCTCTTCAAGCTGATGAGTTCCTGAGTTGTCTTGTAAGAGGAGAAAAAAGACATGAAGTGAAAAAACAAGAGGAATTCAGACTGAAAATGTTCTTTCCTCTGGTGTTAAGCAGTACATGAAATCTGAAGCATTATGTTCAGGATCCAGCCTTTGAGAAGGCAAATTCTCCACTCCATGGTGGTTGATGCGATGGGATTTGGCTCCAGGTACAGCATCCTTCCTAGCTGCCAGTCTTCCTAGCGCCCTTAAAGACTAGCTGGCTGTGCTGTGACCTTCCCAACATATCAGCTTATAACAGGAGAGACACATCCAGACCCACCTACACTCCTCCAGCCCACCAAAGTTCTTGACGGACCAGCACTAGAGAATTCTCCATCTGCAGTGTCATAACCCTGACATTCCAGCAGTACTAGAAACGTTTGTGCTGCGTACAACTCATGCAGCACAGCATGGCCGTGATGTGGTCTCAGACACAGAAGCCCAGTTGTTCTCGAGCCACAGAGCATCCTACAGCAAGGCACAGTGTTATGGCTCCCATCACATATTCAAAAAGCTCTCTGGGACTCCACTGCTGTGCAGCTGACAGCTCCAGCAGCCAGGCAAAGCAGCCTTTCCCACATTGTGTTTCCCTGTGTTTCCTCCCAAGTCTGTCCTTCACACTGCAATCAGCCTTCAGACACCACTCATCTCCTTGAAACTCAGATTCCCATCTCTTCACACGCACACCATGTACTCCTTGTACTCTACTGGGGACAAGGAGAAAAGGGGAAGGGGTCCTATCCCCCTTCAGGAAATGCTAATTAGATTATTTCAACCTGCTCCCTTCAAAATGTACTGTTATGGACCAATAAATTGTACACCCAGAGGTGACATTCCCCAAATAAACGATTACTTAAGGATTAGTCACGCAGCTGTAGCGAAGGCACATGGCTGGCTTTGCAGGAAGGATTATTGTAGCACAGATGAATACAGATGACTCAAGCAGCCAGGGCAGGGACCTGTCCTTCTACTTCAGCTGGGTGTAAAGCTTCAGGCTTCAGGTCTGTCTACCTGTATTCAGCATTTCTGAGGCACACCTACAACACTGCAGCCTGTAATTATGAAAGAAAGGAAATCCTTCACAAAAAGAAAGAGCGACAAACTGAAAAAGTGTTTGCATCTTGATCAATGCACTTAAAATTCTTCCCCCTCCAATTGCCAGTTTCTGAAGGACAGTGGAAAGGCAAAAACTTTCTGAGGCATTTTCAGATGCAGAATTCATAGGGGTACCCAGGGAGCTCTTGGAGAAGCCTGAGCACGTGGCCCTAGGCTGCACTGCAAACTCCTCTCCAAAGGGCCATTCTCAGAGCGAGCTGGAGCTGGGGAGTTTGTGCTCTCCTTCAAAACCAGGAGCTGCACTCCCTCTAAGGAAAACTGTTCTCTGCAAGTCCATAACTCATACTTTAGCCTTGATGGGGTGAAAAGAAATGCTACGGCTGACTTCACTAAGGGTTTCAAATCAACCCCATTATCTGTTACATTAATAATTGCAGCTTTTAGCATAGTGAAGCCCAGCAGTTTCTTAGGACGCAGCAGATGCCCTTTGATTGCTCTGCTTTTTTTCCTATTGCTAATTTAGGATAATGGTTGGACTTGATGATCTTAGAAAGCTTTTCCAGCCCTAATGATTCTATGACTCTATTATTACTATTACTCCCAGGACATCGATGGGACATTTCTTCCTTTTTTTTTTTGGAGGGAGAGAATGGAGACAGGGATGACACTCGCTGAGGCACCGGCATAGCAGAGGCAAATGTTCTCCAAGCAAAGAGACCTGCACCTTGCATCCACCTAAACCCATAATCTCTTCCTATTTTTGTCTTAGAGCCCACAAAATCATGAATAAGACTATTACAGAACAAGTTTGGCAGAAACAGGCCTTAGTTTTACCAAGACACTTCTACCTTCATAATTTCAAATACTTTGTCAACAAAAACTGCTGAACAAACAGCAGGTGACTGGGAAAACTTGGTTATTCGCTGCTTCCGTTCCCCCTCACCCGTTTTTCGCTGGCCCGCAGGTCTTTCCCGCGGTGGCTCGGTGCTGCCGGGCGCGGGTGATGCGTGCCCGGCCGGCGGCTCCCGGCGAGCCGCGCTGCGGGCCCATGGCCGGTCCGAGGGGTCCCTCTGCCGATGGCAAGCGGCGGCGGCCGGAGCGGAGAGGAGCGGAGCTGGGGATGCCCCTGCTCTTTCCCAGCCGAGAGCTGCCCCGCCAGCCCGGGATGCGCTGGCTCCCGACAGCCCTGGGTACCTCGCACCCTGCCCGGGCTGCCCTTGCACCGCCGGCCCCGCGCAGCGACACTGGATTCAGTGTTGTACCTTCGGGTCTGTGCTTGTTTTCAGTGCTAGGAGAACACTGAGGCGCTGGAGTGTGTCCAGAGGACAGTGAAGCTGGTGAGGGGTCTAGAAAACGCATCATAAGGAGCAGCTGAGGGAGATGGGGGTGCTTAGCCTGGAGAAAAGGAGGCTCAGGGGAGAGTTTGTTGGTCTCTACAGCTCCCTGAAAGGAGGGTGTAGCCAGACGTGAGGATCAGCCTCTTCTCCCAAGTAACAGGTGACAGAATGAGAGGAAACAGCTTCAGGTTGCACCAGGCAAGTTTTAGATTCGATATTAGGAAAAATTTCTCCACTGAAAAGGTGGTCAGGCATTGGAATAGGAGCCCAGGGAAGTGGTGCAGTCACCATCCCTGGAGGTGTTTGAAAGAAGTGTAGATGTGGTGATTAGGGACATGGTTTAGCGGTGGTCTTGGCAGTGATGGGTTAATGGTTGGACTCAACAATCTTGGAGGTCTTCTCCAACCTAGACAATTTGATGATTCTATGAGTTTAGGATGGGGTTTTTCTCTGTGGCTGCATGGGATCTGATCCCATGGTGGTGCACAGCCCATGGGGGCAGGCAGCAAAGCGCCAGGACAGTGCTGATAACCCCCCTGTCCAGGGCCATAGGATTGCTTGCTCCTACAGTAGTGCAGGTGACAGGGTGGCCCCACAGCATCCTGTCCTCCACCTCAGAGGAGGGAGGAGACCAGCAGGTCACAACCCAAACACAAAACAAGGCACTGCCTGCACTCAGGTTTTCAGGCTGACAAATAATCTGAACTTTAATGAATGGGAAATACTATTCCTCCCCAGCCTTAAAGAAATGAATCTGTAAGTCCTCACCTCAACAGGGACACAGACACAAATCCCAAATTCCCACACAGGAAGAAAAGGCAGAACAGGGAAGGGATGGATTATCTTAGTGCAGTGGGCAGAGAATGGACCAACAGCGATTTTCATGAGTTCTGCAGCTCGTACCCAACAAATTGTCTTCAAATAATTTTTTCACAAATCATCTACAGCACATTCCCACTAATGTAGTCCAAAATAATGAAATCTTATTTAGAACACTATTTACATTCAAAGTGCCCCAAATCACTGTATTGAAGATATGGATGATTCACCATCTCTAATGACCTGTCAAACCTGGGGAAAGGAGGTCAGAACCAAAGAGGTTTTTCTAAACTTCTCTGGGCTTAGCAGAGACCACAGCAATTCTGCTAAGTGGAAAATAATTTGATGCTGGTCCCAATCCTTCTTTCACACTCATTTAGCCAGCTGCAAAGCTGTCAACAGCAGTGGCAATGCACTACTTTAACACAGGTATAATTTAGCAGAGGGTCATGTCTGCTTTTTTTCCCTGAAGAGACTTTAGAAAAAGCCATCTGTCAGACCTTCCTATTCAGGTCATTCCCAAGTCGTGTACTGCAATACAGTTCATAGAGAATAATGTAGAGTGTTTTCACTTTAAAGTGTGATGATAAAAGAATACCTGGTAGCCAGCAGGAAATTTCGAGGGGTGAGAGGAGTCCTTCCAACTCCTCTGGGGGTCTGACATTACATACTCCTCAGACAAGTAAGTTATTAAGTTGCTTCATTCACACCCTTTAGTGGGAAGCAGAACTAAGTGCAAATCCAAGTCCCAAGTATTTCAGATTTCATTCCTGGTTTGGCATATTATCTTTTTCCAACTCTTGTAAGAAGGTGTTCATCATCTGAGGAGATCAGCTTTAACGAATGGAAGGATAAAAGTCCCCGTGGTTGCTGAATACAGATGTTTGCAGCTGCACCTTTTCTAGGGGCAGTGTGTCAGCTTTCTGCCAGTGCTATAAGGCAGCAGCAAGGTGTTCTACAAACCAGGGAGGATGGCAGCTCAGAAAACTCTGAAGCATCTCCTCTACAGACCACACAAGCGGAGCTGCTGTGTTCCAGCAGTGACACGCTCCAGAAAGGTCCCATCTTAATACCCCTGATGGTGGCAATGACTCCCCATTCTCGCTGGCACCTGGGCTGCCTAAGAGCTCAGTCTTAGCCCCTCATGTGGGACCAGATACTTTGCACCATGATAACTCTTTTCAGCATGTTCACAGCTAATGGGCAGAACCGACCTCGTGACCAAGTCTGCTGCAGAACGCAGACATCTGTGCACACAAGCAGTTCTCTTTGCAAAGGCACTTACACATCCCTAAGCCATTTTTAGCCTAACACTGAGGAGTTACAGGTGCCATCCTGAGAATGCTTTGCTCTTCCTATCACTTATCAGCAGAAGGTATTACTGCAGTCTAGCAGTGCACTCATGCTTAGTGCTTCCTCTGCCTGGAAAAAGAGCACTAAGAGGAAACTTTATACTGCAATTCATTCCTATTTTACTTTCTTCTCATCGAAACTGCTCCCAGTCCAGCTTATAATGACAATCTTATTCCCCAGCCAGGCAAGCCTCACACCCTCAGAGATGCGCTTCCCTCCACAATTCTCACAGGTGATGTTGCGGTGGCTGAGTCCACTTTACACCCCTCAAGTTGCCTTAAAAGTGGTCTCTCCTTACAACACTGTGCTAGAAAGTTCTCCCTTTGTCTAGATTCTGCTGGTCACTGGCCCTCTCCCCCTCCCATCCCTTTTCCCATTGGCCCCTGTTATGCCATTCAACCTTGCCTCTGCCCCCTAGCCCTCAGACTATTGGTTTTGGATGCTCTGCCTGCCTTTGGGAGTTTTTGGGATAAAAGGGGCGCAAGCTTTCGAGTTGTTCTTTCTTGCCTCTGTTCCCTTTGGGTGTGTTGCTGTTAAACGCCTTGGAATTGCATGCAGAGAACCACTCTCTCCTCTCTGTCTCTGGTTCATGCACAGACTCTGTGTGTGTGAGCAGCTGTTTGTGACCACCTGTGAAGGTGAGGTTGTGTGCACGCGTGGGTGCTGGCAGAGAGCCGCCTAAGTGTGTCCATGAGGGACCCAGCAGGGACAAACATCGATCCACCAAAGCCCTCACTTCTTTAAGGTACTAATGAAACTCCACTTTCCTGGCATCCTTAACCACCAAGCACTTTGGAGGAGTGCCTGGGCCCCACTAAAGGGAACTGACAAACACACTGCCTCTGATTCTGATGGGCTCAAATTAGGCCACAGGTTCAGCCCCAAGTAGCTCCATCCACAACGGACTCAAGCTCTTTGCCTGATTTGCAGATGGCAAAAGCATTCAACAAGCTCCTTGCAAGATTTGAAGATCTAAATGTGAAATCAGTGTTATGGATTGACACCAGTTTTTACCCAACAATGTTTTAATTGCCTGTTGTCTCTTTTCACAACCCAGGCTGGGAAAGAAAAACAGGTTTGTTTCACAAGCAGTACCCCTCCAAAGAAGCAGTGAGGACCTGGCATTTCTGAAGCTCTCTGGCAGCTTTGGAGCTACCAAGAAACTTTGAGGGACTTCAACACATTCTGCAAGTTCAGCACATTGCAGAGTATTGCATAAAGAAGCCATAAGCTCTTTTCTGGATCCAACCCTGGGACAAGAATCCATTTGATCCATATCTCTTTGAGATCCACCAAAACTTTCCCATTAGCTTGGCTGAGGTTTGAGTTGCACCCAGAGACAATTTCCTAAAGAGTCATCTAGCTTTTGCCAAGATCCAGCATATAAGGACATGAGGATTTAAGATGTGTCTGCTGTATAAATAACAGAGACATCCACGCCTGTAATTTTTAACTGCCAGGAGTGGGAGGACAGGGCTGAAAGGGAGGAGAGCAGTGGCTGGATGTGTCTCTCCACCCAAATGGCAGACATCACCTCCCCCTGGCCCTGCCAGCCAGCTAATGAAGCCCCATTTTAGCACCTAAGTAAAGGTCAAACTTTCCAAAATCATGCCCTACTGTGGCTCTTGAAGGATGATTTTCCCACACACATGAAGGAAGAAAATATGCTCAAAGCAAATTAGGATATAGACATGTGAAATGTGAAGCTGAAGGTTTATGGTACCTTTATGATGTCTCAAACTCTATTAACATGTTGATTTGTTTTCCAGAAGAGTTCAATCCTGTTTCATATTTAGGGAAAGGGACAGGGGGTGGCAGTTCACAGCACTTTACTTCAGGCTTCATTGAGAAACCTCTCTCTTTTTCCCCCAAAAGGAAGTGAAGGCAGGCAAGCACCCCAGTTTCTCTTGCACAGGTGGATAAAGTAGTGCTCAGGTGCCTAGAGGTGCAATTAACACAGATTTTGTGAGCTTCGGGACTTAAAAGTGTTAAATTTGACCCTGCCTGATTTTGGTAGATTCTGTATGTGCAGGGATATACTCATCCTGTCCTGAAAAAACAAAGCCAAGAGCACATCAGGACAACCCAGACTAAGCACAGCCGTGGCAGGCAAAATTAGTGGGTGGTGCACAATATTAATTCAGCTCCTTACCCATGTGTGCCAGGATGCTGCCTTTAATTAAATTAGCATGAGCTATCTCTTTGACATTCTGATTTAATATTATAGACTCAAGGTTTTATCCCAGCAAATGCATAAAATGTGTATGCATCCCAGGGTCATTTTTTCATGTTTGTCTATACATTCGCTGTTTTTATTTTCCTAATGATCCGGTTTGTCTTTGCCAGCTGGATGGAACGTGTGTGTTACAGACCAAGCCAAGGCTTGGTCCTCAGAAGTGGAGGGTGAATCACTACAGTGGTTTCTTTATTGCAGCCAGGGTGGGGGGGCTCCCCAGTGGGATGGAGGAGACTTATGGCTGTCATCTTCCCAAAAGTCATCCTGAGCCTGAGGAACAAGAGGTAACTGAGAACAATTTGTGCTGGGCTTGAATCTGCTGCTGCCCCATTCACCAGGGCAGAGCTCACATAGGTCCCTGGATCATTCTCCAGCAAATTATGAGGGCTCCTCTCCCTGGGCTGTTTCCTGTCTTTTAAGAGCACTTTGGTACTGTCAAGTCCTGTGAAAATGTCACAGGTAGCTGAGAGCCATGTTCAATATGTGATATACACAGCAGGGTCACACTGCTTTCCTCCTACAAGGAGACCCCTCACGCTCTCTTTGGGTAGGATTTGTTTCAGGCCTCTTGTGCACGAAGTCTCTGGACCACAGTGGCCAGGCTTATGTCCAGCTCGCTGCCCAGCACCCTCCTCGATGGGTTTCTGCCACCCAGGTAGCTGAGTGCCAACCCAAACCCCATCCTGGATCCCCCCCTTGGTATCAGCACTTTTCCTTCAGACTTTGTTCTCTCTCCCTGTGTGCAGGAGGTTTGCCCTGGGGTGGTGAACCCAGAGGAACCAAGGAACCGAACTCTGGTTCTGCAGCACGTGATTTGTTGCTTCCACACAGCCTTCACATTTGCATGTTACTGAATTAATCACTTTAAATTAATGCTTGTTGGTTTTCTCATCTCAATAAACACACTGAATGCAAAACAGTGTCATCCTTACAGGGACTATTCCTAGCTCTACAGTAGATTAAAACTAAATTAGCTGATGTTTCAAAACTGGCAAAACCATGTATATGCCATGCAATTTGTAATGCTGGCAGATTGTTATTAATGGTGGGATGGCTTGTATTAAAAATTCTATGTTTATGAAATGCACTTTTAAGTGCTTGGCTGTAGCAGGAGAACACTCCCTTGCTTTGTTTTGTAAAGGTAATGGGAACCTGCTCTACTCAGGGTCATTACCAGGTAGGTTGTGGCTGTGCTGCTTATCTGGTCTCGTCTCCTCTTGATTCAGCAGCTGGAACTTTTCTGAATTTTTACAGTTTTTCCACCCCACATTGGGAACTCTTTTCTCCTGCTGCAAGTCTAATTGTGTCCCTGATATTTCACCCTACAAGGACTATCTGAGCTGTGATTGAGTGATGTCCCTCTGCACACAGAGAACTGGATAAAGGGATCTGGAACACCTTCTAGACAGCCTCCTCTGTCCTAGTATTTGTGCTTTTCTCTTGCAGAAAAGCCTCCTACTTTTTCAGGAGCTTTCCCATTTATCTAGATCTTGCACATGTTGCAAGATAAATTTCACATTTTCAGGCTCAAGGAAAAGATGGGTGTCCCAGCTGTTCTTAAGATGGCTTGCACAGCTCAGGAGGAAGAACTCAGGCAGGGGAGGATGGGTGAGCCCTGCCCTGGAGCTTGTCTTCCATCCCAGAATAGGAGTGGCAGGACATAGCAGGCCACGTTGATACAACTGGGAATGCTCAGAACAAGGCTGTTCCCTGGGGACAGCCCAAAATTGGACAGTGCCAACACCCCTTCCTAGAGTGTTGAATTCACATTATCTCCACTTTTTGTTAAACAAGACAGACAGGCACTGTGCCATCCTCCCCAAGACAGCAGCAGAGAGCACAGGGTGTTCAGCTGGTGATTAAAGCAAGATCCATGCAATTTTACAGCTATGCCTGGTAGGATTCAAGGTTTATTTTTACTGAGAGATGATACTTAACAGCAACATTAATTTATCATTGTCAGCTTTTACTCCCAGTTATTCCTGCTCTCCATCCCGTTGTCAGGGCCCACACTGTCCCCTCTTTAATGCTGGCACCTCCCTGGTGCTCAGCTGGGGCTGCTTGCAGAATCCAGAGCTGATAAGAAATTATAGCCACTGCTGCAGGAGCAAGAGAGAGCATGCAAAAAAACCTGTCTCTACTGATATTTCACAAAGGAAAATTGAGTCCCACTGAGCCTCCTTGTAGCTATGCAGAACCTTTAATATAAAATGGGTTTGAAAGCTTTTGGTGGAAAGACCCTGTGAGGAAAGGCAAGGAAGCTGGGTATCTCTCCATCAGGTTGCTCACATTATCACAATGCTTTCAGAGGAGCTTTATGCAGGAGATGTTATATCTCAGTCCAGCTACATAAGGGGCTGGTTGCCCCAAAACAGCCACAGTCTTACCTGTTGGTTCCTGCCCAGGAAGAGGCTTGCATTCCTGACTTGCTGCTTATTGTGGGGCAAAAACAAGTTCACCCCTCATGGTGTTATGGAAACATCCAACTTTGCTCCTGTGGTAACAATAAAACCAGTGCACTTTTCTTTAAACTGTGCACTTGTGAAGAGGGGCTATCTTGTAAGCAATGGCCCAGACACCTGCTTCCTGTCACCTCCACTCTGCAGCAGAAGCAAGGCAAACTGCATGAGACATCTCCATCCCATCCCCTGCACCACCAGCTGTGCAGGGACCCATGGCCTTCAGCAAGGGAAATGCAGAAGCATCAATGCCCAGCGTTATTTGCATTGCCAAGCAGAAACATTTGGCCTTATTCCCGTGTGAGAAACCCAGAGACAGTAACAGCACCTGCTGCCTCTGGCCCAGGTGGGGAGCCCTTTTAAACTGACTTGCCATAATCTGGGCAAGAGGTTAGACAAAACGTGTGCTGCCATAGCTCAGCTGTGGGCAGTGTAGGTGGGATGCAGTTTGCTCACGGGTCTGTGCTGGCTGCCCACAGACTCCACAGCAGGTCTCAGCATCAGCAGGGATGCCCAAACAGCTGCTGGCCACAAGCATGATGCAGCCAGCTGCTCACCTGGTAAGCTGTACCTCATGCAAACACAAGGGCTGAGCCCCGTTTGATAGGATGAAACTGTCGGCGTTTTCGGGACGGGGAGCCCGGACAGGCGTTCCAGGAGCCTTTTTATTATTTTATTCTGTTATCAGTCTCACATACCAAGTTGAGACAGAGATGGTCCTGCTTTTTTTCTCACACCTAAGAGCTCTTCCACCTTTTTGTGTTTCCCACATTGATGCCTTTTCCTGATCTTAAAATCAAGAATCAAACATGGTTAGAAGGGAAAAAGGAATTTTACCTTGGTATTTATTTTAAGGACCCTTAGGTGCACTACGTCCAGGTTGAATGCACCGAAATGCACCCTGCAATGCCCACCCCCAGAAGATCTGGTATAACATTATAGGCCTTACTAATTAGCATAGCTATCAAAAATTCCACAATGAGAGGCTTGAATGAGCCCCCCTCCCCAAAGAGCCTTCCCCTGGATGGTTCTATCTCAGTTTACAGAATGTGTTCTGGAGAGGACCTTGGGGTCTGGGGCACGCTATCCTCTACCTCCAAAGCTTCTAAAATGTTTAGTCTCCTAGCTGAACAAACAAGTTCAAGAATGTAGGCAAAAAGCACTAAGAATGCAGAAGCTGTAAAAAGGTATAACAGGGGTATAAAAGAAAAGGCAAAAAATCTTCATGGCATCAACATGAAACCACATTTGGATGTCTCTCAGCTCCTACTCCTCTTTCTCAGCAGCAGTGCAATCACAGCAGCAGTTTTTCAGCAAAATGTTTTACGTCAGGGGCTTTTTTTAATGCTTTTGTGTTTCTTACCTGAAAAGTTCAAGTTCTTCAAAATTCAGCCCGCACAGGAGTTCAGGGCCAGGTTTCATCAGGTTTATGTCAAAAAATATTTTAACACTGTTTTAAAAAATGTCAGAGTACCTTGTTCCAACAAGTTCTAAATGGAAAATCTCTAGCTAATGTTTTTTCTTTTGCTTTAAAAACTAATCCAGTCTTTTCAGTTTAGTTAGAACAGCCAATATTTATAAAACTTCTTTATAATAATAAAAATTAAAATGTTTAATGGATGTGACTCTTTCAGCTCAATAATTTTTCCATGGTTTTTTGTAAGCAAAATTTTTCATGGTCTTATCATCTCATCCCAGAACAGAATAACCCTAAAAAATGTTTTCAAAAGGCAGAGAAAAAGAAAGATTTTCTGTTTGTCCCTTGTTTTGACCAACTCTGAAATTGCTGCAGTGTTTAATTCCCATAGGCACTCAGCCTCCTGAAGGGAGAAAGGGAATGCTAATTTCATGGTTGGCTTTACTTAATGAAGTAAAACTATTCTTGCCCAAATACTGTGCAAATAAGGCAGAATTCTTCCCAGACACTTCCATGATCAAGCTGCACTCAGAAACATGTGATCTGAGCATCCTCACTTGAGCACACTGACTGTCAGGTCTTTGTGCCCCAGCAGGAAGATGGGCTGTTAACAAGTCAGGTATTTACAGCACAGATGTCAACAATTTGGAGTATTTAATTACAGCACACTTCAATTTGTCCTCAGCTCAGACAAACGAGCTGCCTGTGCCAAGGGTCATGTGTGTGTATGGAACTGCTCCAGTGTATCTAATATCATTACATATATCCTTGTTCTGGTGTAAAAAAAGAAATAATCTCTAACCAAGAAGTGCTGGATTAGCCCATCCCCAGCCAAGGCCAGCTCCTGTGTATCTACTGAAGCTGAGCTCTGTGTGGGCTTAAAGAAGCCCTGAGTGAGGATGGGGAAGATTTGCTTTTTCTGACTAACGGCATGGCATACATTTTGCTTGCAAAAGGCCTCTCACATACGAAATTTCACAAATATTATGAAGAGGTCTTTTCTGAGTGCCCAGAGACAGTGCACAAGCTAATTCTGTAGCACTGAGATGATAAAAGCACACCCTGAAGGAATGAATAATTGAAGCCCAGCCCTAAATATTAATAGAACACAAGGAGAACAG
This sequence comes from Corvus hawaiiensis, assembly GCF_020740725.1. NCBI lineage: Eukaryota > Metazoa > Chordata > Aves > Passeriformes > Corvidae > Corvus > Corvus hawaiiensis. The sequence continues at coordinate 10,652,368 of NC_063220.1, read as the reverse complement.
GACACATTCCTCAACTTTGCACTTACAGAGCTGCCTGTTTGGATTTGAAGCAGAGATATTCTCACAACCACTCTAAGCTCCTTAAATCCCCTCCTGGAAGACCATGGTGCTCCAAACTAATGCTACCTTTGTCTGAAATTCCCCAGCTCATTTTGTATTCAGACCTCAAGAGGAATGTGGTAGTGTTTATTTGGAAGATGTGTTCCAAAAGCAGATGGAAGCAAAGGACACTGTCTGTTCCCACAGAGGAGAGAGCAGCATGTGTGCAGGAGAGAGGATGCACAGAGGGACAGGCTGCAGCGAGTGGGGGCTTCCTCCAGCTCCAGAGATGCCCAGCCAGGGGAGCCTGACACGACGCTGGGTGACAGGGGGATACCAAAGGCACACAGTAGACACCCTTCAGATGGGTAATGCTCTGCTGTGGGAGACGTTTACAACATGCTGGCCCCAGCCTGGTTTCTAAACAGGATCAGCCCAATGCAGCTTTGTGCATGGCAGTCACAGGCTCTGAGTGCTGCAAGAAAGGGCTCACAGCCAAGCACGCACACGGGAGGCCACCCACCTTCAGGCTCTGTGGGCAAACCCCGCCCTGCCAGCAGGCACCAGAGCGAGCCATCCATCGGCAGGGACATGAAAAATGGATGGAAATGGATTTTTTTTAATTCAAATGCCATCTGAGCATGGAGGTTGCTGTGCACTTGGTGTCTCATGGGGACAGGGCAACACTGCTCTCCGACAGCCGGTGGCAGTGGGCAGCCTTGATGAACCAATTCCCTCGCAACCTTCACAAGTCCTCAGGCCAGTAAAATAGAAGCAATTTAAATTAAATTTTTAAAAAAGGTATTTCTCACTGTCTGTTGATATGTCTTAGGCTGATGTCTGCTGGGACTAAAATAACCTTAAATACCTTCTGGCTGTAAATCAGAGGGATCTTAGACATCAGAGCAGCCACACTCTCTGACCACCTCACACAAGGCGCATCTGGAGGGGGAGCTCCCATCCCTGTGGCTTAAATCAGGGGGAAACTCCTGAAAGGCAGTGTGACAGGGTGATGGGACAGCCAGGGAATAGGCAGGGTAACTTGGCACACCCGGATGTCCAGGTTGGATGTGCCAAACCAGCACACTCCACTGTCAGCATGGAGCTGCCCTGAGGCCACCAGCCCCTTCCTCCTCCTGCAGCAACACAGAGGAACCCCAAGAAACAGGAGGGGGTTTATGGGGTCAGACAGCATTACAGCCCTGCTTCCTTACCCTGTGAATCCCCATCAGACAGACATCACTCCACTGCCTTGTGGAAGCAAACACATCCATGGGCATCCACCACTTCCCAAATTTAGAACGATTTTTAACAAGCTGGAAGCAACAAAATAAACAACACTTGATCTGCAAGCTCCCCGCTCTTGACAGTGTCCCCAGAGGTGGTGGAAAGCTGAGGAGATAGCTCCTTGCTTTAATTGGTACATTAAAATTCTTCCAGGCCACTACACAACTGTTAATAGGCAACTTAATTAAGCACTAACACAGTTCATATTTCTACCCTCCAGAGGCTCTTGTTTAATTTTTTTTTCTTATTACATCCAAAGCCATGGGGAGTTTTGTCCTAATCATGTAAAACAAGCTGAGGGCACTGACACCATGCAAGTTATTTAACTCCTGATCTTCAGACACCATTGCCAGATGTCCAGGCCTGCAGTTTCTTCTCCAAAAACAAGCCAGAGGACTCCAGGAACAAGGTGTGAATTGCTACAAGTCAACAAAAATAAATGTCAACAATCCTTAGCAGCAGCAGCCAACTCACCCCGCTGAGTGCCAAAAGGAGATGGGGTTGAGCAAAGACAGGTCCCCTGCAGGCATCAGGTGACAGACAACAAGCAGGTGGGGGTTTTATCCATTGCCTGAATGACCAAGGAGCCTTATTCAGCATACCACAAGGATCTTCCAAAATGCTCCATGCTGTCCTCTGCCTCACCCCACCCCAAGGAGACCCCTGAGGAAGAGAAGCGGCAAAGGAAAAAAGATGGCATCTCCGGCTCCCCAGGAGAGCTTTGATATTTGGCTGCTCCCACCACCTGGCTCTCACCTTCTGCTGAAGGAAACACAGGAACAAGCACCAACGCCCCACAACACACCCCAGCCCTTCAGTGTTTCTGGGCAACTATTTCCCCTGTGTGCAGCCTGCATGTCAGGCTGGTTTGATGGGTTTTCTGAGGAGGCCCTCAGCGACCATAGTCTCAGAAATTTTCTTCTTTCTAATGCTGGAAATCAAAACTTGTTCCAACAGCTCTTATGGGAAGCAACCAGTTTAATAGTCATGCAAACAATAGTGGGGTTTCCATTATAGGTGAGTTATGAGCCATTTAAGTTAAAAAACAACTGAACTTTACTGCTACCAGGCACACTTAAGGTAATACACACAGACTGAGGAAGGAGGGGTGATTGGAGAAGCCAAGCAGTCACCTGGCTTACGGAGGGAAGGAGCACATGTTGCTGGTGATGAATGAGTATGAATCCTTCTGCTCAAGGAGAAATGGTTTATTTGCCTCAAAAGCCTTGTACACCAACAGGCACATTGCCAATGTGTGCATCATGATTCGTGATGGAACCGTGAAGCTGATACGGCTTTTCCTTCACTGGCAAATAAGGTCTGTCTCCTGCTGGAACATTTTTAGTCCAAGGCAACAAAGAATTCCAGAGCCCCAAAACGCAGCAATAGTGTAGTTGGAGATTTCTAGCACAAACATTAACAGCTGGGAAGGGGACAGACAGGGAAGTGTTCTGGTGACATAAAGCAGGGTGGCCACATGGGCCTTGAGTATGGTTCACATTTGCTGAAGTTGTGTCCCATGGGTAGAAACAGGATCACATGGTGGTGGTGAGATGCAGCCACCAAGCTCCTGGGGTGGTGCAGGGACGGGACTGGATGGGCTTAACCCACAAGCATTCCTGTAAGAGATGTTGTCTCACAGCACAGAAATGTGCTTTGCAGCATGATCTAAAGCTCCAAGGTGCCCACTAGGTTAAAAGTGCTGCAAAACAAAATGTTTTGAAAATAGATCATTAAGTACGTTGTTACTGAAAATGCCCCTTCCTTCCTTCCTTCCTGCCCCCCCACAACTGCAATAAAAGCCTCTATGGAATTTTTTTTTTTCAAAATCAAATAAAATTACATTTTTCACTTGAAGAGTATAATTTTGTGGCTATTTCTGTGCATGGTTCATACAAAAATAAAATCTAAACCTAGCAGGAATTTGGTTTCCATTCAATTTTTTCCTTGCTCCATTCTTTCTTAAATTTTTCCTTCCACCAGGAGAGGGGAAGGGAGAGACCACTCAGAGAAAGCAGGCACTTATGGAATAAATCAAAGCCTGAAAAAAGGAAAAAAAAAAAATCTAAGTTTAATTTCCATTGGAAACTTAAAGCTCAGACAGGACAGGATACAAAACGTAGCTGTGTTTTCAAGGAGTGAATAGGGAGAGAGACAAACGCCTTAGTTAGGAATGCGTCAGCAGCCCTGCCCTGCAAACACCGTGGCCCTCTGCTGAGGTGCCAAATCTGAGAAAGGGGTAAAGATCTCCAGATGTGACCAAGAGCTGGTGTCAGATTCCCTGCAACAAAAGCCCACAGGGTTGTGTGGCATGGAAGGATGAGCTGGGGAGTGAATGCTGGGAGGGATCTGCTGAGACTCCCAGGGCCTAGAGGAAAATACAAGTATGGATTGCCCCACTTGTGGTCCTGTGCATTGGAGGAGACTTTGGGATGAGAATCAGCCATGAATTTCTGTGACTGGTGTGGGACTGGTCCCAAGGTGGCATCTGGCTGTAAAGAGGGAACTGAGGTGGGGAAAAAGTCTAATAAGACTATTCAAACCTGAAAAATTGCTTTTGGTGTTGTGCTCCCCCTTCACACTAAAGTGTCCAAGCCAGCCACACTGTCTTTAGGCTACAGGGACAAAAGCATCCCTGGCTTCTGTGTTCCTCCGTTTGGTAGAAATCCTCCTCTTCTGCCTTCCTGTGGGATGCACCTGTCCTTACGTTTGAAGAGACCTATCCAGGCTCAGTCTTTGCCAGGAGATCCGGGATGCCATTCTTGGGAACACCTGGGTGAGCAGTGCCCTGCCCCCACCGGCCTGCAGCAAGCAGCAGGGGTCTGCTGGAGCTGCCAGCACTGCCCTGCAGAGCAGCTGCCTTCCTTCAGCTCCACAGGGCCGGGGGAGGCTGGGCTGCCAGCTCCTGAGCTCAGCCTTACTGAACACACACGGATTTTCCTGGGAAAGGCCTGCCTTGACACAGCACAGCTGTGATCGATTGTCCTTCCATCCTGTACCCACAGAAGCAACAGGCTCCTTCAGCAGAAAGCTTTTGCCTGACCTGTTTTAAGGGACAGCACAGACTCATGAGACACTTGGGCGTGGTTACGGTGTGAGCTGGGTTTCCACAATCACAGCTGAGCTGAAAGTTGATGCTTCCTGCAGGTGGTGGGAAAGCACTTGGATACTTAAATACATGTACTTGTCTACAGAGGCTGAGGGGTGAAAATGACCTTTTAAAGCACTTACTGCACTTCTGTTTTATCACCTCCTTGGAAAAAACAGCTAGGAGGAACTTTGTTCCTCTTCCCAGCCCTTTTTCATTTGACTGCATGATACTGCTTCTGAGTTCCAGGACTTAAGAGAAATACTAATTTCATGCCATTTAACAGAGGTTCGTTTTTCCCTCAGAAATTCTTGTGGGGAGAGGGAAAGAAAACTACATAAACAAACATTTCCACTTGCTCTGAAAATTTCTTTGAAGTATCAGGAATTTAAGTTGCTGTTACCCGATTGTTCTCTTAATATCCGATATTGAAGCTGAGTTTCGATCAAACACTCGCAGTGAAAGCTTCAATGCCCGAGGAAAGCGCTCAGCCCGCAGTACGTGGCTCGGCCACCGGGTGTCCCTGCGCCCTGCCCGGCCCGGCCGCGCCGACTGACCCCACCGCAGAGTTCGGCCTTTGTCCATTGTGGGCATATTTATTTATTTTAACTTACTAATTGCTTTGTGTCCAGGAAGAGCTGCAATTCCGTGATACTGCCCACGCATCCTGCACTGCCATGGGCTGAACAAGCACGCAGTAAGACATAACAATAGACAGAAGTACTGGCCCGGGCGCTCTGCACACACAAACCTCGGCCGAGTGCCTCCATATCCTTCCAGGACCTGTCACAACGCAGAACCGACTGCTCCTGCCAGCTCTCTCCATAACCTCTGCCCAGTGCCTGGCATCAGGCAGTCCTATACATATTTCTTCCCTGTCTGAGCTGCATGCACACGTAAAGGTGGAAAGATGAGGTTCCTGTCCTTCTTCAAGCTGCCAAACCCAACACATCACCGACTGCAAGAGAAGACAGATGGAGCAAACAGCAGATTGGAATCTTTTATTCAGTAATCAGTCCTGCTGTGTGGGTAACATCTTAGCAACTGGAACCCAAGTATGCAAAAATACTGAGTTTTCACAGTGAAAAACCAGACAATATAAAATATTCCAGTATTGCCTCTTAAAATCATTATTGAAATAAGACCCCTGTTTCAAAGGCAACGTGCTGATTTATTTTGTTTTCTATGCTCAATCCCTCCCCCAAAACACTTGTTCAGACAGTAACCCTCCTCAGCCCCACCTTACCCGCACGTGTTGTGGGGCAAGAAACACTACATGAAATCCCTTCTTGATTTCCAAATGCTTATTGAAGAATGTCCTCCCAGTAGTGCCAAGGTCCAGAAGACGCAGGTGATGGGAACACGGAGCCGTGCTGATGTTCCACACACCGCAGACAACAGCGGTGCTACTGAACTCTGCCCAGAGGCTCCGTCTCCCGGAGCAGCCACTGAAGAGCTTCGTGCCGGCCTTGCCTCTCCAGCTCTGCTCCAACTACTTCCCTGCACTTCTGATGGTACTCGTTCACCCAGTTACACTGGAGAAAGGGAGGGGTAGGACAGTCAGCACACACACAGAAGAGAGTTCGTGACCTTACAAGTTACGTACAGCCAAAAACATTGGTAGGCCCTTGTGCTCTTTGGGTCTGAGCTGCTAGGCTGCGCTGGAATCCTGTCCTGAAGAGGATTCAGATCTCTATTATATGGATGTGACTTGTAAATTTGATAAGGGTAGGAACTGAAGCAATTTGTCCTGGGTTTTCAGAGGAGACAAGAGTCAATTCAGCTGACAAGTAAAGTCTCTGCAAATCACTGCCTCCAGCAAGTCTGAATAGCTGCCTTGGCACAGTTTAATAAACAGCTTTGCAAAATTGTAACTGGACAATGCACTCCTGAGGCAGAAGCTGCCCTATTGATCTGAACAGGTAACCCTAGGGCAGATCTTGGTACCCTCCACAACCCTCCTCAGCAAACAGAAATGCAAAACAGGGTTATCATTCCAAAGAGGAGGATGTGCTGAGGTAAAATAAGGAGTATGGTAGAAAAACAGGATGAAATATGCCATGGAGAAGGTAGTGGGAGACTTAAAAAGAAAGCTTAGAGTATGAAGCTGTTCAGGAAATAAATGCTGCTGAGCAGGTGTCAGAGAAGTCTGCTCAGAGTTGCTATGTACTGAACAATGGGGTGTGCCTGAATGGGACTGGTCACAAGCAGATAGAGACAAGATGGAACAGTCATCACAATAGTCCTTGGGGAAACAGCATCATAAGACAGACATTTGCCAGAAGCAAATTAAGGCAGGAGTAGGAAAAGAGATGATAGCAGCACGTATCATATTAAGGGAACTACCAAAACGACGTAATTGGTGGGACCCTCACTGCCCTCATCATATAACTTAGATAGGAAGGACCTCTGAAAAGCTCGTTTAGTTCACCCCCTCACTTCAAAGTAGATCAAGCTTAAAAATAAGTCAGAGTGCTCAGGATTGCTCTCTGGATCTATGAAATGGAACAAAGGCCAGTGGTTCTTGCAAACAGAACAGAACAAGCTGGTTCTAGTGTAAAGAAGGCGATGCAAACCTGTTTTACTTACCTCCTTTTCTGTCAGCAAATTAACATCAATCATTTTCATCTGGATTGGAACCAGGGTCAAGGGTTCAAAAGTCAGGCTCCCTCTGTTTTTGAAATTGTACTGCAGCAGAAAGACAAACGGATTGTATGGTTTTAGAAACAGCTCCACCTGGATCATACTTACTCCTTGGTTATGTCATCACTACAGAACAACCCAGGTAACATTCAAATGAGAGGGTAGCAACTTGCAGTAACATTTTTCTTACACCTCAAGCAAAGAATCTCAATATAAACCTTAGTTACTTCTTTCAGTGGTCCCTTTCTAAAGGTCAAAAATCATACAGGACTTCAGCTTGATGACTATATGATCATTTTCAGTCTGGCACTTCTAAAAGCATAACCAGCCAGACTGGCAACTATAGTGTCAAGATCTGTAGTTTCGTTTCTACTGCTGCTGAGGACTCTCTACCAGAAAGGAAAATCCCAACTTGCGGTCAACCAGTTCTACAGCAATGACTCCAAGGGGCTGAAAAGATGCTTCAATACACAGACAGAAAACAATTTAAAACAACTCTCACACACACATTTCAACCCATGGAAACTCTGCAGCTGTTTCCTGTGCCCCCATTAACAAGGGCAACTTAGAACCACTGTTCACCAGTGTGGGGGTTTGGAGACCAGGAATCTTGAGTAGGCTTTAACTGTCTGCAGCATGGTCCCACCTAAAGTTCCAGTACTTTAAGTTTTATAACCAGCAAGTCATGGAGAAAGGTGCATCCTGAACAGGTTATTCACCTTGGTTTCGGCAGGGATCACGAGGACAACGTTTTCTATTCGGATCCCAAAGGACCCATCTTCGTAATAGCCAGGCTCTGCAGAAACAGACAGTAATTAAATAAGCCACATTGCTGCACTCTGCAAGTTCTTATTCCCTATGGCCAAACTTCCCCTCTATGTCTTTAGTCCACTGAAGTCACTAAGCAATCTTGACATCAGGCAACCACAGAGGCAAACAAATTTCTGATGCTACTAAATAAACCCGCACAGAAGCCCCGAGCAAGGTGACAGCAGAAGTTCTCAAAGAGAGCAGAAACAAGACAGACAGCCCTCAAGCTTCAGAAGCTCCTTGGAATTCAAGAGAGAGCACAGAATTCTTGTGTTATATACAAATACCAGAAACTCTGAAAATATTAATGTCTTCATGAAAGGCAGGTGGGTAACCCCTTCCTCAAAACACTCTTTTAGAGACTGTTCCCCTGACTTCCTGAGAGGACTTTGCAGCCCTGAAGGAATGTAAATCTCTCAGCAAACCCCAGCAGGCTGTTAATTTACTACTGGAAGAATGAGGCATGCAAAGATTTAACAGCTGCCTCAAATAGCCCATAGCAAAGACAGGATCAGCTCCTGAAAGCTTGGTGTCCACCTTGTACTGCAGCCAGTTCTTCCACAGTATGCCAGGGCCAGCTGGTCAGCACAGCTCTTCTGCGGCCTGTGCTGTAGAGAGCAGGAAGCAGTCCTGCAGCACCCCACTGCAAAGGTGCTTCATGGAAGGTGAAAAGCTAAAGTGAGGGTCTTTACCTAGACAGCTTAAATGACAACTAAAACAGCAAGCTGAGGAAGCAGGCCCAGAGCTTTTGATCCAACCCTTCCTGTCATCTGCAGGTCCCTTAAGAGCTTGGTCCCTCCCCAGTGACCACAGAGAATCACCAGTGCTAAATACCATCAGAGACAATCATTCCAGCCTCCAAGGGCTCGTCTGCAAAGGTTTTGTAGCTAATGCCACAAGGACCCTCATGTACATTTAGGAAAGAGCCAACTCCATGTCCTGTCCCATGCAGGTAGTCCAAGCCACAGTCCCACAGGGCAGAGCGGGCAAAGGAGTCTAGAAGGTGACCTGTAGACAGACAAGGAGAGAATTCAATCAAGTCAGGGTCCCTCAGAGACACTGATAATCACACTGAAGGTTCAAACCTGAAAAACATGCAAAAAAAAAAAACCAAACAAAAAAAACCTACCAGCACCCCCATCAAAAGTTTCCACCACCACCAACCAAAGAAAGCAAGTCATTGGATGGTTAGAAGTTATGGGGCAGATTTGACAATTGTGACATTCAGGCTCTTTCTCAGCTAAAGAGCCCCTCTCTCTTCCATTACATAGGTCTTGAGAAGACGGTCTGTAACAAACATTGCACTGCTGCTTGTTCCACTGGCATTTTCAGAAAATAATCTAATGGTTAAAGGTCCCACAGAGAATTCAGTACCTTTCGTAAAAGGAGCTGCACTAACTGAACTGAAAATAGGAGAGCTGACAATTGTATTTGGTGGACTAATCAGCCAGGCTTCTTGCCTGGATGACCACCCATTTCACATTGTTTCAATCAGAGGGCACAGAATTTCTGTTGCCTGCATATGAACACCCATGTATCCAAGTTCAGACACCTTTCAGTTTCAGTTTAGGTTTCTCATAGCACCGTGCAGCTGCTTTTAACTTGCCTACCCAAGAATGAAAACTAAAGAAATCTCTAAAAAGAGGTGGTTTTGTATAAGGTATGATCAGGGAGAAAATAACTGTAACAAATTCACCAGAGGTGGATGTATGTCACAGCTTCTCCTGCACAAAATCAAAACAGCTCCTTTGTGTGTCATTTTCCCCAAGTATTTTCCCACTGATATAAGAGATTCCACAGTAACTGGAAGAGAATTAGCCAGTCTTTATGAAGCTGGAAAGGGACCTCTCACTTTGATAGGGCCATTAGTAAAGAATAAAGACAACCTCCAAGCACAGAAAGGTCACAGATGTGTTAAGAGTGCCACTGAGTGATGAAAGTCACTATCACCCTAGAGCCAGAGCACTTCCAATATCCTTTGGACTCCCCCCTCAGAATTTTCAGCACTGGTTGATGCTGAGAGAAAAGGCATCAGCAATCCAGAATCCAAACTGCTGTGACAGAAACAGACAGTTACATCAACATCTGCCTAATCTGCCTAGACCTGTCAATCATAACATTGTTCTCAGACCACTTAATGGCTCTTCAGAGGTCAAAACACTCCAACTCACCAACCCACCTTTGGTTCCATTTGGGAAGATGGCTGCACTCACAGCTATATGTCCCTTCAGGACATATGTGAAGCATTCCTGTCAAAGAAATGTGTGCCATAAGTAAAGAGGGAAAGAAAAAGCTTTGTATTTCCCAAGAAGAGAAAGAAAGGCTGCATCTTGTAGCAAATTGTGAAAGATATGGAAAAACTTGCTTGTGGTCTCCTGTGGCTGGAAATGCCAAAGCAAACCATGAGTAAAATACATTTAAATCATTCTGAAGATCCCTCTCCAGTAACTACAGAGAGAGCATCACAAACTCAGACTGCAGGTTTAGCAGCAGCATTCACCTGATCTACATGACTGATGTCCTTTGTGGCTGTACTTTTACTTCCTGGGCTAAGTGAACTATAATAATGAAATTAGTTTTAGTTAAGACTAATAAAAAGTTAAAGAAGCAATTTAAAATAAACAAAATTACATTGGTGAATTTTCAACAAAGACCTTTTCAGGTAAGTCTGAGACTGATTTTTCATATGGTACACTAGGCACAATCTGACTGGAGCCTTGCATCAAACACTGAGCCTTGCACTAAATTACACCCTCCTGGCTCCTGTATTGGACAAACCAGTAATGTTTATCCTCAGTTTGCTGATTTTCTTATTTCTTAGAAGAAACATGTCACTTTGCAGATGAGAACTGTGCATTTTAAGATAGGAAGGTGTCAATTCTCTATAACAGTTTATATTTTGGAAGTCTGAAGTATGACAGTCTCCTTTGCAGTCTTTATCCAAATGCTGCCACATACTGGTAAATAAATGGTAACTCGATAGAGAACTTTGACTACATAGCAATAGGGCATATTACTAATTTAAGTATCTCTAATAATAAGGGTCAGATCACAAACCACAGTGTGATGCCAGCTTACCTTTTCATAGGCTGATGGTGTGCCAAAATGCATTGTCCTGGTCACATCTGTTGTACCATCTCTTCAGAGGCAAACAAAGATGCAGGAACCAAAGGGATGGGAGAAAAATAAAGATCAAAGTGAGAATGCACAGAAAACCCAGTCACACTGCAACAAACCAACCAAGCTCATAAATGGATAAAGTCATCTGCTCTGTGCTACACAAGACTGATGATGTAACTGCTCCTAATCTCAAAAATTCCTGAACACAGTGCCCCAGATGTAGCAATAATGATTTACAATTCTAACTGTTATCTTTCAAACATAAGCATCCCAAAGCTCTTCACAAATTGGAATCTAAACTTCTCATAAAAACGATGCTAATTTGAGGTTTAGCAACTGGTACCTGTCCATTGAGAACAGGCCAAATTTAGGCTATTTGTATGGAAGGTGATTCATTAACAGCTTTTAAACATACACTTATGCACAAATGACAGCTACCAGCTCAGGAAAGGGAAGTGTAAGGGGAGATAGTATCCCTTTCATCCTCAGGATGTTTTCTGCTAAGATTTCTAGAAATCATCCTGCATTTGGATAGGGGTTAATCCAATAGATCAAAACTGGCTCTAAGTTCCTTCTGCAAATAGCATTTTGAGCCTGCTGTCAAAACCACAATGGCTCTTGAAATAACGAGTTCCCTTTGAAACGCTCACTCCTGTCCCTGTGCTCTTCCCCAGCACACACAGGCCACGGTCACAAAGAACTCACGGTTTAACTTCTCAGCAGGGACAAGCAAAGCATCCCTGTCACAATGCTCTGGTAAGTGCCATTGATGTCCAGCTTACATTGTATCCAAAGGGCTGCTTTTCATAGTGGCACTAAGGAAATCGTTAATTAGGCCATCGGGGGGAGGAAAAAAGATCTCCTTGTAAAAATCTTATCAAAGGATGTCTGTATGGCTCTTTTTCAAAGCTCTTCCTGACTGACATAACAAAAAGGCATAGCTCTAAAGACAAAGCTCATCTCAAAGGAGCAGCCAGGCTTGTCCTGCGTCTTCCTGAACAAGCCACTTCTCATCTATTTACACTGGTTAAAAACATCACTTCTTTCATTTTCCAGGGAGTCAAGAGTTCCACAATAAAGGAACTGAGGCCACTGAATGGCACTGTCAAAACAGCATTGAGTGAGCTTTCAGATATAATGCCTTCCAAAAAACATATCCAAGACCCAAGTGGCCACTGGGATGAGGAACCCTGACCTGAGTCTCACTGAAAAGGAAGAGAGCACCACAGGGCAGTGCTGTCCTGCTTCTTCGCCCCACCTTGTTCTGACCTCAATATCAGTCAAATCTGCCCACAGGGCAGATCCTGGCAGGGTAGGTGCCTCACCCAGCTGTGCAGGCTGCTGAGTAGGCAGCCCAAGGCTAAGCCAGGGCAGTCAGGCCTGCTCCCTGTTCCTGCAACTTTATACCAAAACCATCAGCTAAAGCACAGCTCCCATCACACTGAGGGATGGATGGGACTCAGATGGGAAATGTACTTTGACATCTTGTCCCCAACCCCAACAAGGCCTGTCAGCAGCCCTGATCTGCTGTCTGCTCAAAACCACATTGCCTCGCTTGCCAAGGCAACTGTGAGCTGACCCTGCAGGGGTCATGGGGAAAAGAAAACATGGCAGCTCAGCACTGTTCATCCACTCACTTGTATTGTGCTCCTGAGTCCAGGAGGTAGATCTCGTTCACAGACAGCGTTCTGTTGGTCTCAGGAACTGGCCTGTTCAGTTAAACACAAAGGTTTTTGTCCCACAGTTTTTAAGTCTCCAGCCCACATCTGCAGTCCAGAAACCATATTAAGTGCAAGTTTGGATGTGTTGGCTCTGATTTCTTGTGGCAGTGATGGAAATCCCACACATGCTGAGCCAGGGATCATACTGAGGAGAGGATTTGCATACAGCAAATAGCACTACAGTACAGACCTTTGCTGCTTCCAGCAAAACCCTCAACTTCTGTTTCTGGATGTATTTCAGAACACTTGTGGCACTTCATACTCGTCCTTCCCAGACTTCTAGCCCCAAAAAAGCCCTTTTCTATGGCCCTGAGCAGATCAGCATCATAATACATGCATGCTGCCAGCAGGGAAAGATCTTTATTTAGTAAGTGTGGAGTAAAGAAAGATAGCAAGCAACATCTCCCTGGAGTACTTTGTTGTGACTCCATGAAGAAGAGAGACAGCTCATTCCAACTATGTTTGCTGAGGGATGCAAGGGGAAGCTGTGTTTCTCTTACTTGTAGTGAATGATGGCTCCATTTGGACCTGTGCTTGATATGGTAGCAAAACTCAATTCAACAAAGTCTTTCTGCTGACTGAAAGAAAAGATTGTGATCACTACAGCACAAGTGAGAGGAGCACAACAGGCACCTAGGGCACCTGGAGTGCCCCATCCTCAATTTCACATCACCTTAGCCTTCCCCTTGGTCTTGACAGCACCTGGGCAAGCAAATTAGGGTAGAAGAAATGTACAATTTGAAGCCCTCTTCTCCCAGCCATGTGAAGACCTGTTTTCCAGAGCTACTCTTCCTTATAAGCAGAAAATTCACCACCCAAACCACCCAGGAAGAGATGTAATGAACAATTTCTGCGTTGTTACTTATTTACTCAAAGGCATTTTAGAGGTCCTGCTGATGCACACATGGGAGTAACTCTCAAAACAAATGGTGTTCTTTCTCTATCAGAAGAGATTTCTTACATAAATTTCTCTGTGGAAAGGAAGCAACTGTCTTGTATTAAAGTGTCCTAACTTGCAGCACTCGTCATTGCTATCTCAAAAGGAAAGTGGATAGGATCCAGTGGGCTGGGACTTGTATCTCCCAAGAGACCCAATTCTTCCCAACTCTTTCAAGTTTTCAAGGAAATCCATTAGTATAGGTTTGTCCTCAGGTAAAATATATCTGCAAGTGAGATGCATTTTTAAAGAATAAAATAAAAGCAACGGATAAAAAATGCCACCCAGAAAACCTCCCCAGAGTAGATTCACTTTTTACCTGCGGAACTCCTCTGCTTTGTCTGCAGCAATTATTTCTGTCACTGTTCCCTTTGGAACCTGGTGGACAAAGACGTGGGCTGGATTAGTGCAGCGACAAGCAAAGAAAATGCTATATGCTTAAGCACTGGGCCTTGTCTGGGCAGTATGAAACCCAGTCTGGAAGTGGCTTCTTTCCAGGTTTTCTGTCCTCATTCCTCAGTAATGACAAACAAACCCAGCAATACCGTGGAGGGCACTTGAGAAGGAAGTGGAGACTGTCACAGAAGGGTTGCTGAACCCTGACTAGGGAGCAGTTAGGGCAGTACTAACTTCACTGGGATGTGCAGAGGTAACATCTCACAAGGCAATTCTCTTCACAGTCAGGTTACACTAAGCTTAAATAGCTCTCTTCAACAGCCCATGCTATTAGAAATTTTATGCTTTTAAATGGGAATGGAAGCAGTTGCAGAAAAAACAAAGTGTGTTAAACTTTACTTTAGGCATTTGATAAATTCAAACCTGTGACCCAACTTCCCCTGGACTGGAAAACAGGCGAAGCAGGGCAAGAGCAAGGTTTCATAATCCCTGAGGTTGACTTCTTGAGATACTCAGACATGTAAAAAGGCACCTTCTGGAAGTCATCAAGCCCTCTCCAAAAATAAAGTCAATAGACTCAGACATGCAGTAGCATAGCTCAGTAAGGTGCTGTGTAACACTTGGCACTCTGCACATCCACTGTGTACTTCTAACCCAGTGAATACACAAGTAATTTGTTTTTATCCCATTTTCACTGCACCTCCCATTCATAAGTACCAAATTTGTTCATAATGGCAGACAATGCTGATTATCATGAGAATAATTCCAAAGTATTGTATGAAACTGAATGTTATTTTATTATTTACACTAGCAAACCAGCACAAGATAGCATTAACACTACACTAAGCCTGCTCAGGTCATTTCTCACTTGTTTGAGCTTTGGTCTGTGTAAAATAAATGGGAATATGTTTTCAAAAAAATTAATTCAGCCTTGGATGAAAGCATGATTGAAATCCTTGCAAAAAACCACAAACCACCAGATAAACCCCCAATTGTTTCCCCACTTTCAGCAAAGGCACTATAAAGACTTGCAAAATGCTTATGCCAATGAAGAATTTTACACAGCAATAGAGCCTCCAAATTAAAAAAAAAATTATACAATACCTCCTTTTCCAGCCAGTTAAAGAGCTCACACAGGGCAACAGCATCTTTAATCTACGTTGAAATAGGCACAAGAAAAGGGAATTGAGAAGAAGAAAGGTTTATCAAGCCTCAGTATAAACAGGTTTTGATGCAAAAGAATTCAACCTGTAAGTTTCAGAAACACAAACTAAGAGATGATCCAAGAGGTATTTTCAGGTTTTGCACCCTGTAATTTATATAAACACTGAAAAAGTATCTGGAGAGTTAAATGAATGTTAATAATTACTGCTGGGACATATCTTACTGTCTGAAGTACTGGCTTTACCCCACACATGACTTTCAAGACAATTTTGCTTTAACAGCCAAGATCTTGGATCTCAGATCACAGAAGGCAACCACAGGACACATCTGCTGATGTAACAGGGGAACATGTCCTTTGGGCACACGGCCACCACACAGTCTCTGTCACACAGCTTCTGGCTCTCTTGCCTTATTTTTTTTCATTTATTTTCATTTTTTTTCTACATGTTTGCAGCATGCAGGGGCAAGAAGCAGGAGATGTGTACAAGAGCAAGGCACAATTTTGTCCTCAGGTGGCAGGTGACAAAGTGCCTCAGTACAACTATTTTTACTTCCCCTTAACTAACAGGGAGAGAAAAGCACTGAAATAGAAAGTACTGGTTCCCAGGAAGCTGCAGAAAATATGGGACAAGCCCTGCTTCAACTGGCACTTTTCTCTTATTGTGAAAACTGCTGCTTGAAAACTAACTGGAAATAAACAAGAGACAAGTTCAGCCCCACCACGAACCTGTTTCACAGACAGCTTCTTTGCTTGAAACTATGAAGCTTCCTGGGAAATCATTTCATGGAAGCCTCATTTCCAGTGTCATGATGACAAGACTAAAAGAGTGCTTTGAGGACACTGGCTGCTTCTGAACATCTTGGCCTGTGTTTTGCACCATGTGTCGAAGAATTTCTGTGTTCTTTAGGCTGTGTTTATTCAAGTGATAACAATTTGAAGACTCCACTGACAAAGACAACAGAACTAGCAAAAGGGAAAGAACATCCCTTTAAGGGCCCACACTCCAAAAAACACTTCTCAAGTCTGCACAGTCTTCCCACAGAGCAAGGCTGTTTCCTCACACTATTGCAAATGTTGTTCTTCAAGGGAATGCAAAACAAGCAAAAAATCTGCTTCAACAGCAGATGTCTGAAAAAAAAGCCTTTTTTATCCTGCCATCCAAATTCTTATTTGCTTTTTATCCAAAGCATTAAAAACTGAAAGGAAAACATTATTTCTTTCCCTAAAGGTAAAGCAAACCTGTTGCCATGTGCAAGGAGACACTCAAGGCTTCACTTACGTGTGCTCTTCTCATGCCTTCTGTTTCCGCTGCGTTCTTCACAGCTTTTGCAATGCAGATGGGGGTATATGGGGTGAGGTATCTGTAAGCCTGCAGCAGAAGGACAGGGATTACTTGTGGATTAGTCAGACTACATAATCCTACAGATTTAATAACTCAGCCTGGCCACAATTTGTACTTTGGCAGCCCCTCTCAACCTTCAGCACTGTGAGATGCTGGTTGCCAATAGTCAGCTAAGTGCACTGGGGAATAGAGAGGAAAAACAGTCCCTGACTGAAGGAAGAACAGCCATAGGGAAATCCAAAGAACTAAATAACAGCTTGTCATGAAGCAGGGTGAAGACCTGGATCTCCCAAATACCAGAGATCTATATCAGTGTCTGAGCCATAGGTTTCCTGTTGTTGATGGACACTGAAGGCCCAGAGGCCAATGAGAAGCACTACTTCCAGATGCTATGGTGGAACTTAGGCTGTGGAAACAGACCTAAAAGCCACCTTGACTTGTTACCTGACAGTCACCCTCAAGTAGCAAGGAGCAAAGGGTACCCAGCCCAGGTACCAAGTACTGAGCGTCACCACTGTTAATGATCAGCAGCTCTGATAAACACATTGAGGCCCCAAAAAACGTGAAAGGCCTTTGCAGAGCTCAGCTTTACATGCTGCCAGTTCTGAAAGGAGCTTACATCAGTGGTTTGAGACAAAGCTTTCCTGTGCTTGGATGGGGTGACCCTGCATTAAGAACTAGTAACTGATCCCTTACCACTGCATACTTCCTCAAACACCACCTGCCATTAGATTAGCAGGAATGCTTGGCTGGTTTCAGCACATCTTCAGAAATTCACCAGCTGAAGTGACTTGCTCAAATCTTGTCACACTTGGCATCAGAAGAAGGAAGAAGAACTAAGTCCTTTGCCCCACAGTTCTTTGCTCTACCCATTATAGATCAGGAGATGGGATGAGCACCTACAGAAGCACAGCCCAAGCAACATGTTGTTTCCTACTTCAAATGCATCAGCATACAAAGAATCACTCAAATTCAAGGAAAGGCCCCGTAGACACTCTGCAAAGACTAATTTCACATAAATCCTACAGGCTTACAATTTCCAAATTCTTAAAAACAGCAAAACAATGACACCACATAACGCAGAAACTAAATTACAGAAAAAGCCACAAGAAAGTCAGAAAAGTCCTTTTATCAGTCAGGATAAATAGTCAGATTCTTAGGTTGGCTTGCCTTTCATAGATACTGGTAAGTACTATTAATCTTCTGTGAAAAGTATATTTACATGCAGCTGTAAACAAATCTATAAAGCGTTTGCAGATCTGTGTTTAATAATGGAATGGATTTTTGCCAGTGTCAATATTTGGCTCTGATGGAGACAGACACTAGATGGACTTCCAGCACTGGTGTTCTTCACACCAGCTGAGCAACTGGCCTGGAGTGCTTTGAAGTGGTGGAGAGCCAGGGAGGAACTAGGAAAACTGGCTCTTTCAGTGACTCACTAAATGGCTTTTAATCAAGACATTTCAGTCTTCCTTGCCTGCTTTCTATTGCACAGAGCTCCTCAAAACAGGGACTCTCCCCATTGCATACAGAGGGCATGCAGCACTGTAGTGACTCAATATCAGCCAAAACTTCCAGTGCTTGCAGGGTAAATAATGTCACTCTAACT
This sequence comes from Corvus hawaiiensis, assembly GCF_020740725.1. Classification (NCBI taxonomy): domain Eukaryota; kingdom Metazoa; phylum Chordata; class Aves; order Passeriformes; family Corvidae; genus Corvus; species Corvus hawaiiensis. The sequence goes on along the minus strand of NC_063220.1, from coordinate 10,634,211 downwards.
CATTTTATTCCTTTACCTAGGTCACACCTTCTGTACTTCTCCATATGGATACTCTACATAAATCAACTACAGCAACTTAACCAAACTGGGGATAAACCATTGATTACGACTACAGCAAGGGACTCCCTACTCTGAAGTCAAAAGAGCAACAATTCATCCTGAATGCTTCACAGCCACTATGCTGTCAGTATTCTGTACTAGGCCTAGAAATGGATTGATGGTGTCTGAAGATTTAACCCTGGACAGGGACAAAAAAACTGTATATTTACTCACAGTATCTGTTAGTTACTAGACATCACTGTAACTGGATGGTATTCCAGAGAATGTGAGCTCTAGCAAACAAGAGATGTACCTAAGATGTATGGAAACCAGCTTATTTGTCCAAAGCTGCTGTGTCCTTCCCCAAGTATCTTCTTTCATGGCTATTAGAATATTAGGTGGACAGGGGGAGTCCTATTCAGCCAAGTTCAAAAGGGTAGCAAGATATAGCAAGTATGGGTGTACACAAATTATTCTGATGCTACAACTGTCCCTCGGCAGATGTACTTAGTGCATGGACAACCAGTGCCTGCACCTTATCTGCGTCCTCACAGGGTTCCCTGCTACAAAAACTCTGTCATCTTGTCCCTCCAGCCTTCAGTAAAAGACATCACATATTGCCTGATATCCTCAAGTCACTGAACTAAGTAAGGGCAACCACCTTCGGACACTCAGATCAAGCCAAATGTACCCTCCCAGAAGTCCTGCTCAACTTTCCTGCTTCAATTTCTGCAAGTTTCCAGTTCTTGCTGCTTGTCCACATGAAGCTAATGCTCCACCCGTGGGCAGAATGACCTGAGTTCACCCTGCTGCCTCTTCCCTCCCCTCTCTCACTGTACTTGTTTTATCTTAAGCTGACAATTCTTTGGATAAATCGGCTTAGCGAGTTGGAAGGGCAGCTCCAGCAGGAGCAACCCCAGGATTAACAACCCCTCAATACCTCAGCATGGCTGGATCCCTTCTGCACAAGCTCCAGCCTGCATTGGGCTTTGCAGAGGGGAAACTGAGGCCAGCTGCCCTCATTAACACCCTTCCTAACCACGACAAGCAGAGAAAAGTATTTTCCCTTGCTAGGGCCACTGACCTTGGGAATGGCCTCAGTCAGAGCATAGCTGGCTTTGTCACTGAGCCACACTTTCTCCTTGGGTGAGAAGCCTGCACCAACAGCCTGCAGCTCCGACAGGATAGATCCGTAGGGCATCACCTGGATTTTGAACTCAGGCTCCAGGGTGGAGTCAAGCTGTAAGTGCTCCCTCACAGGTGGGTCCATCATCCGGTCACCATCAATGAAGAGCCTGAGAAAAAATTGGAGAGAACAAATAGGTGAGACCACATCTGAAACTGGTTGGAGTAAAGGAGGGAAGGAAAAAACATTCTGGCAACATTTCAGGGAGAAAGGAAATTGTGAATTATACACTCTACTTTGTCCTATGTCATTTTAACCTGTGTGCAAACCTGTGGCTTGCACACAGCTTAAATGAAATTAAGATGTGCTACCCCAGTAAGAGGAAAGAGCTGACAGGATTTCTATTTGTATGACACATGCAAAATGGCTACATCCCATCACTGTGCTTGAAACAGGAAAGTAACAGAGGAAAACAACAGCCACACTCTAATTTTTAAGGGCAACATCTGAAAACAGAAAAGCTACTGTAGTTCTAAGTATCACATTGCTCTCACTTTCACTGAGTTGAAAAGTTCAGCTCAACCCTCACACACAACCTGTACTCACTCACCCAGCCAGGATTTACCTTAGATGGATCTAGGCAGCAGCTTACAGGTGCATCTAAAAGAACTGTGCTTGCTGAGGCTCAATATATGGGGCAGGAAAGAAGCCTTCTGTCATAAGCCAGCCCTGAAACTTTCCTGCACAGTCCTGCAGTTTTGAAGTGACTCAGCAATTAGACTTTTGCCTAAAGTTTGTAATGTCCAGGCCAGGCTCAGCTCTTACCCACATTTCACCCAGAGCTCCACAGGCCCTACACATTACCTCAGGGTGACAGACAGAGGGCTCAGCCATCATGCCCAGGGTCACCCAGCAAGTCAGCCAAGATGCTGAGGAGTGCAGCAGAGCTCTGATCAGGGAAGGAGAGTAACTAATGTTGAAGACAAAAGTGCTCAGAAAGGACACTGAAGTACCCAAGTGTAGGCGTTTTGAAAAGACAAATACTTTGCTAGAACAGCTCTCCTCCAGAAAAATGTGTCTTGGGGAACAGAAGAAGGGAATACAAGCACCTGATTGTGTTCATTCCTATGACAGCGTATGCGAAAAACACTGGATTGTACTCAACATCAGAGCCTCGAAGGTTGAAAAGCCCTGGAAAATAAGAACACCAAGAATCACAGTCCTGGTTCATCTTCTGCAACATTAGAGAAAGCCAAAAATAATCTCACAAAAACACAGGCAAGTAATGAGATGTCACGGGTGCAGGCCGTGGGTCCAGCTCCCACCCAGCTGTCCCACAGCCTGCTGCATTCCCGGCAATCCTAAATTTTTGCCAGGAGATGGCACCACAACCACAGTATGAACACTCCCTGGTGTTTAACTTCTAAAGGAGGGCTGGCTTGGAAAAAAGCAGGTACAGGCAAGGAAAGACAAGGACACGTGTACAAAAAGTAGTGTCTGCCCTTTCTGGTCTGTGCAACGCAATAAAAGCTCACTCCTTAACAGCCAGAAACCTTCAAGGTTACAAACTATCATTTCATTCCAATCCTTTTGACATTTGAGGTAAGAGGAAGACACAATAGGCGAGACTAAAATACCCCAAAAAGGCCTCTCATTTGGGCACCTCCAATATCTCAGATTCAGACTGTACAGCTATTTTTCACAAAGATTTTATCCAACACAACTCCAGACAAAGTCAAGAGGGGAAGTAGATGTTCAGCACCTCTAAAATTCTGATTTTAGGGTCAAATAAAAACTCCAGGGTATCCAATTAGCTGAAATGAGTTACTCAAGCCAATAAGGCCAGCCAGCAGGACAGCTGGGAAAAGAACCAACATGTCCTAAATTACAACCCAGCACTGTATTCATCGAACTGCAAATTCTGCCATGAAAGTAAAAATAGAGCTTAATTCTCCCCAGGGAATGAGTAGGTCACTTGAATGCAGGAAAGAGCCACAAAGAACTTTTTACTGCATGGGTACAAACTTCCTCGCTCAGTCAATTCCCAATGCAGTAAGAAGGCAACAATCTCCTTTGTGGCTCTTTTTCTGTCCCCAGGAACTTGTCTGGAGTTTATTACAGTGAATTGAATTAGATTAAATTAAAACACAACTTCTCCCCTTCCCCCTTTAGGATAAGAAATCAACCAGGCACTCAAAAATGAGCTTGTCTCATGACCTTCTCTGGTTCATCTTAACACTCTTGATTCATAACCAAGCTTCACTTTGCTGGAGACATTTAATCTGAAACCACCTCAGGGCACCAATTTATCATTAATTTAATTGGAGATGCTCCTGAAAACGTGAGACATACAATCTCTGCTCATGCAGGCCTCCCCAGGGAGGAGTCATATTCACCACTCTCAGAAGTACTTCTTTCACAAAACAAGCTCTTTGCTCAGTGTCCCAGATCCAGGAGAGCCCACAGACCTCATCGAGCTGGCTTCAGCCAGTGCCAGGGACATTGTGCTGGCAGTGCTGGAGTGAGGAAAACACCACCTCCATTTCTACCTTTCCAGATCAGACATGGGGCACAGGCATGAGCAGCACTCACACCCTGCCAGTGTTACACTCCCCCTACAGCAGTCCATGCACTGGTGATTTCTGCAAAAAGGACACGCAGTACTAGGAACAGCAGTGCTGGGGAAACCACTGCTGTTTCTGGCCATTCTCCTTTCCTACACACTGGGCTGGGAGCCAGCATGTGGAGACCCAGCCATCCTGGGGCCCCAAACACAGAGGGGACTCTAGTGAGACCCTGGGTTGAAATGATCTGGAAAAACAAGTTGAGCCCTGACATACTTGTTTTAACCAAAGCATTGGCTGAACACAGGAGAGGTAGAGACTGACTTAAGAAGTAGTGACAATTAGGAAGATTACTGTGAATGCGGTGAACCCCACCCTTGCCTTATGTATACAAAGCCACATGTTGCACTGCTTTGTTTATAGCCCAGACTGCACAGCAGAAAACAGTCTCCATCTTTCCAATGGGTGAGGCAGCATCGGGATATTTTACAGCCAGAATATCTCACAGGTCTTTTTTTTTCCATCACGCTGCCTCAGGCTTTATACATGACCTTCCTCTCCCTTTGCCTGGGCTGTTTTACAAAGGTGGTGGTTTGCTACATTTCCTGGGCCAAAATTATACTCAGGAGCTGCACTGGTGTAATGAGGCACGGTGCAGAAATACAGGCTTGCTGTTTGTGACCTGTTACCACCACTGTACTTGATAAGAAGTTAACTGATGTCTAACGAACATGCTGTCATAAGTGCCTCTCACCCTGGCATGGCTCTTCCTTTCCAAGGCAGGAAGAACATTTATTTTGTAGAAAGAACTGAGAAAGGAGATGCAAAGACTTACATGCTACTTCATCCAAGGCCGTTACCACAAACCACATGACTTTCCTCTCAGCCATTTTTGAACGGAGGGCTACAATTTTGTCTCTCCAGCTGACCCCTGCAAAACACAACAGGAAAAGCTTCAGTGCCTAACTTTGCAGGGGATAATGAAGTAAATACAGACCAACATACTGTGCTTGTGCTCCTCACTCCTTTCTAGTAACTGATATGAACTATCTCAAAGGAGCTGCCCTCTAGATGCCCATGGATTTGTTTTGAAGTTACCTAACTTCTAGCAAATGGTTATTTGAAGTTTTGAGGATAGAGGGCTCATTAGCTAAGGTTTGATCACCTTCTTGACCTATTCACAGAGACCACATTGTGCTGCAGTACTGTTTTTCTCTCTCCTTTGTAAGAGAAAAGCAAAAGGGGATAGGGCAATAGGAACAACCCATGTCTGTTGGGAGTTAAGCCTCTCACCTGTGTAACTCAGGTCAAGCGTGATGAGAGGCTTGCAGGGGCGTTGAGGACAATCTGTCCAGATTGTATCAATCAGGTTTTCTTTGACAGGCACAAGGTCGTGGCCAGCACTTCTCAAGACTTTGGACATTCTCTTCCACTGGTCTGCCAAAGGGAAGAAAGTCAGGAGTGGTGGCTTTAAGGAACACACGTATGTTCAACAACATATGTTCACAGAGGTCAAACTCAAGAATCAGAGTCTTCTCCTTTCCTTCCAGCCCCGCTTTATTCCCATTCCCTCAAAAAAGAAAGCAAAATTACTTTGCTTTTACTGCAGTTACAGTTCCACAAACACGCCACAACAGCCAGCGGCAGGTACAGAACCTCACAGTCCTGTAGCCTCATCCTTGAGCTGAAGAAGAACTGCTCCAGCTGGGAGACAGAAGTCTCTGGAAGAAGCCATGGCAGAAGCTGCCCTAAGGGTGTCCTCTCCCCCAGTGCAGAACCATGCTAGATTGAAGCTAGACAAGATGAGAGTTGCTTCCACACAGCCATGAGACAGGTTCTTAGTCCATCTGAACAAACAAATATCTCCCCTAGCCTCCAGTGACCTTTGCACTGGGCCTCATGATTTGAAGCATGAATAGATGGATACTATGATATAAATGATACCTCTCCCTGTGCTTCCTATAGGGAACGCTGCAGAGATCCCAAGACCACCAAGCAGGAGTAGCAGCATGAATTTTGCCTGGGTGTTCTTGCTCACATGCTGGCCAAGGCATTCAGCACCTTTGTACTGAAGTGCCCGTGACAAGCCAAAGCACAGACAAAAATTGGTGATCAGGATTCTGCTTTTCAGGTAAAGTCACTGCAAGCCTAGAAAGCAAGTTTCATCCCTTGTGTTTTGGAGTCAATGTACTGCTGTGGAACTCTTGTGATACATAGCTAAACCAAAATCTAACCTGTTTTGCGTAACAGTTTAACCACCACTACATCTGAAACATGGTTAGCTGCACATCACCACACAACAGCTCAGCCAGAGAAGCAAGGAAGCAAAATCTAGTTGCCCAACCCAGAGTTAAAAACATAGACTAAAACCAACCCGCTGGAATAATGAAAGGGTCCACTCCCACCTTCGAGCCTTCTGGGAGGACACTCACTAGCCAATCCTCCTGAGTTGGTGTATCTTTCAGACCTTCAAGGATTTAAAAGAAAAAGTTCAAATAAGTAGTCACATTGAAACATTCCAACACTATACAAAACGTCCAAGCTAATACATCAGATATATCTACTAATGAATGTTTAGACCCACAGACAAGAGTCTTCACAGGACACTAAAGCAGAAGCAATGTATCCAAGATGTCCCTAAGTCCCTGCATGATGGGATATATCCCTAGGGCTGAAGCCGTACATGTGCAAAGGGACTGTTCTCCACTGATCAGTGGAGAAGTATCCCAGGCTCCTGCATACCCATTTTCATGAGTGTCCAGTTGTTATCCATTTGATGTGCAGCTTGCAGGAAGTAGCGTCCATCAGTCCACATGGCTGCGTGCTGCTCAGTGACTATGGCGGTACCTAGGCAGGGAGGCAGAAAGGAGGGGTGATTCAGGCTGGGCTGCCACCATGCAGAGACACAGACAGCAGGGACAGTGTTTGAAATTCACCCCAATTCCCTAAAAGGCACCTCTGATCACTGTTCAAAAGCTATTCCTGTTTCAGTGGAGACATTCACTGTTGCCTCTGCACTGTGACCTTCTAAATCCTGTTGGAGACAGTATGCACACAGATGCACCTTAATGAACTGCCTCAGATGAACTCAACTTAAGCAAATCTCAGCCAGACAGTGGAACTGGGTAAATGGGGCTTTCCAAACACACTGTAACAGAGACTGTGGTCTCCACTTGGCTCTTGTCACAGTAAGACACATACTGTACATCCCTGAACTCCATCCCAAACTCTTTTGGGGAGGAAGCCTGGGCTCTGGCCACCCACAAGAATCAGCTGATACCAGCCTGCAGACATGGGTGTCACTCCCAGCTGTCAGCTGCACCCCTTTCCCAAATGTTACAACTCTAGCAGAGATGGCTGAACAGGAAACATGACTACAAACTTCTGCTGGTTTCATTGTCTGTCCCATTCCACTGACTCCAGATGGAGGGATGCAAGCAGACAGCTGAGGAGCAGTGACACCCCAGCAAGGCACTCAAGCTGCCTTGCCCTTGACAATATAAAACAGAACAAACCATGGCACAAACTGAAAGTGAATCCAAGTCTTTGGAGACTGCATCTTGACCATACTCTCTGTCACCAAAAACTGATGCCCAGATTAGCAGAGCAGAGTTTCCAATTATTAACTCATTGTCTTCTACCAAATTCTCCCAACACCAACCCCATTTTAAGTTGCTTCAGCCTGAAAAGATGAAGCAAGAAACACAAGGTGAGTCCCTGTGTGAAACCTCACTGATTTGCTGAGCATTAGGCTGGGAACAGACCTTCCAAGTACATAACAAGGGCACAAATTAGAGAGGAAGGTTATGAAGAAGTCACACAGAAAGGGCAAAATTAGTACAGGATTCATGTGAGCCATTAACAGCAGCCCACAGCCCTGGATTTATCACCTTCCAAATGAGGTCCCAGACCTCATAGGAACTGATGAATAGACCCTCCAAACAGAGGTATCAGTATTTATTAAACTGATATACAATTAGAGGGCAAAAAAACTTCAGTAGACTGAAGTGACTTTCCAACAATCACAGAGCAGAGTAATTTGCACAGCTTAGGGTACAGCTAGGGTAAAAACTAGGTCTCTTGAAACACAGACCCATCCTACAGCCAAGAAAACATCCTGTCTCGGCAAGATAAGCAAACTTTTCCACAGTGCATTTTCCAAATGCAGAGTTTCTGGCCCTGGCTCTGTTTAAACAGAAAGGCCAGCTAAAGTCCATCCACTACTCACCCAGCCCGAACGGGCAACGTAAAAATCTGTTCATACTGGCTGCACATCAAAAGAAATGACCACAGGTTACAAGCACCACATTAAAGAGTTAACAGGATTTTACTTTATGAGAGGTTCATTTAGGGGTTGAACATTTTCTGAAAACTTATTATTCCGCTGATATTACATAATTCCAGCGGGTAGCCAAGACACTATTCTGCAGATGCTGAAATGGGAATAAAACAGTCCAAACAAGCTGGATAGATTTTCTTTTCCATCCTGCCTCTATGCCATGAATGGAACTGTTTCTTTAGAGGAGAATTATGCAAGAACCCAAGTTCTGGAAAGGTACCTGCAGAGCCATCAAATCCAGAGATGAATGCCCTTCTGCAATCACAGGGTGCAATGTACTCGCTCTAGAAAACAAAAGAGGCAGCAATTATTTATAGCAGCAGGGAAAAAAAACAATCAGCTGATGACAAATACTTTGATAAGCTTTTTCTCCTAAAGGACACCACAGAGAGAACAAAATGAGTTAAAAATTCCTGGGCTCTACTCCACTGTGATTATACTGTATTTATGTTCAACTGGTGGGGTTTTTTTAAGCTGCAGCACTTTTCTCCCACAAATATCTGTAAACACTGAAGTGCTTCAGGGTTTGCAGACGTTTATTTCACACTCAGCCTCCCCTTTGGGCAACAAATAAATCAGGTCTGCAATGTGAAGGGAAGGGAAACCAGAAGCACCCCCCGATCTCGGAGACCAGAGTAATCAGCACCTAAAATCTGTAAAATTGACTATCTCCAGTGAAGTCCCCTCACTGGCATTTATAAGAATTCCTTTAAGACTTTTTTTTCTGCAATTGTGACATTGAAAGAAAATCATCAAGGTGGTAAGACTGTAAAAAATTTAACCCTTGGGACCTCTCATAAATAGATACTGATCCTCTCACTTCTTCCTTGCCTACTCAAAATCGACTACAGCCAAAACCACCAGACCATGGTTTGATGGATGAGAGGGAATCAAAGGCTATTAGTCCATCTTCATCCCAAACCTGTGCTTCTGGACACATCTTTTCAGAATGTTGTAGAAGAGCCTGAGAATGCACAGACACCTGATATTAACAGGAACTGCCAAAACTAAAAGAACAACTGTACCTTCACATGGCCCACATGCCTTTTTTATGGGATTCCATTCTCGCAAGTTTGTAGGTCAGAACTGCTGAGTAGGCCTGTTAATGAACTAGTGCAAATCAGCAAATCAGCTTAATCCAGGCTGACAGCACTGACGTGTGAGCTGCAAAACCCCTGGATTTGTACCTTACAAATGGTCTGAAAAACAAGTCTGTTTCTCTGCCCATAAAGTGTCTCTGCACCCAGCTGTGCTGGGGCAAAAGAAACATCTTGGGAACTGAGCTAAGAAATCACAGCCCGATTCTCAGGTGGTTTTAGTCTCTACTGTGATAGAATCACCTGATTGTTAAAAAAATACTCCTTTCAAATCTGTTACTCTTCACTGTTCTAAAGAAGACAGAGGGTTCAAAGCACAGGAGTGAGGGAGTGAGCAGCACAAATTACAGCACCTGGGACCAACCCTTTATTTCTGCTCCAAATCACGCCATGATCAAATCCCTTCTGCAACAGCCATGTCTCTTCCTTCCTGGGAGAAGCCAACCAACCATCCCCCACTAACATCTTGAAGCTGAACCTTGGGACAGTAAATCTCACAGCCCAAAAGAGGATCTCATTGAGTGGGTTTTGCTCCCAGTTGCCAAGGAAGATTTCTGGTATACAGTCCAAAGAAATCCTCTATTTTATCCAAACACTAGTGAAAGCTGGCAGAAAGGAGGGGGATATGGAGACCATGCGTGCCCTCCTCTATGACCCAGTTAGTTTCCTGTGCCTTTTCTTGTCCAGCCCCACAGGGCTGTGACACGCTCAGCAGGAGGAGGGAGGCTGGGATACCCACCTTGGGAAGGGAGGACTGCCCTCAGCACAGCTCTAGCTGATGGAGTGGATCCCTCAGCCCCACACAGCACATTGTCACCAATAATGACAAAGGCATCAGCAGACAGAGGACAAAGTTGTTGAGGGAACAGAATCAAGCATCTGTTTCCCCATGATGCCTTAGGTTTTAACTTTTATATTTTTCAAATTCTACAATGCTTAGTGTGTAACTCTGAAAGTTTCTTGTAGCCTGTTAATTTCTACTCTCTCATGCTACATAGACATAACAAAGCCTCTCTGGATTTGCTTTCCAAGGACACCAAGACTTTCCTAGGCCAAAAGTATAAACCAAAGAGCCTCTAAAGCGAGGGTAAGCTGAGGGGAAAACTGAAGCTTTAATTGGAGAATTAACCCTGATATGCAAATGAACCAAACCTATAAAAGGGTGAAGAACTCATGACCTGTTGTCCATCTTGGGGCCCATTTTGAGAATAGCTTCAGGCTCCCCAGGGTGTACCTTTGAAGGCCTTTCAAATAAATACCTACTTTTATTCCCTTACTCCTGTCTAGTCTCTGTTTCTAGGAGTCCTGTTAAGGCATCACCCACTGCCTGTCTCAGAGCAGCAGGAGAGAACACAAAGGCAAGAGCGATGCTGGACCTGAGGATTCCTCATTCCAACATTTCCTAGACTGCTATGACTCCCCTCCCCTACATTTCCCAGCTTGAAGGTGGGACACCATCTCCCAGGGTCCAGTGCCTGAAGGAGATACTGGAAATTTCCCATCATGGATCACATCATTTAAGTGCATCTCAGATCAGACGAGCGATTTCTTTTCCATTTCTCTTGACCAACACAGCAGAGACTACAGACTAGTTTCCTTGTGCAGACAAGCAACCTCACATTCATAGCATGGGTTAATACCACAGAAGAGTGAAATGGATGAAAACAATTTTTAAAAAACACAAAAGGAAAAGAAGTGTATCAGTTTTAGATCTGGTAAAAGTTGACCCAAATTAGCAAAGACCTTGACTGCATGGACATACCTCATGCTGTCCCATTCACAGACAAATCCAGGGAGTGTTTTAAGAGCTTACAATGAGGCAGAAGGGCTTTAAAAGGGAGTATCAGGGATCTGGAGGGAAAGACAGTTCATTCATCTGTCAGTCTGAATTCTTGCACACGCACCTGTTCTATTCCATGCAGGAACCCCCACTGTGCAAAGATGACCCCATGTTTTGCACAAGCTAAAATTACATGGGAAACACCTGTGTATGCCACACAAAGCACAGACCACAGCACAGTGAGAACAAGGTATTTCCCTGGGGCTTGTCTTGCAGCTCTGACGGCCTTCAACCTGGCCTTCCTCAGTCCTTTCACCACACCTGTCAGTCACACAGACAAAACTGGGGGCTACATCACAAAAACCCCTCAGCTAAGCCAGGAAGAACCCCCAAAAAATCAGTGCTGCTTATCCCCAGAGCCTGCATGGTTGTGCTGTAAACATGTTGAAGCTCATTCTAGCCTAATGTCAACCAAGATCAGCAATGCAAACTGCATCTGGCTACCCTTAGAGGCACAACACTGGTGTCATTAAAGAACAAACATTGCTGCGTACCTGGAGAGAGGGAGGTATTCACTGCCAGAAACCTAACTGCATTGGTAAGATCTGGAACAGGTCAGAGCAACCTGTGCACAAACCATCTCTTGCTTTATAATTCGGCTGATTCCTCAGCTCAGCACAAGTGTGTGTTAGAGGAGCCAGCCCTGAGCAGAAGACAGCACCTCTGCCAAGCCAAACACGGGGCCCTAAGCTGGACAGGTGCTTTCTTCATGTGGCAAACCAGCCAAACCTGACAAAATTTGTTTTGAGTCTGGAGGCCTCAAAGGCCTGGAGGGTGAAGCCAGCCACAGTTAAGCTGTGCCTGGCTCCAAACCCAAGTTCTAATCCAAACATCATTCACTCCCATTAAGAAGCAGCTCTTCCAATCTCTGAATAGTCCCATATGGACAAACTCCAGATTCAATGTAAACACACACTGACTCAACATAAAAATGGATCCTGCTTTTTACCACTGCAACATCCCTCTGACAGACATTTTTAACCAAACCACAAAGGGCTTAGGTGCCTCATTCCCAAAAACATGGCTTTTCATCCCTTCATGATCCTTGGGCACCTGTAGACACCCAGCATGCATGAAAAGAAGTGAGACTCTTTGGGCTTCATTCCACTTTTGGCTGGGACTGTCCTCCTTTCTCATCAGCCTCTGGACCACGCATGTCCCCAAGGAAAGAGTCTGTTTCTCTGACTTCTTATCACCAGCATCAAAAATTTCAAAGATTAAAGCAGCCAGCCAACATCCAAGGCTGAGTGCAAGAGCCACAAATCCAAGGCAGCCTTGGTTAAGCCTGAGTCAGAGCCAGCTGTGTTTGAGAAGCTCTGCAAGTCTTTCAGTTTCTTATACAACTAAACATGGAAAGCAAAGGATACAACTGGTAGCAAGACTCCTGGCAGTATGATAATCTAGGAAATTGCAGGAAAACCAATATTAAAAGCATCACAGAAATCACAGCTCATCAACATTCCCAATGTTACAAAGAGAAATTAGTCAGCAAGTTGCAGCATCAGGGTATATCAGCATCAGTCCAATCCAGGGGTTCCTTTGCAACCCAGAAACGAATAAAGCTTCCCCCAATCTAAACCCTGTGGCAACACCACAGGATGGAAAGCCCTATTTGTTGACAAGTTCTGTGATGTGGATGCCAGGACAGCCTCAGGAATAGCCGAGAGAAGCAAGGACAGCAATACATAGCTTGTTTGGGCTGTGGGGAAAAAATGGCTTAGGCCACCAAACGCTTGGCTATAATTATTCTGAGTCATGGAGGGAGCTGCCTAAGAGCAAAATCTGACTGCAGAGCTGTAAAGTTCTTGTTTGCACACAGGAAACAAACCCTTGCGTGGACCATGGAGAAGTTTTCAAATCACAGGTCATCACAATTTACCTGGAATCAGTAAGGCTGTTCTGGGATCAACAGGTTTCTGTCATTGGCAGAAACTGCCTCAATTCCCAACCCTCACAGAAAAAAATCCTGCACCAGCTATTCAGGAGGCACCAGAATCGGCAGTTTTTAGTAATCGTTTCCATTCAGATAGATTCCCTCTGCAGAGAAACCTGACCAACTCGCCTGGCAGGAAATAGCAACATGGGGTTCTCTGCTTAACTGCACTCTGTCAAGGAAAAGAAAGCAACAGAAAAACTCAGAAGTCCTGAGGGTCACATTCTTCAACTCACATGACAGCATTTAATGTCTAGTGAAATGAAACCAGAGTTATATACGGACAGAGGCAGCTTGAGGCAGGAATGCAGCAGACAATAGCAGCTGCAGAAAACGCCTTCCCCCTACCTGCCCAAGTTTGGACCTCCCTATGAGGAAACACGATGCTGCACATATGGTCCCAGGGCACAGGCAAGTCTGGACCTGGCTCACCCCAGTGCCAAGTCAAGGGCAAAGGTTCTGATTCAGTTGCATTTTGCTCTTGTGCACCCTGGGGTAAAAGGGAGCTTTGGGTGTGAGCCAGTAAAGCTTCAGGTCTTTTGTTTCCTGAAAATGGCTGAGGAAGGAAAAACCCTCAGCAGTTCTTGGGTCTCCTAAAAGAGTGAATAGAAGAGTGAAACATGCACATGAGCAAGCAGGGGAGGTAAAAGGCAGTTGAGCAATTTAAAATTTATGTCACGGACTACAAAATTCTAACAGTGGAAGCAGCACAATTACTGTCATGGGTTACCACCCTGGGGCCAGACTTCCCTCCTGTCTTTGGTGCATAGAACATGATGCAGAGCAGCATGGAAAGGGAAGTGTCACTGTGGCCTGTTCCTTCCCTGCCCCTCCAAAGACTCCTCCTTGTGGGATCTGAAAGGGTCTAGCATAAGGCAACAAATTCCACCAAGAAATGAATGAAGCAAAGAGAAAGCTCTGCAACTAAACCTTTGCTACCTTGCTTGAGAGTATGTATTGATCAGGAGGTGCTACTGGGGAAAGTCAAGCCCAGATAAGACCTGTTCCACCTCGAGTAAACCCCATCTTCCCAATAGCCAGCATGGGCACAGCAAGTGCCCTGGCAAGATCCCTTTTCTGCAGTGTAAGCTCCCTGAACACAATCTGATGAAAAGCAGTTGGTGGAACATGCACTTTGATTTGTTACAAGAAGATAAAAACCTCAGTCTCCCGAACAGACCCCAGAAATGCTTTCCAATCTGATATTTCTCAGGTTACCCAGAATTTTATGCTAGCACCATTAAAGCGAGTGAACAAAGGATGATTTTAGTTACACCTGGCTTTTATTTTTTGCAGGGAAGGAAAGTGTGACCATTCCCATAATGCATCCATCCATACCTGGTGGGCATCTCCAGAGGGCACTATGTAGGCTTGGACAGGCTCCTGGACATACTTGGGATTCTTCATCACCTGCCGCAGTTGCTTCAGCAGCTCTGTTGTAATTTTTGGACTCATCTTCCTACCTGCAACTAAAACAAAGCATGAAACTTCAGTGTTTCTCTAGCCATCCCAGGTCACTCACATGCACAGGCTGGAGGAGGCTATCCCCACTGGAAACTCCCCTTGAGGACAACTGTGCCAACATCATTCCTGTCAGACCTATCTTGTCCCTTCATTCATATTCCTTGAGAAAAAGAAATCAGGTTAAGGCCAGAGAATCAAAGCTGGCCTGTCCTGGAAAGGATTTTTCCCACCCGATGATGGATGGCATGCCCTGTAGAGATACATGAAAGCTTAACATACTGGTCAACCCCTTTTTGCATGTGGACAGCAGCAGGAACCAAAGCACCTCAGGCATACCCTATGACAGCCAGGAAAGGTCTTGGAATGGGATATGAATGGTCCCAAGTACCCACACATCAGAACCAGCCCCACCTGTGAAGTGCACTGAGAGAAACTTTCAGTCTTTTCTCTCTAGGGCCACAGATGGTGTGGCTTATACACCACAGGAGCACAGGCTGCTGGGAGAGGAAGACATGCACGTCAGGAACTCAGAAATGGACCAATTATAAATGCAATTTTTAGAAGTTTTACTGTAGCCGAGAGTTTCATGGTGACCTGGTGACTGAATGAACTCAGACAAAAGAAATCTGCTCCCAAGGACATTCAGAGGGATGCATTCACTGGCCACATTTTACCTCAGGGCTGCATGCTAGTTCACCTAGGAAGAACACAACTGTAACAGGAGGAACAGCCCATTGAGCTCTCACAAGTGACTGCCAGAGGACAACTGAGGATGCTTTGGGAATGTTCTCTAAAGACCTTTGGCAAATGCTCTGCAGATCTCAGCTGGTGTCAAGCAGGGTTGGGGCACTGCCTGGATAGCACACAGCAGATCAGAGGGCAAAACAAGGGCACAGGCGAGTCAACCTCCCTGGCTGTGTTTCTGCAATGTGAACACCAGCCTCTCAATGTGCTCCCCTAAAACCCTCACCAGCCAGCGCCCGCTGTGAGCACCCGGCACAGCGATGCACCAGGCCCTGCTTCTGTGCTGGCACAAGAGACAGCTGCAGTGGGAGGCACGTGCTGGCTGCAGAGGATGCCTGGCAAGAATAACTATGAAAATCAAGAAGCCTGAACCTTTTCAGAAGTTGTCCATCTTTTTCTTCACTCCCATCTCCAAAGGGTACCCAATGTGGGATAATCCCCTTCCTGGTTTTCTCCCCGCTCCTTTCACAGTTTTAAGAACTCTTATAACTTTAATCCTGTCACTTTCCAGGGCAAGGTGGGTAGGTGATGTGCTGCTTGAAGGCCATGCTATGAAGTATTTCATTCTGACCAGTTAATTTCACAGCTCATTTCACAGCCATGTCTACAAACAGGTCATAGATGGGAGAAGCAAACAGCATGCAAGTCTCAAACATTTTTTGCTTATCCAGGCACTTATTCTATTTACACCTCAGTAGCTACCAGGAGTCCCACATGACATTACGGTCTTATGGCAAAAGACAATAAGGCACAGTCCCTGCCCTGTGATGTTTGCCATCTAAACAGGAAGGCAGAAAAGCTGCCTCCATTTCACAAGATATGATTTGACCAAGGTCACGCAGCAGTACTGTGACCAAGTCAGGAACTGAACCAAGATCTGATGCATTCAGGTGTAAAAAACCCAAGACCATCATTCACATGTCTCATCATAGGAAGTTTAAAGCACACCAGACTTGTGTGAGATTGACTCTGCCCACAGGTACACTGTCTTTTAAAACCCAGACCACAATAAACAAATCAAGCTCAAAAGGCACCATACACTATATCCTCAAATTGGTAACTTGTCTCTTTGCTGGGGATTACACCTCAGACTTATTTCCAGGACAAATTTCATTGTTTTATACAGTGTTTGCAGGCTACCCTGAGCTTTATAATACTGTGATTGTTTCTGTTTGTCCTCCACAGAGAGCTGCTGTAACACTCTATAACATTGCTGCTGATTTATGTTCAGATAGAGTGAAACACAAAAGAGAGAGAGCAACGACATAGTGACTAGCCAGCAGAAAAGAATCTCTTTCTACGAACTCATAAGGACACAGTTTCCTTTCTTGGCCTGTGCTTTGTCTCCAGGAGTCTAAAAGTCTCATATAAATAGGCAAGGCATGACAAGGCTTTGCCTTTTAATAAAGCTCCTTGCTGACAAGCCATGGTTTTCTTAGCAAGAGGAGATTCTCTCAAGGACAAAAAAAAAAAATTTAAAAAGTACTCTCACTGTTGAAAGATTTACTTGCAATATTAAAAACACAACTAAGGTAGATTAGCAACAAAACCCATATTAAGGGCTTCTATTTTGGATAACCCCCACATTATAAGAAATGGCTTTCAAAATATCCTCCACGAGTTTTACAATAAAAATTGTCTTCAGTTTCCAGAGAAATAGAAGCTGTTTTCTCAGAGATATTTGGTAGTCATTTACTCTGGTCACCCCTATAAATCTTAATTACAAGCCTCTACAAAGTTAAAACAGTTTATCTGTCATTATTTCTATCACTATTTAATCAGTCCAGTGATTAAAACCAAACACAGCTGAAATTAAGGCAGTGGCTGTAGCACTACAAGAACCAGTCCCATTTCCTGCCCTATCTTTTTCAAAGGTATCATGCTCCCTTGTTACCTGTCTCTGCAGTTCCCCACGTCTGGATGCCACTTGTCTCTGCTCACACAAAATACCATCCAGCTCTTTGCTCGGCCTTCATAAGCTCCACTGTGCCTGAGAAAGCAAAGGGCAAAACTGAAGTGGCCAACAAACTTTGCCCTCCCATAAAACATTCTCATCCCCCAGCAATAAGCTGAAAATGCATTAACACTGCATTCTTGGTGGTAAGATTAGAGACCCATTGAGGGTGAACCATGAGGGAACAGGGAACGTCAAGGGCCAGGCATTTGCTGGTCAAGATTTATGATTAAATCTTGCAAGTGTGTGCTGGTTTATGCCAATTTGTTTTCTCAGTCATTCTGTCAGAGGCCACTCATTTCACAGATGGGGAAATTAAAGCAGAGCAGGAGTAACATGCAAAGTATCACTGTAGCATGACGAGAGTCAGAGCTGGATCCCAAAATCTGTCACTGTCTAGACATATATTATCTACACCTCACTCAGACTGCAGGAGGCAGTTCTCCAAGAGCCCAGACCAGATCCTGCCTGGACAGCATCTCCATCACACACATGGGACAAAGAGCAACCACGAAAATGCTGCCAGAGGAACCAGACACGTCCTCCTGCCTCCCACACGCGCACATAGTGATGGGCTGCTGCAGCACAGGCGCCAGCGACAGCCAGGGCCACCAGGCCCACTGTATCAGGGTGTGTGTCAGTGCCACAGTGGGGAAGGGAGGCAAGGCCAGGAGGTCTGGCTACAGCTGAGTGTGCCTTTGGCTGCTGTATCAGACCACCCTGAGTGTTTATGTCATGCTTTCTTCAGATATGCTCATCCTTGTGATAATTTCCTCTCCGCTTTCTCTTTAATGAATACTCTTGCTCAAAATAAGCACAGTAGCTTGCATAGCCAGGAGCCAGCAGCACCACCTCAAAGCCAGACCTCTCTGGCCTGGACTGGCTGTACACAGGGCAGCCCAAGCATTCACTGCCCAAGCAACCACACACTAAGGCACAAGATCCATTGCTTGTCCCCTTTCCACATTATCTGCAGCACCCCAAATTCACCAAACAGAATGGCAGAATTGTTAGGGTTGGAAAGGACCTCTGGTCCAGTCCAACCCCCTGCCAAAGCAGGGTCACCTGGAGCAGGTGACACAGGAACACATCCAGGTGGGTTTTGAATGTCTCCAGGGAAGGAGACACCGAGGCATCCCTGGGCAGCCTGTTCAGCGCTCTGCTACCCTCAACGTAAAGAAGTTCTTCCTCACGTCGAGGTGGAACTTCTTGTGTTTTAGTTTATGACCATTGTTCCTCATCCTGTCACTGGGCGCCACCAAAAAGGGCCTGGTACCATCCTCTTGCACCCGCCTTTAAAATACTTATATGCATTGATGAGATCCCCTCTCAGTCTTCTCCAGACTGAACAGGCCCAGCTCTCACCGTATCTCCTCGTAAGTGAGCTGCTCCTGCCCACCTGGGCCAAAAACCTCCCCCAGCCCTCCACAGGACCGACGGAGCCGCCTGGGCCTGGCCACCCCGGCTGGGCCCGGCTGTCAGTGCTGGATCCCCTGCAGGGCCTGGGTGCCCAGGCTGGGCCTGGAGACCCGTCGGGGACCGGCCGGAAGGGAAAGCCGAGCCCAGGCCGGGCCGAGACTCCTCGGCCGAGCCCCGGGCACAGGATCCGCTCTCAGCCATCAGCTCGGGGCACCCACCCGGGGCTGCCCCGCTCGCCGCGCCTCACCTGCCGCCGGCCCGCCCGCCGCCGCCGCGTCAGCGCCCACGCGGGCCGCCAGCACCGCCCCCCTGCGTCACGGCTGACGTCACGGGGCGCGCGGGCGGGGCCGGGAGCGGATCGGTGCCGCGCACCGGGCACGGGCACCGGCTGAGCCCTGCGGGCGCCGCTCCGCCTCCCGCCCGGCGTCCGGCGCTGTCCCCGCCGGCGGTGTCCGGGCTGGGCGCGGGGCTCCGTGTCGCGGATGAGGAGAAGGCGGTGTGGCGCCCGGGGCACCCGAGTGCGCTGCAGCCGGCGGGGAGGGACCGGAGCGGAGCGCCTGTCCCACACCTCGGTCTGCGCTCGCCTCCGCGATCCGCTTCGCTCTTGAACTTCAAAAATCCAGCGTGGAGAAGCCATTGAGGCCGCTCAGCGAGTGTGCCCGGCTCCGCGCCCTGCGCGCCCCGCTCGCCTCGGCCGCGGTGCCTGGGAGCCGGCGGAGAAGGAGCCGGGGCAGGGCCGGAGGGGCTGGGGGCTCGCAGCTGCTTCCCCAGCACCCCGCTGGGGGACAGGCTGAAGTTGGGTATTGGGGAGAAATTCAGTGCTGTGCGGGTGGTGAGGCACTGAAACAGGTTGCCCAGAGAAGTTGAGCGTGCCCCAACCCGGGAAATAATCGAGGCCAGGCTGGATGGGACTTTAAGCAACCTGGTCCAGTGCGCATGGTTGACACTAGATGATCTTTAAGGGCCTTTCCAACCCAAACTATCCTATGATTCTGTGAAAATGCGGTCATTTGCCATGCATGCTCCGTAATGAAAATACCTTCCACCACCCTGCTATGCCCCAGCAGTTTTTTACAAGTGGGCCATAAGCGAACCCTATTGCCAGAAACAGGAGGCTGTTACAGAAATGCAGACCATGAGAAGATCACCACCAAGAAACGCTACAAAAAAAAAGAAAAAATTCTGCTTTGTAACTGTCCAAGCAAGAGAGGTTTGCTTGCAGCAGTGAGTTTTTGGAGGTCTCCAGTCCAACCCTCTGCTAAAAGCAAGGCCAGCTTCAAAGCTAGAGCATGTTGTGTAGGGACTGTCCTGCTGGGTTTTGAGTATCTCCAAGAAAGGAGAAGCACAGCCATCCTGAGCAGCTGGTGCTACTGCTGACCACCTTGGAGCAAAAAAGGTTTCTTTCTGATACCCAAGCAGATTTCCCTCATTGCAACCTGCCCCGTGACCTTTTGCTGTGCACATCTGGAAAGGGTCTGGCTGCTTTTTGTCTCGGACCATTCTCTGGGCTCAGCAATTCCAGCTCCCCTGCAGTCAGTCCTGGCGAGCAACTGCGGAGTTCTCCACGTTGCAGATCTCTGGAATAAAATCTAGGGTATAACACACCAAAACTTGTAATCCGACAGAAGAGAATAAAAGGTCTGTCCTGCAACCAGCATCCCAGCATTGGGAAGGGTCATTGGATGGGGCTGCGATTGCAGACTGTCCCTGAGGAGGGACAGGCGAGAGGGGAGGGAGAGTCTGGTGACCAGGACTGTTATAACAGGAAAATTTCTTTCCTCATTAACCTCCTTGGGTGAAGCTAGTTGCTGTTTCCAGATTATTCTCACTTTATTTTCCAGCCTTGCTCATAAGGGACTCCTACAATCCGGACAGTCTGGGCCTTAAAGGCCTGTTTAGATCATCACACATCAGTGTCCCCCTCAGGGTAAACTACAGCCGTGTTTTGCATTTGTGTTACAGACCACATTATGCTCACCCTGCAGAATATTTGCTGAGAAGATTCATTTCTTGGAAACCAGCCAGAATCCAGCGATACTCACACTAAAGCACGTGTCAGGACATTTTAAAAGCACCACAACATTGGCAGGATGATCATGGAGATCATTTGCCAATGGTGAACTGCAGCTGAATCCAATCAGGGTTGTGAAATGGTCCTTTCAGCCTCCTCTGACTCACAATAATAATAGTAATAATAATAATTTGGGGTTAGATTTTGAATTTGGCTGTGGCTCTTAATGGAGGGTTGTGGAAAGCTGCACCTGCTGGAGCTGTGCACCAGCCCAGGGAAGGGGGAAGGATCAGTCTGAAACATTTCAAATGTTTGTCATGTGCCTTTCCAGCTCTCCAAGTGGGGACGCCTTTTCCTCCCCTGTTCTGCAGTAATTTCAGTTTGTTTGAATTTAGGACAGTGGCTAAACAAAAGGTAATCAGCCTGTGCCAGTGAAATTTTTTGTTTGATTATTTTTTGCCAGCAAATCATTATTATATCACTTTGGGCTAGCTGATGGACTGTGGGAGCAGTCAAATACAGGGAGGAAAGAAAATACTTCTCCTATGTGGGAGTGTGACTTGGGGAGCATGCACAGCATGAAATAATCAAGCTGCTGGTAGATCCCAGTGTACCAGGGGGAGGACAGAGCAGGGGAAAGCTCAGCATTTTCATAGAACTTGCCCTAATTCTTCCAGGTCTAGAGATGCCATTCTGTCTGTCCACAGCCAGTCCAAGGAAAACAACTACAGTGTGAAAGCAGGTCTGTCCTCCCTCCTTTAGCTATCCTACAACCCCAGAATGAGAGGAGAACAAACCAGGAGGATTGAATTTGATTAACTTTCTCTACTTTGGACCCAGCTCAGGGCAGAAATAACAAGCATCACTGTGGACAGACTATCAATGTGATATTGATGTCTCTATGTAATTTAAAATGAATTAAGCCACCACTCAAAAACACCTTACTGCATTTTTGGGTGGCCAAAATGTGCCCCCATTCTGTCTTCATCATCAAGTTCTTTATTTAATAAATGTAAAAAAAGTCTGCATTCCCATCTCCTAAAAATGTGCTAAAGGAAGCAGAAAACAGAAGGGAAAATATTGATGTCTGGAAGAGTTTCTATGTTGTTACTGAGTGCCTGGTATTGCAGAGCCATATTGTTAAGGTTTCTGTACCCAGAGGTGACTTCTAACTGGTTCTGACTCGTTGAGCACTAAAATTTAGGCTAATTTGCTTTCCTTCCTGGTAGAATTAATAATGGCAAACTGATGGGTATTCTGCATAAGAACCTCATTCCAGAAGAGTAATGATCTTGTAAGAAAAGATATTTTCAGACCACAAAGCATTTTGCAGACATCTCCTGCCTGTGCTGGTGACAAGTCCTCTGCAGTAAACAGCCACGTCACAGGTGGAGGTGTGACTGTGCCAGGTGAACTGCTGTCCTGTCTGTCTGCAGGGACCTGGGTCTAAACACTGCAAGCATCCCAGTACCACCTGAGCCAGCAGGAACAGTGTTAAGCCCATGGATGAGCCCTGAGGAGGTCTGGATTGCATGGGGGGCTGGTGCTGAGACATGGCCCATGGCTGGTGCATTCCCAGGCTGAATGAGCCAGTGGATTGCTGCTAAAGGCTTTGCTTGGATGAGCAGAGGAGGCAGCACTATTTATTTCATTGAATAATATATGGCTTGTAGGTTAAATAAGAGAACGCAAAGTGAGCTTTCCGGTCAATCCAAAATGTTTGATGCTTGTTTCCTGGGCATTTTGAGTCTCTGAGAAGCTTTGAAGTGGTCCTAATAAACTTGCCAATGTAGATAATGTAAAATCTTTAATAATTAATTTATCAGGAAGAGCTGTCTATGATATATGTTCTGAAATGTTTAAAGAGATGAAACTGTCCTTTCTAAGTGGTTGTTTGACCTCAAATAAAAAGGTGAAAATTCTGATGCAAAGATCTTTCATGGAAGCACATCAATCTACTTTGCTTTGGATTAAATTGTCCTAATTGGACTATATTTTCTGTCCTTATAATGCCACTTTTGCATCAGATAACTAAAGAGAGGGGTGAAGGAGAAAGACCTGAAGAGTAGCAACCAAAATTCCCAGAGACCAACCTCACCAAATGACAGAGCCATTTACTGTTGTAATTTTGATCTGTATCAAGTGATTAAGGCCAGGAAATAAGCCCTAAAAGAACTTGCTTTATCTTATCAACCCTCCTATACCCATTATACCTTTATTGTGGTTGTAACTTTCATTTCCTGCACCTTCTTCTTTTGGGCACCTGTGAAATTTAGGTTCCTGCTTTGCAATCTAATCTCCAAAAACGACCCCTGCCCACCTCGAGCATCCCACAGGCTTTTCATGGCAGATGCTGTTTGGCACCTTGGTGAGACTGTGGTGTCAGAAGGCAACTCAGCAACCAGTCTATGCCCAAAACTTTGTTTTTTTCCCCTCAAAGTAATGCAGATCGTTGTGGCAGAGAGCAATAGAAACTGGGGATTTGTAGCAGGGGGCTGAGCATCTACACAGCTCTCACTAAGGACAGGGGATGCCAGTGGTGTCTGCCGGTGGCTTGGGACATCTCCTGGCCACCGGACAGCTGAGAGGGTGCCCTCAGCCCCGCGTCCTCGACACAGAGGCCAGTGCCACCAGCACCACTGAGCTCTTCCATTGCCATGGCCCCACAGTGCCACAGTCTCAGCACTGTTTCCAAGCTGTGAAACACAGCAGGAGACACACAGGAGGTTGGAGGTGAAGTGTGGGATCACTTCCTCCCTGCCAACACAGGTCCAAAACACATTTTTACAAGGTTGGACACATGACTGAACAGTCCCTCCCATCCGTGTGGGAGCGCTGGGATTGCCTGGACAAACCCTCTTGAGTTTGTGTTTCCAGGGGCTGTCCTGCAAACTGTCACGTGAGAATTGTTTTACTCAGAAAAGCCCTCAGTGAGTTTGGCCATGCTCACATCTCTGTGCTGACTGGGCAGGGTCACATCCTCCCTGCCCAGGGGCACACCTGTGTCCATGTGGGGGACGGCAAGTGTTGTAAGTCCAGTTTTTTTCCTATTTCCACCCTAGAAAATTACCTAACAACAATTAATGCCAGCGTTTTGGTACTATATAACAGCAGCACTGTAATGTGCCAAGACAAGGAAGGGCCTGAGAACAGCAAAAAACTGTTTATATTTTCAGCTCTCAGCTCTGAGTTAAATGAAGGTTTCAAACATGTGGCATGACTCCTCTTGGATCGTGTTTAAAATAAATTTTGTATGTTTGGAAACAGTGAAACTAGAAACTGCAACAACAAATGTTGTGTTTGGGGGAAAAGATACCAGGGAGAGAAGAAACAAGCCTATCTAGAGATCTTATCTTCGTTTTTCTTGGGAGGACAATTTATCTGGCCAGCACTGGAAGTTGATCATGGTTGGGTGGTTCCCAGCAGCCGCATTTGGAAAGGAAAGGGAGGCAGCAGTAGGCCAGGTAGATATCTGAGTAATTCCACGTCTGCTCTTTTAAGTTAAATACCAGATGTTAGGACTTTGCTTGTAAACCTTTAACAACACGGACGAAAACGAAATGTTTGCTGCATTCTCTGCCTGGCTCCATTTCAACACCAAGCAGTGCACACACATCCCCCCTCACCTGCACTCGCCTCTTTGCAAATGGCCCAGATTTGAGCCTTGTGGCTGTTTCCAGGACTCCTTAGTTTTCCCTTGTCCATTCTAGCAGGAAGAGAGATGGGAAAAGGTAGATCTAATGTATGCAAAAGAGGCCACAGTGGTCACTGGTGCAGCACTGGTGCTGAGGGCTTTTAGGAGATCATTTGTTCAGCCTGCATAAAACTCCATTCTTCCAAGGAAGTATATCCTGATGGATTGCATATATTTATGGATGTATTCCATATTTAAATTTTAAAATCATGCTTATTGCACAACAGAGACTTTATCCAGTTCCTGTGATGCCATTCTTCCTCAAAGTCTTCGCTAGCACAAACATTAACAGGGTGCAATGACCTGCCTGTGTTTCAGCCTGACACCTGGGAAATATTTTATTGCACAAGGTTTCCTTATCCGCTCCGGCAATAAAACTAATGGAGCCAGGTGTCTGCTAGGTCCTGTCTGCTTGGGAGGCAAGTGAGAGCCCTCCTGTGAGTTCCTGCCATGGCTTGGGATAGTGGCACTTCTCCCAATGTTAACCCCAGTTCAGCATCTGGGATCGTCAGCGGATTTTGTTTCTAATTAACATTTGCAGGGTAATAGACATTTATTCATACAAATATATAAAGAGGCCACATTTTACAAGCCCCAGCTCCCAGCCGAAGTCACTGCCTTTGTGAGCGAGGCCCACTCACCTGCTGAGAAATCCCTTGAGCCTGAATGTGTTGAAATAATTTGGTGTCCCAAGCTGTATAATATATTAAATGAATCACAGTACAAGAAACAGATGTTTATTCCAGTGAGTGCAGGAGTCCAGACACAAAGTATTGGGTTACTGTCTGTCTCAGACAACCGTACAAAGCAGAGAAAAGTTGGGATTAAACATTTGACATGTGTTCAGTGTAGAAACTTTAAACCTTAAAAATGTAGCCCAGGTCCTGTACCTGGCCTTATGGGAACAAACCTGCTGTTGCCATGAGGCATTCCCAGGCTGTGATCAGCGCCTGGGCACAAACCTGGGCACTGGCACATGCCCTGCCCATTACACCAAACTCTGAGGTTTGGCTGCTTTGATGTCTGGCCACATTCCTTAACTGCCATGTCCAAGGGACAGTGATCCACAGCCAATATCTGTGAGACATTTGGGACCATCTGAGACCCCATCTATGACATTTCAGGCCTTTAGACACTGCTGTCCTGAGGTCTAACTGCAGAACTGAGTCCTGGGCTTTTCAAATGAGCTGTTTTCCTTAAAATAAAGGCTCATTATAGTTGATTAGTTGTTTTTGTCTTTTAAACCAAAACTCTAGATTAGGAGTGAGAAAACCTGGGCTGAATTTTTTTTTTTCTCCAAATGAAACATGAAATATGAGGAGCTCCAGAGAAGTTTGGGGGCTGGGCCATCTCTGTCAGGCTGGCTGCTTGACCCTTAGCAACTCATTACAGGGAATGTTTACTCAAAACTCTGTACAGGAGAAAGCAGGAGCCCGAGAAAGCAAATGAAGTAATGAAAAGCATCTCTGTAGAAAGATCATGCATATCCAGGGATGCTCCTTGCCTGCAACTTTAGTTCCCTGCACTGATTCTTTAATCATCAGCATTACCCACATGGGTCCTGCTTGGGGTCATTTCTGAAAGATCTGTGGGTCCAGGCCATGCTCTCTGCTTGGGGACCCTGAGGGATCTCAGCCTTTGGCCCCACAGGAAGGCAGTCAGTGGAAAGCAGTGTGACCAGACCTCCAGCAGCTCCTGTCACCTGCAACCACTGTCCTTCAGCTAGCAGCAACTGCAGAAAATGAAAAGCGCCACTTTTACATTATAAAATCTGTTTAAACAAGCAGACCTTTGCTCAGACAGAGTTCTGCCTCCTCCCACATCCCACCAATTGCAGCATCACAGGCAGTGCTTCCTGGCTGCAGAATCTGAGCTTCACTCATAAAGGAGAAAAGATCCGCTGCTTCTTTTCTGTTCCTGTTTGCATCCCTCACCACGCTTGAAATGAGCTGTATCCTGGCTTATTCTTATACAAGTCTTCCCACTGTTCACGTCATGGGTTACGAATTCTGTCCCTTTGAAGAAACATGACCCATGTTATGGAAAAGTGAGAATGATGTTGAGTCTGCACGAGATCCTCATGGATGTGACATACAGGAAAAGGATGAGTGCTTTGCTCTGTCCTCATGAATGAAGCCACAGGAAGGAGGTGTGACAGGGCACCGGGTGAACTGCTGAGAAATTTCCATGGTTCCTGATTCTGCACTGGCTCAATTTGCATCCTCACCCTGCATTTTAATTGACTGAAAATGTTCCTCATAAAGGGCTCCTCTGGCACTAAAAGTCTTGTCTCTGCTAAAAGGTTTTTTAAATACTTAGCACCAGTGATTCAGACTTAATTTGTAACATTTGTGTCATGACAACCCGTGCTAAGCAGAGCACATGTACCTGAGTACAAACATCTCTACCTGGGATTGAGCAGACCTGGTTATATGTACATGCTTGGGAAGGGGAGGCTGGGGAGAAGCCCCACAGGAGGAGATCTGTGGGTTAGGGTCGATGGCAAATTAAACGAGTCAACAGTGCCTGGCAGCCAAAAGGGCCAACCATGTCCTGAGATGCTTCAGGCACAGCATCACCAGCTTGTCAAAGGAGGGGACTGTCCCACTCTGCTCTGCACTGCTGCAGGGTGCTGTGTGTCATTTTGGGCTCCTCAATATATAAAGGACATCAAACTATTAGAGTGTGTCCAGAGGAGTTCAACTAAGATGGTGAAAGGCCTCGAGGGCAAGACTGAGAGGAGCAGCTGAGATAACTTGGTTTGTTCAGCTTGGAGGAGACTGAGGTGTGCCCTCATTGCAGGCTACATCTTCTTCACAGCAGGCTGGAGATGGGCAGGTGCTGATCTCTCTCTGGTGACCAGCAATAGGACAGGAGAATATGGAAGTTATATGAAATATAACTGAAATAGCTCAGTCAACTTTCAATTTTCAGAGGAAGTTCAGACTGGACATTCGGAAAAGGTTCTTTGTTGAGAGGGTGTTGATCTCTGGAACAGACTCCCTGGGGAAGTGGTCATTGCACCAACTCTGCCAGAATTCAAGGAGCATCTAGAGGATGCTCTCAGTCATATGGTTTATTTGTAGGTAGTACTGTGAGGAGCAGGGAGTTGGACACAATGATCCTCATGGGTCCCTTCCAGCTTGAGATATTATATGATCCTATGACAGTAATTGGTCCCTTGCCCATCTCTCCACACTAGACTGCTCCTTTAGTCTCATCAGCACTGCCAGCTGAGCATTTGCAAGGATGGGAGAAAACGCTGTGTGCTGATAGAGACCAAAAGTGCCTCTCTGGTGGCTGCAGTCTCCTCCCCAGGATGCCATTACCATTCACACAAGGTATATTTTGCTGGAATAGGAGAAAAAACCAAAATGCCACAGCCAAAGGCCTGGTGCAGGCAGGTTCTGAGCATCACCAGTCTGGAGCATTTGGTGTTTGCTGCTGGGGCTCTGTGCCCTGCACTGTCCCTGGGATCACTTGGCATTTTGTTCTCCCAGCCCCACTCTCAGCACTGGCAGTGCCCATGCTCACCAACGCGGGCTATGCTGCCCATCCCGAGCTCCTTCCCATGCCTCAGCACCTCACTCCTGGAGGCTGCTATCATGTGCAAAAAGGAAGGAGAAGACAAAACAAGCACAGTCAGGAATCACATAATATTGCTGCAGTCCTGCCAGGAAACAGACTGTAGAAGTTCCTGTATTTAAAAGCCAGGAGATGAGTTTTATTGTTAGTAGTTGTTATAGCAACCTGAGGTGCTGGAGAGTAATACATGCTCGGCGCGTTGCAACAGACTCTGACAAGTTCAAGGCTGTTGCCTTGCTGCTAAATCTTGTTGCCAAGGCAATGCAACACAAGGCAAGAGCCTAGAGAAATGAATACTGCTGACAGCTCGTGCCAGCAGGCCTGGGCTGATTAAAAGGGAACTTTTAAAAGTGATATTAACTTAAAGAGCATAGCAGCAGAAGGGAAAGGGGAGCACAGATATGGAGGAGAGGATCCAGAGGAGGAGCAATGGGTTAATGTCAAGCAACAGGTAAAGGAAAGTGTTAGATTAAAAAGCAATGTGGCTGAATAGGATGTCTCAGCTTGTGATGCAAGAAATGCGCCACATTTTTGGAGGGAGTAAAAAAAAAATCACAAAATCCTCACTTTTTAAATTTGTTTGGCTTAGGCAGTACTGCTGTAATTTGAATGGGAAGTTTGGCTTTTTCCCCGTAGTGTTGACAGCAAAAATAATTTTCTCAGTAAATTTGTTTAGTGGCATGGGTATTGTTGCTGTTGTAATAAAAACCATGAAATAGCTCAGTCAACTTTCAATTTCATTTCTACCCTTTTTAAACTGCTTCATGGCAAAAGGTTAGCTGGAAAAGAGATGAAGCTGCAAGCTGATTATTCTCTCCTGTCTATGATTCACTGTTAATGCTGACAGTATACTCTGAATTGGAGGAAGAATATTGCCCCAAGGACCACAGAGTCAAAATAAATGATCAATGCTGAAGAACTCAAGTAATTACTTTAATTTCAACTACAAATACAATATTTTGACATTGCTATGGGATACCAGGGTTCTAAAATTAAAGTACTGCAGAAGTACCTCAGACACACAATGATCTCAGATGAACTTGTTGACTTGTCTATTGATTTGTGAATAAAAGCATAACATTTCTTGGAAAATTACCATAGCACTATTCTGATCCACTCCCACTTATGTCCCATGTATTTTACATTTCCATGAATTATCAATAGCTAAAAGTGACCTCATGTTTTCCTGTTCAATGACTATTCCATCATGTGCAACTTGCAGTACAGTAGTACTTTACCTGACCAAATGCCCTATGTGGGAATTTGTTCTTCTGGCACCTGCTGTGGATCATGGAAAAGTCAGGTCTGCAAGTACTTTTTATTATTTAAAAATGGGAAACTAAGACATGGGAAGTGATTTGCCAATTGTGCTGGAATTTTTTTTTGTGTGCATTCCTTGGCAGAGCCATCTCTATTGACCTTCATAAAAGTCAGATTTTTAATTAACTGTGAAATATTTTTGTACTATTTTAACATTCTTAAGCTGTGGGCCAGGAAGCAGGCAGGTGACTGGTCATATGCTTGTAGCCATCATTTGGTTTTCAGCAGCTAAACTGTATGCAAAAAAGTTAGCAATGTGTTACTTGCACCCTTACTACTGTTACTGGCATTTTTCCACAACTGCCATAGCTAGCTGTGAGATATTATACAATCAGAAAGGAGGGAAAAACTGGTTCAGGCAATTGTGAAGGGAACATGGCATTGCCCCAGAGGATGTTTTTATTTGGAGACTGTCCATTAGATAAAACCCATGAGAATCTGAAATCTGGGCATTAGCATTTTTTTTAATAAGAAAGCAAAAATAAAGTGTTTTTAGTCTTAATTTCTCTGCTGGTGATTCCACATGTGGTGTTATTTCTTAATATAGCCAGGTTTTGAAACCCTCCAGAATATCATTCCTTTTTCTGAAGGGATGCATACACAGAAGTCAGGCTAGTAAAAAGGCAAAACCATATGGGCAGGTCACACAGCAACATCAACAATTAGTTGAACTGCAGGATCCCAGAGCACTTCCAAGACCTGGCTCTCCTATCTGCAAGTCCCATCTGCCCCTAATGCCTGTGGACAGTAGGATCCTTCTTGGAAGGTATCTAGACCATGTTTCCCACCCCGAACCTGTTGTGTGATGCTTCCTCCAGGACAGATGGGATGCACAGGGGAAGCTCAGACCCCCCAGAAAGAACCACGGCTGAAAAGCACTGCAGCTAAATGCACCTTGGCACAGCCTGTAAAATATGGATGCACAGCCCAAGGGCATCCCCCTCTGCTTCCTTCTGCCTCCTACCCCTCTTCCCTGCTGTGGACTTGCTCGAGAGCCACCCCCAGAGAGCAGGGAAGCAATGTGGAGCCGGGACAGTGTGTCAACAAGATAGCTACTGATAGCAGAGCAGACAGAGCTATTTCCAGAATGATTAATACTATTAGCACATGCTAAAGCTTAAGGCTAAACATAAGCTTTAGACGAATGGATTTTGATGTAAAAAGTGAATAAATGAGACAACTGTCAGAACAATGAGTGGCGAACCAAGTAAAGATTCTTAGCATAGCCGATGCAAAGCACTGCCTGCTGGCCTGTTTTCATTGAAGCTGCTGGTAAAATTCCCACTGCCCTTCAGGCTGGAGAAATAGCCCTGCAATAGCATGTGGCACAGAGGTAA
Organism: Corvus hawaiiensis; assembly: GCF_020740725.1. Taxonomy (NCBI): domain Eukaryota; kingdom Metazoa; phylum Chordata; class Aves; order Passeriformes; family Corvidae; genus Corvus; species Corvus hawaiiensis. Next base: position 10,603,745 of record NC_063220.1, on the reverse strand, counting down.
CCCAACCAGCAGGCACCAAGGCTGCTCCCACAACTAATTAGCTGCATGGCATTTGAGCAGAGGCACTGCAATGGTAACACCCTGAGATCCAAGGCACCGATCCTCCCCCAGCCCAAACCACGTTCCACTGCTCCTGGAGCGTGTTTGAAGATCTTTGTGCTGCCCTTTACTGTACATACCTTGAGTGCTTGCAAGAGTACCAGTGTGAAGGCTTGTCTGTCGCTGAATAAAAAGCACGTCTCAAAAGGGCCATCTGACTTATGCTATCTTCTCATAATCCCTGCTCCAGAGGTCTCAAATGCCATAATTGAAAACCTGCTGTTCATCTTCTGAAAGTCAGGTTTAACTTCTTGTAAGCAGCTCCCAGAAGGACAGTATTTTTCATGATCAGTTACAGGGGATATGTGTAGCATTTTTCTGTTTTTCTTCTTGTGACACTTTCCTCACAGGAGAGCAAGCAAATAAATTGTAGGCAGAGCTGTGAAATGTCCTCTTCCCCAATTCCTTTTTTTTAACCCCAATTATCAAGTCTACTTGTTTTCTTATGGCTATAGCATTGTATGGACTGCTCTTAATTTCCTTTTTGAAAATTTATTTTTCTTACATAAGACATCTTGAGAATAGATGTCTTGAAGGGATTCACCAAAATCAGGTGGGTTTGTTACTTTAGATCTGTGTCTGCAAAGAAGTCACAAAAAACTCAGGGTGTTTCTCTGGAGTAGCTAATTCAGCTGGGACCCAGCCACATGATCCCCCTTTCGAGTCTTGCCTTATGGCCTCTGAGGAATGTTGCATTGGCTGCGAGGGAATTACTAGGTCTTGGCAAGACATGTTAATATCTTCGCAAAGACTTGTTAGGGACCAAGACTTCAGCCTCCAACTATTTCCTCTGATAAAGCAGAGTATTCACAGCAGTTCATTAGTCTTGAACCACCAGTTTGAGAGAAATTAAAGTTCCCCAGAAAGCAGAGGGACTCTGTAAGTCAAGCTAGCTGGCGTTCCCTGCCTGTGTCTGCTAGCAGGCTTTGGAACAAAAGCACAGCATTGGATCCAGTTAGAGAAATCAGTGGCTCAGGACACTTTAGTGAAGGGTTGGGAAAATGAATACCCAGGTAGAAGAAAAGTTATGAATTATGGCCATACCTGCTGCAATGGGATTGGAAAGACCATCCATCAGGACATTGGAAAACTTGGACTGTCATACGTGGGCATGCAAATTTGATGTTTTCTCCTGAAGATCTGCCCATGTTTGTACACCAAGTTTGTAGCAGCAACAGAATTACAGTCTTATTTTATTACAGCAGTTGTTTTGGGTTTTTTTTAACACTCAGTGCTATCTTTCCATTAGCATCCAACATTACACTGATAATCCTTGAAAACATCAGAGCGTGAGTATCTTATCTGCAGCTGGATCTCTCTGCTAGGAAGCTCATTACACAGCATGGAAAGAATTTTTGTTATCTCATTTTGAATCATTGATAACAATATCACAAGTGAAGGGACTGTATTGTTCATCCATGAGATGGGGAGGAACCACTTCCCCAGTCCCAGCACATTGCTGTCCCAAGCCCCCGCTTGCAAGGCAGAGAAGCAACATCTGAGTTACACATTTTTGCAAACCAAGAGCAGTTTTCCCAAAGCGCGGGGGGAACAACACTGGTGCAAGGGACAGAAGGTGTATCACAAAACAGGTCCCTCCACACCAGCTTCCCAAAGCATTTGTATCATTGAGCTGAGCTTCAGAGCACAGCACAGAGAACACTAAAGGAACCTGAGAGCTGGCCCCTAGCAGCAGCAGCCAGCCCCAGCAGCTGGAGTGCTCGATCCAAGCAAGGGTATCTATCAGTCAGATGCTCAGAAAATCCCAGCTGACTCACGGCCCCATTTCTTGGCTGCGTGCTGGCCTCTTTACACCTCTGGTGTTGGAAAAGGAAGTGAAACAGCCGGTTCTCGTGTATACGTTCAACAGCTTTGAAGCCCCCAGTTGTAGAAAAACGCAGCAGAGCTGCGAGGTCTGGAGCTGGTTTCCTATCTGAAAGCCAGGCAGGATGCTGGATCTGTAGCTGCAGTTTGGCTTGACAGAGGGCCAACTCCAACACCGCTGTTCTCATCTGCTTTAGTGTCAGCTGAACGTTTGTGTGCCATTTTCCCATCCAGCATCATACAAGCCTAAACCTAAGACTAAAGTTCCCCTAGCTTTCTATAGAGTGGTGGCATGAATTGCAGCCTTATTCAGTGCCATTTGCCATCGCCCAACTGACACTGGGATCCAAATCAGGGCCCCAGTTCAGCAGCTACTCAATGACTTGTCCCATTCCAGCCTCCCTTGGCTTGTGCATGTCCCTAGTTAGACACCTGTTTAAATAACTCACTACAGCCATGCTTAGGCCCTGAGAAAAAAGTAGCAGAAGGGCAGAGAACCAGCTCGATCAACCACTCACAATGAGATGTGTTCAAGCCAACTAATGGGTAATCCTCTGTCTATGTACCACAAATACACAAGATAACTCACTGTCCTGCTTGGCAGAAGAGTGTTATTGCCTCTTGGGAAACAAGCATTCCTGGTCAAAGATTATCCTTGTAGAATAAATAATCAAACCAAACTAATGCATGTGTATGTGTATATAAATATATATATATAGTTCACATGGATTCATATGACATGTTGTATATGCTTATGTCAGTCCATCTGATGGGGTAGAAACCGATGGGGAAGTTGTAACTACATGGAAAGAATGGGAATTTTCTGGTGAGCCTCAGCATGGCAGAGATTGTTCTCAGAGGTTGTAAAAGACTTCTGCAGCCTGCTAATTATACACTAGCCAAATCTTATTACAAACAAGTAATAAGTATAGGCACGTTTGTTGGTTTTGCTAATGACATTAATGTCCTTTTTGATGATTTGCAGAACTCCAGGAGGCCAGAGGCTCAATTTGTACTGATGTGTCTCTCACTCTGGTGAAGTCTAGGAAAGTCTGGATGTTTGATACCTTTTCACCATCTATCTTTACATAATCCAAGGTCTGTTTTCTTCACAGTAGTTTGAGCTGCTTCTTCTGCTGTATAACACACGCATTTGGAACTCTACTTAGATAGTGGATCTGTGTATTATTTTCTGGTATGTAAGTGATGGTACGTAGAATTACACATTATTCTTCTTAAAGGGAATTTGTGCTTTTACTCCTCCACAATTTCCTTATCTCCCTCAGCAAAATGGCTGTGACACTGAAGTCGGCTGTGTAGATTCATTTATCTTTCCCCTGTGGAGTCCCAGAGAGTTCAGATATCCCAGTTAAAACCACAGACTTTGCAATTTGGGTAAGTCATGACAGGGTAAGAGACAGACTTGGAGCTGGTTAGTACACATTCTGAAGAATTACCAGGATTTGCTGGGCAAAGAGAAGCAAAGGTTTTCCTCTTCTCTTGTCTCTGTCCACATACCTCTGTGACTGATTTGTTTTGAGTTTCCAGTGTCTGTTTGCACAGACCTGATCATGGGTCCCACTGCCCTTCTCCACTTCCTGTCTGAGAACAAATGGAGACAGTCAGCAGAAGCAATCTCACATCCTTTCGTATGAAAACCACGGAACACAATTTGTCCCGCCAGGGAGATCAGTGCTTTAAGTATGTGAGTAATCCACTGACTTCATAGGAGTATCTCTGGATGGTTTTTTCAGCCTGCTCTCGATGGCTGCAGTGACAGAAGGATGCTGTCCTGAGCACACTCTTGCATGCTGCAGGCGGGTGCCAGGAGCTCTCTATAGGCACTGCTGGCCCGTGCTGCAATTTGGGGGGCCCTGCTGTGCTGGGGCAGCGAGCTCCTGCCCCGGCTTTCAATCCAGCCGTTTCTAGCATTACGCATCCCTGGGAATACACTCAGAAACTACAGATGAGGTCATTCCCAAGAGTCTGCTTAGGTATTTGGGGCCCTTGACACTGAGAGGAGCTAAAATCTTATACTCTATGAATGGTTTTTAAAGGGAAAGTGGAACTCTTTTTATAGTACATTAGCTGTTTGCTAATCTCAAATTGGTAAATTATTAACTCCTCTACAATTTGTTTATCCTTATTGTTAGGTACTGCACTAATACACATTCTTCTATTTTACTTGCCTCCTAAGAAGCTTTGGGAGTGACAGTTACTTACCAAAATCCAAAAGAAGACATTATTCATGAATTAATATTTTTTATGCATATTAACAAATCTGAGGCTGATTTCATTGTCATGCTGTCCTTTCAAGCGATCCATAAAATGTGAAAAGCAACAGTTGACCCAAACGGCTCTGAATTTGATTTGATGCTCTGAATTCCAAAGCATTTGTCTAGGAAATTACTTCACATGCTCCTCTGTGGGCTCTGAGATAGAACAACAAGCACAGCATGCAAAGATACTCCACCACTGAGGACAGGGGGTGGCTCTAGCTTCGTCCTATGTTAAATTCATCTTGGGGTAATGGAGAAGAAAGTGGAACTCCAGGATAGTTACAGAAATCCTTTTTCAGACTTACTGAATCAACATTCACATCCACCAGCCCATGACCTTAGACTCCCATACTTCCACGCTCCTCTCCCCCAGGCAGCTGCACAGGGCTTCCCAGCTGGTGTGTATCTGGTGACAGCACACCCATGTCAGAGATGGCACTTTAGGTTCAAGTCACCATTAATGTGCTGACAAAGAATCCCTACCTTGTTGTTCAACCAACATAAACCTTTTCCCTGAGTGTAGATGGTGCTGAGCCAATAAACGTGGGTTTCTTGATGCAAAAGGACGTGCTGTGCTCCAAATGCATCATCAGAATCACAGCTTAGTGATTCTTTTTAAAAATGTGCGCTGAACATGAGCTTTTCCTTCCAAAAATAACTTTTATTTTGTTCATATTAGAAGAGCAGGATGTTCTTTCCTGTCCTGAAGGGATAAGGAGGAAATGAGAACTATGGGGTTCTTACATGGTATGAGCTACTATTCTTCTGGACTAGTGCTGTGAATCTTGATTTTTTTTTCCCCAGGCTTAGCATTTTATTCCCCATGGACCTCATTTTGCATTCATTCATGCTGATGTTACTCCAGTGAAGCTCTCTTTGATATCAAAGGAATTCCTCCATGTTTACAACCTCTCTCATCCTAAGGCAATAGGCATTAGAAGGGAGGCAACCTACTGAAGACAGTGCATGCTAAATGTCTCAACTCCCTTTTCAAATGAGATAAAGTCAGTTGAGAGACATGAGTGGGGGCAGAAAGCATCCTTTCCTGTACTCTGTGTTCAAGGAAAGAGACAGCAGTTTGGAGGAAATGTGAACGTAATGGACTGTACATTTGTATCCCATTGTACTGAGGTCTGACAGGAAACACTTGGGGTTTGATTCAGGAAAAAGTAAATCGTATCCCGTTATAATACTCTCATAACCCCGGTTATCCTGCAGTATTTGACTGTCTTTAATGTATATATTCTCACAGCTCTCTCCAGAAGACCAGAAGGAAATCTGGCCACTGGGGAGCGGGGGAGGCATGGGAAGAGATTTTACAGCATTTTCCATCCAATGGCCCTCCTGAGTGACAGCAGAAGGCCAGCAGCTCTTCACTTTCAAACCAAAGGGACTCCTGAGCAGCTGCCATTATCGACTGCCATCATAAGCAGTTCCTTACATGAGGAAAGCTGCAAATACCAAACTTCGGATAATTTCTGAGCAGCCTCTGCCAAGGCTGTGAAAGTTTTTCATTGCCATTGACCTTAGCTGTAATGTGTAGATGGTTGCAGTGAGTTCCCACCACATGTGCAGGGCCAGGGACTCCTCAGCAGGCACTGGAGAATCCCTTGGTTAGAGGTTCACCCTGCAGCAACATGGAAGAGCTTCCAACTCTGAGCATTTAGCAACTTCCCTCCTCATGCACCCGCTGAAGCTGATGAGTTGTGTGGGACCTGCGCTAGTCCCCGGAAATGCCTTTAATCACTCCCAAGGGAGTCTGCCTCCCAGAGTGACCAGGGTCAGGGAGTTGTTACAGTCCTTTGTCTGTGGGGAACATGCAGCACCACCAGCGTTTGGCATTTTGCTGTACAGCTCACGAAGCTGCAAAGATTACAAAAGAAACCAACCCCCCCCCCCCCCCCCCCCCCAATGTGACCCAGAAGAGACAGATTGAGGACATAATGCCCTTGATTGAAAAGGGAGGCACCCAGGAAACCTTGTGGTACGTATATTTTTTTTAACTAGAGCTAAAGTAATTTGGCATGTGTGTCCCCTGAGCTGCTTCCTAAACCACAGCTGAATGAAGAATTATCTAGCTCTTAGCTGAAGTGACTTCTCAAAAAAACCCCAAACATGTAGGTCATTAAAGTGCTAATAAAAAAAACTTGATGAATCTCCGAGCAGTGTTCCGATTATCTCTCTGTGGGGAATGAAGAACTCATTAACATGAGCTCCATGCCACTCCCTCCTCCTTTCTCTGAGTTTGGCATAAAGCAAGGAAACAAATGTTTGTGGTTTGGCCAAGTTTCTAATGAGCAGCTCAACTAGGTCCACTGATTAGACACGTGGCTTCTATCGAGGGTGAAAAGGCTGCAGTACCATGTAAAGTGGCAAAGAGTGGCAAAGAATTTCTGCCACATTGGGTCCCTGAAAAGGAAACACTTTACCTCTTGTGTGTATTTTTTCCCATGGATTTAGCCAGAAATGTACACACAGAGGGTTTCCTTGACATAGCAGACAGAGAGAAACACTGTGAGGTCCCGAGAGAGTAACAAAGCCGGGTGTATGTCTGAGGACCCACTCTCCAAAAACTGTTGTTGCAGCTTACTATGGGTTTGGTTTCACTTGTTAAGTGGGGGTTCTTAATGCTAAGCTACAGTCCAACCCCAAAAGAACAGTCCTGCCTATCATCTCTCCCTGCTCTAGGTGTTACCTGTCCCACTCCACAAAAGGATGTCTGCACAGCAGCCCCCAGGCACCACAGGAGCCCACAGGAAGCACAAGCAGAGGTCTCCATTTGCTGCATCACCTGCAGGAGCTGCAGCACAGCGATCTGCCTAACTAGAACTGGCCCAGGCCACTGACTCTCCAGGAGCACCTGGCAGTTGTTTCGAAGGAGGGAACAAAAGCTCCAGAACTAACGGGAGAAGTCCCTTCCATGCAGGAAAGTTTCTTCTTGATCCTGCTTGTAACCCATTTATAGCCTGAATCATGAGTACTTGTCAGCTTCATAATCCTTTCAAGCCTAAACTAAAACTCATCTACATGCCCAGGAGAAGAAAACTCACCCTACAATAAACAGGAAAAGCATCTGCTGGGATAAGCAACTGTTGCCTCTGAAATTCAAATATAAGGGTGTGTGATCAATGTCACACAGCACCTTAGCACTCAAATCAACCTCCTGAGACATCAAGTCTGTCCCCTGCTGCTGCAGACAATGCATTGTATAATGACTTTAATAAACTACAACTAAAAAGCAGTGAAATTTTTCCGTTCCAAATACCCTCCTTGGAAAAGGCAGTATTTGATTGCTCTAATGGTTAACAACTCTCTTCTGGTTTCCAGCTGAAATCTGTGTGTGGCCAGTTCCTATTCAATCACTCATGTGCCAGCACCCTCTCTAGCTAAGCAGTTGTCTGGGCCAGAGCTCAGAGTTCAAGGCAAGTCCCAATCCACCAACCTCATTCCAGTATCACCCTGACTTTCAAAACCACACCTAGTTTGAGATTTCTTGGTCTTTTCCGGTTCAAAGTTTATTAAAACATGATACAGCTGCCATTTTTTTCCAAAAGGAAATAAAAAAGAGGGGATGAACATGGATGGAACAGCCCTACTAATTGCATGAGTGTTAAACTGAATAAATATGCAAATTGGAGAAAGCCAATTGCTTCAACCTTCATAGCACACTCCACATGTAGTTACATATTCTTGCTGTGCCCAGGGTAAGTTTAATTTCCAACAACCACCAGATAGTTAAAAGTCCTATGTTAAATAACAGATGCTGTACCACCTCATCCCCTTATTAGTGGCCATTACCTGCAGGTTCCCATGGCGCTGGTCTGGTCTGGTAGAGCCATCTCAGTGCTGTGTATACATTTGCAAAGTTAAAGCATGTTCTGCATCCTCTCCCTATTCAAATCAAATATGCCGTGGCTGGCCAGTTTGGTGCCTCAGGCACTTTTTTCTCCAAGGTCCTCTCCAGCTCCCAAGAGCCCTTGTTCACCTTTCTGTGATGGACTTGTAGCTCCTACACTGATGTGGTGGCAGCAGCCAGCCGGGCTGGCGCCTCTCTGGTGGCTCCATCAGAAAGGGGTCCTGGCACGCAGTGTTTTCATCCTACCCTTGCTCCAGCCCTGCTGCTTTCCCCACGCCCACAGTCCTCGAGGGGCTCTTTAAAAGCAAGCAGTACCCAGAATTAAAAGGTTTTGTCCCTGAACCTACACGGAGTTAGCTAATGTGTGTAAGCACCTGTAAGCAGCAGTGCTGATTTCAAAGGGACTTTCTAAGCCTTTCAAACATATTTTAAGAAGTTTCTACTTGATCCTGCTTGTAATTCACTCCTAGCCTAGATCATGAGGACTTGTTGGACTTGAGGACTTCTGCGTCTTAGAAATAATTAAAAATATAATTAAAATAGAATTAAAATACAGAGGGGGTTTTTCCACAAAAAGGAGAACTATCACCCAGTGCTTCTGTGACTTCAAACGTCTGGTGAGAGCCGCTCAGATGTAACCAAACCAGCTCTGAAACTGACAAACCTAGTAACTTTGGGTGGGGAACCAAGACAGGGATGATTTCAGCAGCAAAGCGGAACAACTACAGAAAGCCAAGAAAACAAAAAACAGGGAGGAAAAAAAAAAAAAGGAGAGAAAGAAAGGACAGTGTTTGCCAAGACGACTTTAGCATTTTGTGCAGCTTTTTATAGCCAGGGCTGCTCTCGGCAAAAGAGCTTTCTCCTGAGCAGCACGAGCCATCTGGAGAAGCCGTCTACCGCCTTTCAGCCCCAACAACTGCTTAAATTTCTCAAAAATTCACTTCCAGCCCAGGGTTTTGTTGTTGTTGTTTGTTTGGGGGGCGTGGGTTCTTTATTCATTTTCCCCGCATACAGCTCCCTGTATCCCCCCGCCGCCTCAGCTGTGCGCTGGCCATCGAGGAGTCCCTCTCCAGCGCCATGGCCCCTCGGGGATCGATGCTCCAGCCCCGCACTGCAGGTACAGCCGAGGCGTGGGGCGGGGGACAACAATGGAGGGCAACCGGGGCGGAGGACACTGGCGGTGCCGCCGCCCCTCGGCCAAGTTGGAAGCCGCGGAAGGGCGAGGGAAGGCGGCCGTAATTCCAACTTGGCCGAGAGGCGGCTGGGGAAGGGCGGCGGGCGAGCCCCCTGGCGCTGCCAGATAGTGATCCTGCCTGGCGGGCGGGCGCGGGAGGAGGAGCCCAGGTGTCCCTTCCTGCCACATAGTGCGCCGCCCCTTTCCCCGCCCGCTCCCGCGGTGGTGCTGGCGCTCCCGCCGCCGGGCGCGGGGATGGACTGCAGCACAAAGGCGCGGGCCCGCTGAGGTAACGCTGCCCGGGCTGCGGGCACCGCGAGGGGGACGCCGAGGGAGCGGGGGCTCTCCCTTCCCGCCGAACGCGGGGCCGTGGCCGCCCCGGAGCCGCGGTCGAGAAGGGGGGGCGGCGGCGGCCGGAGGCCCCGAGCGCTCCCCGCGTTGCCGCGGCCGCCCCGGGGCTGCGGGGGGAGAGCGGGGCCGCGGCCGGCGGCGGGATGGGGCGGTGCGGGGGGACCGCGGCCGCCGCGGGGCCACGGGGGAACTTGCCCGCGGGTCTACGCCAGCTCTCCGCCGGGGGAGATGCTGCAGTGCTGTCGTTCTGCCTCGGCGCTGGGCTGAGGAGGACGGGGCTTTAAATAATGCGCCTCCGCTCCGAAACTCCGCTAATCAAATAAAACCTTGGGAGTAATTGTTGTAACTACGGTCTGTTCTTGCTCCACCGCAAGGTTCCGGACTCCTTATGCGTCTCGGAAAACTTCTTAAAATTTACGTTATTTGGGGGTTTCGTAGTCGAGCGCAGCTCCACCTTCGCCGTGAATCCCGGTGCGGAGAGCCCGGGAATGCGCTTCTCGGTGCGGGCTCACGCATTCCGGTCACGGCAGCGCGGACCCACCGGCGTGACCAGCATCAGCCCAGCGCCGCTCGCTGCTGCGGGCTCGCCGTGGCCACACAGCCCCCTGCTCTGTTCGCAGTCTGGAATTATCTCCATTCTGTGCTTGTCTTAGCGAGGAGGAAATTCAAGAGTGCTGCCTTGAACTTTAGGCTCCAGAAATGAGGATTTACGAGGGGCCTTTGGGGAGTTTGTTCCTCGGTGTTGGTCAGTTTTCATCTCGCATTAAAAAGCTTATTTAGGAATTCTGAGCGGAGTTATCAGTCAGTGTTCGCTGCAGACTTCAGGGCAGGCAGGGTCTGCATGGCTGAGTGATGTGATTTTGTCAGGGAAGCTTTGGACTGGCTCTGTAAGGAGGGTAGAGCATGCCTCAAAAGCAACAACCCGGTTGTGGAGGTGGGTTGCCTCTGTCTTCTCAACATCATTATGTTACAGGCAGGTTGAGCCTGAATCTGCTGGTTTTCATTCACATGTCCTGGACTCGTGTCTGGAGGGATGTGATATGAAGTGGAGGAAAAATGTGTAGGTTTGTGTCTCATCTACATGGTGCCACTATGTGGAGGAGTTAAGTTTAAAAATACAAATAGATAGAATCAATGGCAGTGAATATCTGGGCAAAAAACAAATGGCCAAGGGTTATAAAAGCATGAATGTATGGAATTGCTGAATTGTGTGGGAGAAGTTTCTGCTTAAATGAGCTTTGGTACCAGAGGAATGAAGCTGACAAATGTAACCTCAGCCTTTCAAAGAGTTTTGGTGTGCCTGGGGCAGCTTCAGGCTGTCTCACTTACCTTCTGGTCCCGTTGCTGATGACTGGAGTAAAGCACAGGTGTGGCAGATGTATGGCTGTGTGTGATCTGCTAGGAAGGGATGGTGGTGGCTTTTGGGGGGAGCAGTGCAAGATGGGGCAGGTTCTGCACGTGTCTGCTCTGGCAGCAGTTCTGCTGTGAAAGACTCCCTTTTGCCTCCCTGCCAGGGTTTGCCTTGGACCAGGGAGTTCTCAGGACTGCCTACCCGGTCACTTAAGTGGCCTTGCTGGCTGGAAATTTTGTGTGAACAAATTGTACAAACCTCCTTGGTGGCATCCAGTACTTGAAGGGAAAGAAAGTGTCAACCCAGGGAACGGCATGAGCTCTTTGGCTGTTATCAGACAAGCTCCTCAATGCTGCTTTGAGTAAGAAGTGCATGTATTTCTCAATGAAACAAAATGATAATTGTGTGACTAATAGAGTATACCAGTTTTAACTTTAGATGTTGTCGTGTTAACGCTTCTAGTGTTACTCGCATTGTTTTCCAGAAGATATTATTACTTGAGTTTAATTTTTGCTGGAAGAATGTGAAGTCTCAGGCAGGAAGGGGTGGGCTGCTTAGGGGCTGAGTGTTTAATGATAGAGGTTAGTGCACGGTGATGATGATGATTAAGCACATCCTTAATTCCTGACCAATAGATGGAGTGCTGCTATGCTTTAGGATATCTGGGGATTTAATGGTCTCTTGGTTAAATCAGTCATTATCCTTGACTCTTGCCTGAGGATTGAGGCAGCTGACATCATTTAAGGGAAAGGTGGTTTTAGGGTGGTGCTTTCAGGCTGTCATGTACACCACGATCATGTAACCCAAAGAGGAGGTCCAGGTGAAGCCTCTCATGCCCCAGGCTTTGCATTGCTGGTAGGGTGGTCGGACTGGAGCGATTTGGGGGAATGGGGCAGTTCCACTGCCTCGGCCAGCAAGGTGCACTGCAGCCCTTGTGTCGACCCTTTGCTGGTTATGAAATGAGCTGTTGGACAGGGCTGGCTGAACCGAGCTGGGCTCAGTGTAACTGTGCTGGAACAGTCCCTGTTGCATGTGATGTTAGGGGTGACATTGCACGCCTGCTTTTGTTCAGCTCCACTTGTTACAGGCCAAATGACCTGGCATAAGGCTCTTACTTGCTGTGAAAATCGTGAGAAATTAACATGTAAGAGATGAGAAGTGAAAACTTTTAAGAAAGGCCAGCATTAGTTTGTTTCCTTTTGTAAGGGGAATGTTTTATGGATCAAGAACTGAACTGAAAGAAGGCAAAAGGCCGCTAGTTTTTCCCTTGTTAAAATTGTTGCCAGTTAAAAGTGCGGCGCTGTCCTTGCTGTGCTTTGGTTGGTGCTGGAATGATAATACTTTAAAAAAACAAATGTAATTTAGGAGAATAACTTGTTTCACTTTGAGATGGTGCATTAAATTGCCTTTGCTAGCTTTTTTAAAACTGGATATGAATTCTTTAAAAAATGTCCTGTAACTTTAGCAGCCATAGTAACCTCTGGCTGTTATTTCCCTTGTAAATCAATTTTGCATTTTCATAGTGCTGCTGTTTCAAAAACTGAGTCGGTCATTGTTTTGGTATTGACTTAGAAGAATGCAATCTATATTATTCCCATTACATCACAGGCTTTTCTTCAAGCTATGTTTTGAAATGCCTGTTGCCATATGAGAGGTGGTGGTAGATGGTGGTGTGGCTTCTGGTAGGATTCTTGGTGGGTAGTTGTCTTTTGTGTAGTGTTTTTTGGCAGATGAAGATGAATAAAAGCTACTTGACCCTTAGGGAACAAGCAGTAACTTACTCATTGTGTGTTAATATTAGCTCTGTTTGCCCACAGAGTCTACTCTGCTTCTATACTAACTCTGAATCACTTGACATGGGGGAAAACACTTTTGTTTCTTTTCTGTATTCAAGATAACATGTGTCATTGTACATCATCACAAATGGGGTTTTGAGAGATTTCCTTTAAAGATATCCTAGCAAGTACATGGCTTTTTTGCAGCTAATTTGTGATCCAGTTTATTAGCTAAGAGAAACAAATTTTAATTAATTGGTTAGATAAGAAAGTATGTTCAGTTATGGCATGCTCTTAATCTAGGCTGGTGGCAGAGGGATGGCAGTTCAAAACTATAGACTAAACTGGAAAATGTTGTCTACTAAAAAGTTGTTATTTTCTACAGATTCTTTGGAAAGTTGGATAGTGGAAGAAGGCTTGAGAGCATCAGACCTCAGTGGGAGGGTGGCAGCTCCCAGTGTTTTATTCCCTTCTGGATCTTTACAGTCTGATGAATGTAATGTAGGTATCTATTTATTTAGGACTTGGGAGCATCTTAAACACAGTTTGTGTCTTATGGTAGTAATGTCAATTCTGCTTGACAAGGATGCAATCAGCTGTTCCAAAGTGCTAATTAGGGAAATATTCTAATAGCCTCGTTCATTGTTCTCATCTCTTAAACTGTTGTGGTCTTTGCTAGGAAGAAACTCTTTTCTTGAATTGTATTGTCTAACGTGTTAAAATCCAAGCGACATCAAAGCAGGAGGCAGTTTTCATGTGAGTCAGCAGGCTGAGGTGAAGATCCCTAAATCACAGGCTGTTGTGGGAGCTCGGGCTTGCTTTGTAGCATTTCACGTTGTGTTTTCTTGACCCACAGGAGCTAACAGCTGGTAAATCCCTTTTCCCTTGTGCAGTTGGAATCTCCTGAAGGTACTTCTCCAGCTGAAGTACGTGGCAGTCCTGCATAGCACAGAGTTGACAGCAGTTTGCTGCTGTTCCCGTTGTTGCTGCGCTGCTCTGAACGAGTACCTGGCGTTACTGGCAGCGCTTCAGCCGAGAGCTGAACTGTGCTGTGCTGGCCACACTAAGAGGATTCACTGAATTGCTTTGAAAATCTCTGCTTGTTGTCTTCATCTCTACCTGTAATAACTGATCTCAAGCTTTTTCTTTAAATAATGCATATTTATAAGTGTTATATGGGGGTTTCATTGTTTTTATTTTGTTTGACTTTTTTTTTTCTTGTAGAAAACAAGTGTCACTCTGCATATCATCCATTGCTCTTATACTAAAAACAACATGGTTTAAAGGCCAGGTGGACCTGCATATTCTGTTTGCAAATGCACAGTAAATGTCAGTCCTGGAAGGAGGGTGCTTACCACCCAACCTGTACGTGTCCTTCTGATGGTAAATAGAGTGCAAAATAGGAAAGCTTACTTGATGGGTAAAGCTTGCTTAACTGTTCAATGCAGTCAAAACAAGGAAGGAAAACCATAATTTGAAATACATGTTATATCCCCCCCTACAAATGTAGACTGGCTTCTTTTTCTTTTTTTTTTTTTTTTTTTTTTGACAGCTCTAGAAGTCTTGGCAGAATGCTGTGGGAGCAGTTTGGTACTGAAGTTGTCTGCGTGATTCAAATAAATAGTTTCTAGAGCAATGTAAATTATAAATTGGCTGGGTTCAGAGAGATTGCTGGTATTAATGTAAGTCATTTCATATAATCCAGTATCCCAGTATTTCCTTAACAACCCATGTGACGTTTTAGTCTTTATGGATGTATATACAAAAAACCTCTCTATTTATAAAGAGCATCACTAAGGCCACAAAGTCAAGTATTTGAAAGCTGGGTAGTGCTTTCCAAAGAAAATATCCTCAATTTAAAAATTAAATTACAGCATTGGAAAGTACACTTAGGAGCCCTGATGTCAGAAAGAGAGAAGTGTTTTGGCTCAGATGCTTCAGATCTAGCAGACACTTAGCAGAGGCTAGAGCCTAGTGTATGAAAAATTAGGTGAAATTGAAAATAGGATTTTGGGACGGAAACAGTGGACAATACTAGGCAGTGCATCCAGCTCTGTCTAGAATTGAATACAATGACTTGAAGGTATTGACCTCACAAGTACCTTTGTGTTTTCCTGACTCAGATACACAACCATTTTTAGGAGTGTTAATGAATTGTATAACAATTTCTCCAGGCTCCTGGTCAATGCTAAAATAGGAGTAAAATACAATTTAACCAAGTTGCATTTCAATATTATTTAAATTATTGCTACACACCAGGCAACATACCACATTTGCTGTGTATCCTAAACCACCAAAACCTAACCTAAAATTTTGTTCTTGGAACATACGAACTGCATTTGGAGATGTACCCTGTGGAGGGTCAGATCAAGTGTTCTTATATGATTGTTTTCAGCTGTATTTACCACAATTTCTGTAAAAGTGCTGAGATTTAGGGTGTAAGAACTTGTGTATAAAAATAATACCTGGCATTCCTATGCTACATCAGCCTATGCAACATTAGCCCTCCTGATAGAGCATTACTGCAATAATAAATGAATATCTAGTTCAATAGATATTTCTGTTATCATGTTTAAATTGTGATAGTGCCCACAACAAGCCCATCATCCTGTTTGAGATCTTGATTGCAGGTGAAGCTTTGCACTAAATACCTGGTTAAGGGATAATTGTCTTTATAGTGTTCACAGTTAATCGGGACAGTTTCTGGCTTTCAATTGCAGCTGGCTTTAAATGCCTAAATATGCCTAAAAATATAGGCAAAGGCAAAGCTCTTTTGGTAACTCGAATGTTTTTGGACCCAGCCATCAGGGCAGAAAGCAAAGCTGTTCATGGTCTTTAATTCACTTACTAAATTGAAGCCGTTCCCCCTTAAGGCAAACTGTATTTTCAGGCCGAAGTCTGTGTAATTTTCTTATTCCTAAAGTTACTGAGGTTGTAAAAGAATTTGTGGGTATGTGTTAATTTTTTTCCTTTTTATTTTTTTTTCCCCATTCCCATTGATGGGCATAATACTGAATACAGATGAGATTTCTTACTGATGTGCTGACTGGAATGGGTTGGCTATGCCGAGCTATTTGTCTTTGACACGTAGCTGACTTGGCATTCAAAGGACACGTGCATGTTATGTGTTAAATGGCTTAAGGACTGGAGTGACACAGTTGGAGAGCTTCGCAGATACCTCTGTGTGTGCATGATTTGGAACAAAAAACTCCATCTTCAAAGACAAACTGTCCAAAGTAGATCTCTCAGTCAAATTTTTATAAATATTGTTACTGCAAAGATTTCATCCTGGGCATTTGAAGAAGACAAAAAAGGACTTTTGATGCATGTTTTAGTAATGGCTGGTACAATGTTTTGTAAAGCCAAGTGTGTCTGTAACCAGCAAAGGCCTCTTTAGGTGTGTGTTTTGTTCCTTATCAACCTGATCAAAATCATGGGTCTGGTGTGGAGCAGAAAACAAAAATGCAGAAGAGATTGCAAATACATTGAAATTTATGGTGTTTCAAAATAAATAAATAAACCCAATACAAAAGTAGAAACCAAACCAAGTGGTCTGGCAGTCAGGATCCCCCACTCCTTTTTTTACTCTGTTTCAAACTTTGTTTAAATACTTTTGCAGCATACAGAGAGATTGAATACATCTGTGTAGTGCTAGCATGAGAGAGTCTGTGCTCAAAAACAGGTTAGTTCAAAAAAAAAAATCTTGAAATGAATCCAGGTATCTTCCTAGTTAAAACATATCAAATAACATAAAGCATGTGAACTCAAGACAACTCAGTTTAACTGTATAAGACATTTAAGCTGTAAAGCATCAGGAGGTTTTTTTAATAGGTGCCTGGATAATTTGCCCTTAGGTGGCAGAGGGGCAGATTGGGTAGGTTCCCTTTTTACATTAGATGTTTTCCTGTGAGCCAACAACTTGGGGAAAAACTGAAATACTGCTTCCTCTTTAAAAGGTTGTTGCATATACATTATGCTCTTTGTGTGTGTTTGCTTAAACTTAGATGTTTTGAAAGAGCAGTGCCCCTCGTTTTAACATGTCCTAAGACAGCTCCTGGTTAAGGGCTGGATTTCAAAGGCTGCTTAGCTCTTCTCAAGCACCACACCATTCAAAATGGAAGTTTTTGCTGTCTGGTCAGGAGACAGTGTTCTTTTTTCTTGCCATTCCTAACATGAGTGTTTTATTGCATGTCAGTGCTTCTAATCAAATTAAGTGGCACTTAATGTGTTGCATAGTGGGATCCTGTGTCCTTCGAAGTATCTTAAGTCTGAAAGTCTCTAATTACCTTAATCAAGGCACTGTCTCTCCAACAATGGACCCAAAGTGGTTGATGGAGACTTTAAGTGTGGTGGGATTTCTTCTGTACCAGAGAGGTGTTGTCCAGCAAGGGTGATCAACATTTCAGTCCAGTGCTTTGGGAAATCTGTGCTTAGATGTGGAGATCTCCATCTGGGGAGAGATTTGGCAAACATGTGGAACAGCCCTCGGAGTGAAAGGGAGGGAGAGCTTTGAATGGAGACAGGGGTAGGAGCGCTCTGCTCCGCAGGCAGGGCCACCAGGAGCCCAGGCTCGTCCAGTGGTTCCAATGCCAGCATCTTTGTCTGTCTTGTCTTTTCCTAGAGCTGGAAGAATAGACAGCCTAGCCCATACATATCAGTAGAGCAATGTGTGTATGGGCAACTCTTTCCAAGAACCTCCAGTGCTATATGGCACTTGTTGCCAAGTTTGGGTCTGTGAACTGTTTCACAGGAACCCACGAGTAAAGTACAGTAGTCTTATTGTCCCAATACTTGTCTTAGGAGATTCTGCCTCCCCCCTGGAAAAATTATTAGATTCATTATTGAAAAGGGCTGAAATTCTCCCCTTTAGGGGAAAAATATAAAAAAAATTTAAAAACCCGAACCCGGATGTATCGCTTCCTTTCCTATTAATATTGGCTAATATATTGCATAGAACTAATGTACATGCAATGTTGACTAAAAAGAATTGGCTAATGGTGAGAGTAAGAATAAAAATGTATTTATAGCCTGGGTTAGCCTTTAACAAGAAAAAATAGCTTGAGGTATACCATGTACCTCGAGTGTCTGGCTACTATCAAACATGCTTCAAATATATAGTAACAGGTACTGTGTGCAGTAAATTTATCTTTGTAGTTAGAAACCTGATGTTGTTGCTATTCCCAGGGGCTAAGTTGAATTACGTTATTACTGAGGCTGAGCTAACAGAGCTTTGCTTATAGTATACATACAGACAAGGCGGCTCTTCACAGAGAGGTGACCTCTGCTGTATTTTGGTTTCACATTTCACAGGGACCCATTTCAAAGTTTTTAGCTTCAGTCCACACCCTGCTGGTAGCTAGCTATAAAACCCTCTTTGAAGTAAGTAAAAAAAAAAAAAAAAAGTCTGTTCTTTATTACTTCAATAAAGTTAGATAAAGGTCATTTGTTTACTCCTGTTGTGGTGTGCACTGCTGCCACTGTTCCTTGCCAGTATAAGTGATAGTTGAAAGATGGAATTAAAGCTACAAAATTACTGGTTGCAGTGTGCAAATGCAGAGTGTAAGTAATTATCTTTTTTATGGCTTTTCTGTTTATTAGTTAACTTGGAGAATGTGCACTAGCATATATTTGTTCTGGGGAAGCTATTATGGTTGACGTGGCATAATGTAGTGTACTCCCTCCAAGCTTATTCCACCCTCTCGCTATACTTTTCCTTGTGTTCCTCTCTCTCTCTCTCTCTCCAAAACCAATTTAAAGAACCAAATTAAAGCCCTGTAATCCTATTTAAGAGCCCTGTCCAATAAGAAGTCTGCATGTCACTGTTCCAATAAATATAATCACCTCTTTAATACAGTGACTCTTCTCTAGGACTGGTTTCCATCCGATTGAAATATTCGGGTTGTACATTACAACCAAGCCAAAGGGGATATCCTGCTCTTCCCTCCTGGTGCTATGGTCCTGCCTCCTTGTCTCTTGTGTAAACCCTGCTGATGGCTGAACTTGTGCAATTCACTGTGAATTGCGGCAGAAAAGCTCCTCTCTCCCCCTTGACTGCATGAACTCTCTTTAATAGGTTGAATTAACTCAAGAGAGGGTTGGGTGAGCACTAGGGTGTGTAGGAGGTGTCGAAGGCAGTGGTGAGAAAAACGGAAAAGGGGGGAATAAGGAGATGGGGCAGTGTCAGTGCTGGGCTCCGGGTAAACTCCTGCCCCTTAATCCTTGGGTGGTGCTGGCTCTGCAGCCGGGCACTGCTGCAGTACTGGGAGGGAGTGAAAACTGGGCATGGAAGGTGTTGGTAAGCTGAGTCTTCTGCAAGAGGACTGATTGGTAGGAGAGTAAGAATGAACAAACCATTTCTCTAGGCTTTAAAATACAATGTAGCAGCCCCCAGATTGAGATGTTCCCATTTACCCTCTCAGTGCTCTCAAAATCTGAGGGGGAGCAGTCATGTTTAAAGGGAGATTCTGGGATAAATGCAATGTTTTGGAAAACCTACATAGATTTCAAAAATACTTTAATTAAAATAATCTCACCGTGCTAGGCTGAGTGGCTCCCATATCCCAGCTCTGTGTGGCTCCCAATGGGTGACAATATCCTGTGTGGTGTGCTGGTCTTGGGTATGTGGGGTTGCTTTCCCCAGCAGCCTTCCCTTGCCTCCACAGTCTGCAGTATCCATGCATAGCACAAGATGCACAGCTAAATTTTCTATTGTAAAATTCAAAGGATTTTGCTGCTGAGCAGTGTATACCATTGCTGCTCTTACTTTTTCTTTATTTCATAAATTATGTGTAAGAAATGGAGCCTAAATACTGACACAGGAGAACTTTATTACATCAGGTGGGCCACAGTGTCTATAAATAAAGAAAAAATTCTTTCTTTAGTGAGAGGGAAGGGTGGGCCTGCTCTTGGTTCTAGTAATGAACTTATGCATATGTTTACAAGACAACTTTATATATCAAAGATTCAGAATTGCATTGAAGAAAATGCATACAAATAAGTTGCTTAGCATATCTCAGTGAGTTGCCCAAAATGTGTAATTCTAACTTGCAGTCTCTTAGGTGCCTTTGACAATGGCATTGCCTCTCTTCTTCTTCCATCCAGGTTCGCATCAGTTAAACGATGTGTAAGAAAACCTAGTGTTGCTAGAAACAAACTTGGCAGAAGAATTGTTTTAGAAGTGTAATGCTGAGTTTCTAACAGCAGAAAGCTGTTTGCTGTTGGAGTTGACTGAAATTGTTCCAGTGCATCTCTGTGCAGGTGGTGAGTGATACAAGCTCACAGTGTGAATAGCTGTCCTGCAGATAGCACTTTATTGTCTTCAGTGCCAGGTCCTCCCTGCTTTTTCCTGCACCTCTGTTGTCCTTTTTTTCTCTTCTCCTAGCTGCAGTGAAGGATTGTCTTCAAGAGTTTGCATTTTCTGTTTCATATGATATGCAGGCTTCAGTATAGAGACTTAAGGAGTCTTATCAAAGTAACACTGGCTCAGTCAGAGTAAAGATGCTTTAGTTAAATGGACTATGGCTGTGTTTAAAAATAACAGCTCTGGCTGTGTCAGCATGTTGGATGACCTGATGCTGACTTCAACAGAAAGGGCTTCTGAAAATTACTTTGCCAGTTGCAGTATTGCCCCAGTGTGAACTTGGTTTCTGTTGGTAGCATTTCAGTGTTAGATAAACCAAACCAGAACCCCTGAATTTTAAAAGTGAGTAGCCAGATGGCTTCAGCGAGAGCGTGTTGCAGTGGGCACCCTTTAAATGCACAAACAGGAGCAGCAGCACTTTTGCTCTTGTTCACATTGTCAAAACAGTGGTGCCTGGGTTTGGGTGCAAACACCACTCTCATTTGAGCTCAGTTAGTTTTGGATTCTCAGCTGTTTGATGATTGTGGGAAAAAGGTGGTGTGGTTTCTTTCAGCCCGAGATCTGTGTGTGACTGCCATGCTTGCACACATGTAGCCTGTTGCTTTCTTGTAGCAGTAAAATGTGTGAAGGGGCTTTCTAATAATTCCTGTGCAATCGTCTCATCTTACCCCAGCCCTGATGCCTCTGACTTCTGCAGCCTTTCTGAAGACTCATTTAAAGCATTGATATTCTTAAAAAGTCTGGTAATGAGGTATTGACAGTATACAGAAGAAAGATGCAACTTTTTGAAAATACTTTGTGTATCTGATGTTTATTCTGTTTTTTACAGTTCTTCTCATGTGTGGGTCTTCTGTCCTTTTTTTGTTTCTTGGCAAGGAAGACAGTATTGCATTCTTGTACCAAGAGGAAAAGTATTAAGCCTACTCATAAAAAGATGATTTATTATCAAATGTAGTTTTTCATTTTGTCCTTTGGAAATTTTTTTTTTTTTCCCCAACTCTTAACCATACCCAGATTACTGGCTTCATTCATACGGTCATTGTATCAAGTTTGGATGCTGTCTTTGTTAAATTACGGCTCCTGAGGGTTTTCTGTTACAGAGGTTTCTTCAGTCAGGGGAAATGAGGGTATAATAAAGAGGATCCAAGGACTGGACATGATGATCCTATATAACTGAAACAAACAATGCCAGATTTGGCTGATGTTGGATTTTCCATCAAACTTTTTTATTGGCATTCATTCATTTTACATTAAGCAGAGCTTAAAACTGAGGCACTTTGAGTGCCTGAAGGAACTGAGAGACCAATAGCAGACGATTTGGGCAATACTTTTAATCACTATATCCTATCTTCATGCATTTATTTTGAATTCTGGCTTACTCAGGAAGTTGCCTTGATTCAAATGCCATTAGAGCAGTAAATCCGACAGGAGACATCCAGATTCATGAAAGGACTATCACTAAAGCCAGTGTAACAGGCCTGGCTGTGCCTGGAGTTTCTGAAACACTGATTCCAAGCATTGAGCTGTTTCCTGGCAGAGTGAGTACCTGACCTTCATTTCTGTTGCTTCTCACTTGCTGCAATTCTCTTAGCTGTTACTGGTATATTTTGTGTTTTACTACAGTTATAAAATGTTATTAACTGTAATGTGCTGAAATAGGGATAAAATAATCAGAATGCACTTCAGGATGCAAGCAAGTTTGCTGTGAGATTCTGTAAATAAATGACTGTGCCTCTCAGCCAGAAATACAGTGTGAATCAAGAACGCAGAGTATGCCGGTAGCTTTCTCTCTTTCTCATGTTGAGCACTGCCAGAAGGGGAATGATGTTGAATCTGTTTCTCACTGCTTCTGCTATGCCAGAACACTGGTCTTTCAGGGTAGAGAGTGTGCACTACTGCAGTTTTCTGCAGATACTTCTCAAGGAGAGAGGAGGAAGAAAAAACATAGTATTAGTTTTGACATTTATAAAGTAATAGATGCTACAGTAAAACTAAAGTCGAAACTGTAGCTGTTGTTTAAATGTCCTTTTAATTATTTTGGAATGGTTTGGGATATTTTTCCCACTCTTATTCTCAATAACTTCAGTGTCTTTGCGCATTGGTGAAATTGGGTGCAATGATTGAATCATACTCAGCACACAAAACTCTTTCCTCTTCCCATCTATTTCTGCATGTGCTTTTCAATATACCTTATCCAATTCTTTATTCATAGCAATCTAGAAGCTTTCCTAATGCTCTTTCTCTTACTAAGGTTCAATGGCATAACTTCTGTTTCTGCGTCTTTTCTACCTTTAGTGGCTTAGAAGGCATTCTGGTAAAAATGAAAGCCCTTACAGTGGCCTATCATGTAGCACTTTGGAAGATGGAAACTGGATTCCTTTTGGAGCAAAAAGCTGTATATGATTTGAGATTAGCACTTGCAATGCATCAGCCCTGTGCATTATGGTCAAATTTATTGGACACAGAGTTTTTAGTCTTTTTATGCCCTATGTGGTACAGGAGGATTCTGCTTGATGGAAGAAAGTAAGCAAGCTGACAGAAGGAGTAAAACTCCATATTGCCCCAAGGATAAAATTTTGGAAATATTTCTCTGGATTCCAGCGATGGGCATTACATAAGAAAGAAAAAAATTTGCCCTGAAGTGCCTAAGTTATTGAAGCATTTGTAAAAGTAGGATTTGTCTGTCCAGAAATTTATTGCAATGTCCACTTCTGACCAGAGACGACACGCGTATGGATGCTTTGTAAAATCCTACTCAACTTCAGGAGCCTGTGGATTTTGAGGGTTGCAAGGTTGTGTAACTTGATGTGAAAACATAAAAGCTTGCAGCTGATATCTTCAAATTATTTATTTACATTGCAGTTGTGTGAAATTAAGTTTCCTGAGAGGTCTGAGTGACAGTATTTACTGTAAGAGGATCTGATCTTACAGTTGTTTTTTCTTTGTGGTAAACTGAACTAGCACAAATGACCAAAAGTGTGCAATTGTGCAGCTTTCTAATTAGAGTGCTCTCTTTGATGTATTTGATAGATCAGCATTGAGGGGTGGTGGTTATAAAAGCAGAAAGTAGAACTGTCCTAGTTGTGAGATACAGTGATTTCCCTGTAGCATCTTATGGGCAGGAGTTTGCACTGGACTTGGACCCACAGCTACTGAGACTTTCTCTTGAGCCACAGCTCTTTCTTTGGCTCAGCCCTTAACAGAGCAGAAAGGCAGGAGGTATTCACAGCACTATTTGTGGCCAGCTGAGGCTTTCCCCTTAATCACATTCCTGCTTTGAATTGCTTTTTGGAGAACTCTCTAAGGATGCCGGAAGCCTTAAAACAAGGCAAACTCAAGTCGGGCTTGGCTGGCTAATTAAGGTGCCCCAGCAGAGCAGTGAATAGCACACTTAGGTTGTTGTGCCTGAATACAGAATCTTGGTACGAGGGACCTGGATCTGTTGGTTCTCTCAGCTCTGTGCAGATAACACTCAGATAACAACTCTGTTAATTCTCAGCTCATTATTCAGATTGCTGTTATATTTAAATATTCTGTCTGCATTTTGGCTTAATCTCTGAGAAGACTTGGGCTGTGAGGGTTTTTTTTCAAACTTTTTAACACAAGCTGTGTAAATGCTGCAGTATGTTATTTTTCTCATTTTAAGATACTTTATCCCATACTGATGTGACAGCTGCTCATGTTCACCCATCTTGGCAACAGTTAAACCCTTCATGTGAAATAGCTGGCAACTAGTAAATGGATGAAGTTTTGCCATTGATTTATTAATGTGCCCAGAAACCACCTGTAAGGTTTTGGGTTCTCAAGCAATTCCATTTATTTGTCTTTCCTCTGAAGAAAATAAACAAACACACACATCCTCATTTGTTTCTCCTACCCTCATTTATAGGTAGGTTTCTCAAATTGGGGTTTCTTTTATGTTTAAAGAAAATGCTTTGCTAGCAAGGCTTCTGTTATAAATAGTAGGTAAGTGCACCTACACATCAGGGCTCTCTTTTTAAGAGAGGCTGTAGCAGCTGAAGTTTGGAAGTAATTTTTAGATACCCTGTAGATAGACTGCACGTGGGCAGAGCCACTCACCTGCATCACACCCACAAACCAAAGTAGCTGGAAACAACTTGGGTGAGAGCACAGCTGAACTTCAGAGTTTGGACACTTCAGCAGCCTCTCTCACTGAAAGAACCTCTTCCTTGTGGAGCAGAAACAAGTGCTTTGCTCACCTCTGGGCTCGGAGTGCTTGTTTATCCATCCTCGCCAGAGCTTCCTCTCTGAACAAGCCGTTAGGTTTAACCGCACTTTAAATCAATCTGATTCCCTCACTAAAGACAGTGTTTATACAACCATGCATATATATTTAATCCTGTTGAAAATGATTCTCAAAACAGATGTTTAGAGCTCTTGTTAAAGGTCACTTGGGACATTTTAAATAGTTGTGTAAAATTCCAGTTGTCCCATCTTCCTGCCTCCAGAAGCAAGTAGCTATGTACCTGTTGATCAGAAATTGGCTGGTCATGAGAGGATTATAAAATTGCAGCTCCATTCATGTTATCTGACTCAGAATTTCTTAGGTCAAAGTAGGACTTTTCCCTGTTTTGATTTTTATTTTTTGACTTTTTCATCCTTTCATATGACCTTTTTAATACCTTGCTTGGAAAAGATAATCTAGATTAATCAAGTATCTGAGCTTTACCAATAAATGTAGGTGCTCCTAAGTGGCAGTGTCCTCTGAAAGAGTTATTTAGTTTTATTTTTTAAAGGTCTAATCAAAACATAATTTGGGGAAAGGGGTTGTTTCCTTTTCAACTGTTGCTTCTCAGTGATGTCACTGGTAGTTAACTAACCTAGCTTTTCAAGTATTTTCATTCCTTCAATGAATACATTGCTAGGCCAATAGTCTCAGTGACCGTTGAACATTTAGGGGGTTTACTAGTTTAACTTTATGTGATCATGAATGTGGAGTGATAGTAAGGATTATATAGTGAGACAATTTTTCTTATGCATTGGATTCTCTATTCATACGAATATGAACTTGTCTGATCTAGTTCAGGAGTGTGTTTGTTAAGAGGACTGTTCTTAGTTCAATACTTGGATGTCAAATATGGTGAAAATCTCTTGGGTTCAGATGTGGAATTATGCAGTCAGTCTTTCTGTACTGTTTCCTGTTTTGAAAAGAGTTTGAGCTTTATTCTAATTTTCTTGAGGATCTAGATAGGATTTTATAAATCAACAAGCATGAAAGAATGGAGTTCTTATTCAGACTTTACTGATTTTGAATTTAAAATGTATCTGTTGTTTCTATTCTTTTTGTTGGTTGCTCAGGGTTTTATCAGAATTAAACAACCTTTTATATCCTGAGCAATCCTATAGTACACCAATTAAATCTTTATATTTTAATTGCCTTACTGACAGCTCTCTGAGTTTGTAAGAGATTTCAAGGATGATATTATTCATCAAAAACTTTGGTATGTTTCAGTTGACTTCTAATTTTTTTTACTTAAAACACTACAAATAATTGCTTAGAGTGTCTAAAGTTTCCACAGTTCTGCAAGCAGAGTTGTAGTAACTATTTTTGTACTTTGAAAAATCAA
Organism: Corvus hawaiiensis; assembly: GCF_020740725.1. Classification (NCBI taxonomy): domain Eukaryota; kingdom Metazoa; phylum Chordata; class Aves; order Passeriformes; family Corvidae; genus Corvus; species Corvus hawaiiensis. The sequence continues at coordinate 10,578,088 of NC_063220.1, read as the reverse complement.
ATTACAAGTCAGGTGTAGTCCTAGCTAAGTGTTGTTTGTAGCAAAGAAGCTCAGTCTAGACTTAGTTGTAACCTGCATCGTTGCCTTCTCACAGCTGGTGTAGCAGTGAGCTGCTACGAAGCAGGGTTTCCTCAGTAGCATGCTCAGCTTTTTTTTGATAAGGGTGGGCTTGAATTATTTTTGTGATGTATTTGTGAAAGGGGAGGGCATGCAACTTTTTCAGTTATAGGAAACATTTTTTTTGTTGTGAGTTAGGAGACTTAGAGAAAACATAGAAAATGGGTGAAATTCACATAGAGAGAATTTTTCCTTAAACACTGGGTTCAGGATGTAGGCCACATCTGTAATCATGTTTGTAGAAATGAGTCCATATTAAATGGATTCTCTGCCAACAACATCTGGTTGCACTTTATGTACGTGTTTTCTTTCATAGAGAAAGCAAACCATATGACATAACCTCAGTCAGATAAAATGGTTGTTTATAATACTTTGTTTATTTATATAGCACCACGAGATGAAATACATCTTCATCTGAGAAACCTTGCAGCAGATTACCAAGGTGAGCAGATGACATCTGCATTTCCAGATGGCTGGTCTGGGGCACTGTGTTGTGTGGTTTATAAACCCTGCTTAAAGTCATATAAAATTAGTAGCTGAATTTGCTAATTGAATGGGGGCTAATAATTCCAGGTGCCTTCATGGGGAGTGTCCCACACCCTGTAGTGGCACGGCGATGCTGGAAGTGCTCCTGATGCATTGCATGGGGTCAGAAAGAACAATACTATGCAGTGACAAACCTTCACAGGCACAAGGCCTTTTAGGACTGGTAGTAAATCCCTGGTACTGGTCTCTGCTAGGAGTAAAATTTGAGAGCAGTGATTTGCTTTTATTGAAATAGACATCCCTGCAGTTGCTGTGCTGAACATGAATTGTTCAGACTAATTTCAGCAGCTTGATCTTAACTGTGCTCTTAAAAGTGGCTTCTTTGCTAGCAAAACAAGCTGTCTGTGGGGCTTGTAGTGGTCCAGCCTGGACTCACCTGTTGGGTTCCACTTGGGAACAAGCCAAAAGATACGAACTGGAAATAGCTTGCAAACATCAGAGGTGTGATATCCTGTATTAAAAAGAGTGTTGGGTTGTGATGCCCTGGGAGCAGGGGGAGCTATGCAGTGGGGTTTCAGCTGTTGTAGTCCAAACAAGAGATCTCAGCACATGCCTGCCAAGGTATTGAAGGGTGTCAGCCGTGTCTTTGTCACATGGAAGTTGAGCCACCTGCAGCTGTAGGAAAAGCTGTAGATGAAGCTGTGTTTAACTGATCGTGTATGGTACTGTACTCCTGAATTAGAGATATTTGAAAGGAGCAATTTCCATGTAGGCCAGCAGTTATTTCAGAAACAGCTTCATGTATCAAAAGCTTGATGGGAGCTTTTCTACCCTGCCAGACCTTGTGTGTTAGTGAGGAGCATACTGGGGAGGGAGGCAAGTGTCATGTGCTGCAGGGTTTATTTCTTCCATGAACAAGCTCCTATCAAATGTGCACAAGGAAAGAGCATTTTGACAATTTGTACCCAGATAAAGTATCCTTGTGTGGTTAATGATCTCGACTGAGATGCCGAGTGTCTTTCATTTTGGATTTTTTAACTAATTATTCATACACTAAAGTTGCTTAGAATATGCAGTAGTCAACAAGTAATAATTTATTTGACACTGCATTGCAACTGATTAACTTTCCTGTTAACAGCATAACTTCTTTCTTTGAGTCAGCCAAAAAAAATGACAGTGGTTTAGAATAGATTTTTCTTGCACAACCCAAACAAACCAGAAATTTAAATACTGTGGCTATTAGACCTTTTAAAATTAGGCACCCTAATTAACAGAGCTAAACATGACTTAATTACTTAATGTAATTAACAGAGTATCTATTACCTTTTTAGTTGCTAAGCTAAAAGGTTTTTATTCAAGTACAAGCTTTTGCTGTGCATGATGACCCTTTAAAGGCTTTTGGGACTTTATCCAGCTGGCAGCTTGGCATTGCTGAGCAGATGTGGCTGGTCTCTGGAGAGCTGATCTCTGCTGCTTAGCTTTATTAATTCCTGACATTCATATTGATCTGTGGGTCCAAACAAAAGTAAAGAGTCTCAGGTGGAAGTGGCATAATGTGTCACTTCCTGTTGGCCTTTTCCTGCTATTTTCAGGACATATTTTGGTATTATTAGTCTTAGCAGCTCTTATTTATTGTAAGTGCATGTGCATGTTTTACTGTTTCTTGGCTTCATATTCCGTTCTTGGTGATTCATAAGAGCATCAAAATGCACAGAAATCATGTTCTCAGCACTTTGGAAGACCTCTCCAAATAATTCTGCACACTGGTTGTTCACAGGAAGCAAGTGGGCGTGCTGGAAGAGCATTCAAGTTTCCCGAAAGTGCTCATGATCACTGAGGAACTGCTGTGCAGCTCCCTTCTGAGAAGCATTCTTCACTTCTTCCAATTATTTAATAATTAAAATATTGAGGTTGGGAGGAAGTACATTTTCCTGTAATAAGGACAGGTGGTGTTGAAAAAGCAATTGAAGATGTGTGCTGATGGACTGAAATTTGATTTTTCCTGAGATGTAATTTATATCCATAAAAAGAAAACCCCGTAGTAAGTTTGGCAATAATCTCAAATCACAAGTGACAGATTTTTCTTTGTGTGGGGAGAATTGTAGTCAGATGTTCTGTGCATGGGAAGTCTTTGTGGGCTACCCATCAATGTACTATTATCACAGTATTAAAATGAAGGGTTTTTTTTTTTTTTTAATGTTTGTCAAATTCAAGGGCAAACATGAGGAGTTTATGAATAAGAAGAGTGTGACCAGATGCTGGCATGTTGGAGACACTGATCACAGGCAGTTGCAGATGGGGATCTGAAGGTTACAGTGGAGCATGCCAGTGGGCTGTGGGTTTCCCCCTTCAACCACATTCTGTCACAAATAAACACGGTAATTACTGCAGCAAAGGCTCTGCACTAACGCACGTTGCTGACCTCATCCCAAGAAACACACAGCACTAGCCAATTTCTGATATAGTTTGGGAAAAACACTTATTTAAATACTTACTGAAAACAGATGTTTGGGAGTTTTGTTGGAATATAATTATTAAAGTCTTCTAAAAAACAATTTTAAATCCTTAACTGTAATTATAGTCGCTGATAGTTTATACCTTTCCAATCCTTGGTCTCCAAAGCTGTGCTTTGATAATTTCTCCAAAGGAAGCACTTGCTGGTCAGAAAGTTGATTCAGATTGAGACCACCCAATAGTCACTGAGTAGAAGTCATGGCAATATGTGTGTTTTCATTTAGTATAAACATTTTTAACTTAATGACTTCCTGTTTCTAAGGATGAGAATAATCTTGCTTAAAGAAGGAGGAGGAGGAATATTAAAACGGGAAGCTTGTGTGCATGACTGCCCTTTGCTAGTAAGCCTATAGGAGAAAGCTCATGAGATGTTTTGATAATTGCAACTTGCAGTTCCTAAGGTATTTGTCAAGTGGTTTTGGTTGTTTTCCTACAAACACACAAACTTCTGCATTTTGCCAACAGAAAGTAACAAGAGTTTGATGAATGGAACAGTAAATGAGGAATGAGTGGATGTCCAGAAGACAGAGAGGGGGACAATATGGACAGTGTTTTAAGTAGTGTCTTAATAAACGTTACATTGGATATGATTTTTGTTTAAGTAGGTAACAAGTCCCTGTTTACATTTTGAAACCTGGTCTGGATAGGAAGATATTACTATAAGAGAGTAAAAAGAAAAGCTTAGGTAAAACCTCAAGATCAGACTTGAATTTGTTGACTGTTTTAATGATTCAAGTTGAAGATGTTTGTCTTAGTTTTGTTCTCTTTCCTAACTGGATTTGATGTACAAGTTCTCAGTGTGACCGCCTTGTAGAAGTAGCACATGAAAGTGGCTGTTTTGTTTCTTGAGTTTAGCAGCTTCAGCAGTGGATAAAAGTGAGTTGCAGAGATAGGTAAGGGCTTATGTAAATTGGCTGAGGTGCATATGCTCAGGAAACTTTACACTTCTGTAGTATTGTTTTGTTTTAGACCTGGATGTGGATTAGTTCTGCTGGCCTTCAACATGTATCTCATGCAGTCTTGCATCACCATTTAATGTTTGATCAGCACATGTTCCCTTCCCTTCCCTTCTTCTAAGTAATTTTTGTTGAAGGGATCAGAGTGTGTGCAATAAATGCCTTTAGCCTAAGCGGAGGATCTTGTTAGAAATGTGGCTACTTAGAGGTGACTTTAAAAAGTTGTGCATTTATTTTCCTGTATTATTACTTCCATAGATTTTCTTCATACCTTAAAAGTAATACAACCTCAACATGAAATTTAGTATCTTGTGTTCTATCTGTAAGTGGCAAAAGGTGTTAGAAAGCAAAGCCTGGGTGGGAAGTGAAGACTGCTGCACCATACAGCAGATAGACTTCCTTGTTGCACTTACACCTCTCAGCCACTGTTAGCCGTAGTTGCCACTGAAATTCTTTATTTTTGATTTCCAGCCTCAATTTCTTAAGTTGTGGAACTGCCTCATTAAAGGCCTAATCTCCCCTTAATAACATTGTCGTGAAATAAGGTTTTACACTTGCTGAAATTTGCCTTAATAGCACGGGCAGTGGTACGAGGAATTTTTTAGTACCAGGCAAAGGGGACAGCAGTCGTTTCCACTGCCTCCCTGGCATGTCTAACCTGGGCATTCTCATCTGTTCAGTTTTAGCCCTTCCTTTGGTAGGTCACTTGATTTCTGCATGGTTTGCTTGCTGTGTTAGGAAGAAGTAGGCTGAAATGAAGAAAATTCTACCTCCTAAACATGCCTGGAGTGCATGCCGGGGCTCATTTCCACAGCAGGCATTAGGAGGTTACTTGCTTGCTCTGGGTATGCCTTTCTTCCTCTCTCTTTAGCTGGTAAGTGCTCCTCAGCACAGGAGCTTTTGACTACAGCCTCACTTTATAGACATTTTATATACATTTAATATATTATATATACATATAAATCCCATTGAATACAGAAGGTAATCTTAAAGAAGTGTGTTCTTGCCTAAGAAGAGATCAAAGTTATTTGATGTTTCCATGTTGTGTTTACAGCTAAAACTATTGTTCTGATTTGCATTCAGAGTGATGCATATGATAGGCCATTATCTGGAGTATTCAATGTGTATAATTAGGCATTTCCTTTCTTTTCCTTTCAGTGTATCTGTGCAGGATTTTAAAAATTTGAAGCAAAAATGATCTGTGCACTTTGATACAGCATTTGCATAATTAATTTGAGAGGTTGGTCAGAAGGATTTATTTTGAAGCTTTTGTGCCTAAAATAGTTCCATTGATTTATAGATAGAGATGGGTATTGATGTGCGTTCTGCAGTGGAATAACACAGTGGAAATAATACCGCAGCCTCTGGTAACATAATTGGGATTTCAGGGCTGGACTGTCACCTCTGGCCTGCTGGCCTTCATGCAAACAGTTTCAGAAGCAGACTCTTAACACTGAGGTTTTGAGGTGTATTGATGTTTTGGTTTGAAAGGAAGTTGTCACTGCCCAAACTAACACAGCAACTCAAGGAGAGTTCCCTCTCAACTTGAAATTAGCCTCACTCAAACACCTGTATTGAAACTGCTTTAGAAATGTTTTATTTTCAATTCACAATTTAGTTTTCATTTACTGTAGAGGAGACCTGTATTTATATTGAAATGTGAATTTAAGATAATTTAAAAAACAAACAACAAACCCTGTGTATACTCAAACAGAAATTGTGTTGCTGTGTTGTGAGAATGATGGATAACAAGAATAATTTTCCCTCTTGCAGACAGGTACACGTGTACAACCTCTGTTGCTAAGCAGTGGGTTATGTGGCTGGTCGATAGGAGGAATGTTTCATTTCAAAGTTTAGGAAGTGCACCGTGTACCTCTGAAGTTTTAAATTCTCCAAAGAATTCTGATTATTTTGGCCTGGAGGATCTCATCATCTGGAGTTCCCTGGTGTAGCTGCTCTTTGGGCCTGTCTGCATCCTGAGTGCAATCCCTGCATGTAGGGTGCAGCACCAGCTGGGGAAAGCATCCAGAACAGCCCCATGCCATCGGGCTTGGAGGGATGCTCTCCAAAGTCCAGTGCTCATCGCTGCAAGGAAACCTGCCTAGCATTCATGGTGCGGAAACCTCTCTTGAAAATCAGCACCTTTTACCTGACCCACTTTGAGTTCTTGGACAGAAAAGTTTTCTGCCTCACTAGTTAAATATTTGTTTTCCTTCTGAAAGAGGAACCACGAGATGTGGGCAGTCAGATTTTCTAAAGTCATAGCAGAGCCTCTGCACGCACGAAGGAGCAGACTATATTAGGTGCCAGCTGTATTATTTTTAGTGTCCCTTCCTGCACTGTGGTTGAGAGGAGTAGGCTGGCAGTGGCCGTGAGCTGGTGAGCATCCTGCTTACACCTCTGTGCTGCCCCTGCTCAAACAGATGCATGTGCCTCACCGGTCAGGCTGCCAGTTAAATTGCTGGTTCAGGACGCTTAAGATCCAATCCCTTAATCGGTTTGGAGGAATTTTGCTTCATGTGCCTTCTGCAGCTGATGCTGTGTTTGCTACAGAAGCAGCACAAACGCAGAAATTTTGTCCCTTGGATTCTGCCCTGTTTCCTTAGAAACTAATTTCATACCATAGCTGCAGACTGAGCATCAAGTCACTTCTTGTTCTCTCTGTTAGAAACATGTAAAATCAAGCTGAGGCAGACTAAGTGCAAATATATTAGTCCTCACTTCTTTGCAGATTCTTCTCTTCTTTGCAGCGAATATTCTCCTACTGATAATTTTTCAACTTGGATGCTCTAGAGAGCAGGGCCCATTAGGCTTTGATTGCTATTCCTTTGATTAAGCTGTGAGGAGTTGTCACTGCTGGAAGTAAAACTTATTTTTAGTAGCTTGCATGAGACGTTCAGCTTGCGTCTCAAGAAGAGGAAGTTCAAGATTGCCTTATTGTTTATTGTCCATGTCTTCACTTCAAAAAGAAAAAATATTGCAAATTTTGGGGAAAATTTGAACAGTGTGAAATCACATGGAGGGGAGAAGTCCTTTTTAGTGGAGGTATTGCTCAATTGATAACAGATATCCTGGGGTTTTGTTTCTGATAAGTAATTTGGCTGTGCTTCCCTAAAGCAGAGATATGTTGCATCTTCACAACGCTTAACTGCTTTTAATGACAAACCATGTTTATTCGTACTGCTGGTCTTTCGTGAGTTTTGGAGATGAGGAGGAAAAAACTGGGAAGGGACAATGTTGAATCATTCTAGAAACTGGCAACTGTAAAAGAAAGCAAGCAGAATGTGGTAGTGTTTGGGTGAGTTATTTCAGTAGTTATTTTTTCATGTGGGCATATTCATTACATTTTTAATTCATTGTTACCTCTCTGCTGTGTACTTCCTCCTCTAATAAATTTATTGTGGTTGTGGTATGCAGCCTCCCATACATCTGTAATTGAACTTTTACTCCTTGGTATTCCAGAAGAGCTGCTGAAGAGACAAGAAGATACTTAGCATGATCATTAAAAGTCATTATGCCTCTGAAGGGTCACTTTGTTGAATTAAATTCAGAAGCTCAGCTTGAAAATAAACAACCGTAGGTAGTTCTCTTTAAGCAAACACCCCTCTAGAAAGGTATTTTTCTTCCTAGTAAGTGTTTTCTAATTTGTTACACTGTAGTTCTACTATAAAAAAAATAAAAATTAAATAGAAATATTCAAAATAGGCATTTTCCCCTTATACAGGTATTAAATTAGCTCATTAAACTGAATTAATATTTTAACTTAGATGTTTGGGTCAAGCATTGCAAAGCATTGAGGCTCTTCAATTCCTAGTTAAAGTTAGCTGAATGTCAAGCATTGCTCATTGCTTTCATTAATTTTCCCTGTAACGAAGGCACCAATCTGGCTTTCATTTAAACTTGATGCAGATTTCTGGTGCATGTCAAGTGGAGCAGAGTAAATCTGCAGAATAGCTTTTAATGATAAGCTATAGTTGATTACCTTTGATTGAAAGAGATAGTGTGCCCTGAAAATAGGGTTATAAAATACTAAAAGGCACACATATACTGCAGCTCAGATAAAATAAAAAGTAGGTGGGGCTTAAGGACATGTGGTTGAAAGTAAAACCAGTTTGAGGTAGTTTCTTGTCTTCTGCAGCTTGTGCTTTTTCTTCAAGTTTCCTCAGCACATTGGATCAGCAGTGTTGGGAGAGGGGTTGCAGCACAGATATTTTGATGAAAATGCAATTAAAACATGTTGCATGCTCCTCTGTTCTGGAGGAGCCAAGATGCAGCAGTTGCTGCCTGGGGGAGGGTTACCATTAAAATGGATACAAGTTCAAAAGTAAATGTTTGTCTGTGTTCCTTTTAAAATTTGTCTCTGATCTTAGTTTGGCAGTACTTCATTTTATTTGCAAATCTGTCACTTTTACTGTCTAAAAACACTTTGGTACTGATTCGGTACTGATTTGGTACTTCTAATCCATCATACATGAACTTTCATGCTGTTCATAACGGCTTTTGTGACGAGAGGGTGAAAACTGAGGGGAAAAATAGTAATTTCTATTTTTTAATTTTTTTTTTAAGGGCAGCACTAGGAAATGATAAGCGAAGAAGTTGTATGACATCAGTAGAGCTCATGAGGGAGATTGAGTGAGGTCCCCAGCGAGAACAGCAGTTTTTTGGAAAAAATAAGAACTTAGAAAATAACTATGGAGACAAGACAGAAAGATAGCAAGGAGATTTTCTTTGTTCATGAGCAAGTTTGACTTTCTTCCTAGTAATGTAAATACAGTCCAGATGGCTGGAAAGTACAAGATGCTCCCAGGGGTTAGGGTGGAGGTTGGCTGAATTAAGCTTTGCAGAAGTCAAAAGTGAACAAGTGAGATACAGAGGGGTTTTTTTAAAAAAAGCATAGTTGGCTTCTATTCTTTGTCAGGTTTGGGGGCTGGATTGACCATTTCATGAGCATGATTAAATAAAAGAATATAAAGAGGCAATGTTTCTGTTTGTAATGTCATAATAAAGTAGGACAAATGCCAATGAAAATGTATTTTTCTTTCACGAGTGGAGTTGGTCAGTTTGTAAACAAATAATAATCTCAACTTCCAAATACAGCTTGTTCTAATAAATAAGGGTATTTTGGAGATGAAGAAAAGTATTTCAAGATCCCTATGTACACTGAACATTATTGGCTTTGCAGCAATAATTTGGTGTCATGAATGCAGCTATGGCTCTATCCATCAGTTAATGCTGGAAAAAAATAATATACATTTGAAGTTTATGTTGCGAAACATCTTCTGATCATCTGTTGTCAGGCAAAGATTCCTCGTGGGTGGTTTTGTCCTGTCTTGATGCAACTGGGCTAATTGCCCCACTAATCACCATTGGGAGCATGGGGAAAATCCTCTCCAGCCGCTTCAAACTTCAGCTGCAGGTCTTCACTTTTATTTCCACTATTCTCTTCCTGTTTGCAGGCACAGTATGAGGCAAGTTTTGATGATCTCAGAAAGAGCTGCAGAGTGCCAGTAACCTTGCTGCAAGTGCTCAGATGTAATGTTGCTGCAGTAGAATGAGAGTAACACTTCAGAGCTGAAAGACAAAGCTGTGTGTGAGTGCAGTGAAGAGGTACTGTGGATTTGATGGCTTGCAAATAAAACCAAGGTAGCATTACAGGAAAAGGTGAGATTAGAAAGGAATCAGTGGCGAATCTCGGGTGGTTGAAGCATCAATTTAGCAAAAATCACTTCTTAATAAAAACATCCTGAATGGACACTTTTTAGGGCTGAAGTGACAAAGGCAGCTTGCAAAAAAAAAAAAAAAAAAAAAAAGCTGAGAAATTAAACATAGTTTGAGAATGTGCTAGGTCTCACTTTTACTTTATAGGAAAAAGTGTATGGCAGGAGTCCCTATGAATCTTGCCTTGCTTTGTATCCTTAGGCAGACTCCTACTGTTATACCAGTATTGTAACCGTGAATGTTTAAGTGTATGTTTTACATGTTAATCTGATGAGAATGGAGTCTCAAATGCACATACCTGAGTGAGTTGGGAAGTCGTTCTTTTTTCCTTGTGTGGGAGATGGAGACCAAGGGAGCAAAAGTCTTCCTCTCTGAAGTGCCCATTCCTTTCTTGAAGCTTTGATGCTGTGTTGGGTCTTATGGGCAGAATTGGAGGTGGATGGTCTGTGTACAGCACCAAGAAGTTGCTTCCAATTGTGCATTTGAGTTGGTTGGCCAATACAATGTGTCTGGGCAGTTCTCATGCCAGGAGTTCACATGGCAGTGGAAGAGGAAGGGTGGGCTGGTGGTGCTGGAAACAGAATGCAGAAGCAGCATGGAAGGGGAGGGACTTGCAATGGGTGGAGGGTAGGATTTCTTATAACCATTAGTAGTCGTGGATTTTTGGAAGGAGTATGTATTGCTAGGAGTGGGATCCTGCAAACTCCAAGGTAGGAGTGATTGGAGTGGATAGTTTCTGGGGAGAAACCGAGAGCATCTTTGAAAATGACCATGATACATTAGTAGGTGAGGTGAGAGGACAGTAATTTGACTGCAGTAAAAGCTAATAGGTTGAAGTTAACACTGAAAGATTGGTAGAAAATGAGAGATTTTGTTGTCTCGGGGACAAGAAGAAAGCAGGAAACGTGTGTTAACCAAAGGTGAGAAAGGAGTCATGCCAGGCCTTCACATTTCATTTTCTTTTTAAAAAGGAATGTAAGATATTTTTTCTTTCAGGAGAGATTTAAAATCTGAGAAGCCTCAATACAACAATATATGTGAAGTGAGACCAAAAAAATACAAAACGGGGGGAAAAGGTTCAGGGGCATTAAATAGCAAGTGAAAAATGCTAGGTGTCTTTTTCTTCACAATTGCCCAAACCTTGGACATAGCTTGAAAATTATTTTGCTTAAACAGATTTGGTGTAGCTTTAGCATATGCTTTTTTCATTTTTTGTCATGAAGGCTAAAGGAGCACTGTCTGCCTCCTCTTGACAGGCTTTTTGAAGCTGCAGTTAGCCCTGGTTTGAGGTACCTGTTACTGAAAGAGATGCAGTATATTAACACACACCTTCTCAGGCCAGTCTCAGTAGGGACCTCACCTCATTTGAAGGAAGCAAGGGGAGCAGAAGTACATAATGCAGAAACCATTTCCCTGAGGCCAGTTAGAAGGTCTGTTGCAAAAAGCAGTCATATAAGGCCATTCAGATGATTTCTGACAGTGCCATTTCCCATTGCTTAGACTGTATTTATGTGAAAATTTAATAATGAAGTTTGTAAAATACCCCACCTGAAACTAATTTTATTCTTGCTGAGAAACAGTCATTAAGATAGATACCAGACAGCAACTCTATTCTTTACTACACTGAATTGCTGAGCATTGGGCCTTTGTTAGGGGGGGTTTATCAGGTGACAAAGCTAAAATGAGATAGCCAGTATTATTATAAACTATAACCCATAAGGTGAGTGTGAATTAGTACCTTCATTTTCCTATGTATTTATTTCAGCCAGAAGTTGTAATTAAAGTTTTTCAGTTACTCTTCAATAGCTTTGATTTGTAATATTTTTCTGAAATCAGTCTCTGTTTCCTTACCAACACCAAAGCTTTTACTGATTGTGGTGCTAATTCAACTTGAGTATGAATGTTACATACATTTTGCCCGACAGTTTCTTACCATTTTGAACGTGCATCTTGGTGCAGTGACTGTAGGAAAAATTAAAAGTGAACCAAGCATTTTAATGAAAACCAGCAAATAATTTCTTGCATCACTTGGTGTTACTATGTTCTAATTATGGTAATCGTGGTGTGCTTAACTACTGCCTTGCTTTACAGTCTGCAGAGTTTGGATACTTCTCTGGCATCACCAGGGAGATTAAATTGAAAAGTTTTTGGTGCATATTTTTTTCTTAGGATGTCGACAGCAGTAAAAATAAAAGATAGTTTTTGAGTAGTGTTCTAAATCTCAGCACACTTGGGCGTATCAGCTGAAGTGGGGTTTTTGTATCTAGTTAAGATAATAACTGGAAAAATAAGTTTTGCTCTACTATTATAATTAAACCAAGCTGTTTCTTTGTATAGTTTGTGTTTAGAGCTTCAGAATCATCTGAAAAGGAGGGGAGGTTTCATGTGTTTGCAACTTCAGAAAAGTCAAATTCTCCAAGACCAACAGTGTGCCGTGATGAAAGGTCAGCTTTTGAGAGTTCAGTGGGCATCTCTTTGAAAGAAAAGATCAAGAGATGCAGTAATTTAAATAAAGCCTAGCTTGAAAATTTTAGCTTCTGGTTTAGTAACTCCTGGTAACTGGTTTTGTTTGTGAAAATATTATGGGATGTAGTGGCTATTTTATCACTGATCACGAAGACTAAAGTACAGTGTAGACATTCCATTTATGATGGTGACCTCTTACACTGCAGAGTCGTTGGAACCAGTGTGTTGTCAAAGCCTTGTGGCCCTGTTTGTCCACATATGGGACGCTGGAGCCATGTTCCATTCTCCTTTTGGAAGAGCATGGAGGATTTTTCCATGTTCCCTCTTGAATGGGGAATTCCAAAATTTGAAATCTTGTAAGAGTGGTTTCCTTGACTACAAGAGTAGTGATCTCTGTGCCATGGATTGTAAGCACTTCCACAGAAGCAAAGTCTTTTTATGTCTCTATCTGAAGTTACGACATTTGTCTGTCTTTTCCACCATCCAAAATTCTTGACTTGTTTGGCAAACTAACTCGGTAAAGCTTTGTCTTTCATTGGCTTTGTTTGTTTTGGTTTTTCCTTTTGAAAATGATTTGGTCTCTTTGTAGCACATTCCAGTTTTGTTCTGCTTTTATGGCTTATTCCTCTTGCTTTCCTTCAGCTAGAATGGAGAGAATTAAGTGCAGTTGTAGCTCTGATTAAAATCTTGCCTTAATTGAGTTGCAAATTTGCAATGACAGATATTGGTCAGGGTGCTGATGTAGCACCTTTTACCATTCCTGGTGCCTTCCTGTATTCTGACAATACTCTGTTTTTACAGTTGCTTATGTTGATTTATCCTCTATTTCTCTCTTCACAGCATGAAGTTCAGCACAGAGTGTAAATTACTTTCTCCATGACAGTGACTTCTTAATTATCTGTCAGGAAAATTAAGTCCCTTTTTAAGTCCTGTCTTGCCTTTCCCTTGAGGTGTCTCTGATACTTGGTCTCCTCGTGTAGGGTCTGGTAGACTGTGAGTTCTGAGTGCCATTGCTGTACAGATACACGAACATTTCCAGCTTCCTTTGGAGGGATTAATGGTGTCAGTTGGCAATGCTCAAATAATCTAAATGGAGAAGGTGGTGAGGAAATCTATCCATTAGATTTACACGGGATATTTTGTAAGGTACAAAGAGTAGCGTTGCTTTTCCTTTCACTCACTCAGTTGGGTGCCAGCCCATGTTTTTGTGCCTCGCTAGCCTCACCTGCCTTACTTTCAGGGAATGCTGTGGGAGTGAGTCTTGTTACTGATACGCTGAGTTATGGTTGGGGATAGGGGTCTGTTTCTGGTTAACGTGGATGCTAACAGTATTTAGGGGAAATTCAACAAATAAGTAGAAAATCGTAGTTTTGTTTAGTCGAAGATGCTAAATAATTAGACAGAAGTTCTCTCTCTAACCCCTAGGAAATTATGTTTTTGTTAAGTTTCTCAGGTGCTGATTTATAGGAAAGATGTCTTGTGGCCCTGGTATGACAGTTCTGTATTCTATTATATCATCTATTTTGTATGCTGAGTGCTGAGAATGGAAAAGATGGAAACATGGTTAGATTGTCAGTTGTTTCCAATGAAGAAATCTGTTTGGTGGAACTGTTTGCATTCCTGTGGTCAGCAGTATAAGGAAATACCATGTTATGAAAAATTCCCAATTGTTTCCTTAAGGGCTCTTAGAGTTGCACAATCTTTTGATGGTTTTGTTTGTTAAAAAAAAAAAGAACTTAGTTGCCAGCTCTTCAGTTTGGAACTCAAAATTCTCTTAAATATTTACTAGAGCTTTGCTTTTGTACTCAAGGTTTGGATTCAAACCAGAAGTGTATTTTCCTAATGCACACTGATCAGCCATTATGAGTAGCTGAGGAAGATTATAATCTCATTCCAGGGCATCTTTCTTTGGGATATCCCATCAGTTCCTGGACTATCCATAATTGGATTACTCATGGTTTCTGGATGCAGCTCTAAAATGTTACTTCTCTAAGAGAGGGAGAGGTAGCTCTCAAGTAACCAAGTGGCTTTTGCACTTCAATTCTCAAGAAGATAAATGGTATTTCTGGCACACAAATTCTTTTGTCCTATAGGCTGAAGCCCTCATTTAGCATTTAATTTGTACTTACATTTTCAATATCCTGTTAGGATTTGTGTAGTATGTCTGATTTCTGACATACACAGTTATTCAGATGTATTTGCAAATTTTTTCGAAGCTGTTCAATATCTGTCTTACTGCTGTCATCTCTTGAGTTAAAATCCATCTCTCTTTCTAATTTATTAATCCAAGAATGTATATGGTTGTTATTTTCCCTGATCTGAGAGCTGACTCTCAGTTTGTTTTTTGATGTGTGACTCTTACTCCTTTTCAGATTTTCTTTTTCCCATTCTTGATATGATCTGCATCCTTTATTACTGATTGTATAATTTTATTTTGGGCATAGAGGCATTTAACTGATGAACAAGACCTGAGAATGTGGCCTAAACAATGCAAAGTGCAGTGAAGACATTTCCTGACCAGTGCCTGTGTCAAAGTTTCTTGCTCATACTCCAGGGGTGGGTAGAATGGAATGAAAGACCCTGGTGGATTAAGCAGAGGGAATTAAGTCATGGCACTACATGGCAGAGTAGTTTCATAATGGTCAAGTCTTTTTTATTGTTGTTTTAATACTGAAAATTTTGAATTGGGGAGGGATGAAGAGCTTGTGGAAGTGCGTTGAGTGGTAATATGGAGAAGGGATGTGAAGAAGAAAGGGATTGTAACAAAGAACTTGTGACAAAGGACAGGAAAAAAATTTGCTCAAAAGCATATGATGTCTGGAGTGTCACAGTTTCTGGCTTTCTCCCAGACTGCCTCCTTCTACTGAGAGCTGTAGGATCTCCAGCCTCTGCAGTGCCCAGAGATGGGGACACAGCTGAGCAAGGTGCCCATTGCTGTCCTGGGGCTACACTGGCCCTCATGGGAGGGAGCAGTGCTGTGCAGCTCCAGGGAGGCTGAAGTGGTATCAAACACCATCAGATATGGGCACCTCTGTGTTCTGCAAACCAGTGCTATTAGACCTGAAGCTAGAAAATTGGAGAGACTATTAAATTTTCATGTCTGAGAGTAGTCTACCAATGCCCTCTGGAAACAGTAGCTGCTAGCCTGGAAGAGAGTCTCTTCTTGCCTGTGACGGCTATGCTTAAAATAACATATCAGAAACTTGCGTAAAAATAACTTTCCCTTATCTCTAACAGTGTGAAGTAGATGAAAAATAAACTGTACTCATGCCAAGAATAAACAGTCACGTTAGAGTGTTTAAATTCCTGATGCTGTGGTGTACTCCTGCTCTAGCATGGCATTTTAATGCCAATGCATTTCTTCCTCTTTCCCCAGTCACTGCCATTGCTTTGGATGCTCTGCCAGGGAGCAGTTGGCAGAACAGCAAAATGAGCAAATATGCCCAAACCCCATGTAGACCACCTAGGGAGAGAATTCTGTCCCCTAAGTCTCCCCTAAATCTGTATTCCTGTCAGGTCTAAAAGCAGATGAAGTAGTCTTGTGGCTGTTTAACTGTATTACACCTGTAATACTCTGTATAAGTACATTGTTCATTCCTAAAAGCAAAGTTGCTGAGCAAGGAATTGACTTTATATAAGTAAATAATTCGGGGAAAATAGACAATTTGTGCAATAACAAGATGCAATAACATCTTATTTTTACTTCTCTTAGAAGTTTGTTTTTTACTCCATAGTACCTGGTGATGATGGTGTCTTCCAGTAATTTTGTGTAATCCTACTTGCATTATTTTTGTGCATACTGTTTTTCTTGGAAGTCAGTTCTTTACTCCTGAAATTCATAGAGCACGTTGAATAATCCAGCTTTTAGTGATGATGGGAAATGGGATAACCAGCCTTCTGAAGTTGAAACTGGTGAAGTATTTGTAGTGTGATATGCTGAGAAGACCTAAGCAATAATGCTTGGGGATACTACAGTGAAGTCATGAAAGAGTAAAAAGGAAAAGCTGAGAATGGTTGAAAGAGTCTGTTACCACCTGATGAATTAAAATGGATTAAAAAGTTGGTGAGAAGTACCAGCCTTGCCTGATGGTAGGCTGAGCTCAGTGTTTTCACAATGCATAAAATGTCTAATTTGCAATGTATAGATCTTAAAAAAGAAAATGTAGCGTATGTTTTGTACATATGTATGAAATGAAGGAGTCTGGCCCCTGTCCCCCAGGAAATAACTGGTTTTTCTTGGTGGAGGAGCTGAGGTAAAAAGGAAGGTGATGGAAATAATTTGTCAGGTTTGACTGAAGATAACTTGTGCTCAAAGCTTGTGAAGACAAAAGATGACAGAAGTAAACAGTTGCTATTTTATTTACTCAGTTTACTTTCATGCTAGAAGATGAATGCAAGAGGAAAGCCCATTACTGCTCCGTGGTGGGAAAGGGTCAGAGCAGGGCGGTTGTTTCCATACGAGCTTTGAGCACCAGCAGCTGTCAGTTTTCGAAGGGAGGTGTTGTGTTCCTGTCCTGGCTCTGCAGCTCAGTGGCTGCTCTGGAGTTCGGCTTCCTCAGGGCTAGAAGTGGAATCGTGGATTGTGGCTGTTATGCTCTACTTTAAAAACGTAGCAGGTAGTCAGGATTTTCTGTTTTGTAACCTGGTCAATGTTGAGATTCACAACTAGGCACTCTTAGATGAGACTTTCTTTTGAGATTTTTGTATATGAAAAATGCTTTCTGTGATAATGAAATAAAATGTAATTCAATGAAAAATTCTGAAAAAGAGTTCAAGAAGCTAAATGAGTTGATGCTTTAAGTGTATAGTATATTCCAGTAATGTTGAGAAACCTACCTGAAGTCAGTCATGTCTTTTTTTCTGTTTTACAGGTCAGCTATATTACTAGAGAGAAGGAGAGCTGTGGAAAAACTCAAGGTACCTAAAACATTTTACTGCCTGAATTCTTGCTGGGTTCTTGCTGGGTTCTTGCTGTGGTGTTCTAGTGTAATGATATGAAGGGGGAAGAGGGAACTGAATCAGTAAACGGCCACTTTTAAAGTGGTTTTGTTAAAAACCACAGACAAAATACCCATCACAATAATCTTATTAATGTTGTGCAGAGTACTTTGTGGGATGAAGTTGGACCTCAGCTTTGGTGTGTGTGCAAGAGTCTGAACAAAGCTGCATAATATTTGCTCTAAATATTTTATAGAACTGCATAGACATAAGCATAGTGAGGTGTCCTGCAAGTTACAGCCCCAGTGAGGTGGATAATTCCCTCTTTGTACAGTGGGGTACAGGCACCAGCTGATGATAAATATCATCAAAGAGGAGTGAATGTGGTGCTTGCAGCTTTGACATTCTTCACAGCAGGCAGCTGACTTTGCTAACAGCAGTTAACTGCTCTGTCTACAGTTCCCAAAGATGCAAAAGGAGTGGTATGAAGATGGCAGAACCTGAGCAGCAGTCTGTATTTTACAAGTTGGAATTGGGGATTCTTTTATACATTTTTCAGACATTCTGTTAATGTCCTACAAGTGTATCTGTGGTATAGATAACATATATCATGTTGTGGTCTTTATTTTTATAATAATAGGCAGCAAACATTCTTACAGTGGAGTCTTTTAGGGATTGAGTGCCTAATCTCTTCTCTGAAGTATTTTTTGTCTATCACTCTTTTCTGTAGCTTGCCAGGTCTTTATTAAAATAAGACAGTGTTATAACTTGCGTTTTCATGTCTGTTATGTAACTAAAAAGACTATATTAAAATTATCCTAGTATTTGGATAGGGCTCTTTTGGGGGATTTTTCTTAGCTGGAGAAAGTTTTTCTCCTTTCTTTGCTGTGAACTACTGCCTGTGAAATGCTATGCATACCTTGCAAATGGAACGCTATGAGGCCGAAGCAGGGAAGGAGTCAAAATATTATCACTTCATCAAAACGGAAGGACAATGGCTTTTACTAATAAAAGCTGATTTTATAATTCTGTGCACTTCAAATTAAGAGGTGCTGAGCTGCCTTCTTCCACCAAGAGTGCATCAACTTGTTACTTGTGAGTAATGATATAGTGAGCTCTGGCACTTTCTGTCCAGTTGATGCTGAGTTTGCGTTGTTCGTAGCTGTTTAGGTTACTTGTGCCACACATGCAAAAGCAGTTTGCTACAGGTGAGAGTACAATCTATATGGAATTAATTTCTCAAATTTCTACTATTAATAGCTTTTAGAGACGTCAAGCATTTGCCTTTGTGATTGAGGGAAAAAATAATGGGTGTTCTCTTTTTGTTTGAAGAGTGTGAGAATTTAAAAGAAAGAGCAACTTACAGTCCTGGTAAAAATAAAATGTGTTCAGTTCTTGACCTGCTGGTGGGTAGTTATGCTTACATTGCAGGTGATACAAAACTACTCATGTCTGTTATTTGGACAGAATTGAAAATACAGGAGAGAAATCCTGTCCAAGAGCAAGCCCAACATTGTTGTCACTGATGTGTTCATCTATAATGCCTTTCATTTCAAGAAACTGGGTCATTTTTTGGTCCTTTCACTTTGCTTTAAGATCATTCAGATCATTGCTTCCACATTTAAATTGAGGTTTTCTGTGATGCTTGGGGTATTGAAAATACAAGATCTTTTCCTGGGGTCTTGGGAGACTGCTAGACATGGAGCCCCAGTGTGGCTGCATTCCCTGCAGTGCTGGACTGGCTTCTCCTGTAGGCTCCTGGTAAGATGAGAAGCTGGCAAAAAGCATAAAAAGGAATTAATGTGTGGCTGGAAAAAAGATACAAGGGACTCTCAGACATTTTATCTGGCGTCTCCAGTGCTGAAGGAGAGGTTTCTATCTCTTTGCTCATTTTAGACAAGAGATTTTGCTCCTGACGTTTTTTTGCCCCTCACTGTGCAGAACCTGTCAAATCCTTTCCCTGACACTTTCTCCCCCGTCAGTCTCTCAGAAAGACTTCAAAAGAGATTTTTCCCAATTGCAAAAGGAACCAGGCATGGCCTTTCTTACTCACCCTGCATTTGAAGCATTGATAAGTAACATGTGGCTGACTCCAAAGTGCTGACTTTCCCAGCCATTTAAGAAAACAGTTAGGAGTTTGGTTTTAAAAGAAACTACAGGATTGTTCTCCCTTCTTTGCAATTGCTCTTTTGTGTAATGTGCCCCAAGAGGTTTGATTCTTTTCTGTCTGAAGCAGTGAGAATTCACTACTGTCTTTCTGATTAACACATATTGAAAAGAAATGTCAAATTTTTAAAACTTTTCCATATGGGAAGGGTTTCTTTATTCATAATCTGTGTCACGCTCTTTGAGTTATAACTTTCTTTTTTTCTTTAATGCCTTTGGATATCACTGTTTGGAAGTGCCCTAGCAGAAAGAAAAATATTATTTTTAGAACTTGAGACTGAGTAAGAGGAGCCTGGAATCAAAATCTACTGTCTTGCATAATTGTTTAAACCTGCTACGCAGTTTGGCAAAGGTTCAGACTGAGAGGTCTTTTCCACAAAATGTGGTTGGGGCATCATCTTTAAAGACAGGGCATGCCTGAGGACAGCCCTGGTCCTTTTAATAAGAGTTAAGCTCACTTGAAAGGCCAGGCTGAAGATGAAGAAGAATGTAACCTGGGGAGTTTTGAGCTTATTCAGTAACTCCAGTCTAATGCATCTCATTATAATGATGGGAGAACATGGTATAACAATGGCCTTTTTATTTCCTGCTCTGTCTAAGGAGCAATCTAAAAGTAAATTATACAAAAATACAGTAAGATGCAAGACTAACCTAAATCTGTTTTTCAGTCTATCACCTGAATTGATTTTTCTTTTAAAAATAATCACAAAACCCCAAGCCATCCCTGAAATGCAGATAGTGTGGCTGTATTACCCATAACCGTTTAACCTGGTCAAATAAAATTCAGTGTTGTCTCTTAGCTGATGGGAAAGCTGCACTCCCTTCAGGAATGTGTGAGGAGGTCTCAGATCTTGAACTATTAAAATGTTCAAAGGACTTGTTGGGGCTGTTTTCTGAAAACATCTCACAGAACTCTTAAGATTCAGCAAGTTTGTAAAGTTGATTTTTTTTAATGCCTCTCTCTGATATGAAGCACATTTCTAAGCCACAGGTAGCATTACTCATTTAGGCTTTTAAAATCCCCTAACACATAGTACTGAGGAAGAGGTCAAAGTAGGGCAGAGCAGGACAGTTGCCAAAGTGTTTTTGCATGTTACCAGTGTAGTTGACTAAAACTTTAGTCTGTGCCCTACTGGAAGTGTCAGCCTGTAGTGTCCCATTCCCGCCACCCGCACACACCCTGTTTTCCAGGATGGCTGCAGCAGCTCTGCTGAAGGTCACGTTCCTAACTAGGCTGCTGTAGTGTTGGTGGTTTTGAGCCCCTGGGCTTTCTAATCCTTGAGAGAGGCTAGGTGTTTGTGGCACTATTTTAAGCATGCTCTTGAGTACTTTCCTCCCACCCTGCCCAGTGCATCTTTCAACACTCCCTCTCCATTCTCCAAACAACCCTCACCCCTTCCAGTCCATCAAGGAGGAACTGGGATGAACATTGGCACAAAATCCCTTTAGGCATGATGCTTCCTGGGTTCAAGCAAGGGAAAGTGTTTAATAAATGTTTGCTCCTGGATGTACAGTATTTCATGCAAACATGGAAAAATTGTTCTCCATCTTCTGTCAGCTACCAGCCCTGATTGAACCATATTTAATCATCCTAGAAGCCTGGGGTCGTCTGGCTAGATGTGAATTTATTGTCCCCTCTGAGCCCCATTGTCAGAGTGAACTTCTTGATTTTGGTCAGTTTTTTAATTGGTGCTGTTTTAAGTCACCCAGATGTGGCTTTTCAAATATCAGTGACTGTAGATAATCCTGTCTGCATGAATGATGAAATCAAGTCTGTGATAGAAGAGTATTTCTGCCTTAAATGTCTGTTTCCAGTAAATATTCGTAAAAAGAAGTTGTCTTGCAGTCTGATAACAAAGACAAATTTAAACACGGATTTGGGCTCATGCACATTTCATACAATTATATAATCTGATGCCTCGTTCTCTAGTGAATCAATTTAAAGCTTTTTTTATTCCTAGCATGAGAAGTTTCAATGCATAGAAGCCTGAGTCTTTGATTTAATCTCACTAAATATTTGTAGATGCAGACAGTAATATTTGTTCCTGCTGTATCTGCACTCCGTGTTTTTCTTGTTCAGATTGAAAGGTAACCACATTAATTTACGATTTGCGTTTAAAGTCCCACATTTGTTGGACTTTTTCTTTCCTGTTGAGGTGAAGAAACTCTCTGGAACTCAGTTCCTGTTTACTTGGCTGTCTCAACCTTGTCCTGTATGGACGTGACAATGGTGTTGTATCTCCTCCACTTCTCCAGCTTTCCCTGCTTGGGGTTGTGCTCATGCTGAACTGAGCTGTTCACTGTGACCAGGTCATCAAAGCACTGGAGCTCTGCCCAGATACTCATAAACAAATGAAATAAAATGTAGGATATATGTTGTGCAAGTTAAAGTAATCTAAGAGAATTAAAAAAAAAAAAAAAGATAAAAGGAGGTCCTGTTCAACAGGACAAAGTTGTTGCCTTTCTCCTGGAAAAACACTTGCTTTGTGTGTAGCTCCTGTTGCTTTTAGTACATATGTGAAAGAGCTGTTGGGCTGTTGGTTGTGTTTTTAATAATTATTTTAAAAACATAATAATTTTCAGCATAGATTGTTGTTACAAATAAGAACCTGGTTCTCTGTAAACTCGACACCAAGTGATAATTGTCTTGTTTCAAAAGAGCCAAACCTAAAGTTTCTCTGGCATAAACAGACTAAATTTGAGCACTTGTACTGCTTCTCTCACTGTGATGGAAAGCTGGAGTAGCTTAGAAGTTGAGGATGAGGAAGTTTAACAAATGAAACAGGAAAACATCACCTTAGGATACTTCGAGAATTGCTTCTACTTCGATGATCCATAGCAGTAAGGAAGGCTTATCCAAATTCCTGCAACCTTTTAAAACACGAGTAGGGTGCTTGAAGCGAGGATCCCGCTTCCTCGGGCACGCTGCTAATCCCTGCGTTCATACAGAATTTCTGTAGCTGTTACTTCTGCTGTGGATTTAGGAAAAAGACATTCAGGCTTTCCAAGACAGTATAGCTTTAGAAGGCTTTATTTTAGTTATGTTAAAATACTGAATTGTTGGTGCTGCTGGGTTAGTTTTTTTTTTTTTTCCTTTTGTCCTTTGCTTTTTTTTTCCCCACAAGTGCCTGGAATGTGTTAGAGTGTTGGATTGCTCTTTGCCATTTTCCCCTTTCCTTTTTCAAGGTCCTTTTCATGGAAACAGTTTTCTGGCAGCTGATAAGTTTCTGTATCTCATTCCCTGTCAAATTCCTCAGTCCATGTGATAAAGAGTTTCATGGGAGGCAGGAGGAGGAAGAGGACAGCATTCATGTGAAGTCTCCGATTGCAGCAGGGAGCAGAGGAGCTTGGTGGGCACCTCCAGAAGGAATTGTAGGGAGTGTGTGTTGCCAAGCATGGGGAAAAGCACTGGAGCTCTGGCATTCACCACGCAAAAACCTGTCCTTTTTCAGTTGACACAAGAAGGTTGTTAAAAGTTAGTAGTACAGATTGTTTTATCGCATCCTGTTAATTATAAATTAATGAAGAACAGCTCTGCAAAGAGGAGCTGATGGAATTCTTCAGTTGCTTGTGACATGGCGATCAAATTTTCAGCTCTTTCTGTGTGATGCTGGAATTAAAGCTGGAAATGCTATTCAGAATTGCAGACTGATATTTTAAATGATCAGGCTTATAACTGCAAGAGAACAAATCTACCTTAAAATTAAATATTTTTTCCAAAAGGTAAACTCATTCTACTTTAGTAGTATTATAGCCATTAATGAAATGGCTTTAAATGTGTCTCTCTACATCTACCACATTGTACTTAATTTTTTTAAATTGCTCCTTGGCTTACGAATAAGTCTGTCCTGATGACTTAAAATTGCTGAATCTTTGTAAAGCATAAAAAACCCAAATGTGGCTAGATGTATATTGTGTCTTTACTGTAGAGATTGTTGGATTTTATCTGGTTTGGCTTTTTTCATCAATGAGCAGAGTGAATGAGGAATATGTGTTTTAAAATTGGATTTTTCTTTTTTTCTAAAGTAGTTATAAACCTTGAAACTCTCCCACTCAATACCAATTTAACTTTAGCAACAGTCAGTGGGTTTGTGAGTTTTCCCCCCCCTTCACTTATTGAACTGTATTCAGAAATTACAACGTCCCTAGCAAATGTTGATATTTATAGTCAGTTTTTTGTTTCCTCTCTGCTGAAGCTGGATTTGTGTAAATTCTTAACAGCTCAGTTGTAGTAACATGAAGATTTTCTCTGTCTGCTAGTGACCAATGACTCTTCATAGAAGAGTCTGTTAAATGTGGAAGTAAGCTTCAGATTTGGCTTCACTGTGTGTCAGGTTAAAACAAACTCAGTCGAGTTCTTTGCAGCTGATGCTCCTTTAATTCTGCTCCTCCTGCAGAGCTTTTGCTGCTAAGACTTGCCAACGCTCGAGTCTCTGCTGGTTATCAGCATGGAGTACTAGGAACTGTGATTTGTATTGTGTCATCTTAGGCTGAGGAGAGTCTTGGTTGAAGGGGAATTTGTTCACTAACAAAGCATGAAAGTCTGATTTCTTTATGCTCTGCATTCAGAAACAGTTTTCCAGTGGTTGACAGTTGCTGCTATTGCTGTGTCTACACCTTAATGTAGAGACATGGAGGATTTCATGTCAAGTAGTTTGGTTTGAAGCTTATCTATACCAGTAACCAGAGTAACCTATAATTCTCTTAATTTTAAATTCAATTTATTTAATCACGTTTTTTGGATTAACAGTAGTGCAGGTACACAAATCAGTGGGTGCATTGCTGAATCAAATGTGTTTATTCTTGGTGGAAATGGACCACTTATACTTGACATAGGCTGTTACTTTAGATTGAGTTAATTCTTCTAATAAGCTAAAGCAGTCAATCCCTCAAATATTACAATTAAACAACAACAGAACAAACCCATCTGCATTCTATCTGCAGTCTTTTGTGTTCCTTAAAAAATTTTGAAACATTGTAACACGCGTGAATCCCAGTAGTGGTTATACTACATTGACCGTATCACCTTGATGTTTGGAGCAGCAACCTGCTACCATGAAGGTATGGAAGGAGGCAATTTTGGTGCTTCCAAAGCCTGTTGGTACAAGTCCCAAGCTTGTTGAAGGCAGTGACTTCAGAAAGCATCAGTGTTGCTTTCAGTATGTTTGCGTCTGGCATATCAAAGCTGTTCTTACCTGGCTCCCAGTTATGTGTCTGTATGAAACAAGTTCAGAGCAATTGCAAAGAAGGCAGAACAATCCTGTAGTTTCTTTTAAAACCAAACTCCTAACAGTGTTTTCTTAAATGGCTGGGGAACTAAGCGCTGCTGTTTCCCTGCCAGCCTTCTGCCTTTGCTAGTCATAAAAATGAGAATGCTTGTTATAAGGAAGTTAAAGCCTGCAGGTAGTAAAGTAGCTTTTTAAAGAATTAATTAGAAGTTGGATAAAATATATACCCATCTACCAAAGACTTCAAACTTTTTGTTGTTGCTGCTTTTTATTTTTAAGAGGCAAGGAGGGGTTTATAGCCGGGTTTCAGAATCTCTTAGCAACGCAGAATCATCTTTCAAAAGTTGAAGTTTTTGGTGAAGAAAATAGAAAGGAAAAAAAAAACTCTCACAAATTAAATTTTAAAGTATAATAAGTCTGGCCAAAAGATATTCTGAGAAACAATTTGCTAAAGATATCAGAGCCGACAATAAATCATTTAAATTGAATCATTTCAAGTACATCAGGAATGAACATCCTGCCAGACAGACTGGAGAGCTGATAGATGACTGAAGTATAGGAGAAATACATGGTGAAGATAAGGCACAGAATAAAAGTTAAATGATTTTTATCCAAGTTGACTTTGCTGAGAGATTTTAGGGCAGAACTTCACTTTGTAGGTCATATTTTGGGAATTGGTCTTAAATTGGAATGTTGGTAAAAAAGATTTTTAGAACATAAAAAACAAAAATAGCAAATTGCCAGGAGTAGATACCATTTGTCCAGGAGAGCTTATGGTAACCACCAGTGACAACATTGATCTGGCAACTGTGATCTGTTACTTAAAATGGCTGCAAGATCAGAGGCAGGAAGATAGGCAAACACAATCTCAATATATTAAAAGCATTCCAGGAATAGTCAGGGTACCACAGACCTGCAGGTCTGTACAGGCAAGTTGATATATTTCATTAGGATCAAAGACCACAAAATTGGTAAACGCGTGGGCAAATATGTGGGCAAAAATTTATCTCAGGATTTGAGGAAAGTGCACATGTGCATTTCAGATAGATGGCCTTTAACCTTAGGGTGGGACATGTAGTTATTTAGGTCTCTTTTTCCTCCTCTTCAGCTTGCAGAGTTGAACTTGCTGTTGGTGTCAGATGCAAGAAAAACCCCAGTCATTTGCTCTGTAATCATATAACTTTTTGAAAAACTTTTTAAAAAGGCAGAAACAGAACACTATACCACAATAGTAACTTTGTGATAAATTAGATGGATGTCAACAAATAACTGGATTATAGGGAATAGTGGACTGAAATTAACTGTATTGCCTCGAGAACACTAAATTATATGTATGTAGTAAAAAACTGTGACTGCTGATGTACATGAATTTAGATGTGGATGTTTGTTTAATTTTGGTCAATTTCTGACCACAAGGTGTAGGTGGAGCTTAGTTTGTGATAAGTGTGGCATGGTCAGTAAGGAGACTCCTATGAAATCTGCCAAGTCTGAATTTTCTCCTGTCTTCGTATGTGATTGGCACACGTCAGACTGAATGTTTGTGACTCTTTTTTACATTGCTGATAGCACACGATTCTTGGTAAGAAGATACACAATAAATAAGGTAAAGTGTCATCTTGGCATCAAATACTAGGCTTTAGGAAAAAAATGTTGTTTGGACTGAAAGTGGCTTCAAGCTTTTTCATGGCTACAGTCTCTTTAAGGTACTTAATGATGGTGAAATAGCTTTAAAGTGGAACAGATTTACTAGACCAGCTGAAAGGCCCTCTCCAGCATCTGTCAGCTTTGTACCAGTTTTGTACCAAAGAATTACAAAATGAGCAAAGGTTACCAGAAAGGTCAGGTTACTTCCGTGGAAATATTTTCTCTGACCAAATCTGTCCTTTAAGCTTTGGGATATACACTGTAGATAAATTTGTGTTACTCTCTTTCAACCATAAAACGTGAAGCTTGCACTGTTGCTGGTTTGCACATGTTGTGTCATATGGAAGAAAGCGTATATTTGTAGGTGGGTACTGATAAGCTTGTATGATTTAGAAAAGTATTCAAAAATACTTTCATCTTCACCATAACTTAGTGTTGTGTGCTTGTCATGAATCATGCTGATTCAACCCTGGCTCATCTAACTGTCATATAAGGAGGGGAGCTTAAAGCAGCTTTTACAAAATACATTTTGGTGCAGTACATTCAATACATTTCACTGCAATAAACTCTTCATTGCCATGAATACAGCAAGGTGCTTGTAGTGGGCTGGTGGGTGCGAGGGGTTTGTTGCTGCTTTTACTCCACTTTCAGCATGAGCCATTAAAGGATTTCTAGTATAACGGAGTGCTTTGTTTATTTACGTCATGCTAACATTGAGATGTAGAGACTGTAGTACCACATTGATGTCCAGAGGTGTGAGTTGTGCAACACATTTGCTAGCTTTTTGGCTCAGTTTTCTTTCTTGACAGCAACAATAAAATACAGAAGACAGTCTTTGAGATGCACGTTAGCTTCAAGCACTTACTGAGAATGGGAGAGAAAACATTGTCATTACTTTAAAAATCATTTATGGAACTTGTTAAACACTATTTCCTATTAAACTTGTTTGCTTTATAGTAGTCCACATGGATGAACATTTTTGTAACGAAGTAAATTTGTATTTTGATTGCGAACGCAATAAAATGTCTGCTACCTTTCTTCCATTCCTCCTTCCTTCACTTTTCCTCCTGCTCTGCTCCCTACCAGTTGAGATTTTATTTCTGTATATTTTTTAAGGAATTGGTCATATATTTTTACTTAATGATTGTTATGTTGGCAGCTCTTGCACTTGGTATTCTGAAACCTTGTTTGTGCCTGGTGACAGTTTCTCACAGCATATTTTAGTCTACACTCACACGGTTGCTGGGTCTTGGGATGTGCTTGGCACTGCAAGGTTCTTGTTTTATACTGTGTTATATCTCACTGCTGAGAATTAGTCAGTAATATGTGTTGTTGACTTAGGCAACATAAAAAAGACCTCTAGTTGTGAGATGCGTAGAAAAGTGTACTACCTGTTGTGCATGTGAATTGCAAGATTTTAATGAATAGGCTCTTGTTTTTAAATCTACCACTTAGATTTTTTTTTTTTTTTTTCCCCCTGGGCTGACAAAATAGTTAAGTGATCTCTTCTAATATGTTCACGCTGTCTTG
This sequence comes from Corvus hawaiiensis, assembly GCF_020740725.1. Classification (NCBI taxonomy): domain Eukaryota; kingdom Metazoa; phylum Chordata; class Aves; order Passeriformes; family Corvidae; genus Corvus; species Corvus hawaiiensis. The sequence continues at coordinate 10,550,325 of NC_063220.1, read as the reverse complement.
CCTGTAGCTTGTCAGTGTTTTAAAGCAGCATGTGCCTTGCATAACTCAAGATTTCTGCAATATCAATGCCTGCTTTTGGATTGCATGCCTCTCTTGGAGCCAGTGTAAGTCTATGGTGCAGCCAATGAAGTCTAGATAATTACTCACTTCATGCCAGAGAGAGCTTAATTAGACAGCGATTTCAAATGCTATGTAATTATCTAAAGTTAGGCAAAAAGAATCGCACTCTACGACTTAATGGTTTCACAAACGCAAATGTTGAACACGAAGATGTTAAGTTTCAGTACTTCGTACATAATATAGATGATAAATGAAAACTGTTGCTTTAGGACTTAGGAATTTTTTCTTTCAAACTGGGGACTTTTAGACATTGAGCAACTTTGTTCCTGATTCACATCTCGGAGAAAAACTTAAATCATCCCAAGTGACTCACAAATTATTTAACCGTGAAGTATGAACTTCTCTTGCAAGTTCAGATGGTGCTATTTATCTTTAACCATTCTGTGATGTAAGCATTTCTAGGCACAATCAAAGAACTTCCCTATTTCAGTAATTATTCCAGAAAATGTGATATGTGTTCATTTTCAGCATGAGTAAAACAATTTGCTTGTGTTACAGCTGGATGTGAAAATTAGGGACTTTCTAAGCCCTTTCTGCATTCTTTTAGTGTGAAATTTTTTGCTGTGTATCAAATCTGAGAGGTGTGCACCACTAAACCTCACTATTACTCATCTGTAAGTCTGGTTTGGGACATAAGTGCTATGTGGGCTTGGAACCCTCTCTGCATCTGAATTTTAGCCTTAGTGACTAAAATTTATTTCCAGCTTGAAGCATCATGTCTAAATTAAAATGGTAAATCCTTAAGAGCAGAAGAATTGTGGTTTATTTCTGGGATAGATCTTTCATGCTTTTAAGCAATACTTAGATCTTGGATAGGTTTGCTGCACAAGAGAGAATTTTGCTCTGGAGAAGATGTAGCAAACAGAGAAGAGACTAGTCAGTGAAGAGCTGTGTTTAGTTAGCCAGTTGGCATATGTGCACTTGCAAGATTCACTTGAATGATTTCTATTTGTAGTGCTCAGCTGAGTTCTACTGATACAGTGAAACTTACTGTTATCGCTTTTAACATCTATCAGTATTGTCACAGCCTTCTATCAAAATATTGTTGAAAACTGAGCCTGAGAAACAAATTTGAAATCTATAACTAACACCCATTCTAGTTAAGTATGGCTGGGGGGAAAGTAATTTTTAAGCTATGTAATTTTTTTAAGGCATCTACAGCTCTATCACCATTCCCTACTTTACTGAAATATCTTCTGTTTTGAGGTAGGTCTAAAAAAGCCTTTTATCCTTCTGGGATTTTTAGATTAAAGACTTCTCCAGGTTCTGCTGTTTAAGAATACCTTTGTCTTGTATAGTCCAGTATTGAGGATAAGTAGGATATTAAGAAATATAATTATTTGCATTGCAGCACTTCCTGTGAAAAGAACTAATGGTCTTGGAAAGGTGGCCTACATACTTTGGAGGCCTTGGCATTGCTGAGTGTGATGTGACTGACTGATCACCTCTAGAAACTTTCTGTGCATGTTTCTAATATGTGGGAAAGACAGGTTTTGCTGTGGCAGACAATAAGCAATGTAGGAAATCATCCCCGAGTGGATTTGCCCAATGTTGAGTAGCTTAAAAAAAAATTGTGGGAAGAATGATGAGTGCTGCTCTTGCTTTCCAGTAGCAGTGGAACTGTTCATGCAGCAATATAGTGAGATTACTTGCAGTCTAAATTGTGCTACACTTCTGATGTAAAAATGTGCTGCCTCTGTTTACCCTTTATTGAGTCATTGGTTCCAAGAGAGAAAAAAGAGATGGTATTTTAAGCCATTTGTACAAATTCCTCTCTTCCAGTCAAACATAGGATTTGGATTTACTTTCCTTGGGAAGCTGAAATTACTGAAGATCCTCTGCTTTTGTATTTTCCAAATGATAACGCTGCATGTTTGTATAATGGTTTTGGAGATTATACCAATCTTTCAGAAGCATTGCTCTAAACTTTAGAGATCCTTTTTTAAAAAGGTAATGTTTAAATATTTCATCAATCTTGTTTGCTAGAAGGATATTTTTCTCCCATTTTTTTTATTACTGTATGGACATGATATTACAGTCTTATTTCTGCAGAATGTTTTTCTTTCCACACATTGGGGCACAAGCCTGTAGTTTTAGCAGACTCAGTTTATTCAGCAACATGCACAAGCTGGTACTTCATTGATTTCTTATAAAGGGAATAGCCCTGTGATAGTTACTTCTTACCATGGGTACTGGTCTTGAAAATGGTCAAGTGAAAATACTTCCCTATTGGTGTCATTCTTTTGAATACCTGTGCAGATGATTGAGTGCTTCAGCCAGTGAAAAGGTGACCTGCTGCTACTAAAGATCAAAGGAGCTCTTTTTTACTGGTGGTATTGGAGCTGAAGAAAAAAATGCCAGTAATATATATTAGAAGTGTTTTGCTGTGTATGGCTTTACCCAGCAAGAAGGAATCAATTTGGAATTTTTAAATGGGGACTGGCTTGAATTGAGGGAGGAAAAAAAATACATGTTGTTTTTGTTTTTAAAATATATTAGAGGAAAAAATGAGCTTCTCATGTAAACTGGTGACTTTGAGTGGGATGAAATTTCCAGGGCTCAGCAGGGTGAGTTTGTTGATGGTATCAATAGCATCCCCCTTTTATATACTCAAGGTCTTTCCTGAAATCCCAAGGATGACATAAGGGAATTTCATTCATAGAAAAGACTCTAAAGGACTGAATTCTGCCTTAAGTTCTGGAGCTTCAAGGCTGCAAGCATTGGTGAGATTACTTACCAATAAGTAGTAATTTCTTACTAATAAGTCTTACTCTCAAACAGATGGAGTTGAGTCTCTATAACAACTTTGCTGGGAAAGTGCGATCCCAAGTGAAAGTGACAGCTTTTGTAAAGTTCCCCCAAATCCCAAATCTGACATCAGCCAACGTAAAAGCACCTTGGCAGAGCTGATGTAGACGTGCAGGTTTCTGAGGTCATCCCACCTTGTCTCTGCCAGTGATGGTTGTGTCCTGCATGCTGAGCTTGGCTTTGCTGGCGGCTCCGCTTCCCCCCTCGACCGCCCTCTCCCCCAGATAACTTTATCCTCATAACACAGATACTCAGCACTCCAGTCTGGATTTCATTTCTTCTCCTTCAGCTCCGAGTGATCTCGCGCGCATTCCTGACGCGTTACCAGCAGCCCACATCTCCAAAAGTGCCATATCAGCTTTCAGTGGCCAAAGCTCGGAGGGGAAACAGGCCAGTTCCTCCGTGCGCAAACAGCTGGGCAGTTGTGGATGGAATTAATTGCTGATATGCACTGGCTGTGTTTTTCTTCTCTTGTCATTTCCTTTGCAGCTGTGAAAGGCAAGGTTTTAAGGCTTTGAAAACAGCTCAGACCTCAGTGGGAGTAATGTAGGAGTACTGAAATGTATGTGTAGATTAGGATTTGCGTACAAAATAAAACCTCTCCTAAGCTGTAACAACCAGCACTGTTGACATTGATATTTAAATTCCAGGTGCATCTTCCAAAAGTGATTTCTGACTTTGGTTTTCCAGCTTGGGAAAAAAGTCTGTTTGAAGAGATTTGGATTTCTGGAAGCCATAATCATTGTTTTCTGAAAATTGGAGTCTGAAGTTGAGCACTGAAAGCAATATGTTAGGAAAATGGTTGTCTTCCATGTATAGTCTTGGAGCTATTATACAAAATGGACTGATGCTGCTTTAGCCAAATGTGAAACAGTCAAGTTGCTGAAAGTCATGTTCCAGGCCAGCAGTTATGGGAAATTTATCACGGGGTTGGAAAACACATATGTTATCAACAGGACTGCATGTCTGCCTCGAGGCTTCACCCAGCCCATAACAATCCAAAAACAAACCACCCATCACAAATCAAAAAATGCTGTCGAAAGTAGATTCTAAGCCCTAATGGTGTCAGAAGCTGCAGCATGCTGGGCTTAGTTGTTAAATCAGTGGAAAAATGTATGATACCTATTGTTGAAGATAATATTTTGTGAGCTTCCAGTATGCAAGTGCAACAGATATTTTCCCCTTTGTTTATTAAACTGTTTTAAATGAGCTTTTGTTTTATGGAATTGTTATATCTCCCCTACTAGTAGGCTTATGCTGCCATGCAGTTTACTCAGGGGAAGATCTCTAAGCTCTTTTGCCAAAATAATTACAACTCTCCTAGGTATTTTACTAGCACACAGTATTTGCATATCGTATATTTATAAATAGTCTCGTACCTAGAATGGATTGTTTAAACAAATGCTCAAAAAAGATTTTGTTGTTTTAAGACCTGGTCTTAATAACTAAATAAATGAAGTTGTACAAATATGCTGAAAATGTCCCACCAGCTTGGGTTGTGCAACTCCTTGTGCCACAAGATGAGTATTTCAGAGGTCCCTCTGAAACCAAGGCCATTATTTGTGGTAAATACTGTGCAGAGTGAGGAAGGATTGACAAACCAAGATCTTAATAAATAAATAAATAAATATTGCACAACTCTTGAAAGGAGACAAACTTTCAGTCTCAGCACCCACATCGGCCAAACTCTTGCAGAGGCTGCTGCAGAGATTGTCCTTGCAGCAGATACAAAGGCGTGCATCCTTACATCCTAGTTTTTCAGCCTTCCATGCAAGGGATTTCCGCTGCGACCTTGTCTGTCATAGCTAACAGCACGCAAGGGGACACCAGCCCAAGTCTGGCTCACGTGGTATGCAGGAAGTTCAGCTGTAGTAATTTGATTGTGAATCTGAGCCAGAGAGTCAGTAACTCAAATCATGGCTGTTACTTCATAGAATGAAGGTTGGCTCTTTAAAAGGCTTCTAGTTTTTATAGCTGAACAAAAGTTAATTATTACATAAGTTGTATGCTATACATATGCATATATATTTTCATATCTTATTATAAATATACATGTATCATAGACACCCTTTTCCATATCTGTCATACTAAGTACTTTTTTGGCAGGTAGCAGAAGTTACGGAAACAATTAAAATTCCTGTGCAACACTGGATTACTTATTTGTTTGGAACAGTGGGTGGTGTTACAGGGAGGGAAAAAAAGGCAGATCTGTACTTCAAAACCAAAGTGTAAAAGCATTCTGGAGTGGTTTTGCCAGAAGGTCTTTTTGTCAATTTGTGTTTGAACAGAAAGGTCTGAGTATCAGGAATAGAGTTTTGGGGTTTGCACTCTGGTGTATCTTGTTAGTAAATATTTGAGGAATTATAGAGCTGCAGTTGTTTTTATGACCAGTAACCAACAGGTGATCCTTTCAAGGCAATAAACAGTGTATGAGAATAGAGTTCTTAATTGCCCTGGAGTGTAAGAAGTTGTTAAAGTTTAGAAACTGATTGTTCTCTGCTCTGCCTTCACTTTAATCTAGTGCCTGTCTGACTGAGAGATTAGGAGTAGCAAAAAACCCAACCAGTTTTAAGGAGCTCATATAGTAGCTGGGCAATTTAATTTCATCCAGCAGTGAGTATCTTGATCCAGAGAGTCTGCACTGTGTTTTCCTGTGGGTTACATGACAGGTTGGTGGCATGATTTGCTTTGCAAACCTGTAAATGAGTTCATGTTTGTGAATCTTCTAGCTGTGGTTTCTTTCTCCACCCTTTTCTTATGAATAAGCTTGAAAAATATTTAGGACAAGATTTCTCTGGACTTGCCATGTCTGATGATATCTTTTTTAACTGTGGTCTTTGTATATATGTACTTCTAAAACAATTGGGAGGTGTGGTGCAGTGAGCTTCCTTGGAGGGAGGAACACTGTTAGTAAAGATTACTGATTCTGTGAGAAGAGTCAACTACAGAAACTGCTGAAACTAACACTGTGGCTGGGAGGAGTCTGTGGCTTTGGTTTTTAACTCCCTTTGGGTTTTGCCAGTGACTCGGAGCAGGGAAGTGTTTGGTCAGTTGTGGTGTAACAGTGAAAATATTCTTGTCTTCCTGACAGCTACATTTATCAATATAGTAATAAGTTCAGTGTCTTCAACAACCACCTGACCTGCTACATGAGGAAATTGTATGCAGTTAATAAATACTTTAGATTGTTCTGTATGTGACTGACAAGCCATAGTTGACTAATGAAATACAGGATTTGGCAGTACTAAAGCTCGAGACATCGTTGAGTGAACTTTGTGTAAGAGTGGGTTCATTCAATAAAAAATAAAAGGAGCATTTAAAGAGCCTTTTATTCCTTTCATAAAGATGCTTTGTGCTGTTGCAGTTGTGTGTTTGATAGAATGGTTGGGGATGGATGCTGCAGAAAGTTGTCTTGTAATTTGAGTGTCTTCTATTTGAGACCTGCATGATTTTTATCTTCGGTGTTGTGACATGACTGGTGAGTTACAGTTTCTGTGCTTGAATGGAGTTTCCCACTATAGTTAGTATTGATGTATCCATAAATGAGTCTGTTAGCATTGGCCATTCTGCATATTATGGGATGGATTGGGGGTTTGTTGGTTTTGGGGTTTTTTTTTTTCTTTTTTAGGAAATGAGATCTGATTTTGCTTCTGCTTAAGCCAAGGAGAATGCCAGACTCAGTAGGACTGGGCTCAGAGTTTTGAGTATATGTTGGCAGCTAAAGTGAACACAGCCACATGGGGCACAGGGCTGATTCTGCTGTACCATGGTTCCCTGTACCTTTGAGGTTTTAAGTCTGTGAAATAAAATAAATTGAATGTTTTGGTTTGTGGTTGAGTTTGGTTTTGGGTTGTTGTTTTACTTGTTGGTTTTGGGTTTTTTTATAGGTAGGTAATCTTGATGTGTTTTAGCACATGGCTCTAAAACAGTTCGTTGCTGGTCTCACAGTCGCGGCAATTGTTGCGCTGTAGTTCCTCAGCTCCCTTTACTGTATCAAAGTAGTTCAGCCTCTGTGAGTATGTGTGCTAATGGGTTTTTATAGTGTGTGAGTAGTAGTAGACTAGAAACTCTCCCATATTAGTCATTGCAGTGTGATAGATAATAGAGAAGTCTGTTCTCATTTAAAGCTATAGCCGAGTGCATGAGGCAGCCTTCATTAATATATACTGCAACTGCATCAAATTTCTTCAATTACATCAGAGAGATTCTTACGATAAAGGCATGACCAGCTAGTTTTAAATTGTCTGTTAAATTCAATTTCCTAGTATCCAAAAAAAAAAGTACCCAAGTATTTTAAAATACATAAACTGGGGAGAAGAGATGAAAAAAAAGCTTCTAACTTTCAGTAGATTAATCATGCTTTCAACATCTGGAACGAAGGTTTTTCTTAAACACAGTTTTGAGACATGCAGTATTAATCCCAAAGCTTTGTGAGGGCATGCAGAGCTTAGCCTAGGAGGCAGATACTGAGTTCTGGCATTAGTTTTTTTTGCATTGTTTCCACATTCTGGCACTCCAGTCCATTTCCTCGCCTCACTGAGCACTGAAAGGGACATAAATTGACATAACTAGATTTTTGTGACTGGGGCAAGGGAAGCAGCCTGAAAGATAAACTTTAACCTGTCATCCTGTCAACAAATTTGCATTGTTACAAAAGTAAGAATTTATACATCATGGAGTCAAGAATAGTATGTAGGGACAATGCATTAAGATAAAGAAAGTGCATATCTGAAGTTACATTTTTTTTCAGCCTAAAAATAGAATCTAAACATCCCACTGTCTGATTTGCTTTTCCATAAAAAAATTTACTTTTTCATTTTTCTGTCATAAAAAAGGCTTTGAGTACTTTCACTGGCCTAAAGCAAGGAAGTTTGAACTACGACAAAAGTTAATGGGGAAGTAATGGGAGAATTTGGCCTGTCCCTGTAGTTTTGGGACTTCAAGCTTCTCTAAGCAGTCTATACTGTGTCTTGAGCATGCTGCAGTTCAGTTACGCAACCTTGGGAAATTTCTCTCCCTCTGAATGCACTCTGCCTTTATTAAGGCTAATGGGAGTCATGTGTTCATGTCAGTGGGAAAGCAGACCCTTAAAAATCTTTCTGGTAGATTTGGTGGAAACAGAGCTCACGTTCGTTATTGCTGTTCTGGGCAGTTGGATGTCTCATTAGCGGAATGTTAATGATGTTCAGTGAACTTCATTATTGGACGAGAGGATGTGGTGAAAATATAAAACAAGTGACTTTTCAATCTTACAATTTCCTGTACTGTTGGATTAATTTCTGCCTGTTGTGTCCTTTCTCCCATCCCAGTACTTACACATTATTACCTGGAGTCTGGTGGATGTGGTACTGGGGGTGCTTCAGCCCTGCTGTCGGGGCTCTCTGCCCTGAGCCCGTGCTATGCTCCCCTCTCCTCGGAAACTTACAGAGCAACCATTAGATTTTCAATCCTTCTGCAGCTTCAGGCAGGGAGCAGGTTATAAACATCCAGCAGGTTTTAGCCGTGGGACTGTCAATGCAGTATCTTTACAGGGACCGCCATGTGTGGAGGGAGCAAACACGGCTTTGCACAGCCCTGCAGGGAAGGTGGCAGTGAGACCCACACCATCCCTTCACTGAGCAGATGTTCCTGCAAGCCCCCACTAACAAAAACAAACCCACCATCTCCCCGCCAAGCCGCAGGATGGGCTGGCCTCGACGTGAGGCCGAGCCCTTGGCTGGCGGTGGGAATTCGCTTACCCTCGGAAAACGCGGCCTTTCGTTTTATCTAGCCGAGGCAACCGCAGGGGAACAATGGGTTATTAGAGCATTGGAACAAGGCAGGCTTTGAGTGACCCCTGCGTTACTGTGTTGTGCAGGCGAGGCTAAAAGGAGAGATTGGCGGCCCTCAGAGTTAATTTGGCAGCTGGTGCGTGGGGGCCTGGGCTGGTGGTGGGTGTGAGGTGAGGGTGGCCATGGAGGGAGCAGGGAGGGCTTCCTCTCAGAGCTGTCTCTGGGAAAGGGGAAGAAGTAAACACAGAAACAGAGAGCTGGCAGAGTTAAAAGTGTTCGGTTTGTTTTTTCTTTCTAGTACAAAATCTGTTTTCCTTCATTCTTCAGCTTTTAAGACAAAACTGTTACCTTGCTGATTTTTGTCGCTGTGACAGTAAGAGTGGCTGGCAATGGCTGAATGGCAGGTGAAGTGTCCGGTCACAAGCAGAAAGGTGCTGGCCTCCCCAGTTTTTCATGGAATGGCACAGGCAGGCTTTCATGTCCCATGCGAGGTCTGAACGTTTTGATCTTAAATGTAGCGTTTGGAGGTGTCGTCCTCCCTGAGGCTCGTCCTCCCTGAGGCTGTGCACATCTGTAAGCAGTTAGGTAGATTATGCCATTGACATCTCAGAAATTACAGTCCCAGAATCACAGAATAAACTGAGTTGGAAGGGACCCACAAAAACCAAGTCCAGCTCTTAGCCCTGTAAAGAAACATCCCCCAGAATCACACCACATGCCTGAGAGCATTGTCCAAGCACTTCTTGACCTCTGTCAGACTTGGTGCTGTGATCAGTGCCCTGGGGAGCCCGTTCCAGTGCTCAACCACCCTCTGGGGGAAGAACCTTTTTCTAATGTCTAACTTTCTGTACTAAGAATTTGTTTTTCCAGAGGAATAAGGATGTAGGGCAATGTTTTAATCTACCAGCAAGGTATGTTCCAGCTATGTGTGTTGCTGGTCTTAAAGGTGCACTGTAAGTATAAGCGCTCAAATTTCAGTGCTGGTAAAATATGTAGAGCTGCATAGTGGACATGAATTTCGAGAAAATCCAGAAGGAACACAACATTCAGATGTTTGCCAGTAGCAATACTCATCTTTTGTAAAGCAGAAACCAGTTTTTTAGTTCCTCAGCTTTCACTTGCACACATACCCCTAAAAACAAAAAAAAAGAAACCAGCCTTCCTGATAACACTTGAGACTGTCTTGGGTAGAATTTTCCTGCCTCCAGGGCTGGAGGAGGAGCCCATCCAGTGAGTTATTTGTAGGTCAGTTGTCTTTCCATGATGAAGAATAACAAGGTGATGAAACGAGCTTTATCTTCTGCACTGGTGTATCTATTTCATGTTGAGATTTTATGTGTATGTTTTAATGTGTTTTTTCTCAAAGCATGTAATAATGAAGAATTGTGGCATCCCCTTCCTGGGTAGTTATCTACTCAATATGCAAATGTATTCCCAATGCCCTGAGTAGAAGCCTGCTGGAAGCCTCCCAGTCAGTCCTCACTGAGCAGTTCCTGCATTGCACCTGAGTGTCCAGAACCAAAGACTTTGCTGTCACTTTGATGGAAGCAAAACAGGCTCTCCATGAAGGAGGAAATATTTAATAGTTATGATGTGCACATATTTCTTTTTTCTTTTTTTTTTTTTTTAATCAGTTGGGGAAAAACAAGCGAGGGCAGCAGCTGTGCCATGTGAGCGAGTGTGTCATGAGCCTGCTGGGCAAGGCATAGTGAAGGGCATTATTCTGCTGGGAGGTTGGCACTGGCCATGGCCCTCCAGAGTTGCCACAAAGGATTTTCTGTTCGACATCTAATGCAACAAGCACATTCATATGTTTGCAGAGGGTTGCCATGGAAACCATGTAAACTGTGATGCTGGCAGACAGAGACAAAGGTTATACTATTGTAGAGGCCCTTTTGTATTCTCTTTAAATGTTTCAGAGCAGCTATATTTCTTAACTGATACTCTCAGCCTATGCAGCAATTTGTTCAGATTTTTGGTTTGGTCTTCTGTTTTTCCTCCTTTTTTTCCCCCTTGTTTTTTTCATGGCTGTACTGAGGAGGTCAGATGAGAAGTAAGAATAGCAATGAAAATGTGGTACTCATTTTTATTTTTTTTACATAGGATCACTTGAGTGTCATTATTTGAATTGATTTATCTTTCTGTTAGTGATAATGATGCAATTGGAAATGGAAGAAGAAGGCACAAAAAAAGAGAATTCAACCTATTCTGCTCCTACTAGTACATTTCTCTTTTTTTTTTTAAGTGCTTTCATTGCTCAGGTAGAACTGACTTGGGTCATTGCTCACCAGCACTTGGGGAATTTTCAATGCTGGTTTCCTTTCAGAACTATGAACTTATGCTATTTATAGATACCAGTTTTAACACTGGCTAGTCTTTAGTATGCTTTGAGGGTTCATGCGTTTTTAAACTTACCATACTAATTTAAATTTCCAGACATACCTATTGCTTTGTTCATGTTTCAGGAAGTACTCCCACCATGGCCACAAAAGCTACTTATTAAGATGAAAGAAAATTTTTGGCTCTTCTATAGGATTATCCAAGTCCGTTTTGGTTGTCCATGTTTGCAAAATTACGCTTGTTCACAGGCTCAGCTTAATTATTATGGGAGGTTATTTTAAATGACTGAACCTGTGTCTGGGCTCATGATGCAGGTCAGAGAGAGGTCCAGGTACTGCTTGTTCACCTGCTGCTCTATGAAGATGAGATGTTACCTGATCACGCTGTGCATGTATTCATTCCTGCCACTTAACTTTTGAACCTATTGGTTACTTTAAGCCCAACTTGGTACAAAAGTAAAAACATAATTTGCTTACGCTTTACAGGAGTTGAGATTTGGTTAAAGATGTAGAATTTTGATGCTGAGCAGCATCCTCAGTACTTAAACAGCAACCTCAGTACTTGAAGTACAAGTTGTTCAGTCCATCTCATAATAGGGTACTGACTAAAAAAATGTCCAAGTGTAGATAATTAATGGAACTCCATCACAAGTTTGCAGAATCAAGAGACAAACTCTTCAGTTTTCAAGACTAAAACATACTTTGCTACAAAAAGGGCAAAAACCTTCTAGGTGTATAAAATATTACCATCTTTAATAGACAAGTAACCTCAAGGCATTGTGTTTCTGAACTTGTGAAAGTGCCGTCACAATTACACAAGGCAGCGCTTAGTAATTACTTTTTGTGGATACAAGGATAAAACAGCCAACTTGGAGAGCTTACTGTTGAGGGTGATAGTTTCTAACAGAGAATGAAAAGGTGGAATGTGCTCTTAGCTCAGGATGGCTGCTGATTTACTTTTGGACAGCCAGGCATGCACCATGCCAGGAGCGGCCAGGAAGGGATGGATTTGTTTGTTTACTTATTTCTCGTGTTTTGCTATTTATATATCAGATGTATCACATCAGATGCTTCACATCCAGTGCCTCGTGAATGTGATGGTTAAAAATAACTTCAAAAAACTAAACTGTCCATTTTAGTCTTCTAGAAACCACTGGTCTTCCAGTCCAATATCACACAGTTACAAACAACACATTGAATATGACATGAAAATGAACACAGGATAGATGTAATGAAAACCTTTCTTCAAGTTTCATCCAGCATAATTGTATAATTGCACTCTCTGAGGGGCGGGGGTTGTCTGCCAGGTAGGAGCATTTCTCATTATGAATTCCAGTTTTCTGAGTTTGAAGCCAGAAGTCTCAAGAAAAAGTCTGTTCATGTAGCACAAAACTTTGCATGCTTTCATTGCATCATACTGACTGCTTTGCAGTACAAACTTTGATTAGTTTTGATAATTTATCACAGAGAGAGAACATGTACTGGTGAGGCAGGCCGAAATCAAAATTCCATAGCAATTTGCCAGGGAATTAAAAAGAACAAAATTATAAACCCACAGCAACCCACAAATGGTATCTTACATGCTTGTTTCAATGCACACTGGAAGCATCACTCAATTTTAAGATAAAAATAGAAATCCAGCTATCTCCCTGCCCAAAATAATGCAATAAATTAGCAAGTTAGAGCAACACATCTTACAAGGAAAAAAAAATCTAAATACTTGCCAACTCTAAAAGGAGCACCTACTCCTACTCTTCCAGACTCCTGAGACCAGATTAATCCTGCAGATTCCTTTTTTCCTCTTTGGATTAAGAAATGAGTTCCAAAGAATGATGTGGTTCCTCCTCATCCCCACTGTGGTTAAGGCAGAGCTCTGGCTGCCCTGGGTCAGTGTCGTCCTCCACAGCATTCCAGCACGTCTGTGAGAGCTGTCATGAAGGAGCTCTTGGCAAGCATCTAATCGCTTATTATTCAGCACTTTATTAATCAAGTTCTGTGGTATTTTTTTAGTATGTTCTTCCACTTATACGGAGATCTTTAAGTCTTCGAACAGTGTTAGGTCTTTACAGATGTTTATAAAAACCCCACAAAGCACCCAACACAAAAGTGAAAAAAAAACCTGAAAGACCTAGAAAATACATTACTTTATTTATCAAGCAGATGTAAGCTCTATATCCTCAGACATTTTTCTGTATCATCGGTAATTTTCTTATAGTATAAGCTGGAATGCTGTTTCCCTAGGATGAGTTCCATGAGTTATTCAAATATTCAAAAAAAAAGCATTGCCAAAACTCAGAACACAATGTCATTTTTCTAAAAATTGCTAATTGATTTTTAAATTTGTTCCTTTTAATTCTTAATGTTATGGTTGAGAGAAGAATTTGCCTCTACATCTCAGGCTCTGAACTTCAGCCCATGGGTAATATGTCAGATACTTCCACTCAATATAAACATACATGGGTTTAATTGCAAACAAGCAAGTAGCATTTTCAGGCCAGGTTTACAAATGAGCTTTGGAAATTAAAATAAAACAATTCTTATGTATTTAGTTTTATCTAGGAGACAGATCCATCTAATATATTTGTTGGCTTCAGAATGTTCTTGAAATTATAAACAAAAAAAGCCAGTAGAAGTCAAAATTGAAAGAATTGTTTGAGGAAGGATTTGAGGGAGAGTCTTTAGTGTTGCATGTGACTGATCAAAGGCTGCACATGCCTTCAAAATTATAACTGAGAGTCTCTGCAACTGTAATTCTGAGTTACTGGTGCTGCAGTTCATTCAAGTCCCTGGTTAGAGGAGAAACCAGGAAGCTCTTCTTCACTTGCATGACAATGCTGTAGTATAAAGTAAGTGTCTTCTGAAGCAGTCTGGGGTGGATGATTGCTTGTACCACTGGCTGCTGGGAAGTTCTGTTCCCAGTATGTTGGACCATCTCCTCTTTAGATATGAAATATTCATGCTTCATGCAACTGAGATCAAAAGAGAGGATGGTTTAACTCTCTAGGACAAGTGTCCGATGTCAGCTGGTTTTCCATTCTAGGAACAATCAGAGATGTGTGCAAGTCCCCATGATTTTGTGTAGCATGCCAGGGTGCATCCATGCTCTGTAATAGCAGAGTAGTTTGTTGTGGAGTGTCTTTTATTTTATCCAAGTTTCCAGAGCTTACAACTAACGATGGAGGAGGAGAATTACAGGATAACAGTAGATAATTGCTTGCTTGCCCTGGAAAATAATAGTAACCTAATTATGAAATATTTATATATTCTGCTTTTGACTTTAAAAATACTGCTCATACTACTGGGCTTGATGCTGACTCACCCTACTCCTCACTGTGTGTCTTACCAAAGCTTTTGTTAGTAAATCTTCAGCACTTGTTCAGGGATGTGCTGGCTGCTTCTCTGAGCACATCTGCTTCTCTGTTCAGTGCTGTGGTTAAGTCCAAAGTGCCTCAGCCATCAGTTAGGCTTGCTTGAAATTCAGTGGAATAGTTTCCATTCCTGAAGGTGTGGAAGACCTTTGGCTCTCTAAATTCAATTTGCTTTTCTCATACCGTGAGTAAAAGGTGGCAGAGACAAGAAGGAGGTCAAATTCAGGCCAAGTCAATTGAGATTGATGTACATATTTATATAGCTTAAACTTTAAATGCAAATGAAACTTTTTTGCATTTGCTAGTTGGGTAGTTTATTGGGGGGAGGGGGTTAATTATTTTCAAGCAAGCTGAAGACAATATTAACCATGTGACTACATACCGAAAAAGTGTTTCTCACCACTGTAAATCCTAGGGATTTCCCTGGGAAGGATAATTAAAGCAACATGCTGTGAACGCAGCTAATAAAGTAGTTGCCTTTTGAACTCTTGAGTAGGGCAGCCAGGCCCTTGTGGCCCTGCTCTGCTCCACACTTTCCCCTGCTCTCCACCCCCAGATTATTTTTAACCCAGATGCCTTTGTGTAACCACTGCAGACTCAAGCTTCATGGAGAGGTGTGCTTAGCACAAGTAGGGAATGGCATTTTCAGAGGTGGGGGACTGAAGCACGTGCACTGGGAGGGGCAGGATTGCCTCGAGGCAGCCAGGAAAACATGAAAAATTGTAGCATAAGGTATGTTTAACCTAAGTCCTCTAAAGATGATGATTTTGTAAGTATTAGGGATGCAACTATAACCTCCATCAAATTCTGCATGTTTGCTAACTTTTCTCATGTTATGTTTTGACAGTCACAAACATTTATTTGTAAATGGACCAAGGAAGGGAAAAAATTGTTCCTTATGCTAAGGCAAAACTAATTTTGGTAATGGAGAAAAAAGAAAGTCTTCGAGTCTTGAATGGGGTGAGAAAAGACACTCTCAGCATAATCTGTGAATAGTTATTTACAGTTTTTTGTCCCTTATGCCATCTCATGGCTGATTTAGTCCTATTAACAGAGCCTTCCCTCTACACCTCAGTTTGAGCTTGCCTTTTTTAAGCATTTGCTAGAATAAGGGGATAGCTCTTTTCTCACAACACCTAAGGTTTTTTTCCTTGCTCATGGCCAATCAGTGGCAATGTGATTGCTGCACAATCAGGCCTAGGCTTGGCTGGCATCATTTGTCTCGCACTTCCATCAATCCCTAAAATTACTATTTGTAAATGATAGTTAAAAACCCTAAAAGAGCCATAACATTCCAACTAAGCCTCCTCTTATGCGAAGTCAATATATGTTGTTGTGCTGTTTTATTTAAAATATTTTGAGTTTTTAACTATACCTATCATAAATTAGCTTTTTTGAAATGCTCTTGTTTTCTGTTAAATGTGAAAATGATGTATAAGTCAGTAAAATGTTAAAATTCCTTTTTTGTGAGGCTAGCCAATTTATTTTGACATAGTCAAGCTGATATTGGTGTATTAATGTGACTTATGTTATTGCTCTTCATATAAAATTTATGGCAGAGTGATTCAGAGATCCCAAGATGAACTGGGGAGACTTGTTCAGGGTGTGGTGCATAATATTAATGAAGATATGATTTGTCCTGAAGACTGTATGATCGAAGACCTGGCACAATTTCATCTTTTCCTCAAGTTTCCAGTTACAAATGTCCTACTGAGATTAGCTGTTGGCCAGGTTTCCCAGCTCTCACTTGTGAGTTATGGAGGGCGTTGAGCTGCAATTCTGTATGGTCAAGTGCATGGTGGTGGTCTTAAATGGTGTCTACACAGAGCTGTCAGGATTTGATGTGAAGAGAGAGGAGCTCCAGGGGATTTGGGCTATAAAAAGGTTTGGCTGCGTGCTGCCATACACAAGATCGATCGTTCATGTAAATATTTGTAAAATCCAGCAGTTGCCTTGTGTCGATCATCTGGATTGCCCACCGTCACAGCCTCTGACCCGCCAGCAAAACCCAGGAGGCAGCTGCTTTGGCCATGGCATTTCTCAGGGTAATGAAACTGCCATAAATCACAAAGGCTTTTCGTGTGCCCCAGGATCGATAAGAGGTGTCCTGCTCTCCAATGTCACACGTTGTACCAGTGACCCAGCAGGGCTCTTCCAGGCTGCTGGGAGTAGTCCTTGTTACTCCAAATGGCTCTATCCAGGTTGATGTGAATCAATGGATTTAAAAAAAAATTTTTACATGACAGACTTGTTTCTTCTGCTCCATAACCTTATGTAGATCTGCATATAAAGTGGAATTATTTTCCTCTGCATCTGTGCAGGTCAGGGACAGCCCGAGAAAAAAGTCACCAGAGGAAGCTGGAGACTTTACAAGAGAGGGAGAGTGTTGCAAAATATGGAAGGCTGTGGCTGCAATCAGCTTTTCCAGTTAAGTTTTTTTACAGAGAACTTCTTAGTTTATACTGTGGAGGAACCCGGGTTTCATGTTTTTCAAATGACACAGGGACATTGTTCAGCCATTGTCGATGTGTGTGGGTTATGTGTGTGCCTACTTTCACAGCTTAATACGGATAAGTGGTACCAGAATGTAATCTTTTAATTTAGCTCTCTGTTGTCTACTGACTCGTGAAATATTTTTAGGTAACTTAAGCACAAATGATTATGTAGATAAGCAAAGGCAAGTCTTTAAAAATAAAAAAGAAGTGCTTTTTATTGTCACTTGCGTGAATTGTTTCACCAATAAGCTCTGGATTACTCCTCTGCTACTTATCTGTAATCAGTTTGCTTGTGTGACTGAGTTTATTCTGACTTGTATGATTTGTGTACAGAACATTGTATTCTCAAAATGTTCGTATTGTCTGCGCAATCTTAACAATTTTTGTGAAAACAAGAGAACATTTTATGGAGTGAAATGAGGAAACCTGTACACTGCTGACTGCTCAGGTGTCTCACAATGCAGTGATGGCAACAGCCCAGTTATGTACTGCCTTTCCTTGGCACAAGAGGTTCCGTAGTGGGCAGGGTGGAGCCTAGATCTGAACTCTCAGGGTTGTGCTTTTCAGACCAGTTTTGTCTTTTATCATACCGACTCTCAGAAAAGGGTGACTGGATAACTTGCTTATCAAGGGTTCCTCCCTTTTTTCTCCGTGAAAAACTCACGCAACATTGAAGGAATAGCAAAATGTGAATGATTAAAGTAGTTTGGGTCTACAGGGTTAAGCATGCAAGTTCATTTATGAGACTCAACACATGCAAATAGCATTTATGGCCATGTGGTAGAGCATATTGGATGCATCAAACCAGCATTCTAAGCTCCAGAAGTTTTTTCCCCACTGCTTGTGCTAAAAAATGTTGGCAGGCCAGCCTGCAAATGTGGAGGTGCAGACTGCACCTGCTGCAGGCGGAGTGCATTACAAGAAGCCTTCCTTAACAGAGAAAAAACATCACCCCTGCAGTTGAAGGTAAAGCTACAGGCCTCAAATTCTCATATTCTGTGTGCTTGTCAGCAACCCACTTAGTTCTCACTTCTTGACAATAAGTGTGTCTGGCTCAGTTCCAGTTTACACTGAATAAAGTGTGAGTTGCACAACTTGACTATTTGTGTTGACTTCAACATTACACCATATAATTGGGAAAAAATAATGCTTTAGATTTAACACAGCAATACAGAAACAAGGTATAAAAGTACTCAAGTGCTTATTTCTTAGGAAAAAATGTGTCTTGTTGCCATATAGTCTCTTTAATGTGGTGTCTGAAAGAGATGATAATTTTATTAGCTTGCTGTGTTTAAAAGCAGAGGGACTTAAATATGCAGTGCTGGATTAGACTATTTGATTAGTAAACAGTTTGGGCTGTAGTATGACAAATTGTTTATGGCTGCATTGCTACTGCAAGAAATGGTATTAGACACTCCTGTATCATCATTATCTTTATTTCAGAACAAGCATTCATGTAGATATGCAGTTAACTGGCAGGGGAACTGATACAGTTGAAAATTAATCCATTAAAAAAAAAAAAAAACAAAAAAACCTTAAGAAACCCTTACAAGCATTTGCTGGTGTGAATCTGAACATGTGTTAAAGGGAGAGAGGTTGAATGGCTGGGCAGGTTAGGGGGAGGTATGACTACTTTAATTTTTAAATGCAAATTAATTTGTGTCAGTTTAAGGGTGTCGTTTGGCTTAAGTGTTAGTGTGTAGAATTACTGTGTATTAGTAAAATGAGTTTATAAAATTTTGAACAAATGCTACCTAGGTATTTTCACCTCCACAAAATGAGTTTAGAAAATGCTAATGTCTGAACACACATCTTACTCACCTGAACAATGTGTAAAGTAAGAAAATCCCAAATCCATTGTAACATTTTAAAAGGAAAAGAAAATTTGTCAGCTCAGATATTTATGGTATTTGATGTCCTCATCAGGTGAATTTCAGAATGAATTTAATTTTGAGGTGCTTATCCAATTTTTTTTTGCCTTAGAGGAGTTGCAATTATTCATTTCTATGTCATCACTAAAATGTATGGGAGGGAGGATGAACAATTGACTTTCTAGTCCAGAAAATAGCGTTGGTGACCCTCTTCTCAGTCTATATTCTCCTACCTATTTCCCCATCCCTCTCAAGCATTCTCCCATATTCCTGAAGTGTGTGTGTTGCTGCCAGCTGACGTACGTAGCTGACAGTGTTTGCTAAAGCCAAGTCTTTGATTCAGACTGGAACCTGTTTCATAGGGAGGCTGGAACTGAGATCAAGAGACGCCCAGTTTGCTTCCAACAAGTCTCCTGGCAGACAAGATATTGGAGGGGGGGTGGGGGAGAGAAAGAGCAGACTGTTCCTTAAAAACAAGCAGGCGAGAAATTGCAGGAGCAGAACAGCTCAACGTGCTCCTGAGAAAGGAACCGCTCAGATGCAGCGCAGTCCAGCTCGAGTGCTCAGACCCCAAATCAGTCGCACCAGTTAATGATGCTGTGCACACACTGCTGGTTTGCAGTGCTGGGAACTCTCAGTAAGATGGATTGCACTGCATAGAGAAAATGGAGATGTCTGAAACCAGCCAGAAAAGATCAGCATAAAAGGTAGGTTAATGTTCTGTTGCTAGGTGATCTAATAATTTGGTCCCTTTTCTGTTACTCTGTCTGGTGGTATTTATTTTTATATACATTCAGTACATTATGAAAGATATAAATATATCAAGTCAGTGCTTTCTGGGGGGTTCTTTCTCAATATAAATTTTCCTCACATTTGGCCTCTTGCACTTTTGTTTTACTTTAGTACTTCTTGTTTCTCTGACCTCATTATTATTTTGAGCTGGTTTTGTGATTTGACATTGCAAATAGTTATTGCAACAAAAGCAGCACAGCAGGTTACTTAGACTTTACAAAGTGTCAGATGGGGATGCTCAGGATGTAATGTTGCAACCTAAAATCAACAGTCCCAAGTTCCTGGAATAAATTAAAGCTTTTGTTAAATAAAACTTACTCCTAAGTAGAGAGATACACAGCTTCCTGACAGAGGGGTATGTTCTACTTTCTCTCTGTAGCCCAGTTACGGGTATGAAATACAGAACAGGATATGGAAGCCAAGCCCATGAGCTATATAAGGCATCAAAGCATGGGAGGGCACGACCTGTTTTCTTTTGTATCAGAATTCAGTTCAGCATGAACCGGGAGGGCAGAACTAGGAGGGGGAAGTGGTGTTAAATTAACAAGTTACGTTGTAGCAAGAGCTCGTAAAGCCTTTTTGTTTCACAGGTCCTTAAAAGTATTTTTAGCGGAGGTGAGGATTCTGTGTAACAAAAATGTATCCATTCTGACTTTCTCTTCTTGTATTGGCCCCACATTGGAGCAGTTGAACCATCTATGGGAAAACTGCTCTTCTCTGTGCTTTGCATCTCTCTTTAGTGTGTCAGCATCTGCATGTTAGGCCAAAATGTGGGCTAGAATGTGTGTCTGAGTGGAGCAAGAGTGATGGCTCTCACCAAGATAGAATCAGATCTGCTTATGTTTGACTTCTCTGTGTATGTTTGTCCTTTCTGACCAGTCAAGATATAGTGTCTTGTTGTTATAGGGTCTCTCAATTCTACCTGTGCCTTAGTCTCTGTAACCACTCTGGAGCATGTGTAAGAAATGCTAATTAGTACTGTACAGGAAGGTGGTACCTCACTTTCTTTAATTCATAAACATCATTGGAGGGGGTGGAAGCCAAAAGTAGCCTTGCAGCAAAGTTGGTTTCTTCTCTAGGCACAAGTAGCACACACACACACAAAAAAAGAAAAGGTGGGGGAGAGGATCCTCTGTCACAATTCATAGATGTTGAGGTCTGGATTTTCTGTAAATATTTTTGTGTTATTGCTGGTTCTATGCTGAGAAGAAGATACTTATTTTTTAGTTCCCAAAAGCTGACAGCATTTTAAACAAATATCCCCTTTCTTAAAAAAAAAAAAAATTTAAAAAAAGTCTGTAGAAGATGCAAATAAATAATAAAAGAATGGTTGATTTGTTTGAAAATATTCCAGGAAACAGTAGGGGTTATATGAGAGTCAGCCTGGGCTCAACAGGGCAGGCATTGAACCAGATCTAATAAGAACAACTGGACCCAACTCCCATATTATGTTCAGTAATGGAGGGGTTTTGTACTACAAGGACTTCAATGTTGTAATCTTAATGGCTAGAGGTAACAAACCAGGCTGAAAGGAAAGAGGAAAAAGTAAAGTCCAAGGCAATTAGAAAAATCTCTTTTCTGGATTTTGGGTATTGCCAGTCACATTTGTGCCATTTTTACAGATGAATGGGCTTTTCTGTCACTGTAAGAATGAACTGTAAAGTAATGGACTTGAACTAATTATGTCCTATAAACCTATAATAATAACAATAAATGTGTTTTGAAGTTCAGACATGCGTGTAGTTGATCCAGTCAACTGAGTCGATCAGCAGCTGAGCAAGTCTCCTGCTTGGGGTTAAAAGGATTCAGGAGCATTTTAGGGGAAAAAATGGTCAGATAAGACAACTCCTGGGAAGGAGGGAAAGGGCAGGAGTTACAGCTGGTCACCAGTTCAAGCAAGGTTCTTGCTATCTACATTTCTAGACTGCTTTTAGTTACCTGCAGGTGCTGGGAAGCGTTTGTTCTGACACTGAAAAGGTGTCTGTTCTGGCTCAGATGGAGGTTCTTACCCCAACACAGATGGAGAACAGTGGAGGCTGACAGATCTGGTCTCAAGCTCTTCATACCATATGGCATTTAGCCAGTGATCTCATGGTCTTATGTTTTCTCCTGATGCTTTTTATCTTTTTCTTCTTAAACCTCACCATTTTCGGCAGGGGAGAAAGAGAAAGTACGAAAGGGAAAGTACACACAGGGCAGAGGAGGGGAGACATAAGACATGGTTGCATTTATAAGCGTATTTTTTCTAAGCTGAGCAGTGGTCAGATCCCCAGACACCATCCCAAGAGTTAATTATTTAGAAAAACTTAAGCTCCTTTTATACTTCCACCAGATTTTTCCCAAACTCTCACTTCCTTGAAGCAAGGTCCTTGTTTTCTCCCCAGCATCCCCAAACTGATCACACATACCAGGCTTCCCAGCAGTCAGTCAGCAAATGCTGAATGAACTCCTGCACCCAAGCAGCAAATGCAAAACTCACCAATATGTTACCACAGCCTCTGGAATGAAGCCATGAGAGTTCATGGAGCTTGTCTCCAGGATGTGAATTATGCATCCCAGAACATGGTAGGTTCATCCAGCATGCCGGGTACCTCGTACCTCCTGGGAGCTCTGTGTGTGCAGCTGGATGATGTTGCATCCCAGATGATGTTTTCTTTCTCTCTCTCTGGAAAAAAAAAAATGGCAGAAAGAACAAGACCAATTAAACCTGTAGTAACTGTTTTATTTCCTCTCAATCCCAAATTTTATCATAATTTGTAGTATACAAGAAAGGCGTAGACATGGTTTTCTTGGCTCCTACCTGGTAATGCTTTCCCAGCTCTGTAGGTGGCTTCTATCTGGAGTTTCATACTTGGTCACAGGACTGCAGTGCCCCAGGATTTCATCCTTGTGCTCTCCCTTGCAGGTGTCAGCAAAGCCGTTTGGGAATCAGTGTGGGAAACTGGCTGAAAACCAATTTGCATCCTCCTGCCAGCCTGGGTCGTGGCGTGTCTGCACAGCAGAGGGTGCAGCACAAGGACTGAAGGGACTTGCTGCCGGCAGAAGGAGGGCTTGGGTTGTGCTGAAGCTGGTTTTAACAGGGCTGCCCAGTGTTTCCCGTGGGAAATACATGAGATTATAGTGGAAGCAGTTCAGATGCTCCACGTTGGCTCACTGTTCACAAAATACCCCTAATGGTAAATAGCAGTGACACAAATGAGGGATGGGTGAACTGTGCCACAGAGCAAGGACACTTTGATCCGCTGATACCAGAATGTCAAAACATGCTGTTGAACGCTGCTTGACTTGAGGTTTTTTCCTCTGAAGATGTGAATTTACATACCAAATATTTTTGCATGCAAATATTTTTATATTAAAGATATTATTGACTGTAGATATTTGCATGTTAAAACGTATTTTCATTATACACTATCTCATCCTTCAAATCCTGTTTCTCTTTGTTCCTTAAATCTGAGAAAGTGTCCCTCTTCAGTAGCTTTTGAGGAATGCTATTCCTGAGTGTGCTTTTGAGCCTGATTCTTTGTATGAAAATTCAGATGTCTGCTTCTTTTTGATCCAGTTCTGTTTGTGTTTACACAATGCTTATCAGGTTTTTTAATGAGATTTTTACGGTGAATACATGAAAGTATTTTTGGTTGTTTTTTTCTTTTCCTAACGTAATGAGCTTCAGTGAGAATCTTTGCATACAACTGCACACAAAAGGAGAAAAGCTAAAGCTCAGCTGTTTGCCGTGGATGTGGCTTCAATGCCATGTAACCCAACATGCTACCTTCTCTGCAGTTCCCTCAACATCTCTTAAGTGTCTCATGGAAGAGCAGGCACCAGCTGGAGCCCTGTGGAAATTCCCTGGTGGTCTTTGAATGTCCTGAAGCCTTTTATTTAAGCTGGGGTTATGAGATGCTTTGAAAATGCTGTAATTGAGGAATTTCTTCATTCAAGTTGGGAGATGAGCTCTGAGCAGATATTAAGCAGGCCTTGTCTTCTGGGTGTTTGCTTGAACAGCTCAGGAAGGAGAGCTGTGTAAAAACCTCAGGAGGTGATAAGGGCAGTTTAAAGTGATACAGGAAAGTTTGTCATAAAATGCACAATGGTAATTTCAAATGTTATTCTTAATTGTATGCTGTTGGGTTTTTATTTTACCTTGAATAGAGATGGTTGTGCACTATCAAAGAACTTACTAATGGTTTTTAAACAATTTTCTAGAATTTTTCCTAAATTTTCTAATTGTGGTAGTTATTCACTTGTTCTCCTTTCATTTTAGATGATCTGCAGAGATGAGGAGGGACATTTAGTTGTGTCCAGACTTGGAAGTTGTATGCACTGCCCTCCTTTGAATTAACATTGTTCCCTGTTTTCTGTTTGTTTCAGGGGAAGCCTTCCATACACAGTGCTGAAGCATGAGTGCTGATGCTAGCCAGGTGGTGATCACTACTCCTCCCCCGGCCACAATGCCTCACAAAGAGCGGTACTTTGATCGCATCAATGAGAATGACCCAGAGTATCTCCGGGAGAGAAACATGTCCCCTGACCTGAGACAGGACTTCAATATGATGGAGCAGAGGAAGAGGGTCACTCAGATACTGCAGAGCCCTGTGAGTGCCATTAATGGGGAGTAAAAAGGAAAGGGTGTTATAAAAAAAGAAATCTGTGTCACTGCAACAAATGCTAGGTAGAATATCTCTGGACCATCTTTTAAGAAAAGTCACTAAACAGATTATGTGGCATTTTGTTGGCATAGTGGACAAGCAGCCTTTATTGTGTTGTTTTTTGTCCTGATACTTTATATTCTTATGGTTCATTGCAGTATTACAGAAAAATGTGGCTGGCTGCAGGGTTCCTAATTAAAACTTAGGGGCAGGGAAGAGAGTGAAGGAGTCACCGGTCAAATAGGAACAAATTAGGGCATTACGTGGTGTTCTGCTTTCTGGGTTTGAATATTAACCTATCATTTGCATCAGGAATGCTTTAATTAACATTTATAATTGGGTTAAGTTTGTTTAAAAGCTAGACTATGTTCTTTTTATGTCCTTGAGGGTGACTGTACCCCTACTTGGCCATATTAGCGCTCATCTACTGGTTGTGTAAGTTGAGTACTTGTGTAGACTACATATAAAACTATTAAATCTATTGAACCACGCTCATAGTCATTTTAATTTATATTTTAATACTTGTATTCTTTGAGTTTAACCTGATGAATACATTGGAAAGTAATACTGTTGCCTTTAGTATTTTGAAGCCGTAGGGAATGAGTAAGGCCTGTGGGGTGATCTTAGGGGGTATCCGGGTGTAATGTGAGTATTGAGGATAATGGGACTGGGAAGGGGCTAAGCAGCTTTATAGATCCTTCTGTCTTCAGTTCCTCTGTAAATTGGGGTGCTTCTGTAATTTTTTTTGAAGCTTTTCCATATGTAATGAGATTGCAAACAGCTGTTAGTAATCACCCTATTATAGTCATCCATGAATAACAGGATTGTTTGCTAAAGTGTTGTCGTGGAGTGTCTCTTGGATCTGTGTGTTGCTTTGAGTATAATGTGAACCTGTTGACTAAGGAATTTATTATTTTTCAAGTCAATTTGTGCAAGCTTGGGTTTGCAGCCAGGCTCTTTTATAAAGAAAATAAGGAGGTACTGCATAATATTTTAATCATTATAATTTTATGTTAAATACTCAGTTGTAAAATGTGATCAGAGTCTACTCATTCCTGTTCAAATACTCGCATTATGAGCAGCCAGGACTCAAAGCAAAGACTGAATCTTCAGCCTAACAGATAAAAATAAGTGGGAGAGATCATTTGGGTTTGTTTATGGGGATCGTTTTTTTGGTCCTTTTGATGACAGTATTGAATCTGATGAGCACAACTATTTCATTAACATTTTGGGGCACCTTTTGCCAAGTCTGCCAGATGTAATTAATGTCCTTTTGCTGCAGCCTCTGTGTTGTTTTTATTACTAGATGCAGTGTAAGCATGCAGATTTTAGGAAGGGGCATGAAGAAGGGTATAAACCCCTGAGTTTAGGTTGCTGTTTTAACAGAAGATTGCAGGACAGAGAGCTGCTGGGCTGCTGCAAGAGAAGCTGAGCCAGCACTTTTTGGAAAGTGACTGTTCAGAGCTGCCAATAAGTTGCAAGGTTTTGTTGTGTAAGGGAACAGTTGTCCAAATAAGCCAGGGGCCTGCTGCCTGCTTGGCTTACAGAGAAATGGGAACATGGGAGCTGAGTGTGTGATCAGGCACGAAGAGGAGTTGTCTGAGCTCCCATTTCCCCTCAAGTATCGCCTTTTATCCTCTCTTTTCCTGATACAGAAAATTTAGAGGAACTCTGCTGTGATTTCTCACATGAGGAAATGAAAATATTTTTATACAGTATCTGTCTCCAAATGTCCACCAAGAGAATTTCGTAATTAATTTGGGGGTGAAAGGTGCGGCATTTTTTCCAGGCTCCAGTTGCTGTGTGCCAGTTCCTGGGACTGAAAACATTTACCTTGTTCTCCTGAATTTAAAATTCATCACAAAATGGACAGAAAGTATTGTTCCTGTTGCCAGTCTGTGTAACACAGGTTGAATTGATGAGTGTTGTCCATAGTGTTTTTGTTCTCTAGCTGCAGAATTACATTGTGTTAGACATTTTTATAGAACTTAGTTGCTTTTCTGGACTATTCCACTTGACAGAGAGAATATAGTTTGAAAGTGTTTACAAGAAGAGGAAGAGAAGTTATGAGACACAGTTTAAGGAAGAGCTTGCTTTGCTTGTAAATCTTTGCCGAGTCTTAGATATAGAAATGCATATCTTCACCAAGCCTTGATAAATGCATTCAGATCAAAGAAATAGTCATTGACTCCTCTTCTGGCAAGTATTAGGAAATATTAAGTGTATCTAGCAAGGATAGTAACTGTCTTAAAAGTACACAAACATGTATGGAGTTGAGGTGAGCTTTGAACATGCGCTTTCTGTGAGCAAAGGTCCAAAATTAAAGGGTTAATCAGTGTCACATAGTAGGAAGCTTAGGTACTAATTTAATCTGGCTTTATTAATGAGCTTTTTTCTTTCTTTCTTTCAAGTAGGAAAATCTAAATCCTTCAGCAAGAAAATAAATTAGAGAATATATTTCAGGAACCACAGTATATTTTATTCAGTAAGGGCTGTTAGGCCTGTAAGGGCTACAGGCCTGACCACACATCTTCAGACATCAAGCTGCTGCATCTCTCTGATGTGCTGTTTGGTGCCCATACTAGTGTGCAATCTGACTACTCCTCTCTGATGTGCAATTTCCCTTTCCTAAATTAAATAATTTAAAAGCTACTGAAAAGCTATTTCCATGTTTGCTAATGTCTTCGAGTCTGTTCATAATAAACCTTAAACAAATCAGAGTTGTTCTCTGACCATTGCCCATGGAGAATGTCCTGACATTATCAGTTGAGTTCTCAGATGTGTTTGCCTAATATGCATGTAGCTCCTGAGCATCTGATAGCCTGGAGAATCTGATAAACTGAACACATTTGCTGTTCTGCGTATGTTAGAAAGGTGGAAAGAAATTAAGATCAGCTGGGCCTGAGCAGCCTGATAGCATCCAGAAGTACTGCTGGCCAATCTTTAGCATAAAGCCATTTAGGGTTATTTTAGTAATGACTTCAGTTTCAGAGGATTCAGGTAGCAAGTTGTTATTTTTAAAGGAAAGGTACTACATTTATGCAGTGGACTAATTTTATTGCTTATTAGGTCCAAGATACTTGCACTATTGATGCCTTGAGAGGCCACCTAAAACAGAATCTAGACAGGAGTAAGGGAGTAAGGTCGGTATTTATTTGAAAGGCCTTCAAAGGTACACCCAGAGCCAGAGGCTATTCTCAAACTGGACCTAAGATGGACGACAAGTCACGAGTTCTTCACACTTTTATAGGTTTGGTTCATTTGCATATCAGGGTTAATTCTCCAGTTAATGCTTCCATTTAATGATGTAATTTCCCCTCAGCTTGCCCCCCTCTCAGAGGCTTTTGGTTTATTCTTTTTGGGCCTAGGATGATCTGGTTGTCCTTGAAGAGCAGGCCCAGAGAGGCTTTGTTATGTCTACCTGGCACAAGAGAGCAGAAATTAACAGGCTTCAAGAAACTTCAGAGTTACACACTAAGCAGCACAGGATTTGAAAAATATAAAAGTTAAAACCTAGGGCATTACTATAATATATCCAAAATCTGAAAAGATATGTTGGTTGTTTTGGGGTTTTTTATATTTTCCAACTTAAGTCTGCAATTAAAAACAGTTTTGCCTGTATGCTAAACAGTCATATGTTGCTTGTTACACAGAGTAACTATGTCTTTCACAGAGCAAAAATATATTTGCTGTACCATCAAATCCCTTATTTTAGTTATGGCCTTTATTCCTTCCAGCATTTCTCTGATGCCATCACCATAGCAACCAGAAACTCTTAAAACATTCTTTTTAAAAAAAAGGGCAGTGGTTGTGCAGTTATGGTGTTTGTGAAAACTGAACAGCCAGTTCAGCACTGAGGAGCTGAATGAATATATAGATTGGAAGAAAATCCCCACAGCCACTGTGAAGCAGGGAAGGTGTTGGATGTTTCTGCAGGCAGGCAGCAATGCCACACTGCTTCCAGTGCAGAGAGACCATGTGAAACAATTATCCACCCAGCAGAAAAGCTAACTACAGGCTTCAGCTAACGGGACAGTGTGTGTAACCTAACAGGAAATTAGGATCAGGGCTTAGATTGCACTGAGGAGTACCTTACATACCTTTATATTGGTGTATTGGAAGGAAAGCTACAGGTGAGGGTGGAAATTGAAGAGGATGCATTCTTATACAAAAATATGCTTTTATATAAGATATACTTCATTCTTTTTACTGATGTAAGAAGTTGTGTCTGAAGCAATGAGTGGAACAGCTGTTTCATGTAAACATAAAAATGCCTGGTTATTGGAATTTAAATGTCTAATATATGTTTTTAATTTAACAGTGAAGTTTTGTGTGGCTTCTTGAGACCCGTTGGATGTGTGTTTGCTATTTTTACATATAAAACACAGCTATTTGGAGCTTGTTTATTTTTTTCTTAAGTTGAGCTCTGTGTTGGCAGGATCCCGTCAGGCTTTATTTCAATTTCATGCTGGATCCAGAGAGTGTCTACCAACCCATCATGACTCTTCAGGTTGTTCAGGGCCATTCTGGCTTGACACTGCCATTGCAGGAAGGTTCCGGTCAAGCTATACAGATTGCAAAATTTTGGGGGGTTATGCTGAGGTTAAAAATGTACTTCTCTACTGTGCCTCCCTTCCTGCCTTGTATATGCACACACCCCCCTGCCTCCCACACTAGCTGGTCTTGCCCAAAAAAAGTGGGGAGATAACTATACAGCTTAGCAACTCTTCTATTCAGGGGTCTGCCTTAGTATGCAGCATGCAGGCAGATTTTTCTCCTCAAAAACAAGCAATCCCACCTACACTTGAGGGTTTTTTTCTGGCTATGTTATTTTCAAACCATCAGGACAGAGATGAAGGATGATGTAATTTATTTTTTCCGTAGCTTTTGCAGTTGTTTAGCTTACTGTATTTTGTATCGAGTGAGCATCCAGTATTTTTGCAATACCACTCCCTTTTTGGGGAGTTTATTTTCTTAAAAGTATCAAAGTCCTTTCAGTTCCTCATATGTTTTGGCTTTTACTGCTCTTTTCTCAGAAGTTCAAAAGCCTTTCACATCCTTCAGGAGCCTCACCTCTTGGCCACAAAGGACTCACAACCTTTTATTTCACCTGAGGACCTCCTCACTGGGCAGTCCTCTCGCCTTGCAGCTCCCTGCTCTGGCTTTTGTCTTCTGTGACATCTTCCCGACATCCTGCTGGGAAGTCATGACTCTCCTCTCTCTGCAAGAGCTTATTTAATTGCATGCTTTCATCATACGACCTGTGCAGCATTTTGTTCACCCAGAGGCAAGAGCTCAACTTGACACATCATTGAAGACACACTCCAAAATGTCCCTTAAAGATCCCCTCTGCACTGTGACAATGTTTTAAGTGAGAGGTGTTGCAGTGGGGATCCTGCAACACGCATATATCAAACCAGGAGTCCCGTGGAAAGGAAATATATATGGACAGACAGATTCTTGCTAGCTGTTTCAGAGAGATGTTTATTTCTCCAGCCGCATGGCCGGAGCTCTGCCCAGGAACTGTCCCAGTCACGGGACCAAGGGTCCTTCTCCCGCGCAGGGAACACAAACCAACCAATGGGAACGAGGCTGAGCAGGGACAGGGAACCCCGTGTCTGTGCCCTCAGGGCCCCTCTCCCAGGGCTACACGGCAGGGGAGGGACCCCAACACCTCACCCGTTTTATTTTAATAAAAGGAGAATGAAAACAACTGGATAAACATAACAAGAACAGTTTCAAAACAAAACAAGCCACCCTCCTGAGTCTTTAAATGTCCAAACAGATTCTGTGGAACATCTTAGGGCTGACAGAAGGGAGACAGAATTCTCTGAGCATGCTTTGTGGGGAAACTGAGGCAGGAGAGGGTTTAACTTCTTCCCTCCCCCTTTTCATCCCCCACTCGGCATTGGAAAGGGATTTTTGGGGACACAATTGGCAAAAGCATGGTTTTGTGAGGGAAACCATGGATGAAAAAGCGGATTGGGAATACACTGGGGGTAATAGGACATAGGGTAAAAGGGAAAGGTGGGATTAGGAAAGGGAAACTGTAGGGGGGACTTACAATGGAGATACTGTCTAACATGACTACGATTTTTTGCATATATACTGCCTTTTACAGAAACACCATCAGGCCCAGTGACCTGCGATGCTTGTAACCCTTTTCTCCCTAGTACAATATTAAATTCCACCACCTCTCCATCTCCCAAGCTTGGGATGCATTTTTCAGGGTTATTCTTTTTAATAGCAGTTCTATGCACGAATATGTCTTGCTGGTTGTCACACCTTGTTATAAAACCATAATTTTGCTTAACATTATACCATTTTACTATCCCTAAGGTCTTAGTTGCTATGATCTTTTCCTTTTTCCGAGTGGCTGCTGTTTTCTGTCTCGCTGCGTCTTTGCTCTCTCCTTCGGTCGCTCCCGTGTTGGAATTGTCGGGGCTGCTGGTGCCTGCGCGCTCTTCCCGGGGTCGCGTTCGGGGCTGCGCGGGCCGGGCCGGGCCACGCCGCTCAGTTCTCCGTGCGTCGCCTCCTCTGGTCGCAGCTTCGCTGCCGCTGCCGGGCGCTGCACCCACGTCTCGGCCGGGCCCCCGAGCGATGACTCCCCCGCGCCCCGCTCCAGCGCGCGTCTCGGCCGGGCGCGGCTCCGTTCCATCGCCACCGCCGCCAGCCGCCGCCCGCGCGCCGCCCCTCTCGGTCGGGCGTTCACGGGGCTCGCTCCACCACGCGCTGCACAGGACCGGGCGGGCACCGCCGGGTCCCGCCGCGCCTCGCTCCGCCACCGACACTGCGGCTCGCGTGGCTCCGCCCGCGCGCGGGAACTGCCTCGCTGCTGCTCTCAGAGCGCTCGGTGCACGTGGCCTGGGCCGCACGGTCCCTGCGCCACGCTTCCCTTCACCAGGACACAGCTGACATTGCTCAACAGTCTCAGTAACTAAATAATATTCACGAAAATATTCTTCCATCGGCATATATTTTGACTCTAGTATTAACTGTGTCCAAACGGTTTTCCAAAAGCCCTTGGTAATAATTAAATCCCAAGAAACATAGAAAAAGTTCTTAAACAACCATGCCAGGAAGTGTTTCAGTTCTTTTTGAGCTTGAATCAAGCTAAAATTTACAAATCGTTGTTCAAGAATCATTTTAAGTTTAAGATAAATGTCCATATGCGGCTCTGAGAGCCAAGAGTCTTCCCAAGGTTCCTCCATAGTTTAGATATGGAATAGCAAAGCAAAACCAAGAAGAGGAATCCAAAGTTTCCAGGGTTTACTCACACAAATCAGTCGCTTAGGGATCGGGGATCGTTCTGCTCACAAATCTCCACCATTTGTTGCAGTGGGGATCCTGCAACACGCATATATCAAACCAGGAGTCCCGTGGAAAGGAAATATATATGGACAGACAGATTCTTGCTAGCTGTTTCAGAGAGATGTTTATTTCTCCAGCCGCATGGCCGGGGCTCTGCCCAGGAACTGTCCCAGTCACGGGACCAAGGGTCCTTCTGCCCGCGCAGGGAACACAAACCAACCAATGGGAACGAGGCTGAGCAGGGACAGGGAAACCCCGTGTCTGTGCCCTCAGGGCCCCTCTCCCAGGGCTACACGGCAGGGGAGGGACCCCAACAGAGAGGGAATTGGTGTTCAGGGTAATGTCTCAAATCAAGGCCATCCACTAGACCTCTGTGAGGACCCAAGAAATCCCAATCCCTAGTTATCATTTCTATAGCTGCCATGGTGCACTGTAAATTCATACCAATGTCCTGCACCTCAAGTGTACGTCACATTTCCCTGCTTTCTTACCTTAAAAATAGGTTACCTCTCAATCCCCTCTATTTCCATACTGCTCCTTTCCACTTAGTTTGAACTGTGGTGTTTTTTTCATTAGATATAAATGCCAACAGATACATGTTGAACCTGGAAAACCTTGGAAAGCCGTAACTGGTGACTTTCCTCCTTGGCTGCTAGGAGCATGTGCATCCAGAACACTCTGCAAGAGCTCTGCCATCCCTCCTAGTGCATCGCCACCATGTGTGCTCCCACCCTTCCAAGTCCTGCACTTACTGAAAAACCCAGTTAATTATGCTCAGAAATGCGTGAGACCCCTGATGAGCTGAAATTTGATTTCTTCTAGCATTTTACATTTCATTGTACATTCCATTTACATTCATTAAATTTCATTTACATTCCATTTAGCCAGATGTATAGTATGGCTTTACTCCACGAGAGAACACGAGGGAGGGACCCAGACCCCCATGCAGAGCAGCAGTTGTGTGAGTGGTTGGCGCTGGGGCTCTGGGAGCTGGGTGTGCTGGAGATGGACTTGGCAAAGGAGTTCAGTGCTTCAGGTTTGGCTGTAATCATAGGGTACCTCTAGGCTGCTTATCACAGGAGTAAACACTGCTGCAGCTCAGAGAGGAAAGCCAGTGTGCACCAGGTTAGAGGAGCCGGAAAAACTGGCACAGGCTGAGCTGTGTGTGGGGACCGCCTTGCTGTCAGCTGAGTCACTAAATCCAGCCCAGCTACCCTCACCTTCAGTGCAAGAGAGGAGGTCATTATAACTTTGGCTAATTCCCCATACTTCTTACTGAGCCTATTTCTTTTTGTCTTAACATGAAGCCCCCTCCCCCTTGTTCTCTTTCACAGCATTGACAAACACTTTTTGTGACTCTTATCTTCTCCCCGCCAGCCTTCACTCACTGGCGGTTTTTTTGTGGCCAGCTCCACCCTTTTCCACTTAGGGCCACCCGTTGTTTGTATCTGAACTCCAGTCTTGAAAGAGCCTGTTAGGAGCTGTGTCGGCTGTTTCGGTGAAGGTCTTCCTCTCACGGGCAGCTGTGTTTACAGCACAGGAATCAAAATTAACATCTCTTCGCTCTCGAGGACAAAATACCAGTTAAGTTTTGAAACTTTCCTTCAGTGGTGGAGATTTGACTTAGAGACTCTGTGTGGGCACGTTTAGATAAGTTGAGTTATACCCTTTTCTAAAATGGATTTAAGATATTAGAAACTGATCAAAATGGGCAAAAGTGAAAATGGGTGAATGGGTTTCTTGTATTATTCAACAGCTTTTAATCTAACAGCAGTGCTGCTATGAAAGGTAGGGGCCTCACATATCTTTTTTAGCTACTTTCCTGTAGAATGACATGAAATTGTTTGGTCATTACTGTAATTAGTCCTAATGTGCTTTTAATGAGCACATGCTTTCTCCTCTTAAAGGTTTGCAATGGTGTGGAGTATTTGTAGATGACTTGCATACTTATTTGCTTATGATTTCATTTCTACTTCTTTTGAGTTGGATACATGTAGAAATCAGTGGTCAACAAATAAGAAACAGCACAGATAGTCAAAATACTGTGTACTTATAAGCCTGTGTACTTCTTAACATCCTCAGAGAGCTGCCTACCAAGATGAAGCAATTAATACCAAGCTTTTTAGCAACATCATTGTTCTGCACTATATATGTGTGTATCCATGTACCACAGGTTGTTCTAGCAAGTTGATTATTCTAGTTCTTCCTGTATACGTTGACTGAAAAGTACTAGTTGTCAACTGGTACATGGAAATGTTGCTTTGATTCTTAAAAGCCCAAATTTACCCTGTCAACTGAGATTGTACTTCTGAAAGAAAATGGAAGTAAATGAGTCAGAACTGAGCTTGTTAACTTTACTCTTGAGTTTCAGAGAACTGTTGCTGGTCTAAGTTGAAAGATTTTTCCATCTAAACTAAGTCTATGATGTGTATTTGGAAGATGATTGCAAGTAGTTCTGGAGAAGTAATTTTATGATATTAGAAAGACCTTGACCTAATCATTCTACTAAAGACTCCATCAAGAAAAGCTGTGTCTGTTCTGCAGGCTGTGCAGTACCATGTAAGGCTGCTAAAAAGCTGACTACAGTTTTGGGAAGAGTGGTGTTCTGGAAACGGTTTTAGGAACAGGCTGAGCTGCCCTGTTCATTTTTACTGGTGAGTTGTGGGGAAATTTATGTCTCAGAGCAAGGTGGTGGAGTGGCACTCAGAAGGTGGGTGAGGTGGAAGCAGAGCTGCAGCCTGCATTCTGCCAAAGTGAGGCTACTCACATAGCTGTCTGCTGCTGCCAGGTGAATAAAAGCCCTGCTCAGCATCCTCCCAGTTGTGCATCTTGTCTGAAATGTTACTGTACCTCCTTTCCAGTAGCTGTCATGGGCCCAGTGTTCATACCATGGAATGTTTCCTATGCAAACTGTCAGTCTGATGCTTGAAGTGCTGTTCCAGCACAAGCAAGGGGGGATACAGGTGCTTGGCTGGGCAGGTGAGGTCCCTGAAGGCAGAAGGATGCTTGTGCAAACAGGAAATGAGTCCCAGCTGTGGAGGTATGCGTTATCCAGGCTACATCTTGGCTGTGTGCAGGCACGGCAGGTGCCTGAGTCCAGCTGTGTTGGCAGGATCATGGGCAGCCATGAAGTGCTGTGCTGCTCACTTTGGGACTTGTACCCACCCCAGTGTAAGAAGTCACTGCTCTTAGTATCTCATGTCTAAAGTCGGAGTGGTTTCAAACAAACAAAACAATGCACTTGTACCCAAGGAGCCTGCTAAATCCCAGGGCTGAAACTTTCCCTTGATTGAGCAATGCTGAGCATACAGCTGAATAACATGATTTTTCATTCATCTGATGGTAGAGTTTTTCCTTTGTCAGCATTTTCTTGTCAAATACTACATCTGAAATTACCAGTGACCTTTCCACTTGAAAAATACCTGCTTTGTGCCAGAGCAGCACACTTGTCATCTCTTTGAAAACATCTCTCTCCAGTGTGATGTGCTTGTATGACTTGCTTGATCACTTGTGGGCAGTGTAATGCCACACATATATAAGCTTATTACAAACTCACAAATCAAAGCAAAACCAAACCACTTGGTCTCCAGGCTCTACTCAGGTTTTCAGATGCAGGCTCCTCCTGCTGAATGGGTCAGACCCCAGAATCAGAGCCCTGCAAGGTAGTGGTTTTACAGAAATCAGTCTTGCACAGTGAAATAAATATCCAATAAATATCATTCATTTAATGGCTCTTATTAAAGGTAAATTGTTGACCACAAGAAGGTGGTGCCCTTCATAGGAGCCCACTGGGATTACCAGAAATGGAAGAAGGTTGTATTAACACATGTGGGATGTTTATCTAAGGATATACAGTTCCAGGTTTTAAAGGTGTGTAGCAGTGAATGAAATGTATTGAAATATTCACAGATATCCGTGAGACAGGCTGAAGGCTGCTAAAAAACATCATTATACTCTGGCATGTGGATAAATTGCATACTTGATTTTATGCACTTCATCTATATTCTCACCTGCTTTACAGTTCATCCCAAACCTCCACATTTGCCACTTTACTGGCTCTTACCTATCTTCTCTTATTTCTAAAACTATTTTTAAGGGAATCTGCTTGTTTGGTTTAACAAAATTGTTGATACAACACTAAATCCTCATTTGTAGCAGTCTCAGCAAATGTGTAACATACTACTGTTAGCATCAAGGTGCAAAACTAAGCTCAGAAGAATGAAAATAACATGACCAAAAAGCAGAAGAATTAAAAATACAGTAGGCAATAAACTAAAAAATCTTTCTGTCAAAAATTTCCCAAAATATATTATATCACCTTTTTATCTGCTATGGAAGTAACATTACTTGTACAGGTTAAAAAAAAAAATGCCAGAAGTCTGAATATGACTAATAAGAGTTTAATGTTAATGTTTTTGCAGCTCTTTTTTATAGTCCTTGTTGAATTGAAGGAGGAATAATTTAATATAATACAGATAACTGGGCAGCCTGTTCCAGTGCTCTGCTACCCTTGATCTAAAGTTCTTCCTCATGTTGAGGTGGAGCTTCACATATTTCAGTTTTTGGCCATTTCTCCCTGTCCTCCACTTCTTTTCTCCCAGTTAGGTTCCTTTCCTCACTCGATTCCATGTTTTTCCTTTCCTTTTCCTCATCTGCTCCTTTCTCCTGCTGCGTAGACCTTACAAACAGCAGCCACTAAAGAGAAAAATCTGACTTTGCCTGTGCATCTTCAGGCTGGTGAGAAGTTGTTCAGCTGTTTGGGGGATGCCATGTGAATATTCTGGTCTAAACTAAGAGATCTGTGCAACAGATCCATGCAGAGTCAGTCAGTGGGAATTTTTAGAGGCTTTACTTATGGAAATCTGGCAAGTCTTAGGTACAGACATGATCCTGAAAAAATTATTCTAAGGAGAGCACAGATATCTGAAAAGTTGGTAATTAGTAGTTATGGAGGCTCAACTGTCCAGCTGAGGAGGCTGTACCAAGTAGAGTCTTGAGGATGTTTTGGCAGAGGGGAGGGTGGTCACTAGCAGTCTGTCTTACTAATCAAAACTTGTTGGTGAACAGACTCAAGAGATTGGTGGATTTTGCCCAATAGAGTGGGTGTTTTGAAGGACTGAATTAAAATTCAGTGAAGAAATTACATTTGTCATACAGAACTGTTTTCTTTCTTTAATTGAGAGCAAGTGCTCTGCTAAGGAAGGCAGACTGAAAGGAGCGATTACTTACAGGGAATAGTCTGGACTTCTGTTAGGAGCCAGCTGTGTGGTAAAGACACCAAATGTCTTTTTGGAATGAACCAGGAGGAGTGTTCACAATCCACCTCAGCTTGTGTTGTGTGCAGCTTTGGGTACTGCTAGTTTTGGGAAAAGCTGCAAGATGCCACCAAGAAGAAATGAGAGGGGTAGAAAATGTAACCTATAATGGAAATTTGAAGGAACAGAATTTACTTTGTCTAGAAATGTCAGGACTGCAGTGATTCTAGGACAGGGGTTTGTTGTAGATAGGGAATAATCTGTTTATCATCTCAAAGGAACAGGCTTTGTCCGCAGTCCATAGTGTATGAAATTTGATACTATGAAAACTTTTTTGTGATATATTCTGCAAGGGTTTATCTCTTGGGCTTGTAGTCACTTTATTCAGAAAAAGAAGGAAGGGTTTTTTCCCTCTGGGTAAGGAAAGAAATAGAGAGGAGATAGCATTCCTTCTACTTTTTGCATGTCTGGGATATTACTTGAGCATGGATGAGCTCCAGTTTTCCAGTTGTTTGTAACTTGATAAAGTTCGAATGGGTTTTCAGAGGGATTATATTATAAAAAAAATATCCAGCACAGAAAGCAACACATCCTGATTGAATTTCAAGTACCTCTTCCAAAATACGGACAACACTTCAATTATTGATAAAAATGGGTTTTATCATTTAAAAAAAAATATATTTTATCTTGGCATGTACTGGGAAATAGTAAATCCTCTGTGACCAAACTCCTGCTTTCTGCCCCCCAAATTGCCAATATCTAGTGTACAAAGTTTAGGCTGGATGATGAAGTCTGGCAAAGTTAAAACAGCTAAAAACAAAGTCTAAGGGGAAGTTTCATGTAACGTTAATAAGAGGCAAAACTGCCAGCCCCACCTATAATAGAAATAAGATTATCAAGGCCAGGTTTCCTTGATGATTCTCAAATGTTTCTACAGGCTTTTAGAGAAGATCTGGAATGCCTTATTCAAGAACAGATGAAGAAGGGCAATAACCCTACTGGACTGCTTGCTTTACAGCAGATTGCTGAATACATCACAGCGAGCACTTTTACAGGTTTTTCCACATCTTCACTCAGTAAGTGAATTATACATTTAACTGCTCTTTTTTTCTTTTTTTTTTTAATTGTTACCAGGGCTTAACCATGCTGGGATCTCCTCTTTCCTTGAATAAAAATTCTGTCAGAGCTTGCTTCAGCTGTGAAGTAGTGCAGATGGTAGCCTTAACTTGCCTTTTTAGGCTTCTTTCTCTCAAATTCTTTGATTTGTATAATGATATCCAAAATGGTTGGAATCCTCAAACTCAGTTATTCTATAATTTGTTAATAGAAGTTTAACTGACATAGGGAACAAAATGTTGTGCCCTGTTACTATTAGGAGTTTAACGTGAATATAAACGGAGATGTGAAATACATTACCATTTAGTTTCTTTATTTTTCTACTCTTGCATATAAATTGTTACTAAAAAAAAAAAAAAAAGTACCCTGAGCTGGGGAGAATACCCTGGCAAACTGAATCATCAGATAAACAGCTCCCACATTTAAGAACAGCTTCTAGTCTGCACTCTACTTGTAAAGATGTCTCCGAGATCTCGCAGTTAACACCCAAGTTCTTCTTTCCAAGTCATGAAGCACTGAGATGTTCAAGTCAATTTAAGTTCTGTGGGTGGACATTATATGGGAGCTTACAAGCCTGAAGTACAGTGGCAGCTGTCAGCATTCATCATCTTTGGAGATTTGGTCCCAAAATGGTACTTCAGGGTTTATTTAACAAAAAGAGTGGAAGAGAACAGAGAGCCCAAATAACCCCGTGTTCATGTCTCTGGTTGGTCACTGAGACTGCATCCTGCTGTTGTCTCTGCTGCTTTTGCCAGAGACAGGGCACTGATCTCAAACTGCACACTCCTATTGTTGAAAACCAAAATTACTTTTACCTGTTTTGGTCTTAACTTTCCCTCTAAACAAAGGTTGTGAGCTGTCAAAAGGCTATCATGCATTCATGAAGGGGACAAGGGTATGTTTGTGTAGTCACAAGTCAAAGAGAGAAATTGATCTTTGTGATTTCTCTGTTAAGAGGGGATTCCTTCTGTCTAAGGGTTGGTTTGAGAACTCTTGCACTAATCCTAATTTCTTCGTTAGGACTGAATTGAAGTTCTGAGACTGAGATGTCTCTTCAAGTTAGTTTTGCTGGTGTCAGAAGTCCACAAGGAATGTCTTATCCTGCAAGAAAAAAACCTCAAAGTGACAAGTAAAAACACTTCATTAATGACAAATGTCTTAAAGCACAGTTCCAGTTCTATACAGGATATTGATTCAGGAGAAAGTTCAGGGAAATACTTTATCCAGTTTAATAAATGCTGGTACTGCTTTGCTAACAATTTAAGTACACTCCACCTGGAACATCATGGCATAGCTGGAAATATATTTAATTGTCCAACTGTCCATTGTCTATTTTTGTCTGTTTTTCAGGCCATGGAATGATTACACCCATCAATGACCTACCTGGGGTAGATACCTCCTCGTTTGTTAAGGGAGAAAAACTTACTCGTTGCAAGTTAGCCAGTTTATATAGGTTGGCTGACTTGTTTGGGTGGGCACATTTGCCAAATGCCTATATCACAGTAAGTATTTTAGACAAAAAAAAAATATATTTAGAATTTCACCCATTCATTCAAATTATTTTTCCTCCTGAATAATGTAAATTAGGTCAGTAATCCATTTCCTGTCTCCTTTGCAGGTAAGAGTAAGCAAAGAACATGACCACATTCTAATCATTCCAAGAGGGCTGTCCTTTTCTGAAGCTTCAGCTTCTAATTTGGTACGTGATTCACCTGCTGTAGTAACCACCAAGACTCAACCTGTTTTCTAAAATACTTTTATGGCTGCTAAAATGGACGTCTATAATTATGCTGTTGTTTGAGTTTTTTTAATATTTACCCACCAGATGAAAAGCTGATTAACTGCTCAGATAATAGCACCCTTTGTTGTCAGTGTTTCTTCCTGGGTTTAGCATTACTTTCTGTTTCTTTGTCCTCAGCTTCAGTGTGGAGCAGCAAAGTTTTGTTTTCCTGTCTGATGAAGCTCATCAGTAGCCTCAGTGTAGCAGCAGCCTTTTATAACCTGGCAGTGTGGTAATACATGTGAAATTACTCTGTAGGAGTAGTGTTATCAGAATCAGCTCTTACCTTTAAAAGTGCGGAGATAAAGTCGAATAATCCTCCCCAGGCCCAACAAATGAGCTGGGTGAAGTAACAAGTTGGTATTTAGGCAGTGGTAAATCACTTAGGTAAATGTGCTAAATCACACATCTTTTGGTGCAGAACCTGCCATATGCTCTTCATGTCAGTGCATATCTGTAAAGAAACTGCCTCGAGGTGAAAGGGGTACCAAAATGAGATTGATAGTTTTACATAGCAAACACAGAACCAAAATGAGATATGACCCTGCTGTAGTTTGTTGTTGATCCAGAAATTACTATTTTAATGTTCTCACGAATCTGAAAATTCCTTGTGCATTGAATGCTCTTACTGGAAATTTCTGAATTATCTTTTTATTAAAAATGTAGGAAATGTTAATGAAATGCGGTTTTAAAAGTCAGAAACAGGGAAAGGTCAGCTAGACTGAAGCAGAATATATGTTGTATCAGAGTCTTATTCTTACTTCTTCCATGGCTGAACTTCCAACAACTGTCAAGGGCTTGTACAGCAGGGTGGTTTATTGACACACAGATTCATGGCTGCTCTCCTACTTTTTTTCATGCTCTGAGCCCTCAATATGTGTGGGGAAATTTGGTGCTAAATAAGAAAGGAGGGGTATTTTCTAGATAACCGAAGTTGTCTCAAAACTTTTGAATATCATGTGTTTCTTTGCCTTTTTCAGGTTAAAGTGAACATCCTAGGAGATGTAGTGGACCAGGGAAGCACAGCTCTCAGTATTGACAGTGTAGGCTTCAGTCCACACGTGGCCATCTACTCCACGCGCCCCGACGTCAGATGTGTCATACACATACACACCCCTGCCACAGCTGCTGTAAGTCTTCCTTCTGGCACCGACTGAAAGAAAACAGCTTTACCTTATGAACATAGGGCATATTTCTGCTCACAGCAGTTTCATTTTTGTTTTAATGTCGACTCTGCACTGGTAAATAAAAGTGTGAGGTTATCAAAAAGAAAGAGAGAGGGCTGAGCCACCGCAGTGGAATGGGACCAGAATAAACTGATGCTCAGAGATTGTTATACTCAGGTTGAGGCGGTTGTAAAGCAAATAGTTTACAGAGGCTTCATTTATAGCATCCTAGATAATATAATGTGCTGTATAAATCATCATCAATTGCATTATGCAGCTCCGGTTTTAAGTGGTTTAATTAGTAGTTACACTTAGTTTGAATTTACCTCACTATTTAAATGTTATAGTTAACATAAACTTTAAATGGTCTGTATAGTAAATGTAAGGCGGCCTGAAAGAATTGGTTTGAAATAACTAAATTCTTATTATTTTATCTAGAAATGCATATACACATATGCATTCCTTGCCTACAGACAAAATAAAAAGGAATGATTAATTTCTTTTTTACTAGCTTTTTGAAGTCATAAGTGTGGGAAAGAAGAACAAACCATTAAGTAAGATGAGAATTAAACATGGATAAAATCCGCAAAAATTAACTTAGTTGGAAAAAATTGTCTTTTGCTCTAGTTAATCTGTCCCTAGGTTGAGTAGCACCTCTGTCACCCTATTGCAAATTAGACTGGTATGGGGGAGATTGTTTCTAAGCTTTCATTACAGAGTTTGCCTCTCTTCCAGCAAAGATAAAAAGTGCACCCTGCTAAGGCTTGGGTGGTTGGGATGTGAGTTTTAAGAGTTTCAAATTTCCTAGTTATCAGCATTTCATTTTCATGAAACAGGTTTCTTCTATGAAGTGTGGCATCCTTCCCATATCACAAGAGGCTCTGATTCTGGGAGATGTTGCTTATTATGACTACCAGGGATCTCTTGATGAACAGGAAGAGAGAATTCAGCTTCAAAAAGTTCTTGGACCCAGTTGCAAGGTATTCAGCCTCATTCGTGCTCTTCATAAACAATTTTCATGCCCTGCTCCAGTTTCTACCATTTAACATTAGTGTCTTCATTTACTAGGTATTAGTCTTGAGAAACCATGGTGTGGTAGCACTAGGAGAGACACTGGAAGAAGCATTCCACTATATTTTCAATGTGCAACTGGCCTGTGAAACTCAGGTGAGAGAGAATTTATCTGTTTAATTTCAAACACTTGTGCTGCAGAGTTACAGATTACATCCCAGATGGGAAGATCTCTAACATTACACAATTTTGGGGTTGTGGAATCTAGTAATCCTGTTTACCAGGACAAAGTCAGAAAGACTGGAATAATCAGGGAATCAGTGAAGGAATGGCACAAATACTCATTCTAGGAACTCTGACACAGTCTCCGTGGTGTTACGCTCTGAAGGGTACAGAAGGTTTTGTTCCATGCTGTGCAGAGTGAGCCTCATGCAGGGAATCTGTCAGATGATACATTTGCTGGTACTCACTGCATGGGGAAGTGTGATTTAAGATCTCTTGAGAGCCAGCTCCTTTATTGAAGCTGAATGTTGTGACAAGAAAAGAAGCGTCTCTCTGTGATCACAGATTTGTGAAACCAAATTAAAAGGAGGTCTTTAGAGCAATGGTAGAGGGTAGCACATTTAAAAATAACTTGAATCACTAATTCAGTTGTTTCCATTTTGTCTAACTTTAGCTACCTAGTTAGGTATCCAGATGTTACCTATAGCCTGTGAAAAGAGACCACTGAAAGTGTTCTCACCTTTCATAACTTTTAAGCCCATCTCCAGAAACTTTGTCACTTTGTGCTTGTTCCCCAGTGATCCTGTCCTCCCAAAGAGGCATTTGGATGTGCAAATGGCAGGCTCCCACTCCTTTCCTTCCTTGCCCTTCCCTGCCATTTATTTTGAGTTCAGTCACTATTTCATTTTGAAACAGCTAGAAAAATGAAAAATTTTTAATCTTGTGATGCAGAAAGGTTTTTTTAAGGTATTCTGAAATCAAGTGTTTGAATCTACTCCTTTTAAAGTGCAGTTATTAGTAGATGGTATAATGCTTTCTGTAACAGTCACTTGCTGTGTATTTTAATACATTTTTTGGACAGTAGAAAACTAGCCTGAGAAATAACTGCAGCATGTATTTAAGCAAGCTTCTGCTGCAAATTCAGAAAAGCAGAGAATACAAAAGCCTTTTCACAAATCAAATATCCTCCATGATGTCTGCAGGTTCATGCACTAGCTGGAGCAGGTGGGATAGACAATCTCCTACTACTGGATCTGCAGAAGTTCAAGCCTTCCACCCACGCCATGGCAGCAATGGGAGGAGGTGGAGTTAATATGGCTTCACAACAAAAATGGAAAGTTGGGGAGCAAGAATTTGAAGCTCTCATGAGGATGCTGGACAACCTGGTGAGAGCATGTTGATGGTGGTATCCATATAGTCCTGTAAACTTTTGAGTGTAGGAGTAACTTCTGTCAAAGCAAACAGTTTTTTCTGGTTTCTCTGTGAGTTCTAAAATGAAGACAGAGTAAATGTAAGAGGTAGAAAATCTCTTCATTATGTGAAGTTTAATTTGTCATACTGTTTCTGACAGCAGTATTCTGTTTTAGTAAGAATTTATCATGCTTTGAGCTTCAATTTTGTCCCACCATCTTACAAATGTATAGTAGTTTAATAGTAAAAAGTTTTATTTTATATGTTTAAACATTCTTTTCTTATTTTCCTCCTCCACAGGGATACAGAACTGGCTATGCCTATAGGCAACCATTAGTCAGAGAAAAACCTAGACATAAGAGTGACGTCGAGATCCCAGCCACTGTGACTGCCTTTTCCTTTGAAGATGATACAGTCCCACTTTCCCCCCTGAAATTCCTTGCACAGAGGCAACAGAGAGAGAAGACAAGATGGCTGAACTCTCCAAACACATACTTGAAAGTTAATGTGCCTGAGGAGTCCTGGAATGGGGAAGCAAGTCCCAGGACTAAGATCACGGTAGGTTGATACGTTGGGCAGTCACTTAGATTTTGCCCTACTTGAAAGTAAGTTATGCACAGTTTATATGAGGAAATCTTAAACAGGATTAGCAAATAAATTTATTGAGCTAATTAAAACAGGCTTTTCGGGGACTTAATGACGTTGGTACTGAGGGTCTCCTTTGTTTGGGGAGAGAGGGGTTGACTGCAAGAGTAACAGTTTATGATAAAATTTAACCATGATTTTGCAGTTCTAACCATCTCTTCTTATTCCTGAAGTTGAAAACAGTTTTTCTACCAGATCTTCTTGTGCTATTAGTTATCCACCAAATATAGTAAGGTTTTAAGTCACCCGTGGGTTGTTCTTTTTTTACATGAGGGAGACACGAGCTCTAATTCATCTCTAGCTGCCCCTTTTCTATTTGTGAGCTTACTGAAAACAGCTTTCGAAAGGTCTGTTCATGCTACAGGCTTTTAATGATGATAAAGATTTTCCCCCTCCTGCAGCTCAGCAGGATGCTTACACTTAGTTTCCAGCCTGCAGAGAGGTGGCCCTCGTGGGACTACAAGAGCGTGTTACTGCTCTTCAGCTACTCCCAGTCACACAGTACAGCTGTAAAAGCATCAGCTCCTCCTGCTGGCAGGCTGGCAGGTTTCTAAACTTGAGTTTGGGAAAAACACCCTCAGAACCCTGCTTGAGAAGGGAAAAATCTAGTCAATGTGTGGTCAGCAGAGGTGGAAGTCGATTGCATGAACAAGGGCTCTGGATCTACGTGCCAGTTACTAGAAAATGTGATCTTTTCTAAATACAGCATCATTAGCACACAGCTAACACTGCATTTTTCAGGAATGTATGTTAATGTTTACAAAA
Organism: Corvus hawaiiensis; assembly: GCF_020740725.1. NCBI lineage: Eukaryota > Metazoa > Chordata > Aves > Passeriformes > Corvidae > Corvus > Corvus hawaiiensis. Next base: position 10,505,653 of record NC_063220.1, on the reverse strand, counting down.
AGTAATCTTGTTCAAGGCAACTTAAATCCTCTTGGGAAAACACACAAACATGTAAGGGGTTGGGATTATTTTTTAGATGTCGTGTGGAATTGAGAATAAAGTCAGAAAGTCCTTTCTTGATACCTCTTCTTTAACAGTAAGACACCACAGAGAATTGTTCATTTCCAATAATACTGGGTTTTTTAATGTCTTCCCCACCCCCCCCCCCCCCCCTTTAAGTGGATGAAAGCTGATGACTCCTCCAAGACTAGTGGAGGGACGCCAATCAAAATTGAAGATCCAAACCAATTTGTTCCCCTAAACACAAACCCAAGTGAAGTGTTGGAAAGGAGAAATAAGGTAAAAGAAGTGTAATAAACTGAAAATTCTAACATTGCCAAATAAAAATATGTGTTCAAGTAATGATTCAGCAGAGCAGTAAAATAACATTTTCAAATGTTTTGATTTCATTAAGAAGGTTCTTACGCTATATGTGATTTCTGGCATCAAAAACATGTATTTAAATGTGTGATATACATAAAGTCTGTAGATATGTATGCAGTATTTATATATTTAAACTTTGAGTGCAATAGTCTGATGAAGGATGAGTATTAACTCTGAAAATAATAGATTGGAAATGGTAGTCCCTGTTATTTAGCATTTTATTTAGTAGGTAGTTAGGTGTCAACGTGAACCGAATTGCTGTGCGTCATCTGCAGCATGATTCAATCTCAGACTCTAATCTTGCTCTGTTCTGTTTTAATTTGCCTAGTGCTTGTTAAGCTGGAATTTCTAATGGCAGTAAAAAAAAGAAAATGAGAGATTATTGTTGGACCTCTCTGTAAACAGAAATATCTTTCTGCTTTTCCCTTCCAGCATGAAAGACACTGATTATCAGACTGACCAAATATTCCGCCCTCAGCATAACTATATTAACAGATATTCAGGAATTTTTTCATTTGATTGCGTATTTTTTTTTTCTTTCTTGGAAAGCACTATATCAGTGTCCTTGGGGACTGAAGTGGAGTTAGAAGGAGTAACTCCCTTCCTCAGAACTGGAAAGGCACCCTCTAATCATCTAGAGATTAATAATACATGTCCCAGGCAATGATTTTTAAATTCATGCATGTCACTTGCTCATAGAGAGTTTATTCCTAAGTTTCTGCTGTAGGATTTTTTTTATATGATCTGTATTGATATTTATATTTATATCTGATCAGTCAGTCTCATAAGCACTGACAATTAGAAGCTAGGGCTGTTAGTTTAAGGAAAAAATAAACTATTCACAGAAGGAAAAACTTCACTAACCTTTGTGATCACAGAGTTTTCTCCAATAGCTGATGTGTGAGGTGGAGAGGACAGGTTCAGGGACTATTCCTGGGAGCTTATTTCTAAATGTTGGCTTACATGAAGTGCAGGAATTGGGACTAGGGTGAACATTTGGGAGTACTGAAAGAGCTAAACAACATATGCTGTGTATTTTGAGGTGGAAGAAGAGTTCCTAATTTTTAGGTGCAGCAGCATACAGCTTGATCCTCCAGCCACTCACTGCCGCCTGTGTTAGTGGCTTTGCAAAGCTGATGGGCATAGGATTTACTAAAGAGAAATATCTCTTTCTAACCTGGTTTATTTTCTCTCTATAGATAAGGGAGCAAAACCGATATGACCTAAAGACAGCAGGACCTCAGTCTCAGCTGCTCGCAGGGATTGTTGTGGATAAAAAGCCAAGTTCAGTGAGTACAACATAATTAACTAATTTACAGCTGTTCAGGTTATTTGGCTGCCTGTTTTTCAAATGTCAGCTTGGCCCATTTTCATTCTAAGTGTCTTGTTAGAACTGATTATTTTAATGCCAGTTTTAGAGCTCTGATACATCTTATTCATGTTTCATTTTAAAGGTTTAAAATGTTAGTTTCAAATTGAGATATGCATGTTAAGTCTGCTGCTATTAATATTAATGAAGTAGGATCCTTGTGTAAGATCATTTAAGTGAGAGAGGAAGAACTTTAGAATGCATGGGCCAAAAATAGCCTTCATTAGCCTGTGGAAGTGATGCTTAAGGTAACAATGGAGTCCCAGAAATAGCTGAGTTTAAAAGGTGGGATGTGACCATGTAGAAGACAGCTTTCATTAGAAACAGGCTTCTTATTGGGAGAGAGGGTTACCAGTTTCTTACCTGCCCATATTAACCTTTTCTTGAATAGAATATACTTCCAAACAGTATAGGTATCCCTAATAAGGTTATCCAAGAAATTTTGATGAATTGGAATTGGAGTTCTATACGTCTAGGACTTTCCAGCTATCCAACAGTTAGTACATCGATGTTTTAATTCTGTATTCCCTGCCAAAACTTTGTCAACAAACTTCGGCTAAAAAAAAGAAGATACATTAGCCCTGCACGTTTTGCTTGTTGCTTCTTATTCTGTAACTGTTAAATTCTGTGGCTTTCCCTTTCCCAGCCAATGCAGTTTGATGACGAGCACGCGCCACCGGCACCACCCAACCCATTCAGCCACCTCACTGAAAAGGAACTGGAGGAGTACAAGAAAACCATTGAGCGCAAGCAGCAGGGGTTGGAAGGTCAGCGGTGTGGATTGAATTGTTGGGGTTTACATTTTAATAATAAGCTTGAAAATATCTACTGTAAAAGTTGTGTGCATGTTAATTATTAGTGTATACTGTTGGCAGCTAGTTTAGAACGAATCATTCCTTGAGGTGGTAGAATTCTTTTGTTACATGTGGTTTGTTCTTTTACTTTAGTTAGTGCTGAAATTAAAGCAATGAAAGGTTTGCACAGAAATGGGGTTGACAAAAACACAAGTTAGCATGATGAATTTTTGTGTCAGAATATAGAATAACTGAAGGTGGGAGAGTCCATGAAGGTCATCTTAATCCAACTCCTCCTCAGAGACGATGCTAAAGTTAGATCAAGTTGCTCAAGTCTGTGCCCAACCAAGCGAAAGTTTACTGAGATGTTTGGCCCTGGCTTCTTTAATTTTACTTCTGTTCTCCCAGTGTGCAAGTCTCATCTACTTTCACTTTTCACATCTTCTTCCAATACTACTATTCCATAGAGAATTGCTAATTCAGGGTTGATTTTAATTTTTAACAGTAGCACTTACTGTGAATTGTTCTTCACTAATACTGTGTAATAGAACAACTTTGCCATATGTCACACTCAGGACATAGTGTAATAGCTTATTGTACCGGCAGACTGTGACTTAGGGCTAGATAAAACCATGGGGCATGCTACCTGGAATGCAGCCTTGCCACCTTTGTTAATGCTTTCTGATAAAGAACTAATATATACTGATTTTTAGCAGATAAAACAAGTAATGCCCTAATTCTTTAGAGTTTCAACGGTGTATTGTAACTTTGTGCTGTTGTGAGCATGAGCAACACGAAGCTGTAGCAGAGCTGTAAATCTTGTAGCACCAGCACTGACACTCTTGCTTGATTTTCACTTTTGCTTGGCTACTAACTCACATCTTGTCCTGCAGATGCTGAACAGGAGTTATTCTCAGATGACGGTTCATCTGTATCACAAATTCAGTCACAAACTCAATCCCCGCAAAATGTCCCAGAAAGATTAGAAGGTATTCCATGCAATTTCTGTACAATGCCAAGGGCTCCAATAACCCAGGTTCTCCACTCTTCTGCTGCACTTTTACACTTGCATGAAGTCAACTGAGTCAAAAGGAGCCCTCTTCTTCAAAGTTTGGGTGGTGCTCTGTCCAGAAAACAATATTTCCCAATTTTTTTCTAATACCTAATTCTCACAACCAGAAAACAACTAAGGGCATGCTGAAACCTAGATATTAACCAGGTGGAGCAAATAGATATTATACTTCTATTTTATTGAAAATGTTAAGATTAGTTTTTTTGCTTAAGACTTCTCCAGAAGTCTAAGTAGGCATTTTAAAAGGCAGGTTCTCCAATGCCTTCTGTATGGAATGGCTGTGTTTTTGTAAATCAGTCTCTTGCAGTAAAGTGTAATTCTGACTGTGCTTGAGACTATGTGTGCTGTGTAGACTGTATTTGTACATACTCTATACAGCTTGAGCTGTGCATGCACTTGGCAGAGATAAAGTTAGATTTTTATCTCATTTTCCTTTAATGACATTTTCACTGTGTTGTCTGCTTACAGCAACTAAGAGTGTGGATAAAGGGGAAAAAAACACATCTAAGCACTTCGGGTTTCGTTCTTTGGATCACAGTCCAGACTCGCAGGCTTTGTCTCAATACTGGGTTTTTTTGCATGAGAGTCTACATAAATAATTGCAAAATCATTTGCTCTTTCAGAAAATCATGAGGATTTCTACACCCAGAATGCCAACCTCATATCTGTGGAGATGCCAGTTGTGGTGGTGAACGGGAAGGAAGATGCCCACGACGTGGAAGAAGATCTCACCAAGAGGGTCAGTCAGTTAACCATGAGTACTGTGGAGAGCGTAGAGATTACCATTAAAGGCTCTGAAAAGATAGAAGAGGCCCTGTCCCCTGAAGGGTCACCTTCCAAATCCCCTTCGAAGAAGAAGAAGAAATTCCGCACCCCATCCTTCCTGAAAAAGAGTAAAAAGAAGGAGAAGGTGGAAGCGTAAGTGCAGTTCTGTTGTGAGGAGACATTGCACATTTTAAACGTTTAAGTTCACCATTAACAGCGTAGTGTTAGGGGTGTGCAGTAACTGGACTTTTAACCTAAACAAGTAGAAACTGGAAGAGGTTTTGCTTTAAAGAAACCAAACAAAGAGACAAAAAAAAAAACCTTTCATGTTAATTGCAAATTAATTCATCTCTCACTTAGCTGTGTCCAAAATTGCTATGAGGGTTGGAAACATTGATTAGTTTCATGTAGAACTACACTGGCAGGTGCTCAATTACCATCATAGCAAGGTCAAATACCATCACAGTATGCAGCAGCGAGTTCTGCTTGGAGTATTTTGCAGACCTTAAAATTTTCAGTACAGTTAAAGTCTTTATTAAAGTTACTGTTGAGTGATCATATGACTTTTTAAAACTGCTGTCTCATTTGGAAACCAGATCATACATTTTTGTATTGTGGTTTTTGACCATATATTTTATGTTTCTGTACCCCTGTTTGAGTGGGTACATATTAACAGCACACCTTTACATCTTTTTTAAGATTAGCTCATATAGAAATATTATACACTGGCACATAATACTAGGGGAAAAACTGTGTAAGAGAAAGTTTATTTGGAATTATACAAAATGTCTAAAGAATTCCATTATTCAATAACTTTTTTGCCAAATATTTCATTTTAGTGAAATATAATTTTTGAAGACTTCTTTTTTATTCTATCAGTTGGGGCGGGGGAAACCCTTATTTTTCAAGAAGGGGGATTTTATACACTTAACATTGATAATTTAGTTTAACTGGCAAAACAAAAAGAAGATTTTATATGTTCAAATGTTTGTATACCATTCAGTATAAAGGTATTATAAGCATGTGAACCAAGCATTTCATAGTTAGAGTGTATTTAAGAATGCTTGGTTTAGAGTATACTTAAATATAATTCAGGAATCCAGGGACTTCAAAATCAAAGGATAAAAGCATATAAAATTGAACTGGATTCATGTTTAAAAATTACTTGTGGGTTGTTCTTTTTATCTCTCATGGTATTGCTAATGAATGAAGAAAAATAATCTCTTAACATAACCAAATGAAGGAAACAAAAATGTTAAAAGGGAAAGTGAAATAGTAGGGAAATAGGAGGAGACAAAGAAAGTAAAAGTTCGGTGATTATTTTTTTTAAATATATGATACGGATTGCGGGATATTTTTATTAAATCAGCAGAGTGACATTTCCATATTAGATGTTTTAAATAATTTGTATGGATTCATGCAGAGTGCAACACTTTGGGTTTTTTCTTGAGTTTCATTCATATTGTAAAAGAGTCTCGTGAATCTGTGTTGTCCTTTGGATGAACCCAGAGCAAATCAGAGCCTAGTGCCATGGGTAAGGGTGGTACTGCCACTTACTCATTTTTACTTGTATTGTCATTTTAGTACTTTTACTGTATTGTAAATACAAACTAAACATAAAAATTAACATAGGGGTTTCTTCGCTGTGTCAAATGTCTGTAAATCAGTCATCGCAATAGGAAGTACATCTTTAAGATCCATGTGATTCCCAAATTACCGGTTGAAATATTATACAATATATAATTGTTAAATATGGCTGGAGAGTGGTTTGGCATGCAAAAATGTTGATTATAGCATGTTCGGGGGCTGGTTAGCTTTGACCGTGTAAGTGTGATAATGCAATGTTGGAATGGATCCTGGAAACAATTTTCTAGCTGTCACTAAATACTGGAATCAGTGTTTTTAATCATAGTGGAAACTTTCAGTTGCTTACTTTGTTTTTTATGTTCTACATTATTTGTGTTGTATTACAACATATGTAGAAACAGTAACCTGTGAACTACGCTTTTCATAACTTTTTTAAAAATATATCTAAATGAATGCAATGTGCATAAATATTTTTTAAAATGCAACCGTGAACTATTTGCACCTTTTGCTAATGCCTCTATTTACTTGCTTTGGCATAAAGAATGAGCCAGCCAACTCTTGTGTCCTGTGGAAAATATATAAATGTTATCTGAAATTGCTCATAGATGTAATGCTAATTAATGTTAAATCACAAATAAACAGTATTTTAAATAGTTGGATTTCATATAGCAGCCTTTTGTTTATACACTTACATCTCTCGCTTGTAGAGAAGATGGTTTGATTATGCACGTTGCTTCTCAAGAATTTATTCTGGAGAGAGCTTCTTGCTTGTGCTTATCCTGAGAGCTCAGCAAGGAAATAACCTGATCTTGCTGTTGAACAGCTTTTGTCTCTGTCGCAGATGCTGGAAAGGAAAGTGGACATGCCTGTGGAAAAAGGCAGGGCACTGCCAGGCGGTTGTTCTGAGCCCAGGTGGGTCTGGGCTTCCCCATCGTGGGCTGCCTCCTGCTCTGCAGCACCATGGGATCATGGGTGACAGCACGAGGGACTGGGGTGGTTTTAGGGCTGAGTAAGTACAGAGCAAGGAAATAGCTCGCAGAAATTACATTTTTTTAAAAATTATTATTAATAGCATAAAGGATTTCCTATAGGGAAAGCTTAATGCAAAGTTATTTGAAGACATCTGTGTCATGCCCTGCCAACATATGGTATATGTCGGAGCCTCTGAGGCTGCAGAAGTTGCAGTGTTTTGTTTTTGTAGCTGTATCAACTCTGTGAAATGTCTTTGAGGACTGCAGGGATGTTTATTTTCCTTGTCCTACCACAAATCAGCCTTTCGTTTCTGTTTACAAGAAAGTCAAAATTCGGCTCTCTGAGTCTGGTGACAGTTTGATGAACTTGGTTCCCATGTGGAAGGATAATTTTGGTTTAGCATTTTAAATAAATCTTGACCAAGATTTTAGTAATTTTCTGACTATCATTTGTCTCCAGAAGCATCTACAGTCTGCTTCATGCTGCACTAATGTGAAAGTAGACTTTGTATCAACACGGAGGAGCATCCACTGTAAGGCCAAGGGCATAGATAATTTTTGTCTTTAAGCTCTCTTTATTCCCAAGAGTCTACAAACCACATCAGACCTTTCATTTTCACTTAAATCTTACTCTTTCACAGTGTTACTCAAAGGATCTGAGATTCTGCAAACCAAAGCATGGAAATAAAGTAGATGTTTCTAACAGGCGTAATAAACATTAAAACTTTAGTTTTGGGAAGTAGGAGCCCTTGGAAAGATGAGCTTCAAAATGGATCATTAACATGATAAGAAATAATTATTGTCATTAGGCTGCTTAACCCAAGAGAGAGCAATACAGAGAAGCAGTGTTTGCTGTGAGGAATTGCATGCAAGCTACCACCCAAGAACATTAAAAAGGAAAAGGATTTGTAAAGCTGTACACCCAGGTGATCACCTGCTGTAGTCTTTTACAGATTTCCAGCTGTTCTGGAGATGAGTGTTACACAGCAAACCAGACCTAGCAGAATTTGCAAAATGAGGTGTATCAGGCTTTAGATGCCACAAGGAGACAGAAAAATGTCATGGTTAGGGCTGTAATGCCATTTTGACTAGTATTTTCCTGCCTTGCCAGTTGAGTCCACGGCACACTGTTGAGCATGTGGCATAAATTGTTGTTCTCTCTGGTGCAACTAGTTGAGGATTTTCTATTCTGTAGGTACCCAGTTTGCAAAACTGTTGAGTTTTCACTATTTCAGCCCATGGAAACTTCTCAAACAGGATGTTCTGCAAAGTGGCTGAGGACAGTGAGAAAGAGCCACAGTGTCCCACGCTGTGCACATGGGTTTGATGGAAACTTCTGACACGGGCACCAATGTTCTCTCTCTTCCTTTCTGCAAACTGGCAGGGAAGCGCATCCCCTCGCCCATGGGGTCACTGCGTGGGTTGGTGTTTGTTCTTTCAAAGACCCAGGGTGTTAAAAGAGGTGCAGGGCTCTGAAAGGCACTGATTAGCAGCTGCCTGGCCGTGTGTGTGTGGGCAGCTGGAGCGTGGCCAGCCGGCCGTGGGCGTTGCTGTGGGCATGGCTCCCGTGGCGCGAGCAGAGCGCTGGGAGCACCGGGAAGGCATTCAGTGGTGATGGGCACTTCTGGCGTGTTGGCTGTGCCCCAGCCTGCAGGAACTGCTCTGTCACAGACTTGCAGCTTGGCCAAACTTGCACAGACTCTTAGGGGAATAGTAGAAGGCCCATCCTCACTACAAAGATTGCTCAGCCCTTTGCCACAGTTTCTAATCTCAGTTTCAAAGCCAGCAGTAATTTAGGTTTCTGAGAGAATACAATATGAGAAAACTTGTATTTTTGTACAGCCTTGTCCTTTGGAAGTGTTGGGGTACAATAGCTGTACTTTTTACATGTGCCAGCAGTACAGGCAAACACACACAAACGGTTTTCACTGCAGCACACAGCATGGACAGCTTCAGTCAAGTTTGATCAACTTAAAAGTAAACAAAACAAAGCCTGACGGTGAGAACTGGAGGGCGAACAGGAGTTCACGCTCTGAAATTGTGTCTGAAAGTCCCAAAGTCTAACAGAGCCTCTGGGAGGTGAAAATTCAAGCGGCCTTTAGGTGGCATCAGACCCTCGCGTTTGCTGCCTTTGTTCCCCGCAGTCGCAAAGCCGCTAACCAAGCGCTTTCAAAGAAGGTATTTTTGGTGTAGATTTTGTGGGCTTTATTCCAGTTCCAGTGCAGAGAGATGAAAGCAGACATCTGGCTGCCGGACTCATTTTCTATATTGATTCATTTCAAAATCCAGCAATGGAGCAGGCTTTGTCAGGGAGGCAGGGCTCCTCCTCTCTCCTCCATCCTTTTGCAACAAGCTAAAAATGTTGAAGTTTTTTTGCACTTTTTAACTCACTCCACTGAGCAAAATAATATCCGTATGTTCAATATTTTCCCTCTGTCAACCTTACCCACAGGCCAGAGACTTCTCAGTGTTTCTGGATGGTGGGGCAGAAATCACAGGAGACCCCAGTGGAAGACCACTGGTGCCAAAGGATCATCCTGCACCTTTCTGCCTCACCTGCTTCCATGTGATGAATTCCAGATGCATTTCCTTTCACAATTGCAGCAGTAGCTCAACACAACTGCATGTCTCTGGATACTGCTGGAGCTTTTGCAAATTTTCAATTTGCAAATGTTATTTGTAAAAACAAAACTTGTGCCCTGGGTTATCAGGATGATGAGTAGTTGAACTCTGTAAGGAACAGCTGAAATTCTGTTGGTGACATGGTCCTGGGCATGGTCCTGGCCGCTCCCAGCCGTGGCTGACATTGCCAGCTGGTGCTGGATTTGACCTTTGGCATGTCAGCTGCTGGCTGCTCTCTGACCTCCCAGGCATGGCACTCATCCCTCTCCTCCCAAAGGTACAGAAAGTTCAAACATCGACTAAAGTGAGGTGCTTAACTTAATGGCCTGGCTTTTCTCAAAGGGCTGAGCACTTTGCCATGGCAGGGAGAGCTGCAGAAGAGCAAGTTGTGTAGCCCTTGGCTTGATGCAGTGAGAGCCAAATAATCCCTGAACTGCAGGGAAAAAAGCAGCCCCCAACATCAGCATTTTGACCAGCTGTGCTTGAAGACCTTGCAGGGACTGAGTTTCTCAGTGAACATCCTATCAGCCCAGGCCTTTCCCTCTCCTCCATGCCCCCATGGGGATGGAAAAAGAAAGGTTGCTGCAGGTGGCTGATTTTCTGTGTCCAGGGTGTTGAGAACAACTAACTGACCCTTAATAAACATGCCATGTTGAAGGTCTCTGAGTGTTAATGGCAGTGTGGGGACCTGCCTTGGCATGTCTGACAAGCTGGCACTTGGCTGATGTGTACCCAGGCAGCTGCTGAGCTGGGGCCTCAGAGGTGCTCCAGAGGACCAAAGCCACCTCATCTCCTGAGTTGTACCTTTGCTGGGTGCCAAAAAGGACCTACAGAAATCTCTGAACACACTGCAGCAGCTGCAGTTTATACACAGTGCTTTGCTCTTGGATGCTGGACACTTTCAGCCCCAATCCTTCTTTAGATGGATGGACAAGACAGAAGTTGGCTATTAAATCCACTCGGCAGAAGGGGAATGTGGGACAATAACTCCCTTCCCCAAACAGGAACTACCAATTTCTTATTCCAGTGAGTATAAGCATCCTCCCCTTTCTAGCAGGCAGAGGCACAGTGTTTTCAATACTTACTCTTTCCATCTGGCTAGACAGCTCTCTCAAACACCAATACCTATAATTACATATATTATGTATATTTGTATATACATATTACACATGCTAATTATATCTACAGAGGCATTAAAATGTTTACCCTGCTTGACTTCAGTTTTATTTTAAAGTTGGCAACATCCAACCAACCTTAGGAATATGCTGTATAAATAATGAGAATTTATTTAGATTTATTCAACAGTGTTTACGACTAATAAGTAACCACATCCATTCAAGTCCTGATCTCCTGGCTGGAATGTCACCTACATGTGATCATTCACCTTCAGCTGGAGCAGCTGGTTCTTCCCGGATTTATTTAATGGGGCCAACTTCACAAATGACCTGGAAGAGGCACATTGGGCAGAATTTTCTCTGCCACTGTCTATCTAATGGGAGAATATTTGGTATTGGAGTAGTTTTCTTATAACCAGATGTTTTGGGCTGTCTTACTCTACTTGGCTTGATTTCTACCTTTCCAGTTGCTTTATGGTTCTAGAGATGCCCCAAATGCCCTCTCGGGGTGAGGGTGAAGGCGCTGTGTCAGTGTTACCCATTCCCTCCTGCCAGCACCAGGATGTCTGGGGTACCAGCTGCTCACTGGGGCTACTGGGCCTCTTATGGATATCTCAAGAAATGACAGTGTCCTGTCCCTTCATTGAAAATGAGCTTTGTGCAAATGAGGGGTGGCAAGGGAGTTGGGCTGGAAGATCCTCGTGGGTCCCTTCCAACTCACGCTGTTCAATAACTCTGATGGTTTTCTTACACTGGACATTTTAAGTTCGAAAGCAAAGTACACGTTGCTTTTGCTTTCAGTCTCTTCCTCCAGTTTAAACCTCATGAGTGCTGCTGTGAACATGGTGACGATGCTGCACAGGGAGCAGTTTGGCTGGAGAAACCTCTCCCTCTGTGAAAATAATCTCATCTGAGAGGTTATTTTCAGCCTGTGGAAGATTCATGTGAGCTGGTCAAAGGCTTCCCTGGGGGCTTCCCAACAGCACCTCCAGCCTCCCTGAACCCCACTTCAGCATGGCACAGCTCACTGAGACTCACTGTGTGCTGCCAATGCCTTTTCAGGTGGGTTTTGTGAAACCACGTGCATTTCATCAACCTGTAAGATCAGGATTCAGCCTTTGCTCCCAATGCACACCCAGTGCTGCCCCTAAAGCAGAGGAGAGCTGCTGCCCCTGCCTAGTCCTGCTCTCATTTAGATCTTATCAAGGCTGTCAATACCACTGATTTACTGGACACTTGGAAAAAGCAGGTTTGCTTTGAGAAATCAGTATGATGAGAAAACCAAAGTGGTGAGTGGGAACACAGTGCCGGGCTCCCTCAGCATCTGTACAAGTGCCTTCTGCTCCACACACGACACAGCACCTGCCTCTCCAGAGCCCTGGACATCCCACAGAGGGCACAAAAGCAATGCAGGATCCCCGTGCAGCGCCAAGGGCGCCGAGCCCATGGCAGGCACGGGCTCACACAGTGTCATCTCCATGGGTCAGTGCATTCAGTAGCTCTTTGCAGCAGCAAGGTCACGAAATGCACTGGTGTTTTAACATGAAATTGTGATCTTGAGCATCTTTAGTGCTTTGATTTGTTCTTAATGAAATGAGATTCTCTGAGAGGCAGCTCCAAGCACTTCTCCTACTTGGCTGGGTGGGGAACTGATGCTCCTCACTGAGAGATCTCTGTGCCCAAATAGGGGCTTGAAGGCAAAGCTGCAAATTACCCCTGTGGGATAATCCCAGCTTTGGCAGTTTTTGAGAGAGAAAAAGTGGTTCTTACCATAAATAAATAACTTTGTACAGAAGTCTGAGATCTGCAATAGAGCTGTCAAGGGTGACAGAGACTCGTCCGCTCTGCAATTCCCACCTGGGCACCGTCCATGCTGACCCTCCAGCATGTGTGGTGCAGCCCTGGACACCCCCAGCTGCAGCGGGATGGCTGGAGAAGGGTCAGAGCAGCAGCTGCTGTGCCCAGCTCCCATCATTGTCACCTCTTGGCTGTTATGGACTCCAAAGCCAAAGTTAAGCTGCCGTAGGAGCAGTGCTGGGCACACCGCCCTCCTTCCTGAGCTGGTCTGGGGCACAAGCAGGCAGAAGAAGCCAGAACCAACCTGGTTTTAGGCAGGCTCTAAAAGGACAAATTCTTCAAGTCCCTGGGTCAGCAACAAGCTTTTTCCCTGCCAGATGAACCACAAAGGCAGCTCTGCCTGCCCTAATGCCTAAGTCTCCGTAGCCCACAAGTGTCTTACTATTTGGAAAATTCAGATTAAAAGGGGCATATTCCCATAAGAAGAGAAGGTCTGGCATGCAGGAAGCATTCCCCAGCGTCAGCCTGTGCCCAGCATATGGATTAAATAGCTTTTGATGCACAAAGCAGACAGGCTCTTTGAGCAACACAAGTGCACGTGTGCAAGTGCCATTTTTGGCAGCTGCCTCTAATTTGATAGATGCAGTTACTAATTGATTTTAGGATTTAGACAACATGATTCCTCCAATCCTAAAGGAATGACAGCACCTCTTAGCTCCTGTGTTAACCGAAATGCTGTGGCCAGGGGCTGGGATGGCTATTTCCATGCTCCAGCTCCAGTGGCAGGAAGGATGCTCCTCCCTGCCAGCCAGTGGCTGTTGGAGAGCCAGGTAGAGTGATGGCCAGTGCTCCACTTGGGGCAACAGGGATAATGTCAAGTTACTGATGGCTCCCTTCCTCCCATTACTCCCCTGTTGGTGCAGTGTCTGCTTGCTGTCTCTGTGAGTTACCTTACCAGTCTCATTAATGCTATGTGCCACTCCATCCATCTGCAGCTGTCAGTGCGTTTAACATGGCAAAGGAGAAAAGGAGTTTGTTTAAAACATCACCTAGGCAGAGAGGTGAAGGGCCCCTGGGCTGGGAGCATAGTGAACAGGAGCTGCTCCAACAGCACTGCCACACCTCTGCCCATTCCTGCCTTCAGCCCAGCACTTGGGAAGCAACACCAGGGTACAGCTTGCCACCGGCCATGGCTCACCTGCACTGTCCCTGCAGACAAGACAGAAGTCACTAGAAGTGAGGATGTGCAGTGAGTTACCAGCAGCTCCCGGGCAGCCGATGAGCAGGCGAGGTTTGCTGTTGCATCACCTGCTCCAAAACATGCTCAGGGCCACTGCTGCACAGGAACAGGACCTGCCCCCAAACCTGCCCACTGATGGATGCTCCCGAACACCCCAGGGAGAAACATGTACTGTGGGTGCTGTGCAGCCCTCTGCCATTGCCAGCATAGAGACTGGTGTGGTGGAGCTTTGGAGGAAGCCAGGAAACATCTCATGCCCTCCTGCCAAGGATACAGCTCTGCACAGGCAGTGGAGCCACATTCTGGAGACCCCCTGACCCCCTGGGCTGAGCACTTGGCCAGGACTCTCCAGCCAGCCCATGCTACTGTGCCAGGGGCTGACAGACCTGGACTCCTCTTCCCTCTCTGGGTGGGATAAAATCCACCCACCCTATTGTTCACAGCCATCCTCTCAAAGTTTATAAATAAACCCCATTTCCCTGCTGTCTTTGTGCTTTTCCATTTTGACGCACCCTTGATTTCCTCCTGTTCCAGAGGCCGTCAAACAAACAGCTCCTATTTTGTTGTTGGTTTGCTTCCTCCGGGCCGTGTCTGAGCAGGCGCCGGTGGCGGTGCCTGTGCCTGGGCGCACGTCAGGTGCCAGGTGCCAGGATGCCGAGCGCAGGGACGGGGTTATCTGACAGTTTCCCGTAAATCACCCCATTTTGTAGGTGTGGGTGTTAATGTGCAACTTGGTGACGAAGCAGCTGGTTTTATTGCATCTGCAGAATGTTAGCAATGGGATGCTGAGAAGTCCGGGGATGGGATGTGGGAGCCTGGTGTTGTCCCAAACAATTCTTCCCTCTACAGGGTGAGGCAGAGCAAGCTCAGGCTCCTGCAAATCCAAGCATGAAGTGGGTGATCCACAGGATTCACTGCTGCCCAGACAGGATCACACCTCCACTGTCCTAAAAATACTGGGGTGTTCAAAACAAGGTGATTCCCCAATTAATTTTAATGGTGACACTTAATTTCTAAGCATTTTAAAGCTCACTTCTTGCTGGCGATTTGCAGCTTTTTAACAGCAATTCTGATGAACAGCATATTTTGGGTAAATATTTAAGGAAGACTAAAATTCACCCATGATATATGTAACTGCCCTTCTCTCTGTAGCAATATTGGGAATTGCTCATGTAATACATGGCTGTATTAGACGTGGTCATAAACACAGGTCTGTGCCCTGGGCCAGCACAAGGAAGGGCGTGTTTTGCTTTTTCAGCACTTGCATTGCAAGGGCAGGCTAATTTTTAACTCCTTCTAATATTCATAACATCTGGGTGAAATCTGTCCACTGACCTGGGGTACAAGGAGAGCTGGGGAGGGCAGGGATGCAGGGTGAGATGTGGGTATGAATGAAGCTTTCCCTTTTTTGTTCCTTTTTTTGATTACTTCTGCTGAAACCAATCTCCTGAGAAACTCTGAGGGCTAGCATAGGTGTTACGACAACGCTTCTGCCTCCTAAGTTAAAAAACCTGTTCGGTTTTTGATATCCAGCTGGGTCATTCCCGAGCAGGAGCAAAGTTGCTATCTCTGCTATATGTGCTCACGCTACTAAGGTTAAAAAATAGGAGAGAGAGAAATCTTAAAATATCTTGATGCCTGAAGAAGAAATTCAGGAAGAAGAAAAGAAAAGCCAGGAAAAGGGATGTGCTGAGCTGTAACAACACGTGGGCAGCCCCTGTGCTGGCACGTGGCAGCCCAACCCTGGTGACGTTGTGGGTACTCACGGTTTCACCCCAGCTTGCTGCAGTGCAAGCGGGTGTCTCCAGTTGTTTGACATTTCCCTTCCTCCTCCCGAAGGCCGAGACGTCTGTCTCTCCCTATCCCGCCCATGTCTGGAGCCACCAGCTCCAAAGGGGAGCAGAATCAGACGGCGGAGTTTCCCCGCTCCGCTGCCTTTGTGCGCAAACCGGGTTTATCTGTATTGTTTGACCAGCGCCAGCAAATTACACCCTGCCTCATGCGTCGTTAGGGAGAGGCAATTAAATACCAACCCAACGAGTATTGCGGCCAGCGTGACTGGGGAGAAACAGCTGCAATCTGCATGGCAGCTGGGAGAGACGGGTGGAAAACATGAACCTTTTTGTTTATGTCTTTGCTCTACCCTCTGCCGTGTCTGGCTGCCCGGCTGGGTGAAACCTGCGTGGGGCAGGGATTGGCAGGAAGCAGGCAGGGATTATGCCTGGATCCAGTGAGTTTGCACTGGTTTGACTTCAGCCCAAGTGGCTGGCGGTGCCCATCCTGTGTGGTGCTGGCTCGGGTCACCAGAGGTCACAGGACTTTGCTTTTGCCCTGCAGAGCTTTTCTCCAGCTGCTTTCCAGCTGTTGCCGCCCTGTGGGTTGTTCTTGCAGGCACATCCTGTACATCCCTGTAGGATTTAGTGCTCCAGCTCAGTTTCCCATCAAATCAACCCGGTTTTTCTATGGCATCTTCTTCAGTGCCCTTGTGCCCAAGCTCCTGACACTGAGCTTGTGTCACTGCCACCCCACCAGCAGTTCCCTGTGCTGTCCCCAGGTGAGATTTGCTGTCCCCATCCTGTTTCACCTGCCATGATCAACAGCACATTCACATCTTCATCCGTCAGCCTCCAACACTGAATCACCCCAAGTGTTTTGTAGACCACGAATCCTGTTGCTAATCCTGGGCACCCTAATGAATCATTTTTTCTCCCCAGATGCTGTGAGCACTCTAAGGGATGGAGCCATTTTGCTGTGGCCTGGAGTGTTTTCTCAGTGTTACCCAAATAAACAGGGGTAGATTTGAACCAGGATCTCCGGAATCAACTTCCTGCAAGCGCTGAGAGAATTTTTGGGTAGATTTAGAGGGCTACCTTTGCAAACAGCATCTTTTAAGAACCCCTGAGGTGATGTTCATGGCGAAGTGCTCTGGCACCTGGAGCAGGCGATGAGGAAATCATCATTGGAGTCTTGTCAGAGCCAAGGATTTAAGCTGGCTCTGTGGATCATCTGCCACCAAATTCAACCATCTGAAGTGTAGAGCAGATAATTTGTGCTGCTCCCTGTCACCAGCTTTCTGAGAGCCAGCAGTCCCAGGTTTGAGAGGGTTTTGTGAGCCCTGAACAATGGGTGCCCAGGGGGTTCCCAGGAAGGGGAATACCCATGGCAGGGCAGCACATCAGTAACATGGAACAATCGTGTTCCTGCCAAAGCCATTGCCCACAATCAGCTGCTGATTTTAAGCAAGGGTGTTCTGCCAGGCTGGCCCTATCAGGAACCCACAGTCACTCTGTCCTGCCCTGCAAATTGGTTTGGGGCATTTTATGTGGTTTTATTCTGCAAGCTGTTTACTCTTTGGGGGATCCTACAGAATCTAGGCCCTGGAGGAAACAACAGTCACAGGCCTGAAGAGGAAGGGCACAGGGTTAAAAGTGCAATGAACGGGTCACACTGATTATTCTCTTTACAGCCAGAGATGTTTCTAGGCCAGGCAGTGCAACAGATCAAATCTCTTCTTTGAGACAGGTATCTGACAGCACTGTGAGAGTCGTCATCAGTGGAACCAGAGCAGGTGAGGATTAGTAAATGAACTGCAAAGTGAGTAACACACTGGCCAAGGGGAGCAGAAGGGCTGGGGAGGTCACCCCCACTCAGCAGAGCCAGGACCTGCACAAAAGAAGGGTCAGGACCAGCAGCAGTGGGGTTTTGCTGTGACCTGATTGACATAAGGTGCAGGGATCCCAGCCCACTGGAAGCCATCCATGTGGGATTGCTGTGGGCAGCAAACCAGGGGCTGGGATGCCAAGACTTGCCCCTGGTGCTGGTGCAATGACCAGCCAGGGTGAAGACAGAGGATGCCAAGCAGGATCAGCCTGGAAGGATGCACAATCCTTCTCCTTAGTTACAATGAGAGGGGGCAGAGGAAGATGAAGCTGTAGGGAAATACTGGGGAGAGAAAATAGCTTTTAAACAGCAGATGTTGTTGGCACATGAACAAATGGGTATTAACTGGTGGGGGCTGCCCAGAGACTGGGAAATTTGTGAAGGGGATTATATGACGTGGCTGCTGAGAATAGTTGGACTAAATGACCCAGCCGATCCCCTCTGGTTTCGCCCTCCCCTTATGGCAGCAGGTGCTTGGAGTAGCAGCAGGGCTGGTCTATTTCTATTTGAGTATTAGGATGTCAAGCAAGTAAAAATGAGCAAAACTATATCCAAACACTGCTGTGCTTCTTCTTTTCTTGGGATGCACCAGGAAACCCTCCTGCATCAGCTTCAGGGTCAAAACCTGCCTGCCAGTGGCCTGCAGAGGCACAGTGAGCTGTATTGGAGGGAGATGCTTGTAAGAAATTAAGGAAATCATTAGGCAACAGCAATTACAAGACTCACAAGTTGTGTCTCGATGCATCACTCCCACACTGAATCAGCAGAGCTGCTGGCTGGTGCCACTGGATGCTCCCAAGGTTCCTCCCAAAGCAGAGCTCCTCCTGGGAAGCACTGTCCTCTCCAGGCTATATGCTCCCTTGCCCAGCTCATGTCAATCATTGTGGCACCACAGCCAGGGGCTGCTTTCCCCTGCCCGCTGTGGTGTGGCATGAGGGCCAAGAGCAGCATCCTTGTTTCCCCCAGCCTCCAAACCAGCCCCAGTAGCCTTTGCCCTGCAGGTTCCTGCAGTCTTTCCCTGGGCACTGACCCCTTCTTCTGCCTGCAGGTGAGCAGTAACTCCAGGTCTGAGCATGACCTCTTTAGTCCATAATATTTTTTCTAAAATTTAACAGATTTTTAAAATGAAACCTTTATCCAGCCTTTTATTTGGAATATCCAGCATTTTTCCCTTCCTTTGAAAAGAAGAATGTAATTTTTCGCTATTATTTATTTGCTGCCATTGCTGGAGTCAAATGTCAGCTGTGCCCTGATGGATTTCCCCACCTTAACGCCAGCCCCAGCTACTGTAAGCCCAAGTTAGCCATGAAATCCAAGGAAACTAATTTTACTGTGCAAATTTGAGGATCTCCTCTCTGTAGAAACTGTCCAATAAATCCAAGTAGAGAAAGCTTTGGCAAAGCAGAAATAAGATATTGCTGAAGGGACAGTCTGGGGAGGGCAAAACTGAGCCCCTGCCCCTCCAAAACCCTGGGTATCATTTGTGCATCCTCCATCTTGGGGGAGGAGTGTCTGGAAACCTCCCAGGACACTTCTCCTCATAAAGCTGCTGCCTTTCTTTTCCTCTAGGCTTTATCTTCTGCAGCCACTTTGCCAAGACACAAGGCCTGAGGGCATGAAAGGGAAAAATGAGGCACCTGAGCAGGTACAATTTGTGCACAGCCCCAGAGATGCCTGGTTTCATAGCTGCCACCACCTGAGGAAGGCCATCCTGAGCTAATGCATCAAAACACAGGGGGACTGGGAGGTTTTGTGCTATGACATCAATTAAAAGGCCAGCTGAGTGGAGGGACACAAGGCATTCAAAAGTGAGAAGAGGTTTAAACTACTGTCTGTTGGGAGGTGTGGGATCCTCCTTCTCTGCTCTTCCCACAGTGCATCCTGCTGGGCTTGTCCTAATGGCTCCTCAGCCCCAGCCCAGAAAGCACAAATCCCAGAAATGTGCTGGATGTCGCTGTGTTGGATGCCACATTACTGAGTTTAACATAAAAACCCAAAGCCAAAGCATGCAAAATTGCACACTGAGACTATTACAAGATCCTCCTGCCTGGAGCAATGTCAAATGACCTTCTCTTGGTCTGCCAGCCCAGCCCAGACTCAAGGATTAATTGATGTATTCCTAGGAGTGGTATAAAATTTTCTGTTGAACAGACGGAGAACTAGATCCTCCACTTGGCTCTTCTCACCAGGGGAGACACTCTTGGACCTTTTGCCACATCCATCCTCCCACCTGCCTTGGCAGATCTCATCCACTCCTTACAGAGCCACCCAGACCCACCAGGAATATTCAGCATTTAATCCACCCACCATGAGATGTGCCTTTTATCTGCTGGCACAAGGCAATTTCAGACCATATGTGTGCTTTCCCTTAAGGGTGGGCAAGAAAAATTCTTTATTATTTTTATATCAGAACTGTGTGGCAAATACTGTGAAAGGCCACGTGAACAGCAGAGAACTAGTAGGAGCTGAGAAGAGCTCCTGCCAGCTCCCAGCCTCTGAGACAGAAAACCTACTATTACAAAGATGGAGAGTGGGGAGGGCAATTAGGAGGCTGGAAGTAAAAAAAAGCTTATTGTAAAAGCAGAGCTCATAGCTCAGGTTTGCCTGATGAATGCTGAGATCAAGAGATCAGGGAGCACCACACAGGTAGCTTGTAAGGAGGGATTTCAGAGGAAATTAAATAGAAGCTTTAGAGGTACTCGCAGGATGAAACTGTAAATAACAGCATCATAAATGGATCTGAAATAAGCAGTATGGCTGGGCAAGGCAGGAGCAGGCGAGAGGGACCATCGCCACTATTTGTAGCTTAGTTATTTCTAGCACACACTAAAAGAGAGCATCAAGGACAGATCACAGAGGCAATGCAGCAGCGTGGGCAGCCAGAGACACCCAGCGAAACCATGGAGCTTCCTGAGCCCCAGAAAAGGATCGGGATTACTCAAGGGCCTGAGGACCCACCTTATGCATGAGAACTGCTGGAGCAGGCACTTGAAACCCTGACAAGGGCCTTTCTCCTGGGGCACCTCTAAGTTATCCTGATCTCTTGTTTAATTAAGGGAGCAGTTGGAGAAGTGAAAGGCCATTGTAATGATGGCTTCATAAGAGGGCTGGATGCAGCCCCCCACTCCGGGTCTGGCCAAGTGAGAGCCAGGCCCTGACAGCATCCCTAAGGAGACTGAGCCCTTGGCTGCAAACATCTACCAGCCCCACAGAAGGATGTGTGGCCCTGCTGTAAATCACAGTCCCATGTCACGCCTTGGGACAAGTGACAACAGGCAGCAATAGCAGGTGGCAGCCGGGGCCTGGCAGGACAGCCTGGAGCCAGTGCTCCAGGGAGAGCTACATGTATTAATTATTGACTAGTGAAAGAAGAAATATGAGATTTCACTGACCTCTGTGTATCTCTCTGTGCAGGCTGATTTCTGCACCCCAATTAAATCATGCCTGGGCGAGGAGAGGGGCAATACCTGCGCTTGCCATTGGGCTGGGGCACTTGGCTGACTACAAGGAATAATGCCAGTAACACTAAAAACTTCCTGGGTCCAACGGAAAAATAAAGATTTTAGGAGTTACCCAGGTTCCATCAGAGATCTGCTTCCCCTCCAGGGTACAGCTGCACCAGACCAGCTCTAGCCCATCACCACCACAACAACTGTGTCCATTAAAAAAAGAAAAGCAAAACAGATATGTGATAGCCTCCAAACAATTTTTCAATATCTGTATATCACTCTTGTGCAGCGAGAAATGCATGCCCTTGGCAGACAGGCAGCACAACTATCACTTGGAAAATCAGTTAGTCCTTCCAAATGGGCTGCAGCAGACTTTTAAGGCAGGTGAAATTTTATAAAAGGATTACACTGGGATTAGCCTGAAAGGAGAGAGAGCAGGTGCTTCCAGGAGCCTTTGCAGACCGAAACCTAGGGTTGTGCTGGCCCCCACCCTTTAAAACCCTCTCTGAACCCTGCCAGGTCTGTCCAGGGGATGATTTACACTGGTGCTGCCACTGGAACAAACTGAATGGATAACACCTGCGATGTGGGGAAACAGCTGCTGTGTGTGATACCACCAGAACAAGGTCAGAATACACCCACCAAAGAGGACTTACTATGTGTGCTCAGAGCAGTAGCTCTGTTTTCCTCTCTTCAGCCCAACATGGGCACCACGCACACACATGAGATGATTCCCATGGCAGAGGGGAAGGGATGCTCACTCTCTACCCCAGGGTTTTCTCATGGCACCTCACCTGGCAGCTTTGCACCTAAACCCACACCTTGCTGTGTTATGCAGCACTGCAAAATAAAGCACTCCAGCAACCTTACCTCTTATCTAGCCCAATCCCCAAATGATGGTGTGGATTTATCAACATCAGTGTGGGCACCCAACCTCTGCACCCCTGGGCCATGCTATCCTTGCTGTGCCACGCTGTACTGAGGGCAGCCTGCAGCCACAGGCTGCTGATAAAAGGTCCAGGGATCTCCCACGTGGTGAGTACTGCTTTGGCCACGTGCCTGGAAGCTGGGGCCGTGCTGACAGTGTGGGCGGTGGGGCTGAGCCAGTGCTCACCCCATCTCACCCCATCTCCCATTTCCATGGGCCCATAGAGCTGCACTCAGGTCTTCCACTTTTGTTGGAGAAGCAGCTACCCCACTGCCTTGCAGAGAAAAAATCGACAGTGAGACTTCAGGATGAGCTCAAAGGTTGAACAAAGTACAAGAGAAGAGAAATGAAGAGAGCATGCCCTTAAGTGGCTGTATTTAGAAGGCTGCAGTGGATGAGGGTGCTGGACCATGGCTGCTGGATGTGCAGAGCTGGCAACACTGCAAAACTTCTTCCCTTATCACTCCTTCTGTGTTGCCTCTGATTCTGTGTGCTTTCCACTGCCCACCCTTCTTTATTGTACCCCACAGCCCACAAGCCCTAAAGCCTCCATTCCTCTTGAGCCAGTTCCCTTGAAATGCCTGCCCTTGGACCATTGCCTTGGGAATACTTTTCTCTGTGGAAGTGCCTTTAAAGATAAATTATCCTGGAACTAAGCTAGAAGGGAAAGGAATCAAAATTATGATTATTGTGGCTTCAAACCTGGGATATCACACTGGGAAAAGCAGTACCTGCTACTGATGGCTGAATCAGCACCAATTCATACAAAGCATTGCAAAAATCCCTAGAGAAGTGTTGTGCAGGTGCACAAGGAGGACCAAGAAATGCAGTAGGTAACAGAGGATGCTGCCATTAGGCACAAGATCTACAGTATGGACTCTGGATGGCCATACACATCCTCATCTTCTGGGAGAGGGGCTGAGATTTTAAAATCATCTGATTGTTAAGTAATCTGGTGCTGGCTGCCTCTGCTGCCTTTGGTGTGCTTTCAGTAATGACCTCTTGTACTTCAAGGTGAGGTCATGGAAAGCCTTCTGCCCGATGGTGAACCAGCAGAGAGGTGCCCTCAGTGTCCAGCCAAGCTGGACAGCTGCTTGTGCCCAGGTCTCCAGCGGCTGCAACTGGGGCTGATTAGAGCAGTCACATCCCCAGCTCAGCCCCTGCACAATTAGAAAGCCAGAGACATTCTGACTGATGTTTTAATGGGAGTGTTCGCCCATGCATGCTTGTAAAGCAGGAGCCGTGTCTTATCTCAGCTAGTCAGTGGAGTTAATAAAAGCCAAGTGCATTTTGAGTCCTTCACTTGCCTGGATGTACCCTATGGCTCAGCCTGGCTCCCACCCCCACCCCCACCCCTGCTCTGGTCAGCCCTTGCTTTTCCAGCTGAAATCCTGCTTTTAGGGATGGCTAGTCACCTGCGGGTGCTGAGCACACCCGGGCCTAGCATTCTGTCCTGCTCTGCTCCCAGCACACCAGGCTCTGCCTTCTTCTCCACTCTTCAGGCCACAACTAAATCTAGATGATGCTTCGTGCCCTCCCCCCTACATCAGCCCCTTCTGGGCTGCCAAACGCAGTGATGGGACAAGTCGTGGCATTGTTGATGTGGCAGCAGCCATGTGGTGCTGCCGGCACGGAGGAGGTGCCATATGGCCACGGGAGAGGCTGTGTTGAGCCGCATTGCACGGAGAGCTGGCCCATCCCCGGCATGTGCCGCGGTAAGGGCATGTGACCGATGAAATCCTGCAGCCATGCTTCCCAAAAATAGCCTGCTGGCCCCCAGCAATTGGGAGCCGCAGGGATTTCATTGCATGCGCTGCAGTCTGGGGCACCATCCCTTCTCGGATGATTCAGGTCCACGTGATGCTGCGGGATCCAGGTACCAATTAACACTTACTAATACATCACTTCTAAACGCCACCACGACGTCTCTCGTCTCCTCTCCAGCCAGTTCCGGTCCCTGGGAGGCCGGTGAGCCCGGCGAGACCCACGGAGCCCCACGGCAGCCAGGTGTGAGCAGGTCCCCACGCCCCAGCACATCTCTGGGGCGATGCTTCTCCCCAGCCGCTCCCACAGGGCTCCTCAATGGAACCCGACCAACCCGACCGGCCGGGCAGGAGCGGGGTTTTGTGCTGCAAACGTAGCAGCGTGTTTCAGGTGTTGCTGTCACGGATGGAAGGGGAGCCAGGAGCGTGTTGGAGGTCACTTGCTACCAGCCTGGTGCTAGTGAAGTCCACTCCTCCTACTCCCTCGAAATTCATGGACTCGAGATTGCAAACGACTCCTGGCAGTGCAAATCGTTGCCCTTCTCCTCAGTCTGGGTCAGGTCCTTGGCTCTCTCCTCCGGGCGCAGCTGCTCTTTCTCACCTCCCTGACTGCAAAACAAGGGGAAAACAAGCTCGAGTGTGCCTGGTCCCGACCCCAGGTCTGCAGGGAGGGACATGGAGGGGGTGAGGGAGGCTCGTGTATCCCTTGCCGGCTCTCCGCCTTCGATTTACTTTGGAAAAAAATTACTAATTGCTTTTGGAGTCTAAACCCACAGAGAGCTTCCTGGGGAGGCACTGCTTGATAGAAGACGAGTAATTTGACATTAAACCGCTGGCGCTTCGTGCCGAGGGGCCCCTTTGGAGTTCGGGGCTGTGCCTGCAGTGCTGGCCCCATCGCCCCCAGGGCTGGGCGCAGGATGGGCTCCCCAGCCCGTCTGTCACGCTGGGTCCCTGATCAGGGACAGACACGCGGGCAGTGGCGGCAGGTGACACGGGGTGACAAGGGGCAGGGCAGGCCTGGCTGTGCCTCTATGACCTGGGGGCGGGTGCAGCCGGGCCCCCACCGCTACACGGGCACCGCCAGTGCCACCATCCTCGGGGGCGCGGTGCCACCGCCGCCGGCGCCCCTTTCCAAGGGGTCGTTCCCCGCTGCGGAGCTGTAACACATCCCGCGGCTGCCGAGCGGCGACCCGCCGGTCCCTCCCGCCCCGGGACAAGCCCGGCCCTGCCCCGCCGGCCGCCCCCCCCGCGCCGGGCGCCGCGCAGCCGCCGGCGCTCGCACTCCGCAGGCGCGGCCGGGCCGGGCCGCCCCGCCGGGGCGCGGGGGGGGGCGGGACGGCGGCGGCCCGTGGGGCGACACAGCGGCGGGGCAGGCGGCGGCAGCGCTGGCACCGCGGCGGCCGCCGGGTTCGCCGGCAGACGGACGGACGGACGGACGCAGCGCCGCACGGGAAGGCGGCAGGGCATGGGGAAGCGCGGCCGGCCGCGGAGGGAGCCGCGGAGGGAGCCGCGGAGCGCAGGGGCGGCCGGCGGGGCCCGGTGCCCCCTCGGGGACATCTGCAATACGAGCCCCGCGGCGGGCATGGACACCTTCCTCTACAACGTGCAGGTGCTGCTGGAGGCCGCCAGCTACCTGGAGCGGATCGAGAAGGAGAATAAAAGTAAGAGTGGGCTGGCGGCCGCGGCCGCGCGTGTGCGTGACCGCGGGGCGGTCAGGGGGGCTAAGAAAAAATCCCCAAACTTTCGGCTGGCTGCAGGGGCCGGCGACGCAGTGACAAAGGGCGCCGGGGCCGGCCTGCACCCCCCGCGGCAGAGGCGTGCGTGCGACCCCCTCCGCCACTGGGGAGACCTGGCCCGGGGGGAAAGTTTGGGATGGAGAGTGGAGCGGGACAGCGCGGGGAGAGGGGGCGCATCTCCGGTTCTCGGGGAGAGCGGCCTCGGAGGGGCACTGAGAGGGGCTGGGGGGGCGGCGGGCCCCGCGCGGAGCCAGAGCCGGTGGCGGAGCCGGAGCGGCGGGGGAGGAGGCGATGACACGTCCCCGCTCCCCCCGCCGGGGCATGGGCAGAGTCACGTAGGCAAGTGGTAGCGCTCGCCAGGTAGCCGGCGGGGAGGAGAGGGCAGGGCAGAGCAGTACAGGGCAGGGCGAGCGTCCGGTGCGGGGCGGTGGCCAGCCGCGCCGCTAGCCTCCTGCTCCGCGGGCGCGGAGGGTGCGCGTAGCCCGCGGCTTTTCCCTGGGGAGCGATCTCCCGAGCGGGCAGGCGGGCCGCGAGGGACGGCAGCACCGCGGGGAAGAAGCGCTTTGGGAACAAAGGGGCGGCCGTGGCCCGCGGCGGAGCGCGGCTGCGGACCCCGCGCAGTGGCGGAGCGCACTCCCGCGGCGCTGCGCCCGGCGCGCCCCGCCCCCGCGGGCGGACACATGGTTCGCACATGGAGCCAGCGCGCCGCGCTCATTGGCCGCCGCCTCCCAGGGGCGGGGCCTCGCGGGCCGCTCCGCCAATGCGCGGCGCCGGGGTCTCCCGTGTGACGTCACGCGTTGCCGAGCGGGCCGGGGGGGCGCGGGGCCGGAGGGGCTCGGCCGGGGGGGGGCTCGGCCCGAGGGGGGCTCGGCCCGGGGACTCCGGGGTCCTGCGAGCCCGGGGGTGTCGCGGGAAAACCCCTCCGGGAGCTCCGCTCCGCCACCGGCGCTTTGCCCTTGTTTTCCTCGGGTTTCTCTGTTATTCTTTGTTGTAGTCTTTATTTAGATTTTTAAAATTTTTCTACTTTTTTTTATTAAATTCAGTTTTTTACTCTTTTTTTTTTTTTTCTCTGCCCTCTTCGGTTTTATGTTTGGGGTTTCCCCCCGGCCCCCCTTTTTCATTCGCGGAACATGTGCTGCGTTTTCTTTTCTGTTTAACTTTACAAAGGGATCAGCGAGTCCCTCACCACGCGTCTCCACCGCACCATCACCCTCTCCTCGCCGTTCATCCCCTATGGCAGCTATAGGTCCCGTGCAGATGACGATATAGAGTGCCCTTGTTCTGCGGGAAAAGCTGCGTGCACGCAGGCTTCCAGGGAAAGGGATCCCACTGCGGAGAACCTGCTCTGCCGCTAAAGCTGCAGCCAAAAGCCCTTGTTCTTTGCTCGCCCAGAACAAATCCAGGCTGCTTTTCTGTTTTTGAAAGTTGACTTAATATTGGGGGCTGGGATTTTTTTCTCATGTGCTAATTGTTATTTCGTAATGAATCTGCAAAGCCGAGCGTCTGAGGAGCTGAGCTGCACCGCGAGCAGCAGCTGCGAGCAGGAAAATGACAGGAGACACCAGCAAGAATTTGTTTGCATGTGAAAACAGCAGCAGCCCTGGTTTGGAAATCGAGTGTGAGACCGCTGTTTTGGGTTTGTTTTTTCTCAATGAGCCCTCTTGTTGTGAAGGGGAACTGTTAAAATCATGGCTTTTTTTCGAGGTTAGGGGGTGAGATAGAATTCTCCTTGCCGTTGAGATGGATAGTATCTGATCTTTTATATGCTCCATTTAAGAATGCATCATTTTATATGGTTCCTTGTTTGGAGCTGGAAAATGAGTAGGACAGCAGGATAAAGGATTTTTTATTGCTAGGTTTTTAAAAGAGGTGTTTGCATCTAAACAATTCCATTCCTGAGCACTTGTTTTCACTGAAGCTTTCACTAATAATTGTTAAGGTCATAATGCTGAAAATCATCACTTTTATTAGGCAATTCTGCAAAACCTTTCAATATTTTAATTTGCAATCAGGACATTTTAGGGTGAGAAGTCCCATTTAACCAAAGGTTCAGCTAGTGAACGTGCTGTTCAGAACGTGACTGTCATAAACCAGGCAGATTTTACGTGTTGCTCCCAAACAAAGAAAAATGCTGCTGGGATTGGAAAACAATCTCTGAGCATTACTGGCCCTGTCTAAACTAAGGAACAGCTGCAGAAGCGGGAGGGTTGTATCCTAATGTATATACATCTCCTTTCTGGGAAGGGATTTGCATGCGGAGCTCAAGTTATTGCACCAAGAGAATGCTGTGCCCTTTCCTCTGCCAGAGCAGGGGTGATTCCTCAGTGCACCCAGTGCTGGCAGCCTGGCAGAGACATTGCTAATGGCTGGTCATTCCTCATTACAGTCTCTGACCTCACAATTAGCAATAACAGGGGCAGCGAGCTCAAAAAAAGTTTGGTGATGGAGACTGCCAGCCTCGGTTGCAGTCAGACTTGGTGCTTGCCTGCTTCCTGCAGGATGCCCGGGTCATTTGACCACCGTGTTACGCAGGGCTGTAATGAGCTATTTTGGTGTTACTCCCATCAGGAAGGTGGCTGAGTCACAGCCTTGTTGTGCCAGGTGCTGTACACACAGGGGAGTGACAGTGCCCTGCCCCAAGGAAACAGTCTTAAAAAAACAGAGGTGACAGATGGATGTTTGTCTCCTCCTGGCCAGGATGAGTGACGGGGACAGAGCTGGGTAAAGCACCAGGATGCTGGTTGGGAGCAGCATCACAGTGTGTGGAAGCTCAAGGGCTTTGGTAGCCAAAGGAAGGAATTTAAGGAAGGGCTGTTAAGGCTCTGAGAGCTCAGGGCGTTTTCCTCGTAGTTTTACAGTTTCTGATAAACCACACTCGGTGTCCTCATTCATTCTTCCACGCCTTTGGTGGTTGTGCTAGGTTATTCACATTCTCAAAAACCTGTCTTCAGCAGGAGCAGATGCTGTTTGGTAGAGGGGGCCCCCTGAGAGGTGGACACAACCTCTTCTCTTGTGGATTCAAGTGCTTGGATATCCCAGATGTGTGTGTCACACCTTCTGGTGGTAGAGGAGCAACTACAAGGATGTTTTCAGCCTCCAAAACACACCTACCCTTGTTTGCAGGTCAGTGGTGCAAGGCAGACAGTGGAGCCTTCCATGTTGAGGGCAGGACTTTCAGATAAGGCAGGAGTTTCCTACCTGCCTGAAGCTCAGGGAGAAATATGAAGATGATTATGATTTACATTTGTGGGTCCCACATCCTATCTTTGTGGTCATGACTAATAGCAGAGGGGCCATGGGATGGCTGGGTGGTGTGGAAACAGAACCACAGGGCAGAGAGCCATGGAGCAGGGTAAGACGTACTGTCAGGGCTATGGCAAGGGGAGACAGTGTTCAGGAGTGGCCTCTCAGCACCACCCTTATAGTATTCATTTACCTTTCGAAGTATTAGAATAAAAATTACCTGTGTTACACTGTGGTGACAGGGAAGGTTAGAGTCCTGTTATCAGACTCCTTGGGTAAGCTGGAGTATTTTAGCTACTGAAATATATCGGAATTATTTTTCCAGTTGAGCCTCTGGGAGTGAATAACAGTGCTGCCTGCCTTCTTGCTGCAGTTCTTATGGTGAGACCACAAAACCCAATCCCAACACACCTTGCTAACTGACATGTACAGGTTTCCAAATGACCTGTTTCTAGAAATTTAAGCTTGGTAGCCAAGGAATAGAAACATCACATGAAAAAAGTTACAGTGGCTGTTTTCAGAAATGAAAGTTGTGCTGAGGACAGCTCTGTTGGTGTATTTGTAACCTGTGCAAGTGCCACTTCATGAATAAGCATGGCTGAAAATCTGTAGCAGCAGAAATGCTGTAATTTGGAAGATGTTTTTTAAAGAGACCTGGAGTAAACTCAGCTGAGGTTTAGTATGTGTCAGGCATCCCCTTTGTGTGTGTGGACTCATGTTTTTGTCAGTAGGAGTTGCACAAACATGTGATGAATCCTTCTGATATGATAACTTACCTGTAATAGACATGGTGTGTAATACATTCTGATCTCACTACACATACAGACCTGTGTTGCCATATCCTTTTCCAAAAGCATGAAGGCAGTCAAGTTGCTGTAACAGGGGGGGCAAGTTCACAAGTCTAATAGAGGTGTGTATGCATGGGACAGTGGACTTTGGTCCCTCACAGGAGACAGCTAGATCTTCTTCAAGTCCTAGCTGTGTTAATTGATCTTCTGACCAGGAGTAACAAATGTGTGATCTTAGATTTGTCCTTTGCTCCTGAATAATTCTCTCTGAGGGAGAGGACAACTGAGCCTTGGGGATGAGTTAACAGTATCTTCATCATGTGGCTCCTTCCATTGTTTATGTGCTGTTTAGGGTCTTTTTTTGACAAACCAAGAAATACCAGAGCCCTGTAATTAGCAGAGCGCAAAAGAAGTTGAGACTGCCTTTGGTCTGTGTGCAGAGCTCCCATTGAATCAATGAGAGCGGAACACGTGGCTCAAGGTCAGTGTAGATGGTCTTGGATCTTATGGTGATATGATATATAGAGCAGTGTGGGACCTCGTTATTCATATATTTTTCATCCAGCTCACAGTAAACCCCTTTCATTCCTCCTGGTTCATGACCTGGCCACAGTGATTCATGTGTTAGCCACTTCCAGGTTGGGGTATTTTGACTCATGCTGTTTGGACCTCAGCATAGAATTCAGAAGGAAGCCACAACAGAAGAAATGATAGGGCAGAGGTAAAACCATGGAACTGTGCCAGAAGCACCGCTGAGAACTGATCACATCCCTTGTCAGCAGAGCATCCTGAGAGCCGGCAGAGAAGCACCTTCTGCTGCTGGCTGAAGAACCCTACCTTCTTGTTATTTAGCTGAAGGACTCTGTATATTTTTTTCGTACGGGAATTCCTCTTAATTTTGCAGCTGGATCAGTTAAGTGACATAATCAAAGTCACAGAATAAGATGCTGACTCAGTATAAATTGGGGCACAGCACAGGTCTGAAAACAGAGCTCATCTCCTGGGGAGAAGGAACAAGTAGCCCAAAGAGCCAGTAGATCTGTGGTTTTTACCTTACTGTTTGGCGGAACTTGGTCTTTGAATCAGTGTGCACTTCATTCCTGTTCAAACTCTTGGATATCTCAGGGGTTTGGTTCTGAGAAACATCTGTCCTCAGTGGTGGATGGGTTCCAGATACCAGTGGGAGTGCTGAAAGGGATTATCTGATGCCTTGCAACAGAGTGAGGCTCCCGGATGAGAAATGAGGCTGTGTCCTACAGGCTCTTGTAGGTGCCTTAGTGAAGGTGTTGCAAGCCTTGGAAGGGAGTTGAGTAGGTGGGACTTGGGTTGTTCTCCATTCTGCTGCTGCAAGTCCTGCAATACTGAGCTGTTACAGTCATGACAACAAGAGACCTGGTTGTTACAGTGTGTGCTGATAGGTTGTTCAGATGTTGTTCCCCTCACTAGAGAAACAGGACTGGTATGGATCTGATGTTCCCAGAAATTTGGGGATCTTTGTGAATCTTTGCACTGTTCTGAGAGTGCCAGAAAATGGTTCCTGCTGGGGATCTCTGTCCATGCTTTGATTGCAGATGAATTAGATGTCAAGGATTTGAAAACCATATTAAGAGTTTGGAGGGTTTGTGTGAAGGTGGGCAAAGGAAGCACTGATGACTGTTGCCATCTTGATGTTTCTACCAGAAAATGCACATTTTCGGGGATAGGAGGATTTTAGCAAAAGCCAAGTACAGGATGAAAAACAAGACAGCTTAGCCAAAGGGATTGCCCTTATTGAAAATAACATCCACGTTGCAAAGCATTGTGTTATTTCTAAGCTTTGTGTTCAAAGCAGAGGGCTGGGCATCTTGATTTGTGAGAAGTTCCTGTTCCACCTCTGACTTAGGGTGTGTCTTCATGTGAACAATTATGCTGCTTACACCTCAGTTTCCCTTTCTGCAGAGTAGAAAGAAAATAGCTAAAGTCATTTCGGATTTGAGAAGCTTAAACATTGCTTTCTGGAAAGCTCTTAGAAAATTTCCCTGATGGAAGTTGCTAGTTTAATGCAAGTGATGGTGATGTTGATAAAAAACAGATCACATCTGTTGTACTTGATGAAAATAGTACAGCAGCATTTCAGATGTAAATATTAATTGATTTCTGCACTGCAGATTTTTTCTTGGATATTTAAATTATTGCTAAGGAGGAGGGAAAGGCTATCAGGGAGATTAACAAATCCATTATTAAGGCTGAAAATGGAGGGTTGCCGAAGTGCCATTTAATAAAATGTAAAAAGCCCCTTTCTAAAGGGCGAAGCAGCAGAACACACAATGAAAGTGAATCACAGCTGCCAGAAGGGATGCCAAGCAGCAGGCACTTATAATCAGAAAACTGTACTTACAGATCATTCGGAGCCACTAAATTAAATGATCTCATTCCCCCCTAAAATACTCTTCCCTTAGCCCCTCCCTAGTGTTGCCTGTGGATTGCTCAACCACATTTAAAATCTGACTTTGGGGGATTTTTGGTCAGCAGCTGAATGGCATCGGGCCTCTTCATGCTATTCACTTTGCACCCACTTTCGTTTCTCTCACACTCTGGCATTTTGCAGGCTGACCTGCCCACATGAGCACTTGGGATGGCAACTGAAAGATTTTACAGATCTGCTGTGGCTCCGTGGTTTACTTGCCTCTTCTCTAGGGCTCCTTTTTCAGGCAAATGTCCCACAGTTTATTCCCAAATTTGTCTTTGTTTCACACAGATTTTTTTTTTTCCAATTGTACATTGTTTACTTCAGAAACAAAGACTTGGAAGCTGAGCTGAAGTGTAAATGCAAGAGCTTATCCTACATCATTTCACACAGAACTGATCCTGCTGTTACTTCGTTCCAGGCCTGATTTAATTCCCCATGTGTATCAGGGTTCCCCTCTTTCATACTCTCTTGTTTTGTATCTTGAACTTTACCTTCATAAGGCTGACACTCTGATATGCTCCTAACCTACCCCTTCATTTTCCAGCCATGGCTTTCCCTATTTAATCCCTAGAGTGGCACCACGTCTCCCAGTGTGCCATCAGAAAAGGTAGTGGTAGTGGATGCTCACGAGGGCCTGTTTTGCAGTGATTTTGGGGCTACATCATGAATTTGGGAGGCTGGAGTTGTGGGGTTTGGGTTTTTTAATGTTTAGTATTGCTCATCCTGAGAAGCAAGTGGCTCCCTGGTTTTGGAAGTGGTTAAAGGAAGCACAGTTGGAGCCCAGAAACGCTCTTGCATTAACCTCACTCTTGTAGAGAGGTCTGTGCACCTGTATCCTTTTCCCTAATCCAAGATCTGATGAGTAGCCCTTGAGACTGCTCAAATTTGGAATTTTCCATGTGCTTTTAACAATCTCCTCTATGGGCAGTTTCCAGTGTAGAAACATGAGGTGGGGAGAGAGAATACTTCGTTCCCTGAGTTCTCCTCCAGACAAAAGCCAGTCTTTACACATGCTGTGGTCTGGCTGGGTGTAGGGGTATGAGTGGAGACTGTCCTGTCTGAGCAAGGGCTGGGACTGGCTTTCCCAGAATGAGGGAGGAATGTCCCTGGAGGTGTCCCAGCTTCCTTTATTTTTCAGTTATCCTACCTTATGAGAAACAAAACAAATCAACCCCTAGAGATTTGGAGATGAAAAGGTCTGTGTAAGAACTGAATAGTGGTATTATTTTTACCTCCATCAGCTGCAAGCCTGCAGTTTTCTGAGGAAACCTCAGAAATGGTGAATCAGCAAATTGTGTAGAGAAAAGTTAGCTACCCTGAATCCACTTTTTTCTTGCCTTCTCGAGTTGAGTGCTGCCAGCTCTTGCAACTCTATCATGAGTCTCCTGATACTTTGTGCTCTACCTAAAGCCCTTGCTACCAGACGTAAGCCATTAATTGAGAATCTTTTCTGGGTTTTTTTTTTCAAGGTACTTCTCCATCTCCCATTGTGATGGAGGAATGCTTGCAAATGTAACAAGTCATGGCCTAAAGGTTCAGAAAATAATCCCAGTTAGAACTACAAAACAGTCTTTGGAGGGTTTCTTAGTCAGAATCAGTTTGAGATTCAGATTTTTACTATGGGTGTTCTGATTCTGATCTTGAATGTTCTCTGAGTGTGTCCTTTTTGAGTAAGTCAAATATTTTAGAGACTGGTATCATACAATAGTATGTTACCAGGTTTTTAACCTCCATTCCAGCTAATGTTGAAGTTGGTAAAATTCAGGGTCATAGAAGTGATCCAAGGGTTTGTATCTGCATGAAAATCAGGAAGTAAATACATTATTAAAATTCTGAAAAGAGTGATCATACTGAAAGGTGTGTGACAGCATTTGCTAAAATGCTGAGTTGTTCACTGTTGT
This sequence comes from Corvus hawaiiensis, assembly GCF_020740725.1. Lineage (NCBI taxonomy): Eukaryota > Metazoa > Chordata > Aves > Passeriformes > Corvidae > Corvus > Corvus hawaiiensis. The sequence continues at coordinate 10,471,981 of NC_063220.1, read as the reverse complement.
TCTTTGTTGATGTGCTGCTTCAAGTACAGTGAGTTTGCTGTCTATGGTATCTCTTGTCTATGCTCTTAAAACCTCTATGCACATTGAAAAATAGGTCTTGCTCCTCAGCCTCCCATGAAAAACAATGTATCAGTCACTCCAGGTGGGACTTCCTGGCACCTTGTTTTTAGTTACATCTCCGCGGGTGAGATGTGGAAGGTTTCCACACTATGGCTGTGGCTTTATCTTTTGTAGCCTCTCTGCTTTATCCTTGCCACAGCTCTGTCAGTTCCGTGTGGGTGGGCACGGAGCCATCACCTGGAGTGCTGTGTTCAGTTCTGGGTTCCTCAGTCCAAGAGAGACGTGGAGCTCCTAGAGCAGGTGCAGTGGAGGGCTACAGAATTGATTAGGGGACTGGAGCATCTCTCTTACGAGGAAAGGCTGAGAGAGCTGGGCCTGTTCAGCCTCAAGAAGAGACGACTGAGAGGGGATCTTATCAATGTCTGTCTGTTTGAAGGGAGGTGTCAGAGGCTCTGCTCGGTGGTGCCCGGCAATGGGCAGAAACTGATACACAGAAGTTCCGCCTGAATATGAGGAAGAACTTTACTGTGCAAGTAACTGAGCACTGGCACAGATTGCCCAGAGAGGCTGTGGAGTCTCCCTCACTGGAGATATTCCAGAGCCATCTGGATGCAATCCTGTACACTGTGCTCTGGAGTGACCCTGCTTGAGCATGGAGGTTGACCCACTGTGGTCCCTCCCAACTTGACCCACTCTGTGATTCTGTGACCTGACCTCCGCCGCCTCGGGGTCTGGGTGGGCACGGAGCCATCACCTCAGGCGTGGGGACACCCTGCCATTGCCCCGGGGGGGTCGTGCCGTGTGTCGCTGCCCCCGACGCGCTCTGGCGGTGCCTCGGTGCTCCCGGGAACTGCATTTCCCAGCCCGCCCCGCTCCGCTCCGCCCGCCCGTGAGCGCCGGGCAGAGGTAAACAAAGTGCTGCGAGGCGGCGGGCGGGGCGGCGGGCGGAGGGGCCGGTCCCGCCGCGGGGCTGCCGGGCCGAGGGGGCCGGGGCTGGGATCCTGGCAGGGCCCGGCGCGGGGGTGAATCCGGGCTGGCCGCGGGGGGCAGCGCTCGGCCGGGCGGTGGGGACGGGGCTGGGACAGAAATAGCGCTTGCCGCCCCTCGCCCTCCCAGGAGAGCCGCCCCCCGGGACGGTGTGACGAGGCCCGGACACTGGGCAGAGACGGCGATCCCCGGCGCCTCCCCACCGCAGCCGCCCCCGTCTCCAGCGGGGAAGCCGGGAGCGTGGGGGCGGAGGGCGGCCCGGGGCTGCGGAGCCCCCCGGCCATGGAGCAGGTCCAGATGATCAACATCCAGCGGCTGCTGGAGGCGGCCGAGTATCTGGAGCGAAGGGAGAGAGGTAATGGGGGGAGGATGGGTGCCCTCCGTGAGGGCAGCGGGGCTGGGGTCAGATCCCCGCCGACGGGGGAGAGTGACCCCGGAGAAGGGATCAGAGCGAGTGTTGGCTGGCGGGATGGTGATAAATCCCCAACAGCGAGGGGGGTTGGATGAAAGATAGGGCTGATGAGTCCTCCTGGAGGTGGTGGGTGAGCTGGAAGGTTTTTGCAGAGTGGGGGAGATTGGCGTGGATGTGGTTTCTGGGAGGAAAAGGGGGGATTGGTGTGAAAGTTTTCCACTGGGCAGGAGGGGTGGTGGTGGGTGACTCTGGCTCAGCAGAGACATCGGTGGCACAGTGAAATACGTCTGGTTTGCCTGGTTCAGATAGGTTGAGCAGGAGAAGAGAGATGAGGCACTCTCTGGACTGTCATGGTTTATTTTGATATTTTCAGTGTTTGAGTGGTAGTGTCCTTCCTCCAGGGTTGGCAGAGACTTTATACTTACCTTCCTCCCTTTTCTCCAACTCCCAGTCCACTTCCTTGTGAATACATCCTCAGTCATTTCCCTGAACTGTTGTGTTTAAGGGCCTCCCCAGCTAGGCCGATGGGTGAGGCCCGTCTGCTGACTTCCTCCTTTTTTTTTTTTCCCTTCTTTCTTTTTCTTTTTTCCTCCTTCTTTTTTGTGTTTTGTTTTTGTTTTTGTTTTTGTTTTTTTCTGTTGTTGTTGTTGTTTGTTTGTTTTTCATGCCTTGCCTGTTGATTCTCTTGCAGAGTGCGAACATGGCTATGCCTCGACCTTCCCCTCAGTTCCAAGTCCTGGACTGCAAGACCCAAAGCCCTCACGGAGGCTGAGCCGGGCACGGAAATACAGCGGCAGTGGCAGCATTGCCAGTATTGCCACCAGGTACGATGTGGGCAGGACAGCATGGGGGCAGGAGGGGAGGTGAAGCTGCAGAAGAAAGCTGGAGACAGTGGAAAGAAATTTGCTCTCTGGGGAAAATGGGAAGAGTCTCAACAGCTAGAGGGATTCAGAGCTGGGACACACAAGTGCAGCATCCATTCTGGATCCACAGCACTGGAAGCAGAGGGGACACAGGGGACCTGAATCTGAAGTGGCACTGCCAGCTGACATCATGCCAAGGCTCAGATGCTGCAGAGGGAAGGGGAATAGGGAGATCTGTTCATAAGGTTTAGGGAAGAGGTAGGCAATAGCTATTCCCATTATATACAGCTGATGTCTTTCCAACCCAGAAATCACTGCTTTTAAGGGATAGTGCATGTGCAGCCAGGGTGCTTTGGGATTGCAATGACAGGCATGATTCGAAGCAAGGAAATGTTTTGAAATGGATCCCCTACAACAAATGGGAGAGAGGGAGATGACTGACTGTAATGGACAACATGTTAAAAATTCAGTTCAGGAAAATGAAGCTGTCTTTCAGTCTGCCTTTCAGGGCAGTGGGATTTCCCAGCTTTTGATAGCTTGGTAATTTGTAGAACTCCACGGTTTTGACACTTTTCTTATTATACAATGCCATGTTTCTTGGTTTCTTAAATCCAAGAGACAACAGGATTAAGCCTATCACCTGGTGCTGTGGTTGCATCTGCCTCTTCCCTCTCATTCCTGTTCTTTTTATTTTTGTTTGCTACCTTCTGTAGATTTGTTCAGACCTTGTTGAGACCTTCTGGGATAGCGAAACTTTAGAAACATAAAGTATGCCTTTGAAAAGGCATTTGCAAGCTTGCTTTTACTGCAGCAAGGCCTGTGCAATCCATAAAATGGTGGCAGGTGGCTCAGGTGATTAAGACTTTCTTAAGGCCATTGGGAAGGACCTGTAAGGGCCTAAGGGAAAGGTGCCTTTGCTTGCAGTGGTTCTGCTTCAGCAGCATTTGATAATAAAGGTTGTTTGAAGCAATGTTAGGACACCTTGCTGTGGGGAAGTTTTCTTCATCAGGATCAGCATATCTTGACCTCTTTGTATGCTGAATGTTTGTATTTACTTCCCTGCTTCATCCAGCCTCTCCTAATTTGAGGGCACTTGTAGCTCTTTACTGTTTGTCATGAACCAAAGCCCCAGTCCCGTGACTTTGTGTTGGAAAAGGATGGCAAATGCTGAATTGAGGTCGGAATTTTTCCCTCTAGGTTTCCCACATACTATTTTTCCATCCCACACCTCTTTGTCTCAAAGGCCTTTGTCATGGCAACCTGCCCTTCTCCAGAAGAGGGCTGGAAGCACATCCCCCTCAGGAACTCCTTAGCACTGAATCCAGCAGCCTGTAGGCTGGAGAGGGATGCAGAGCACTCCCTGTCCCTGGGGCCAGGGTGCTCAGCAGGCCCTGCCGGCACAGAGCCCCAGGCACAGCTCTCCCGAGGCAGCTCTATGCTGACACCAGCCCGCTGGGCCCTTGAGCTTGACAGGCTGAATATGTTCATGTGGGGGGAAAGGCGACAGAGAAGCAGAAAGGTACTTTCTAGTCTTACTTAAAATCTTCTTTATACAAGGAATACTGAGGCCAAGTTGAATCTTTAGAGTGAGAACGTTGTTACCCAGAGTGTTGCCTCCTGTGGTTGTTTCAGCCTCGGGGAGTGACCAGGGTGAGGTCTGCTTCAGTCAGAGACCAGAGTGGGTCTTTTGGGGAGCTCAGACCTTACATGCACAGTTTGAAATGGAAGTTTCTTTTAGCACAAGTCGTAGCAGCTTGCACTTGCTGTAGGAGATGGCAGGCCTTCCAGATGGCTGAAGTGCCGGGAAGTGACAACTGTGAAGTTTAGGGTGCCTCCAAATTCACTGCAGTGTCTTTTGTGTGATGCTGAGTATAGCATCAGCCTTGTTTAAGGAAGGCTCTGTATCATCTCTTCCTGTTAAAATCAAAGGGGCAATTTAGTAAGTTCTGTCTGGTGGAGTTGGAATGGACTTTGAATTAAATACCAAGCCCTTGATGAGGAACAAAACCTACATTTCATGTGTGGACAGGAGATTTTTTTAGATTGCTTTTGTTTCAAAATGTTTAATTAGTGTAGAGAAATTATGCATTTAGATCTCATGCAGATCTTGTAATTTAACAGCCTCCTGTAAAAATATCTCTCAAGCAACCTTGGCAAAGTACCGATGTTTTCTTTTTTTTTTTTCTTTGTTTATACACTTTTCAAAATGACATGTGTACATTGTTGATGGTCTTTATTGAACCAAATCATCCATGATTTTGTGGTGCAGGGTATTTACGAAGCCTAGTTGCTTATTTGATTCATAGTTTAAATCCAAGTATTTCCCTTCAGCATTTGCAGCCCAGACATGACAGCTATTTCCTCCCAACAGGCTCTGTGCTGTCGTTGCACAAACACCCAGAAAGTTCTGAGGAGCAGACAGCCCAGCTCTGGATAGCAGTGGTGAAGCAAATCTTATTCTTACAGAACTATGGTGGTCTCACAGTCCCAGCAAAATAATTCTTTTCTACCCCAAACAGGGATGTGCAGATAAGAGGGAAAACATTGCTTCATGACTTCTAATTCATATGATGCAATTTTAAAGAAGGGTGTTGTGGCTCAGGTTCTCTTTTCCTTTGCTTGTCTCTGTTGTGCAACCAACAGCATGGAGATTGCTGCAGAGGGCTTCCCTCTGCAGTCATTATCTACATGAACGTGCAGTGTTTTGTGTAGATGTTTGAAAGACCTAGTGGCTTTGAGTTAAAATATGAATATGCTTAAAAATACAGTTTTGCTTTAGTCACGGATATTTTGGTATGGAAAATTACCCACAGAAAATAAGTGGAGAATCACAGTCATTGAGACCTGGTGTTTATAATAGACAAGGGAAACTTTTTTTTAACAAATCCTACTTAACACATAGATAAAAGCAAACATCCAAGCAAATCAGTTAGCCAACATGTATTACATTTGAATTGAATATTACCTCCATAAATTTGCACTTGACAAAAATATCTTTCAGTTTTTGGAATGGGATGAAAAATGAATAGAGGTTTGTTACAGCATGTAGTATCACTTAATTAATGTTACTTTCTTCTCAAGATGTTTTTGGGGAAGAACCTGAGTTTTAAAAACTTGCTAGAGAAGTGAAGTAGTCTGTGCTGGGAGTACAGTTCTGTGGGTGCATTGACTTGCACTCCAATGTCACTGGAAACTGCTGCATGGACCCTACATGTGCAATTCTAATAGACCCAATTATTTGAAAGGTTCATTATAGTTAGTTAGGATTAGCCTGGTTTGATATTTATACATTTTGGAAAATAATTGAGAAAACTTTTTAATCAATTTAAACCATTGTGTCAGCAGGAAATAAAATAAACAGTAGGGTTGCTAAATGATTTTTTCCCCCAATAATACTGTCAATTTAATGAAGTTAAGATTTATAATGAAATCTGAAATTATGTTGCAGTATTAGATTGTCATTTGTGTTTTGTTTTTATTTAGGCTCTCAGGCATGTAGAAAGCCTGTTGTTTTTTTGTCTAATCCTGGGGAAATACCAAGCATCCTCCCAGCAGCACTGGGAGCCCTCAGCTCTCCCAGGAGGCCCATGTTGTTAAGAGCTCTCAAAGAATCTATTGCTCAGTTCCATGGGGGAGGGTTTGATCTCTGTCCAGTTTCTTTTTCCTTTCATTTTCCTCTCTTGCCATTATCCTCCCTTGTGTCTGAGGCTGCTTCCCAAGGGCCTTTCAGACACCTACAGTCTGGTAGCAGGTTGCTTGCAGAGCTTGGAGTCAGCAGCTCTTACGAGTATGGTAAGGCATTTTGGACATGTTACCTTGGAAATCTGAGTGTCTGGGTTTCTTTGATCTTCTGGCTCTTGTACTGGTGCAGCTCCTCATTTTCTCTGTCATTGCACTCTCCCTCTACCCATATTAAACTTTTTTTCCATGCTTCTAAATCCCATCCCTTGGTTTTGTGCTGAGTTTTCTCTGTAGGCCTTCATTCACATATCCTTTGAAACTCTCTTTTGAGGGTAAGGTATGGGGACTGTACTGCTGAAACCCTCAGGTATTTTTGGCTTTAAGCTTGATTTGCTCACAGTGTCCCAGAGTGAGGACTGAGGAGTGGGTGCATAGATGTGCATTAGGTACCTCATGTGCCTTAGGTGATGGCTTCATGTGGCACAGGTTCATAAACATGGGTGCAGAAGCTGAAAGGATGTGGCTGCAAGTGTAGCTGCAAGTCAGCCTTGGGTGTCTGGTGCACAAGAAAGCTGATTTACCACAGCTGTACCTCGCTGTGCAGGGAGGGAGTAGGGGGGTTGGTGAACACTGCACGGTTTTAATATATTATGTCTTTTTGTCAAAGGAGGTTTCCTCCCTCCACCCCCCCACATCGTGCTGCTGACTGAGTACCTGGCAATTTTCAGTCCTTCCTGTAGTCTCTGGAGTTAGGACAGTGCTGTAATTATGATTTTATTGGGGGAGAGGGTGTGCAGGTGTCTGGGTGGTTTGCCTGTCTTGTGTAAGGAATTCCTGAAAGAGCAAATCGTTGTGTCAGCCCATGTTGATCTATCTACTTTTCTGCACAAGGCCCCTATCCCTGACTTCATGTCCCAGAGAACTGGTCTCTGAGACTTTCTGTCTACAGCTTTCCTGCTTCCTAGGCTCTATCAGTTGTTACTTGTTTCTGGATGATACTTTGTGTATTTGCTTGTGAGTTTTTTGGTTGTGGTTTTTTTAATCCTCTTGCACTGGATCACACCTCACTCCACAGCTAGTGGGAGTTGGGTTTTGACTTGCTGTGTGTAGGTGGGTTAGAATATGGCCCTTGTGTAATATGGGGGGGATAGAGGCTGCGTTCTGCCTCAAGCCTTGTAGTGCCAGGAAGCTCTATTCATGGCTCAGGACCTGGCTTTGCTTCATAGAGTACAAATCCACACGTGTAAAACAGAATGTGCAAGATCTGCTGTGCCATGTTTTGAATTATGCTTCATTTTGATAATGTACAAACAGTGTGATTAGTATCTGGAATCTTCATCTTGCTGTTGAAACTTTGTCTAGAAGTACTTGGAGGCAGGATCTTGCCTCCTAGTAGAGGGTATACCTGAATATGCTGGTTAATTTTTCAAGAAAGGGAGGCTGAGCTATTAAGGATTGCTTTTCTCTTAGAGATGTTGAGGGAGACTGGCCAGCAGTATTGAGTATAATAAGGTATGTGCATGACTTCTTTTTGAGAAAGCATAATGACAATATAAGTGTTGTGCTGGGAAACTGGATTGCTGGTCCATGCACAAGAGGAGAATTACCCCATGTTCAAATGCTACTGTCTTTTTAGGTTTGTACTGGCATACAGGTGCTCAGAGCAGGCTGGCAGGCAAGACTGTTCTCACATAACTCTGTTCAGCCTCAGCACATCCCCTCTGCCCTTTTTGATGTAACTTGCCCCAGTGCAATCTGCAAGTGTAGATAAGCAACTCCTAGTGATGCTGGAGTTTCTGAACCTGCCAGCATTACATTGTGTGAGATCCTGCCACAATTTGGAAAATAAAAAAGTACCCCATGTAGGTGAGGTTTTGTATACAGTGTCTTCTCAGTGGTGCTTGGCTTTGCAGTACAACTGGCAGGTTGCCAGGGAAAACACAGAAAGTGGGGTGAACCCAGCAAATGGCACAAGAAGCATAAAACCCACTCCCTGGTGAGGAATGAGGCCTCCAAAAGTGCAAGAGCTGATGTAGCAATTTCCATGGGGGAACCCACTGTGTTCCTCTTTATCACCCTGTTTATTTTATAACCCTCCAAGGGAGAAGATCCTGCAGAGCTGCAGTTCCTGTTTTCCTTTGTGTATTAGCAATACAGCCATGCATAGGGATATCGGGGCAGCAGGGAGTCTACGCAGAAACCCACAATTCTGGGCTCAATTTATACTTTATACCTTCAGTAGTTGTAAAATGTAATTTGTGTTCTGTTTAAACTATCAAAGTTGTGCAAAGAGGCCTTTGTGTAAACCAGAAGTAGGCCCAGTTGTTGATGTTATCTGCAACTGAGCTGTAATTCTCTGCTGCAGCATCTGTCTGCTGTGAAGTGTCACTATCTGTGGCTGAAGGCTCATGAACCCTTTGTCCTCCCAGATTTGGGAGAATCCTCTACAGGAGCGTGCTGTTTTGTAGCAGTGGGAGCTAGTGAGGGCTCATGCTGTTGGTGTTGCAGCACTGCCCAGTTAGAGCTGTGCTGCAGCTGCCGTGGGCTGATTTGCATCACTGATCACAGGGCTGCTGTGAGAACAGGAGACTTCGGATTTTGGTTCTTATGTTCTCAGCGTCTTTTGAAATGTGAAGCTTGTTAGACCCAGCCCTTAGACAAATTTGGTGTCCTGGGATGGTGGAAAGGATTTTTGCACCATACCTGGTCAACTGTTCCTGCAATTCTCTTGTTTTCTCTTCCCATTGTATTCAGTGTACAGGCAATTCTCTGGTTTAAGTCGTATTCCTTCTTTGTCAGTTGTTTTGGTTTTTTTAGATTTTTCCCATCTCAGCACATTTGTACCCTTTTTATATCTTCTCTGTGTAATGCTTCATCCACAACACATGCAGAGATTTATCCTTCATGCTTTTGTTTAACCTGACCTGGTGCTGTGCTCGGCAGTGAATTGCTTGTCACCTGTAATGTTGTTTCCATCTGCTCCCCTGTTTGTAGGTAAGACTGACTTTTTCCTTTCTTGCTCCTGATTGAGCTTTCAAAGCCATTTCTATTTCTGACCCAAACAGACTGGTCAATGTCCTGCTGCTGAGTTAATTGTCTTGCTTGTTGGAGTTCCTGCTGTTCATCATCTCCTGATCCCTCCTGACAAACTTCTGCCCAAATTCAAAGACTGGCTGCTATTTGTTCTCCTCCTGAGAGTGTTGGCTCTTACTCCCTACCTTCTTTGAACCAACAAAGATAGGATTTATTTTTGTTGACTTATTTTGGGCTCTCTTGATCAGAGGTTGTGGGTCTCTGGGGCTGTGCACTTGGCTGGCCTTTGCCTGGATCTCTTCTCTATGAGACACTGCCTTGTTGATCAGCTCAGAGAGAACAGGCCTGCTTTTTCCATCTTGCTGGATATACTCCCATCTCTCTTTTCTGTGTTCCCTACTGTACTTTCAGTCCTTTCATTCTCTGATATGAAAGTGATTTCACTTCAGTTCTGTTGCTTTATGAATCCAGTTTGAAGTAGCCTTAGATGATTTCCAACATTATCTTAATTACTTGTTTATGTTTTGCTGCTTGCTCTGTGACAAGCAGCCATGCGGACTGAGAGCAATTCTTTTGCCTCAGTTTTGATTAAAGTTCCTCTCCATAAAATAGTCGATTATTTTCTGAAAGCTTCTCATTTATCTCCTACCATCTGTTACATTGTCAAGAAGGGAGAAGTGGTGGGAAAGGACAGATAACATCGGGGTTGCTGTTGGTACTGCTGCTCCAGTGGTCATTGCCCAGGTGCCTGGGCACCACTAAAGCAGTGTACAGGCATGGTAAGGTAACATGGCACTGGTTCTAGTTTGCCTTTTAACAGTGAGGCTACAAAGTGCAGCAGGTCATGAACAAGCAGCCTGGCCATCTGGGAGCTGTGGGAGGTAGCCACCTTGCAGCCTTCATGTTAGTTGTTGCTGCTTGTGAGCCAGAACTGTAAGAACAGAAGAAATCTAAGCTCTTCATTTTTCTCAGCCTTTCTTTTCTGTGTGTCTCCCAAATGCTGGATGAGTGTGTCCCTGTTGACAGAATACAATCTCAGACATAAGGACATCTGGGTTCTCTTCCTGATTTTCTTACAGCCTGTGGAGTCTTTATGCCTCAGTTTCCCTAGTACAATGTGTAGCTAACAATAACATTAATGTATTTTCCTGTTTTCAAGTATGTTTCCCTCTGCCTTCATCTCCAGGCACAGTATTGCAGCAGTATAGTTGTAACATGAGAGATAACTAACAAGTCTAAATAGAAGTGAAGGAAGTCTGGCCTGGCCCCCAGCCATACAAATGCCATCAGTTTCTTTTCAAACAAAGTGCAGTTCAGTCAGGTGGTGTTTACTCAAAAAGCCTCATTTTCCCTGGTGCATCTGAAGGCAGTTTCTTGAGGGCAGAAGATGAGTGTTTGCAGAGAAGTACATGTTCCCCAGACTGCTGCACTGCAGAGGACACTGCCTAGGCTATTTCTGGAAATGACCATCTTCCTCAAAAGGGTAATGTTATGTGTGGGAAGAAGCACGGTATAGGGCAAGGGGCTGGCATGCTGGGCCCTTGGATCATTTCCTGAGTCTGCTGCTGAAAGGCTGCACGATCTGGGCACGTCAGATGGCCTACATGGGTCCTACCATCTGCACATTATATGGTTCCCACCATCTGTACGTTGGGGTAATGCACACACTTTTCTAATCCTGTTTTCTGGAAGCAGTATAGATGTTTTGGAGCTTGTAACTGCTTGAAAAAAGATGAAACTTAAGATCCCAAGTTTTCTAGGTAGATTTGAAAATTGCCTCCTGTGTCTTTATTCTTTTCCTGTGAACCACTGCAGTGCAGGTACCAGCAACTGGGATACTGGTTCTGAAGTGGCCTTGGAAGGGGCCAAGTGCCTGACCATGTAGTGAGAGTCATATCCTGCTGGAAGTCAGAAGGACAGGGACCACATAGAGAAGTGTTCATATTCTTCTGTCCTCATTCTTTGTCATGCTCTTCCTTGTTCATGGGAGAGCTTGGAGGTGCCATGGTGACATTTTTCTTCACCAGATCATGAAATACATGGTTTTGTCATTGTATTAAAAAAAAAGGCAGGAATCTGTTTACAAGAAGTTCAAACTCCCTTGCATCATGGATCACAGACAGGAATCTTGCCTTGGTGAAGGCAAAAAATACACTTTTTCCTGACATGTGAGAATCTACCTGAATTGTCCAAGTCCTAAATTGTTACAGAAGATATCGTCTGCTGTATGTCCAAGGGAGATGGACTAGGGTTTCTCTACTGAAATGGCTAAGGTACTTCACCAAGTGAATATACATCAGCTTTTGTCTCTGATCTGTGTGTACCAGCCCTTTTTGACGTGATTAGCTGTGTGCTGTGAAGAGAAGGAAGTGGTTTCTGTAGGACTTTAGCTCACTTGTGGCAGAAGTTAGAAGGCAGACAAATGGAGCAATGAATACCACATTGGAGAACTTGCTTCACTCTTGGCTGCTGTCAGCTGCCCACTGTCCAGCCAGCAAGTCCCTTTCAGGCCAGCTTGTTATGGGAGACCCCAAACTGTCTATTCCTCACACTGATTTTTTCCCAGATAAGACCCTGGTATCTGGGCTGCGGAAATGCTGGTGGTGCACAGCCACTGGGGGCACCAGCAGGATTTGTGCTTAGAACATGTAAAGTGGCCCAGAAAACCAGGTCCTTGGGGGTCTTCACAGAGCTGTTCAGAGGGACATGAAGATGCAATTCTGATTTCTCTGTTTCTTAGCTTCCAGTTTGGAAAGTGAGGATGTTTGACAATAAATGTGCTTGTGAACTGCCCAGCCACTGCTCTCGGTGAGCCTGTCGAAAAGCCTGTAAGGAAAGCACCAGTTCTGTATTCAGAGCAGGGCTTGGCTTGAGGCCATGCATTGAACAATGAGGAGAAAACAAAATATTGAATAGCTGCTTGTTCAGCAAACCGAGTTCCTCTTGGCCAGGCAGGGCCCTGCATGAGGACAGTTTTCCCCTAGCACTTGCGGCTGGGATGAGCATGGAGGGTCTCAGGTGGTGCAGGAGAGAGCCCCCGCCAGCACACTTGCTCCCAGCCTGCACAGTGGGGGGGGAAGCCAGCTGGGGACTTCTTTGCTGGCCCCAGACTGCAGCACTGAATGCAAACAACATTCCTGCTGTTATTTCGCCAGGCTTGGAAAACCTTTCCCTGCAGAGTGCCACCTTATGCTGCTTATTAGGATGTTAGTCTAGTTTGGGGGAGCTCAGCTCTGGAGCTGGGATAAACTCGTGGTGCTCAGCAAGGAGGAGCTGTCTTGCTACTCTTTTCTCCCGTATGCTGAAAAAGCAGAACATGCACCAACAGAACAGTGCTGCTTCCCCAGCTGAGGGTTATGTATGATACTTCTGTTGTTTGAGTTTTATCAGTAAATTAATATTGCTTTGTTTTTGGCACCCATTTTCGATTATTCTCTGGCACTTTGTGCAGTGGTGTTTCAGAGTTGGGTTAGCCCACTTGGCAGACAGTGGGCAAAACATCAAGGCCGGTTTAGGTTTGGGTTTTTGCTGGTTGTGGGCTTTTTTCTCACTTTTCCACTTATACTTCACAATAATTACATGATATTTTAGAGGTATTTGACCCAAGAATCAGATGGCATGTGTGTTCTTGTTAGCTCTCTCTGGGATGCCTGAGAACAGCTACCTTATCCTGGGGTTCAGGGAACCCAAATTGAGTACCCTGCTCTCTGCCACAGGTTTCTTGTGTGACCGTGGGGAAATTATTTATAATCTGTGTATTGGTGTTGTCCTCCTGCATAAAAAGTATTACGGAAGAGTTAATTTTGAAATGTTGCAAACAGAAATAATGATTATGGGGAGCAGGTACCAAATTGAGAAGGGCTGTGTAAATACTTTAGGTGACTTTAAATATATTTACTTCTTGAAGTATGCAATATACTTTTAAAAGTTGTTTTGACTGAGTCTTGCAGGAGACTTTCACAATACTGTGTAGAAACCCAGATGTAGGTGACTTTCTACAGTTGTGAACCACGTGGAAGAGCTCTCTTCCGCTCTTTGAGCTGAAAGCAGACTGTGGGGCCATTTCTCCTTTTCCAAAGATGAACAAACATGAGCAGATGCTAGTACGGTTGCGTTCCCTTCTCTGTTGGAGACGGAGAATGTGAACTTTGGAAAGAGCCTGGCTTGATCCTGGGAAAACAGCTTTGATCAGAGCCTTAGAAGGAATCTGATACCGTGTCCATCTAAGAGTGACAGAAAAACTAGCCAGAGTTTGGGGCCAGGTTAATCTGGTGCATCTCCATTGACGTCAGTGAGAAGGTGAAACAGTCTGTTCTGTCCCCTCACCTCAGCTCCTTGTGGAGAAGAATTTGCTCTGGACCTCAAGGCCAGACAGTGTAGGGGATCATGAGGTAGTAATGACTTAAGATAATTTTTTTCTCTGGTATTTCTTGGAAGGAAATGTTTTGTTAGATTTGCTGATATGCAAGACTGAGGTGATGCTCTTGTTAGACTTGAGGCTGCTACTTGGAAAGGGCATAAGGATGGCAGCAGAAGGACTCCTGCTCCGGCTGTGCCATCTTCTGTTCAGCTGCATCCTGCTCCTCCTCACTGTAGGAGCTCATGGCAGTGTTGAGTACCATAAGTTGCTATATTCCCAAGGCTCCGCTGCAGCTCTCTGAGGGCCAGACTTCTGGCCCTTTTAGGGGTAAAGTGGGCTCACATCTCCCTTAAAAACAGCCCTTGAGCAGCTCTATCTGGGCAGGAAGAGTTAACTCTTGTGCAGCCATCATTTGTCTTGCCATTGGGCTGGAAGCCTCACATGCTGCTACTGGTGAAGGTTCTTTGTGGGCTTCCCAGGCTGGCTTCTGCATTGGCTTCATAGGCTACTTGATCCACTTGAAACCCTGGCAAAACACTGGGGCTGAACGTTCTTCAGCCAGTAGGTTCTGTTTTGTGGACACAGATGGATTTAAAAGCTAAAAAAGCTGTTGATCACCCTTCTTTTCCATGATTTTGTTTTGTCATTTTTGAGGAAGAACGTGCATAAAAGAGAGCAGTAATGTAGTTCACAGGTTTCAGAAGGGTTGGTTGTTCTTGGCTTGGGGAACGGAAGAAGGGGAATTTAGTGGCCCAGTGAATGGGTGTCAGCAGATTCAGAATGTGGGAAGAGTCTATAAAATGAAGAAGAGTGAGCTCCTGTGCTTATGTGGTGTGATGGTGCATAAGCAGGAGAAGTAGCTGAACCTGACTGGAGTAATACAGAAAGCAGTTGACCTGGTCTGCAGCTGGATGTTCTTGTTTTGCTAAATATGATTCAGGTAACTGTACCCTAATTTTCACAAGATGGTGGGATATTTATTTCCATATTAAACTCTTGATAAAGCTGAGTGGGGTGAGTGAATTTGGAGAAGCACTGGGTCTGTGTAGGCATTAAGGGCATACTGGAAAAGGCCCCTTACTTACGGCCAGCAGCACCTCCTGAGACAATAGTATATCTGTTGTGGTAGAGATGGAGCTCTTGGAGTCCTGGACTCCTCTGGAGCCAGGAGCTGATGCCAAATACAGGCAGGAAGGTGATCAAAGAGAGGTGACAGGATCCTTGGGTCTAAGTGCCATCTGTGTATTGCATAGAACAAGGGCTCTCGACTGCTGTGTTTCTCCCAATAGAAAATAGTTACCTCACTGAGAACCCAAACCAAAATGCAGATATTCTGCAAGTGCATGTATTGGCCCATTTATCAATAATAAATGTGTATAACCAGAAAGGTCAGCTGTATTTAATGTTATGTGGCAGCTTTGTGATTTTAATTACAGTAAAAACCCCAATGACAAATGAATTCAGTGCTGTTTAGAGCTTGTTCCTCTCTGATGAAGTTAGTTGTGGTGCCTTACCTGTGCTTGGGTGAAATTTGGCTGCCTCTGCCATGGTAGGAGAGATTTTATTTAAATAAGGAAAATGGGGTAAAATGGCAAATTACTTGCAGATACTCTTTTGCTGGAGGACTTCAGCATAGTTTAATGTTTCAGCAACACCTTGTTACTGTGTTGGATAGCAAGGTTGCAGGCAGAATCACTGTAACTGGCACAAAAAGTTGTTGCATCTGGCCTTAAATTAGAATGACTGAAAATTGCTGCTTCCCTCTTTCTTCCTATTTTGTATGCAGTTTCAGGTATCTGGGGTAAATTGGGTTAAACTTATGTTTGTCCTCTTCCAACTTTTCGTTGCTTAAAATCTTGACAGGGACTGCTCTGCTGTTTTTGTTGTTTGCTTGGCTCCTTTATGTTAAGCTTCTAAAACTCATTCTTGATCTTTTTCCAAGCTGTTTTCAAAATATAGTGAGCAGGATCCTCCTCATTAATAACATTTTTTCAGTTTTTAGGAGTAGTTATCAGTTTGGGTGTTTTAAACTGATTGTTAAAGAACTGACTGCTATAGAAACCTGACTTTTAAATGAGGACCCTGCAGACAATTTGTGCTTGAGCTACTTTTAAATTGCAGCTGATGTTTTGAGCAGTGCCAGTGCATGTGCTTGCGCTTTTGTTTTCCCCTCTGAACATGTCCATGCCTGCCTGGCTCTGGTTTCAGCTTTGCAGGTTCTGCTTGCCTTGTCCATCTGACAGCAGGGATGTGAATTCCCCTGGTTTGTGGTCCATGCTTGACAGCAGTGTCCTTGTTTCACTGGGTGACACAGGCTGTGGCTGACAGTCTGCAGCAGCACAGCAGCATCTCACTGAGCACACTGGTTACTTGCTGTTGTAAACCCAGAGTGTTCCCTGAGTTTTGGCAATAGTTTACAGCTGTGGTGTTCATCCTGTACCCATCAAAAAGCTGGTGATGGTGCACAAGGATGAGGCCTTGATTTCAGTCTGCTGATAGTCTCTGAGTTCTCAGTTGATGATAAGAGCAGCTCAGCTGAAGTGATCCAGTTACATTTGGTTTTGTACCTATTTAAAAGACTTCTTTTTCTGAATCATATCAGTAGAGGTTCCTCCACTTTTTTCCACTTCACTGACAGCATTGTCCTTGTTTAACTCGAAATAAGTCTTAGTAACATGTGCAGCCCAAAAATGAGGGGTAGGAACTAGTCTTTGGATTAGGAGCTATAGAAAATGAATTGAATTATGAACAGAAGAGAGAGGGTTTTTTCCTTTATGTGTTGTCCAAGCAAAAGGAAACTGTCACAGAAAATATGAGTTAGTGAATGGTGATAGTGGGGAGTGGTGATGGACTTTTTTCCTAAATTCAGGTGAAATAAAAAATTAAAACTTTTCCACATGGTCCCCAGTGAGGCTAAGCAAAACATAGACAGGTAAGAGAAGAAGCCTTCCTGTAGGATTCATTCAGTGCTGCTGAAATTCTTTCATTTGCATTCAGCTTCAGTGGGAAGGTGTTGGGGGGTTGCTTTTTTTCTTTGCCACAGACGTGGTTAAAAGCCACAGCATATATTTCCTGACTTGGTGAAAAGCCTGTGACCTCTCTCAGTTGTCTTGTTCATCAGAAGGCAGATAGGTAATAAAGAGTCTCCTGTGTGAGAGGAGTAAGGAGAACCTGCTGTTTTAATTTTGTTCACAGCAGTGGGCCAAACTTTCTTCTTTCAGTGCTGGCCTTGGTAATTGGCTAGATAAAATACAGGAATTCAAGCCATTGCATATCTTTGGCCTTCTAACTGCTAATGTCATAGCCAAGAAGAGTGCACAGTCTCCTGCAGGAACATACAGTAAATAAGAACAATAAGCATATTTCAAACTACATACAGGTGGTGGTTTTAAAGGGCCTCAGCTCAGTCTTGATGGGTTAATTTGGATCCAAGTTGCCTGGACAAATGGATTTTGCTGGTTTAGACACTGAGGGCATGTGGGTTTGATTTGGGAGGTTTTCTGGACTAAATATTATGTTCACGTTTCTGATTCCTGGGAACGAGAATGAAGACATCCACTACTTTTGGGAGGGAATTTGGGAGTTTCCTCAGCATGAAGAGTTTGACTATAGTGTGCCTTGCCTTTAGGGTATCCCATGTCCTGCTGAGCAGGGTGGCTTGCACAGGTATATGGTAACTTTTGTTTTTCCTCTGCTCTCAGCCACGATCAGCTAAGACTCATTTACCTTGGTTTTTTTGCAGACATCCACGGTTTATTCGTCATTTTCAATGAGGTTCTAACACCTGTTAGGCACTCCTCCTTCCTTTTTTTGGAGAAGCATTTAATTATGACAGGGTTTCCCTTGGAGCACATCCTCCATTCAGTTCTCTAATTGTAGAATTCTCTGTGGGATTCTCCAGATGGGGGATAGAGGATAATCTTCTCAGAGCTCCGGAAGAAATGTGATGCCAAATTAGAGAAAATAGATCCTTTTTATTAAGCTCTTGGGTTCTTTTTACTCTTATTTTAAGGTGACCTTCTGTTAAAGAGAAATGTTGGACAAATGGCTATCCTTTTAAATAATCCTCAACAACCTTACCTGGGTTAGATTAGAAATCCTGAATGGATTTAAACTTTTTTTTGCCACTCATTCTGTCATCACAGAGGCAAGGAGAATGAACTTGCCTGTTTCCCTTTTGTTTCTAGTTGGTTTCATTTTCAAGCTGCAAAGCTCTAAATTAAGGAATGCTGGCAGTGTGCTTGGCATGGCAGGCAGGTATAAAGACAAAGCCCCCTCCTTTGTTGAGTGTCACAGTGCCACTTTGTGGGTCACTTCACTGCATGCTGGTGTTGTGGCGGTGCTGTTCCCATCCCCAAGGGGTTTCCAGATTTCCTAAATGTGCTATCCCCACTGATGTTTGCAAACATGGCAGTACTGGCTATCCCATTTTGTGCCCAAATGCTGGCCATGTCTGCTTCTGCTAAGTTGGCTGAGTCTGGCATGTGATGGCTGAAGGGCTCCTGGGGCTGTCCCTACAGAGCCAGTTCTGCGGGAAGGTTCCCATGTATTTGATGTGCACAAACTAATGCTCCACAAGCTCCTGTGTTAGCAGATGATACCAGTATTTTTACAGGGTGAATGAAGAAACTAAAGCACAAAGAAACATAACTTCAGTCCTGTACTGAGTTGGTGGCAGAGCCAGAAGGAATCTGGAAGTGACAGACTCTGGTCCCCTGTTCTAATCATCACCTCTCTTTGGGATTTTGTGTGCATTTAAGTCTCTAGGGAACATTTTCTTTAGCAGTAAGGGTGCCAGCTTTTGCACTGGAGGGAGGGAACTTCTTGTCAGCAAGGAGGATGAGGTTATAGATTTTAATGTATGTAGTTGGTTGGCTTTCCACTGTGATGTGCCACTGAGGATGCGTACAGCTTGCAGCAGTTGAACTTTGGTGCTCAGAGGTCAAAGGTGGCTAATCCAAATTTTTTTTTATCTTCCAGGTCTACGCACAACGAACTAGAAAAAAACCGGTAAGTAGCTAATGAGCTGAATTCTAAGAAATGCAAGCCTGGTGAGTGTAATGTGCTTTGCCCTTACCCATGCAGGTGCTGTTTGATCAGCTTAGACAGCTGTGAGTGACCACACTGCATCACGTAGTTTTAAAAGTTGGGAGGAAGACACAAAACGATCTGAAAAAGAAGCTTTGTTTTTGGTTGGTTTTTTTTTCTCTCTCTCTGAAAAGGCAAGAAGTGACCCAGTTTTGTGACTAATTTGTATGCAGAGTAAATACTGTTCTTCTCCTGACACAGTGAAATCTGATTGGGGCACTTTCCATACATGAGGTTGCTACGGGATCAGGTTTCTTGGGCACTGGGTACTGTGTGTTACCATGATCCCCCACCCCTGCACTGGGCTGTAATAATCTCTGTAGCACAGAAGAAAATACCATTGTCCAGAGGCTCCGAGATCTGGCCACCAGTGCTCCTGTGGAGACTCTTGTAACCTGTTCTAGGATTGCGCCTGTTTATCCTTGAACCTGACGTTTTAGCAAGCCCTGCAGTTTTGTTACTTGGCTGGCTCTACTATATGACTCAACCCTTTTGTAACAGGAGTTAAAGTAAGATAAATACCGTTGAGACAAGGGGAGCTAGTTCACACACAGATCAGATTATCGCCTTCCATTCAGGATGCTACGGTTAAGGTTGTGTCAGGGTTTCCATTATAAACTTATCTTGGCTCTTCTGTGGGATTTTAGGGGGACCGAGGGTGGGTGTGGTTTTTGTGGCTGCTCTAACAAAGGTGGTGCTCTGGCCAGCTGCTCTTATGAAGAAACCCCCAGGGTGGGAAGGAAAGCTGAGTCTAAATAGGCTGATTGCCTCCTCTTCTCTCTTAGCAGCCCGTCATTTAACAAGGGATGGGAGGACTCTGAGGATGGCCAAAGTCACACAGAGGCTTTGAGCCAAGTTTGTATTTTCTTTCAGACAAGATCTTTCCATGCAGCTTCAAGGGAGTTGGAGCTGAGTACCTCATGAATTGTGTTGCTCTCAGTTTCCCCCACATATGCCTCCCTCTGGCAGTGCTGGGAAGCAGCTTGGCCTTTGCATGGTGTGGGTGTTTTCTTCCAGCCTATGCTTCTACCTCCTGGTATTTTTGAGTATATACAGAGTTACCATGGTCTTGTTTCTCTGAGTTGATGCAGGGAGGGTTTTTTATTTGGGTTACGTTGCTCCCTGAGCTTTAGCCTCTCTGGTCCCAGGTTGAACTGTGTTGAGGAGTGTTGGCTCCTGGGTTTTCCAGTGCTCTCTCCAGTTCTATTTACTAGTGAGGGAAGGAAAATGCAGTCCTTGGGTCTGACCCAGAACTGAAGGTGCTTTTTTCTCCATGACAACAGTAAACCGTCACTAATCTTCAATGTGAGTATTTGCATATCTAATTGTTACTGCAAATGCTGCTGGCACTCAGTACAGCTTTAGAGCAGAGCTGTCTCCATCTTTCCCTGTACCAGCCTGGTCCTATCACATTGGCCAGGTTTTCATGGATATGTGATCATCTTCTTCTAGCGTGAGGGCAGGCAGCAAAACTTCAAACTCCACGTGGGTGAGATCTTAGCAGCCAGTGTTACATACTTATTGTCCAGCTAAGGACTCGTATGGACTGATGGGGTTGGGATGTACTGGGTACCAGCTGTCTGTGTGAGTTGAGGAAGTTTCTGCCTTGATTCCCTGTCTTTAACTGAGGACAGTAGTATTATCTGAGGTCGGAGTACCATAAGGATTGACTATTGACTAGCATGTCAAGAAGTGTTACTCATGAGAAGAGTGTTATTACCTGAGCTTCCCTTATGTCACCTTTTCCTGAATGTTGGCAAGGTGTTTGACTGCTGCAGAATTTGTCTTTCCATTCTCAGTTGGTGTAATATCTCCCTCTCCTTCAGTCTCAGTTATTCTCCTTAGTCCCCACCTGCTCCAGGCTGAAGATTCCTAACCATCAGCCTTGTCAGCAAGGTCTTTCCTTCAGGGCTTCCCATTCCAGAGCACTGTATTCCAGGTCTGTCTCAGACATGGTTTTACAAGCCTTTGGTTTTCATCCTGCTGGGAAGGGCACACGTTTGATCACATTGGGTGCTCTGTACAGGCAAACTCCTGTATCTGGGAACTTTGGTCAGAAGTCTGATGTTCCTGGTTTGAGATTGTCTGTCCCTTGATGCAGATGCCATGGCTTGATCCGCAGCTAACCACATCTGCAAACCCAGCTAGATACTGTGGTATCTTTGCTGTGTTTGCAGTGTTCATTACCAATGATTTGGGCAGCGAGTTTCATATTGGAAGTATTTATTTTCAAACTCCACAGTGTGTTTTCTGAGTGAGGGGGATTGCTTCCTATGTTCCCCAGCACCATGTTTAATTTGCTGTGTTGTTAAGTTTGTCAGTATCTCCAGACTTAACTGTTACAAATATAAAAGCCCTGATACTAATGGCTTTGTGGCTGACAGGTACTCATTTTCCCTATTATTTGAGATTATTCCTTCTGAATCTCACTGTTATCTCCATTATTGACACACACTATAATTTTCAAAATTGTCCACTATTAGGTCTCTAACTCTGGTTTTTTCCCTTCTTGTCTGTGAACAGCAGTCTTCATGTTCAGTTAAATTTTGGTTTAACCGATTCAACAATTACACAGAGTTTCTTTCAAGCAGTAGCAAGAGAATATTAGTAAAACAAAATGCTCTTTTTTTTGAATATGTGATTTAACTTTGACTCCATATTGCAGAGCTGATGATGTTTTAATGTGTACCCCTTTAATGTAAAAAAATAACTAAAAATGTATTTTAAAATATTAAAGCAATGTTTTAAGTTCTATTGCTTGAAAATATTTCACTCCAGAACACTCCACTGGTTCTGCTGAGGATCCGTTTGATTTGGTACCAAACATTAGCTGTAATATTTAAATGACTCCTCTTTTGGCTTTGATTTGGTTTTTTTTATTTGAAAATATTGCAGTGAAATTTATATAAGGGACTTTGTTTGTTATAAAATATTAAAGTTAATTTATAGTTATTATCTGTCATTAATGCTCACACTGAAAAATTGTTTGTGTTTTTTATTTAATGGGTATGTGTTTCAGTTTATCTCTCCTCAGGATGAATCATAGCTTGTATTTAAACAAGAAACCAGCATTCTTCTCATCAGCTGCAATACGTAACTAAAATGATACTCTTTAGTCCTTTAACACGCCTACCAAAAAGCCTGATGTGTAAGCAACACTTGATCATTTTCTGAAAAAAAAACAAGATAAAGTGTGTGACTGAAAGATGAACTTTGCAAGTGTAATATTTTCTCGAAAAGGATAACAAATGAAATTCAGGCTGAAGTTAAATGTTGTGTGTTATACACATAGTGGTGCTAGCTGTTGTCTGTGAACATTTTAGGCACATGCCAGTGTTGGGAGGATGTGGTCAGTGTGGTATTAAGGGAAGACACACAGCTCTGAGGTGGCTTTCTGCTGCTCTGTGAAGTGGCAGTTCTGGTAGACCAACACAGTGGTGGTGTCTGTCAGAAAACTTACGTCTTCTGACAGAAGAAGAAAGAGTTTTGTAGTGCTATTGAAGATGTAAAAAATAAAAGCCGAAAACACCACCAGCATTTTTTTGTATATCATACATTGTTCTATTAGGTTTTGATGATAATTGCTTTGCAATACAGCAGAAGGAAGGAAAACAAAGCTGAGTAATTGGGTAAAGAATGAGTTATTAGGGCGTATTTTTCTTACGGTAACAATAATTCAGTTCAAACAAAAGATAGATCCAGGAAAGGAAGGATCTCTGAAGATCTTGCGGAATTTGTGGCTCTGCAAAAGTACATCATTTAGAAAGAGAAAAGAAGTAGTCTAAAGGAGACAAACTTCTAAACCAAGTTGCTAAAAGTTTGTTTCATGTAAAAGCACAGAGTGAAGTGATGTAACATCCTTTCTCTCTGATATCTTTTGAGAAGATCAGAAGCAAAGAAGACAAGCACACAGCAAGGATCGAGTACTGTGGTTTTTAGCCTGACTCTTACCAGAATCCCCCATCATCAGTGGTTCCTCACCCATTCTTTCTTTGATGTGAGAGACTATTTGTTGCAGAGTGGCTCTCCAAGGCGGTTTCTCACCCAGAGCTGACTGTTGTGTTTGGTTGCGTATCTGAGGTAGTGCATAAGATAAAGGAAAAACCCTACTGAATGTCAAGGAGAGACCCATGACCTGGGTCAGCTTGCACTGAAACATGGGGGCCTTCTGAGGCTCTGCAGCATTTGCCCTGTTTGGTTCTGTTTCTTTAGAACAAGGGCTTTGAGTGTGTCTTAGGAAAAGCATTTAATGTAGGGCTTTTAAACAGTGCAGACAAGCTGTCTAGGCTGGGAAAGATAGAGGGAAGGGAAATGAAAGTGTAGTGAATCCTTGCTACTTTGAATAGACAAGGATGATTGTGCTTTTGTAGTGCTATATATACTTGCCAAGGCAATCTGATCAGTGTTTGTCTTGAACCAACTAATCAATGTGGTGTTGAGTTCAGTGCTATTTATCAGGAGAGTTGGAACAAGAAACTGATGCAGTAAATTTCATTTGTTCTCTGGAGTGGGCTTTGTTTTCATGCTAACTTCATGTAGCAAACGTTCACAGTACATATTGTTTTCCTCATTAATAAAACTTGGAACCTGTGATGTTCTCTGCAGCAGTCAAACCGTGTCCAGCACAGCTGAGCATGCATCTTTCTTTGACACATCCAAAGGTCAGAGCATGCACTGATCCAGCTTGCTCCTTGTGGGAACTGTAGCTAAACCCTCCTGTCTCCAAGGCCAGTGTGGAACAAGAGCTGGAGGTAGTTAGCTGTCTTCAGCCCTGTTGTTTGGATGACAGATTTCAGCTTTCAGCTAAAATTTTCCCGTTTTCAGCTGGGACTAACAATTTTCAACAGAGCTGCAGCATGTTCCTCTGTTTTAGGAGATCTGGATAACTTATTACAGTGCTGTTCATGTTTTTGCTTAACCTGAAGAGGGTGAAGCTGGTGCTTTTTGGAGTCAGGCTGTCAGAGAGCTTTTCTTTCTGGATACATTCAGGCTCAGCCGGTGTTATTTAGTGTCAGTTTGCCTTTTGCTATTTCTTTGCATTGCTCTGAGAACTCACCAGTCACTGGTGTAACGCTGGGGCAGGTCTCCGGCCGACCACCACACTTGCTCATGCAAAGTGCCTCCTTGGGCAGAAGCAGTGTTTTGATTCACTTACAACTGAAAGTCTGCAAAGGCTTTGTTTCACATTGGCTGGGCTGCTGAACATTCTGAACTCTTGAGTACAGCTGCTACAAAGGGACAGTTAGTCTCCATGCCAAGATTTGAAGGAAACAAAATGATCCACGTTTTATTGCAAGTCCTTTAGTACTGCTCATATAGGAATTTCTAGTTTCAATATGATTTATTTTTTTATTCAAAGCAATGCAGTGAAGAATGTATGCATTCCTCTCTTCCTTTCTGCTCCCAGATCTCTGCATCTCCCTTAGGAATCCAATAGCTGTTGAAGAAGGAAGAGGAAAAAGAACAATACTACTATTTTGGATAAACTGTCACAAAGAAAAATGGTTTTGTTTCAAAAATGTCGCACAATAAAATCACTGTTATAAGCCATTTTTCAGAAACAGATATTTATCACAAAGCCCTTCTCAACTACGACATGTTTAGGGGCGCTTTCTGATGTGTTTTTCTCCCATGGTGTAGAAAGAACTGTCAGCACAATCTGCTTGGCCTTGTCATAATGGTCTGATGTTGAGAATCCTTTCATCGTCCTGCCTCCCAGAAGGGAGACTTGTGAGGAAACTCCCATCTTCGAGAGAAACATTCTCTGCAGTCAGGTCTCTGCACCAAATCAGAGGTCACCAGTCTGATTGGCAGTGCATCATTGCCAGCTGTGGTTCCTGAAGCTCTTCCCAAACTTGCATCCTCTGATTTCTACTTGGGTGCATTGCCACAATTTTCTTTCAGGCTGAACCCTCTCCAGTTCTGTATATTTATGGCTGTCCTCAAAAAATTACAAAGACTGGGCAAATGCCTTCTGTAATCAGTGAGCTTAGACCTCTGGCCCCAGGTAGGAAGTCAGGCATTCAGCATTCCTGGCTCCATTTTCAGTCATGTCATGGCTCTGTACTTACCATCTCTCTCCTAAATGGATCTCTGGAGACTTTGCAGGTCTGTTTTGTTGGTTTGTTTTTTTTTTCCAGGGTGCTCTTTGAGGTGCTGAGAGCCAGAAATCCTGATGCAACAACTTTTCTTGCTCAAGTGACTAACATTGCTCGTGGTCCTAAAAGCATTGCTAGCTAAAAGCCAGTTGGGAATTTTTGCTGTGGGGAAGATGAGGTAATAGGAATATAATTTTGAGAAAGATCACCTGTTAGCTGCAAATTTCAGGACCTTGTACTCTTGGGGCAGAAGTTGGAGTTGTATGTGTTGATCTACATCTCGTACACGTAGCAATCTAGCCCGTGCAGACTTGTAATAACCAAAGGAAGCAGGATAGGAAATGAAGGAAAGAACCTCTCATTCTCTTTTCTGTATGTGGCCCATTTTTACCAAAGTATCACAGCTTTGAGAACCTCTAACCTTATATTCCAAGGGAGGATGGGAAGAGTGAGATGCCCCCAGGTGCCTCCTGGTGTGACTTCAGCCGGATCAGAAGCAGAAACATGCACAGATCCGGTGCCTGGATGAAGAAGAGGAGCAGGGAGAAGTTTGTATCGACCTAGTCCTTTGCTTTGTTGATCCACATCTCCAGTCAGTTGCTTGCCTTTTCTCTCCTTCACACAAATTTCCCCTATCCCACCTTCCTTCAAAACTTCATGCTCAGTCCTTGTGTCCCTCTCAGTGTCCTTCTGTCCCCTCAGTGTTGGCTAGGGCCAGGAGGTGCTGCATGACACCTTCTCCCATCAGAAAAGAGAAAAGGGACACGAAGTGGAGGCACATTTGCTGCTATGGGAGTATGGTCTAACTCCTAGTTTTGGGTGCTGTGATGGTAAATGCAAGTGTGTGACAGGTGTTCACAACCTTGTCTGGGAAAGGAGAGAAGGGCTTCATCTTGCAGTTGCTGTGGTTCTTACCTGGCTGCGAATGATGCTGGTCACCTTGAGTAGTTTGCATAGCTGTGGGCAAACAGACCTCACAGGTTTCCTCCCAAACAGTGCATGAGAAAACCATAAAACAATTAAATAGGCAATGTGCAACCAAGGGCCAGGAATTCTCTTCACATGAAACCAGTGGATAACATGGACAGGGCTAAGTCAGGACCATGGCAGAACATAGCAGTAGATGGTGTAATCTACCAGCTTTCCTTCTGTCCTCAGGAGTTTAAGTTTGTGTGGAAACACAGATCATGTCTGCCTAGTGCTCTTTGTGGTTGTTCCTTACAGTACCTGTGCAAAATTGGAGTGTCCTGTTTTTCAGAGGTGAAAGAGACTTGAGTCTGTTAGAGGCAGGCTGAATCTCATGTAAAGGTTTTGGATTTGTCTGAGTCTGGAGGAATGCAGGGGAATCCTTGCATGAGTCAGGTTTTCAGCCCCATGTTCCGCTAAGAAAGCCTAGGGGCTGTCTTTTGAAGCTACACTTTATGGGTACATTGCTGCCTGAGCATCACTTCCCATTAGCTGTGTAATAAGATTTTGTCCCTCTTGCCTGTTAATTATTTACCTTTGAGAGTACATTCATAGAGAAACATGACTTATTTAAGGAAAAATGAAAAGCTTTTGCGAAGGATGGATGCTTTTTTCTCTTTCTTTTTTTTTTCCCGGGAGTTGAGTCCCTTATAAGACTCAGGCTGAAGAACGGATTGCTGTGAATGGGAAATTTTGCAAATGAGCATGTTCAGCTCACAAAAGGTGAGGCAGGAAAGGGGATGTAGCAGTTCCAGAGTGATCTTGTAACTGTCTGTACAAGGGTTTCTGCACAGGAGGGGCTGAGGGAAAGAAGGAGGATTGGTACAGAAAAGCTTATTCATGAAGCCACCAGTGGAAACAGGATGTGAGTTTGAAATGCAGTGTTACTTTCATAGAAGCAGACTCCGTGCATGGTATCAGCGGGTTCACACATGGTCTGGGCTGATAGCAGTTCCTATGGTAAGGGTGTGGTTTTTATCGTGGTAGGTAGTAAACAGCTGCACAAAATTTAATCATGCTTACAGAGTCAAGTGCAGGCTGCTGTCTCTGAGTTGTCTGGTTGCTGAGCCAGGGTGGAATATCTAAAAGCATCTGAATCATTTAGAAGCACAGCTCTTAATGACTCTCGGATGAATACTTGCTCCTTCACATGTTGCTCCTCTCTAGTTGTCTCTACAGTGCTGTAGTTATGCCGAGTCATTTGGGGAGCAGTGCCAAGGGTTCCTTACTGTCCAGGACAGCAAATAATGCAGAAACAAAAGGAGGGCATTTGATAGACACTGCTCTTCTCATGATTAAGTGTGTTTGTAGTAAAAGGGCAAGGACCCTTCCACGTGGGTGAAGGCTAGCAAAGCCATACAACCATCAGGAGGGATGTGTGGAAAGGTGGTTGATGCCAGACTTGATTTTGTTGCTGATTTGTGTATGGGTAGATCTCCCTGTGAGCATCTCAGGAAAGAAAAGGAACAGAACAGGAAGGTTCAGAGGTGAGATCAGCCCTGAGGAGCCCACTGTGGCTGTCACTAGCCTTGAAGAAGAGCCTGGTCAGCCAAGAGTGTTACCGGAAGTGACAACAGGAAGCTGCCAGCATTTCCATGGGCTACTGCAGTGTGTTCCTCTCCACTGTCCTCTCAGAGCTGGATTGTACAGGAGGGATTCCTTTGGCTCTCCCAGGAAGTTCTGGACAATGTGTCCTCCACATTTTCCTCTCAGGAGAGACTTCACAATGCTACTTCAAGATGCAACCTGCTGAACAGTTGGGGTAATTCATTCTAACTCCACGTGGCCAAAGCCCAGCCCTTAGATGGGAATTGTTCTGCTGCTTCTGGAAACTCAGTGAAATTGTTCAAATGAGTCATTCTAAAAGGAGGAGCGGTGCAGCAGGTTTATTGTAGACATCAGAGGCTAAAACAGAGGTTGCTTTGTATCTCCCATGTCTTTTACGTCCACCTATTTGGCCTTGTTCCCTGGGGTGGCTTGAGTTGTGGGTTGCCCAGTCAGATTTTGCCCAGCTGTGTGGGAATCTTCCATACAGCTCAGAAAATACCATTCATTAGCTACACTCCGGTAATGTCAGGAGGCCAAGTGTGGGGCGAGTACGCGTGTTTGCCCAGATGCACAGTTACGTGCAAGCACACACAAAGAGCTTGCAGTTAAAATCTACGTGCCCTTCTCTTTTTAACAGGGGAAGACAGCCCCAGCTGTGTATACAGTTTGGTGTTTCCCTTTGATCTGTGTTTGTTTCCAGTGTTTCTCATAGAGTGGATCCTGGCGCTCCTCAGAGCTGTCTGCCCTTTTCCAAGTTTGCAGCTGTGTAACTGCACACAGTGAGGCTTGCTGGAGTGTAACCGGTTTCAGCAGTTTGGGGTGGGGGGGGTTTCTCCTCACTGCAACCCCTCCTGTTATTTGCTTTGCTCCTGTCCTTTCCTTGCCAATGTGCACTGCAGGGAGCTGTCTCCATTCTGCTAATGGAAACAGTGCCTTGCAGATGCCTCAAAATCCTCCCTTTTACTTTGCCCGCCTGCTCCCACACGCATAGCATTAATGCCCTTTGCCAGCTGCAACTGCCACTCTGGAGCAGATCTTCTGCTCTGTCACCCAGGTCAAACCTCAGAGAGGTTTCCACAGATTTGGCACACTGCCCCTGCAGCTGGCTCAGGCCCTGTACCTAAAGGAGAGCAAGAAACTCTGTTCTTCGGATTTCTGTGGTTTCTAAATTTTTCTGAAGCTGTCAGAGATGGGGCTGAGAGGGGCCTGCAGTGCTCATTTGGACCCCTCACCCCAAGGTAGGAGAAGCTCGATCAAAAGCTTTTCTGGCAGGTGCCAATCTAGCATGGCCTTAAAAGCATTTGACAGCAGGATTGCACAGGGAAGCAGTGCAGCCTATTGCCCTGATTAACTGTGGTTACTGCTATAAAGTTTTGTCTAACGTCTGACTAAGAAGAAAATTATTTCAGCATTGTTCTAGGGAAGAAAAAAAGTCTTCCAAAGCTGAGTGCCTCTGTGAGTGTGAAGGAGAGAGTCCCAAATGCTGAATATAGCAGTCAACTTTCATAGCAAGAATCACTCTGTTAGACCCTCAAACTATGCTGAGGAGTTCTGGCTGAGATAGGCAAATGTGGGGAAAAAACCCACTGATCTTTTGTTTTTCCAGTGCATGCGTTTCCCACTTCACCTAACCTAAAGAGCAACTTCTATGCCAAAAAAGGCGGGAAACTATATGGGAACACTTTGTCTCCCATGGGTATTCTACATAATGTGACCCTCTTAGGTACTGCGCAGAGCCTATTCTCTGTGGTGTGACCTCTTTTAAACTTTTCTTGGCTTGGAAAAGCAGCTTACAGGCTTGGTGTTCACTGGAAAAGCACATATGGGGATACATTTCAGTGAAGGGATTGCAAAAGGAGAGGAGAAGCAAAATCTTGTATCCAGTGTCATATCCTTCAGGAAAATGTGTGAAGGCTCTCTGGAGTCAGGAGTGTCTTTGAGTTGTGTGTTGGAAAGATCTCTGAGAAGAGTACATGTGGTGGGGAAAGAGTGGAATGGGAAGGAATTTGGACTGTGTTGGGCACACTGGAATGATCAGCAGCAGTCAGAGTGGAAAGATGTGGTACACAGCAGGGGACTCCCATAAGCCCTCCAGTCGGGCTCCCAGGTCTGTGCAGACAGCGCTGGCTTGTGCTTTCCCTCAGCCATCCAGGGAAAGCAAATTGCATGAGGTTCTTAAAGGATTTTTTTTTTTTCCATTTCAAATGAGATTTTTTTTTTAATTGTTCTGTTATTTAAAGTGAAAAATATGATTCATCTTGCCAACTCTTGTAATCTTCCCTGCAATTCTGGTGATACTCAGAGCATCCCAGCACCCAGAGTCAAGTGGAGCCCTCCTTAACTAAAACTCAAGCTGTGTTAAACCATGACCCCCCCACAGAGAACCAGTGTATGAGCCAATGTAACCTATGTATTTTAAAAACAGAAAGAAAAAGAAGCATCTTATGTAGGTGTTTATTTGGTTTTTTTAAGTCATGTGATATCTGAGCTACTGTGGTGTATGTTTTTTTTATGGGACCTAAACCATCATCTTTTGGCCACATGGGATTAACGGTAGGACATCAGAAACTAAAGATTTTAAAGAAATAAAAAGTTTTATGACTGCTTGATTGCAGTGTCAACAATACAGCCTTCATCTTGTCTTCCTGGTTATGACTAAACTCCGTTTGAAATTCTGTCTTGAGAATTTCTTGGGACAGAGGTAAGAGAAGACCTCAGATAGATTTTTGCTGCATATACAGAGCAATGAGGAGTTACTGATCCCTTTTGGGAAATGTGGCCATGTTGTACTCTGAGCCTTATTAAGTACCAGAGAAAGCTGGATGAATTGGCTTCCCAAAGAATCCTAATCTCCTGGCTCTTCCCACACCTTTGTCATTGCTGAGCTACATGAGTGCCTGGAAACCAAGAGCAGATATAGCTGTGCAGTACTCCATGAAGGAATTAGGATTAGCTCCATTTTGTGGATGAGTGGTGCGTGCTTCAGTTCCTCGAGGGATTTACCTGGGGTCATGCAAGCTGTCTGTGGACAGGTCTCCTGATTCTCACTTAAAGGTCTTGCCTGCTGCATAACCTTTTCGTGCTTGTGGAAATGTTGTCTCCAGTTTACTGCTTTGCTCTTTCTGTAAGTGCCTGCAAGCTCTGCCAGCTCCTGGCTAGCACAGCACTAGGAAAGTCAAAAACTTCGTCCTTCTGGTTTGCAGTTTGGCTCCCATGCTGAGGAAATCCACCACAAACTCTCTCTAGGTGAATTGTCTTTGGAGAAAATCACCTTTTTTGTTGTTTTTTAGCCATGATTTTTAACAGTAGTGTTCTTTGAAACCAACAAAGAGTCATCCCAGGATGGGATGCAACATAGAAAATACCTGATGGTGAGCAGTAGTGAATCTTGCCTAAATTCATGAGGCCCTGAGAGTGACATAAGCACTACAAAAACGCAAAGAAGGAGGGTGTGACTGTGATTATAAAGTGGTGCTGCTGCAGGTATTTCTGTAAGGTCGTGTGGTTATTTTCTTAATAGTGCTCTGACAGCTGAGCAAATGGAAACCAGTTTCCACCAAACCAGAGGAGTAGGTGTTCCAGCTCCCCTCTCTTTTTCTTTGTCTTTTTAAATTATTTTTCTCTCCAAAACAAGCCATGAACCTTTCTGTGCCTGGTTTGTTCCAAGTGGGGTCCTAACCCTTTTCCTACTGGGAGAATACAGGGTCAGCAAGCGTAAGGCAGCTAATCCTCCTACAAATGTTAGTTTACTCAACTACAGCTGTTCTTGGTTTGGGGGAATCAAATTTGTATCCATTTGTGGCATTGAAGACCCAGAGAGGGTCTTCAGGTTCATAATGGTCTTCAGCTGATCAAAAACTCACTAGGTAGAGTGTACTGTGCTTAATATAATGATTTTTTGAGCCCTGTTGAAAGCACTAGAAGTTTTGTAGTGGAGCTGAAAGAAATGGAGCAATTTTCATGTGTTACAGATACATTTTGTCTTGCTTCCAGCTCAGGGAAATTATTTCCAAGTAACCAGCTCCATGCTTTTTCCTTGTTTGAGGTTTGAGCCGTCTTACATCTCTTGGCCTTCACACACTCCTACAGGAGAGAAAGAAAATATAAGGAAGGTGCCAAGTTAAAGGGAAAGGGCAAGGCAGGGGGTTTGTGTTGTTTTTTCCCCCCTGAAGTTTATATTGTTTTAATTTTCTAGGCAATAAACTTGGCTCCTATTTGGAAGAACTGTATTGAGAAAGAGTTTGTATTAGCACATCATACCAGCTAAACAGAGGCAAGGTGTGTTTTCACACTCTCTGGTGCTTCCTTTCAAAAATACTTTCTTTTCCTGGTACCTCTGTATGTGTGAGATCAGGACATGGCTCACATGACCTGCTGTCAGTGTGCTGGAATCTATGCTCTGTTCAGGCTCCCCTCCTGAGTAATATGTGTAGGTAACTTGAGTTAAAACCATTTGTCACTTAATGTTGGCTTACTCCTAGCCTCTTGAAATACAGTATTGCTGGTTTTTCAGTGCAAAAATCCATATCCAGTAGGAAAAGTACTGCTAGGATCTCTTAAGTTCTTCTTCCTAGTGCTTTTTTTCCGAACATACATCTAAGAGTGACCTTCACTGGTAATTCATTTTCCCTGGGAAGTTTGAGGTTAAATTTAAAATTATTTTACAAGGTGAAATTACATGCACTGCTTCCTTTGTTCCAGATGTGTGCCCTCTAGACCTGAAAGGTGCAGTAGATATTTGATGACTCCTTAAATATTTCTGACAGTGTGAAGAGATATTAGATGAAGAGCACATGCTTTCCTTTTGGCATAAAAGATTTTGTGTAAACAAGTATGCCAAATGGTCACATTCTTAGAATATATTTTTGTTAGGAATTTTCTTCCATGAGGTGAGCTTCAGAAAAATAGATGTATGGGATGGAAAAATTCTTAGTAACTATAACTTACCTGAGTAATTTTAAAAATTATGTTAATGACAAAAATAACTTCTAGTACCAGATCAGTATCTCTCCTTGATATTGACAAATTTCCCACTCAGGATTTTAAAAACAGGAAATATGTTTTCCCAAATAACAAGTTAGTAGCATCCTTTAGTCTTTCAGTGATGTACAGATGTCTGTCTTATAAAGCAAATGCTTGCTTTTTTAAGCTGCTTAATGAAAGTACAAGTTTGAAACCTGACTGTATTTGGAGGGCACCAAAGTCCAAGGTCTCTTTCAGTAGTATTGCAAAGAAACAGAGGCTGTTTGTGTGTACTTTTATTGTTATGACACCCTGTGGACCATGGGTAGCTTTTCCACTGTAGGCAGACCAGTCCCTGGCTACTCTCCAGCTGCCTGCTGGGAAGCTGTCTGCTACCTCGGGTTCTGCCAGGCTCAAGTGCAGGCATGGGCCCTTCAAGGGTCTCTGCAGATCCTTGCTAATTCATCTGTTTTCTGGTGTGTACCATCTTCGATTTCTTCCAGAGAGGCTGGAAGGACCTGGTGGCAGTAGGACTGAGCTGAAGAACTTTCCCATGGCCTGGCAGTTCTAGAGGCCATTAAGGATTATGGAGTGAGAGCATCTCTGCTTCTCAGTGTCTGACTGCAGAAGCCTTGCAGGAGCCCAAACGTCATTTCAAAGGCATGGTGCTTAGCCAGGAAACCTCTGAACAGAATAATCAAGAATAGCTGGAGAGTTTGGAAAATCTTGGCTATCTTTGCT
Organism: Corvus hawaiiensis; assembly: GCF_020740725.1. Classification (NCBI taxonomy): domain Eukaryota; kingdom Metazoa; phylum Chordata; class Aves; order Passeriformes; family Corvidae; genus Corvus; species Corvus hawaiiensis. The sequence goes on along the minus strand of NC_063220.1, from coordinate 10,439,182 downwards.
GGTGGCCTAATTCTACCAGTAAGGCTGAAAATCTGTAGGTCGCAGCAAAGCAGGTTAGTGCCTCCTCTGCAAGGAGGCAGGTTTCTGATGAATGGCACAGCTGCTTTGCAGGCGTGTTGGCAGCATGCAGGAGGACGCTGCACTGACTTGGCGGCTGTGAGCACACTGTGTATCCCTAGAAGGATAATTACAGTGGTATTAGTGAGAACCAGGGCACAGGACACCGCTGGCTATTTAAAGAGCAGGTCTATTTTTAACCACCTTTTAACAAAGATGGAGTTTTTATTAGACTGGGCTTTGTAATTAACCAGCCTAGGCTGCATGTTGATGTTTACAGCTTACTTTGCATGTTCCCTGATAGTCAAATGCAGGATTGTAGCCGTATCCTACAGCCGGGGCAGGAAATTGCAATACCAGCATGGCTGGCAGCACAACTGAAAAGTTGCTGGCAAATGATCCTGTGCAGGAGATACGTACGTGTGGCTGTACCTGCAGCACCTGGGCTGTGTTTTTAAGTCAGAAGGAGAATGTGATGCAGAGAATTTGTGGCCTGTGGTGGCTGTAGGATTTAGCATGTTGTTGTGAGCACAGCTCAGCCTAAAAGGGGTTTAGCTGGTAACATTGTCTTTTGTGCTACAGTAAAATGGAGTTAATTATATTCACCAGGGATTAAAATACTGGTCATTAAAATGACCAAGATCATTAATAGGAGATCCTCAATATTTAAGTCCAGGGGGAAATCTGCTCCAAAGCATCTGTTGCTATTTGACATCTTTTAATATTGCTTGCGAGGAATGGCATAGATGAGCTGGGAGGAGGGAAGAGAAAGTGGCAGACGAGCACTGAGGTCGGTGCTAGATCTGTATGAAAATGAAGGAGTGAGAGAAAATGCCAGGCATTGATTGACTCCATTCCTCTGCTGGGCAGATGGCCACCTATGCTGCTCTCGTCACCTTCTCGTTGTGAAGCCCAGGCTGTTGCATTTGATCTTTTTCTACTGAGTTGAAGCAGCCCTGTCTCATCGGTGCCTTTGAAGATCAAAGGATGAGCAGTCATGTTACCGAGCAACTGTGAGTTCACTCTGGAGGAGGCACCTTCCAAAATGGCATAATTTTTATTACTGTGAGCACCAGTATTCAAAAGTTTTTGACATTGTCTTGCCTAGGTTTGGAAGTCATGAGATTACAGATAGTCTCTTTATTTAAATAATTTTTTTATTCATTTAAATGAAGCTTCTGTCTTCTAGCCATATAGTTGAAAGCAGAAAACCTCAAGATGTGCAACAAATAGGATCCAAAGGCCCAGAAGTTGTGTTGTGAATAAAATTAGTTCCGGATACATCACTTCAGCTTCAGAATCCTAGTGTTGCTTTAGTATCATTATTTGGGATCTGCTTGATTTCGGAATTCTGAGTGCAGTCACGGGAACCTGTTTCAATGTCTATGCATTTGGCAACTGTATACTTGTTCCAAAGAGCTTCCAGTCCAGGAGACCGTCAGAGGAGAGGACAGAGACAAAGCCTAGACAGGCTGAAGGATGGCAGCTAGTGATAGCAGAGCAGAGCCAACAGTGCTGTCAGAGAACAGAGTGAACTGGAAGGTGATAGACTCAGTGTGAGATGAGAGCAATCCTGCTCCCTGAAGTGCCCTCTAAAATGAGGGTGGGACTGCCAAGTTTTCAGAAGTGTCCTGTTCACAGCTGTGTCTGCAGTGCTGTGACTTTGAATCGTGGAAGTGGATGCTCTCTCATGTGTCCATGTAACTCAAAACGTATGTAGGCCACCCTGCACCCACTGAACAGTGTGATTTGCACTTAACATCTGCACAGTGTGGACAGACTGATCAGCCACATATACAGCCACAGATACAGCTAAAACTGTCAGTTACCACTCCAGACTGCAGCCCAGGAGACACCTGTCCTGCAGGAAATCCAAATCTTTCAGCCAGATCCCCTATATTTCACCAAAGGATTGGAGGCTGCCTGATTTTCCCTCCCTCCATCCCTCTCTTTGGCTTTTTGATTTTTGAAAACCTTGAAGTAATTAATTTGCCTTCAAAATCATAACAGGAGAGCCCTCTCAGCAATGCTCAGTTTTATACTCAGAAGGATCCCAGGAAACGCAGAGATTTTGACAGCTGTGTGATGTGGAGAGAGCCTGTCTTTCTCCAGACTGCAGTAGTAGGCTGGAAAGATCCACATTGGAATGGACCAGTGGTGGCAACACATCACTTGGCACAAGGTTTGTTGGTCTTGCAGCTTCTGTTTGCCAAGAACCTGAAGCTCTTCCAAAGTTGACATCAGTGATGAGTCTCCCCATCTAGAAGAGTTGGGAGTAGAAGTAATTTCTGTGTGTCTGTAAGGTGCACTTGGCCATATGCTCACGCTGCAGTGCAAGGCCACGCAGGGCTCAGGGCAGGGTTTGTTGACGGCCTCCTTCAAAGTGTACAGTGGAGAGTGTGGGCAGTACATTTTCAGGTAAAACCCTTGCTTTATGCTTACCTTAAGGCTTGCAGCTTCTGTTACAGATGGGGAGAAGGGTTTGTGTGCCCCAAAACTGGCCATTTTTTCCTAAGTGTTTCAGTTGTTTGGTAAGATGCTCTCTTTCCCAGTGTACCTGGTTTTGGTTTTGTCGCTGAGGTGGCCTTTGGACAAAACACTGCAGTTGAGAAGTACATCAGTACATTGCTGTTTTCTTATGCACTGTGCCACCCCTTATCTGCCTGGTACATGGCTTGTCACCAGGCAGAGGTGCATTGATTTATGTGACTTTGAAAAACTGCATTGCCTTGGGGTTGGGGTGTTTTTAATATTTCTATTATTGTTCTTACCATTGTTAGGTCATAGATCTCGTCATTTGTGGTTTGTTTTTCCTTTGCCCTTGATTTGAGAATTCAGTTGAGTGCATGTTCATCTCTAACTTTTGCAGACAGACCTGACATGGTTAAGATGAGGCTGAAAATGTTGCCCATAGAACTTTTTTGTTCCTTTAAATTCCTATTTATAGTATGTTGTCAGGTCTTTTTATTGCCGGTCTTAAATTTTCATTTCTTTGTTTATTTTAAATGGTAGCTCTTTACATTTAAAAATCTAAATAGATGAATGATTTTTTCAATTAATTTTCATGGCACATTTTATTAGCATTTGGAATACAAATATTCCTACATGCCAGGGTGCCATCGGTAGAAATTGACTGGAAACAGTCAGATGAGCAAGTCTCCTCTTCCAACTGGGAGCAAACGCAGGAAAATAATCATGAGAAGAGACCAGATTTAAAATCCAAAAGCGGGGCTTGTTGTGAGTGATTTCACAGCTCAGGTGGAGAATATTAGCTTTTAGCTGTGTATTTGTGAGTCAGATTTCCTTCTGAAACACGTGTCGGTGGTGCCCTGTGGAGTCGGGCTGAGCGGGTGTGAGTGTGTTTATTGCAGGCTGGCCGGGCGCCGCCGCAGCATCACTGCGTGGCCGGAGGGCTCGCGGCTGTTGCATAACGCGCTGCAGCACAGGCAGCGGGGGCTCAGCCCGCTCCTGCCGCCTCCAGCCCGCAGACAGGTGCTTGCAAAAACCTCTTCCCTCACTGGAGACAAGCGCTCAGTAGAGCAGGGAGCACATACCTCGCAGAAAGGGCTGGGCTGGGGGTCAGGGACAAGAGTAAGGAAAAAACGTCTCGTCGTGTGATGGCTGTTGGAGATAAGCAGCCTCTGACCTGTGAATTGCTTTTAGAAGGAAACCGTATTTTCCCTGCCCTGTGGTTTTTGCATGTGTTTCTCATTACTTTTTTCTCAAAATCTTTCTCATACAGTGAATTATTGATGTGGGGTCACATGCATTTCTCCAGGAATTGTTTTTTTTAACCAGTGATCCCTCCTGAATTTTTTAGGCAATCTGTTAGGCTCTGAAATCCAAACAAAGTTGGTGGTTTCCAATTTCAGGGTTAAATTAGATTCAACTTTGAAAAGGCTTAGAGGGAAGAGGAGACATATGATAATGTCCTTCTCCATGTTAGGATTTTCCTTCTTCTGGTTCTTTTGGTGCTTCTTTTGTTTTGGTTCTATTTTTTTTTAAATCTCCCAGAGATCAAGTGTCTGATTTAGCCTCAGTGGAACTTGAGCATATTCCTAATGTTGAGCACATGCTTAAATCCACTGTTGAATTCAAGCCCTATAGACCTGGAGGCATAGTACAAAAATATCTGGGAAATGCTTTTCTCTTCCCTCAGATGCTCCCTTCTTTCAACATACAAAATTAAGAATTCAGCATTTTGAACTGCCGCTGGAGGCGAGTTGGTCATTTCCTGCTGGGAGGGAGGCTTGATCTTTTAAAGATGGGAAGAGAGTGTGTGTGTGTGTGTGTGTGTGTCTGTGCATGTGTGTGTTTTGCAGATGTTCAGGCCTTGATTCAGCAAAGTCTCTCAGCAGTGTCTGATGAGGGGATAGTGCTGAGTCTGGTAAACCTGCTGCTCCAGAGCTGAATGTGCGCGTGTGTTTGCCTGACTCCTCAGCAGAGAAAGTTTCTTTTCTCAGTTTCCATTGCTTCTGCCCATGGTGGAAGTTGGCAAGAACCCCACACAAATCCCAAACCACTTCTAGCAAAGAAGCTGCTGTCTCTCTGGCAATGTTAACATTCAGGGATGGCTCGTGTCTGCAGCCATTTCTACAGCATTGACCAGAGGAGGATGGAGCAGGTGGTGGGGGTCACCTGCTTGTCAGGGGGTGCTCAGGGGCTTGGCTGAGCCCACCAGGGCCCAGGAGGGGAAACTGCCAGTGGCCTTACAGCCCTGGGCTTGCCTTTGCAGGGACCCCCTCGGGCATTTGGAGGTGGGTAGGTTTCGAGCCCCTGTGTAGCCACTTTGTGACCAGCAGAGACAAGGCTTAGAGCTGCCGGCACAGGTCCCTCATCTCTCTGGGGACTTTCCAGGCAGGGAGGAAGCTGGTGGCTTTGTGCCCAGCTTGCTGTGGTGCAGAGTGTTGTGCTAGGTTGATTCCTACTCAGACTCCTCAAAAATATACTCAGAGGTGTGGGGGAAGGAAACAGGGACTCTTTTTTGTACCCACGCCTTTTTCTGCAGTGCAGTTTTGATTCAGGCAAAAGAGAGCCCAGTTCCTGCAGTGGGATTTGCATGTGTGTTGTACACTGAGACAGCTGAAGCTATGAGCAAAAAGCACGCATAAATAAAGGCTTCCTCCCTGTGCTTTATATAATCAGAGTGGGTGATGTCATTGGGAGCTGGAGAGGAGAGCAGGCTGTGAAATTACAGCCCTCTGCAGCCAGGCAGAGCCGAGTGCAAGGGGGGGCTGCGCAGAGCAAGAGCCAGGCTCCCCTCTGATAGAGGCTCAGGACAGAGGACCTTGGAGGGGAGCTGGGGGTAGAAGTAGATAATCCAAATACAGTCAGATAATCCAAGTACAGTCAGAAGCTCTTGCACAGGCACAAAGGGAAAGCAGTGGGCAGCAGTGGGTCTGCCATTTCAAGGGCCTGCACTCCCTTCCTCCACATGCAGCCATCTACAGCTTGTTGTGGATCAGCTGGCAGGGCTGTGGGGCTGCTGGGCTTTTTCATCTTCTTCTGCTTCAGTCTCCTGGCCCATTGCAGCTCCTGGCAGAGAAGAGAGGGCATCCTTGCCCTGCTTGCCTTCCACATCCCAGAGGAACCTGCTTCTAGTCTCGTGGCCCCAGGGGAGACACAGGGGAGGAAGCAGAAGCAGCAGAGGGGCTCTGTCCTAGCCAGAGTGGCCAGGTGAAACAAGATAAAAGGTGATACTCAGCTCTTTGGGACAGGGCTTGTGTTTGGCTCTGGGTTTCTGAAACCTCTCAGGTGTTTTGCTCTTTTTTTGGCCATCCCGATGCCCCCAACATGGGAATCTCAAACAGGAGTTTTCCCTCTCATCAAGCTGAGCAGGAAGAGGGGAGCAGGCTGATCCCTTGGGAAGGTAGAGAGCCCCCTTCTTTCAAGTCCTTCACAGATTTCTTCTTCAGCACATCAAACACCTAAGCATCCTGCTTAGGATGTTGCTGTGAGAGCCTGATTTTCTCCCACTTAGGCAGGAGGAGGGGCTCCAGCTTCTCCCATCTCTCCTGCAGCTAGTATGCAAAAGCTTTGGCCTCTGCTGAAACTGGAATTCTCCTTCTGTCATCCTCTGTCTTCCTCAGGATCAAGGCAGCGAGAGGCAGCAGCCCTTTGCACCAAGCCCGCCTTGTTTCTCTGTTATATAACAATATGGGCTTTTAGACTTGTTTTTCCAGATATTGGCAGATGCGTCAAATATTGGCATAATCCAGTGGTTTACATGGAAAGCCGTCTGGCTCTGTCTGGAGGCTGCACAATGCTGGTATTTTCATTGAATACAAGAGCCTGCAGCATTGTCAAAGCCACATTGCAACAGAGTCCAGGTAAACAAGGAGAAAAGACACTCGCGTCATGGCCTGACCTGTGGAATTACAGCTGCCCAGGGGCAGCTCCAGGACTTGATAAGAAAGATTAATGGCTTTGAAATTGCTTTCTCTCTGAAATGGTCTTTTAGCTAAGTCTTCTGTGATGCTTTTCAAAGAATCACAGAATCATTTAGGTTGGAAAAGACTTTCAAGACCAACGAGTTCAACCTTTGACCGATCACCACTTTGTCAGCTAGACCATAGCCCTCCATGCCACATCCAGTCCTGTGAGCAATGACTCCATCTCCTCCCAGGGTTCTGGAGTTCTATTTCTGATACACCCATCAGTGTGTCACACCTGCAGTGTGTGCTCTGTGGTTTAAGAACCCATCATGGTCCACTGGGGCTGTTGGAAGTTAAGAGAGGTCAAGGACTGTGATCGAGTTAGATTTTAAAAATTAAAAGGTAAGGAAGGTATTGAATGCTGCAGAGGGGAAACATCTGGGGAAGTTGTTCAGTTTGAATCTCTCTGAAGGAAAGCAACATGCTCACATGCCAGGACAGTTTGCGGGCTTGGTTGCTCCTTCGTATCCCAGTGTGGCTCAGCTTGGAGTGCAAAGTAGGGGAAAATCCAGCGACAGCACCGAAGTGATGGCTTTGGTCAAACCTCTTCCAAACCTGCCTTGGCTCAGCCAACACAACCTGCCCCTGCAGTGTGCTTGCAGCTCGAGCCCTGCTATGTGCCAGTGTGAGCTTATCAGCTCATACTGCACTCGTGTCCAGGGCAGGTGGCCCCTCCTGATGCCTGGTGTGCTGGCACAGGCCATCACCCCCGCTGCAGGCCACAGTCTTTGGCCAGTGGCCAGGAGAGCCACAGGCAGGAGTGGCTTCTCTGAGAATGGTCTGCATGAGCCTGGGACAAGCAGTAACCTTCACTCTACTTGGTCCAGGGGCACAACAGGAAGGTTTTCAAGTGTCCAGGGATTTATTACATGACTGGACCTTTGCCTGTAGCTTTCAGATGCTTAACAGGGTTGATCTTGTTCAGTCTGCACATAACCCAGCTTTTGACGTGTCAGATCAGTGCCACCCTTTTAATCGCTGTCTCAGCAATCCAGCCAGTGCTTGCTCCTGTCCAAAGCTGATCACTGGTTCCAGGAATTGCAGTTCCTGATGCAACACCCTCCCAGTTCCTGGTAAAACACAGTGCTGAGAATCAGCCCAAAGCTCAGGCTGCAGGTGTATTGTCCATTTCTCTCTGCATTCAGGAGTGGACTGTGGTACCTTTGCCACTGGTTAGATGTTGATAGCCCAAACTTTTTTCCTGTTACACATATAATTCTGTTTTCACAGTGGACTGGGAGCTGCCTCCAGGTCTTTGGTACCTGCCCATGGCAGATGCTATGCAGCAGTCTGCTGTTAGGTGGAGCCCCCAGATCTGAGCTCTGCTCAAGCTGTGTTTTTAACTTGGGCTGATCCGTAGGTGAAGTGCGTGGCTGGAGACTGTACTTGTGCTGTGAGGAGACACGTGCTGCTCTGTGCTGCAGCTTGATGGCTGTGCTCTGACAGCTCTGACTCGGTGACTTGCCAGTGTGGCCTTTCAGGAAGTCTGTGGCATATCCAAAAATGGGTTTCAAACCCCAGAATGTCTTTGGCCACAAGATCCTGCTCCTCTTCATTTCTGTGCAAGAAGTCAGTGTCCAGTCTCCCAAGGGATGACATGAACTGTAGTGCCAGTGTGAACCAGCAGTACTTTTTCATTGTTTGCCCTATGGGTCATCGTGGGACACAGGGCAAACACCTGTAGTGGGTACACACTCCTGACCAAGCTCTGTGTTGGAAATTGGCTTCCAGGTAGAAAAAAATCCCCACATGTCAGCCATATGGGTTTAATGACAGTGGGGCTTGCCCTAGAGCAAGCTGAGAAGTAAAAGATGAGATTGATGTGATTACTGTTCTTTCAGTTTGATTTTTGGATTATGATTTCCCTTTCCCCACTCCTCTATTTGTTCATGTTTAATGGAAAACATGTTTTCTTCAAGGCCCTTGCTGGTCATATGCAGCCCTGTGACTGTTATTGAGACAGAATGATGGACCCTTCGTAAAGAGATTTATGGGAGAAACTGTGAGGAGCTCACAGCTACAGCACGGCCAGTGAACACTCCCCTGTGCTGACAGTTCATCAGCAAAACCCCTGACCCTTCCACCCTTAATCATCCTTGCTTGTCACTGACATAATTGCCTGATTACAGACTCCTCTCCCCCACCCCTTTCAAACTGGGTGCAATAGTGCATTTGAAAAACAAATGAAAATGAACTGTCCATGCTCTTTTTTTTCTTTCTTTTTTTTTTTTTTTCTTCCCCTGCATTGAGGTAGATCAGGCTAAGATTCAGTTTCTTTGTGCATGAGCAGGGGCTGGGATAGGCTTTCAGGACTCTTTTGCACTGGCATTTCTTGCATGTGAATGGTAAAGCTGATGTCATTGTGTTATTGATTGGGATGACAACTTTGGACATAAATCATTAATGTCTGGGAAAGAGAGAGGGAGGGGATAAAGGCAACCCACACTCGATAGTTTTCCATAAATCTGCTGTTCCTCTCTGCATACATGATCCAGAGGAGGAGACAGTGGGAACAGTTTTCCTCTGCAACCTGAGGATGATATGCTTTGCCGCTGCTGCCTAAACCATCTACCCCAGAACATGTTGTCATATTCTGCAGAAAGTGGTTCATATCACCAGCAATGCTGTTGTGCTGGAGCCTGTCTTTGTAGATGTAAGCCAAGGTCAGAAGTCTGCCCGGGGGAAGGTCTTGGGTTCTCTCATTCCCACAGACCTTGCACCTCTAGCAGCATTTCAGACCTGGGCCTAGAAAGGAATAAGAGTGCAGTTCTTGGGAACTACCATCCCTCTCGCTCCTTTAATTGCCAGCAGGGATTGTTACAGTGTTTTGAACTGACCATTTTTCTCATTGATGATCTTAATTTCACGCAAAAAGAAGGTGTTCAGGTCAGTTCATAGCAAATGTCCCTGAGCCAGCAATGAACAAGCGTGCAGGGGGTAGCAGTAATTCAAAACTGCTTTCACAAAAGTTCTTCTCAGCAAAACAGGCAGCAAATAGCTCAGAGAGAGTGGAAACCCATGAGATGCTTGTACCATTTTCCTGTGTGCCTTTGCCCCGCCACAAAGTTCATCCAGATGAGTCAGATTATCAGTTCAGACAGCAACAAAATAAACAGTGTCTGTCAGAGGTTAGCAATAATGCAAGTATTGGTGAACAGCTGATATTTGAAGTGTAAATAGTTTAGTGGCAGTCTCTACTGGTACCTGAGGGGAATCTTGTGGTGCGTGGAAACAGGGAAACCTGAAAACTGCCTTGTAGGGGGGCAGTAGTGAAAGAAATGACATTCCCTTGCAGAAAGCATGGCTCTGATCCTGCTGTTCTCCCCTTGCAGCCGAGCTCACCTCCGCCTGTGTCTAGAACGCTTAAAAGTTCTGATACCACTCGGACCAGACTGCACCCGGCACACCACGCTTGGGCTGCTTAACAAAGCCAAAGCACATATCAAGGTAAGAGCTGCTTTTCCCTGCTGCTTTCTCCGTGGGCTCTTAGAAGTGCAGTGCAATTGCTCATCCTTGCTGCCTAGGGCTAGCTCTGTTGAAGGAAAGGTGACACTGTTAATAAATAAATAAATAAATAGAGAGAGCAAGCAAGCCTTGCCCCCTTGGTTAACCATTTATCATTGCTACAAGCCACGTTGTTGGAAGAGTCCATAATGCACTCCTTAACTACAAAAATGATGATTGAAGAGCAAGGATTTTGTTCTTTACTGTGATCGTTTGTTGACAGCTGCATCTCTTTAAAGAAAAACATACCTATTGTTGAATGACTGCATTTTGATGGGAAATGCAGCTTTTTTTCTGGTGTGCTAGTGAGTTTCCACTGCCGAAGCATTAGCACAAACCACAAGAGTGTGAGACAGGTTTGGCTTGCTGGAGTTCCATGTGTGAACCTTCCAGGTAGCCCAGAGCTCTTCTAGCTGCACTTTTGGCGAAGTGAGAAGTGAAAAGAAAATGCAGCATTGTCAGTATCTGGGAGAGGCCAAAATACTTTGTTGCAGATCGGGATATAGAGAGGGAAGATGGGTGATGAGGGAGGAAAAGTGCTGCCAAAGGGACAGAGTTAGCCTGAAATGACTCGTCCTTATGCAATGTGCTTGTCGTAGTAAACAAAGAACAGTGCCCTGGTAGATTTCCCAGCTGTGATCAAAGAAATCTGTAGTAGGTTATGTAAATCACTCATTGAATAGAAAACTGTTTCTGAGAAGTCCTTCTAAACCATGCAGTAAGGAACACAGAACTCCCAGGGCACGTTTTTATGTTGGAGCAGCTCATAACAAACCCTGGAGTGGTTTGGTTCGGGGGATTGAGGCCCCTGCGTGGGCAGAGGTGGTAATGCAGGTGTCCGATCCTGGATGGAATGACCCACAAACTGCTGCAATTCACAGCGTTTCCCCTGGAGAGGCTCAGTCCTCAGAGACTCTTTGTACTAATGGGTATGATTTATCAGAATCTGAGAAGTGGAAATATGTGGGGAGATGGCATTGTGCTTGGAGACTGCAAGGCAGCTTGGTTCAGGGCACTGGCAGCTTGAATCCTTCTGGGACTGGGAAGGTCTAAGCAAAGCAGGTGGGAGGGCAGTGGAGGTGGGAGGGAAGGAGAAAAGGATGAAACTAATTATTGAGTTATATTTGATCATGTCAGAAACTTGAAGAGGCTGAGAGGAGAAGCCAACACCAGCTTGAGAACCTGGAACGAGAACAAAGATTCCTAAAGAGAAGACTGGAACAGCTACAGGGTCCTCAGGAGATAGAGCGAATACGAATGGACAGCATTGGATCTACCATTTCCTCGGATCACTCGGACTCGGAGCGAGGTGGGTGTTGCTGAACCAGCATGGAGTTGCCAGGACTCTGAAGTGAGAACATGACATTCATCCGTTTCTTATATCTCAGTTTCTCCTTCTCATGGCCTTTTGATGTTTAGGTTGCTGATTCACCTCACACACAAGCACATACACACACATACATATGGAGAGTTTAGTATTTTGCATGAGTTCTAAGTCTGGAAGAATTGTTGTTGCTGTCAACTTGAGCTGATTTCTGTGGCATTGAAAGTGATGGTAAAGCTGAGATACCCATTGTGCTTTTTGATCTACTGAATCTCTTAGCAACACAAAAAGAAAAATGTAAGAAGATACTAATGAGACTGGAATGGATCCTTCACATACCTACCCTCCTACTCCCCCTACCTTTTTGCCCCCAAACTTCCCATTAGAGTTCCTCTCCTAAGTCAAAACCAGCTAGAGATATCTGAATGGCTAACTGAATTAAGATAACTTCCTTTTTAAAAATATCCCTGCAGTGGAGAGAACATTAGGCACAATAGATGGTTTGATATTTACTGACAGACCAGAAGATGCTGCATAGTTTGGGTGTGAGTCTGTAGTTTAAAGCAAAAATCCTTTGGAAAATTCCTGAACAATATGGGAACCAAGATACCTGGTTAATTAGATCTTTGCTTTTTAAGTCTTTCTTAAAAACAAGATGTCTGTTCCAAAATCCACTGACTATGTGTGAGAGTAACCCAGATTCCCATGGTAATGCATTGTAATTATATGTGGTCCTGGCTTTAGCAATATAGTGTCAAGCAAGTAGCATGTATTGGGGTAACTTCATGCTCCATTTTCTTTCTTGCACTCAATTTTATCTGTTTCTTCTTTTTTTCTAACACTGGGGTATTAGAGGTCCAAAGACAGAGGTAGTGGGACAAGCGCAGTGTGTGGGGTGGCTCACCTATGCTGATGGTGTGGCTGGCATGTAGAGGAATCAAACCCCTTTGCCAAATCCCTGCAAAAAACTCCAAGCTGGTATCTGTTCTTTTTATAAATCCTGACCACAGCCCATCCCGTTCAGGGGGAACACTGAAAGTCTTCCTGCCAGATGGCTGCCTCATTTCCTGTGTTGGGGGAGTCCCAGGAGCTCACTGGCATGAAGGGGGTAGTTGGGTGTGTGGTGCTAACCTGTGTACATTTCTCTCGTTTTCCTTTCTAGAAGAGATTGAAGTGGACGTTGAAAGCACAGAGTTCTCCCATGGAGAAGTGGACAATATCAGCACAACCAGCATCAGTGACATTGATGATCACAGCAGCTTGCAGAGTATTGGGAGTGACGAGGGTTACTCCAGCGCCAGTGTCAAGCTCTCATTTGCTTCCTAGAACCAAGTGAGACAACAGTGCAGGGTGAACGATTTCACTGGGGTGATCAAACTGGGTCCTAGATGCCAGTATCCTCTTTCAGAATTGACATATTGACAGCTAGGCCTGGAGAGACCTGTATATAAAGCTTTTTGGGTAAAAGGAAGCCTCCCCAGAAACCCATATTTGTTCATTTGGTCATGTTACCAATCCCAATTTCTGCTGGCAAGAAGTTAGACCAAGCACTAGTCCCTTTGAAGTCAATGAAATCCGTTTGTTTCTGTGGGACCTGGATCTAGACCTTAGTGATGAAACATTTTGTTTTGAATTTATTTGAAATTGTTTGAAAGAGGATACTAGAGACTCATCCCTCTCTTTCTGTCATGAGATCTGAGAAATGTCAAAATTTCTTACACTGCTTTCAGGTTGAACAACCTAATTTAGGCCCTTCTGAAGAGCTTTTGTGGTCCTAAAAGGACTGTATCCTACAATTTATCACAATCTAATGCTGTCATAATGTACTAGGAAATCTAAGAAGGCTTACGTAGCCTAGGAATAACAGTGACCATAATGATTAAGGTCTCATTCTGTGCCCAGAGGGAGAGGGGCAGTGAAGAGAGATGTTCAGGGGAGAACACCATTCAACTCAGCTTTCTGTTGGACATCATTTAAACAGTGAGTACCTCTGAAGCGTGGCTAAAGCGAGGTACACACCTGTAATCTACCAGCACAGGGTGGGCTGTCACGCCTGGGGCTGTGCCAGCGCCAGCAGGTCCCCGGTAGATGTGTGCGCCTCGCAGGCACACGGCCAGCTGAGGGCAGAACGAAACCAGCACTCGAGAGGTGACACACCAGACAGTCATGCCCAGATACTGAGCCACTATGACCTTTTTATTTGAAGCGATTTTTTGATAAACATTTGTAAATGTGTTGGGAGGGAAAACACCCCAAGTCTGTTGCGTCTTTTTAGAGCTTGTCCATATGAAACCTTAGATGTCTTTTATATGAATTTATGCCATGAAAAGATCTCTGTTTTGATGAAGCACTTGACCCAATGAAATGCAAAGATGCTTTTTTTGCCATGCACACAATGGATGAAGGCTGTGCTAGCTGGAAGAGGCCAGATTTGGTGGGGGTTTCTTCAGTTTTCTTTTTAGAATCATTCCCTTTGCTGACTTTTGAAGTTCCAGTCCAGTAGTTAACCTAGTTAAGCTCAGCACGTCTCTCATGTTAATGTAACGTTTTGACTGCACGTCCTGTTCCCAAGGGCCTTGCCATCTTATCTGTGCAGGTGCTGTTAAGAGCTGTTATAGCGAATGTTTTCTAATTTTCTCCAAGACAAGCATTCTAACCTGCACTTTGAGGGCTTTGCTTTTTTATTTTTGTCTTTTTAATGGCCAGGATTATTTTGTTTTCCAAGTTTTAAAAACCTTAATAGAGTCTTCACCTATGGCATTGTTTGGAACTTTGTATATCCTTAAGTAATTTAATTACCCCTCATTACTAAGAAAAAAAAGAGGAAAAAAATGCTTTATAAAATTCATAACTTATTGCTGATTTGAATGGGTTGTTAATTTCAGTCCTTTAGATTTTATTTTATTGTTTTAGATAGGGTTGGGTAAAAAGAGGTAAAATAAAGTAAAAAAATAAAGACAACCATATTTAGCAGTGCAGTGGAATTGTGTTTAAATGTTAGCATATGGTCCCCATTAAAGTAGCACTTTAACGCCATTAAACATTTCTGTATCTGAAATGAGTTGTGTTCTTCCATCTTGGTCATTCCTGTCACTTCAGCCAACTGTTGTTCTTCTCGTGCCCTTCGGTCCTGCGGTGACATCCTGAGCAAGTCTCACATAGACTTTTGCACTGTGATAAGTTGCCTGTGTTTAAATACTCTGATGTTTCCCCCACTCTCCAAAATGGGCCACTCCCTGTGAGAGGCACAACACACATGCTTGAGTAGAGAAATAATCTTTCCTTGGATGTAATGAATGATTTCTCTTCAGTTTGGGTTTTTTAAAATTAATTTGCTTACTAAGTTTGCATCTGGTTGCGGTTGTTAAATGTGTTTTCACTTGTGTGCATATAATCCAATGGCTCAGTCCATCTGTTGTTCTTTCTGGGAAGTTACCTGGCAGGAGCAGGAGTCTGCCACACAGTGAATTAGGTTCTAGGTTAACAAATGGAGCCCAAGGGCTTTGAAAGAAGAAATGCTGCTTGGATTTATATTTGGGACCATATAATCTCTGGATGATACAAGGCTTGGAACAGTCTGTAGAGTGGTGAAAAGTAGGAAACTTCAGCTCTAGCAAGGCCTTATTTATTTATTCATTATTATTCTCTTTGGAAGTGTTGACCACTGGCAGTGCTGGTGCTGAGCAGTTGGATACCAGTGGGATTTATTTATTTATGAGCCCTTTTCCATAGCTGTCCCAGCACCTCCTCTTTCCTGTTATTCCTGTTTGTGTTAAATGCCCACTTGGGAAAGCAATACCACAGCCGAGAAACACTGAAGTTCAAAGGATAGAGAATGGCTGTGCTCTCCTAGTTGGTATAAAACAGTGACATGTCTATGGTTGGAATAAATGTGTTTGAAATGTTTGTTTGTAATGCTCTGGGACAGTTTGGTATCTCCTGCCTTTTCTAGTGTTGTGGTCTCAAAGGGATCCTGATCTCAAGTGCAAGTAAATGGGGAAAATGTCACAGGAGATGAACTTCCATCACCCAGCCACCTGCCTGACCGCTCAGCCAGCAGCAGTGGTCCAGCCAGGAGGAGGTCCAGGAAGAAAACAAAACTAAGAGCCTTTCTAATAACTCCAAAGACCTGGGGTTGATTGCTCTGGTGCTGGTGGGTTCTTTGTAGCAGATCCTAGCAGATTTCAGCTAGAGTTTTGATAGTTTCTTACGTGATGGAAACATTTCTCTGGCCTTTCAAAGTTGTGTTGCCCTACTATATTTCTGCCTTGTGGCCTCTGCTTTTTCTCACCTCACACAACTGTCATCCTCCTCAAATCTCCCTTCATTGGTCTGGTCTCACTTGACCAGTGAGAAGTGAAACTGCATTGCAAGTGAAACTCACTGCATTGCAGTGTTCAAGATGACCAATTTTTAGAGAAGTTGCTGTAATTTTACAAGAATAGGGTGACTTTTCCTGTAAAAGCAGAATTGGATGCACGTTCCTGAGGCAGCCTTCCCATGCAATAGGCACACAGGCACACGCACGCGCAGCTGCCTCATAAGCTCATTCTGTCAAGTCCTCCCTCTGTAAATTAGATCCCCGGTGGGTCTCTTTGCTACAGACAAACCCATTAAAAAGACCATCCAGCATTTCCCTTCTTTTGACACAAGTGTATTATGGAATGTCATCTCGTGTCTGCAGACAAGGTGGAGATGACTATCTGGCTGCATTTGTCACGGTTATCCTGTGGCGAGTTGTCACTTGAAGGTCATTTTAATGTCCGTTCCATTAGTGGCGTGTCAGTGACAAAGGTGGTCTCAGATCTGTCTGTCTCAAGAAATCTGTAGGTCAATAGAAAGGGGGTTAACTAGACAGACTTATCATTTTCTGGGGTTTGCAATTGTGTTTTCCTTTTGTCCGTTTGTTTGCTTTTTTGCTACCATCTGTTTGTGGTCTGTGAGCTCCAGCCTCCTGCTTTTCTGCTTTATTTTCTTGTACTCACTGTTCCCTGTGTGTTGTGTTGCCCTTTTGGAATGGATGAAACATTTGGCTTCAGTGGAAGTGAGATCCCTTGGGTGCACTAACTGGAGGTAATTGTTCTGTTTCCTCCCCACACAGATCATAAGCTTTTCTTGTGGCATATTTTCTGACACCGAACATGCATCAGTGGAAAGAGAAATCAGGGTCACTTCCTGGAAAAGAATGGTAAAAGACAGGACTTCGTTCTGGGGTTGGGGAGGTGATAATAATGAAAAACTATATAAAAGCAGAATAAAGTCCTATTTTTTTTCCTGGAGCTTTCTCCCATGGACAGATTGTCCAGTGAGTGAGAAATTCCGTGACTTGATAGTGACTGAAACTCCTCTGCATCAGCAATACAATCTCTGAATTGTCCTGTGGACCCTTGGGGAAGAGAGGAGTGTGTCCTTCTCCCCTCTGTTCCCCAGTCTGCACAAAATACCTAGAAAACACTGATGTGCTGTCACATTTTCTTGAAATGTGCCAACAGATCTGACTGATGGTTGGGAGGATGAACACAGGAGAGTGGTGTCTGCACAATGTTTTCCTTTTACTGTGAGGCAGGTTGTTTAATTGGGAATAATACGCCAGCACTGGCCTCTGCTTCTCTGCTCATTTCCTCCTGCAGAGGACTGATCCCTGGAGTTGTTAGCCAGAGGCAGGAACAGGGAGGCTGTGGGTACTGGTCTTGTGGCTGTGGTACTAAGTATCTATTATAGGGGGCTTCTGTTTGGGGTGCTGCCAGTCAGTGATCCTTCTCTTGGGCCTGGCCCAGGAATATTTTCCGTAACCCCACTCTTCACATAACTGTTGCAAGACAGTGGTTGTTTCCCAAGACCCTCCCACAGCAGAACCCTTTGCTGTGTAGACCAGTTAATAAATCTGGATAATAAATTGTAAAAACCCCCAAACCAATTAAAACACCATCAGCCACATTTCAGGTCAACTCAGAATTTGTAATACAAGGAACTCCTGTGTTTTGGCAATTACCAGCATTGCTGATTTATTTTTATTACATTAATTTCTCAAGCCCCTTTACTAAGGCCATCTACCAAAGCCAGATTACAATGAGCTGGCCCCATCCTGCAGGTGAGGCAAGAGCATAAAAAAACCTGATGTGCTCTAAGGAATGGCTGTGTGGCCAGCACAGCAGTTTTGGTGGGGCTTTTTTGTTCATCTAAGTCGTTCTCAAGATGTTTTCTCTTCATAGATCAGACTACCTCAGGCACAGTGGTCTCATTGTTTCACTTATTCCAAGTAAGATGTTTCAGGAAAAAGCCTATCAAAATTTTCAGCACTTCTTTGCAGTGCTCGACAGAAGAGTTACAGCAAAGTTCATGAGGCAACCCCCATCACAAGAGAGGTGACAGTAAATTACTCAGTGGAAAGCTACAAGTTATGCTGAATTTTTTGAAAGGTTCGGCTAAAACAACTTGGGCTGGATTGTCCCTTGCAGGGGAGGCTCACGCACTCACTGTGTTCTGACAACTCACTCTTTTGCTCTCCAGGACTGGTGAACAGATAAATAGCCCTGGGATGGTCTACTGATTGTATTTATTACATTAAAGGTAAGCAGATGTAGTGCCTGGCAGGTATGGATTGAGCCTTCTTTTCCAAAGACTATTTTCTATTAAAAGAACAGGTGGAGTTCAGAATAGGCTTCTTGAAAACCCCAGTTCTGCCTGCTTGAGCATGTTTCAGTTCTAGCTTCAAGAAGCTCCTTTTGGACAAGTGAAAGGGACACTGTATCACAGCCACCTGTGAAAGACAACAGGTGACCTTCCTCAGCACTGAGCTGTCAGTGTGGCATGACTGTCACCTATTTAATGTCACTGCTGGGATGTGTCTCTGTAGCTGCAGTACAAAGTCCCTTTCTAAAAAGCAGATTATTTGATTCTTGAGATGTTTTCTATGCAAAAGAAAATTTAACCCCCCTGCTACCAGTGAAGATGAAGAATTAAGCAACACAACACCTACTTCATCTTGCAGTGAGTATGTGGTACTTCAGAGCCACTTTTGAGTATTACATTCTGTCCAGCAGATTCTGCTGTACTCACCCCTGTCCTGATGATTTACTGTCATCCTCCCCTGCCCCATGAATAATTCCACTTCACCAAATATATCCAGCAGATTTTAAACACTTTATTTAATAAAAGTTAAACATACAAAACTGAAATTAACACACTTTGTATTCATAAAAATCACCTTCTCCCATTATAGGGAGAACCTTTTTCTATGTATGGATTCTAAACTACCGCTTGTAGAGTTTAGCTTGAGTTGTGACTCAGGTAACTGATGGACATTTCCACCAATCAGTGCATCAACAATTGCTGACGTGACCTGATCTAGTTAACAAATTACAAAATGAGCTACATTAACATAATATACAGGGAAATAATGGTCAGGGTTAATGGACAAGACACACATTTTATTTAATGGGGGAAATAGCTGATGTACTCTTGTCCATTAACTCAGCCCTAGATTTTACAAAAATAATATCTACATTGTATACAGGGCTACCCATTAACTTCTTTAAACACATTACGGGTTCAGAGGTGGCATCACTACCGTAAGTGCGAGACAAGTAACAAAGGAAAGCAAATCACAGAGAGAGTACAAAAAAGCAAGAGCTTTTACACGTGGATTCCTGAAGAAAACTGAAGGGGCTCAGCAGCACTGTAATACAGCTGAAGGTACAATGGACACTAGGGCCAGTCAGTTATGTAAGGACAGAAACTCCCAACTAACCTTTACTCACTCACAACTAACTAGGCGGGATTTAGGCATTTGTATCTGCTGTGCCGTGCTTCTCCTTGTCTGGATGGGGGCCCAGGCACAGGCTGTCACTGCTGCCTTCCAGGTCTGTGACTGTACCAACACACCTACGAGATCTATGAGGGAGGAGAGGACAGCTCCTTTCCACAGCACAACCAGTTACACTCCAGCTCTGATCCCTGGGGATGGGTGGGGACTTTTAAGTACAGTTCCTTGTCCTATGGTTTTCTGGTTACATTTCATTAACTTCCTATTATAATTTTATGAGAATTTATAAAACAAACAAACAAAGAAAAACGACAAACAAGAAACAGCATCTCCTCTGCTTAAATTCAAGCGCAAGAAATTTGGACTGAAATTAAGTCAAATTTATTGTTTCTAGAACCTAAGTGATCATTAGTAATAAAGATCCTATCAGCCCTGTTCTGCCCTCATTTACAGCTGTACAAATCGATCTGCAGTGGATTTGTAAGGGAGTTATTTAAACTTCCTTAGCAATTCCATGTGACATAGAAGCTCTCTCCCAGAGCTGCAGCAGCTCTGTAATGCTGAGCGTGTCACAGACAGCACCATGACTACAGAAACCAGAGAGGCTCTTAAGGTGCCATTTTTGTACCACCATTTTTCTTACAGGAAAAACAAAAACAAACCTTCACTACTGGTAAGAATGAAAGATTCAAAGCTGCAGACAAATACTGCTTTGAAAGTAACAGGCAACAGCATTTCATGAATGTTTACCTGCTACAAAAAGTTTAATGGTTGGGGGGGTGGTTCAAATCAATACCTGGAGATTTAAGGCTCATATCAGCTGAAGCCAAAGTGATGGTGACAAAATGGACTACTCACTATATGCCAACAAATAATTTACTTTTAGAAAAATATAATGATAAAAAGATAAGTGTAAAGCCCTGCAGAGATGAAGTTCCACCTTTTTCACCTGTTACTGAGGCATCAAATGCCTGACATTATATTTAGAGGTATCTTGATACTGTGTCATAGGTTTGTCTGCAATTCCGCATGTTCCAACGCCAACCTTGCCAGTTACGCTCTCAGGGGAAGCAAAAATACTCCTCTTCACCTGGAAATAAAACAGGAAACACTGTTTCTGAATAATTCCTAGCTGGATTTTACAAAAAAACCAAGCAATCTACCATCTCAAGTGCTTCAACATTCTCAGCTTCTGCCCTACAGACAGGCATACTGTCTGAAGGCCAGCTCAGCTGTGATGTGTTGTCAGAGTAAAGCAATAGGGCTGGGAACCTCCTGGCACCTCAGTACTGGATGTGATCATGCTACTGAGGATCTCAGGTCAGGCCCATAATGAATAAAATTCACCTCCCATAAGGTGATCTCTAATAATTGCTCATCATAAGGAAGACTGAAGTTTTATCACTATGTCTGGCAGCTCTTGGTCAAGCCAAGACAGAAATGGAGTAAGACTTAATGTCCTCACTACCTTTTTTGCCCTACACTTGCTGTTCCAGGGCATGTCCTCAGCACTGTGTCTGCTGGGTCATAAACACAGCAAGAAGCCAGGCTTGGAGGTTTGGAGGGGCCCTCAGGTTCTTGGCTCCAACAAACACCAGCTGGCAACTGATACAAGCCCAGCTCTCCCAGCCAAGTGCAAGCTCAGCCTCTTTGGAGCAGCACTCCTCCAAACAACCCACTAAAAACCAGGCATTTAAAGTGTACAAAATACAAAACTGCACACTTCAGAATCCCAAAGACACCCAAATCCCCATGTTACTTTCCTTTAAAAATCACCTCCTCCTTTCTCCCAAGGTACTGCACAGAAGTCTATGCCCTGTTGCTGCTCACATACTGACAAAAGCAAAACAAACCTGGCCTTTTTTGTTTTTAGAATAGGCTCTGTTGTTAAACTGCTGCCACTTGACTTTCTGGTCCTCTCGTTCCTGTTCAAGTTCTTTAATTCTCTGAGCTTTTTTCAGAGCTTTCTTCTTTTTATACTCTCGTTGCTGGGCTATCATCTCTTTTCTGGAGAAAAGGAAAAACAAAAAACAAACCCCACATTTTATGTTTGTGCCTTTTCCTTCAACAAACTAAAACCTGTCTGTAAAACAGACATGCACATTAGTTTTCCAGAAGTAAATGACAGAAATAAAGCTTATAAATATTCAGCATTTCTAGGAGGAGGGAAAAAAAATCCAAACCGAATTTTCCCATTAATAAGCATTACCTTACTTTTTTATGTATTTGGCATAACAACAACCACCAGCACACCTGAGAAGCCTGTGCCCAACACAGCAACCCATGGGACTGGGTGCAGTTCATTTCTGAAAGTGAGAAGGGACCTATCAGCACTTCTACATTTCAGAAGCATCTTGGGTTTGGAAATGTAAAAAGCCCATTGGAGTGAAAAGCCCAAGCTTTTCTGGAAGTCTGCAGACTCTGATGGTACCAAGTATTGGACAGGGATGGAAGGAAAAGGACAAAGATTACTACTGAGAAGATAAGGAAGTTGAAGGAGTCAATCTATGCCACAATGCAGCGCCCTCAAAACAACCTTTTAGAGGAGGGATCACTGGCTGTAACAAACTCTGAAATCATACCATCTTTTTTTATTCTAAAGTAAAAACAAAAAGTTTTCAGCCCTTACAAATACCTTCCTGTGTTAGACACAGCAGCATACCAAGTAAATGTAAATTTAAAACAAAAACAAACCAAAAAACCACCTATTTTATTAACCAATTTTTACAGCTGAGGCAAAAAAAGAAAAAACAACCAACCCAAAACCAGCCCACAAAGCAGCATTCAGACTTCTGTCTATTACTTACTTGGACATGGGTTTGTTGCCACTGTCCTCTTTTGCTTTCCTTCCCTCTTCCACAGGCTTGAGGTTGAACAGAGGTGTGACTTCAGCATTGCCATATCCAGCAAATGTAACCGCAGCTGTTCCATTCTCCTCATCTATTTCTTCAATCTCAGCTTCGTAACACCTGTAAAGATATCATGGCTGTAAGCATGTGAGTAAAGCTTTAATACTCAGCCCTTCAACACCTACATCAGCCAGCTAATGCCACTAAGTGAAAAATTTGCAGGTACCAGCCTTCATTTTCAGGGGCAATACACAAATCAAACCAAGAGATTATTGTCTTAAGGTCAAAGGGACACAGGTACAAAGACTGGAATCTGCTGTATTTGACCTTTAGCTTCAACAAGCAATGCCCTCACAGCTATCACAACTAAAGATTAATGCTGGGGCCAATCTAATCAGCTATCCTGATTTAGTTTTAGTTCTGGCAGGTCACAGGATAGAAAAGAAAATACTGCATTCACAGAACAGTTCTCATGGAATTCATTGAGGAGTTTTAGAAAAATGTCAGCTCAGAAGTGCAAAGCTTTGGTTCCATTTTTCTCCATAGGACAAAGAATTAAGGAAAACTGAAGCTTTCAAAACATTCCCTCTTCAACGCTTAAAAGTTTTCTTATTGATTTAAAACAGCAATTTTGAAATTTTCACAGAAATCAGTCCATTTCATATTTATGTGTATGAAATGTTTTGGTCAAACTGACCTCAAAATGGGAAAAAGAAAAAAATACAAGTGACATTTCCAAAAATATTTAAAACAATTGTGTCTAAATTCAGGACAAAAGGATACATCTAGAGCAAACAGAAGAAAAAATGAAGTGTTTCATAGACAATATTCCAATTAACATTAGTTAAATTAATTTCTTCTGTGTTTTCAGTGGGCCAACACCTTGAGCTGAGTTAGGTGAAAACAAATGAAAACCCAAAAGTCTGGCTAGCTCTTTATGAAACACTGCTCACTTAAGAAATGCTGCAACAGAAGCAGGATTTTCTAAAAAAAGCAGAACAATTAAGTCCAGTAAGAGGCACTTCAGTGAACACTCTGGCACACACTTCCCCAAGCTCTGATCCTGTAACCAAGGGATCAGACCAAAAAGAATGACCCAATGGTGACCTAAGACTGAGAGTCAATTTTTAAGTTCTAACACAAAAGCATTTTACTCCTTAATAAACAGAAGAACTGTTCATTTTTAGGTTAGCTTTCTACTTAAGATATCAACAGCTATACCAAAATCTTTATGTGGTTACTACATTGTTAAGAGAAGCACATTCATTGAACAATAGAGCTTCTCTCTAAGTGTAACAATTGGGATATTGGTCGTGCATAAACAGTTATTTTTTTAAAGCTGCAATAGTTACGCATTTGCAGTATGAAAAGTAACTTCAGAATGTTTATTTCAAAGTTTATGGAGTCAGAATGATCTGCTTGGGTTCCCAGAACTACACAGGCTAATATATAGGAGACCAAACCGAAAATGTTGATTAATTCCATAGTTAAATTACAGTTAGTTATTTTATAGCCAAACCCTGCATTTTCAATAAAAAATTTAAAATTAATTTCCAATTAGAGGCCCAAACTGAGATACGGCAAGAATTTTTCTACATAGCAATCAGTGAGACATTGCATGAATGCAATGACAAATTATGAATTACACATCCCAAAAGATCCTGGCAGACCAATTCTTTCAATTTGCCATTTATTACATCAACAAATGGTAACTTACGGAAGTAAATTACTTTTATAAGGTTAGTGACAAAAAGGGCATTTTTATAAAATAACCCTCTATCTCTTTGCTACCTAAAATACTAACCTTTAATAAACAGTACAAGAATACTTAATACCACATTTATTTCCTAGTTTCTTTTTGCTTTTAGTCACCCTAGGTCAATTCAAACTGAATGAAAGTCTCTTACCATTGAACTATTTCATGTAACTGTTAGAGAAGTTTTCTACACTTACTGTCCATCCTCACTCCATATGGCCATACACCTGTCCCCAACCTTCCATGAGTGACTGGGCAGGGCGGACGCAGAACTGTCAGAACTTGCAAGAGTTTCCGAAGGTTGTGTTGAAAGGAGATCTTTGGTTAACTCTATGACTTCCTATAAAAGAGAAAAAACCCACAAAGAATAATTTTTCACATTCCTTTTACCAAGCATATTTTTACCCCAAGCTTACAGGTTTTGGTTTGGTTTTTTTTTAAGTTACTGTATTAAATTCATAGCTGATGTGCAAATTACACTTGCTTTGGTTTTTTAATAATTTAACTAATTAATTGCAATTGTAGAAAAAACTGTATATGGTCCTCACTGTACTGCTGTAAAGCTGCCCATGCCCTCCTCAAACTTTCAAAAAGTAGTCTATTATTTTTTATAGCATTTCTCTCATTGGCTGAACTGTAGCATCCAAAGCCAGGGTGGCAGAGCACCCTCCAAGCTGTGAAGCCTTCTCATTTTCTTAGAAAGCATCCAGGTGCACACTAAAGAACTGGGTTCCTTAAGTCATTTTGATAGAAGTGCTTTTTTCTAAGTTCCCTGACCTTGAGATTTCAGGTCAGGCCTTCCCTTGCTAATCCAAGATGACAAAGTATCAAAATTTCCCAGTTCCCTTACACATTATTCATTTGCAGGCAGGAGCATGCGAAAGCCTCTCCCGATTTCCTGTAAATATTACATTGAAGACTAAGCAATCAAGACCTCTCTTTTTCACTGGTTTTAAAAGCCAAAGGAGACAGCACTAAAGGGCCATGTAAACTTTCGGTACAATGCAAAGAAACTTTGCAGGCCCTAAGGAAGAAAAATTCTTCAGTTCTTTGAATACCTCAGCATGAACCATTGTCACTCTCCTAACAAACAGTAAACATTTAAATCAGGGGAGGGTTACACATAAACTGTGTTCAACTGAGCCTCAGTGGAGCCTGAACTTTCCTCCCCATTTACATCTTACTTCAGCTAGGGGCATACAAAGAGTCAGGAAGACGCAGTAAAGGAGCTGTTCATCATCCCTTAAGAACCTAAAGGATTGTAAGCACTTCCCAAATAAGTTAGTACAATATAAACTTACATGCACTTTTATCTGATAAACTATACAACTAGCATCAATGGCCTAACAGTTTGTTTCTGTTGCAGCACATTAATGTCTCAATTTCCAACAGCTAATAAAAATTTTGCTCTTTGCTTTGGAGGAGCTGCTGGTTAATAAGGACTCCAGTGAGCACAATCAGTAGCAACTGTGAGCACAGGAACACACAGTTACTTCTACTATTTAGCTCACCATTTTCTTAATACCACAGCTGAAGCACAACAGAGTTTGATTATCAAGTTCCCTAATTTGAGAACAATACAGCATTAGCCTAATTTTCCCTCCCAGGTGCAAAATCCCAAACTATTCCTCAACATACAAGTAGCTGAATTCTGCAAATCCAAGAGGCATCATGGTTTGAGACAAGTATTCCTCTCAGCAGGTCACATACATCACATTAGGCACAAGCCACTCCTGAAGACAAGTGTTTCAGGTATTGCAGCTACCAGTAACACCAAACTGTTGACTAATTCTTGTCACACTCAGAGATAGCTTATTGTAGAACTTTGATGTGACAAGTCTACCAAGAATTCTCTGATTTTAATAAAGCCTCTTACACACCAGGCTATTAAAATACCAAACTTTTGGTAAAAATCTTCATCTGATATCCACATTCCAGCATGGAATGGATATCAGCTCACAAGATGGAGACATTAATTTTATTGCAAGCCACGAGACAGTTCTCAAGCCTTTAAGAGATCATTCCAAGAAAATTTCTGAGCAGGACTTGGACTACCACAGCAGCTCAGTACAGCCAGACAGGTTGAACAACGTGGCTTGGTGCCACATCCCCGTGATATGGAGGTGTGACCCACAGGGAACACTACTTAAGAGTTTGCCAAGATTTTTCCTGACCAACTGGTCTTTACAAAACCAGAAAGAGCTCTACACTCCAGAGCACAACACCCACAGATCTCATCTCCAATTACAGAAGATGACAGCTGCCATCAATCCTACTAGATAGAAAAGGTAAGTTCGGTTCTTGGGTGCACAGACATTGTCCTAGAAATGCTTTGCTGAACCAAAAAGGGAAAAGCTAAGTACTTTTAACAATTTCCTCTAATATTTAATCTTCTTACTCAAGAATAATCTAAGCATACAAGATGCATCAGTATTTATAACAGGAAAAAGATGTTTCAATTACACAGTAAGCATCTTTTTGAACAGACAAAAAGCTGTTTAGTTGGGACACTGACGCATCAAACCCATTCTTACAGTTCTTTGCTTAGTTGGCATATATCAAGTCTGCAAAACATTACGTCATTTTCAAGGTGGAACATATGGATAGCAAACCTTTTGGGGACGAAAGTGTAAAGATCTTCCCCATTCTGTGCAGAAAGCTTTTATTAAAAAGTTTGCAAGTTGTCCTTTCACATCAATGATCTCTGCATATCAAAGCCGAGGTCGTGTTGGTATCGGAAATATCATCCCATATGGGTTTTGCTGTGCATTTTAAAAATATAAAAATATACACATGCTTTTAACAGTGTACAACAGAGCACATTCAGATGATCTATAAAGTGCCTTGTGGGCACAAAGCCTTTGCAGTTTAAAAGGAATTCTAAAGATCACTGTTTGGAGGTACTACTTGTGTTTTGGCTTTGAAGCCCCAATTTATTACTGTTATTTCCATACAGAGCAGTGGTCACTGAACCTTGCACTGGGTAGTTTTATATATTTTTACACCTGATGGCTGAAGCAATCCACAACAGAAATGAAGTAGCATCTTGCACTCTCATGACAGATTTTAACAGCACTGCTGGGATTTTTCTATATGCCAATGTGTCTTTATAGGCACAAGAATCTAAAAGACCACCCATATATTTAAAATTAGGCTGGTGGCCTTCCTGTCACTAAACAGCATCCCAAGGACCAGAAATGGGTTTTAGCTGTTAAGAACACACTATGCTCTTGAAATGAAAAGCACAACTCTTTTCCTTTCTTATATAGGAATAATCAAGACTCAGATGCACAAGGAATACAGAACTACACTCCAAAGCTTTTAACATTGCAAATGTGTTTAATGAGTAAGCAGGTTCTGGATCAAGTTATTTGAGAACTCAGTAAGAACATCATGTTAAGCCAAACCATCAGGCTTCAGCATTAGTAAAAGCAACAAAAAGTAATGACTTTGAGAAATGCTTCAGGGAAAAAAACTAAAAACCAACACATAGTAAAGACAGCACTGGCATATCTTTCACCTCTCCGGCAAAAGTTTATCGTAGAAGAGTTTGCTGTATAAATTAGTACATCTTTTTTACTCATCCAAAAAAATAGATTAAAAATAGGCCATATTTTGGATTTTTCCAAATTAAGCCTACCATGACTATATCAAGCTATGTGAAATGAAAGTAACCAACCCACCAAGTGTCTATTTTTATTGCAGGACAAATATTCAAGAAAGATAAAACACTTGTAAAAGACCCTGAGATTTCACCTACCCTCAAGTTCTCACCTGTAAGTCCTTCTTCAATTTCAGTAAATCCTCATTGTCTGCATTGCCAGATAAGGCCGCCTCGACTTGCTGGAGCTGAGCTTTGTAGCTGGCCAACTGCTTAGCAAGGTCTTCTGACATCTGCAAGGAACACAAACACATACAAACCCCACATCAAAACAACAGCCTTGCTGCTTTTTAATCAGGCCTTGTGGTCCAAGTGAGGTGAAATGACAACAAAAAAAGCTGTTACTAAGATAGTAGAGACACAGCTCATTAAGTTTCAATAACGAGCATTTGTTCAGTAATTTGACTAAAAGTACCTGCTCATTTAATTTTTGTACAGTTCCGGCTGCTCTCAAGAGACTTCTGAAGAACAGAAAGCTTAAACACGTGCCTGTGTACGGGGTACACGCATAGCTTACAGCGTGTGAGCAGCGGGGCCTTGAGCAACCCTCGCAACTTCCCGGCTCTTTAAGAAAAATGAATGCCCGTCCCCAGCAAACCCCCACGCACTGCGGTGCGTGCCCTCCAGCTCCCGCACACTGCGAGCCTCATCACCAAAATCCTCTGCGGCACCTGGGAACCGGCCGCTCCCGGGGCTCCCCGTGGGCTGAGGACGGGCGGAGCAGCGCGGGAGAAGAGACGGGCCTGGGCAAGGCGTGGGCCTTGGAAGGGCCCGCGCCGGCGGGCAGGCCCAGGTCCGGGCCGGGCCCAGCCCGGGCCCAGGGTCGCTGAGAGAGAGAAGGGGCTCAGCCCGCGGGGCCGACAGGGCCCATCGGGCGGTCTCACCTCGGCGGTGCGGGCCGTGCCCGGGCCGGGGGCTCCGCTCCGGGTCCCGTCAGGCCGCGGCCGCTGCGCTCCGGCTCCTTCCGCCGCCGCAGCCGGGGGTGGGCGGGGCGGGGGGCGGGGCCTCGGCCGGCGCGCGCCGGCGCTCGCGAGAGCGGTCACGTGTGCTACCGGCCCGCGGGCGCGTGACGCGGCCCGTGGGTCACGTGGCAATGCAGCCCCGCCCACAGCCCCGCCAGGGGGCGGAGCCGCGGCCAAGGGGGCGGGGCGGAGCTGGGGACCGGGGCCGGGAGCGGGATCGGGACCGGGATCGCGATCGGGACCGGGACCGGGACCGGGAGCGGGAGCGGGATCGGGATCGGGATCGGGATCGGGACCGGGACCGGGACCGGGATCGGGACCGGGACCAGGAGCGGGATCGGGATCGGGATCGGGACCGGGACCGGGACCGGGACCGGGATCGGGACCGGGACCGGGAGCGGGATCGGGATCGGGATCGGGACCGGGACCGGGATCGGGATCGGGATCGGGATCGGAGTAGGGGACGTACGACTCCCTGGTCCCAGGGCCAGCCCCGTGTGGGACAGGGGCGGCCGTAGCAGCAGCAGCAGCTCCTCATCAGGCAGGCGGCGCCGCTGCTGCTCCGCAGGACGGGAACAGAGCTGGCCCGTGGCTCCAGCCCTGGCAGGACTGACGGCAGCAGCACCACTGAACCAGTTCGGTTGGAAAAGACCTCGGAGATCATCGAGTCCACGTTCGGAGCCAACACCACCATGTCAACTCAATTATGGCACTAGGTGTCATGACCAGCCTTTCCCTGAAGACCTCCAGGGACAGTGGCTCCACCACTTTCCTGGGCAGTCCATTCCAATGTCTAATCACCCTTTCTGTGAAGAAATTCCTCCTGATGTCCAACCTAAACCTCCCCTGGTTTAGGGGAGGCTGTGTCCTCTCATCGTGCTCCTGATGGCATCAACACCTCTCTGGGGCAAAGCTCGGCTCTGTGCTCAAGGCTAGGCTGGACAGGGCTCTGAGCTGGCTGTTCTGGTGGGAGGTGGCCCTTCCCACAGCAGGCCTTGGGATGAGATGAATTTTAAAGTTCCTTCCCATCCAAGCCGTTCTGTGATTCTTAGTTCACAGAGGAACGATGGCAGATTTCTCCTGTCTGACCACACACTGCTGTAGGGGACCGGGGGTCCCTGAGGCTGCCTTGTCCTAGGGGGTTCAGTCACTCACATCTTTGTTCCTGACAGTATCAAACACAGCAACACCTTCTGGCTACTTACATGGTCATCAGAACCGTGTAAAACTTACCACCAAACAATTTAGAAGAGAGTAAATTTCAGTATTCATCCTGCAACAGGAGAGGAAACTGAGGGGAAGAGCTCAGTGGCTTCTTCGAGCCTGTCACAGGAAGAAATATGTTTCTGGTGGAAAGCCAGTGATTAATTTGGCTGTGAGCCTGTGAGCCAGGCAAATTAAGCAGATGCCCACAAATTTTCTTCATATTAGCAGGAGGATCAGTGTCTCCTGCAAACATCCTGTCCCTCATGGTCACAGGCACATGTTGCTGCACAGGAAGCTGACTTCGCTCATTGGATTTGTTTATATATTATAAGGAAAATATATCTACTGTGTTCTATGACACCTGGTTTATATCCTCAGAAGATATCCTGACCCGGAATGAAACACATTTCTGTATCTTGGTGTATGCTTTGATAATTAAAATGCAGAAATTACTGGACACTGTTCAGAGAGGATTGATGAGACCAAGCGTAACAATGAAAATAGCAATTGTATCTTTTTAGTATTTTCATTATTATGCAACAATAAACTAGAAATAGTTAAGAAAACAGTTTCTGATAAGTCTTTGTAGATGGATCAGCAACTGTTGAAATATATACACATTTTTCAATACAGAGCAATCCTAATGACTTTGTGAGCATACCTATCAGTTAGAATGGGCATTAGTACAATCAATTTCAACTTGACATTTCAGGACAAGAAATCTATGCTGTATCTGTAGGATTGAAGTGACAGAGAGGGACTGAGAAGGCATCCACTGTCCAGCTATCTCCAAAGGCAGCAATAGCAAAAAGAACACTTCTATGGTTGCATCAGCAGGACCAAGCATAAAGAGGCATTTTATTTCTATAAAAGGTTTGGTGAGAGTTAATATTGAAATAGTTTTATGCTTATGTAATAGCATATGTAGTTTGTAGTAGAGTATGGAGTTTTATGCAGTCTGCAGACATCCAAAAAGAGCCACCAACATTATAAGTTATATATGCTATATATAGGAAGACAAGCCAGATCTTGAAACCACTGATCTTTAATTCCTACAAATTGAAAATTCTTATTAATTGCAACCTTAAAACTGGATTTATCTTCACCCAAAAATAGAGACCTTTTTTCTGTGTTTGACTAGAGAAGCTCTTTTATACTATACTGAAGAAAAACAGTGTGAGGAGGAAATCTTCATGCTGTCTGACAGATTACACTTTTTAAAAAATATGTTTTATAGTTCATTAAATATTCGGTGCTTGGACAGATACGTACATAGTAGCACATTAGCGCTACTTATAGCAATATATATAACTTAGCAACAGAAAGAAAAGGCGACTTAATTGGCTTTTACTGAAGACAAACTCTGTTGCCATTAGCATTGGGGCTTGCAGCTGTGATTCCCCGTGGGAAGGCGTCCGACTCACCTGACTGTACTTGCAGAAGGACGAGGGAAGGCTGCTGTAACTGGAGCCTTTGTGGCCACGCTGGCGCTGCGGGGCAGGCGGCAGCGAATGGCACAGCTGGCTGGGAAGGTGAGGTTTGCAGTACTCGGGATCGCTGGGCATGCCTTGGAAGAGGCGCTGGCGCATCCCACAGCCACGCTTGGTTTGTCCAGGAGGTGGTAGTGGTGCTGCGCAAGACGTCTGCATCGCTAGCCCTGTTTAACTGGCAACTCGGGAAACCACTCTGCTGCAAGTCCACAATTCTGCCTCTTTTTTACAGTCTGCTGCGTGATTTTTATGGCTAGATAATGGGAACATATACAGGAAGTTGTTTTTGAAGGTAACTAGCATTATACAGTCTTTTGAAACGTGGGTGTGCTTTGGTGAACAAGACTTAAATCCACAACATTCTGCATTCCTAAAAGTTAAATCCTGAAGCACTTAAGGATCAGAGGTTGGAGTGCTGAGCAGCAACCAATGCTGTGAAGATGTTATTATGTCCGAATGGTTTAATGTCTTGTTTTTCAGCTTTGTATGGGTGTATTGTTGCACTCAGCACAGAGACCTAGCCACTAGCAAAAAACTGGCTTCTGCAAACAAACCAGTCTGTCCTGATGACAGAAACTGCAACCCAAGTCTAGGCCAGAATGGGGACACTGGAGCTTTTTAGGCTTTTCTGGGAGGCTGCCTGCATGGCAGGCATTGCCCTGTCAGTGGGGCAATATGGCAATCTTGAAAGTTATTGGTATATTAATTTGGATTAAGAAAATATTCTATTAGTATTTAAATGATTAGGGTTGTTTTCCTGAAGATGTACAGGTTTTTTGTTTAGTTATCCTGTGCCTCTAAGCAAAATTTTCTTTATTTTAGGGGTTTTTTTTCCCATTTGTCATTATGAGCAGAACTGTCAACTTTGTCCATAGATGCAATTATGCAATATTCCCTATTATGAGGCATTTTGTTGTTGTTGCTTCTGCAAAATTTCTTTCTACAGCCTGACTTTGGTTTTTTCTGCACTGGCTTTTTGAGTCTGGTTCAACGTAGCAGTTCAGCAGTCTGGCACATATAAAATCAAGTTATAGAAAGAAATGCTGCTTGCCCAGGCACTTGATTAAAATACACACACTGTTGAGAGGTTCAAGTGCCTCTTTGCTTTAAAGCATGGGCTCAACATTTCTTAGGGAAGTGCTGTGTGGTTTAAGTCTCCAGTTTTTGCTGTTCTACTCTCCTGAAATTTGGCCTGTCAGGTTTTGCAATGCCTGCTTACACAGAAGTTTGTGTGGAAGTGAGGTCAGGTAGGTGAATTGTGTACACATTCCTGAAGATAATTTGACTCTGTGCAGCCCAGGTAATCAGTGCAAATTGTAGTGCTAAGCAAACAAGCTGAGAGTTTAAACATGTTCTGTCCTCTGAATGACTGTAGAAATTATGTCCCATTGGTGAAAAAGGCACAGTGACTAAAACTGAGGAGGAAAAGTGAATCAGAACTTCATGAAAAATAAGATCCAGGGTGGGGCAGCATGGGGATAAGGAGAAAATGTCAGAATTAGGAAGAATGGACTGGAAACTTGCATCCTTTATGATGTCATCCACTTCAGAAGGATTTGAGGCTCTTGGATTTCCATTCCCTTGTAACTGACAGCTTGTGAGAATACCATCTTACATGGGAAATGACAACCTGCCAGTGCGATCATTTACTTTACTGGCACAAGCAGCAGGTCTGTTTGCTAGGTCTTGATCAGGCCTACACAATACAGACTGTCAGATGGGATTTGCAGCTTCGTGTGAGCCTTTGGTTGGAGCAATATTCCAAGTCAGGGTGCAACTTCTTTCTCTGAGGCACTCTGCCATCTGTGTCAGGGAGCATCAGCCCTGGAGGCCCGGGCACTGCAGGGGAAGGCAGCTGGAGGTGCTGATTCTTCTTCTCGGGCTGCCAGCAATTGTGGTCCTGAGACTGCTGATGTCCAGAAGGTGTTTGAGTGGCAGGAATGCTGAGAAGATAAAGAAAGTTTGGAAAGTAGGGAGCAAGGGCCATTGCAGTGGGTAGAGGAGCCTGGGAGGATTAGGAGAGGAGCTGAAGCAGCAAGCCAGCAGTGTGGGAGGTTTGGGAAGCAGGAACTTGAGGTTAATATGGGAACAGCGTGGGGGTATTTTGTGTTTGTGTGTGGGGAGGGACCTGGGAAGTAAGGAACAAGACAGACTGCTGTGATGGATTGTGGGGTTGCTGTGGGGGAGAGGAGTCCCAAATCCTGCATAGTGAGCGTAGACAAACAGGAGGATATTGTATGCATAGTGAGAGGGCAGCTTGTAATGAGCACATGAAAGGAGAGGGAAGGAGACATGAGGTGCAGCTGACAGCAGTGATGACTGTGTGTGTTTTCCCCAGGACAGGGTTGCTGCCAGCTGTGTGCCATGCACTGCCTGGGGTTTGTGGCAGCTGGTCAGCAGCCACCCACCACAAGCTGTGTGGCCTCTGGGTGCTGGGGAGCTGTTCTGCTGTGTCCCACAGCTGCGGCTCAGTGCCAGCAGTCAGTCTTTGGTGGTCCACCCCCATGGGAGCTGCACAGGCCTGGTCTGAGCACTCTGTTCTGAACACAGAATTTACAGTAACCCAGAATGTGCAGTTAAAAATAGGCAGTTGTTTGTGGGCCCTGTATTGCTGTTTGCTGAATTTTAAAGGAAAGTGATCTGAAAGAAGAGGAAGAGAGCCCTGCAAGAGGGTGACTGTATAGCTGTGTAAAGAACTGGGCTTATGCTCCTGTGTAGGAGTACCTACGTATTGTGAGTGATGTAGATCTGTGTATGGAATACAAGCTCAGAGTGTAAACTTAGAGCTAATTGCCCCATGGTACTTGTAGTTGAGAACTGACCACAAAAGCTCTGATTCATCTGGAGGTAACTTTGCTACCACAGGGGCATGGCTAGATTGCTTTTAGGAACTGTCATACATTCCTAGGTTTTGAAAGTTCATAGCGTCTTGGCTTGGAAGAGCTACCACTCCTGATCAGTGTTACTTAGGCCAAATGAGTAGTTTTGGGGTGCAGGCAGAAATAGGAAGAGATTTGAAACAGTGTTACTTGTTTATAAAGAGGGTTTTGATTGTTTTCTGCCTGTTCTGAAGTTAACAACATCAACATTTTAATTAGTCACATGGACACCTTTGGACCTCAGCACCTCTATTTCTTTGCACTCCTTTAGAACAAGGGTTAACACGGCTACCTTATTTTGTATAAATGAATACTTTAAAAATGCTGCCGCATAGTACTGATGAATTTCAAATGAAGTCTAGTGAGAAAATGAAGAATTCTCTTTCTAAAATAGAATTCAAGGAGTCCACGGCAAATAGTGAGTTCTTCTGATGCAGAAACAGATTGTGATTAACTGGCATTAGAACAGTATCAAGGACTATTGTAGTCTGACACTGTCATGCCATACTGTACTTCCATCCTGTGAACCTAGAAGTTGCCGGCAGTTAACATTTTTGTTTCTGAACTATGATGAGTTTATTTTTGCTAACTATTGTGTACATGAACCTTTAAAAAGGTTAACTATGCCATAGTAGCTGCAGAATTCACATGCATCGATGTGTTTCCTTTACCAATATAAACAACATATACAATTTACATAAAATGCAAAATATGTGCATCGCTGTTCCAAACTTTTCCATTCTTCATTCTACTGACAGACTTTCAAACACATTTTCCTGAAGTGAGAGAATTTCTGGAGTGTGCCCGTAGCAGTGAGAGATGGCACTCATCCATCCTGTTGCATGAACGAACTTGTTAAACATTCCTTCCACGTCATGTTAGTCACTACTTGAGTCTGCTTTCATGTGGCTTAGCATCCTGTTCCTGGTAAGTAATATTTAGTAATCAGAGAGTGTTGTCTTACATCCTACAGCTGATTCAACACTTAGAGAAACTGGAAATCCTTCTAAAGATGTTTCCTCTGAAAATGAAACTTAAATGTCTCTTACAGAAATTGTCTTGCATGTTATTGCAGCTATCTACAGATGAAGTCAGATTGTATCCTTGGCCAGCAAATGGCACTTTGCAGAGGCTCCTAATAAAAGAAGAGTATATCAGATGGGCATCTAGAACTATTTTTATCAATGTTCCTACTTATATGTCATTTAAAGGAAAAAATAGTGGAGCCACTAGTTGATATTTCCTTAAATGCTAAACTTAATAAAAACATATTGTGGTATCCATCTTAATGGGAAACAGGTTGCCAAGGATATAGTAAGATATGGGCAATTTAGAGATACAACAAGATTTGGATTCTTATTCACACAGAGATGTCAACACCATGTTTGGGCTCTGGGATAATTTTTACTCATTGTGTGTGTATTGCCTAAAAATCTGTGGGAGGGGTTTGGTTGGATTTTTTAAAAATTTTTTTCTTTCAAGTTTTTTGCAATTTCATTCTGCACTGCCTAAGTGCAGTGCTATCTACACCCTTTAGTTACAAAGGAGATGTAGTTAATATGTTGTGCTGTTTCATATGCTGGAATGAGGATTTCCATGAGGATTTTGATTACTTGTGCTATGCTTCCTATGTGAGAAGGTTTCAGTTCTTCAGTATGGTTATAGATCTCAAGTCTCTCCAAAGTTTTGGATCTGCAGGAGCATTTAGCACTTAGCTTAGTACTTTGTTGACTTGGGGATAGATGATGGATTCTCATTAGGTCCCCTGCAGCTATGGGGATGTTTGTCCTCATCTTGGTCAATCCTATTCACATAATTTGGTGAGAGAGTGAAATATGCTGTACAATGGCATTTGAGCCTGTACTGTTACCAGCAGGGAGAGCTTAAACAAAAATGCAACCAATGTTCATGGGAACAAGGTGATCTTTTTTGTCAGCGACCATTATAATGGGTATGACTTGATGCTATTGCAGTACTTTTTGAATGAGGCAACGTGTAACATGAATTATTGAGATGCAGCGTGCTTTGCTCTGAGTTTTTAGTTTCATGCCAAGTCAGGAATGTACTGAACTATTCCAGGAAAGTAGCAGGCAAGACCATGTGTAGACAAACACCTGTTCTTCCTGTGTTCGGAAGGAGAATTGGATCTGTAGTTTTGAATTGAGTATGAGAAGTCACAGTGTTTTAGAGCATACATAAGGATGGACAACTAACCAGCTAAAGTGCAACCGAGAGCTCAGCCTTCTGAGTTTGAAGGT
Organism: Corvus hawaiiensis; assembly: GCF_020740725.1. Lineage (NCBI taxonomy): Eukaryota > Metazoa > Chordata > Aves > Passeriformes > Corvidae > Corvus > Corvus hawaiiensis. The sequence continues at coordinate 10,403,037 of NC_063220.1, read as the reverse complement.
TTGGTGGGTTTTCAAGTTTGGGGGTTTTTTTAAGCATCAGTTTCAAAATCGCCAAGGGATTTGCCAGTCGAGTGTATAAACATGAGAACCTAAATACAGGTTTTCAAACTGCTGCAAGGAGTGCTGATCCACAGATTTTATCTAAAGCCAGATGTCTTATGTATCTAACTTTTTTTTTGCTTTTCTATCCTTCCTCCCACACCTGATGAAACTCTTTAGATTTGAAATGTTGGAAGGCCACATACCTGAAGTGGCAGTGGGCTTGTTTAAACACCATTTTCCGCTATTAGTTTTATAGATCCAGAGATGACTAATAAGGAAGTGTCTTCATTCGGTATTTGTAGATGACCAATTTTTGCTAGCATGAGGAACAAAGCTGGTATGAGAAGGTCATGTTGCCCAGGGAGCAATTCAAATCTCCAGAATGAGTCATGACACTGGTATCTTAAGATAGAGGGAGAAAACATGGTGCAAAACTCAAACAGGGATTTTTTTCTTCTGCCTGTTTCATTTTTTGAGATATTTCCAAGCAGACTTACTTCACTAACACTCATGGTGTCAGTGTTCCTAGATTTAGGGCATTCATTTGGGGTCTCTACCTCCCTTTCATTGTAATAGAATGAGGATGGTAGCTGCCTGGTAAATCAGAATGGTGACCATAAGAAATACTGTTGCCATATCTCTAGATGTGTTTTCATAGTACATTTTTTTTAGTCACTTTGGGGATTTGAATATACATTGCAGCAGTGGAGAAGGTAGAGGTGTTTCTTTTGGCAGGCATAACACAGCACAATTATCATATCAATTATTGCACATCCTGAAATTATACTGATAAAGTTAGTGGTCTAAAGGCAGTAAATGCACCCCTAGATGTGAAGTACCTCAGCAGGTCTGTTCTGTGTCAGAGACTCCTCTACAGTAGAGTTGCTGTTTACATGGAGCATAGTTTGCTTCACACTCTCCTCCCAGGATCACTGCTGAAGTCAGAAGGGCAGGATATTTGCAGTTGGCAAAGCTTTTAGTGGCATCTTCAATTAAGTCAGTGGATCTCTCCTAATTTCATTTCCTGCTGCACTAAAAACTCCCTACCAGCAGAGGATGATGCTTTTCAAACCATGAAACCAAATTAAAAGTTTAATCTGGATAATATGTAAAACCAATAACACAATCAAAGTTCAATAAAATCTAGACATGGTTTCAGACTAATGTAAAACAAGGCAAAATTAGGCTGTGATATAATTTTAAGGCTAACCTTGAGGGAGATCTTGTCAGGAACTGTGGTGCAAAGAGGTTGAAATATTAGATCAGCTATGTTAATACCTTTTTTTTTTTTTTTTCCACTGAAACCAGTTGGGAAATAATCTTCCTTTTCTTTGGGGCATCTGTATAGATCTGAACAGGGAAACGTTATTGGTTTTGAAACTTTAAATCACTGTGAACTAGTCCTGTCATCAGTTGTATTAATAATACAAGTAATTTTAGTAGAGTGTTTGGTATGTATTGATTCACTTATTTTTTGGAACTAGTCAAGCTTTCAGACAATATATTTACATTTACATGGTATTAAAGAGCTCTCTGTTACGGATCAAAGAAGCTTCTACAAAAATATGTTGCTTGGAGAAATTTTTTTTAAATTGACAATTTGTTTATTGGAGAAATTGTTGAAAGCAAGGAGGAAAATTTTGTCGTAAGTAGATGTCAGTATCCTTAGCACAGAAACAGGAAGAGAGGAAGGAGAATACAGAATAATAGAAGGAAGGAAACTAGGGAAGGAAAGAAGGAAGGAAACTCTAACCTACAGGTGAGAGTTAACAATTTGTGTTCTGTTGCAGGAAGAAATGCAAAATTGAGCCAATGTTTGGCACATACTTAATGGACATGCTAAACTAGATGAAATGTATATTCACCTCAAAAGAAACAGAACAGTCTTGTGGAGCTGTTTATTTTCATTAGAAAAATTGACCCCTGTATTTGTCTTTAAAGCTATAAACAATGTAAGCCAGCATGGAGCAGCTTCACTGTGGTTTGCTTTTGTGTAAAAATGTGTTTAACGGTGATTATAAGTTTATTTACTGGCTCTTACTGTACTGATATAGCCTTTAAGTGCAGTTTTAATAATTTTTGCTTTACAGTTTTCTCTTTTTCAATGTTTTTTCATTAAGATAAACTTTCACTTGAAGAAAGTTCAAGTGTGTCAGTAGTTCACTTGGCTGGGGACAAGTCTCTGAGATGTAGCAAGATGTAGACATCCCTTGGGTAGAATATGAACAGCCTGTTGGGGAAAAGCAGCATCGTTCACACAGGTAGCATGAGGATGTGGGCACCAGTGCAAGGTCTCTCCATGTCTAAATTCAACATATGGATGTATTTAAAAACTAAATTCAAAAACTGGATGTACGGTGCAGAAACAAAAGTGTCTTAGTGTTTCAAAGGCTGGTTACACTCTTTAGCCATTTAGGAATCCTGCGTTTCTGGTTTCATACAGTTGCTCAAGCGGGCAGGTTTGATCTTCCTTTTTTCTTCATGTGAACCTCTCAAACAGAGGACATGCAGCCAACTTGTGCACGCACCCATGTTCAGACTCTGCTCAAGCTTGTGAGGAAAGGTAACAGAGATACCTCGTATTTGTTTGGTAATCTAATGAAGGCAGTTATTTACAACTCTCATGGAAGAGCCAGGCTTTGCTAAGTCATATATTTCAGGCAGAAGATTTTTAGGGATGACATGGAGAGGTGGCTTGAAACCTGGATGCCTGAGGTATTGGTAGGGATTTTATTCTGCCAGGGATTTGCAATTAAACCCTGGGCATAGTTATTTACCTCTTGTCCTTGCTTCCCATCTGCAGAATGGGAACACCATGGGTAGAAGCTCACATACACAGAAGTACTGCCGGTTGCTCAGGCTTCTCTGCTGGAGCATGTAATGAAAGGAGTGTGCTGGGTCACTCAGCTAAGTCATTTAGTTTACCCATTGTTGCCTAGAATAGCATCAAGTGTGCGTGATGCATGCTCTGCTCTGCTGAGGCCCACAGAACATATGTTGATGTACGGGCTGGGAGCCCTCTGTTCCTCTTCCCTACACGGCCGGCAGACATTGCCTTCCTCCGTGCGTGTTGGCGCTCTGACCCTCATCTTCGAGGATGTGGTGATGTGGAGGCGATGACGGAGCCAAAGCTTCTGAAGCACATATCTTCAGAGAGCTGCTGCTTGCAGGAGAAATTAATATACATCAGGTAAATCTGTGGTTGTAAATGAAACCTTGGGACACTTCCTCAGCCGTGACTAATCCTGTGCGCACTGTGACTCAGCTGGTGAAGCATTTATCAGGAGAGCTCCCAGAGCACTCAGCTATAAGCCTGTAAATAAAAATATCTTATTTTCTCGTAGCAAACAGAATCATCTAATCTAATTTCATCGCCTGTTCCTTACCCCTTCAAAAATAAGCCACCCAAATGTTTATTGCTATGCAAGAGAGAAAACATCATTGATAGTAAACACACGGCCTTAAATTCACGTGTGTTTGGCTCCTGATTCGCAAGTTCAAAATCTTAAAGCTCTGGAACCTGACTCCAAATTATTTTGTAAAAACATGATTTTGGTCTGCTTTGTGGTTTATGAGCTGCAGGGTGATGAAACCAGATGTAGTTCATCAAGTTTATATCATCGGTAACCTGTGTATGTTGGCTGAGGTTGATTAAAAGAGACTGTAAAAAATCCATACTGGGTTTACCTCATTCCATACTCCAAGAAAAATCCAGTCCGGGTTTTCCACCATTCTGTGTTCCGGGAAAAATCCAGTCCGGGTTTTCCTCCATTCCGTATTCCGGGAAAAATCCAGTCCGGGTTTTCCCCCATTCCGTACTCCAGGAAAAATCCAGTCCGGGTTTTTTTCCCAATTCCGTATTCTGGGAAAAATCCAGTCCGGGTTTTCCCCCATTCCGTACTCTGAGAAAAATCCAGTCCGGGTTTTCCCTCAGCCTGGATCCCGGATGGAATTGACCAAGGGTGGAGGAAAAACCCCTTTTTTCATGGCTTCCCGTGGAGGGAAGGAGCTGGGATGTGCTGAGCTACACCCTCTACCCAACATTCCAATACTGGAATTTTCTCCAAGAAAATTCAGTGGTGCCATCTTGAGAGAAAACACAACTCTGCAACAAACAGAGCAGTATCTCACTTTTAATGTAGCAAATATATGGTGCCTTTGATTTACAAGATCACTTTCCCATACAATTACTAGCAAAAATACCCACAAAAAGTTCAAATAAATAAGAATACGTGAATACCAACATCAAAAGCTGGGCTGCAAATCCTCAGTTGATCAAGTTCAGGCCGTCCAGGGTGGTCTGTTTATTTTTTAGATGAAAAACCACTAATGCAATGGGAGCATCAAAGGCTCAATACCTTTAAAATAAGGCAAAAATTAGTACACTCTAGGCAATTTTGTACTGTATAAATTTAAAGTATAATATCAGCTCCAAAAAAGATGGCACATCTGGCTGAAAAAATTGTCAAAATTCTCTCAGAATTTAAACAAGATTCTTGCAAATAAAAGGTAAAAGTTACCTCAAATAACAATGAATGAATCACAGAAAGGACACGAACAGTGATAGGATTAGGGCAGATTTCAGCAGTCTGGAGTCAAACAGGACAGTTTAGCCCAATGAAATCAGCACAACCCTCCTTGCATCGTGAAACTCACAGGGTTTTTTGATGGACTTGGAAACAGAACTTCAAATAAGTATATTATTTGTAGTTTGGTTACCCCATAATAAAAAACCCTGCAAAATTTTGGGCTGAATCCAAACTTGACATCTAATTTATTCTAAAACAGGAACCAAGGCACACAGATCCTATCACAAATTCCTGCAAAGCTGTTAGGCTTATTATACTTTCCCATATTCCATTGTGGTTTTGATGACTTTTTGGCTAACTCACCCCCTCAAATCACATGTGCCAATTTTCTTTCTCATTTTAGCTCAGGTTGTGGCATTTACTGCAAATTATTATTTAAGCCTGCATCTTGTACTTTGGGGTTGTTTTGGTGTTTATAAACTGCACCTGCCCCAAGATCTTTGTGCACAAAATGTAGGAACCTCTGCTCCGGATAAATGTATTGGCAGTATTGCTGTCAGTGCAGCAGCCCTAATCTTAATAAGGATGCTTTCTTACAACTTTCTTACAACTCTTAAAACACTAAAGTGTAGCATTGTCACCTCTCATGTCAACTGATACTGCCAAACAGCTTTTTTGTATAACTTTGTGTTCTGCTTGAGTCCAGCATAATTTTTCCATACTCATTCTTTCATGACAAAGTTTTCTTCTTTGAATATAATCAATGTCTTCAGAAATTGAGCATTTTCAATGTTTTAGATACATGTTTTGTTTGCTATTGTGTAGCTGACTTTGAAGAGTCTTTTTAAGAGAGCCTTTAAATCAAGTATGTCCCAAATAACCCATTTTCTTGCTGTTTGAAGTCAGGAATAGGCAAACATCAGCTGAGTACAAAGGTTATGTTTGACCTTTGAGGGCTGCTATAAAAACAGTATTTCACATGTTCTGTATTTTTTCCTGTTTTTGTAGTTATGGGTAGTGTGAGTGGATAGAAACAACTTCATTTTATATGGTGATAAAATTGGTTGCTGTGAAAATGTAATTACTTGAAAATATCTCAGTCGTGCTTCTCAGTTGTGCTTCTCACTTTTGTTGGATGCACTGAATCAAGCTATTGGGCAGGGTGTGATTAGCTGATCCCGAAAAACAAAACACCTCAGGGTGTCTGTTCGTTATTTAGACTATTTGTCCTTAAATCATCTCTATTATTGCATCTGGAATACGCAGTAGGTAAAATTTTACAGTGGGAACCTTTTAAATGTGAAACAGATGGGAGAATCCCAACATGTATGTAGTGGGCAGGAATTTGTGTGTAAAAACTGCATCGGTTTTGACGGACCACCTTACAAGCAACAAATAGTTCCAGGACCAAAGCACTGGTAGATGGAGTTATACTAAGGTTCTATGTAATCCATAGGTATAATAGACCTCTCTGTGTTTCCTTATAACATCCTACCTGAAATCAGCCTTGTTCTGTCTAGCAAAGCTACTTCATTTCTTACCTGAGATGATGCAGACTTGTTCTTACTGTAGATTTGTGTCATCATGTAAGTACTCACATGGTACTTGGCATGAGAATGTCCTTGCAAATGAGAAATACACCTGCAAATGCGTTTTAGAGATGCTGAAATATCTCACTGCATAAAGCTGACATGTATTCAATCAATTTAGCATGTTTCAAAGCCAACAAAATGCAATTGAAGGTTCGTTCTTCTTTTTGTGGTGTTCCTGCCAAGGAACCCAGCTGGATAAGTTTTGGAAGATGGCACTTTGACACCTCGGGGTCCTATCTGCAGTGTGCCAGGCACGCAGACACCTTGCTTGTCAGTTCTTCTCCCCCCACCCCTCAACAGCAATTGCAGTATTCACAGCTCCCCACTTTTCAGCTACGGTTCATTACAGGACAGGTAAGCTGGCAGATTTAGCTCACAGTAAAATTCCTTTGAATGGTGAAAAGGTCATTTGATACCTGAAAATTAACAGTTTTATTACCATGAGAGGAATAAAATGCCCTGGTTTTTTCCTTTAGAATGTCATGTCATTGTTGCTGTTTGCCTTTTGAATAGTGTGTCATACACCAATGGCACCTGCCAAATATCAAGCAGGCATTTGAGTTATTTGTGTTGTCATTCTCAATGGAATAAATGGAACCAGCTTGGGTGAGAGCATACAAGGCAGTCTTCATACAGCAGCCTGTCTCTTTGCAAGGCAGCTGTGAATTTAATGGGAATATAAATGAGAAGTGGCTGATAATTAGGCTGCTGGATGTTTTAGCATTATTATTGTTAATTTCTAAAATTAATGAGGTAATCCAGAGAGTTCTGTTGAGAAGCATATATTTTTGCCTTTTAATATCCTAAGCAGGGTCTCAGCTCAGTGACATGGAAAGTTACAGCTCCTGGTAGGAATTGGGTATCAAAATATACTAAAAGGTCCCTCAGAGATGAAAGGAAGAGGACTGTGATGGGCAAAATGAATCTTCCCTTTGCTCCCTCCACCCCTAAATCCAATCATGCAATGCTTACATGATTTGTTACTGATGTGATTTATATACTTTTTATAGTGGCTGTGAGAGTAGGTATGAAAATTGATTTCTGTGGCGATCCAGTCTTACTTGCGCTTGTAGACAGGATGTTGCATGGTGCTAGCTTCTTTCAGCCTTCCCAATTTGCCCAGGCAGCCTCTGCTGTCTTTACCCAACTTCTCTCTAGACTGCAGAACAGCATTCCAGATCATGCTTTGCTTCCCATAGCCTCCATCCAAATCCCTTGGCCTTTTCTACAGTGTTCGCAATTAAACGCTAACAATGAGTTGCCAGGGAAAGCAGTTGTGTGTTACAGCTGAGTGCTGTGCCAGGTCAGCAAGTTTGTGCATGGCTGCCTGTGCCTCCTTCCTGTACCAACACAACAGGCATTCTCTTTTCCTAGACTACGAAATACAGAGGTGGCCAAGTGCGCTTGCGCCTCTGGGAGTTTGATTAGGGGAGATGGCAGTTTGCTGCAGTAAAATTGAGTTTGTTTAAGGGTAACGGGGTAGGATTCTTTCTGCCTCTCACAGCATGCTTGGGAGGAGCAGTACCTCATTAATCTTGGTGCTTGTTTTGCTGGTTGGGATGCAGCAATAGCATCTTGAAATGCTAGATCAGGGACACTGCTTCTGCAGCATTGCCTGAGATGAAAATGTGTGAAAACAGAGATTAATTCTTTGAGATTTGTCCTGCTTCAGCTGTGAATATGGTCCATGCACACAGGCATCTCTGTAGTGATAGATCTGACTTGGCATGTGAATTTGGCACTGAGTGACAGCTCTATACCAAGCACTGCCCAGATGGTGAGCTCTTGTAAAGCTTTTCTCCTTTTCCTCTCAAACCTAGTTATTAGGATCTTTTGTATCCTCACATGATCAGGTGTGAGAGCAATGGCTGACTGACAGCAAGGTGAGGGGCAGAAGTGGGATGGCTCCATAAGTGCAGGAAAAAGAGGCTGATTCTTACTGTCTTTTCAGATATGTGCCAGTACTTGCTGTCAAAAGGAGGATCCTGGTGCAGTTGGTCATGGTTTGTTGTGGCTGAAGCAGAGACACAAAGAGAGGCATCATCATGAGTAGGAGAGAGGGAGAGAATGGTGCAGTGGCTGAGTAGATCATGGTGAAAAGTGGGAGGAAAGAGAAGCTGGGAGAGTCGTTAAAAGAGTAATAGAGAGGTTAAGAGAAGAATGAAGGGACACCAAGGCCAAAGATGTGACAAATCTATCTAAAGCTCATTCTGTCAGTAGCCTGCTATGGTAGGGTAGTAGCAGCACATCCATTTGGAGCTGAATATTGCCTCAGTCATTGTTTTCATAATCCTCTTTCTACTCTAATACTGCACATTATGCAAATGTGCCAGGTGCATGCTGGGTGCAGGATGCTGCTCAGAATCCCTCATGAGCATGCAAGGCTAATAGACAGCTTTTGTCCGAAGCACGGCTCTTCTGTGTGACTCACAGTACTGGCTGATGTTGGAAAATCCAGCGGTCTGTTTTGTTTCTCCAATATGCTACCTGAAAGCCAAGGTCATGTAATAGGTTCTTTACACTCTGGAACTTCTATGGAAATGTTCCCAAGTGAGTAACTAATCACCTTCCAGATCTCATGCTGCCTGCTTTGATGTGGTGGGGAAAAGTGCAGTGCTAGTGCAAGGATGGTGATCCAGGAGGAGAATACCTTAGTTCTGTCATGGATTCTCTTCAGCAAGTCATAACAACTTGTTCAACTGGTTTTTACAGTGGGATCATCCTTTACTGCAGTGGTTTCCTTTCCATCGATGGTTAATCATTATCCCTAGGAGCAGAACAAAACCATAATGCCTCAGATGTTACTTGCTGGTGGCATGACAGATGCTGTTACTGTTGTGATAATTGGCATGATTACCTACCCTGTAAGGGTGTGCTAGCTCACTAAAATTAGAAAGAACTGATGGCTCAGCCCAAACTACAAATATTGCTATTGTGTGACTTGCTTGTTTTTGACTTTTCGGTAGCAGTTGTCCCATCAGAGTGAGGATAATGCACAGCAGATGAAGAGCAGTGATTTTAGTGGACTCTCCACACAGGTGACTCATGTGTTGTTCTGTCTGCTTTTTTTCCTAGTTTAATTTATTGTAATAGACCAGCTGCTAACCCAAAACATATGCCAGGGAAGGAAACATGAAAGTGCAATGGTACAGAAGTCTTCCTGTTGGATTGTTTCAAAATGTTTGCTTACAGGCAGGAATTCCTGCTGCTTGGGTTTAAATACTTGACTTTTCCACTACCTCCAAACTGATTCACTCTCACTTGTGATGAGAGGCATTCAGCATTCAGCTCCTCCATTTTTCTGTTTCTGTGTTCTCAGTGAGTAACTCCACTGTTTCTTTGGTTAATTAAAGTTTACTGCAGGAGGAGCAGGAGTGGGTTGAGAGCACTGATGAAAAGATGACTAACAAAGTAATCGGCATGTGATTAAAGTGTGGGCTGATGGCACAGATTAGCCCTCCCTGGACTTTGATTTTATCTTAGCTCCATGTTTGAAATAATTCTGTGTAATAATATATAGAATTTCTATCCCATCTAGCTTATCACATTAGAGCAAACTAGACAAAATGACTCAATTTCAAACAACTCTGATTCAGCTTGGGCTGCAGCCACGCATTGCAAATATGAGGTTAGGTGACTGTTTCTTTAAAATTCTTTCCCTGTACGAAGTATACGGGGGAGAGAGTTGGTCAGAGTGGAAAGTTGAGGTGTCATTTTAAAGCCTCATGAGATGCATAGGTGTCAGTCATGTCACAAAACACTCTGTGAAAATCATGTCACAGAACACTTTGTGAGCTGGCAGCAGCTGAAGGCTGGGGTGGATGTGGAGGTTTGAGTGGTGGATAAATCGCAAAGGGAAAAATGAAACTTTTCCCAGAGGGAGAGCCACCACATACACTTGCACAGAAAGTTGTTTGCTCTGTGTGGTGACTCTAACAGATTTTTTTACCAAAAAAGCATGGTTTCATTTTTTTTCTTTTTAAATTATAAGTCTTGTTGGGCTATTGACAGCTGCCTGATGCAAGATGACAGAAAGAGCTGCTTTAAACATGTCGTATTAACACATTCTCCTGCTACTCATATCCTTTTCCTCCTCTGTAATTCTTGTATTCTGTGAGTCTAATACCGAGGCATTACCTGAGCTTCTGTGCAGGTAATATAATAGTGATTTGAGAGAGGCACCGACATTCAGAGAGAACAGATACCTGTTCCCTCTCCCCAGACTCCTCCATCTGCCACTAGGGCCACAGTGAGGACTGTGTGAAAACTAAAAGGGCCAGCTCCCAAGATGAAGGAAACAGAGGACATGGCAGGGGAAGGAAAGAGAAATACTATGAAGTGGTGATGTCCATGGCACACCAGAGGCACAGGGGCTTTCTCAGTGGTGACTGCCATGAAGTGCAGTGCTGAGGTGCTCATCCCATCGGAGAGCACAAACAGCATCATCTAAACTGCCCGAGCAGCTGCTGCTGGCAGCACTTTTCATGAAATATAGAATTCATGACCAAGAAAGGGAACTTAAACCACTAAGTTATTAATGGATTACTTGTGGAATCTTAGAATAAGGAAACAGAAAGAAGAAAAATGGAAAGAAAAAATCAGGAACCCCTAGGTTCCTGGAGAGTTCAGTAAAGTTTTAGTATGTCATTTTTCTCTGTGTATAGCCTACTGCCCATGCTCAGGAACTTTCTTTCAGAAGGTGCAAAATTGCCACTTCCAGCTGCTGGGGATGTTGGGGAGCCATCAGGAGACTGTCAGTGCAGTGCCATCATGCTCAGTGGTAGTAAAATAACTTGCATAATTCTTATCAAGGAAGGGATAGTACATCTGAATAACTCATTCCTGATCACCGCTTAAGACAGTTGTGACAATCTGCACTCTTTTGTTGATTGAATGTGTGTCAAACTAGTCTAACAAATTGATAATTTTTTTTCCTCTTGCAGGATAGAACTGGTTTACCTCTTTGATTTTAGAATGTTCTTTTAAAGAAGCTAATTTGTCATCTACTTAAAGCTGTCAAATGAATGCTTGTTTTAGAAGAACTTATAAGTTAGAATGGTGTATTAATCAGGTTTCTTGGCACAGCACTTAATGATGCTCTCTTTAAAGCCAAAACAAAAAACCTAGGGATGCATTCTTTACAATATAAAGTGAAAAAATTAGATCCTTCATGCCATGATGAAGCATGGGTGTTTTGCACATTAGCTGAACAATATCTACAATTTGCTAAGCTAGTTTTTGTCTGTGTACAGAAAAACAAAGTAAGTCCCAAAACCACAAGGTCTGCAAAAGTGATTCTTGAGATAGAAATGATCCTTCAGGTTCACAAGGCAGCTCACAAAAATTTTAAGAGTGTTGTGTTCAATTCAGCATGAAGCCCTTGAAAGTGAGGCAACTAAAACCCCAACCTCCCCCTTCTTCTGTTTCAATTCTAGTTTATTTAAATATGGGACTTCATGGAAATGGCTAGGAAAAAAGGTTGTTAAGCACTGGGTTGCTCTTCTCTTAGAATTGAACAGTTCAGGTTGAAAGGGACCATTCAAAGTCATCTAGTCCAACCCCTATACCATTTTTATCATGATAGAAATTGGAGCCTGAATGTAAATAACAGATTAGGGTGGGAGGTTGTTCAGACCAGCTCCTTCCACCCTTGTTCTTGACCAGGTGTGAGGAGGGAGCAGGTTTTAGTGTTGTGGGCTGTTGTTTTTAAGTCTGAAAGAATCTCTCTGAATGCCTGTGGAATCAATTAGACTGACTGAATTGGTTTGTTTGTGGGGTTTTTTTTCCCTAATCTGATTTCAAGACCATTATTGGCACTCTTATTTAGATCTGGAAGCCAGATGAGTGTTAAAAAAAAAAAATTGTGCGGGAGGAGATACTGCGTAATGCAGTTTGAATTGCAGCTTTCAATATTTTGAAAATTACCTTTAAAAAATAAAATAATCAAACAACTTCCTAGACACAGCAGATCATTTGTCTGTGGCTTTGCTTTTTACAGCAATGTTGCTGAAGTCATGTTGACCAGCTTTCATGCCAGGTTCCCCATGATACTAGCACAGCAAATATGCCTTTTTTTTTTTTTTTTTTTTTTTTTTTACATCTGGAAGCAAAAACCACCCAGTACATCCAGTCTGAGTTGCCACTGTGGGTGTCCAAACAGCCATGCCAGCTCTAGTGGGAATTATGTGGGATCTGGATTGCTACAAAGGAAATTTTGGGGGAACCACATGCACAGTAACTTTTGAACCAGGAACTCTCTGCTGTAACAGTCCTGGCTCTGGCCATCCCGATGAGTGACTAATTGGCCTCCCTGGAACAAGGGAGAGAAGCAGTTCCTGGCATGTGGTTATCGACTGGCAGCTCAAGATAGGCAGGTGATGTGAGTTCCTTCTTTGTCTGGGTTTTTGTATGGCATCAGAGCACCAAACCACTGAGTAAAGCCTTTGTGTCTGACCTGCCAGGAGATTCCTGGGGTCTCTGGGAACTACAAGATGACTGAGGGCTTAGCAGGTAGCCAGATTCAGTTTTATCTTTTAGTCTCCCAACTTGTAATATTTTGTATTCCTTCAGTCCTGGCTCAATAATGAATGTTACTTTGCTTAATGGCAGTAAACACAATCTATCTGTGCAGCTGCCATCAAAGGTGTCAGTTTTCATTGACATTTTGGATGCTGCTGTATGTGCAGCTTGGAAACCTGTTGGTCTCTGCGTGTTACACTGCACTCTAATAAAGTCCACTGAGAGAGAAATGAGGCTATCACCTGTTATATCACCAAGGGAGACGATGAAGCTGCTCACAAGGACAAATAAAGAGAGCTGAAAGTTGTTTTCAAGCTTCCCCTTTACTTGTCCTGAGTGAGGGGATGGGGGAGGAAGGACCTGCTTTTTGCAGATGGTAGAATGATTCACCAGTTAATGGGATCTTAGTGCCTGGCAAGAAAAGATGTCATTAGCTGTGCTGAATGTCTGTGTGATGCACACATTTGGTCCAACGTATAGCGCGCTTGTGTGTGCTCGCTCCACCAGTTCCTCTCTTACTCCTCTGCTTACGCACATCAAATGCTGCTTTTGATAAGCTCTGATTTATGGGCAAGTGACTCTTTAATAGGAAAGTGCTCTCATCTGCTAGGATGACAAAGAGCTACTCTTTACTTATTAATAGTGGCTTAAGAGACAACGTGCTGGTTAATCAGTGGTGAGATACACAATTGGGTTGCAATTTTCATTTAAATCCCGTTCATTTTAAATGCATCATAATATGAGATCATTGTAGCAACCACTGTGGTCAGAACTTCTTGAAGTGAGTTATAAACTACCATTTTTGTTAGTACATTCAATATTCATTAGCCTTTCACAACTAACTAACTAACTAACTTTCAGGTTTCAAGAGTTCCAGGAATACTTGCACAATGGGGATTATTTCTAAATCTTTCACACTAAAACCAGTGTTCAGTTGTCAGACATCACAGTACTTCAGCAGTGGCTTTTCCCATGACCACAGTTCTACTTTACTCATGGGAAGTTACACAAAGGGGTAAAATAGGTTTTAAGCTTTTAATGAACCAGGCTGTCACAGAAAATAACTTTTGTTTTCAGGTTGCAGGATGGTTATTTTCCAAAAAGATAATTTAACACTTATACTAAGCCATTTTAAAACTCTCAATATTTCTAAGGAGAGCAAAATGTTAAAAAAAAAAAAAAAGGAAGCCTGCATCTGTTTTTAATTGGCATAGGCATAAGTTCTTAAATTGGAGAGCTCAGTGTGTCTGCATCAGTCAGCTGAGTGACTGTGTTGTGATACTGATGCAGGTCTGACTCTGGATTTGAAGCCTAATTTTATATAACTGAAAAACTCGGCATAGTTATGTTGAGAGAAGTGAAAATTTTTGTTTTCTTATGCATCACCCAATTTAAAAGCTTTTTTCCTTCTCCACTATATTTCCGTCCTCTTCTGTTTTTGCATATTTGTTTTGACATGCTACCTCAGAAATAACTGATCCACTCTTTTTTCATAGTAAAGAGTTGTGGTTTTTCAAAAGATCTGAGGACTTATCTGCATAATATTCCATGATAATTTAGTGGTTTAACATATAAGTTATTATTCTAGAGACATGGTACCTCCTTGAGTTTAACTTCTTTTACTTGCAAGGCAAGGCTTTGAAGAAGATATATCACAGCAGTCCTGCCTTTATTCTAGTTAATAACACCAAATTGTTAAAAGATTACTATTGTCTTTAAATCTTATCTATCTTAATCTAAATAAACTTTCAATGGCAGGTAGGTCCCTTCTTCTGAATTGTTTTAAATGATAAGAGCAAGGATATGACTAATTACCTTCACTGTGGAATCATACAGAGCTAAGGTTTGCTTTCTTTGGCCAGCTACCTTACCTGCTTGGGGTGTGCATTATATCAGGGAAACCAGCGTGATTCATAATGGAGGAGAAAATAAAGTGGTAGAAATGATAACAGGTGTTGAACAATACCCATTTGTAAGGTGCCACTGTCAGATCTCAAAGGGGTTTATAACTGCTGTTTGACTTCCACCTGTCTACTAGTAGTGATAATGTATTTGAAGACCACAGTATGTATCCCATGGTGAAAAATTTGCTCACAAGATTTCCCTGTAGAGAATGCTGAGATTTGGATGTGCCACTCTAATTTATTTGCTCTTTTGCAGTTGGTGTACAGCAGGCAGCATTGTGCTGGCAAGGGAAGTGCCTTTTTGCAAGAGAGGAATTCTGTGCTAAAAACCCCAGTCCTGTTACACTGTGGGCTCTCCTGCAGCAGTGTGCTGCCAGTACAACCCCTGAAAACAGCTCTCCTTGATGCCACAGACAACCAGAGTTGCCAGCTGTCTAGCACAGATAAAGCTAGAAAGAGATTTCACTAATTCTCTCATTCAACAATCTGGGGTAAATACTTCTCTAGTTCTGCTCTGGAGAATAAGTACTCAAAAGTGGAGGGAAGAGAAACCTTTGGGTTAAACAAAAGTAGGTCTAGTAAATTGTCTTCTAGGAAGGCACCTCTGTGCTGTGAAGCTGACAGTGATAGCATGGCATAACTGATAACGTGGCATAATTGGTCTACTGTGCTTAATAGGGGAGTGCCTTATTAGGGAATGACATTAACATTTCCCTTGTGTTTCTTTTCCTGAAATGTACTGACAAGATTACAAAAAGAATGTTATCAATAAATAAGTAGCTTTGTAAAAAGCTATAAAGTACTAAAGAGTAGTGTACAAACACCATCAAATTCTTGCAAGGCAGTAGAGATACAACATCATTTTACACCCAGTTGATGGACTCAAGATAGGAGTAATGAGTTTCAGGTAACTGCAAGTGGAAAGGGGGGGCTAAGTCTTGGCTGTCATTTGGAATTAGCTGCCTGTAACAGCACTATGCCTGGAATGTGCCTGGGACTGTCCTGGCTTGCCTGTGCAGGCTTTTTCTTGACTCACGTTATCCTCTGACAAGTGAAAGGGACCAGAAATATAAATGTTGGCTTAGCAAAATGGGGAGCATTTTGTACATGCCCAGACTGGCCATCAGCCCAGGATATTGGCTCGAAGGCCCTGGCCAGAGAGGTGAGAAGTATCAGGTTGGAGTCAGACATCAGTTCTTTTCACATCCTGGTTTTGGCTGAGATAACTGCTTGCCACTCTGGTACCTTCTGAGACCAGCTGTGCCCAACTAGGCACAAGCTGTGGCCAGATCCTTCCGCAGCATGTCATCCTGTGATTTCTTTGTTCCTGACATTCTCAATTTTCTAAATCATGTGCTTTGAGGGCAGGTGGGGGAAAAAATATGAGTTTTCTGCAGTGCAGTGTAATAAACATTGTATAAGTTGTTATATGCAATACAAAAGGAGAAGAGAAGAGGGAAAAAGGAAAGGAAAGAAAAGAAGAAAAGAAAAGAAAAGAAAAAGGAAAGAAAAGAAAGAAATCAGCTGTCCCAACACTGGAATGTGAACAATTCTATTACCCAGGAGCAGTCACCTCAGGAGCTGGTTATGTGTAATGCACCAGTCATAAAGCAGTGGGAGTATGCTAAAAATCAAGAAATGGAGTGGAAGGGGGGCTGGGAGGTAGTCTTGGAAATGAGTAGTTCTCTCCCACTCAGCAAGCCAGTTCCATTATCTGAATCAGTATAAAAATACCCACCCACCCCTAGGAATGCACTAAGTCACTCCCTCCATGCCAGATATCTCTGATTGAGAGTAACTGCTTGCTTTTGAGAGCCTGGAGTGGATCTCTGTGGAGTGCTTGAGTAGGAGGAGAAAAATCAGTAGCTAATGTGATGGCTTCTGGTTTTGTTTTATTTATTCTGAAACTGTTTTTCAAGCCCAAACAGCAGCCTGCCAGGGAAGGTGTCTCTGCTTGGGATTCATTACAGTTATTTTCAGTAGCAACATGCCTCTGGCTAATTACACTTGGTTTGTGAGTGACAGCCTTTGATTGGACAGTGTTGCTCTCCCCTCCTGGGCAGGGGGTTCCTTCTCAGGTCACAGATTAAGTCATTGCTAGATGAAATTTCACGGTATGTTATGGTAATACATGCTTGAACTAAAGACTGCCGCTGCCTAACTCTCTCAAGTTAGCTTTTTCGCACACCTGCTGGAAATAGGAGACAGGGCTCAGGTCCTGCATCTCAATTGCTGCCAGTTTATAGCAGAATGAAGATCTTCTTGAAGAAATTTGCCACTTCAAACTATCTCTAATAGGAGCTGGATATAGAGTTCAATGACTTGATGCAATGCTGTCCAAGTGGTCCATGTGGATGCAGGGACAGTGGAGGCAGGTTTATGGTTGGGAGTTTGCAGATGAAGCATTTCAAAGAGTGGCTTCTCTGGACAATCTATAGGCCTTTGGGTACAATTTCAAGAAACTTAGGAACTCTTAAAAAAATGGGTTGCTGTCAATAATAATTAAAACATCCGCCTTTGTCATTCGGTCTGCTGGACAAAGTTTCTGACAAGTATTGCTGCGGACCGTAGTCCACCTTTGACACTGAGTGTAGGGCATCATTCAAAGACCCATCTGCTCATTCATTAGCAGTTTTTGGTCCCCTGGTCTTTGCTGAGGCCAGTCCTTTGGAAATGACGTGAGGAATGTGCAATTCCTGTAGTGTTTTCTGTTTACTATTTGAACTGAGGTGCTTAAAGAACGTTTGCAGCATTTTGCTGATGTTTTAAATACCATCTGTGACCCTTAATGAACACAATGTCCCTTGGCTTGCCCTAACTGTAGCTCTCAGCTTGCACTACTGCTGATGTGGAACAATGATGCAGATAGCCTGCTATCAGTATTATTCTCTCTATTAACTATGAAACTCTTTCTTGGCTGTGCAGAATGGTGGGACGCTCCCCACTCATTGCAACACTTGACATGAAAGCTTTTTTAATGAATCTGGTTTGAAATGCAGCAGCTCTTTTTCTGATCTGAAATTATTGCTTCTCTTTGCCTAGGGGAAACCTAGCACTGCTTAAATCACTAACAAATGACACATTTCTAAAGAAGTCAGGAGACACTGCTTGTTTAGAAACAACTGTAAAATTTCTACCTAAAATCATAGCTCCCTGTGGGTAAGGCTCACAGCTGTTGTCAATGGTGTAATGATCAAAACAGCAGTGGCTGGATTGTCCCTGCATTCCTTAAATGAAAGAGAGAGTGGGATTTGAGCAATGATAAGTATTAGCAATATACATCTCACAAACAGAGATTTCCCTGAATTGCTGTGAGGAAATGTCTCAACTTTGGCATTTAGGAAGGGTTGAGTTTCTCCAGTAGAAGGGAGGCAATGCCCTGAGGTCAGCTGTGTCTCTTCAGCATCTCAATCACTCCAAAACTTCCTCTTCTGGGTACCTAATTTGTCAGAGACAGACCAGCTGTTCTGAAAAGTCAAAGAAGAGTCAAATCTTTCTTCCTGGAGGGTATATGAGTTATGGTGAGGCAAGAGAGGAAGGAAGGATGGGAAAACAACTGGTCTCTTCATTGCTTTTCTTTATTTCTGTTTTCAGTAGGGTTATAAATGTCACTTCTCTATGTATCTGGAAGTTGAAGCTCTCCTAGTAATGGAAATGGTCATATGGTTCTAGCACCACTGTAAGTTTTCTTTGTGCTGTTTTCATCTCTCCTCTTGAAGGAATCACCTAAGGGCAGGGTAGGTAGGTGTTTATTCTTTCCCTATAAGAAAGCTTGGTTTGGAATGCCTCCTGGGGTTTTTTTGTTTGTGTTGGTTCTTATAAAGATTATCTAAAATAATTCAGTCACCTTTATCACTCCAGTAACAAAGAGAGCTGTCTCATACAGAGTTTTTATTTTTCTTCTCCCTTCACAGCTATATCTCATTAGCTGGTAGTTTTAGGACAGAATTGAATGAATGGATGCATTCTTTCCTGTCTTTCCTGGAAAGTTCCTCAGGTTGACATGTATTGAGTAGGAGTAAAATTGGCCTTGTGTTTGCCCTTGGACTGCTTTGTAAGTAAACCAAAGAATTGAGCTCATAGAGGTGTCAGTCAGTTTTGGTTCCTTTACTTGCACAGAATTCACTTAACTTTCTTTACAGAGATATTTATGAAGCTTTAATTAATATTTTCTTGTGTAGCTTGAAGTATTCTGGTGAGCAGAGTCCTGAGTGCAAAGGTTTAAACAGCTGAGGCAAACTATACCACATGTGCTTAGAAAAGCATTTGCAAAATGCTTTGTGAAATGATGAACTTTTCTTCCCACACACACCTACATGTGATGCATCATGCACTGTCTGCCTAATGAACTCTGTGGTAGACTGGAGCAGAGCTGTCTCTTTAGAGATGTGCTACAGAAATAGAGGCAGTGAAAGGGGAGTTTTCTGTGTCTCTCATCTGCTGGCTTGTCTTAAGTCTTTGTCTACATCAATTTATTTGTTATAGGAGAATCTCTGATTTTGTTTCAGCTTCAGCTTGGTAGATAGCAGACCTTGCCACCAGCTCAAATACTCTTGTAGACACAATATAAATAGGTAAATAGGTGAGAGATGGGAAGCTGAAATGCCTGTAGGCAATACAGGTAAAAATAGAGCTGAAGCAATATATGCTTCACAGCCTCTGGCCTCCTGTGTTTCTAATGGACATTTTTGGCTATAGGCCGTGATGACTTGTCTGCTAGGCTGGTTCCTCCATTTGCTGCTCTTCTCACATGAGTAACTTTTTTTTTAAAGTAAATCCTGTATGAGTGCCACACAAAAACTTTGGGACTGACTGTGGCAAAATAATCCATGTTGTATTTCCCAGCACACACTGACTGCCTTTGCAACAACATACCTGAGTATGGGGAGTGGCTGACTTTGGGTATAAATGTTGTGGCTTGAACCCAAATGCAGTGGTAATTACACCTCCAAAACATGCAGACAGTTTGCACATGGAGACTTTGTCATATGCTAATGCTCTCATTTCCAGCATGTTTGCATGCGCTGATGAATGAAATTCCTCTCCAGCGTCTCTTTTATCAGAGGCATGATTTATAGCTTTTAGCCACCCACGATCACAGAGAAAGCTGGGAACAGAATCTGACTCTGAGTTGACTTAACCACAGAACCATCCTTCCATGTGCTGAGTGGGTTTGGAAAAGTGCAGGAGGGTTGACCTGGCTGTTTCTCCTGAAGATCAGTATTTCATTTCTCACCAGAAGGTCAGAGATGGGGAAAAGAATTCAAAAATATAACTGAAATCCACCAACCAAAAAATTATGAAGTCAGTTTTGCAAGGCTGCTTTACTCTCTTGATACTCATCTGCCTTATAAATGGGACAACTCCAGGCTGCTGGTAGAATTTTTCTATTTGTTTGATGTGCATATCTTCCCTTGTTCCTTGAAAAGGAAATACATGAAGTTGTATCTTTCTGATATGGATCAGACTTTTCTGCCCTGTCATACTGCTGTTATTTTTAGACTGAAACTCTTTGTGGTTTGTCCTTTCCCAAAAATACTGCTTTATATGTGCATTTAGTGTCTTAAGTTAATTGACAATTATGCACATGTGCTCAGTTGTCCAGCTGTCTTTCTTTGAGCAAGAGCTTTATAAAAACAACTGGGCTACTTGAATGGGGTCAGAGTAGTTGAGTAATACTTGCTATATCCTATTAATCTACATCATTTCATCAGTGCTTTATAATCTCCCTCATGTGACAAGATGAAAGAATTTTGCTAACAGCAGTAATCTGTTAATAGGACTTGGACTGTGGCCCATTTTTAAGAACTTTAACCAATCATTTCATGAAATTCAAGGAAAAAGTGAGTTACAGAATTACTTTTAATGTGCTCAGCTGTGATTTCTGATAGAAAAAAATTGGTCTTTGTTCAAATAATTGTTTCTTTTAATTTCTTTTAAAACTGGAAGTTAACTGATGACTATTCTGAAAGCATAGGAAAAAAGAGAAACACGGAGTTCGGCTGAACCAATTGAAAGGTGGCATAGCTCTGTGCTTCGGTTTGCCAGACCTAAGCTGTGTTGGATATTTGGGAAAATTATCTGATCCCTTGGAGGTTCAGTCTGCCCTGTGGTGGGGATGATATGACAGCTTCCTACCTCAGCAGTGCTTGTGGCAATAAATACTGTAAAGATTGTGAGGGGAGAGAGCTGGGTTAGTGTTGCACCAATGATCTTACAAGTAGAAATGAGGGCACAGTAGTAGTGTTGAGTTTTCAGCAGCAGGGTTTTTTTCTCTTTTCCCACCATTCCAACTTCACCTCAGCACAAGCAGAGGTGGAAAAATGTCTTGAAAGCACTAGCAGAGTGTCAGGAATTGACCAGCAAGTAGGCAAGCTAGTGGGATAACAGTCCCAGCAACCTATTTAGGTAAATTATGTCAGTGATATTATCAAGGGCAGGTTTTTCTCTTGTTCGCCCCACCAAGGTGTAGCTTCAGTTTTTAATTGTGACCTTTCAGTGCAAATTAAAAATAAGTCTATGCCTTGTCCCTTTGTTTTTCCCATTTGTACAGGAAAATATCTAATCCAATGGAGCTTTTTCAGCCAGTGAGTATTTACAGGGAGATCAGAGACCTGGTTCTACACTGGCCAGTGGTTTCTTGAGTTTCTCTGCCAGTGCCTGGTGTAATGAGCAAACTGTTTCTGCAGGGAGCCTTTGGTTCTAACCCTAATGGAAAAACTCCCTTTGCTATCTGTGCTTTTGCTAAATCTTTTCGAACACAATGTTTTCTGCAACTTATAGTGACAGGAGACCAGTGAAGAAGATTCTCGTGTCTCTGGTTCTGCGGCAGAGTGGTGGGGAACCCATGTCACCAGATTTTAATAAATGCAAACCAGAGGCCATAACCAGTAGTAGAAACTCTCAAGAGGTGAATCAAGCAGCGAATTAAACTGGTGTTGCCTGGCTCATGCAGCTACCTGGAAGATGGATGTACTCCTGTAAAACAGCTAAAATTCAGACAGAGATGCCAAGGGAAGGGAGTAGAGAGGTCTCTGTCAGAGAGATGCTCAGGGAGGTTTTGGAGCAGGATCATGTCTAGCAGAGTTCTTGTCCAGCACAACCCACACTGGCTACAGACTGGAATCACACAGTGCTGCAGTTATGTAGCTGTAACTTGCCTCATCTGGAGCTCCAGGAAGGGAAAAGAGAGAGATTCTCTACAGTATAGTTTTTCTTATATTTATATATCTTTTGTCTAGCGAAGAACACTACAGTGTTTCTTTTTTACCCAATGCATGTTTTCTGGCCATCTCACCATCATCTTTCTTCTGTTTTAACTTCATATCAAAAATAGCCATGTTAGCAGTGAAATTGTCACTAAAGCCTCACTGAAATTACTGTGATGTGTTACTGTAAACAGATGATCTGTATGTCTTCAATAACATTTCAGGCAAGCAGTCTCTGAAAATGCAAATACATGGTTTGGTGCAGCATGGGCTGTAAGGAGGAGGAACAGATGTGTAGGAAAGCTTTTCACTACTGCTTCCTTTCATGGTGGTGTTGGTAATTAGCAAAGGAAGGTTTAGTTTTATTAACATGTGTGTATTGTAGTAAAAAATATTAGCCAGGACCTGTGACTCACTGAAGAGAGACTTGCAAAATGCAAAATCTTGCACTGCACAGGTCTTGGGTTCAAATCTAGCCCAGGGTGTTTGCTGGATACTGTTGGATACTGGATTTCATATTGCAGTAGGAATAAGCAACCCTATCCAGGACATGGACACAAGGTGTTAAGCCCAACAGCAATGTAGTCAACAGTGCTTGTGTTCTAAAAAGTTTACAATCTTAATACTTTGTGAAAAACAAAACAAAAAACCGGTAAGCCAAAATCAAATAAAGAAACAAAGCCCCAAATAGGTTTCAGGCACCCACATGCTGGATTTGGCCTCAGGAAGATGGTCTCCCTTAGACCCTTGTTTCTTGCAGCACCTCTGTGCAGCTCAGAGGATACTTCTTGTGATTCTCCTATTCCACATGCCCATGGCCCATGTAATGAATTGATATCCTTACAGCACACCAGGTCTGCAAAGTAAGCCATCCTCCCCTCTCAACAGTGATTCTTGTGGCTGGAGACTTGCACCCACCCTCTGACTTTTCCTGTCCTGCTCTTTCTCAGCAGTTCCATTCAGGCATTAGCTGGGCTGCCCTTAAAGACCATGGTGGTTCTTCTCACCTTAGGGGGTCCCCAGGCTTCAATGCCAAGTGTTGTGACCAGGGCAGCTGCATGGCATTTAATAAACTGGCCATCTTGCCTTTTGTAGCTGTGATCAGTAGTCAGGAGTGGCAAAAGCCATGAATTTTTCGAAGTACAGAAAGCATAATTTCAGCAGTGGAATATTTTTACAGGGAGGGAAACGAGGAAGAGGATGCAGCTTCCATGTTTCTGGAATCTGATTCTTCAGTGCCCTTCATGTTACCCATATGTTACAGTCCCTTCAGCCTCTGTGCTTTCATCCATTGCAAGTTTTTCTTCCAGATTATTTTCTGCTAGGGATCTTCTTGGAGCATAGATGGTGAGAGCTTGCCTTCATTTGCCCATTTGCCCTTCATTTCTTATTACACTAGTAAATATAAGGAGTGTCTTTAGACCGTTCCCTTCCTTTACACCACTAGTTTAGCAAATCCCTAAAACAGGGAAGCAGTCCAATATAGCAGGACAAACAGATGGAGGAACAGCATCCATGGTATCTACAGTAGTATAGTGTTTCTTGCCTCTTCCTCTTGTCTAGAATCTACCATATCTGGTAGATGCTGTTAAAGACAGGCTACTAAAGTCAATGAATTTCTGGTCTAATTCAAAATACAGGGATTTCCCTGTGCATTTCTTTTGTTGTTTTTAGTTCTTCCTTCTTTGTTTTATGTGTTTGTTTCATCTATAGCACACCAAAAGAAAAGAACATACAATTCAAGGCAGGTTCAGTAATGAAAAGACATTAATATCAAATCCAAACAATATTGTAAAGCTCACACTGAGGCTTCTCCATATGGTATGTTGATATTGCCAGCCAAAAACACAACATGCAGCTTCCAGAGCTGGGTTCGGTGAACTTTTAAATCTGTACAAAAATAACTGGCGACAGCTTTCCTCAGTGCAAAATCCTTTCTACTCTCTCCCAGAAAGAGCTGTTCCCCTGCCGGTTTTCAGCACCTCCTCCTCCCCGTCTGCTTGTTCCTTCCTCCCTCTGTTCTGCTTTTTCTCACGTTTGTGTGAATATTCTCCATCCCCAGTTCTTGTGACGGAGAGAGGATGCATCGGAGCTCTCTGCCCATCTTGTTTTCCAGAGACATTACATCACCTGCTGCTGAGCAAAGCTGATTCCTTGCAGCTCTCCCTTTCCCAAACATGGTCTGTCTTGGATCAGTCCAGTTGTCTAGGTGTATAAATCAGTACTGCTGACCAGTCTGCAGAGTCTGCTGGTTTCCTTGTCCTCAAATTTCCAAAACAGCAAGCAGTTCCCCAGTCCTGGAGCAAAACACAAATGTGTGGCTGAAACCTCAGCTCGAGCTGAGGAGAGCGCAGCTGTGGGGTGATGCTCACTGACCACAAGCTGTATGAAGGTCATGGAGGTCAGAAGCTTTCCCCATCACAGACCTGTTCTCACAGGGCTCTGCAGCCTACATGAGAGTGGACTAGATGGTGCTGGTTTTTCTCTCCATTGTTGTCCCTAGATAGCAGACTACTGCTGCTGTAGTTCACAGGAAGACCACATATGGTGTTAGTGTGCAATAATTCACCTTCTCAGAGTTGTAGGCCAGTAAGAAGTGAGGGTGATGGCCTCCAGCCTTCTTTGTAGGTCGCCATGATTCGCTTGGTTTTTATTAGGAATTATTCTAATATTACACCTGTGGGTATAATACTCAGGATATCTTTCACAGATGTGATTTCTGGGAGAACTGTGAAAGATCTCTCCATCAGAAGTGTTGGTGGGTACAACACAGGAGTTGTGATCAGACCATGAAGTGCTTGTTGCACTGAAGTGGGAAATCAGGGAGCAGAGTGCTGAGCTGGGAGCAGTGCTAATAGCTGCACGGGCCACTGCTGATGGCAGTGAGATGAGGCCATAAGGTGACTGCAGGACAACAGTAGGTGATAATATAAAATGTTATTTTCCTATTGTTATTTCCTGGGCAGGCTATCTGTCCTCAGATTGCTGTTGCCAATGGTTTGATTTGTCTCTTTTCTGTCTCCCTAAATAATGCCTTTTTATCACATCCTACTCCCTCGATACTCATTTGGGCTGTTAAGTACCACCTGTTATCTACTCATCTTTCTCATGTGAAGAAACCTTCTGTGTTAGTGCATTTCTGTTCCTTAAAGCAGAGCTTATTGGGTTAGTCTGGCTTGAGGTAATGCCACACAAGTATGGGCATTAATGTGATTTCTGCCAAAACCCATGAAAATACCTAGGACAATGACGAACATTAGTAAGTTCAGTTAAACGTGTCAGTGTAGCTATTTGTTGTGTTCTTTGATTAGGTCAATTACCCTTGAATTCTCCAGCTCTGAGGGGGTTAAACCACTCTTGGTGACTGCCACAGGAGGCTCCGGGGCCAGAGGTGGTGTGTGTCACACCTTTGTGCCTGGTGTGTGCCGATGTGACTGTAAAGGTAGGGATGTCGTGAGCCGTCTGCTAGCAGGAGCAGTTAAATGAGAATAGAGGTCCCTACATCAGTAGGACTTCTTCCTGACATATATGCACCTCTTTAAAGCTTATGTTTTATAGACATTTCCTAGAGAAATGGCTCATCTTTAACCTCTAGTTACACAAGTGCAAAAATGTGCATAGAACAGCACTGAGGGGGAATGTAGTGGATTAACAAATGGTGATTAATGACATCCAGCTGAAGAAAGGCTGTTATTTTGAGGGAATAGATGTTTCCTCCTGTGCTGGTGGGGATTCTAATGAAAAATGTGTCATTGTGGAGTAAGCAGCTGACATGAGATTAGTAGGAAAGTCCTTTTTTCCTATCACTTCTCTCTTTCGAGCCGTATCTGTCCATCAGTGTAGAAGGGAAAATGCGTCATAATACTGTAAGGCATGAATTAGAAATGACAGGAGAGATAATAGTGGACATCACAGGAATGAGTCAATGCTGAAAGAAGTGCATGAACAATATGAACACCAGAAGATGCTCTGAATGACCAAAAAAAAAAGTATTTTTACACCATGGAAAGAGTTGTAAGTATCAGGGGTGCAAAAGTAGGCTGAAATTGAACTTTAAAAAAAGACATGTCCAGTCAAGAATTACAAATTTTAATCAACTAAAAAGTAAGAAGTAGAAAGATGTTAGCTTCAGTTAGAAAATCCCTTCATAAAGAGACAAAAATGAGGTTTGCTTCTTGCAAAATCTGATATTTTCCGTATCTCAACAGACATTGTAGGTCCCATTTCTATGAAAGCAAAAGAGTAGCAATATCACATTGTGTTAATTATTTATAGTTTTATAAATAGCCTGTAAGAGTATTTCTGTGGAAAAAGTGATTTTAAATAGATGCCTAAGGTTTCTTTAATAGGATACCAATCTAATGGAGCTGCAGTACTGTGGAATCAATGGAAACTTGATTGTAATTTTACCTGTTATTGTCATTTATAATGCTACAGGAGCTTTGTTTTGGCTAATCAT
Organism: Corvus hawaiiensis; assembly: GCF_020740725.1. Classification (NCBI taxonomy): domain Eukaryota; kingdom Metazoa; phylum Chordata; class Aves; order Passeriformes; family Corvidae; genus Corvus; species Corvus hawaiiensis. The sequence goes on along the minus strand of NC_063220.1, from coordinate 10,376,784 downwards.
AGCTAGATTTTGGTGCAAGGGTCTAGGAACAATTGTGTAGTTTTGAAGTACATCTTGGCAGTACTGCTAAGCAAGTTATTTTTATTCCATTTCTTCTTTCTGTCCTTTCTGTCTTTCACTGGTTTCTTTCTTTCAGGAAGGCTGTATAATTACGATATTAAGGTTGAAGGAGCTGGGAGTTTCCCAGAAAAAGGTCTGGTAAGAAAACTGAAGTAACTTAAACCAGAAATATAAACAGAGAGTAGATTCAGATTTGGCATAAAGGGCAGAAAATTAAGGTTGTAACTAATAAGTGTTGCTTGTCTCCTTGAGTCATCTGGGGATTTCTCCACTGAACCATGGCAGTACCACACTGTCAGCATAGGGAATGTCCTGGTTAGCATCGAGGTCCTCTCTGTTCTCCTCCCTGCTTACTGGCATTGCTGGGAACTTTCCTAAGTAAAGGCAAGCTTTCAAGTTACTGGACTGAAGGATTCCTATGAGTTGCTTTTAAGGCCCTTTCTGGTTTTAAGTAGCTCATTTCTCCCCACTTGTGCTCTCCCCAAGAAAAGGAAAAGGAAAGAAAAGCAGTTAAAATGATGCAAATTTCATTGCAATGTGTTTAGTTTAATATCTCTCAGGCTCTTCAGTCATGTTACCTTGCTTCATGCTTCATGCATGTTAGTCTCTGTCAGGGTACAAAAAAGAAACTGTGAAGGGATGCTCAGTGATGCTGACGTGCTGGAAATGTGAATCTGTTGCTGCATACCCACTACTCACTTGTGTTATGGCAGAACCTGAAAATACACCCATCCTTTATGTGGCCATTTTTAAGAGCTGAGCCTCAAATTATCTTCCTGGGTCACAAAAGGAGCTGAACAAGAGTGGGCTCAGGAGTGATTATACTCCAAGACTGGCATCCTCAGAGAGTGTGTACAAGCCTCCAACCTTAGCTCCATGGAGGCTATTCTTGCCCAGAAGATTTTGATAACTGGTGTAGGCCAAGGACAGCTGATAGTAGATCACAGGATGAATTAATTGAATCCACTTATCACCTCCATGATTTTAATAAATACGTGCTTTCAAATTCATGTCATCATTAAGAAGGCTTCCCCTGACTGCCTGCTGTCCAACCAGAAAGCCTTATAGTTTACCTAAAGTGTCTGTATTTAAACCAATTTTGCGTGTATTGGCTATTCAGAGAACAGGGCTATGTCTGCAAGCATAAATAAGACAAAGTACCCAAGGAATGTTTTCACCTACAGCCTACACTGTTAGGTTTTTGCCCCATTGTGTCCTGGAGCACCAAGTGTGTTCTCATGTATTTACTTTCTTTTATAGGATGCTCTGGGTCTTGTTCCCATGGACATCTACAGAAAATACCCTCTTTGTTGGCACTTGCCACAATTCACTAATAAAAGAATAAGTGCTAAGTAGTGGTGACATGAGCCTTGAGAGCTGAAACTCTGCTCTTGGCCTGAAAGCAGTGTCTCTGTTCAGAAATACAAGCACAGCAGCAGAAGAAACCATCCCTTGAAGCTTTTTCTGATAAGTGCATCTGTGAAGTCTTTCTCAGCAGTGTGGTTTGTTAAGGATTTAGACATGTAATTATTGTTATCTTGGGTGTCTGTTGTACATGCAAATCTTGTATGAATCACTAAGAAAACAGTTTTGTCTGTCACATGCAACTTCCACTCTGTCATCTAGGAATGTCTATAGGGAACATATTTCCTGTGCAATGCCTTGGCCCCTAAGCAGTGTGCCGGGGTCTTCTAGTGCCAAGCTGGAAATTTAAAATATTCATCTTCTACCAGGAGCAAAAAAGATTAATAAAATACTTAAAATCTGGTCATGGCAAGATATGAGAGATTTTGTGACAACCGCCATTGACAAATACAGTACAGATTTATTTTAGAGGATTAAAAATGTGGGCAGAATTAATATTGAGTTTTGGCTTGATCAGGCTTTTAATGCTGAGAAGAAAATAATTGAAAATTCATATTGTGCAGAAGAGAAATCTAAAAAATTGTAAGTGCTAAAGAAAGCCAGAAGGTACAGGGAGATTAAGGAAAAGCAGAAAGAATGTCAAATTGGAAAGTGTTTGGAAGAGTAGTAGGTCTGGGTCTTGATCAGGAGAAACAATTGAGTCTGGATCTAACTCACACATGGTAACTGCCTTCCTTAGCTAGCACCTGAGGCAGCCCAGAAGGATTTATGTGGGGTAAAATTTATGACAGGTCAATACAAAACATTACATAGCTTTAATTATCAGCAGTAAACTGAGGTTTAGCAGAATAAACCAGCCTGTAGAGAGTTTCCTGGTGTGCAGGGAGATTATATGTGCCCAGACTAGCTCCTTTATAGTTAGCTAAAAAAAAAATAAAATAAATAAGCATGAAGAGTTTATTCTTATTTCTTTGAAACTCTTATTTAAACAAGGATGATGGCAACATATCTTAATATCATCTGTAGCTATTTTGAATACACGGGTAGTCATTTTTGGTTTTGTCAAAGGCTAGGTAGTTAGTTCTCCTGGCTTTCCTTCAGGTTCTTTAGCCTTGGGGTTTTTTAAGGGGAGGAACATAGGTCTTCGTATTTCCTTCCTCTTTCCAATCCTTCAGTGATGTTATGGGCCTCTGTGTGGGAAGCAGTTTCCAATTTTGTTCCTGCAATCAGCTGTAGTTGCAGTGAAAGGCCTCAGGAGATCTGGCTACCTGATGCTTTCTGCACGTTAGGCAGATAATTAACAGTTATCATTTGTGACTTTGGTTATTTATATATGCAAAAGAATATAGCTGCGGTGAGAGTTTCTGGGGCCCTTGGAAAAATGTGATCCTAAAATTGTTAGCATTTATATTTCTTGTTCTTAAAGTGTATTTGAAGTGAATCTGAAGTCAGGAATGAAGATCTAAAATTAGCTCATTGGGCCAATTAAACTTGTTGGTCCCTTGCAGGATGATTAAATGTACTCTCCAGGAGGAGAAAGGCAATTGCATCTTGCTGAGGACAAGGACGAAGTAGCCCTGAAGTTTTTATGAGAGGTTCACTCAAGAACACAGCTTCAGTGAAGGTTAATGAATAAAAAGCACTTTGCACAATTACAGCTACCCGTGCCTCATGCTGGGGACATTGTGATCACTGCAGTGGCATCCTTTCATTCAGGAGAGGCTCCTTCCACCCCCGTGCAAAGCCTCAGGCACCTTCTGAGGCCTTGATTTCAGATGGATGGGTTTCCTGCCCTGCGAGACACCCCCGTGGATGAGCAGCATGTGGAGTCATTCCACCTCAAGCTGTGTGGTGGAAAAAGCCTCCTCCTGCATGTGTGCTTGTCCCTTCTGTGTTCGGTGCTGCCTTGTGGGTTTATCATGGAAACTTACCCTAACTCCAGATGCTATAAAGCTTAGGCCAGGAGTCTTTGTGCCAGTGCACATACACTTTTGGCCTTTGTGTTCTTGTCCATCTGGTGAGGCAGATTACAGCCCAGGCTGTCTTTGAAGGTGAGCTCTGACCTGCCCACACTGCAGGAGGCTGTAGATTAAGTCAGGGGAAAAGAGTTCAGTTGTTGTAATGTTCCAGCATGCTCCTACCTGTTACTGGGCATGGGTTTTCCTCAGGCAGCTCTCTTTTTTCTAAGTGAGCATGTTGTCCAGAGGGATTTTGAGGATTTTGCATACTGGTTTGGGATTTTAAGAAATCTCACAGTCCAGCTGCAGATGTGGAGTGAACTGGGCTCTGGGTGAACTCTAATTACGGTGAATGTAAAATGGAGTTCACACCATCATGGACATACCAGACTACACCCTCCTTGTGTTATCCATTACATACACATCGACTTCCCTCTGAGGTGCCCTGTGAAAAGCTGGATATTCTTGGGCCTATAAGGAACTGTTTTGGCATGCCTGTGAAAGCCAAACCCTTAGTGGTTCCTGGCTTAGCTTCTTCAGGAAAGAGTGTGGTGCCTCGAGTCTGTGTTTGTATGGTTGTGAAGCTGGAGATGGTCCCAAGCAAAAGGTTCCATTGGAAAACTTCTTGTATTTCTGTAGCTATTTCAACACCTTTCAGGACACCAGGAGAAGCTTTCACAGGAACACCTGTCCTCACATAACTGATGGCACATCCAGAGCTACACGTCATGTCCAGGTCTCCTGCCCTGGTGTAAAGCTACTGTCCAAGCTCCTCCTCACTCCTCCAAAAGTTTTGCTACAGCTCTGTACCCCATCTCACAGGACAGATGTTCTGGGAACAACAAAGAACGAGGCTCTTGGAATCTTCTCCAGAGAACGTGAAGAAAATTTTTATCTTCAACAATTCACATGCCTGCTTTTTCCTCATTCTTTGTTTGACAAATTGTTTTCTATTTACAGCCAGCACATTTTAATGCCTTCTCCCTCCCCCCAGCCTACTGGGTTCCTATTTTCTCCTTCTGACAATGTTACCATATGGTTCTATTATTCAGAGATTCCTCAACATGTATTGCAACAGTCCTGAAAAATAATTAGGTGCTGCTGTGGTGTAAAAGCACATCTGTAATCAATGGCTTCCTCTGGAAATTATGGGATGAAATGTCCCAAGACATTTTTCTGTCTTTCTACTTTCTCCCTGCCCTTTTCTGTCCCTCCTGGCCCCCCAAAAGTATTATAATAAAGGGAAGAAATTCTGTGTGAACTGCTATTTTCATTTTCTTTCTTAAAAGCACTGCACAGTGTGATTGGTGGATTTTTTTGAGCTGTGACTAGGGAAAGAAATCTCTGGGGAGAAAAAGGTATATATTTAGCCTCTGTACATTTAGAATAGAACTTAATTCTATGGTGATAACCAATGATTTACACCCTTTAATCCAAAAGTCCTCCTGTGCCCTGTGGGGAATACAACATATGTCCAGCAAATTGGTAACCATATGCTTCAGTGAACACATGCTCTCTCAGCCCTTCCCCTGCTTCATTCCATTGATGGTTCCCTGCTAAAGTGCTCTGGTCTCACAATTTATTCTGCCTTCATTGAAGTCTTTGTGAAAAGAAGAGTTATTTTCAGATTCCTTCTAGTATTGCACATTCTGTGGTTTTGAATGGTTTCAGGCAGTTGTTTCTGCTGGGGAATTTCACAAGTGAATCGATGAGTAAAAGTTATCTCAGCTCCTGATGAGAGAATCAGGCACATCTCCTACACAACTTTTTCTCCCAAGTGTGCATTGGGAAAATAAATTAAAATCAGGGTTACCAAAACCAAGTTTCACAGAGGCTTCTCAAAACTGATTTGTTCCTAAATCTTTTCACCTCCTCATGTTATCAGCCTTCTAGTGCTGCCACTGAAACTGCAAAGATTATAATGAATAATCCTTCTTTGTCTACTTGGCACATGGCAAAATAGAAAGAAAAAGGACTCTTATGTGTATTTTTCTCTCTTTGTGGTTACTTTTAAGCAGAAATGCTATAACAGAGCAGGAACACTGGCTGAAAGATAAAACTAGTTCATGCAAAGGGGGACCAAATACATTAGCCTGCAGCTATCCTCCTCCAGCAGGAAAGATTATTCCAGATAAGCAACAGCAGGGTAATGTTGAACAAATTGGCTTGACTGATGAACCCTGAACTCTTGTCAGTATTAATGCCTGCTAAGTTAAGCAGGCCCAGGCTTTATTATGAGGACTTGCTCTCAGAGGCCAATACAATATAACCTATTTTTTCTTACAGATGTCATGTAGGAGAGGCTCTGGGTCTTTTCCAATGATCCCAACAGGCTTCTACAGATTTTTCTTTTTTTTTCCTAACGTGAACAAGTCATTGTACTGACAGTGGCTGGAGATGAGTGGCTTTGGTGGAGCTCTGGGCTGGTGTATCCTGTGCTAAGCTCCTTGCATAAGGGTGGACTTTTTTTCTGTGTTTGCACCATGTGGAGGAGCCTGGGGGGGCTCAGCCCAGGACCAGTCCCCAGGCATTGCTGCAACAGTGGTAATCCAGGCAAGCCAGTCCTGATTACCTTCCTGACAGCACGGTGTCTAACAGTTCATTTGCCTTTTCCACATTTAGACATTTGTTTCCTCCTAGTGCATACCTTTAGCCCCTTCCAAGTTCAGACTTAGAAAACCAGTGCTCATCAGTTCTCTGTCAAAGGGTGCTTCTGAGTGAGCATGGCATTATGAAGGTTTATGACCTGCTCTTCCTCTCAGCAGCCAGGTGCTACTTGGTCATTTTGTGGAGGTTTTCTCAGAGGGAGGTAGAAAAAGTATATATTGCAGCCTGTCATGGCAGTGGAGTCATCCTGATGCCACACAAGGGCCCTGCTGCATAGTGGGATTCATGGACTGGTGGATGCCTGGGTTGTGACGGATGTGCAGGGGTGGGTATGCTGTGGGGGCAGCATGCCTTCCAGGGTGTGGAAGCTGAGAAGCCCCTCTTGTGTTTGTCTGGCCTTTCTCATGAAGGCAGCCTGCTCTTTAGCACCAGCCAGGGGACAGCAGTGAAAGTGGCACAGGGAGCCAGTGCAGTGCCACCAGCCAGAGATGGTGGGAGAACCTGGGGCAATGGGTGCCAGCTGCTGGGGTTGGTGGGCTGAGACATCCAAAGGGGCACCACTGGGCATCTAAAGTATGGAACTGAGCTTTGATTTAATGTCTTATAATGTGCTGGAAAATGGTTTCACAGTTAAAGTCTTTAAGTGATTTGGGAGGTGAGGTGCAGGAGAAAAATCACACTTCTCTGACTTTTAATTTCTTCCCTTTTCCTTTCATTCATGGGCATTTCTTTAAGCTATACAGAAAAGCATTTGCTAAAAAGGAAAAACACACCTTAAATATTTACCGATACGTATCTGAAAACCATCTGGGGTGAGTGCTGTATTTGGTGTCGGATGTGAACTCTCCTGGCATGTCAGAAAGGGGATGGGAAAAGTTGATGCTCTGGTTTTCCTGCTTGTCTATGGACTCCCAGTGCTTCTGAGGTACAGGAACAAAGATCAGCCTTTTCTTTGAGCTCCAGCATCTGCTGCAAGGGGCCTTAGAGATACATGTTCCCATGAGGAAGAGAGTATTTGTCCTGTCACAATGTCAAATTCTTTTCCCCTCCTCTTCCCAGTTTGGCATGATGCGTGCATATCTCCTTCCCAAGGGTACTTGTTTGGTTTTAGTTGCCTAAGGAGCAGATTTGGAGACAAGAAATCAAGATTTTTATTCCTGCCTCTGCCAGAATATTCTAGTGACCTTCGGCAAGCAGATTTCTGTGCAAGACTGAAATAATCTTTTATATAATGCAGGCAGTCATTGCCTATTTCAGAGCAGTATGAGGAAGTTGGTTCACATTTACAGGATTCAGTCCTGAGCTGAATTTGCTTAGACTGCTTAGGGGAATCTGAGGTTGATACTTGAGTTCAATCTGTTCAGCTCATTTTTGAGATTCTCTTGGGGAGGCTGCTCAAACTGAAAAATCTTCCCAGCAGATAGGCTAAAATATCTATGTTTATTCTGGAGGAGTAACACCAATAGTGTATATGTATCTATATATATAGATAGACATAAAAATTCTCCAGAAATGTGTAGACTTCAGTGGAGGAGCTATTTTAGTTACAGGAAAGGCTCAAAAAGAAAATATCCCTGGAAAGCTGTGCTGTGTTCATTGAATATTGCTGTGTGTCTTTGCTTCTCATCTACTCGCTGGAAAGGAGCGGCAAACAAAAGCCCTTTTGTCATGAAAATCACCCACCAACCTCTGCCAACTGTCAGTCAGAGAAACAATAAGTTTGAGAGCCAGATGTGCCACCCACCAAAAAAGGGTATGTGAGATTGGGTTAAAGGACAGAGAAAAAAATATGCTCTCATAATAGTCCACCACAACAGTGCAAAAGCAGCTCTGCCAGCACTGCTCCTCTCCCCCATTAAAGGAGTTGATGTGACCATCTGGCTTTCTCTGGGTTCAAGTTTTCATGGGCACAATTCCCATCAACACCACAAAACGGAAATAATTTGTTCCCAGACCTGATTGCAACAGAAGTTGTAATTGAGTCCTTGACTGTTACACTCTAGATTGGGCCATGGGCTAATTTAGGATGAACCAAGAATATAGCTGGGAACAAATATGACAAAGGAATGTCATATGTTGAAACTAAATCTGGCCACAGCTCATAATTAAAAATTGAAATCAAAAATCCCCAGGCAGGCACAGAGGGGTTTATGAGGTTATTCTTGTTCACATGATGCAATCTCATGGTTTAATGCCACCAGGAGGAATGACGCTTCACCACTTCCTTTCACCTTCCTGATGTCAGCTGGTACTTCTGGGGACTCAGGAGTCTCTGATGATGCTGCACCCTGCACAAGTGTGTCCCACAGCAGCTTCAGAATGGGAGGTGAAACAATGGCAAGTGCACTGGAGTGAGCTGAAGGTGCAGTTGAAGGGGAGTATCCAAGAAAGCATCTGGTTGCTTTAGGTATCTCCTGAAATCATTGGAATAATATAATTTGATATTGATGCTGTAGTTCTGAGACTGACTTCAGGCTATTCAAACCAGTCATCTGCTCAGCAAGCCTGAAATTACAGTGCCATGTGCTTAGTTTGCCTGAATGGACAAGCAAAGGCAGTAATCACAGTGACAGTCAATTACTGCACCAGAGCAGGTTTAATAGAGTAGGGCATCAACAGGGACATCTCCAGTGGCTTTTCAGCATTTACTGGAACAGTGGTAATTCTGAAGCAGGAAAAATATTTCACAATAGAATTCCCTTTTACCCTCAGGTAAATATATACACCATGATAATGTTATAGGTATTATGTAATGCAGGGATACTTTTGTCCCTGGTGGCTGGCTCAGGATTCCTGCTATCCAGTAATTTCCAAATACTTTATTTGGCATGCCAAATCACAGGTGCTCATCTGACCCAGCCTGGTGTCCTGTTGTAGGTGTCAGGGGGACGTGGTACTGGTGTAACTGTGCTGATCAGGTGTGTGGTTGCTTCTGTTTTGTTTTTCACAGGAGATCTTAAAAGCTGCTTGTGACTGTGCTGCTGTTCTAAGAGGAATTTCTTTACACAACACAACTTATTCCCTTCCTGCTCTGCAAACTGCAGCTCTCTGCTAGGTACAGATGGGACTCCAGCAGCAGCACTGGGGGACTGGCTAATGCATAGTACAATCTCCCTGTATAGGAGTGCCTGGGGTACTTCTGGGATTCTTTGTCTTCACAGCACTCAGTTGTACTTTTGCCACACATAACCAGGGAAGAGTTGCTGATAAAATCCCTTTCTCAAGGATTGTGTTTAGAAGCCCATAACACAAGGATTGTGTTTAGAAGTCCTGTATGTGGCCTGCACCTTTAACTGCATCATCTTTGGGTTTTGTTCCATTACCCACAGGTATCACATATATTCATTTCCTTTCCTGCTTTCCAAAAACATTGATCAAAACAGTTCTGTGGGGCTGAGCTGGCCATTGCCCAAAAATGTTATATAAGGGCTGTACAGCTACTGATGAGAACAGCAGAGTATGTCCATCAAGCCCATAACAAGCTACAGACGTATTTCTTCCCTCTCCCTCCATACCTCCTCTCTGCCTCAAAAGAAATTTCTTGATATTTCCCATTGATGAAACAATAATATTCTCCTCTTTACAAAGCCAAAAAAACTGCTTGACTATAGCACAAAAAGCTGCAAACCAGGCTTTCAAAAGATAATAATGCTTTAGTGCAGCTACATACAAGACAAAAATTGTTTGAGGGAAGCAAGATGCCAGAATTAGAAATTCAATGCCGGAAAACAGCATGCATTTCCTGTCACTGTGATGTTATTATACAGAAAAGGCTGCTGCCAGGCCAGCTCTTCTGTGTGTCTCTTTGATAAATAGAGAGAATCTACCCAAATATCAGCCCTCCTCTGCATCAGCTCAGTGATCTTCCTAGTAGCTTGTGAATAACTGGCCCTGACAGACTTGCTCTGACATAGCCAACATGTAAATAAGTGCTTCCTATATAAACTTCTACCTGGTTCATGGTGTGACACCAAATCACTCCGTTTGCCATTTTGTTACCTGAAGTGCTGATTTAGGCAGCCTGATAATTAAATGGGTGACCAGGAGAGATTTCCAGGCTCTCATGGTGTTGGAGACCAGATCAGATCAATATTCATGGCAAAATCAGGGATAGACCACATCTTCTGCTCTAATGGCATGAACTTGGATCACTCTCAGAATCAATCCCATTTGTGTTCCCATTCCCCTGGTTTACAACACAGAAATTAACTGCTGCTGTTCAGACTTGAAACATGTTTTTATAGAGAAGTTCATCTTGTTTATTCTGGTGCTGAGCTCAGTAACTTCTGGGTTTGTTTCTTTTTGTGGGTTTGTTTGGGTTTTTTTTTTTTAAAGCACATTCCTCAGCTATATATCTTTGTTTTCTGTTTGAAAATCCACAGGAGAGTCCAACTCTGCCATGGTTATTGCAGGCACAGGTGATGCAAGAGTGAAACAAAGATCTGCAAATTAACTGTCACCTTCTTTGTGCCCACTGAAGCAGTTGTATCAAAATTCATGCAACATTGCAGAAGGTTGTTATCAGCATTTAGATCTGAAAAATATGGAAATACTGGGTCCTGTCAGTGGTTTCTTCACCACATTCTGACCTGGAGATGGGCCTGGAATGAAGATTTTAGCCTTTTGCTTTTCTAGTGTTTGTGAAACCACAGATTCCAGTTTGGACTAAAATCCTTACAAATTAAAATAAGATACATTTACAAATCAAAAGGCCAAATTCTTAAATGTGTGATGGGTTATAACCCATGTAAGTAACATGCCTTTGCTTTTTGCCAGTCCAATGAATCTTCTAGATGGGGTGAGTTGGACAACGGGTGAAAGTTGAACTGTTAGCTTGTCCCTGTGGAGAGAGTTTGGGAAAAGCAGTCTTGTCCACATGCTGCAGTGAGGAAATTGTGGCCCCAGGGACAAGCAAAGCTGGCCATTTCAAGTCACTCTCCCATGACTTGGCAGTTGAGAGCTGTGTTTCCACACTGCCCGAAACCGCCTGTGCCCTTTGCACTGCCTGGCATCTGTGTTAGGGCACTGGGGGGAAACGTCTGAATGGCTCCTAAGTCTCTGCTGGGAGAGACCATCCCCTCAGGGCTGAGATATCTTCTAAAAGAACATCCCACGTTCAACTGGTGCTTATGCTGCTGCACAGGGAACCCCACAGGGAGAGGGCATCAGGCTCAAGTCTCTAAATTGAAGTTTACAGTATTTCTTTATGGTTTATGTTGTGCTTCCCCTGCAGCTTTCCGTGCTAAAGAAGGGAAGTGTTAATTTGGGAAGAATGTCTCCTTTCAGCATGCAGATTTAGGCTACAGTCTTCCATGGCCAGTGAACCAAGGTGGACCAGCTTGAGGCTGATACTCTTTTCAGAAGTGCAGAACACTCATGAGATTATTTGGTGTTGCTCAGCTGAGTGGAATAGGGCTGCCACTCCCACATTCTCTAAAATTAAACATTCACAAACCATAATCGCAGAAACTCATTACTGGGTTGTTCAGTGCTTCACATCAGCCCATCTTTACAGAACTGCATGCACGGATATCCAGCATAGTGTTTGCTAAAAAGGAAAAATCTGCTGTCACAGAGCTTCCTCTACTAAAATTTAATGGCCTGTACCCACATTAATTCCCAGAAGGAATTGTGTAGTGTACTGATTCTCATATTTTAATGTATAATTACATATATAATTAATACTGAAATATTATTGGCTCAGTTAATATAAATAAACCACTCTACCTTGGAATTTATTTTAATTTGTTTCTTACCAGTGCTAAGGACCCTCAGTACATGCAAAGCAGGTTGGTTTGCAACTGATGAAACAAATATCTATTTTTATTATTATGTCTGACGGATGCAGAATGAACTTTCAGTAAAAAAGGTCAGCATTCAGACATGTCACCTTGCAGGTGGTGCTATTATGTTGCTACTGCAGTTCGGTTTCTGGTTTCCTCTACGTCATCTTCAGTTTCACATGATAGTTCAGCACGGAGGTGAGCATGCTCAGTGGGGATGCTGAGCATGTACTCTAGCAAGCTGTTCCACATTTAAATGGATTCTCTAGAGTACTTGGAGTGTGGATTTATGCTTTAGGTTTGCACTGTAGCCAAAATCAGCAGTCCTGTCCTCCCCTGAAAACCTGGCTACATCTTCCTGCCACGTCCATTCTTGGTGCTGGCACTTCAGATGGGAAGAAAGATTAGTTTCTGCGTGTCCCAAGACTTTTCCTTTTCAGGATTTTGCTTTTCAACTGGGTCAGCAGGCCAGTTTGCCACTGCACCTAACCCTGTGATGATCACTACCCACACAAGAGAGCTGATGGCAGTGCATGGCAGGGAGGAAGCAGACTCAGAGTGGCTTAAACTGATGATGGAAACAAATCCGTAACGAAAGCTGCTATTCTGTGTTAGTTCTGGTTCTCCTTCCACCTGTGTTACAGCCATCCTACCTTGAGTTCTAGCTGGATTTCCTGCTTGGAGTTGACTGCAAATTCTTCCCTCTCAATAAGGTCCAGCTTTGATGTAGGTTAGGCCACATTATGGAGCCAAACAGAGACTCCAGTTTTCATCTGATTAGATCTGTCTGGGGATTTACACTGAACCCTCAGCCTAAGGTTTCACTTCTTGCTTTTCATTCAAAAGAAGTACAAAACCTGAAACAAAAATTAGTCGAAGCCACAAGAGTTCCCTTGCTATCTTTTTGCCTTTGGTAGCAAAGGCATAGAAACTTAGTCTCTGAGTGGTGCTGAACATTATGATCAGCTTAATTCAAGAGGCCTTTAGCAAACTTAACAAGCCAAGGTATAGGTTGGGACCAGAGCTGGCAAGGCTGCTATGGGTGTTGGATTTGGTGGTGAGAAGTTTGTGTTTTTAGGGATAACTTCTGCACTGGGGCTTGCTCTCCAGGTGCTGCTGTGTGTTTCTAAGGCACACTGGCTAGATGGCGCTGGGACACACTTGTGTCCTGGCAGGAATGGGGCTGGCTTAGGATGAAGTCAAAGGATTGTTTGAGGGTAAAAAAAACCACAATCGATATTGTTTTTCAGTGCAGACATGACTTCATGAGTATCCCATGCGGGGCTGAAAGGCAGTCTCTGCTATTTGTTGTATCCTCCAAGCCCTTAGTTTTGGGACAAGGCACCTGTGATGTGCAGGATCACTCAAGGTGTCCGTGGTGGTGGGGTGGGAGTCTGTCAGCAAGTCTGGGCAGAATGACGCTTAGAGGGGCACCTGGTGTGGAATGGCTCTGCTTCTCATCTGCATGGGGAAGATAATGTGAGCAATATGTCTTTAATGAGACTGCTGTTTTCTTTGAAGAGCTGGGACGCATGATTTAGGGGAATTAGTAGACTTACCTCATTCCTGATATCCAGGATGTCTCATAAGCAAACTCTGAGCTCTGTGTTGTTTGCAGACTGAGAACTGAAATGGGAAATATCTCTTCTGTGGTTGCTTTTATGAGAAGAGCACTCTTAAGGTTTTCTCGCCAACTGAAGCTATACAAAGCTGCATTAACTGTGAACACACTTCACCTCTGTTCTGAGGGTGTTAGAAGATTGTACGTGTTTTGTGTGACCTTTCATTGTCTGATGAAAGTCCCAATTCATCTGGTTTGAGCTCCAGCCCAGGTTATTTACGCTCACTCAGTGAGGCCCTGTGCAGGTTCTGAGTGCTCAAGCTGGTCTCCTTCATCAGACAGCACCATGTAAAGCAACCTGATTCATTCATGGCCCTATAAAACCATGCAAAATAGGAGAGGACCTCTAAGTAAGGTCACGGTTTTATTGCTTGTCACCAGTCATCCCTTCTGGACATCCTTTCCTGACATGATGCTTGTCCCCAGATGTAGATGCGTTGGTTTCATGGCACTGCACAAAGAAGGGCATTTGTTTCCTCCCTGACAGCTGAGGGATGTCTGTAGCCTGCTTCGAGGCTCCCCTCTATGACTTACTTCTCTCCTGAAGGGTTTCCACTGGTAATTCACAATATTTTGTTCAAGGCCTATGACCAGAATTATTTTGTAGGTTTCTTCCACTCCCTGCATCCTGTCCTGCTCTCTTCCAGCAGCTGTGAGCAGATAGCAGGGTTGCTCCAAACTCCCTCCACCAGAAGCTCTTCTTTATATCTATCCAACACCTCCAAGTTCCTCTGGGAAGACACACCTCTAAGCACGGATTAAATCAACATGTGAAGACCTCTGAGTCTTGGGCAGTTGCCTCTCTCTGTTAGAGAGTTGGCTGGGGGAGGAACTGAAGGCAATCAATGAGCAGAACTGACTCTTGGTCTGTATCCAGGCCATGACAGCTCTGTCTTGTTTCAAAAGCCCTCTCCTACAAACAAGTAGTGGAGAGTCTCTAGGGCAAAAGATAGCATTTCTTTCATGGCTATTAATAGTTGCTTGGGATTTGAAATCCTGCAGCAATTAAGGGTCTTAATGCTAGACGCATAAGAGCGCTTACTGGCACCTGCCTCTCTCAGGAGCTGCGTGTCTTCAAAGGCTGAGTAAGTCAGACAGGAGAATAGCTAATTGGGCATGACTAGAAATAGCATGAAAGCTTAGTAAAGGAAATGGCATTCCTCGTGGGGATAGCCATGAGGCAGCATTGTGAAGGAAGTGGTTGAAAGCCATGAAAGTTGTGTTATGACAGGCTGAGTTGAGCAAAGCGCTGAGGCAGGGAATGGTCATGGACTGCTCACAGATGACCCCCAGGTCCAGTAGCTGGATGGAAAATCCTGGAGCTGCATGAAACCCTCACTTTTCAGTGGCCTAGCAAGACTGGCAAGCAGGGGATACGTTCTTCAGAGTTTGGGTACAGCTAAAGTTTATCACTAGGTGATCCATCTGGAGTCGTCAGCAGGGATTTCTGCTGCCTCTGCCTCAGTTCAGCCCACTCCCAGGCAGAAGGGTTAGGGTCAGTTGTTCACCTCTGCTGGCCTGCGCTCCTTCAGAATGCTGAGAGGCACAGGCTGCTGTGTATATGAAATTCTTAGTCTCTGAGGAAAAGGCACTGCCCAGACCAACCATTGCAGCTCTCCCACCCCCAGTTATCCCACAGCTTTGTTCCCACATTGTAGCAGTGAAGAGGAAACAGTGAGCTAGACCAAAGGCATTGCTGCTACTTAGTCACTTTGGCCACCAAACTCCTCCTTCCAGACTTTTGTGGAAAGGTGTATTTTTCTGTAAGTCTCAGTTTTTTGGTTCTCATCTGAGGGAAGTTCACAGGATGTGGGACCTGCCTTTTTGGATGGATGTGCTCTTTCTTTTATCTGCAGGTCAGAGATTGCTTCTAAAACCAGTAGGTATAATGAACCAGACAAGTTGTGGGTTTTTGATTAAAGAGGGAAGGGAATTTTACCAGAATAATTATACTTCATGTTACACATGTATTTCCACCCTATATGAATTTTCTTGTTTTGAAATAAGCATGTCCAAACAGAGCTATACTGGTATTTTTAGCAGTATAATTATTAGTAAGTTCTGAGTGAAGACCAGCTTTTAGACACCAGGGTTACTTTGCAGGGTGAAAAACATTATTACAGACAACTATTATCTTCTGTTTGCAAGCAATCTTGTATAGACTTATTCTATCATTATTTTCACAGTACCACTTTTTCAGACTCTTCCAGAGTTATCTTTAATTATTTGAGGACCCAAGAACCTTTTTTCTTGCCTCTCCCTCACATCTGAAATACACAGCTTTCTTTTACAGGCTGAATTTTTTGACAATCACAAGTGCAAGCTGAAAATGTGACAGTTCTGAAAAGCAGTGCAGAATTTCATTACACACGAGGCACTTCAGACAGGATATACAACATGTAGCTGTCCCCACAAGCCCAGCAGCACTGCACTTAATAATTTAGGCTCAGCATTATTGTCAATATATTTTGCAGATGGCAACAGCTTATGCCATGTGAGAGGGAAGGGACATTTCCTAGCAGAGTGCCTTTATGTAAAAGCTTAATAGAGACACCTTTAAAAGGACTCTATCATTAATTAGAATCACAATCCCCCCCAGGATATTGATGCAGGCTGTGCTTGCAATGTGTGCAAAACCACAACTCTTGGAAATAGGTTTGGTGAAGCAAACAAGAGACACGCGAAATCCTGAAACTCTCCACCTGAGGAAAAATCAATGCTGCTTTCCTTAAAGCGCTTATGAACATCAGCACCCAGCAGTCAGGAAGCCTTATGGAAGGAAAGAGCAATAATTTAACAGATCATTATCTGTATTCCAGCATGGACAGAAGGTCAGTTTAGCTGGGCAGAGCATGCATGAGTTGGTGCCCAGCAGCGCCTGGCCAGGGTACATCTGCACAGTCACGTTCCCCT
Organism: Corvus hawaiiensis; assembly: GCF_020740725.1. NCBI lineage: Eukaryota > Metazoa > Chordata > Aves > Passeriformes > Corvidae > Corvus > Corvus hawaiiensis. The sequence goes on along the minus strand of NC_063220.1, from coordinate 10,360,477 downwards.
GCCCAGGCTTAAGTGATCCTGAGATGGTCCCTGCTAATGCATCTAAATGGCTTAAGGAGCCCAGCAGCCCCCAGCCCTCTGGCAAGGCAGAGGTACCATATGACTGTCTGCATCTGACCACGTAGATGCTTCCTGTGGTATGGGACGGGCTGTGCTGGCATCTGCGTGCAGCACAGCCTGTGATGAATGCAGCCAGAAAAGACAAGCCAAGGATCCTTCTTTTTTAGAGGCAAAGGCTTATACATTGTCTCACAGCTCTCTCATTTCCCATCCATCCCCCTTGGTCACTGTGGAGCCCTAAGCAGGAGTCTGGGCTGTACATCCAACTGGTTCCCAGTATGCGACCATATCGTCCTTTCCATACTTTTAGTGAGAGAAGAGGCAGTTCATAGCAACCCCACAGGGTCAATAGTCTGATGCTAAAATTCTTGTGAAACAGAGATCTAAAAAAAGTTTCAGTTACCCAAAATTCCCTGCTTTTCTTCCCAACTATATTCAATGGCCTCCAGCAAAGTTTGTTACTTCTCTCCAAAATCTACTTTCCAAAAGGGCAAAGGAAGATCTCCACTCCTCTAAAGAGCATCTACCAAAAAGCCCACATTGAATAAAGGAGTTTTTTAAGGGAGTCAGTAGGAAACTGAGAAGAATAATTTAAATTTTACACCATCCTGTGGCCCAAGTCCGGGCTGCTGGATTTTGCAACACTTGAAGGTCAGTACTGGTGCCATTTCTTTCAAGAGTCAAGCAAAAACCATTTCTTTCCAGCAGAATCCAGGAGACAGAACCTCAGTAACAAGCTGTTGCACACTGGGCTCTTCCCAAGAGGAGAGATGCCTTTCTAGAACCCTGACTCATCTGCCCAAGAGCTGTCCTGACCATCAGACTAGAGCCTACTTTGTGGAAGAAGGGGGTGTGCAACACATGCTCTTGATCCATCTTGCTGGAGTTGGCCACACTGCATAAATTAATTCACCACTGAGCCAGAATTGTGTTTCTGCAGCCCAGTGGCCCAGACTTTAGGAGGGACAGAGGTGCCAGTTTCAGTGACTGCTTCAGACCCTTAGACAGGGCTGGGAGAAATGATGCTGTTGGAAAAAGGAATCAGATTTTAGCCCAAGTCTGTATTGTGAATTCTGGGGTTCTTGTATTTGGCCCAGTTGTGTATCTGCTGAAGTAGAGACAGGCTCAAAACAAAAGGCAAGAAGAGCTGTGAGGGGAGCCCACCACCTCAGCAATGGAAATGACAATAAACAATGGTTATTTCTTCCCTACAGGTTTTGCAGGATGTCCTAATTACCTTGACATTATTAGTGCGGAAGTTGTGCTCTATCCACCCACTAAGTACAGGAAACATGCCCAGTGTGTAATTCTGTCCTTCACCTCGCATGCCTCCGATGGGCTGAGTCTGAGAGGAAACTGAATAGCCTGGAAAGGTTAGCCAGAGACAGAGAGAAATTAACCCTTTCATTTTCACTCACTGCCCATTATTTTCTGAAAGTTGAGTTGGTGGGTGGAGCACAGGTGGTGCCATAGAGAGGTTGTTTCCTTCCAGGTTTAGAGAAATCTTGGAGTGTATTAGATCCACCAGTTTCACGTAATCACAAGGGGTGCTTGTTGTGCAACCTGCTTGTTTCAGATATGTTCAGTAAATGAGGGAAATTTATTTTGGTTTATTTGTTACTGGTTATTTACTATCATGTCACTAAGGCTGAAATCAAGTTGGAAGTTCACCATGTCAGACTGGGAACAGACACTCACAGAGCAAAGAGTTTGCAGTCTAATGCGTGACACATAACACACGAAAGAGGAAGAGCTACAGAATATGCAAATTTAAAAGAAATATTAAAAGTCAAAAGAGGCCTTGCCATTGGGGACTAATTATTTCCTCTCCATGCCCTGGTTGGAATGGGTATCCAGCAGAGCAGCAGCTCATGGAGCCTCTGGTTATTCTGAGTGGATGGGGACAAACCCACCTGTGGTTCTGTGTGTGAGATGCTCGGAGGTATTTGCACAGTAAAAGGGTAGTGCAGTCTGGGTAGCTGGTAAAAGAGCAGACACAAGTGCAGAAGGGACTATGGGGAGGCACAGGATAAGAACAGATGAATTCTGTTGGTGTGGATGTGATGTTTGAGTTTTGGAATTGGAAACAGTAGGAATATATTCATTAAGGCCAGAGAGGCTATGGAACAACAAGCAAGAAAACTGTAAGTTAAACACAAAGGTTGAGTTGCCTTGTGTGCATTTCAAATGTTGCTCTAATTCGTATCTATAGGACAACAAGGATTAAAAGGAGATAATCTCTTTACAATGGTTTAATTGGTACAGGTGAGTCAGTTAGCATCAGGATTGTATAAGTGTAGAAATAATTGTTTAAGTAAGTCATGGCAAAGGGATTGAAGGAAATGCTGGAGAGCACAGCAAGATGTACTCATAGAAATGTTTATTCTCTATTATAGCCACTTGGAATGAGGTAAAGAGCAGAATAACATTAAAGTCAGAATAACATTGCACTGTCTTATTTGCACACTGAGTACAGGAACACAGAGTCTCTGCACAAGAAGAAAAGAATTGGCTACATCTATATTAACAGAGTGAAAAAGAGCTTTGCCTTTCACTGTTCATCTTTGATTGTCCATGAAGGAAAGAACAGGTTTATAAATTTTGTGCATATATCTATGAAGTGTCATTGAAGTGCTCTGAAGACTCTCATCTGTGAGGGGTCTGCAAGGGCAGGGATGCTTTTCATGGTCCCTTTTGAAGACTCCCATAGGAGGGACTTTCTATGCAGGACACTTGGCTTTTGGTCTCATTTGTTCTGTGTGTTTCTCTATCAGACATAAAAATCATTCTGCTTGAAATTACCCATCTGCTTGCTGTGATTCAGGACAAAGCTACCAAAAAATCAAGATAGATTCTTCTCTTCTCCCTACACATTGCTGTGTACTTGAAAACTACAGTCAGCTCTGAAAGCAGATTTTTACATTTAAACACTTCCCTGAAATATATGCTGTAGGAAAGTAGAAAATGAGGGAGGGGGAAAATGCAAAATTTCCAAAAGAGTTTGAATCCTGAGAACTTCCGATCTGAAAGTGTTATGATTGAGTTTTTAGCTGCTTAGAGCTTTTCTCAGGAGCAATTTCACAAAACTAGACACTAGGTTTACATGAAATGCTCACTGTGAACCATGATTTGGATGACTCGTCATGTTATGCTTTGTCGGTGGCTTCTTTGTTTATTTGTTTCTTAAGGGGAAAAAAAAGAATTTTTTCTTTATCCCAGTTGAAAAGATTAATGTTGGGAAATTAAGAACTTGATAGAAAAAGTGTAACATTTCTGAGCTTACTGAATTCCTCTGTTATGTTTTCCATACCTCTGCTGATAATGCAAGTAAGGATGCTTAGAAAGGGGGTAGAAGGGGACAGCTTGGTTGTATTTCTCTTCTCCAACTTTTAAAAATATCCCAGTATTGTTTTGAGAAATCTGCAGACTAAGCACCTTCAGATGATTCAGCTGACAAATTTATTTCCGTTTTCAAACTTGTTACTATGACAGGAAAAAATTCAATTTTCTGGTTGCAAACTTCTTTTAAGGACAACTGACTCTTGCTTATTTTGTAACATTTGTATTTGCATTTGAGATCAATTGCTCCTGTCATCAGGTGGCTTGCACAACAGGCTGCCTTCTGCCAGTTTCTTTTACTGATTTGACAGAAGGATGCTGCACATAGCTGCAGAGGGTCCTGGAGAAGCACAGGTCACATTTGTTTTCCTACTTTTCCCTTCCAACAAAATGGGGATCACAGGAATGAGTGCCAAGGAAGTGGTGTGAGGAGGTGACACGGCAGCTTCTTGATGGCACTGTATGAGTGCCCTGGGATTATCCTCTAATTGCTGCCTCTGGGCTGGAGGAAGATGATGTGGTGCAGGAACAGGGGTATGAAGGAGGAATGCAGGAGGTTTTGAAGGCTGATAATGCCTTCCATTAAGCCTGGAGAACAAGAGTAATAGGTTTCAACCAGAGATTAGGGAAATAGTATTTTAAAGCCAAGCAAACAACTGACTGACCCAGGAAGGATAATTAGCAAAGCTGAGCAAGAACAAGGTGCACTAAGGCCCAGCTTGCACTGTGCTTTGATAGAGACTGGCTTAAATTTCCCCACTTCACTGGGTTTTTGTTCTCTGGTCTTGGTCCTATGTATTGTGGGGCCTGTTTGAGCTGCCAGATCTGAACACAATCTGGTTAGGACACTTCAGCACAGATCCAATTAAATTCCCTACTTCCCCCTCCCATGACCCTTGCTGTGACATTTACAGCATTGAAGTAAATTGTTATTTTGAGCTGCTTCTGTATTTCCCTGGAACCCAGCAAGGGGAAGGAGCCTCTTTATGCTGGCAGCAGGGGAGTTAACTTTCCAGTAAAGCCACAGAAAGTCAAATAAGTCCAAATCATTATTAGTCACCTCAGGATCAGATCAGCCAGTGGCCATTTCGGGAATCCACAAGGGATTTTTTTCTGACTCTCTCTCCCCTCCAGTGGTTGTCACAACCTGCTTGAAGCCCACTGGTAGCTGTGCATAGTCTGGGCTCAGCACTGGCTCCTCAGAGCCTGACACGTAAACAAGAACTACAAGATTTCACTAATTCCTTACAAGAACTAGATCAGCCCATCCCTCTTCATAGCTACCAAGTGCTTGAAAAGATTGGAAAAAAACAAATCAAGCCTTGACATATGTGTTGATTTATTTACTAGCAATTTACTTCCCAGGAAGAGCACTTAACAGGCATGCAGAAAGACTGTGGCACTTCTAGTTGGGGGTGAGATTCCCCATTGCTGGATTTTATCTCTTCTTTTTGCCATGGCCTCACCCTGGGGAACCTCTGAAGGCCCAGATTCTGCAAAAGGTGGAGAATCCTGTTAAATCAGCACTTGTGTAAAAGCCTGGCCTGGGCATCATGCAGGGTTGGGGGTACATGGCAGTGATAAAGCTGTTTTCCCTCTCCACTTTGGGGACTGGACAGCAGAGCACCTGGTCCAACAGTGGACTGATGGGTGTGGGGGCTGTGCTGTTTCAAGCTGCTTTGGGTTTAACCGAGCCCTGTAGAAACAGAAGCCATTTCCTCCCATCAAACTGTGGTCTCTCACCTGACACTTGACCTCTGTGGTGATGAACTGCCCAGGTCTCCTGCAGTCAGGATGTCTTCTTGGCCAGTCTGCCTACTTATGGCCTTCACCTGCAAGTGGACAGATGATAGTGGTGTTAACTACATGCTCCTAATTTTCTCATATTAATCAATTCCTGCCTCCTCCCACAGCAGCTTTTCCTTTGTCATCATCACATTCCCCACTCACTGTCCAGCCTAGTCCCAGCCCTCTGTTTATCAATATTCTGCTATTATTAGCTGGCCCAGAAAAGCATGTTATAGCACTGGTACCAAGAGAGCTGCAGGGTGCATTTTTCTGTTTTATTGACGTCCTTCTCCTCTCTGCTGTGAAAATATCACCTTCCTATTCTCTGGCACTTTCAGTCTGTAATGTTAGCAAGGCAGAAACATCTTTCACCTGTTTTTGACCAGTTCCCTTTCCCTACCATTAGGAGAGATGGTGATGGCTTAACAAGGAGTGTGATGGAAGCAGAAGTGGGTTCTCACACCTGGGATGTGGTGTCTGGGGTAGATGGACTTGAATCAGGCTGAGCTGGCCACGGAGTGCACCGGCCCCAAAGCTGACAACTAGAAATAATTGTGTGTGTTCTTGCAGAGCTTCTTATGCTAACTGCCCTAATGGTGGGCTAATCCCACTGGGCTCAGGAATGTGAAGAAGAACTGAGAAACCTTTATTACTTTGTTGCAGACGTAGGTATTTTCAGTAGTAGTTGTATTTCTTTTCTCATAAAAGACACATATAATAACGTAACCAGCTTTCTTACTAGTGGTATTGAGGACAGCTGAGATCAGAATAATTATTTTTAAGTAGAACATATGGTCGCTTTTTATGTCTAACCATGGTTCCATTGCTGCTTCTGAATTTTACTCTTGACTTCTCACACAGTTTGGGCTAGCAGTGCTGGGGCTGTTGTTTAGGCAGGTTAATTGTTAAAATCTGCCCTTCCAGATTTATCTAGCTGGAAATGTTACTCTCATGCATGAGCTTGGCTGCTGGGAGCAGGGCTGGAGGCTGAGATTTCACTGCCTGTACAGGCATTACCAACCCTGTTGTTTTGATTTTTTTTTCTTATGCTTTTCTAATCCTATTCTCTTCTAAACTACACCTATGGGAAAAATATTTACACGTGGGGCTTTTCTCAGTTAAGGGTGTTTTTCAGAGCTGGTCATATCTCTGGTAATACCTCTTCTTCAACTGAAAAGGAGAAAATTGCTTTTCAAATGAAAAGTCCACAGGATGTAGTTCCAGAAAGAGGCTTGTCAAGCTTCACACACTTTAAAAAGTGTTTCTCAGCAAGATATAAATCTTTCTTCCTTGTTGCTGTTAGACTCCTGCCATAGCCAGATGGCACACAGACACTTGGATCCAGTGTTAATCTGTTTTCCCCTGTGCCAGCATTAGTCCTGTGGCTGTGGGGACACAGGGTACCACTTCAGGGAAGGCTGAAGGAGAGTGCCAGGGAGAGGGCAGGGACTGCCTGTCTTGTTCAGATATCTGCAATTTCAAGTGACTGTTCCCTCCACACAGCCTAGAGGTGTGTGGCTCTTGTCATAGTGCAAGGCATTTTAGCAGCTACCCATCACCAGACAGAAAATCTTTTTTCCCCCCACAATCCTGGTCTTTGCCACCTTCTCCCACCATTTACAACAGCTCCTCAAATGGTGCTCCTGGAATGCTTTGAATGAGCTGGTTAAATTATTATGCTAGAAAATATCTTCTCATCCCTTTTCATAAATTTTATTTTATTTCACATTTTTCTGAGCTTACAGGGCTAGCAAGCTGGATCAGCTAGAGCATATGGCTGGGCACTGAGAAAGGAGCAGAATCTGTTTCATTTGGGCTCACCCCACACTGTGGGGCCCCACATGACACTTGTCCCCATGTCTTGGGTGGCAGGTGATGCTACTGCAAGGGTGTGGGTCCCTGCATGAATCAAGCAACAACTGACTCAGGTAAGTGTCCCACCAGGGCTTAGTTCTGCTTTGCAGATCCTCTCTGACAGAAAGGAGTAAGCATAGTGTGTGCTGGTGTCTGCTTCTCCAAGTGTGGGGTCTGTGGTCCCCAGAGAGCTCATGGACATACATTGGCCAGCGCTCTGCTCCTTGGAGAGCTCATGCTGGCCAGTACTCTGCTCTCCAAGAACCTGTTGACACCGCCTTTGGCCATGGTCATGAATAAGCACTGGCTGTGACATTGGCACCTTTCCTGTAGACCTCCAAGACTCACAATGACACCAAATTAATGCCACTGTTCTCAGATGCACGTGTTCCACTCATCTCACATCCCTCTGACGTCCATTTTGGCAACTCTCTGGGCACATGTGGCTTCTGCAGTCCTCTGGCCTCTTTCTTTTGTCTCAGTGTAGCCTCAGGATGGGGAGGTGAGCACACTGTGCAGCTGTGTGATACTCTGCTGGTGCAGCATCCTCCAAATCATGCATGACAGGAATGGAAAGCTGTCAGTTGATAACTGCCTGGAGGAACAGGTCTTACCGAGCCAGCTGACTGTGCAGCTGGAAGAGGTTAAAAATTAGCCCTGCAATAATATGTGTGAGTAATTGACTTTCTGCTGGTTTTGTAAGTAGTGCTGTTGTCATTTCAAGCCACCTGAAGTGGGAAAGGGCAGGGGGAGAAGGAGGAATGGGGTGGGGATGGGCAGAAACTGGAAATATTGGTGCTTACTATATCAAACAAAGAAAGCCTTTCATTTTTGTAAGGGGAGAGATGCTTTGGTCATGCTCCTCTTCATATCTCTCTTGAGAGGGTTTTATGTACATTTTCCTCCATTACACCAAAGATATACTTGCCCACTTAATTTACAGTGCCAAGAATGTTGAGTCTTCTCTTTATCATTCATGCACTGAACTTCCTCAAAGGACACAGACATGAAGAGGGGACTCTTTTGAACATCCCTGCCATGAAGGGGCCAGGTGACTTCTTATTTCAAAAATGCTTAACATAGTGAGGCATTTTTAGCAAAACCCAGAGATGTAACACAAAAATCAGCTCCCCCACCAAGCTTCGATTTTACTGCACAGTTAACCTGCCCCCATCTCAAGCAGACACCTGCCCATATTTCTGTGACCTTGATGATGCTGTGCTGATCTCTGTGTGTCTGGCCACAGAGCCAGACTTCTCTGGTGCTCAGAGGCTGTGTGATTATTTTGCAGCCACTTGGCTGCCACAGAGGAGCTACAGGAGGTGCATTGGAGAATCACCAGAATTTAAATCTTACTTATTTCATTTTCCTGTGTGCATTCACAGGGCAAAACAGGTAAGGTCCAGTTCAAGGTTCTGTACCCTACAGCCAGCTACATGATCTGGTCTGGACTGGGAGCACACTCTGGCCTGTCAGAAGTTTCTCTTCTGTGTATGCCAAGAGCCACTGATTTTAATTTGAGTCAGAACATGAGTTAACTGTGCAGTGGAGAAATATCCCCTGATATTTCTCAGGATATCATCATAAGTCTACAGTTGTGGGAAACAGGGTGGTAAGACTTGAATTTCTGGTGTTAAAATTGGAGAGGAATAATATTGCAGGTTTGGTTTTGTTTGGGTTTTTTTAATTCGTCAAAAAGAAGTCACCTTGAAGGTCACCTTTTAAGAATTCCTTGGCTGTTCCTGACCAGATGGTATGTGAGAAGCAATACTGTTTTCTGTGAAAACAGCTCAGTAGAAAAGGGAGAGAGAAGAGAAGAGAAGAGAAGAGAAGAGAAGAGAAGAGAAGAGAAGAGAAGAGAAGAGAAGAGGAGAGAAGAATAAATACAAGTACCTGTGCTGAAAGACCTGATTACGCTGGACCAAGCACAAAATCTATTACGGACGTATTAATTGCCTGTGCTGTTTATGTAGTCACACATTACACCTGTTGTTTCCTGTAGGAGTCAAATACCAGTAGTGTTTTCCATCCCAAACTGGATATGATGCTAAAATACCAGGAATTTGCAAGGAACAGGCCTGAGCTGTGTTAAACCAATGACTTAACATGACTTAGAAAGAAAAAAGCCACCCAGGAAAACCAGATTATGAGATTTGCCACCATTCAATTAAAAAGTCATCCTTTCCTGTTCCATGAGCACTGGGCTTTTCAAGTTCACCAGTCTTTCCTGGGACAAGTGACTCATGAACCTGATAGGAAAATGCACCTGTTTTTAGCCAGAGGTTAAAGCAGCTCTCCAGTTACCAGAGTAAACAAAGGGTTTATTTCTGTCCTTAGCAGTTACCCTGCAAAGTCCAGGAACACAGGAAGGCTGGCAGAAGCAATTAGGTTTGAGTCAAGTTTGCTGAAGTCAGTAGAAGGTTTGTGATGTCTATGGTAAGGTGCTCATAGATGCCAGTGGGATTTGGCCCATGTCTTTTGCTAGAGGGGAAATGGGAAAAAAGTTGGTGCAGTGATTGTGCCAGCATCCAAGGACTCCAGGGAGTTGGAAGGTGTCTGCCAGAGTGCAGGATATGTATTCCCTTCTCTGGCCCAGAGTTGTCTGTCTGTATTCTTGGCAAAAGAGCAGCTGTCATCACAGAGATGTGATGGGTATAGACACATTCAAGACTGATCAGACACTGCAGTAATGGCAACCACTCAAGTGGCTAAAATATTTGGAAATCAGAGTGTTGGATATATTGGCATCATGGAAGCTGAAAGGTTCTATGAGCCAGGAGTCACTTATTAATCCCAGAGTGAGAAATGGGATGTGTTTGATCTCCACTGTGGAGATCATTGAAAAATGCAAATACAACATTAGCTTATTTCAGGTCAGCACTCAAGATGGTATAAAGACAAGATGGATTTTAGCCTTCATTTAACTGGATTTAATTGCATATGTGAGCTTCAAAGTGCCTAAGGCTTGCTTAATGGATGGTGACCTAAGGTCTGATTGAAAAGGCAACAACACCCTAAACCCTAAGCTTGTTTGTTAGACCATATGGCATGACTGGACCATGTGGTGTTTCAGAAAGACATGCTAGGAATAAAGCACCCAGTGCATCCAAAGCATTTGCCAAGATTTCTACCTTTACTCAGAAGAATGTGAACAGTGATCTTGCCTGTCCTCCATAGCAGCGTGGCTCAGGAGCTTGGTAGGATGGAAAGGAGACAGTGTTTCTAACCACACCTCCCTGAAAAGTCTGCAGTGCCCTGAGACAGAGCATGTTGACACTTGGAAAAGAAATCAACCACTTGACTTCTATGTTTGGGAGATCCATGTGGCTAGGAAATTCCAAATAACCAAATTTCAGGGAAAGAGGCAATTATCAAAGGCCATTATCTTAATTTAATTTATTTTTTATTTAGTGTTGACATGTCAGATATTGTGACAGTCATCTATTTGTATATCTGGCTGTGATTGATTTCAGAGGTCTGGATATTCTTGTGTCTGGATAAAGTATGAAATCTCTTTTTCCTGTGGATAGCACAACATGACTTTGTGTCAGCTCTGTAAAGGATACCAGCCCTTAGTAGCCTCCAGGAATCACCTGACTGAGATCCATCTGCTTTGTCTCTGAACCACACGGCTCAGAAATGTCACATCCACATCCTCCTTGCCTGCTGAGTGCCCCCCAGACACAGCGTGGTGAGGACACTTGACGGGTTGTGCTGGCTCTGTGCTCAGCATGGTGAGATCTGCTGCCTGTTGTGTGCAGCAGTGCACCCATCTATGGCTGGGGAACAGTCCTGGTGCCTCCAATGCCTGACCATTTTCTGGCAAGGAGACTCAGTCCAAGGTCCATTGATGTTGTGTGCTGGGCTAAGATCCCAGCTGGTGGTTTTGCTCTCCACACCCCTTGATCTTGGAAGACCCTCATCAGACTCCTCTCTGGGAAAGTTGGTAGTTCATAACACTGATGTGGGGAGTCTCTGGAATCCCAGGCTGTGTGCAGTATGGCCCTTACCCTCAGTGACTTCATTGGATCTGCCTTCAGTGCCTGAGCCATGGGATCAGGGAAGGACCAGCACTAACACAAGGAATGGGGCAAGAGATCCTGACCAAGTCACAGTGGCATCAGCCTGGTCCTGCTGAAGGTGTCATGAAACTGCCCTTCAAGACTGGTCCTCCTTAAAGAGTAATTCAGCATGGGAGTTCCAGAGGGAGCAACTACACGACAAATTTAATTTGATTTTCTATAATGTCCTCTCTCTTATGTGCTCCTATTCATCCATGGACCCCATGAACTCTCTGTCAGCCTCCTGCTTCTGCTGTACTTGAAAATGTCCTATCATTCCATTTTATGCCTTTAGCAAGCTGCTTTTCATTTTCTTGTACTTTATGTTTCTTTCACATCGACTTTGTCAGACTGTGCCGTTTTGCGTCTTCCTTAACTCCCTTAATCTTTTAAAGAAATTATTTTGATATCTCAGAAGTGTTAAATGGTTTAGTCATGTTGGCTTACTTTTTCTTTTCGCTTTGAATATTTTTTATTTGATGAGGAGTCTGCTGTATAGTGTCTTTAAACAATCTGATGTCATCTAAAAGCACTTTACTGGTTTTAGCTACTGATTTCAATGAATTTCATTACTTCTATGTGATTTTCCCTTTTAAAGCCAAACATTTAGCTTGCTATTCAATCTGTGTACTTCTTCTGAGGACTTGAGTCACTTTTATCTTTCTCTCTCTGGCATGAACTGTTCTGACATTTATACTGTTTAAACCTGGTATAATAGTATTTTACTAATCAGTTTTTTCTAGAAAGTTTCCCAGATGCGTAGATTGCCAATATCCTTATTTGAATTCTGGCATTCTAGTTCATCTTTCCTTATTTTCAGATCACTGCTATTTATACCAAAATTATTTTAAAGGTGGTTGTGGACTAGCTCCTATTTTTGTGTGCTTTGTGTGTGCACATGCATCTTACTTTATTAGGGCTTCATTTACAGAGACCTGTTTTTTCTGTTTCCACTTATCTCCATCACCTTCTGTCCTATTCCTTTTCTTAACAGAGAGGTTTGAGAGCTTCAACCAAACTGTGCATTCTTCCACACCTCTCCCTTACCCTGTCCTTAATTTAAAACTCCTTTTTAACTCTGACTCCATTGAGTCCCAGCTCCTTCCTGTCTTGCTTACATAGGTCTCATTTTTTTCTACATATGTTTCACTTTTCTATATAACCTTCCCCTTTTCTAATAAACCCAGCAATGTCTATAACAGTAGCCTTGCAAGCTTCAAAGGTTTATTTTGTATACATTCAACTATTTAATATCACTTATCATTCATCTCCAGGTTTTGAAGTGCTCTCCCATGCTGCTCACTTGTGCTCTTCCCCTTGCCACAGTTAATAGCACAGTCATGCTGGAAAATTACACCCAACCAATATGAGAAAATGCTCCCTGCTGCCTTTGTAAATCCCTGGTGCCACCAGCAAGAGTGGAGGAGGAGGCAGAGGAGGAGGAGGTGGAGGAGGAGGCATTCCAAACATATGGATTCTCAGGCAAGGGAAATGAAGCTGAGTACGTCACGCTGCTTATCGTGGTCACATTCGCTCATGGTGAAATCTTTCCCACTCAGCAACGGCTGGGAATATCACCATTTGCTGTTCCAGTGGGAATTTTGTGCTCCTTGGAGATTTCACCCTCATGCTGCATTTTCACAGTACCTCAGGCAATCGAGCAGCCCCTTCCCTCTGCCCCAGCTGTGCTGCTCTTCATGTCCCTCCTTGGTGCAGGCACAGGTACTCCCTGGCCCATGAACAGCAAGGAACAAGGTATCACCCCAGCCTCTCTGTGTTGTTAAACTGCAGCTCTTCCACACCGTGTGAGGTGGGCTCTGCAGCACAGACAGGCTTTGTGCTTACAGCATTCTCCCGTCCTTTAGATGGTTTCCTGTTGTAATGCACGGGACTGATCAAAACTGGGATGCACTGTCTCAGTGAGCAGGACAAACACAGGATGAGGGACAGGGATGTGATATGCACTCAAGGAGAACAAGTGTGATGCCTCTCCTGTTTCCCTCTCTAGGTGCTTCCCAAGGCTCACACCATGCCGACTTCCCTCTGATCCATGACCACAACGCTGTGCGTCAGACGTCACCCCAGAGCAGCACAGCTCTTTCCCAGGAGATAAGTGAGGGGGTTTTTTGCCTACACAACAGCTCTCCTGAGCTTTCCCATGCTGGGAGGGAAGGTGGGAGGGAGGAGATCCGGCTTCCTCCCTGTCCAAGCGCCAGCCCCGTGGGCCTGCCATAGCACTGCTGGGAATATCCAGGGGCATTATGCAATTTGCAGAGGCGGTTTTTCATGCAGCCTGGCAAGGCAGTGTCTGATAATGGCTCTCCCTTTGTGTGTAGCACACAATCAACCTCATGATCTTCTCTCCAGTGCAGGCAGCCCACGGTGTTATGTCCTGTACTGCTGTGATGAGGAGAACAGGGCTGTGCACAGGACAGGGAGCCCTGCAGCGCTTTCATCAGTGAATCACTGCTCCAAATGCTCATTAGGCACAAATCATTAATGGTCTAAAAGGACTGGAATAATCTAGCTCGGCTCCGGTGAAAGTGCAGATTGTGTCTTTTTCAGGAGGCATGGGAAACCTTCTTAAATCTGTTTTTAAACTTTGAATTTGGCTTCTGAGTAATGCCACTGATTTCATTTTTCAAAGGTCACGGGAGAATTCTCTTCTGCTATCTCCAAAGGGCATGACAAATGTTCCTGTAACAAAGTAATGAATTGTTCAACACAGTGCTCTTAGCAATTACCTTGCCATAAAGGTATTTGCAGCAGGTACAGTAAGATAAACCAGTTTGTTTCCTATTGTTTTTCAAAGGGGAAAAAATTGGGGTAAGGCTGTAGCCATTTGGTGGTGAGTTTGAGGGATAAATATAATTTAATGTACTTGCTGAATGTTTTAGTGGGTCATAAAAGATCCTTTAATAGATTTAAAAGTCTATTTATAGACTATCCCTTTTAGAGGTTGGAAAATGTATTCACTTCTGTATTCTATGTAGCTATTTAAATTACATCCAAATCTAAAGTTGTCCATAAGTTTAATTTAGCACCTTTTCTGAATGCTTCCTCTCATGTAGTCTTTATTTACAAGATCCTGTTTTGTTTTCCCCAGTATCATTCTGCCTCCTGCATGAGAGCTCTTTCACATTTTGGACTCAAATTCCCTTGTAACAGAGCGTAAAGGAGTCAGCCATGCAAGAAATTAGAAGCAAAGACTGCAGTATGTTACTGAATGCAAATCTGGGTTTGTTGGGCAGGAGGGAAACCAACCCTGCACCAGCAGCAGCAGCATGCTGGCCTGTGGGTTAGAAGTGTCACTGCAAATCTGGTTAGACAAGTGCGCGCCTGCCTCCCTGACCTCTTCCACTTGGCAGTCTTTTCTCTGCATTTTTGTCTGAGAGGCTGATGTGGGAGTGAACAATGAGAACCAAACTGCCCCTCCAGCCTCACGCTGGGCCCAGTACATCCCAGTGCACATGCATTGGCTGATTGGCTGGGTGGGAGCAAAGAGAGATTTCATAGCTCTGGCATGTGGGTAAGTAGAGCCCGGTGCAATCAGCCAAGTGCTTTTTCACCAGCATGAAATAAGAACGAGACCAGGGAGAAGCAGCCACATTTGATGTAAAAGCTGTCTGTGGCTTTGTAATGGGCAGATGCTCATATCTACTTTTGCTGCAGAAGAGGAAGCAGAGTAACAGCTCTCTGGAATGAGTATCCTAGGAAAACATCTATTTTCTTGGGGCTGGGGGCTGACGTGTAGCCCCTGGCTGGAGACAGGACATCCATGCTGGATTTCCAGTTTCTGTTTGGAAGTCTGGGTGGCCTTTGCTGCTCCAGCTATGCCTGTGCAAACAGAGCTCCCCACCATGAGCTTTGGTTCACACACCACTAGTAAAAAGGAAGATGTTGTAGTCAAAGCATGAAGAAATAGGTACAAAGGAGAAAAGTGTCTGTATCTCTGCCACCAAGTTCTCCTGCACATTCTCAGGTTAATATGCAGAGTCTAGTCCCACAGGGCACTTTTTCTCCTACCTGTTTCCTCATGTTGTGTCTGGGCTTTGCAATGACTGTCACGTAGGGTAAACCATGGCATCTTTATGTTACGTGCATTTGTGTCCAGCCTCGAAACGTTATTTCCTTCCCTGAGGTGAGTGCTGTTATCAAGAGAATGAAGTGTCCCAGTCCCCTGGTAATTATTCATTAGGTAAGATTTAATGTGTGTGTGCATGGCTGGCAGCTATCAGTGGATCCCACAGGAGAGGTCTGTGAGCCAAGCTTAAGTCAGCTTTAGGGTAGGGAGGGGTGAGTAACTGGAGTAAAAATAACAGAACTAGAAGATCAGGAGCAATCTGCCCAAAACTTAACCCAAAACCTTTTCTTTACATCTCAAGGCCAAACTTGCCATTCAGATCAGAAGGCTGGGAAGACTCAGGGGGTATTTGCACCCACATCTAGAACAAATCACAGATCTGCACTGAGGCAAGGCAATGTTTGGGATCACAAACTTGTGAATGTTTGTTCTATCCATACCTTCTGAGGTCTGAAAAATGCTTTAACTTCTTGCCTTTTTTCATACTCTTGTTCCCTGTTCGACAGCAAGATTCCTGTTTTCCTGTTCAGGAGACTGCCTCTGCAATATTTACTGCCTGAATAAGAATTGTTTTCAGCCTTAGTTGCATGAGTTTTGCATGGGGAGTATCTGTAAGTGGATATAGGCACAATCTAAGGAACAGCATGCAAAAACACAGTGGACATTATACCAAAGAAATCAAGTAAGTGGAAAGATATTAATTGGCTGGCAGTTAAGAGCGGGGGATTGAAGAGACACACAGACCTCAGACAAAACCCTGTTCTTCTGGGTGAACTTCCAGAGGAGAGCCCCATGACTGGACTGGTTGATGTAGGAACTTGACACTGGTGGGATAGACTGGACTTCAAGGCTTATTTAATGTTAGCCCAGTCCAGTCCAGGTGCTTGGGAGTTGTGGGGAGCAAACCTTTTCTTGCGCGCTCCAGCAGTGAGGATGTACCAAAGGGAAGAGCACTGGTGACATTACAGCTCTTGGGGCTCTGGAAATTCTGCCTGTTTGGCTTTTCTTTTCCACCATCTTCTATTCTATCTGTCTGTTATTCACCCACAAAATTACATAATGTATCACCATCTAGAACTGCATCTGCCTGCTTAATGGATGGCTCATTATCTAGGGAGGGAAACAGAGAGGGCAAAAGCTTTTATGTGTCAATAGCACTGCTGAGATGTTCATGTGCATTACAGGAGAAGGAAAGGGTGTAACACGTCTCTCCTAATTTATAGCCCGATGGGCTGAAGGAGTCAAGGTGTAATGAAGGTCATCATAGCTGGGAATGGGGTGGAGGCAGTGGAAGTTACTCTCTAATATAAAAGCAATTAATTCTCCAACAAAGTCCCTCTCTCATGCAGCAGAACAGAGTGAGGTAGTCCTCTCTATATTTAAAAGTACTCCCACAGCTTTGATCTTTTCCATTTTCTGGAAATGTAAGCTTGCAAAGAGGGTCTGGCCTCATCTGGGATGATGTATTGGGCCATGTGGTGCTGGCCTTGCAGAGCAGCGTGGGCATGCCTGCTGTTCCCTGTACTGCGTCATTCTGGAAAGATCTCCAAACACTCTGGTTCCTGCAGCACAGGCAACGTGCTGCTGCAACGCCCAGGTACCCTGCCTGCCTGGAAATGCCACGACATCACTTCTCATAACAGTGGGTTTTGTCCACTTTCAATCACACTGATGATATTTAGCTATGAATGAAAATGAAAAAGCAAATGAGAGGGAATAAAGTCTCCTACCAAAACTCCCTCTCCAAGGACCTTAATATGTGGAAGTATATGACCATACGGACTTGAAAGCAACCCTTTAGCCCAGCACAGTCTTCAGTGTCAGATATATCCCATTCTAATCAGTGTATTATGGCAACCAAATGTTTTTTGTTTTTTTTTTATTGGTTGTTAAAATAAACACTTGTTTTGAGCTCAGGACAGAGCTGTGTTGGCACCAGGTATCAGGCCCAGTCTCAGTAGAGCTCGAGGCAGATATGTACTGATTGAACCATATGGTGGGGGGTTTTGTGCTGCCTGTGCTGGCAGGAGACCAGAATGTTCTTTGGGTTCCCCCACACATAAAAATCCATGAAGTTTTGCAGCTGCAGTTTAATTTTGTTTCACTGTCTGACTAACCTTCTTCTTATTTGATTTTCTTTTATTTCCTCTATATGCTTCCCGCACAGAAAGTCAAAGATTCCAAGTTGCATTTTGAACAAGTTTAAGATTAACTTCTCCATTTATGTGAGGTGACCCTGGGTTTTGGTAATAAAATGTGCTGGGATTGTGGGTAGAGGGAAAAAGAGGATTCCTCAGTGGGGGTGAGTGCTGATGACTTTAACAAACTCATGTTGTAATATGCTGTTCTGCTGACTTTTGCCTTGTTTAATTACCTTCTGAATCCCAAGAAGCTGAACCACGCTTCACCAGCTCATTATGTCCCCCGGGTTTGCTCTCCCCAGCAAATAGGTGCTTTCCCTGCAGTCTCTGGAGGCTTTTTGTTGCTGTTCTTATACAGCAAATGTGCTTGTTTTGCGCATTGATGTTTGTGTTTTCCGCTCTGCTTGTATTTTCCAATTCCTTGGAGCACTGAGGATGCTGCTGAATTGTCAGAATCATGGTAGGATGCTGACTTGAGATTACTGTCAATGGCCTCATTATGTTAACAAAGGATATTTTAAGAAATACAAAAGATGTGGCATTTACTTTCTTGGGAGAGGGAGGGGGAGAGAGAGAGAGAGAATGTGTGTGTATATGAATGGACTTACACTGCAAGTCCCCCCACTCTTCAGCTGGAAATGACTGCCAGCCTCTCTGCACATTGTAATCAGAGAAACGATGGCTTCTGATTTGTATTTTGGGGCTGCTCGCAGTGTGCTTGGCTCACCCGTGCGTGCAAGGCAATTACTCTTCCTCCTGAAGAGCTCCTCACCTCTGTCGTGGGACGTCTGAAATAGGCACAGCCTTCACAGACACAGCAGTGGCACATGCAGCTTCACAGCATCTTCGTGCAGTTGTAAACCAGAGCTGCTGTGGTCTCGTTCCCTCCTTCGAGCCAGCACTAGCATTGTTGTGGCTGGAAAATTAGTCATTCCGGGAAAGTGAGCTGGGAGAGAAGTAATGCTGTGAGGAAAAAAGTAGTTAATTCCCTGTCCACTTCCCTTCTGGAGGAAGGACTAAGGAGGGGCTGGCACCTTAGTCTGCTCTGCTCCCTCCAGAAATTCTTGAGGAAGAATATCAAAGAGGAGGATATTGACCGCAAATCTTCTGTCTTTAATGAAATGGAGACTTGTGCACAGCCCGTATCTCTGAATCAGAGGGAGCAAGCTCTTTCCCTTCCTCCCTGTTGTCAGGCCATCAGAAGGTAGTTGGCATATCCCTCATCAAAGGAAATGTGGTCCTTCCCTTAAGCTTGTCTGCTCGGTGGTGTTCTGTAAACACAGATCAATAAGGTGTCGCAAATCCTATCCTATTACCAGTATTCAACAGCAAATGAAACACCCTTAAGCTTAGCATATTATCATTTCATGAATTTACAATTAAAGACCTAGATAAGATTAATTACTTCCAAGGTGACTCTTCACAATTGTGTCTTTATAATGGAGCTTGTAACCAGCCCACTGTGGTTTTGTCACCAGGAGAAATCACAGACAATTTAACAGTTGGATAGAAAAGGTTTATTTAACAGGCCTTTTGCTCCTTCCCTTATAGTTCCCTTAAGAAAAAAAAAAAAAATCCCTAGGAAAAAGCACATCCAACACCGATAGTGAACTTGATAAAGAACTGTCTACAACTGAGGGTTTTACTTTATTTCTGTTGCTCCAACTATAATTATTTTAGGCATCATGTTCTTCTGCAGGATCCCCACTGCAACATTCTTCCAAAGCCTCTGAGTAGAAGAAATGTAGCAATATTGCAACAGAAAAGATCTGTACATGCTGAATAGAGTGACCAGATCTCTGACAGCTTTTTTTCCCCCATACAAAATGCTGAGACAAAAGGAAGAAAGGAGACCCTGATGTTTTGACCACAAAACATCAACTGCATATTTATTTATTTGTTAATCTGCCTTATGCCCACCTGAAAGAGACCAGCTGGGTCCAACAAAAGTGCTGGCCCATCAGCTGATGGGGAAACTGTAAAGCAAAACCCGACATGCCACAAGGAACAGATGAGTGGGATTTCCCCAGAGGAGATGGCACCGCCTGAGAAAGAGCCATGTTGCTCCTGCTCAGGCAAAATGCTGATGTTAGTATGAGAAGAAGGAGACAGGCTCTCTGGTCTGCTATAGGCTGTATATCTCAACCACAGCTTGACCAGAAAGGCTGCATTAATTCTATGGTTGTTCCGGGCCTTCCAATATATGGACCAGGAAGCATTATCTTTAGATGTACATGCTAAATTTATCCCACATGAGAAAATAATTTCTTTTTTTTCCCAAGGCAGCATGCAGGGAAGTTGATTAGTACTCACTGTGCTTGGGGGTTAAAGTTTAAGCGAGAAAAAGCCCTTAGCTACACCCTCCAAAACCAACAATAAAAACTGAGATTTCAGAGTGGGTTTTTTTGATAGGTGGCCTGTTTCTGAATCTTGAGGCTTACTACTGCCCACATTTTTCAGTCTGTGAAGTAGAAACCTGTGCTTTTACTTTTGGTATTAACTCCTGATGGTCTCAGCTCTTGCTCCAGCTCCCAAAAAGATGGGTTTCCTGGAAGATGCCTTGTATCACAAGATCTGTGGTAGAAGCCTCCTTTAAGCTTCTGAATTGTAATGCAAAAGACCACAGGAGTTAGGTGGGAATTGTGCAACTCCCTTGCAATCCTTTCCCATTTTCTAATGAGCTCTTGTCTGCTCCCTAGTTACAAGATCATGAAGCAGTTCACTTCACATTTCTGAAATATCAGGAAACCCTCCTCCACAAAACTGAAAATGTTTTGAATATTAAAATGAGGGCGAGATTTTTCAAGTCTGTCTGGAGGAGCAGAATGACTTGTTCCTGCTATGATGAGAAGAGACTGTATTGCTCCAGTGCCTGGACAGCTTTGCTTGGGACATCACAACTGGGACTTCTCAGTCTGTCACAGGCTGAGAAGGGGCAGCAGCAGCAGACTTGTGCTGTGAATGCTAGCCATGAACATATAGAAATCAGAGAGCTCCTGAGCTGGTCTTCTGTGGGTGCCTGACTGCAGCTTGTTCAACTGTAAGTCAATCACTGTAGTTAGCAGGTCTGCCTGAGAGGCATCTGTAGGACTGATCCATAACTGGGCTCCATAATACATTGGCAGCATTTTTTTACTGCATTTTGACAGAGCACTTGCATCACATCATTCCCATGGCGTGAGTTGTTTATCTCTGGGTGAGGATTAGCACAGCACTGTACCATGGTCTAGCATAGCTGAGTAAGTGGGTTAGTGTCATCCTCCTGAGGATTGCTGTCCTGAAGGGATTCCTGGGAAGGCTTCATGCTTGTACCAGGCTTTTAGATTATTTAAAATTAGATTTTTGAGGAGGCTTCATGGAATTTTATGTGATGCAGTCTGTCTCCAAGACATCTGGGCAGTAGTTGGGTCAGCAAAGGCCATTGCAGAGCTTAAAGACCATTGGTATTGGTGTATGAAGAAGACATTACTGAGACAACAGATCAAAGTATCACTCTGACAAATGGGCACCCCAGTAAGGAACTCAAACAGCGTCCTGCCTGGACAGTTGTGTTTGCTGTTGATGTCTGGCACTTAGAGATGTTGCTCCTCAACATATTCTTGTTTTGCATCAAAGCACTTTCAGACCAGCAAATCATGTGCAGCACTGCTCTTCAGTAGGAGAGTGTGCTGCCACTGCACTGTCCAGACACTTGGAAATCTGTTTCCTAGTGTTTAGAAGAAAGAGCAAAGTGGAATTCCTCAAAGCCACAGTAATTTGTATCCTATATCTTCTTTTCTTTTTTGCTATTAGCCACTTGATTAAATTGTCTGTTCTGAGTTATGTAGGAAATTTGGTCCCACTTCATCCATCTCAAGTGCCAAAGAGACCTTTGAATTAAAGTTACTAAACAATGATATCCAGCAGGAAAAGAAAGCAAGCAGTACCACTTTGTCTTGGAGTGACCTTTCTAGACTAAGACAGAAATTACAGTAGGTGCAACAGGAGCCTTGATGCTCAGGGATATTTTAAGCAGTCCAGATATAAAGCATATCCTTGTTCCCCTGGCAAGGATGCAGACTTCTCTCGCATACACCTCAGTCATTCATGAAAAGCCAAGTTCTGGAATTTTAAAAGGCAAAAATATTACAGCAACAGCAACAACAAACATGACAATCAGAAGTTAAATGGCCCCTAATGATCTTATCAGTGAGTTGTATAATTAGGAAGGAGAAAGAGGCACTCAACATTCTTCAGGACCTGGTCAGTTATTTTACTGTCAGTCATGAACCTTGACCTTTCCGAAAAACTTTTTGTTGCTTTGGGAATCACAAAAAATATAGGTCCCCTTTTCTCACAGCATTGCAAGTCTCCCTGTGGATCATCTTGTCAAATTGTTTAAGCCTGCTCCCAGCCATTAGGATTTTCAGGCTGGTTTGAGAGGTTTCCCCTCCCCATCCCTAGCCTAGCCGTGCCCACCCACTGCTGTGTGCTGTTCCCCCCACGCAGGGCAGACGTGGGCAGCCTGTGCTGTGACCCCAACTGCTGAAATCACCAGAGGGGTTTTTGGCAAGTTACAAAGAGTGGCTTAACCTGGGTTCACATGGCGCCCCAGTGAGAGAAATAACCCAGCAAGCTAAAACAGATCGTTTTCTGCTGGATTAATGAGCTGAAGCACGTCTTACGTACCCTAAAGCCAACACAAAGGAGGCAATGGGAACTTCTCCCAGGAGCGAGAATAGGAACAGGGACAAGCAGGGATGGGAGGAGGAAGAGCATTTCCCGCTTTTGGCCGCAGCAACTCCGCCGTGACGTGTCATTTCACCCTGTGCCGTTGGGGTTGAAAATAGCCCTGCTAAAATAAAACAGGCTGTGGTTTGGGCTTGGGTGGATTTCCGTGCGCACGAACCTGGATCAGCTCCAGAGCACGGTTCCACCGTGGCTTGCACTGGTCGCAGCAGAGGAAGTGATTTTGGGATGGGGGAAGCAAAGAGGAGAGAGTGAGAGGGCAAGGGGGGTACTGAGCTGAAGGGAAAGGGAGTGGGATTTCTCAGCCCCGTTCAGTCAGTGTGACTTCAGCCGCGCTGTACAGACGCCTTTCCTGCCGCAGCAGCGGGCACTCAGCCTCGCCCCGGTGTAGCCGGGGCCGTACGCGGTTCCCCTGGGAAGCCGCAGGGTCTGGCCCGTCGGTGCCTCTCCCGCAGGAGCCGCGCTGCTCTGGCCCCGCCGGGCGCTGCCCTGGAGCCCCTGCACAGCCCTGGCTGCCGGCTCTGCCCTGCTTCTGCTCTGCCTCTGCCCTGCCTCTGCCTCTGCCCTGCCTCTGCCCTGCCTCTGCCTCTGCCTCTGCCTCTGCCCTGCCTCTGCCCTGCCTCTGCCTCTGCCCTGCCTCTGCCTCTGCCCTGCCTCTGCTCTGCCTCTGCCCTGCCTCTGCCCTGCCTCTGCCTCTGCCCTGCCTCTGCCTCTGCTCTGCCTCTGCCCTGCCTCTGCCCTGCCTCTGCCTCTGCCTCTGCCCTGCCTCTGCCTCTGCCTCTGCCCTGCCTCTGCCTCTGCCCTGCCTCTGCCTCTGCCCTGCCTCTGCCCTGCCTCTGCCCTGCCTCTGCCTCTGCCCTGCCTCTGCCTCTGCCTCTGCCTCTGCCCTGCCTCTGCCTCTGCCCTGCCTCTGCCTCTGCCCTGCCTCTGCCTCTGCCTCTGCCCTGCCTCTGCCTCTGCCTCTGCCTCTGCCCTGCCTCTGCTCTGCCTCTGCCTCTGCCCTGCCTCTGCCTCTGCTCTGCCTCTGCCTCTGCCCTGCCTCTGCCCTGCCTCTGCCTCTGCCTCTGCCCTGCCTCTGCCCTGCCTCTGCCTCTGCCCTGCCTCTGCCCTGCCTCTGCCTCTGCCTCTGCCTCTGCTCTGCCCTGCCTCTGCCTCTGCCTCTGCCTCTGCCCTGCCTCTGCCTCTGCCCTGCCTCTGCCCTGCCTCTGCCTCTGCTCTGCCTCTGCCCTGCCTCTGCCTCTGCCTCTGCTCTGCCTCTGCCTCTGCCCTGCCTCTGCCTCTGCCTCTGCTCTGCCTCTGCCCTGCCTCTGCCTCTGCCCTGCCTCTGCTCTGCCTCTGCCTCTGCCCTGCCTCTGCCTCTGCCTCTGCTCTGCCTCTGCTCTGCGTCTGCCTCTGCCTCTGCCTCTGCTCTGCCTCTGCCTCTGCCTCTGCCCTGCCTCTGCCTCTGCCTCTGCCCTGCCTCTGCCCTGCCTCTGCCTCTGCCCTGCCTCTGCCTCTGCCTCTGCCCTGCCTCTGCCTCTGCCTCTGCCTCTGCCCTGCCTCTGCCTCTGCTCTGCCTCTGCTCTGCCTCTGCCCTGCCTCTGCCTCTGCCTCTGCCTCTGCCCTGCCTCTGCCTCTGCCTCTGCTCTGCCTCTGCTCTGCCTCTGCCCTGCCTCTGCCCTGGCAGAGCCGGCGGAGGCGCGGGTGTGAGACGGGCTGCAAACCCAGCGTGTGACTTCCTCTGGAAATAGGGGTGGTCGCCTTCTTCTCCACCTCCAGTGACAACTGCCAGTGACCTGAGCCAGGCCTCCTCGCTCGCACAGAAGGGGCCTGACCTTTGGGACCATTGGTAGCATCTCCTGCAGCCGGTTAAGCTGAGACTTTCCGGAGGCTGCGCTTTAGTCAGTTTTAAGCTGCAAGGTTTGAGAGGAAACAGTGACTGATGTAGTAAGAAGGTCAGACTTAGTCCACTGGCCTTCAACTGTGACATGGGAGCAAGTTCAGTTTCCATTTCTCTGCTAGTTGCCATAATGAAATATCCCCAAAATGTTTCTGTCACAACCCTTATTGAAATTCAGGCTTTGACGCAACTGAACTTTGAAGAAATTTGGCCCTGCTTGTACTGTGGCTTATTTCACTATTAAAAGTAGTTTTAATTTCTTATTGATGATTCCTGTTACTGCTTCCAGCCCACGGTCCTTTATATATCACTGCAATATCTAAACACAGCTTTGCCTTGTGCCTGTAAGAGAGGGGAGTCCCTTTCACCCCATAGCTTGGGAAATGGAGGCACAGACCAGCTTCTTTCAAAGTGAGTTGGGCATGCACCATCCCTGGAACTGGTTAAGGCCAGGTTGGATGGGGGGGGCTTTGAGCAGCCTGGTCTAGTGAAAGGTATCCCTGACCATGGCAGGAGACTGGAACAGGCAAATCTTTAAGGTCCCTTTCAATCCAAACCATTCTAAGATTCTGTGATTAACTAGAGCCCTGGGTTTAGATCCTTTCTTGGCCATGGACAGTCTTTGTCGCCTCACATGTGTGCCTTTGGTTTTTAATCTGGTTTTAAGTCACTACCTACGGTTTAAGGTACCAGACTCTCATCGAGTTAATCTAAGTACCTAGGATCCCAGACAGTTTTGAGTGGTTTATGGGCACTTTGGACAAAGCATCAGGTACCTTTTTGTGTTTTGGGAGGAAAAATTGAGGTCAGAAAGCAAAGTTTCTCGGGGAATTTGTGGCCCAAGCAGGAGAGAGGACCTGAGCTCCAACCATCTAACCTTTCCTTCCCACCCCAAGCCTATATGAGAGCATATGCTTGAAAGAATGGCTGATTAGGTACAGTGCAGACTTTATTCTTCTCTTCCCACAAGTGTAAACTTCCTGGAGTTCATATATGCTTGGCAGGAAAGACATCTCATTTAATATACCAA
This sequence comes from Corvus hawaiiensis, assembly GCF_020740725.1. Lineage (NCBI taxonomy): Eukaryota > Metazoa > Chordata > Aves > Passeriformes > Corvidae > Corvus > Corvus hawaiiensis. The sequence continues at coordinate 10,335,513 of NC_063220.1, read as the reverse complement.
CTCTGTGTATATAGAAAAAATGTCAGGACCAGGACTGAATGTGTGAATCTGGGGAGAGAAATCCCATTTCTGCAGCAGAGCAGGAGCTTGATTTTGGTCATGATTTCTCCCCACTAGCTGCTCCAGACAATTACATGACATATCAAATCAAGTAATCCCGCTTTGTGTAATATGTAAATTCATTTACAAGCATCTCTTATGGCAAAAAAAGATATACATTGTGAGTCCTCTGTTAACTGTACTTCTTTTAAGAGAGCAATCAGCAAGCTTTTAATTAGTTGGTTACCTTAACAGCCTCAGAGAAGGCTGTGCCTGCTCTCCTTCTCCCACACCATGCACCCCGCTCCTGGGAAGTGATGAACTCTTGTGTCACCATGAAACAAGAAGGTAAGGTGAAAAAGAGTAAGATCAACCTAGCTCCACTTCCTCACAAACAGGCATCTTAAGTTATGAAGACAAAACCCCAGGGAAGGGAGGATGCCAAGAGAGAGGGGCAACAGATGGAGGAAATGTGGAACACATTCTGGCAAATCCTTTATGGACAAGTATTAGCACTTCATCTGCAGCACATGGCAATGTATCACTGTTCCAGCTGCTGAGGCTTTGAACCATCTTGTGAAACTTCTTTGAAACCCTGAAGGAGGATTTAGCTCCTCAAGTTCCCCAACCTGTTTCAGCAGGAGTTCGTGGGCAGTCAGCAGTTATTGCCAGGACAGGGTGATGACCTAATGCCTGTGCTGGCATGAAAAGGAGAAGCTGAGGTTTTATTTAGGCCTCTTTTTAGGAACTATTAGCACTATTTGCCTTTCCCTATAAAATACAAAGTAAAGATGCAAACCAGCAGACACACATACACATGTGGGTGATTGACTTGTTTGGCTCTTAGTGCCTTGTCCTGGGCACCTGCTTGCAAAGCTGTGACACCTGGGGTGCCTTTGGGATTTCACAAACTGCAAAGACATGTCTTGTATTGTGTGGGCTCCTCAAAAATCCCTGTGCTAAGCAGAGGAAATGCAAAGCTAGAGAGTAGGTAGTGTTGAAAATGAACAGGCCAATGGGAAGGGAAGGTACAGGGGAAGAGAAAGAGGAAAGGGAAGGGGAAGAGGAAAGGGAAGGGGAAGGGAAGAGCTTTTGGATGCCATTCAAGATAAGATGGCTGGATAGGGGCCTCATGGGAGTATGCCAGGAGAGGGAGAGCAGGGCTAGTGACAGACAAGTAATGCTGTGACAGGAAGCCAGTGCTGTCTGTGAGCTTGGAGAAGGAAGTGTAAGGGGTGTAAGGTCTTGAGCCCAACGCTTTTTCCTTACGAAAGAGAATTTCCCTTCCTTAGTGGTACAATACTTCGCTCTTATCCACCCAGCCCACAGACTTCAAACAGTGCCTGTGCAACTGAGTGATCTTTGCAGGGAGAATTATAGATGGCTTCATCTTTTATATGCAAAGCAAGAGTGAGACATGTCCTAAAGCCAGGAGCTGGCTGGCCATGTTGGGGTTTCACATCTCCTGTGAACCCAAATGCTTCATGGTGAAATTAAATGGGAGCTCACAGATGGGCTGCTGCCAGAGAGGAGGGAGAGGAAGCACCAGTGTCCTGCTCTGGGAGCCTGTGCTATGAGATGGACATCACCACTTGCTGGGGATTCACAGTGTGGGACTACCTGGGAATGGAGAGCAGCACAGGCAGTGGATCCAGGATCGTTCTCTGCATTCTGTCTTCTGTGCCCCTCGCACCTGCTCTCATCCTTTTTGTCCCCAGCCATAAAACTCAGCCATGTACCTGTGTGTGGCCCAACTTTATCTGCTGCCACAACAGTACAAGCATGGACAGCAAGTGAGGTCCCTAGTGCCAGTGCCAGCACTAGCCCCGCTCCTCTGGGTCTCAGTGATTCAGCTGGTGACGTGTCCCCCAGTCGTGCACAGCAGGAGAGAGAGCAGATAAATCAGTCTCTGGTGAGCTGAGATTGACTTTGCATACTCCACCTTCTCATAGGGATATTGAAAAGAAAACATTTAATTTAAGAAAATGTCCACAATCTAAATAACAGCTGCTCTGGGCTAGTTAAATTTGTGTTGGAGCTGTGTGTTTATTTAACATGTGACTTTAGGCTACAGCATTCACTGCACATGGGTTTTGCCACAGCAACAGCAGTAGCACACGCCACTTTTCTACCTTCTGAAATGTAAAGCCCTGTCTCACAGAAGCTCAGAAATGCCCTGGCTGATGGGAACCTCATCCTTCTGCATGATGGTTTAAAAATAACACACATAGAGCAGGCTCAGCAGCAAGACAACATTTTCCCTGTTTCTCCAGTTTCCTGAGAGCACAGCCAGATGTTTTTAGACCATGTTAGGGATGTCCCAGGAGTTGTGGAAGGGGTAGCAGTGTTGGGACTGAACACAGGAGGAGGAGAGAGAAATGACTAAGCAATTATCAGTTGTAGGAGGTGGTTCCAGTATCAATTTATTATTGCACATTTGATCCTCTGCTGCAGATTTCTGTGTCATCGTTCTGGTGCTGAGAGATTCTATCTTCATGCACTTAAAAAAAATGGTAAGAGGTTATGCTGACTCAATGTTTTTAAGGCCTGAGCAAAGTCAGAAGAAACTAAAGATGGTTACCTGCATCTGAATCATGTAGTGATGTGGTTACAGCAGGCAGGGCTCTTCTCTTGTGGGGGATGCTTCATCATTTCAGACAGATAATTTGTGACTTGATCCAACTTTCAGTCATAATGGTAGAAAATTGGTAGGTCTTTTTGGAGCCTGACCTTCATGAGCGTCACTATCAAAGACCTCATTTGCAGTCACCACAGAAAAACATTCTCAGGTGCTAACACAGAGTTTACTGTGCACAGCCATAGCAAAAAAAGGTTTGAGAAGCATTGATCTATGCCATATCCTCTCCTACTTTGTGACCTGGTCCAAGACATTATCAGCCATGGTCCTCCCTTGACTTCCTTGGGGGATCTCTTCCACAGGGTACCAGATTTGAGACACAAAAGGACAAAGAACCAGAGCAGCTTCTGTACAAAGCACCAAGTAGACAAGCTCCAAACAGCTGGGATGGGTCTCCAGGCCCTGTGACATCTGGGGTGGCACAAGAGTGGTGATGAGGGAGCAGTCATTACATGAGGGAGAATCAGATTAAAATATCGAAGCAGTTTGTAGAACAATAGATGCTTTTCCACACAATTTGTCTCGCACACTGTGGTGAATGAAAACTCCACTTTAAATGTGGAGATAGTATCTTTGGTTCAGGAAGTCTCTGGTATTTCTGGAGAAGTGTCACTACAGGCTTTCCTGTCATTTACATCTTCCCTGGGCATCTGTCACGGGCTGCTGCCAGAGACAGGATGCCTGCCTTCAATGACCAGACAGGTTGGCTGCCCTAGGAGCAGCCTGTCCCTGGCATGGCTACAACACCCCACTGTAAAAATCACCATCTTCCCATAGCTCATTTGCTCAGTTCCCTGCTTGGGGGAAGCTTTCAGTGCAGAATTTTGCTCAGTGGTGGTAAGGAAGCTCATCCCTCACTGAAATCTGCATGCCATTGGAGAGGGATGTTTGGGGGTTGGGAAAATCTTGCTGGATTACAATGTGGGCTATTTCTGCATGACCTGGTCCTGAGTAGGTGGTAGCCAAATAGCCTGACCTCCCATGTGTGAATGGAGCTATATTTTGCAAATGTGTCAGTTTTCATATGTTCACATAGCCCTGGAGTCTTCAGGCAATGTAAGAGAAAGGCCCTGCCTGTTTTTTCAAGGGCTGTGTAAGAGTCTCCAGAGCAGTGTTTGGAGATTTGCTAGATTTTCTTCTTTTACAACAAAAGAAAGTGCAACCAGGAAAGACTCACTTTGGAAACTCTGGTCACTTTGGAAACTCTGCCCTATGGTATAAACCCAAACTTTCCTACACCATCACGGGTTTGGATTCAGAGGGGACAATTTGGTGCACACAAACATAAACTTGGCATCAGTACCACAACCCTTCTAAAGTGATCATTTCTCCTGGACTTCTCTGACATCTCTGTTTTTCATAGGCTCTCAAGATCGAATTGACACTCCCAGCCTCCCTCACCAATTCCCTGCATTTTGGGACTCCTAAAATATGGGCTTCTGAAGAGAAAACAAGCTGCTCCACTGACAACAGAATCTTCTGGTATTGCCCAAGGAGCAGCAGTAGGGGAAGAGCCAGGACGGATGAACCACCACTGCTTTTGGACCAGCAAGTGCACAAGATCCTGCCACTCACAAAACCACAGTGGTGTCAGTAGAGCACTGGATATGTCGGACAGGTGACATGATACCCCATGAACCAAGGCAAAATTCTGCTGCACAGGACATCTGTTGACAGCCTAAACTGGAAGCTAAGCTTCATCTGAAGTAATTTCAAAAGTGAAAAGGGCTTTAAAAATTATTATTATTATTATTATTATTTAATTTATTAAGACTAAATAAAGTCAACCAGTGGAAAAACCTGCTCGAAATGTCAAAGCATCTACAAGCACAAACACCTAAAAGACAAAATGTGATCCTCTTTTTCCAGTACACCTGGTCATCAAGCTGACCAGCGTCAATTTATTGGCATTCAACATTCCTGGGTACCTGAGCTGTTTCTGAATGCCTGTGGATGTCTGCATGATTTCCTAGCGAACAGCAGCCAAGCCAGAGAAACTCTGTTGAGTATGAACTGTTCCTTTCTCCTGCTCCTCATTTTTGGCTGGCCAGGCTGCTCCTGACCAAGGGTGCAGACCACAACATAATAAGGACATGGACGTTTTAAAGCAGGTCCAGAGGAGGCCATAAAAATGCTCAGAGGGCTGGAGCACCTCTCCTCTGAAGACAGGCTGAGAGAGCTCGAGTGGTTCAGCTTGAAGAAGAGAAGACTTCAGGGGAGGTCTTTTATCACCTTCCAGGATCTAAAGGGGCTACAAGGAGGCTGGGGAAGGACTTTTCACAAGGGGCCTGTAGTAAAGTATAGGACAATAGGGAATTGGAACTAGATGAACTTTAGGGTCCCTTCCAACCCAAACCATTCTATGATTCTGTGATTTACATGCTCTTTGAATTGCACTGTGCCAGCCCTCCTGTACATCAAGCACGTCAGCATGTCCAGCTCACGTGAGTCACCCCTGTCACAGCTGCAAGCTCAGAGTCTCCATGGATTCTGATGGGGAAATCAGGCTGCTGGCTGCAGAGGTGACATTGCTAGAAGGGTGCTAGCCTGGTTTCAGTGTCCTGGTTTTATTTGCTCGCCCAGTGTTTCCACCCGGCACTCCACCCATGGTTAGCACGGTGTTAATTACTGGCCATCCCAGTGGGGATTGCGTTAGGCTGAACGATTTACAGATTAGAGCAGTGTGGGTCACTCTGCCAGGGCAGGTGAGCCGTGGTTAGTAGGACGCCGTGACACACTGCCCCAAGCAGTATCCGGCAGGATTGGCACGGTTGTGGATAGTGAGCTGTGCCAGGGGCACGGCGTGTGCCCCTTGCACGGGCTGCAGCAAACAACTCCCTGGGATATGCTTGCCAAAATAAGCCTCAAGGGCATGGCTTTCATAGTAGATTTTAAACAAAATGGATCTCCCCTTGCCAAGTCAGCCTAAGTACACAACAGTGATGTTTTTGTGGCTAAAGTCTGGGACAGGGGTTCATGTCGTGTAGGTGCAGCCCTGCCACTGCTTTCTGTGAGACCTTGGGCAAACCCCATATCCTCTCCATGCATCAGTCTCCACACGGGTCTGGCTATGAGGGGGTCTGGAAGCTAGGGAGGCTTTGGGGTTGCCCAAGGACAAGGTGCCCCATGAATACTCAGAGGGGTAGCTAGTGAGTGGTCCTTGTCTGTTTCTTGTTTTTTCTTCTTCAAAATACTGGATCTGGCTGTAGTCTTTGCAGCTGGGTGCAGCACTGCCCATCAGTGTGAGCTGGGCATCCCTTTCTCAGGACTTGCTAGCCCACAGTGCTCCCTTATCCTTGCAGGGGGATTGCTGAGAGAGTGACTCTGGCTGCACAGCCCAGCCCAGGGCAGCTGCAAAGCTCTTTCTGTTCTTTTGAAACCTAACGGAAAAAATGATGATAAGCTGAATCTAGATCTATGCAGCAATTATATGGGGTTCCAGACCTTGCACCTGTAGCATAATACATAACAGAGCCAGATAACTACCTCGTCTAATGATTGCTCTGGACAGAATACAAATCACATTATGCATGGTAAGCTGAAAGCCATTTTTCAGCCAAAGCTGATGAGCTTGCAACGACTTTCCTTGCCCAACTCTCTCTGACTGTAGGTTTGTCCTCTTCTCCTTGGAATCCTTCCTGTTATTTTTCTATCTTCCTGTTGCAGGATGCAACATTCATTACAATAATAGATCAAACTTTGAGTGGAAAAACTCTGCTTTATAGTTGTCTTCTGATTTCCCAGTTTTGTTCCTGTTTACTGATCTGCAGCCCTGACCTCCCAGCTCACCCTGTCAGGTACAACGTTGTAATAACACGGCAAAAACAAATGCCCTGGGCCTGTATGCATACCCATAATTAACAGGTAGGTGCTCTCACAGGATGCTTTGATGGGCAAAAGATGGAGCGAGAAGACTGCATCCCATCCCTCACTGCAGTCATAGTTAATACAAATTTAGAGGACTGTTTCCAAAAACATCTCAAAACCAAAGTCCTGTTATTTAAAAGCAGACCTGAAGTCCTCAGTACTTAAGTCACATCTAAAACACAGCTGTGGGCACCTAGTAATGAATTCTTCTTAGCTACTGTTAATCACCCAAACACAAGGTGTAAACTAGTTGTGTAAATCCTCCTGTAGTTAAAGAAGAGAAGCACCTGTAAAAAGTCTGTTCCATTATCCTCTTAGCTGCCATCTTAATGGAATAAGTCATTCTCTGGAGATACCTTTGTTTAGGAGCTTAGGCAACCAGGAAAGATGAAACTCCTAAGTGCCAGCCATGGGCAGAAGAGGAATGCCACCCTAATGGCACAGCTCCTCTGGGAACTCAACCCAAGCTTAAAATTACTGTATTAATCTCTTAATCTTAAAAAGTCCAGTGCTTTAGAAGCCCTGACTAGATACCCTGCTCTGGCTCTCTACACCTAAATGTTTTCAAAATCTGGTCAGAGATGGTCCCGGCAAGTGCTCCAGATGCTCTAGTGAGATATACAGGAGGAAGTTGGGAGGCAGAACAGCAGCATTAGTACAAATGTGTTTGGAGAGGTTGACTGGATTTTTGTGGGGGTTTTGCTTGTTTGTTTCCTGTTATTCTTATGTTATCAGCATGGAAATACTGGATTATGTGACCAATGTAGCCAGTAAGACTAGCCACAACTATTATATAACGTCTGGTTGTAGCAAACATCTCAATAATTATTTCTTTGATTGCAGTGCAAACATATCCTGTGTACAATATGTGGGTTACTGGGTAGAGTTATGTCATGACTCAGGATGAGCCAGTATTATAAGCAACTGTTAATGAAGGGTGGAATTTTCAGTAGTTTCTCTGTATTGACCTGTTTCTGTTCCTACTGAAGGTAGTGGTTGAGGAGGGAGACCCTCAGAAAAGGAAATCTCCAATGATTTATGGAGATTTGGCTCATGTCAGAAGGTGGGGAACAGGTATGAGAGGGCCTATATCACAGCAGAGAACGAGCAGCATCTCAAAGACAAGAGGAGCGTTCCTGCACTGGCACAAAGGGTTTGCATCTCACATTTCACCAGCCCAGGGTCTGCAGGGGTATAGGTCAGAGCAAAACAAGTCCCTCACAGGTAGTTAGACATCAGCACAGTGTCTCTGGCTCAAGAAACCCTTGGGCATGGAAGGGGAGAGCATGCTGGGGCAGCTTTGCTGCCTGTTCAACCTCACACTTTTCCCTTAGGCAGCTGCTATGGGCAGCTGCTGGAGATAGGATACTGGGATAGAATGGTGTTTGGTTTCTCTCAGGGTGGTTGTTTTCATGCTGTATTCTGTTAGATAGTCTGAGGTTCTTTCCTTATTAAAAATAAAAGCCTCCTATTCTCATATTTCCTTATGGGAAAAAAATAGTTATTTTGGTATCCTGCTTATATAACTGTAATAACTTTTGTTCTGCCCACCACCAAAAGAAAAGCAAAAGGCTTTTGTGTTGTATAAGGTACTGATGAAAGGGGTTTCCTCTGAACAGAGGATGTTTGGAGAATTGCTAAAATCTCCACTCAGGAGAGGTTCAGACCCTTGATCTGGAGGCAAGTGATCTTGTACAGCCTTTCTGATCTATTACAAGCCCACATCCCTCTGATTTTAGTAACAACTTTTAAAGACTTATCCTCTCACTGTACCTACTTTATGACATGAAAATAGCACCCAGCTCTCAAAGGACAAAAATTAAGAGGCTTTAAGACATTTTAAATGGAGGGACATTAAATTGTGTTCCACCTTCCATTTGAAAAGGGAAAGCAGTACAGCAGCTTCCAGGAACCACAGCTCAGCCCCATTATGGAGAAGATGGCATGAGACAATTTAACCCATCTCAAAAGGAAAACTAGGGAAAGGTGACAGAAATGGAGAGGTAAAAAGTGAGTTACTGACAGGTAGATAAAAATTGTACAAAGTCACGAACAGATTCAGGAAGAAAGCACTGGTCATCTGACAGCCTGTCTACCTTCTCTGCAAATATTCATCAGGTGAAAGAATTATTCTCATGAATCACTGCCTTGTAAGAGATTTTAGAAAGCTCACAGCAGTGATGGAGTGATTGACTGGATTTTGAGCTTGCCCACTCAGTCCTGTGAAAGCCACATTCAGGAGAGGAAATTGGTACCTGAGCACCTGAAATGCCGTGCAAACAGAGTGTGAAAGGTGGACAGTACCTTTCTTTTCTGGGTTGGGTTTTTTTTGAAGTCTAAGAAATTTTTTTCAAGAGTTCCTCTGCAACTAAGAAGCAGAAGTGGTGTGGATTTTCCTATTTTGAAGCCTTCCTCTCTGTAGTCTAATTTAGGATGTTATTAAGGGATTTTTTTTTTTAATAGAGTACATCAAAAAGAACCCAACAGCAAGTGATCTCTGTCTAATGTTGGAACAACCCCAGATAGTGCCACAGATTAAACAGGAATTTTCCATCTGTACAGTTTCACTGCTGTACATATTTATTGCTGGTAAGTAGCTGCTTGGTTTGCCAGTGGGGCTCACGTGCTGCTGGTGTGAACAGGAGTTGTCAAAGGCATGTGGGGCACACCTTTGTCCATCTGCTTCAGTGTGTGAGCTGAGAGGAGCTTGTTCACTCTGCTCTGCTGCACAGGGGTTGGCTCCAAGTTCGTGCTGTGCTGGGGCTGCAGGGAAGCCACTGGCTACTAAATAAGTGCAGCTGCAAAACGTCCCCCTGAGGTGTCCAGGTTGTCCATCTGCAGCCTCTTGGGTGAGAAGGACAGCTCTGTGCTCAGCTCAAGGCTGGAGGAGGTGGTGGGAGGGCAGATTGCCTTGCTGAGCATGTTCTGCCAGAGGTAGGTGTTAGCCAGGGTTTATGGAAGGGCTAACTAGTGCTTTGTATTCTGAACCCCTGGGAATGCTGGAGTCCGTAGCCTGAGCCTGGGAAGGAGCTTGGATCCATTTTACTTAGGCATTACAAATTACCATTAGCTTTATCACCCCAAAATTCTTCACCATAGTATGCAAAGTTGACTTGCAGTAGCCCAGAGTATTTTCCACATTCAGTGTGTAATTACTACACCTTTCCTTTGGATTCTCCACTGTTGCATATATGATTCCGGTTGAGCATCTTAGGTTATAAATGCCTTGAGACAAAAATGATCTATTGGGTCTGTGTTTATCCAGGATCTGGCTTCCTGCCAGTCTGATCAAATGCTGGAGTCCTTTAGTACCTCCACATCACAGAGAAAGATTAATCATAACAATCCTCAGCCTCTTGCATGGCTGGGTGATGAGTCCTTCCCAGATCTCTGCAGTACCTGCACATACATGAGATCCATTGGTAGGGTGTGACTTCACAGTGCCCTGGTTCAGAAAGTCCAGACCTTTTTCATGCATATTAAACATCAGGTATCAAGTGCTGCTTTTGAGGTGCAGTAAATATCTCTTGTGCTGCGCTCAGGCTTTCCATAAAAAGCACTTTGCCAACTCAGAGTGGCTTGTGCTCTGAGCACCACTGACCCCTTAGTACAGCTGAGGAAACTGAGATGCAGGGTGGGGAGAAGACTATAACCAGAAATCAAGAGAGGGAACAAATCCACTGTTCAGACCTTTATGCTCCATTCAGATCATGGTGTTCTCAGTCCTGAGAGCCTCCCAGGTAAGGTTTAGCAAGCTGCCTTGAGCTGTGTGCTCTGACCTGCTGCTGCGAGCAGGCTGGAGAGCAGGATCTGTCCTCCTGGACATGTCGGCGTCCCTGACTCTCTGCAGCTGCTCTGCCCCAGCTGATGATACCCTACTAGCCACACTGGCAGCAGAGGTGTCAATGGCAAATGTGAGGAGTCAAGAAACGGGGGAGAAGGCTTCTTGGAAAGGTGCCTAACACAGGGACCAACTTTCTTGCTGGATGTGGGTGCTGCAGAGGAGCCAGGTCTGCTTTGCTTTGCTTGAGTCACAAGGATCAGTGCTTGCAGGAATAAATGTGCCAGTAGCAGCATGAGTGTGTGGGAGGGAAAAAGTATTTGGGGTGGTGCCATCCACTCCTGCTCTGGCCCAGCCCCATCCTCTCCCCCAGTTCCTCCCAGCTTCAGCAAAGGCTGCTTGGCTGCTGCTGAGAGGCAGCAGCTGGACACTTTACCTCAGTACATTGCGTATGTGCAAATTAAGCAGCAGCACAAACAGGGAGTTGGCAGTAAATAGGATTTATCTGCCATGACAGAGTCCCACTGAAAAGAAAGGGAGCCAAGTGGTAGGGCTCAGTCCTTGAGTTGGCTTCTGGCAACTCTTGCCAAGGGACTCAGTCTGCAACACGCAGATTGGATTCATGGAGTCAGTAATACCAGGCTTAGTGCATGGTTATGATCCTCCCCTTTACCATTTCCTACACTTCCTGCTGGGATGTACCTGGATGAAGACAAACAGCACTGACAACTCTAAGGACTCAGCTGGCTAAAGAGGGATGTTGATACATGAAGTCTTTGGTCATCCTGTAGATCTTTAGAATGGCTTAATACATTCCTGGGCTTTTTTTTCCCCCCCACCATTTTACTTTGGTTCTTCTACATTTGCTCATCTGCTCCAGGATCCAGGGATTTCTGCAGCACAAGGAGCAGGGCCCACTGGAGGGAAATCACCAGTCATTGTGTTACAGGATGTGGGTAGGAGCTGCAGTAACTCCCTGACCACCCCAGTGAGGAGCAGTTCCTACCTTTGAATAAGGATATGGGTGTTGCTGAAATCAGAGGTCATCTCCTGTTTTAGGAGGTGGAGGCTTAAATGGAGGAAGGAGAAGCTTACAGCCAACACCTGACTCTGCCTGCATTTAATTATCTAATGTGTCAATGCACAAACACCAGCTCTGCTGACCTCAAACATGTAAAAATCCCAAGTCAACCCACTTCCCGTTGTCCCCCAGTGTGGGTTTTCCATGCAAAGAAAGTACACTGGGGTTCTTGCTTCCTTTTTATGTTGAAGCCTTCAGGGGACATGGTTTGCATTTTTCTTTAAGCAAAGCAGCTGCCTTGAGGTAACCTGTAGGACCACAGGAGCTGGGCTTGCAGAGCATCTGACAAGCCAGTCAAAAACTTGTCAGGTCCTGCCATGTGGATCATTGGGATGTGTTGTGGGTCATTGGGATGGTTCAATACACAGAACCCTGCAGCAATAAGAAGACTGGGAGTAAAAGCACTGTGTACAAGCGGAGGTGTGATGAGAGGGTTGGGTAGAGGGTCCAACACAGCTAAGTAACTCACTGGTAAAGCTGCAGCCCTTTCCAGTTCATGGTCTGGACACCACTTCCCTGAGGAGGATGGATGAGATTATACCCATGGCAGGAAGGCATCTGGATTTGGGGGTGTTGGGGTTTTTTCTTAGCCAGGATTCCTAGCACTTAGGAATGGCTGGTTCTTGTCAGAAACTCATCTCAGTTGATCCAGGGACTCCTTTGTAAATGACCAGCAGAAGTTTACTGTAATATGAAGCAACTCTCTATAGTGTAATCACCTTCACAGGAAGCACCTTAAATATTTAAATATTTAAATTGTCTCCTGCTTTACAGGCACTCCAAACAGTCTTAGGTGGCAGGTTATATGTGCAAGGCTCCACAGCCCAGAAGGCAGGGAGACTTGGGCTTGCTCAGGGGTGTTGTCATGGATGCTGAGGGTTTCCATCCATGCTCTACTGTGGGGATTTCTTTTATGGGTTTTTTGTAAGCATTATTTCTATTTTTACATCTTCTTTTGCAGGAACAGTGAAATTCCCTTTTTGCTCACACTAGTATTATCTGAGGGGGCTCTGCTGCGGTTAACATTTGCTCTTTGGGACTTCAAATATATATTGCATTCTTTATACCAAGACCCTCAAAATATCCATTTACATTAGAACTTCCAGGCTGATTTAACCATGTTTTATCTGAAAATTCTAGTTAGGTTGAATCCTGCAGCTGATTCTAAGGCATATTGCTGGCAATTTCAGAGTGAGCCTTGAGCAGTTTGAATGGGCAGGAGCATATCAAGGCACAGTCTTTGTGCTCAGTGCTTTTACAGCTCTGCTCTGTATTGACCTGCCTGCACTTGGGCCATGAGACTTTACTTCCCGAGCCCTTTTCTTGCTCATAATGCTGATGGATCAATAGGGCCATTGTACCCTTCCACCTTCTGCAGGTGCTTTATTTAATGCCCAGTTCAAATGTTTTAGACAAAGCACAGAGACTCAGCCCACTTTTACTGCTTGGGTAGGTGCTATGAATTAGTTGGCAGGTTTTAATCCAGTAAAGCCTAGTTAACACTGTCCTTGTGCCCTAAGCTGATTATGATAAATAGGCCTGCTGTGTCTTAGCAGATGCCTGAAATCAGATCAACCAAATGCAGTTAGACCGGCCAGGCCAGTTGTTTTTTTCTTCTCTTTCCTTTTTCTTCCCCCCCCCCCGCCTTTTAACTCCCCCAGTGGTAACACTACCTTGGCTTTGCAGCCAAGGTCTGCTAAGGATGCAGTGATGGCAATTGGCTGCCATCCACCCACTGAGGTCACGGAGATTAGAGAAGCTTCTGGAGGAATGCTGTGAGCTCACGTGAACCCTTGGCAGCTGCTGGCTCCCTCACCCTTCACCATTCCCAGCAGGGACTGTGCATCCCTGGCCAGGAGGAGGCTGAGAACAGGGATGTGAGGTGTGTGAAACTCAGAGGAGGTGGAGGTGGCTGCAGCGAACCCAGATTCATTTCTGCCCCGCCATCAGCGGTAAGCCCTCTGTGTGAGACAGGGGACAGTGGGGTGCTTTGCCCTCCCTCTTCCCTGTTTGCAGGTGTAGAGAAGCCTCTGGCTTCCTCAAAAGCACCAAAGGTCACACTCTTGGGTTTCACCACCAGCTCTGGACATGTCCATGTGCCACTGCCCCCTGTGCAGGGGACAGGTCAGAACACAAAATTTGCCACTATCAACAGGGAGAATCAGCAAGGCTTGAAAGTGCAGAGCTCAGGGGGGACCTCTGAACCCAACAAGGAGCTCTCTGGTTTGGGGCATCCTATTCCCCCTGGCCTTTACAGCTCATCAGTGGGAGTTTTCTGCAGCTCCTCAGGGATGATCCAGGACACCCACGCCTACAGGGAAGGTTTCCTGTCCTGAGGGGGCTCCTGAGTGCATGTTCCGGCATTTCATGCCTGAATACAGGCTCTGTTGAGCAGTGTAGGAGAATAAAGCTCCCATTTAGGATATTGCTGCTGCCTAAGAGGCTTTAGGGATTGTTGAAACTCTTGTCTCTCAGGAAACAGTCTGGATTCATCTGTTTCATTTCATGGGGCTGTGTGGAGGCCTGGGGAGAGTGTTTTCAGCTCCCAACGCCCACTTTCAGGGCTGTGTGGGGGTGATGCAGGGGCACAGGAAGGAGGGAAGCCCTGCCGCAAGGAGAAGCTGCCAAAGCCCACCAGCAGCCACGGAGCGATCGGGACAGGCATCAGTGAGCAATGGCATGAATTAGGGCTTCCCTTGCATGCATGGATGAGGGTTGAAACATCATCCCACCTTTTAGACATTTGCCTCAGAGTTATTAAAACAACCTTGAACTGGGAAACAGGAATTCAGCTCGGCAGCAGGAGGAAGTAGACTATGTCCCTCCTGTGGTGCCCTATCTAGGGGTGTCTGCCCCCATGTGCTCTCTCCGTCAGCACTCCAACAGATGGGACCCTTGAGATGGTTTGGGCTTAAATGAGACCAGCTCCTGTCTGGGCTGCTGGCAGTGCTGTGGTGAGAGGGCAGGATAACCTCTGTGCATGAAAGAGCAACAAGGGCTCACTGAACAGGAGCCTTGGAACAAATTCAGCCTGCTGTGAGTCTCCAGGGAAAACCTCCTCCAAAGGGGTTGTAGCCCTGCTCTGGGTTATTGCTCAGCACATTGCTGGCTGTGCTCCCGCTGAGGGTGAGGAGGGAGCCAGATAGCTGTCTGCTGCACACCTAGACAAGGACTGCAGGATGTCTCTCAGAGCCAGAGCTCTGTGGAAAGCTGGTTATCTTCAGGTGTTGGGCAGGGTTTGGTGGAGAACTACTGCTCCCTGTCCCCCACACACCCTGTCCAGGCATTCTGCTATCACATGTGCATGGAGGGAGCAGCATGGGGTGCTCCTACAAGCCCCACACATGGCAGAGCAGAGCTGCAGCTGTGGATTTGCATTCTTCCAGTGCAAAGCAAATGGTGGGGCTTGGTTTCTGGAGCTTTTCACTACCTGAGCCCTGCAGTGTTTGCACAGCACTGACCTCAGTCTGGGTTCAGCTCTCCCACAGTGCCTCTGAGTGCGTTATGAGTTTGTAGACACAACTGCCTGGAAACCAGGTACTCTCAGGAGCTTGTTGACTTTGCTGTGTTGTTAATTTTGAATACCAGGTTTAAAAGGCAGCTTGTGGCTTAGTGCTCATTTCCAGCTTCTGTTTACCTACCACATTCTTTCAGCTCTGAGAGCCTGTGTTCCATTCACCTTGATCTGCAAGTCTCCAAGTGACAGACTTGTCCCCTTCCAGACTGCTCCTCTCTCTGCCAAGGTAGCCCTTTCTCTGCAGCCACTCACTTGCCCTGTCACATATGCTTTCAGAGTCCAGTCTCCAGTTCACCTCCCCTGCATCTTTTTTGCCTAGTAAGTGTTGTCTCATCTGTGGTTTCACTGCCCTGATTTTCTTTTCTTGCCTGTGATAATTCTTTACACAATTGGGGCATGCAGAAGGCTAGACCACCCAGGAGATGCACATGCTGCCTTTACTGGTCCAAGTGCTGCCCTGGAGAGCTGTCAGTGCAATGCAAAGGGGCCCAAAACATTTAATTTGTTCGGGCAGTTTTGTGAAGAAGAGCTCCTTGGAGGGAGGGACATGGCTTTAATGGTGTGTTACTCTGCTCTCTCCATGGTGTTTCACTGAGAAGGGGGGACCAAAGAGAGATCCTACAGATCCGGGAAGGTACTGAGGTACCAAAGAGACATCAGATGTGCTCTGAACTGTGCAGTGCCTGCATGCTTGTCAGGTGACAGCATCGTTTTGGTGAGTTAGGAAAAGGCACTTGTTTGAGCTCAAACACTCTGGGCAGTCTGGTCATGGGCCAGCAGAAGGTGGGGTCCCATGGTAGATATGTCATGCCAGACACCAGGGCTCTGCCTCAGCCAATGCCCCAGTGCCTGAGGAGCAGCCTGTCGCCATCTGGGGCTTCACAGGGCCTTGACTGAAAGAGCACTCAGAAAGCCCTGACATACAGCCTGGCCTAAAGCACTGTCACTCCTCACCCTTGTGTTTGGGTACATCCATGGAGGATCAGTGGGCAGGAGAGAGTTGCACACACAACAGAAAAACACAAATCTCAGCAAAGCCTGATACAGGAAATACTGAAAGAGAATATAAAGCGTATTTGGATTTTGGCTTCTTCAGTGGTGTGTTTCTCCATCTAATTAATTGCCCTAATGAGAGTGAGGCTCTTGTCAGACCCACGAGGGAGGGAGTCCACCTGGGAAGAGTGGGGGAGAAAATGGAGGATGGATTAACATATAAAGAGTGGTAATGAGAGGTAAAGATTGCTGTTGACCACGAGCAAATTCAGTCAGGCTGTGTCCTGTCCTCTTTGCTTTCATGTTGAGAGCTTTTTGCTCCCTGCAGAGTCTTTGGGAGCATTGCTGAAAGGTGGGGAGGGAAGCAGCGTGCGCAGCTCCTTCCCCTGCTGGTGGCATTCACTGGAAATGCTGCATCTGCAGTGAGAAGAGATGTGACTGCATCTCTTCTCACTGGAAAGAGGACTGAAGTCCTGGGAGCTGAGGGGTTGTCAGTGCCTATTAATAAATAGGTATGAGGAATGCTTCTAGGCCTGATCTGCAACAGCAAAACTGGTGATGCACGAGTTTGTCCTCTGTGTGAGTGTATCCCACATATGCCCACAACTAGAGCCCAACCCCACAGGCTGATTCCCAGCAAGAGCTGTGGTCCCCTAGGCAAGGAGGAGCAAGAACCATTTGTCCTCTGCCTTGAGAGACAGAAACCCCAGGTAAGAATGGTGAAAGAAGATGAAAGCTCTTTCCTCTTTCTTACAGACTTTTTTTTAAAGAAGGCAATCAGGCTGTCTGACTATGATCTGTGTAGTGCCCAGAGATACAGCTGTGGGCTGAATGCTCTCAAACCTGCTGATGTTTGTCTGTGCTGCAGGTGTGCTGCACCTCAGTGGGTCAGGGGCAGAAAATGTAGGTGGTGTGTGGGTATATAATGAAACCCCTGCACCCTTGTGCTGCTGTCAGGTTGCATCATATTTACAGTCAGACAAACAAATCAAGGGGCTGGGGAGTCCAGCCACTCTGCCTGCTGACTCTGACTAATCTCCCCTCCCCACGCCTCTGGCTGAGCCCTGCCGTGGGCTTTTGGCACACAGGAGCCCTATGGCTTGGTTTGCTAGGAGCTCAAAGGGGTTTGACTGGCAGGAGGAACCCCCAGCCTGAGGACTCTCCACTAAACCTTTTTGCCCATGGTGTTTTGAGCAGGGTGCAACAGCAGCAAGCGACTCTCTAGAGAGTGTGATGTTACAGAATAAAAGTGTGGGTGGCAGGGGCTGTTAGCATGCTGGCAGTAATTCCCAGCTCCGTGACAATGAGCCACTGATATCATCACACATGCTGGGCCAGATCCTGAATTCCTCCTTTTGCCTGAGTACCTGATGAAAGCAGTGGGAATTGCTATCCAAGGTAATGATTGCAGGATCAGGTGGATGACACCCTGCTTTTCTTATTGCTTTATCTCTGGCACTGCCTCTCTCTCCATGTCTCTTTCCACTGGCAATGTTTTCATTTTGTGCTCACCTTTGTGTAAGGAGAGCCCACTGGAGAGCTCCAATATGCATATGATCCCTGGAAACTCCATGAACTTTTAGGGAAAACATTCTTCTGCTTTGTTTCCAGCAATTAAATTGCATCAGAAGATGCACAAAGCCGTGTAATGTCTTGCTGCCGTTGCCCTGGGCAAGTAATTGTTGGGTGAACTATAGTGAGGAGCAGCTGAGGAGGTGGCTGGGCAGCAGCACGTAGGGAGGGGATGCAGTAAGATGTCCTGGAGATCACCTTTGTTTTCAGACCCCCTTCATCAACACCTTTGAGATCTCACTCTTGACAGATTACGTGGCCGAAAAAATCTTATCAGGCATGATAAATGGATTCAAATGTTTGTATGATTGCTGCTGTCTCTGCTCCCTTGACCTGGTAGGACTTTCCATGGTGTCCTGGATCTCTGCAGGTTGAGCTTCTCTGGCTCTTTCCCAGAGTGAGGAAGGCAAAGTGAATTTGTGTCTTTTGAGAATCTGAAAGAACCATGGGAAGCATGAGTTGTATACACTGTTCAAACTCCAGCATTCCTGCAGGCTGAAGCCTTGGGTAAAGCGAAATTTGTCCCCTGTCCAGGTGGGCATGTCAGCCCTGCTGACAGGCACCCTGAATTAAAGTGGGAAGGGTTGGTATTGGCTAATAACCCCAGACAAGGCCTGGGAGGCTGACACAGCTCTGTAAGTAACACTGAGCACTAGATGAACAATGAAGCCCTTCTAAATTTGCTCGAGTGAAATCAAAGGTAACTGAGGTATCAGTCGTGGCCTGCCTGAACTGGAATATGTGTTCTCACAGCTGTAGGCACTGGAGAACCCACAGGCTGCTCCCCTTGGGGATCTCTTCCCCTGTGTGGAGGTTGGCCAGGGAGGAGGACTGAGCTGAAGAGGTGTCTTGGTGCAAGTGCAGGAGCACAAATGTGGCAGCCAGACCTTTGGGTGAGTAGTAGTCAAAGCAAAGTTCCCCTTTAGCCTGTCTGCTGGCTAAGGCTTGGCTGGAAGTGCAAACATAACCCAGTTGGGGTTTGTGTTTGTTTCTAGTATGGCAGTAGGAGATTTCTCCTACTCGATAGAGGAGAACTTGCTGAAGGATTTTACATTGCACCCACTCAAATTCTTAAAAATGGGAAATTAATATAGATTCAGTTAATAGTGTGCACTGGTGATCTTTCTGCCCATGGACAGGGAAGAGACTTGTGTGCTCTCACATTTGAGTGCTCTTCACACCAGATGCAAGAGAAATGAAGTTAAGAACATGACCTCCCTGTAAGGACAATGTAGTCCTCGGTTTGGGTGGAAGCAGAACTGTACTTCAGAGACTGTTTTGACGGCTGTTGGTCTCAAGTGGGCTGTAGCCACAACAGATATAAATATTCAACTTTTTCCCCATTTTTCTGTGTTGCCTGAGGATCTGAACTGCACACCTCATGTTTGGGCCCCAGGGCTGCAGAGGGGCAGATAGGGGCCATGGGGAATTGTGCTGGTGGAAATCTGCCAAGGACCAATCCTTGTCATCCAGACGTGTTGAGGCTGGAAGAATTTTCCAAGTATATTCTGTCAGCTGTATGTGAGCCTCATCCTTTTAGGTGACAGTGGCCATAGTGAGGTGGAATCCTGGCTTTGTGATGTCTTTAGGGACCCCCATTCCCACTGTGAGGGCTGGGGAGGTCAGCTCCTTCCTAGAAGTTTGCTAGTGGCACTATCCCAGAGCTCTGCTTGGTGCAAAGACCAGCATCAGGAGCTCTGGGATCCCGGACTCCAGCCGCACACATGATCACACTTGGCAGCTCTGATCCCTCCTCTATCTACAGGATGGTGTCCTTTTCCTTATCTATTTCCTTTCTGTAAGTGCTTTGGTCTCTGGGTGCATTCAGTGCCAAAGCCAGGTGTTCCCAGATAGGCTTTTTTTCTCTTGATGTTGCAAGTATCAGTTACTTTGATGACATGCTGCGAGTTTGCCTTAAAAATATTGATTTAGTTGAGGGCTGGTGTTGCAAGCAGGCAGGAAGATGTCCTGGTCAGCTTTTAAGCACTTATAGCTGTATACCAGCAGCTTTCCCAGGAGAGCACACCCGCTCACCCACCCCAGGATATGCTCTCCTGCCTCCTCCCTGCGCAGTGATACAGGGGCCAGGCTGAACTGTTGCCAACACCTCATCCGTAGCTACACTACAGCCAGCTGCTAATAGGTTCCAACCAGTGTGTCTGAGCACAGGACAGCCATGTGATCCCTGGGTCTGCACAGCACAAGCAGTTCATGGTTTTTGAGGTGTGACGAATTGATCCAGCAATTCCTGGTCCAAACCCTGTAACTCCTACTTGACAAGAGCATTTTTTGCTTTGAAGACATTGGGATAGGGAAACTCCTCCACTTCCTTTGGAAGTTTGTTCCAGTGGTTAGTAATTCTTGCTGCTAAAAATGTGAGCCTCATTTCTCACATGAACTTGGTTGACTTTTGCTTTCCATTGCTGCCTTTTGTGCGGGTCTCATCCAGCGTGAGCAGTGGAAATAAGCCAGATGGCTGAGAGCAACTCAAGTTCAAATTCTAGTAATCCTGCAAAATTTTCTAGAGGACTGCAATTTATTTTCTTCAGAGAAGTTATGGACAAAATATTCTGCAGCAGCTGGTGAGGAATAACCCTTCTGACTTTAAAGAATTGACCTCCACACTCTCTTCTCTCTCTGCCTCCAAATCTGTTCTGCAATCTTTTACTGCAGCTGATTAAGAGGGAATCCCCTGCTGGAAGAAGAAACTGAAATAGAAAAATCCCTTTTCAGGAATAGGCACTCTATGGCTAATCAAGCTGGGATTGCATTGTTAGGAGGAACCTTTCATAAAACAGGCCCACAGCAATGCACAGCAAGAGCATCTTTTTTAGTTCTGCAGAATAAGCAGGCTGGCAGCTTTATGTAGAGATGCAATCCAATTCTTGTGTTTGGGAGCAAAAAGAAATATGCTTCAATATGAGTTTAATTACAGTTGTTTTTATAAATCCTTTGCAATGCACATTTCAGCTAAAACAACCTTGCAATTAATCTTGTAGACAGAGCCTGATGTAAACAAAATCTGATATAAAATCTATCTCTACTTCCATATCTTTTCTTGAACTCTAATCTAAAAAGAGAAGGAAAAACGGAGCTGAAAGAGAGCCTTTCTGTATCTGGATGTTTCTTGCAGTGCAGTCCTACAAGCCAGAGCTATTAGCATTCAACAGCAAGGAAATACGACCACAATCGTTGCCTCTTGATGAGCTTCATCTCCCACTGACCTGTGCTCACTGGAGAATTGATGGGATGATACTTGACAGCACTGCTCTCACAGTGTCTCCTAATCCCAAACGTCAGAGTCAAAACTCCTGTCAATAACTCCTCTGGTTTTTCTCTAATATATCCAGCTGATATGGGTGCCTGGGAGGACTGGGAATCATTTTCAGCCAAGTGTTTAATGAGTGTCCACCACCAGAAAGGGTTTATTTGTGGCTGTGTGGCCACCTCCTGCACTGAGCTCAGCCTGTCACATCACCTCCTGCCTCCCCAGACAACATCTGCATGGCAGCCAATGTGACAGGCTTCACTGTGCCTTCTCCTGGGGTGTCCAAAATGATCCAACTTAGGCTGACAGCTACAACGCACAAGAATAAATATGTATTGTGACGATCCTGTCAGTTGTGACTGGACTGGAGAAATGTCTTCTGCCTAAGTGCTGAATTTGCAGACAAAGAATTGAAGCTGAACAAATGGATGAAATTGCCTGCTGAGAAAAATGATAGGTGCTAAGTTGTCCTAAAGCCTGCCTCCAATTAAGTTCTTTGGGGTTGGTTTTTTTTTTTCTTCTTCTTTTTGGTTGTGGAAGGTTTTTTTGCACATTTGTGTGCTTGTGTCCAGGTACAGCCCCCTGGAGAATGTTTGGATCAACCTGTCCAAGCCATCATTTGGTGTGATACAAAACTGCTTCATTTCTGGCTGGAGGAAGGCATTTCTCACAATAGTGTCAAGACTCTCTCCAGATGAGATGCCTGTGTAGCTCCCTGAGCTCCTCCCTCTCCACGATGAATTAAGTCATCTGTGGTTGCGTGTTCTTGCCTTACTTTAGACAGTGCCACAATTTTTCCCTTATCTTCTTAATTTCAACCCTTTTTGTCTTTTTTAACCAGAGATGGTGAAACAAAGGGTCTTTTCCACCCTCCAGAAAGGCAGTCAAAGAGTCTTTCTCTGTCACTGACTGACATGTGTGACTTGACCTGGAAGAGATGGTCCTGTGTTTGGCTTTGGACAAGGGTTTCCTCCTCCTCTCTGCAGGTCTGCATTCAGAGGGATGTTTGAATCTTCCCCATAATTCCTGTCTTGGTTATCTTGGTGCATGACAGGAGGCAGGAGTTTCAGTATTATTGGAGGGCAGAAACCATTTGTAGAGAGCAACACACTGTGCATTGTCCTTTGAAACAGGCAGAGCACTGCCAGCAGCAAAAAGCTGGAGAATCATAGGTGGCTTTTCCAAATATCAGGCCCCACTTTTTCTCTTGTGCACTAGGGTGGATATGCAACGCAGGAGACTTTAACTTAAATGCCAATATGAGTATATTCATGTCTGAAGCATCTGAAGTGCTTCTCTTGTTGAATAAAGCCCCAACACCTCCCACTTCCACACTGTCCCAGAGCACTTCCTGCTGAAGGCAGGCATCTCTAAGCCCTGATCACTTGTGCCTGCAGCTGACCAACCCACTGCACCAAAATCCAAAGTGTCTCAGACAGGGAGAGTGGGCTTTGGCTGCCTCTGGCCCTTTCCTGGTTTCCAGCTCTTTCACAGGGTAAATTGAGCCTTTGTCCTGCTCAGCATCATGAGGCCAAGCTCCTGCCAGCAGGGACAATGCCCTCTTGTTAAGGAATAAGCCTGTAGGAAGGGGGCTGAGCCATGCAGCACCTTCCAGCACCAGCCTCTGATCTAAATGGTGCCAAGGTGGGTGTTAATGGAGGCAGGGATGCCTACCTGCTGCTCCTTCTGGGCACTGATTGACCCTAGTATCCATCTGCCCCATCTCCTTCTTGCAGGTTTCTGTCCCCACAGCAAGAGTAGCAGAAGCAGACACATCTACCCCTTACCTGGTGTGTTTTTTTTTTTAAACCTGGGAATTATCTTAAAATAGAGCCACCTACACCACACTGAGGTGAATGGCCAGCATGAAGCAGACAGGCAGATTCGTCTCTCTGGGCTTAAAGCTGCAGCAGGCAAAGGGCAAAGAAGGGCCAAAGTGTGAGCTGGTCAGGTTGAGGCCTCTGGAAATGTCAGCATAACCTGTGTCAGAGAGAAATTCTACAGTCTTGTCCCAAACCTACAGTAGGTCTGCACTCAGCAGGGAGGACTCATCACACCTCTGCTCATGGCCCCTGCAAGGAGCTCTGTACTGCTCCAGGACAGCCTGAGGAGCGGGCTCGGGCCCACAGCGGGAGAGGGGAGCAGATACTTAAACCTGCCTTTAAGAATGACACTGGGGTATAGCCAATATGCAAATAGCTCTTGTGTGCTCTCCCTGCTGCAGTGAGGGTGATTGCCCCCTCTTTAATAGGAGAAACTCTCACATCAGGAGAAAATGCACAGGCCATCTTGTCTCACTAACCTTGTGACAAAGTAGAGTCACCATATGGGAAAACCAGGCTGAGCTGAGATTCTCCAGGCCTGTCTCAGCCTGTTACTCCCTTCTGTGGACCCTTTGTTGTCACACCACCAGAAGGGAGCAGGCAGAGGTAAGCCCTAAGAAGCTCCATTGTTTGAACATCTCTCTCTGCTTTCCCTCTCTGCTTCTGGAGGTTTGTGCTCAGAGGTGTCACACTGTGTGTGTGCTTCTTGGTGGGACACATATGTGGGCTGATGGTCTTTCTGGCTAGCTAGAATGTACAGAGGGTGTTGCTCTGATCCATGGGGAATAGGCGTGGAAAAGAGAGTTCCTGTCACCATAAATTCATAGCTCAATGCAGTGACAGGCATGGCCCCAGGAGCAGACTTGCAATATCATAAATGTGTTTTATTCCTGGAAAAGCTTTAGTTGTTCCTTACGAGTAGGCAGTTCCTGGGGTTGTTAGGATAAAAAAAGGAGTGGCAACTTGAGCAGCCTGTTGTCTGTAGGCTCGAGTGGTATGCCAGGAACGCCACCTCTGCACAGTGAACAGTTTCTCTAGGACTGACCTCCCTTGGTGGAATGGATTCTAAAAGAAAACCTGGGTTTGTGTATCTTTAAGCTCCTTGGGTTCAGGTGCCCAAGATCTTTCTAAATCAGTCCAAATATATATTTTTCCCCTCCCTGGTAGATAAAAGATGTGTTGTAAACAACTGAAACTGTCAGTGGTTCAGCCAGGAAGATGTGACAGATGTCCCTATTCCCAAAGCAGCACTGCTGAGGTGGAGGCATGTCCCAGTGACCAGCCTTCCCAACTGGGAAACTGCCCCTCAAGCCACACTCCTGATACAGCACTGCTTCCCAGAGCACTGTCTCTTAAGGGACTTCTGAGAGATCCCAGGGATGCAGGAAAGGAAACATTCATGTCTGTGCCATGCTTCTGGAGGAGGAGGCTGGTGGGAAGAGAGATGAGCAACTGGCGTGGAGGCTCACTTTGCCACCCACTCCTAAACTGGACTTCCAGTATCATTGAAAGCAATGCTGGACAAATGTTCTGGCAAGTGACAAATTGTTTCCCAGCTCAGCCCCATTCTCTTCCCACCTTTTTTTCCCTGTGAGTCAACTTCTGCCTACACAGATGCTTCCAGAGCAGCCTGAATGCCCTCTTCGTTGTGCTCTGATGGGATGGTGAGTTTGCACTGAGGCACATTTTCTTCCCCTGGATTTCTAGATTTTCTTGCATGTGGGCAGAGAGCAGCATGATGCTGAATGACTGAAGTCCCTGCTCACAGTTCATGAATAATAAAGACTGCCAAAGCTTGCAGCCCCAAAGCCACGTTTTTGTGGGACCCCCAGCACACAGTCAGGCAGCAAACAGCTGCATTGGTATGAAATGTGATGGTTTTGTGCTGATCTTCAGCCAGAGGTTGCACTCCACACCCCAGAGCTGGAGGAAAGGATAGTGATAGATGGTGCAGCCCCTCCAGTATGGAGCCCCTTTACTGGCTCTGCTGGGACCTTTCTGCTGATATCTTGGCAAAGGAAAGCAAAGCTGAATCTGCTGGGTGCAGAAGGGATGGAGCAAGCAGCAGTTTACAGGGGGAGCATTTTTCTCATGCTCTGAAGGACTGGCTGTTACTTTCTTTATCAGGATTGTAAGATGGGACCCTCTGCTAGCTGTAGGCTATAAGGTAGCCCTAGAGATCCTTCACTCTGAGCAGTCTCTGTCAGAAGGGTCATTTCCCAGGAGAAACTCGGGAAGGGCTTGGCTTTGAAGACTTTTATTCTCTTTAATAAACAAGAGACTCTTAATAAACTTGGAAATCCCCCTTTTAAATTTGATACATTGGCCTCTTCCAGACTCCCAAGCCTTCAGGGAGGAAGTAATAGCAAGTGGGATTAAATGGGCTTGAAGCTGAGGGACCAGAGGACTAAGGACCTCAGCCCTGCTTGCTGGGGTGCAGTTTGCACACCGATGGGCAAGGCAGTTTCTGGCATGAGAGTTCCTGTGCAAGAGGCTATTTGCTATAGCTGCAGAGGAAATCAGCTGTGTCACCCCACAGGCTCTTTTCTGTCAGTAGGAAACTGTGGTGAAGGCTCATATTATACGCAGCAGCATTGTATTGACAAGGGTTTCCAATACAAAGTTGACTTAAAAGAAACCAAGGTGCTGCAGTGGTACAACTGTGTGTTTAATAATACCAGTACAAATCATCACTCATATCCTGCTGGTGTCAGATCATGTTCTTCCTACAGGACAGAGGTGAGCAAAAGCATGGCAGTTATCATCCATTATTTTTAACTCTCCTATTTTTAAATGAATGTCATTGTTGTTGGTATTTACTTCCATTTTACCTTACCTTAAATATAGCTCTGTATTTCAGGGGTTAGCGTATGGTACCCTCTTACTCTGCTTGTGAAATACAGGGGTGGAATGTAGTCCTACTGCACGAAACACTTTGGTGCAAAGAAAACTAAAATGAGCCCAAAGTGATGGGGGAGGTTTATTTTATAAAGATGCTCAAGTGGGCTCTGCCACCAAAAGGATACAAAGTCGAAGCCACATCCTGCTGGCTTGGCTAATCCATAAAAGAGCTTTCAGTGTTTTCCCTTGGAGTAACAGCTTTAAATTTTAATAAGCTGTAGTGTACTTTCACCGGATGTAATAAGCTGATGCAAAGTTTAAATGGGGTTAAGTAAGTAGGAACCTAGAAGAAAGGAACATAAAAGATGTAAACTATTTCCTCTCTTTTACAAGTTTATTTCACTGGGTTTATTTTGGGAAAAATATATTTCATTCAAATTATTTATTTTTTTGTTCTCTGGATGATTCAGTGTCAAGGGAGGGAGGGAGACAGTACTTGAAGTAACCACAGAGCAACTTGAGCAGAGAGGACACTCAGTAAAAAGAAATAAATTTATCAAGTTATTAATTCGGGTTATTTTGCCATTTAATTTTAGGACGGTTACCAAGTCACAGGCATGTGTGCCTGAACGTGACCCACATAATCCTCTAAAACAAGGATTTGTAGGAAGACTCCTTGAAAGGTCATCCAGCCCACCCGTAGCCCAAGGCAGGATCGATTGTGTGTAAGTTTTTGTGGACAGAGATTTGTTGAGCCTGTTCCTGGAGCCCTCAGCCATGGAGAACTGCACCCTGCAGCCACAGGGAGCGACCGTAGCGCCAGCACTCCAGCAGCTGTCCTGGCTTCCCTGTAAGCCCATTACCCGTGTTACTGCTGGGAAAGGGGAGCTCTGCTTTATCTGCTTCCCCTCCACAGCTCCGGTGGCTGCAGCCTCCCCCAGCCCACCGGCTCCAGCCGCTTCCCCTTTCCCCACAGCTGCCTTCTAGACACCCAGAAACACCATCTAAGATGATATCCAGAGGGCAGACCAAAGCCAAGATCTACTTTCTGCTTGTTTTCTGTTCACAAAGGTGGGATAAAGAGCTTTTTGGGCATGGGATGTGCAGTGCCATGCTTGTGCTGGAGTAAGTGAGGTCGTTTATAGTCTGCACCATGACCCACTGGTTGCCCTGCCCTGACTGCACCATGCCTGGGGACCCCTGAAAACAAGCAGGGGCTGTGAGGTGGGAATTTTTCTTGTTACTGGCAGTGCTATAGATAACAGGGGTGTGGGGGGTTTTACTGAATGTGTTTGTTTGCTTATATCTGTGTAGCCTACTGAAATGGCTCCAAAACATTCTCAGCTAAAAGCATGAGCTGTTCCATTTTAGGCTTAAAAAGTCATTTCTGTACCCAGGAGCTGTACTCATTCTCAATGGAGTGGGCATAGTAACACACACTGTGCAGTGGATTATACTTATGTGATTATAGCCTCTAGGCAACCTGGTGCTTAAGAAATGAGTCAGTCAGAAAGACCAAGGCAGAGGGAATCAGATTCAGTGATGATAAGATTTGCTTCCAAAAGATCTGGACTGAACTATACAGCATTTATTCAAGATATGCTTGTCCTAATATCCAATTAAACACCATAAGTAGGAATATTTTATGTTACTTGGTGTCTCACAACAGTCTAAAGAAGCAGTAACCACACACAAGGACTTGCAGTATGACAGGTTAGTTGGGTATAGAAAGGCAGGAATAGCTGGGAGACGTGAGTGAAGGCCCAGCCAGGCTGGTGATGGCTGTGTTAGTGCAGGGAGATCTGCCAATGCAGAATAGGAGCAGGTTCCTGGGAAATACATCCAGGAAAAGGGAAGAGACAGGATGAGAAGGCAAGAAATACATGCAGGGAAGCCGTGGCAGGAAGAGAAAAGAACAAATGAGAACTGGCAAGTTGATAAAAGAACAAAAGGGCTTTGTCTTACATTAAAGGCAGCTAACTACACAAATCATTTTCCCATGTAAGCAATTACTGCAGCTACCCCAGGGATAGTACGTGGTTGAAAATGGGAAGATGGGTTCTTTACATTCATAACTGGGTCTGGCAAGTGCTCCATCAATATGGCTCACGATGCTCTGGGCCATATCAGGCAAGCAGAGAAATTAAAACTTGATTGTGCAGATAGATGGATTCCCTGTTTTAAAAATTATCTTCCATCTGTATGCAGGGTTAAGCCACCAGCTAGTGGAACAGAAGGAACAGAGGCTTCTAAAAAGTGGCAGGAGGTTTAGTTCATTCCTCTTTCACTCCTGACTGTAGCTGTTGACAGCAGCTTACAGCAGTCAGTGCAGTCACAGTCACGTAGGCATGAGTCAGGTAAAAATCAAACTAAGACTGAGATTCCCTTTCAGCTGAATTTTCAGAAATGCTGAGTGCAGGCAACTCCTCTCCGTCTGACAGTGCTTTTCACCCTGTAGAATCAGCTTTTGGCAACAGGTGTTCTGTTGAGACTGAGAGAAATTCATAACGAGATGAATGATCATGATCTGATCTTAGATCCTAGACTTTATCTCATGAATGCCCAAGTCATGACACCAATGAGGTCTCAGCTTGACAAACTCCTATTGCCACTGCTCAGCTGACCTTAGCCCTGGGTATAAATTTAAGTGTCTTGCAGCTCTCCATTTACTGGTACAAACTTATCTCACTGCTTGTCCTGTAAGTGTTTTGACATCAGCCACTCCAAAATTAGAAACTGATGATATGGAAAACTTAATAACATTAAAGGAATGCCAACCCATCTTCTCTGCTGCCTTGTGCTATGCTTTGTTCATCTGAGGAATTTCTTGCATTTCACAACCAGCAGGAGGATTTTGGTTCAGGATTGTGCCCCAGCAGGGATATGATGAAGCTCAAGCCCCAGACTAGGACTTCATGACACTTATTTACTCTCTGTAACACCTCCCTGACCTATCTCATGTGTGATCCTTGGTCTGCCTTCTCCTCGGTCTCCTTTCCAGGAGCTCACTGGCTTTCTCTCACCTTTGGTCTCGCTGAGGTTTGGTCTTAACTCTTTGGAGTTGCAAGCACATTTGTAACACGCAGCACAGGCCGTCCCGTGTCTCAGCTGAGGCAAGTCAAGCTCTAGAAACTTGGCTGAGCCTGTCTCTTTTGCGTCCCAAGAAATGGTGTTCATTTATTCATGTAAGCCCCCTTTTAAAGCTTCTTTTGAGTTTTATTCTCTCCAAAAGGCAGTTTGGAGAGAATAAAACATCAGGATGTTTTATTCAGATATATAACAGATCCTTCAGGATGCTGTTCCCTGGGGTGGAGGTCCAGCCGCACCCCCCAGGAACTGGGGCCACCTCTCCCCAGCTGCAGCGAGAAAGTTTCCCTTTGCAGCACTGAGAACAGGCAGAAACAAAGAGCCTGGAGGAGGTGGGGAGGGGAGAAGGGAAGAATGAGCTAGGTTAGGGGAAATACAGCCTGGAAGAAAAGGAAAGGACCAGCTGATCTGAAAGCCCCGATAAAAGCCCAAGACAAAGGCTGAAAGAGCCTGGGAGATTATCAGGGGGAAGCGGGAGGAGGAGCAGAGAGATGCAGCAGAACCTAAGTGGGAATGATGTAAAATGCTGCAGGGAGGAGGGGAGTTTCCTACCTAGAGAAAAGAGTGGTTTAATTTACTCAACAACTTCCATTTACAGGAATCGAGGCCCTTTCTCTCTTCTGACTGGGAGCATCTGACAAATGAAGGAGCTGCTCCAGCAGGAAAGAGTATCCATGTCCATCCCACAGCCCTGACAGCTTCAACCCCGATTGCTCATCTGTTTCCAAGTACAACTGAGACATTTTGCTGGTGGGCAAAGAAGTCAGGGACACTGCATCCAGCACCCTGCAGCAGAGGAAACATTAGTACTGCTGTTGTTAGCCTTGTTATTTTCTCCTAATAAAAAGGTGGTCATGACTCACTCCATTAAGAAACAAAGGCAGAGCTGTAATCTACTGAAAGGCAGTTGTTTGGATGCTCAGCATTAGGTGTGTAAAAGGAGGAAGGTCAGCTGCAGGTCAGGTCTGATGATATAAACCCTGCCACCAGCACAGGCCAAACTTCAGGTACTCTCCAGAGAACTTGTTTTCTGGGCTGGGGTATTTTGCCCCGGCTTCAGAACTATCACTTCAAGCAGGAGTGTGGAGGGGAAAAAAGCTCTCTTTCTCACCCCTCCACGTTTCAGTTGGGTTTCCTGAGAGGAAATGATACTGTGACTGCGCTGGCCCCCTCCTTCCTCCCCGGAGGGAGGAGCACGCTAGCATCTGCCCACAGCACCTCTTCCCCTCTCTATGCCCCACTGGGACCAGTTTGCCAGCTGAGCTGTTACTGGGGTCTGAGTCCCAAGGGAAGCAGGCTGCTTCTCAGAGAGGAAGCAGCAGCTCCTGAAGCTGGGGGCTGAGAGGCAGGAAAGGCGGGTTGTGTTCAGGTGGTGTGGAGGTTTCCTGTGTGAGCAGGACTAGGTCACACCACCCCTGCCCATGCCAGATTTTCCATCTAGTCCATGTGAAGGTTTTTGGCACAGCTGTGGTGACCCAGTTCTGACGGGAACCGTGCTGGCACGTGGGTCTCCCCCAGCCATGAGGCTCTGACAATGCCCAGCTGCGTCCCAGGGTGGATGCAGGGAAAGGGAAGGAGCCAGGCTGCCGTGATGGCAGTGGCCAGGTGAAGACAACACCCACGCTAAGATGCGCTGTGAACATCTGCCCCTACCCACAAGCTACTTCTATTTTTGTTCCACCTCATACCCTGGCTGACTCAGAGGAGGGGAGTGGGGGGGGTCAGGTTAGAAGGAGCCAGATGGGAGGGCTGTAGGGGGATTGAAAGAGGAAGAGGAGGAGGAGTTGCTTCTAAACCAGTAGTTGCCATTCTTTCAATCAGCTTGAACATTTTCTTTGCACAGTCTCTTTCATGCTTCTCTGTTTCAGCTGCAGGCAATTTGAGGCAGGGATGGCACTTCCTGCCTGCTGTTGAGGTGAGCATTCTTTCAGGGCACCATCAGAATAAATGACACCCTGCTCTTAGATAGCTCCACTGTCATCTGCCCAGGCTGTAATGAGCTTGGCTGAAGCTCATCCTTTTGTTTAACTTCTAGGAATTTCCACTCTTCTTTTTGGTCTCTTTACAAAACTATCTACAAGGAAAGGGCAAGTGCCAAATTTCCTAATTCCTGTGCGTCTTAGTGTCATGACTTCTGGACACAGGCACAGTCAGTGGTCTGTGGTGTAAGTTTTGCAAGTCCTTGAGACACAATCTTGCAGCCACAAGGAAAGGGACATTAGACTCTCCCCTCAAAAAGCCATACCAGCAATTTTCATGTTGCAGGTGGCCCTCTCATCCTTGTCCCCATTGCTTCAGAGCATTCATTAATTTTGCAGAAATGACACATCTTGCTTTGTCCCAGTCTGTTACTCCTTGTTTGCTCCTTAGCTGCCAGGCTGTAAACCTTGGGCCAAGTAACTGGATCCTCGAGGTTGTTCCCCAGGAACTGATCACTCGCTTACCAAAGCTGCCTTGATGCAAACCATGGCCTGAGCAGGGGACCCAACTCTTTCCAAGGGGATCTAGGAGCGAACAGCTCCCATCCTACGAGCAGCAGAGCTCTCGCGGGCAGGCCTGCCTGGGCTCAGGCTTTGCTGGGGGTGAGATTACACAGTGAGGGGGGAATAAGGGGAACTGAAACTCCATTCGCAACCTGGTGCAAGAAGCCTGCCCCAACGCTGCCGTTCCTTTCTTCCTTCCTTCCTTTCCTCCTTCTCCTCTGCCCCCCCCCCCCCCCCCCCCCCCGGCACGCTTCCCTACTCTCCTGACAGTCTGAGGAGGGGGCGGGGGTGATGTCGGGATGAGCCTCAGCCGATGAGTGGAGAATTTTTGCAGCATTTTTCAGCTTCCTCTGCCTCTGAGCCTGACCTACAGCCGCCAGGGAGGGAGGGGATCCCCGCCAGGGGGCGGTGCGCGGGGCGGGGGATGTCCATGTTTGGGAGGCGGGCGCGTCACTCCCCTTATATGGGCAGTGTCGTCACGGCCCGGCCTTCCATTCATATAAATACCCGGCGGCGCCGGCCGGGATTCCCTACCCGGGCTCGGTGCGGCCCCGCGGTGCCTCCGTCCCGTCCCGTCCTGTCCCGTCCCGTCCCGTCCCATCGCCGCCGGCTCCGCGCTAGCACCGGGCACCCTCCTGCCGCTTTCGCCGCTCCTGCCCCGGCTGCCGCGGGGCGCGACCCTCGGCCGGCATGAAAGTCACGTCCCTCGACTGCCGCCAGCTGCGGAAGCTGCTGCGGAAGGAGCCCTCCCGCTGCCTGGTGCTGGACTGCCGGCCCTACCTGTCCTACTCGGCTTCCTGCCTTCGCGGCTCGCTCAATGTCAACCTCAACTCGGTGGTGATGCGGCGGGCCCGCGGCGGGGCCGTGCCGCTCCACTTCGTGGTGCCCGACGCCGCGGCCCGAGCCCGGCTGCTGCTGGGCGGCGAGGGGACGGCGGGGGCCGCCCGCCTGGCGGCCGTGGTGGTGCTGGACCAGAGCACGGGCCACTGGCAGAAGCTGAAGAAGGACAGCACAGCCCAGATCGTCCTCAACGCCCTGCTCTCCAGCCTGCCGGAGGCTGGGGCCAGGGTCTGCTTCCTGAAAGGTGAGAAGGGTCTAGGGAACACGAGGGACGGGAGCTGGGGGGGAGCGGCGCGATCGACCCTCAAAGCTCCCCTGTTTGGCAGCGGCCCGAGGTGCTCCCGTTCCCTCTCCTTCGCCCTGCAGTGAACCTGATTATTGGTGGAGGGCAGGGAGGTAACACCGGGATTTTGTTTCTTTTCCACCTACTGGAAATAAATCCCGGATAGACTCTGCCGGCTGAGCCGAAATGCCTTTCCGCTCACCCCTGCCACGCGTTTGAGAGGCTGAGGGAAAAGCAGAGAATAGCAGTAAAGAAGAGTAAAAGTTGCAGATTATCAAAGGGGGAGAGACATTGGCGCTGCGTGGGAAACAAAATCAGCCCCGCGGGTATGAGGAGAGATGAGGCCACTTCTACTCGCTTTCCACCCGGTGACACGGGGAGGCCTGCCTTGGGCACCCAAAACTCTGGGACCGATGCCCTCCCCTCCACCGAGGGCGGAGAGGTTTCTCTCCATCGGGCACATCGACGCTGGCAGGGGAAACCTAGAGCCGAAACTCCGGGGTTCGTCGGGGGACAAAAATACCTCCTCCCCTCACGTGTATTACAGCCCTTCGATTGCGGTTCTTTGTTTTCGTTCCGTGTAACCCGGGGTAATAAAACGATAAATAGCATAGCGAGCATAGCAGCCCGCCCTTTCCCTGTCCTCCTGCCCCTGTGTCCCCCCCCCCGCTTCTCCTGGCAGCGCCTTTGTCCTTCTGCTCTCGGTGTTCTCAGCGCAGCCCCCACCTGCTCTGGGAGCGGGGCCGTGCCCGGGCGGGGCCGCTCCCGCCCGAAGCCCCGCACACGCGGCTGCCGCGGGGCTCCCGCAGTGGCACCACGCCGAGGCAGGAGTTTCTAAACACCCCCCTTGCCATACTATGAGGCCATAAACGGAGGGGAAAACCAAGCGATGTTTCTTGAATAAAGCCTGCCTCTGTGCTCTCCTGGGCCAGGGTTGATTCCCGTTTAATAAGCCTTTTATCACTAGTTTTTTGTCCTGATGTACCCAGTTTGTGCCTCCTGTGATGACCTACCCGCTGGGGCAGAGGCATCTTCAGCCGGGGTATTGCCCAGTACCGAGGTAGGGGGATGTTCCCCAGGTTGTTTGCCACCTCCCTGGCTCTATCAGCCTTTGCTGGGGTCTGACAGTCATCCTATAAGCACAAATTCTGCTACTGGAGGGCAGAGATGCTGGCACTGTGCCAGTCAAATCCTTAGGGACCATGCTAAACTAGAGACGAAGAAATATCTCCAGGTCACAGTGGGAAGTCTGTGGCAAACCAGGGGCTGAATTAAGCTCTGCTGACTCTCAGACTGCTCGTTTGGCCACACGATCATCCATTCCTCCTCATGTGCCAGTCCCACACTTTGAAGTGGTGACTGTGGCTGTGGGTAGTTTATCCGGGGTGAGGGATTAGTGTAGGCTCTGCTTTGTACCTCTTATGAGTTGTGAAGTGTCTTATCATAAAAGCCTGTCGATTTGGGGCTAAAGACATTTCCTCTCTGTTTATGAGAAAGTTTCCTCCTTTTCCTGCTGCAGTTTCCTTTTGCTTTGCTGGAAGTGCTCCGGGCTGCAGGTTCAGGCCCATGACTCAGTGGGCAGCACTGATGATTCACTGGAGTCATGGACCCCCACGAAGCTATGGTGGCCTGGGGGAAGATCCTTGGAACAGTGGGGATATAAATCACCCTGGAACACTGGATTCTGATCAGGAGAAAGGGTCCTTTGGAAGCCTCCACTACCAAATTTGCAAATACTAGGCTGTAAAACCACGAGGAAAAAACGACATTGAGGTTTCCCCTTATATTCCTGTTCTACCTAGGCATGGAGATGGGAGGAGGTGTTGGCTACTTAAGTGCTAAGGGGGTCTCGTTGCAATAAAATATGAGGAGGTCACCCCCACCCCACTAGGTCATCAAGATCCTGGGTATCTGGTCCCAGGGGCGGCAGCTGGCACAGAGTCTTGCGTGCCAGGCCCTGTTCCCTCCCTTGCTTTCTGGCTTGCAGGGTCACATCTTTTGTCTGTGTAGGTGCAGTTTCACTCTGGGTGAGCTCAGCACCAGCACGGTGAGAGTGGTTGTGTCTCAGGGAAAAAGAAAGATAAAATAACAGATCCTCCCTTGGTGCTGATAACGATTCTATTACTTATTGATTAAAACGGAAGTGCAGCTCAGCTCTCTGTGATGAGCAACCGAGTATTTGCAGAAATGACCTCAGGGAAGGTAGGTTGAGTGGGGAGGGGGAAGAGGGGAGATTGCTGGAGGACGGGATGAGCAGATGACTCACTGTAAGAATGGTCTGCAAATATCCTGATCCCCAAGGCTTGTAATTAACCATTCACCAGCTGCATGTGTTAGCTGCCCCAGGAGACGCGAGACATGCGTGTCTGTTCAAACACACACGCAGATTTGTCTCAGGCAGATTTCTGTGTTCATTCAAGAGTAAAAACAACAACAGGGGGTGTAAATGGGGATAATGGCTGTTTATATAAACTGGACATATTTTTCCTATGCGATGGCAATGGCTGGGGTGTTGAGGGAAAGTAAGGTCAGCTATGCAAAACAAGAGGATTTAAAAGTTCACCCCATGAAGGGCAGTTGGAGATCAGGGAACTCTGTAGAGCTTCTTGTGTTTGTTGTTTTCTCACACTGTGAGTTGTTAGGGATATCATTTTTTCAACCCAGTTGTTGTGGATATCATTTTATCAAGCACCTCCCACCACCACCATGGTCTCCATGGTCACTTGACTGCTTTGACCACTGCCTCATGCTGTGAGCTCTGGAATGAGCTGGCAGAATGTGGCTGGGGGCAGGAGGAAAGGTGCAGGTGCTGAGTGCCCGTTGCCTGTAAAGTCACTCTCCTGCCTTCTGTCATGGAAAACAGACTTTCATCACATTCAGTGGGCTTTGGATCATGCTGGCCACTTGCAACATGAGGACTTCATGGCAGGAATGAGTAGGCGCCAGTAGCACGTCATGAATTTGAGCACACATCTGCTCAAACATTGCAAACAGATGAGACACCAGCATTGAGGGGCTGAAATGTCAGAGGTGGCTGTACCAGGCAGCCCTGGCAGCGAGGCTGGTGGGGGTCCTGCAGCTGCTCTGGTCTTCAGTACTTCCCTTATTTCAAAATCCTTCCTTGCACCCGGGCACCCACACCGAAACAGCTTATCAGGGTGAAACAGTTGCAGGTGAACAAATCACAATGGGAGGCTTTGCTTTCCAAGACTTGTTTACTTGAGGGCCACACTCTGAAGGATTATTGAATGTAGCTGTTCATGAGCCATTCCTTTCTGCTCTGAAAAAGCACAGGTGGCAGACAAGTGGCACACCACTGACGTTTTCAGGCTGCTTCTGCTACCTGACTGATTCAGGTTCATTTTGGAGATTATGTGCTTCCATGCAGAATTATTCCCAGCCTGGAAACAGGCAACAATTTAGCTGACGACAAACTTTGAGTAACAATGTAATAAAAGGATTAATTCCTTTTCATTAGCAGCGCACTGAATGAAACGAATGCAGTACTTAACTGTGCAGAATAGCTCATGTGGGGCTATTCAGTTGTCAAATGCTGTCACAGGATTTCATTAAGTTTTATAGCTGTTATTTAATAGATTGGTTTCAGTGGGACCATCTTCATTACTTCCCTGTCCCGTGCATGGTGGTGATTAATGAGACAGATGCAAGCATCCCGCTCTTGTGTTTATGTCCATTTAAAAATGCAAATAAAATATTTTGTGTGTTTTCACAGTGTATATATAATGACAGGTTTAGAAAAGATGACTTTTGAGTACAGAAATCTTTCCTCAAACATTGGCATTAGTGCTCATGTATAAAACCCAGAGGGAGGGAGTTTAGTCCCCGCCGCACCAGAGTTAATGGTTGCTAGACTCAACAGAATTACATTCACTAACAGCTTTAGTATGGTTTCACTGGCTTTTGGCAAGTTAATAATTGTCAGTGGTATCCGAGGTTTTCCTTGGGTGCCCAAAGCCTTTTAAGCAAACCCATTTTCCCAGAGGAGCACTATCCTTCACTAACTCTCCCCTGGAGCTCATTGCTGTGCACTGCTATCCCACTGCATTGCAAGTGCTGAAGCTTCATTCGTCCTTCACTTGAATTAAACAAGTCCTTGGGAGGGCAAATATATCTTTCTTTTTGCTGTTGTTTCCCTAGGGGGATATGAAACCTTTAACTCCCAATATCCTGAGTGCTGCGTGGATGGAAAACTCATTTCCCCAGAGAGGACGGAGTCAGAGAGAAACCTTGCCAGCCACTGTGAGAAGCAGAGTGCCAACCACAAACCCGCTTACGACCAGGTGTGTGTCATGGCTGCGGCGGGTGACCCTCCCGTTGGGACTTCTCCCTGCTGCCACCA
Organism: Corvus hawaiiensis; assembly: GCF_020740725.1. Lineage (NCBI taxonomy): Eukaryota > Metazoa > Chordata > Aves > Passeriformes > Corvidae > Corvus > Corvus hawaiiensis. The sequence goes on along the minus strand of NC_063220.1, from coordinate 10,299,040 downwards.
GGCTCTGTTGGAGGCTGGCAATGTGTCAGTGGCCCTGGTGCTGCCGTGGGCTGTCAATAAGTTGTCACAGTCCAGGCTGACAGCCTGTGTGCTGAATAAGTTGCCCTTGTGTGCTGCTGGTCAGCATCATCTCTGCCTGGCTTCAAAATTAGGCAACAGAAGGAGGCAAAACACCATATCTAGCCCCAAAACTGTATTTATGAACTCTCTTATCACACACGCAGGCAGCATGAGCCATCAGCAGCTCAAACCTCCACAGGAGACTGAAAATGGGCAGGGGAGAGGCTGCCAAGAGTGTAATTTTTCCAGCAGACAAAGGAGTTTGTCCATGTCTCCTCTGACATCCCAGGAGGAATTTGAGGCTGGCAAGGGGGCCAGTGCCTCTGAGAAGGGGCAATGGCTCAAGAGCCACCATTGGGCAGGGGAAGTGGGGTTTCCACAGGGGAAGTTGTCATGATTATGTGTGCTCCGAGATGTCACCCTGCAGTCAGGATGCTTCCGCCAGGGCGTTCCTTTCCTGTTGCTCAGGGGAGTCCCCTGTGATGCCTCTGCTCTCCTGGGAGTACCTCCCACACCAGGTGTCCTCCCACTGCCTTGGCTGGCTGCCAGCTGTCCCTGATGCATGGGAACCCACCATGTGGGCAGTTCAGGGGGAGTGGAAAGGTAGTTTCTTGCAGCTGGGGGGTGGCAGCAGCTCCTGTGCATCATGGAAAGTTACCTGCCAGCTCAGAAAGCCGCATCAGATGGTGGCTTTCCTTTTGCCATCTCGTCATCCAGCCTTTGCTTGTGCTGAGGAAGGAGGAACTGAGACGACGTCTCAGGGTGGGTGACGCAGCAGGTGCTATGCTCCAGAGAGGGGTGGGGTGAAGGGGGATGGGGAGCCTAGATCCAGTTTTTTTGTTTTGTTTCACTTCTGGAGATGTGACCAGAGGGGCTAAGCCCTGGCTGAGCTAAAGCAGCCTCTTCCTCTGTCCTCATCTTCCTCCCTGCTGGACATGGCTCCCTGCTTTGCCCCTATTTCGGTAAAGCCTCAGTGGGAATGGGCACCACATATGAAAGTACTTTGGGTGCACTGCAAGGAGCAGCACTTTACAGAAAGCCACAAACATCCTCCACATGACTGGGTTGGGTCTGACTTTGTACCTTGCAGATGTGGACAAGAAAATTAAAACATTTTTCCTGTGTGGGCTTTGCCATGGCACTGATTCATTGGCCAGCAGCACTGGGGTCCAAAAAAGCCAGAGAGGGAGGGAGCAGGCACCCACACAGATTGCTCTTAGGTCGCAGGACTTTTGAAAAAAGAATTACATGTTTCTGCTCCTTCTCTTCCAGGGTGGTCCAGTCGAAATCTTGCCTTTTCTCTACCTTGGTAGTGCCTATCATGCTTCCAAGTGCGAATTTCTCGCCAACCTACACATCACAGCCCTGCTAAATGTCTCCAGGAAAAGCTCAGAGTCCTTCAAAGACCAGTATTGCTACAAGTGGATCCCAGTGGAGGACAGTCACACAGCAGACATCAGCTCTCACTTCCAGGAAGCCATAGACTTCATTGGTAGGTACAAATGAACAAGTTTTCAGATCTTCATGTATTTTAAACTAATTTAAAATGTAAAATCAATTAAAAATTCATTTAATTAATTTTAAAATAAAATACACATCAAAGTCTACTGAATTTTGTGAAGGAAAAAACCCCAGTTCCTTGGACCTGCATGCCAGACTGAGTAACAACCAGGTGAAGCAGTCATCTTATTGCCTTACTGTGCTGAGATATCCCAAAGGTGGGGTCTTAGAAATCCACTGTCCCCCCTTATCTCAGAGCTCTTTCCATTCCTCCTTTTGATCATACTGGTATCTCAGCCTTTATCAAACACTCCAGTGCAAAAAAATTAGGAGGCCTTTAGAAAACTTGTCCCATTCCCTTTCAAATCTTCCTGCATTTGGCTGAGTGGGTGCGTGAACAAGAGCTGTGCCAGGGAGCACAAGAGAGAGGATCCTCCCTGAGAAGCACAAGATGGTTTGGTGGGGTGGAGAAGCCTGCACCTGGGTGGAGATCATGTTGAAATCGGTGCTGTTGCTCTCCAGGAATATTCAAGAGAGAAAGAATAAAACAAGGTTACAGACTCACTAGACTCATTGCTCAGCTGAGTTTGAGTCCTTCAACAGTGCAGGCAGAATTACAAAAACCTGACTTGAGGGTGCACTCTAAGTCCTTCTCCTTCCCAGTAAGGGACATCTCACACCTTTCAGGGAAATAATTTATGGCACATTTCTGTCCTATCCTCAACCCTTTCTGATAGATGTCGAGTCACTTGGAAATTTCCCAGATTTTGAGGATGACTTTAATTTTCACTTTCTTTTAAAATTGGGCATGTGGTGTAGATGCTGGGGATGACTCAAACCCATGTCTTCCTTAACTTTGTGCAGTAGCTAAATATAACTGGTCGTGGTGGCACCAGTCCCCTGGCAGACAATTGAAGGCAGGCAAATGATAACTTCCTCAGCTCTGTGTGTTTCACTCACAGTTATCCATAAATTGGAGCATGAACATGTTGCTCAAGGCAATAGAGCAGAGAAAGGTCTATTTTTTGAACAGCGTTTTTGTGTGGAAAGGGCTTATTTTAAGCACATTCTCTTTAATCTAATAACAATCATTGTGTTGTGTGAGTAACCACAGTGGCTCCTGTTGTGTAAAATGGGTGCTTTGCATAAGCCTTTTATATCCTGACTTAAGTCCAAGCATCCTTTAACCAGGCTGTAATTAGCAACTGCCTACCAGTGCTTGTGTGCTTTGTGGTGAGGCCCCACAGACTGGGCTCAGCCTCTCCACCCAAGGGTACCCACCAAGGGCTCACCTCCTGGTACTGCTGTTTGCTGCCAACTCGCCAAGCAGGGAGTTAGGATTTTGAAGGAAAATCCTCTTTTTCTAGCAAAGATGATGAGAGCCCCTGCAGTTTTTGAGTGACCAGGTAGTGGGAGGGCTGGCCAGGCTGAGCTTGAGACAACGTTTTGAGCCACAGGTAGAGAAATGTAGGTACAGCAAACACAAGCATTGCCTGTATCACAATGTTCTGCAAGGTCAGTTGTTCCAAAAGAGAAGTAGGCACAGAGAAAGAGAAAGGAAAGGACTTTCTTAAAAAATGCAAAAAGAACCAAATCAGGATCCACAGATTCTGAAACCAAGTGTCATCTTCAGCTCAGGTCCATCACAGGCTGGGTTTTGTCCTCTTTGTCTTTTGATCTCCATGTCACCCTTAGCACCCAGCAGAAGAGCAAGCCTCTCCTTGCTGGTAGACTGGCTGTGTCCTGCCCCAGCTCTGGGTGTGCCACAGTGTCCTCTCCATCCCAAAAAATAACTGATGTCTGTAATGGCTTTTCCCTCAGATTACGTCAGGCGAACAGGCGGCAAGATCCTGGTGCACTGTGAGGCGGGCATCTCACGCTCCCCTACCATCTGCATGGCCTATCTCATGAAGACAAAGAAGCTGCGCCTGGATGAAGCCTTCGATTACATCAAGCAGCGCCGCAGCCTGATCTCACCAAACTTTGGTTTCATGGGCCAGTTGCTACAATACGAGTCAGAGATCTTGTCTTCCACCCCCAGCCCCCCTGTCGCCTCATGCAAAAGAGAAGCTGCATCTTTCTTTGCAGAGGAACTGACTTTGGGCAAAAACTTTGAGGGCTCATGCTTTGCCTTTCCTACCTCAGTGTTGAGTTCTGTGCCCATCCACTCTCCTGTCCACCAGCTGAAGCTCAGCCCAATGACAGCATCTTCGTCCTGCTGAACACCGTGGGGGGCCCAGAGCTGGTGTGGTCCTGATCCAAACTGTGATCCCCAACAAGAACATTTCATGAATGTGCAATAGAGAAACCTCATCCACTTACTCTGAGATGGAGTGGTTGTCATGGATCATACTTCCCATACGCTGTGACTGTAAGATGCAAGTGGTCTAAGCATGGCAGGTTTTCTGAACTTTTATTGTCCTTTTTTTAAAAAAAATACAAAGTGCTTTTTTAGGGTTTTAACCACACAACGTGCACCCACTACTGTATTTCCAGATTCCTGGAGAACCATGAGAAATCCATTTAGTGTGTTCTCAGTTCCCATCTCCTTCCCATCTTATTTTTGAAAAGACCCTTATTTAAAGTTTCAAGCAATAAACAGCAACAGCAGGGAAGAAAGCATAACGAAAAGCACTACCTTTGCAACCACAGAGATGGTGGGAGTGAATATTTGTTCAAATCTTTCTCTGGCTTTCCTCCTCCCCTCTCCTGTGTCATGTTTCAGGGAGCAAAGGGCTGGAGTGGGGAGAGGGAATGCCTTTCCCAGGACACTGTTGCACAACCAGGTGAAAATCCCCTCTCCTGCTCCAGCCTCTGAAGTGTCAGGTATTGTCCACAGTGTAACTGGATACCAACCCCACCAGTGGGTCCATTCAGGTGTGGCATTTCCTGTACTTCTGTATTTGCCTTTGTACTGGATGGGCTTTTAAGTAAAGCAGGGACTTAACATCTATCAGCTACCCTGCTGAGCTATTATCCTCCCATCTGTTATTTAAGAACAGCCCTAGAATACTTGAATGTCTCCAAAATCCTCATCGAATCCACTTCCCATCAGATAACGCTGTAAAACACTGTAACTGCTGGACTTCACACCAAAAAAACCTGACAAGCTTTCAGCTCCAAGACAACTTTTCCTCCATCCCTTCCCAATTGTTCCCATTGTGTATCATGTGTGGTCAAGTGGTCTTTTTCAGTGTTATGTGACTTGCTTAGAGTGTGTGGTCACCTCTAGTCAGCCTTGGTCCAGAAAAAATGGTTTCTGTCTTGCTCACATTGGCTTCTGTGTCCACAGAGAGTTCAGGATGAGTGTCTCTGTCTGTTGGCCTTTTTATTATTTTTAAATATGTAATATGTATGGGAAATGGCAATAATTTCCAGGAGATCTCGTGAACGTGAAAGAAAACTTGCAATGGTTTTTATGGAGTGTAAAAAATAATAAAGGAAAAAAATGCCAGGAAAATAAAGCTATTTGTTGTACTTGGAGTGAGCCGCGAAAGTACTTTGGGAGATCTCAGTGGCAGGAGAGGTCACCTGAGAAAAAAGAAGGTAGAAGAGATGAGAAAGCATCACTGTGCTCTGTGCTGAAAAGCCACCAAGGTGTATCACTACAGAGGGGAGAAGGTGAGGGGGAGGATTGTTTAAAACAGAATGACATGAGTCACGGTGGCGTCACTTCCCAGCAGCCAGGCAGGCACTTCTGTTTTGATTCATGCATGTTTTATATAAGATTTACCATCTTGCTGAAGATGAAAATCTGAACTAGGCATGGCCCCCACTTCCTTCCAACCCATGACAAGGGATGTTACATGCCTTGGTCCTTGGAGTGACGCTTGTGGGTGACATGTGGCACCTCTGGGTGCCAGGAACCAGATCGTGTGGGTAACACTCATCTTTTCACTTCTTTAAATGAAAAAAATTAGATCAGAAGTACCAGCATGTCTGATACCTTTCATTCCCCTTTTCATCTTGAAGTTTCTAGGCTTTTTCTGGCTCATCACCACAGCACATTTATAATGTGCAATTCCAAACTATCGAGTTGAAAAATTTATGGTAAATATCTGGGTTACACAGCATGTGTGCACATATGCATCCATTTGTAACTTCTTACCCCCAGGAAAGCAAATCTGATAGATGAGAAGGTCTTATTGGGGATGTGCATTGGATTTCTCCCCCAGTGTCAGAGGGATGTGTCAGCAGCCCTGCCTGGGTTCTGGGAAACCTGAACATGGGAACCAGCAGCCAGGGAGGTAAGGCAGATGATCTAGTAAGAGCAGATCAATTAATTTCCTGAAAGACCTGACTAGACCCCTTGGGGAACTCTTGAAAATGTGGAAAATGCTTTCTGCCTCTCAGCCCACACAAGCACCCAAGCAGAAAGGCTGCTGTGCTTAGTGAGAGTGGCTGTGTCCTGAATACTGACACCTACAACCTGGACAGAAACAGAGCAGCCAACAGTTCTCATTAAAACTGCACTAAACCCTTCTGGGTGGACAACCAGCTTTGTTTCTTATGGATGGGAAAACTGAAACCCTCTGCAGAGCCAGTGATGGAACATGGGAACCTGTAGAGCACAAGGCAAGTGGGCTGAAGGGATTAACAGAAGGACTGCTGACCTTGACAGATTTGACCAAGGCAGCTGGAAAAGATCACAGGTCAGGTGGAGGAGCCAGGTATTTAGCAGAGAGGGAAGGCAGCTGCTTTGTGTTTGGAAGGGAGCTCTTATCCTGGGCTTTAAGCACGGTGTGTTGGTGGATATGGGAGCTAGTAGGGGGAGATGCTGGGCTGGGATTCAGCAAGGGTAGAAGGCCACAGCCCTGGGGGAGCCTGAAGAGGACTTGTTGTCATGCCTGGACACAGGAGACCAAGGTTTATGCTCCTGCCCAGGGCAGGGGTCCCCTCTTCTTGTCTGGTCTCAATCCACCTCCCCTTCCAGCAGAAGGAGTCCCAGAATCCAAGTCAGAGTGGGATGCAAATACTGACTCCCAAAGGGTTGTGTTCTCATGCTGGTGCCTGCTCTGCTACATCAGTGCTAGTGTGAGACCTCTGTCCCCAGCTCAGTCCCTTGGCCAGTTTGGCAGACCCCACCTCTTTGAGGGGACATCACAGCCATCTGACTGCAGGGCTTTGGGCTGAGAGTATGTGCCCTCCTCCCTTCCTGGCCATGCTGCTCCCATGGGAAAGAAGGAGCTGAGGATCTGAGCACTAATATATGAAGGTGAGTGTGTCAAATCGGGATGGCACCTACCTGGGAAAAGGCAACGTGTTTGAACACACATGTGCAGGGTAGAGCCCCTGGTCCTCTGCTCCCAGACAGCAGCACACAATAGGTGCCTCCATCCTTAGGGAAAGAAACAGTTCCAACAGTGTTTTGTGCATTGAGGAAATTCACCAGATATGGTAGGATGGAATATTTAGGGGGCTTTTATAGCCCAAATGGGCTTGGGTTTGAGTGGCTCATTGCTAAGGATGGAAGTTCAGATCAGGTAGGTGTGTGGGGAATGTCAAAGCTGAAGGGTGGAGGCTGGTAGTGGTGGGAGCTGAACTAGCTGGTTTGATGGGCCTGTGTCCATCTACCAGCTAAGCTTCAGAGAGGAATAGGGACATCAAAAACAAAATTCTGATGGAAAGTAGAGATCCTTGTACCTATAACAGCAAGGGGAAGGCTGTTATCAGGATGCTTTCAGACTTCAGAAAAGGCAAGTGAGGGAAAGATGGCAGGAATGGTGTACTTCGAGACAAAGCTTCGATTAGCACTTATCCATTATGATCCACCAAAGAAGATGAGAGGAAATGTCAGTGAAAAGGGGATTTTGCAAGTTCAGAGCTGTGCTGGGATGTGACATCTCTCCATTCACACTCCTGATGGTGCACCCTTGCATCCTGGACAGCTTGGTGCCACTCAGGACCTGTTTCAGATCCTGGGGTGGAACTGAACAGGGCTTGTGCCATGCAGCTTTTGGTCCCTCGTTTTTAGGCTTGCAAGGAGCAGTCATGTTGCAAGCATGAGTGCAGTTGCTCAGCCTCTGGCTCTGCTTTACACATGCTGCATTTCCTTTGTGTCTCCAAGAGAAACAAGCACTCAAGACACTGCCACAAAAAATACATATCTCTACACCATTGCAAATCATTGCAAATCAGATTATGAAGAAATCTAGGGTGGAGTTGCATGAGTGGGTGCTGTCCTTAAGTGTCCCTAAGTGTCTTCTTAGTCCATACATTTGCTGGTGTTATTTGCAGTCTATTCTGGTTACAAAGCATAGGCTTTCTCCAGCTTCTTCTGCTTCCTGCCTAAAGAGCTTTCCAAAAGGTAGAAATTGCATCCTTACCACTAAAATCCAGGTAAAATTGACCTGCTCCATGGGGACTTGGTACTGAGGTGCCCATCCCCAGTCCCTTGAGCAACGCAAGATAGGCAGCTCTTCTTAGCTTCTTGCCTTCTGGTGGGAGCATCTATTTTTAGGTGACAAAGCATGAATGAAGAAGGTATTCTGCAGGCATTGTCATTTGTATGCTAAAAACAACACCTGCCTTGCAGGGAAGTAAAAGGTCCAAATGTGCCTACAGCATGGAAAAAAAAAAAAAGTGTGAGGCCCCAGGTATGGTGAATTTGACCCTCCATCTCCACTTTTCACAGCTTCACGTTAATTGGAGAGTAGACACACTGCCAGCTCACTCTCTGGGGAGAAAAAGGCAGGAACCAATTTGCAGAGCCACATAAATATGGAAGTAGGATTTTTTTTTACGTGGGAGGTGTTACCAGTACCACACATTACGGTTTCTTGGCTTTATCACATCGTAGGCTTTTACTGAGACATGAGTAAGTTTGCTAAATAAGGAATATGAAAATAGCTTGTGAAATAGGTTGAGTCATCAGAGAAAATCAAATGGAGCTCTGGCACCAGGGTTTCAGTTGTAAAGTCCTACTTTATTTTACCATTTCATTGGAAACTTTGGGGTCATTTCAATCTTTTTATTTCAGCTTCAAAATTCAAAGTACTCTGACATCTAAGTAAGGCTTACCAAATCTGTTCATGTTTTCCATCAGCAGTGGTGATACACTTCTATGTGTCCTGCCTATGAACACTTGCAGGGACTATAAAGGTTACTGAGACAAATGGCTTCTGCAGTAACAGCTGAAATGCTCAGCGCTTCTTCCAGCCTCGTCTAGCTATTGAAGAGGATTTATGGCCCCTAGATATCCCTTTCATGTACTAGCTTACCCCATTGAAGTCACTGGCTGTTATTTGTAGCTTCTGGGAATCCTAGCAGGACACCAAACAAACCCATAAAGGCAGTAACTCAAGATCAGGAGTGACCATGGTAGATAAAAAGAGAGAAAGAACCTTAAGGAGCCTCAGGGACAGCATTGCCTGAGGACTCCCATATTTCTGTCAGGGATTGTTCTCATATCCCAGAATATGACCTGTGCTGGGGAGATCATGGCTGGAAAGCATTTCTAGGACACAAGCTTGCATGGGATCCATGGGACCCATAAGACATGGCATGCATGAGGAGAAGTGGGAAAGACCTTTAGTACAAATCCTGCCTCAGCCCACGCTCGCTGCAGTCATGACTAGGACTTCAGAACAGGCACCACGTAAAGGTTTCTGATCTGCTGGGACTGTCAGAGGCTTGGAAATGAAAGGCAAACTGATAAAGGCCTCAATTCAAACTTCAAACCCCCTTGGCATAACCGTTTGTCCAGATTTGGTTTTCTGAACTAATCATGTTAGTAAAGTTACTCACTTGAGTAAGTGTTAATTGGACCAGGTTTATGTCTCCCAAGTGAAATGACAATGTAGTTTTGATGGGCTTTTTTTTTTCTTTTTTTTTTTGGGTGGGGGGTTGTCTGTGTGTGAATAGTAGTTTATTTCTGTCACTGTGATACTCCATTTCTGAGATTCCTTTGTAAAGCAGACAGTGGGTGAGTCATCTCTCATTATTAAATTGCCCATACATTGTGAGCTGCCTCCAGGCCCTGAACCAAGGCGTATCGCCTTGGTGGGGAGAAGGGCCCCGAACACAATGGGACTCAGATCAGGGTCTAGATGCATCTTTCCATTAAATCTTTATTTTAAGGAGCTATTTGTTCTAATTGGAACTAAAACTTGCTTCTGCATTGAAATGGCATTTGAAGTCTACAGGACCCAACTGGAACAGCGGGTATATCCTCTCTGCTCTAATGCCTCCAATCACATTAAGTCAAGTTAACTGGAAAATCAATTGACACGAATTCCAGCATGACCATTAACTTCCATCCGGCTGGGCCCTGAGCGGCTGGCCAGGGTGAAGCAGATTCCTAACAGGGATGGAGCAGAAACTGTGTTCATCTCCTAGATATGCTTTCAGCCTGAGGTCTCCCTAGCAATGCCCACATTGCCCCCAGTAATTACTGTGGCTAACAGAGAGCCCCGGGGTCAGGCAGTCTGGGATCAATTGTGGGCTCTGCCTGTGGATTTCCAGGGCGAGTGATGCAGCTGCTCCTGCTGGCACAGGCACATTTGTCAAAAGCATAAAGGAAGTGAGCGAGACCTGGACTGACCAAACTGACCGGATGGGTCCCTTGAGTATATAGAAAAGGACTGCAGCAGCAAAACTGTGTTTTCCACAGGACAGCTCACTTCTCCAGAGGATATTTCCGCTCTGTTGTTAAAACAGAGCTTTGCTGATGTGGCTTTGCTCACGCAAGAAGCATTTTGGTGCTAGAGTGAACCTGAATTTCTCTCTAAACGTTTCTCACAGGCTTATCTATATGTCTCTGCATCCTGTCTTGCATCAGGGATAATGATATCAATCTCACTCTGAGAAAGGCATAAAGCTTTTATCATATGTTTGCAATGCACATTAGACCCATGACAAAGACTATCCTAAGCACAAAATCTTGTTAGCATGATGTATTTGTTGTACTGTGCTTGTGAGTCCATGTGTTCCTTATTAGAAGAGAGACTTTGTTGTGGGGTTTTGGTTTGTTGGCTTTTTTTTTTCTTTTTTCCCCCAGGCTATAATGTATTACTTAGTTAAAAACAAAACCAATTGTGGAGCACTTTCAGACAGCCAGCGCAGCCACTCTGCCAGGCGATGGGAGCCCTGGGTGGGTGGCAAGAAATCTGTGTGCTACTGAGTGCTAAAGTATTGACATGGTTCAGTTTACTGAATCCAGCTGTGAAGAGCAGCTGGTTTTCTGGCAGTCAGCATGACAGACGCAGGCGGATATGCTCGAGAGAATTGATTGGGGCCACCAGTGGAGAGAAGGGGAGGGTAAGTTGTTTCCTGCGCTACTAAGTGTTAAAGTGGCTCCTGGCACTTCTGATTACTAAACCCGGCTGAAAAGAGTTTTCTGGACTTGTCTGTGACATCTGATGGGGATAGGCTTCAGCCATGAAGAAGGGAGAAGCAGAAGACTTCTGCATCACCAGCTACTGCCATACTCAGCGCTGTGGCTTGTGGGATCCTGGGGAAAGGTTGTTGGGACACATAAGGAATGTCTGCAGACAGCAGGGGAGGCTGCCAAGAGGCTTCAGACAGTGTTCCCGTCTTGGTTTCTCTTCTCATTTCCTTCTCCATCCTCCCTCTGTGAGGCAGCTGGGGGTACAAGAAGAGGCAGCAGGCCAGGGCTAAGAGAGATAGTGTAGAATAAACAGCAAGACACTTCCTTGGAGGGCTGGAAAAGATAATAAAGATGCCTGTTACCTGGACCGAACCATGACAAGTTGCACGGGTGAAGCCTGCCAGCTTGGGTGTGATAGGAGAATGTCCTTCTGCCCCTGGGCTCCGGCTGGGAAGAGCCTGAGAAATGCTGAGCGCTAATGGGGAGTGAGGACCAAGATAGTTCCTGGGGCAGTGGTTTTAGTTTCCATGACAAAACTGGAAGTTATCTTTGCTTTCCTTTGATCTTCAAAGCATAGGGGGAAATTTCACATTTAGGGGAGGCCACCCGGTGTCAGGTGAAGTTGCTGCAACTTGTTAGTCAGTCAGATGCCATAAGGTCAGCAACTCGCCTACCTTAGTGTGAAAATGCCTTGGAGAAAGGAGTCTGCCTTCTCCTGAGGCTGGTTTTGGTGCTCTGGTTAAAAAATCACATTTGTTTGTGGATCCCGAAGCTGCGGATGGATGGCTTAAAGAGGGAATAAAGCCCAGGCAGAGTGATTCTGATGTGATTCTTCAGTTTAGATATGTATTACTTAGTTGAATGGATGTGGTCAGCCTAAATAACTATTTTTGTTCTAATCTAATTACAAATTTACTGCAGCCACCTCCTGCCAGGGTGCTAATGAGGAGCAGAGGCAAGGGGAAAGGGTTTTTTCCAGAATTTCAGGATGCTCTGTGGAAGTCAGATATCCAGTCTGGTACCTCTGTCAAATGTAATTTGTTTGTACTGGCCATAAAGACTGAAAAAGCTGCCCCAAAATGAGGCAGTCTGGGTCACAGACCTACACAGGCTGTTTCTGCCCCTACCCCACAGTCTGGCTCATCACATGTGCTGAGTGCAGACATTCAGAGACTTCTCTGCATCCATCCCCCAGTTTCTCCAAGGAGTCTCCACAGCCCTCAGTCAGTCTGTGTCCTGCCACTGCTGGGAACAGGTTGCAAAATATCCCTTTAGTCAATGATGTCATCAAACCAGCAACACCTCCAGGGCCAAGACAGTCACCACTGCTTCCCCTTGGTCCCTCACCCCCTCTCGTGTAACAGCAAGAATCAGTCTTCCTGTAGACACACCTTCAGAGCAAGCAGCCAGTCCTGCACATGGGGGATATGTATTTATGTCTGTGGCTCTCTTACTGACAGGATTGCATTTACTGCTCACTTGAGCATGAGGAGATTCTTTGGAAGTAAAATTGCTTTTAATTCACCTCCTGATTTCCTAGTCTTGCACTGCTGTCTCAGCTGGCGATCTTTCACCTGGAGCTTGGGATTTAACAGATCTTCAGATTTCTATCTTTGTTTATGATTTATTTTGATGAGAACCAGTTGATCCTGTCCTCCATGGGCTGTCCCTGAGCCCTGTTGGTGGATGGGCAGGTGCTGGCCTCAGGAATGTCATCCAGCCCCTGAAAGAAGCCATCCACTTGCCCTGATGCCCGTGAGCTGGTGCCAACCCAGGCTCTCTTCAGGGAAGCCCCTACTGAAGCCAAGAGATGCTGTGGGCTGCCACCCTCACTGCTAGGGCAGCTACTGGGTGCAACAGATCTGTAGGATCCAGGGTCCCTGATTTGCTTCTCCTTCATCCAAAACAGGTCTGTTACTGCATGTATGGGTGCCCTCCGACACAGCTGACTCCATAAGCATCCCACTGCATGTCCCTTCCCTTCTCCGGAATTTAAAATAGAAAAAACAGAGAGCAATGCTTTCTTTCACAAAATTTCCAAATGCAACGAAGCTTTTTGTTGCATCGCAGCAAAGGAAAGCATCGCTGGTTTCCCCCTCGGGCAGGTTGTGACCCTGGTCGCCCGCGGCCGGAGCCGGGCTGGCCCACGCCACCTGCCGGCGGCGCTCCCCGCACGGCCGCGGGGGCGGCCCCCGCTCCATGTGTGCAAAATGCCTTCATTTATGAAATTGGTGAAGCGAGGGAAATTCATTCAACCACAACCACATTTTATTCACAGAGAGGCTCATCTGAAAGACGATGAGCACAACAACGGTCTCCCTCAGTAAACCTGCAGCAGATTAATTCATAATAACACACGCTCTTTTCAAAAAGGAACCTTTCTCTGTTTTTCATTTTAAGGTGATGTTTTACCCCACTACTCTCTTCTTGACAAACATGTTAGCTTTCTTAAAATGTTGTTGGATTAAAGCGTTTATGGATGAATACTTAATAGTCAACAATAATTATTCAACTTTACATGTTCAAAAGATCATAGTAATCAAGAGAAACTTTTTTTTTTATTGTTACAAAGAGACTGACTGACTGTTTTGAGTCATTTAGAGTGACTAGAAAGCGTCAGAAAAGGAAAAGCAAAAAAAAACCCTCTGGTGTTTTTCATGTATATTTTTCATATAGATGCTTCCCAGCCACTTCCCCTGTACAGCGCACCACCCTGGCACCCCTTGGCACACACTGTGGTAGAGGCAGGGAGCAGGAGACAAAAAAAGAGCAAGAAAAGGGCCTGTGGGTGGTGGGAACAGGTACCCACCATGGAACAGAGATAACACTGGCTAATGCTGTGCAGCTGGCATCTCAACCTGTAATTACATCCACCCTTTATCAAACTGAGATTCTTTTAAGGCTCTTGCAGACTTGGGGCTCCCTCTTCTAAGTTTTGTGGCAAGCAGTTGCTCACTGTCAAAATCACAGACATTTCTGAAGGTTCTGGTGAGGGGTCAGACTCTGCATTGCAAGGCACAGGTGACTACAGGGTTTGAGAGCAACAGAGCTCAGTAACTTTGTTCAAGACAAAAAGAAATTGTTGGAAAGGAAGCCCATGTGTGGTTGGCTTGCATTTTTTTTCAGCATAAGTGCTCCTTGTCCCTCAAAAGCCTGGTGGGTTGAGGGCATTGAGATGGATGCACAGGCCAGGGTCTGTCAATAAAGGACTGGTTTCTCTCACTTTGCCTGCTAGCATCTCCAATGAATTTAAAGGTGAGAGAAAGATGCATTATGGCCTTGCTGCCTGAGGTAAAGAAATTCAGCCAAATTAAATTTAATAAAGAAATAGATTTTATTCCGCGACCGAAAGATCGGTCACACAGAAAGCCACGACCGAGAAAAGCAGCTCGGAGCCCGGGGTCGGAGCTGGGCGAACACGTATAGATCATGACCTCTATCGCATCAGACCTCCCAAGTTCATGACTGCTGCTTCGGCTGGTCCCTTCTTATACAGTTTTTGGGCAGAGTCCGAATTAATTCTATTCTTCTCGTATTTTAGCATATTCATGAAGTTTTCTTGTCCCGGAGTTGGGCTGCACAAAGCCTTTCCTGGGTCCGATGAATTGTCCATCCTGGGTGATGAGTGGGCCATCTCTGCTGATGAATGGGCCATCTCTGGTTCCTGGAACAGTTATTTTTAGTTCCCGGAATGTCCGATTCCTTATCAGATGAGATGTAGATATCAGAAGGTGGTAACCAAGTCGTCATGGTGCAAATGTCCCGGTGATAAGGTCTAACCCCACCTAGGTGGAATCCTCACTTATTGTGAGAGAACTTCTTTTAGTGTTGTGAAATTTTTCTCTCAGCCAGGCTGGTGGAGGGATTTTGAAACTCTGTCTCTACATGGTCTGATTACATTCCAGTTTTATTCATAATAGCACGAATTACATACTTTATTTACAACATACCTTAGGATTCAGGCTTGGATGGTTTAGGAGAAGAGGTATTCTTGGCTGTCCAACAGTTATCCTGTTTGACCTTGGGCAAGATACTTTCTCACTGCCTTTGTTTCCCAGCCTGGAAGTAGAACATTAGAATATCTGTGAGTTCAAAGTGCCATTGGACACTGGTTTCTGCAGGGTGTAATCGAAGTGTCAACCAAAATCCAAGTTCCCTGGTTTGCTCCTGTGATCCTGCTGCAATACCAGCATTAAGAAGAGCTGTCTCCAGAAGTTCTGCCTCCCCTAATGATTTAGAGCAGTAAAGCACAAGGGATTGATGTTGCAGTGAACCTACTGATTTCTACAGTCATTTGAAAAAGGCAGTAAATACCTTCGTGATTGCAGCCATTCATGAATGAAAGCAGTCCATACACGTGTTAGTTCACAACTGAAAGTGGTAATAGAAGAGGTTAATAACAATTAAAGTGCTTTGTCCCTCCCCCGCAATAGGTTTAACATTTTTTTTCTGAGAGCAATTCTACTATTTGAGAAGAGAGAAAAAAAATTCTGCAGAACTGAAATCCCATCTATATGTTCCCATTATGTTTCATGAAATAAATGCTTGACGTATTTTTATGCTGATGAAGCCTAGATGAATTAAAGCAGTGTTCCCACTTCCTCCCTTCTGATGCTAATGTCTAATTCTAGCATATTTATACAAAAACACTGCTTATAAAGCAGATCCATGGAAAAAATCTCTGCGGCACCTACTGAAGAAAGGTGAGCTCCACGCGTAGCAAGCACTGATTATATGTTTGCAGGTTCTGAAAGCTGAGTGCTGTTTTATGAGCTGCCAGCTTTCTGCACACTCCTACAGCGACAGCAGCTTGACAGAATAAAAATGACATGCATCACACTTGAGTTGGAAGCATATTTTCAGCATGTACTACAAATCCAAAAGAATAACAAAAAATGTAATACCTTCCCCACCACTCCCCTCCCTCGAGTACAATCTCTAAAAGCTATGTGACAAAACCTGTGTGCAGGGGCCTTATTTGAGTATTTGAAACACTCTTCGAACCAGACAATCATTTGCCGCTTAATCCTTAATGAATACAGTTACTATTTTTGCAAGAACGTCACACTGGTGAGAGTGCTTGATGATGGAATATCAGTGGGATATGATTTTACTCTTATGAATAAATATAACCTGTGTGTCTGTGCACATTTGTATGCACATGAGCCCTCTTCAAACTGCTGGAGTGAGTTGTATATCCAAAGTCCTCAAGAGAGAATGAATACCTGGGGATAAAAGACATCCCAGGTCCTTGTTTGTGCCTGTTCATAACAGAGTGATGCACTTCTTGGTACACCTCAACAACAGGGAACCGTCTGGAGCACCAGATGTGCATTGTTTGGCTTGAGACAGGCTTTTCAAGAGGACTTGGTGCATTCAGGCACAACAATGTCAGTATAGCAGTCAAGAGAAAAGGCAAATTTTCCTCAGCTGGTTTCTCTGAACCCCTTCTTTAGGGCACAAAGATTAATTCCTTCCTCTGGGAGTCTATGATTAAGTGAAAATAAGCTTCTGAACTACAAAGGAAATCTCTAAAACGTGACTCAAGGCATCCTGTACCTCTAAAAGCAGAAGACAAAGAGGAATGAACTTTAAAACCTGCCAATTTAAGAACATTTCTATGCCTACTACTGCCCTGAGAAACAGTGATGGTCCATCCATGACCACCTGTGTCTTTAGCAGGAGAAGACTGTTAGGGAGGAGATATCCTCACTGTTTGTTGGGACAAAACCCTCATTGCCTTGTTTCAGCAGAGGTCGGACTGCACTGCCCGATGTGGAGTACCAACAGAGTCTCAAATGCATATGCAAAACATATTTCTGTTTTCTCCCATCTGAGTGTTTCAGGTGGTTTTGAAAATTCCAAGTTTATCTAGACTGTGTAAATCTGTGTAATCAAGGTTGTGTAAATGTGTACAATTAATTTACAGCAAACATTAACATAAAGATTGATGTAGATTATTCTTTTAATCAGGTACAAGATTGTTTAATTGTGTTGTAAGGAAAAGTGGTGAAACTGACTTTTGTTTCTTTTCTTAAACTCTCTTCTCCCCCCGCCAGGAGTCTCCTCGGATGGGCCAGGCATCTGGGACCTGAACTACTGTTATCTCTAACTCACTTCACCCCAGAAAAAGTGAAGAAGAGTAAACTTAGTTTCACAAACTCATCCCAGAAAGATGCTGTGAGACTTATTTGAGGATTTAAAATTCCCTGAAATCCTAAGATGAAAGGGATTTTGAAAATGCAAATAGAGAAAATATAGTTCCCCTCAGACCCATTGAACTGAGTTATTTAAAAGCCAAATAAGACAGGCAGGAAATTTTCATTTTGAATTTGTTTGTGGAGCAACCATTAAAAGCTTTAGTTTTTTAAGCCCTGTGTTTTCCGAAGAAACAATGGACCATTTCTCTATAGGTGCTGGTAAAATCTCTTACAATAGCCTCTTGAAGGGCTGTTAGTAAAACCGTTTAATTACATGGCACTTAAGAATGTCTGGGACTGGGGAGATTTTCCCATTGGGGAAGAAAAGTAATTCATCCATCTATTATTCTAGGAGAGGTAGAAACTAGACCTTTCTGTTTAAATCTATTTTTTATTAGTGTTAAGAGGCTCAGTGGAGGAATTCTATTGCATGCCTCTAAGTGCTGGCTACAGCTGCAGTTTTGAAGGAGCACTGTCAAATTGAAAATTGCATTTTCTCTGAGAGGTCACGCCCCGACTGTTGTCACAACAACACCTGAAATTACCGTAACTGGAAGAAAGTAGGTGAAAATTAATGTTTCTCTTCCACCATTTTGCTTATTTTTGTGTTTGACAGCTTCTCTGGGGAGCTGAATAGTGGCTCTGCGAGGTAAAGGACTCCAGCCAATCTGTTTTCCTGAGAATGTTTCACACCATCGCTGTTTGCCCAGCTCACCCTGGGCACCTATTTGGCTTCGCCCAGACTTTTTCCCTGCGGATGCGGAGCTCGGCTCCCAGCACTACGCAGCCGGGCGGAGATGGCTGAGGGAGCGGGTGCGCTGGGGCAAGGAGCGCGCCAGCGCAGGTCCTAACGCTGCTGCTGCTTATTTTTTATTACCATTTTAATTTTAAAAAATTCTTTTTATATCCTCGAACAGAAGCCGGGACTTCAGACCGAGCCTTTATTTCACCTCCCGCGCAAGGGGCCCCTCAGGGCGCCCCCGGCAGCGCCCCCTAGGGACGCGCGCCGCCTCTCGCCCCGCTCGCCTCAACTTGCCTTTGGCGCCCAATCCGCCCCTCGGCGGGAGAAACCACTTCTCCCAACTCCCTGGGGGGACTCCGGCGGCCTGGAGGCAGGGTGGCCCGCCTTCCCCGCCACTCAGCGCCCTCCAAAAGACCACCGAGACACTTTAGAAGATTGTAAAAAGGACATTTCCGAAGTCTCACGTAGTGTGCCTTCTTCGGCGGGACAGGAGCGCGTCCTCTGCTCCGCAATTCTCCCTCCAAGTGGCGCTGAATGGTTCGTGCCAGGACGGGACGGGGAGGGTCCGCCGCCATTTTGTTTGCGTGAGGCTGAGCGGGGCCCTGTGCGGGAAGCGGGGGGCGGCTGAGGGGGTGGGAGACGGCGGCGGAGACCCGCGGTCAAGCCGAGCGCTCGGACCGGAAAGAGACGGCGAGGGCGGGCTGAGCGACAGCGTGGCGGGCCTACCCCATCCTCGCAAACATGTACATCAAGCAGGTGAGCCGGCGGGATTTGCGCAGACCGCAGTGTGCGGTGCGGCCTGGGCCTGGCCGGGGCGGTAGGTCCAGCCCTCCCCTCCCCGGGCCTGGGGGTTCTGCACCTTCACATCTGCCCGGCCCTCAGCAGGGGGTCCGCGGGCTTGCGGCGGGCTCGGAGGCCTTTTCTTCGATCTTTTCTATCCCGGGGGGCGGATCGAGGTCCAGGCTGGCGGAGGTGCCCCCGGCCCGGCCACGGTTCAGGTCTTTCCGCCGGCTGGGCTGGTGGTGCTCTCTCTGTCTCTCTGCTCCCCTTTCATTCATTGCAGGTGTGAAGTGGCGCTGGGGGTTCTCTTTCATGGACCCGAGACTTGTTCGCGGGGCCCCTTGGTACGCCAACCCCGGTGTCCCGGCTGCGGAGGGCTCGTACCCAAACAGAGGGCTCTGCTCAGCTGTCAGAGGCATCTTTCAGCTGTTCAAGTTGTGGGGTCTCTTCTTTGCTTTGGGGTGCTGTCTCAGGCCCCCGGGCATGAACCATTTCACCTGTTATACTTCACCCTTGCCAAAGGATCTATGGCTGGTGCTCAGTTAAAAAGATCCTGGTATGGACCTTTTTAAAACAGTTTTTTAGGTCATCTTTATATTACTTCCGTAGTATCCCTGCAACCGCTTTAGCAGCAGATTTTTGTTACTGCTTTCGTGCTGCTACATATGTGTGTTCATACTAAGCCTACCAGGATTCTGATTTCCTGGTGGACTCAAAATTGACCTGTTCCTGACACCCTGCAGGTGTCTTTTTGTAAGAAGAATACTTACTTAACTTTGAAAGTGCATGTTCTCCACAGATACCAGGTTTTCATCTACTGTTTGGCTGACTGGGCAGTGTTTCAAACGCCTTTTGATCGTGTTTTTGTAAATCACTCTTATCATCATAGGTGGGCACATTGCTTTAAAGACTTTGAGTAAGAGTTTTTGTTCTCCAGATTTGAATTCCCAAAAGCAAACAGCAGTGAAGATACATAGAGTAAGAGTCCAAATTAACTCAGAACAGGAGAAACGTTTCATTTTGAGGAAAATAGATGGAAGATTGGGTGGTCAGTAACCAATACTGTTATAGGAGCTATGAAAGAGAGTGTAACAATGTGTGAACATGAGAATAAAAAGAATAAGAATGAATTTGATTCCATCAGTATCCCTTATTTTGTTGCTTTCCAGACGTTATTCCTGGAATTTGAACATTAAAAATATTTGTCTTAATCTGAGTCTATTCAAGGCAACGAAGAAGTAATGAAGTTTCAGAATATATAGGATGGATGAAGTGATAAACCATCTAGAGAAAAATTTTGGGGACAAGATGGTGGTGTTCAGAGTCTGCATGTATCACACTCCCGTGGTGCCTGAGTGAAAGTTGTGCCCAGTACCTTGTGGTAAAAGTTTATGCTTCTATAGCAGTATTCAAGAAATAAGAATTGGTTGTTTTTATCATTTTATAGAGACTTTCAGGTTCTTATGAGACTCAAGTAAATTAATTATTCCAATCCAGATGTTCTTAAAATATTATGGGAAAAATGTAGTAAAGACCAACTTTTTCGCCCATTCTTTTAATTTCTCCCCCTCCCCTTGAAATCTAGTGAGTTTGGAAGCAGCACTGTTTCAAAACTTCTGGGTTTTTAAAAATATTTTTTATTTAATATGTAAAATCAAAGTGAATGAACGTAGTTGCTGTGGCCTAGGGTGAGTGGCAAGACCTGAGTAAGATATTCTGTTCCTGCTTTTCCTTTGAAAGCTGCTGGCACAGAGCTTGCTGCAAAAGTCTCCATCTGGTAGATGAGGCAGACTGGTTTTTTTAGGGAGGGTTGGGTGTTTGTATTCACAGCCACAGTGCCTGGGTCTTCAGTCCATACATTGACTTAAACCTGCTTTCTGTAGTTTGGTCCATTAGATTCTGAAATCCTTGATTGCTTCCAGTGTAGCTGATCTGAATACAGTGCAGGTGGTTAGAGAAAACTATCTGGCCTGAGGAGAGGGAGCACAGACAATTGCGGTTCAGAAAAGGTTTAGGTAGGCAAAGTATTGAAGGAAGCTGTATTGGAACACTATTCCTTTTCCAAAATAGCTTCTGCTTCAATCTGATATTTGATGGTCAAGGACTAGTAATTTTCTGCCTACCTTTAGCTTCAGATTCCAGTAATGAAATAATTTTGCAAAGAGAATTTGATGGGGGAGCTATAATGCCTGGGAAGAGAAGGGCTCTGTTGAATTCTGACTAAAACTTAATTAATACCTTAAAGTTTTATTTCATTTTGATTTTTATAAACTCCAGTGTTTGAGTTGCTGTCTGACATGGCATTTTCATTCAATATTAGCAAGATGGTTTTAATCCATTAGTACAAACAAGTGATAAGAGGAATTTTCCACAGTAATATTTAGTAGCAGGCTGTCATATAATGGGAGAAAGACTGAGGATCAAACTTGGCATAAATAAATAGGGGCATTTTCTTCTCCCAGTCAAAACACTGGAACTTTTTTTCCAGTACTTCTTGTGGGCAGAATTTTTCTCCCAACTGTTTGTGTAATGCTACCAGAATATTACAGAATATGAATGCAGTTCTGAAGGTAGTTATTTCTTGAGATGCTGAGGTGTCCACTTAATAGAGGCTTTTGTAGTAGTGAGAAAAGGCTTGCTTAAATGTTTACAGTACCACTTCTGGACTTTTTCCTGAAGTTTTGTATCTGCTTCTTGAATAAAAAGTATTATGCTCATTTTCTGGAATATGGGCTACTTTAATACTTGAGGGTGTGAGAGAAGGAATGACATGTTCAGAGAAAGAGAAAATGGTGATGGGACCATAGACCTTACAAACAAAATATCTAAATAATTTCGTATCTTAAGCTTCAGCAGTAATAGTATTGAGGAGTATCTTGCAAGATGGTTTTGTGTCTTCTTAAGTGATTTTTAGTGTATTGTAGCTGTCATAGTGAAACACTGCCACTGTTTTAACTGTATCCTGTTTCTCTTGGGGAAGAGCTGGGCAAAGAACACAACTATTAAATGGTAACTGTAGTCCTGTTTCAAGTGTTCTTGCTGGAAGATCTGCAAATGTCAAACCTTCAGGTGGCTGCTGCATTTCTGGTGTCGTACTGAGCAGAGCAAAGCTGCCGTGCTTTCAGCACAGCTTTGATGTATGAAACAGGTTGCTTGGTGTGGGAAGTTGGATCAGTTTTGTTGCTATGCAGAGCTGAAATTTTAGGATATTGTAACTCTGTACGTTGTATATTACTAGGCCTGGCAAACCTCAAAATGCTGCTGAAATTAAATAGTTGAAATTTGATGTGGTGCTTCCAGACTATTTGCTTCATAGCTCCTGAAGTTATTTGTGCACATTTTTATCTTGTTAGGCTGTGAATTAGTAGAACCAAGACAAGCTTGCCTTTTTATGTTTCCCTCTAGATTGTGCAGTAAAATGAGACTATTGCATGTGAAATAGGCAGTCTAGTACAGTTTTTGCAACCTGCAGTTGCACTGCTTGGAGAATTTGCTGTAAGTAGATTGCATTAGAAAAATTAAATATAAGTGCTTGTTATATTGAGTTTTCTTTCCTATATATGATACTTTAGGCAAACACATATTTTTGTGTGATTTGTTAAAAAAAACTCTTGGAACTCTCTTGCTTGCTATGCTTTGGCCTGCACAAATACCAGCATCTCTTGCTAGGGGAGAAATCTGTCCCTAAATCGATTCTTAGGTGAGGAGCAAGTTTCATGTAAGTTCTCATCTTGAGATGAAAAGCTGAATGTGTGCAGGAAGGGCAGGTAAATTAAATTACAATTGATGTAAATATTTTGTCAAACCTTACAGTACAAAAACTGTTCAAGAACAGAGAGAACTTTGATAAAATAACTTCTTCTTCTCACCAGGTAATCATTCAGGGTTTTCGGAGCTACAGGGACCAAACCATTGTGGACCCATTCAGCTCCAAACACAATGTCATTGGTAAGTTCTGATACTTGCCTTTTAGCACTAGTTAAAATTGCACGTTTATTTCAGGTGATATTCATGTTAGTCTCCTTTATAGTTTTTAATAGTCGTCTTACATGTGATGGTTGTATTTTCTGTTTTGGAAACTTCTGTACAGTTGTCTGTAATGTACCACAAGGCCTGCTCCACTTCCAGCAAACAGCTATTAACATTCAGTTTTGCTGGGAGAAGAGCTGAATCTTCAGAAACAGAGTGAGGTTCATAAACTCCTTCCTAGGTGCACATCTCTGTATCAGCCAGACCTCCTTTACAGGTTCTCCTTGCAGGAAGAGCAGCAGAGAATTTGTATGGGGGTTCTTATTTTTTTTTATCTATGCAAGTGTCATAATTTTTATAAATAAGCACACCAGCAGTTATGAACTTGTGCAGAGAAAGAAGATCCTCTTTCTTCCAGTTTTAAGGGAATGAATTTCTGGACTGTAAACTGTCAAAAAGTGTAAGTTTTAAAGGGCAGTTTCATAAATAACACGTATTTTAATAGCACATTGTTGTCCACCATTCTCATACCTCTTCCTATTTCTGCCTATGGACGCCTGGCGCTCCCTTTTTGTTTGCGTTGATTTTAGTGATTGTGCAGCAGCTTTTGAGACTGCTGACCCAACAGCAAACAGTCAGTTTCGGACATAAAATCTTAATAGCCAGGATTTAACTCTGGTACTAGGAGTAAAAACATGCATATAACATGAATAGATATCTTGCTAAGTAAAGTTATTTCCTCAGGAGCTAAAACTTTATCCAGGTATTAATGTTTTTAAAATACACTAAAAATTCTGTTTCATTTAGGGTTTTTTTCTTTTTTAAAAAGAATGCCTTGTAATCCCAAGTAGTTTTGGGGATGAGGTGAATCTGGATGGCATGTAGGCAGGCAGGGATGAAAAGCCTGGGGTGTTCATTGCTGCTGGAAGACAGGTGGGTTTGAAACAGATACAGCAGGTGCTGATGCTAAAGAGAAGACTCTGGGCCTTGCTGAAACACTTTGGAATAAACACTGAAATTATGTTGGTGTAGTGCTCTGTTCTTACACCTTTATTTTTCTATATAGAAGTAGCACTTATTCCAGTCTTCTAAAAAAAACACTGCAGGATTAACAAGTGGAGTATTAAGAAGTTAATGTGCTATGTGAAGTTCATACAGCCAACCTGAACGCACAGGCAAATGGTTTCCTCTGGATAAATGTTCTGGGGCCAGGAGAATTTGGCTTAGGTCTACTGTTCTTATTCATCAGAATATCAGTATAAGAAGCAAAAAGCCCGGCAATAAATACGATTGGAATAACTATTATTCTCATTGTGGAATAGTATTGGAGTTTGTAAATCCAGGTAATGTGTTTGAGTGGACAAAGGGCTACTGTCCTGTACTCAATGACTAAGTGATCCACCTACCAAGTTCACCTCATTCCCTTGAGATTTCATTTGGCTGCGTTATATTTGGGTTCTGCTCTTGAATATTTTTATGTAGTATTTAAGGTACATTGCACTGTTAACCTATGTCAACTATAACCTGTGCTATACTTTGTGTTTTAATTTTCAGTGGGAAGAAATGGATCTGGAAAAAGCAACTTTTTTTATGGTAAGCATGGATTTCTTATTAGCCAAGGGATGCTGAAGATACCAGGTTTCTTTGCTTGTTTGTGCTAGAATTTGGTTTAACAAATTATCCTCCTCAATAAGGAGTGGCAGATTGGAAATTACTTGACAGTGATGAAAGGCATATCTCAATGCACTTGTTTAATACTTAGTCCAGGTTTTTCCCTAGAATTCAGCTTCTCTTACTAAGGGCCTTCTAAGGCTTTCAGTTGGCAAAAGTATTTACAGGAGAGTGATTCTAAAAGTTGCCCACCATGAAAGATGTTCATGATATTTGCAGTAGTTTTAGACATCCTTAGTGGCTAAATTCTACTCCATAGCAGTTTAGCACAGCTTAATGTAAGGTTATGAGGGGGATTGTGTGGGGTGGGAGCACTAATGGAAGAGCAAAGATGCTAATTAAAGGTGTCAGTAGTCTTTGTGACAGTTGTGTTTATAAATTGCTGTGTGCTAAGTATTTTAGCAATATTTTTAGCCTAGCCTGTGTGCTGCGTATATGTAGAGGAAAGCTCATGAATTCCTACTTGTTCAGCATTGTTAATGATTATGCAGTGAACCAGAAATGTGGCAACAATAACTACTTCAGATAAATCCTGCTGTACAGCAGGTCGAGTGATAACGATCCAGCAAATTAAGGTTTTTAATGAAGAAATATTGTAAGATTTTAGCAACAGCATGACTGTATTATACAACAGTAAACCACTGTGTTTTGAGTTAATGAAACTGCTGCATAGCTCCCTGAAGGAAAGAATAAATCTTCTGTTTCTTTACTATTTCATTACAGCAATTCAGTTTGTCCTCAGTGATGAGTTTAGTCATCTTCGTCCGGAGCAGAGACTGGCTTTGCTGCATGTAAGTGAAGGTGTATAACAACAAAAACTAAAGAATAAGCTAATGCATTTGAATGGTACAACAAAAATGTTAAAATTGCTGGGCTGTGGATATTTTAAGCTAATTATTTTGAAAGCATCTTTCTTTGTTTCCATTGGCAAAAGGGAATTTATTACACAGTAATACATTATGTTGATAATGCACACCAGTGAATGTGTAGCCAAGATTTTCAGAAATAAAAATATGCATGCTGGATCTTATGTAAATGCTTTTGCATCTCGAGTCCTTGAAAGGAAGGGGGAAGTGGGGTCATCAGGGAAAAGAGAAGAAGAATGAGTTCAAAATCTTTTATAAGGTGGCAGTTGTCTAACCAAAACATCTCCTTTCTTAGGAAGGTACAGGTCCTCGTGTTATTTCGGCATTTGTGGAGATTATATTTGACAATTCCGACAACAGGTTACCGGTAAGTTCAGTGAACTGCTTTGGACATAGATTATAATTTCAGACTCAAGTAGTCTCAGTGTTATGGAAGACTTCAGTATGGTAATTGCTTTTGAGTCATTTCTGGTAAAAAGTGCCATAAACATTCTGGGTTAGTTACAGCTGCTTGCAGTAGGTATGTGTATTTACTGGCTTTTGTTTTCTTAAGATTGATAAAGAGGAAGTCTCACTTCGCAGAGTCATTGGAGCCAAGAAGGACCAATATTTCTTAGACAAGAAAATGGTGACGTAGGTACTTCTTTTTCTTATCTGAATGAGAATAATAGTATTCCTGTAAAATTCTACAGGCAAACCCAACACTTGCATCATTAGCATGAAATAATTTATTTCTGTTGTGTAATATTGGGTGTCAGTCCTTGTGCAATAGACAGCAGACTTTGAATTTGCAGTTTAATCCATCCATTGATGGGGTGTTTAACTGCTTGCATAGTATTTCTTTCAGGGCTTTTTAAAATAAAAGTTACCACACTCTAGGTGGTTTTATATCCTTCCTTGTGATATCTTTGCCTGTATTTCCCTCCTCTGTGCTTCAAGGTCCTTATTTCTTAATCTCTTTCCAATTCTATAGTATTTTAGATATTTTCCATTTTTATTCTCTCATTTCATTTTAGTATCACCATTTTCAAATGAAGAAGCTTCTTCAAACAGAGCATGCATTGCACACGGTGGTTATATTATGTGATGTGTAGTTGTGATACTTTACTGCGTTTTTACAGCTGTCATTTTTATTATAAGTTTTTAATGGCTTCATAATAACATTTCAGGAAAAATGATGTCATGAATCTTCTTGAAAGTGCTGGATTTTCTCGCAGTAATCCCTACTATATTGTCAAACAAGGAAAGGTAAGTCTTTTTCACAAAGTAGAAGGAATCACTGTCAAGGGTATCAATGTTTCCTGGATGCCAAACTTAGTTCAATTATTTCAGAAGTAAACCAAAACCTAAATCTACTGTAGTTGAAATAGTTCTTGTATGTAGCTGTTTCTTTGGCAGATGTTACTGTTTTAGTAGTTTATGTTGATTTTAAGAAAAAAACCTTAATGTCCGTAAATGTTGATATTTAGTAAAGGGTTTGTGTCATGGTCATCTTTACAATGAGGTTTTTTTCCATATAGTTAAATACAAAGCAGACTTGATTCCTGTGACTATTTCAGTGTAAATTCAACGATTTCTGGGCCTACAGATGAGGCAGCAAAGTAATGGTAGAGAATTAGAGGTTAAAAAGTACTGTCAGTGGACAATGAGTGGAAAATGCAGAAGTACCAAAAGTGCACATCAGGTAAAGGGCTCATGGCATGGCCTGTCTTAACTGGTCTTGAAGACCCAAGCAGCTTACTAGAGCTTTCAAAAGACACCCACATCTGCAGACAAAGAACAGACTACTTGTAATGGCTCACAGGATGGATCAAAGAGATGCTGGTAAGTGTCACCTCCAAAAGGTTACTGGAAGGCATACTTAGAGAGGAATGCAGGACACTTGAGGAGCACTTGATGTCAGGAATGCTAACCCATAGTACAGTCTGCCAGATGTTTATCAGGACATATTTTCCTATACAGTTGAATATATGTATTTGAAAGAAACAGCTTGAGCTGGAAAGGCGCTTGTAGTGAGGATTGGTGCACACTATTTAACAGCCAAAATACACATACTGGTTTTAATATAAGACAAATAAGAAACAGTTACCTTCTTACAAAAGCATGCAGCCACTGAAA
Organism: Corvus hawaiiensis; assembly: GCF_020740725.1. NCBI lineage: Eukaryota > Metazoa > Chordata > Aves > Passeriformes > Corvidae > Corvus > Corvus hawaiiensis. Next base: position 10,271,806 of record NC_063220.1, on the reverse strand, counting down.
TTCTATTAAAGGGAAATTAGTCTTACGTTGGGTGTAATTGTATGACTGATTTGATGTCATATTAATGAGTGTTTCATGCTGTGAATTATTCTAAGATTTGTAATCCCTACATTTTAGTGTGGTTTTATGGAGGCACTTAAACTCTTTGATTTAGTACCAGGACTTAAAAGCCCAAGCTTGAGTTTCTCTAAACATAATTTTGAGTGGTTTATGATTTCTTCAGTGTACATAATACTTGTATCCTGAGTTTTGGCAACAAATGGTAACATTTGAAAAGCAATAAATTTCATTGCAAGCAGAATACTTGCTGTCCTAAACTAACTGTCTCAAAAAGAAAGCAGGGTGGTGTATGCTGTGTGTCTGAATCTTCCTGCCAAAACCTCAGGCAAGCAGGCAGAGCAAAAAAGTGCAATCTTTGATCTGTTGTGGTTAGCCATACATCCAGAGCAGGTTATTGAAATCATAGATCTTGAATTTTCAGATCAACCAGATGGCCACAGCTCCTGACTCTCAAAGACTGAAATTACTGAGAGAAGTAGCTGGTACCAGAGTGTACGATGAACGTAAAGAGGAGAGTATTTCATTAATGAAAGAAACAGGTAAAATTTCTAAGAAATTATTGCTTTATGCCACAGTAAGTCAATTAACTCTAAAACTTCAGGCTTTTTCAGTAAAGCTAGATAGATGTTGTTCATGGTATGTTAAACCATGCAGAGCTTGTCATATTTCCTCCTTGAATTTCCAATATCTCAAAAGGTTTAGTAAGTTACCTTCTGTGTGCTTTTAGTAATAAAACTTTTTAGCTAAGCTAATACAGATAAATGTACTGCTCAAAATATATGAGTGATGTCAGCTGGCAGTGATCCAAAAATCAGGATACCTACTGCTGTGCAAACACTAAAGTTCATGTTTGTTGTACAGTCTATAATATTTTAAGTGTATGAGCCAAGAGAGTATATGCTTGTGTTGCATTACGTAACAAGTATCAACAGTTCTGCTGTTAGGATGGTTTTTTTTGAGAACTTCTGTATATGGGGTGTATGAACATTTCATGTATGTTGACAAATAGTTAATCACTGGAGTAGATTCAGTGGCTGTAAAGATGAGAGATTATATTACAGCATTTAACTGAATTTCAATCTTGTCATGCTTTCTAAAGAGGGCAAGAGAGAGAAGATCAATGAGTTGTTGAAATACATTGAAGAGCGACTGCATACTCTAGAAGAGGAGAAAGAAGAACTGGCACAATACCAGAAATGGGATAAAATGAGGAGAGCATTAGAATACACCATTTATAATCAGGAACTTAATGAAACCCGAGCTAAGCTTGATGAGGTAAAGTATCTTGGCTAGTACAAAATGTAATGAGCTGTTGGTTTGTTTTTGCTACCATCCCCTTTTGTTCCTTGATGGAGTCCTGACAGTGTTAAGGAAACTTTCCTGTCCAGCCACCCAGGAGCCACTCTGGCAGTCACAACCACACCACCTGAGCTAGGACTGAAGCCCCTTCCCAGCACAGGTGCCTCGCTTGACTCCCTGCACACCACGCTCACAGTCAGATCAGATTTCCCATAGCAGAGTCTCACATGTCTCGATCCTTAAAATAATTGCATCTTGATGCAGTAACTAAATAACAAAGGAACAGCTCAAGCTGGTGCCTCCAAGGAGGGACTCCAGCAAAGGAAACTGAGTTTTTATCCCATCACAGTAGAAGCCTGGGGCTTCCCATGCCCTTTGTTGTGCAACGGGACGTTAGTTCTCTTCCTGTGGCTTCCGCCACCCAAAACTCAATCTGCAGCAGTCCTCAGCTGTGCACCGAACTACCTGCACTGTATGTACTCCTCAGCATCACTGTTCTTCACTAAATAATTTCTTTCTGGAACTACTACTAAAACAGAATCTGGCTACTTAAGCTATTGGTGATATTTCCATACAGCTTTCTGCTAAACGAGAGACAAGTGGAGAAAAATCCAGGCAGCTGAGAGATGCACAGCAAGATGCTAGAGATAAAATGGAGGTAAAAATATTTTTAAGGGCTCTCCAGAGGTGTGTTTTGTTTGTGGTTTTGGGGATTTTTTGGAGGAAGGAGAGAGGGAGAGGGTGAGGGCTGGTGGTGTCTAAAATTATATTAAATTCTGTTGCGTGCGTTCATCCTGTTTGGAAGCTTGGGGTTTTTCACACATCTACTGTATTGTGATCTACAGAATAATGATCTTGTGAGTTTTGATAAATAGTGAAATATTCCTTCAGTGTTTAAGATACTGCATACTTAAATTTGCATAGGAAATAGAACGGCAAGTTCGAGAACTGAAGACAAAGATTTCTGCAATGAAAGAAGAGAAGGAGCAACTTAGTGCTGAAAGACAGGAGCAGATCAAACAGAGGACTAAATTAGAGCTGAAGGCTAAAGATCTACAGGATGAATTAGCTGGCAACAGTGAGCAAAGGGTATGTAACAGCAGTGAAGTCTTAAAATGTCACTGGCACAAGGAAGTATTCTTGTACACTGAGGTTTTGGTTTTAGACTGGAGCCTGTCACTGTTTTGTAAGGTTTGGTAGATTAGTTTAAATACTAGCTTTAAATACTGCTTTGTTTGACTTTCAGAAAAGACTGCTAAAAGAGAGGCAAAAACTTCTTGAGAAAATCGAGGAGAAGCAGAAAGAACTGGCAGAAACAGAGCCAAAATTTAACAGCGTAAAAGAAAAAGAAGAGAGGGGAATTGCTAGGTCTGTGGCATTCTGTACAAATTTTATCAATGCTATCCATCTGCAATTAACAAAAGCTTGTACATGTTGCTTGACAGTGGGGTAGCTACATGCACTTGGAGACGGTCTGTAAAAAGCCTGCTTTACTGTTGGGATGGGAACAGTATTTGGCAAAATGATTTTCTAAGCTTAACCACTTCTTGTGGATGATTTTATTTTTTATAACATGATCCTTTTTGTTACTGATTTGGTGCTTAAATTTTAGAGCCTGGTTTGACACGTCTTGAAAATTCTAATTGTAATTCTTAATGCTTGCTTTTAATAAATTCAAGATTTCTTTATAATACAGCATGTCTTTCCATTCTCAAAACAGACTTGCACAGGCTACACAAGAAAGAACAGATCTTTATGCAAAACAAGGTCGAGGGAGCCAGTTTACTTCCAAAGAGGAAAGGGATAAGTGGATAAAGAAAGAGCTGAAGTCTTTAGATCAAGCCATCAATGACAAGAAGCGGCAGATTGCAGCTATACACAAGGATTTAGAGGATACAGAGGCAAACAAGGAGAAAAACTTGGAACAGTACAGTGTAAGTTTTCAGCTTATTCTCAGTCTTTTTGGGAGAAGGGTTAAATACTCAGTCTTGGACAGTCAGACTTCAATGCATATTTATAAGGATGATGTGACTTTCTGGTTGGATGTGGTCTTTGAAAAATGCTTACTGAAAACCTGCAGATAAGCTTTAAACTCCTTTAGCATTGCACTAACTTCACTCTCTATGTTGGCTTTGCCTTCTGGTATTTTCCCCAATATGTTTGGCCTCAGTTACCAGGAAGAGGCTTCTATCTGCCTTGCTCTTGTCTACATTGAACATAGCCACGTCATAGATAAGTTTGTTACGTTCTTATAGAAGTCTGTTGATTGTTTCCACTTCTCTCATTTTCCCCAAGCAAGAGGATCTTTTTAACTATGCAGCAGGCACTGCACCCTTGTACCATGGTTGCAGCTGGTTAGAAGTTGCATCCCTAGGCATGTTAGAAGATTAATCTGTTATTGTATTACCTGCATAACTTAGATTTTAATTTCCATTCAGAAACAGCTCTTAGAGTGCAAATACAGCAAAATAATCCAAAGATAGCATTCCTGCTAGGAGCTCCAGCTGTGAAAACAGTGCTTTTATATTGAGAGAGCATACAGTGCCAATGCTGATGGTGTTCTTGGTCTTTGTGTAATATACCTACTGAAATTAAGGGTCAATCTGACACCAGGGAGGAGTGTAGTTGTACAAAGATGATGGTGTTCTGCTAAAACACTTCTTGATTGGGACCCACGTTATCAAAGTCGTGATTCTCTGAGTTGGTGAATGAAGAAAACAGCATTTACCACTGGCTGACTGCAATTGTACTGGACTGCTCAGTGGTAATTCTATAAAATTGAAGGGGTTCAATTTGTTGTGGATTTTGATTCCTTTCTATAAACATGTCTTGGTTTCCTTTTCCTCCTCAAGGAAGGTTGATTTATGCTTAGGTGAAGAGTTGTATAGCTTTTTGTTGTTCAAAGAGAAGGCATCTTGGGTGAATGTGATTGAGAGCTTGCAAGGTTAGTTTGGAGTGAGCTGGCTGTGTTTTTAGAACACAGTTACTTCTCCTTGTACACATATAAATTTGTAAACACTATTGAGTGCTAGCCCTGAGCTGCTTTGAAAATGGCAGGTGTTAAGTGAGCAAAGGGAGGATGTCTGTGCATTGGCTTAAACAGCACACTGTTGACAGCAGCTGTCTTGAAAATCTAGTACTGCTGGGAGAGCAGGCTGAGACTTTTGACTAACAGCAGGTTGACATGGTACACAAGATTAGTTGTACTTATCACAAATGTCATTTCAGAGCATGATTACACAGAAGTTATATGTATGTTAGTTACTGTTTTGATTCCAGTTCTTGCCGTGACTTACAGGGATCCATTTCACTTTAATGCCCAGAGGCACAGCTGAACTCAGTGCCTGCCTTGCTATCTGTGTGGCACCTACACCTTGTTACTGCTTCTTTACAAAGCTGTCTTTTTTCTTAGTGCTTTTGCAGTTTGTTGTAAACTGGTTAGAATGTTTGTAGGACTTACCTGATTTTTTTAGTAGTTCAGTATTGAATAAAGTAAAGGGTTGGTTGTTTTTGTTTTTTTTTTTTTAATATAGAGAGCTGTAGTTTCATACTGTTCTTTTCTTTGTGTTAGAAACTGGACCAGGATCTTAATGAAGTGAAGGCTCGTGTTGAAGAATTGGACAGAAAATACTATGAAGTGAAAAATAAAAAGGATGAGCTACAGAGTGAAAGAAAGTTAGTAATTAATTGAAATATATCTCAATCTCACTTAATGTGAAGGACCCCAACTGTGTAGTTTTTAACATGGCATGTAGGTATGTTTTTTAAATATGGCCATGTATGAACTTCTGCACTTTGCCTTCCCATTAGATTAGCAGTCTTTAAGAAAATAATAATAAAACTTACAGATTGCATTCACACTTACAAAATTTTATTGGTTTTGTTCTGTAGTTATCTATGGAGAGAAGAGAATGCAGAACAACAAGCTCTTGCTGCAAAGAGGGAGGATCTAGAAAAGAAACAGCAGCTTCTCAGAGCAGCAACAGGAAAGGTAAGATAACCTTGCTCTTGAGAATCCCTTGTGGAATCTCATTCTTAAGGGACAAGTCAGTTTTATCTGAAAGATATAAGTTATTTTTTAAATTATTGTCTTTCTGTCATAATTAAGTTTGACGAATTATATTTTAAGCTGAATTTTTCAAATATTTATAGTTCTAGAGCTACTTGAAAGTGAGTTTTGCAAGCTCAAGGTAGTTGATATAAGGAGACTAGGAAGAAATGGAATGTTTTTAAAATTTCTTCTGATACCTTTTTGCTTAAAAAAAACCCAAATAAAAAAAACTGAGAAGTGATGGATTCTTATTTCAGTATCTTCTGTTAGTGCTGTAGGTTTACAGGAATTTGGCAAAAAAGAAGGTTACACCTGTTACAAAGTTTAACGGTAAAATGAATATTATGCCCACACGTTTTAGCTGCAATACAGTAATTAGTTGTATTTTAACAGGCCATTTTGAATGGTATAGACAGCATAAACAAAGTTTTGGAGCACTTCCGTCGAAAAGGCATAAACCAGCATGTTCTAAATGGCTATCATGGAATCGTGATGAATAACTTTGAATGTGAACCAGCTTTCTACACCTGTGTTGAAGTCACTGCAGGGAACAGGTAATTATGTGCTCTTTAGTGCAGTGTCACAATTCAGTTGTTGTTGCAAGCTGCTACTGAAATATTATTGTTTTGAACTTCATGTCTTGCCTATTTTTGTCAAAGGGCCTTCTATATAGCATGATCAAACTGCTATTCCTTTGTGAAGGAACTAAGAAGAATTCTGCCTATTTAAATATTAGTCCTAGCTGCTCCTGACTTTGTCTAAAAAAAACCTAAAACAAAACCAGAGAGAAAAAAAGAAAAAAAAAAACCAAAAAGGCCCCAGACCCACACTCTTGACACTTGATTGGTGGTGAGACTTACATTGAATAAAATGGACAGCATCTTCTAGTGTGGAGAATTCTACAGTAAGCAAGGCTGACGTTTCAGTAACAGTAAGAACTATTTCATTTGCACTAGAAAATCTCATGGTTGAGAATGGTCTCTAAACTGTCAAAAACTACTGTTTAAAAGCTGTCTGAAAAGATGTTGAGTGTTAATGAGTCCGTGTAAAATGTTTTCTAGAAGAAGTAAGTGTCTGTTGGGTGATCCACCACTTGCTGCAACATCTAATTAAAATTGTCTTTTTGTGTGATCAGTCCCTATTCCAACTCATGAGTAGTCATAAAAGTTCTTGTTTTAATGAAATGTAGGTAGTGGCGTAAGAGCTGGAAAGAGCACAGAGGTGACATGATCTTGCAAAGTGTCACATAGAAATATTGATGCTACCACGACTGGAATGCAGTGGCGCTTCTGCAACTTCTGTTTCAGTGTGAACAAGGGCGTCTCTTCCAAGCACTTTTCAGTTCTCTCTGAATCCTGTTGTGCCCCATAATTTGGAAAAAGCTGTAACAAGCAAGCAACTTGCAAAGAAAAAATTGCTTATTTCAGTCCCTGTGGTGCTAATCCTCGTAGTGCGCAGGGAGGTCGGTGAATGTGGTCTGTGTCTCTCTGTGTGGTGTATAGAGGTAGCAGAGACAAATTCTGTAGATCCATGCAGAGAGGGAGGGTTGAACGTTGTGTATGGAAATGCAGGACAGAGGTGTGTACACAGTGTCACTGTACATGTATTGAGCTGCTCTTGGCTGGATGGTGGAATGTAAAGGTGTTGGCTGATCCCATATTAGCAAAAGTGAAAAGAGTATCTCCTCTTGCTTTTTCTAAGGCATGGAATTGAAAATGCAATGCAGCTTTATAGTGATGTGTTATTTAATGGTACCTGCATGAATACTGTCTGTATACAAATGTTTGTCCTTTTAGAATAGTAAAGTTTAGCCTATTTGTTTGGCTTGTTAAATAGGTTGTTTTATCACATTGTGGATTCTGATGAGGTCAGTACAAAAATCCTAATGGAATTTAACAAAATGAACCTTCCTGGAGAAGTTACTTTCCTCCCTCTGAACAAGCTGGATGTTAGAGATACTGCTTATCCTGAGACTAATGTGAGTAAGAATTCCTTTCAAACCTACCTTTGCTTCATAACTACAAAGCCTCATGTTTTGAACTGTGTACATTGCTTATTGCCCACCACTTGCTTTTCTGGTGAATGCAGTTAAATACTACTTTTAATGTATGCTTCTCAACATAAAAAAACTCTGTTACAGAGAAGCACTTTCCTACGAGATATCTGCTCTTTATTAACTGCACTTTGCAAGTAAAAAGGCAGTACTAATAAGTAGAGTTTTATTGTAACCTGATAATCAAGAATTACTTAAATTGCTGAATTGTAATTCTGTCACTTCAGGATGCTATTCCTATGATCAGCAAACTGAGATACAATCCAAGATTCGATAAAGCTTTCAAACATGTTTTTGGGAAGACTTTAATTTGTCGTAGCATGGAAGTGTCCACCCAGCTGGCCAGAGCTTTCACAATGGATTGTATCACTCTGGAAGGTAAATACTGCAATTTTATAAATTATTTATTGTAAAAATAGGATTCCTGGGGACATGGGGCTCATTAAACTTTGTCTGTTCAGTGTTGTCAAAATAAGATAATTAAAAATAATAGTATACTTGACTGAGATGTATGTACAAGGTTGCATTTGGTTAAGTACAATGCTTAAAAATACAGAATTTCTCGACAAGCTATGGAATTTTCTTAGGATCTAAATGTTAGTAGCTATGTATCTCCATCCTGAGAATTACAAGGCAGATTAGGTTTGCATTTATCCGATTTTTTAATCCAATTTAACAGGTGTTTGTTTTGCTGGAGTGTTCATGGTGTTTTCCCAAGGTCAAGCCAGTGTTTAGGGTGTGAATGAATGGCCTTAATTCCTGATAAGGGCAAGGTGCATTCTTCTGTGCAACAGATTGTTTACATGTTATGTTCTCTGAAACAATCTATATCTCTTGTTAATTGCCTGTTTTTAAGAGGGCGGATTCCCTGCAGGCTTATTGTTGTCTTTTTGTGTCTTAAAGTCAATCTGAAAAAATTTCTAAGGGTGTCTGAGGAGGAAGTTATTAATTTTTCAGTATCAGCATACTCTACAAGCCACAGATGCTGCTAATTACTTCATCTCTCTATTTCCTCATAGAAAACTTGAGATTTTTTTTCCAAACTGGTAGTGCTAGGCATTTGCATTTTTCCCTTAATATAAGTATTTTTTTTTCCTTCAAGCTGCATGGGTTTCAGAAGTTAATTAAAAACAAACACAAAAGTAAGCCCATGCTTAAAGGAGATCATAGCAGTCTCTGTTCATCTTGAGAGAGGGAATGCACTTAAAATGAATACAGAAATAAACATTTCCCTAATTACTGTAAACATATGATTGCTGATACAGTCAGTGCTTTTGTAGGTTAGTTGAAATGTTCTAGTTAACCTGCTCAGTTGCGTTGTAGAAAGTGTGCTGGACTTTTTGGCAAGCATGTAGTGTGCACTTTATGTCTCATTCTGTTCTGCTCTTAGGTGATCAAGTCAGCCATCGAGGTGCTTTGACTGGAGGTTATTATGATACCAGGAAGTCTCGGCTTGAATTGCAAAAAGATGTTAGAAAAGCAGAAGAAGAACTTGGTGAACTTGAAGCAAAGCTCAATGAAAACTTACGCAGGAACATTGAAAATATCCTTTTGTTGTTAGTGGGGAAGGTTGTGTGGCAAAGCTTTTGTTTAGTGTTTACAGTAATAGATGAAAAACAGGAGACAGACTTGTTACATATTAGCTGTGGCATTTCTTTTGACTGTTTTGTGTGCAGCCTAGTTCTCTGTGTTACTGTATTTGATATTGATCTTTAAAACTTAGAGATGAGGTTAAACCCTAGATAACGAGGCTTTCTATTCCTTTTAGAGTCTGTTGTAGTAACTGCCATAACCAGATATTCTTGTTATCTGTATTAATCTTCTCTGCTTCTTCTGACTCAGGCTGTATTTTTAGTACTTGTGTCCTGAATTGATGTGTTACATAGTCCACTTACACTCTGCAGGGGAGATGGGAGAGCTTTGTGTTATAATAAGCTCTGAGTTTCTTGACAGTTTGGTCTTTCCAGTCTCTTTGCACAGTGTCCTTTTGAGATCCAGTATCTACAGTTCAGGAGTAAGGGAGATTTATACCGTTTCCTTCTGCATCACCCGGGTTGTTCTGTCCTACAACCTGGACTCCTTTGCTTGTTGACCTGCATCTGTGCATTAGAGACACTGCTGGGACAGCAAATAAGCAGAAGCGTTCTTCTAAATGTCATGTAAAATAAGCAAGGAAAGCTTCATTTAGCTTAGTTCTTGATAAGTGACTTGATAAGTTGATAAGCTGCTCAAGTAACTTTTGCTGATGATCTTTGAATTTTCCTCTACAACTCATTATTATGGTTTGGTGGAGTTTTGCTTTGTTTCTTATTTTGATGACAGATGAATATGTCAGACAGAAAAAATTGAAGGTACTAGTAGGTATAAAATGATTTTTAAAACAAGGACAGAATTTTCCTTAGCCCACAGTATGGATTAATAATGAGATTGATCAGCTAATGAACCAAATGCAGCAAATTGAAACGCAGCAGAGAAAGTTCAAAGCCTCTCGAGACAGTATTTTGTCAGAGATGAAAATGCTGAAGGAGAAGAGGCAGCAGTCTGAAAAGACATTTATGCCTAAGGTTGGTATGGGGATATTGAAAGTTGTTACTGGGTTTATATTGTTTCATTAATGTTACTGATAAACTTGCATTCCTTTCTGGTTAATATTATAATACAAAATATGAAGAGATAACTAGAGATTTTCCACAAAAATATGTTAATATAAAGGTGAAATTCATATAAATCTGAGGATTGCTTTGAGGAGTGATTCTGTCTAATATCTGTTCCACAGCAACGTAGCTTGCAGAGCTTGGAGGCAAGTTTACATGCTATGGAGTCAACTAGAGAATCATTAAAAGCAGAATTGGGGACAGATTTGTTGTCCCAGCTCAGTCTTGAAGATCAGAAGCGTGTGGATGCTCTTAATGATGAAATCCGACAACTACAGCAAGTAAGGAAAAGAAAATGTCTTGCCATTAAATGTAGTCCCTTTCTTATCAATAAACTTGTTTTTGTCCTTTTGTATGAAAAGTCACTTAGGAATATAGTGTCATTAAAGTAGTGCTTCATTAGTAGTAGGTAGGTATGTTTGAAGTTCTCTCATTTGCAAAGTGTATTTGCAAGTTTTCTCAAACACTGGGTGAATTTTGCCAGTTGATTGTGTGAGAATTAAGGCTATTGGTGTTGGAATCATCATAATTTTCTTGCTATTGACTTTCCAACAATAAATACAAATAGGTATCATCTGAAGGGAGGATGCACAGTATGGGAAAGGAAAACAATTCCTTTAAGGACGTGATAGGGGAGACAAAACTAAGCTTCTGGTTGACACACATGTTGCTGGAAAAATACTGCTTCTTAAATATACTCTCTAAAGCATTTCTGGGTTTAAGAATTGGGTTCATATAGAAATAAAGATTAATAAACTCACTGATCTGTGCAGTTGACTTTTACACTAGACACCTTATTTGTTTTTTCTGTCTGTTAAAATTAGAGGAACAGTCTAGAGAATTGTGATATTTTAATACACAGAATTGTGTGAAGAGTAGGTTTTTTTGGGGTTGTGGTTGTACTAGTTTCTTTTTTTTTGTAACAAGGAAAAAATGGTCCTCGTCAGGTAAGGCAACTAATACACTACTTTACTTTCTTCAGGAAAACAGGCAGCTTTTGAATGAGAGGATTAAATTAGAAGGCATTATCACAAGAGTTGAAACATATCTCAATGAGAATCTGAGAAAACGCTTAGACCAAGTGGAACAAGTAAGGATTTCCTCTTAAATGTACTTTTGCAGTCTGGTTTTGGTTTATTTCCAGGGCTAACACGTATTAAATAATTTTATAAATACTCATTTGTTACTCTGCATTATCTGTGATGGGTTTGCTTCCATATGTATAAACTGGGATAAACAGTTAAGTGTTTCTTTGAATTTCAGTACAGTAAGTTTTTGACAAAAACTACTGTGAATACAATCCTGTGTATAAGTAGAACTATCATAATGACAGATTTGTTTGAAAGTCTTAACTATTCTCTAGAACTTTACTAAAATATTGAATGTTGTATGTATATAATAGTTACATGTAGTTATATGAAAGGATGGCTTGTTTGTCTGGCTTATACTTATGTTCCCATTCCTGCTGAAGCTTGGTGGCATTTATTTATCCCACAGGAACTGAATGAGCTTCGAGAAACAGAAGGTGGCACAGTTCTTACTGCCACAACATCAGAACTTGAGGCTATCAACAAACGAGTGAAGGATACACTGGCACGGTCAGATGGTTGGTAACATTATGTTTTGGAAAGAAAACTCCTCCAGGGTTTTGAAAGTTCACACATACCATATTTGATTGAGAAATAGACCATATTGTAATTAACTTGTGTTGGTGGTAATGGGCTTCAGGGCATAGTACTTGCAAGGCAACTGTCCTACAAGCAAGATCTTGTATAATTGTTCTGAATTTTGTCTAACCCATTTAAAGCTCAGCTGCTGTCAAATAGACTATCACATCTGTATGGCTTGAAACTTCTTTGCTTGTCTTCCAAGACTTGAACAATATGACTGTAGTACATTTGTTTGGGGGTTTTTTAAGCCATATTCTCGAGGGGAAGAAAAGAGGGATTTTCAGCCTTTTGCCTGAAATTTAACCTGTTCCTTAATAGATCTTCTTTAGTTTATCTTTTTGTTTCATAAATACTTTCTTGGATCATTGCTGATCTTATGCAGGCGTGTAAGAGTTACAACTTTGGATTTTGTACTCTTGCTCATTATTGCAGATCTGGATAACTCTATTGACAAAACAGAAGCAGGAATTAAGGAACTTCAGAAGAGCATGGAACGCTGGAAGAACATGGAAAAGGAGCATATGGATGCCATTAACCATGATACAAAAGAACTTGAAAAAATGACGAACAGGCAAGGCATGCTTCTCAAGAAGAAAGAGGAATGCATGAAGAAAATCCGAGAGTTGGGTTCACTTCCACAGGAGGCTTTTGAAAAGTATCAGACTTTAAGTTTAAAGCAGGTAAATAGTGTCCTTGGTTTCATGTTTCACAACCTGAGATGTTAGTGTCACCTGCATCTTGGGTGTCAAATGTGGCTAGAATTGCAAGTCACTTTGGTGTGTTAATGTTTTCTGTTTTCAGTTATTCCGCAAGCTGGAGCAGTGCAATACTGAACTGAAGAAATACAGTCACGTTAATAAAAAAGCTTTAGATCAGTTTGTGAATTTCTCAGAGCAGAAGGAAAAATTGATAAAAAGACAAGAAGAACTGGACAGGGGTTACAAATCCATCATGGAGCTGATGAATGTCCTTGAGCTCAGGAAATATGAGGCTATTCAGCTGACTTTCAAACAGGTAACAAAATGGGAACCGTTGTAAAGACACTGGTGCTGAAATCAATCAAGCTGTCCCATGGTGTAGCAGCAATATGGGAAGAAGCAGATACTAAATAAATCTATACTGGGAGAAGGCAGTGTCATGTAACTTCAGGCTTGTGGGTTTTTTAAGTACTGAAAAATAAATAGGCTACCATTTTCAATATGTGCCCATCTCCAATACAACTCTAGCTTTTCTTTAAACCTTTTCAATACTTCCTGTCAAGTGAGTTCCTATGTATGCTGTACAACCCTTTCTGGGAACTGTGGCAAAAAACTGCACCAAATCCCTTCTTAGATTTAGTGAAAGTAATTCTAATGTTGACAAAGGATCTTCACTACGAAGTCTGTGAATTCTTCTCTTTAAAGGTTTTTTGCTTAACTGAAGGTTACTAAATAAATCTTGGTTTTGCTACAGTTCTATGTTTTAATTGTACCATTTTCTTGTAAAAAATTTTGAAAATTCTCATACTACAAAAATGGTTGGTTTGGCTCTTTTTTTAAAGTCAAGCTTTGTACAGCATACATTTCTTCTGCTTAAGAATGTGGATCTCTGCTTTGAAGCAGATACTTCTTGTGCTCATGCAAAAACCGCATTTGATTTCACTCTGTAAAAATGAGTTGGTTTATTGACTGTTTCTTTTTCAGGTGTCAAAAAATTTCAGTGAAGTATTCCAAAAGTTAGTACCTGGTGGCAAGGCCACGTTAGTGATGAAGAAAGGAGATGTGGAGGGCAGTCAGTCCCAGGATGAAGGTGAAGGCAGCACTGAGAGCGAAAGGGGATCTGGATCTCAGAGCAGTGTTCCATCTGTAGATCAGTTCACTGGAGTTGGCATAAGGGTAAAGAAAAATACTTGTTTTTCAGTCCCCTGCATGTTTGTTTAGGTTGCCTTCGAACTATATTTTAAAAGGCAGCAGTTAGTTGATCCTGTTTGTTTAAAGCAAGTGATGCTGTGGTTCAGTGTTATGGAATAACCTTGCTGTTGCATTGTTTTCTTAGGTATCATTCACAGGGAAGCAGGGTGAAATGAGAGAAATGCAGCAACTTTCAGGTGGACAGAAATCTTTAGTGGCCCTGGCCCTAATATTTGCCATCCAGAAATGTGATCCAGCTCCGTTTTACTTGTTTGATGAAATCGACCAAGCCTTGGATGCCCAGCATAGAAAAGCTGTCTCAGGTACCTGTCTACCTTTTATAGTCTTCATTGTAGTTGAAGGTAATAGTTTGTATTCTCATCCCTGATGCTTAAGAATAAAGCTTTTAATCATAAAAGCACATTTTTGAGAAGCCCGGGGTGTGTTTGGGGAAGGTTTCATGAACCTGGTTTTAGGTAGAAGCTCCATTTTGTTACTGCATCTAAAAGGTCTCCTTACTGCACTTAAGTGTGTTGAAAAACAGTCCTGTTTTGAAGTCTAGTTTGATATTAAAAATTAATGGAAAAATGCTTATGCTGTTTTTATTGTAGAAGTTTAATACCATAGTAGGTTTGCTGAGTGGCTGGACTTATCGGAGTCCATACTGCAGTTAATGATAATACTTGTATGTATTATCTGGGAAGTAAAACTGGTATAAATACTTTCTTGATTTGTGAGTATTTTGCTTCATTAACCAAAACCTCATTTTGAATAAGGCAGAGTTTTCTATTCCTGTCTGTCTCACTTTATTGAGAAGATTACATTAATAAAGAATTTTTGTTTTCTTTTTTAGATATGATTATGGAATTAGCTGAACATGCTCAGTTTATTACAACAACTTTTAGGCCTGAACTGCTTGAGTCAGCTGACAAGTTCTATGGTGTAAAATTCAGAAACAAGGTAAATAGTATGATAGGCTTTTCGGTAAACACTGTAATTAAAATAAGTTGTGCATTTGAGACTTAGCAAGAGTTCAAAGTGAATCAGACTCACTTCAGCTGATCAATTTCTAGTTCTGTTGTGGTCTTCTATGTAAAGTTCTCTCCTTCTTGAAAGAGAATTTAAATACCTGCAGATGTCCCATGTCTCATTCTTTAAAGGGAGTTATAAATTGGTCATAGACCTGTTGCTGAGTCCTGGAGCCTTTGGAAATGTCTGTCTTATTCTGTAGGAGGTACTGTAATAACTGAATGCTTCTTTGTTCCACCAGGTCAGTCATATTGATGTGATCACAGCAGAAATGGCCAAAGACTTTGTAGAAGATGACACCACGCATGGTTAAAGGAACTTGTAATTACTGCTTATTTGGAAGATGTGTATAGTGCTATGTTTATGCCAGGGACCTGTACATTTAAAATATGAAGTATTTAGTCCTTGTTTAAAATAGTTTTTGAACACACATTTTAACCAAGACCCCAGAAGGCTTAGTTTCAAATGAGCTTGAGTATCTGTTTTGTCTCTGTTGCTGTATTTTATAAGATAATTGTTAATGTTACCTTTATACAATACCTGTAGTTTGGAAATTTTATTCTCTTCCTTCAAATCTTTTGTAAAGTGTTTGTTGCTGTTTTAAAGCTTTTCAGAAAGTGCTAGCTATTTCTTCCTAAGTATAGTTTTATCATTTATATTGCCTCACATGGTTTTTTTTAATGGCTTCAATTAAAATGGTTGGTTTTATGGCTGTAACTTGTATATATTAAGTTTTTGGGTTATATTGTCTTTCTGAAGAGGAATCCACTGAGATGAAGTAAACACTTGGGTCATATTAGAGTGGGGTATTTCAGAATATGAGACAAAGCAGTTCTCCCAAACCACTCCTTTTTCCCCTTTTCTGCACATTGCCAGTCCCAGAAGAAAACTGCCCCAAATCTATGCTTGTCCAAATCCATAGTGTTCTGGTTATTGATCTGAAAAAAGGGTAAGTATCAGAGAATCCTGGAAAGTCTGACAAAACCCTAGAACTGTATCAAAACAAATCACAGCCCCTTCTTTTTCCTGCACATTGTCCAGTGTAACAACTCGTCTATTACATCCCTTCAGCCTGAAAGACTTGAGCCAAGTGACAGTCAGCAGTCAAAAAGTGAAATCTTTTCCTGCTATCTAGAGTTTTGGCAAAGCGATACTGAATAATTTGATGTGTTCTCCTGGAACACTTAAGGATTTACCACAAACCATGGATTTCCTAGGTAGCAAAGTGGTTGTAAAAAGAGAATCCATTGGTGTTAAAATAGTACATTTATAAGTACATAATAACTTTTAAGAATACCTTATGTGACTTTCATTAGTACAGTGAGAAGCAGTGAACTTGTATATTGCATTTATTCTGTAGGGCACGTTCAACAAAGCAGAAGAATAAAGCTCTCTGGTAGGCTTTGGTCTGCAAGTGCCTTTGCTCCCCACTGTGAACTTCAGGAAGTGCAGGAAAGGAGAGCATGCACTGATGTCTGGTCTCCTGAGCTCAGGAGTGCATATCCTGGCATCACAAGGCAGGGTGAGAGAAGAGTACTGAAGCTGATACGGAGCAACTTCCCCTGATAGTGAGAGACATGGGAAATCACTACCTGCAGTAAGTCTTAAGCCAGGAGGAGGAGGATGTTGTGACATAAATCTTTCTATAGTTCCAGGTACTCACTAGCTGCATAGAAGACTTTTCTCAGTGAAGAGAGGACAGAGTACAAAATGTGAAACAAAGTGTCCCAAATTCCCCTAAAATTTTTAGCATGGGAATAGACTGTATTTGAGAACCCTGAAGAGTTTGAAATTCGTCGTCTTCATACAGAGCTCTGAATATGCATTTAGGGTGGCTGCTGCCGACCAGAGTGTTCCTGAATTGCTCACAGTTCACTGGTGAAGCCAGTGAGTTCAAAGTCCAGAGAAGGACCCAAAGAATGCAGCCACAAGTTCATACCTCAGGTTACTGATTTCATGCTGTTTGGTCCAGTGTGTGTAAGGACATGTGTCTGTAATCCATGACCACCAGATACATAACATACTGTGGTAGTAGCAGGCTCTGCTCTCAGCTAACTGATGAGGCTTGCTAGTGCTAGGGTATCAGCATGACAGTTAGTTTGAATTTTGGAAGAGAGAGGTAGTTCACAGGCCATAAAGCTACTTACTGTGCTTATTAAGAAGTGTCATACTAAATCTATCTAAGACTGATCATGAGTTTTATCACATAATCTCATTAAAGAGGAAGTAGATTAGAGCAACGGGTTTTGTTTTGGTAATGTTGGGTTTTTTTTTTTTTTACAATGCTCAGCATAGTGAAGCCTAAATACAGCTGAATAACTTGGAACAAGCTGTGTCAGGAAATCTCTGGGTTGAGTGTAGCATTAAGTTGGGTTACCAAGCGCAGTAGGAAAATGGGTAACCAGCAATCCGGTGGAAACAATAGCACTATGTTGATAACAGCGCAGAGGAAGAGTAGACAGGCTTTAGCTATCAGTTTCTCATCTGCTAAAGAACAAGGTTTAGAACTACTTGCACAAATTTTGAGAGATACATTAAGATTTTCAGAATCCCTTTTCAAGGTAAGTTGGGGGGGGTGGTTCTTTGTTTAAATTGCTGCTAGACTTTATTCTGTCCTTGAAAAGGTGTTTTTAGAGAGGCTACTTTCTAAGTTGACACTTTGTTTCTGTGAGCATGTTTCTTCCCATGTGCTCCTTAATGCTGTGCTGCCTCTCTGTTGTATAGCCATTGCGAAAAAACATAGTGCCATCAGTTGCTTCGTCTGGTGTACTGAATGTGTTACAATAACATTGGTACACATGGGACTGGAATGGGAAGGGGTGAAGTAACAGAACCTCCTCAAGATGTCAAAGTACAGCCTCTGCAGGGCTGTGAATTCCCTGCAGTGAGCTTGGGTTGCTACGTTAGAAGCTACGGTTAAAGAGGGCCTCAAACAGGGATGAAGGTTATGTAGCAAAATCCATACCAGCCCACTGTATTGAAAAATGAATTGTATGGGAGAGAACTGCATGAAAGTAGGAAAAGTAGAACCTCATTTGTTGCTGAATTTTTTTAAGGGAAGTCCTTATGCAAAGGTGAAAGTATGTTGTGAAAAAAATACCAGTATATATAACCTAAAGAAAGTTGATTTCTCCAGCCTGCTGTTAAAGGTCAGGAGTAGCAGAGAAGTTTTCCTTGCTGTTTGCTTCAGATTGCTACAGAATGGAGTGATTGAGTGTTTCCAAGGTGGATGATCTTGTGTTCTCTTTGTGATGGTTCATATCTGCACCATACAACACTACAATTTACAAGTTGCCTTTTTGGTCTGTCAGTGCTTTAAATTCTTCTAGAGTTTTAAAAATAAGCTTTGTTGAGAGTTACTCTGTCCTTGAGTTTCTTCAGTGTCCTGTTTTTTCCACCTGAAATTTTTAAGGCAGAGGTCAGTGAAACTACACACTTGCTGTGGAATGTAGGACATCCCAGAAATTGTAGATATCCAGAGAGCCACTGGTTTCACCAATATAGGTGTTCAGTTGTTCTTAATTATCAATATGTGAAACTTAACAGCTGAGTCACTGATCACTTCTAATATCTTAGAATAGTTTTCATCTCTAGCAAACATTCTTCAAGTACTTTGTAAGATTAACACCTATGAGTTTCATACTTTTAAGCTTATCTAAATGTTACAATATGTAGTTTGTACCTTTGAGCAGGAGATGGAGCCAAACTGGACTAAATGCGAAATCAAAGTTTGCTTTATTGTTAAAGTTGAGGGTTAAATCAAAGCTTTTCTGTGAGGTTTTTTGGAGTTCCAGAGACTCTTACAGTTGTTGTGAGGATCCTGAACAAATGGAGAAATACTAATTATATATAGTTTTACATGGATGTGAATGTAAGTAAATGAGAACAATTCACAGTTTTTGCTTAAAAAATTATAAAAGCCTTTAAGATTTTAATAGTTTGCTAAAATGTTCTCATCGGGTAGAACTTTGCCAATCTAGAAAAATGTATAAGTAAGTTTGTGTGAACATAAACATTGTACAAGTAAAGTAAAAATTGCAAAAAAATATCACAAAGGTACATGATTCTGGTTCCTCTATGAGAAATTACTAGTAATTCTTTCTAGTGAATGAGGTCCTTGTTCTCTTCGTGCAGATGAACTTGTGGGTGTCAGGCAGGGACGGTCAGAGGGGATTGGCTGCTCCTGTTAAAGTTCTTCCCTCACATTGGAGGTATGAAGTGAGTTACCCTGACTGCTGAAGTCAGTAACTGCTGGGATCCTCTCAGCTGCTCCTATTTGAGCGTATTTTTCCATAGGCACACAAGAGCACTGCTCTGTGCTTGGAGCACCAGGTTCTGATGGATAAAAGTTCTTCATCTGGGGGGAAATAGCTGCTGATTTTGAAAGCTGAGAGTCTTCAGACATTGATCTTTATTTCCAGCATCTGCTTTCATTCTTCACTGGACATAATGGATGCTTTTACTGTGTTCCTAATAACCAATAAAAGCATTCCCAGTAACAAAATGAAAATCTTTTCACATGTGTGCTGAAGTTCACTTCACCAGTGATAGCATTTTAATTTACAGGAGGGTTATGAAAGAGGAAATTTGGTTTTATAGAAAGTATGTAACACTTCCTTCTAATGCAATTGTAAATGTATTTGAGGATTGTTTTAGTTGGAGGTATTTCTCACCTCAGTCCTAGCAATTGCATCTCTCTTCTCCCTCTTACAATCAGCTGAAGTGTAGAGGGATGCCAGTTAGACTGAGATCCTTATTTCTAGTTACTCCGCTTTGTTTGTCCTTTAGCGTCACTTTTACTCTTTCCTTCTCCATCTCTTTAGTTCCCCATCTTTTGGCTGCAGCCACAAGAGAACAATTCTTGGGTTTGGTCACCTTGATTGCCTCAGCTTTTTGATTTTAATTTTCTGCCTATGTATTTTGTCTTAGCCAAACATTTCTTGCATAATGCAGCAACAGTGATGGACAAAATCATTGTTCGTTAGTCCTTGGCATTATTTTTTATTTATTTATTAAGTGTCTCAAGCTTCTGCTTGCTAATACAGATAAAAGCTTGTAATTTCTTACTGTAGTCATGGCTTGCATGTAGGATAGCTTAATTCTTCTGTGGGGAAATGTAATGATGAGAAATGACATGCATGTTCTCAGGTTCTGATGCCTGACAGTTCCCACCATCCTAGAAATGAGATATACATCGGATGGGATGAGCATTTAGACCTCACTTCTGCAGCTATGCCTGAGAGGATCTATTAGATGTTTGTTGGGTTACGGGATGTCAATGATATAGCATCTGCGTGTACTGGGCTTTAAATAGGAGGCATTCCAGACAGAGCATGTGTTTGAGTCAGAAGTACATCTAATTGCTGTTGATACCATTAAAAGTTGTAGGCAGACGCTGCTGGAGCTTTGAGCACAATGAAAATCTGCCTGTTTCTTCACAGGTTTTTCTTCTTACATTTTGAAGGATAAAAATGCATCCGTGACCTTCAGTGTTCAGATCACTCAAACAGCTGGATGCAGGCCCTCATAGTGCAGAGGGAAACACCCCCTTGCTTAAACTGGGGGAAGTCAGTTTGTGAATGAATTTCTGGCCAGTTTTAGAATTCACACTTGTAAATATTGGCTAGCTGGAATCTCTCAAGTACAGCTGTAATTTGCAGCACTGGTTACTTGAGAATAAATTGCATTCCCACTGCTTTGTAATTACCTTCAGTCTGACAGTACAGATACCAAAAGCTGTGCTAGGATTACTCTATGTTGCTTCCATAACAGCTAAGAGTGATTTCTAAATTTTAGAATATATATATTATAAAGTATGTAATATTAAAATGTATAAGTATATAATACATGTAAAAACACCTAGAATATATAAAGGCGTTAAGGAAATAGTCTTCTTAACTTTGGCCTACAGCTATATTCAAAATTTTCTGAATTGGGACTGAACAGCATAGGGTTTGCTTGCTTAGATGGTAAAAGCACTGTAATGCAGAGGAGGCATTCACACACAGTTCTTGCAATGCACAGTGGTGGTATCTATGACCTACTTTAAAAAACACTTTCTATTTAAGAAGGCTCAAAAAGATGTGCCAGTGTCAGTTCTGGGTTTGAACATTTCTTTCCCAGTTGTGCTTGCCTGCAATACTATCACGTATATTTGCCACTAGATAACAGCTTTGGGGGTATTTGATGAGTTACAGTGTTGATTATTTATCTTGAAAGGATACCAAGTAACTCATCAGTGTTCTGGCTACAGCCCCTTTCAAACAGTCTTTTGCCAAGCCTCTTTCTTTTTTGTGTGACAATTCTTTGACCACTTTTCAGTCAGTGCTCCAGGATTTTTGGTCCCCAGTAATTTTGCATGAGCCATACCAGACACAGGCTGAGGATGAGGTTCAGGCTGATCTTCCTTGATTAGTGCCGGATCCTGGGCATTGTTGGATTTGTCCTCTGTTTCATTCAGAGAACAAATTTACAATAGAAAAATACTCTGGAGGACCAGGCAGTGCTTGTGAGCCCAAGTTCTAACTTACTCAGTCTCATTGCCTTCATGAATCCTCTCTTACCCCACAAAGATATTTATGCTGAAGCTTGTAAGATGGCTCTGATGCTAAATAAATTCATTCAGATGGGTACCTGGCTAGATGGATGCACAACTTGGAAGTATGGCAACATTCAAATCCCTTGTTTAATAAGGGACACTAAAAGATGTGTTCACAACTGTATTTTCAGAATATATCTCAAAGCTTTTGAACACAATGGTCTGTGTATCTAGATGAAAGGTGTCTTGCAAATCTAGTAAAAGGTCTCTTGCAAATTTGAGGGTGAAAAAGAGAAGGGAGCCCATACAATTGTGCTCCTTCAAAAGACAGAGGGGAAATAAACCAGCTGGGGTTGTATTAGTGTGAGGTACCTGAATCCAAAATGACCCCTTTGGAGTTGTCTCCTGGGAAGACATCTCCATCTGCTACATAAGATATCAAGGGTCTGATCCATAAGAGAACCATTCCTAGATTAGATGTCAAGGTTGATCACATAAATACGCCATCAGTATCCATTGTAAGTGTAAAGCAGAGACCACAAGCTGGATGGAGGAGGAGGATTTTGTTTTCATGAAGAAATATCTGGTGGATAGCTAGAGTAAGAGGGAAAACTGGAGAATATTAGCCTGCTTTCTGTCTTGCAGGTCCTCCTCCCTCTTCCTCAGGAGGCTGGGGTACTTCGTGGATGGAGAGCAGTTTTTCAGTGAATAAAATGTTTCCTGTCAGAATGGGATCAGCTGGTGGTATTCAGCACAGCACACTTGTGCTTCATTGTCTAATTCCTCTGATGCAGCTTGGGCTTGTTTCTGGAATGTGCAGTGAGACAAGGGGAAAGCATGGATAGATACAGCTGGTGTGATAAAAGGAGACAGCCAGGTTTTCACAATGTTGTTTTTATCTTGACTACATAAGAGTTCAGGTGTGCATGGTGACTCTGAGGTAGTGGAGGGTGTGTTGTGCTGGTTCTCTGACACAGCACCACCTTCTAGGAGACCAACCCAGAACCACAAACTTGGAGACTGGCAGTCAGATAGGGATACTTGAATTGTCAAACGCCTTTGCTTGTTGAACCTACTTGTACAGAGAGGAGTTCCTTCTCCTGTCTGATCCCTCCAAGGTCACATGGCAGCAAAAGGGAAGGCTTCTCTGTGGGTTGCAGTTTCAGATTAGTGACAAGAATTTGCAGAGTTATCCATGCCATGCGCTCCTAAGGAACCCCTGAATGGAGCCCTAGGATCTATGTGTGGGTTTTCACACTGGCTGATTGTGGAGGTTGTATTAATAACTCTGTTGTGTAGTGCATAGATGCTGGCCTGTGTAGAAAGAGAGCTAAAGGGCTGGATGAAGGCCATGGTCAAGCTCTCTGGCACTTGCTTTGTGACATTCAGTAGCTCAATGGCTGCTGTTGTCTTTGTAGGGAAGCTGTGCTCACAAAATCACTTTGAGCACTCAACCTGTGCAACAAGCACCATTACTGATGCCACTCTATTTCCTTTTTTCTGTGGATTTCTAGATGCCAGAAATTGAAAGGCAGCATCCAGGATGCTCTATTGCTCTTTCTGCAGAGAAACCAAAGTACGTGGTCTGGAGAAAGCTCTGTTTGATTTGCATTCCATCCTCCCATAGCACCATCACCAGCCTTGCCAGTTCCTATGAGGTACTCTGCTTGGTGACAAGAGAACTTTATTTAGCGGGACACCCTATCAAATAGCTCCAATTGGGAAACTATTAAGAGCAAAATAAAAAAGTTATTATTGAAAGAAGCTTATTAGGTATAAAATACTTAGTATCACATCCACAGATAACTGATGCATTGCATAAGTGCATTGGTTATAAATAAACTGTAATATCACATCAGTCCCTAACTTCTGCATGCCATTTTTCCACTAGGGCTTGGATGATCATTTTATGAACCAATTTCCTGAGATCTCAGCACCCTTCATGCTGTGTAGTTTCTCCTGGGTTCACCTTTCAGGAGCTATACCCAGTGACTGCAATATGGGTATGTGTATAATGGCTTGGCAGGTCTCCACAGTTGTGGAATTTACAACCATCACTGTGCGTGTAAAGCTTGGAACAGCTTTTTTTTTTTAATTTATTTCTGGTGTATGATGAATTAGGCCATCTGTCTCCGATGTCTGCTGACCCTTCTCCCCCTCTCTCCTCTTGCCTGGTATGTTGGCACTGTCACACAGTCAGCCGAGGTCAAGGTCTGGAGGCTGGGTCTGTGACCTCCGCTGCTGAGCCCTTGAGGGCTCAGTCCTCAGTTTCCCAGGGTAATTCTCCAGTATGTTATGCACCCACTGGCCTGAGATGCCATGCAAGGAGGAGGGATCCTTTTACAGTCACATTAAGGATGCAATAATAGGAACTTCCTTTGTGCACATAGCCAGAACTTGCAGAGTACTTTAAGCCCAAAGTTAACACGAGGACTGAGACACTTCCTGTTTTGCACCTAAAACAGCAGAGGATGCTTGACCAAATTAACTGAACATAGGTCTGAAAATGTTAAACGCAGATGCACTTAGACATTACTGAGACAGAGGCAAGCTTTGATGAAACAAAAATAGAAAGCCAAGTAAAATTGTCTTGGCTTATTCCATTGTACTCCTTGCCTAAATTAAAAATATATGACAGTGACATAAGTATCAGCAGCCAAACAGGTATGAAGGTCAACCCTTATAAACTGGGATAGCACTAGTGACTCTAGAACTTGATCCAAAGAGTTCTGAGATTAATGAGAATTTTTCTATGGAGTTTATTGTGCTTTAGATTGTGTGTAGATAGGAAAGACTTTATGTAACAGTGAATATGTCTGCAAGCGCTTGGGGAATCTTTGGGAATCTTTACTGTAAATAGCTAGATCTTTAGCATGACTGTAAGACTGGAAAGCTTATTTACTTTTGGCAGCCATCACGGGGATATACAAGTGCCTGGGCAGCTCCTCAGGGAAGTGACTTAGCTCCTCAGGGAAGTGACTTTTGCAGTATTGCCAGTGCTGTTACAAAATGATGAGTCAAATATTAAAAAAAGTGAGAGTGTATGGAAATGATGGGGCTTTGTTTTTAAATAGAAGGCTGTAGGTTCTTTTTGTTTGATGCTTCCCTTTTGGCCTTTAAATGTGCCTGCAAACCATATCTCAAAGCAGTTGTGTGTACCCAGAAAGGCTAGGAACAACTCTTAATCAAAACCTGAAATTGCCATGCAGTTATATGACTAAAAGATGGTATAGAGCATCATGGATTTACATTAACACCTCTGGAAGAGGTGATACTGAGTTAGCAGAGGGATTGGTGGAATGAGATTTAATGAAGTTGATCAGCAATGAGGAAGAGGAGGAAATTCCTGCATGTAGAAAGTAGATGACGGAGCAGATGTAGCATGCCTGGGAAATAAATAAATACCTCAGACAAGGAAAAATTATGTGTAGTGCTATGCAAATTCTATGCACAATATAATTTAACCCAACAACTCCAAAGGGTTGTTAATTTTCAGCTCTCTTTTCTTTTTTTTTTTTCACCTTGACTATGTTTTTGCACCTGTTTTGGATGGTGTGTTCAGAGGTTTGTCTTGTGGGTCCAAGCAGTCCTGTCTGGATGTGAAGCAGCTGAGGAGGTTGATGGTGAAGGCTGATAACTGTAAATACAAGTAGCTGTTTTCACCCCTTGAGAAGAGTCCAGCCTCATCTAAAGATCAGAGCCTGCCCAGACTCAGCTGTGGTTGTCTATTAACAGATGAGATTGCTGCTCTGAGATGAGGTCCTGCCCATGCTGTACCAAAAGGCTGGTCTTAGAGCAGTCACAGGTATGTGAGGCCACATAATTGCCTGCCTTGGCACATGAAGCTGGGTGCTGTGCCACCCCCTCACACATGGCCCAGAATGTACATTCACAGGCCCTTGTAGGACCACACTATAGAGAATTAGTGGCTCTGCCATGAGCGAGCCTTGGCCCTTCTGTAAGAAGCAGCACAGACATAGCCTCCGTTTTTCCTGCTGGGATTTAGCTTAAAAAAAACCCCTTAAGCCTCTCTCTGTGACTTTACTGGGAGTTACGGAGTGACCTGGAGGAAGAGAAAATGGATCCACTGCATGTAACCTCAGTGCGAGGAAAAGGGGGCTTGGTGGTGGAGTGACTAATAAAAAGTTTAATGTGTTTTCCTGGTGTTTTTTTTAGTGTTGAAGTGTTAATGAGCCTTTGAGGCAACTTTTGATCAGTTCTCAGTGTATACCACAGCATGAGGGATCACAGTTTCAAGAACAGAGATGGACTTACGAGTTGAAATGAAAATCAAACATTCCCTTCATTGTTGTTACAATAGTTCCTCTATTCTAATAATCCCTCAAAGACCAAAGCAAAAAACGGTTTGTTCCTTGTAAGGGAGAAAAATTCAGAACCATAAAATTCAGATTACTTTGCAACTTCTGTCTCTCTGACTTTACCAACTGGCAGAAAATTAGATGACATCAAAGAATTACTGGAAAAGAGCTTATTTAATTTTGAAATTAATTGGAAATTGTCACATGTGGTTGTAATGCTAACAGCTGTTTTCATGTCATTTTACTGCAAAAGAGAGCAGCATTATGCCTGGATAAGGATATAGAAGATGAAGCTGTGAACTGTGATAGAGACATAAGTTGAACCTTCTGGCATGCACAGTCAGGTAGTTCTGCTGTCTGTACTGCACCTGTTAAGTGTTCTGTTAAGTTTTGTTTTGTTTGTTTTGGGGTTTTTAAAAGAGTTAAATGTTAAAATGAATTAAATTAATTCTTAAATTTAAATAAATAACTTTACTTCAAAACTGTTCAGATGAAATACACAAATAACAATCCCGTCCTAACAAAGACTTGTAAAAATACCTGGTTTTCCTGGTTATTTTTATAAGATGACAAAAATACCTCTCTGGGGACCTCAACCCTTCTGTAATTTCTTACACATTGTTCTGGGTCCTATATTTTTAGGGAAGGAACCAAAGAGGGAAGGTAGTTGCAGTAAAAATCAGCTGCAGGTAAACATGGATGATTTTTGCCAATGAAGTCTACTTCAGAGTGGTTTATTGGTCCTTTGCCACGTCTGATTTGTGTGGCTTACCACACAGCTATTGGCTGCCTTGAAAGATTTTTGGTAAGTGGACTGAGAAAGTATGGTCCTAATGAAGGAACATTTGATACACAGTGTACCTCTGGAAGATTGATTATCAGAGGCCTTGGGTGTACAATGAGACACAAGCCTGTGGGCCAAGTGCTTTCAACCCCTATCAGTATAACAACTCATAAAAAATGTGCCGTCTTACCCATCTAATTGTGGAATTTGCAGGGAAAGGAATAAAATCCAAAATAAAACTGCGTAGGGTGTATTAATAACTGGTGTGTAAAGCAAAATTATTTCCCCATTTTCATATCTACTCTGACCTAAAAGCCTAGCTCCTTAAAAAAACACATTTAAAGCCAAATAAAATTTACGGGGGCCAACAGTTCCTACAACAAGACTTTAACAGTATCCATGGTCCATAAATCATGTTCATTGGTGGGATCCCAACTGCAATTCCTGATATGGCTTTTGTGGGTTTGGGACTCGGGTGTTCTGTTTGTTTTAACATTTCCACCAAAACTGATATCCTTATAACAGCACCACAGACTACGCCCTTGTGAAAAATCTTATCATGGATGATTCAAAAAAGTTTTAAGGCTAGTTATTTGTTGCTCAATTAAAGGAGTCCCATTTACAGCAGCTTAAGTCCTGTCCTGTAGCCCTCGAGCTGGACTGGTGAGAGGAAAAGATCACTCACCCACTGCTTAGGTTGCTGGGAAATTAGTCTGTGTTGTGAGCCTGGGAGAAGGCTTGCAGCAGCACAGTGTGTTTGTCATCAGTTTGTAGGTCTGCCCATCCCTTGCTGTTGAGCACAGGCTGTTGTTAGTACTACAGTTTCCACTGTAGTGGAATACTCGGTGAAGATGCTGATAAAAACAGCTTTCCTGAGTGCATTATGCAGTCTATTATGTAGAATTAGAGCCGAAACAGTGGGAATGGGTTTGTTATCCTTCCAGCAGGGGTTTATCTGTGTACTGGAAATTACAATATTAAATGCCCAGCACGGAAATTTTGTGTGGAGATTATTGGACTTAAGTTTTCTCACTGTACTGCAGTCTGGGCTTCCTGTTGGCACAGGATTTTCCACTGCCAAGGTTTTCAAACACTAATGACTGGAATTATGAAAGGAGGAATAACAGAAGAGAATGTTTTCTCTGTTTCACTCCTACCACATGACAAGGACTATTAAAAACCTTTGCTCTTCTCTCACTTCCCTCAGGGAATTTCTTTTAAGTTTCCCAGCTGAAACAGAGCCATGGCATTTTCCACCTGAGCAAAATTGCTGTTTTCTTAAATGGCCATAAAGGCATAAGCCTTGGATACCAAAAATTTATATTTTTAATCCTGCTTTTATTTTTTCTTCTTAAGATTTATGCATAAAATACATGTACACAGAAGAGTTGAGGTGTTTCAGATACTGAGTGTATTAGCTCCCTCCCCTGAGCTGAGTCAAGGATGGTTATCTGCAAATGAAGCTGAGGCATCTCCATAGCTGCTGCATCCTCGAAGTGGAGTTTGAGTTGCTTGCTGTTGCCACCTCTCTTTTGCTGGGTAAAGCTCAGCACATTCAAGGTCAGTGTTTCTCATTCTCGCAATGCAGATGTGTGGTTGTGAGCACTTGCATCTGATTTCTCTAGTGCTGAGACCTGTCCAGGGGTGCTACATGTCTAATCTTAAAATAGATCCACCAGATGTTTAGTATCTGAGTGCAGTGTGATTATTTAATGAGGATTATATTTAGGTTTTAAACAGTAATGCAATTGTGCTGTATTTTTAATTATGTGTTCATTTCAATGAGTGCAGCTAGTGCTGCAGTGGTGGAAGGCAGTGTTTTTGAATCCGTGTGATGTGATGCGTCACCACCGCGTGCTTGGTGCCTTGATACTGGCCTGATCTTGTGAGGTGTTCATCACAGTCCAAAAATAAAACTTGCTCACAATGTGATGTATGGAATAGTCTTACAGGGGAAGGTAAGGGAGAGTTTTATTGCTTGTATCACTTGACATTGGGACTGAATGAAAACTGGAAAATATTATGCCACAGCAATAGCCTTTAAAAATGCCTCTGAGTTTGCAAGAAGCAATTACAAATCCATTATATAGCTTTCTTTTCTTCATTCCATTAGCTTAGTTCCATAGAACTTCTTTCTTTTGGTGAATATCAAGTAATCCCAAAGGGTAAAATGATTTTGTTGGAAAAACTGTTGCTCACATTTCTATCTCATTCTGATGTTCTGTAAAAGAGTTACATTAATAAACAAATGATTGTTATAACAAATGAAATTCCATCACCTAACTACACAGACCCAGCATTTCACTGCAATCAGTTTGAAATACAGCTACACCTCTTCAGTCTTCCTCGCCTAAGGCTGCAATGCTCCCACTGTAAAGCAATTGGTCACACCTCATTATTGAGGTTATTTGCAATAGTGTGAGAAGAACCAAGTAACAGATGTTTTGAAATGGCTAATCAATTTTTATAGATTTAATTAGGTTGATGCCTGCACATATTTCCAATGTGCTTTTTCACCAAATCTAGGGAAAGGATCTTAATTACAAATTTAGTCAAGCCTCTGTGAGGCTCAGGCTTCAATGTTAGAGCATAAATATTGCTTGCATGCTATTGTGATATTCTATTTTGGCCACTTATGCTGGAGATTCTTGTCTCTGAATTTCACTCTTAGAAAGTTACATTTGGACGTAGATGTATGACACTTGTTGTTTGGAGTGGCACGCACAAATCCCCATATACCAGAATGAAAATTCAGCCCTAATCATCAAAGGGAAGTGAGTACTAAATGAATGTGTCATGCATATCCAATTTCTCCACTGATCATACAGAGAAAATAAATCACAGTGGATGTCCTTCCATTTCTTCTTTGTTTCAAAAGCTAGAAGGAGTTCTCTGTTAAGGTCACCCTGGGTTTCCCCAGGGAATACTAAAATAAATTAGTATTGTCTGATTAAATGTTTTGACCCGTATTTAAACCACTAGAAAATGATAGGCCTATTTTATCATGGCAGCAGGCCAGGTTTTTATGGTGTGCTACTGGAATCAGAGGATAAAACTGGAGGATCCTATCTTAACTGAACTAATAACCAATTTCATCCATTTTTAATAAATTGTTTTTATGGAACTGTACTTTTTGAGACAGATTTTTCATGCATCAGTCTCTCAGTGATGTCTAGTGTCCATCTATGCTAAGATCTGTCATCTTCCCATTACACATCAGAAAAGACTGCAGAAGTATCCACAGAGAAGAAAAGAGAGAAAAATGGGGAAAGGCATTGCAGGAAGGTCTATCTTGATTAAGTGGAAAATTTTAAATGGCACACATTGCAGATAAGTATCCAAGTCATGTTGATTTCAATGAGAATAGGATAGCTTACAGTCCCTCATCTCTCTGAAATGTTCCCTTGCACCCTAAGGCAATTTAATTTGGAAAGAATTGTTGGAAGAAATATGATAGGTGTATAAAATGAGCAGTATAAAAAGCATGCTGCCACAGCAAGTGCAGTGCCCTGAGACTCAGAATCTGGTCAGAAGTTAATTGAAATCAATTGGGAAGACTTCTGTTGACTTAAATAAGCTCTGGATGAGCCCTTGTGAGAGCTACTTTCAACACCCAGGTCTACCACGAATTTTTTGAATGGCTTAAAGCAAGTCATTCAGAGCCATATCCAGAAAGGGGGCCAGATATTGTAATGGGATTGCTCCAAGTGAGGAGAGTGTGAAAGGTTCTCTGTGCAGCCTCACACTAGGGCTCTTTTCAGAAATGTGCTATGAGCTGCTAAGGTAAAGCAATTAATGATTTCTGTTTAACCTGTGGTGCTTACAGTGGTAGGATGCTGTCAAGATAATTAAAAAACATTAAAAAATTTAGGATTAGGCATTTATCATTAAAAAACCAGCATCTGTAGTCAGACTAGTTTGGATAAAATGTCATGGGCCACCAATCCTTGTTTCTGAGCATAAACTCACCAGCAGGAATAATGAAGCTGATACTTCAAAGGAACAATATACTACTGTTAAGCAATTTATTCTATTTACATATTCTGTTATCCAGCCTTTATGCAGATGGAAAGGGGTCTGTTCTCACTGCCTGGGCAATGGCAGAGCTGTCTATAACTTATGTAGCTGGGGCCATTCCCTTGAGGTGATGGAGGTTCCTGGTGAGTGCTGCACCCTTCAGACCTGCTGGGCTGGGTCTTTCTTGCTGCCCTAACCCCTCATAAGCTCTAGCAGTGGTTTTGGTGCTGTCAAGAAGGGTCTGCAAGCACAGGAGCTGGGCAGCACTTTGTGGGATGGAGCCTTAGCCGTCTGAAATGAGATCAGCTTAGATGGTCAGAGCATGGTGTAATAACACCAAGGTTGTGGATTCAATCCCTGTATGGGCCATTCACCTAAGAGCTGGACTCTTAATACATTGTCCTCTAATCATGTCCTAGGAAAGGACAGAGAGTCTAGCTGGAGATAATAAAAAAGCCCATCTGGAAGCAAACATTTCAGCCAAAGAACTGCTTCTGGTCCTTGTCAAAATTCCATTTTGTTCAAGCTTGACCCAAACCACAACTTTTATGTCACTGAAGGAATTTGTTTTACATTTACATGCTCACTCCAAAACAAAGAGAAAGAAAAACAATCACTGATCTTGTGAAAGCTTCACCAGAGTCAGACGTAGGGAGAGGTAACTTGCATATGGACTGAGTTCCTGCTGCTTTGACTTATATGTATTTATATTAGCTAAAGTAGCTTCAATACAAAAGGAAGAGATCAGTCCCAGAAACTCAGAAGACTGGAAATTAAAATAACTTTGGAAAGATGGGAATCTGCAGTTCAAATCCATCCTCTGAAAAGGCAGAGGAATTTGAACTGTCCTGAACATTTCTCTTTACTAAGAATTTATTTTTAATTACCTAGAATTTTATTAAACTGGAACTATTCAGGTTTAATCTTTCCATTTGGGTTCTGTCTTACCTTCCTCCTGCCTGTCCTTACCACTGGTCTTTTTTTTTATCACAGGGGTCCTGAGAAGTTTTCTTGCTTCTTTCCAACATGTGACCTCACTTGTAACGTCTGTAACCACGCTTACAGTTTCAGTGTCTCTTGAAACTGAGAGGATAAGGACATAAGTGTGCCTGTGAGAAAAATCAAGATGAATGATATCATTCTTTCAGGAATATTACCTTTCTCCTGGGCTGTGTTCA
This sequence comes from Corvus hawaiiensis, assembly GCF_020740725.1. NCBI lineage: Eukaryota > Metazoa > Chordata > Aves > Passeriformes > Corvidae > Corvus > Corvus hawaiiensis. Next base: position 10,240,265 of record NC_063220.1, on the reverse strand, counting down.
ACATGAGTTGATTGATAAAGTTTGCCTGAGGCTACATATTTTTTGGCAATTGATCAGCTTACTGGAAAAAAACTGTGTGAAATGTCAGTTCTCTATGAAAAAACAAGTGGAAAGGGGAAAAAAGGAAGAGGGAAGTTATGATTTTAAAAGCTTCTTTTTCTTTTTTATAGCTTTTTGTCCTGAAGGTGCCCTGTTAAAGAAAAAAAAATTAATTGAATAGTCTATATATTGTAATTACAACTTAATTGATTTCTCTGTGAACTACTAAAGTTAAGGGAGCTTTCACAAATGGATTGTGTGTTCTTTGGTTCAAGGAGACCACTGTGAGGCTTCCCAGTTTCATAACTGAGCATTTCCAGAAATCAGAATTTATTTAATGTGTGATTTTAGGTAGACTTTAGGCTTTAGCCTTTTCCTGGCTGAAGCCTGTTTCTGTTTTTCCTTGTATCCCAAGTGTGAAGTAATCAAAAGGCTTTGCTTTAGTCTGCTTGCAGACTGCATAGTAGTCCTTACATTCCAGATTGTATGTGTGTAATGTTTGGAAGATTAGTAATGATGTGCTATCACAGCCAAGGGCAGTCCAAGTAAAATCTTTGTGGACTGTGACTGTTGGATGGAGTTTATGTCGCTTCTTTCACCCTGGGATTGCCAGCCACAGTCTCACCACACATCTTGTTTAACAGTGGAGGGAAAAGGGGCTGGGTTTAAGAGGGGACTAAAGCTTTGGACTTTTCAGACAGGATTCTTTAAATGCAAAGTATTCTGGTACGATCATATTTATTTTATATTCTGTATGTGGAGACATGTCTTCTTCAAGACTCTTACTTAAACTGCCTATTAGTCAGTCAAAATATTTAATAACTTGGATTTAAACAAGCATCAGTTAAACTAAGATATCCTTAGGCTCTGGTTCAGGGTTTCCTGGATGGGGATGAATTTAAGGCACACTCCACGTGTGAAATCTTATTTTCTGTTCAGGGCTTGTGTTTGCAATGGCTTCAGTGTCTGGGAGAGTGATCCATTTCTTAGAGACACTATGACTTCCCTTCTCACTACATACAAAAACAAACATTCAAAATGTTTGTGTGATCTCTGCTTCTGTCTCTCTCCCTAAGAAAACAGCCTTTTCTTCTTCCCTACTTTGACTGTATCACTTTCAAGACCCTCTTTAGATGCATGGTCATGCCTTTTATTAATATAAATTGTTGGCCATCTTCAAGCCACCTGAACAGTCCTGTAAGGACTGTGAAGACTTGCTATTAAAATGCCCTAGGGTATATTACCGCGTCCTGCAGCCGTAGGGAGGAGAGAAGATCCAGCAGGCAGGAATTGTGCAGCAAGATTGATTTATTTTATTATTTTACAAACTCTTTTATAGACTTTTTTCATCATAGTCTAATTGGACAAGGGATCAGCCACCCCTTGGGGTGATTGACTAAAATCCTAAAACATCCGTTGTCAATATATTTTCCTATTATAGTATAAACAAGACTTCTCAAGGTTGCAGGTGTTTCATTGTTTATAGAACTCAGCTACTATTTCTGTGAGAGAGAAAAGTCTCTCACGGACTTAGAAAATAGCAAGAAAATTCTTGCTAGCAGCACATTTTTGTATCCACAACTTGCTGGACCTGCAAACTACATAGGTAATATCAGCTTTTGCACTTCTTGCTTTCCAAGGGATTTTTCAGTTTTTATTGCCATTCCAGGGTTTGCTTCCTCCAATAACCACGGATAACGGGACACCTCCAAGCATCTAATCCTTCCTCTTGCCCCAAAGTTGGAGTATGTTTAACTCATTCCTGACAGATGTTTTGTGCAATCTATTTTTAAAACTGCTAGGCTCAGGTGTTTCAAAATTGGACATATTCTCTCATTTGCTATTAGCAGGTTTAATCTGAACTTTTCTTGCTACTTTCCTCTATCTTCTTCACCATGGGTATCAAAACAAATTTATTCCATTCTCTTTAAAGTTATTTTCTGCTTTCATTCTTCTCATTTCTAGGCGGAACAATGCCCTTTCCATCATCCTTTTTTTATGGCTCTTCTTTTGTAGGCTTTTGGTTAGTCCTATCCTTTCTTCTGAATTTCTCAATCTACTTCCTAGTGAAAGTACCACTGCTAGACTGGATGTAGTGTTCTTACTGAGGCCTTATCGCCACCAACAAAAATAAGGGAATTACATCAGACAAAACTCCTATTTATATAGTTTAGGTTGATGGATGCCTTCCTTGCATGATATTGTTGACTCATATTCAGCTGTGATCCTCTGTAATACTCCCCAAGTTCAGAACAACTGTTTTCTGTCTAGTCATTCCCCATCCTGTACTTTCCCAGACACTATTTTCCCTTCCTAAGTACAGGACTTAACACCTGTCCTTCCTCGCTGAATCCTGTGTTTTTCACAGTTTCTCTGATCTGTCCAAATCATTCTGAAAACTCTTTCTCTGCTCTAATTTGCCTAGAGCACTTTACCCTACATGCACATTTCAGATGTGTGATCTGTTCAGTTACCCAGACCGCTGAATAACAATATAGGAAAAGGAATTAACCCTTCCAGATTTCCAAATTATACACCTTTCTAGTTTGATAGCAGACTGCTCACACCAGCTGTGAGTGAAGGTTTCCAAGAAGCAATGCATTCATCTTCTTGTAGTCTCATCTACAGTACGCTACTAGTCCTCTTTTAAGATTATTTTCTGAGATGGTGGAGCTTTTGCTGTCTTACCTGTGACCATGAGTTATTTCTCTTTAATTCATGTTTCTTTTTACCCCAATATTTGTCTTTGCTGTTTGTTTTCTATGCTCTTCCTCACAAGATGCCGATAAAGAAAGAGGTAAACTCACTACTAAAGTGTGAAGTAACAAATGAGAAGCCCTCCAGAGCTCGAGTCAAAATTTTTTTTATTCTTATTATTTCCCTATCCTAGGTGGCACATTTCAATAAACTAATTTGACATCACAGTAATAACAGTTACATTTTTTTCCTCCATGGTTACAATAACATTTTGGGTTTTTTTCCCTCCATAATTGTCTTTCAATACTGCTGTTTCATTTTTCAGTCCCTATGATAATTATTTACAAAATTTATTTTACAATCCTATAGACTGTATATTCTTTAGCTTCTCAATAGGGAAATTACTTTAAAAGTCCTTGTAGATTTTCTGACGGGAAGGAGCAGGTGAAAAGTTAGCAGCTGTGGTAGTTCAGTGAAACAAGCAAGAGCTGTAGGTTCTAAACAGAAAGGTTAATTTTAGAAGATGACCTCAACAGGTGAGCAGATCATTTCAGGTAACTTCAGAGTCCTTTGCTTCTCTTCATTAAATGTCAGTGTGCGTTTCTCTGTTGACTGTTACCCCGAATATATAGGTTGCAGGAGCTGAGTTAGATTCCAGATCAGCAAGATCATGTTTTCCACTGGAAGTGTTCCAGATGATGATAAACATCATCAAATAACTTTGGGCTGACCATGAATGTTGATGAAAGCATACCTCAGACTTCAGGGACACATAGTCTCACCTACCTTGTCTAAAGGCCATGAGAGTTGTTTGAAATCACTGTAGTGTCTATGCAGCAAATGCTACATGGATTTGGCACACTTTAGCAAGACTTCTTTTCTTTCAACTGTAGAGCTGGCCTTGCAGCACTAGACTGCCTCTGGGTTACATGGCTGCAGGTCAGAACGTCAGTGGATTCCCCACTGTTGTTCACTCAGGGCCCATGGTTCCCTCAAGAAGGTTGTCTCAATGTAATGGCTCAGCGCCACTGTCTGGCATGCAGAACATTCCTGGTTTGTCTCCGGAGATCTGCACTGCAAGTGCTGACATGTAACACCACAGCTGTGCAATTTGTCAGCAGACAAGGGGGAAGGAGCCCTGCCTCGCTCCGTCAGGAGGCAGTGCAGCTCTGGCCTTGGCTCTGCCTGAGCTCTGCAGCTTCCCAGAGTCAGGGCACCTCGGCAGGTCACGCCAGCACACAGGGCTGGCACAAGTGGCCTGTCAAAAATTCAGTCCTGCAGAACATCTTTCACAAATGAGAGGTCCCAGGAACAGATCTGTTTGCCAGAGATCAGATCACCATATCCTCACTATAACCAGACATCAGTTATAGGGGTGTAAATTGTGCAGTCTTTGGTGCTGTTCTACTTAAGCAGACTTTCAGAAATCACTTGTCTTCATATAAAATATAAAATATAAAAAGACCTTACTTTGTAATCTAATTTATGCCCAGTTTGTCCTTGTGTGTCATTAGTATTTATTGCTATCAAATGGTACTCAGCAGTTATGCAAAAATCAGTGTTTTACCATGGGTAAAGAAACCATTAAGTTTAGACTTTGCATCCAACTATGTATATATCCTTAGAACGTGCATGCACATAAAGAACTAATATTTAAAGGCTTGAAAAATTAAGCTTTTTAAGGCCTGGATATTACTTCTAATATAGTATCTTTAAAATTTAAAATTACTGAAGTAAAATCTGTACTAAATATATTAATTATGGGTATTCTTATTAATAGTGAAGATGTGGTAGTTATTACCTACCACTTTGATGATGAGAGGAAAAATTCCCCATGCAGGCATTAGAAAGGAGTGGGGTAAACAAATAAGTAATTATTGTTAATTCTCTTCTGCTTAGGGGGCCATGAAGGGGGAGAAACAGAAGTGAGGATGACTGGAAGCAGACCAGTTATGCCAAGATATGAATGGAAGTATGTAATAGTGAAGGCATAGAAAGATAAGTCAGGTTATTAACATGCATATTTCAGTTATCTGAAAAGCTGAAAGTAACAGCAAGGATTTTTTTAAAACTCTGTTTTTTCCCCAGAGTAGTTTAACATTCTTTTTTTTACTGTTCCCATTGTTTTCTTTAATTACATTCTGCTGTTCTTTAAGAAGTTGGCTAATATAGTTAAAATGGTAAACATTTGCCATTTCTGCAGGTAGAAAAAAGCATGATACAAGCCATTAATGACATAAGCCAGTATTCTGGGATCAAAGCGTGTGTATGCCTCCTAGCTATGATCGGTTGCACATTCCAATGTTTTCTAAATTTATAATATGTGAATTGAGGATTATATTGTCACTGGCTTGAGGTGCTGAGGGAGTGCACAGCTTCTCACAGTACCTGCAAAAAGACATCATTAGTTTATTCCACACTGTTCTGCATCAGGCTGAAAATTCTGCAGTGTTTGCCTTTCATTAGCTGGCTGTCCCAGCATATTTGAAAGTCTCAGCTATCCATGGTTGAGTGTCTCATAGCTTATCTCCAAAGGTTATCCTTTTGCATCTTGATCTGCTTGACTCATGAAAGCACATGATCTGCACACTGCAGCCGTCAGTTCAGCTCCTGAGTTTTGTCTCTCATCTTTCAGAGGTCTGGAACCAGACTATATCTCTTGGTGAATCATTCATAAGCTTCATTTTCTGATTGTTCATGGGGTGATTATTTTGCTCTAACCTAATGTGTTTAGACAAATTCTTCAGGTCATTCTGTTCTCCTATAAAACATCTGCTCTATAACCAAATAATTCTTAAGGACTAGGACGTCCCCTGTATTTTCCTCTCAAACTGATAGAAAACTTTCTGGTGCTTTCAAATGTCAGAAAATTTATTTGTTTGCTTATAAAGCAACTTGCAGGCTTGAGCTAAATTTTACCTGGTCCTTTGTAAATGTACCCTGAGTATTTCTGAACACCACTGTTTTAATGACATGCAGTCATGAGCTGCAGAGCCCACACAGGTGCAGGAAAATGCAAAACCAGTGTAACTGCAAAAGAACCTACCAGTTGTAGCCACCTGTTGCCATTCACATCCGGAGAAAAGAAACTCACTGAAAAGAAAAAAGTCAAAAGTAGTGCTGACTGAAATATTTTTCAGGAGAAGCTGATAGAATTAAATAGAGACTTACCCAGAAGGCAGATTTCCCACACCCAGGCTCCAGAAATTTCTGCTTCAGCCTTCAGCTTCTCTATCCAAACAATTATCAGAGAGAACAAGAAAACACGTACAGCAAGCTCCAGAAACAGGGTTCAGTGTAACTTGGGAAAACCTAATATATTAATAACCATAAACTGACTGGACTTAAGTGTATTTCATTTTTTTTCCCCTGAATTTTCCTTCATTAATTTTGGAAGTCGAGTAAGAGAGTGCTTTCCTGCCTCTCTCCACAGTCTGTTGAGGAGTACGATGTTGCCATTCCTCCTAGATGAAGTCTTTTATTCCTGCAACTGGATACTTATGTTACTCCAGTCCTATTTCAGAGATGACATCTCATTCTATATGAAATCATGTTTGTATTTTAATGACTATTGCTGCTGCAGAACCACCACAACACTATCTAGATCACACTTTATAAATACGAATTAAAATACCTGCGCACAGTAGTAACAGTCAAAACCAGAGTTTATTCTCCATTATGTCTGGGTGCCTTACTCACTTTGGGAATAAACCATGTTAGACATGCAGTGGTACCTAAACTGGTACTGCTCACTGCAGCTTAAGTGAGCAGGACATTTACACCAGGGCCCAGCATATACGGCCAGGCCAACCCTGGCCCTGAGGTACTCACATTATCTAGATTTTCCATCTTTCTTTTTTTTTCAACTGCTTCTTTTCCCTGATAATGAAGAGTTGATTATATACTAATTTTCAGAAGATTGCAATTCGGGCAATTAATTCTCCAAAGATTAAATTTCAGGTCACAGAATAACAGATTCAGGCACGAACCAATGAAAGGCCTTAGTCCGACTAATAGGCAGATTGACATCTTTTATTCTTAGATATGTTTCCTTTCTACTGTGTGACTCTGTGGTTAAATAAGCTCTTAAAGCAATGAAATCATTGCTGTTTGTGTTATTTGATGCTGAACTGTTTGGAGACACAGTATCCTGTGTGTGCCTGGCTCCATCACTTTTCTACTTTATGATCCCTTTCTTTTTTCTGGGTTCTGCCTGTGCCTTTCTTGATCTGCTCCTAAAAATGGAATATTCTGGGTGTGAGTTCATTTACACCAGAGAGCTGCTTCTGATTTATCCTTATGCAAGTTAGAACAGCAGTTAGATCAGGCTTTCAGTTTTAGCATGCAGACTGCTATAACTGGAAACCCCAAAAAGGCATTGTAAGAGGTGGGGATTGTTTAATTGTATTGCGGGATGCAGTAAGCATATTAATCTCAGCTGAAATTATTAGTCAGGAGTGTTTTTTGCATGAGCTCTCATTAACACCTGTGGCATGGATACTTCAAAAAAATCAACAGTTTTAATCTAAAATCATAGATATTTAATACATAGGAAGTCAGCAACAGGAAAGTCAATGCTTTGCCAATATTATTAATAAAATCTCTATTAGCTGACAGTTACACAAATACAGGATATGTCTCTAGTCAAGGGAAAAAACCCTACAGTTCTGATTTCTCCATGTGCATAACTATGTTCCATATTAGGAGAACAGGAACTTGTATAGCTGTTAGCATTTGTTCAGTTCTACTGCCAAACCCAGACCCTAAAACTGTGTTGTTTGGACCAGCCACTGTTCTTTCTCTCTTGTGGCAGTGCTCCAGAAATACTGTAAGGCTTGGCCAGAAAACTGCTTTGTTGATTTCTTGAATGAGAGAGTCCCTGAATGTCTGTCAGTCTGTGCTTGCTCACACCCACCCGTTTATTTCCCTGTGGGACAGCATCTGAGTGAGCCTGTGCTAGTGCTTTGTGGTAAGGCAGGGACCAGCTGGCGGTGAGGGGTCAGTGCTTCTGCCACACCAGACCATGCCAAGCCAAACACTGGAGTATGACAGAAAAAGAGAAAAAAAACCTTGACAAGAAACAGACATAGGGATGAGGATTGTTAAAATAAATGGAGAAAATATTTGCAGAGTTTTAGGACCCCATGCTGAGACTGAATGCCAAGTTGTACACTGGACATACTAAGTGCAGAAACAGTAGTGCCTAGTAAAACACACTTGATCCATTATTACAAGTGATGTAATATGTCTGTGCGAAGTAACACGTTCTTGTGACTATCCACCTCCTAATCCAGGGCCACGCATTGGTGTCATAGCTGTGCTCCTGCTGCCCTCTGAGCCATGAGTCACCATCTTTCACTTCCTCAAATAATTACAGGGAGCAGTGGCTGTTGCTTAGTCTCAAGGGCTTTCACTGCTGCTCAGAAAATTCACACAAAGGCACTTTTCTGTGGATGATCAGTGGACACCTGGGATTTGCTTTAAATCTTGGGCAGAGGTGGTTCCACATCTTAAACGTTTTTTCCCATGAGTTGCCTCACCTGTCTGCCAGACCTTACCTTTCCTTTGCTGGAAGATCAGATATCTTGTAGCTACACAGTGCTGACCACCCCTTGGCCCTCACTGAACCAGAAAACACATAATTTTCAAAATTCTTTTCCTTGTGGGAAAGGATGCAAAGGTCCATTTTTTGTATTTCTCAGAATATAGTGTGTGTAAATCAATGTGTCTAAACAAGTACTGATGGCTATTCATTTTTAGAAGATGCGTTTGGTGTTACATTACCATTAAGTAACTGTGCAACTGAAATCCAGCCCAATGCTCTACTCCCCTGCACCTGGTTGGTGCTCTCCATCTGCAAAGTGTAAAGTACGTGATTAATGCAACTAACAAAATTTTCCAGTCACCGGAGGTGGCATTTTGTTCCCATTTAGAAGGCTACATACTTGTAAATGACTATGTCAGGTGCAGGGGAGGAGAACCTGACCCCTTCAAAATTCGTCTTTCCCCTGAATTAGGATTAATTTTTCAAAGGAGCCAGGATGTTTCTGCTTTCCTCGGAACGTGCGTGTGTGTGTGTGTGTGTGTGTGTGTACGTGCGTGCTGGGGGGGAGGGTGTGTGGCAAGCAGAGGTAGTGCAGGAGCAAGTATTGAAACGGTCTTTGACTTGTCCCCCTCTAATAAACAGCACGTTACAGAGGAAGCAAAACCTGGAAGAAACATTTTCAGTGTTACTTATTTAATGCAAGAGCGCAACTTCTGCTCCATCAGTCATCTGAAATTTCCTCCCAAAACGTGTGCAGGTAAAACTTTTTTTGTCACATTGTATCATCAGGCAGCAATTCCACTCCTTAATCCTGAGTGATTACACCAGCAGGTAAAGCCTTCCTGAGTAAGTCTTGATCACTGTTCGGAAGCAGGGAGCCCAGGATCGACATCTTTTATTAAAAGCCAATCTTGGTTGGGCCCAGACGGGGGGGTTGCTACAGAGATGACATATTACTCGAGGAGGTTTATTAATTGGCTGGAGTACACTCTCCTCTCCGGTTTTATATCAGCCGACAGAGCCTATTTCTGATACATGACTGATAACATTTCTTCAGAGGTGCTACCAGCGAGGGATTAGAACAGTACACACGCTTTTCCCCTTGCCCTTGGCGTTTGACGCTTGTAAACTGTTGCCGGAGCGTGAAGGAGCCGGTGCTGCTCGCTTTTTGCTGTACAGCCCATTCTTTGCCAAGCGTGGCCCCCGGGACCATCCCGGGCAGGGCCAGGTGCGCCCCAGTCACCTGCCCCGAACAGGTGCGCCCGAGCCACCCCGCCCCGGCTAGAACACGGGGCAGAGCCGCCGGGCTGCCGCGGGGCGTGGGTCCCTCCCGTCGGGCAGGTGCGGACGAAGGAGGGAAGGAACGGGCCCGGCGCCCAGGTGGGGCCGGGCCGGGGGCTCCATCCGCCCCTCCCTCCGGCCCCGCCAGCGTCTCTGGGGCTCCGCGCAGCGCCGGCCGCCCCCGCCGGTGGCCGCAGCCCTCCCGCAGGGCGGGCTCAGCCGCAGGGGGTTGCCTGTCCCGCCGTCGCCAGCCCGGCGGGGGGGCGGCGGGGGGAGCGAGGTTGTCTCCAGGGCCGGTCCTCTACCCCCACCCTCCCTTCTCTCTGCCACCCTCCCTCCCGCCGCCGCGGTCGAAGGCTGCGCGGCCACCCGCGCCTCCCGCCGCAGGGGCCGCCCCGTATGGTCCCCGCCGCTGCCATGAGCCAGGCCCCGGCTCCCCGCGGCGCTGACCCGCCGGAGAGCGATGCCCGCAGCGGGGCCGCCAGCCGAGGGATGCCGCCGCCGCCGCCCAGCCTGCCCCAGCTCCTCCACAAGTAAGAGCCGCCCCGCGTTCCGCTGCGCCGGGAGGGCGGGCGGGCGGGCAGGCGCGGGTCGTTCTCCCTCCCCGGTGGCGGTGCCCCCCTTCCCTCCCCCCGCGCCCAGACTGACAGCCGGGCGGGCGGAGGGTCGGCCCGGCACCGGCCCTGGCCCTGGTCGTGGCCGAGCGGTGCCCCGCGGGGCTGAGCTTCGCTTCGCCGTGCGGGTGGCGGCTGGCCCGTCCCCGCTGTTGGGGGCACGGACTCCCCTAAAGACCGGCAGTAGCCTCGCTTCCCTCAGAAGTTTTCTGCCCGAAAAGCTGCTCGTGTCGGTTTCCCGAGGGTTCGCCCTGGCACCGCGTCTTCCGCGCCCGGGAGCTGGGCCGGGGAAGTTTCCTTCGCTTGCCCCGCGGCGGTGTGTGCCGCCTGCCCGGCCGCGGTTCCGCTGCTGCGGTCCCCCCGGCAGGCCTGGAGTGCGGGGCTTGCGGGGTGCCAGAAGAGATCGCATCTCTACAAAAATGTCACGGGAAAAATAACCTGTGCGGGCGTGGAAGGCTTATTAATGAGTGCAATGATGCGAATGGCATTTTGCTGTTTCGTTTTCCACTCAGAAAGAAGGGAAAAAGCACTTCAGCTACACAGATGCAGTGGTGCCAGTGATACTTCTCTGGCTAAATGAGAAGCTTGAAGACAAACCGAATGCTCTGTAGTTAATAGGTGAAGCATGAGTAAGGCCTAAGCTGATGATCTGTGCTGATTCAAGGTGGTTGTGTGCACTGTATCTCATTTTTCCCCAAGTCATAACGTATTAAAAGAGGTAAGGGCTTTTAATCTGCTAACAAATATCTGGCTGTGGAGCTATTAGAATTGCCTTCTATTGCTTTAAGATCTGCTGCTTGAGTTGACGAGCAGGACACTGGGTGCTGCGCAGTGGTGAAGGTTGAGAACCGCTTTCGATATCATGTCCCAGACCGCTAAGTGGACTGAGCCAGTGTTCGGCCCTCAAGCAAAGCGCGAGTATGACAAAGCACTGAGGATCTGTCACGGCCTTGCCGCTGGGCTTGAGCTGCTTTCCTGCAACAACCGCTTCAGCAAAGGCGCTGGCTTAGGCATCTCCATTATCACTTTCTTAACAAAACCCAACAATGTAACAAACGGAGGAAACGCTTTCAATTCTCTCACATTTGCAAAATACACACATGTATAGAAATACTTATGCGCAACATATGCTTTAACATTTCAGTAAATTTAAAATATGAATGTTATTATAAGTTGGGAATCACATCAGCTTTCATAAATATATAAATAATTGGACTTCCAAACTTTCTGCAGATTGTGGTCTGTAAATTTGATGCTTGATTTTCTTTTAGTCTGTTTGCTTTTAAATCATGGTCTGTAACTTAATAGTGAAAACATTCAAGGTTCTTGTTACCTACATTTTTATTTCTGATTGGAAATACAGTCTTGGAGGTTTGCACTGAAACTGAAACACTAGTGGTCTATTCCTAAGTCCACTGGGTTGTTGCAGTGGTACATATGAATTATTGTGCAACCACAGAGTAATTTACACTTACTCAAAATCAGTCTTAAACTACAGTCTCTAAAGATGACCCTATTTTTTCACAATTACCAAGACTTCATGTGGCTGTGTATTGCAAGTCAGATAGGTAGAGCTGTTGAAAATACTTCATGATTGTATTTCTGATGTGGTGTGTGTTACATATGAAGACATCACATTCTTGCTAGTCATGCTTCCTAGCAAATTATAGGTAGGAAATCTTGAAATAGTTTCGTTTTGACCCTAACTTTAATGGAAAGGTTTGAGAGAGATGCCGTGTTCTGACTGTTCTTTGTCATGGTAATGTGACGCAGGATGGCAAACATCAAACATCTCCATCTAAGGTCCTGCAACTTGATCATACAGTTTTGTAACCGTGTGGCGTAATTTGGTGTGCGCCTGTTTACCTGACGATTAATAAATGCATTGAATTAGAAATGCAGGCAAATTGTACTTTGTTTTGCTGGTAATAACTTGGTATTTTACAGTCTAAATTGAATATTCAGTGAATGATTGGAAGGGACGTGTTGGGGAATATCCAAAATTGCTCTTCCAAATTTATTTTAATATGCTAGAACAGGTATTATGACTGGTAAAATACAATGGAAAGGAAAGCAGTGATTCTTCTGCAAAATGATGTTATGGTTTCATTATTAAGAAAGAAAACTTGGATCTCATTTTCTGAGCATTTTGTTTTCCTTGACTTTTTAAAAAATAATTGCCATCTTTTTGCTTTGCGAGCTGCGGTAAACAAATGTGCAGTTGCAGAATGCTAATCCAGAGTCAAGTAGATCAGAATATTCTGCAGTGTGTAATGAAACACCTCCCTGTTTCAAGTCTTTGATTATAATATAGTATAAAATATACCTTTTTCATTATACCATTTAAACTTTGAAAGCTCTCTGGATTCCTTCTTTCTTCCCCCTCAGTAGTTTTGTTAGGAAGTTTTGCAGATGTTAGGTGAAGAGCAATGTAATTTTAAAAAAATTGCTTCCCACATGGGCAGCTGATAAAGCTTCACTATGAGTGAGCGTTGAGCAAGGATTAAAATTTAGTGAAACTGGAGATCTGAGATGTCTTTGGTAGCAGCTACATTGGCTGAATTCATGCAACACAGGTAGCAGGTACTACATTCTTTAAATTCCCCTCTGCTTTAACATTTATAATGTAATTTTAATATAAAAGTATTACTAAACCTCTAGTTTGAAATTCCCTGCTGATAGTACCCAACTACAATAAGGTATAAATTGAAATGTGCTCACTACATGTTATACTTTTTCCCCGAATGACAACGTCAATTGAGTTGATAGTAAAGGTCCAATGAAAAGATTTACAGAGCAGTTAAAGCATTCTATCTATGCAGGTTGTTGTGATGTTTGATAGGAAAATACTTCTTATTTTCGAAAACTAAAAGCCTTACTGCAGTCAAAGCCCTCAAGCTGTAGAGCTGAGAATGAGAAATTGCTGGGAAAGGGAAACCTGAATTTACATGCCTCAGAGGATGACTTAGAAAAATATACCCTTGTGTGTGCAATAAAGCAGAAGACTGAAAAGAAGAACAGTTGTAATGGTGTTGGCCAGTCTTCATAACTGGTTTTTGCTGCAGTTGTCTTGAAGGAGTGGAAATGCAGGGTAGGGTCTGTAGCGCCAGCAAGTGAAACACATATTAGATATCTCTGAAAAGACCAATGTGATCTTGTAACTGTTGGCTTGGGGCTTTTTCCCCGTCTTTTGGTAAGTCCGCTCTTATGAGAAAATTTTTGTGGTTTGAAGCTTTTGTTTATAATTTGCAGTTGCATTGCAAAGTGTAACTTTTAGATGACAGGTCAGTATGTGACAAATTTTAGTACCTGCTGTTAGATTGGCTGGAGTGGCTAAGTAGCATGAGAGAGTGGAGACTCCTATTAATATTTCCAGGTGTGTGACTCATTGCAGTCTGACAGAGCAACTAGCTGGAAATAACTGAGAGAAAGGACTGAGTGGTGACTGTGGGTTAGTTATAGAGATGTTGCATGAAGAGTGTTTTCTGTGGGAGTTCTTGCTGAAAACATGCCACAAGTATACTCTGCGATTACAGGAGACCTCATTGTACTGAAATCCAACTCTTTGTATGCTTTCATTTCTAATGCTTTGTCATGGGTAATATCTGTCTAGTGGAAATGGAGCAGTTTTTAACTCCCTGTGTTGATATAGGAATATATGTTTGGTTTACAAATTGAATAAAAGGCACCTTAAAACAATGGGGGGAAAACCAAAGTTAATATTTTTTTTTTTCTAAGGCATTGTAGTCTGGAGATTTTGAGCTCCCCTGGAAGGAAGATGGAATTTCCAACATCTGTGCCCAAGTTGTCATCAGTGTGTGCCAGTTCTGGGGACAGAGAGGAGTAAGCAGGCTGGTGCTGAGTGCTTTATTTCCTATAGCAGCAAGGGGAAAACTTGTTGGGAAAAATTACCACCAGTTTATCTTCTTTTTTTAAGCTCTAACCCATTATGTTGAATGTGTGGGTTTTTTATTTGCTTCCTTGTCTGTTTTTTTTGTGTAGTGTGGGATTTTCTTTTTCCTTTTTCTTTCTTTTTTCCCCCCTCCCCAACTCAAAGTCTCTCAAGAGAGATAAAATATGAAATGTACTCCCATTATATACATTAGTCATGGCAAATAGTTTGGCATATATGGCAAAGGCTAAGCTCATACTTAACAAGGGGACATTAGGAGAAACACTGGTTTTACTGTTTCTCTTCTTAATGTTACTGATACAGGCTTTCCATACTTATTTGCCTTTTAAAGTACATCTCCTAAATCTCAGGTTCTTCTCTACCTAATAGGGCTCTGAAAACTCACGGAGTTTGTGTTGAAACAACTCTAACAGCCCTGACTGGAGATGAAAACAAAACAGAGAGGGCTATAGTTGTCTTAGCTGAGCAGCTTTACCAAAACAAGGGACAGTAGCTGCAAAAGCAGCATGGTGTGGGACTCGCCAGGGAATGTGGGAACTAAATCCACATTGTCAAGCTCTTCCTTGTGTTTCCAATTTATTGTCTCTGTATATTATGAAACACACAGTGAGGGAAAATGCAGTTTTCCTGGAATTGTCTGGCTTCTTGCTGTGTAATTATTGGGATTCTTCTTACACCTCACCTGAGATTACAATCAGAACTTAAAGTACCAAATATATGTGTGCATGGAGGGGACAGGGACAAAAGGAAGGTGCTTCACTTTTTAGTTGTTTTCCAAAAGTAGCATCAGTGATTATAATTATCTTCAACTTATGTAACTAAAATTTCTTTTTTGTTTATTTATTTTAAAATTTATATTCTTTTTTTGATGGAAAACAATGACCCCTCCTTTATACCAGCTGTGACCCAAAGCTTAAAAATGACTTAATCATATAGATATTCTCTGTTTTAAACAAAAATTACTGAAAGTGTGGAGTTTGGGACTTGAGTTTGTTCTGTTTGGTTGATTTTTTTTCTTTAATTTCTGATGTAAAACCCAACAGCTCACTGGCAGAAAGGCGTAATAAAAAGATTGAAGAGAGAGCACAGAGGTACAAAAGCGGAAATGGGTCAGAACAAAAGAATTTAGAAGGAATGTGTTGCATGCAAACATTTCCAAGTAATCTGACTTTTATCAGTTATGAATCAATTCTTAGTTTCCCAGAAATGTCAAATTTTAGTGGAGAGAGACATAACAGCAGTGATGCCAACTTTAGCAAAAACTTAAATAATGTGTAATTTATAAGGACCAATATAGTAAGTGACTTCTGGAGTACAACACATGGCAATGGAGTCCTCTTTAGTAAAACTCAGTTGCTTGGATGTTGCTTTTTATTGGAAATTTAATATACTGCTCCCATCAATGGGAAGACTGGAAAATATGTTCTTTTAGTTTTCCTCTCAATTCACCACTTGTCCTTTCAGAGCTGTGTGCACCTAACAGTAAGAGTTGTGTGTAAGCTGCTGAGCTATTGCCATGCTGTGGTGACGGTGCTAAAATCTTTCTCATCTCATTCGGAGCAAAAGAAAATGGAGATGGGACAAACCTCAGTAACCAGATCTGATCCTTTATGGAGGCTATCAAAATGGGAGGAACTAGATCTTCAAAGATACATTTTTACTTCATAGAGACTGTAGAAATTTATTTAGGAGGGAAAAAGTGGGTTGTTTGCATGAAATAATAATTGTAATCACTTTAAAATACTCCTTCAAATAGAATCTGCTTTCTCAGAAGAGGAAATTGTCTTGATTTTTCTTTTATTTAAATGAATTAACTTCATATGATTCGCAGCTAGACACTTTATTGAACTGACTTTATTCCCCTGAATATACTCCTCCCTTTTTTCTTTCTCTTTCATCCTTTGTAACATTTTATAGTTGATTTAAGGATGTAATCGCTCTGTTAGCCTCTGCCCCTCTCTATGTCCAGCTGCTTTCTCTTTGTCACACTAATGACCCATCATAGTGGAGCTGTCACTTGACACAGAGGGTGAAACCAGAAAATGTCTCCCTTTGGGCCTTAGAAACATTTAATATCTGTCCTATTCTGACAGCTCAAGCCTAGCCTGTTTTACAAATGCCTCTTGCCTATTTAGAAGAAATGCTGAATAAAAGCATTGGGTATTCTGTTGCAGGAAGGGGGCAAAGGCTTGTTTTCTTAAAGGATCAGTAGGTATGAGCACACAAGCAGATACTTTGTAGCAGGCTAACTGCATTTCTGGGTGTGCATATGTAAACTTGTGAAATGGGAGTTTAACTGATATTGAATATGCAGCTTGTGGTACGATTATCTTGTGCATCTAAGGAACTACAAGGAGGATGCATTTGTTGTTAGTTTTCTCCATGTCTGTGTTGGAAGATGAGTTGAACAGGCAATGAGCAGGACCAGGATGGAGTTGTTCTTTGTGGCTGTTGCATGAATGATGCAGTTCAGATTCGTTCTTCGTCATCTCCGTTTAAAGATGTGCAGATATCTCACCATCCTTTGCAGAATGCTCCAAAGATGCCATGAGCCCCGCCTGACTCTCAGGGTGACAGGAACCTGTAGCTATGCTGGTTGTGAGGTGTAGTCCATCTCCTGCTCAGTTGTAACTCTAAAGCCTGTGTTACGTGAAATATTAATGACAGTGACTGCTTGGAGAGGGATTTCACTTCTGGATTACTTCTTCCAAAGAAAAGAAAGGGACAAGATAAGGAAGGGTTTAATTCCCTTTCCCTTGAGTAATGTCTTCTGCTGTCCAGGATGAACAGAGAATTTTGGGTAAGTTATGAGAGAACTCCCTGACAGATTTCTGATCACCTGGTCCCTTTTCTGACTTACCAGCTTTTGAGATAACAAAAGCATCTAGTGTTATCTAATTTTTAATTTAGATATTAATCTAATCTAATTTAGATATTAATTTAATCTTTCCTCAGCTTGCCATGAAACTTGTGATTTTCTTTCGAGTAGGATGTAGAGTTTTAGAATTCAAGCAATGTCAAATGTCTTGAATTTGATAGTGTCAAAAGCTACAGTTTTATGTATCATGGCTTTGCTTTTTTCCTGGATGCACAGAGATGTGAGTTGATGGTGTCTGTGAGTTAGGGCCACTTCTTTGGAAATGTGCAGGAGATGCAGTGCATTTTTACTTATATTTTAATATTTGTCTTAAGAAACAGACTTTAAGTACCTCTTCAACAAGTGGCTTGATGGCTGAGGTTGCCTTTACTGAGATAACAAATACAGTCTGTTTCTGCAGGAAGAAATCTTACTTCTGTCTCTGCTGATGAATGTGTTTTCCCCCTAAGGGAAGATGTGTTAAGTAATTTTATTAGGTTGACGACACATACAGCTCCTTACACTGACCAACTTTTATTATTCTATTTTTTGCCTCATTTTTTTAAAACTTGTAAGATAAAATTGCAAAATACTTACTGAGAACTTTGTGCCATAGAATATTATAATAATGTCTTTCTCACCCTTCTTTCTGATCTTCTTGGAAATAGAGTGAGAGCAGATTAACTTCTGGTACAGAGAAGGTTGCTCCAGTCCCTGCAGAGCTGGGCACAGCTATGGGTGTTTGCGTGGTTTGGAGTTGGGATGCTATTCCAGAGATTGTCAGAGGTTTCCTCTGCTGCTCCACATAAAATTCTGTCAGAGATTATGCACAATCCAGACTGAAGATGGCATTTGGAGAAAAGATGACTGTCATCTCCTGAAACCACGGAGAGAAATATTAGCAAACTAGGCTGAGATTTTTTTTTTTTCAGCCCTAGGCTCCTCTTATCTTCCAAAGTCTTCCATTAACACGTCTTAACATTCACACCCTTGCTATCCATGTACTCTGCAACATCCATTTGTGTCCCTCTCATGGCACATTCTTGTAAGGTCACCTACAGTTTTCCCCCATCCTGGCAACTCACAACTAAACATTGGCCTCTTTTCTTTTACTGTTTCATTCAAGGTCACTGTTCTGTTGTGCACCAACACCTTCTCATGGTACAGACAGGGCTGACCCTTTCTTTGGCATCTTCTGTTGACTCTCTGAGATGAACCAGGAGGTCTGCCTCAGGTTACTTTGCCATGCATGACACTTAGGAAAGCGTCATTATTGCATCTAGAGGTGAACACGTTTTTAAGAGCTACAGAAGAGTAGTGGTTGACTGGGATGGTGATATAGGCACCATCTCTGGGCAGCATGGGCAAAGAGGTTCATAGGTAAAGTGTTGCAAGAAAATAATCAAAGTTCTGTGGTGCTTGAATCCAAGTCAACTCCTATTTTCTGCACTTGAATATAGCTTCTCTTTCCCAGTTTCTGGTGAATTAAAAAGTGCTAAATAAACACTCCAAATTTTACAATGAAATTTAAGTTAATCACGTGTCATGTATCTTTGGTAGATCAGACTTCTAAAATAGATGGGATCATTACTGTTTAACTGAGTCTTTGTAGGTTTTGTGCATTGCAGAGTACTAAAAGATTGAATTTCCTTCCAAATAAAAAAAAGGAGTTAAATTGAAATTTGCAAGGGCTAGAAGTGACTTTGTCATTTTGTGTAGATGGTTAAAGTATATCTGTGCAGAGTAAAGCAGCATGTCCTTCTATTGTAAATATATAACATAATTTATAGCATAACATAAATAATGTTAGGTGGCCAAGAGTTTGCTTGTCAGTGGTAAATAGGACTTGAATTCCTCTTTGGATATAGGGTATATGCTATGATCTTGTAAAGCTTTATTCATACACATGAGGATTATTTATGTGTATAAGGCTTTAAAGGATCAGAGCTTATCATCTAAATTTGCAAGGCTTCATGACTTTACTGCTTGTTTTTTGGGGTAATTGCTGACAGAAGAGACCTAATGTAGTAGAAGCCAAAGTAAACAATAGAAAGGTACCTTGTGTTCCAGCATTAAAACTTCCCTTTTAAAAGAGTATGGATCTGTGCAGGGAGGAGTACGGATCCACGCTCCCTTGTGGCGCTTAATAGCATATTAGTGGTCTGACATGTTTTCAAGCCAGTACTCTGGAGTGTTGAAGCCTCACCAGCTGCAGGGATTTGTAGAGTTGGAGGTGGAGAGGCATCTACAAAGAGCCCATCAGCTCCTCTGCACAACGCTGCCCTTACAGGGGGCCATCACTGCTGTCTTCCCATTTGTGCTGAGCATTTGAGGGAAATAAGGTTTAATAATGGTCTTATATCTATCATCTAAGCTGGCTACTTGCTTTGCTTTCTGTGTAAATTCTCAGGATTTTTTGTTTGTTATCTTTGCTGCCCTTTTTAAATGGAATAACATGAAAATAACAGATACAATTTCAGAGACACTTCTATAAATTTTATAATGATCCCTTTTTATCCCCATCCATATGGCAAGAACAAAAAATATCAGCAAATAATATTATTTTCTGGATGGCTGGCAAAATTTATGGAGGGAATCTGCTCTTAAAATGCAAGACAGCAGTTTGTAGTCTTTTCTGTACAACATACTGTCTCTTACTGTGTATTTTGGCAGCACTTGTAATCTCTTCCTGCTCTGTAAATATATAAGACCCTTTTATACAAAGATACAAACACTCAGAAGGGAGCCTCTGCATGGATGTCTTATTGACCTTTTTAGTACGATAGGTTTTTTCCGTGCCCTTCTCTGAAGCGTTAAAATCTACTGTTTTGCTTTGACATTTCTGTAATTTCAAACTGTGTTATGTAGAAGTTGGTAGCAGTGTTCAAAGCCAAGGACTTGATTGGCAAGTTTTAGCTGTGAGTAAATTTTCACAGCTGATCCATAAATCCCCAACAGACCATTAGGAGCTTCAGAGCGGCTCTGGCAAACTCCCCTACAATAATTGTAGTTTTAAGTTTGTTATATTTAGTTTTCTCACCTCTTAACTGGATGCCAGAGGACCTCAATAGAAGTAAACCAACTCTGTATCTACTTTTTTCCTCCAAGCCAGCAGTTTGCACAAATAGCACAGCGTGGGAGGAAGGCTTGCTGGTTGGCTCCTGGTGGACAAAGCAGAGACTGACCAAGAGTGTGACTTGTGATGAATGGACCCCAGATTTGGGACTAGATATTTTAGTAATTCAAGAAGGCTTGGAGTACATAACTTTTAGCCCTCCACCTCCAGCCCCTGTTCTTAAGAAATAACAAAACCATCAAGGGAGCAAGAAAAAAATGCATCTTCAAGCTTGAACATGACAGAATTGTATATAACTGTGTGAGACAGAGAGGCAGCTCTTAATTTAAGTTCCCTGAGGTAATTGTACTTATTTATCTGTAGCGAAGCTGGCAGAGTGGCCTGCTTTTAGGAGTCAGCACTACTCTAAGAACAGAACTGCATGGGTGGCAGCAGTGGGAGCAGCAGGCGTTGCTTTTTGGGTGCCAGAGTTTGGTGGTGGGGATTTTGCTGGACCGCCTGGAAGCCTGCCTTGGAGAACACATGCCCCTCACATGCCGGAAAGCCAGTGCTACAGGGACTGCATTGCATCTTCGATAAGTCCTGGAGAATGCTTCTTTTACAGTACTGCCAGACAGCCTAATAAAGCCAGTGGAGAGGTTCCTATCGTTCCCCTGCATTTAGATCCTGCTGGGTGGGCTCTGAAGCAAACTCAGACTTGGCTGCTTGTTTGAGCAAGCAATGCATACTTTGTATGCTTCCTTCTGAAATTGGAACTGCTTTGTCAAAGATGTACTTGCCCCTTGGTGGAGTCTGGTGTATCACCCTGCTGAAGGGACAAGAGGGCTGTGTAGAAGGAAGGGGTGTGTTGGCATGGTAAACTCTTTCAAAGGGTATTCTTCCTTTTCTAGAAGATAGAAAAATAAATTGAATATCTCTGCCCTCTGCCACAGAAAACCAACCTCTCATACCTAGAACCCATGAATGATTTGTTTACACAGGAGGGTGAAAGAGAAGCTTTATATGAATGATTTAGGAAGGGAAATGAAGAAGAATTGGTCTTTGAATTTTTGATTATTTTTTTTTTTTATCTAGAGCAAGAAAAGCAGAAATTTCATTTATATAAAAAACTCCTTCAAACAAAAATGCCTTCATGTTACAATTTTAATTTAGGAGGATCAGAATCTTTGTTGATTAAGGTCTTGTTAGGATAACGATAGAGTAAGCAACTATAAATAGTGATGCAGTGAGTGATGATCTCTTCCTACAAACTTTGTGTTGAACTTAAGCAGGAGAAAGTAAAAATATCAGCCAACAACCCTCTTGCAAGGAGGCATCTCTAAAATAGAGGGGTCTTCAGTAATACAAAAGGACTTTGTCATCTCTTCAGTCTTTAGTTTCAAGTGCTTTAACTTCATTTGATGCTAGAATTCGAGTGGAGGTTGTCATTCCAATGGTGGGATTAGAGTGCTCTTGATACCTGGGCCTGTTTTCGTATCTGACACTTAAACTAGAAATGCTAGGAGTGTTAAGAGTTAATGAGCTCATTTCATGTGTATAAATGAAATGCAGAGCATGCTTCTGCTGGGAGAAAAGACAGTGACCTTCATCTGAGTAGCATAATGGAAAAAAGTTTTCAAAACTGTATGGAACTTCTAACATAAATTGGGATTGGGTTAGGTAGGATTGTGGGGAAAAAAGCAGTAATTAAAAATGCAAAACTGTGTTAAGATTAAAAACAAAAAGTATCAGTTATATGGGTGTAAGCAAACTCCACACATCTTCCTAGGCTCACCTGCTTAAGTGTTGTGCTCTGCTTTATTTCCTCAAGAGCTGAATGGATGGGAAGCAGGGCACTAAAAGGGATGGCATGGTTCTTCTGTGCTTTTGGACACAGAGTTTACTAACATAGTGTACTAAAGATCATAATGGCAGGGCATCCTCACCCAGGGAGTGCGGACCAGCAGGATAGTAATGCAAACTTCGACTGACTTGCATTTCACTTCCCTGACAAATAAAGTTTGCAAGTGCTTATTCACAGAAGTAGCTGGAGTGAATCAATGACCAGTATTAATGCATGTGGAATTTTACAGGTAGAGCCTCAGATGAATCCATAAATAAATGCTGAACATAAGAGGGGGGATGATGCTAAAGTCTTACTGCTGATTGTTGCTCTAAAATACAAGCAAGGGAATGTAACTGTGGAAGAGGACGGGAGACATTAGCAGGCTTGTTTTCACTGCAGGATTAACTCTGACTCCTGCCTAGGTTTTAACCATTGTCATCTATCAAGAAAATGAGTTTTAGTTAAAAATGTGCTTTTGTGATACTGGAGGATTTGGGGGAGAATCTGACCTTCACTTGCATAGCTGACACTTTGGGAAGGGTATGTCAGAAAAATAATCTACAAGCTGGTTAGCCTTCGATTCCACCATTCCCTGAATGACAGAAAAGTTCTCAGTGTGATGCTATTGAACAGGAGGAGTTTCAGTCCTGCCCCTCTGTGAAAATTTGCCAGCCTGTAACAATGTTGGATGGGCAGGGACCTGCTGTGGGGAAGCTTTTGCTTGGATTAGGTTAATCAGAGATATGTCAGGAAGGTGAAGCGTGTGAGGGAGCATACCCAGAGGAAGAATCTTTTCTTATGTGGAAAAGTCTATGTACTTCTCCCAGCTTCTTTGGGAGAGCCTAGGCATTATCTCAGCATTAAGTCAAACAACATTTCTTCCCTCCTGCACCCACCCACCTTTCTGGTTGGTGTTGACATTTTTTTTCCCAACTCTTAATTAAAATGAAAGTGAAGTTAAGGTGCAAACTCTGTCATTTGCTTTTCTCTCCTCATGATAGAAAACTACAGCTTTAGTAATTGCTGTAGGTGACTGATGGGAAAACAGTGTCTATTCCGTTGTGATGTTGTTTACCTGTGAAGTGGCCAGAGCAGTTGGGACGTTCTCTAACTTGTGTGTATGTCTTTGAGAGTGAAGTGATTTGAAGAAGCAAACCAGAACTTTTTCCTGTATGAAAGGGTGCCTAAGCTTATCTAGGGCCACAACAGGATATTAATAGAACATACTGCATTTCCTTCACATAAAAATACGAAGGGCAATTTGCAGAGAAAAAATCCTGCTGTCCCCTTCTGTCTTTGGGACCAGCTCATCACCCAGCTAAAATTAAAACATGAAGTCAGGCAGTTCTTGCTCTCTATTTTTAAACTGCTTCAGCATATGAATGTGAGTGTGAAATCTTTCTTTAGGCCTCTCTTAACTTAATTACCTACTTATTCAAAATATTCTCTTCTCAAATTGCTGAGCTATAATTATATTAATCTTTTCTGTAGACACACTTTAGCTAGTTGATGTTTGTTTACTTAGTTTTATGCTTAATTTTTAGTTCTGTTATTATTTACAGTGATGGAAACCTCATGGTAAGTGTTTAAAAATCTATTTTGATATGTTAAAAAATTAGCAAGTAGATAAGGTTTTTGTGTATCTGTTTCATGTGTTCCTCTGGAAAATATCATGAGGAAGTGCACTTAAAAAAAGTATTCAAATTAAGTGAAAACAAATGTCTTTTTATTCTTTCATTCCTTCACATCTTTTGCTTTGTGCAAGGTTATTCCTATTTTATTTTGGTTTCATGTCTTTTCTTTTTTATGTGTAAAACGGGCAATGTGATCCCAGAACAGGAGGTGCAGTGGAACTGCTTATATACTGTAGATTTGTACCGTTTTTCTGCTGATTTGGATATACTGAATTCTTCTTCCTGCATTTCAGTGAGTTTGAAAAAAATCTCTACATCTTCCTTTCAAACTGAGCTGCCTTTGCTTGCCTAGAGCGCTCCTGTTTTCCAGTGGCGTAGTCTCAGCCTGCAGAGGGTGTGCTTCCTCCTGCAAACCCTCCTCTCCCAGCTCCGCGCCCGTAATCCCCGTCCGTGAACACGGTGTTCAGAGCCCAGCGCTGCACCCAGAGGTACCAAGGGAAAAGGGTGTCTCTGTTCCCTGTGGCATTTGTCCCTTGACTTCTTTGTCTTTCAGCTGTTTGGAGCACAGGCTGTGCGACTTACTCCCAAATGACCCCTTTCACTGGGAAGGACACTCCTGAGAGAACACAGCGCTCCTTTGCGTACTCTGTTGTGACTGGCTCTTGATCCTAACCATAGTACAAAATGGAAATGGAGGCCCTTTCCTTCTCAGTGCTTTCCTGGTTCCTTTGCTTTTGTCAGTGGGGAGTAGCTGTGACACTGGAGATTTTGGGAAGGGTTTTCCCTGCAGTTTCTCATGTCTGATCAAGCAGTGATCAGGCTCCACTGTGCTGGGTCCTTTGTCAGGTAGATGAAGCTGGGTGAGGTGGTCAGTTTTGAAAGGCATTACCTTCAACATCCACATACTCCTGCAGCATGCATATGGGAGTCTATTTGCAGTCCTACCCTTGACAGCCAAATGGGTAAGTGGCCTGCTGCAAATTGTCTTTAGGATGGCTGGTACCTGGGGATGGCAGTAAGTGTGGTTCCATCTGCCCAGGCAAATCCTACTTGCTGTTCTGACTTCTGGACTTTCACACATCTTCCGCTTACCAGAAACACCGGAGATTTCATAGATTTGGGTGTTGGATGACAGCTCATTTATATCACTGGTGAGAAATGTTGCTATTCACGGTGGTTAGTGTCAGTATAGTTAGATAGCTAGACAGTGATGTTAAGTAACACAAACCTGGAGTCAGAGTCTTTTGGACACGTCTTCCCATGCCAATCTTGGTGCTTGGAACAGTTTGCCTATTAATTTGGTCCAAGCTTCCACTCCCTCCCTGCCCTCTCCAGAAAACCCTTGGCAAACCATCTCTTCTGTAAATCCTTCTGCCTTGGCTGGCTGCTGTCCCTCTCTTCATGCTCTCCTGTACTGTTGCCCGTTTTTTACTTCAGATTGAAAATTTGTCAGCACAAAGGTTTACGTGAGCATATTACATCCTGTAAAGAAATGTACAGACCCTTGTTCTTTGAGAAATGTAAAATTTAGTTTTCAGACTTAAATACAGATGTGATGTTCACCTGGACAATTTTTTTAACAATAAGTTTAATTACATTAATATATTGTCTTTTCTCCAATGGAGAATGCAGTCCAATGTTAGAAATGCCAAACTAACAGTACCTGCAGAACTTCTGCTTCTGTCATCTTTGTCTGCATGTTCTGCTGCTGTTTAGCTTTCAAAATTGATTAGTTTTGTATGTTTATTTTGTAAATTAATTTGTGAAACACATGCTTGACAAAAGCATCTTGGCAAAATCATTGGGTTTTAATGGTGTTCACATACTTCTGTGGTTGAAATGAAGCCTGAAAAATTTGTCCTCTGGAATGTTACATTATGTTTTGGCCACTAGAAATGAAGCACCTGACAACATTAAGCTATCAGAAGGATTTCCAGTCATGGGCAAGCAGCCATTTTGTATATGTTGATCCACAGTAGGAGATCTGGACAGCTTTTGATTTACTAGTGCTCATCTGTTCAATATGAGCTGGCAATCAGGACAGCAGTTACCCTCAACATTGACTGAAGATTACTGGAAGGGAAAGGAGAATTTCATGCATGCAAGTCTAGTAGAATTGCTGATTGTTCTTCTAGATAATCTTAAAAGTACATTTCTCAAGGTGGCAAAAAGAACTATTTTTGTAATGTCAGTGCCTGTTTAAAAACATCTTACCAGCTTTATCTTAATTTAAAGCAGACACTTTAAATTCTCTAATGTCCTTTTCAATAGATGGGTTAAATAACTGGAGAATTAGAAACTATATCTGTTTTTTAGCAGCTTGAGCGTTATCCATTTGTTTGAATGCTGCCGAGTTCACATGAACAGATTTATTAGCTGAGGTAAATGTGTGGTTTTTCAAAAGACAATAAAAATTCTTACATTTTCTTCATATTGGGGCTTTAAATAGTTGCAATAGTAGACTTTATTTGAAGAATTTGAAGCATCCTTCTTTTTATTTCTAAAAATGGAACATGAAGTGTATTTATTTAAGTGGGTAGTAAAACCAAAGAGCCAGGTCATAAAGCACTTTTCACTGAAATGAATAAAAATAATGGCAAGATTCCTGTCACATGATCTGATAATGAAATGAGACAAAATAACTTTCTTGTGTAGCATATTATACAGGCAGAATAGAAAACTTCTATCTCAATGTTAGTAATAGAGATGTATGTAATGTATCAGCATTTTTTGTGTGTGTGGTTTTTGTGGTGTGTGTGTTTGTGCACTTATATACAGTTTTATTTAGGTAAGGAGCTCCTGTTTTAGAGACTATGCACAATTTTAGCTATTAATATTACTAACCTTTCCCAGTGTATAAATACTCCATTCTGGTCTCCCACACAGCTGCCATGTCATCCAAAAAGGCCTGTGCTCCTTTCACAAGGGAATTGTGTAAAATCAGTTTTAGAATAATCATGTATATGATAAACTACATTGTCCAAAAGATGTCTTGTCTCTTACCACATTTCTGGGACCACCTGGGCCAAAGCATTGGTATGGTGGAAACTGGCTTTATATTTTCAGGGTGCAATTTTAGAAACAAATGGTTTCTTTTTTTCTTCAGTTGAGATTTCAGATTATTGCATGACCTGTAACGTGACCCAACTTTTACAGTAACTTCTAGAAACTACTCCTTCTATAGGTTTTACCACATTTGTAATAAATTTGTGACAAGGTTAGCCTGACCTGATTGTTTGGAGAGCTGGAGATCACGGAAGAGTTGAGATTGTTGTAGCAATGTGGCTTTGTGCGGAAAGCCTGTGTTTATATATATATACACACATACATAGATATATTTTCTTGAACTGTGGATAATCATCCTGTTGCATATCTCCTTAGGGATACCAAAGCCTTGGAAGTAAAATGGGAATGGCTGCCTGGGAAAGCCAGTCTGGAGGTTTCATTTACTGAGCTCTCTGCAGGTTGCCCTATTAAGGGCTTGGCTTTGTTTTACTGGAAAAAATATCTTAAGAAGCATGGTGGGATGTATCAGCCCAGGGCTATTTGTAAAGGGGATCCACTGTGAAACTAAACTGCTGCATGTTGTTGACTGTTGTTGGCTTTCAGCTGTGGAACAAGTTTCATGGAAATGGATCTAGGGGGTGTTGTGTAGACTTTGCTTCGCTTGTCAGAAGCGGTGCTAGACCCTTGCTAGAAGGAGCAAGGCTGGCTTTTCTTGTAGTGAGAGCGAGCCCTGCAGCATGTGTGTCCTAGGCCAGAAATAAGCTAGGATGCTGGACATTCCTCATGGGAAAAGTGGGTGAGTATACAAACCACAATGTTCGTCTGCCGAGTTGCTGTGTGGTGCATTCTTAGGGCAGCATTTCTCTTCAGCAACTGACCATGAGCAGTTTTTTCTGCCCTGTCAGCACAGGAGTAGTGGGTAGACCAGGAATAACCTATAGCCCCCTGTGACTGCGGTGGCTCTGCCCACTGCCAGCCTGTGCCACCCACTCCCTGAGCTGTGACCCAGCTTTCTGTGTTGTCGAATGTCATCATGCTTTTGACTGTCTCTGCATACCTAATAGAGGGTGCTAACCAGGCACTGGGGAATGTTCAAATCACCTTGCTGGTCCTGGAAAGCTCTATCCCAGTGTGGTTTCTTTGAGCTAACTAATCCACTGCAA
Organism: Corvus hawaiiensis; assembly: GCF_020740725.1. Taxonomy (NCBI): domain Eukaryota; kingdom Metazoa; phylum Chordata; class Aves; order Passeriformes; family Corvidae; genus Corvus; species Corvus hawaiiensis. Next base: position 10,212,615 of record NC_063220.1, on the reverse strand, counting down.
GGATGGATTTAGCAAGAAAACTTACCAGTGGAGATTTGCATTGGTACATAATTGGTTAAGGATATAAGCTGAAAATCAAGTTTGTACTTAGGTATGGTTTTTATTAAGAACAATATCCTACTTAGGATTTCAGTAATATTTTACAAATCACTCTTCACATGCTCTTTCTGGAGCTCAAACAGTTGCGTTATAAATGAAGAACGGATTCAGGAGGCTTCACAGTATTAGTGATTATGCTGTAATGTTTTCCAGATGGTAGAACATGATGTAATCCATACTGCCCAGTTTGTTTCACTGCACTGGATACTGTTATACCCAGTAAGTAACCAAGAAACTCTAAGAAGCTCATCAGGCTGTTATGAACAATAGCTGGTTAATCCATATGTTCTTTATTACGTTATGAAAACTGCAGATTAACAAATCACTTGGTGAATGCAGGAAGATTGATTGCTACTCAGAGCTCTTCGAAAACTGGATATGCAACTCGGATTAGCTTAGCTCAAGCTACACATTGGTGAATGAATTCCTTTTTCCTCAGGGCTATGAAGGAGTTTACATCTGTTCAATTGCAAATTCCTCTAGCTGCACTGGGTAGTTTTGATTCCTCTTTGGAGAAATGGCAGGAATGTTGATTTGTTGGTGTTTACATTGATCTGGAATAAAATCACAGCATTAGCATCACTGGTTGTGTGGGCATGGTGGCTAAGGTCAAATTAATTGCAGCTTGCAGTTGCTCATAATTCTGCCAGTGTTCGTGCAGTAATGTTGTTTACTAACTGGTGCTTTTATTAGGATGACAGACCATCATTTGAATGGAAAACTCATCAAATTTAAGTAGGCACTTAACTCAGGATTTTCTCAGCATTAATTGAAGGCGCCAGGGATACTGTGCTGGGACAGGTGCAGTATTGCTGCGAAGAGGGAGGATTTGAGGAGTACATGGGGAAGGAAAACTCTCTATGTATCCTAACATCCAGCTGTTTAGGGTTTCTCACTTGAACCCACATACAAGAAGTGTTCAAGGGAGATTAGGGCTAGGGTAGGAGGTTTCAGTCTGCTGGCAGCTATCCCATAGAGTGGGTTTTGTAGGCACTTCTTTAGGCTATCCTACCCTTTGGTTAAATCCAGAAAAATGGGATGGAGAGAAGAAGAGCAAAAGAGATATAAATACATGGTTTTTACTAGCTTCTGGAAATGAGAAAATTTCCTGAGGTGGGTTTAGCATCTTGTGGTTGTCTCATTGTCTATGAACCAGCTGTCCATAGGTTGCCATTGGCAGGTTCAGATCACTGGGTTAGTTGATCTGACCTGTCATAGCACTTTCTACCCTGTCTGTAGGCTTTAAGGCAAGGAGGGTTGGAACAGGAGCTGAGACATACTGGAAAGCAGAGCAGATTCCAACAGTTGTTTTTTTAACGGTTGTGTGTTGCTGTTTTACCCAGTGACTTCCTCATCTGGTTTTTATCATGCATGGCATTGATTAACTGGTAGCTGTTTTTATTTTTCTTTTATCATGTCTCTGGGGAATTCCACAGTTCAGTGTCAAAACAGCCCCTTTTAGGGAAGGAGGGAAAGAGGAGAGGTTTGCACGATGCACGTCTCATTTTACAGTTTCCTGATGATCTTCAGTTTGGCTGTTTGTAAGGAGCATTTGTTGTTTGTAGTCACTCAACCAGGCTTGTTTATTGACTCAAGATGTCTTTGCTCACTGCCGTGTTGCTGGTGATTAATGTGCTTTGCCATTCTGATTGCTACGGCTTGTCCTCTGAAACAAAATTAATGACAGTGGCTTTTGGAAATTGAAGAGTAGCAGAGACCTAATTACATTCTTCATTAACTATTCCTCCGAGCCCAGGGGAAGAGCTGTGTTGCTCAGTTTCATGTAACCTCTTTTCTTCTTTTTGCAAAGAGTTTGTGGAGAATGGGCTCACCAGTCTGATTCCCAGGCTGAGGGAAGGGACAGAGGAGGGGAAAATGTCCTGAAAGGATAATGTTTTCTTGTCCTTCTCCCACAGACCTTCTCCCTTTCCTCCTGTGCTCCTCAGCAACTTTTTCTTCAGGTTTTCTGCCACACAAAATCTTTTTAGTCTTCCTGATGTCCTGCGATGTCCAGATCTGCTGTATTCCTAGTTTCTTCTCCTTTACCAAGCCTTCTATGATTTTTTTTTTTTTTTTTTTTTTTTTTTTTTTGTGTTGTAATTGGCTGTTTCTTCCTCAACAGCTGAACCTTGTGTATAAAGCACAAAGTAGAAATATCCATTGCTTCTTCCCATTTGTAAGATGCTATAGAGAATCACAGCGGACTGGACACCTGGAAGGGTTTTTGCTCAGAAGTCTAGCCCACTGACTTAAGGTTTAAGATGGTAGGAATAGAAATTCAACATTTGTTTGACTGAGAGAGGCCAGAGATTTTCAGACTTGATAGAAAGCAAAATCTTTATGTTCCGGAAATGTAACATTTATCTAAAGCCTGAAAATACTTTGTTAGCAGCCGCTTTCTAGCACTACACTGTCTCTCATCAAAAAAAATTTTATTTTCTTGATGAAGGAGGGAGCAACTGTAAAAGACTTTACCTTCCTGAGGAGCAGGGAACCTTATGAGATTCTAGGAACCCTTTCCTGTATTTTAAAGAGGCTATAAACTGAGTGGGGATCCTGTCTGGGAGGATTTTTGGCGTGCAGAGCACTGCTGTAAGCATAGATTTTGTGTTGGCTCAGCGCACAGACTGCAGGGCTCGCAGCCGTAAGCGCAAAAGGTCAGGATTGCATTTAGCCCATAACTATCAACTCTGTGATACACTATTAGTCATAGAAACTTGAGAAATTTGTTAGATACCCTGAGTTTGATTTGGCTATCTCAGGACAGTTTTTTAAATCCCGTTGCAGTTTAAAGTGGTGCTACCAGTAGGAAAGTCAGTTGATCAAAAGACAGTGTTTTTAAAAGATTTTACTTCTCTTCTGCTTTTTGTGAATTTACCGTCGTCTTCTAATTTTAAAAGAAAAAAAGCTATCTGTCAGTGTAAAAGCTGTCTGTCTAGAAGTAAATTCTTTAGGCATAATATGGTTAAAATACATTCACACATCTATTTAGTTGCACCAGTAGTACAGGATCATTTTAGCACAAATAGGTTAAAAAATTATTCAGATACAAGTGAGGTATTTTTATGATGCAAATGTTCCTTTAACATTCTAAACTACATTTTTCTTCCCACCTCAGCTCTCAATTTCTAATTAATCTCAATTAGGCAATTTTTGTTAATCAGTAGTGCAGTACCGTATTTTGTCATTGTTTCTTAGGAGCTGTGTTTATCTAAATATGCCATGTCAAACTGTAATTTTATAGGAAAGCTACAGAGCAAACCATAAACTATTTCTCTGCATAAATCACCTTAGTCATTAAACATCAGGTTGTGTATATTAACCTTGCCCTTTTTAAAGTGGGAGGCTTTTATAAAACAGTCACATAGTCTTTTGTTCTACTTTCCGAAAAAAAAATTTGCAGAAATCATACAACAGGCTATCAAACTGTATTGTTTATTTTTTCTGATTGATAATAGATAAGATCAAACTGGTAACCATCCAGAAGACTTGTCCTATTTTGAGAAGGTTAGTGGGAAGTGATGTGGAGCTGCCATGTGGATGGGACAAGCAAAATGGAAAATCACTTAAGTTTATCCACTGGTAAACAATAACATGCTATGGCGCATCAGACAATTTTACTGTAATTAAATGTTTTCTATTTAGATAGATTTAACAAAATGTCTCATGTTTGTTCATATTGTGGCTTGTTGTTACTTGCTTTATCAGTGTATTTCTTCCCTGCAAGTCAGCTGCAGAAATGTCCCATTTTTGTGCTTGTTCTCTAGATATGTTGAGCACAGAAGTTGAAATCATTAGCTCAAGAAGCTGTTACTTTATGAGTAAATTTTAAATTGTTTCCCATTCTCGGGTATATATGTAGTACAGAAGGAGAACACATGTTTTTAGTTGTATCCCATCAAGAAGATTGCGTGTCACTGAAAAAACCCTCTTCCAAAAGCAGGAGTTAATTTTTCTGTCAAAAGAAATTCCTGTGGCGTTAGAATCTCAGATTGGAGATGAGCAAGTCAAATTCTTTATCACTTCTAAACTAAACATATATAGTATTTAGCGTAGAATTTATTTTAATTTATATAATGAAAGCTATTTAGGCATGTCTGAATCTCTGTAGTGGTATTTTGAATTGTTTTTTTGGAGTACATACAGGAAAAACCTTGAAATATTTTTTTACATTAAATGACTTTTTCTTTAGCTTAGGCTTGGAAATAACTCATTAATTTACTTTAGTTCAAATTTGTGAATACAAATCATTTAAATAAGAGGAAGTGCACATTCAAGAACAAATGTGATTGAATAATGTTAATTTCATCTGGTTTAGTAGGTGGTTTTGTTCTGTTCTATATGCTAATACTTTGTCAAATGTGATTAGTTAAATACTACTGTATAATACCTGGGCTTTCAACTACTATTTACACATGATTTCTCCCCTTGATTTAATGAAATTTTTGTTCTCTCTGCAACTATTCAATGCCTTAGAATTCCATTATACCTGAAGATTTTGAAAGGCAAATATTAATTATTTTCTAAAGCTTTCTGATCTTGAATTTAAAACACATTATGAAATTTATGTTCTTTTATAGTCTTGGAAAAAAACCTGTCAGTACTCAGTTTATAGAATAGATGATTTTAGAATAGATGATTTTAAAATAAAAGCAAAGATTTTCCTTAAAAAAGGAAGAAAAAAGTTTCTTATACAAGAGAGTCTTCCACTGGAAATGTTTTTGTTCTGTTGGTTTGCAAGGAAATCTGCATGTCTCAGCTAAAAAGCATCCCACCACCTTTTTATTAATCAAACTGCATATCTCAGAATCCAGTTTGTTTAATTTTATTATTAAATTATGAAAATCTGAAGTGGAGGAAGTGTGGATCCAAAATCTGCCTATTCGAAATAGAGAAAATTAATTGATTTGTAATTGGGAACACCTAGTGGAACCTGGCAGATAATCTTGTTCAACGCATTTACTTGGACCTTAGTTTACAAACTCTAGTTTACATTAACTTACAGATTGTCCTGACCTTAAGTTCTGTTTCAAGTACCCTGTTCCCTTTCAAAAGATAAATTTTCCATAGGCCAGTGCTTATCTGCCTGGCTTCCTGGTTGACTGGGATTTAAGCTATACTGGCTTGGACGACACAAGCAGTTGAATCGTGTGAACTCACATGAGCACTCAGCAAGAACATGGGGAATTACTGAGTTTTTATCAGAGGAAAGCAGACAAAATTTTATAAGAGGAGAAACGCAAAAGCAAAGATAATGAATCAGAAAAGGTAGTGTGTTCATTTGACTTGATGATATTGGTTTGTTAAAATTGCTTAGAATAACTTTTGGTAGTTAATGTTATTTTTTCCTTGATAGATAAAAAGGAGGAGAAAACAGTGTATTTCACTGCTGTGTGTGGCTATCCAATCTTTTGTTAAGTGTTTGTGCCTCCAATGTGTCATATTACTGTGTTGAGTAAAAAAGGCAGAGGGATGCCTGTGTGTTTTGGTTTTAATTTTTATTGGAACAGGTTGGTGGTGGTTTTGTGAAGACATCTATTGAAAGCATAATGTACAAGAGAAAGGACTTCATGGTAGGATTTAGTTTTCTTAATTGCTCCTATTGCTCTTGAAAAGCATGTTTTTTCTGAAACATCATTCAGAGTTGTTACGGAATGATTCCACAGCACATATGAAGTGCTTAATGTGATTTGCAACACGACTGAGGATGAGATAACTGTGGAAATGTTCTCTGCTGCTTTCAGATGCAGACAGTCTATTTTTGACCTGGAGCCCAGTATCAAGCCCTGGGTTTTTGTTAGGTCAAGGGGGTGGGCACTGAAGGCCTTATCTCTTTTTTCCTTTGTTGACAACATACCCTTATCCTTCCTGGGTCCTGGGGGACTGCTTGATAATGCTGGCATTTAAAAGACCTAGATAGGAGAAGTCACAAACTTTTCTCTATTTTTAAGGATGCTCACTAAAGTCACTAGCAAGGCTCAGTGAGCTACAGGGCTGTGGGAGAACACTGCTAGTGAGACCAGGAAGCCATAGGAAACCGTGCTTCCTTAAACAAAGATCTATTAAAAGCATGAATTAGTGTTACATAAGTGTAAACAATTTGGAAGTATAAAAAATTTTATAAACATATTTATCTATTTATTGGTTTTGTTCAGTAGGTGTACTTTCAAAGTGTATTTTTGTGGTGCATTTGGGATATTTTTTAATTAAACAATTAATTCCTCTGTTTTTAAGAAGGGCCACTGCAATTACATAGTGGTTTATTTAAGGAGAAGTTATTTATGTGCATTGTTTAAAAAGATTTTTTGTTAGATAAGCAGTAAAAACTTAATATAGGCCTTTATAAAGATAAGGCATTAAAGGAAGCTTTAGAAGGAACACATCAAATTCTGTACAAACTGTTAGAATGCAAAAAAATTGCTTTGTCTGTGCTGTAGTGTGTTAGTGGGCAGGTTCACTCACATTGTGTTAAATGATGGGTTTTGTTTAACCATTTAGTGTTTTGGCTTGATACTGCCTCCTGCCCCAAATTCTTGGATCCTGCAGTGTTGAAAGAGCAAAGCAGTTTAACTGCAGTTGCTACTGTTTGTGGGTTAATAATAAGGAATAACATAACTGAGAAACTGTATGTTTTAATTGGCTTTATTTATGTTTGTATTTAAAAAATAGAATACAATAATATAAATAAACTGTAGCTGTGAAAATTTATGAAATCTGCAGCTATAAATAATGCACAAGAAGAAAATCCTATAAGAGGTTGTGCATTTATCACTATGGATAAAGATAGGTGGTTTTGGTAAAGTGGTAGTTTTTCCTGTTTTCAGTCTCTTACATACTATAGCAACTTCCTCTACTGCAAGGGAAGGGGCAAAGAGAAGAAACAATTTATTCAATATAGGCATTTAACTGGCAAATGGTTCCCTACCTAAAGACACATTTGCAAAATTTAAGCAGAACTTTGAAGAAGGAAGTGAAAATTCATGAACTTGTGTTAACAGCAAAATGGAATGTTCTTTGTGTGTGTTCAGACTGTATAAAATGTAATTATTAATAACCACTAAGTTGCCTCTGTCTCTTCAACTTAATTATACCATGGAAAATACATTACAGGAATATTTTCCTCATGGTAAATACAGAATACTCTTTTCAGGGCTTATGGACGTTATTTTATGCCAATTGTTTACATGCCTACCAAGATGAGAAATGGTTGTGTAATTGGCAATAATGGTAAATTACACCCAAAAAAGAAAATTAAGGTGGCAAATAATATGTATTTGAACTTGTGTTAGTGAAGCCTTGCAGAAACTACTATTTAACACCTACATCTATGTAATTTTATTAGGCAACGGATGAAAACCTCGGAAAACTGAAATTCTTTCAAAATGAATTCTTAATCAGAGAAAACATGGTTATCATAGAGGCAGTTTACACAGTCCAGTAGCTCACGTATAAGGTCTTCTCTGAACATCTTCAATGTGTTAACTGCTTTGTGTCTAAATATTGTTTATCTGCAATATTAATCTGATGGACCTGGATAAACTGGTTTAAAATTGTTAGAATGAGTTTTATGAAATCTGACTCAGAGTATTTTTGTACCAAATTAAAAAAAATACTGTAAGCTGGTATTGTTTAAAAACTAATTAGAGGAGCTGAATAGATATTTCCTTGATATCATACTTCTTGCTTATATCACTATAGATAGCTTCTCAGTATCAGGTGAAAAACAGAAGTTAAGTTGAAACTTAGTAAATCGTAGCCTAATTATGCCCGTTTTTCCTGAAGCAACAAAGATCTTCATATCCTTCAGGTGAAATTTGTTGGTGTATCTTATTAATTACTATTACAATAAATGGTTTCTGTTGCAGTCATCCCCACAAGTGATACTCCTATATTAACTACAAACAGTCCTAGTTATTACCTAAAAAATCTGAATCAGACAATGTGGTCACTCTTTGTCCTGGGAGTTTGTAATTCTGACCACACAGATTTGTGAAATGCTCTTATAAAAAATTATAAATTTAGCAGCATAGGCTGCTCTGAAACACTCCCTAATCCTATGGATTGTAAATGTAGATTAATCCCCAGTGACTCCTAGGACTGGATGAGTAGATACAAAAGTGTTTACCTGTTAAATAGTGTGCTGCGTGCTTTTTCAGTGGATTGTATGTGGTTCCTATATAGAGATCTGTGAAGTTGCCGAATGGAAGCGTCAATGCTTTTTAGTGTCATTCACCCATTTTAAAACCATCAAAAAGGAAAAAAAGCTTAGAAGGAAAAAGAAAAAGGCACGAAAAATGAACTGTGCTAAAGAATGAGCTTCTTTGGTCCCAGCCAGGTCCTCTTCACCTCTGCAGTTGGAAAGTTGGGATTATTTCTTTAAACCACCTATCTTCAAGGATTTAAACAGCCAAAAATATTCTGCTTGAGTAGTAAAAATGGCTTAACATCTGTGACACACTGATGTTTTCTATGTTAAAATTTGTCATGGTGACTTTTTAAATTTTCCAAACCCTATCTTTCAGGCTCTTCATGTATCAGACAGGTAATACAAGTCAGCAGAGTGTCAGAACCATGCTGAATGTAACAGATTCCTTCTGGTGGTATTTTGCTGACCTTCACCAGGAGTTTGCTTTCTAAAGCAATGACCCATGGGTTTTTATTTTAGCTGGAGTGAAAGCTAGAGAGGTTACTTTTTTATCAGATCTTACTGCTGGTCTTCAATATGGTTTGAGTAAAGTGTTTCCCAGTAAATGGAGTGGCAAGGGAAACTCATAACCTTGTCACTGTTGCAGCATTGCGTGTCTGAAAACTGGAGTTGCTAAACTACAGCAAAACTTTTCAGTACTGGCACTGACCTGCTGTGTACAGCACTGGGAGCAAACCTGTGAAGGAGTTTAAGCTGCAAATTAATAACAACTCATTTGCACAATATATCAAATACCACATTGACAGGACGTGAGATTTATTTATCTTTTACGAGTACTCCAAAGCCGTTGTTAAAGTACACCTAATACAATCAGAATGGAATTGTATTCCTTAGAAATAATTAGTTCTGGAAGAGTTCTTTATGTGTACCTTTTTACTCAGTGCATTTGTATTATAGGCATATAACTAAGCAAATCATGCTTGTTTAGAACTCCTATAAATTGCCAAATTATCCAATAAGTTATACCAATAAATATATCCTGTCTTATTACCCTCAAAGAGCAGGAGGCAACATGAACTGTTCTGTTTCAGGAACATGAAAATACATTTTTTATTCCTTTTAGTATCTTCATCATATCTCTCAGTGAGATTTTACCAAAAATTAATATTTTAGAGACTCCTGTTCAGCTCTCTCAGAATTTTAATTTTATGCAAAATTTCCAAAGTCAGTTGGCTTGAGGTTTTCTCTGTGTTATTCATTAGTCCCCCTGGAGCTTGAAAATTTCTGTTTTAGAATTAGCAGTTCTTTTTCTGAATCTTTGCTTCAGGATACCTCCCAGGGAATCCTCCGCGTGCTCTCTGGTATCTAAGCAAAATAGGTGTTAATACCCAGTATTAAGATATGTTAAAGAACCATCAGGATTAATAAATGCTGTATTTCTGAATAAAATGGCTAAAGAAAGAATGGGAATGTTGGCTTTGTTGCACAGGAAAATTATCTCATTGCGTTCAGTTAGTGATTTCCAACTCTCCTTTCTGACTAGCTGACATGAGACAATTTAAAGCCCAAGCCCAATTAATTCTCATCAATAGATTTTCAGTCCTAAAGATGTTATTCATGAAAATTCATTCACTTGTATTTTTGGGCTTGAGAGAAAAACAAAACAAAAATCACCTTAAAATAAGCCAACTGTCAAACCTGTGTGGATGTTGGTAACCTTGACCACTCTCATCGAGAAGTGCCCCCTAAAGACCCAATGGAATTAGTGATTTTCTTTCCTTCATAACACAGCTGGGACAGAGAAACCCCATTTTCTTTAGCGGGAGTGCTTGGACGCCCCCCAGTCAACTGAGAACAAAGAGTTGTCTGTCAGGGTCTGGGGAGCCCCAACATCTGCTTTTTAAACAGGATGTGGGGAAGGCTAAAATCCTTTCCATTTGTGACGCTAACATGGCTTTGAGAACACCTGGAATTACTGGATCCAGCATTTGAATCTTATCTCTGGAGCTGATTTCTGGTAGACTAAATCCGTTTAGGGGCTAAGTTTCTGTGTTGTGTGGAAGATTGGGCAGATTTTCCACTGGAGATTCTTGACTCCTAAAATCTGAACCCAGCCCTCCCTTGGAAAAATGTAAAATAATTTCAACAAATAACTTCAGGGAGACTGTTCATTCTGTTTCTAGCTTTTATTAAAAAATCCCCCAAACCCCAAAACAACCTCTAAAACAAAATAATAAACAAACAAGCAAAATCTTTTAGTAGTTTTTACTGCATTTCATTGTCCACTCAGAATTTTGTAAGCAAGCACATCAAATTTATGCCTTTGCTTTTGTTGATTGCTTTCTGTTTTAGTTGATTTAATTTGTGTGAATGTTCAGTGAAGCAGAGAATATTAAACACATAAACAGGTTGTTTAAGGAAGTTGCTTCTATGCTCAAAAGAGTGCTAAAAAATACCTGTGCATTTTCAGTAGAGCATAAAAGTGTTTCCCCTGATCATTGTGTGGTGAAATGGCCCAAGCAGTCAGCTTTTAGCAGAATGTATTTCAACAGTTTCTAAGATAAATGGCTAGCTAATAAAAGGAAGAAATACTTTGGTAGACAATTTGTGTTTCTATACTTCTTCATATTAATTAATCAGTCTGTTTTCAACTAAATATGCTGTTGGAGAATTCTGTCAAAATTTTACATAAATAATGCTGTTTACTTTTATTACATTTGGGATTGGTTTTTGCCTATCCTGTCAAAAAGATTTGTTGGGTATGTATTATTTTGTTTGTTTCATTTGCAATGAGGAAACTGTAATGGGCTGCCATGCCCTGACTCTAAGACTGCTAGATTTAAGGAACAGCAGTTACAAAACTTGTCTGGGAAACTTACAAAGCTCTACTTTCTATTTCAAAGATTTTTTTTTTTAATTCAGTGGCCTAATTGCCTGCATATTAAGTAGTGTAGAATTTCTTAATATAAAAATAATCTGTTTCAGAATACATATTGTAATATATTTTACAAAACAGTTGTGATAAAAAAATGGGGTTACAGTCATCTTTATTTCTGGTAATTTAAAGTTGGCAAGAAAGCTCTCAAAGTAAACCGTTAACAACCATAATTGTAATTATATGTTTTTGAAACTAGTAAATAAGTATGTTAATGACTGCTTCTTGTATTCATTCCTCATCATTTATGATAGCACATAATCTTAAAAGTATATCAACTTGTGTTTGATGTTTTTAATATTGGAAAACCCCTGCAATTAAGGGGGTGATGCAGAACTTATTGAAGGGTAATTGAGTGTGTTTATTCTTGTTTTGTTTTTATGGTAAATCCCAAAATTTAAGGATGCTCATGGATATTTCAGTCAGCTGAGTTTCTGCTGGTTTTCTTGAGTATGAGTCTCAGTGATGTGCTCAGAATATTAAAGTCTATTTGTATTCAGCTTTGGTTACTAAAAATGAATGTTCAATTTCATCTGTTGTATAATTCTCATCTTAAAAAAAAAAATCTTTAAAACCCCACAAATTACAAAAGAGTTAATGTCTCAGATGGGTTTGTTACATCCTTAGCAGAGAATACTGAAACTATAGCAAAATACTGAAACTATAGCACTGGGCATATCTACTTCATAAGTTCAAACAAAGATAATGATAAGATTATTTGAAGGATTAGTTTTAAATCTAAAAAAATAGGGAATATTTTAAATGTAAAAAGTTGGGTGCTGGAAGGAAAATCCTGATGACTGCATTGGTGTTAATCTGGCTGGTTCTGGCTGGCTCTTTCTTCTGGCAGTCTTAATGCCATGTAATCCTTCATAATCTAAAACCAGCTATGCACTTCCTTTTATTGTGAAATAAAATATCACCTAGAGGTAAAAAGAAAAGAAAGAGTAACAGTTACAAACAAAAACCTCAATGTAAATAACAGATGTTTTTCTAATTACTTGGGAGAAAGTATCATAGTTGCTATAAATTTTACAATAATTTTCCATTACTATGCTGCTGGCAATCTATTCAACATTTAAGAAATTTGTTTTTCTGTATTTCTGTTCTGAGAGGTTTGAGCTGCACCTACAGCTAGAAGCTGCTGTGCTGTTGGCTTGCTGGAATAAAGTACAATGAATATAACCCTAGATGTTGTCTGTTAAAGTAGGAAAATCTTATTAAAAACATGTCATTCTTTATGAATGCTCTAAAAGTAATTTTTTAATGTTAGAAACATGTTTTTAAAAAATAGTAATACCTGACTTGATGTTTTGTTATCTTTTTCAGTCAAATATTTTTAAGCATATTTTTAGTAAATTTTAAGTAAATTTCTGCATATTTCTAAAAGGGACAGTATAAGAAAAGTATAGCAAATATGAAAGACCATTGAATGGTGGTAAGGGAAAAAATTAATCTCTTGAACAAGTTATTTCATCAATATGTGAGAGTAGTTAAAATGTTTGATAATTTCTGTTTCTCTGAAGTTCATATATGCATGTTAGTACTGGCAATGAAGAAATTTTCTTGAAATCCTCAAGAAAATGAGCTCAGAAAGTTCTGTGCTGTCCAGAGTATACAGGGAATAAATGCAAAAGCATTTTGATGTTATAATTAAATGTCAGTGTACTACAAAGATTGAATAATATAAGCTTTTCATGTCAGAAAATTCTTTGACGCGTTTGGCATTAGATTTTTGTGGGAGATATCTATAGTAGATCATTACGTAAGTATTTTTAATTACCACTAGTCCATGTAATAATACAGAAGTCAACTAATAACTATGTTTAACTATTACAGTCAGGTTAACATTGCATTTTAAAGTTTTAAAGGATATAAATTTGTTTTCCTTTGCATGTGTTTAAATATCTTGAAAGTAGTTTAGTTTTCTTTCAGTTGCGTAACTGTACTTTTCCTTTATGGAGCCATTTTTATTCTTCTAGTTTAAGGGAAAGTGTTTGCTGAACAAAAAATATCGTAGTGTGTTACCCGCATGCTTGAAAATGGATGGGAAATAAAGAGCAGTCGTGTATATTATGAAATCCCTGTCTAGACACACATAAATATATTGTACAGTGTCTTCTTTCTTTTTTTTTTTTTTTTTTTGTTGTTTAGGAGGCTTGAAACTAACTGGATTTTTTTAAAAAATAAAGTTTATATTAGATTCCTTTCAATTTTTATATCCAAACCAATTATCAGTGCTTTCGTTTCAAGTACTTTTACGGAACATGCAAAATAAAAATACCTGAGAATTATTTGGTAACTTCTATAAGTGCTGTAAAAAGCAGTGACTGGAATATAGGGCAGATGAAATTACAGACAGCTCAGTAATCTACCATGATACTGCAATAACTAATTAAAAATGTAATAACTAAGTGAAAGCATGAGGATGTTATGTTTCCCACGATACTGAGGACAGGAGCAGTCTGTCGATGCTAGAACAAGAGTGGGCAGTTGCAGTAAACCTGCTGAGTTACCCACCTGGCCTTAGGCGTGTGGGCGGCTCACCCGTAGCTCCATGGTGGCACTGGTCGCGCGGCCGCCGGCGGGACCCACGGGTGTCCCACGGCCGCCTTGGAGCCAGAGCTGTCGTCCTCGGTACCACCACGGGACCGAGAGCTCCCTGTGCCGTTCCCCTGCGCTCATCTGACAGCAGCGGGTGCCTCCACCTCAAAGACTTTGTTAAGGATTAGAGGGCTTTAGCGAGGGTTCTGTGGTTTCGTTGCTCCGAGCGTTGGAAAACGCAGTTGCAGCTTACACGGGTAGAGGTTACAATCCGGTTTGAAAAATGAGCTACAAGAGGTCCCCATAGCAGCGTGGATTAAATAATGTGAGTTGAAGCACCAAACAGAACAAAATTAACGGTGGAGAGAACAAAGGAGAGGAGTAACACTGACAAGTAAACTGGGCACACAGACTACTTCTGGAAGTACTTGGGTTGCCTTGAGACAAGAGTAAACAATTTAAGAGTTATTTGCCAATATATATTTGGCTAGTGGTAAGGCTCTGCAATATCTTGCATACTTTTAAATTTACATATTAATTAAAAATAGAACATCTCATTCCCATGTGAATGAAGTGGGATATTCCCTGAGTGCAGTTTAAAAGATCAGAATTATAATTTAAGCCATAGAAAACACAGGTGCAGAGAACAGAAATAAAATTGCACATGTTTTAGCCATTCCTTATCATGAACTGTTTAATTATCCTTCTTTGCTTGTAATTGAATATAGCCAAACCAGGCTTGTGTTTATGAACAGCAATGCGTGATATTTCTTACAAGATTCCTTTATGAAATTGCCATATTAACTGACACTCTTGACCAAAAGTCATTTTATTACCTTTAAGCCTGTCAGGATCAGTAGGTGATTCTTTTTTCACAGCTTGATATCAGATGAGACTAGTGTGGCACATGGAAATAGTATTTGTGCTAAGATGTAAAAGATTAAGTTTTATAGCAGAGAGTTAAGAAAGCTTGCAGCTTTTTCTTTTTAAATGAGCATGAAGAGCATTGATGTGCATCATCAATGGTAATAGTCATCTCTAAGGAAAAAGCACCTGCCAGGAAACTTCATGGGGCAGGGAAAGACTGTCTGTATTCATGCCATGGTTTTTAGTGTAAAGCCCATTTGGAAGTAAATGAGGTTGGATGTTTTTATTGACTTCTGCACAGCAAACTGATATGTCTGATTTGTATTCCCAGTGAATAAACATCTCTATCACCAAGCCCGCCTATTGTTCTCAGCGAAGGGAGAGTGCATTACTTTAACCTGGAAGGAGGCAATGTTACCTTTGTGTGGGAAATATGTGGGTTTACTTTATCCGGTTCTGGCTGTGTTGCTGTTGCTTGGTGCATCAGTAGGATGCTGGTGGTCAGGAAGGCTGTATTTTCCAGTAGTCCGAAGACCGCTGGATTTCAACTTTCTTGACAACTGGGATTATGTGTGGCTTTCAGTGGCCTTCTCAAGCTGCTAAAATGGCCACATTCTGCTGTGATTTGCCCATCTTGGCCAATTGCAATTGGGAGTTTTCCATAACTTTCATGTGGAAAGTGTTGGACAGAAAGAAAATATGAAAGAGGGGTGAAACCCCCATAGAAACTGGTGGACCTCTGAAGACAGTATCAGAATTGGAGTCAACTCATTTATTAGTAATTAAGAATGACACTTCAGAAATAACCATCCCCCGAAACAGACTTGCCATCACAAACAAGAAAAGAAAATACCACTTTTCTTGAAGTTCACTATGTGGAAGCAAAATATAGGCTTTTATACACATTTTTCAGTTTGGGGAGGAGCTAGGTTTTTTCAGGCTAGTGTTAGGCTGGAGAGAGGTAAGAGGTCACCAAGCTGTTGGAAGAATTACTGTGGCATTGCTGCAGTTAGTGGGTTTGTCATGTTGGGGCACTGGAATGACATTGTGGCTGGTTGATCTCTTCCAGAAACCTCTGAACTCCAAGAATAAGTTTAGAGGTGATTATAGTATGCTGTATCATTTACATAACTTATCTATCAGTAACACTTCCCTTATTGTCAAGTGTGTCTGTTTATATATATGCCTGCTGAAAGGATTGGGTTCAAAGGATAAACTCTGACAGCCATGTGGACTCTATTTGACCTTGTCAAAAGGTAAGTACCTCCTCTTTGGTTGTACTGCTTTTCATAAAAGAAAAACCAAATGCCCGCATTAGCCAGTTCTTCTTCCTTTACACAGGCTATGTAGGACCTGTAAGAAAAAGGAGCAAGTGTGATTATAGGCCTTAAGCTTTTGATGACAATCTATTTTAGTGTTTGTTTATAAGCATTTTATGTTGTTAAAGATTTGACTCACATTTAGGATAAAGGGCTGAAATAACAAGGATTTGGGTCGCTGTCGATAGTCAGCAATGTCTGTAAGTGTGGCTTTTCACCAGTTTTCATGCCATATTAATCACAAGGTTTGAGAGCAGTGGTGGGACCTGTCTCCTCGCTATCAGTCCCCAGCCTGTGTGCTGGATGTGTCAGCACAATGCTGCTGGCAGATGGAAGAGTTGCAGTAAATATGCATAGTTATGGTTTAACTGAAAAAGCTGTGGGAAAGGAAATACATTAATCCACTGTGGCTGTTTTTGCTTTTAAATAAGCCTCTGTAATAAATTGTGAGTTTTTCCTGGACTTACCCTTTAAATTTCTAGATTCCTTTCTTGATTGGAAGAGGAAGTAGAATAAAAATTGAACTGAAGCATTAAAAACCTCTTAAAAACCAGAAGCAACTGAAAGTTAATTAGGTCGTGCATGTGGAAAGAAGTCCTCTTCCATGTGGCCTTTTTCTTGAACATGCTTCAGGAAATCTTGGTGTAGGCAGATCATAAAGTATGCACTATGTGTACAAGTGCATTGTTTGTTTAGGTGGTGTTGTAAAAGTGATGTTTAGGAAGTGCTTTAAAGCCAGAAAAGATCACATCCCTGAATCTGGGAAGAGGTAAACTTGATGAACAATTGAGTACAAACTTGATATTTGAAAGTATACTAAATGTTTGATCTTTTAACTCTTTTAACTTTCTTCCTACATAATCAGGAATTTCACTGAAGGAGTGAATCTGATTCTCTGTCTTTGCTGTTTGCAGTTTTAGGAACATTTAGCATATAATTCCTTTGGCCAAAAAGGAGAGGACATTAAAAATTTTAAAAAACTTTTTTTTTTTAATTCAAAAGTATTAATATAGTTTTGAAAATACTTTTGTGTCTCAGACACCTAATTTTTGTTTTGATTCTTATGTCACCATTTTGTTATTTTTTCAGTCACTACAATTTTTATATTCTAAAAGGACCTGATATGCTAAGAAGGATTTTCATGTGCCATAAAAATTTGGAGGAAAATATCTTTTCCTCTCCCATTTCTCCACCTCCACTTGTTGTAAATCACTTTTGAGGTGCATGAAAGCTTTATTCCTTACTTTTACATTGACCCCTGCCCAGTGTGGCAGCAGTGCAGGATACCACGGTGGTTGTTCCAGTGCAGGGTCTCCAGTGTCTCCATAGGGTTCTGAGGGAGGGGTTTAGGCTCCTGCTCTCTGCAGATGCCACAGCTGCCGTTATGGCATGTGGCAGCTAGTTTGCGTGTTTGATGTTGATGTGGGTGTTGCTGCAAGGGCTAGTGACGAGTAGCTGTGCACTGAGGACATGGGTAGCAGGAGCCTAAACTTTCTCTACAAAAGTGCTGTTAAAATTGAATAAAATGCCTGCTCAGAACGGGGTAGGAGCGGCAGAGGTGGGCACTGATCCAAGCCTAATGTATCTGCAAGCCGTGCCAGTTGCATTTGGTCCTTGTTGGGATGGATGAAGCTGTGGGCAGAGCTCTGTGTTGTTACATCTCAACCCATTTCTTGTGCTCAAGCCAGTTTATTTTAAGCTATCTTGAAATATCTCTATGCTGCACCATAGTGGGTAATGTATGCAAAGTCGTGCATCTCAGTGCTATCAGTTGCAAATTACTCTCCTGTCAAATGGAAACCTTGCAAGGAAAAAAGATAAATAGATGTAAATTGTGTAAGACTCAAGCTAAACAGTTGCTGACTTTTAAATATTGGTCTCTTGCTTTCCAGAAATTTTTGTGGAAGCTGGAAATATTCTAGGAAAAGGTGGCCATCTAGGGATACTGCTGAATTAAGCCATGGCTTATGTGTGTTCTGTTGTGTCAGTAATCTCATATCCTCCTAAGAGCTTGTCAATCTTCTTACAAGGGTTTGATGTGAACAAAGTCAGGGCAGAAGCTGATGTAAAATATGTATTACACAGCCAAGTCATGCACAGTGAAATGGGTAAACCCACGTGCATATGTCCTGTGGGCACTTCCTCACTGGTTAAATGTTATTTTTGTCAGGTCTCTCGTGGTACTTATATAGATGATCCATTTTGTTCACCTACTTGTGACTTTTCAACACTGAAAGCACATTGAAAAAATGCAAATATTACTAAAACAAGCCAAAACTCAGGAAAACTGTATCAGAGCTGACTTAAAAAAAAATTTACCTAAGTACTTTGTGAGCAGAATAGCTTCAAGTTCAACTCTCAAAGCAGTTTTTGTCCTTAGAAAAAAATCCTTTCCAGAGAAAAATTGTGTGTTGGCCAGCGCTAGCTCTGATGCAGATGGGGCACCTAATTCCCTTCTGAAGGAGACATTGTAGCCATGTAAAAAGGAGAAGATGCAGATGTTTTCCTTGTTCAGGTCCTCTCCTCAGTTAATGCCATACTATGCACCATGTGTGCACCATGCCATGTGGATCCTGCAATTCTCAGAAAGGCTTTCTTTAAACATACACTGCAGCATTCCAGAGCTGTGGCGACACGGATGCCCATCGCAACCTTTCTCCTTCATGCATCTTTTCTAGTGCTTGACCTATGCCAGATACATAAGTATCTTAGGAATGAAGTTTTACAGGCTAATTTCCCTTGCTGCTTGTTTTCTCATGTAAGACTTCTTTCCTTTCCTGCATGAGTTGCATTTATTTGTTGTTAGATAAAAGGTACAATTTCTTGTTCACAACCACAGGATTGCAATCTGAAGTTTCATTAATGTTTGCACAACTTTCTGCCACCATTGCGTTTTGAGATACAGAATGTGAATCTCTTCTACCCCACAAGCTGACGGATTACTTTTCTTCTTAAGTGTTCAGTTGTTCTGTGACTTGTCAAAGTGAGATACCCCAGATGTTTCCATCCTACCAGAGTAGGGAAGAAGTTTTCTTGTCCTCAAGAAAACAGACTCAAGAACAGCCTAATGTTTTGTTGGGGCAGTAAACTGTGATTCCAGCCTCTTGTCTGAGGGCCTTGTAAGCAGTGTCCCCAGTGGAAATATCCACTGGCTCATGTGGAGACTGAGAGGAAGGATTATACCATGTTATTGAGTCTATTTCAGCATCAAGAAAACAAACTCATCAGCTGGGGGAACAAATTCCTCAGTCTGTTGTATTTTGGAAACAACCTTCTACTTAATTATTTAAAAACTTTTTTAAAGTACCTTTTATTGCATCAGAGGATGAGAACAAAGCAGTCTTATACCAGCTGTCTTTCTGATAAATGTCCTTACACAGACTACCAGAGGCCATGACATTCCTGTTACCCCATCTTGATAATCTGAAAATCATCTGTGCTGGAGCATCTGCTCCAGGGCAGTAACATAGGAATATCAGATAAATTCTGCATTTCGTTCCCTGGTGGATACATTCTCCAGCAAGTTATACAATAAGATTGTGTGAGAAAAAGGCATTACACCAAATCCTAATTCCTAGGGATTTCTTCCCTAGGAATCAGAAAATTAGAAATATATAAATGACAGTGCATAAAGGTATTGATGACTAGAAGAAATGGGACTGACTCTTGACATAATTATGTTATCTAAGAAAGAAATCTTACACTAATCTTCAGAAAGGCCACTGCTTAATCCCTGTACATTATATCAGAGCCCTAGGTCTGCTGCACTTCAGCTGGAGAACTTGATTCTGCCAGGTTTGTAGCAGCTTCTTGGGCTGTCCTGAAATTTGGGGCCTCATTGCGTGATGGGATAAACTTTCTAAATCTGGGGATAATCTGCTGTTTTGTTTCCAAAAATACATCATCCCTCTACCATAGTTTTTCTTTCAAGTTTTACTGGTTTTTTTTAATATGAACATGTGGGAGTAGCACTATTTTTCTGATCCTACCCCAAAAGCAGCAAGAGCTGTGCATGTTTACCTGCATAGCACTGAACCTCCTTTATCTTTAGCTGAGCAAAACTGAAAGCTTGAAAATTAGTTTGGGGGGACAAGAGATGCAGGGATCTGATGTGCAGGAGATACAGATTACCCTACACATGCAAAGGTCACACTGCCGAAAGGGCTTTTAATCTCTCAGACATCATGAAAATCTGAGAAGATGTTGTACATTAGCCCGTTGAACATAATCTTTAAACAGCCAATTTCAGTTTCCTAATGTTGGTTATCTTGGTGTATTTTAGCATGTTCATCAGAGGGCTATGAGGCTTTTAGCATTCCTCTGAAGAACTGATTATTGCTGACAAATGTGACAGAAGGTTTGTTCATCAGTAAGTGAATATTCATCGTAATGAATGACATTAAGTATGCTGATTAAATAGTAGTGGCAATCAGTAAGTTCTAATAAAATTAGCACCAAGCACCCTGTTTTTTCCCTTGATGAATCAGATCTCTGAAAACCTGTTAGAACTCAATCTCTTTCTAAAGAGTTTCCCTGATTGTTTATGAAGACGTACCTCAAGGCATCAGTGACATCTTGTCCTTGTTCACCTCCCCTCTGCTCTGTTAGTTGTCAGAAGCTCTCCAGAGCGCCAAGCATTGCTCTTCAGGGGATTGTTCAAGTGTGCTGGAATGCAAAGTGACCTTTGCTATTAACTAATGCTATGGAGATCAGTGGAAATGCAGTAGAATATCCCAGTGGTAAATCTGGCATCCTTAATTTCAATTGCCTGTATCTTTCTAAATCTTTTGTGCAACCAGGCAAGTTTGAGCTCCATGTGGTTCAGCAGTGTAAGCTAATTCAAGAATTATGAGCAAGTGTTACTTTCCAAAGTCATCTGCGGTTCAAGCTGCATTGTCAGGAACATGGATTTTGAAGACATTTAACAGCATCAATAAGCAATTGAATGAAACAGCCTGAAATTTAATTCACTTCCAAGATTTTTTTAACAAATTCGACATCTCACACAAGAGCTTCATAGCACAAAAGTATGTGACAGTGATGCATAATGAAATGTAATGTTGTTGCACAATCCAAAGTGTTTGCCAAGGAACAGAGAACTATAATCTTCACAGAAGAGAGAGATAATAAGTTGTTAATCTACTTATTGTTCCAGCTACTAATATGAGCAAACATCAGATTATTTTGAGAAGTACTGTGTATGTGAATATTTGTAATAAATAATTTCTCCCACATTACGTTCCAGGGCAAGATTATTATGATGTGCTGACTTTGGCACAGAATGTGAAATCATTTAGAAGATAAAGCCAGTGCAGAGTGTGTCAGCTTGCTTTTTAAAGCAGTGTCCCTCTATGAAAAAACACAGCAAGTATTGTGTGATCTTAACTAATGGGCTGCTTTGCAAGCATTTAAGATATTAAATTTCTGACTGGTCATTTTTTAACTCTCAAATGAACCAAGCAGGGGCTTCCTGCTTGAGAGAGGCACTGGCTCTGAATCTGTTGCTGTGTTGCACCTGAGATCTTTGAGTTGCTTTGGCCCTTTGGCTCAGGAGGCTGAGCTGGAGCAGCTCTTTACAGAGAAGCAGGAGTTCCTGGTGGTTTCAGCAGCATGTGCCTGAATTCCCAGGGCATCCAGCCTGGGATGGAGCCAGGAGTGGAGCCAGTGCTTCAAGTTCCTGCCTCTACAAATGCAAAACCCAGTCATACACTGCCCAGCACCTCACTAAGATCCAGCAGACCAGCCCCAAAAGCCCTGTCCAGAGACAGCTCTCCCAGGGCTTGCCAGGTTGGTGGTTGATGGTGGAGAAGCAGAAGCCCAGCCTTGCAGACTGTAGTTGTCTGGCAGCAAACCTCAGGAGACCTTCCAGGGTTGTCTTGCCCTGTACTTTTGCAAAGAGTATTTTGATTGCAAATGAATTAAGGACTCAGAGTCAGAGACAACATTTTAAAAACCAGAATTTATTATTTTTGGAAATAAATATAAATCTTTCTCTTGGCTTCATCAAAGTTTGGAATAACATCAGGATAGTTGTTTTTAATTGCTTTGAGTATACTAAGGAATGACATTGAGGAGATCATAGTAGTTATTTACATGGTAGATAATAATTCATTGGGTAAAATTATTAGTGTTAGTATTCATCTAGGCATGACAAGTGATACAGACTAAGCTTGGGTTCTCATGGAAATTACTTGCAAGAAGACTTGTGTTCACCCAAATAAAAAATGAGAATTAATCTAGAATAATTTATATGGTGAACTGGAGTTGGTGGGGAATGGAGTGATCATTCTGTTTTGAAAGTCAGATTTCGTATTTGTTTTCTGTGCTTAGAAAATGGATTCCAGGTAACACTGTGCACCTGGTTTAGATGCAAGATGATCTATGCATTATTTTTCATTAATTGATTATAACAAGGAAAAAAAATCTGTTTTTTCTGGGAATCTGTTTTGACTTCAAAAGCTCTATTCTATTCATTAGGCTTATAAAAAGAGTACCAAACTTGGTTTTGTTTAGTGTGGTAATTAGTCATAGAGTAATGTTACATTGTTCCCAATCTAGGCAATCCAAATTATAACCGTCACGTGACTTTATTTGTTGACTGTCAGTTTATCTGTTGACTGTAGAGGAAACCAGGGGTGATAACAAATCAAAGCTTATCTTATTTGTATTGCAGTAGGCAAATACAATAATGCAGTATTCCCAGGGAGAACTTCCTTGATTTGAAAAACCATGCAATTCATTCTTCCATCCTTTGTATTATTACAGGGCTGAACTGTAGAGCAGCTTTTCTGGGCTGAGCTGCAGTCACTGTTTAATAGAGCAGAAAAGAGCCACCACAGAGCAATTGAGTCCCGATCCTGTAAATCACTACCTTTGATCAAATTCTTGTATTTGCTCAAACCTGATCAATTAAAATCTTGTTGCCCTTTGCAACTTCCTTCAGCCTCCTACCCTAAGCCATCAGCAAGGGAGAGGTGGGCCAGGAGACTCTTTTAGGAACTTCTTCATGAATTTGTCATAGGGACATAGAGTGATGATGGCAGACGACAGGAAACTAATACGAACATAATAGGTAATAAAGGCAGTAGAGGAGATAACTGACAATACTGTGTGAAGTAAATGGCTTTGCATTTCATATCTGAATATTTCACAGGGACTTATAATTACCTGCAAGGTTAATTTGAGATGAAATAATACTGAAATTTATAAAATGTGAAGTGGTGGATATACAGTAACATATGCAGTTCTTAGTTCTCATACGCAGGTCTGCGTTCTCAAGTTCTTTCCACTATCTTCTGCAGATGGGCTTATTTTGCTTTCCAGATAATTTGCCTGATGTTTCTGGGAGGTTTCCTGATGAATTTTGGCCCTACATGTCCAATTGGGACTTCACTTTTGATGATCTGAGCAGCATGAAAAGCCTGTAAGTCTGAGGGCAGCAAGTCCCCTGTATGTTTCCATAGGCACAAAGATGGAAAGACACACTTGAGGGATACCACAAAGGTCACTGCTGCAGTGTCCATTCAAGAGCTTTATGGCTGATAGAGAAGGGTTAAATGTATTTGTCTGTTGGAGAGTAACACACAGTTGTCACTGATCATAAATTATCTAAACTGCAGGTGGTCTTTGGTAACAACAAATGCAGACTTTATGACCTATGTTCAAGCTAGTAAACACTTCTGTGCATCTCTGTGCTAGCTGGGCTAAAAATAGCCCCTAACCCCAGTGAAATCTACTTTAAGGATTTCTGTGATTGAATAACATTTGTGTTTTACTATCTGCACTGCAAGAGAGAATGAGTAAGAGGCTGTGATCAAAATAAGTAAAATCCTTTTGGAAAATAAGAAAAATTTTGGAGAGGAGTGATTACAGCAGCCATGTGTGAAGGCCGATGGCCAACACTATAAAGATGTGTTTAGATTTGTGTCTTAAAATTATGGCAGTGCTAGAAGCAAGGAAGCAATATCCCTGCAACGTCTGTAAAACCTCAATCAGCAAGACTGCCATTTGCTTGGAATTGTTTCTCCATGTTTAGATTAATTTTATGCTGCAGGCTAGTTATTTTTATGTGATCATGATTCCAATTAACTATTAGAAATCTTAGGACTTCTGCATATAGTTATGAATTGTAGCTGCAAGACAAAGAAATGCAACAAATCTTAGAATAGACAAGCAGTCCTCCTTTCCTGGCACATTTCTAGAATTTGCAGTTATTTAACCTGTGCATTGTTTCAAACAGTAGCTAAGCTTAAGTGAGCAATGAACCTCTCTGCTGTAGAGCACTATTGATTTAACTTGTGGAAGGCTTACTGAAGTTTTGTGTGTACACCTCCTGCTAGTTAAGCATGTGTGCTAATGTGATATAATTAAGAAAATGCCAGTGTTGTGGTCCTGCTTTAGGTGGGTTTGCTCAATTTCTGTCTTCCCTCTCTTTCCTCACCTGTAAAAAGTACATTGCACTCAATAGCTGACAATCCAAAACAGCAAAACATAATTAAGCAGAAGTACTAAAGCACATTGGAGTTCTTGCATAAAGAAAAGACTTTGCATATTGAAATACCAAAGGCTAATTATGGGGAGGCAAGACCAGCAGTAGAAATCTTTAATTTGGTAAATCCAGATTGAGGTGTTTTCTCAAGCTCTTAGAGTGTTGCAAGGTAGTGGGGAGCTGAACAGCAAGAATTAATTCTGTATACATTTGCATAGTACATACCAAAACCTCTACATTTTGATCTGGTTGCCAGACAGTAAGATATGATGAAGTATTTTGCCTGGAATCTGTTTTATGTCGCTGGAAAGTACCATCCCCATGCAGGAAAGGATGTTAGTGGAAGGGGTGGGATTCACTTGCATCTTTCTTCAGCAACATGTCGAGGCTGTTGCTGGTGGGAATGGGGAGGAAGAAGGAAAGTCACTAAAGATCAGCATGAAGTGCCAAGTGTATTTCCAAAGAGGTCTCTTGGTTTTGGTTTGTTGTTGTTTTGGGGTTTGGGGGGTTTTTTACATTATTATGAATTAAGATTTATCAAATTGTTTGGCCTGACAGGTAAGTTTCCTTATTCTGAAAACTGTGTAGCTGCTAAATTGACATTGTATTCATTCCAGTGCCAGCAGAAGTGAGTCCATGCTGTCCCTTTTAATTAATGGCATAGGATGCCAGTAGTTTTGGACAAGTGTGGTCCAATATCCTGTGGATGTCAGTAATCTATGCCTACCTTCATCCAGGGAGCTAAGTCATTATTTTATAAAAGCAGAAGAAGCAATAAAAGTTTGTGTAGAATTAATTTAAGTCAGATATGATTCACAATGCCTTTTTCTGGAAGCATGTATCCACTTCTGCTCCGAGAAGTATCTGTAAGACAGGTTGTGATAATAAAATTTTTCCTGTTTTTATCTTTGATGGGTCTGGCTGTAGGTGTTGAACTACTCACAAATGGGTTTAAAGTAATCCAAAGGGAAGAAGGGAGGTAGTGTTTCTATTGTATGGTTGGCTACAGACAATTTTTTATAAGGGTTACTCCCACTGAATTGTAGCACTCAGAGTAATTTCTCTTTCTATAACTACTCTGAATGGGGAAATGGAGAGAGAGAAAAAGGTTCCTTACATACATTCTTGGGTTTATGCTTTTTCGGTGTACTGAGTTAGGTTCTATGCTATGCTCCACGTCTTGTTAACAATCACCCACTGCCCTTCATGTGGGAATGTGCAGCCCAGTTCTGCCAGGTCTGTCTTGACTCCTGGGAAGCAAAAAGCAATTTGCACATGCACACGTAAATGTTACAAACTGCAAATTGCACAGGGGCAAATGAATCCCTTTTTGCATCTGTTTCTGTGAAAGGTTTGATGTTCACGTTTATTTATATCCTGCAGTCATTGCCAAATACATGATGTAATTTCCTAACTTGTGGCCTCATGACTACTTGCTGATGTTATTCCATTTCAGAAATAGCATGAATGAAATACAAACTTTGTACACCTAAAAGGAATCTTGTCTCGTCTGCTTCTCCCACCTGTCGTGTCTCTGTACCTATAGAAGATGCTGCTGCTGTTGTTGGCTTCAGAAATCATGTGGTGAACTGCTGCTCCAAGGACAGCCCATAAGAAATACAGAATACCTGTTCTCTTTGGTGCGTAAATATATATATATCGTAGGTTCAAGGTTCAAATACATCCGAAGACACTGGTGCATATGGTTTTATCCATTTACATGTGTATTTAAGTTGATGCAATAGCCTCCCATTTCTTCAGTTGGAGGGATTACGCAATTTTAAATCCGCTGCTCTTGCAAAAACAATAATTTTATGGTTTATGGCTGTGTGGCGTGTGCACAGTAGGCTAAGCTGATTGGTAACACCAAGGTTTCCCGTGAAGCTGGTGGGATTGACAGCCACAGCTTGATGATGAAGACAGATGGAAATATGCTGTGTCTGCAGGCCGTCATGCCCAGCAGTTCTTAAGGCTGCAGCTATGTGAACACCAGTCACACAGTGAAGCCAAGGCCCCAAACCTGGAGGGGTTGAACTGGTGGGACATGGAGGAATGAAAACAACTTTCCCTAAATGCCTTTTATTTTTAATCTTCTTGGCTTGCTGCTTTGGAGAGCTAATGCAAGTTGCTGATATTAAGACAAGCCATGATTAGTGCAGCAATCCCATGGAGGTGAGGAGTTAATCTAGATATATTTCTCATGCTTTCCCCAGTGAAGATCTAGGCGACATCTACTTCACTTGCGTTGTTGATGCATTTGCTGTGTATGTGTCAGGTAAAACTGCTGTCACTTGACATTGCTTGTGTGGAATGACTGTTCTCTCCCTCCATGAGCTGGGCCAGGGCAGGCAATGGTCAGGATTAGTCAGTAGTTGGATTTGGTGGTGTCTCATGTTTGTCTCTTCTGAGGTACTGGATCTAAATGCTATTTTTAATCAATATGAAGAAATTTTCCCTTACTTCTCTGTATCTTTTATGACAGATAACCAGAACTGACACATTTTTTTCAACCAAATATAGAAAAATTGTTTCATGCCCATCACTCATCTGCAAGAGCATTTAGAAAAATACATCGTTCTCATTTTCCTTTACGTTTCACATATTTTTGTTTTTATTTTTTCCTTTTCACCAGTTTCAAACCCAAGTATTTCCTATGTCAGTAGGAAATATGTGTTTTGTTTCTTTATATTTACATCTCTTTTTTTTTTAATCATACAGGTGTAGTTACAGTAAGTATGAGAGAGTGTGATACAATTATTACCTTTACACAATAATATCCATGTTTTGATAGCTGGCTTTAGTCTCTCCATCATAATTTAATTTTAGGTTTGCAGTTTGTACTTACTTAGCTTTTCACTCTTACCTGCACAAGATGTCTTTAGATGTAGTTAAGAAAAACAGTCCTGGTTTTCATCTTAGTTCTGAGCTATAACCAGAAGATAATTGTCAGGAGAAAGGAAGAAAAGTATGCAGCACCTTATGAGCTGTTTCCTTATAAACAAATAAAATTTATCTTAATAGTAGAGCCCAAGCACAACTCTGGGCTATGTTCCAGGGAGCTGCAGAGCCTGTACCTCACAAACTGGAAGGCAAAGGATGTCTGACATTACAAGAAGCAGATATAAAGGCATTGAATTAACATTTAATTTACTGCATTGGGTGCTATTGCTAAGTCAAATGTACAAACTGAGCTCAGTTTGCAGTGAATAGATTGATCCCCTAATACACAATATGTGAGAGAGAAATTGCTCACATAGCTCTGATGTGCTGTGGGAGACCAGCAGGAGGGAACTGATATTCTCAGTGATTTTAAGAAATGTGTATTGCTGAACCCTCAGGGAACTATTTGTGTGATGAGGGTCATAAAACTCATGGGATACTTCAGTGGCTGAACCAGTGCCAGGTCAGGCTACTGTGACTGAATGGCAGCTTTGAACACTCAGTGCAACTCTTGCAAGGGAGCTCACCAGCCCCAGTGGAAGGAGGTTTACATGGGCCTAGCCAGAGCTCTGTCATGGTGCTTTCTGGTCCCTGCCTTGCTATATGGTGCCTGTTCACTTCTCATACTTTCAAATGCCCTGGTAGTGCATGTATGTAGTTGCAATGCAGTTTGCTGGGGGTGTACTCTGTGACTTCCCTCTCTGCTTATGTGCTCAGCCAGACTCTTAGAAAGGATGAGCCCCAAAAAAGAAATGAAGCTGGATGTTATGGTATTAAAGAATTGAAGAGTAACTCATATCCATCGAGTTTTGACTGCATAAGGATTAATTTGATAATCAAGGTCTGGAAAAGAATCCATTAAATATAACCAGAGACCAATGGGAACTAGTCTGTTGTATGGCAGTATGTGGGAGGAGAGGGAAAGCAGATACGAAATACTTAAAAATGGGCCATTCAATATGCCAGAGTTCTGATGCAGCTAATAATAACTCACATAGCATTGCTAAAAACAGATAATAATCTTTTAATGCAAAAACCACAGCACACAATACCAGCTGAACCCATTTCATACGTCATGAACAGGGATGCAGATGAATTGATCAAGGGAGTGAGATTTGGTGGTTGCCTAGGGACCAGTGAGCCTGACCTACTTCCCAACGAAGAGGCATATACTGGTTTGGATGGCTAACATGCTGATGTGGCATTTCAGAAATGCTGAATTTCATCACTCTGGGGAAAAATCTTCTGAGCAAACTTGATTGAGAAGAAAAAATTGGAAGTGACTAAATTAAACTGTAAAGAAACCTTGCAGAATATCTACTGCACTCTTCCCACTCAATAACTGAAAAATCAACAGGGACATTCTCTCTGGGAAGTTAAAAACAAAATCCATGGCTGATAGAAGAATTTAGGTGTTTCAGGAGAATGACACTAGAAAGGACTGAGACCAGATAAAGACTGTAAAGGAGATAGAATTGATGCAAAAAAAAGCAGAACTGTTCAATAAATTTTCTTGCTTTCCAATAAATACTTAATTTCTCTTTGGAAAAGAGCAGGATAACCTTGTTGTATTGAATCAGAAGGATACAGTACACTGAAGTCAATATTTTGTGAGAATATGGTAATGTTTTTCCTAGTAGAATTGCATTAAAAATCAACCCATCTGGTCACCTGCACCAAAGAATCTGCAGAGCTGGATCCAGAAGTTCCCAGACATTTTTGCCCTGAGAATTTAATTAAAAAAATCATGGAATATGGGAATAAATTTAAACTGGGGAAGAAGGGATAAGCATTGAAAAATGATGACTGGAGTGGTCTGTGTAGTTCTAGCATGGTTAGTCTGATACAAGTAAGGGACAATATTACAGGAATTTTTGAGGTGAATACAATTGATAAAGACTAAAGAGGGTAGAAGTGTGGTTATTTCAGTCAGTGTAATCTTCTGTTAAAAGGAGTTAGCTGACTTTTTTGCCACACCCCCCCCCCCCCCCCCAACTTTTCAGTTTTGTTTGATAAAGGTTTGTGTACAGATAATGAGATTTCATGTTTGCCATGTATTTTGCTTCATATCTCCCAGTCTTTTTATTTTTAGGGAAGGAATGCATTATCTGTGCAGCAACTTCCTACTGTATTAAAAGCCCCAAACTTAGAAATGCCTGAGAACCACTGGCAGTAGTGAATTTCCTTCAAATAGGGATCTTTTCATAGAGCCTCGGAAAGAGTCTTATTCAGCAATTCCACCAACAGCTTGGAGTAAACCTAGATGCTGTTCACTAGAAGCATAAAAATCGCTGCAGTTTTGAATAACAATAAGATTGTAACCTCAGTTTGTGCAGGAAGTTGGGCCCTTGTAAACACAACAGGTTTTAAAGCCAAATCCAAAGTAGTAAGTTCAGGAAAGGATATTTAAATTGAGATAAAATTCCATTGCAATGGTAAGGGAAATTAGATCAAAAGTGATGTTTTGCAGAAAGCCTTGCTTCCACGCAAATACATATTACTGAGTTAACAAGGTGAAGCCTTCCAGGCTGTGGCACACAGGGGTAATGTGGGGTGAGCCAGTGGCATGTCCAGGCTTGATCTTTGCAAACCTGTGATTTCATGCAGCATTATAAGAGGAGGAGTGGAAAAGGCAGACGAGGCAGTGTCAGGATTGAACCAAAATTTGCAAAAGGAGAAGATTGAAGAAATTTTAAGGTAGAGACAGGAGCTCAAGTTGCATTTATCCAGCAGGGGAGGCAATGAAAGGACTAAAATGGGAGAAGTGGTAAAAAGTAAAATCTCTCATCATTCCCAACTGCTTTGCTTCTTCCTCCACTTTGATTTCTGGCTCATAGGAAAACATTTTTTACTAAAGTCCTCTTTCTGTTCCTATTTTTATCATGGAAATTACCTGATTACCAGTAGTCAGCTGTGAGTACTGTCTCCTCATACCATGGCATCATATCCTTTTGTGTTGCCCATACCTGTGTCAGAACTAAAACCAAGGCAGGTTGAGGATAACCCTGATTTGTCTGTCTTGCTAGAGCAGACTGAGCACCCTGTGAGGAATGCTGAGATATTTGATGGTTCAGGTACGCCGATCTCCAAGCACTCAGACAAGGGATAACTTGCAGCGTTTGATGATGCCATAAACAGGGTTGTCCGCACCCTGGTGAGCAGCCTGTGATGGGCTGTGATAAAGGTCACAAGTCTGTGAGTGTCTGGATCTTGTGTGTTTGCTGTGGCAGTATCAGAGGATTGTCTGTAGTTCTCTCTCAGGCTGAAGATATTCAGGTTCTGTAGGGGCATTTCTACTGGACAAGTGGACATCCTGTAAATACTGCATATGACTCAGCTGTTGTGTGTTGTCTTTGATGTGGAGGAGGCTCATAACTTACTGGAGTGTGAAGAGATGTTTATCTAGCTCATTTTGTTCATACTGAAAGATTATCTTCTCCAAAGTGAGTGTGTACATGTCACCACAAGGATTTTTGCTTTCTCTTTCTGAGCACTTTATCCTACAGTGAGGGTGAAGCAAATGCTTCTTTGCAGTAAATGTGTAAATATAATTCCATACTACTGAGCTTCATTGATGTGTGGCGTTTGGGGCCTAAACTGACCAAAGAATTCCAGTATTGCTTATACTGGAAGCAACAGAAATGGTTAATTGATTTATTCCACTGCCTTAAACCCATCAATAACCCACAATAAACACATGCTTCAGTGGCCTGGAAGAATTAGTGGGCAAGAAAAGAGTGACATGTTTTAATTTTTTTTTTTTTAAACTATAGTGTATTACAGCTTTTTCTTCAGCAAGTTTTCAGCTCTAGTCATGGGTGATAATGCCACTTTGAAGGTACTAGATTATCTGTGAGGGGGTTTTATAAAAATCTGACAAGGAAATCCTAAATTTGTGGCCCTATTAGTTGTCCAGCTCAGCATTTGAGAAGGGAGATAGATGATCATAAGCTGTGGATCATCAGATTACAATCAGTAAGGTTCCTCTGTGCTTCACCTAAATCACGTTACATTGAGCTGAATGAGAATCTTGGGCTGAAATTGCTCTGGTGATGTAGAGGATCCTGTGCTTTTACTGAGGATGTAGATGGTATGAAATAGTGTGAAGCCAGTGGGCTTTGCCCTGAGGCTGGGAGGTGAAGCATTTGCTGTTGATAGACCAAAGAGGTGAATTTTAATTCAGAGCTTTGAGACCTTTCACAGGTACAGCCTCCATGTTCTTGTTAGGCTGCTTGAAAACACTGAGATTTTTTGCAAACCCCACTTCTTAATAAGGACTAAATTGGTAGAGCTAAAGCAGGTTCTTCCTCTTTCTTCTGACAGTGCTGTGAACATCTAAAGGATAATTTCCTCTTAACTTTTTTTCCTCTGTTCAAGCATTTTCATCTTGAGCAGATACTGCATTGCATCCAGCTCATCTGTGTGATGACTGGTGTTCATAGGCAGCTTTCTCTTTCCCTTCTGTTTCTGCAGTAAATGGCTGCTAGGCCTCCCTGATGGGGTCTTTTAAAAAGAAAAGATCAAATATGTGTACAGAGTACTTAAAAATTACAAGAGAAATGAATCTGCAACATTATTCTGTTGAAGAAAAGTTGTATTGTTGGTAAGCACTCTCCACTCCCTGCAAGGAAGTCTCACGCTGGAACAGAGAGGGTACAAGGGCAGTATTGTTTATGAGTCCTGGCATAAATTTCTGTCCTTGCTGCCCCAGCACACTGGAGCAATGCAGAGGCAATTGCTTTAGTGCAGCAGGCGAATTGCTTTGTGCAAGCAATTCAGCTGCTGCTCATGAGAAACAGAACTGCAGGAGCGGTTTGACTGACTTTCATATAAATGAAGCGTGATCAGAAGATGTTTCTGGTGGAGTTTTGAGTCCCAAAGATTTCACACTTCTGCACTGCCCTGTGCAGATGTCAGGGTACTGATCTTGAATGCTAGCCCAGAATTCCCAGAGAGTCAGTATTCAAGTGCTGGATGCAAGCTAAGAGACCTCTACAGATGGTTGCAAGGTGGTTTTTTAAAACACTTTTGGGAATGTGAGAGCTGGCACCAAAATTATTTTGGAATGTAGTCCGTCAGAAAGATGTGATGTAAACCAGATTTCTGTGCACTGTTACAATTTAGTACAATATTAATCTGGTTGAATTAGTATCATCATTAATTCATAAAGAGAGATTGTTTTATGGCTTCTCACTGATTTTTATTAAAGCCTCTGAAACACAGCAAGGCATAACAATATTTTTTGGAGATGAGCTGAATTTGTACACTGGAAGAGAAGGCACTTAAAGAGTTGCCTTCCTCACTGGTGTGAATTTTACAATTTTACTGGAAAAATGGCCATTTAACTGACTGAACTTGATCAAAATGCTTGTCTAGCAAATCTTTGTTCATTTTGATGATGTTCCAAGAACAAAGGCAGGGAACTGGAAATATCTCTACCAATTCATGCTCTGGGTAAAACCCTCCATGAAAACCATTTCTTGGCTCAATTTTTATGGCTTTATGTGTCCTATAAATTACTAGGGCATACCTGTAGCTGTAAAATTATTTAGCAAATGTATCTTTTGTGAACTGGGACATGGAATGTTTTAAAACTTGAAATGGCATCTTTGGTAGAAGAGGTTAAATGATGAACGTTTGAGAACTTAGGGGAGATTCAGAACTTTGCAAAGGCTTGGCAGGAAGAGGATGCTTTTCTAGGGCAGAAAATTTAAATCGAGATATATTTCTTTGTCCCAAAGTGTCATCCAAATCACATGCTGCAGCTTGTCTCTTTCTGGTAATGCTGTTTGACATATTGTCAGCAACACTGAGTATGTTTCTTCCCTTCCTCACTCTCTGTGTGTCAACACATTTACAGCTGTGATTAAGAATCCTCTGTTTAACGTTTTATACGTTTTTGGATTACCTTACACTGAAATAAGCCAGTCTTCATCTGAGAGCGCTAAACTGCGTGTACATCCCATTGCTTTTCCAAAATAAAAGAACTCTTGAGAATGAACCATGTGTGAAATAATAGAATCATGTGTGCACACCTAGGGAAAAGGTTGGTGAGAAAGGTGAAGTCGTGTAGCTGAGTGGGAGTTTACTTCTACAGTATGTTGAAAAGTGTCATAAATGTATTCACAAATCGTTTAAATTCTTAAGGAAGGCCGGAGGGTTTCTAACATGGCAAGTGAAGATTTACCGCCATCTACTGTGCAGTTCAACACTGATTGTGTCTCACAGATAAAACAAAAGTAATGAATTCGGTTAGTGTGCATTTTTAGGAGGGGGGATATGGGTTAGGATTTAAGTTATTATCCCAAACAGACTGTGGGGTTTGAAGTTCTGCCTGAGCAAGGGCAGGACAATGGTTCAGAGCAGAATGCAGTGCATCAACTTTCGGACTGTGTGTGTGACCAAGTGGCCAGGCACAACCCTGGGCTTTCCCACCAGGCATTACAGCTACAGATCCTGGAGGTTTCTTTAAAGATGCCCTTCAGGTGCCAGAAGAACCTGCAGCTGTTTCCAATGGATCTGACTTTTATTATCTTCACAAGGTAGGTAATTATTCCTAAAAACCCTACTGAAGGTGGTACCTCTTAGCACATTTATACTAAATGGACTCTTAACCAGAGGTAGTGATTTGTTAAACCACAGGTAGGTGGTTAAATTCCTTAAAATTTCTGCATGTTTTGTTAAGGTAAAAGGCAAAACACTGAGTGAGAAATAGTTGAACTGTCTCAATGCTCTGGCAGGGAGGGGAACCTACTAACTAGATTCTTGTTAGTTACTGCCCTCCCACCTGTAATGAGGAGCCCTTGAACTTCTCTCACAAACGTTTTGCTATGATATGTGACTTTTTACTCCAGTGTAAATCTCTACTTAGTACATAACTGAACGGGCTTCTGAGCATTTGCATCCTGCATCTGGGGGTGTGGGTCCCTTCATGTGGGCTGGGAACGCAGCCCTTTGGTTTACTGAATTCCTGTGCCACTCTCAGGCCAGCTGTCTGCCTCCTTAAACCTGCTTCAGGCTCTGCCCTGTCTTCTGTTCATGCAGGCTTGTTGTGAAATTTGGAGGATGCTGGTTAGGTGTCTGTGCTGACTGCTGAATCCATACCAGCTTGGCAGTGGAGGGAAGCAAGTGGGTGTTTGAGTGTGGATGCTGCCATTCAGACTTCCCTTTTGGGATCTTTATTGTGCTTCAAACTTTTGCTAGACAAGTCTTTGTAAGCTAAGAGAGAGACTAAATGGTCCTCCAGCATTAGTGCATCTTTTCCTTACATCAAAACCATGTGTTTCTTTTAAGAATTATTAAGTCTACAATTAGAATTGCAATTTAAGGCAGTTCTAGACAGTGGGGAAGCTGTACTGAAATGATCAAGGAACTCAGGCTGTTGTTAAGTCCTTTTCTCTGCCAAGCAGAAAAGTCCCAGACCTTCTTTTCATGTCTTCACCTATTTAGATTCAATGTTATTTGGGATCAAAATGTAAAACTGAGTTTAATATATAGAAAAAACCACTTGGGTTTATATTCCTGAAGTGGAAGGAATAATTTTGGGAAGTATTCAGAAGGTTTCTTCTACCTTTTGCTTCTTGCAAGATTGTAATTTTTTCTGAAAAATTCTTACACATGGGCTTGCAAATGTGCTGTACCTCAGTGCTGTACCTTGTAGCATTTTGGCAGTGTGAGGAGTTTGCTGCTGTATAATTTTCTTCTACTGGATAGGATCAGTGGTGCTGGTCTTATTAGAGCTGTGTACTACCACAGCTCTATTGCATCTAGTTTTATGTCCTTTACCGTGACAGTGCAGTAAATTCTCATAGTAATAATGCTAATTGTATCAGGAAGGAAAACAAACAGGGCTGGCATTAGTGAGGGCTCCTTTTTCACACTTCCAAGACGTAATTACAAAGATCTGAAATGTCTTATTAAAATGTCTTAAAAAAATTACATCTCTCTTCTCTCACTCTTTCTACCATTTTGTGTTATCTATTCATCATAATTTTTCTAGCTTTCTTTTCTTTTGCTACAATTAGGGAAGATTTCCAGGATAAAATCATCTGATTTCTAACTGAGGCTGTTCCCATCTTCCTATAGAGAGTTTTATGATGTGGGTGTGATCTTTGTAGTCCTGTTGCTGAATCTCTGCTGGATACATGTGCATGTCAGTTGTTAGTTTAATTTCTCTGAATTCACTATTAAATTTCTTGATAGATCACCCCTGAGGCCTGTACGTAAAGCATGTTAAAAAATCCCACTGCTTATAGAAAACAGATCCTGGGAGACTGACGATGTATTCAGATCGTTGTGAAGTATGGTGTGGAAAAATAGATTTTTGTGGATTGCTTTTAAAAGTTCTGCTCAGTTTTATCATAATTAAGGCTTTTCACTGTGGTATTGGAGTTCAGTGTGAAACTACATAATAACTACTATATTGTTAACACTGTTTGCTCTTACTCCATCAAAAGAACACCTCAGGGCGCCTACTATAAACGAGGTCCTAAGATTGTGGTAGAGCTTGTGCATTGTCGTTTATAACCATAAATGAACCAGGTGTACCAGAAGTGCCAGTGTGTATTTTTTGCTGAACTACTTAATATTGTGCTACTTCAAATGGTGCTACTTAAAATTGATGGGTATTTTTAATGGCATTTTGGGTTTTCACATTTGAAACACAGTAGTGTGGAATTCATTCATTTGTGGGGAGGGATCACAGCATCTGCTTATCTTTTCACTCTGGCTGTGCACCCTGCTGCTCTAAAACCTGTGATTTCCTGGAGCAAATTTGGATTGTAAGACCCAGATGTAGAAAAGGGACAAGGATTCTAATCCCAAAGGAATTTGGCTTTTTGGCAGTCACTATAGGCAGACAGGTGTGGATGACTTTGGAGCTGGCTTTAGGTCTGTCACTTGATAGGGCTGCTAATGAGCTGTTTTATGCTTCCTTGCTGTAGTGGATGATGTTGTAATTCCGCGAATAGAATCAGGTTTCCTTTTGGGAGTATTGTCCGCAGCTCCTCAAGAGATCTCTGCACAGGATCTTTCATGAAGCTGTAGTTAAAGTCTTTTCTGATGCACACATGTAGTTATTCTTTTAGTAAATAGGAGTGCCCACCCAGATACTGGTATGCTCAAGCATAATGCAATGAATTACTTTCTTCATGCCTCATGGGAGGGAATTCCACAGCCTAACTGGCTGCACAGAGCACTGAGCAGGACCAGAGCATGGGGAAAGCTGTCTTGCAAATGGCAAAATGCTCCTTTACAGTCAACTGCAGAGTGTGTTGAAGTCTGTAATGAGCCTTACTGAACATTTACCAGTGCAAAGGTATGGAAGTTTTAGAAATATATTGAAAAATTTAATTCTGTCACTGTGGTGTGACAGAATTGCATTGTAAATGCACCGAGGCTCCCATGTGACCATTAACAGCATCTTCTCAGATCTCAGATATGTTACAGCAAATGCCCAGAGGAGGCTGAGTCTGTACTGCTGAGACCAATAAATATTTTATCCTTGGCTGAAAAGAATGGCAGTCAGGAATACAGCCTGCAGTGCTTTTTGTATTTACCTTTACTTTCCAGTAAGTTTAAAGGTATGACAAAGCATATTGGGCATTAACTGTTTCTTTTGTTTGTTTACTCAAGAGTTTGAAAGCCTGGCCAAATATGTGTCATCTCTGAAACACAGCTGTAGAAATAAATCCAAGATTTTGCACATTAAGTTGAAGGAAACTTTTTTAATAACTTTTTTTTTGTTTTGTACTATTTTTCACTCTTACACAATGGTGTTTTAAAGGGAGATGCCCAGCTACTTTCAAAGCATTAAAGAGTTGTGTTTTGTTTGTAACCTTTTACCTTGGGACAAGAAAAAGCAATCAGTGAAAAGTTTAAAAGAGTTCATGTGTTTTTTTAATGTGAACAAATATCAGTTAGAAAGGCTTTATGTGAGTAAATAGTTTTCAGCTGTGGAAAAAAGAAGATCCAACTTATTTGGAATACCCCTAAATCTGTCTCTATTCCTAACAGGGTTCCCCAGGTGTCTTCTGTAAGAGTCTGACTTCAGAGTGCAACCTTCTCTTGACATATACTGGAATTTTCAAGGGATATATGAAATATTTAAGTATCTCTGAGTAATTCCCCCACTGCTCTGCTGCTCTGTGATTGTTTAGCCACTTGCTGGGTAGGAGGGTAATACTAGAAAAGAGGATTTGAAGGTGGAGGGAAAAGGAACTTTGGATTTTAGTGCAGAAGGCATTGCACTCACAGGGAGAAAGAGGGACAAGTGAACAAGTGGAAGTGAACACTAAAGCTGATAAAGTGGTAAAGAAAAAGCATTGACAGTGCTGTGAAGAGTTTGAGGGTGAGGACTAATAAGAGAGCCTTCATGCCCTGGGACCTGCAGAACCACTTGAAGAGCTCTGTCATGGTGGAAGGGGTGAGGGCCACACACATCTTATGAAGGTGTGGATCCCATTAATTTAGACAGGAGACGTATATTGAAGTTCTAGCTGTAACCTGATAAAAAGACATGGATAGAGGAGCAGTAGGATTTGGTCACCAGGTGCTGGAGGGAAGAGGAGAGGATCCGTATGGATAGCAGGGTGGAAAAAAGGACAAGCACACAAGAGGAGGACAAAGAGCAGGTGGAACTACGAAAGATCCCTTGCCAGAGAAGAGAGATGGTCAGAAGTGGGAGAACCTGCTAGGAGGTCAGGGAGATACACCAGCAGTTTGCTCTTGCCTGGATATCTGTTGAAACTATTTTCAGATCAGTTTGGAAATACACACATTGATCTGATACTGTTTTCTACCTGTTTTCTCTTGTACAGTTTATCCCTTGCACAATATGAATCAGTTCACTGGTCTTTCACTCAATCAGCAAAAGACATGGAGAAGGCAAGTGCATGGGTTCTCTGTTCCTCTTTTCCCTTTTTTTTTCTTTCCTCTTCTCTTAATACTCTGAAAAAGCTTTATTGCAGAGTTTGTTATACTGTTTTTAACTCTTGGTTCTTTAACGTTCTGAAATCTGACATCCCCATCTAGTGGTTATTCCACCTTCACTCACTGAGTACCACTTCGGGGAGAAGGATGCCCTGCAGACACACACACACAGAGCAGGAAGACCAGCTGTAGCCCCTCTGTTACCTCAGTGCTTTCCTTATGGGTGTCTTAAACTGCTGTGAGTCCAGAATAAAGAACTTCTTTTTTTCCCCCCAAAGGAAAATTTTTTTTATTACTTATAATTTGCATGTGGAAAAAATTTGCTGATATATGGAAGGGAATTCTTTTACTACTGCTTATGACACAGCAAATACACATGAAGATGCTTGTCATCATAACTGTGTGCAGAAAATAAAGCAGGATCAGTCTTGTTTTTTATCAAAAAAATGACAAAAAGAACTAGTTACTAGACATTGCTTTGTGAATCAAATTATTGCATTAAAGTAAAATTGTTGGGACCTTGTAGCAGATATAATGCAGAATAATATTTCTGCTGCATGTAATGCTTTGTAGCCTTTCAGATAAAAACATTATCACTTGTTTTCTTGTTGGAGTCCTGTTCCCTGACGGCTTCACCATAACTCCCTGTTGTGTGGCTGATGGATGTTGGTGGTGGCTGTGAGTCAGGAGTGGTTCAAGGCTGGTCTTTGTCTGAGAGTTGCCCAGGCTGGGGCTGTAGTGCAGCCGTCTGTCCCTCCTTGGCTGTGAGGGAAATGGTGCCAACAAACACAGTTGGGCTCTCACAACCTGGGAAGGGGAGGCATTTTCAGGACCATTTGGGATCAGAGAAAGAAGGGAATCCCCCTGTTATTCAAAGGCAAAGTCGAGGTGTGGACCAGGTGTAAACCCCCATCTTCTTCCTCACAGGAAGCTTCATATTGCTTTCTCTACCATGAGGTCTCCTCCACCTGTGGGCAAAGAAACCTCTCATGGACTTGACTGCTGGAATGGAAGCAGAGTTTTCTATTTCTCCTCAATCTTTTAATTAATTTTGCTTCTCTTCTTGAAGGCCCTTTTACTTTCTCTATATACATACATACATACATACATACTCAGAGATCACAAGATAATTGTTTGGATCCCGTTCCATGCCCTGAATTAAAAACGCTTGAGGGCCAGTAAGATTTGCTTTATGTCAGGAAGGGCTAAAGTGTAGCCAGAGCTAGAAAGCCAGAAAGAAGAAGGAGAAAGAGGCTGTTTATCTGCTCTCCTGCAGCAGGGAAACATCTTCAGAAGCGCCTGGCTGGGGACTGGGTGCAGACGCTGGTGTCCACGTCAGCTGTATCACTCACCCATGTTTATTGCTGGAGATGGTAGTAAGAATATTCAGCTGAAATTTTGAGAATTGGCTCCATTTCCACCTTCCTCAAATGAGTATTTTTAACGTGTATTTTGTATGGTCATTTTTCAGAAGACCTCTTTAGTGGAAGTGTCCTACTACCCAGGCACTTTCTGTTCCCACAGCAGAAGCAGAACTGGTTCCGCATTACATCTGATTTTATTTTTTGTAACCTGTTAATGACTAAAGAGCCATTGGGTGGCAGTATCAGCAAGAGAGCACCTCCAGTAGTTGCTAAGCTCAATACAAAAGTTTCGGTAGGAAAGATGAGAAATGACAAGTTTCTTAAGATGGAAAACACATTTGTTTTTATTTGAAGAGGCTGTGTTTAACTCCACACGATGTATGTTTTGAAAATCTTTAAAATTAAGTGTAATCTCTGCTCTATTTTCTTCAAAAGCAGAAGTCTTCATTTGTAATATCAAGATTTTTTTTTTTTTAAAGCACCTATGAATGCAGAATAAAATTAATCCCATGCTAAGAATAAGGGAAACTGCAGTGCAGGAGTTCTGGTCAATGTGTGCCTTTAGGGTGTGCCTGCACAGGGGCTTAAGTGTGTTTGAGTTTGGTGTTCCTGAGCTGAGCACACACATCAGGGTAACAGCATCTGGGATTCACATCGTACATTTGGTTTCATTTTCCTTTTCATCACTTTTTGATTAATACAAAGCTCATTTTCATGTTCAGCTTCATGATTGGAAAATAACATTTGTGGTGACCTACTATTTAATTCTACATTTGGAGGCAGCAGACTTTAAATATCAATGTATTTGTAATGATGTATAACTTGCAAAACTGAATAAGAGTGCCTGCTTTTAGGCTTTATTTCTAGCCAAGCATGTGTTTTCTGTAATAGAAATCGCAGTTACTTTTGCCATGGGGTATGGTGTCAGTTCCATTATAGGGATTTTCACAGAATTACTGTTCTATATGTTCATACTGTTAGCTCTCAGCACTCTCTCCTAAGTTCAAGGCTGGCGAGACTGTGAAAGCTGCAAGCAGATTTTAACTTGTTCATAATATCCTTCACTTCACAAATCTCATCCTGATCCCAAACAGGAACATTTTGAGTGGTACCAAATAAAGCCTTCATGATCATGTTTTTCACATCTTGCTTTTAAATACACCAGATAATGCCACTTGTTTAAGCTTAGTCATGTCTGGGAGAATGTCAGGAGTCTGCATCACATGAGCTGCTCCTCAGATTTCCCAGCCTGCATCAGCATGTTTTCCTGGGTAGAAGCAGAGTGGAGATGTTATTAAAATGGCTCGTCCTATATGTTAGTATTGATATTAAATCTCAGGCTTATTCCTGTGATTTTCATGCAATATTTCATATTTACGTTCAGCTGATTTATGTGAAAATACTTTAGTACCTTTTTTTTCCTTGAAGGTATATGCCTCAGATGGAGGAACATACATTCTAACCAACCACGCTCTTTGTATCCTTGCTGACAATTTCTTTTTCTGCTCGACCTCCAGACTTACCACCTTAGGGCAGCTTTGAGCCAACCTTTAGCTTAGTGTTTAGCTTTTTAAACACTTGTATCCTTTCCATGATCTGTTTATAGACCTAGTGTTGCTTGTCCTCTTTCCCTCCTTGGAGACCAGGAGGCCAAAAGGACCATTGGCATGTCCTTGTTCATGCTCTGGGTCAACAACCTTCTGAGCAAACACAGCATGTGACAGGGAAAGCACCCGATACAATCTGGGTTTGTTCCCTCCTGCCTTTGTGGCACTGGTGATAAATGCATCATGCCTAGATATGCTCCCGACTGGTGA
The DNA here is from genome assembly GCF_020740725.1 of Corvus hawaiiensis. Lineage (NCBI taxonomy): Eukaryota > Metazoa > Chordata > Aves > Passeriformes > Corvidae > Corvus > Corvus hawaiiensis. The sequence continues at coordinate 10,171,167 of NC_063220.1, read as the reverse complement.
GATCTTTGAGACTTTCCTCCTGAGCATCACTTTCTGATGCTCAAGGGCCGCTGTACTCACCACACCAGCTCTGCAAAACCTGGAGAAGGTGAGGGATGAGGAACCAAGAAGGTTGGCAGCACCAAAACTCTGGGTTGTCTTACGCCTTGCCATCAGGTGACTTGTATTCAGGACAAAATCTGTTCAGTGTGTTCAACTCCACTCCAGGGCTCTGTTCCCGGGGTCTCTGATCCTGTTTCAAGAGTCAGGAGTAGATTGGCATTGCTTCCTAAGGCTTCAAGCCTGTGTTTTGTCTGTCTTATCCCTGCAGTCCCTCCCCCGCAGTGCCCATGGAGTTGGATGCCCCACACGTGCCCATATAGGGAAGGGTGTAACTATCTTGTTGACATTGGCTAATCCAGGCAGGCATGTGAAGGGGCAGCAGAGTGTGATGCTCACATGTAGCATGGCAGATGGCACTTGGGACTGGCTGTCTCCATCACACCCCTCAGGACCGACATATAAGGCAGGGAAAGAGCTCTTTTGCGTACCTCTGCATGCTCCTGACAGAGCTACTGAAGAGCTGAGCTGTTGTAGCCCCATGTACTGAGCCACACTCACTCCTAGAGGAGAAAATTAATGAATCTTTCCTGTGCTGGAAATTAACGGCAGTTCTGCAATAGTTTTAATTTCTATAATATCTGTGCATTGCATTAGGTGAAAATAACTGAGCAGGACCAGATGTCTTGCAGGAAACACCATCCTGTATCGGTGAAAGCCTAGCTGATCATGTCCTATTCCAGATGTGGCCAAATGGGACAAACTCAACTAAATTATTTGTTACTGAGTTTTCATCAATGACATCTAGGTAGCCCTCTAAGTTATCTGTATGCTAATGCTGGAGTGGGCAGCAGGGCTGATTGTTTGTATTATTCTCTTTGAAGTTCCAATGATGAACAAAGGCTTTGCTTTCAGTAGACAAGCCAGAGAGTGAAAGTGTCTGAAAGTATTTCCAAAACAGAGACCACAGGCCAGATCATAGCTAGAACACCTGACTGTTACTAAATCTGACAAGAGATTTTGAGACTGATCTGTTGTGCAGGAGGATTTTAGGTAATCCAATAAAGTAATTGAAAACCAATGCACCTATGAGAACTGCTCAGGATCTCTTTATAACAGTGCTGAGAACTGAACACTATCTTCACCTGCTGTCCCATCCACCAAATTAGTTCCCTGTGCGATAATGAACCACTGCATTCACTGTGGACTACAGTACAAAACCTAGTAGGGATAACAGAAAAGTAGGAAATACATCATTCAAGTAGGAACTGTGTTCTGCCCTTAGATGGAAGCAGTCAGCAGGAGTGCAGGAGGACAGCATTTTCTCTGCTAGATTGTATTTTCTGTGCAGCAAAAATACTTGTGTTAGAGTATTTGATTAGCACAGTACTTGAACCAGGTGTAGAAGAAGCATGAATCCTGGACATATGAGCAAATCTCAGCTCGGTAGGGGTTTTCTTAGTTAGAAAGGACCACTAAACAGTGGAGTCTGACCTCAGGTAACACAGATATTTCATATTGTGTGACCCAGCGGGTCCTTTACCATCCCAAACCCAGGTTTTACAACTCATCCACCCTGATACTAGGGACCAGGATTGACCTGGACCCTGGCAGCCGCCCTACACTGTGATTTCAGTAGTGTATATTGGGAGTTAGATTTGATGCTGCCGATCTTTGAATCCTCACTCTCTACAGGCACTTGAGCATCTAAAAAAAAATTTAGAAATATTGCTGTGGGCCTGTTTTAGTATCTAACAGTAGTTGCATTTATAATCCCAGAAGACTGTGTTAAGGTTTGTCATTGTTTCTTGATGTCATGTTAAAAAGTATTTATGAAGTTTGAATGGTCTTGCTGGTGGTTGTTCAAAAAGTCAGTGTCCAGACATTTTGGAATCACAGTTGTGTGGAGTGTTTTTGGTCTTCAACTTATTAGTTTAGATATAGACATTCAAGACAAATGTTCAATTTTCCTGTCTATCATAAAGAAGCTGTAGATGAAGTTTTCTCATTCCAGTCACAGTAAGGAAGGTGGTTTCCAGGCTGTAATGCTGGCTACAAAAAGAATTGTAGCTTCCCTTTTGTTTGAAGATTACTATATGGAGCAGGATGAGAGCTCAGGAGGAGTGACTGGCTGTGAGTAAAAGCAGAAAAAATACAAAAAAGTTGGTTTGTGAGCTTTCTGCATGCAGTGTGAAGACAGCTTTTTAAGTTCTTTCTTGGGTGAAGAAGATAATGCTCTGTTTTACTGTGCATTATATTGTTGAGGTTGAGATGGATGAGACATACTCCATTTAAAAAAACTTATTTGATTGTTATAGAAATATGGGAATTCTTACAGCAGATCCAACCACAATTCTGTCTGCCAGCCTCTCATTTCTTGGGTATTATAGAAGCATGACTCTAAAGTTCATTTTTGTAGAACATGGAGATAAGCTTCTTCCAAACCCCACCCTGTAGATGGTGGTTTATGCCCAGAGGTTTTTAGGCTCATGTTTCATCCAAACATCAGGATGTGTTCTTTACTCAGTAGTCTTCTCTGAGTGGGGATGCTCCCATATCTGAAGATCTTAGTCTAATTCTTTTTCTTAATTCTGATGATTAAATATTCAAATTGATCCGTCACATTCCTGCTTGGCTTGCATTGATACATCTGACTTCTCAGGATGTTTTCCAAATGACGTACTGATGTTTTTTGCAACAGTAATACTATGATCCAGAAGCTCTGGAAATAGGGGCAGAATCTAAATTTTTTTGTGCTCGCTGTAATAAAAAGAGATTTTTAAACATGTGAAGTGATATCAGAGCCCAGAAATTATGCTTAGGTGATTTATATGAAAAGATTGACCTCTAAATTACAAAGTCAAACCTAAACAATCCCAAAGTAGAGTGTTAGAGAGCAAAATTTCCTGAAAAGCTGCATCACAGGACTTACAGCTCCTCATCAATTATATTATTGCCTTTGACTCAATGATATCTCTCCTTGTGTGCCAACTGCTAGCTAAAATCTCTTCTCAGCTGCATTACTTCATCTATGCTTTTTCATTTTTTGATCCAAGTGGTCTGAATGGTTTCTTTCCTTACTCTCACTAACATTTAAAGACTGCCAGTGAGCCTTTCTGATCTCACCAACCCCTGAGAGCATCATATTACCTTTAATATGAGGAGAGGGCATCAGGCAGTCAGGAAACCTTGCATGTGCCAAGAAGGTAGGTATTGAGACTATGTGAAAACAATGAAGATGCTCCCAGCTGAAATTGAACCAGCTGAGGGACTTCACAGTCTCTCTCTGAAGTGCACCCACTTTCAAAAGTAATGCTTATTTTTGATCCCTTTTGATCACTTTTAAGGTTGCAAAAAAAGCTAGGAAGACACCTAATAGTGAATGTTAACTGATTTATTCTGAATGGCAGGTCTTTCCTTCTGGGCAGCTAGGGAAAGGACTAGCTGCTGGTTTCTTTCTCTTTCTTCTTTTCTCCTAGCTCAGCAGATAAATGAGGTGAGGACATGCCACAGGGATGAGACTTGCCAGACTGCCTGGAACACCGTGGTTTTCGGGCACGTTCTTTCCCTGGGTGTGAAGGGAAACTCAAGTATCTGATGACAGATGAAAATGTAAGTTGGGGAAAACCATAGAACTGAGAGAGTGAATTTTTTCCCTCTTCGGACACATCAGCAGCCATGCAGCCTGTGTTTTGTGCAGGCAGTGTTTTCTGAAATCAGACTGCCCGTGTTACTCTCCTTGTGTTCCTTCACCGTTGGCCTGCTCTGACTTGGTGGAAAAAATGTCAGTCTGCCTGCTGACAGGGTGCAGTTGGCCGGCCCCACGCCTGGGCCGGCAGCTGCGGGCAGGGAGAACCTGCAGCGCTCAGTCACATGAAGCCATGTGCGGGCAGTGGTGGGGATTAGCTCTGCTCCTGGCCGGAAAGGTCCCCATGCGGTTCCCAGGCTGAGCTCACCATATGTGCTTCACATGATTGTCCTGAGGGTGACATGAAGTGGAGAGTTCAGATTTGAGTGAAAGTTGGTTTGTGTTTCTTCACCCTGTTTAATGTAATGCAGATGCAGAGCAGAACATGAGGGCGCTTGTGCTGGGGGGAGATGTGACAGGCTGTAGAAAAGCCCTGTAGCTTTTACTAATTCCTTCTCCTTCCTCTGAATTTTACGCTGTTTTCTGATGGGAGTTGTATGTGTGAAGGAACCCCCTTGGACCACCTGTTAGGTGCCTTTCCCCTTTCAGTCACGGTCTTTGCCATCTCTTAAACATTGGGGGTTTTGTATTTGGAGAGAAGCCCAAAACTTGAACAATAGTTTTCTCCCTTTGTGGGGCGGAGAGAGCTCTCTGACACAGTGCTGGAAGGAAGAAAGAAGGCAGGAAAAAATTAGAAAATATGGGTGGAGAACTCTCCAGTCTCCACTTTGGGTGAGTGTGAAGTATTGCAGGATTATGATTTATTTTTAAAGGTAAGAGGTGTGTACTCACAGGCTGATTTAGTTTGTGGTTTGCCTTAGTGCAAGGTAATTTTGGAAATGGCATCTTCCATAGAAGGATCATGTCACATACAGAGTGCCAGTGCTATTGCGAAAGGTTTCCAGACTAATGCTGGAAAAAGGAAGTTTAACAAGCTCTTGCTGTAAGGAACATCGTCTGATGGGCTGAAGAGGCTCGTGTCTCTGTGGCAAAATAGGAATATTTTCTTTATTTTGATCTTTGGATATGAGAGAACAGCTCATTTATTTCTTAATAATAGAATTTATTTCTTAATTGACATATATGCTCTGTCGTGTTAGAAGCAGAGACAGGAAAATAGGTTTTGTGTCTACGTTAATTTTTTAATAATGTGAAATCTGGGAAAGATTGTTGATTTTGCCACCCACATGTAAGGCATAATATATTTAGGTTTATGAAAGTGCAAAGTTTGTTCTTGGAAAGCTTTGGTTTTCAAGGAAAAGGTGGATCAGCTATAAGAAGAAGCCTGCTGAGATAACTTGCTGAAGGCTGCGCTGCGGGTGTGCGGGCTCCGTATTACCTCTTGCTCTTGCTTTGGAGTCCCAGCAGAACCTGTGGCACAGGTCAGTGCTCGTACACTTTTGGAGCAGTGGATTAGTGCTGGATGATGACTTTTCCTTTCGCTGAACATTTCCAAGCAGGCAGATAGATGATTTGAGCGATAATACTGCTCGAGCTAACAAGTACCAACAATATCTTTCCTAAAAACCTTCACCATCCTTAGGAAGCAGCCAGCCCGAACATGGACAAATTCCTATGGGGATAAAATGTGATGTATTTGAGTGCGTGTTTTAAGAAACTGTTAAAACTTCAGCTGGGCAATGCTTGTTGCCTTCCAGAGCAAGAGCTTGCTTTGTAAGTCAGTCTCCCTCAGTCTTCATTAGTGAGCCGTGTTTTTTTCCACAGTTTGCCTAATTAGACCGTGACCCTCTTCCCAGTAGGATCCCGTGGCATTACACCGTACAGAAACAGGATTTTGGTGCTGATACGTGAAGAGATCGAGAACATATGGCATAAACATCAACCGATACTGTTTGCCATCCACACTTGCTGCGTGTAATGCAACGGGACCGGCTCCTGGTGGCCACGTGATCCGCCTTCCAGTCCTCCATTTGGGGTGGGTTTCTTTCGTTCCTGAAGTTGTGACTTTCTGAAAGGAGGCTTGTAAATAATCGGGGTGCAGAGAGCAGGTAGAATGTCAGTGGGATGTTACTGAGAGGCATGTGCGCAACGCTGACATCGGCTCCTGGCCGCGCTCCCTCCGCACCAGCTCGCTGCTCCGGGCAGCCCTTCATGTTGCAAGAAGGTAAGATCATGTCGTGTCACCCGTGTCCTCCCACCGCCATACCGAAATGCCTGTGTCCCCTGTCCTCAGCAAGGAGGGACACTAATTTGCCAAGTGAAGTATCTTAGCAATCTTTAAAATTTAATTTTGAAGTACAGCTCTTTCTGTAACACAGGGAAAAGACAGGCAAGTGCAGCTCTGGCGGCAACAGCTAACTGGGATTTCAGATTAAAGATACAATCTGGTTTGGGCAGTATCTTCTTATCGTGCTTAGCTTTTTGTAATAAAGGGCTTTTAGATTTTAAAAGACATTCCACACCCAATTTTATCCTATTGATTTGCCACGGTTAACCACCCTGTAATAAGCCTCATAGTCTGTGTGAATAGGCACAAAGCACAATTATATTAATGTTGTTTACAACCAGTGGGCAAAGAATTATTTGCAAAATGTGAAAGAAGTCAAAATACCAAAATATTTCAAAGACATTTGAGTTTGGAAATGCCTTCATTAGACTATGAATAGAGTTCTTTGGAATAAAAAAAAGAAAAAAGAAGAATCAGAGTATTATTTTTTTTTGTTTGTTTTGTCATTTTATTGTTTGGGGTTCTTCTAATAGCTGATACTTTATACTTCAAGAGAGTTTTTTATTTTCAGAAGTAAAGCCTGGTAAATAAATACAATAATATTAAATAATTATTATTTTTTTTAAAAAGCAATAGCGATAACTTTCTTAGATGTCTTTTCACACAAAAAATGAACCTGGGTCCTTGGGTGTTTTGCAGTTAAAAAATACATCAATAACACAAGGTGTAACATCTACTATGCAGGCCAGTGGGATAAATAGAAACTTATTTTTCCTCCGTCATATAAGCTTCTATGACATTTAGACAACTAAGCAGACCATGTACATTATAGTAAAAATAGACAAACCTTCAAGCAAAAATTAAGAGGAAATAAGGCAGTGCTTAACCAAAAAGTAGTGGCCGGCCATCTCCATTGACAGTTCTGTCAGCAGGACTGGGCAAATGCCCAGCTCAGTGTTGTGGATAGGTTAATATCTTCACACTTTTTCCTTCCTCACAGCTGCCACATGCAGTGCTCTGAAACCTGATATTTTTCATCAAAAACGGATTCTTATTTTCTGTCTTAGTATACTAATCAATTTTACTGTGCAGAGCTTGGAGCATATTAACTGTCAGTTACTCTTAATTAATACTGAAGGCAGACAGAAAGAGAGAACAAAGTAATTGACGTTGTTTAATACAAAACGCTTCTCCCAATTTTGTTTCCTTTATGGAAAACTCTTTTGGTTCCTGTTCAAGATTTAAGCACCATCCTGTTTTATGTTTTATTTCACAAGGTTGCTTGAATGGCAGTTTATTATTGAAGACAATAAATTAACTTCTCAAAGCCAAAGAGTTGCAGCAGTTCTGGCACAGGCTGTTTTTTCCCAGAAGAAACATTCTCAGGTCTGATTCATACAACTGTTGCCCTCTAACATAAGAAAATTAAAGAAAACCTCCTATATATCTTTTAAGATTCACATTAAATTTCTTTAGCATAGAAATTGGAATGCATTAAAGAAAACAGAGCAGCATTCATTGCAAAATAGATAATGAAAGCTTCCAGGCTAAAATACACTGCGTATTACTTCTGTGTAACAGTATAAATATTATGGCCTAGTATTAAAGGCTGTTTTCAAAGAGATCACTGAAAGAGAGCAAACTTCTTTGATGTTTTATGCTTAAATTAAATATAACCAAAAAGGGATACAGGAGCATTGCTCTTGCTACAGTGAAATCAGCAAAGGCTTTGCAGCATGCTTCAGTAACAGCTGAATTAGATCAGGGCTTCACAAGGTTAATGTATAATAATTTATGTATACCAGTAGTGTGTGTGAGTACCTAAACAATAGGAATTTATAACATTTATGTTGTATAAACTTCATTTTATATATATATATATATACACACCCCCTAGGAAGTCCACAGAGGTTCTGGTTTTCTAATCATAAATCTGACTGAAAAATAACTGAAGCTTGGGGGGTTTTGGTTGTTTTGTGTTTTTTTAATTTATTACTTTAAATTCCCAACATTTCAACATTAGCAGCAAAGAGAAAGTAAATCATCTCAGCCACTTCAGATAGGAGCTATTCCAGCATTTCTGCTTGGGCACTCATCTGCTGTGTTGGTTAGTAGCACATAGCATGTAAACAGCTTTTAGGAGAGATGGTGATACTAGATTAATTATGAAATGAATGTGATGTTCCTGGGTGACTTGTAGTCACAAGCTGTCACTTTTTGGCTGACCGAGAGTACAAACAGAAGAGCTCAGGTTTGCATGTGATTTCTGTAGCCTGTGTCAATAGTGTTCTCCCAGAGACTTAGTTTACTAATATGCTTTTTCATTAAACTTTTCAAATGTATCACTTGGACTAATATTTAAAAATAAAAGGAGAGTTTAATTTCTTTTCCCCACAAATGGCAATCCTTTCTTGGAGCACAAATGAAGCTACTTTAGAAATAAAAATCCTTCTTCATACTCTACCCTTTCCACAGTTATATGTCATTTTCCTGTCTACAAACAGAAGATATTACCTTGGTAAAAGGGTTTTTATATTTTCTTATGTTACTGTGAAATAGAAGTGGCTTATTCAAATGAGGAATTATCCGCCTACCACATCATGGCTCCTACTTTCAACATACAAATGAAAACAGCTGTGCCTCCAGGCACTGCAAGATATTGATACACTCAAACTTATTATTATCATAGTGGTTAACAATGCCATGCAGAGAGCACATTAGCAGGAGGTGTGGTGAGATATTACTGTAATATCTCTTGTAGTAAATACTATATGTCAAGGATTATTTTTCAGCTGGGCATTTGTCTATGTGCTCATGTAAAAACCTTTAAAGGGTTTCTGACTTGTTTTTTTCTTTTTTAAAGTTTGCATTTTCTTTTCTTCATTACACGAAAATAAGCTTTCCAGATCCTTTCCCCCCAGAATTGTATTCTTTCTGAGGAGAGGCTGGGAGCAGCACCGGGAGCACCGAGTCGTGTGACAGAGCAGCAGCATGCTCCCAGAGCAGGGGTGCATTTGCCTCATTCCCACCAGAGTTTCCTGGCTCTGCCAATGCTAATTCTTGTCCCTGCCTTTTTGCTCGCCCTGTGGACTTGCATTATGGTCCATACCACCTTTTCTCCTGCTTTTCATGCCCCAAAAGACCTTCTGTGCTCCTTGACCCCAGGCAAAGAGCTGTTCTCTTGGCAGCTTGGGGCAGGAGCAGGAGGGGTTTGGGACACAGGCACTCAGCACCCCGACACCACCATCTGCATAGGGCCCATGGCTGTTGGGGTCCCAAGTTATTGGGGACCCCCAACACCCCTCCTTACAGGACCCCTGCTGGGATGCAGGGGATCCTGTTTGCAGGGATCATCCAACCAACCAGGACTTTGGTCAGTAAAGGGTATTTGAAGCCTAGTTGAGAAGAGCTGTCACAGGAAGGGTGCTGGGGAAGCAGGCACAGGCAGCATGGCACTGCCAGACTGCCACAGCATGTCCTGAAATCTCCACAAAATTGTGACACGATTGCTAATTTAGAACTTTGCAACATGTTACTGAGGGCACTGATCTGGTGCTATAGCTGTTTCTGACAGGTTTTAGCATACATTTGAAATACACTTTTAAAAATATAGTTCTTTAACTTCAGTAAATAATTACATTTCCTTGGGAAACAGTTGCAGCTAGATGCTTGCAGTATAGCTAAAGGAATTAGTATGGCTGCCTACTGAAATTTAAAATATAGACCAATGTTCCTATGTGCACACTAGTCCTCAGAGACACCTTTGACATACTGTGGCACATTATCAAAACCAAACAACATTTAAATATCATGAAACAATATGATAACTTTCCCAGCTTTTGGAAATAATGACATAGAGCCTGGGGTTTAGGTGGTACATTTGCTAGACTATGTATGTTACTTGAAAAGAGCTGAACTTTACCTAACTAAATATTTATGGAGAGATGCATTGCATGGGGGAAAGCAGAAATAAGCTCAGTATGCAATCTGTGGTTCCATAGAACATAAGAAGCATATTTTCAGGATAAAAGAGTAACATACGCAGGAAGTGCGATGGCCAGCGCAGACCTCAGTCGTACCTGGTATTACTCTTGTGTTGTAAGTGCCAACTGTTTTTGATAGGACTGGATTCAGCAACTGAAAGCAGCTAGAATGAAATAGAAGCAAATGTTTTTGTAAAGAAGCCAGAACATATAATTGATTTTAAACAACAGTCTGAGACAACTCTCCCAGAAATATAGAGCAAGAGTTGTTAGTAAGAAATCAGTCTCACCAGAGAGGATCTGCCCTTTTATTCTTGCAAGTGCAAATATGAGAATTTTATTTTTTTAGCAGAAGTGACTGTCGGGGAGGAAAAAACATGGTCTCCTAAGCATGCAAAGCAGAGCTTCAAGGTGGATAACATGTCTTGAATTACTGGTGTTTGGAGAGCAAATGGAAAGCACACCACCATTCTGTTATTGGGAACAGTCCTTAGTGTATTTGATGCTTTCATTGATAACTTGGGTGAGCAAAGTATCCATTAAATTTGCAGCTGGTGCCAAGAGGAGAGGATTTACAAGTTCTCTGGAGGCAGCATGGGAATTCAGAGTAATCCTGACAAACCGGATCTGGCATAACCTGGATGCAATATTGAGGAGGATAAAAGGAAATGGTAATACAGTTAATCCACTGGACAGTCAAAAGAAGCTAGTCTTTATTGTGTGGGAAGTCAGACTAGCTGAGCTCCAGAGATTCCTTCCAACCTGCATCTCTGGGCAATAGCTCTTCATGAAAGGGGTTGAGTGTAACAGAGAACCACAGGGCTGTGCTCTTATAAAGAAAAGCAATCCGACTGGGATTGCAAACAAACACAACACAGAAAACGTGTAAAGAAAGGATCTGGGATGATCGCAGAGAAGACATGATAGCAGCAGCTACGGGAAGGTAAGAGAAGCCCTTCTATGTGTGCATTGGAAGACGGGTTTATGGTGCCAGCAGACAGCCACCATAGGCTTTAGAGGAGTTTTATAAAATTAAGGGGATTTGAGCAATTAATTATCCCTGGAGGTCATGAAATATCCACCAAAGAAGCTTCCTAAGAGCAGATTAAACAAATATGTCCCGAGTGGTTGAGTTCAGCATGATCCCGCTTCAGGAACTGGTCTAACCCTCCTCCTAAGATCACTTCCAATTTTATTTCTGTGATCGCAACAAAGAACTGTTATCCAAGACAAAGCTACTGCATTTTGCCCCTTTATCTTGTTCCTTTCTCAGTGAAAATTGCCTGGCAAGAGAGCATTTTGGCTTGAAAGTTTCAAAAGAGCAGAAGGACTCTCGGTAGGAGGCAAGCACTTAACTCCCATTAGCTTTGTAAACATCGGGGTTAGCAGCTCTGTGATAACATTTACATTTCACCTTCCAGCTAACTGTTAGGTTGGATAATTGTCCAGATAGTAGAGTTTAGCATTGCCAAACATGCAAAACTCACTTGGCAAAGCACGTGTATACATTGGCTGATGTTTTATTTTCCTCTCTCAGTAGTGTAATGGAGGGCTTTAGAAATCGTTATTTGGGATAAGAAGGGTTTTACTTACAGCTTATACATCTATTAAAGTAGCTTAAGGTTTTTAGTGCTCCCCATCATTAGCTGAACTTACTAGGAAACATGATCTCTTTTTTTATCATTTGTAATCATTTGTAATTCCAGAACTCAGGAAAGAAAAAGTTTGGTGGTAGATGATTTCAGAGCTTAAATTATAAAGGTGAAGGGTTTTCTCCTTTCATCAATCTTTCCAAGCTTTTCTGACCAAGAAATTTGTTTTACTTAAACAAAAAGAAAATACTTCTTGTGAAGCTGAAGGGAAAGTAAAGAGTTATTTAGTATCAGCCAGAAACAGTGTCCGGGTATAGGAAAAATTCCTGTGTTCTTTTTTTAACCAATGCTCCAGTCTTTGTTGGCATGTGTGCTGGATTTATTCAACAAGCAAAAGTGAACATAGACAGCATTACATAAAATATAATTATAATAATTATAATTAATATAAGTTGTGGAGATTGCTGAACTGTGTCTTTACTCCTACCAGTGTTCAAAATACGACATTATTATTTCCTTGTATTCATGAGGCTGGATTCTGTCCTCACATACAAACATGTAACTTTAATGAAGTACTGTCAAATGATGCATTTTTATTTGAAAATTAGGTCTACCCCTAATACCTTGACAACTTCATCATCAAACAGTTGATTTGTATATTTTTAAGGCATTTTTATTTTCTTTTTTATTACAGCAGCAATTGTTTTGGATGAGTTTAGAGAAGGCAGCCCCATATGTTTCACATAAACAATATGTTACAGGGAAGGGATGTTCACATTTCTGCATAACAGAATGGTTTTGTGCATAATTAGGAAATGGTTCTGTGTGATGTATTCAAGAGTCCTGGATTACAAATTTAAAGTTTGCTAACTGTTAGAAAAATTGATTCAGAAGCAGCTTTAGAAAAACCAGCATGCGACTGCACATATTCAAATCTAATACTGTACTAGTGCAGGGTGATGATACGTTTAGGATACTTGGGTATGTTAATGTCCTTGTCATTTTAATTTTGAAAGTTTAACACAGTAATACAGACAGCTTGGGGGAAAAATTTCCACATTTTGGAACAAAACTTATTAAAACTTTCTCATGCAAATCTTTTGACAGGTAGGTGTAATTATATGTAAAGGCAAATGTCTCAGGGGAGGGAATCAAAAATATTAGAAGATATGCAAGATTCATGGAAGATGTAAGAGAAATTCTGCACTGCTATGAATGAGTCTTTTTTTTTTAAAGCATTCAAATTCACACCCTATGCAGCATTTCAAATATTTATGAGTATATAAATAGTTGCAACTCAGATAATCAATTTATTAGCCCAGATTGTAAAATTTATTTCTTAACTTTGAAAGGTGCTGGGCAGCATTTTGAAACCCTTAGTTTTTCCAGTTGAAAATCAAGCTCCAGGTTGTTGGTCTGTTCTAATAGATATGTTTTGTGGTCAGCCTTTTCATCACTCTTGTAGACAGGATTGCTCAAATAATCCAGCCATCTAGATACCTTACCTCTGACACTGTTCCTGGATGCTAAAAGCATGATAAAGATTACAGGGATAGCAGGTGGGCTGAATTGATTTATGGTGATATGACCTTGCCAGTGTTTGCAATCCCATTGTGAGTGCTGAGATATCAATGTACCATGTATCAATGTATCAATTTCAACTCCTGTCTCTCAGAGCTGTGTGAAAACTTGTCTGGACTACAGATTTCTTTGTCGAAACTGTGCGGCAGCACTCCTGCCTGTCATTATTTTAGCAAAGAAAGACCATTTCTGGCGTTCCTAGTGGTGCTGGTGTAGGCCAGCTGTACAGCGGGTGTTAAATAAATAATTGCAGAGGACAACTTCTGTTTACTTTTTACATTGCTGACCTTATAATCGGGAATGTTTTGCACGGGATAGAGCTAACTCTGTCTGACGCAGGCCAATTCCCTCAGCACTTGATGGAGAATGAGAGCTTCATTCAGCTGCTTTCAATCATCTTGTGGCAGAGACCCCCGACGAGCAGGGGGGGCTGCCTTTTGGTAACCTGAGGATGAGCTGAGAGTGGGAGGTGTGTGTGTCCACATGGGGAATGGCACCCACAAAATACCTTAGCTGAGTGCCATTGTCACCTTGTGTTTGCACTTTCCAGTAGGTTAATAAGTCTGTAGCAGGATTATTTACAAAATTATGTTATCAAATACATAAACATTGTGGTGGTAGAATAGAAAGAAAGAAAGAAACTTTCAAAGCTGTGCACACTGGCCCGGTGTATCTCTTGTGCCATGTATTTCACAGCAGAACAGAAATCCTCAAATCCGGGTGTCTCTCTAAAAGGTGCTTTATGTACAGCTCTTCTCCAACCTCCCGTCTGCATATCTGCTTTTCCCACCGACCCATGAACAAGCCCTTCCTTCTTTACCTTGGTTAGATGATAAAATATTCTGTTTCTGCTGTGGGAGGATAAACTTTGCAACCCAAAACGCCCTGAAATCTGGAAATTCATAACAGACATGGATTTTGAAGGTTTGGCCATTCCCAAACCTATAGGTGCATGGGAACAACTGTTCCCACTAACTCTGTCCCTTTCTAAGTGGATTGGAGGCTGTGGCTTCTTCATATAAAATCCATTTTTCTGCAGGTAAAGTTCCCTGCAGCCCCAGTCTTTCCCTGGTTTGGACTGCTGGCTTGAAATCCAGGGATGAAGCTGGCAGGCGCAGGGAGCTGGTGCTGCCCTGCTCTGTAGCAGGGTCCAAAGGCTGCTGGTCTGAAGTGGCCAGAGCACTCCCAGTGCAGCTGTGCAGGGCACCCCTGGCCTTGCCTTCCCCATACCCAGCAGCAGAGCCCAAGAGAGAGCGCAGAGCTGGGGAGAGCCAGCACCCAGGGCATGCTCAGCTGGTGGTGTTCTGGCAGGGTGTGTGCTGGGCAGGTTCTTGGAAACAGTGCTCCAAAGTTGGTCAAAATATGAGGAGGCTGAGGCAGCTTCAGGGCTTGTGGCAGTATCAAGTGAGATGGTTTCTCTGGAGAGAGAGCCTGTGCCTGTGTCCAGCAGGTAGCCGCCAGATCTGGGAAGTGGCTGCAGCTGTCGGAATATGCACACTGCAGCACAGGCTTGCAGCAGAGTGGAATTAGATTGCTGGGAACAGCAGTCATCCGTGGCTCCTGAGCTGAAGACATTATATGCTGCTGGCTTTTTTTTGAGACTACTAGGCAGATCTTATTTGCATGCTTTGTAAAAGTTTTTAAAAGAGTTTTGCAGCTTACTTAAAGAACAAAAGGTATAACTAGCTATAAAATGAAACAGTTGTCAAAACTGTGGTAAATGCCAGAAAACATGCCATGAGTCAGGACATTCCAGATGCTGGTGGCACAATACAGCCTAGGCAGGGGGCCAGGCCATGTCTCCTGGTGGCAATGACAGTGCATGTGCCATTGTGGCATGCTGTACTTGTTGAGCCTCTCTCATCACCCAATGGGCTCCTCAGCATCTTTTATGGGTCCTCAGGATCTCCCGGGCCGGGGTGTGTGAGGCCCTTCATGTGGTTTTGACTGTACTTGCTCCCTGACTCTCATCCATAATCAAATTTACAGCAAACTGGGTTGTAAGTGAAAATCAGAGAGTAAGTGATGGAAACCACATGGGAAAACAAAAGGCACCTCAGCTCTGAAGCTGAGCACTGGTGTCAGCCTGTGCTGGCAGGGAGTCGTGTCATTACATAATGATGCACTTATCCAAATGGCGTTTTGTGTTTTGGGAGACAGATGTGCCTTGCAGTTGCTAGTGGAAGTTAAATGTTAAATATGAAACCCATTCATTTTCTCTTAGTCATACTTTGAATTTAAGCAGATGTTTTCCTAATTTGTGGTTTTCAAATGTAGCATGCTGACAAGACATTTATCATTAACTACAGCTTCATCCATGCAGTTTAGCAAATTCGCCAATTATTAACAGTGAGGGTTGCATGGTGGTTGATGCATAGTTCCTGCTACTTTGAAAGGCCTCAATTGAAACTCAATACATTTTTACAATATAAATTAATTGAGCTTTGGACCACATCCCTGTTGTGTGAGTGCTCTCTGCTCTTACTGTCAGAATGAACAGCCATTTGTAATGCAATGAGTAGCTGTGCCATCTGTGAGCAGAGGTGGTGGGAAGGGAAGCATAACGTTTTTCCAGTAGGGGCACGAAAATGACTGATAGTTTGGTGGTGGTGCTGTGAACCGGTGAGATGTCTCAAAGGTGTTTCCCAAAGCAAGGAACCACCATATGCCTGAAAAAGTCGTCTCCTATTTTATCAGCTCTGGAATTGAAGCAGGCAATTCAGTCATTTATTCATCCCTTGTATGAGACTTGAAGGACAACACTCAGTGTACCTCTTGTTTCTAGGATGTATAAAGACCTTGATTTTCACTGGCTGGCACTGCAGAAATTTTGCCTTACATTCCAGCTGAACGGGGAAAACTCTTCAAGACAGTCTGTTTGTAGTTGCTTCTGGCACATCATTCACTTTTTTCCTGCTCTGTATTTGCATTTGCTCAACAAAGAAACTATAGACTTTGTTACAGAACAGGCTGCCGTGCAGATCAGTAACGTGAGAACTGTAAACAATTAAAATAAATGCTTGTGGAATATTTCATCTTGCTTTATGCAGGCAGATGTGCTAGGTGGGAAATACCTATGGGGCTGGCTTTAAAATCCCATCTGATGTCCTTTTCTTCACATCCCCCTGCTTTGTGGGAAAAAGGAATAATGGTGATATCACAAGGTCACTCTAAGTGATGTCTTAGCAGGGAGGCTGAAAGTTGCAAGAAGTGCAGAAAAGGGGAAAAATTGCTGATTTGGGGATGATGTGTGAGGGCCTGTGTGGCCTCCATTCCTGGTCTTCATTAGAAGCATAAATCCTATGGGTGCTTAAAATGAGCTGAAGGTCTGATCCAGGGGTTGATGAGGGATGAAATGAAGGTTTTAAAGCAAGGTCTTTGGCATAGTTGTCTACCAAGTATCTTTTTGATTGAAAGAGATGCGGCAGCAGATGTGGAAGGGGAGATGGCTTGCTATGAATACATTCTCAATCACCCCTTTGCTTTCCCTGAGTTTGAATGCTCTAAATCTCTGAAAG
Organism: Corvus hawaiiensis; assembly: GCF_020740725.1. Lineage (NCBI taxonomy): Eukaryota > Metazoa > Chordata > Aves > Passeriformes > Corvidae > Corvus > Corvus hawaiiensis. The sequence goes on along the minus strand of NC_063220.1, from coordinate 10,154,578 downwards.
CGGCTGTGTATCCCATGCCAGGCTTTAACAGGAGGTGAGCATACGTAGATGTGGGGCAAATTCGGCTAACCCAGATGCTGATCCTTTGCAGTGCTGCCAAGCTCCTGGAGAAGAGTCCGTTCTCTGTCGGTGCCCCAAGCCCCCTGCTCCCCTCGCCGGCGAGCCTGCAGCTGGCGCAGCTCCAGGCGCAGCTCACGCTCCATAGGCTGAAGTTGGCTCAGACCGCCGTCACCAACAACCCGGCCGCCGCCACCGTCCTCAACCAGGTGCTCTCCAAAGTGGCCATGTCCCAGCCGCTCTTCAACCAGCTGAGGCACCCCACGGTGATGAACGCGCCGCAGGGCCACGCCGCCGGCCCGCCCCAGGGGCCCGGCATTGCCGGCACCAGGTTCCCCTCCGGCGGCATTGCCTTTCCTGCCCAGAGCCCGGCCTTAGCCGCCCCGGGGGGAGGTCTGGGAGCCGTCCAAGCCCAGGCTCCCAATGCAATTGTCGTGAATCCCTTTGGAAATGTCATGGCTCCGACCTCCGGCCAGCAACCCGTGGTGGTGGGTCTCAACAAGGCAGATGCTTCCACATCTACTGCTGCAGGGGGCTTTTATGAGTACAACAAGCAAAACGCCGTCACTGCCTCCTCTCAGGCGTTCGCCTCTGAGGGGGAACAGTCCAGCCAGCAAGGCTTCCTCGCTGGTGGCACCCATACTGCCACCTCAGCTGCAGGGCCGCGCTACGAGAGTCACTTCGGGGCTCCCGGCCAGGTGCAGCATGAGGCGGCAGCGGCATTTCCCAAGGAGTCCTACGGGGCGGCGGCACAGCATGGGGCGGCACGGGCCTTCCCTAGCGACCCACACACAGGCTCCCATCCGAAAGGAGATCCCGGACCTGTCCTGCATGGCAGCAGTACAAGCAACCAGTGGGAAAATATCCCTAATTTCCCCAGCCAAAACAAGTCTGACCTCATGCCCGGCGACAGCCTGTGGCCGTCAGCGAGTCAGCAGCAGTATGAAATAAGAAACGAGCTGTACAACCCCGAAGAGCCGACACCTGACACAAAGTTCAGCACGGCCGCCCCCCCCGCCTTCGGCCGCCTCAACCACAGCGCACAGAGCTTCGGCAGCCCTTGCCTGAGGCAGAAGGAGGAGCGCAGTGGCGGCACGCCCGATCTGCCCACCCGCTCCCTGCTGCCGCACCAGCTAGGCGACCTCCGCGGCGTGGCCCCTCTCCACTTCCCCCACGTCTGCGCCCTGTGCGACAAGAAGATCTTCGATCTGAAGGTGAGTGGTTTGAGGGCGTCCCTGGGCAGGGTTGAGACCCTTGAACAGGCTGTCAGGTGACTGATCTGGCCACCAGCTCCTGCCACCCCTCACCGCCAGTGTCCATGACCACAGAAGTGCCCTGAGCGAAGCAGAAACAAAGGGCCATACTTTTGCTGAGGGTATGGTACGTCTGTTTCATGGTAGTTACTGGGGCTTCGAGATCTGGTTTTGTTCCACATCTTGCCGTGGAAGATGGTGAGATTACAGCAATGATGTGAGAAACGTGAGGTCTGAGCCGAGGTCGTAGCTCACTTCATGGGCTCAGAGCGGGGTGGGGAGGAGCTTGAAGCTGATCCCCCAATACTCAAGCCAGCGTTGCAACCCCACGGCTGTAGTAGTTTCATCTGCTTCTCCCTTTCTGATCCCAAAGGCTTCCCCCTAACAGCCTCATGGAAGCAGCTTGCTTAAACGGACCAGCACATTCTTTCGATAAAATTATTTTAACTATTCCTCTGTAGGAATTTTTTCTTCCTGGTATCTCACAGGAAAATTTAGGGCTCAAGGTCCCCAGGGACTTTGACCTGAAAGCAAGAAGCTGCTCAGAACATGTGGTACAGACTGTGCTCTCTCTCACTTCTCTGTTCATACTGCCAAGGGAGCTCCAAATTCCGTCTCACCCTCAAGAAACAGCTTCCCAGTTTCCCAGGCAGTGCGTTGTCGGTCATGTTATATAGGTCAGATCTGGAGGAGGCCACTTAAGTGGCCCTCTGAGCCCCACAGCCATCCATGGTTGTTCTGGCTGCCTGGTGAGCCCTGCTCAACAAGTCCTCATGACCTTTTCTGTCACATCACAGGACCAGCACCTAACCACAAAGGCATGTGTTCTCATCCTGACGGTGGCCTGACAATAAAATTATAACAGCATGTATGTAGGAAGTAAAATGGCTAGCAAATTAAATAGTACCTGATCCCTACACACCCTGGGGATTTGGGATATTTCAATATATTTGCTTTCATATTTACCTTTTACTCTTTTAGCAACTGCTTGCAAAAGGTTTTGCTTTGATTACTGCAGCTTTCAGGGCTGGGCTGAAGTAGCCCCTGTCTAGGGCAGGCTGGACATTTCTTTTTTTCATTAAACACTTTAAAAGGGCAGGGGAAATGTCATTGCAATGAGTTTTGGGGGATATGTTAGTTGGTGTTTGATGCACTGGCTCAATTGGATCATAGAAATGTAAATAGCTAAATGTACTTCAACAAATGTTGCTGATCTAGTGAAATAATAAGCACTGCCCTGACTGCCCTGAACACTGAACACCTTCTTTATGGGCATTGCAGGAGTTGAGAGTGCTTAGCACCTTGCAGGATGAGGTCTTCAGCAAGAGTGGAATAACTTAATTACTAGAAATATACTGAATTTAAAAGCTAATACAGAGAAGGCTTCTGTATTAGAAGCCTTCCTTTTGTAAAGTAACTGATAATTTAATGTTCAAATAATGAATCAGTAAATGCATTGGATGAAGGTGGCTTGGCTCCAACATCACACAGTTTGATCTTCAGCATCTCAGTATTGGTTTTAGAATAAGGTAAACTGAATGGAGGAATAATCTCTTGTAAATTTCTCTCAGGATTTTTCCTGTTTTCATTGTCTCTTTGTTTCAACATAGGACTGGGATCAGCACATTAAGGGAAGTCTTCACATCCAAAAATGTATGGCTTTTTCAGATAAGTAAGTATTATTTTAGAGTCACTCTTCAAACTGAATTGCTAACAGAGCATCTCTTACTTCAGTGGTTTTCCACCAGGAATTTCTGCCTAACAATTAAGTTTTAATATTTTTGGCACATTATGTATCTTCCTAAAGTTCTTTTCTTTCTTTTCCAGCACTGGTATCCGGTGTATGTTAAGCTCAGCAGATGGAACATTGCATTTATCAGCAAATAATGCAGCAGTTTTCAATCCATCTAGTATCGAAGGTGAATGGTTGTATATGCAATAGTTAAAAATACTTCTTTTAATTGGAAGGGAAACCAGTCTCTGTGGAGAACTGGGGTTTTTTAATGAAATGTTATAAAAGTTTCCAAGGAAAAATTTTGAGAAGTTGTGCACAAAAAGGCTAAAAGCCAATACTGTGCCTTTGGAAATACGAATTTATTTTTCTTTCAAACGGTAACTTCTTTTCATAGTACAAATAGTTTGGTGTAGAGACTATGAAATTACTTACTATATAAATGAGGCATTGCTTACTGAGCACATTAATGCAATTAATATGACTCAAGATTTTAATGAAATACGTGTAATCCATTATTTAGATTATCCATCAAATGTTGGCACATCTTTTATCGCTACACCAGCAAGATCCTTTGGCCAGCCAGGTCCTACATTTTCTTCTCCTCCATCAGGGGTGAGTTCCTAAGCAAATTGATGTCTGTATTGAGATTCTTGTTGAAGCCACTTATACTTGAATTAAAACCTGAAGGCTTTAGTTTAGACAATAATCTGAACATTCAGTCTGTTTTTTCAACTTCCCTGCAGTTCTTTTATGCTTTTGATTTTGACCAAATATGAACTTAATTGTAGTTTTTGTTTTGTTTTGGTTTTTTCAGTCCTAAAAGTTGTTCACTTGTCAGGGTTATTTGGGGAGGTGGGTAAATAGGTTTGTGTGTGTTTTTCATTGACTTTTTTCCCCCATTGCCTGAGTCTTTTTGACCCAGGAAGGTCAGCTTGGAATGAAGATTTGGATTAGTTTTTAGTTACCTTCAGTACTGACCCCATCAAGCAACCTTCTTTCTCTCTGGTTATTTATTCATAGCAATTGCTTTCTGCCTCTCTCATGTTGAGGTCCTTCTCCCAAGTGGCAAAGATAGCAGTTGCAGCTTCACTGTTATTTGCCTGGAGGTCCCAGATCAGTTCATTATACTGGACTAACTTTTCCTTAGTTTATTTTAGTGTGGTATTTATATCCTCTGCTGTCACTGGTAGTCTTTCAACAAGTTTGCTTTGATGTGGAGCCTTCCATGGTTTAGGTTTATTAGTCCCTGCCCTGCATCCTGCATTCAACACAGGTCCCCAGTTATATTGCTCTAATGCACACTTGAATTCCTAGCTCTATAATCAAAAAATACCAGAAGAAAGAACCAACATTGAAAGGGCTTCTTACCCTGACAAAGCAGAAAGATTTTAAAAGGAAAAAAAAAGGAAAATAAAAGCAAATCATACTCATAATGAAAAGACAAAGTTGTTAGGGTTAAAATGAAACTGATCACATATCAGAAAGTTACAGCTAGAGCTGGACACACCAAAGACTTATATTAGGGCATTCATGGAATAGCAGCAGTAATCCAGGGGTTCAAGTTTTCACCTTGTTAACTTTTGTGTATATATCTCTCCTGATGTGATCTCAGACACTCTGGAAGGCCAGGCTGAGTTGTGTCCCTCCAGTTCACATCAGGCACTGCTTGCAGAAAGGTCACCCAGATTTCCTTAATCCAACCAATTTTCTACCATGCAGTTTTACTATGCAAGAGGTCATTTGAAGGGGTTTCAGCTTCTGCCTGTCACAGACACTGTGAGTGCAGGCGAGCAAAGAGGAGAGCTGCTCATGACAGCTGCCTCCAAGGTCAAAGGTGGACTAGCAGTGGGTGCAGAGGAATGTTCCTTTTCATCATGTCTGTCAACTTTACAACAAATGAAATCACTGCTAATACCAGTGTCATTTCTCTTCAGAATCTGTCACTATTTATCATTTAAGCTGCCTGAAGAAATCCTCCTTCTGAATGACCTGCAGTATTTTGAGACATAAAAGAAACAATAACTTTGATTTTCCTGGACACTGTAAATCCCTTTTTTCTTCAGAAGCTCATTGGATGAACAGGGAGCTATATTAGAGGTGTTAAGACTGAGTTTGCCAGCTGTCATTCACTCTGCAACCCAGGTGGCTTGTAATTTATTACACCTTTGCACGGTAGTATTCACTTTCAGCTAAGCTGCTGCCATTTAACTGAGCAGTAGGAGACTACACTTGACCCTCCATGTAATCATAAACAAAGTGTTCAGATTTCTGGAAGAGCTTGCTCTGTGCTGTCCATCTGCAAATAACTCTATCCCTCTTTAAAAGGCAAGGGCTACCAGTCTTCACTCAGGCATGGAGAGTCATTAGCACTGGAGGGATGAGATTGGCAGTTTCTTACTATCTTTAGAAAAAATTCATGTGATGCTCAAGAACGGGATAGAGACTTTGAAAAGCAAAAAACAACAACAACAACAATTTTTTTTTTAAAAGCTGTAATTAAAAAATCGCCAAATTGGATGGATGAAATAATATTGCAAATAATATGAGGTGCATTTTGCTGCTGTGCATATATATATTTTTTTAATTTGTTTTTTTGTAATAGCCATGCAGCTGCCTTGGTAACCCGTGGTAGACATTGGTTGCAAAGAAAGTTAACTTTGAGGCTTACTGAAAATTACATTCAACACCTGGCATGCAACAGCTCCTCTAACTTCCTGATTGTAGATACAGAAGGTGTATATTCCTTTTCTGGCCATGATTTACAGCTCTATTTAATGAATGGATCCAGTTTAACTGCAATCAGCTGACAAGATTATTGCTTGGTACAGCCTGTTGATTTCTGGCATGAGTATGTGACCACTTCTTAATCAAGAACTGCAGCAGGTTTATGGCATAGCACTTTAATTTAAGCCATTGCCAATTGTGGGGAAGTGGCAGTGTCTTACAGTTGTTTGATTTAATGTACTGAGGGCTGTGGGTGGGAACATGGGCTCTGGAGCCAAGGCAGGGAAGAGCTGAGCCTTTCTAGTCCCATAGATTCTTACATACCATCATTTAACAGATCAAACAAAACAAGCAGAAGGTGACTGATGACCTGGGGTGTTCTTACACTGGGACTGCATTTGATGTTTCCTTTTCCTCTAGCTGTAGTTGTGTTCTTCTGTTCTGTGCTACATGCTGCCTTGCCAGATGCATGCAGACATCACTAGCTTTTCTGTTCAAGTGGAGTTGAGTTGCTTCATCTTTTTTTCAGGATCAGGTCTTTGTCATTTTTCTGCTAAAAAAAATATCTTACTTCTGGACTTTTGCACTTCTTTGACTTACCTTATGCACCTGGGTGGGCTCTGTGAGATGCAAGCTAAGTAGCAGATCACTGTGTAGTGCAGGGTCCTAATGCAGCAAAAATACACAAATGGTTAAGTGATGAAGTCTGGAGGGAAGGCAACAGGATGGAGGTGTAAATAAGATAACATTAGCTCTCTAACTTGTGAACTTGCTGACAAGCCAAACATTTGTGATGGCTCTGGTGAACTTGATCCCCATCTTCCCTTGAATGGCACAATTTTAACTGAAGGTAGAGTTACTTCTTCAGTAAAATCCTATTGCAGAGGTCATAAACATGGAGGTAGTCTGGAAAGATTTAATCCTGCGTGAGTGATGTTTTGCTTGTCATTAGCTGTGGTAAATTAACTTTCTCTCTGGCTGTACCCTGCTGCCTTTTGCACAGGGAGTGTAGAGCCTGCTTTCCATGTCAGAGAGATGGGCGGCTCTTTCGGAACTGCCTCAGCACTCCAAAATAGACTTCCACCCTTGGGAAGCGATCACCACTCCAGTGCTCTGTGCCTGTGCCAGCCCAGTTCGGGAGCTCTGCCTCTTTGCATGTCCAGTGCTCACTGTGGCCCTGGGGGGTAAAAGCCTCTTCCTGTGTGTTGTTGCAGTGAGAGGGGAAAGTAGCAGGTTTTCTACCCCCAGGTACAGCTGTGTGTCCTCTCACAAGTTAAGTGGGATCACTTTTACCCCTAGCCCAGTCTGTTCCACGAAGAAGGATTTAAATTCAGTCCCTGCTATCCTGAACACCCATGTAGTCACCCAAACTGATTCCTAATATCCATAAATTCAGCAGGGACTGCAGTGAACAGTTAGTTTCTGCAGGAATATCATTGCTCCTGTCTGAAGGACAGTCTCCCTTTTAGAAATCCTCTCTGGACTTTGCAAAGTCCCGGGATGGAGACTCAATTGCAACCTGAACTGCAGCTAAACATTTCCCTTCCCATTTGCACTTCTAAACCAGGATGTTAAAATGCAAGTTTTTAAAGAATATTTTTTTTAATAACAGGTACACAGAGCATTTCATTTTTTTGCAGAAATGTAAGATGTTATCTAGTGGATAGAGTATCTAAGATAAAAACATTGGTTTGAGTTGAGCTTTTTTTCCCAGTTTCCCCAGAGGAAATCTACACTGGGTCGAGTTGTTCACATTTGCAATCTCCCCGAGGGAAGCTGCACAGAGAATGATGTCATTAACCTGGGCCTCCCATTTGGAAAGGTCACCAACTATATCCTCATGAAATCTACTAATCAGGTACTGTACATTTGGGGTTACCAGTGTTGACATCTATTGGCATAAAGACATAAAGATATGAAGACATAGAGACATGAAGACAGAGTCTTTGGGGAAAACCTCTTATTTAGTAATAGAAACTTAAATATATGAAGCCCACTCTCAAAGTTAAAAAAAAAAAAGGTGGTCACTGATTGGATGAGGACATAAACATGACTACTGCCTTAGAGTTCTTGTTTAAAAATCCCAGAAATCTCAATGAAAAAGTGTTGTAAAACTGTACTTTTGCTAATTTTTTAAAGTGAATTACTTGGCTGCCTTCTCTAAGCCGTTTGTTACTTTCAGACTTCTCTTAGTCTTAGCTTAAGTCTATCCTAAGTAGCTTAAGTATACCAGTGGTGTAAGCTGGTAAGAGTAGAATATCTTCTCTCACTTTCCTGCAGCAGACAAAATGGATGGATGTAGAATCCATGCCAGTGGACAATGTTTGAGATTGTAATGTTTAAAAATCACAGAATCATAGAATGGGTTGGGTTGGAAGGGACCTTAAAGACCATCTAGTTCTAACCCCCTGCCATGGGCAGGGACACCTTCCACTAGAACAGGTTGCTCAGAGCACCATCCAGCCTGGCCTTGAACACTGCCAGGCAAGAAAGGTTAGATACCAGTCATTTAAACTAAACCAGCTTCTAAGGTCACATATTGGCTTTAATAACTGGTTTGAAATCATTATTTGCAGTTTAAAAAAGACTGAGAAATGGATTGAGTGTTACCATTTCAGCCTCAGGCCTGGAAAGCTACCCAGTTTTGTAGTATCAAGACATTTTGCATGAGAAGAATCCAGAGAAAATTTATTGTGCTGCCTTTTCTCTCTTACACTTTGTATTTTTAGTTATGTAATAGATTGTAAAGTTCTCTCCATTGTGCTAGGCCTTTCTGGAAATGGCTTACAGTGAAGCAGCCCAAGCCATGGTACAGTACTACAAAGAAAAACCTGCTATGATAAATGATGACAAGTTACTTATTAGGATGTCTAAAAGATACAAGGAATTGCAGCTGAAGGTAAGATGGTCATTCCTGATCAAATTATGTGAGTTTCCATGGCACATCTGGAGAATACATTTTAAAAAATTCTTGGTGATTACTCATTTCTAATTAATGCTTTAATATTATAGAAAAAGAAATTAAGAAAGATAAATTAATGAATGTATGTTATCGATCTTTTACAGTCATCTGCTTGCTCTTATTCTAAATTGTAACTCTTGGAAGAGACCCCATTTTCTCTGATCCTCTCATACCATTATTTCAAAAATCCCTTCTGAGCTTCCTTGTGAGAAGGCTCCCTACATTGCTTGGTCTAACAAAGGTCTAAAACACAGCCATGTGTAAGATACAATATGTCAGTAAAAATATGATGGTTCTATCCTTTTAGTTAGGCATTAAGCCAAGAACAATGCTTTTTTCACTGCTTCCATGCTTGAGCCATAGCACGATCTTGACACCAAGCAGCAGTAACAGGACTAAAAAGCACACTGATTTCTTTTTATTTCTTGTGAATGATCTATATTATAAAGCAAGATTTTTTTTTTTTCCTTTAACATAGAGTCAAACCAGAGCAATATTCTTTAGACTTTCTGTAGAGTGTGTGACACTTCTATTGTGGACACTTGAGTGATGTCCAAAGATCACTGCTCTTGTGACCATATTTATAGAGGCTTATATACTGCCATGTAATGCTGAGAGAGTAATTTTATTTCATGGTGACTCGGACCAGAACTGGCAATGCAGAGCTTAAAAGCTCCATATTGTATTACCTAACACAGCACAAAGTTATTTTATAGAACAACTCTGTAATGTTCCAATTTACTGTTAAGGGTCCTTCTATGAGCCTTGAGGAAAAAAAGAAAGGAACTTGGATGGTTTGGTTTGATCTTTGAAAAAGCCTCTTTCTCTCCTGTATGTGTATAATAGTTTAAGGAGACTTAAAGGAGTTGACAAAGGTTCATAAATCAGGGCAGCTTTCCTAATGTGGCACAGTGAGGGGTTCAGATGTTAGGTGGTGGAGATTGTGCATCTTGACAGAGAGGCAGGAGTTACCCAGGAGAGTGTGATAGTTTGCCTAGATTCCAGGAAGATTTTTCTGCTTTTCCAGTGACAGTTTTTCAGGTCATGGAATTATTTTGTTCTGCACAAGAAAGAAAGCAAAGAAGTAAAAGTACAAAGAGGGAAATATGCATGAGCTATATACTGTTACAAACTGCTGAGTTCCTGCATGCTTATGTTGCTCATCTCTGTGTGCTCCAAGTGTTTGAGGAATTGAGAGTGCTCCAGCCTATGTAGTACAACCTACGTAGAGTAATCAACACTCCAGTACACATCTTGCACTTAGCTTGTCTGAAGCTCCTCTCCTTGTCTAAACATAGTCCTTCAGAGCTATACTCCAGAATGAGTAACTCTGAGATCAAGAGAAGGCAGTTCATACCTAGAGGATCAGAGATAGGCTGCTATACATATTTAATTCTGTATATAGAAAATTTTCTGGTTTGTTTCCTCTTAGATCCAGTACCTAGAAAATGCTCTGCAGTGATTGTGCAACAAGGAAGGACAAGCTAGTTTTCAAAGCCTGTTAGAGCAGCCAAGGATGATGAGAGAGTGCTACAATGTAATGGAGCAAATTTTCCTTTGTATCATTTTACTGCTTCGATCATGATATTGAGAAGCCAACTGCAGAGAAGAGTGTAACCACAACACTGAAACTAAATATTTCTAGTTATGGTGTAATTGAATGAAGCATGGATACTGTTTCTTGAAGGACAAATCACCTGTGTCAGCTTGGAGAGTAGAGCAGCATGCTAAAAACAGTGTCTTTGTTTTTATTAGAAACCAGGTAAGAATGTGGCTGCTATAATCCAGGACATCCACTCACAAAGAGAGAGGGACCTGCTGCGTGAAGTGGACAGGTAAAATTTCTCCATAGTTTGGAATTAGAAGTCTCTAAACTTACAGATAGAAGAAGTATTATCTGTATGCTTCCCTCTCTTATTTCACTGGCTTTCCTAATTCAGATTTCACTTATAAAATAGTATATATTTTTATATAGTTCAAAAGTAGGTACAGTATAATATATACTGTATAATGAGATCCGATTGAAACTGTGCATGTTATGAAAATAACTCTTTCCTACTGATTATGTCTCAGAAAATATGTCTGGCATGTGAAGAGCACAAAAATGAAGCTGTTCCACTCTCCTCCCTGTTGAGTCAAAAGCGTAAGGGCTGGGGGTGCTTTGAGACCAAGTGGGAAGGAGGCAGTTCAGAATAAAATGTATTTGGGTACATATCTGATCTGTCTGACTTCTGGAACTTTCAGCAAAATTGGAGAAGAATCACAGTCCTAAAACATCTCCTTTAAACAGATGGCCTTTGTCACTTTTGTGTCAGAGATGCCCTAGCTGAGTGAGTATTAAGGCTACATACATTAGGGTCATTGTAAAGGTATTAACATATTATAAGCTTTTAATGCTAAACCCCTATGAGACGCTTTTAAGAATGAATGAATATATTCTTGACAGTTCTGTGGGGATTTAGTTAAGCTCTGTGGCTATGACACTGCCTTTTCTCCTGTTCACTGTTTGCAGCTGTGCAGTGCATGTCTGTGAAAGGCCTGGGGTCTCAGGTTCACAGTCCCCAGGGCAGTCCCCATGAGCTTCCAGTGAACAAGAATTGGTAGACAACAGTGGGTCAGCCAGTTACAGCTGCCTTTTCCCCCTGCAGCAGGTATGGCACGGACAGGCCCCGCTCCCGCAGCCCCATAAGCCGCTCACTGTCACCTCGATCCCACACGCCCAGCTTCACTTCCGGCAGTTCACCCCACAGCCCGCTGGGGACCAGCAGGACCGACTGGGGAAACGGGAGAGAGGCTTGGGATCAGTCCCCCTATTCTCGACGGGAAGAGGAAAGAGATAGCAGAGAATGGCGAGAGAATGGGGATGAGAAGAGGGACAGGACTGACACGTGGGTACACGAGAGGAAACATTATTCCCGACAACTGGACAAGTTTGATTTGGATGAAAGGCTTGAAGGAGGCAGAGGACACCGAGAAAAATACTTAAGGACTGGTTCCCCTGGGTCTCTTCACCCTTTATCTGGCTACAAGAACAGGGAAGATGACTATTACCGAAAATCCTCTAAGTCAAAATCTGACAAGTTTCAGAGGCAGCTGCAGGATTTACCTGGGAGATCTAAGAGAAAGGAAGAGGCAAAGTTAAGGGAACGCAGGCATTCTTACAGCGAGGACACTGCCAGGGAGGAGGCAGCTGAACAGAAGCACGGCAAAGTATCTGAAGGCTCCAGGCAAAAACAAAGTGATAAGAATAAAGTGAAGAAAGCTGAAAAAGACCAAGAAGATGCTACTGCTGAAGGCAGTGATGTGAAGGAAACCAAACCTCCTGAGGACGAGGTAAATAAAAGTGTATGTAAGAGGTGTAAATGCTGAACTAATATATTTTCTGAAATATCTTAGAGCATTCGTCGTGGGTGTGATGCTGGCAACATGAAATGTTTTTAGATGATAAAATCAGGGAATGTATTCATAGAAGAGGTCTTGGGAAGTCGTCGTGTCTGTGTTTTTGCCCAGACCATGCAGATCTATTACACTGTTGTGGTGTTGGGTACATGGACATTCTAATTCTGTGTCTAGCACAGAACCTTTGGGTAACAAGTGGAGGGGTGGGGACAGACAGCTGAAAACAAAACCAGGTGACAGTCTGCTATTTGCATGCAGGTTGTGTGTGAAGGAGCAACTGTACTCTTGCTAACTCTGTGCAGAATGCCCCATAACTGCTCTTTCTGCATCCATCACCACCTTCCACTGCCAGTGAGGAGGACTGACTTATCTGGGAATTAAGTGATACTTTACAGAAGTGCATAGTATTTATACAGGGAAGTGGTTGCTATACTATTAAAATGGGGAATGAACTTTTAATGAGGAACATTTCTTTCTGGATAACTCAACAGAGCAATTGTTTCTTTAATCATGTGTCCCTACCCTCAGCTGTGGCAGGGATAATTCACACCACTCCCTTCAGTGTACTGGCAGGAATCTCTTCCCATGGCAAGAACCACTGAATCAGCTCACCTATAAAATTATGGGATCTCAGGAGAGATACTTCCAGTCATAAAGTGGCAATGTTTGTGGGTTTGATTCTCCACTGGGAAAAAGTAGGAGGGGGAACACATCAAGATGCCTCATTTGCTCAGTCCCAGTACAGCCCATACTCATATCCCCACCTCTCAGGGCTCTGGTTACTGGCTCTTGGCCACCTTGCCTCCCCTGGTGTCCCCCAGGGATATGCTGCTTCTATCCACCCCTGGGGCTGTTGGCATGCGAGGCTGCAGAGCTGCTTGGCTGACCAGGGCTCCATCTCTTGCTTGTGCCTTTGTGCTGCCAGGGCCACTGTTGGTTGTTTCCAGTTGACCTTGCATTCATTTTTCTCATGTGGGGCCAAGTTGGTGGAATCTCCTAGATTTGTATCTCGCTAGTCTGTAACCAGCAGCAGCACTACCTCATGCCATAGATATGTGTGTTTGTACCACCTTTTATCATCTTTCTCCTTTGGCTGGTATTTCACTGTGATGTGTGGTTCCTTGGGAGGAGATGTCAGAGAGAAATGTCAGACAGCATCCTAAATCACACTCCTCTGCATGTTTTCCAAGTTATTTTACAGTGGCTTTGCTAAAGACATACCTCGCCAGGGACTATTGCTAATAATTTATCTTAAAAGGAAGAAATAGTTTTGTATGTCTTAAACTCAGTTTTCCTTTGTCCCTCTTCTACTAAATACCAGGTAGTACTGTGGTTTTGTTCTTCCAAAGTATGAACTGTGCAAGCAATTCCATTTTCAACTGATCCTATGTCAATAAACAAAACACTCGAGGTCTTCTGCAGAGTTTTAACACTGCTGCTCTCCTTACCACATCTGAGCCAACATGACAAATGTGGGTAGAGAACAGAGGAGTGGAGGCTGGAAATTTTAATGAATTGATGTTCTCCCCCACCTGTCTTTTAGCCAATTAGGTGATATAAATTACACCGCTAATTTTTTTAAAAATTCTTTTTCTTAATTCTTATTTGTGCAGCTCTGCTAATGGAATTTTTGTTAGGTCTTTTCCCACAGCCTAGTTGACTTGCATAAACTTTAGAAATAAAGAATGTGACCTTGTGAGTGACTTTGCTTGTCTACACCCAGAATAGAAACATACTAGAGCACCACTGTGTGTTGCTATACATGTATATGTATTTATTTTAGCTTGAAAAAGAGCAGCAAGTTCCAGAGAAGAGCTCACCTTCAGATAATAAGCACGGAAAAGAATCCGGAGAGATTCTGGAAAACACAAGGAAGGAGAAGGTTGGTGACACATTGCTGGTGTGGCTTCTTTGAGAAAATGATTGAAACCCTAGGTTTGGTAGCATGCTCTGCCAAATGAAATATTAACCCCTCATGAAAAAACACGTAAAGGGGTTGGAGAAGGAGGTTGTCTAAATTAACTTGTCTTATTTTGACCTCTGCTTTAAGGGACAGCTTTTCCTGAAGCCTCCAGAACTTTTTTTAGTTACTCTTTGCCCATGTACATTGCTTCACATACATAGCGCTTGGCAGTGGCAGCTGTAAGGAATATATGCCCAAGTGAACTGGGTAACTTCGCAAACCGTGCCCAAAAATAGGAGATGCGGTCAGTTAGTGGAGAAAGAGGGGAGTATGATGGATACTTTTTAGAACATTGGCCTTATGAACTATAGATAGTAGTGTCCTGATTGTTTCTGGTTTTAATTAAATATGCCTTTACAGCAACCCTACTGCTGCGTTGCAGTCGGGGAGAGCAATGTCCCTGGAATTCCTCCAGCTTCATATCTGTAGGGTCATGGGTTGATGGTCAGATATGGAAGATACTGATATCTGTTGCTGCAGAAAACTGATCTCCTGGCAAGAGCAGTGCCAACTCACAGAGTTTTCATGCTGTTTTAGGATTCTAGGAGGGGAAGTGTGGGAATGGCCAAACAGGAGGAGAATACAGATTATTAATAGATTATGTGTACGCCAGGAGTCTGGGAGTTGAAATCTAAGCTTCAAGTGTGTCTTAAAAGTAAGATATACCTTTTAATTCTAAGACTTCTAAAGTCCAGTATTAGTGCCTGAGTCCTATAAGTCTGTAACTGCATGTATGAGGTATTTCAGAATATGTACCTTGGAGTATAACTGTAAACCTGCTTTTTCCTAAGGTTTAGGCCAGTGGCTACCAGCACAGTCCCTGGCAGAGGGATCTTGCTGGTGGAAGGAAATGACTGCAGAAGGAAGCCATGTTTTCTCAGTCACCATATGAATTTAAAGGACCTAGTCCAGCAAAGGGAAAGCCACAGCGGCTCGAATGGGGTTCTGTATACTTTCATTGCACTGAGATGGAGGTAGAGGAAGGGGAGACGTTCATTTCCTTGGGCATCACATAGTAGCACCCGTTGCATAACGAAGTGTAACACATTGTGCCTTGCTCTACTGCTTACAGAAAAGCAATAAGCAGGGGACTGGAGACACTGTAATCCCCAAGGCAGTTACAGAATCTTCACAAAGGGAAGTTTATGTAAAATTCAATAGAGATTTCTTGTCCTTGTGCATAAGGTCTAAAATCACAACACCAAGGCATATCACTCTTTGAAGCTAAAACGCAAGAGGAATTAGGCATGGCTATATCAAGGTTCTTCCTGGTTTCAAGGCCCACTTTTTAACAGTGATGATCTATGATCACCAATCTCTCAAATGTTTTACATCTTTGTGACAGGACCGAGACTGGGAGAGTGGAAGTGAAATAGAAGGTGAGACCTGGTATCCTGCTAACATGGAGGAATTAGTGACAGTAGATGAAGTGGGAGAAGATGATTTAATTATGGAGCCTGATATAACAGAGCTTGAAGAAATAGTCCCACTTGATCAGAAAAATAAAGCTGCTTCAGAAATGTGTCCCTGTATGTCAGCTGTGTTAGAACTGAAAAATGATCACGGCCACTTAACCAGGAGTGAAGACAAATTTGCCCATAAAGCTTTAGAAACAAACTTCAAAACAGCAAAGGGCAGTGCAGCTTCTAGTGGCTGTCAGGAAGATGATGAGGACGATGATAACGATGATGCTGTAACTGAAGCATCAAGCCTAAATCTGGACCCTGAAGACAAGCCAGAGGAATTGAAAGAAGACCAATCTGCTAAGGAGTCTGATTGCCAGCAGAAGGAAGGAAAAATTGATAAGAGCTCTGACACTCGTTTAGAGCCTGAAGATCGCCATATACCTTCTGTTCATCTGAAAGAAGAGATTCTCCAGCTCCCTGATACATTTATAGATGATTACAAACAGATGGGATCACAAGGAGCTGAGAGCAGAGAAGTAACGGAAATGCTCCTTAAAAACGCTAGTGAAGAAACAAGACATGGAAGCCAAGAGTGTCCAGAGGCCAAGGGTAACTACTTCTTTTTTTTCCCTTTAGCCTGCAGAGAGCCTTGCATGTTTTCTCTTAGGGCAGACTGAAATTTATTGCTAACGAGAATAAGCGTTGTTAATAGTATCAAGGCTTGTCCTTGGAGCAGCTCAGTAAAAGAACCCCAGTGCCTTTGGCCAAACTAAACCATTAGAGCCTCTTAGATGAATAGTGTAAAGGAAATATGATAAGCAGCTTGCAAGCTTTCTGAAAGGCATAAGCTGCTATAATTGTCATGTCAAGGTTCACATGAGTTTAGCTGAAGTCTTTCAGTGCCTTGCTAAATTTATTTTGAATTGTCAATGAAATGAGTGACAGTCTCTGAAGGTCAGCAGAAAAGTATCGGTAATGTCTGGCTGGCTCCTGGACAAGGTGGGTATTCTTACACACTGTACTGAAACATTAGTAACATGGATATCATGCATAGATTGTTAATTCTCAGTCCCTGTTCATGCAAATACATGCCTTGTGTCAGGACTTGCCTTATCATGTCCTGTTATCTACTGCATGCTGCCTTTAATGTAACTGATAGGATGTGCTGTGAGAGGTCAATAAATGTAATCATAGCTACCTATTAATATTTTAGCTGTCAGGAAAAAAGGTATCTTGAGGGTCTGAAAGTCCGTTCAGTTTCTTGTCAAATGATCCTTGAGCAAATGGGCTGTGCATAATGAGATGAAGTGAAAAACAACATTGAGTATGTTGGTCAGAAATGCTCTTTTTTAATTGCTGCCAGAGCCTATGTCATAGGTAAGGGGTTGTGAAAAGAAGCTGATGGAAGATTTTTGAGGGTGCAATGCTGGAAACATTTCATGTGAGCATCTCATTTGGAGCTAACTTCTTCCTTCAGGACAGCTTTGAAACTCTTGTTACATGTTATTAACCTGTTTGGCCTGAAGACACCTTGCCAGACTTTGCATATTTGGAGATAACATTGCCATGGGACTGGGCATGGCAAAGTTGGCTCTCCCGTGCTTCCTGGGCAGCCAGCTGATGAAAGAGTTGGGTGTCTCAAGAGCATATTTACTAGTGTTTCCAGCATCTCAACTTCCAGCTTGTCAGCAGGGAGCCTGGAAGCTCCAGGGCCTCTCATGCTTCCCAGGTTTCTGACATGGACTTGTTATCTGGGATCCGCAGTCTAAGGCTCTAGGCCCTCTGCAAATGCAGCTGCCAGCTCAGAAGCACAGAAGTCAACTTAAATGGGATTTAAGTTGCTGCAAAGGCCCTGGGTGTCTTAAGAAAAGCTTACCAGCTTAATGGGGGCTTTCCAGGTTCTCTGCTGCGGTATTGGAATCCTGGGGTAGGTTTAAAGTTAATTAGAAAGCTGACCAGTTAGGATTTTATATTATTTTCTTTTAAATCATACAATAGACATATTTAAAACAGTGAAGAAAAATTCATCCTCATAGCCAGAAACTGCAGATCTTTGAACTACAGACTTGAAAGACAGGAAGAGTTTGGTTTGGGCAAAATATGTTTGTTTTATAAGAAAGTATATCTCTTATCTAGGTGAAATTTGCAATGCAATAGAAATTTTGTCCAGATAAGTGAGCTAGTTCTTTGATGTAAGGACTGAAGAAAAGGAATCAGACCAGTTTACCTGTAATTCTGTAGCCCTGTGATAGCAAATGTCTCTATTTTTAAATAAAAGTAATTCATATGATAGAAATCATAGGAAGGGAGAGCATCTGTTCTTTTGACTGGCTATATCTGCCTCAGCAAATCAATCCAGTGTTTTCCACACCTTGAATCTCCCTCTGTGTCCATTAATGTCAGTCAGCAGGGACCAACCATCCCATCCCTACTATTTAGAAACCAAAATCTTTTAGTGGCTGGGAGCCATAAAGCAGGAACTGTCCCTTGGAGAGGTGAGGATGGGAGAAGAGTAGCTCCAGGAAGAGGATGCTGCAGCCATCCTATAAAAGGCAGGTTTGGGGAGTTGTTCTCATCAGGTCCTGCTGCCCCCACCATCTCAGCAGCCCCTGTGTCAGCCCAGCTGCCCCACTGGTCATGCAGTAACATACGTGGTTACAAAGCTGCAGTCAGGCTGTGCTTCTGCCAGAGGTGTGTAATGTTATAGCTCTATTTAGAGATTAAAATACAAAAAGACCCTCCAAACATAACATTAAATTAGAAATAGAAAAATGGTCTACTGGGAGAAATCGGAGTGACTGCACACAGAGCTGTTAGAGTTGTACTAAACAGGCCTCTGATTTGGAATGGAAAAGCATTTTTTTTCCAGATTTTACTTCATTTATAGATCCACCCAGAAAGTGTCCCAAGAAGTTTACAAACGTCTCTTTAATAAACTGTTTTCATTCAATACATTTATTCATTTGTTAAGCAAATTCTAGGTACTTGGAAATGAGATCTCTGGAATACCCGGAGGTAGAGTCTAAACAAAAGCCCTCGGCACCAGGCTGGGAACAAGAGGACGTCTTCACCGAGCTCAGCATTCCCCTGGGTATGTTGGGCCGCCCCCTGCAATACCCAGGGCTCACAACAAGATGTCACTTTAAGGCTACTTGCTGTATTTATTTTTCAGAACAGATGTGAGGCGAGAAGGAATAGGGTACATGACAGATGGGTAGCTGTTGAAAGAAACAGGCTTTTGATTATAGATTATTGCTAATTCATTCCAAATGAATGGCAAAAGGCAGCTGATGAGATGAAATAAGTTCCCTTGGACTATATATGAAATACGTATGAAAAAATACTTAGTAATTTAAAAGTCTTTGACATAAAAGTGTAAGCAAAAGTATTGGCTTTACTGTGTAAATAGTGATTATGAGCAAAACACCTGGAAGAAGTACATCCTCAAAAGCGATCTGTATAACTTAAACATGAATTTACTGCTAAAAAGTATTATTGCTTTTCTAGCCCTTGAGGTTGCAGAGTGAAGTTTCCAGTCAATATTATGAGAAGGTAGATTTTAAAGTATGTCTATCTAAGAGAGAAGAGAAAATGTGTGTTTTCAATGCACGGGATTTTAAAGTACAGATCAATATTGCAAAAATAGGGAAATCAGAGAAGTGAATCCAGGATTCAGTCTTCCTATTCCTGTCATTTAGCTAGATAGCACCTTTTTTCTTTGAAAACAAGTTTACTGTAGGAGGGGTAGGGTTTCAACTGACATTTTAATGTAATTCAGAATTTCTCAACAGGTGTGGAATTTGTGGTGCCTAGAACCGGATTTTACTGCAAGCTCTGTGGACTCTTCTACACAAATGAAGAGACAGCAAAGACAAGTCACTGCAGGAGTACTGTTCACTACAAAAATCTCCAGGTAAAAACACACCTGAAGCTACCTAACAACAAGCTCATGGGGTGGATTTTGTGTAAGGTAGATGATGCAATAAAAAATTAGTTTTTATTCTGTGGACAGAATTCAGATGAAGTGAAATTCAGATAAACAAACTTTTCAGTAGTTCCAAACATTAGCATGCTGATTTCTCACTCCCAGATCCTAGAAATCAACTTCTCGATCGTAGGTAAAACAAGGCCAGATGATAATTTGATCTTCTCATCTACATTTGGTCCTTCTCACTAGCACAGCATGCAACTCAGATCTTTAATTCCCTGTGCCAGAGGGTCCCAGGTGTTTCTGCCACTGGGAGTAACCCCAGCAGCAGCCTTCAGTACATCTTAATGTTGGGAGCATTAAACATGGCACTTGTCTGATAATGTAGCCAGACCCATTTCTGTGTTAGTGTAGCTTTCTCAGCGTTTTTCAGCTCACAGCTCTCTGTGACACATGGACTCTGTGAGGCATTTTCTGTGACCCACTGAAATCCCCTCCCTGTGTGCCGAGCAGCGCAACGGCTCAGCCACGCAGAGCACCCCTGCTGAGTAATTTCCATGAGGATATGCAGGAGCATGTCAGTACTTGTTGCTCCGTAAGAATATAACAAAAACACATCAGCAGTTGATAATAGCACATGGAGAACACATGTGCCTGCAGTTCAATCAAAGACCTGCCTTTGTCATTTTTCAGATGCACCATCAATAGAATCAGTCACAACAGCCTGAGCATTACCTGCCCCATGCTCAGGGCTCCTCAGAGGAGTTGGCCTTGGCTCCCACTGCAGTCACTGCCCGTGAGCAGTGTGTGTACACTGCACACACACTTGTGTTGGCATTCTCATACTCTTAGCAAAAGTCATGGCAGAGCAAAGCAGAGCTGCTCCTTCTTTCTCTGTTCCTTCCCTCTGCCCACAGTAAATGCAGTAATTCTGCTTCTGTTCAAGTAATAGCTCTCTTTCCTTAGCTGGCTAGCAGGCATTGACTTTTCTAGTAACACTCACAGTCAAATAATTTCTCTGGGAGAATTTTTTTCTTGGCTTTCCTGAAGTTCCATAGCTGTAACCATACAAAGGCCTCTGGCTTCCAAAGGTTTCCTACAGAGCTGCAATGCTTGCTCATAATGGATCTTCCAAGTGCAAGCTTGAAAAACAAGTGCCCAGTTTCAATGCCTTTTTTTGCTTCATACAAAAAATCCAGAAGGATTCACCAGAGGTGGCACCACTCAGTGCAAGCCATGTATCCCATGCAAGTCTGTCACTAAGAAACTCATATTAAAGAAAGATTGCAGCTCCTGCCCTTGCCCCTGGAAATTGGTTCCATGGGAAGAAGTCAGTTATATTTTTATCTCATTTTCTAAGTTATTTTGTTAAAGTCATAAGAAAAAAGGCCCAACTAAAACTTAGTATGAAAATAATCTCTTTTTCTCTCTGTTAAGAGATTTCCCATGAGTACTGTGGCAGATATCTAACACTGAATCGAGATAAAAGAACAAAGACTATAAAAGCTGTTAAAATTAAATCTGTCAAATGCAGTAATAAAAACAGGCTGTTCTGTCGAGCCATACCTCTTATCTTACTAAATACAGGAAGTAAATGTCTCGTCCAACTTTTGCCTGCTCAAATGGAAACTTAGCAAATTTCAAATCATTGTTCTGTGTTGCTAGAACACTTTTAGTCACCATAATGCTCATTTATGCATTCTGCAAGAAATATAAGTCTTCTGTGATGATGCAAGTTAACGATTGTATCCACCAATAAAGGAGCTAGGGATTCTGACTATAGTGGAGCTACGGGAGTGCTGCTGCAAGCTGTGTTCCTGTTCTCTGCCTGAATGCCAAATGCCATCATCCAGTGACAACAACAGTGTCCCAAATTGTGTCATGGCTCTAAGTCTTTTATAGCTGATTAGCTACTTGTTGTCTCTCATGTGACCTCCTTGAGCCACATTCAAAATAGATGTTCATGTGTTCAGTGTTTGGATTTGAATGCAAAGCTAAACAATTTGTTTGCCAATTTTCTTCCAAAAGCCTTGTCTTGAAGTAAAATAGTCAACTTCATCTAAGTATGATGCCCCTTGAATGACATCAATCACTGATAAAAAAATCAACTGTTTCTTTGTCAGCCTTGCAGACTTTCTGTAATTTTTAATTCTCTTCATCATAACAAATTATTTTCCCGGGTGATATTTGTATTTACAGATCCACTGCAATTCCCAAGTCCAAAAAATCCACTATTTTTGCCAACCCTTTCTCCACTACCACAGAAAGCTCTCACCATTCATCTGGTGAAAGCTACCTTGGCAATTCAGTGCAGTATTTCATCTTGTTTTCCACTGCCTTTATGCAGTATTTGTCAAAACTTGTATTTAAATTTAAAAAACCACACATCTTTTGCTTGACTGCCATTTTGCTATAAATTAATCTGAATCTGCAAACTTCAAAATGGTGTTTGTGATACTCATGATAGCTGACAATATCAGCTAAAGGTATCAGATAAAACTGAGTCTTATTTTGGTCGGTGCTCATTAAAAGCCCCAAAAGCCTGGGTTATCTGATCTAGGGACAAATGTTAGTGATTTATTACAGTCCATGGTGTACGGAACATGTCTCCCAGCCTTTATGGACCCTGTATCTCTGTATACTACTGTAACATTTACTCTGGCTTTTTGCCACATGGAATTTTGCACCCAGAGATCAAGACTGAGAGTTGTGTAATTTCCACAGCCAAATCTCTCTATTCAGAGTAACAAGGGTGCAGTTGTCACTTTGTCACGGGTATGTCCATTCATTACCATTGCTGAGGCCCTTTCAGATGAACCTCTTATATTCAAAACTTATATTTACGTGAGAGAATGTGGCAATTCTAACACAGCCCTTAGTATTTTTATATCCATTTATCATTTAATCTCTTCCTCATGGATGCCAAAAAGTAAACTGTATTCTGGGGAAATCCTGCAAGTAGGTAAAATTTTGCGGTGATGTGAAAGGGTCTTTTCAAAATAAATCAGAATGAGCAAATAGCTAGAAAAGGAGTTTTATGATACTAACAATGTGCAGGTCAGTTATTTTTGAATGGGATGTATGTGAGCTGTGCAAGTCATTAATAAGAATACCTCTACATTATTATGTGTAAGTTTCTCAGCACTAGCTGCTGCTGAAGAAGCTTCTTTCCATCCATTGCTATGCCTGCTGACCTTGAATAAATAGTTTGAGCACTATTTTCAGACCCACACCCGTGGGTCACCATTCATCCATTTTGTGTGCAGCTCTGCCAGCTAAGAACACTGCCAAAAGACTGAAAGCCTCACTGGCCATGTCTTGTTCTTTTAAATCTCACTGAGTACCTAAAGTAGCAAGAGGCTTTATCTTAGAGAAACACAGTAAGTGTAAATATTCTAGCCAAACTGCTAAATTGTGTTAATTATTACTGAGAGTGATTATTCCCTTAAAACAAAATGTTCTAGTACAAAAGGTGTCTCTCTGAACTGAGCATGCTGAAAATGTAATATATAAACTTTAAATCATGACTCTGAAATCATGTCTATGTTTAACACACCAGTACTTTCCTAGCAGAATTCAGTTGACTCAGTGGAGTTAGCTCCTGCCCGATAGCACAGGGGAGTAGAGAAAAGGTGAGGTCTAGTTACACAGACTGATGGGGAGTAGAGTCCTCCTGGTTCTGTCACCAGTTCCCCCTGTGGCAAACAGTAAACCACTGAACTTCTGAGGCTCTGCATGTATTCAGGTAGTTTGCCTGACACAGCCATGTTTTCTGGCTTGCGTTTTCACCAAAATGGGGCTTCTATGTGCTTTCTTTCCTTTTGAGATGCTGGAAGAGATAGAGCACTGAACAGGCATAAAGAATCCCATGTTGAATATTTTCAGTTTTGGTAACAATGCTTTGGTTTATTTTTTTATGTGATTGCAGAAGTATCTATCCCAGCTTGCAGAAGAAAGCCTGAAAATGAAGGAAGAAGGCAGCCCTCTGCCTCAGGATGACACTGGCATTGTTCCTCACTTTGCAAAGAAAAAACTGTGATGTAGATGAACTGGAAGAGCTGTAATGAGTGAATGCTGATACTTTTTTTTTTTTCTTAATTTCTGTGATACAACTGTCAATTTGCACTGTACAGAGGAGGGGAAATAAAGAGCATGTTCCATGCATCTATGCCCAGAGTGCCATTAAAAACCAAAATGCCTGAAACTGTTTCCCACGGTGAAGCAATGCTGGCATATCTGTTAGAAGTGGAGCAATTCTTTCTCACACTCTGCGTGCTGGGAGTGGTTTCCTAGATTAAATCAGAATTCTCAGGGATTCTTAAAGTTTTAGTTCTGATGTAACACGTCAGGTCAGGTGGAGTACTTAGAAGCACTCAGCATCCAGTGGACGCTGGAAGGAAAGGAGATGTGACTATAAATAGGCGTTAATGTTGCTTAAAATATCTTCAGCCATTTCACTCATTGCCCCAGTGAGAAGTAGGATTTGCATAGGATATCTAAAACCATTGTGCTAAAACTAGTCAGCAGATGGCATAATGTAAACCCCATCAGCACCCACCTCCATGTCTTAGAGCTTGGTGAAATGACAAAATGTTTGTGTTGTCAGGCACTGACTGTACACTGCCGGTGTTGTGCAAATTCCGAGGGAGCCACAGTCTGTCCCAGGGACCTCACAGCCTGCAGCCAGCACAGCAAGGGCAGTTCAAACACATGTGCTGACAGCCAGCTTGCTCTGGTTTCAGCATTTTCCATGGTGTGGCCAGGGTGTTCTCCAGGGACCGTTGGGTTTGAAACTCTTCTTTTTGATAATTCTAGAGGGTGCCAACTTTGAGTCTTACAGACTTGAAACTCTCATGAGAGGCTTTTTAAAGTGCCACATGT
This sequence comes from Corvus hawaiiensis, assembly GCF_020740725.1. Lineage (NCBI taxonomy): Eukaryota > Metazoa > Chordata > Aves > Passeriformes > Corvidae > Corvus > Corvus hawaiiensis. The sequence goes on along the minus strand of NC_063220.1, from coordinate 10,130,270 downwards.
TTGGACCACATCTCTTTCAGACATTTTATTCAAGATCCTTGCTTTTGGGGTCTTTTTGTTTTCTTTAAAGCTTGCTTTTCCTCAGCTTGGCAACGTTGAATTTTCCTGGTTTTTATGGCATGACGCCAGACTTCTAATCTTGTTTTTGTATTTTATTTCCCTGAATTTTTTAAGGTGAATACAACAACTGATGGCTCATGGAGCGCTGCACAGAGAACACAGGATGCACCAGCAGCTCTGGCATTATTATGAGCTATTGTTTCTGCACAGTTGTTCCTTAGTATTTTGCAAAGTCCCTTTGAAATGCACTGTACAAGTTTCTGGTTCATTTCGATAGGGCTTTGTGTACTAAAGTGAATATGCAGGCAAACCATTGCCAGGATTGATCCCAGAGTTTATAAAATGTCCCGTGCAAGCTGGGCAGATGGGGATTTGAAGGCATTTCCATTCTTTGCCTGACTCTAATATTCATCACAGTATGTTCTGTAAAAATTGCTAGTACTGGATGTCCTGTTTAGATGTTGTGCAGAGGAAATAGTTTCCCAGAAGGTTCTAGCTATCCTTAAGAATGACAGGGATGTTGCACAATATTGCAAAGTGGCTAAATTGCCAAAACTGCTTCCACCAAAGTATTTGTTCCATAATGCCTTGTGCCAGCAGCTGTGGTCATTCGCTGAAGTACCCTGTAGCCAGGCAGTGTCTCAGAGGTGCCTGAAGCCCTATTCCATTTCATGGCCTGTGCTTTCCACTCATTTTTACCAGAGGCAGGTTCAGATTTCATATTTGGAATTCCTGCTTCTTGCAAGTTGAGGGATTCTTTGCATCCCAGATTCAGACAGAGCCTACCAAAACACAAGGGGAAATGAAAAATATTACAGCCTGAATCCACCTTTGTCCAGGCTTGAAGTATGTTAAGACTTGTGTCCGTCTGTCATTAAAACAGCTAGTTTTGTTTTGTGGCTCTTTTTTTTTTTTTTTTTTTTTTTTTGGGGGGGGGGGGGGGGGTTGTTTTTTTTTCCCCTATGGAGAAGGAAAAAACCATCAATATTGCAAACCAGGTATTTTTCCTTCAAGGGTTGGGTTTTCCTTTGACTGTTTGTTTTTCACATTGCAGTGAAACTTGAGCACAGGGCTATTAGGACAAGAGCTTGTATTGCAGGCTATAAGATGATGAAAATGGCAGTAAAGATTGTGCAATTGTCTTCTAAAGTGCAGCTCTCAAGCTGGTCATGTATCATCTGAATATGAAGTTCCCTTCATGCCCTTCAGCAGAAACTGAATGCAAGGGAAGGAAATCACTACAAATGCAAGCATCAAATCTTTGAAGCTAACCCTGCTATCAAACTGGGTCTCTCACCAGCCTAATGGGAGCTTGTTAGACCATGTGGTTAAGCTTAATTGGATGTGAGACATAGCTGACTGTATATCAAAGTCATATGCCTCCAGCAACTTTATCCCCAGGTAACCTCAAATGAGAAAAGCATCACAGTTATTATTCTTTATTTGTATCGCAGCAGAAGCTACAGGTCCACTGCCTTTATTATAGGCAAGGCACAAATCCACAACAAAGACTTTCCCAGGCCAAAGAGCTTTAAATCACACTTTCTGAAAGCAGACAACAGGTGGATACAGGCAGGCAGGGAAAGCAGCAGGTAACCATGAGATTTTGACTGGCAGCAGAAGAATAATTAAAATGAGTGTTTACCCAGGGGCTTATTTTTGGATTTATGGGAGATGATTCAAACTACTTTACCCCTCCTCTGGTTCTGAACCAGGTTCACTCCCATTATTCACAGCTTGCATTTAACCTCGGTTTTTTTCCTGGACAGTTGCATTAGGAATGCAAAATTCCCTCTTGATACAGTGGGTCTTGGTATCCTTCAGCCCCCAGTCATTTAAGTTTCAGTCTCAGAGGTGGAGACTTGACTGAGGCTCAGCAGGAAATGTCCTGGCTCCAGATATCTTGTTTGGGTCACAGCTACAGGCCCTTGCTTGCCACCGAGAAAGGAGGCTCTAGATGGCATCTCTGCCCTGTGCAGTTTCCTCTTCTGGAGGGAGATGACTCAGGTGAGCGATGCAGGTGCAGAGCCCAACCCCACAGACGTGATCAGAGCCAGACATTTGTAGAGGTGGTTTGGACACCCCATCCCTTTGGGCTCTGCCCTGACAAAACAGCAACCTGCAAAATCCTGGGAACAGCAAAATGGGCACTTCCCCTTCTGAGGAGGTCCTTTTCTCCCCTAAAGCTCAACACTTGAAAGCAATCCCAAGTCTCAAGTAGCTCCTAATGATGCCCATGATCACTTTTCAGCCCGATGCACTTTGAGAACTCAGAGATAATCTCTTTCCCTCTCCAACAGGCCATTATGTAATGCTGACAGGCACTCAACTCCTCAACTTCTCTCTACTACCTATTCTGCTGAGGAAGAATTCTGCTGTAGGCAGCCCTTTACCTTCCTCAGCTTATGTAAAAATGTGTTGTTTCTCTTGGTTTATTATATTTAAAATCTTGACTTTTTTTAGTTGGCATAATTCATCATCACTATAATCCACGCTGTTTATATATATATATATATATATAGCACAAAGCAGGCTCAGGTCTAGCCAAACAAATATTGATATTTAAAAAGGAGCTTCCTTAATATATCAAAACTATTTCAATACATCTCAACCAAAGATTGCACTTTTATAATAGGGACTATGTTTTTCATCTCTGTGAAATCTGTATTCATCTCAAATAGTCTTTAATGGCAATCTGCAACCTACTTTCTTTGAAGAAAAAAATGAAAGAATTAAACATTTTCCCCATTAGATCAGACAAAGTTTCACATTGGCTTTAACACTAAATTAGTGTTAGGCTGGTTATATTCAGGGTTTTTTTCTATTCTCTAAGGATTAAGGCTGTGATTTGTTGAATTATACTTGAACTGGACCAGATGTACTATTTATTGAGCTTATATAATCTTGTTAATTTAAGTTTTGGTTTGTAAACAGTTGAAATTTGTTAGTACTTGTTTAATTATGTAGGAACTGTCACCAGTATTAACTGATCTGTGTAACTGATTGCAAAGTGTTTCAATTTGTGTTTCTTAAGAAGAAAGATTTTAATAAAGAGAATTATAAAGCATATACATTGGTGGGCAATTGTCCCAGAAACAACATGCTTCTAGCTTCCCAGGGGATCTATTAAAAATCAAAATGAATAAAAGATAGTTTAAGGAGTAAGAATGAAGCAGGGGGACAAAAGGTTTGTTTTTTAAATACAGTTTCTACAAGTTTTGGTTCGTGATTCTTGCTAGGGAGCTCCCGCTATACAGATTGCGAGTGATTGCCATCAGCTGGTGCTGAAGTGAGCACATCTCAGCAGTTCACTCTGTAATTATTATTAATTGTTATTACCCACTCCTGTCCCTCTAGGTATGTCCTCACTTCCCGTTTTCTTTTTATTTTCAAATGAACTGGGCAAGCTGTCTGATCCCAATGGCTTTTTGCTGTCTCCATCTAAGTTGTCTTCTCAGCCTTCTGAAATCGCCACATAAAATCTTCCCCAGCCAGGCACTTTCTCCACATCATCTCAACCTAAGTCCCGTAAGTTTGCCCAATTGCTCTGTTTCCCTTGTGCCCTCCCTCTGCCTTTCCTGATTTTTTTTCTTTTCAGCAGTGTCTTCCCCAGTGCCACCCCAGCTATACAAGGACCTTTCCCACTCTGGCCTTCTCCCTGGCTCACCACCACTGCCACCAAGCGGAGCTCCTGGGAGGAAATACTCAGCCTCGGCCAGGGTGACGTAGAAACATTCTTGTACTAAATATTTAAAGAATGCAATGAGGACAAAAGCTGAGGGGGGAATTTACCACCAGATTTGATGAATTCATTCTGTGGAAAACATCGGGAGGAAAACTGAGACAAGGCAATGTCTGGTCCATGTGCAAGGCAGGGCATGGGGCACTATCAAAGCATGAGCTACACCTCCCACCCCCCTCTCTGGGAGGGAAATGGGTCCTGTCTGCCCCACTGAATGGCTGGGAAAATGGGCAGAAAGGCTGGCAGTCAGCTTTCTGATTCTGCAGCTCGTTAAATCAGTGTCTTTTAAGTAACTGTTTTGCAGGCGAGGCACACATGTCATGTATTTTAAGCACAAATAGTTTCAGTTCTGTCCTGGATGTATTGAAACCTTTGTTCGTGTGATACCATCTCATTGGAGCTATGAATCTCTCGCTCTAGAAATCAGGCAAATGACATCATATATCCATAACAGAAAAACAAAACAAAATTTAAAAAATCCAAACTGTGGTGTTCAAACACAATGTTTCAAGTCCAGGTTTTGTCACGCTTAATATTCTTGGTGGAAAAGGGAACTCAGGTCTGGAAAATTCACAGGTGAACAAAACACCAGCTTGGCCTTTGACACAAGGCTGTGACTGACCTCACTTGGACAGCCAGGCTGTAAAACTCTGCCCCACAGAGCCAACCAGGTCAAGGCTGTCCCGAAACAGGAGCCCTCTGTGGGAAGCTGACCAGGAGGGAGGACAGGGGTGTGCAGGGAGCTGGGGATGGTGCTGCCTGCTTTGGGACAGGCTGCTGTGGAGCTTGGCTGGGGGACGCTGCCCTGGCACATCAGCTGGGCTGACAGGCACTGTGTGGAGCAGCCTCCCCCCTCCTGCTTTTTCAGCGCCCTGGGACTCTGCCGTGTTTGTGCAGGTGGCAGCGAGGGGCAGCCGCAGAGAACAGGTTTGCCTTGGCTTATTTTCCTACATCCGACTCCACCAGTCTCCACTTACCTGTGTCAATAGGTCAAGCTCTCCTCATGTGCTTCGCTCACCTGATGCAATGCTGCAACATGAGGCCATGGGAGCATGCGGTATGTATTTGTGGAGGGAAAGTTCCCCGGGTTGGGGACAAGAGAGGGACTCAACAAGAGACAGGGATTCTCCCTAAAACATCTTAGTGGAACTGGGTAATGTAGCAGTGAAACACAAAAGAAATACCCACAAAAGCTTTCAATGCCCTGAAATTGTGTCAGGGGAAGTTCAGGCTGGATATTAGGAAAAGGTTCTTCATCCAGAGGGTGGTTGGGCTCCGGAACAGGCTTCCCAGGGAAGTGGTCACAGCACCAAGAGTTCAAGAAGCATTTAGACAGTACATGGTGTGAATTTTGTGGTTGTCCAGCAGCTGGACTCGATGATCCTTGTGGATCCCTTCCAACTCAGAACACTCTGTGATTCTATGATTCTCATTGCAGGGCCTGAGCCAGTCTTACTGACCTGGTGGTCAGGAATCCTTCCCAGCTCTCCCACCATGTCCCACCTCCCCTTTCATTGCCCTCAGCAGAGTTATGTGCATTATAGCCTGGCAGTCTGGCCCCACTCTTTATGGAACAGGCTTGTACTAACCTGACATATTCATGGCACCATGGGAACCTGACTTCCCAGATGCAGAAGTGAAAGAAGCAGAGGTAGTTTCCATTTATTCTTTCCTACCTGTCCCCTTTTACTGCCAACATGAGGGTCAGTAGGGCCCTGGTGGGTGTCACAGGGGCATGGGATCAGGCAAGGAAGAAGTGGGGCCACCAGAATCCATCTTCCACACTGTGAAGATGGTTTTCTTAGGGCTGATCTGCACACAGTTGCATCAGCCTTCTGCAGGGTGAGATTTCTAATCAGATACCCAAAGCCAGCAGCTCTCTCAGTTCACATCAGGCCTGTTCTGGTTAAAGGGCTGCCTGTCAGGAGCAGCACTCAGCTACCTGAACTAGCTTCCTTTAAAGTGAAATAGGAGCATACATCAATTTTTAATTAACTGGATCATCTGAATGAGTGGGCACCTCCAAAAGCTTTTTGTGAATGAGAAAGCTGCATAGGGCATGCTGAATTCAGCCTATTAAATGTTTAAATAATTGCAAGGCAGACTCTTGGACACTATTCCTCAAGGGAACACAGTAAGTACCAGCAGCACAGCCCTGGGTCAGGAGGCAGCTTTCTCAGCCTAATTTCTTCCCTGTGCCTTAGAAACAAAGGCTCTTGTTTAAAAGCTGTCCTCCCCTTGTTCGTGAGCCTTGTTTGAGGACACGCATATTAGTTCCACCTTCCTTAAACACTGTCTTGGTGTCTATAGAGAACACAGGAAGCCTGTTTTGTTTGTGGGTTTCTTCTCTGGCTGGGCTGCTTTTGCACTGCAGCTGGTTTATCTTCGGCAGATAGCAACGTGTTCTTGGCAGCAAACTTTCACCTTGAGCTCAGGGGGTGTAGCCACACTGTGTTTTGCACACCTGTGGTGGAGAACTAGGAAAATTTTGCCTGTTTGTGTCACTGCTGAGGTGTAAAAACCAGTTTCACAGCAGTACTGTTAGAGCATTGAAGAGGTCCTGGCTCCCAAGGCGTGGGCACATTGGAGAGTGGGGGTGTGTGTGCATGTGTGTGCATGAGCAAGGCTCGAGCTGCCTCGCATGGACTTTAGCATTGAGCAGCTGGCAATCGGACGTACTTCACCATTACAATCACAAGTAAAGTTGTTTTGGTGTGCCCAAGTTGAGTTTCTAACCTCCTTATCTACCCTGTTCACTGTTACTTTCCACAACACTGTCTGTAGGTGGAAGCTGTGGTGATGAGCTTGCCTAGACATGGCTGCACCAAGACATTCATAGGGACTGGTGCTGGTGCTCCCCAAGATGCCCTTGCCACCATATGCAGGGTCTCTGGAAAAAAGGTAGACCTCAAACAGGTATGCTTAATAGCAGAGCGAGAAGAAAGAACACTGAGACCAACAGCAAGAGCAGCCCAGGTCTGTCCTGATGCTAATGGGGATCAGCACCACTCCAGCTGAGCAATTCCAGTGCCTGATTCCAATTGGGAAAGATTAACTCAGGCAGGCAGGATATGCTAGATATTAGTCTTCCAAGATATCAGCAAGGCATCCAGGATGCTGTAAACGATCCCAGAAAGCTTCCCTGTCATTTTCACTCACAAATTAGCCTGGGGGTGGGGTGGGGGACCCCTGAGGGAGGGGGACAAGGGGTATTTTAGTGAGACAGGACAGGGATTTGCCATCGGATATTCCCCTTCCATGCCAGGCACAGAAGGCAGCCCAGCTGCCACAGGGGCACAGAGACCTGGCAGTGCCTTGTGTGACTGATGCCAGGCTGTGTAAGAAATAGACCCAAGACGTCTGAAATAAATGGGTACGACTGTGTTCATGGGTATTTCCCACCAGCAGGCTGATGTCCCTGTGACTGCATGTTCACAGGCTGTGAGTTACATGTTCCTCTGCTTTTCTCTTCCTGCAGAGGCAGGTGCTGATTCATGAGCTGCTGCTGTAGTTCAGCTATCAGCACATCTCTTCCCAAACCCCTCCCATGGGGTCTGATCTCAAAACCAGCAGTTGGAGTCTGGTTGAATTGAAAACTACTTGAGCACTTAGGTAAGTTAGAAACCTGTTTGAAACAGCAGCAGATGCAAGCAGTGTGAGGAAGCACTGCGCTCTGCCAGCCTGGTGAAAGGAGAAAAAAAACTGAAGAAACCCCTCAGAAAGACTGTTGGGGTATGTTCCTTCCAGGAGCTGCTCCATCTCTCTGCACTTGGGGCATGTTCACACCATAGTGAGGAATGGCATGAGATCACTTTCATTAATCACTTCTTGTCAGCCAGGCAATGTGGGAAGCAAATTCTGTTTGCTGAAAGCACCATGCAGGTGGTCTCAGTGAGTGGATGTTGGCTCAGCAGGAGCAGCGAGGTGTGAGCAGGGAGTTGGGGTGGGTCAGCTGGTACCCAAACTAGAGCCACTGTGGTGTCTTGATTGCTTGTGATTGTGTGAATGAGCCTGAAGATGCAGACAGGATAAAGCAGAGTGAAGCTTATGAGGGTTTTGAAGCTCTCATTTTCTCTTATTTGGTCCTGGAGGCTTTCGGCAAAGACCACCCACTGAAACAAAGAAGAATCACTTTCCTGAAATGCAAGGGACCAAGCCATGCATTCACCTCTTTCAGTGCCCTTCTGTGATCTTGTGGAACCTTTGAATCCCTCTTTACCTACAAAAGGTTTGCTACAGTGCAAAATGAGTTCCCAGAGCAGAAAGATACTCCTTTTCCAAGGGGATATGGGTTGTTGAGGCTTCAGGTAATGCTTCAAGGTGAGTTGTCATACATGTCTAAAATAACCTTTTCCCATCACTTTCCTCATGTCAGCACTTCCAGAGCTCCAGTGCATTGTGGCTGCTGTTGATTTATGAATGGCTGCAGAGTTCAAAGGCATATTGGCAACCCCGAGTCCCAAAAAGCCAGGAGTCAGCCCAAGCCCTGCCCCATTTCCCAAGACAAAGTTGTTTGCCAACTATTTATTTTCCTGACTTTTTTTTTTTTTATTAGCCCACAAACTTTAGGATCTCTTTATTCACCTCCCAGGTTTTTTGAGCTTTTAGGTTGCACTAGTTTCATGGTTTCAATTCTTTCATCCACAAAACCTTGAGGGCTAGGGCCATACTTTGTTTATAAATGAAAGCTAAAATTCCCTTGTTTCAAGGAGCTGGGATTTTAGGATATAATCCCCAAAGCATCTAAGTTGTGATAAAATCACAGGAGTTGCCAGCAGTGCACAGAGTCTCCTCTGTTTGGAAGAGGAGGTATTGGACTGCAATGAGCTGCAGGTATCACTAGCTACTGTCATTTTAGTGAGTCAAATAAAAATAATATTGTGGTTAAACATGAGCTCTGCAGGCCTAACTAAAGAAGATAACCTCATCTTTTTCTATCTGCAGTGCTTCACAAAAGCCCTGCCTTTGTAATCCTCTGGATTAATGTTCACACTCAAGCACTCTGCCCCAGAAGCCTCTGCATCCCTGACAGAGTGCATTTAAAAGGATAAAGGCTCTCTGGGATGCAGAGGAGGCTGGTGCCAGCCAGGCATCTCCTGGGACACGTGGCTGTGGCTGCTTCCAAACCAGGAGCATTTCAACCCAAGTAATCCTCCTTTCTTCCCTCTCATTGCTCTTGACTGTTGCTTTAATTTCAGTGTCGTGCAGCCTTTCACGTAGCCCCCCTCAGCCTGAATCAGATACCTATTGTCTGTGTTGTCAACACAGCTGTTTAAATCCCTTCCCCCAAATACCCCTGCTTTCCAGAAAGCTCCTGCCTGCAAGGCCCAGGACCTGTTCTGAGTTTGCAGCTTTCTGTCAGGTCCTGAGCTGAGCTCAGATTCCTGTTTGGACCAGCATGAGGTCAAAACAGAAACAAACTCAGGAAAACGCTGCACTTGAGCAAAGCTTGATGCTCCCTGGCTGCCTGCTGGAGGCTGCTGCAGCCTGAGACTGTCAGGCAATGCAGAGTGAAGTGAATGATTAGCATTATTAAAAATGCTTTGCAATTATACAGCACCTTTTCATCTAAAGATTTCAAAGCTTCGTAGCACTCACACAAAGTTACTTATTATCCCTGGCATTTAGCAGAGTCAGGAAATGCAGGAAAGCAGCTAAGTGACTTGCCTTAGGTCATACAGTAAGTCGGCGTCAGAGGTGGGAACCCAGCCCCAAAGTGCTGACTCTGTGGCTCATGCCCCAGAGAGAAGACACACCCCACCTTCCCCTGCAGTGAGAGTGCCAGGCCGGCTCCTTGGGGTGGGCAGAGATGGGGGAAAGCACTCAGCCCACCTGGAGTGTCAGCACAGCCTGGGCAGTGCCCTGGAGACACCTGGCTGGGAGCAGCACCCACTGTTCCCAAGCTGTGCTCCATTCCCCAGGAGCCCTGTGCACATGACTGAGGGGCTGTTGTGGGATCTCTTGTGCCTGAGGCTGCAGTCCAGCTTGCCTTGGCATGGTGTGGGGTGAGGTGGGTGAGTGCAGCCTGTGACCTGGAGGGCCTGGAGGGCAAGGTATGGTGCCCCTGGGCTGAGCACGGCCACTGCAGCCCCATCTTCTGCACGAGCCCTCCAGCCCACTGGCCATACGCATATGGGAAGACCATGAGGACCTTCCTCAACAGGGGGCAAATCAACCTCGGCACCCAGGGAGACACTACTGAGGACCAGAGGTGGTTTTCCCTGTACCAACACTGCAGCCAGGCTGCTGCTCTCCTATTAGCTCTGGCTATGGTGAAGGTGCAGCAGCACTGATTCCCTCCAGACCAGGTGGTCCAAGCCTGCCAAGGAGGCTGGATACACATTCAGACACCTGCCAGGACCTCAGGAGATGTTACACTCTTTGGCTGCCTCAGCGGGCTGGGCTGTGGGAGGCCAAACCTTTGTGCCTTGCAGCAACATAGCTGAAAATGTCAAATCCTTGTATGCTGACACTTCTCTGGCTTCAGTCCAGTGGTGGGACTTAGGGACAGTGTCCTGTTTTCTGGGAGGAAAGCCAGAAGGAGGGAGAGGAGAGGTGGAGAAAAAAGCAGATGTGAAGTGGGGTGAAGAGAAGCATGTAGACATTTAGACCTCAATGGTCAGGAAAAGGCCTTGGCTGAGGCCCTTGGCCCCGATGAGGTAAAACATCTTGTTAGTGTTTATCACAAAAGGTGACTGGCACAGTTATATTTATAAGGTAGAAAAAAACTGGAAAAAGACCAACTAATCTACTTCTGCTCCACCACTGAGCTACTTATTTTTACCCTAGAACTATCACGAAAATCCACTTTGGTCAAATTTTTTCTTGGAGACTTGAGATGCTTGAGGTTTTTTAGGCATAAACAGTATCCTGTTCAAAATATTATATCTCTTGTATGAAGGCAGGTGTGACTGATACAGCTTCAGACTTCCAAGGGGCGTATTTAAATAAATAACAGGAACTAATCCATATAGCCAGATTTCCTTAGGAGCTTGGGGATTTACATGTCTAAATTTCACTGTGATGAGACTCCAGGACAGGGGATAAAATTCTAGTTAACTTCACTGCAGATAAAACCCAGGTAAGGGGAAAAGCTTGAAGACAGACGCCGCAGTTGAATGAATTTATACCTCAGAAATGATACTTAGAATGAACAGAAGGAATCATTCTAAAAAGCAAAAGAACCAATTGGGTATAAAAGCTATGTCTCAAAAACGAGTTGGAGTTTTGCCTTTTAAAGGACATTAATAAAAAATGGGAAAATGTTTTTCCTTGTTGCATATGGCTGAAGAAAACAGGAGGAAGAACAGATTATAGGGGATAGAGGCTAATATGTGTTGGGCATGGGCAAAACCTGAACTCATACTTTGCTTTAACTTTTGCTGAGGATGTTAATCATGTGGTTGCAGATGTGAGGGATAATAGGATGGGGGTATGGAAATGTTTGTGGACCGGATAGAAGCAAATCTCAGGGCTGCTTCCTGCGCTGAAGGCAGAGGAACGGGCTAATCCACATGCCAGAGCTCTGGAAGAACTGGCCCGATGTCTTTAACAGGTCCCTCAGTCAGGGACAGGAGCACAGCAAACCTGTATGGAAGAAGTGAACTGATTTGGGCAAGAAGAGGCATGAAGGTTTCAGCTTAACAGTATGTGGACAGATTCAGAAAAAAATGGTGAAGAAAAGGCTAGCAAAAGAGAGGAAGGTAAATGGCATGAGATGAAATGGGTTTATCAAACCTATTTATCTTCCTTGGGTAAGGCAAGCTGCAAGCCATTTGCCTAGTGAAGGAAATGGGGTGAATCTCACCTCTCTGGACTTACATTGCACATTTCATATGAGGTCATGTGGAAAGTTCTTAAGAAAAGGGAGAGGTGATTTTGCACAAGGTATAACCCCCTAAAGACCTGGTGTAAGAGCAGCGGGGCTGTCAGGCTGGAGGGCAGTTACCAGGGGAGTGTTAAACATCACTCTGCAGATCTGGCAAAGTGCTTTTGTAAATGAGCTTGGCACTAATGTTACTGGAGAACTGGTGAAACTGCTGATGACAGAAAATACGAAGCAACCTCAGGACAAAAGAGGCTTGAGATGTTAGACAGAGAAAGGTAGATAGCAGAAAGTGGTGGTCATAGGCATAAATGACCAAAGCCTTTCCTGCAAGCTCCCTGGCAGCTCGCACTTTGATCACCAAGTAACAGACTTGCCAGTAGTGGAAATAGGAAGCGAGAAATGCAGTCCTGGGAGGCACCAGGAGAGGTGCAGCCCAGGCTGCACTGAAGGCTGGGGTGAGCTTGAGGAGAGGCTATCTCACTTCATTTTGTGAAGCAAATACTCAGAGCATGAGGCTTTCTCTGCATAAATACTCTCAGGAAGGGAAGAAAGAAGAGCTGATGGTGCTAAGGGCCAGTGCTGGTACAGAATAAATGATCAAAAGGAGGCATCAGACATTTTGATTAGAAGATCGTTACCAACCATTTGACAGTGTGGTTCTGGAATGGCCTCCCCACTGCAGTCGTGCATGCAAAATATTGAATCGCTTTGAGGATGGAACTTGGCAAGGTCACGATAAGGATTATATCACATGGTGCCGTTGATAGGAGACCTGATAGCACAGAAGTTCCTGCCAGTCCTAAGCACAAAGGTAAATGTTCTGCAACCCTCTGTCCATATAAATATAGAGCATGTGATTATATACACACAAAAAGCAGGCACATGATTTATTAATCATAGGACCTCAGCTTGTCAAATAATAATTACAAGGCAATAACACACCTTGTTTTAATAAATGGCTCCCTAAGATTTTCTCCCACAGTAAACCAGTAAAAAGGGGCAATTATTCTGAGGTAGAGGTGGCATTTTGTGTTTCTGGTTGTTAGCTTTTAAATGAACTCACTGTCTGGAACTCTTAAATACTCTAATTTTTCCGAACATTTCACAAGTTCAGCCCTTTCCAGTAAAGCGTCTTTTCAGATGCGTGATTGCCCTTTGTTAAGGCAAGAATGAACAGATGACAACGGCAGCACGGAGGAGACATGCCTGGAACAGTTTTACAGAGCAAACCCGGTGCTGCCGCTGCCAGGAGGGTGTACTCAGAACCCTCAACAGGGGAGGCTTCTTGTGCAATGTGAGGGGCAAGTCCTGGAAAGCCACGACAGAGACAGGAAGGCCGTGGTTCGGAGAAGTGTTTATGCAAAGCCATGGCAGTGGGTGACACTTCAGTCTCCGTGCTCGGGCAAACGCAACGCGATCCCTTTCCACCTTGCAAGGGCGCCCGGCCCCGACCAGCGCTGCTCTCGCAGGTCTGCAGCACAGCCCCGTTCCCAGCCAGCTCTCGGATGGAGCTGCACGAGGATGTTCAAAAGCAGCTCTCATTACTGAGCATTAAAAAAAGTGAAGGCGTGTTTTAGTACCCTTTCAACCTGGAGCTGACGCTGCCTGATGAAGAAGAATGGGTTTGCTGTGCTTGCAGTTCATGTTATGAAGGCACCTTTGCCGAAGATGCAAAAATAAAAGTGGTCTGAAGGGAAAGAAAGCAGAAGGCCAAGAGACAGGCAACTGAACAGAGCAGATTGATTTAACAGATAGGATACATTTTTGCTGTCTGCATTATGTGTGGAAATTCTTATTCCAAGTGACACAGTAACAGACTAGACTGTAATCGAACAGCACTGCTGAGGTGTCAGGAGCACAGATGCTGCCTATCGAAAATATTTAAAACAGAAAGTAAAACTTCGAAAAATCCGCAGTGGGGAGCACAAGGGAAACGCTCAGTGATGTTTCTAACCCAAGGCAACTTCTCTCTGCTTTTCACTGCTGTCTCTGGTGCGGGAGGTCGGAAGCCCTGCGTGAGTCACCCCAGCGACAGCTCAGCCAGAGCTCGGTGAGAAGCAAAGGCCGGCAGCAGCCCGGCCAGGGCAGCGCGGAGACACGCGGTGTCTATTGTGCACCAGGCATCGGACGGGGGGAAGGGCTGCTCCACGCGTTTTGGGGAACTCCAGCCAATGGATTCCTCCCCTGGGTGTTACGGGAGGGCTTGGCCAGCATGTGAGAAAGGGAGGGGAGAGTTTGAAAACAACCCAGTAGGCTCTAAGGAAGGAAGGCTGCTAGAAAGTGACCTGCTCGCCTCCGTGCGAGCATTTTGCTCCAGGGGATCGGCGACTGTAGGGGTGGAAGCGCAGGAGGGGCCGGGCGGCTGTGGCGCGGCACAGGTAACCCAGGATGCAGGTGTCGGGCAGCGGGGTCCAGCTGAACACCCCTCGCTGGCTGCCTCGAGCTGCAAATCCACCAGAAACGGTCCAAAGAGTTTGGGTTGGGTTTTAGTTTGTTTGGCCTTTTTTTTTTTTTTTTTTTTTTTTGGTTGCTATGGGAGAAGGAATTTTGCTGTTTTGTTTTTATGGGGATTTTGGTGGCATGTTTGCTATTAATATGTCTGGGGGAGGGAGGGCAGGAGGGAGCGAGCAGGTCTCTACAGCTCAGAGGTTAGCATGTGATCAGCTTTCTTCTGGCTATTGCAGGCAGCTTTGGGGTTAGAAAGGCAAAAAGAGGCGATGTCTTTTAGTAGGCTGGTTGATACTATGGAAAAATACAAATTATCTTTCATGCACATCAGCTCTTTTTCAGGTCACAGTGCTTTAGAAATCAGAAAGTATGTGCAGATGAGATTTTCAGTGATTGATAACCCAGCTGCTAATAGACATTCAGCAGAAGAAAGAAAAACCTCAGTTTTCTTGTCTGGAGGTGTGCTGGATGGTTTGGGGGTTTTCATCTTGTTTTGACTACTGATCCAGCTTTTAGGCCTCTTGGAAGTGATCCAGTCCTGAACTTCAGCAGAAAATCCTCCAGCAGTTTTCCACGGTGTTTTAAAATGTAAAATTGGTATGATGCAGTATTTTGTGCCATCTTCTCTTGTGCAGGTTCTGGTTACTGTTTCAGTTTCTCTGTCACCTCTTTCCTCTTTACTGAAAGATCTCTTTAAAGCCCCACTCTCCCTTGCAGGGGAATTTGCATTCCATGATCCATGTTAATAGCTAGAATTTATTTTCCAAATCTCGGTGATGACACTGTGGTGGTTTGCTTGGTACGCACGAGTCAGAAGAGGTGCAAAGAGCAAACTAGGAACTATTTTTTGATTGATGGGGAAACAACATCTTTTAGAGCTGCCTCTAGGTCGCGTGTGAAAAAGGTCTTGTGTGAGCACGTTGTACTGTTCTGACTTGAAAACTCTGCAATTTAGTGTCTTCATGAGCAAGAAAGATTTTCTTTCTGTCATTTGGCTGATGGGGAAAGTATCATGAAAACATGGCAATCGTGCTGCACATTCTTTTAACAGATAATTTTGTTTTAAATCTTAAACCTATTTTGGATGATTCATGCAGAGCCAGGCCAGTAAATTAATCAGAGGCTCTTACTCAAGGGAATTTTGGCTCTTATTTCAGCCAGAAGTACACCAATCTGGAGTAGAATTATACTGGCAAAATATGTAATAATACGACAAAAGTCAAGTCATAATCTGGTTAACTGAGGATGTTTCTCTTGCTGGCAGCTGGAAAATTCTGCAATGCACAAGTACCAAAGCAGAAGGGATCTGTGTTTGCTTCCCTCATTGCCTGGGCTCTCTGGAGTGACAAATTAGGGAGAGAAAACAAAGGGTGAGCTGAGTTTTGAAGAGAGACCTAAATGGAGGCAGAACACATGACAATGAGAGGAGACTGTCATCTCTAATTAGGTATGTGCCCTCAGGCAGTTCACATAGAGCAAACAGGGTAAATGTGAACTAAAACAAGGTGGAAACTTTGGAAGGCTGTGGACGGACATGCCCGGTTTGGCTGTCAATCCTAAACCTGCAGCGTGTTAAGGGTTTCAGCAGGGGAGGAGGTGGCTGCAGCACCTCTTTCCCGTGGATTGCCTGAGCGGCAGGAATCGCGGCCGCCAACTCTGAGGCGGCAGCGGAGCTTCCGAGCCGCCCTGCCCAAACCCTGTCCCCGTGCTGAGGGAAGGGCTTGTGCGGGGAGGCAGCCAAAGGCCGCAACTCCCCTTGTTAGCAGAGAGAAACACACGCAGAGAACAGGTAATGTATTCTTTTTCTGACGGTTTTGCTTCAGAAAGGAAAAAAAAAAGACTTTTAATTAAAGAAGTAGAACAGCACGTGGAGAAGGAACCAGGCACAGCTGCCGCTTTTCGGCGGCTGCCCCGGTGCAAACAATCAGCACCCCCAGGCGAGATGTGAGGAGCCGTTCTCTCATAAGCCGGGAGCTGCCACTGTGAAGCCCCTCCATGGAAGGGCTCAGGCGATGCTATCCCGGCGTAGGCGCTCCGAGCTGTGTCTCACAGGGAAATGGAGGGCGCTTATCAGGCGCGCCTCAGGCCCCCGCTCCCCTCCCCACACCAATGGCTCCTTCCCGCTCCCCCTCCGCCCCACCGACCCACCCGCGATGGTCTCGCCCTAGCTGTTCTCCCCCGCCCTTCCCTCCGAGCCGAACGCGCGCCGGGCCCCGCCCACCGCCGCCGCCGCCCGCCGATTGGCTGCGGGGCGGGCGGCAGCCAGCCAATGGCCGCGCCGCGGGTGGCCGTGTCGCTGGGGCAGAAAACACAGGCAGGCAGGGGGCGGGGCTGGGCGGCGGGAGCGCGCGCGCGCACGGCCGGCAGCGGGAGCGCGCGCGGCGGCGGCTGAGGGGACTCGGCCCGGCCCTGGCGGCCCTGAGGGAGCGGCGGTGCTGCGGGCGCATCCCGGGGGCTGCGGGCGCATCCCGGGGGCTGCGGGCGCATCCCGGGGGCTGCGGGCGCTCCCGGGCCGCGGCAGCCAGCGCTAGGCCTGTGCCTGTGCGCTAGCCCGGCCCCGGCGGCCTGAGCCCTCGGCCCCGCGCCCAGCGGCCTGCAGCCCGCGGTCCGGCCCCCGGCGGCCTGAGCCGTCAGTCCCGCCCGCTCCTCAGCGCCGGCGCTGCGCCGCCGTTGGTCCCGGCCAGCGGCACGGGTTTGGTAGGAGTACCGGATCTTAACGTGGCTTTTGTATCTGTGGCTGCCGAGCAGCAGCTGGTGTTGGCAGGTCGCCAAAGCCTCGGTGATGGGGGTGTTTGCTTAAAGTTAGGGAGGAGGGGAAAAAAAGTATGTGCTATGTGGAAGTTACTCAGGGATGTTTTGCGCCCACGGGAGGTCTTGATAACTTCTGGAAGCTTTGTCCTGCAGCGTGTGTTGCTTCTAAAGGTTAATTTCCCTGCTGAGGTGGAATGCCTGTTTAGATGAAGTGCAAGAAATGGTAGTGGGTACAGAGCACCGAGTATGTTTTACTGGTGGATTTCAGTGGCTTAGAAAAATATCCTTGTCTTACGAATTACTGTAAAAGTATTGTTCATATCACTGATTCATCTTAAAAATTTCCATCGCATTTGTGTTCTGCCTAAAGTGGCTTCTGTCCATTTTGTTCCTGTATTATCTCTAACACGGATTCTGATGTTTTTAAGGCGGTTTTGCAAATTGTGTTCCCTAGTTGATCGGTAGTGCTGTGTGGTGTAAGTCTGCAAATCAGAAAGTGGTGGGTTTTGGATGCAGTGATAAATACCAGCATCCTGAAGCCCCAGCAATCTGCTGGTTTGAGTTAGTGAGAATGTGCATTGCTAAACTGAGAGTGTATCTCATATCTCCTGATCAGTATGACAGCAGGACTTGTAAGGCTTGGATATTCCATCATCCTTGTTATAAACAAAGTAGGCTGCTGAATCTCAGAAAGACACCACATGGAAGTTGGGTTGTTACTTATTATGTTGCCACAGGTGGAGGATTTAAACTAGGGTCCTGTACAGGAAGAGCATTTCTCCACTTGAAATTTAGAACTTGGTTGCAAATGATGAAAGCTGTGATTATTATTTAACACAGTTTTTTTTCCTTTTTTGTCTTTTACCAAGAGGTGGACAACTGATGGAACATTCCACTAGGAAGAGTAAAACTGTTCTTACAAGGTAGTTTGCGCAGATTAGACTGAGACCCACACGGAAAAATCTCTCAACCAGCAGTGACTGGGAACACTGGAGAACTCCTGAATGATTGCTTGAGGTAACTCACAAAAAATGTTTATTTTAAAAAATGTGTGGGGCAGGGAGGACTCTTATTGCAGAAGGCTGGGAACTGTTTGGGTTGGCATTGGGAAATACAAGACCATGACAGCTGAATGCTGTGCCCCAAACCAGTTTCTTTATTGCCAACGGTCTGTGATGAATCATTGGCCGTTAATGGGTCTGTGGCAGGCAAGTGGGCATGAAAGGGGAAAACCGGGGAAGAGAAGAAAAGGGGAAGGGAATGCAGTCCTTCCTTGTCACAATCTTACCACTCAACAGTAAACAGTTTTCAGGGCAGCAAAGGATGAGATAGGGGAAAAAACAGCTACTGAATTCTTATGGCACATAGAGAAATACCAGTAATATTCCCAGGCCTATGAAGGGATTTGTGAAAATCTTGCAGGTGAAAAAGTGTGTGAGGGAATTCTGGGACTGCTTAATTTTTTGTGTACATAAAGGAGAGATGGATGATGCCATCCCATTCACAGTGACTTGGGGTGGTTTGGAGAACAGCAGCTACTAGGGAGGGGGAGAAACAGGAACAGAAAAAGAGAAGTGTTTAGACATGGAGAACTTTATCCCTCGCAGATTGAATGGTGGTTGCCAGGAGCGTTTGAAGGGTGCAGAAGCACAGATGTGAAAGCATGATAGCTATATGTACACAGACAGTAAAACAAAGACTATGTCCTTGAGGGGCGGATCAGAAATTAGCTTGTTTTCTAAGGGCTGGGCTGAACTCGATAAATTGGTACCATTTTATCAGCATCATTCACATGAAGAACGTTTCTCTCGTGGATGCAATAGTAACATTGGTATTGTATGCTTGTATGGATAACCACTTGGCAGAACAGGACAGTCTAGATTGATAGAGGTGGCTTTTATCAGCTAAAAAAAGCTGCATACATGGGGCTTTTAGCCTTAAAGTAACGGCTTTTGTCCCCTTCATAAGCAACAGAACTGGTAACTGCTAAGGCATCCAGACTTAGATGTTTTGGAGGGTGGTGCTTCTCTCTTGCTACACCATTTACCTTCCCAGGAACTTTTCAGCTGTTACTAATAGTTAATTATAGCTTAACCTCCTCAATTTTTATATTTCGTGAGTGAAACGTTTGCATTTTACTTTGGTCTAGTGTTTTTTGTTCTCTAAGCTTTTCTATTTCTGTTTAGGCCTTGGAGGGAAAACATTAAGACTTTACATTTCACAGTCAGCTCTATTAAGCAACTATGGAAATAGAAAAGGAACACATTTTTATTACCCCACCAGGTAAGTAATGTATTCAGTTGTTTTGTTTTTTTTTTTTTTTACTTAAAATTGCTTAGCTGACCAGAAATGTTCTCTGTAGAACAAATGTATCACCTGATAATTTTTTAACAATACTGCTTAAAAAACAATCATCAAAAACTTACAGAATAGTTAGTTCAATTATATATCATAGATTCCTGCTCTATTACATTTATTTAAAATTTGTTAAAATAATAAAGTTAGCATTTCTGTAAGTTACTGAATAGTAGTTGCACTTGCCTCGTTATCATCTGAGTTCAAGTAGTGCTGATGTGAAGAAAAGAATAAGCTTAGAAGTGTGCAGGTGTGTTTAAGATGTACAAACTCTGTTTTTATGCAACTATTTACCTTAAAGTTAGGGGGGAAAAATGTTGAAGAGCTTGACTGGAAGTGGGCTGGCATGGGAAAAATTTAGGAAGTACATGTTAAAGACTGCCATGAAATTGGCTGTCCATATCACACATTTCTTTTATGATGCTTAGTCAGGGTAACACAGATTCATGTTGTTTCCTGTATCTTCCAAACATTATGATGGTCTGCACTGACTCTTTCATGTCAAAGAGGTTTTGAATGTTTTTAAGGATAACAGGTATTTATGTTAAGATGGCAGTAATGCAGTTGAGCTGGCAACATATTCCATAATCATATGGAGTTGATGTTGATGTTCTGATATTTAAGCAAAATTAGGTTAATGCAGAAGATACCTTGGTTCTCCACATTTTAGGATTATATTTGAATAATAGGTGGAAAGCTGCAGGAGAGCTGGTTTGAGTGAGTTTGGACAGTTTAAATTGGTAGAAGGCTTTCTTAATGAAGGTAACACCATAAAAGCACAGATTTTAAGTGAGCCTGCTAGGCTTAATAGCAGGGTAATGAGATAAATTTGGATAACTTCTTAATATATAGTAAACAAAGTATTAAAGTTGATCCAAGACTGTTACTGCCTATATATGTATCTGTTATATGATGTGAAAATGAGAAGCTGGAAAGAATATCTGCACCATTTTATAGGTTCTTGTTATTTCATTTTATTTTATAAGTTTTTGGAAAATAATGTATGTGTTCAGCCTGTTTTTTCAAGCCTAACTAGGTAACTAATAGTGGAGGGCCAGTTGGTTACCATATTATGGAGAAAGAGGTTGCAGCAGGAAGTGACAGTGTTATATAAAAAACAGTTTAGTAGTGCAGTGAGAAATATTAATTCTTATGGGTTGGATGTTTCCTGTGGAGGATTTCCTTTAGTCTTGAACCTGAGATCAGGATTGTGTAAGGAGGTTGGACTGTAACCTCCCCTTTAATCCTTAGCTTTTGAAGTCAGGACTGACTTGTGTTAGTTGTTGGCCATTTTCTTTGGAAACTGAGGAAGAAGGAAGTGGTCTTCAAAGAGTAGAGTTTCTGGACAGCCAGGTCTCAGGTCTAAACTGGAGAAATTCATGGGAGACTGAGCATGAAGAAGAATTTGTGTGCATTTGACTGAGAAGAGCTGGTTGTTGCTGATGGGGTCTCCTGGGGAATGAGAGGAAGGAAACCTGTTTGGGTTTGCTCGTTTTTTTCCCCCTCTGTTAGATTTATGCAAATCTCTCATTGTTTTATTAAAATGTTAGACAAACTGAGAAAGCTGCTTGTGAGAATTTTTTTCCTGGATGTGATGCATGCTTTTCTTTTTTAGCTTGCTGCAAGCGTAAAAGGAATGCTTTTGTGGGAGTAATGAGTGGAAAGATGAAGCTTAGCCTGGAATGGCTGCATTTTTGCTCAGCTGTAGCATTCACATCTGTGAACACCAGTGTCTAAATGTTATTTCTTTGATCACAAAGGAGGCAGTTCCATCAAAGTTTTCTCCGTTTGTAGAGTAGTATTCTCTTTGATATGGGTAAATGCTTGAAGATTGGCAATATTTCATTAATGCACTTTGCTTTCAAAACAATTTTTCATTAACCTGTTCTGAAGTGAAAAAAACATACTTCTGAGAAGTATTGCCAAATGCATGTTGCTAATGAGAAAGTATCAGAATGGTGAATTAATATATTAGCTAAGTTCAAATGTAAATATCTTCATATTCTGGGTTTATAGCAGTGAGCTTTTCTGTAAAGCAGTTTTGGAAAAGCAGCTTCTTCGGAGTGCCCTCCTATTGCCCTGCTAGTGTCCAGGCTATGGGTTGTGTCTTTAGGACTCTACTCAGTTCTCAAGAAACAGAGAACTGTGTAACAGAGAGCTGAGGCTGTTTGCTTTGTGCATGTCTTCTAGTTTGCAAGGACTCCCAGGGTACTCACTGGAATGTAAATAGGTCCTCAGGTGCTTTTTCTTTTCTTTTCTTTTCTTTTCTTTTCTTTTTAACTTGATTAGTTAAGAAGGGGAAGAATAGCTTGTGAAAGCTTTTGTTTATAGTGCTCTGAATAAGACATCCTGCTGAACCACACAGCACAAGTGGGGGACAACTTAACTTTGTAAGACTTTAGACCTAAACATGAAATGTGCTTTAGCTTCCTTAGAGAGTGAAGTTACTGCACTTCTCAGTGCTCTAAGACATTTACAGATCCTTAAGTTGTGAGAGTTTCTTGTTGGGTACAGAACAAACCTATTATATTTGTGTTGTGTTTAGCAAGTCTTGACAGAAGCTACAGTGAAGGACAATCCATAGAGAAGAGAGATCCCACTGATTCAAAGGACTATGTATTCTATGAGTCTTCATTACCAAGCTCTCCAAGCTTTGTATTGAACAGCATTTTTCCCCCATAACTTTAAAAACAACAAATAAAAGTAGTGATGTTTTTATATTTTTCTATGGCTAAGTTGTTGGTTTTCTTGCTAGTGGGCTGTGTTTGAAATTCCTTGAATTGAATAAGGGGAATGTTGGTTGATGATTTACGGAGTTAATTTCACTTTGGTGAGGAGTCTTTTAACATCAGTGAGTTCCTACAGAATTTACTCTATTGGCAGTTTTCTTTGTTTCTAAAGCAAGAGAAGAGTGGGTGGAGTGAGAACGAGGCACTTAGATCTAATGCACTGAGGAGTTCTGATGGTTTTTGTTTAACCAGGGTGGGGTTTTCTGTGGTTTACGTATTTATGTATGGTTTTGTTAATTTGCTTTCCAGTTCTTGACATCTGCTCTGTTTAGATTGTGGATATTTTGTGCAGGGGAATAAGAAACTCCTTATTACTGCAATATGTAGACATATCTTAAAAACAACATTTGCCTTAACACTGTTGGAAGCAAGAGTTCTATATAATGTTATAATCCTTTCTAAATGCAATGCGTTTTGGTATTCTGACATAAAAGATTTTTTTTTCTGTCTTCTTTTTAAGAACTTGAGAATCTAAATGATGCTCCATTTTCCGGTGATGAAGAAAATGGTGTGTCTGAGGAACGAAAAACTGAAATCAATGGAAATTGGATTCCTGCAACTTCAATTACCGAAGCCAAAATAAATGCTAAAGCAAAGAGACGGTTGAGGAAAAACTCTTCTAGAGATTCTGGGAGAGGAGACTCTGTTAGTGAGAATGGAGAGACACTGAAGATTGGAGTTGTACCAACGAGCCCAAAGGGGAAACTCCTGGACAGGCGATCCCGGTCTGGGAAGGGAAGAGGTCTACCAAAGAAAGGTTTGTGTAGCTTAGTGAAGAGAGTAGAATGAGAAAGATAAAGATTTGTTCAAAGCACAGTACATTTTTTTCTGCTGGGAATTGTGTTCATAAACCACAGTCTCTGTGCAGGCATTTGGCCCTTTATGTTAGTGGGTGCCAGTAGCAGGTAGCAGCAAATATAATGTCTGTGATCAATCAACATCTGTCTTTGAGGGAAGTACCTTTCCTTAGTAGATTTAATACACAAATTTGAACTGTTGGTAGTTCACAGGACTGTTACTAATGCAAAATCATGGTTATATTTGAAAGTACAGTTTCAACTGAACTTCAGTACTTCTTTTGAAGTTCCATACTGCTTCTAGTGTCTTACTGGAAAGTGATGAAAAGTGGCTGTGGAACTGGGAACTTGTCAGACAAACACACCCTTTTTAGCATATATTGTTAGTCAGGAGATGGACACAATCATTGATAGATCACTTTTAAGTTAAAGAATGTTGTGTTGAACTCAGAAGTGTTTGTCAACTGGCGGTCCTTACTTACTCTCCCATATTTTGCCAGGTGGAGCAGGTGGTAAAGGAGTTTGGGGGACACCAGGTCAAGTGTATGATGTGGAAGAAGTAGATATTAAGGATCCTAATTATGATGATGACCAGGTATGCAAATAGTTTCTTTGCAGTGTTGGTTTATATTTCCTTTTATCGATTTCAATGGCCTTGTGAGTTAATATGAATGTCAGCCTGGCTACACTACACTACAAAATGCTCATTTTTATGCTCAAGAATAGATTATTGGCTAGTAAAAAGTCAGCTGGTATAGAAGTCACAGTGGAATACTCACAAATCTTACCCCCAAGCCCTCCTTCTATGCCTGAGTAAGCAGCATCGCTTTCCCAGGTGTGTTCTCCACTGCTGATTCCCATGGAGGTGGATGTTGCAATGCTGCTCTATATTGCACACAGGCACTGTGTTAAAAATGCAACACAGACTTGCTCAGGTTGGGAGTTTAGTGGGGACAGTATCCTTTATAGATTTTTCTCTTCCCTGTGTTCCCAGCCCACCCAATGTCTTGTCTGCTTGGTGTAAACACTTCAAACCAGCATGAAGTCGATAGCCTGGGTATTTTATTGGCATATGTTTATTTAGAATATGTTATGGAAGATTCTATCTTACAGCCATATTACTGGGGCAAGGGGAGAGAAAGCAAAGCTTATTGGGCAGAGGGGATCTCTATCACTGAAAGGGAAATGCTGATTACAAACACAGATTACTAAAGTCTCTGAGATAATACAATTGCAAGACTGACCATAAGTACGTTCTGTATGACATAAGAACAGTGGTGGTGTCCTTTGAGTAGAGGCTGTTTGCTGTAGCCATAGCTGCTGAAAGAACGGTATCTGGGAATATCAAAGTCTTCTTCCAGGGAAAATCAGTTTTCCCTAAAATTTGACACTTTACATTAACTGAAATAGCCATTAAAAATGGAGCTGACAAGTGCATAGAACAAAGCTTATTGAAGAAGGAACATTCTGTGTAACTTTGGTATGATGGAAGGATAGGTTTTTTTATTTCTGCTATACTTCTTGACCATGAAAAGTTTCAACTAAACATTAGTTGAAAAACCTCTTTGTTCAGATGTCTTTGTTCAGCTCTGTAGTATTACTCTGAATGTTGTTTCTGTAGGTGTGGAGTAGGGAACTGAATTAGAGCAGGGAGATCTGGTGCTGCTGGAGCTCCGCAGGACAGGTGATGCATGAGGCAGTTGCTGTGTGACTTTTTTCCCTTAGGAAATGTCTTTGCTCACAAGTATTCTGAAAATGCCTTTTCTGTGATTTGTGCATGGCACCGCCTGTCTGGTCACACAGTCACTAAGGAAGAGGGAACAAGGCAGGTTTCCTGCCAGGGATGGGAGTGCCACTTGCAGGGGAAGGTGCTGTGGCACAGCCAACTTCACTGGGCTGGGACGGGAGCTTCTGTTGCTCTCCCTTCAGTATGGAGGCATTTGACCTTTGCTCCTGTGGTATCAATTGAATCCTAGGAACAGGGTTCGGTGTTAAATAATTTACCATTATTTAACAGTAAATTCAGTCTTTCAGTTGAATTCAGCTAACAGTAAATTCAAAATATGAAGAAGTATGACAATTAGCCAGCATTGTCTACGCTTTAATAGTAGAGACAGAGGCTAATGTTTTTTGGAAGAATATTGACTACCAAGAACAAATCATTATGGATTTTAAAAAATCTGTCTTAATGCTAATAGTGGTGCATAAGGTGCAAGAAGAGACAGTAAGGGTATCCGCTTTTGTTGTCTTTTAAAACAGGAGAACTGTGTCTATGAAACAGTAGTTTTACCTCTTGATGAAAGAGCATTTGAAAAAACTTTAACACCGATCATCCAGGAGTATTTTGAACATGGAGATACTAACGAAGTTTCGGTATGTTTTGTGCCTTTTTATTTCTTTGTTTTAGGGGGCAAAGCTGTAGCATACAGGGTAATGCAATTGCTAGCTATGAACGAATTTATAGAGAAGTTGGCAAGAAATGTACTATAAGAATACCCAGTTATATTAAGCACATGAGCAGAAGCATATATGAAATTGTATAAATATAAGCACATAAATATTTATTTGAGGTCTATTTATATATTTAAATAATAAAAACTATGAAATCTCATTGTTTCATTTTTCAAATCTTATCTAGGAGATGCTGAAGAATTTAAACCTTGGTGAAATGAAATACAGTGTGCCAGTGCTGGCTGTTTCCTTGGCATTAGAGGGGAAGGCTAGTCACAGGGAAATGACATCTAAGCTTATCTCCGACCTTTGTGGGACAGTAGTAAGCAAAACTGATGTGGAAAAGTCCTTTGATAGACTGCTCAAAGAACTACCTGAATTGGTGTTGGACTCTCCCAGGGCACCGCAGGTATATTTGTAAATCTTTATGACAGTAGTCAGAAGCTTTTTGTGGCTAATATAGGTCAAATAAACTGAAATAGACTCCGTATTTTGAAAAGTATCTATTGATTTTTTTACTGTCTGTAATCCTCTCCCAATTACCCAGGCTGTGTTTTCACTTTGAAACAGCTCATTTAAATAAAATCTGAAAACCAAGCACATTGTAATTATCTACTTAGAAATTCTTTGAAATTCAGCATTTCATTAAAAATGCTTCTGTTTTATTGCAGTTGGTGGGCCAGTTCATTGCTAGAGCTGTTGGAGATGGGATCCTAAGCAGTACCTACATAGATGGCTACAAAGGCACTGTGGATTGTGTCCAAGCTCGGTAATTTCCTTGCTTTCTGTATAGAGACAGTTTTCTATTCCAAATGTCAAAGATGATGATCAGGAATTTACAGCTTCAGAATAAATCATGCAGTTCTTTAACTTTTTTTAAAATTTAATTTAAAATGAAAAAAAAAAACCCATAAAATCTGCAACAAAACCAACAAAATCCAGAATGACTCAAGTCAGAGGAGAAATACTGAGTTCTGAAAAATGTATTAATACATTTGAGTTCAGTTTGTCAGGTTTGTTGTCCAGCTTATGCTCGAGGGTGAAAAAATGAGCTGAAACAAGAAGTGGTTATAGAAGGTTTTGTCTTAGAAAAAGCTTTAATGTGATTAATGGGTAAATATAGCATCAGGACAGCTGCTGTAAATATGTTGTGAAATACACAAGGGATTAACTGTTTTGCCTTACAAAGATTTGAAGCTTATGCAGTGATTTCTGAGACTTTCTCTGTAATGCTCTATTTGTCAAGAAGTACAATTGTTTTCCATGTCAGTGTGAGAAGTTTGAAGGAGCAATCTCTGACAAAGAGGGATGTTTTAATAATGAGTCATGTTTTATTTTTCTTACCCCCATAAGTGTATGTTTGAGGCTTGGTGTGGAGGTGCTGAACTCCTGTGTCTTCCAGAAGTTGCATTTGCAATGATTATAGTTGGGCACTTTCAGAAGGAAGAGCAGTGCTTAGCTGCCTACCTCGGGGGCTCAAATTGAGAAAATTGTCTGTCACTTATACAAATGTGTCCTGTGATTTGAAGGATTGTGGCCTGCATTCTGCACATCTGGGATGCTTTGCTGCCTTTGTTATTTCTTGGCCAGTCTTTCCTGCTCATTAAATCTTGGTGAATAGAGTTATTGTTATTGGCTTGCCCCCAGCATGAGGACTGGGAGAACTGTTCCTCCTTTACATGGAGGGTACATACTGTATCTGAGACTTCTTTTTTTTCACCTTACTTCCCTTTTTATTATTTTTTCAATAAACAGGCATCCCTAGCTTGTACCATTTTTCCATCTACATATTTACCTTCTGAAGTGTTTTCTTTGGCTTAAATTCTAAAGGTTTCATAATTCTTTAGATCCAAACAGAAAATAGTATTTCAGTAGAAAAACTGTTCTTGAGTGTGGCAGCAACTCAGGCCTTTTTTGTTTGAGTTCCACCTGCCAAGCTGCATTCCCGGAGGAGCCTGGATACAATCCATCTCTGCATAAGAAAATATTCAGCTGTTTTTTGTGAGGATGTTTCAGGTTCTGCATTGGTGATTCAGTCCACAGGATTGTTACCTGTCCTTACCCATGGTATGACCAGGAGTATAAAGGTGACAGAAAGACCATGTGGGGAGCTTATTTGCTGGATTTTTGATCCAGATGGTCCCCATGGAGCTGATAACCCTGACCTCTTCCCAAAGATCTGGTAGCTCTGTCTGAGGAGAAATGGCCATGGGGGAAGTTGCAGATGCATTTGATAAAGTTCTGTAATCACAATTTAAGCACTGACTTTGCCTTTAGAGCTGCGCTGGACCGAGCCACGGTGCTGCTGAGCATGAGCAAGGGAGGAAAGCGCATCGACAGCGTGTGGGGGGCAGGAGGGGGCCAGCAGTCTGTGAAACACCTGGTCAAAGAGGTAATGACAAAACTCCCCTCTCTCCAGTTGGCTGTTGGTCTAAGCTTACCTCGTTTGGGGTAGAGGGAAGAGTGACATGTATTCTGTACTAAAATGATGTCTTATGTCATGAGTGTTGGTTTTGTTTTGTTGTTTGGACTTCCTTTTTTATATAATTGAGTTAGACGAAGTAGTTTTTACAAACTGATGTAGATAATTTTGTTAATTTTGTAGTATTTGTCACTGGTGGGAACATGCTAGTGCCATATTCTGTATTGCAAGTATGTGGGTTTTTTTTGCTTTAAGCAAAATTTGTAAGCATTTAGCTTTCTTAGACCTCACAGTATAAAGTGATGAAGTAATTAAAAGAGCCGAGATGAAACTGACTAGACTAGATAAACTATTATTTTTTTGGTGTTGCTGATAAAAAAAGCACAGTAATAACTGAAAAAAAGAGAGAGGAAGAAACAAGAATATTTAGAGATCCATGCTATGAAGGCAGCAGGTCTAAAGGAAAAAGGTCATGTTACAATTTCTAGGTTGGGAGTGTAACAGATGATAGGAGGAGGCATTCAAGGGAGAAGATAAACTTAATCACACCCATATTCACCTTTTAGGGTGATACACAGCTCAGAAAGCACTGGTTTTGGTGCTTGTGTATCAGCACTGTGGATAGGTATTTGGCTTACACTGTGTTTCAGGTTACTGGTAACATCTCCATTTAATTAATACCTGAATTTAATTACATGTATAAAAGCATTGGCAGCAACTTCAAGGAACTGACTTGCTGCTGGGTTGATAGGGGATTATCAAAACAGTTGACAACTTTTAAATTTTGTATCTAATTAGTGTTGGGTTTTTTGTTTTAAAATTCAATAGATTGATATGTTGCTGAAAGAGTATTTGCTTTCTGGAGATGTATTGGAAGCTGAACGCTGCCTTCAGGAACTGGAAGTACCCCATTTTCACCATGAACTTGTATATGAAGTAAGGAGAAATCAGAGTCCCTTTAATAATTGTTGGTATTTTGATGTGGGCATGCAAATAATATAACTGGCATCTGAAGCTTAGGTTGCTTGTTCTGTTATTTGAATAACTAAATTGTTCCATGTAAAGTTAATGGTTTGTGTGCTCATTTGTGTGTGCATTGTGCAACAAGTAAGCTGCTGCTGGGAAGATCCAGAAGTAATTTTTGGGCGTTAAGTAGTTGAATTCAGACTATTACAAAGAAAATAAGAAAATAAGATCTCAGTTTATTTTCTGCTGAGGAATAGCAGCAAAAAAGCCCTCCCATGCTTTGTTTTGGTGTTTATTTCCTTCTAGTTTCAGATAACAAAACAGGTAACACCCATTAGAATACCCAGGTAAGTTATAGAGCTTCCTTTTTCGGGGTGGGATTGTTTCACCCAGCACATTTGTAAAAGCTCACATATTTCAGACCCAGCCTATATGGGAGACGGTTCCCATTTGTACTCTTTTATCTGCCAAATTGGAAAATGGTTGTTTACCAATAAAGCTGAACACCCACAATCTCCAAAATTTCCTTTTCAGTAAATTGACTTGTTACAGAAAATTCCTTCACAATAGAACTGCAGAATCATTTCAGTTGATGGAGGTTGTGGAGTATTGTAGATTTTAAGCTTCTGACTCCTTCTAAAATCATAGATAAGAAACCCCCATGGATACAAAATTAAAACCCCATGGATACAAAATTGATTTCACAAAATTAATTAATTGCCTTCTGTACTGCAGCAGCCATATGGATACAGCTGTGTAGTGCTGAAACCAGAGACAGAAAGGCAATGTTTTTCGCTCTGTCTAGTCCTTTCTGGTTTTTCATACCTTTTATCTTACCCAATGAACTTCTCATCAGTTCTTCTTTTCAAGTAATAATAATAATATTAAACTGAAATGGTGAGTGCATGTATCAAATGGGCTTTTTTCCCCAGAAAATTCCTAATAATGCATTCACTCCTTTCTGTACCTCATATGTTCACACACCATGTACCTGAGCCACTGTTTTCATTTTAGTCAAAACACTTGCATGATTTGTTTTAGGCCATTGTACTGGTTTTGGAGTCAACTGGAGAAAAGACCTTTAAAATGATACTGGATTTGTTGAAAACTCTGTGGAAGTCTTCTGTCATTACTGTGGACCAAATGAAAAGAGTAAGTATGGCATTTAGAGAACTTTGCATAAGGTCTTCCAAAATTTCCAGCTGCCTTTATGCAGTTAAATGGTTAAAATGAATCATCTAAAATGCTGCAATATTGCTTCATTTTTTAAATTTCTGTTTTTATCTGGTAGTTCTTTGTAACTGAAATAGTACAATAAAGGCCTGCTAATTACAAATGTCAAGTAGAGCCATATAGAAACCAGTATTTTGCACAGCTGGAATCATCTGTGACTTTACTTCTCAGGATGAGTATAGGACAGCAGTTCTGTCCCAGGGCAGACTGGGGACCACACCAAGACTTACATAAAAATTCGCCCAGCTGAGTTGCTGGTGGGAAGTGATGAAGTCATCTCTGGTAGTTTCTTCCCTGCTGCATAAACTGCGTTTGTGGCCACATTTTGTTCATTTACCTGGAAGACATATTAATTTTCTTCCCATATTACTACCCACGTAGTAACGGGCAGGCTAACATAGAGATTTTGTACTATCTGGATTTCTCACTTCTAAAGAAGTTAAAAGTTCAGATTGTGTTTTTATGTAGATAGGTATTTGTATAATGCCATGGTATTGGCTGATATTATATACCTTATTTCTCTACTGACTTGTAGCTGCTCTGCTTTAGGTTTGTTGGAACTATCCACATATGTGTGAAACCATATAAAAAAAATTAATCCTCTGTAGTGCAGAAGGGTATTTAAAAACATTGTAATAAAATCATGGAATAACCAGATGATTATTTGAATCCTTACACTGCAGGGCTATGAACGGGTTTACTGTGAAATCCCAGACATTAACCTGGATGTGCCACACTCCTATTCTGTGCTCGAGCGCTTTGTAGAGGAATGCTTTCAGGCTGGAATCATCTCCAAACCACTGAGAGACCTGTGCCCTTCAAGGTACTTGTTTCATTGTATATAGGCAAAGGCAGTGCTCTTCATTTCTATCATAGGTTACAGAAAGCAGCATCTTAGGACCAAAGTGTTACTGATTGGAAGTGGAAACTGGAGGATGGACAAACAGTTGGACTGGTAAAAAGTGTATTAAGAAGCTGCACTGATGTGAAACCTGTTATATGGAGGCTGGGATAAATACTCAAGGCAGCCTCCTGTGAATCCCAGGCAGGACCCCTCAGTGCTCCCCAGAGGATAAAGGCTGCCTCTCCTCTGCTTTCCTGATTTTCTTGGTAGAAATCAGTGCAGCACCAAGCTGGAAGATCCAGGTGTCACAATGGTCCATGTAGTTACAGTGGAAAACTGTCACTTATACTGGGGAAATGAGAAAAAAATCCTTCAAAAATGGTTTAAACTTACCAATGTGATTAGAGTTCTAAGATGAGACAACCAGTCCTAATGTTTATATAAAAAAGAACAAACACTAACATGTGATAAGCTCTACGCACCCCATCTCTCCTATCTGTCCTGTGATACATATAGTGCTTTTGGTTTGTTATGGTTTGGTTACTTGTAGCATAAATAATGCTGTTTGAACTGTAGCTCATCAGTATGCTGTCATCTCCTAACTGGTCACAAAACAGTTAATAAGTTTAATTTCCTCTGGAGAATACATGTAAATTTTAAAATAGGATGTTAGAACTATTATTCAGTTTTATGCATTGGGAATACTATTTATTTAACAGGTCTTTTCTATTTTGGGTGTTTTGTTAGAGTTCTTAAACCATCTCAACAGCTTGTGGTAAATTTGGATCTCGAAATGTTAGCATCTTTATCAAGAACAGCCTCCATTTGTGGATTTTACACTTAAAACACTGTGTGTGTGTTGATGTCAAATGTTTTGCAGGTTTGGGGGTGTGGGAGGGCTGAGAGTCATCACTGCATTAAAAGCTTGATTATACTTTGGTTACCAGTTTTATGTTGAGAGGCAGTTTTGGTTTGTGTACTTCAGTTTTAGGTAGAAACCTGCCATCCCTAGGTTTCCAAACAAGCATTTTTAAGCAGCTGAGCTGACATTGTGATCACTGCTAACCCTGCTGAACTTAGACTTTATATTTGATTTCCAAGACCAAGAGAAGATTCTTCTCAGTGAGAAAAACCAAGCAATGCTACTCTGAATTGGTGAAAAGATACTTTCTACTTTCTTACAGGGGCAGGAAGCGCTTTGTGAGTGAAGGAGATGGAGGTCGTCTTAAGCTGGAAAGCTACTGAATGTGAGAACTGCCTCCTGAAGCCTTACAAGTTGAAAGGGAACATGGCTTGCTATCGATCTATACAAACACGTATGCTCCTCTGGTGTGTGTATGTATATATGTATACACATCTAGGACATGCCAGATTTACGAGTTGCTTAGCACAGTTCATATTTTTTTAAGAGGCACATGTTTTGGGTACAAATTGTTTCTTTTTTTTTTTTTAATAGTTTTGTATATTTCAGGAAGAAGTTTTCTTTCTTTGGGCATATAGTAGAACAACTGGCCACTCTGCTGTGGTGGTGCCTTCAAATAAGCTATCTCTGTATGTGCCATGTTTATGACCTAATCATTCCACGTGTGCATCGATGTCTTGACTGCCGCTCGCTATTTCCAAGACAGTGCTGTCATCATAAAATCACTGGTTTATACAAAGCTTTATTATAGAAGGGTCAAGTTAAGCTGCTGTGATCCCATTTCCATTGCTGCTGAAGAAATACTGTGCTTTGGGAGGAAAAAAAAAATAGCAGTTTCTTTGTTTTAAAGAGCCCAAGAAAATACAGTTGGGTCACAAGACAAATTCATCTGTTTCAGGGGAGAACACTGGTTGGTTTCAGCCCCCATGTACCAAACTTGTCTTTTTTTTCTATGTAACTGGAAAAGTGAAAAGTTCTGGTAAAACATATTAAAAATATTTTTTGTGAAGCTCTTGTTTCTGCCTCCTTTTTATTTATTTTACACAGAACAAATTAAGCAGTACATCTAACGCTGCCCTTTGGTATTGCCGTCAGGAGGAGAGCACAGAGTAATTAAGCTCGTGGTTAAATAAGTATTTACGAGATCTGTTTTGGAAAACACAACTGACTTGCGTAGGAGCGTCTAGGCTGGCAGAGATACTGTGAACGTGTCTTTGCAGCACAGCTTTGCCAAGCCCTTGCTCAAGAACAAGATGGACCTAAGGGAACTCGCTTACAGGAACACGGTGGAGCCTCTCCTTTGTTTTTCAGTTTCATGTCAAGATTTCAAGTGTTCCAAAATGCTGGGAATAGCCGTTCCAGGGCCGGGAATACTCTGTGCTTTAGGAGCCAAGCGCTTCAGTGCTCGAGCGGGTTTGGTAAGCCCGGCTTGGAGCAGTGGGGTTGTGTAACTCGCCCTCCTCCCGCAGTCCGAGGGGCTCTGGTACCTCTAAATTTAGACGCGTTTAAAACATCGCCTGGGCAGCAACCAGCGCAACTTCTACACCAACAGCGCCCGACGCGTGGCCTCCCCTCCCAGCCCGGCAGCACCGGCTGCGTTCAGGCCGCGCTTTAATCCGCAGCCCCGTTACACAGCGGTACCTCCGATCGCGGGTGCCGCCGGGCGCGACCCTCCCCGCGCTACTGCCGAGGCGGTGCGGCCCCCGCGGACGGCGGCGGGGCCGCCTCGGGCGCCTGGGCCGCCTCCAGCGCCGCCCGCTGCAGCTTCTCCAGCTTCTCCAGCGACACCGACTTGAGGGGCAGGATCTTGGGCTTGCACAGCACCATGGCAGCCGTGTCCTCCACCGACAGCTGCCCTGCAAAGAGAGAAAAGGGCCGTGAGCGAGCGCCGCGCCGCGCCGGGCCGGGCCGGGCCGGGCAGTGCTCGCCGCCGCTACCTTGCTTGGGCAGCACCTCCCGGAGCGCTCCCGTCCCCTCCGGCATGGCGGCTCCGGCACGGCACCGCCCCCGGGGACAACTACAGCTCCCAGCTTCCACTGCGCGGCGCCCCGCCCATGCACTCCGGTCGTGTCCCCGGTGCATGCTGGGAGTGGTAGGCCGAACGGGGCTCCGGCCACAATGCGCGTTGGGAACTGTAGTCCTTGGCGTGGCGCTGCGCCTGGGCAGCCCCGGGCGGGGCGGGAGCGGCTCCCCCGGGGCTATCCCGGTCCCGGGATCCCGGGGTGCCGCCCCCCGCCTTGGCTGCGCCGGGCTCTGCGCTGGGGCGGAGCCATTCCACCTGCGTGGGCCTGCCTGGCCCTGGCGAGCCGCTGCCTGCCCGCCTGCCGGGGCCCACCGCGGAACTCAGGCTTTGGGGCGCTTTTGGTTTATTTTCTGCTTCTGTAAATAAAATCCCCAGCAGACACCGTCCAACAGACGGGCGTGGCCAGGGCGTACGCGTCCCGGTTTTCGTTTCCAGGCAGCGCCTCGGGATTCACGATGTGAATCATGCTGCTGTTTGACATGTAAACAGCAGTAAAAGCCGGTGTCTTTTTAAACACTGAGAGCTTAAATGTTGCCGAACCTGACGGGCCAGTGCACCCAGATCCCCCACGCCCCCCACAGGGGTCCGCCTTTTGGAGGATCTTTGCCACCGGGAGCAGCTTCCCTGGGAAACCCCCGCGGGGAGCCGCGTGTGACGCGGGATCGGTGGAGAGGGATTCACCTGTCCTGTGCCTTGGCGATGCCCCAGCAAGCCCCGATTCCGGGATGTGTTGTAATTTTAGAGTTTGCTGATGAGCTTGCCTGTGTGCCCTGCACACCCTGTGTGCCTGGGGATTGGCAGTTCAGGCTGGTAATCCTGCTAACCTGGCCTGGGCAGGCGGGGACGGCTCCTTTCCGTGTTCTGGGATTGAGATCTGGCTTCTCGCTTTGCACAGGGACTGGCCGTGGATGAGTAAAATGAGGGAGAAAATAATCTTTGCTGATAATTCTTTTCCATTCTGCCTTGATGGTGGCTGTCTGCGTGCTTCCTTCTGCTAGCTCAGGTGGACCTGTCAGCTGTGGGATCCAAGGTTTGCTGGGAGAGCAGTGATAAAACTTTTAGTTTCCAGTAAGTGGCACCTCTGATAGTTATTTAAAGCCTCTGTCTGCATTGTTCCAGAACTATTTCCTTTTTCCTCTAAGAAACTTAGAGTAGGAAGCTGACAGTCCCTCAGGTAGCCCGGTTCCACTGTGCTGGAAGCCTCGCCTGATGCTGGGTTGGAGGCCAGCAGAACCCACGGAGGGTGAGAGCAGGGCTCCTCTTTCCTGCCTTTTGTGGCGCTGGCCAAAGATAACACTCCTGGGCTGGTCCTGGGCAGCACAGAAATGAGTGCTTTTTGTTCTTACTCACATATTCCACTTTCAGGTCAGAAGATTTCTGTTGATGAGGCTGTAAAATGGATGTGCTTGCTGGGGACATCCTTCTCTACCCTTTGAAGTGCTCAGAAGCATTCCCACTGATTTCAGTGGGAAAAGCTCCTTTGTCTGATGTGCTTTTCCATGTGCCAATCAGTATTTTGTGCTGACTGGAAGTGAAAGGATGAGGCACTGCTTTGTGATGGATGTGTTGTAAACCAGTGCATTTAAAACAGTACAATTTGCAGATCAGTAATTTGGTAGTTGTTAGTTTGTTTTTAAGAACTGATCCAGCATCTTAGAGATGGCTCTGGCTAAAAATGAACATAAAAGATACCCAGTTATGACTGAAATTTTTGCACTGTGAAAGCAGGAGTTATTCCTGTGGTAACAAATATGGCCTGCAGAGCAACAGAAACGAGCTGAAAGCAAGATGTTGAAATCAAATTGCAGGCCAGGTTTTTTTGCCAGTGTCCTTCACAGTGCCAATGGCCACCTGGAGTCCAGCATTATGTGAGCACTGGCATTTGGAGTCCATCTCAGTCGTGCAGGGAATCATTTTCCAATAGCAGTTTTCCTGCCAACGGGGTTTGTTTGCTTGGTGATAAGAAACAATGGTCAACTGAGTTTGTTACTTGAGCATTTTCGTGACTGAGGAGTCTGGCATCCTGTACTAGATCTATTTTCTTAGCTACTCAAATGCCAGCTTGGCAGCCTATCTAGAAAGCTGATAGCACTGGGACAGGCGTGATTGTGAAGGTTGTTTTCAACAGTTTCTAGTAAGTCTGTTTTTAAGATGCCTCCTTCCTTTTTCTCCTTTCCTGGGAAAAAAATCATAGTTACCACCTTCATGACTGGGAGATCTGGATGAGAGAGGGGAGGGAGGCATGGGCACGCAGCTTAATGTCCTACTTTTCAAAGCGCCTTAAAAACAAGACTGGGTTTAGTTTTGAGTAAGGCTGGTATTTATTCACTGGAACAGTGTTGGCTATAGTTAAGAGGAGGGAAAAGCATTTCATAGAGGACCTAAGTCCCCTTGTTTAGTTGGAAGAGAAACAAGAAAAGTTGTGAGTTTTCCAGTTACAGATGAGAAATCCAATCTCTTCTCCTAAAGAAAGCATAGTTATACTCCATTTTTTAATCTTTTTGGCCTTTGGGGTCGACATATGCTCAAGCACCCATTCATTTCTCTCATGGGCCTTTCCAGTTGCCAGGAATATCTAGGAAGTTGTTTGCCAAACCCCTTCCATGGGTAAAAGCACCGTGCACTTGCAATGGGACTGTGCTGAGTCAGTGCATTATCTTGGTGCCACTCCACAAGGCTGGAGAAGTCAGAACAAGGCTGTCCTTGTGCCCAGGTCTCAAGTTGTGTCCCCATGACACGAAGCTTCCCAGAGTCCTGAGACTCAACCTTGGGATGAAACCCAGTGTTATTTGAGAAAGCGTAAGTGTGGTATCCATGGAGAGGACAACGTGCTCTAGGTTGCACATCCTTATTTTACTGATGTCACAAACAAGTTATTCTTGTGCACTGCAGAGAGCCTCACAACCACAAAACCAGCAATAATTTTATAAATGATAAGCTTGTTTTCCTCCTCTTGTTCCCAGATACTCCGAGTGCAGCAGACAGCAGAGATGTGCATTGCTGGAATCCAGAGGGTTTCGTAATTTGGCAGCCACTTGCTGAAAGCCCTGCAGATACAAAACAACACTTATTTCAAGTCTTGAGAAACATCTCCTACTAAGTAGAAGAAAAGAGCATTTAGGTGAAGCAATGTTGCCAGTCCCATTTATTTATGAGGCTTGGTTTTTGTCTTTATACATTTTAAATGCTTTTTATTTTCCTTCTGCTTTTTGAGCCTTTCAAGTTCATGTTTTCCATATGACAAGAAAGTCTGGAATCAAGTCCTTACTTTAAAAAGCAAAAATTTGGTTCAGAGTCCTGTATAATCATGTAGCTCCAGACATGGAGTGTTTAAAAATAAAGCCACTTTGATGAGAACTACCCATCTTGAAGGTGACTTTCTGTTCTGAGTTTAAGTAAATATTTTGTTGACGGTTTAAGAAGCTTTTAACAGCACCTGATCTGTGTTTGCTTTCCACTTGGATCTCTCCCTCTTTTCTTTTTTTCTAAAAATCTAGAGCTTGTTTCACCTCTCTGTGTGCTGACAAGATCAGAAATGCAGTGTGGCAGCATTTGTTGAACAATGCATCCCAGTGCTTTCAGACACACACCTGCAGATTTCATGCAATTGTCCCTGAAGCTGCTGAGTGGTAGGTACCATGGGACACAGAGCCCAGCTTCAGAGACAGGAGGAAGGTGGTTTGGGTTTACTGGGTGGGGTAAGGCGGGGAACAGAAAGCCTGGTGTGGCTCCTGCGGGAGTCCCAAATGCCTTCAGAGCCTGAAGCTTGATAGCTTGGTGTGTAACCCAGTCCTTATTTTGAAAGGGAGTTGACAGACAAATGATTTCTTTTAGTTGAGCTTTCTGAATATACTTATTTTAAGTTTGTTGTTTGATGCAGTGGGATCCTCAAGCTGTATGCAAAAGGCAAAGAGACGTGCCTGGTAATGCATTATCCAAGGGACACAGAAACAGCTTTTTGACAGGCCACTCTTCCTGCTAACACCTGGTAAATGCAGAGACCTGGCTCCATGTAAGTCCCATTCTGGTCTCCTAAGCCAAATGCTCTACACTGGCATTTCTAGGAGGTTACTGCTCTGCTCGTGGGGTTTGAATCGCTCAAGTCTTTGGCCTCGTGCCCTGAAGTGCCAGCAGAGGCTTGCTGTAATTGCCCGTAAGTGCACCGTCTGTCAGATTATTGTTTAATTGTTCCAGCTTCTCACTGCCACACACTGCTCAGTGTCTCTCTTGCTATCTTTATTTAATTGAGTGGAAGAAAATTGAGACTTGTGCTTCACTTACATCGCTTTGTTTTTACCCATCCTTGCTGCATCCTACTATGAAGTCCCACCTTTTGTTTGCAGAAGTCAGTCTTCTATATAGAAAAGCTATTGTCACTATCTCAAGCATATGTTAGAAAGAGAATCAATATTTTAACACATGGTAAAGTCAAATCATAAATCTCTTAACACAGTCAAATGACTGTATTATTCTCCCTTGAAACACCACTCCTCCCCCTGAGAAACAAGAGAGGGAAAGAAAACTCTTGGATAACCAAGCCCTTGTCCTCACAATGCAGGACTGTTCTTAGCCCTTTGCTCTGTGTCGCTCCTTCCTCTTCAAGATCCGTCTTTCCCTAGCCCATCCCTGTTCATCTGTTCCAGACTATTACTGGGATATCAGCTCTTTTCCTGAGATCAGCTTGTGATGACCAGTTCCACTGCCTACTTGCTGCCATTTCAAACATCTCTGTGCTTCCTCCCAGCCTTGCAACCAGGCTCTTAATAATGTGTGTTGAAAAAATAATCTTTCTGAGCTCTCTCCAACACTCTCCTTGTGCGTATGGCCTATAAAAAAAGCTTGGCAGCACTCTGACTGCTTTTCTCTCCTCATGCTCCCTGTGCCTGTGACAAATATGTGTCATTTTTCTGGTCTTACACTTGGCTTTCAGCCTCTGAATGAGAACACTCTTCTTGTACAATTCCCCCCCTTGCCCTCCCCCCCGCCAAAGATCAAGGCTCCTGTGTAATACCACAATAATCATAAATGTTAGGGTTGCTGGCACTCACTCTGCTCTAGTTTTCATGGCTCTGGGCAGAAGGAGTTTCATTATCTCCTTTTGGAAGATCTATCTGCACCTGAATGATTTAGTTTTCACAGTTTCATTTAGAAATCCTCAGCTGAAACCTCCCTTTATAGGTGTACTCCCTGTAATGCCTGGCTCCCTGACCGATTGTTGGGGTTGTTCTTTTCACTTCCTGTAACTGAACTGTAGGATTACTTATTTCATATTACTTTCTGATTATATTTTTCATCCATCTCTTTTCTTCAGGAAGGAACAATTTATGTAAGAATTTCAATGTGGAATTGACTTTAGGCTTTATTGCTATTTGTCACCCTTCAGGAAATACATCCCTGACTCCAGCACTCAATCTCTGCTGGCACTCTGGAAGAGGAAGAGAAAATAGCAGAGCTGCAGCTATTAAGACCAACAGGCAAATATTTTATTCAAATTCAACTTTTTCTTCCTGGGTCACTTTTAAAGAATATCTTTCTGATTGTGAGGATGCGAACAAGGGTTGTGTTTGTTTGTTTGTTTTCCTGGAGACTCTCCTATTCAGCTGATCTTCATCTCCTTCCACATTTCAGGCAGCAGAGCTTGCAGCAGTGACAAGCTGTAATCCCAAGGAAAACTGCTTGTGCCTGTGGCCTGGGTTAACCTGCTGGC
This sequence comes from Corvus hawaiiensis, assembly GCF_020740725.1. Classification (NCBI taxonomy): domain Eukaryota; kingdom Metazoa; phylum Chordata; class Aves; order Passeriformes; family Corvidae; genus Corvus; species Corvus hawaiiensis. The sequence goes on along the minus strand of NC_063220.1, from coordinate 10,090,932 downwards.
AGAGATACGTGCCTGGGCAGGGGCTGCTGTTTCACAGAGCTCAGCATGGACGTGCTGCCACTCCCAGCCACTTTCAGGACACAGGTGAGTTGTTTACAGCAATCTCAAAAAAACTTGTAATAAAGTTGTTCTGCCTTGCTGGAGCCACCACTCCCAGAGACCTTTCCCCTTTCTTGGCTACTGTGGGAGCCTCCTTCCTTTAGCTTCACACCTTTATCAGCTAGAAATGATACGGTTCAGAACTGGTTGTGGTCAGGCTCTCTCTCAGGAGAGGCTACACTGTCACTCTGTTGTGGCTGCTGAGAACTGGAAGATCAGAGAGGACAAGGGGGAAGTGGAAGCCTGATCCTTCTTTTATGTGGAATGGAGTCAGGATATGCCCTTGTATGAAGTTCAGCAGACAAAAACTTGGGCTGCAGTCACATTCCTATGCACCGTGCCATTCCAGTCAGCCTGGTACTAATCTCCACGGATCTCTGAAGGCATGAAACAACATGCAGTGTAAATGAAATCCGAGCCACACCATACCACAGTACTGGTGCCAGCCAGTTTTAGAAGACTTCCATGAGAGCCAAAGGAAACAGGTAGAATGGTAGGAGATGCCTTGTATCACCTGCAGGCACAGACCTACAGCACTCGAGCAGCTCCCAGGTCCCAGAGCAACGTGAGGCATGTGAAAAGCTGGTGAACCCAGGGCTACTTAGACTTGAATGCACTTTCCTAGGGAGGAAGTGGCTTTTCCCTTGGAAAGCTCAACTCCCCAGCGTCTGCATGAGGTCAATGGAAAAAGTGATTTCTTCAGAATATGATTCAGAGTGCCTAAGCACAGGCTTATCTTATTGACTACAGAGGAAGCTCAACCTCTGTAGATTTAAACTCACTTTTGAGAGTACTCATCCCCTCTTGCCCCTTAGTTGTGGGAGTTATACTAGACCTGGATGTGGTTAGTCCTTGGTAGGCACACGATCTACTGAAATTCAGGTGCTGCAGACCAAAGCTAAGAGCTTGTCTACCAGAACACAGAGTGTCCTGTTGGATCCTGTTTTGTCCTTTTGAGTTTTCCTGGGATGTCAGAAATGGATTTGCAAGTACCAGAAAAGAAAATTAAATCAAGAAAGGTTGGTTTCTTCAGGGATGTCCTGACTGGAGCTGGAATAATCAGCATCTGTTTCAGTTTAACTGAGTTTTTCATTCTGGCCTTTCTCCCCTTTCAAAGTACAGGCAACTGAAGCCTTTAATTTGCCCTGTCTTTCACTGCAGAGAAAAACAGGAGTTTCTAACAGCTGTTACTATCCTGCCTAGAATAGCTACACTAAAAAAATACAGTTTATTGTCTGTTGTGAATGAAGAAGCTCTTGCTTGTTTCTGTTGTTTGTCGTGTTGACTTTGAAAGATAAATTGTTTGAACTGGTTGACTCTCCGTTTGTATAACTGAAGATTAGCTTGCTTGATAGCCTGCTGGATTTGCAGTTTTTCCTTGCACTAAACAAACTTAAGAACTGCTGGGGCAGTTGGAACACAGCACATACTGGAAGAAGTTTGTGTGCATACAGGTAAATAAGAAAATAACTTCATGCGTGACATTCTGGATGTGCTGTTTCAGTGCTGATATGTCCTGTCTTTCCACCTGGAAGAGTTCTTGTAAGACCTAGAAAGCCTGTTTAAAAAATTGCTAACAGACATGGATAGGTGGCTAATGAAAGTAGAAGCTGGCAGGACCAGAATTAGTTTTTACATGGTAGTTCTAAAATCCTAAATTGTGCTGCTTGTTTTTGAGAACACAGGTACTCTGTCCTTTTATCACACATTTGCTTTGTAAAAACAATTGGAGAAAAAAGCAAAAATAACTTCTTGTCGCTCAAGTAAGCAGACCTGGCTCTGAATATATAAAAGGAAGAGACAGTAAAAATAGCAACATCTTACTGTACTGTAGTCCTTCAACAGAGAACCACATTTTGAGGTTCCTCCTTCTTTGCATCCTTCTTTGTATTGCAAAGGCATCTTGCCCCAAGCAAAAGTTTTTGCTCTGGGGAATCAGAGTCTGATTTCAATGGGACAGAGCTTGGTGTCAGTCCTGAGTATCAGCTTCTAGACATTGACAAGGGCTCTGACTCTCCATGTGCATCCTCCAGGTTTGGTTTCTGTGCCCTCCTCTCTCCCCTTCTGCCAAGTGGCCCAGCCTTCCCAGTTTTTGTCTACTCATAATAAAGGCAGTGGAGCCAAGGTGCCATTCGAGGGGAAGGCAGAAAAGAATGACAAAGGCATACACTATTTCCATGATGGGTATGGTGCTCACAAAATGAAGCGGGATTTGTTGTGCCATCAGCCTTCAAAACATGCCTCTCTCCCCCAAAATAACTAAACCCCTTGCAACCCTTGGCCAAGAGACTGAAGACAAACATCTGGTAAACTGACAATTCAAGGGAAAGGAATAGGATATGGCAGGGAGGTCTGGATAGACTGAGGTGTAGATGAGAGGAAGGTAAAACCTAGGATGGAATTTGGAGATTTGAGACATGATAGTGGGAGACTGAGATACAGAAAGAAAGAAAGAACAACTGGGAATTAGAGGAGTTTTATGTTGAGGCTGGTTGGCAAGGAACTGGCAGACAGAAGACACAACAGAATTTTAGTACAAGGAAAGAAGAAGGAAGAAAGTGGAAAGTCAGGGGGATAGGCAGTGATGTGAAGAACCAGACAAGAGACTGGGCTAGGACCTGGCGTGGGGAACCAAAGTTGGAGGTCCTATTGGAGATTGAGAAAGGAGGGACAGTCTGGGGAAGGAACAGGTGATCCAAGTCTGAGAGTGGAGGTCAGGCACAGGCAGCAGGGAGGGAACAGAGTAGCAAGGGAGAGCTGTGGGAAGCAGCCCCACACAGGGCAGAGCAGAGGGGTATGTGGGTGGGAAGGGGCACAACGGGCTGTGCTTGCTGGGACATCCTGACTTGCAGAGCTGGAAGTGGAACAGAGCTTCCCTGAGGCTGGTCTTCATGTTGGCTCAGCCAGCAAAGAATTTGCCTCTTGTGCTGTCTGCCCCAGCAGCAGCACAGAAACGACTGGAGCTGAGTGTCCTTGGCCGAGGCAGCAGCAGCTGCCTGCCTGGGGGAGGAGAGCAGGTTTTTGGGTAGTTGGATGACAAAAATTTTACAGCTGGGAGGAGGTAGTGAAAAGGCCACATGACCAAGAGAGAAAGGGTCAATTCATTAGTCTGGCAGCAACTAAATTAAAAGAAGGCAAGTGGGACTATATATCAGAGGTATCTGAATTTGGTCAAAGATGATTCTGAAGTTGCTAGATTGATCTTATGGTTGGCTTAAGCAAGCTTAACTAATTAATTGCTTTATTTTAGTCCATTGTGTAAGAGCTAGCTCCTAATAAATCACACTGTTTTGTAGAAACATGCTTGAAACAACTGTGTAAATACTAAATAGCCTTAGGAGTGGTCTTATGAATCCACAGAATAATCCAAATTCCAACACTCATCCCCTTCTGCTGCTGGTCTGGATGGAGGATAACAGTCCACTGCTGCTGTTTCTCTTTCAGTAAAAGGGGCAGGAGTCTGTGCTGAACACACAAAGGTGCCAGCACAGCTGATGGCCCACGGAGGTGCTGTGATGCTGTGTGGTCCTGCACCAACAGTTGTCCTTTTCAGGAGCACAGGAAATGCTACAGGTGTTACAGGAACATTATGAATGCTGCAAAGCCAAGCCTTTAAAAGTTAGGCAATGTCCAAATGAAATCGCCGCTGAAACCTTAATTCAGAACTATGTAGGTTATGAAATGCTCTTTAATTATATTTCTCCTCCTGCTCATTTCAGTGTGGATGGCAATAATTCAAGGTCCTTGTACAGTCCTGTGGGTTTTCTGGGGCAACAAAGACTGAGGAACCTCTGACTTGCTGTCTGTGGATTTATCTTAAGGAGAGGTGCTCAGTCACAGTACCCACAAGGTTCAAAATACAGGCCTGTCAGCACAGTCACCTGATCCTGAGAGACCCTTAACTAACTAATACTTGCAAGGACTGTGAACTCTTATATTCACCTTCTGCTCTGGGACAGGTCGGTGCCAATGAGATCTGGGGACAAACAGTGCTGGTTGAGACTGGGAGTAGGTTGGAGCTGAGCTTTCCAGCATCCAGTAGGAGGGTATAAAATTAACTACTCCATTTGGGCAGATTAAAAACAAATCTTCCATGCATGAATTCTGCCTTTGCAAAAATGTCTGTTAGTTCTGATTGTTGGCACAAGTATTACCATAGTATCAGTCTAATCTCATATGACATATTTAAGGATTTGCAGCAGAAGGGTGGAGTTACCAGTGTAAATTTCTTGGCTGATTTATCTCTTGTGGCAATTGTCCTGCTCTGCTTTATATCAGCTTTTCAGAACAGATCAGGGTTTTTGAGTATAAAGTAACATTTCTTTAGATTTCAAATAATGTATTTTAAAGCAAAGCCATTAGAAACAGAAGTAGAATCTCTAACAGAACCAGAGTACATGTAGCACATATCCTTTGTAAGTCTCTTGATGCTAAGGCAACTGGGCAGTGACACTTTGCACACAGAGCCTGAGAAACGTAAAGGTACACGGTCAACAAAACATTCAGATCCTCCCTAGAGTGTTACAGTTTTTTAAGGCAAATAACTGTGTTCAATTAAGTCACACAAGAAACATTTATTTCAGATTCCAAGCTCTCAAGGCAAATTGTGCATTTCCATGTCTTACAGAGGATCCTGCACTGTCCACAATGAAGTTTTACTGATTAATAACAGCAAATAAACATCCAGTCATTGTAAGAAATATTGTCACTAGGAAATTCTAACTGGTTTCTGCCTTGTGATCCAATACACCAAAAGGCCAATTCTGCTTTTAATGCTGTCCAGCATTTATTAGTAAAAGCCCACATAACCACATTGAACTGTTTGGTTTGCCACAGATGCACACAAAGGCAATTGGTAGAATTTTGGTATTTGATAATTGAATGTGAATATCCTTGTTTCACTGAAATCAGCCCAGATGATTGCCAATAGTTGTAAAAAACCTGATGGAAATAGCAGATACTCATATTTGACTATCTGATGTAGGAAATGGCTCCCGAATTTACTCATGGTTTTGATTCTGCTGAAGTAGCTGCTGAACGTGAGCCCGTGGGACCAGTCCAGACCAGCAAGTACTGAGATCAATTAGTAGACTCCTATTAATTTGAACCTTATTTTAGAAATTATGAAGTTGAGATACTACTGCAGTGCAGAATCCATCTAGGCTTGAAAGGGGAACTGATTGCAACCACCTGAGAACTTAGCATTAAAAAAGCTAAACCTTTCTCAGCAAAATACTGAAAGATGTGTTCTAACAAGTCGTCTAAGAACTTGCTTTTAAAGCCCATCCGAAATGAAAGGGCGACTGATGGCAGGTGCTCTGTCACACGTGAGTGTGTTTGTCCACACAGAGGTGTGGTTGTCACCTTCTGAACGGCTGCTGCCCTTTCTTGCAGCTCCCACGTATCCCTTGCAAGGGCAGCTTGGTTGGGCTTAGCCTGAGATACCTGCTACAGAAAGAAGAGTCAGCACACTGGTCTGAGGTTACAGTAGTTGCCAGCTGGGAATAGTCCCGATTTTGTCGAGAAAGGAGACACGGGAGTGTCGCGGTCCCCGTGTCCATCTCTTTGGCGATGTCTCAGCAGCTAAAGGTGCCTTGCAGCAAGAGCGGGTGGCTGTGCCCTGAGCGTCCAGCACTGCGGAGAGCTGCTCCGCACCCCCCATCCCACCAGAATTCCCGATCCTAGCTGCGCCGGGGGCCAACTCGCCAGTTCAGCGGTTGGAATGGCAGGAAAACACTTCCTGTTTGTTGAAACACTTTAATGAGTTGCAGTGGGTCACCAACGGAGCTACGGGCTGCTCTCCTCACCCGGGGACACCTCGGCAGCGCTGGCACGACGGCAGCTTTCAGCGGGGCGTGCGGGGCCGGGACCCACCCACGGGACCCGCGATCGGCGCTGAGACAGCGCAGGGGAGCCCCGCCCGAGCCCCGCGGGGAGCCGGCCCGGGCGCCGGGAGCGCTTGGCCCCGCACGGCCCCGCACGGCTCCGCTCCCGCCGTCGCCACTGGCAACGCGGCGCTTCCGCCGTAACCTGGAAGCGCTCGGTGTCCGCGCTCGCCGGTCCCGCCCCGAGTGCCGCGGGAGGTCCGTGGGCGGGCGGTCCCGTGACGGCTCGGTGCGCACAGACGGTGGCCGGCAGGGCAGGGCCGGGCGCGGAGCGGGAGCCGAGCGCGCCGCGGGAGGATGGCGGAGCCGCACGGTACGGAGCGGGCGGGCCGGGGGGCTCGGCCGGGCGGCGGCTGACAGCGGGCGGCGGCCGGGGGCGGCGGGAGGCCGCGGGCACAAAGGCGGGGAGGGCCGGGGCGCAGGTGGGGGCGGTGGGGCGGCCGGCGGGGAGCCCGTGCCCGTCCCGGTGGGGGCTGCTTCGCCCGGCTCCGCGGGGCCCGGCGCAGGTGGGGCGGGCCGGGGGCGGTCATCGCCCCCGCGGGGCTCGGCCGAGGGACTGCCCCGCGCCGCCGGGCGATGGCAGCGACCGCCACAACAACAACAATAACAACAAAAAGAAAGGAGGAAGCTCCGTTTCACAGCCTCACCTCTCCTCCTCCCCGCCAGCTCTCGGTGCCGGGAGCTGGCACAGCGAAATTGAAGCGAGCTGGCGTGTGTGTAGTGGCACTGGCGCTCAGGGTAATGATTACCGGCGTGCGGGTAATGATTACAGCTGCCTCTGCCTGTGTCAGTGCGGTCCCCCACCCTCTCGCATAGGCGTGAGGCTCTTTTCCTGTTTCGTCCGATGTATTTATTGTGGCAGTTCTGATGGAGCCACGGAGACAGAATCTCGTTTCAAAAGTCGTCGCCTTCCTGTCTAGCCAGGTGATTTTCCCGGTATTTAAAACAGAGAGGTGTGACTGAGAAAAGCGGTGTGACAGCTTCCCGCGTGTATTTGTGGCTGTAGAAGGCGTCTTCACCGAGTTGTTCGTGTCTTTCTCTAGGAAATGCTTCAAAAGCGGTAGTAACCTTAGGAAGGTGAACGGCCGCGTTGACTAAAATTGCGACTGGGTGTGAGCTACACAGAAATTCAGCAGAACTGAAGTTTGGTGAAACTGTGTTGCTGCTCCACTTGTCCATCCTATTTAGGAGCAGGTATGGACATGGAACAAAAAGTCACAGCGTGTGGGAAAACAATTGCGAAGTGCTGAAATAGTACTGGTAATTTTTGTGTTTTTGAGATGGGACTGTGGAAGCATTGAGTTCTGCACATGTGCAGACACTTTTGAGGCAGAATATTCATGATCGAGGAGTTGTAATTGTGTGTATTGTCATGGCTGCAGTACTTGGTGGGGATTTTTTTTTAACTATCAGAATAGAAATTAAGATCGTTTTGGTAATTACCTTCAGGGTCTTAATTTTCTACGGTTTCTTGTTTGCCTGTTTGACTTCATATGTTGTTCTTTTTACCCTCTAAACTGTGTGTGTATGTTTGTTTGGTTTTTTTTTAAATCACTAGTCATTATTATATACTTCTATTTATAAAATCAAGGGCTTAAAGTAGGTGGTGGTCAAATTAAATCACACTTATTTACAGCCATATTTCAGACATATGTTGTATGGTGATCTTGATATAAACCTAGTCTGGTTTTAGGAAAGATTTACAGTATCTTATGAATTTGTTATTACACTACTGTGCATACATTTTAGTTTTAGTAACACCCTCATCCTCTTAATTCCCTTTGAATGATTTGGATTTGACTGTTTTGTTTTTCTATGCAATTATTCTTTGCTGTGGACGAGTAAAATGGGAGATTATTTTACTAATTTGAAGCCGTATTCCTTTAACTTTAGGTTGTTTGTCAGCCATCAGCATTTCTGCACGTGTGGCAAGGCAAAACGTGTATATTAGGCAAAACTAATTTTATATGTAACCTTGTAATACACAAAGATGATTCCAGACAAGGCTCTCCTTGTGTCGACAGCCTTCCTTTGAGGAATACCGAGGAACCCTCAAAGAGGATGCTGTGTTCTTCCATGTCCCTCTATCTACTCTTTCTAGAAACAATGCCCAGCATTTTTTGTTTGGGCTGATGGCAAGGGAGGGTCGATGAACAGTGCTGGTTGCGAATAGCTGCTGTTCCCGGTGTAGTTTTTCCTTTCCAGCCTGACATATCTGTAAGGCAGGAGGTGCTGGGAGGGGCGTTCCTTTGTTATGTTGACACTTAAATCTCACTGACGAGTGTATTCTCCTCCAGGAATTTCGTGTGACTGAAGGGATTCCTTCAGACGAGGAATATTTTCTCCAGCTGTCTTCCTGCGCTGTTAGCCTATGTACAGAGATTAATTGCTTGGAAGATAACTGCTGTGCGTGTGCCCTTTAGGAAACCCTTGGATTGATTGTGACTTGGCTGTGGCTTTCTAGAAAAGCATATTTCTGCTGGAACAGTGTGTGTGTGGCAGTCCTCGCTTGTCACCACACGAGCCGCCACCTGTCGACCTGTGTCCGGCACCCTTGAAATAGGTGGATGCAGGTGCTTGCATGTGGGCATGGTGCTCGTGCGTGGTAATTGAATTACGGCTGTCAAAGCATCTTCTGCATATTCGGAATGGGAAGGATCACATTCTGTGATTCCTTCTTGGCAAGGCTGAGGAAGCCCAGTAAATAACAAAGCTCTGTTTTGGGAAGGTTTAGTATGGTAGTAAGGAAATAAAACTGAGTTAATAAGAGATCTCAGTGGTTCCAAAACACCATTGTGGAGAATTTGGGTGGGTGCTAGGAAGGAGCCGTGTCTCTCTAGGAGCAGGTTCTCCTTCGTGTCTGAGGAAAGATGAAAACTTGTGTGCGCAGGAGGGGAAGGCAGCGTTGCCCCTTCCCATGTCCCACCACAGCCCCCGGGATGGCTGTCCCTGATGCCCACCTTGCCCCTGCCCTCCCCAGTGCCTGGGTTTGAGGTGTCCAGGAAAAGCCGGTGCCATGTCCTCATGTCCAGCCCGCCATACCCTCCCGTTCAGCTTGGCCAGTGGCATTTCTCACCCAGAACGCTTCGAGGCTCATTGCTTTTGATTTTATTTTTCAGTGGTGCTCTTTTAATTGAAGCGAGGCTTGCTTTCCGCTCTGTCGTTGTAGTACCTTGTATTTATTTTTGCTGCATGCAACTGCATCTCAGAGGAGATATTTCTGTCTCTCTTTTTGGTGGGTTTGTGTGTGTGTGAGAGGGCTGGGGAGGATGCAGTAGTGAAGATTAAAAAGCCAGTTACAACTGATTGTACAGACAAAAAGAACTCTCCTTTTCGTGGAAACTGTACTGGCTGACATAGTCTAGTCTGTTTGATAGAGTGGTCTTGCTGTGTTACAAAATGGACCAGGATAAAATGTAACAGGTTGTTATAATAAGCAAGGTAATGTTTGCAGTATTAGCCATTGACCTTAATTTGCTTGTTTATTGTTGCATTGCTTTGCCTTGACTCTGTTGTGAAATACACATCACGTACTATTACAAATCTGGGAATTCTACAACATCAAATTCGGTTCAGTAAAGGCATTTTCAGTATATCCGGGTCTCTGGATGAAAAGGGAATTTTAATGACTAAGAATTTTTTCATCATTAACCTCCAGGTAATGTATTTTTTTGTATAGAAATTATGTACAGTTTCTAATTTCTTTTAAAAAAGTAAGTTTGTGCCGCGTGGTGATTTTAGATTGTTTTAAGATTGTCACGGTTTAAGAAGTACTTTATCTGTATTGCTCTACAGGAGAGATACGTGAGAGATCAGAGCCCATCACATAATTGTAGACATGCTGACTGGTGTGAGGATATATTAAGAGGCTGTGAATTCATGTGGATAAATACTGGGGTGCACGGTCAAAGAACATTTTAAAACAATCTGGCTTGCCTGTAGAAAAAAACCATTTGCCTGTACACTTGGTTCTTTTAGTATTGTTTTACCATTCAGGTGTACGTGTTGAAAAAAAAAAAGGCAATACTTGAGTCTGTTAGTTTGTTTTTTGCTTTCTCTGCAAAAGCATAGTCTGTTCTCAGAGTGGATGTATGTTAGATTGTGGTTTGCACGCCTGCCTCCCTTTCTGTCACAACAAGTGCTGGAGAACATTTTTTTTTGCCACAGGAAAGTATGTACCCGTTTTTAATTTATTATTTTTTAGCCTAGTTGAAAGTTTGCTGCTGTTAGTGGTGGGGGGGTTTTGCCGAGAGGAGCAGCCCTGGGGACCGAGCTGTGCTCCAGCCCAGCTGCTGTCTTGTGAGACATGAGGTTGGTGCTCGCGTTAAATGGGTTGTAGCTTGCTCTCACCTTTGCTGTGCTAATCCCTTATACGCTTTTGTGCCCAAGGACGCTTCATATTCTAAGTATGAACAAGAGGTATGGTGTGATCCAGCAGACAGTATTTCCATGGAGCCCTGTTGATCCCGTAGATATTGTATCCGGTTCAGTGGACCTGCCTACCCTGTGGTCGGAGTCTTTTTGTTATGCATGCATCCTAATTGTTCTTTCTGTCGGCATTGTGCGCAGACTGAAGGGGCTGTGCACCAATGCAAATAGCCTTTCTAATACCTTCCGCATTTGCATTATAATGGCTGCATAAATATTGCAGCACATCTCAATTCACTCACTGCTTTGACTGCTAGGCTTTAAAATAGGTTCTTTCTGTAGCACAGATCTCGTTCGTGGTTGGTATTGCTTTGGAGAGGGGTTCTGAAGTGCATCCTTATTAAATAGTGAGGCTTGTTTGTGATGAGGTGCAATTTTAACTTAGCCATGTTCTAGTCTCCCACTCCTTTCAGCCCACAGGTTGATACATGCACTTGGAGGCAAAAAAATTTCAAGCTTGAGCAGTTTTTCACCAACTATTTCTAAACTCACTATATTTGGGGTTGCAAAACATGTTTGCTTGAGATTTCGTTTTGCATTAATTCCAGAAATCCTATGGATGTCTGTGAGAAGATTTTCTGCATAAGGAATGTGAAACCATTGTTTTGGTGCTGAAACATTTGTTGACTTAGTGAAAGTGTCGATACAGGGATGTGACTGAAAGCAGACACTTTTTGGGAATTGATGGCAGATTTCCATCACCTATCTGTCAAAAGTTTGCTTTACAGAGTTGTTAAACAGAACAGTGATTAGTATCACGTACTTGACTCCTAGTGATTAATAGATGCATAGAGACTTTTCTTGTGGCTATAGACTTGTTATTAATGTAATGTGTCAAATTTTGGGAAGGGTGGTACATGAATTATTATTTATATTTTGTGGCTAATCAGTTTTAATCCTAGGGTTCACTCTGTCTTACGTGGTTTAGTGTATGAAAACTGCATCAAGAAAGGGATGTTTAAATCAAATGTTAGGGGTTTTTTCTTTTAATATATCTGGTATCAGTAGCTTGTCACTCTTCCACTTGTTTGCATGTATTAAAGCAGTGTGAGTTATTCAGGTTAAGGATATGCAGAATGATCTTGTTGTGAATTAAAATTACAAAAACTGTTTTCTGAAACAGTAAGTGATAGAATTGCGAGAATCCTAAATTTACTTAAGACTTCTGTATGATGATTGATGATTCACTTACGTATGAAGTATTCTGCATAGTGCTGCAAACAACATATATTACTATAATACAGTACTTTTAACACTTATCCTGTCAAAAAATTGTGTCTATTAGAAGTTTAGAATAATTATTTATAGTGATGGGTATGAAAATGCAAGATTAAATAATGTTATGTAAAAGAATAAAAATAATCTTGAAACCCCAATACCTGTGAACACTAAACTGTAGTGTATCTATACTTCATGTACAGATATATATGGATTTTAATTACCTATTAGATATTACAGATGACGTTGTTAGTACTTCAAAAAATATGGCAAAACCTCTTTAGGATTTACTGTTGTTTTTAGCTGTGTTTTCAGTGTCTACATCCTAATAGGAATTAGTATTAAATCAGAAATTGAAGAGTTTCATGACGGTTTGAATGGTCGCTACAATCCATTGGTCTAGCATATTGTGTTGACTGGGAAGAAAAGTAAGTGTATTTATTACTTTTATGAAGAAATACTTGACTGGCAGCCAAAACAACCAGGGCCCAATATTTGTTTGTAGCCGAGGTGCAGCAATGATAGTGGGGAGTCAGGCTTCTCTCTTTTCCTTTTCCTTTCTCTTGCCTGTGCTCCAGCTATCTAAATCTTGGCAAATAGGGGATTTTGCTTTCTCTTTGTTATGGGATTTCTGTCCTGTGACTGCCAGTAGTGGTAGTCTGTGTAATTGTAGCACGTGAACTGTCCAGTCCCCTATATAATAAGATTTCTGACTGTTTTAAATTTTTTTTATGCTGAAAGTTATGATCTGTTTTGTAATACACAGCATTAATAGTGGTTATTCAGAATTGTCCTGGGAGGAAATACTCATGTTGTGTCAAAATACTTAGAGCAAAAAAAAAAGCTCTTTTAAGCTGTCTTTTAACTGTTGCATAGGTACTTTTTTTTTAACAAAAGAAAGCTATTCAGTGTGTCACAAAGCTTATATTGCACAGTAATGAAGGTTGTAGTAAATCTGTAGATAATTAGCTAAAGCTCTGCATACAGTGCAACTGCAGGTGCTGAGTAAAGTGCATTGTGCCATGGAAAGGTTCAGACTTTTAGCTTTGGTCTTATTTGTTTGTTTGTGTTAGACCTAATCTAGCATCATTCCATCCTCATTAGAAAAGAAATTAAAACACCTTATAATCTCTCTCAGTACTTCTCTCCCAACTCAACACCCCCCCATCAACCTGCAGCTGTCCAGGGCAAAGAAATAATTGAGCGATCGTTATTCTCTTCATTAGATGAACAGATGTATTTCTGAAATTGTGATGTTGGAGTTTTGTGCTCTGTTATATTCCCCTTCCCCCTCTACTTCAGAAAAGCAGAACTGTGCTTTTGTTTGAATTCCAAGGGATAACTGCCCAGCCAGGAGTCTTTTGCAGATTGCTGCAAATACCAACTCCTGTTTAGAAGTGTGTAGTTACACGGAGTCACTGTGTGTAGCAGAGAGAAAATGACTTCACTAGCAAACTATATGTCTCCTGGAGGCATCAGGTGGCTTAATACGTAAACAAAAGTCCACTGCAGTCAAAAATAGATCTATATAAAAAGAAATAATGGAAAAAAAAGTGACCTCCTAAACAAGGAAGTGAAGGGCTAACAGAGAATCCATCTGTGTAGTCCTGCAAAATGCTTATCACAGCAGAATGTGAAGGACTTAGCATGAAAACCCATTTTGCTGTTGCTTCTGATGTAGCACATTAGAGTACATGACTTTTAAAAATGTTTAATGTAGAGAAATGATTGTACAATCAAAGGGTCTAAAGCCAAGAAAAATCCTATATAATATGCAGAATTTGGAGTGATTTGCACAAATTTCTTATTGAAGGGATGTATGGGTTAAATGAAGCCTCAGCTCAAATATTCTTGCGAATATGTTCAATCTGTGACAATTGCTTTTCTAATAGTTCTTCAAATGTGATGGCTATTGTTCAGTACTTACAAAACCAAAAATATTACTTACTTAAGAGAATTTTATAATACTGGCAGTTGCATAAGCTTTATTGAATTTAAAATTCTAGATTGCTCCTTTTTGTGAAAAGGGAAATTCATATTAATAAATAGCACAAATTAAGATACCTGGGAGCTTGTTTTTGTGCAGCAGATGTTATTTCGGTAAGTCCCTCCAGTTCTTTTGAACTCTCTGACAGCGTGTGGATGATCACAGACTTCAGGTTATCATATTTGTTTTTCACGGTGGACTACATACTTGCTTTTTGGAATACTCAGTTATTTGGCAGCTTTGCTTTTAGCATATTGTGTGTGACAGGCCTAGCTAGGAGGGAGCAGAAGTTTAAATATACCTGTGAGTTGTAATTCAGAATTTAAATACAACAAGCTGGATTTTTTTTTTTTTCTCCGTGACTTCATCCATAAATTTGTTTTCTGTGTTTTGGGTCATCATTAGGGACAGTAGTAATTTCTCTTTTCTCTTCCCCATAAGAAGTCTTCAAATGAATGTTGGTAGTTGTTTCTTGCGTTTAGACTGTATCCTGTCTTGTCTTTTAAAACTCTCTTTGCAGTGCAGCTCTTCGGAGAAGCCCTAAGTCATACCCAGATATCGAGCTTTCAGTTACACGCTCTCACTGTAGTATCATGTTTTCTTCTTCTAAACTGAGATGCTGTTTATTGAACCAATTAGCTGCTGGGTGCAAGCCAGAACTTTCTCCTGAAATCAGAATTAATGAATAAACAAATTCTGCTGGAAGGATTCCTGTTCTCACCGGGCAGTGACAGTTAACGCGTGACAAGGACACGGTTCATGTCCTGTCACCTCAGTGCCCATGTGTGTCTTGGGTCTGCAGTCAGCCCTGCCAAAATCCACAGGGTAAACTGAGTGTGGATCACAACGTTCATATCGTGTATTTGATGGTATGTCTGTCTTGGGCTGTTTTTGAACCCATTCCAGCTCTTCTGTAGTCAGCAGATGGGATGCATACGCCTTCATTAACAAGCAGTTAACTCCGCTGGTAGGACTGAATTTTCATCACGCTCCGGGTCTCTGACTTGGCTCTTTCTGCATTCCAGCTCCCACTGTTTGTTCTGCTCTCTCTGAGAAGAAATCGACAGGAGCGTTACATGCTCCTGCCCTCCTGTGGTAACGAAAACCCAAATGTTTTTCTCAAAATCAGGTTGTGTAAAAATAAAAAAGAGAGAGAGAGGAGAACAAGGAACTAGTTTTTCTCTTCTGGAGCAGCTGCTCACATCTCAAGATGTGCATTTGCCTTTGGTGAAGTGTTCTGCTTCAGAAGCCCTGAGAAAATCATAGTTATTTCTGAATTTGCTGTTGCAGTATCAAAAAGATCTTGTAGCCTTTTATAGTTTTGAATAAACTTTCTTGCCTTTATATGTGATGTGCACTATCCCTTTTGCATTAGAGTAGAGAAATTAAGACACACAGGGAAGATTTTCACCAGCAGCAATGGCAGTGGGATAGCTCTGCCTTCCCTCCTGTGAGCCACTGGGACCTGAAACCCAGTCCCAGGATGTGGCTTGGAGATGCCAAGCTCACCATGGTTGAGAAACAGAGGTGGATTCCAACCCCAAACTCCTCACTCCTCCCAGACAAGTGCAAGGTGGAGCAAGGCAAATGGGCACAAAACCAGGACTGCAGTGAGATCTCTGTTGGCAGTGAGAGAGCAGCATGTTGGCCACAGAGAGTAGTGTGTTACATCTTCGAACGTGCAGTGTGGTAACAAGTAGTCATGTGACATGAAAGGATGCTGAAATGGTTGTAGTCTTTATGTGACCTCTTGTTTCTTTAATGATCCTCTGTATTGATAATACTAAAAGAAAGGTGCTCTCATCTTAAGCTTCAAAGCTCATGGTGTGTATCAGCTGTGGACATACATCCTCAGTCTCTGTAGGCAAATCTTTGTGTTATTCTCAACATGTAAGTCTTGGAATGAGAAATCTGTGTTTGTCACAGCTTTCAGTCCTGTGGTTTTCAGTGTCTACTGAAACTGGTTTGTTTTGTTTTTTTCCACTTAAACCTGCTTTATGTTAGCGGGGAGACTTTCACAGTTTGCACGCTGTTGGTTCTCTGGGCCAGCTTGCTGTCTCTTTCAGAAGTATTTAATATAAACGAATCAGTTGTATACCATGGTAATCTAAATGTATGCTTGAGAGCTGCTTCGACTGATTTTCTCATTTCTTTGTACCTTTACAGCGTGATTTTTTTCTCCCTCTTGGTCTTTGAAATGACATAATTAATAGTTGAAATATCTTCCAACAAAAAGAAGTGGTCCAGAATAAATTTTTGTAATCTTGGCTGTAAATGTCTTATTTTGTGACACAGAAACAAGTTAATGCAAGGCAAAAGGGTATACAGAGCATGAAAGCTACTCATTGCTACTGCTTGTCTGTATTCCCTTATCCTGAGGTAACGTGAGGTATCCTGCCTTCGTTCATCTTAATGCACACATTCAGGTATGTGTGCATGCCTGAACTTTCTCCAAGTAACTGGTATACTTCCATCACTGTTTGGAAGTCTAGAGGTATAAAGCTTTCTAATAAAAGTCAAGGGAGAGAGCATGGGAAGTTTGTAGGTGAGTGCTACTTTCAAATTGCTGTTTCTAAATAGGAATTAATAATGATTTGAACTTTCTCATGCGCTTTTTCAGTGATAGAGCAGTGACTTGTATGTCACATGAAGAGCAAAAAGTTCTGCTTGGATTGTGTGTGGCTGTAAAAGCTCATGGACTGAATTTCAAGTTGTCTAGGTGCAGAGTGTAAAATTAATGCTGAGACTCTTTTAAATCCCTTCCTAAAGCCAGTTTTCTTTCCCGTTTAAGCAACTTTCTCAAGCACTGGAGGGTGAGATGGGCAACAGCCCTGGATATATCTTAGTTATGATTTTTATGTAAATTCAGTGTTGTATAGCCTGCTTTATAACTAAATGTAAGAATAAGGAACTAACTAGCAAGTTTTCTTTTGTGGGGTTCCACTCTGATGGATCTTCCATAAGTACTTCAGGTGTTTGTATATATTCATCCACTACAAATGTGCTGCTCTTCAGTTACGAAAAAATTAATGGGGAGAACCTGATTAATAGAATAGAATTAATGATGCTGGAAGCGTTCTCTTCACCAGTTTTTGACCACTTTTCAGGTAGCTACTCCAAAATAAAATTTTTATTGATGCATTATAGAGATGATAACTCTAGAATCCCTGCATTTAGGATTCATTTGGATTCTCATTTTCCTTGCTGCTGAAACTCCTAATTAACAGCTAGTGAGCACTTAAGTTCTCTTATCAGTCAGATGGGGGGAACTGGTTGTATAGTCCTTTTTCTGACCTCATGTGATCATGGGCACTTTACATCCAAGGCTACTGTTTGGTTTTGATTATTAGTGTATTACTAACCACTGCCTAGTGCTTGCAGCCAAATGTAAATAAAATATCCCAGCTTGAATAGCAGTGACAAAGGAAAGCTTCAACAGGTGATCACAGAGCAGGGTAAGTAGCCAGTGCAAGGAAATGGTTCTTTTAGGTCAAGCTTTTCATTTGCCTTTAAGGGTCACTTTTCAGTATGAGGTGCTCTGATACGCTGACATAGTTGTAAATATGTTATTATAATTATATATGTATATACACATACATACATATAAAGGTAGGGGGGAGAATTACTTTGCACTTTGTGAAGTTTATCAAACTCACTTGTGGCTCACTTCCAACTTTATTTTGGTACTTCTGGTGATAGCTAGTGGTGCTTGAATAAGTAATGTGGCTTTTGTGCAAACCTCCTAATATTTGAAACAATTATCTAGAAACAATTATCTAGAAACAATTATCTAGAAATAATAAATAACAAACGGAGGGCTCCTGATGATAATACAGATGAGGAAGAAATTTTAACTGGAACAGATGGTATTTTTTCAGCCTAAATTGGATTTGCTGTGTTATCTCCCTTTTTTATTTAACATTCAGTCTTTTGTATCTCTGTTAGCAGCTTCTATATATATTGTATGTGCAAGCATGACTAATATGTTGGAGCATGCAGGGCAGCATGGCTTGGAAGCAGTCCACAGGCCAGAACTGCCTTGCAGGGCAATGATTTGCTTCCTTTTTCTAAAGGACAGGTGGAAGGGCTATTTGGGCAGTAAATACTTTGACACTGATTTTTTTCTTAGATAACACATTGTAGTCCCATCTAAACATAGTGGTAGCATGGCTAAAGGATGGAGGACAATTTTCTAGCAGGTTCCTACAGTTATGGTGTGTTTATAAATATGAGAAGAAGTGGACCCGTAGAAGCATCTCTTGAAGATACCACATTCTTCTGGAGAGAGATGAAGAGCTCCTGGATCAAAATAGTAATTTATTGATAAATGCTGGAAGTAGGAACGAGATCGTGCTGTGTAAGATCATGCTGTAATGCAGCCCACAGTGATGAGTCTGAGTGTTGGCAGGGATCATCTGGCCTGGATT
This sequence comes from Corvus hawaiiensis, assembly GCF_020740725.1. Lineage (NCBI taxonomy): Eukaryota > Metazoa > Chordata > Aves > Passeriformes > Corvidae > Corvus > Corvus hawaiiensis. The sequence continues at coordinate 10,072,888 of NC_063220.1, read as the reverse complement.
TAGTAATAATGTCGTTTGCTCTGTAAAATAAGCTAAAAGTTGGTTGTGAGAAAAGTGAGCGGTGAAATAGTATCATCTGCACAGATCTGACATGAGGAATTTAGGAGTTAGAGGACAGCACACAGTGTGTCAAAAACAGAGGCTGTGGTTCATTTTCTCTCAGTTGTGTTTCCAACTGGTAGTCCTCACAAGAACGGATCAAATTTAGCCTTAGCAAGCAAGAATCATTTAAAATTAAAATTTTCTTCTTTGCATCATGTCTGAATTTGATCCCCATAGGATGCTGATCTAATATAAAGTGATTTTATGTGTATATTCGTTTTTAAAAAATTGAAAATTCATGTTTATAGCATTTAAATATAATACTAAGCCAGTACTGACAATTGTCAGACTAGTTATGTTACTCTCTTAAGAATTACAGAAGCTTTTGGTTTGGTAGGAATTTGTGCAGTACACTCAGTGATATTCAGCTCTTCAGATTGCAACTTCTTCTCTACCTCCTGTTTGAAGAATTATTGTCAGAGAATGTAAGAAGGGGAGGAAGGAGGAATTGTGGGGGAGAGAAGCTGCCCCTGTTTGCACAGCCTTTTGTCCAAGAATCACAGGAGCTGGGGGCTGCCAGCAGAGAGGAGGTTTCCTCATATACATGCTGATTCTTTAGCCCCAGCATGGGAATAAAAGACTGGGTGTAACTGGCCTGTTTCCTGCCTTGCAGCAAAGGGAGGGATGGAGCAAGGCTTGGGATGGGGTGGAGGAATACAGCTCTGGCATATGTTGTGCCTTGCTGGGAGGATGCCACTGGCCATGCCCTGTTGCAGGGGTCACAGCAATTTAGGTCCTGCTCCACGCATCCTCCTTACCCAGTTCTGATGTCCTGCCCGTCTGTCTGCTGCTGCTCTTTGGTTATTCCTGTCCATTGTCATACTTAGAGTTCCTTGCAGCCTGTACCCAGTACTCCTGTCTCACTTCAGGTATGTGCTGGTGGTTTTCATCTCTCTTTTACCTGTACTGGTGTTTGCTCTCTTTTTTTCATCCTTTATGTTTTCCTTGGAAGTGTCATTCCTGTGATTTTTCTTCCTTTCCCACTATTTTGAGAATGGTTGAGTAAAAAAGGTGCAAGCGGGTAGCAGGTATTAGTAAAAATTAGTTAATCAACTTCTTTGTTAAACTAATTTTTATTGTTTTGTTTTTAGAGTGTCAGGTACCTCTACAGTGTTTCAGTTTCTTCTTTTTCCTTCTGTTCGGGAGCTCTGTTCTCACGTCCTCAGATATTTTCCTTGTATCCTCATACTGTTCGTATATAAATATAGTACCCTCATTTTGAACATATTGTTCTGGAGCATATTGTCGTACTAAAATTTGTTCAGTCCTTCAAGTCAATTTATGAGGCTGTATATTTTTTCTGAGCTCTTTCTGCATATGTCTAATAATTTTTGGATTATACTTGGTTTGAAAAGGACTCACTGTCTTTTAATCTGAGTTGGTTCAGCTTGTGCAACTCATGTGAATGTCACTTAGGTGGTTGAAATCCTCCTCTCCTGCCCTGTGCATCAGTGCAAAAATTGAGGCACCATCACTTTGTTGAGCTGTTTGTTGGAGGTTGGGTGAGTTCAGGGCCACTCTGCAAAGAGCTGAGAACATCCTCACCTCTGCAGGTCAGAGAGGAGCAGATGTGGGCAATCCCAGTGCAGGGAATCCCCTGTTCTGAGCTTGCACAGTTCAGTGCAATCCTCTGGTCCATTTGTTCAATGCAAACAGACTCTGCAAGGGACAAATACCTGGAGACCAGCAGGCCTGGTGAGACACTGTTGTACCTGACCTGCTGTAGAGGTTGCATTTTAAATGCTCATAAACAGTTTCTTGCTGAATTATGTAGACATTTATGGCATCTCTTTCCTGTCTAAAACACAGGGCAATGAGATGCAAAAATGTCACTCATTATAAATAGGCATATAGTTCAATTTTGATTTTAATTTTGTTAGGATAATGATATGAACTATAGTGTAGCTCTAAGCTACCCTGCTTTTTCATCAGGTTTTTTTCAGATTTCCATTACCTTATTTAATTTTTTGGAAAGTTGTGAGGTAAAAGGTATTGTTGTAACATTTATACAATATTGTTTTATTCAGATTGCATCTAAATTTTTTCCATGACAATTTTCTTGTTAGCACTGCTGCTACTTTCTACTTTTGCAGTACACAAGCCTTTCAAGTGTGCTAAGAGTCTATCACTGAGTTGATTTTTGACAAGCAGAAATCATGTTTTTCACTGCTTCTAGGAAAAATGTAATTGAAGACCTTTTGGGGTTTTTTTTGGAAGAAAAGAAAAGGATGCCTCATCTGAACAGATTTTGAAGAATCTGCTTGGAAGGGATCATAGTGGTTTTCTTTTTACTTTTTTTTTCCTTTTTTTTTCCTTTTGAAGGAAAACATCTTGTTCCTGTGAAGAGACCCAATTTATCATGTGTTTTCCAGAATTGTTAGTATATATGAAATAATGTTTTAATCAGGCTCAAAGTTATGAGCAGAATGGTATTCAGTGTTGTGCCAGGCTGGGGCTTTGGTGTTTTGTGCATCAGGGACTGTGACAGTGGGGGTGAGGAGGAAGAGCATTCATGGTAGATCTGGACATTTCATGCTCCTTCACAGGAAGGTGAACAGAGCTTTCTTGTCCTTGTTTGCTTCACTTTTATCTTCTATCCTGGAAAAGAAATCTCTGGGATCATCTTGGGGATCTGTAAGAATGGGGATGAACTTGCAATGAATTCAAATGCTGTCATTTTTGGTTTTTTTCGTAATGCTAATACATTCAATGTTGAATGGGGAAGAAAACATGTAAAAAGCTAAATAAAAATACTCTTAAGAAGTTACGAAAATTAAGTTTGCAATATAAAGCAATCAGAATTAGGTAGGTGTGAACGAGACAGCTTCAAGTGCTTTAGGTGACCATACTTGTCAGTGTGTTTAATATCTGTCACTACATGCTTTTGCCATCTCTAAGACCCCTCTTTCAGGCCTTGTGTAGGTGCAGGAGTGGTGCCTGTTGGCTGATTATTTTCTCAGTATTTTTATGTCTGTGATGCTCTCTTGTGTAGAATTTCTTATCAGCTGCTTCTTGCCCATCACCGGTGCCTGCCCACCTCCCATCCTTGTTCTTGCTCCAGCTCCTGCCTGTTTCTCAGCTTGCCTGTGCTCCAGGCAGGAGCTTTTTCCTCTGTATGGCTGCTGTGACCCAGTGGAAGGCGGGGAGGACAGCAGGAGGGTGTCTCAGCTGAAAGGAAAGGCCTGTTTTGGCCCCCCTGGGATTGACTTGCTCTGTGGGAATGCCTTGTATCAGAAGCTGTTGGTGTTGAGGAGGTGAAGCAGGCTTAGGGTGTATGAAATACTCAGACCTTTGTTACCACAGGAAGTCCTCGTAGTTTTCTTATTAGATTTTGAGTGGCCAGGAGTGGATATATGGTGAAATTCACTGTGGCACCAGACATTTTAATAGATTTGAAGTCCCTAATCTAAACTAAAAATGCCATAGTTACGAAATTGGTGTTAAGATTACCTTCAACTTGAACAAAGCAACGTGCTTTTACCAGCTGTTAGTCTTGCAAACAGCTGAACCAAGTAAATTATCTTACCGTTTCCCTCTATTCTTATGTTCCCTCAAGGCCCCTCTCTCCAATCCCAAAACAATCCAAAAAACCCTAAGGGCTGGCAGGCAGATGCTGGTAAATGTCAACTTGAAGGAGTGAAGTCTAATACAGATCAATGTGATTGAAGAAGCCCTTGCCACAGAGCGCTGACTGTATACAGGGCTACCCGAATCACCTATAGAATGCATCTGTTTGTTTCAATAATACTTCACTGCTTTATGTCATTGTGTTTAATTCTGTTATGCTCAATGGGGGAAAACAGTTGAAAGTTTTGAAAGAGGCTTGGGAGCAATTTTGTTCTTCATCACCTCCTCAGGGTCTGTAATGAGTCTACATTTCCATGGTGCCGTTAATTTGCAAAGTTCCCCAAGGTATTTCTAAGTTACTCTGGCTTCTGCAGCTGTGGTTGAGCATCATTTCAAGCAGTGATCCAGGAACATGGAATCCACTGGAACATGGTGTCCATTGGAATGTGGTAATCTGCTTAACCATGTGCAGTAATGCAGCACAGGAGGATGAAGACAGGGAGGGAATAATGCAAATTCCAGTTGAAACTGAGTGGGCAGAATGCAATTAACCTCAGAAATGTAGCAGTTAAAAATGAGACTCCAGCTGGCGTGGGCACACATAATACAGGAAGAATACCATTTCTCTTTGACAGTTTCTAGTTCTTGCATCTGAGTACTTGGATGGCAGAAGTGGTTGGTCACATCATGTTTAGGCAAATGATTGCTGGAGAAAGGAGATGAGAGTATTTTATCTAGTTAACTGAAACACAGCAATTTCTTTGTACTCATGTTCTATATATATATATTAACTTGGCCTGAATCAGTTTACTTTCACCAGGTAAGATGCATTTATCTGAAAGAGTCAGATTACAAAACCAAACAAAAAAAACTTCACTGGAAAAAAACATTGCTTAAGCAGTAGGGGGGGGGGGTGGGGGGGGAGATGTGTAGATATTTTTGACTTTCATTCAGAATATTCTACATTTGTTTTGGTTTCCTGTAATATTTAAATATATAATGTAAACTTGTGGAAAAATATACCATCATAAAGAAAGAACTCTAGCTGATCATTGTGCAATTTTAAAATAAATTTAATTTAATTTAGTTGTAATGAAGCAGAAACGTACACTTAGAGCAAATTTGATGCTGATTGTGATTGTTATCTTTTCTCTGGGAAGGATGCTGATCTCTTCAAGGAGCTAGTTGTTTTCTAAGAACTGGTCAGATCCAAAATATGTTAATGATTTTAAAGATGAGGAGATGCGTAATTGGAAACTTGTGGGTAAAGTATTTTTTTGGACTTTGACAGACACTTCTGTATCTTCCAAACTCACAATGTTAGTTGAAAAGTAAATGTTACTGCATATTTCCTTTTCAATGCATTAGTTATATTTAAACTAGGTGTTCAATAAAACAAATATGTCCAGGCTTTTGTTATCTTAGCTGAAGATCAAAAACTGCAAATAATTTTAGTTAAAAAATAAAAAAATTGAAGAGAGACCAGATATTGTTCAGTGCTGAGCTGCAGTAATGTAGTTATTGTGGCTTTGTCTGCTAGAACATGGAAGATAGTCATCAATTCTTTTTGTGTTCAGAATAGTGTTAAAAATACATTTTAAGTTGTTTTTTAGATAGTTTTTTTTTTTCTTGCATAGTGTTCCTATGCAAAATGATCCAGTGACTTACAGTCACTAATTATGGTCAGAAAATTTGAGGGACTGAGAATCATCCAGCAGTGAACTTTGTGAAATAGTCATAATTATTACAGAAAAGCATGTTGAAGAAGGTGAGCAAACTTACTGCATCAAATTCAGAGGTAAAGAAACGGAGAACTGCTACAATGAACAAGATTTTTTGGTAGATAATTCTGTGTTGCTGTTAGGGACCAGGGTGGGATGCTACCCTAGATAGTAATTGAGCAATTTTTGTTTAACTGTGATGGGATTTTGTGTGTGCTTTGTCCCAATTTCTGTAGGGTCAAAATAACTTAAATTTGTTGATAATATAGATAATTAGTAAATAATGTGTTCCTCTGTTGTTGCTTTGTGTGTTTACTTTCTCTCTTGCTTGTCATTCATGTTTTGTTTCCTTTTTAGTAGGTTTTGTTTTGATAAGTTGTTTTTATTGCTCAGAGGAAATGATGAATGAATGAGAAATATTTGATGCTGGTTTGTAGTTTGTATCATCGCCTTTGGTGGGACCAGTGCCACTTTCTGCCAAATTTGTAACAAAACTGTGTGTGGCAGGTTGCTTCCTGTGTTTGTAGGAACTGTTGAGGGATCTGAATTGTTGTGTCTGTGTGGTGGTAATAGTGAAATTCATGTTGGAAATTAGGTTTTTGCTACAAGTGGGTGATCTTTATTCAAAGGAGGGTATTGGGTGGGTTGGGAGCACTGGCTCTTGCAGAAGGTCATATGCCACTATAGATACAGAAGTTGTATGGTCACAAAAATATGAACTGGGTTTTCCTGGGCTAATATATCCATTTAGAATGACCCCTTTAAGAGATATTAGAACTGCACTAAATCTGGGAAATTTGTTTCATCTAGCAAGTTAGGATTTTCAAATTTCATGTATTATGCAGGATTACGTAGCCTGCTGATACAGCGAGTTGCCATGGAAATGGAGACATGCAGCTCAAAAGGTACATGCTGGGGGGCCACACATGCAGAAAGTACCTTTTTACATATTAAAATAAGCTGCTGCATGGCGTTAGCAGAATTCTTTGCTCTTGGAGTCTGCTTCTACAAAAACACATAATGGTATTTTATAACTTGGCTGAAAAACTAGTGGGTTTTTGTTCCTGCAAAGGAGAAGAAGAGAGAGTGCTTCGTAAAAGTAATGTTGGAGTGCACAGAATGAATCACAGCCTGTGTATTTTTGTACTTGCTAGGTGAGTTCAAAGGCAGGGCACAAAAGATTATTTCTACCTCCTAGGAACTTAAGGCATAGACGACTTTCTGTCTGCATCGGTGACTTTCTGTCTGCAAGTGTGGAGCTTTTTTGTCCTGATAGCTCTGGACTTTGGTATGTGACCTGGCACTTAGTGCAGTGAAGTACTTCCACAGACAGCAAAGCTGGTGACCAGTGGGTGAAAAGACGGATTCCAAAGCTTCAAACCCAGCAGTGATGTCTATGTGCCTGCCCATTTTCCCTGGAAGGGCACGGCTGTGTCAGAAGCTGGGATGGGATGTCCTAGGAGATCTGCCTGGTTCTGCAAGCACACAATCAACCTCCAAAATCTCTAGAAACTCATTTGCTTATTTATAGTAACTCCGGGTGTAATTGCACATGAGTTTGTAATTAGGTGCCTATAGTTACAGATGTGCTTGGAGATTTAAGATGCCACAAGTGAAGCGTAAGGAAGCCCTTAGAGATGGTCTAAATGGAGTTGTTGCCCCCTTGGACTGATGTTTGTTCAGTTATTCCCTCGACCCCCAGGTTTTGCTTGAATGTGAGACGGGGTTATGCTCGGCTGTTAAGCAGCCGTGGAAGCAGCAAACGGTCAGGGGATGGTCTTGGCTGCAGTCCTGAGGCAGATGAAGATGTTCTAAAGGGCTTGGTTGGGCTGTCAGGGCCCAGGACTCCTCCTTACCCAGCTCCACAGGCTCAGGCTGTGGCTGCAGTGATCAAGCCGCTCCCTCAGTGTGAGAGGGGATTAGGGTGAAAGCTGTGCCACATCCTGGGGTATTGAAATGAGGCTAAATTGGTAGTCTGTGAACTACCATCTGCTGGCCATCCACTTAGAGGACTGAGATGAATTTAATGGTCAGCCTTCTCTACTGAAGAAGCCAACCAGGGTAGCTGGCACGACAAACCATTACAGTATTAGTGCCTGCTGCCATTGAGAACCCTGTACTCTGGAATAACAGGTTTCTTCCCAAAGAAGAGAAGCTGTCTAGCTGGCATATTTCAGGCTTTTGTTGAGATAGATGAGGTGGTTTTTGATCTCTGGTGGACTGATGGCTGGTTTGTTCCTGTGCTGTCTCCATACCTCTGAATGAGGTTTTGTGTTTAGAGGAGCTGTGCAACCGCTGGTGACTGATTCAGCAGTTTGCTCCCAGCTGGTCCGTGGTGGCTGCAGTGGCAGAAGCTGAAATGCATTTATGCAGATGAAAACTCTGTAGGTCAGATGTTTGAAGCTAGCAAATTGTAGGAGAGAATGTGCTTTGTTTGCAAGTGACTTGTTGGCTTAAGCTATTTGGGTTTCCAAATGAAAGTAGTGACTATGGTGGTTGGGGTTTTTTTGGGTTGGTTTTTAAATTTTTTTTTGCATATGTGGTATTGAGAATGGAAATTCATTGCAGCCACTTGGTCTAAGCTTTAAATTTCATCCATTGCTTATTGATGTGTTCATCTTTGTGGTGTAGTGGAATATGAAATGTTTTTGATCTGTCCCATGCTGCTCTAATTAAAAGGTAAATACTTTTAACAGCGTAGGATTTTTTTTTTTAGTGTGTATTTGTTTGTGAAGAGGTGTTGCTGCAATTACCAGATCGCATTTGAACTCTGCCTTGTCAGTAAGAATCACTTAGGGCTGACTAATCAGAAACACCTAGATCAGAACTGCAATCTCAAAATATTTTATTTTTTATTTTGTAGTAGAATAATTGTCTGCTTACTCCAGAGGGTCAAATATGATCTGATTCTTTATTTCTTCAACATGTTTAATATTCGGAATGATCTTATGCTGTTATTTAGGTTGAGAAGCCCTAGCTGTGGTGTGGGTTAAGTTTATTATGATCACAGAACAAAGAGAAAAATCATTCCTATTGTGATACAAAGTTATACATGTAGTAAAAAATTTTCTTTTCAAATGCCGGCCTGTGTGTCTCCAGCTACATTGCTGTTTCCATTGAGTGTAATGTGTTACACTTTAGTGAAAATGATGCCTTAGATATTACATGCTTGGAATATTAGCAATGTTCATGGTTTGAAGTGCCTGGTTTGGCTACTGAAACACAGAAAGGGAACCAGTGAGGGTTTAGGTGGAGCTGTAAAGTGACCATTTTGTAAGATGACGTGCCACGATGATTTTCCTTTGGCAGAGAAGACCACTGTTGGTTAGCCTCATCACTTGAGAGGGAAATGTTTCAGCTGTGGGAGACTCTTTTATTTCGTTTAACGATTTCTTTTTCAAGCCGTGTCTCTGAACTCACAGGAAACTTTCATATACTTGCGAGTCACAAGACACTTGAACGCATCCTCTGGGAAGTGAAGGACTGCTGGGAGTAATTCAGGGAACAGCCTTTTCTGGGGGGTCCCACTGCTTTGCTATAGTGGGTAGGAGACAGTTAAGGCTTTTACAGCCTTATTTGAATAGCAGTTGGCTGAAATCCTTTATCTCAAGCCTCATACTGTATTAGATAGTGACCAGGAAACATCGGTATTTATATTGCCAAATTGCAGTGATTAGTTTAGAGTTATTCCTAGAATTGCATAATGTTCCTACATTACCACACTTCTAATAAAGCATTTATTGCATAAATGTTTTAGGTTGTATTTGTCAGAAAAACTGAACTCTTTTCAATTACTTGTACATATTTAAAAAAAAAAAAAAAAAAATCATTAAAATATACCAGGTCGATATGTTACTCTTTTCCAGGCAGTAAGGAAGGTGATACAGTTTAGGCTGAAGTTGCTTCTGTTTCTGAATTTTCATCAGTTAGAGTTGACAGAAAAAACTAAATACATCTGGGTTATGTTCACCAGGCATCAGGAGGAGTGAATCAAAGCTCTGAAGTTGGTTATTTATAGCTATTTACAAATATTTTACTTAAAAGAAAATAATATTCCGAACAGGGAAGAGATTATTTTCCTGAACTTCTCTGAAAGTTTTTTTTCCCTCACATACTGTGCCAAGCAAGAGTCTTATTAAATTTTCCAAGTTCTGCAGGACATAATAGTTAAATGTTTTTATGTCAATTAATACTGACAGGAAGTCGGTTTGAACAGCATTGGAAAATGGAAGTAGTTGGCAGAACTAGCTAATTTCACTGAATTTCCTTTTGCTAAAAATATCTCTAAAAGAAGCTCTCCTTCTGAGATACAATGAATGCTTGTTTGCCTGTAGTTTAGAATTGATGGTGACTCTTGTCCTTTAACTAGAAGGGCTTGAAAAATATGAATAACCTTTTGAAACATATTTAGCTTCCCCTGTAGTATGTGTAATTATACTCATGCCCAAAAGTTTACATACATGTTTGACTTGATGTATGTGAGTAACTCCATCAGCTTGAATGATCTTCAATAGAGATCATGTAGAGCAACTTACGTGAAGTTGAGCATTTAACTTCTTTTTAGGTACAATTAAAGTTATTGCTAACAAAGACAGTGAAATGCGTGCAGATTATTTGGAGCGCTTGCACTGCCAAGCTGCTTTCAGCAGTGCTAATCTCCAGCAGTCTTTCCTTTCTGAGGCTCTTTCTAAACCTCCTCCAGCTGCTGTGTGCATAAGAAATGAAACAAATCTCTTGGTGGGTCCTAAATTTGATTAAAATGAAAGCTCAAGAGAGCAGCAGCCCTTTGAGTATTTCACACTGTTGCAGTGGGGATCCGTATCCCCACTGCAACATCACACTTCAGGGCCTCGATGAGGAGCAGTGGCTGTTCTGGCACTGCTGCCCGTCTGTGTTGTGTGTATTATCGGAATTCAGAAACTGTGTTTGTTCTTGATTCTTTGTGTTACTTTTTCATGATGAAAATGTGTTGTCAAGCGTTTCAGGCTCCCACCCTTTACTCAGCTGTGTTTTTGCATTGGGAGTCATTACATTTCCTGTTACTGGCGGTTTACAAGCATGTGGATTATACATTGCTGAGAAGGTTTAAATATAATCTAGTGAGGTTAGTAATCTTGAAGATAGGTCAAGTTAATGGATGGTGTAAAAGCCATGTGGAAATCTTAAGGATACAGTAAAGAACTGGCTTGTGCTGCTTTAGAAAACTCAACAGTGCAGAAAATTTCCAAGTTAAAAACTGTTTTTGCTTGCTGCTCCTAGCATTCAGCCATGGTCCAATACGACAAAGTTGTCCAGAACACAGAAACTGGAGGCAATGTTGGGATTTTTTTGTGTGGTTTTTTTTTTCTTTTATTTTTCTTTGGTTTTCTTTGATTGTTTGGCGTTCATTTTTTGTTTTTTGATATTACGGTGTTTGTAGCACACTTGGTGATGCTGTAGCAGTAATGAATCAGGGTGAAGGACTGGAAGGCACCTCCTGAGGCAGGTTCTCTTTTGAGCTTGTTACTCGAAAGAAATTGTTACTAAACAGCTTGATTTGCAGCTGGGGTAAAGTGCCTTGTCCTTTGGATCGTCTTTAAATAGATTTTCTTTACCTTTTAAAAAAAATATGAATGAATATATATCTATGGAGCAAAGTGTGCAGCTTTGTGTTCTCCATGTCCATGTTTATATTTGAAGGTAAGCATACACAACATGACCACAATTAAAAATGGTTACTTGAGCTTTGCTAAAAAATGTTTGTATTTATAGTACTTGCTGATGGCTTAAGTATGCAAAATATTATTTAATTGATTTTGATTACAAGCTTTATGAACTTATGCAGAAGCTGGAATGCAAGGACAGTGACACAGCTCCTGTGGATGTTTTAAGAGTATTTAAACAAGGTGGCTGTGAAACAAAGGACCTTTCTTTAGTCATGGATGCTGCATATCAAAGCTAAAAGGTGGACTAATATGCAGACATGAAATTATTGTTGCCATTGATTGTTTATTTCTCTTCCACAAATTACATTCAAAAACCTCTTCAGAGTATTCAGAGTCATGAAGTTCTTGAGCATGTCGTGTGTTTTGAATTGAAACATGAAGAAAAGCTACTTTCCATGATGCATGATGATTTTGTAAAAATGGGGCTTTACAGGTTTCAGACATCTGTTCACTTACTAGGCTGAATTTTAGTCATTGAGGGGGAAAAATCAAGATAAGGTAAAGATATATTGTGTCCTACTCCCAAGAGAAATTTGTTGGTAATTTTGCTTTTCTTGAAGCATAATATATTATTTCTTCTGGGCTTTCAGCTGACTTTTTGATAGGTTTATTTTAAGAATCCTTGTGCTTGGTTCTTCAAAGGATGTGAAGCTGGTGAGAATGTTCTGCTCCACATTAAAAGCAGAGACCTGCGGTTCAGAGCTGGTCAGGAGAGAGATCTCAAGGCAAAGTGTTTGTGTTACTGTAGCATATTAGATTTCACTGTAGATCGAGCTGAGATTCTTTTGTGCTGAAAGAATAAGCCTGTACAGGTTTGTTTGAAGAGGCAGACACTTAAAATTATAGCAGGTATTTATTGGCTGATTGGGCATTGAGAGAAGAGAGAATATTCATTTTGATGACCAGAGGGTTATGCTAAGAACTAGGTAAGACGTAAGATGGTGTCTCAAATGTAGTACCAAAGGCAGTATTATGTTTAAGAATTGTAATTTTTCTTCCCTAACTATACTAATTAGTACAGTTCTTGTACCACAGTGGGTCTTGTGAGCAATATGTGTAGTATTTTTGGTTTAGTCTTGGGTTTTTCATTGACATTTGAACTGAAGGACGAATCATTAACCTGAGTTAGCGAGCACAGGCTTGATGTAGAAACACTCAATATTGAACTGGAAGTTTTATATTTACACTAACTTTGGCTTCTCTTCTCTCTGTGTTCCAGAAATACTGATACGGAGCATTTGACCCAATCTCTACAGCTGAGTCTCCTGATAGTAGGATTAGGAAAGAGTGCCTTCAGAACCAATATGTAGCAAATGGGTGCCACACCTCTGAAGCTCCTCCCTGGGTTCAACACTTGTGTGTTTTAAGGATCCTTGTTGCCTCAGCATTAAATTGTTCTTGTGGACTTCAGAAACTGATTTCATGCAGTGCTTGCTGAACGTTGAGTCACCATGAGTAGTAATCTAGGAAAAGAAAAGGACTGTAAAGAGAAGGATCCAAAAGTCCAGTCATCAAAAGAAAGGGAGAAAGAGGCCAAGGCCTCTGGAGGATTTGGGAAAGAGAGCAAAGAAAAGGAGCCTAAGACCAAAGGGAAAGATGCCAAAGATGGAAAGAAGGACTCCAGTAGCACGCAGCCTGGGGTAGCTTTTTCAGTGGACAATACGATAAAAAGACCTAATCCTGCCACAGGTACTCGCAAAAAATCCAGCAATGCTGAAGTGATCAAAGAGCTAAATAAATGCCGGGAAGAGAATTCTATGCGCTTGGACTTGTCCAAGAGGTCTATACACTTGCTTCCATCAGCTATCAAAGAGCTAACGCAGTTAACAGAACTTTATTTATACAGTAACAAACTGCAGTGCCTACCGGCAGAGGTGGGCTGTCTTGTGAACCTGGTGACACTGGCTCTGAGTGAGAACTCACTCACCAGTTTGCCTGACTCTCTTGATAACTTGAAGAAACTGCGCATGCTTGACCTGCGGCATAACAAACTGAGAGAAATCCCCTCGGTGGTGTACAGGCTAAACTCCCTCGCCACTCTGTACCTACGCTTTAATCGTATAACTACTGTGGAAAAGGATATCAAAAACTTGTCAAAACTCACCATGCTTAGCATACGAGAGAATAAAATCAAACAACTACCTGCTGAAATTGGTAAGTGATTGTACTGACTGAAAGTGTGATGCTGTTTTTACGTTCACTTTGCAGTTCAGTTATTTATACATAAACTGTCACTTTTGCGACTGCACTTCTTTAAAACTATATAAAATTATGTTCTTGATCATATTGTTCCACTGTTAGCTTGAGAACAGTCAATACCTTGTATATATGTGTATTTTTTAAAACAAAAAAAGCCCTTTTTCTTCATCTGTCATCTTAAAATCAGATGTATCTTGTGTTCATCTTTGCTTTGTGCTTTCACATATTGTGCGTTGAGAGCCCAGATGGTTTAAAAAAAAAGAGATACAGGGACATTTTTTATTTTAAGATTTTTTTATAAATCATTTATGAACTGTTCCAAGTTATAAACACATTATGGGCATGCTACAGAGGGGTGTGACCACAGTAATACAGGGTGGAATAAGTAGCTACATGCTATTACCATGAGCAAGCTGTTGGGTGCTGTAACAGTTAATAATCTAAGTTAATGATTTGTGCAAGTCTCTGCCTTTTATAAGTCATGAATATATTAATACATGGACTCTGAAGTGACCAAATGTTGTATACATGGCTGAAGATTCTTATGACTTTGTAATGAATGTGTTTGTTTTTCCAGACATTGCCACAGAAGTTCAAAAGATGGTGAAACAGTATGAAAGTGCCTTATTAATTTAAATGGTTTATTAAAAAAAATGTGCTGGACTAGCTGTATATCAAAAACTTCTGTGTTGTTCCTAATGCGTTCTGCTTCATGGAAAATGTCTTTATAACACTGTTCAAGCAATGTTTGAACAATGTGTGTGCCCCATAAAAGTGAGATTCTGTTCATCAGTAGTTCTTTTCTATCACCAGTTTTTAAAATGCAAGCATAGTTTAGCCCTTTTTGGAGGTGGGGGAACATAAACGTCACAGAATTAAGAAATTGCTTTGACTTTCTTCAAGTGTGAAAAAAAACCTTGTGAAAGCCCTTGTAACACTGTGAGTAATAATTCCATGCCCTGTTTCCAAAAGCTGCTGTGAGACTTTCTCCTGTTGTCCAAGCCAGTGAGTGTGTTGCTACTGAAGTGGCCACTCTGGTCAATAATTTTGCAAAGCTTGGGAAATGCTCTTTGTATACCTGACAGATCTTTCTCAAGCCAGCAGTGTTTGCTCTTTATCTTGCATGTTGATACGAAAGATACGTAAGATAACGTGTTCTTGATGGCAGGAACTACTGGACATGCCTGAAACTGCTAATCCAGCAATGTCCTGTACAGAGAGCTTTGTCCGGGGTAACAGGAGTGAAGAAATGCAGTGGTGCTTCCAGCTGTTGGTGTTGCTGGGGATGGATTCTGCTGGAGCCACAGGAGTACCTTTTGCTAGGCAGGAATGAAATGGTTGATGTTTTCTGATCCACGTGGTTTTTGAGTTGTCAGGAGCATCTCAGCAATCCCTTGAATTTCCCCTGGGAGAATGAAGGAATTACAATTTTCACCTATTTCGACACTTCAGTTTAAGTTCAACAACCTTGTTGAATTTTTTACCAATCAACAAATCACACTGGAAACCATGGGGCTGGTGTTTACAGAAAACCCAGCATACTGCGTGTTTCTACATTCATTGAAGAAACTGTGGCCAATTTAGCTGGTTGAGCTCTTATACAATTGTCAGTATTGTACCTGGTTCTGTTTGTGGCTCAATTATTAGGTATAATCTAGCAAGGAGCAATCTTCTGAGGTTCAACTGGGGATAGTGCTGCATAAATTTAAGGTAATACTAGTAGTGTGTGAAGAAAATCTTCTGTGAGGTGTTGCATTCTAATGTTTGGAGTCGTGCTTTAGAAACTTTTCCTAGGTGTGTTTTACACTGCAGACATTGCTGTTGCTGGACCCCTCTTTGTTTCTTTTGTTTGTTCAATGTGGTTTACATAAAGTATGTAATATCTGTGTTTGTTCACAGTAGTCTTGAAAGAGATCATGTGTAACTGCTTCATGGGAAAATTAGTAGGTACTTGTGTCATGAACATGTGACTTGTTTCTTTCTTCTTTATTTTTTTTTGTTGTCTTGATAAGTGTACAGGCACTGTTCTCAGTTCTCTACCAAACCCTAGCTTGAGAACATTAACTACTTTACTTCTGCCTCTGTACCCAGCAGTTAGTCCTCCCTGTATTTGTATTGTGATAATACTCATGTTCCTTGTTATGGGTCAGCACTTCTTTGTGGAAGGCCTTTCAGAAGCACAAATGCAAGACAACTGTCACTCTTACGAAGAATTTCAAAGGGAAATTGTGATGTTCAACAGCATCCTCTTTTATTCAAAGTAAATTTCTCAGACTAGGTTGCCTGAAATTGAATTGGCTGAAAAACAAAATTAATTGGTGTTTAAGTAACACAAATAATTTAAACTGCCAAAACACATAGAACAAGCATTTGAAAATGTTTTTCATCAGAGTAAAACCAGATAAGATAGTTTAACTTCTGCAACTGATTTCTAGTCACTCACTTTCACGTTACTTTTTTTGATGAAATACTCGAGTTGAAAACACAGCTGAAAAATGAAACTACTGGGAACTGTATTTCTGACTTTCCAGTGGAATTTCTGTTTCTCTACATTTCACATGCATGTTAAAAAAACCCCTTCCCTTTTAAGTCTCGATTCTTTTAATCCCTTTCATGTTTTATAGTACAGTATCTAAATACTATAAACTAGCAAGCACTTACATTATCACCTTGTAAATAACACAGAAATTTTTGTTGCTGCAGAGCACGAAGTAAAATGAAGCCATTATCTTTTTACAAAGCAATATCATGCAGAGCATTTCAAATTCTTTTTAAAAATGCCCCATTGTTCTAAGGCCTAAGGTTCACAATGGCATGCTAGTGTGCTTGTTCATATTTTTAAAAATTCAAAGCTTATGTAACCCACTGACTTGTCCAGAGAGGAAGAGTCTTGCAGCAGTTAACTATGATGTGCTCATGTTGCTGATCTGGTGCGCACTGTGCAAAGAATCCGAGGTTTTCTTTACTTTGTCCTTTGGAGGGAGATGTGCTACAAAAGGTTGGCCTGGACAAAAAGAAAATTAAAGATCCAGACTTCAGTTTGAAAAATGTTGCTATTGTTCCCTCAAGGAGGGATAGCATTAAAGTCTTACCCTTTTGCTACAGACTTGTGATGGCTTTCACTGTTACTAAACAAAAAATTGCAGTTTTGTATAAGAATAAACGGCTTTCCAACTTTAGGATCTTGATGCTTTAAAATAAAGGGTCACCTGATTTGTAAGCAATCATCCCATTTAATTATTTTTCTAGGAATCTTTAGTCTCTAGCCTTATAAAATAAAGTTTATTTTCCTTCTACTCTCATTGAAATAAATTGAATGTAGGGACTTTTAAGTGCTCTGATAATTGAGACCTTTTTTTCTAACACCCACTATGTTTTTGAGTAGTTGGTTTTTGTGCCAGTAATGTTCCATTGTCTTAGATGCAACACTTTCCCTCTGTTGCCTACATTTGTTCTCAGGTGGTCCTGGAAACTACCTTATGACTCACCTGTTTAAGGTAATGACTGACCTGTTTAAGGTGTTTGTTGTCTTGAGGAAAACCTGGAAGAGGTGAACCTGCCAGCTCTGAGCTGCTAGGAAACAAGCTAAAGTTTGGTTCCGTTTTGGACTTTCAACTGTCTTTAGTAGTTAAATAACACAAAGTTGGTGACTACACTTGAGGAAAAGTTGCTTTGCATTTAAAACAGACATTTTAGTGAGAAAGAGGAAGTGTTATTATCTATAGTTAGTAAACAGACATGTGTGTTTCTGGTCTTTTTTTTCCCCCCAGAATTAGGCACCTCTCATTCCATTGCATCAGTTGTTTTATTATAGGTAAGCTGTATTGTAGGTAGGTACATACTAAATAATTTCTGCTAGTCATTTATCAGACTTCTCTTAACACTTTCCTGACAACATCTATATTGCTTCTACATTTTTAATGCAATTTGAAATTACTTCAGTTGACTGCGTAATAAGCTGAGGTCCTGGTATGCATTGTTGTATTTTCAAATATAATCATATTTGTTTGACTAAGACATAAAAATACTCAAATACTTTGTTTTGGTTTGGTTTTTTTCATGTTTAGCCAAAAGCTCTGCAGGTGAAATAGTGGGAGTTTCCATGAAATGGACGTGCTGATGTATAACAGCTTCATGATACTGAAAGTGGCAGTATCCACTCCCCTCTTGGCAGCTTCCCAGCTGCTGCTTTTGTTGTCTATTACTTTAGGTGGTTGAAATCAGTGTAGTTTCAGATCAGCCTGGAACTGGTGTGGGAGGAGGAGTGGGAGAGCATGAACTGGAACAGGGAGAGCGGGACCGCGCTTGGCCCACACTGAGCTGTGGGATCTGCTGGGCTCACTGCAGCTCACTGTGAAGCCTCTCAGTGGGATTGCTCTTGTTGTATATAAGCCTGTCAAGTGCACTGCAAGTGCTGTGAGGAAGGGTGGATTACTGTCTGCAGACAGCCATTGAAAATTCATCAGATTATGTTTTCAGAATATTTTTCTCCATTTCCCCACTGCCCTCCATGTCTTGTACCACAAAACCTGGTGTAGCTCATTGGAGTCCTGGTCCACTAGCTCAGCCACACCTTCCTGAAACAAGGTAATGTTGTAATGTTTTTACGTATAGTGGTGAGAATCCACTGACGGAAGTTTCTTGATGGCAAAGCTGCTCTGTGTCGTTCTTTGTGAGCCCAGACTTTCTTACAAATTGCATCCTACCCAACAGTGGTAATAAATCGTTTCAGAGTGCATCTTGCCCAGTATCCTGGTTCTGACTCTAGCCCTAGGCAAACATGTGCGTAGAAACAGAGTAAGTTTATATATGAGGCTTAACCTGACTCCTTGCCCACATCCAGCTATTTTCGTATCAGGGATTTCCTGAGGCTGGTGCAGCTTGTTTCTTCAGTAATCCTCAGTACAGTCCTCTTCCAAAAGCTTGGCTGTTTTTTTCCTTTAAACTCCTGTAAAAGCCTTTCATCTTTAGCAAGGTCCACAAGTTTGCTTTGAATGTTGTTCCTGACCATAAAGGTCGCTGTTACGCAGATGTTGAAAAAAAAAAAAAAAAAAAAAAATATATATATATATATATGCTCATATATACACACACACATGCACACACCAAGTGCAAGGCAGCACTTACCTGTTCACCTGGCTATTCAATTTCTGGTGGCATCCATGAAATAAAAACTTAACAAAAAGGTTTCCATGTGAAAACTTTGCCAAAAGTCTGGAGGGATGATTGTGGGGACAAGTTCTCAAGGTGGACACCAGCTTCATCTCCTTATCTGGTAAATTGCCTATTCCACTGAGATCAAAAAGTTGAAGATTAGAATGGAAGAATGTGAATGCTTTGGTGAGTCAGGCATTCAGCATGAGAAGGATGAAAACCAGAGGAATTGTTTTGGGATGAGGCCAAGCAACTGTTTCAGTTTTCAGGCTGTTACTTAAGCAAGCCTTTTGCATTTCTTGTATTTGGAGTTTTATTGCATTCCTCCATGTTGTGTTGAAGGAATTGTTTTGCACAATCAAGTTGATAATATTTTCTTTGTAAAGACAAGGTTGCATCTTATACTGGTTTTGAATATTTTTGTCGTGTTAGCACACACAACTCAAATAGAAATAATACTGTCAACGTGGTTGAAATTACATTTACATAGTTTCTGCAAGTTTCTTGAGACTCCAAATATTGTGTTTTCTGTCTGTGAATGCAACTCTTTTTCTGGGGAGAATCTGGTCAGAGCTGTTCTGCAAGGGAAATATTTTTAGAATGTAATTCTGGGAATCTGCCTACACCAGACCAGGAATGTCTTTGAGACTCTCTTCTGTTCTTCTCTTCCCCCATCTACCCAATATTTAGATCATTTGTGGTTTCTTCACTGCTACGAAACTCTTTTTCATAACACTTGCACCTGTTTTGTTTTCAGCTGTATAGACAGTGGACCAGATGTGTGCAGCTACGTTAGTTCAGGTCTACTGACTCCGTGCTGAATGTGGTGCCTCCTTATTAAACGACTTGTTAGTTACAAAGCTTTTCAGTGATGCTCTGAATTTCATTTCCCTTTTTTTTTTAAGTAGAACTGACAGTACAGAGAAATATTTATTTACATTATTTGTATCTAAGAACACCTTCCTCTGTTTCATCAATTTGAAGGAAAAAAAGTTGTGTTTCTGGGCTTAATTGGTGTGGTAATGTCTGCAAACAGTGGTTGAGAATATTTTTATACATTTGTATTTTAATGTGATAAAAGCATGAAGTTTTGAACAGGAGTGGAATAAGTATAGGCATTGATGCATGTATGTTGCTCTCTAGAAGTCAGAGGTAACTGCTTATTTGAGCCAGTTCTGGTGGTTTTCTTGAGCTGCAGGAAAAGTGTAGAACTCCTTTTGACCAGCTTCAGCTTTAGTATCTGGGTTCTGATTCCTGTGAAAGCTGTTGTGGGGATGCAGTTTTGTCTTGTCAGCTACTCAAATTCCTCCTGATTACATTTTCTTCAGACTGGCTTTAGGATAATGATAAAGTAGTCCTGCCTTTTTCATCTACTCGCAGAGCTTACTAGGATGATGCCCCAAGTGTAATTCCAGTAAATACCGACAGCTTGTTAGAAGTCCCGTGTTTTTTTTTTAATCAATGCTGCAATTATTTTAACTGTTTGAATACTTTTAAAAGTACTGAACAGAGGGAAAAAATGGCTTCCCTCAGGCTGCCCTTGCTAATGTAGCCTGGGAGATGGTGGGCCTTTCTTATTAGAGAGCTTGTTCCACACTCAAAATGGACAGGATCTAGGTGTTACCCCAGGTTCAGCATCACCAGGACCCCTGGTCCTTCCCTGCAGAGCTGTTTCTCACCTCCTGGTGCAAGGTTGTACCTTTTTACAGGGTTATTCCCTGCTAGGTGCAAGGCTTTGCCTTTGTCTTGGCACTCAAATGAGGTTCTACTGTCCACCTCAAATCTTGCCTTGAGCCCTTGCTAAGACTTTTTTCTACATTTCTCGTATTTGAGATGTTGTTTGAACATGTTTTTAATTTTATTTATATTTGTTGCTTTCAATTATAAGCAATAAATAAAAAGTGTTTGCTGTTGTGTCTTGTTGAAGCTTGTTTTAGAGCAGATTTTGGGTCTTATTTTTCAGCTCAGTGTAACTTCTATGCTTTTGAGTGGTTCCCACAACTAGATCCTGGTGTGCATTCTGCAAATTGTGAATAATATTACTGTGCTTATTTCTTACTTATATGAGTATTTTAGCTTTTGTCGATAAGTCACTCGTTACCATATTAAAATTGCATTTTCTCCTCAGTAACTCTTCCGTGTAAGTTACAGTTGTGCAGTAATAATTCAGAGTAGCTCTGACTGCTTACCTGTTCTTTTGGCAGTTGGTAATACAGCACAAAGAGCTCAGACTGTCTGTCACAGTGATGTACTCGGATCTCATAAAGAGGCAAAAGATTCCAAAACTGTAAAATTGTTTGAAATTTTTTTTTCTAAAATCAGGACACTTGTCCCAAAGAGTTTTTATAGACTTAAAACTCTTTTTCCTTTTTTTTTTTTTTTCCTTTCCCAGCAGAGAACCAAGTGAAAGATGAATAACTACGAAAGTTATGGGAGCTGTTTCTAACTTGTTCCCAGCATTGCTGATTTTGGATAATTAATACTTACAAATTAGCTTATGACCAATGTTCTGACACATCAGCCTGAAGTCCCACTAATATTTGCATTCTCCTCTTCCTTCTACTTTCAGTAAGAGTCTTGATCCTCTTGCTGTGTCATCTGGCCTAGCATTTATCATGTTGTGAAGGATTTCATAATTTCCAATCTGCTTAAGCATGGGTAGGCACATTGTTAATCCAGTGGAAAACAGGCTACATTACAAATTGTGTTTGCCATCCAAGAGGGGTGCCCACTGACTGAATTAGTGATTGGAGACTCTGAAGCCTCTTTGCTATTGACCTATATACTCTCTCCAACTGTTAATTTGTGTGTATTCCAGTATTTTTTGATGAAGATGTGTTTTACATTTAAAATGGCCAAAAAGAGCTTCCAGAGTTTTGTAAGTCAGAGCATATTACCTGGCCTTCCTGTCATAACAGGCTTTCAAAGTTGGCCATGAAATAGGACTATAATTCTGTCTCATTATGCTGAAAATATTAGTCATTTCATTGTGCTGGGTTTTTTTTAAGCAGGTATATTTAGCTTTGTCATGCTATAACATTTATTCTTTGTGTGTATGAGAACAACAGTGAGGTGATTCCTCACCCCACCTTTTTTAAGGATTGTTGAGGTGAATACTTAGATGTATTTTAAAAAATTTTTTTAAATGGAAGGTGGTTGGAGTCTTCACAAAGTAACTTCTCTGAAAAATGCATGTGAATTGTGTGATTTTTTTAGAGCCTTTTAAAATACAAATGTTTAAAAACTACCCGCTAGGGTGTAACTGACTGTTTTGTGAAGGTTATTTATAGAGAAGCTGTTTTATGTTTTTCAAATGGGCATTGCTCCTACTTTAAAATCTTTTATTGTCAAGCCAGCTAGTACATGCAATTCCTGTCTGCTTTCTTGGCAGACTTTGAGCTTTAATTGCCTTTTTTTCCTTTGCAATCACAGTGCAATATAGTAAAAAACAAACAAAAAAAGGCAAAAAACCTCTCCCCCCCAAAAACATCTAACTCCAAACCCCTAACACCTTACCAGTTTACTTTTTAATTGTTGTGAGGGTGCTTATCCCTTCAAAACAGTTGCAAGTAGTCCATAGAGAATCCTTTATTCACTGCTGTGAGCTTAGAACTTGTCTGATTTGGACATTACTTGTGGCAAAAAGAGTTAGTTCATTTTGCCTGTGTTTAGTATTTCCCTAAAGTAGTGCTTGCCTTATTGTAGTGGTTTTGGGTGTTTGAACAGTATTTTAGTGAAGTGATGCTGGAGTTGTCCACATGATGAAAAGGAATGGCTTTTTCTTCAGGAAACTGCTTTCTGGTTAAGGTTGATTTTGATCTGCAGCACATTTCTAGCTGACTTCTTTCTGTTAAATCAAGATAAAAATGTGTTTCAGCAAATTTTATGTAGTACACCAAAAAATTGCAAATGTGGATTTTGTTACTATGAATAAGATCATGAGCTCCTTACTCATTAGACATGTTTCTTTTTGTACCTGAACAAATCTTTCCTTTAGGAAAACTTTCTTTTTGATTTTGACATATCCTTCTTACCCTGGCAAAGCAAAAATGCCAGATTTCAGTTGTATCTTGGTGAAACTTATTTTTCTTTTCTTTTTTTTTTTTTTTTTTTTAAAGCATTTTCTCAGTACAACTGCTGCTGTTCAGACAATAAGAAGGACACTTTCACTCACTGAAACATCAGCTCCTGGGAAGAGCATTATGCAGATGGCCTCCAGTTTGGTCTCTTTGTAGTTACAGATCATTATTTGTTGTGTTCACTGTTTATGCCATGTGTTTGTGCTGGTGTAACTCCTGACAGAGCTGCTGTTGTGAGCAGTGCTGTGCACAGTGTGGCCATTCATGGGTAGTTTAGTGCAGTCACTCAGCAGGGTAAGGAGCTACCCTTGGTGTGTGGCTGCTGCTTGGGTGGCCGCGCTCGCCGTGTCCAGAGCCCTTCTCATTCCACGGCCTGGGATGTGTTCAGTAGTACTGGTCACATTACTACTGTTGCTGGTACTCAGACCTCAGAACAGAGAGCTTCTCACCCAGGAAAATAGAGCTTAAAGAAAAGACAGGGCAGGTGGTGCTGGTGGGCCACAGGACATGACCAGCATTAGTTTGTAAGGGACTGGACCCTTTTATTTCATTATTCCTCTATTTTCCTACACTTGTCCTTCTGAGCTACCTTGATTCCTCTCTTTCCCCTTCACTAAAGATTCCATAGCAACTCTTACCATCCCTAGTTGCTCTTCCTTTTACCTCATCGTAGGTGTTCAAGCCCCACATGCAGTAACAGCCTTCAGTCTGTGAGGTGCTCTGAAGAGCCTTTCAATTTATGCACTGTGTCTGGTCTCACACATACTTGAACACCCCATATTTTAGTTCTCATGCCACAGCTGGTCCTCTGTATGCCTTTGCATGTGAAGATGTAAAAAACCATTTAGCTCAGTTGATTAGAGCATGGTGCTCATGACACCAAGGATGTGGATTCGGTCGCCCTGTGGGCCATTCGCTTAAGAGATGGACTATATCCTTGTGTGTCCTTTCCCCCTCAGAATATTCTGTGATTATCTCTGATTAATTACCTGTTGTTTCTGAGTTAACCTCTTTATATATGTGCTGTTAGGGTTATGAAATGATTCTGAGACTTTCTTTCATTTCGATCTCAAATGAAGTGTTTAAGTTAGTAGACTGGGTTCATGCTCTTCACTTCTGTGATCTGAGTCTCTGTCACATCACCCAAATGTTTTTCACCTTGTTAAGCATACTGGGTGTAAGATTTTTTTGCCATAAGTCATGGACAGCAACAGGAGAAATGTACCTTAAGTGATTTTTGTTGACTTGCGTGCTCTCTGTTGTGTCTCAGCAATTCAAGTTAAAGTATTGAAAAAATTTCAGTGCCAACAGCATTTCGTCTCCCTCTCCTACCTTAGAGGGAGCAATAAACCCATTTTGGTGAAATACTGTCAAACCATAAGTATCCTTACGTTCAAGAACAAGATTCCTTACTGAGCAATGTGAATTAAAAGCTGAATATTTTGATGTCTCTTGAATTCTTTTCCTTAAATCACTATGCTTCATGATAGGGCTTTAACTTTTGTTTGATTTCTGCTCTAAAGTCTAAAATTTGTTGGGCAGTCCTCAATCTATTTTAACATTCAATATTTTTATTAAATGCTTACCAGTGTTGCTTTTTAAAATAATGCCTGCATCTTTAATATAGCAAT
Source organism: Corvus hawaiiensis (assembly GCF_020740725.1). Lineage (NCBI taxonomy): Eukaryota > Metazoa > Chordata > Aves > Passeriformes > Corvidae > Corvus > Corvus hawaiiensis. Next base: position 10,048,730 of record NC_063220.1, on the reverse strand, counting down.
ATTAAGTATGGCTATCCAAATTAAACTAAAGTGTTAGGTTGCCCTTAATTTTCTAGAGAGACATAGGCATCGCTTTTCATTATTTTTCCTCCTCAGAATTAGGTAGTAAGATGTTTGTTTCAAACATGTAGCTTGCTGTTGTCAAAGATATCAGCAGGTGCAAAAATGAAGTGCAGCACATGTTGCTGCAAAACGCCCAAGTATTTCTTCTACTTCAGCAGATGTAGAGTGGGAAGAGTCAAGGAAATGAGAACTCAGTGCAATGAAATGGAATTTATGCCATATTTCAAATTTGACATCATTGGTTAAGGTCTGAAGTGAAAACAAATGAAAACAGCAATCATGAAGTGAAAACTACTGCCCTGAAGTGTGTGAGGCTTCTTGAGTAACCTTAGTAAAATTTTGTGAGGCTCTTTTTTTGTTTGTTTAAAGGGAGATGTTTAAGTCTTCCTCAAGCTTTTCTTCCTCCAATTGCATTCTACACTTTGCCCACTTGTTTCCATGAATAATAAAAAGATGCCATTGCCACAGACCATTAACTCTTGCTCAATTTTTTCTTACATTTGTTTTCTGCTGCATGTTAATGGCATTGAAATGTGTGGCTTATGCAGTGCTGGATACAGCACATTTGATGTTGCCTCTGGTTGTCTGGAATACACTCGATGTAAGAGAAGGGCCGCACAGTGGTGGAGTAGCTGCTTCAGCACCAGCTTTACATTTCCATCTGCCTAGCTTCTAGAAAAACATCCCCTTTTGGTTTAATTAGTGTGGGAAATAAGATATGTTAACATACAAGTTATATGTGAACAATCTAAGAAAAACAGAATAATGAAGCTTTGAGGTTGACTTTTTTCTTGGCCTTTCACAATTGTTCTGTGATACATAGTGAGTATTGTGGCTACATGATGCCTGAACTCAGTACAGAGTCTGAATTCATAGTATTTTATGGTTTATTAAATCACCAATTGTGATTATCTGCTGACCTAACGAGTAGACACTCTACACGTCAGAACTTGCCCAAGATAATCCTGCAGGCCTGTGAGAAAATCCTTGTGTCAAAGATACAGTGCTGAAGCTTAAAATAGATATTTGCTCCTCAAAAGGAATTTGCTACTCTTCCAAATTTGTTACCCACTGAGTCATGCTCTAATATACAAATGCGGTGACCTCATCTTTACTGGAGAGAGTGGAAGGTGTTAAATCATATGCATTAGTTTCACCCCCATCAGATACAAGAAATGTGAATGCATACACCTGTATTCATGCACACAGTTGGTTTTTCCTTTTCCTCAAACCCAACAATCTTTTGCTCAGAACACAGTGTGTTTGACATAAAAATAGGTGAAACTACTGTTAACAGAGTTGTGCCTAGCTGTGCTTTTAAATTGGTTTATAAATGTCAGAAATGAAGAAGTTCCATGTAAAGTGACTCTAAACTCCAAGCAAATCCAAACTTTTTTAGTGCTTAACAGATAAGCCTTTTATTTCAAACTTTTAATTGCTATAAGTCTGCTTGCATACACTTTACTTATCGTAAGTTGTCTTTTTTTGTGATGACTAAAAAAGTTTAAAAATAGCACTCAGGACTTTGGATTATCTAGGTTGTCAGCCAGATAATTTCGCTGTCTCTTAACTGTTGATTTTGTGCCTGGAAATAATTCATGATATAGAAACAGATCTTAATTTCTCAAAATTTAATACAATTCATTTACTTAGTGATGTTTTAAACTTCTGGTCAGCCTGAAACAAATGTAAGATAAAAGTTTTGTACTGGTATTCCACAGCTTGAACAGTCAGAAGAAAATCAATCAATAAATAACATTTCTGTGGAGAATCTATTAAAGCTTTATCTGAGCTTTTCAAAACTGTTGATCAGGTTTTAGATCTGACTGAGGAAATTATGATCCTGTAATACCTTATTTTATATGTATAACTTTATGGTAGCAGTAGCTTTTTTTCAGCTTATCCCAAAATCCATCTGATTCTATTAATCTCTGTGTGGAGGTCATTGTCGAGAGCTGTACATTAAAGACCTTTATGTTTGGTTTTCCTGTGTGCTTGCAGGTGAGTTGTGTAACCTCATAACGCTGGATGTAGCGCACAATCAGCTTGAGCATCTTCCAGAAGAGATTGGAAGCTGCACGCAGATCACCAACCTTGACTTGCAGCACAATGAGCTCCTGGACCTGCCAGAAACCATAGGTATGTTAAGAGGCTGGAGAAGAGAAAATAAATCACTATTTCAAAATGTTCAGTAAGTGGAACAAATCTAAGGAGTATCTGTCAGTGGCTGTAGAATGACTGGTGTTCAGCTCAAGGCAGCTTCATGCTTGAGATTAAAAGCAAGGTGTGCTTGTTACCTTAAATGTTACTTTAAATAATTTAAGAATGAGAGTTACAGTGAAAAAAATCCAAATCCATTGCTTCTAAATCTTAAGGTGTTCTGTGTTTATAAGCAAATGTGTACTGTTTGTTTGTTCATTCTGTAATGAAACTGACCATATAAAGAAATGAAAGGCTAAAAAACTTGTAGTTGAAGTGTAGTACTTTGGCAGATAGTTTTAACTAACATCTTTGACTAAAGAAAAATGGAACTAATGTAATAGATGTTCTAAATTAATTATGTATACGTTATGTTCTTTGGTGCAACATCTAAAAAATCTCCCAAGTCCGCATGCTTTTATGCAATAGAATACAGAGTTTGCAACTTACATTGGAAATAATGGGCTAATATAAACACAGTCCTGGTTGGTTTCAGAATCTCGTATGGGATGAAGTAACAAAATTTTTCCTATCTCATTAAATCAGTTTTAAACAGATGGCAGAAAAAGATGGCTGCTGTAATTTAAAAAGACTGAAAACAAGGCCATCTTGTTTTTAAGCTCTGTTTGTCACCAGAACATACTCAGAATAATGAATGTTGTAAGTTTAATGGTATTCATTGTTGACCATTTTATTAATGTACTGTAATGCATTGTAACGTGAGGAACCATTTAGTGACACTCCAGCTTTTCTTCTAGCAATAAACTGTTGAATGTGGAGTTACTGTGGCTTTTGGTTGAGGAAGTTTGACCTGAGTGGAGTTTACATTGATGATGTATCCACTGGAACTAAACTTCCTTCCTGGATCGATGATATTTTTAAACTCTGGAGATCCCATTCCATCTGGAGTTTGCATCTAACTTACACCATTCATAAGTACAGCCTTTATTTTTGTAGCTATTTTGTAAATCTTACTGAATGTTGTTTTACATAACACTTATGTGTAGTGTATGTGTCACATTTAGGGAGTGAGTTCTCTGGATAAACTGTTAATTATGGGAAAAATTCTCTAAGCAAGTGTGAGATTTCCATATTCAAGGCTTATAGACTAATGCTGTTAATTCTTGTGCAGAGTAGTAGTATGATTTACAAAGTTGCTTAGTGCCTGGTAGTCACTGAACTTCTCAGAGGACCAGAAGAATCTCACTTGTAATATGCTGCATGACTGTACTTACAGGGAAAGGTCTTTGAGTAGGAGAGGCACAAATTTATTAGGCAGTTAAGTCACATGTGATAGATAGGAAATTGCTCAATCTGCAGTCAGGATAGTTTGGACTCACCTATTTCTTCTGAAAAGTTTCTGTAAGCTTAGGTGGTTTCTTTTGAGTCAGGTTTATACCTGGCTGGACTGGATTTCTCTCTGTTTACTTTGTTTTGGTTTTCCCTTGCATTGTCTTTATAGGGTTTAGGAGTTACTCGGTTTTAAATGTAGGTAGCTGTCTCTTTATGTGGTTATCTGAGCCGAATATCAATGTCTTAGAGCTCAAGAAACCACCAAAGACAGCTGAACAATAGTAAGAGAGAGCAGTGAGCTGTCATGTCGTTAACCTTACTCTAGTTCAGTTTTTGCTCCACTGGAAAATATCTTTTGTAAACAGTAAGTTAAAAAAAAAAAGTATTTAAATAAGAGCTTAAAATCAGCAATCCATGTTTGCACCTCGTGTAGTTTGCAAACAGAATTTAATAGTGAAGAGAAAAACTTTAGGTTCCATCTTAAATGATAATGATCAGCCTACATTTATGCACGTTGCGGAAAAGGCAGCCGTAGCCAGTTCAGCAACATTGGCTTTATTTCTTAGTCATCACAGTTTTGGTTGAACATATTAAAGCAAGTTGTGGCATGATTTTTAGATTACAGCTTGCTTTGTGGTTGGGATTGTTCAGCAAGAAACTTTGAGTACTGAGAAAAACCCGGCAAGTCAATGGCGCGTGGCCGCCTGCGTGCGCGCTGGGGGCGGCCCTTCGGCCTCTCTGTCTCTCGCTGCAGTTTCTGCCTCTTCCCTGCTCCTGGCTATCTGCTGGTGTTTGCCACAACTAGCCTTTCTTGCAACATTTACACGCTTCCAGATGTCAGGACGCTCACTGTATGAGTGCTGTTAATGGTTCTCAGTTCGGTCAAACTCTGTGGGTTACAGAGCAGGGACAAAACAGACCAAGCACATTTGCTCGTTATAAATATTTGATGTTCTGTGAGCCTATGAGCCTCCTGTTATGGACCAGACTTTCCATTACTGCTGGGTCTGTCCCCTCCTCCCCCACTGTGGGCCTCGGTTTTTCTTTAGAAGGATGTTTTTGTCACGCTGCTTTGAAAACCAAACAGCCCCCTTCCTTTTCTATTTCTCCCTCCCCTCAGAAAGGACCCCTTCCCTTCTCTCCATCAAAAAAACCCTCTTAAAGTAACTGCTGGACTATCTGAACAAGTTTTGGTTTTACCAAAGAAAGATTTCTAAATCTGCCAATTTTTAAAAAAAGCTTCTTTGGTAACTAACAGCATGTACTGAAATGTTGTGGAGCTGTGGGGAGGGGACGTGAGGGTGACATGCAGGGGAGTGGCAGGGAAGGGATTATGCATCAGCGGTGATTACAGAGGTAGCAGAGCCAATATACCCACTCTGTAAAAATACCAAGTTCTTCCCTCAACTAATGCTGTATAAGCATGCTTTTGTGCAGTAACAAATGTCAATTTTAGATATTAGTTGTCAGGAAGTGACCTAATGCCTTGTGTTGTAGATATTGGCTTAATACATTCATATCTGTATTTCTGTTGATTGAAAATTATAGAGTACTTTTTATATTAGATAACTTCCTGTAAAAAAATGAGCTTTGTGGAATGTCTTAGCACATTCCAAGAGTCTCAAGCCCAGAATCAAAATCATAGTGGGATCGTAGCTGCTTAGTATTTTCATTGCAGATTGCACCCCTCTACCATGTTGGGGTGGTTTTTTTTTCTTTTGGGGGGGTGGAATTCTTAGCTACTTTTATTTACACTGTGTCTTATCTCTGTATACTTAGCTGGCACGCTAATATATCCAAAAGTTATATAGAAGAAGGTGAAGAACATAACATTTATATTAAAATTATTAATTGAACTGTTGAGACTGAAAACAAATTTTGGGTGGAGTAAATTGTTTCTTAGGATTACAAGATATCTTAGATAATTTGTCCTGCAATTACCGCATTGTGAGTGTTCCCTCTTTGAACTTTTAATTTTAGCATTCAGTACAAATGTGTTCACAATTTCTTATGTAAAAGCATAGAAAAACTTATTTGAGAAAGAAATAGAAGCAGAGTTACAGCTTTTAAAAAAATCAGATTCATCTGCTTTGTAATTTTCTAGTTTTGTGTTCTTACGTGTGCAGTTTGATTTTAGTCAAATGTGCCATATTTACAGACATCTAAGGCAACAGAAATTTTAATAAGAAAAAGAATAGTCAGTTGTAAATGTTCCAAAATTATACTTTGAAAGCACAAAAAATTCTTCCAGTGGACACACTTTCCAGTGTCTGATACAGCACTGTTCCTAAGAGATGGTTAGGAAAATGGGAGGCATGTTTACAGCTCTTCATTACACTCCTGCCCTTTGCTGTGGCACTATAGCTCAGAAGCTGAAATCACAGCTTTCATGAAATTAAATATTATTTATTTATTGGTTTTGCTGGTTGAAAGTGTGCTCCAAACCAGGCTTCTAACCTTACCCTGGTGTACGTCTGAGAACACTGTTGTGCTCTTAAAGCCTACAGTTGATAAAACATGAAGTGCTGACCAGAACCAGACGTGTGGAATTGGTATGGCTCAGGTTATGCAAAATTGTGGTTGAGAGCTTTAAGTGCCTAGAAATAAAGATATTTCTGAAGAAATGTGAAACTAACTTAAAATGATATTTTAAATTTGGCTGGCTTAGCAAAAGCAGAAGTCTTGTTCTGAAATGTCTGAGCACCTGCAGCTCTCTTAGTGATCGGGGGCAACGTTCAGACGCGACTGATGGGTTTGATGTTATTCATTACTCACCCTTCTGATGGAGCAAAGTGTAGAGGCTTCTGCTCCAGCTTTCACAGCAATATTCATACTCTCATCATTTAAGCATGACCTTGTGCTTTGGTCAGTGAGCATTCTGTGCTTGGTAGCATCAAGCATAGGCTCACTTATGGGAGATCTGGTCAACATTTGGTGCTTTGTCTAAGGTTTTTTTTCTTGGACTATTCTGTTAATGAAACTTCTTTAATTGGATTCTGCTACTGTTGGGCAATTGCAATAAGCTCAGCCTTTTCTTTATCTGATTGAAAGCAGCGGCTCCCACTCTTACATTCTAAATTTGTGTTATTATAAGCCTTGTGTAGTTCTCGTGGTGGTCTCATAAAGGCAAAGAAACTTCTGGTTTTTGTTGGCTTCAATTCTAGACTTAGTAAATGTAAAGCAGCGAAATTGACAGGCAAGTGTCAAGTGGGAAGTGACTTGCTCATTTTGTCCTCCAAGTTTGGAAGGGCAGGGATGAGGCTGTGAGGTGTTGCCTCACACTAGTGAAAATCAGACAGTACTGCATGTGATGGGCAGGGGACATTTTGGTCTCAGTGTTTGCATGGTAGATGTAGATGCTAAAAGCTCAACATGCCAGTTATGCAGAAGGAAAACAGAACAGTTGCTTCTACATTTGGGAAGTCACTGTTAAAATCTTCCCTCACTCTTCAGGAAGTTTCAGGGTGTCCTTTCCCCTTTCCTTAGGTTCTTCTCCCAGTATCTACTGTTGGGCATCATTTAACTGCAGGGAAGATACAAAGTGGAACCCAGACCAGAACTGGTCTGCATAAAATAATTCTCACTTTTCTTAATTAGCTAAAATTATAAAGGTATATTCATGTGTTACACATTTTATATGTTTGCTTTGTATAGTAGGGCAGACTTAAAAAATTAAATGCATCTTTCACTTAGGAAAGGTTAATGTTTTTATTGCATTGCCAGTGAGGTATAAACTGCTCATACAATGTGATTTATATTTATATAAGTCTTTCATTTCACAGAAGGGCTTTAAATAGTAATTTGAAAAGGGAAAAAAAGACTACCAATGAAAAATTAAATTAAATAAATTTCAGTTGCTTTGTCTTACTGTATGCAGTGTGAATTGAGTAAAATGCAATGCTTTCATTGATAGATCAAAATAAGGTCCAGCTGTTGTTTGTCTCTGTTGCAATGTGAAATATTTTTGTATTTTTTGTATCATTTTTAGCTAATTATAATTTCGGTTTTATGTTTTAATTAATACATTTCCAATGCAAACCCAATATAGTTAAATATATAAGTACTGCTTCCATTCAAGGTTAGGATAGCTTCTAGTGGCTAATTAATTCTGAGTTCATTGATTCAGTGTATTTATGAAAATATTTTTTATTTTGTATTTTGGTTGGATATTCATCCTGGTAAGACTAGAGTGGGGACAGTTATTTTAGTGAGGGTATGTACCATCACTCAGTAATTAGATGCGGTGTGTACGGATGTATTATAACTGCAGCTCAGCATTTTCAGAATGATTAGTATACTGCAGAAAGAAAAAGGCTATAATATTTTCTTTATGTGAGAAGCAGGCACAAGCAAAGAGTGATTCAAAGGAACACATCAGAATTGAGACGAGCAGGTCTGTGAGTTACATGCATTTTGATGAACGCCTATTAAATGAATTTTAAGTTGAATTTTCATTGCTTAGACAATTTCAGAAATGTGTCACTAAGAGTTTGTGCTCTCTAGCCTTATGCAGGTGTTGGGTGTGGTACATGATGGGTACCTGAGCTTCTGTCACTCAGGTTTTGCAAGTATCTTGTGTGCATCTTTCACACATACACAGTCAGCAATGTTACAGTCTGGAATCAGAGCTGGAAAATAACTGACTGCCCATATGGTCACAATTTAGCCTTTTAATAGTGAAATAATGAGGGAGAACCTGTCTTTGGATGATACCGTTAGACTGAAAGTAGAGATAACTCTTTGCTCTGTTCAGATGGCATTTAAACTCCTAGGGGTTATAGAGACTAATTTTAAAGTCATGTTAAATAGTTTTCTAATAGGTAACATCTTCATGAGAATTCCTAGACTTTGCAGGAGGAGGATAATGCACTTTGGTTTGAGCAGGGCAAAAAATGATGGACCCTGCTGACTTTGGTAATTTGTGAATTTGATTCTGCTTCCTACACTGGCCTGCCTGGTATATGAGAAGGTTTTGGTGGCGGAAAAGAAAAATTAAAATACACTAAAAGTCACTTTACTGTTAAACCAGTAAAATTAAGTCAAACTTTGTATTGTGTTTAACTATACTTTTGTATTTGCAACAGAATAATTACATTTCATGCTTTGGCTTTGGTAGTTAGTAGCAATAATCTGGAGGGGTTCTCATCTCTTCTGCAGTTCTGCTAAGAGTGGTTGCCCTCCCACCCCCATCACCTTTCTGTGCCCATTCCCTATTTTTCTCAGGCATCAACTGTTAGCCAGACCATATTATACATTAGGGATGTAGGGATTGTAGAAAGGATTTGATCTCTCTCAGATGGCAACCGGTGACACAAGTTTAAATTCATACAAACCTACAGGCTTTGGTTTAGGAAGGAGTTGTCCCCAGACCAGAAGAATAATGACTCTGGAATTTTGTTCTAGTTTCCTCTTTTGAGGTGTCTTTTTGGACCAGTCACTTTGTGCTGTTGCTCTCTGCTTGTGGAGTGCAACTGAAGGTTAAATAAAACACTTTATCTGAAGCCTTTCGTTTTACTCTACAGCTATCAGGGGAACCGGTTTGCTTTCTGATAAGAGATTAGATTAAACATGCCAACAGCTCCTTTCACCTAAAAATCTGTTAAACAGTTAAAAAGTTGTCACAGAGTATGGCTGACATCTGGAAAACTAGTATATAGTAAGTACCAAGTGTGGTACACGCATCTTCTGACTCAGGGCTATTTTAAGACCAGGAGGCACTGTTGAAATATCTGAATGCAGTGTTTAATCTCTATCCACAACTGCCCATCTCTAGCATGTCTACTATCTCCCATACAATTTGAAATTTATTTCATATTGTCATCTTTGTTATTCTCACTGCAAGATTAATACCATGTAGCGTATTAAATTTAATTCATGTATGGTTTTTTAAAGTGACATCAAGTTTAATTTAAAAAAAATTAATTTTGGCTGTACCTCTTGCTTTCAATTTGTAAAAAATGATACCTGGTATCTTTTGTATGCAAAGTAGCAATTTTTCCTTGCTAGGAGAAGATCCCTCAGTGAATTAAGCACGTGGCACTCTATGAAGTAACATGTGGCCATGTAAAACATGTTCTTTAGTAGGTAACTGCTCATTGTGTGCCAAGTTGAGTCAAATCAAAATCTAAGAATATTTATACAAGTTAGACCATCTGAAATACTTAATAGTGCCATGTTGTTTGTAGCAAGTTCCTGCAATTTTTTATTGTATGCTGAAGTTTATGTCTATTTTTGATTATGGTCTTACGGGGTTTTGATGTGCACAGCTCTTTATAAGTCCAGTTTGTGTTTTTAATGTTATCAGCTGGAGTTTTCTCTAGTGAACAGATTTTTAAATTGATCTGATGCTTTCGGTTTATTTAAAAGAAAACAGCTGATCCTTATAGCAAATTAGCTCGATGAGCTAAGTTTCACATTAATAATGACCCTTCATCTAAGGATAGGGAATTCGAAGGATTATTTTAACTAAGGGAGGGAAAGGAAGAGGTGTGGTAAATCTCAGAAGAAGAGAGCATTTGTCACTCCCTTTAAAAAGCACGGGTAGAATTTTGAATTGGGAATTTGTACTTCTTTATATTATTCAGCTTACCAGTTCTTTTTTCTCTTGATTTTGAAATACTTAAAAAAGAGATGTATTGTTGAACCACTTCAGGTGGTCTTACTAAAAAATACGTTTTTGTTAACGTAGTTTCCTGCTTTATTTCCTTTCTTTATTTTGGGATTGGCAAACACCTGTTTTTCCTTTGATTAATATTTTTTGAAGTACTTTTAATAAAGAATTTAATTTAAACCATCTATTTCGCGTCCCTTTTATAGTAACAGTTTAATTTAATATTTCTGGATTTGCATGCTTCCAAGTGTTTTTAATTCACTTCTGTGTAAATGAAGCGGCTAATCCTGAGAGAGACATGCAGTCATTCCAGTGAAGGGATTATGAGTTCTGTGCTTAGGTTGCTTCAACCCTGAGAGCTGGAACCTGCTGATGGGTGTTTGTACTCTGCTGGTGAGAAAATGGACCTGAGATAAGGTGTCTGTGAAACCTGATTCCCAAGAGTGACTGTTTCTGACAAAAGTTGAACTAAAGCAATTTTTCAGTTACTTGCTTAGGCCTGGTGTGTGTCTAGGGCTTGGTCTACGATGTTATTTTTAGGAGTACCAGTGAATAAGGCAGTTGAGTTTACAAGGGTTTTCATAATTGGCTCTCGAAGAGAACAAGTTGGAAGGGGTTTTACTTGTTGCTTTTCCTGCTAGTATCTGCTTTTCGCTTGTGGTTATCAAACTGTCACGTACGTGAACATCTAGTGCAGCATTTTCTGAGTCATTACCTGCGAGGGGTTGTTTCAGAGGAGCTGCTGAGGTACAGCTTCAGTGACAAAAGTGCATCTGCAAATGGTCCTGATGACAGTCTGATTGAGCTCATCATGATCAGTTGTTACCTTTCTTGCCTTATTTCTTACACCTAACCTGACAGCCCATCAGCAGATACCTAGTGCTGTTCCATCTGGAAAGCAATAGCTGAGCTGGAAATGATGGAGATGAGTGCAGGCACTGTAAAGCAACTCCAAATACGAGTATCAGCTAGGTAACCCTGAGCTCAGGGAACTGTAAACGAGATTATTTGATGGTTCAGTGCACAAGGTGTGATCTTTAGCAACTTGTAACAGTTTCTGCTGTAAAACAGTTTGTCACTTGGTTTTCACATTAGCTTGTTGGCCCCTGCACCGTGGAAGCAAATGTTAACATTGTACTGGTGCATTCCTGTTAAAAAGAAAAGTCAGCTTGAACACACTGAGCAGAGGAAGAGCTGCAAGGGTCATCCTGTTTTGTGAAGGTGAGACTAAGATCTGGCTTGTCCAGCATGTGAAGATAAAAGCTAATAAGGGTTTCACACTTCGATGCATTCACAATGAGGTGTGAGTATGAACTCTGAGGATGAAAAGATTGCTGAAGATTGAGTGGCAGTAAATCGGCTGTAAATAAATTCTGGCTTGAAATGAGAAGGTGGCTCATGTTGCCTGCATCAGCTGGGCTCAGGACAGTCCTTCCAGGAGCAATGGGAGAGGTGCTCTAGCAGATGCAGCTCTAGCAGAAATCTTACTGGTTTTGTCCTCAGGAATAACTGTATTTAGTGCTGTGGTGTGCAAAACAGTCGTAAGGAATGTGGTACACATGGGATGTGTCTTCTGTTATGCCTTTGCATACCTTTTCCATGGAGGAGAAAGATAACTGTAAAGAAACAGTGATAAAGTTCTATTAAGAAATGCTACTTATGATAAGGAAAAATTACTGGGAGCTGCTATTTATGCCTCCTTTCTGATAATGTCATGCGGATAACCAACGTGTGTCATTCTCTTCTGGAAACTTACGGTACATTTTGACTCTCTAGTGGCTGCCTTGTTTCATTTTTCTGAAATGCCACATTGCTGGTAGGAAGAGAGCCATATACATACAGGCTGTGCTCACAATCTGGGAACTGGCACAGCAATGTTGTATTGCTAAGCAACAGTTGGCATCATGCTGTCTACTTCCCTGTTCGTCCTTTTCACCTGAAAAATCCAGATCAGCATCTAGCGCAAGGTTTAGGTAGTGAAAAGAATAGTAGGCTGATGCCTTGTTTTGTGTAAAGTTTGTTGTTCATTCTTTAGTAAAATATTAAATAACAATTTAGAGAAACAGTCAGGATGTGCTTTGTTCATCCCTAGGATGGCACATCCTAACGATCTTGGAGCCTTGCAGTAGGATGTTTTTTGTGTGAAGCAAGGCCAGTTTTTTATTCATCCAGCAATGCCTCATCTCACAAATACAGCATGAAATAGCTAAATTACATACATATGTGTGTCTTTATGCTAGTGGACTCTAGGATCAGAATAGATCTTAATTATTCTCTTTAGTGTGTAAATGCACTGCAGGATTTAACAGGAAAAGATGAAGATTTGTGCACTGGAGTGCAATATTGATAGCCCTGGATTTTAAACGCCTTTTCCTGATTGAGTGAAGACTTTCTTTGCTGCTTCTACAAAAATTAATTTTATACTTGCTTAGAATTAAGCACTTTAAAAAACAAACTAAAAATCCCAAGAAGATACTACTAGTGATGCTACTAGTTAAGCAATGGTGTGTAGCTACCTGTTTTGACTTTTGTTTACTTCTTGATGGTACTAAGTAAAATCTGTTGCCAAGCTTCTTAGATAAATATCAGATACGCACTGAAAACTCATCCTCTTTTTTTCTCGACTTGTAAGATGTAGATAATTTTTGTTCTGTATTAAGGGGTTTGTGGGTTTTGGTTTTTTTTTTTTCATTTTCAGTTTTATGGGAGAGCTAAGGTTTTTTGTTTTCTGCTTTTTTTGTTTTGTTTTATTTTACTTTTACTGCTCTGGTGACTTCTCCATTTTAGAAACTAGAGCAAATCATACAACATTGTTGTTCCCAGTTTCAAGTTTTTATTATCTACATTCCCAACTGTTTGGGAATATAGGGGCATTTTTACAGTATATTTTGACCAGGTTCAGGAAAGAGGTATTTTGCCGCTTGCTTTGTTGAAAGTTTTTCTCTGTCTAGCAGATAAGACTCTGCATTTACTTCTTCCTTTGCTGTGCTCCAGTAACCTTTGTATGAGTGCATACGCATTAATACAGCCTTTACTTAATAAGCAGTTAGACTGTCCATATTAAGGCCTCTTCATCTTTTAAAATTACTGCTGGTTATTCATTTTGACGTTTGTTAAATCCTGTGTTTCTTTTCTAATTTGTCTGTCTGGTGCTTCACTTTGCAGAACAAAGGTGTTGTGCCATGGGTGGTTGTAAAAGTGAATGTAAAACAGCAATGTTTTGCAAGGAACTGATTGTGTGAACCTGTTCACAAGCTCCCCTGGTGCGAAGTCCACACCTGCACAGACACCTCTTCTGACTGTAGGGATGAGCCAGAAGACAAGTTTCTTTGCCAGTTGACTTTACAGTGAAGTTTAAGGCCTTGGTACCTGCAGGAGAGGCTGAATGCCCCAGCACCCTATAGTTCAACAGCATCCTTGAGCTGTTGATTTTGGTCTTTAGTACTTGTTAGATGGTAAAGGTTGGAGCTAAAGGGAACTTCAGATTGGAAATTTTCAAGTTGCAAGTTTGTCAAAATTTTTATTCCCTGACAGAAAGACATATCAGGTGGGACCATCAGGCAAGCAATATTCGGAAATAATTTTACATGCACTATTTTCCAGATTTTTGTAGACTTCCTCCAGACTTTTTCTTCAGTGTCACTCAGAAAATGTAGTAATTTTGGGTTTTTCCTATCACCTGTTAAAGACATTCTTACTGTTGGAGGATGGTAAAGCTTTGGGGTTTTTTTCCCTGCAGAGGAAATTGTTTTGCCAGGACGTGAGTTGTATGATGCATGCCCAGGTTCTGGTAATATGAGTCATGGCATTGAATGATACTGTCCGTAATTTTAAAAAGTCATTTTGGGGACTTCTGGAAAATGATAGTATGTTTTGTTGACATAAAGATCAGGATAGAAGGACTTTCACAATAGGACATGGGCCTTTTGCTTGCTTAGCATATTATGCAGAACATCAGAATAATATTTAATATGCACAATCTACTTCTGCATGGTTGACTTCAGCATTGGAAAGCACTGGAATCTGTGTATCTCCCATTTTGGGATGACAGCTCCATTTCACCATTTGAAATTTTGAAGTGTAGAGTGTGAGACAACAGAAGAATCAGAAGTCACACCTTGTTCTGTGTGTATGTGTGATTCTCACAGTATATTAACACCTGTTTTCTGCCTGTAGGAAATCTGTCCAGTCTAAGTCGTCTTGGCCTGAGGTACAATAGGCTGTCAGCAATTCCCAAGTCTTTAGCAAAATGCAGTGAACTTGATGAGCTGAACTTGGAGAACAACAACATTTCTACTTTACCAGAGGTGAGGAATAGAGGGAGTGGACTGGGGAGGGAATGCTGCTGGAGGACATCGATGTTTTGTAAAGGAGGTGCAACACGGGAAATTTTTTCATCTTCCATCTTAACTCTGAGGAATACCCTTTATTTTAACCTAAATGTAATGTGAATTATGTCGATTGTGTAAATATTAGGCATATTTAATCAGTGTTGAAGGACTAAATGTCATACAACTTGACTCAAAACTGGGAGCAATACATGTGGTTGTATATGCTGTCCTGTATCTTTAGAAAACCTTAAATAATGAGTCCAGATTCCCACCCTTAAAGCTAGATAAGTGTTTCTCAATGTTTCTGCTTCATGAAGCATTAGTGCCTGGAAATAATTGCTGAGATGTCAGAAAAAAAATCTGATGTGATTGTTTCTTATTTTGGATGTTTATTCCATTTCTTTAGAATGTTTTAAGATGAAGACTTCATGACACAACATAAATTTTATAGCCTCTTCTGTTTTAAGGATGCTCAAACTGGTTTCCTAAGCTGTCATCCCCATGACCCCAAGTTGTCTAAATTACTAGTGTAAAGCGAGTTAAAAGGTTATCTAAAGATGTATATTGCAAACTATAAATAGAGGGGAGAAAAATGCACTTGGAATTCAGCAAAGTATTTACAGTAACAAAGGGCAGTAAGTAATTAATTTTCTTCAGATAAATTTCTGAACTCAGCAGTGATAGACTGAAACAGAGAGTTTAATAAATGTTTGGGTAAGACTATAATTTAAGAAAATGCTACTGAGTGAAAGCCACCAGGCTGCTTTTAGGATGAGAGCTAAGCTAGCCCACCCCACCCAGACGTGTTACACAAGCAACTATGGTGTAATTGCAAAAAGCTAATGTGAGGGGTGATTAGTTGCTTTAAAAGATGTTCACCGTAGTACAAACTTCTTTGTGACTGTGCTGCCTTCTTCAGGTGTATTTGCCAACAATATGTTAACACTCAAGCTTGCAGAAATGTATAGTTTATACTGTAATCTGTTTAAAATAAAGCATGCTGTGCTATAAGACAAAGAACTGTATTTGTAGAAGAAATTTCAGAATTTCAAAACATAGCTGAAGCTGCTGACACAATGCCTAATAAATATTTTATCTTAAAAGGATGGGCTGGAAGAAGGCAGTACTGCCACAGCTCTCACAGATGTAAGAGCATTGTTCTCTTTGTACTGCCAAAGCTCTCTTTCTTCCCTTCAAATGCATTTAATTACTCCAGGCTATTAGAGTGAATTACCTAACATATTTTAGATATTTTTTTGGTATACAAGCAGACTTCAAAACCAGCTTTTTGAAATGCCAGGATCCATCTGAAGCAATAAAGTGTGTTAGAGCTCAGGGATTGCCTAACCCTAGGACTAATATCTGTTAATTAAAGTATAGGTAGAAGCCATATTTCCTAATCAAAGATTATACTAATTAATTATTAGGTTAGATTAATACTGATTTGAAGGTCCATTATTTTATCTGTAGGGGGAAAAACGCTTCATTGATATTTGCTGAGATGCCCCCAGTGTCTAAAGTTTTAGCCAGGGCATGAAGATAAGTCCTTGTTTGATCCTGTTTTATCTACAATAATGTTAATAAACTATTTATAAAAGTAGCCAAAGCTTTCCTGGTGAAACAGCAAAGCCATATTCTTAAAGCTTTTACAGTGATTATAGAGCTCAAATGGCAATCCAGAAATACTGACATTAGGAATATGGTTGGAATCATTATGTTGTTATTGCTCATTCCTGATTGCAGATGTTGCATTATTTATGGTATGTAATGCCATGCATAAATCTCCAATTTCTGTAATACTTAAGCAAATAGGGCTGGATTCAGGTTGGTGTAGTAATAAGCAAAGGTGACACTTCAGCAGTAATTTAGATCTCATTATTCATCTCCACACTTCCAGCAACGTGCTTGGCACGTAACTAACAGATAAACTGAGATATGGGCTGCTGGGATTTCAGAATCTAATTAGATTGTCAAGAGAAATGAAACTCTGGATTCAATGGACAGCAGTTGCTATCCAGTTTAACTACAGGCTTCTTGTTTCATTTCTTAAGGGGGAAAAAAATAGAGCAGTAATAACTTAGGAATATTTTAGAAAAAGGAAAAAACAATGGAATTTTCAAACCCTTCCTATTCTTTTTCTCTGTCTGATTATCTGAAACTATTACAGTATAATTAAAAGACACTAACAAGAAACTTCTACCAGTTGTGATCACAATATGGATTTTTATGAAGTTACCAAAGATTTGTACTGGAGTTATCAAATGCCTCTTTTGGGAGCCAGTATGTGGGGTTGATATTTCTTTGGGCCCCATTTGGATGTGGGTGAGATGCTGGAGCCAAAACAGCTACTGGGGATGGACACGCTGCCCCTGTGCTCCTGGAGCAACGTGTCATTAGAAAAATTGCTTTCAGAGGAGAAAAGAGTTACCAAACCTCCCAAACCTGTGCTTTTAAATGTGGTATGTTTGCTTTTTTCTATCTGTCAGCATGCAGGGAGGAAGGGGGAAATAAGGTAGTGGCTGATGACTGTGAGCAGAGGTTGTTGCTGGTGGAAGTTTTATCAAATATAACACTGGTTTGTGTGTTGCAACACTTCCTCAGGGGATGGACTTGAGGGGGGAAAAACATTTCTAATTAGACCCATAAGGGAAAAGAGATGCATTGAAATAAATCTGTCCTAAGTTCTTGTGTGGTTTTCTTCTTTCTACAGGGTCTTTTATCCAGCCTTGTCAAACTGACTAGTTTAACATTGGCCAGGAACTGCTTCCAGTCCTATCCTGTGGGTGGCCCGTCCCAGTTCTCCACAATCTACTCTCTCAATATGGAGCACAACCGCATCAATAAAATCCCCTTTGGAATTTTCTCTAGGGCGAAAGTATTAAGTAAGCTGAACATGAAGGTGAGGCACAGAAACATGCTACTGTGTAAAATCAATGAGGAGCACTGTTTGCTGCTCCATGAATTCTGGCAGACTTAATAATGTAAGGAATGAATTTATCACGCTGAAGTGGATGCTGCTGCTGTCATATATAGAAACAATTCTGTATTAGTCTAAAATTGTGCTATCAAGATGTTACTAGTTAAGATTTTGTCACATTTGCTTGAGTTTGAACAATGAAAACAAGAAAGCTGCTTGCAAAGTTCTTGAATATTCACATGGGACACAAGCCTGTAGATTAGCTTATTTCTCCCTCAGACACTGTTACAGTTTACATTATAAACAAAGTTATGTAACATAATTTTTTTTAATATAGTCTTTCAAAACCTAAGTCTGGAGACTTTTGGCAATAGTTGAAGAGCACAGCAAAAGAACTTTTTAGTGTGCTAATGTGGTTTAAGAGGAGTAGGGAAAAGAGATGATATTTTTCTATTAATAGATCTATTTCAAGAAATGCTTGAGCAGTAGCTAAGCTCAGCTACTGTTCTAGAATAGTTTGACACAAATGAATCCTCAATTTGCATTAAGTCCGGTTTTTATCACGTACCCATTTGTAGCTTTGCCTGTTTACCAGAACTTTGTATGACCATTTTTTAAAAGATTTTGAAGTGTCTGGTCTAGATCAAATATTTTAGAAACATTTTGAGCAGTAGCATGTTCAGAGTAATTTCAGATGCTTTTACTCTGAGCCATTAAAGCATATGTGGGTTTTTTGGTTCTTTTTTTTTTTCTGGTTGTGGGTTTGTTGGTTTTTTTTTTTTTTTCCCCCCCTCAGGGGTTTTGGTGTGTGGGTTCTGGTGGGTTTTTTTTAGTGGTGGTGTTTATTCTCCTGATTGGTTTGTTTGGACTTTTTTTTTAACTCCATATATTTTTAGGATTTCGATGTTTGCTGATAGCACCTTTGTAAGTTATGGTGAACTTTCTGTTCTTTTTTTTAACCCACCATCCACTGTATTCAGCAAAAATAGGACAAAAAGTGTTTTAACCACTGTGTGAGATCTTGAGAATTATGTATTTCTAATTTTTCCACTTAAGTTTGTATTAGTAACAAATTCTGTAACTCTAGGTTGGTACCAGTAATGTTTGGTGGAATTTGAAAAAAATTGGCCAACATTTTATTCTTCTGATTTCACTGTCGACTGTGTTATAATGAAGTTTTTCTGTTAGTTTGTTCAATCTGTCAGATGCCTTGCCAACTTCTTGCCAGGGCAGACCCTAAACGTTCAATATGTTAAATCATAGGACAATCAGCTGACGTCTCTCCCCTTGGACTTTGGGACTTGGACGAGTATGGTAGAACTGAACTTAGCGACTAACCAGCTAACAAAAATCCCTGAGGATGTATCTGGGCTTGTTTCTCTTGAGGTGAGAAGAGTATAAATTAACAGCTACGTGAATGCCTGCAACATAGGCATTCTCTACTTCACGTTTAATATTACTTTCGGGTCAAATAAAGCTAAATAAGTACGTGTATCTTTGCTGTTTAATGTGATGTTGCATCTGTTTGTGGTTGTTGTCAACGGCTTTTGAATGTTGTTCTTTAGGCCCTCGATGAGTGTGCACAAACGACTACGTACAGATATATTTGTAGCGGTGTAGAAAGAAGATTTTTCTCAACAGAGAATTAGTGTTGTAAATGCAATGTTGCTGAACTCGGTTCAGTTCCTGGAGACCAGCATGGAAGCAGCAGGGATGAGAAAAACATAATGAAACGTTCTAGAGCCAGGGGTGGCTTGAGTGCAGCTCTGTGAATCTTGTAGGGAGCCAGGTGCGAATTCTGAGCC
Organism: Corvus hawaiiensis; assembly: GCF_020740725.1. Classification (NCBI taxonomy): domain Eukaryota; kingdom Metazoa; phylum Chordata; class Aves; order Passeriformes; family Corvidae; genus Corvus; species Corvus hawaiiensis. The sequence goes on along the minus strand of NC_063220.1, from coordinate 10,029,512 downwards.
TTTGAGGGGGAAGAGTTTGTAGGTTAAAAGCACGAACTAAACCTGCTCTGTCCCCTCATCCAGTTTCTCAGAGTACCATCAGCAGAAACAAATTAATGCCTTGGAGGGACAGAAAGATAGAGGTACTTGTTTGGGCAGTTGAGTGAACTTTGTAGGCTCTGTGAGCTGCTGGGAAAAATCTGTTAAAGAAGTGTAACAAAGGGTATATTTGAAATTGCAAATTTCTAATGTGACTTCTGTGAATATTTAATTGTTCCTTCAGTGTGGGGCAAAAATTATATGACAGAGTAATAGCTATTTAATAGCCCAGTTCCCTTTTAAGTTAAGTGTGGTTGATGTGATTGGGAAATTAGTAACCTCTAACAACTGGGTTTGCTGGTGGTCTGTTGGCTGCTGAAGCTCGAGAGCTGCTTGGTCTGCAGACCTGTTACCACTGCGTTTCTCTGTAATTAAAAAATCAAATACAAAGGGCTGTTGGGGCGATGTTTACACAAAAGTGAAGGTTCCCACAGCAGTGCTAAGTCAGCTGCATTGCACGTAGGTAATATTGTCTGTTCCTGCCTTTGTTTCTTGATACGCGATTAAAACATTACTGTTCTCACTGCTCTGTGCATGTCGTAGTGCATAAAGGAAGGTCACTGAAATGCTGCTTGTGCTAATCCTCAGGCTTTGGCTTTTTGTCACTTCAATTTTCACTTTGATTCTCACCATATTTTTATTTTGTTCCTGCCTGGGGTGTTTTCACATTACGTGAAGCCAGTGAGAGCTGGGATTGTTGGTAGAAGACAGGCACTTGCAGCCTTGGCTGGTTGTGTGTGGCTGGCACGAGGGTCCACACTGGCTGCTCTTTCACATCCTCATGTTTCAATGTGCCTTCTTAAATAACTAGATAATAGCATTGTTTAATCAGTAATTCATTACCTTACTACTCACAATGCTGTTATGAGGCTTGGTTACTTCCAAGAACTGCAGGGCTTCTCTGGAGGAAAAATGGTGTATTAGTGTAACCCCTGTTAACTTGCCTGTGGAATAATGAGTAACTCTGTTAACTGACCCTGCAAATAAGGATAGACTTCTTGAACCTGGGGTATTTATAATTCAACTCAGAAAGGAGGAGAAAAACAAGAAGACAGCACTGTAGTAGGCATGGGTGTGCGTGATGGCAGCCCATTTTGGAAAACCAATGTTCTGCTTAGGTGCTCCCATCTGTGTGTTTGTTTGCTCTTAACCAAAGGGACATAGGGAGAAGAGGAAGTACTAAGCTTTTTAAGGAGAACTTGGCAAGCACAGCAAATAATGTAAAACATGATTATGAGATGGCTATGAGGAAGCATAACAAAATGATAGGCAAATTCAGGAAGAAATTGTTTTTCTTTGGTCATTTGAAGAAAGGAGGTTTCTGTTGTTTTTGCTTTGCCTTTATTACTACATATAATAATATTTGAAAGAAGTATATTCTAAATGTATATATTTATGTCATTAAAGACTTGAAACAAATTATGTTAAATCACTCACTTGGTTTTTTTTTTTACATTTCCAATTACTTCCTTAATGTAAATGTAGGCTAATATTGGACTTCATTTCTTGAAAATATATAAAAAAATTGTATCTTAATCTGTTATTTACTTATTATGTTACTGAAATTCTGTGTTTGGTTGTTATTTCTTTTTTTAGGTTCTTATCTTGTCAAACAATCTCCTAAAGAAACTTCCCCATGGAATTGGAAATCTACGGAAACTCCGAGAGTTAGATCTAGAGGAAAACAAACTGGAATCCTTGCCAAATGAAATAGCTTACCTCAAGGATCTGCAGGTGAAACAATAATTGGTCGAGATAAACATCTTTACGTCCTTTATTTACACCATGCTGATTTAATTGCAGCTTGTTGGATGAGTGGAAACTATTTGAGCGTGGACACAGAGCCAAAAGTTCAGAATCTTGTGCCACTTCACCCGTAATTAGTCCCCACTAGTTGTTCCCCAGCTTTATTATTCAATACTGAACAAACAAAATTTTGAAGTTTGAATAACTGTTGTACCATGAGTGCAATACCACCCCAGGAATGATTTCAGTCGTGCTCATAAAACACATTAGGCATGTGTTTTATTATGCACTTTTTTACTTTCACATTTAGTGATGCTTAGTAGAGGTTTGAAATGTTGAATCGTTGAAATTTTTCTTCTTCAAATTCAGGAGATTAGAACCCCTTCATTTGTCAGCTACATATCTTGTTACTTGCTGTCATTACAAGCAAAAATCATTAAGTTAATTTGTAAAAATGTGTTTTTCCCTTAGAAATTGGTTCTGACTAACAATCAGCTGACCACCCTTCCCAGAGGAATCGGTCACCTTACCAATCTGACGCACCTTGGGCTCGGAGAGAACCTTCTCACACACCTTCCTGAGGAAATTGGTAAGATCGCGTTGTCTGGTTTGATGCAGTGTGTCTGGGCAAAGCACATATCATAGGCATCTATTCTGCTCATCAGTAAAAGCCACAAAATTCATTTGAAACTTCTAAATACGTACAGCCTGATGTGAAGCGTGTGCCACAGGAACAGTGCTAGAGCGTACGATCTTTATCTTACTGAACTGTAGTGGAAAGGATGCACTGTCTTCTTTCAGTTCTGCTGCAGAAAGCTGCTGAACAGACACCAACTTGTAATGGTGACATTCCTTACCTCCAAATTGTCCCACAATTTTTGTGTTATCCATGACTCAACTTTATAAATTTGTTCTTGGAGAGGGAAAGGAAGTGCACTGATCCTACTCTAATGCCATGGTGTAGACAAAACCCTTGTGTAAGGTGTAGGCTGCTGAAGCAAATGTTTCTCCTGGTAGTCCTTCTGCACACAGTTTTGTTTATAGGCCCCCATATTGTTTTTCACCTTGATGAGGTTAGAAAAGAAAGTGGAGGAGATTTACAGAAGGGAAGGAATAGGATTTTTTTTTTTTTTTTTTGTCTGTGATGTTCAGACTAGGTGGGTTTCAGAGCATCTGGAACTGGGAGCCAATGTTTCTTTCATAATTAGTCTCCATTATATTAGTCCCAGAGCATGATTCTGACCACTTAAGTTAAAATCTTATAGTTTGAGCTTATTATGGAGGAAAAAATGATGGGACAAGCTACACCAAGCAAAATGTGGTCAGAAACAGTGATGTGCAGTTGAGGAAGACGTGGTCTGTCTCTCGCAGCATCTTTGGTGAGGAGCCATTACAGCTGCTCATCTTGTGCCTCCATGTGAGAAAAGCCTAAAATAATCTAAACTTGGAGTTTTTAAATTTAGTTCATAAGCTAGTGAAGAGTGTTTGGATGCTGTGGAAACAAACTCTGGAATTAAAATCAGTAAAAATTAAAATTTAAAATACTATTGTAGGAGTACAGTTTGGTTATTAAAGCTGGTTGTCTTCACACATGAGAGAGCAGTGAATTATGGTCAGGTGTGACTGTTTCATGTATCATGGTATCAACTGTTTCTCATTATTTCTTCTATAGTTTCTCCTTTTGATTGGTTTTCCATGCCATGAGTCCTGCCTACTGCTTTCTCTTGTGAAAGATTAAATAGTCTCTTAGGTTATAGATGTTTATGGTATGTAAGACTGGAAAATGGGGAATATTTTGGGGAGGACTTCCATGTTTTTGGAAAGAGGAATAGAAGTCTTAAGAAGGATTTACTCTGTTTTCCATCTTCTGGTCAACCTGTATTGCAGTATCTGTAGGAGAGGAAGTTGTAAAATTTGAATTCAGGAAAAAATTTTCACACTGGTTAGTTCCATTTAATAAATTCATTGCTATGCAGAGAAGCCACACTCTTCTGCTTTTTTCCTGTGGCACATGACAGATACAGCTTCAGGTCTTTAATGTATGGATTCTAATTACATTAAAGGTATAATATAGATATTTTTAAAGAGATAATAGATACTGTGTAGTATAAGTATTTTCTAGGTCCTTTTGACTAGATAGCTGTTCAATATTGCCTGCACTTGCATAGCCCTGAATGGCTACTGTGAAATCCCTCTCAGTTCTCTTATTCTCTTTATTTGCTGTTCATTTATTACCTAAAGGAGATGTAGTAATGGATGTTTTTAAAACTAAAGAAAATTCGTTCTTTCTTTGGTATTGGTGAACAGAACTTGGCTGTTCTTGGAAATAGGAGTCTGGTCACTGACTCAAGGTTCTGTATAGGAAAGAATCTTCAAGTGGACTCAGAGCCTTTGTCTAAAAGTTATAAACTGCATGAATGAAAAAGATACTACTACTACTTATTATTTTATTTTTACTAGGTACACTGGAGAATCTGGAAGAACTGTATTTGAATGACAACCCCAATCTGCACAGCCTTCCCTTTGAGCTGGCTCTTTGCAGCAAACTGTCAATAATGAGTATTGAGAACTGCCCACTCAGCCACCTTCCACCTCAGATTGTTGCAGGAGGACCCTCCTTCATCATTCAGTTCCTAAAAATGCAGGGACCATATCGTGCCATGGTCTGATGCTCATTGAATTGTCCAATACACTGTACAAAATACAAACTGCATTAATGTTGTAATTGTCTGTATATGTATATATAATATAATATATGTGGTTTATATTATATTATATATATATATAAATATATAAATAATATAAAAAGGCAAATTTAAGACTGCATTATGTGTTTCTGCTAATAGAGGAATCATAGCCATTTAGATTTTTTTTTATTCTGTAAAAATGCTTGTCTGAGTTTTCTTTGCTGAACTTGATGGAAGTTGTCTGAATAATCTGAAAATGCCAGTTCATTTAAAGCAATTGCCAATGAACTCAAAGTTTAAATTTAAGGGACAAAACCAGTTTTGTTTAGATTTACTTTCAGTTAAGAGAAATGTATAACCTTTATATAATGAACTTTTCTGTTTTCCTCCCCCCTCCCTTTTTTTTTTTCTTTTTTTTTTTTTTTTCTTTTTTTTTTTTTTGTGTCAAAACCTGAAAGGGTCATGTGCCCTGAGGTTGGGATTTTCTTTTAACTTATTTTGAGATTTGAAGCAAATGGTGTTTTTATATTGTTTACAGTCAGAGTAAATCACTGGATTTTGTTTTATTCTGATTTGCTCTGTTTTAATCAATCATATCTAGAGTTTATATGCCTCTGCTGATGAATTTTTATCAACCGGTTTGTATACTAAAAACATACTCATCAGAACAACTGGCAGGTGAAAAGGATGCAGTCGAAACAAAAAGAAAAGAAAAAAGAAGCTTGAATTCCTTTAGGTATTGCTTCCCTGAGTTACCAGTTGCAGGCATAACATATCTGAACTGAGCCTTTTGCGGTTGGTCTTTTCTAGCACAAGTAAACCTTTTCAGATTGGTCAAAATGTGGAGTATCCTCAGTGAAGAGCGGTTTTCGTTGTGTGAAGTAACAAGTCCATGAGGTCTAACAGTACAGTTAAGTGACAAGGAAATAATATATATGTACATTTTTATTACAATGTTGAGTCATAAACTACAACAGGCAATTTTAAGGATTCCTTATAGACCTTGTACAATAAATGAATGTGTCTTACTTTTAAACACTGCAATATATGTAAGTTTTAAGGTTGGTTAACAATGTACTATGGTTTTATATCTTGACTTGCCTTGTACCTCCTTCCATTACGGAACTTCTGTGTCCAAGCACAATATCTTCACACTGTGCTGTTTTGCTGCTGAACTAAATGCACTTTTCCCCCACAGCTGGGGCACTTGCTTCAAAATATTCAGTTCAGTATCTTGATTATTCTTTTTTAACTTCATCCTATCTGTTTCAGTATTAAACCGATCTATTAAAAAAGAGGCACCTTTTTCATTTGTGCAGAGATGCTGGTAGCTCAAGAGAAACACTGTAGGTAGTGGACATCAGTTTTATCATTAATTTCTTGGCTGTTTCAAAGGCAGAAGATGCTTCAGGGAGATTTACACTATTGCTGCACTTGCAGGGCCAGTTGTCTTTTTTCAGGAGGGTAAGAACTTGAGGCAGTCACATTCCATGGTTACCCAAAAACTGTTCAGTTTATACTCATTGGAATTGCTGCTGGGGTAGCGTGACTTAGAGGACTGTACCTTTTGCACAAAATCAAATCAGTGGATGCCATGGGAAATCTGTTTCACATGCAGAAGTTTGGGAATATTATTTCTGGCTTTCAGGCATGCTTATTTAGATGTATTTCCTTGATCTATTTGCATTTTGTTTTGTTGTATGTCTTTTCATTAACAAGGAGTAAGTTTTAAATGGAAGGCAGGTGGAGATATAAAACCTTAGAGGGCTTAAACATGCTGTAAAACTATTGTAGATGTCACTGGATTTTACTAAGTAATGTTCTATTCTTTCTCACACACTCTCTCTGTCGTTCCTTCCCCTTCCCCCCTTTTTTTTTTACATCTACTGTAGCTTTTCAGTTTAGACTTTAGTTTATAAAAGGCTAGTTCCTTACAGTTCTGCCTGAGTTAATCTTTCTCAGCACTAAGGTGTTAAAATATGAAGATGCTGAAATGCTTATTATCAAGACTGTAATCTAAGTTCTGAATATACTGCAGAGTCCGTGTTTGTGCCCTCAGGTCACTAGGGGGGAAACTGGTTTGATTAATATGGTTCCTTAAAGCAAAAGTGGCGACCCCTTGTGTTTCCAAGCGTCTTGGTCTCATTCCCTGTCTGCTCCTGAATCCCATTTTTATAAGAGATCAAGGGATTGAATTTGTTTAGTTTGTAAATATGTTGATTATTCACCTTGTTAAGGTACATGGTTAATGACTGTATGATTGGAGCTGACCCTCTCTCACATAAATTCCTGTGAATTGGAGAAGTTGGCTACCAAAATAGTGCTCGTTACACTCACTTAAAAACAAGCTATTCTTTTCAGTACACTTATAGGAATAAATAAAGCTATGTTTTAATTCATTACTATATTAAAAACAGGATATTTTTTTCAAACTATCTTTGTACTAGTATGGTTGTTGCAATGTCAGATAATCCTGAGCCCTGTTTTAGGAGTTTAATTTTATACACTTTGAGGTGAATGCTTATTTTTTCTGTGTCTCAAGGGAGATTTGAATAAGAGCAGTGTGAGAGAGGTTTTTGATACAGGAGAAATCCAGTCAGAAGAATTTGAAAAGTTCTCTAAAATGGTCTGAAAGTTTAAGTATTAAATATCTGGCACAGATTGGGAATACATGCATATAAATCCATCTAAGTACATACATGGATTTATATCCAGATCTATACATAGATCATATAAATCCAGCCATTTTGATTATTCAGAACAGTCTTACCTCCTGAAATAACAGACTTTTGCATTTCCCAGGATGTTGGATTGTTAACTGGTGTAGTTTCTGAATGGTGTTATTGCCTGGTGACATTCAGTTGAACACACATACTGGCTTACGCATGTGTAAGAATTTTATTTGCCCTAATCAGTTAAAGTATGAATGGAAAGAACTTTATTTTGGCAACTGTATGTATACATAAATACAAAAAATGTATTTATGTATCTATACATGTATGAAAGCATAGACAAGGTGGAGAAATTAATTATTTACAGCATTTTTGAAAATAAGATTGAGAAATAAGTGATTGCCAAATACTTGTATTAAATACTTAGCCTCCTTGCTATACTGAGGGAAATAATTTAGAATGATTATTGAAAAATGTGACAATCTTTACTTTGGGTCAAAATTATGACCTTGATTGCTTGTCCATAGCCAAAATACCAATTTTGCATGTGTCTGTGCCTATGTACATGCATAGTCATGCCCCATAAAGACACTGTCCTGAATCATGCCTTGATTTAACAAGCTAAATTACTATAGAAAAGGTAGTATTATGGAAGTCTGGTAAGGTATAAAGCAGTTCAGAGATTGGTTGAACAATGAAAAGAAGGAACAGTTGCTGTTGTGACTTGTGTTGGTCACATACTGCGTTTTAATTTACTACATAGGAAGTTGTTGGATAATTCTTTGCAAAAATTCTTTAGCATAAACCCATTAAAGCTGTGTCTCTTGCTGTCCCATATTTGTCACCCAAAATTGTCTGCTATAAATGCAGTGGAAATGCTGCTTGTAAAGTTGGGTCACATAGCTATATAATTGAGACTTTTCAGTTTGGCAGATGCCAATGGAAATGTTGACCTTCATGCACCCCTTCTAGAAAGAGATTTGGATTGTAGAATATTTGCTTCAGTGCCTCTCTTTGATTTAGTATTTCTAGGAGCGTGCATGTTTAGACTTCTTGAAGGTTGTGATTGCTCATTTAGTACTTAGATTGTCTCTCTGGTTAGTGCTTAAACTCATTGTGTCACCTGGAGTTCAAGTGTCATCTTCAATCCTCAGAGTTTGAGAAATATCTTTTATTTAACTATTAGAAAACTTTGAGAGATTATTTTTTTCTCTCTTTTTTTTTTAACCCCCAAATAAATTAAACTTCTGAATCAGCACAAATCCATATCAGGAGACTTTTTGTATCTGGATGCAACTAAGAATTTTCCTGTCAGTGTCACACCTCAGTTGTATCAGGTAGACATGCCAGAGTAGCTTCTAGTTAGAAATGTGCAGTTGGCAGTAATTTGCGCAACACAAACTTCAAGGCACAGTAAGGACAATTGCAAACAAGTGATAGGATCTATGAATGGGTTTTGTTTTCACATTAGCAAATATAAAAGAAATATTTTTTTTATTATTCTGATTTAGATCTTAACCAGGACTGCACAGGACCTTTGCTGTGGAAAAATATCAGACCACACTAATTTTGTGGTTAAAAGCTAAGTGAGAGTGTAAACAGTCTACAAAAATGTACTTTTAATCTGAATTATTGTAATGTTGATTGTTATGTCTATATAAAAGATTGCCTTGCTTTTTTATAAGAGTCATTCTGTATCAATGCATTCATTATAAATAGTATGTTTGTAAATAAGCTGCCACTGAGTCTTTTGAAAGTTTTCTAGTATTTCTAGTCTGACATTAACCTGGATATAAGTCTACTTTTGCAGGACCTCAAATTAATAAGAACTGCTTTCTCATTATATACTTACCACTCTTCGAAAGATCTCAAAATATAGATTTTTATGTAGAGCAATTACAGGAAACTTCAAAAGTTGGATGAAAGTAACTGCTTTACTCAGAGTCATGTAGACTGGAGACCTTCTATAAAGCAAATGCTGGTAAAAACGTTTATATTTATTTTGTTATGGTTTAGTAGGGCATGTAGTAAAAAAAAATCCCACAGCTTTCTCTCTGATGGGGAAAAGAAATCTTGGATTTTAGTGCAAATTGCATTTCAGCAGCAACAAAATTAAAGTAGGTATAGAATTGTGATGCCTAAAAGGGAGACACCAGCATTTAATCTTCAGGTTCAATAAAAGACAGTATTGCCAAGCTGCCGTGGCACTGATTAAACTGATGTCTTTCAGCTCTGTGAAGCTCATTGCACAGACTGCTTCAAGAAAGTCATGCTTACATCATGCCCTACAAACTAACAAACAAAAAGCCAGTATCCTTGGAAGTCAGAACAGAAAGACCTCAGGAATTTGGACATGAGGAAGAGGAGCGTAGCTGGTTGCTTTAAAAAGCTGGAACTGGCTCTCGTAGTGTGCAGCAGTCACTTGTGCAATAATGAGTGCTTCTGTCATTTCATCAGATCTCTGTTGATTAAAATCAGTAGAGGCCCTGATCAAAATACCTAATCTCCATCTTGAGTTGAGTCAGTGCCTGTAACCATATGTGATCTGGCACTCTGAAAGCAAGCCAGTCTTCTCGCAAGCGTGGCTGTCCCGTGCTGTGATGTTGGACCACCTGCCATCCACCCCTGTCTCACAGGGCTGTGGCAGATGTGCAGAACAGGGATGTGCAGTTCCTCTGCAGTACTGCTCCAGACCTCACCAACCAGAGTTTGAAGGGCTTGCAAAAAGGAAACAGCATCTGCATCACTGCATTTAGTAGCCTTGATAGATTAAACGAATTCACGGAAGAAACTTTATTTTTCCTTTTTCTTTTTTTTTTTTTAATTTTACATTTCTATGTATTTCTGGCCTCTGTGACATCTTCTGTCTAATAACTCTACAATATAATTACATGCCAGGTGAAAAAGAACTTCCTTTTGTTTGTTTCAAACTACGCCACCTTATTTCATTTGGTAACTCCTAGTTCTTGTAGAACTAGAAATTTATGAACAGTTTTTTTCCTGTTCATCTGCTTTTTACCACTCTTGAAGGTTTTGGGTTTATTTTCATAAATGGCAGCATTTTTTCCTCCAAGTCATGGAGTTCTAGTTTTTTAGCTTCTCTTCAAACTAAACCTCTTCCATTCTCTGATAATTCTTGCTGCCTTTCTCTGTGGTTTTCTAGTCCCAGCTCTGAGTCTTTTTCCTAGTTCATGGCCTTTAGCAACCTCTTTTGTTCTTTGTGTACTACTGCTTTGTGAAATAAAAGTACAGTTCTGTTACGAAAATTAAAGTTGAGTGGGTGATAAAGTTTAGTACTAAGGTCTGGTGGGGAATAATCCCACTAGGCAAGGATCAGATCGGGATTTATACTTCAGATACAGGCCACCCTCTGCAATAATTGTTTCCTCTGATTAGCTGTAACTGTCGTCCATCATCTCTTGCAACTAGGTATAAAAAACAGAATTAATAGGAAATTTTCCATAGTGTGCTGATTTAAATAATGCCAGGATTTAAAATGCTCTCTTCATGATAGTAAGAGTTCATTGTTTTGGAAGATGTGACTTTTAAATATTTCAGATGACCTTTTTAAACTGTCTAAGCCAAACTTTTTCTGAAAATACTGTCAAATTTCTGGTATTACTGGTTTTTTTGGAAGAGAAGTTAGAGACTGCCCTGGTTGGGTTTTATTTTCCTGCTTGAAGTCTTTGTAGAAAGCTACATAAGAAATTCTCATAGTTAAAAAAGAGAGAAGAAAAGGAATCTTCCCTGACCTTGGGAGCATCCTGCCAGCAATTGGTGTCAGCCAGAGCTTAGCAGCCACCTGGACTGCGGGGAATTTGCTGGTTGTGACCACTTTTTGTTCACATGGTTGAAGTGAGCATCCCCCACATGAGCCTGGCCTCAAAAACCACCACACGATTTGGCTCTAATTGAGTGAAAAGTGAAGAATATGTCTTGTTTCTGCCACCCCATGTCCTTAAGGCTGTACAAAAGGCCTCAGAAATATGCAGATGGTGTCTTGCGTGTCCTGGCGAGACAAACACATGACATGTTTGTGTGATTAATCCAGCCCAAGTGCTTCAGGATACCCAGTGTCCCAGTGCTGCTCTCCAGTGACAGGTCCTGCTCTCCACTGGTTGAGCATTTTAGATACCCACTGTATGTTGTTTAGTGTACAAGTACTGCATAAAATCTGAACACTGGGCAGCTCTATAGAGCACACCTGGTGCTGTGAGCTCTTTGTGATGGCCATGGTAGAAAAAAAGGTGTTAAAGGGCTGGAGATGGTTAGCTTTGATACTGGAAGAGGCTGAGTGCCTTGAAAGCTAATTTGTTTCATTTTTGCAATCCATCTCAGTCAAATAAAATACATCATCTCTTCGTTCACTCCGTGCCTCACTTCGGATTGTAAGAGTGGGAGATAATTTGATTACAAAGATCAAATGATGATGTTTTAGAGGAGGAGCCATCTGGAGTTTCTGAGTGAGCAGCTGGCAGCCTGGGCTGCACAGTTAATGATCTGACTGTGTGCCTTGCAACTGTTTTTTTCCACTGCAAAACCTTTTAAGAGTCTTTAGAGATCAGTCTACCCCACTGCCTCCAAGTAAGATGCTATCTGCAAAATTGCGCACAAGTGTTCCTTTTAAAAGCTCTTTCCTCTTTTTCCTTTCTATTACTTAAGTATTTCTTTGTTAAGACTCATCATGAATCCTTAATTTGCTGTAGTTTGGTTCTTGGCTTTGCTTGACCTAGTAGTAGCTGGTTTGCATTCTGTCCTGCATTATTACAGCTGTGCTGCCTGAAGGGATTTACAAACTTCATGTGGTCAGTTTTAATGGAAATACATTTTTTCCTTGAAAATCTTAAGATGGTGTTTGAAAACAGCCGTGGTAAGGACAGTGCAGTAAAACTCTTCTCTCCATATGACCCAAGGTTTTTGGATGCCCCTCATCGTTTTTAGTCCATGCCAAGTAATGTTAACTGAGGGGGAAGTTACAGCTAACTTAGAATTATCTGTCCTTGCCAGAGCAGCAGTGGGCAAGAAATTCAACTAGGTATGGAGCTGCTGGTCAGCAAGGCAGCTCTGATTTCAGGCTTTTTAATCATCTCTAAGTCAAGCACTTCTTTTTAGGCCTGCCAGGCATTTCCAGCTGCCCAAAAAGCCGCATCAGACAGTGCCATGTGGTTCTGATGTGGGGGACCAGGGGAGAGTCCCAGCAGCACCAGGGAGTCAGAGGTTTGCCTGGAAAGACTGAAAGGCACTGGAGGAAATTCCCTAAAAGCAAATTGCACCAAGTGGAGAGTGGGTGGTACTCTGGGGCCAGCAGCTCCTGATTGATGCTGTTGGTAGCCCAGGCTCCAGCTCCAGGCACAGCCCGGCAGTCAGGAGAGCACAGCCAAGATTCTTGGGTCTGTGGCTCCACCAGATGGATGGTCCTGAGGCCAGGCTGCTGCTTTTTCTGAAGAAGTGTTCTGAAAGTTGGGGAGGGCTGAAGTCAGTTTAAAACAGAACCATATCTGGAAGTAGCAGAATCCCCCATGAGAGGGGGGCTTTTCTAGCATTGCCTCTTTTTCCCCTGTGAGCTCTTCAACTCCCATCTGATCACAGCCTCTCCACTTGTGCTCTTACTGTCACCTCTCTTAATTCAGATTTCCCTCTTTTGCCAGCAGCCAGGTATCTCACCCCTGTGCCTCACAAACTGTGCTGAGCTGAAGTTAGTGGAGGAAGGCAGGGAGAGCAAAAAGATGGTGTAGGACCGGTGACTTCTGCCCCATGTACCTGTTGGTGCAGCCAAGTCTCCTGAACTTGCTTTGTATTGGTTATGAGCCCCTTTCCTCCAGTTCTACTGCAGAATGGAAACACCAAGAGAAAAACAGGATTTGGGAACAGATGGCTGGGAGAGAAAAATAAAAAAGATGGATCAGCTGCACATGGCACAGCTGTGCCTTGCTGTACGGCTTCTCTGTTGGCTCCTTGGACACAGCCAGGTTTTTACATCATGTCTCAGAGTCCCTGTAAAGGGATTGATGTCTGAGTACTTGCCAGATAAAAGATTTGGCTTGGGGTACATGTCAAGACTCGGAAAGGAATGAAGTTTGATTAAATGACAATTCTGTGGCCAATCTGTGCTCCAAACCATTTAGGAATAAGGATGAATGGTTTAATTTTTGAAGTGACACAAAATGCTTAACAGTCCGATAAAGAGTTCTGAAATATGTGTAATGCTTCATAATATTCATCACTTCTGCTTTAGGAAAACCCACATGCTCCCACAGTTAAATTGTTAGTGAAGTATTAATAAGAAAATGACATTCTCATTTCATACAGACATGTAATTCCCCAGAAACATTTAAAAATTTACATTTTTAAAAGAGATTTGTTTAAATTGCCACAATTGCTTTTTACCATTCTTGTCTTTTGCTCTGCTTAAGGAAAACTGAAACTGGATTGTAGTGAGGAATCAATGGTGATCTTCAGTGACTTCAGCTCCAGAGGACTTTGCTGGCCTGGCAAAGTGTCCCAGTGCTTAGGGACACTGGAAACCCCCCTAAGGAAGCACGTGAGCCTGGTGGCTGGGTGGCTGGTGGATCAGAAGGGCTTCTCAGCAAAACTGTTTTGAGGTGCTGTCAGTTAAAGCCAGTTGCAGTAGCAGTGAGCTGCCTTTCTGAAGATTAGGGGAATATTTATAGCCTAGCTAGAATGAAAGGGTGCCGAGATTTCAGTTGTTCTATTTTTCTGTGCGTGTCTGAGTGCACTGGGACTACACCTCTGGAATTGCTTGGATACTGTATGGCAATTCCCACTTTGTGGTCTTTGCCCAGCAAATGGCTTGGCCTCAACAAGTGGAAAGAAAGAGTTCAGGATGGGTTCAGTGCTCCCTGTTTGTAGGGGAGCTCCAGTGTTTCTCAGAGATTGCTTTCCCTCTCGCTCTCCTGCCCTTGCGTTTCACTGGCTCTGACAAGCTGAACAGCAGAATGTACATGAAATAGCAGAGATTCCTCCTTTCCCTTCCCTCAGCCATGGCTCCCATCAGTTGTTCTTGGAGCGGCAGAGGGTGTTAAAGACATCAAGCTTTGTGAAAATGGGGATGGCGTCCTATGCTGATGGGAGCACTGACCTGCTGTATCCTTCATCAGAGTGCAAAGACAAAGTTGTGGCAGAAGAATTTTCTGCTGTTGTTCTGCTCAGGGTTGAAAATGACTTCTCAGGGAAAAAAAGTAAGAGTTTGTAGCAGCAGAGATTAATGCTTGCTGACGTGCTCGGTTTTCTGTTACGCTTCAGGGAATGACATGGATTATTTTGCTCTTGAATTTTGTATGGCAGGAATTTCCCTTGGTACCTAGGATGCTTCCAGGGAAAAGGAAAATCTGAGTTGAAAAAGTGCAAGTGGAGATATAGTGCTTCACTCAGCCTGCCTTCTCTAAGTGCTTTGTCCTCATTATGCATTACCATCCTTGATTCCCAGATAGGATAAATGTTTCCTGGGGAGAGAGCCAGTTTGTATTGCTGAAAAGCAACTGGCAGTGCTGAATAAGCAAATACATCAAAAGCTGGTGTTTAAACTTAATTTGAGCCTCTCAGGGAAAAAACAAGTTGTACCTTGCTATCTGTAATATCCCTATGCAATATTCCTGTGACTGTGCCTTGCAATCTGCAATGTCCCTGTGCAATCTGGGTAGGAATAATTGTCTTGTAGGCAGTGTGGGAATGAGCGCAGTAACGATGATGGATGCAGAATCTGCAAACCACTGTGAAGGTGGAAACTCTGGCCCTGGAGAGAAGAACCTTTCATCCTGCACCCACCACATGAAGATAGTTTTGCTCTGGTTTTGGCTCGCCTGGCTATCACCACACAGGCTAGGAAGGTGTTGGACGATGGACCAGCCGGAGTTCAAACATGGGCAGCACTTGGCTCGGCTGTGGGGGCTGAACCCACTGTGACCTCCCCATTCTGGGTAGTCCCCTTGCAGAGACAGGTGCCTTCTCCTTCCCTCACATGGAGCAGATCAATGTGCAAGCATTCCTGCCATGTCCAAGGGGGTGGATTGTGGCCGGGATGTGGGAAGGAGGCCTGGCCTTAGTGGAACTCTCTCCTTTGCCATGGCCTCATGGCAAAGGGGGAGCAAAGGGAGAAAGCAGCTCTGGAAAGCTGATGAAGGCAAACTCTCCCCAGCACCTCAGGCACTCGTAACACCCGACTGAGGCCACAGTGAAGGTTTTTCCTTGGAGATATGTGTCCCTTTCCAACACCCTTTTTTCCTCTACTCACTGCAGCCCTGGTTAACAGCTCAGCTGAGGTGGGGAAGGAAAAGTCTCAACTTGGAAGGGCTCTGCTCACCATGACATCTCTTTCTGGGGGCTTGGCTCAGCCTGTGCTGGGTTTGATTGCCAGGAGACCTGGGTTTTCCCCGCTTACTGTCCCCTTGGGACCTGGGGCCATTCTGAGGATAGGCGGGGGAAGGAGGAACTGCTGCCTGGGGGAGAAGTTACAGGAGCCTGGGGGCTACAGCTGGGCTGGGGACAGCAGGGACACAGTGGCATGGGGTGGGCAGAGTGATCTCTCTGGGACGGGAGTCAGCCTGTGCAGAGGAGTGTTTATACAGGGCCAGGATTTAGGACTGGGGGACTTGCAGGGCTCTGGATGCTGCCTGCATCCTCCTCTATGTCCCCAGCTGAGGCAGCTGATCTAAGCAGGAGGAGCTGGTGCAAAGTGCGATCTCCTTCCAGAGCCGCTGCCGTTCCTGGATGGCTCCTCAGTGTTATTTGCTTTTGCCACTAGATGGTGAAGTAAGGAATAAGGGAAAACACAGGAAGTCTCGCTGTGTTCCCCGGCGGCCTCCCTCCCTGTGAAACCACGCTGACGTGCTCTGCTTTCTGGGAACCCGGCAATTTCAGGCAATTATTCCCTGGACATTTTACACAGCTCAGCCTTCAAGAACTGCTGCTGCCACCCTGACTCTTTGATCTTTTTAACTCCAGTGCTGACACCCTGCATTGATGTAGACATGGCAAACTGTGCTAGACACAGATGGCAAACCTGTGTGATCCAGGGACGTACAGAAAGCTGTCTCCTGCTGTAGCAGCTTGCTTTGACCTGTTTTTTGAAGAGGGTGTATGATCTGCTTCCCCTTTCCCATGAGGACCTGAACCTGCTGTGAGACCCACACCTTGGCAGGTGGGAATTGCAATCACTACATGGCTGCTCTCTATTGTGCCCTGTCTTTTCAGAGCTGTTTGCTTCACTGGAAGCTTTGCTCTGGCTGTGCTGGAGGAGTTTGCTGGGGATGGGTGATGGACCAGAGAATTACAGCTCACCTGGGGCTCTCCTGCCTTCGCAAGAGGGATTGAATGAATGCTGCTGATGGCAGTCCCTGGCCCAGAGGTAGCAATGTAGGTGGTGAAGAATGGGGAGGGAAAGGGCAGGTGCACATGTTTGGACACTGGGGAGTAGAGCTTGAAAGAATGAGTTACTCCTCGGCTGAGTAACTGAATGCCAGCGTCTCCCAGCTGGGAAATTAAATGCTTTAAAGGGACACAGTCTCAATTTTGTCTTAAACAGTACGCTGACTCTGCTTATGAAGGGTAACTTGTTGAGCTGCAGAAACTTGATTGGTTTCATTTAGGGAAGGTTATAAGGTGCCCAACCTTTCTGCTGAGTACTAGCCTGGGTGCCACTCTGCATGCCCAGGATGACCTACTTTTCATAGAATCATACAATGGCTTGGGTTGGAAGGCATTTTTAAAGGTCACCTAGTCCAATCCAATTCCTCTGCAATGAGCAGGGACATCTTCAACTAGATCAGGCTGCTCAGTGCCCCATCCAACCTGGCCATGAACCCTTTTAGGAACGAGGCATCTACCACCTCTTGGGGCAAGCTGTTGCAGTGCAGGCTTAGAGAGCCATTCCCTTTGTGACTGGCTGGAATACTGACCTGCTTGCCCTTGTTCTAGGAGTGTGGCAGTGCTTCTGGCTTGGTTATTTCTAGCTGGGCATTGCTGCTGAGGGGAGCCTTTGCACAGGAGCAGATAAGGGAGTGCCCACAGGAGCAAGGCTCCAAGCAGGAGCCGCAGGTTGGGGAGTATCACTTACCCTAGGTCTGGCCAGGGCTGGAAGGATTTGGCTGTGTTTTCACTGTGTTTTGGCTATGTGGTCCTATAGGTATGGAAAAGCCCACTGTAGTCTAGTACAGGGTTTTATGAGAGGCAATGAGCGAGGACCTGATAGTGAGCGGTATGGAAGGTCCCTGTAGTATTTTAGGAATGGTCCATAGACGGTTTGGTTTATTTTTTACTATGTTTCCACTGTTATTGGCTAATTTTAGTGGGATCTATCGTGCGAGCTGGCATGCTGGGAAGCCTGGGAAGGGGAATGGAGCTGCTCCCCAGCACTGAGGCATGGCCCCCTGGTGTTTAGTTCTGGCCACGTTGCAGGATGCAGCAAGGAGGGAGAATTCCCAGACAGGGAACTGAATAAAGAAAACAATACTGCATAAAAACACACTCGCCTTGTGCTTGGCACAGAGGTACGTGTGTGTGTGTATCTGTGGGTGCTGCAGAGAGAAAATGCACATTTCACTCTCCCTTCTCCCATAGGCATTGAAGTGCCTGAGGGGCACAATGCCAGTAACATGCAGACAGCCAGAGAGGTTTCTTGTGCATCGCTCCTCCTGCAGTGCTGAAACGAGCCTTTTATGTTCCAGAGGCCACCGTGACACCAGGTAGAAGCAAGATGGAGAATACTGAATAAATAAACTGGAGGCTTGCAGGAGCACCCGTCCCCATGTCAGCCTCACCCGACTCTGCCACGCTATAATCTGTAGCATGGAAATGTTTCTCTTGACTGTTGGTTTAGGGCTGTGCAATCAAATCTGGTAGTAAAAATCCTGCCAAACAGGGCAGGCAACCTGAAAGGCAGAGGAAAGGCCAGCAGAGTTTTCAAGTTGTTTGCAAAAAAACCACCTGAGGAGCAGGTGGTCACACAGCATCCATCTTGTGCTGTTTTGAGCCAGCTGTCTGCAGATAGGGGGAGTGAAGAACTGCCACTGTAGGTAATATTCAATGTGTCTCCTTTCCTTCCCTCTGAACATCTGATACCGCGGCAGCATCCCTGCTCACAAGGGGATTAGGTGCTAGCACAGACCACTGCTGCAGCTATCCATTTCCTACTGATTTATTCAAATAACTTGGAAAAGTACATCCAGCAGCTGAGTTCAGAAAAACTCTGTTGAAAAACATGCTTGGCTCTGCAGGAGCTATTGCTGTGAGATCTATGGAGAGAGCAAACCCCAACTCTCACGTGCAGCAGGGGTGGGGAATGGAAGGGCTGTGGGTCTGAATGTGTGTAGGGGAAAAAGTGCCTGGGGTCCCAAAGCAGCTGGAGTGGCCACACGAGACAGTTTTTGAATTTAATTTCGGAATAGAAGGGAAATAGGAATCACAACATTTGAAACATCTCCCTGGAAATGGATGGTGTTCTTGCTGCATTACTTTGCAGTGGCAACATCATATACCCAGCAAAGCCAGGTTTGCCTGCAGACTGTCTGTGCCTCTTCCCTGATAGCTCCTATGGTGTTTCTGCTCCTGGGGTTAACACAGTAAAAGTGAAAAGCATTTTTTTGTGTGACTTGGGTGCATCTCTGCCAGCTTGTCCTGCAGGAAAACTGACCAACTTGAAGCTGCTGTGAAGGGCTACTCAGTCATTAGTCCACAGGGTATTACAAGCCATGGGATTTCAGTGCCTTGCTCCAAAGGGTGGCTTGAAGAGCTAGTAAGGCAAATCCTCCAGAAAGACACCCTGCTTTGATACATTCAGATACACCCAGTGGCATGATCAAAATACACAGCTACAACAAGGGCTTCCTGCCATTGATATGCAAATATTGAGATCCTTGCAAATCACAGACCTCACACAAAGCAAACTGTGACTGCTGTTTACCTCCGGGTGGGCAGAACCACAGCTCCAAGGCTTCCCTCTTCTATGCGTGTGTCAAGTTGCTCTTGAGAGCTTCTGCTGAGCAATAATTTGTGCACCTTGTTCCAGTGGTTGTCCCTTTCATGTGGTCCCCCCAGGAGTCTGTGCTGCCATATCTTGACATAGTCTTAGGTTTGTCCAGTTTCTTTAGGCCTGAATCAGACTGTCTAAAAAGCAAGCCTTGGTCCCTCACCAGTATTTTTTAAATTTTCCCCTGCCAGAATCTCACTGCTCTTCTGGAAATAAACAGTTCCTGGGGCTGCTTGCTCAAAACACACATTTTGCAGCCTTATTACCATAGCGATTCTTTCCAGAGATTGTCTCTCCATATGTGATTTGCTTCATGCTGCGAGCAACTCTGAGACTGCATGAACATTTCTCAGCTCCTTGTCCCCAAGAGGGAACAGGGGAGGATGGTCCCAGTTCCCTCCGGTGGAGAAGATGCTGGAAGCGATGCTGGAGTCGAGGAGTGGAAGAGATGTATAAACATGGAAGCAGCATGCCTAATTAATGACCTGAAACCAGCTGTAAAGGTCAGTTTGTTTGCGGGGGCCGCGCTCGAGGCACACGTGCTGAATGCGAACTTGGCCGCAGTGCCTCGGAAAGGGCACTGCTGCCCTCCTGGGATGGCAGCTGGCAGAGGGGGAGCCATCACAGGAGGCTTGACAGCCTTCAGCCTCACTCATTAGTGTGCACCCAGGCTATCCCCCCTTGTCTGGTGAGCCCGATTCCTTGTGGGGTTCTGCTGAGAAACCAGGCTGCTTGCTGGGGAAAGGGCAGGCTCCTGCAGGTCTTTGATGGGGGATGCTGCAGAGAACAGGCTGTTTTCTGGGCTGTCTTGTCAGGCACTTGTCAACTGAGTTTGATCTGCGGAGTCTTAAAACTCATATTAACTCTGTCAGCAGCACGTATGCAAAAATTGAGTGTCTGGATGCAAATTCTGGGGAATTGATATAAAAGTGTTCTTTGCTAGCTGTTTTTTTGTCCCTGTGAAACTTTTCTCTGCAGTCTTCCAGAGGCTAAAAATTCAAGTTTCTTGCCTAATCCCAGGACTCTGGGAGTTGAGGCTTTATGAATATTACAAATTATCATCAAGCATGGTACAGACTTGTAAAGACAACTGTCCTGTAGGACAAGGTGTGCCACGGGTTGTCACGTGAGATCTTCAGGGTGCTTGCCAGCCCTTGCAGTTTCTGACCAGCGTTCATCTCAAAACTGGGCAGAGCCATGAGATAACCTGCAGAGAAAATCAAGGGGAGACTTAGCATTACTGAGTCGCTTTGCAGACAGTGCTGAGTACTTCTGGTGTCAATAAAATCACAGAGATGTCACATGCACAACAATGGTGGCAATGAAAGTGCCTTTGATGAGGCAGGTGTTCTCCCCCTCTCAGATGAACACAATGCCATCCCAGCTGTTCCCCACTTGCAGAGAACTCTCTTTCTAGAGGTGTTTCTGGGACAAACCCTTTCCTTCAAGCCTTTGGCCTTGTGTTCTCCTCAAGCTCTTTGTCCCAGCAAACTGAACTGATCAAAGCTGCTTTTGCCATGCGGTGGCTCAGGAGCAATGTTGTTGGCTGTGTTTAGCTTCAGGCAGACCGAGGGTGTCTAGCTACAAAAAGAGACAGAAAATCAAGGCAGCTGGTCATGCTTTGTTATTTAAATCTTTAAAGGCATTCTGTCTGTGTTGGGGAATGCAGGGAGCATGGGGGGAAGGCAGGGTGTTTCCAGAAAGGCACCATCCCAGGTCTGAGCAAAGCGTCTTAGTCCCTGGTGGTCTTAGCGAAGGTGAACTGTTGGAACTGAGACCAAACTCGTCCCAGAAGGGGTTGATCATGCAGGCAGGGCATGGCCTGCATGACCCTGTCTGGGTCCTTCAACCCAAGCAGTGACCAAGGACGCTTCTGCCAAGAGTGATGAAGATTCCTTACCCGAGGAAGACTCTCTGCCAAGCAGAGCAACATATCCTGCAGAGCACAGCAGTCCCCTGCAAACAGCAGAAGGCAGGAGTTGTTCACAAAGTCCACCACATCCCTGACCTCTCACCTGTCCTTGCTGTAGACTTAGGTGACTTAGTCCTCTCATCCTTGCAGTGAAGCCTGTGGTTGTACATCACATTTACTCTCAGGTAGAGATCTTTTCTGTGGGAATGTCAGTCATCTTGGGTTCGATTTACAGGTTTTAAGTTACTCTCTGCATATTGCCCTTTTCCCAGACACACCAGTGCAGTGGGCCCTGCACTCACTTGCTCAGGTACTGGGATTCCCCCTCATTTTCCCTCACTCAGCCCTATGCCAGTCAGAGAGACTGCACTCTCTGGCTCCCAGACCCCGTCTCTCCCATTCCTGTTCCCTCTCTTGGGCGTCACCACTCCTGGGCCTGGCTTATAACACAGTGTGTGGCACAGGGACAAAGATGACAGGCCTTCCTCCCTGAAGGCTTTCCTCTTGCAGAGGAAATTGGTTCATTGGCCCGAGCATTCTGCACGGCGATTGAGAGCAGCCTGAATCTGGAGCACCAAGTGAGTATCACTAGAACCATCTGAAAACGAGGGAGAAGAGGCTGCGAGTGAGAGGATGGGGGCTGGAGGCCGTGTGCTCTGCAGGTGAATGATCTGTACGTACTGAGAGCTGGCAGCGTTGGGGCTGGGTGGGATACTTGGAGTGTCACTATCGTTCCTTTGCTGTTACAGAGCTCCCCATGCAGCCATGGAGGTGGGTGATGCCAGCCCCTGTGATGTCGGGGAGCGCCTGGGGAGGCTTTCCAGGCGTGGGGCATCCTGCGGGGCAGCTGCCTGTCCAGGCCTGCTTCCCCTGGGGGGCTGCCAGGAGCGAGTGTGCTGAGCCTGTGCTGTGGCGTGGGGCCGCCGTGGGTGCCCGTGGAGCGGGGCTGAGCCGGGCTGGGGTCGGCGCGGCAGTTCGGGGCTGCCCCATCTCCGGCTGCTCTGCCGCCCCGTCCTCCCCTCCGCCGTCGGGGGATGCTGCATCGGGGGGATGCTGCTCGGCCCGGCGGGTGCAGTGAGGCGCCGCGGCCACCAGGTGCCACTGCCCCCCCGCGCTGCCCAGGGCCACCGGCAGCGCCGGCTCCGCGGGGACCCTCCGTGCGCGGGGTCCCTCCATCCCCGCAGGGTCCCTCTGTCCGCGGGGTCCCCCGCCCTCGGGGCCGGCAGCTCAGCCCTCCCTGGCTGACACGCGAGGCCGTGGGGAAAGCGCTGCCCTCGGGGCTTCCAGCAAGCACAGCCGCACACCGGCAGCCGGAGCGGAGCCCGTCCGGGGCCGGCAGCTTTCACCCCCTCGCGGCCGGACTTTGCGCACTCCCGGCCGGCCCGCGGAGGCTGCGCAGCGGCCGCACGGTGGTCGCCTCCAGCCGCCCCTCGCACGCCGATCCCCGGGGACAGTGGGACCCGCTCCGCGGGGCCGCTCCTCTCTCCGGGCGGGGCGGAGAGCCGGGCTGGGCGAGACCGTGGGATGGGAACAGCGTGACAGTGGATGCGTGTGTGTGCGCGGAGGTGCCGGGGAGCGAGCGGGTGTGCAAATACAGGCAGTGCCGAGAGGGTGCGGTGTGTGCGCGGAGCGGGCGGGCGCGAGAGCTGAGCGAGGTGCGTGTGCGGGGGACGCGCGTGTCCGCGTCGGTGCGGGGGTGCGCGGTGTGCGAGTCTGGCTGTGTGTGTCCGTGTGTGTCTGTCTGTCCATGTGTGTCTCTGCCTGTGTCTGTGTGTGCGTGTGCGCGCACCGGGGGCAGTTCCCCACGTGGGGCTGACGCGGCAGCCCCGGCCCGATCCGGGGCTATAAAGCTGCTCGGCGGCGAGCGAAGCAGAGCAGCCGCGGCCGGCTGCAGCTCCAGCCTCGGCCGCCCTCCGCCCGCCCCGCCGCGCTCGGGGGTCCCGGCGGCAGCGCCCAGCATGAGCCGTGCCCGCCCGCAGCCCCCCAGCCCCCGGCCCGCCGCTCCGCCCCGGCCGGCGGCACAGTAGGACGCGGAGGAGCCGCGCGCGGAACCGGGCGCGGCGCGGGTGGAGCCGGGGCGAAGGGCGGGGGTGTCCGCGCAGCCGGGGTTGATGTTTAACCTGGAGCGCCCGTTCACGGAGAGGGGCCACTTCTTCTCCTCCATGGAGTACCAGCGGCAGCTGGAGGAGGAGGAGGGCTACCCCACTCCGGGCACCAATGGGACGTTCAACGACAGCGGGGCCGGGCCGGGCTGGGGCACGCCGTACTCTCTGCACACAACCATCACTCTCATCAGCCTGGCCGGCTTGCTCATGCTCTTCACCGTCTTTGGCAACGTCCTGGTCATCATCGCTGTCTTCACCAGCCGGGCGCTCAAAGCCCCCCAGAACCTCTTCCTGGTCTCCTTAGCCTCAGCTGACATCCTGGTGGCCACGCTGGTCATCCCTTTCTCACTGGCAAATGAGGTGATGGGGTACTGGTACTTCGGTAAAGTCTGGTGTGAGATCTACCTGGCCTTGGATGTGCTCTTCTGCACCTCCTCTATCGTGCACCTCTGTGCCATCAGCCTGGACCGCTACTGGTCCATCACACAAGCCATCGAGTACAACCTCAAGCGTACCCCACGCCGCATCAAGTGCATCATCTTCATCGTCTGGGTCATCTCGGCTGTCATCTCCTTCCCACCACTCATCTCCATCGAGAAGAAGAGTGGGCAGCAGGCTGACCAGGGGGTGGCAGGGTGCAAGATCAATGATGAGAAGTGGTACATCATCTCTTCTAGCATCGGCTCCTTCTTTGCCCCCTGCCTCATCATGATCCTGGTCTACATGCGCATCTACCAGATAGCCAAGAGGAGGACAAGGGTCCCGCCGAACAAGCGGGCAGAGCGCCCCGAGAAGAAGCAGAATGGCTTGACTGACAAGGAGGACCTGCCAGCCACAGCACAGCTCAACGGGGAGAAGGCAGCAGGAGGCAGTGGTGGACAGGAGGGAGAGGTCAATGGCATAGACATGGAGGAGACCTCTTCCTCCGAGCACCAGGAGAACAACCAGTGTAAGAAGTCAGAGAGACCATCGAGAGGAAAGACCAAGACTAAGCTGAGCCAAATTAAGCCTGGGGACAGTTTGCCCAGGAAGACAGAGGAGGAGAGGAACACCAAAGGGTCCCGGTGGAGAGGCAGGCAGAACCGGGAGAAGCGCTTCACCTTTGTGCTTGCAGTGGTGATCGGAGTCTTTGTCATCTGCTGGTTCCCCTTCTTCTTCACCTACACGCTGATGGCCGTCTGCGAGAGCTGCTCCGTGCCCGACACCCTCTTCAAGTTCTTC
Organism: Corvus hawaiiensis; assembly: GCF_020740725.1. NCBI lineage: Eukaryota > Metazoa > Chordata > Aves > Passeriformes > Corvidae > Corvus > Corvus hawaiiensis. The sequence goes on along the minus strand of NC_063220.1, from coordinate 10,005,108 downwards.
TTCTGGTTCGGTTACTGCAATAGCTCCTTGAACCCCGTCATCTATACCATTTTCAACCATGACTTCAGACGGGCCTTCAAAAGGATCCTCTGCAGGATAGAGAGGAAAAGGATTGTTTGAAGGACCCTTTGCTACCGGCAGGACTAATCAAGACTTTGTATGAGTGTAAAGTGTGTCTCTCTTGGGCTGTGCTTGCATGGGATGGTTTCCTTCAGCTCAAGAGCAGGAAGCCTTTAAAACCTGAGATGAGCCTGTGGGAGCACTGGGCAGCAGCAGTGAGGAGCACCAGGCAAGTGGAGGTCTGAGCCGTGGCATTCGGCTTTCCAGGGGAGGATGGCCTTTGACTTGCTTGGTTTATTTTGTTAGGGTTTGTGCTTTTTTTTTTCTTTTGCCAGAATCTCTCAGTGGATATTCTCATGACTGCTCAGTTTGACTCTTTAAAGACAAACATCATGCAGCGCTGTGAGATGAACAACAGAAAGGGAGTATGCCACACCAGAGATGTTGGCTTTTTTACTTTGTTGTATCTTCCCCCCCCCCCCCATTGTATAAGTAATTAATTTTGACCCTCTTGTAAAACCCAGTATTGTATTCTTGAATTTGAATGTCTTAATTTTTGTAAGGCAAGCAGCTTTGAAACTGTGAATGCTTTAATTATCCTTGATACCTTAAAAGTCTTTCTTTTCCTACCCCCTGCAAAGCCCCTCACTCATAACCACTGAATAACTAGAGCCATCCCCCTACCTGACAGTTTGATAATATTACCAACATTTCCAAATTCCTGTATTTTTATTTTTTTAAATTTTGGCTGTAAATCTTAGGATCATAGACCTCATCAGACTGGCTAATTTTGTTGGGGTTTTTTATGTCATACCTATTCCTGTTTAATTTCTGTGTTGCCAGTGACACGATACAGCTGAGATGGCAACTGTTGTCTCGTTACTCATTAGAGCAGACCCTGATGGAGTGGTGGCTTTGCTGTGCAGGCAGGGATGTCCCAGGCAACGGAGACCGTCTCCCTTGCATCGTGAGCCTTGGGACCCAGCCAAGCTCCCCACGAGTTAATCTCGTTTGATATTATACCACTCTGCAGCACTGAAATGTGTTCCATGCTCACTTGCTTCCTCCACCTCAACTGTAAATAGGTAATGTTTCAAAGCAAACAGCAGGGCTCTGCATATCATGTTATCTCATCTGTGCTGATTTGTGATGGTTTAACTCCTGCAGTTTTTCCTGCAGAGAGGAGGGGGTTCTTGCACAGTGGCTGTTCATCTTTCTCCATTAAGAGAGAAGAGTTCAGTTTTTAACCTGCCAGTCTCATCTTTCCTAGGAAATAGGGAAGCATCCCTCTTTCAGTCTTATACAAGGCAAAACTCTGAAATGGGAAACTTAACTGCCAGTTTCTCCATTCTTTTATAGTGTAATTAAGCTTTTTCTTTTTTTTTTTTTTTTGAAGTGTAAATATTGTGAGATTGGAGCAGGAGAGAGAGTTAATACTGCTTTTACACTCTTTCCTGAAATGGCTTTCAGCTCTTTGTGCTAAAAAAAAAAAAAAAAGGCAAAAAAACCCAAAACAAAAATGGACAGAACAAATTTAGCATCTTTATGCCATGAATAATTTTCTGGAGAACATTTATAAGAAAAACTTTTGATTTATCACAATAAATGAGTCTGCAAGTCTTTTAATGTTAGGAAAACAGCTTTATCAAATGCTAACAAGTCACAGAAACGGTTGGGAGAAAGCAAAGTTTGTATAAGTTGAATGTATAAGATGAATTTGCCTTCTCTGGATTTGTATGGTGCACAGGAAGAGACTTTAAAAATACCTTTTTACTTTTGGGGAGTGTTTTGTTGATTTTGCTCTCTCTTTTGACTTTCTAATTAACTCCAAGCGTCCCCGGATGCATCTTGGGGCCTGGAGAGCAGTGTTTACATTCACTTGCATTTTCAGAACTGAATCCTCAAGAGGTGAGGACAGCAAATAAACTGTGCTTTAATGTAAAAAAAAACTCAACAAAAACAAAACCAAACCACAAGCAGAAGTTGCTATAATGGATGATTATTTTTATTAAATAAAAGAGCGTTTACAGATCAAGTGTGAAAATCCTCTGAATAATGTTAGCTGTTATATTTTATTTTGTTGTATTTTATTTTCTGAACTGTTCACCGATCCTCTGCTAGCTTTGGTCTTGCCATTTTTTGAAGAACACCCTGGGAAAAGCACTTGCATTGTCTGAAAGGCATTGTTAGCCCAGGTAGGAACAATGGCTCTGTTCATTGTGCAGTGGCATAATAACAAATGAGTCCTTGATATTTCTTGGGCATTTCTACCCCACCTCTTTGTGCCACAGTAAGGGCATTCACGTGTTTGTTAAAGAAAAGAGCATAGGGTTTGAGGGTGTGATTTGCACCCTGGGAGTGCAGCCTGGCACTGCTGCTGGGGACGCCTGCCTGGCGCGGCATCTGCAGCTATTGTGAGGGATTTTAATAATTAGTTTGCAGATGGGATTAGAAACAATTAGGCTGGAAGGCAACATTTTGTGATATATGCAGGAGTGTCCACCTGAGTGGGGCTTTGTTTCCAGCCCCCAGGAGCCAGAGCTTGCTTGCCCTTCCACCAGTGCTGCCAAGACCCTCCCTGAAGGAGGTGATGGGGGATCGTTCTCCCACTGAATGTGGAACTGCTGCTGGTGAGAAGATAAATGACCAGAGCCCCATGTGGGAGCTGCTGGTCCGGTGGCCCCACTCTGCCAGTGCCCTGGGGGTGCAGTTGGAGGTGCTTGGCAAGGTGGGCGGGGGCCAGGGTGGGAAGGCACTGTCACTGCTGGGTGTAGGGCACCTGATGGTGGCCCAGGGATGAACATCTTGCTTACCTCGTGGTGGCCTTTGCAGGCCAGGGTGTCCTGCTTCCACTCTGGTCTTGGCTGACCCTGATGGCCTTGGAGGGTTTCACAAAGCAGATCCTGTGGGAGACTCTGGGTCAGTGCCTGGGACACGAGGTGATCCAGCAGGCATTGATTGCACTTGCTCCACCCCTCTGGCTGTCAGTTGTCCTTGCTGCCAAATCTCTAGTGTGGACAGTGGAGTATTTTAGTGGGTTTGGGGCTGCGAGACTGAGGCTCTTCCCCTTCCCCCTCCTGACTCCCTCCCCATCATTGCTTCCAGGTCATTCCCTTGCAAATGACGCATTAAGGGATGTAATGAACTTTGATTGTTTTTTACAACCTTTTATTTTGGGGCTGAAAGGTTAATGGTGTGAGGGGAGGGAGGGGGACCTGTCTCCCCAGCTGGGTGGGAGCCATCCAGGCTGGCATGGCAAACAGCAGGCAGAGATGCCACTGCCCGCTTTGCCCTGGGGGATGTTTCTCCACCACTTTGCAGTGTGGGGTGACCCTACACACCACCCCTTGTGTGGGCACCCATGAGGAGACCACAAATGTGCCAGACAAGGGATGTGCAGGACGGGCTCAGGTGAGTTGGTCTGGTGGAGCAAATGTCCTAAAATGCTTCTGGAGGGAGCTGGACAAGCAGCAGTGTTGCCTGCCTGGGGCTTGTCCCTGATCCTCTCAGTCTACTGATGTACTCATTTGTTTCTGTGAGGTTTTGTCCCTGTTCTCAGTGGGCCGAGGAGCTGGTCACATAGAGGAGCCTCTTTCCAGTGAGGGAGGGACTTGGCCTGAGTCACTCTCTCTCTCAAAATGAGTTTCCCAGACCTAGAGGAGCCTCAGCAGGTTTCAGACACTGTCTATCAGCCTTCCTGTGCTGTAAATACCCCCAGTCCCACCCCGCATCCCCTTGCCCAGGGGAAGGTCCCCCTGCGTTGGGTGGCTGGCAGCCCCCCTTCCTGTGCAGCTTTCACCACTTGAAGCTCTTTGTCTTATTTCTTAACTTTTGCTGCTCTTTGGAAAAGTTCAAAGTCTGTCGAGATTGCTCCTTTATTACAGCCAGTGCCCTGGCCAACAGGTCCACTTGGAGCTCTCCCCATCTCTGGTACGAACTGCTCTTTGCAGCTGGTTTATAGGAACATCTCCATGGCTTGTGAAATGTTTGTAGTAGCTGTGACTGCTGTGCCTTATCTCAAGCTGTAGAAAAGGAGTGAAGAGAGAACAGGATTAGTGTCAGCCCAACACTTGCAGTAGCCACTGGTACTCACTCAGCTCACAAATGCTCCAGGACCACATCCCAATCCCTCTGGGAACAGAAAGGGTTGTAGTCTGAGCCCTGGGAAGTCCAGGTGAAATTCCATCTGGGGGTCACAGTGCAGTAATGCTGCACAAGGCCACAGCACACACCCAAATGTCCTCAAGGCTGAGCAGAAGGGGTGGTGAACAGGGCTGTGGAGGGGAGAAAATCCATGCCCTTTTTGTGTCAGACCATGGCTGGTCCCAGGAGGGAGGTGTCATGCAAGCAGAGGAAGAGGAGACCTGCTGTTGTGGAGCAGGGGATGCTGACAGGTGTTGAATGGAGATACTGATGCTTGAGCTGCTCATTCAGCATTCTTCCTTCTTGGGGGACCTTCTTGGCCATTTGAGTTATCCCCTAGGAGAACTCATTTCCCAAGGAGGACCACAAATGTTTGAGGACGACATCTCACATCCAGGAATATGGGGGTGTGAGATGGGTCTCAGCACCCAAATCCAACAGAGAAGACAGGAGGATAAACCATAAAAGGGAGCAGGAAGACAACTCCTCCTCTTGAGCACAGGTGTCATTAGCAAAGGTATAAACTTGTTGGCTTAAACTAGCTTAAAACTGCTTAAGCAGGCTCTAGTTGAGCCTGTTAGTGTGATTGTCAATTCCATGTTGGCTAAGTTCGGAGAGAGCATCCATGCTGGCTTGGATCTAAGGTCCTGCTTTTCTTCTGTGGCTCTGAGAGTGGCCTGTAGCAGATTTAGGGAACAGTGAAGAGTGAGGACCCTTCCCAGGAGGCTTGGGGGTCATTAGGTGCTCTGGGATTTCCTGGGGCCAGCAGTGCCTTTTGCACTAGTGGAGAAATTCCACTGACGTGTTTTCTGTCAGCAAGGCTCTGCAATGGGAGGTCTGGATGGCTTTCAAAAGCATGTTTGAGTCAAAAGCCAGCAACTGGGTCTGTGTGAGAGAAATGGGCTGAATGGGTTTTATCAGGAGGTGAGAAAAGCTCACCTGAGCATCCTTGATTTCCTGTGTGCAATGCCTGCAGTCTTTGGACCAAATTGGTTTGGGCACAGCCCAGGATATTGCATTCGCAGGAGCAGTCTTGAGGTCCTCCAGAGCTCTGTGACCTGCTGCAGGGTTCACTCCCAGACATGAGAAACATTTGCTTTAAGTCAGCCGCTACATGGAGGAATAGATTGCTCTGTTGCTGATTGAAACAGTTGTGTTTTGCTGGACTGTGACTTTATGGCCTTTTTTCCTGTTTGTTTTTCAATTGCTCCCCACAGAAAAGAAGAAAAGAACAAGCTTCTCACTGCTGGACATCTCTGATAAAATAATTTCTGCTGAAGGCTGCCTTTTCTTCATCTGTGCATGTGGCATTGCTGCAAAGTATTCATCGTCAGTTTGAAACCTTAAGGTGTTACTGAAAGATTCCCTGAGTAAAAAAATGAAATAAATGAGTAGATAAATATTTAGGACACTGCACCCAAATTTCTTTTCTGAATTGAACTTTTTTGAAGAGTGAAAGGTTGAATTCTGATCTTTTGCTACCAGGATAACTTTTGGCACTAGGAAAATTTGGAGAAACTATTCCTCTTGCAGACCAAACCATGCAGGGTTGGACCCTGAGTGTGGCAGACCTGGCAGCTTGGCTGCTGGGATGCTGATTTATACCCTGCTGGAGTCCCCCCTTTCCCAGCTTATTTCTGCAGTCACAATTCCTGGGTAATCTAGTGATAAATCCTTTCTGTATAAGGCTGAGTTTGTTCTTGGTTCCTTGATGCAGATACTTGACCTGAAATGGCTCCTAGAGCAGAGTTTGCCAGAATGAGGTTCCTGTTAATTTAGGCAGCCTTTCCTTGGTGCAAACAGCTCTCCCTGCTCATCATCTCTGTTGTACTGTTACCCAGACAGGGCACACCTCCACAGGGGACTCCAAAGGCAGCCCTGAGTGCTTCTGTTCCCCAGGGAGTACCCAAAATACAGAGAAGTGGCATGACCCCAGTCAACCACATGGCCAACATGAAAAGGGAGTGGAGTTGCCCTGTTTCTCTTGGATATGGGTTTGACCTGTAATCTAAGCACAACCCAAAGATTTATACTTCAGAGATGTTAGTTAAAAGTAATCCTGCATTAATTATTTTAAAACAAATATCTTGTGGCCTTAAAGCAGCCTCAAAATTTAGTGGGAACACAAGAGTTAAAATGTCCAGTTCAAATGAAATCACCTGATTTGCTTACTTTGAAAGATTTACCATCTAGGGCCTTTGGCGTTGCTGTCTCAGGATAATGAAGATACATCTGATACACTTTGAGCAGCAGTATAATTGCTTTCATCAACGCCAGTCAGTGTCTGGGTGAGATGGCTTTTAAACAGTGCAGCAGGGAGGAAAAGAAAAGCTAAATGCTGCTCTGCTGAGTTGGGCACGCACTGAGGAGAGCAAGGTAAGCAGTGTTGGGTGCAGGGCAATCCTTCATCACTGTTGGCTCTGTGGGGGCTAATTAGAGATTGTGTTCTGGCTGGTGTGACTGGTATGGATGGGATTTGGTCCAAACAGGGCTTTCTGTAATAAAATAAGATGGTTGTAGCAATAGATACAATGGTGGACACTGCCTTTAAAGCCCAGTGTTAACTGGCTTAAACCTTTGCATTGGAAATCATCTGCTCCTATTGTAGCTGTTGCTCATTGTTGCCAGAAATGCCTGTTCCTGGCCATGCTGCTGAGTGATGTGTGAGATGTGCAACCACGCCAGGAGGGTGGTCGAGGACTAGGAAATGATTCATACCAACCACGTCCACCTGTGAGGGGCCTGGGTTTTATTTGCCCTAGGTCCAACAGCTGTTTTCATCACCTTAGCTTCATGGATTCCTACTGTTGAGGATGTAGCAGTGACTGGGAGTGGGATGAGGGCACACTCTTGTGGGTGTACAAATAAAGTCCATGGAAAATGAGACACAGTGAAGCCGGGTGTGGAAATGGTTGGTGTAAACCAGATGATGCTACTGTACACCCAGCCACAAAAAGATTCAACCTGAAATTCTATGGGAGGCAAAAAATCCAACACAGCAATTCCAGCAACTGATAACATAAAGATAGGACCCTCCCCTCTTATTAATTGACATCTCACTTGGGATTGCATAGACTGACATCTTCGAGTTATCAGATGTTTGGAGGAAGAGGTGAATTTTTAGCTGTTGTTTATTCAGACCAAGATTTAATTAATATTAAATAGATAAATATTTGATGAAATAGACTTAAATTAAATATTTAGCTCCCTCTTCCCCCTAGACAGCAGCCCCAGTGGATGTTTATGTGGGCAGTAAAGCTAGAACATCTTCTGAATGTCAGAGTGTGTTCAAAGATCAGAGTTACATGGGAGTATCATCTGTGGATAGGAATTAAATTTCTCTTGGATGCCTATCTTTGCCAGCCCATGTGGGAATGGGGTCTTCCTTCCTCTGGGCTTATTGAGCCACTACCTGCTGGGACTTCAGGTACCACTTCCATGCAGGCCGTCACCCTGTTCTCCTGCCACGTTCATCTTCACTGGGGAAAGAGGCCTCATGGGGAAGGGCTTTCTCCCATGCTGCTCATTTATCAGGGTAGTGGGCACAAACTGGGAAGCAAACAGCGTTGCTTCATACAGATTAATTACGTTCCTGAAGAAGAAAACGTGGAAAAACGGCATCTTGCCTGAAGGAGGGCAGCTAATTCCTCACCAGTTGTGCAAGCTGGTGCTCCTGTGTATCCCCCACCAGAGCTGGAGTGGGACCAAATCAGAAATCAGCTGCTTGGCCTTGGTGGTAGGTGCTTAACTAGAAATAGTCTTGCTGTCAGAATCCACCTGCCAGTGAGTGGAGACTGAAAAAATGACCCTTGGTTTGGTCCAACCCATGATGGCTTGGAGCTGCAGTCCCTGCCTGCCTGTCACATATCCAGGGGTCAAGTGATGATGGACACTGGGAGGGGCTGGGGATACATTCCCTTCAGGGCCCAATTTCTAGTGCTGGTGTTTGGCCACTGGCAGTATTGTAGCCAGAATTTGCTTGGTTTTGGGTACACTGAGCTTGTTTCAGAAGTGTGTACAATATCCTAGCAGGAGTTTTCTAAACAAAAATATTGTCATAACCCAGCAATATGACCTGTGTGTTTAGATAAAGACCTCCCATCAAGAGTGAGGGTAGATCCAATGCTCTTGGACCACTATGGTCTACTGGAATATTTCAGAAGCAGTAGCAGAGTAATGGCTTGTCCCTCTCACCTCTGCCAGCAGCACTGCATGGGGATGAAGCCAGTGCAACCCATTCAGAGTGGTTAAGTGACTTGCTAGAGGTTGAGTGAAAAAAACTGTGGTAGATTAATAAAAGATGGTTTTAAATAATTCAGCACGGGCCAGCTGATGAAGCTTAACAGAACTAGAAAGCTGATCTCATTCAGCTTGGTGTGAAACAGTGCCTGGCCAGCTTTTTTGGTAGGAGGTAAGGGATGTTGAGGACCTCTGGGAGGGGTCTCATGCTGTGTGGGCATGTTTGCCCACCCCATTGCTAATCTCACTGTGGTTCTCAGAGACTGGTTGGGGATGGTGGATTTGTGTTTGGTGTGGTGGCAATTGTTCTCTGTGTCCCTTGGTGTCTTTAGGGTCCCTTTTGATTTCCTGCCCTTGCCTCTGGTTCCTGTCAGGAAAACACAGCCCTGGTGCTGGGAAAGGGCATCCCTGGTCTGGGTGGGCTCGTGAAGCTGTGCTGTCCTTGATGCCCAGGAAAGGCAGCTCTTCAGTTTGCTGGTGGTGGGCAAGGGAGCCTGGATTTGAAGGTCACAGAGGCCCATGATGATGGATGGTCCTTGTGTGAGGTATGTGCATCCCCAGTGCTCACAGCATCACCTGAGGGGCACCTGCAGACCCCTGGGGAGGGAGCCAGACCATGGGACTCCCTGCCTTACTCTGCTCTCCTGTTCCTGTGGCTCCAGGCTGACTGGCAGTCCCTTTGCAGACACCAGAACTCCATGCTTGCCTTGCCACTGGATGCTGCAGCAATACCTCATTAAGTCCAGGTCCTTTTTCCAGGAATCTGCTGAAGAAACCCCAAACAAACCTGTCTTTGTTTTTATGGCTCATCTCTGTGCTGCTGAATTGCCTTGAGTTTCATTGCCAGCAGGCAGCAGAACCCCCATACCCATCAGGGATGTCTTGTCACGTGTTCTGCTGGGTTTTCTCAGAGCTGTAGATATAGCCAAGCAGAGAAAAGCATTTCCAGAGCAGATTTCTGAGGCCCCCACAGGACCACAGCCCGGCAGGCAGGTCAGCACCTGGGAAAGCCAGTCCTTGCTGGCAGCTCTCTTCTCCTTTTGGTGGATCGCACCAGGCTCTTGGTCTGCATTTTTAACTGAGGGACTGGTGAGGGAGGGCTCCCCACGGCTGGGGACAGGTCTTGGGAAGCTGCCCTCTTGATGCATGGATGTCAGTGGCACCATGCCAATGCTGAATGGACCTGCTGTCACTCATATATGGCCCTCAGATTGGGGCTTCCTCTGCTGGGGAAGAGAATCAGGTGATGGCTGAGCTGACTGTATTTTTGCCTTGTGACACAGAGAAAGGCACACTCAATAGAAGCCCAAAGAGAGTCTGATTAATGTGCTTCTGGAATCGGATTGTTTAATGCAAACAGCTTTAGAGATATGACTAAAGTAGGAAAAGGAACTTGGAAAAGACCCCATTTGGGATAAAAGCAAAGAAGGCTATTTTTTGCAAATACCAGTATAGCTTCTTCTAAAAATACTATCTTGGATTTCTGTTAAAAAATGAGAACCAAATGTGATTCTGAATGGTCTAATGCAGCCTGTCATTTCAGAGGAGGAGGGATGGAGACCTCTCATTGGAGGCAGAGGATGTGCTTGCAGGCTCTCAGAGACATGGCAGAAAGCAGACCACGTGGAATCCAAAGCACAGCTTTGGAAGGAAACGTGGATGGGAGCAAGCAGCATTTGCCCACAGGCTGCTGAATTGCAGGTTCACGCTGTGCCGTGTTGGCAACCATCTTCAGTCATGGCTCTGGGAAGAATTCTGAGAGTATGTCAGAGTTTCTGAGGATCAGGAGAATGGCATGCGGCTGGCCATGCTTTCCCATCAGCAATTCACATAAGAAAAGTCGTTAACTTCTGGTGTTTTTAATTTTCTAAGCAGAAGCAGGAGCAATATCAAAGGATGGGGTAGAAGAAGGAATGGTCCTTGCAAGAGAGGCGATATCAGAGATGTCTTTCTGTTCAACTATTTCAGGCCCTTTTTGGCTGTCCTTGCCTCTCTGGTGCACTGTTCCTGAGAATCTTCTTCTTTTTGCATGTCTTTGCCTCAGCCTCTCAAGCAGATTTTTTTTCATCAGCCAAAAGCTGAGAACACTGTGTTCAAAGTGAGTTCAGGTTGCAAACATTGATGCTGGTGCCAAAGCCTTGCAAATGATTGAAAACCTTCAGGGTACCCTTCAGTACCACCTCAGACAGCATACAAGCAGTTTTGGAGTGTTTTCATAGACTTCTCACTAATCTAATATTAAACTCTGCTCCAACTTTGCCCTTTCCAAGCAATGATCCAGCTGTCCTCTAGCCCTTCTGTGAAAAGTTTACAAGAAGTTTTTATTCCTCTGGAGCTGAAGAATGTGAGCGTGTTTCATTTGAAATGTACTGATCAGAGCACTCTGCCTCAGGCAGGGGTAGAGTGACATGCATTCTACAGAGAGTACCATTCTCCAGCCCTGCCTAATGCTTCACCTGACCTTTGCAATGTGTGCTGGAGAAAGGCCTGCCTGTTTCCTTTATGACCAGCATCTGTGAAGAATACACTGATAAGGCACTGAGGCCACCAGCCTGTGGAGCATTTGTATTGGGTAGCACTGGACCTTTCCTAAGTATGAATCAGAGTATGTCTCTGGAGGGAAAATTTTCTCTTGGATCTCCTTAATGGGATTTAATTTGTCTGCCTCTGCCTGTATGAAAATGTAGATGATGTCATGATGGGGCTGAGAGGCCAAGATCACACCAGGAGTCAGCAATAGGTGATCTAATGGAAAAGGTTGGTAGGTGTCAGCTGTACTTCCCCAGGGGGTTTGTAGTGGCCTCAGCTGCTCTCACCTTTGTTAGCCCATTACACAAATCCTTTGGCACAATGCCTAAGGCCAAGAGAGCTGCCAGGTGGCACAGGGAGGGCCAGGTAGTGGTATAACCAGTCTCTTGGGCTGAGGGTAGTGAGCAAGCTCTCCAACTTGCAAGTTCAGAGCACCCTTTTTGCCCTTGCCTGGCAGCCTCCAAGATGACTTGCCCAAAAACACACTAACCTTCATGGGACTTAAATAGACCCTGCAAACTGGAACATCACATGTCCTGCAAGCTGGATGGCTTCAAGAGAAGTCCTCACTATGAAAGAGAAGAGCTACTTCAGCCCAAACTGTGCCTGAATTATCACAGGGACAAAGCTGCAATATTTCTTTGAGGTGTTTTAAGGTGATTGACTGATGGCAGTGTTGGGAGCTTTTCAGTACCCAACTGGGATACCCCTCTCAAAACCAAAGCAACACCAGAAGGTGTTTTTCTTGTGACATGTTTTGGTTCTGTCACTGTGCGTAGTTTTTGTGATCACTTTGTTTTGCCCGACTGTGTTGCTCTGGGCATGATGGGGAGGAAAATCCATCTTTCAGTAAATACTCCTCAAGCTACCTGCTGTCACAGCAGATTGCTGCATGTCTCTCACTTGCCAGAGAACAAAACCACTGTAAATCTGAAATTTCAGGTCATGTTCCATGCCTTCTGCTATCTGATCCACCTCACAGTGCAAAATTTTCAGCATATTTTGGATGCAACCCAAAACACAGTGATATAAGCATGAAACAGCTGTAATACAGAATGTGAATCTCATGTGCAAAGGCTTGAGGATTTGGCTTCCCAGGCCAGAGGAAGAAGAACATCCTGCAGCAAAAACCCTTCTGCAAGGCCTTGCTTTTGTCTCTCTGAGACACTGCAGCAGGAGGCGAGACTTTTGCACTGGCCTGGGAAGAACTCAGGCACTGTGCACTAAGTGCTCTGACACACACCTGAATCCTTTTGCCATGGTGCAGGAAACCATCCCCAGCTGCATCAATGTAATGTCTTTGGAGGCTTTATGTTTGAACTGTGGGTTTCCCCTATTCTGGATCCCCACTGTCTAGCCTTGTTCTGCAAAGACAGGGACTAAACCTTCTCCTGAGCTTCTCAGTGACTTTATCTATGGATGAAGCAGTTGGCTTTGTAGGCAAATGTTTTCCCATCTTTATGCCTGTCATAGCTTATTAATGTGTGGCATGACCACAGTGCCTCTGGAAAGAGCCCAGCACTAACTGCTCGCTTCCTGGCCTTGTCATCCATTCCTTCTGCCAGATCATCTCCCCTTCAGATCTGCTTTCTTTTGGATGCAATTTTTTTTGTTCAAAGTGACAACGCCCTCAAGGATTTTGGCAAAAGAATACCAAAATGGAAAATCTTCCTGGCAGAACCCATTCTTCTGACACAGCAGCAGCTGCTGTGGAGGAGAGCCAGCAGCAGGGATCCTCTTTGGAGGATTTTACAGGCTGAGGATCAGAGCTTGTGCTTTTCTCCTTGCTTGGTAGCACAGGCTGCCTCCCTGCAGGGAGAGGTGATGGCCAAATCGAGCCTGAAATGTGACATTCACAGCTCTAATTAGCCATATGCAGTATCACTTTGACTCCAGAATCCAGCCCATGCAGGTGACAGCCTTCCAAGGCTTGCCAAAGGGTAGTCTAGGAAATTCCTCACTGCAGTGACAGCCAGTCCAGGACTTAATAGATTCAGCCTGTTTTAAATGTCTGCATTAAGGCAACTTGAGTCATGCTGAGCACTCACTTTCTCTTGGTCCATGGTGAAGGGAACCTCCTGGCCTGCTCTAGGAAAATGCTTCCTCTATAGAGCTGCAATGCTGGGAGAGAGAAATCTGGTCAAGGAGGGAATAACGTGTTTTCCTTCTATCTTTTGTCCTGGTGGGCTCCATCCAACTCTACTGCAATAGGCTGACCATTTGCAGATCTTCATAATTTATTAAACCTTTACTGAATATTTTAATAAGCACAGCCGCAGCAGAAAAAGAGAAAAGCTTGGCAGGCATTTCTCATGAGTCTAATGTTAGGATATGTAAGCTTGGAGTGGGGTTCTAGACAGGGACTGGAATGAGACCACAGAAGATGACAGCAGTCGATCATGTCTGGATTTCATGGGCTGAGGAAGCTCATGGCTGCATGTACATGATGCTCTCAAGGGTTTGCTGCTCTCATAAGCCAAAAGCAATGTCTAAGTTTTAGGGAAAGGTCTTTTTCCTTGATCTTCCCATCTCTTTCCCTTCTCCCCTTCACACTGTTAATCACACTGGCAGGCTGCCCTCCAGGCCAAGACTGTTCTGAGAGGAGGATGCTGAGATGTACAGCAGGCTGTACATTTTTCTTCCCTAGCATGATTTAGCCATGATTAATGCACAAAGAAAATAACCAGTGCATTCAGCCTAATTCTGCAGAATTATTGAAGGGATGATAACAAGGGGAGAGGAGATATTTTGCTGCTTTGAACATATTTTTAGGAAGGAGGGCAGGTGTTGTGTGAATCTGGTTAGGTGACATCAGCATCACGTATTAAGGCAGGGAGACAATTTGTCACTGTTCTTCTTCTTCTTTTTTTTTTTCTGGAAAAGGCATTGCTAGCCTGAGCTTTGGAGATCTCCTGTTACTTCCCAAAACCAGGTCAAAAGAAGCACATTCCTCATTAAAACAACACAGTCTGTATTAAAGGGAAGAGGGATTGTAAATGGGGAATCTTTGGAAAATGGGATTATTATGCCTTGCTCTGAGCTAGCGATGACCTCAGCCTTTCACCCCTCCTTTCAACGTGCTGCCAGTGGGGTTGGGTACAGCAAATTGCTCCTGGTTCCTGGGGAAAATGCACCATGCAGGAGCTGGGTCAAGCAGACAGCTGGGACCTGAGCACATCACTACAACGTGGTGCTCATCTTCCTTACACACATCACCAAAGCTCTTGTGTTTCAAGTTAGGTCAGATAGAGCTAGTTTGCTTACTGCCACGATCTCTATTTATCCCATTAGGAAGGAAAACATCTTGTTTTATTAGCCAGAGGTCTTGTAAAACTTTCTTCCCCTCATGTGTTAAAACAAAATAATAAGACATTGGTTTACTGGAGAGATTTTAATATTTCCCCAGATTTTATAATGCACTAAATAATACACAAAAATGACTGATATGGAAAATATTAGAAAAGCCTATTTTGTGGTTTTAATTGCACTCCTTTCTGGCCCAGTTAAGCGTGTCAACTACTTCTTTTAATTGTGTTTTTTTGTGACTTTGAATTTACATTTTATATATTTTCCATTTTCTTGTAATTCCCATTTACTAACACAAAATTAATGCTTCTTGTCCCTGCTGAGCTTACTGCTATTAGTTTTCTAATATTGCAAACTTTGATTAGGGTTTTTTTTTTGTCTGTAGGTTTAAATAGGTGTCCGTGCCTGTTCAGAGAGATTATTGCCAATAAGTGCTGAATTTCAGAGTCCAAAGACATATCATTTAAGATAGAACTAGGGAGCCATGTGACCTCTGAGTCAAACTGCAAAGAACAATTGGATGCCATGGCATTTAACAGTCAGGCTCTTGGGTGTTGCCTCATCACAGATGAGAGTAAGGCTGAAGCTGCCTCCTGCTTTGTGTGGGTGTCTTGCTTCCTTCTGGGGCCATTGGAAGCAGTGGGTGCCTGAGGCTGCAGTGCATGGCAAAGCCTTGGGATTGGGATGTCCAGGGAATACCTTCACTGCCTTCCTGCCTGCCTTGGTGCTGGTGGTACCTCTTGGGGAGCTGCAAGCACGTAGCTGGGGACTGGAGGTGGCACTGGCGTTGATGTGAGGATGTGGCAGCCCCGAGGGGCTGGGGAACAGTGCAGAGCCTGCTGGGGTTTGGTTCCTGGGGGCAGCCTGATCTTGTTAGACCAACTTGTCACATCATGATTAGGTTTCTTCTTTCAGATGCTCTGCAATGATCCCTTTTTAGCAGAAGAAGGGGATTTGTCTTGGCTATTGACCCATCCTTGCAAATCAGGGTGCCCAGGCTTGGCTGGAAGGGTGCACAGAGAGTGGCACCCTCTGCAAGAGAGATGGGTGCAGGTGGGGCAGAGCAAGGGGACAGAGGTGTCCAGGTGAGCCTGAGTGAGGTGGTGCACACAGCCGGGTCCCAGGTGTGCAGCTCTGTGCCGTGTACATGAGAAACTTTGGAGAGGTACCAGGGTAGGAACCGTGCTCCAGTGACAGTTCAGAAGTTGGCTGAATGTTTTTCTCCTCTCAGATGAGCTTCAGGAATATGCTGCAGGTTTGGAGATTGGAATGGAGACTATAGCGAATAATTTTAAGCTTTAGGAGGTAAGAACTAAACCTATGCTGGCTAGACCTGAATAGTCTGGTGTAAGTAAAGAGGACAATCCCATGGGTTCCGCCATGTGATGAGACTTCCTTGGACGGTTCAAAATGCGCAACAGCTCAGGGAAGAGCAGACAGATGTTGTCAGGGGCTCAACCCTTGGAGTTATTTTGCCCAGGTGAACAGCAGTGATCTACCAGGTGGCTCAAATGGAGTGGCCCAGTGCTCCCTGCTGCTGAAGTGTCCAGCCAGCAGTGGGTGCATTTCTGTAAGACTGGGAAGAGACTGGGAAGAGACTGGAGAGAGATGTGGTCTCCTGATGCAGGCTTTGGGCCTTGAATCACAAGAACAAGCATGAAGTTGTTAATGCAAATGCTTTTCAAATGAGTGAATGTCAGTTGCCTGGACATGTTAGTCTGATACCTGTCCAAGGTATTAAAAGTGAAATTTGCTTTTGACTCTGTAACCCGCCCTTCCAGAGAAAACCCGCTGAGGATTTTTTTCTCTCTTTCGTGATAAGCACAAGAGCCTGTGGTGGTCACAAGATCACTTCAGCAACATCCTGACTCAAGCAGCTTGTTGCTTTGTTTCTAAAAGTCCAATTTTCTTTTTGAGGAAAATCAATACAGTTCATTACTTAGCCGAGAAAAGATCCCTGTGTCAGTTCCGCTGGAAGGCAGCCCTTGAGCAGGCTCAGCCCCTGTTTGGAAGCCAGACAACAGGCCTATAGCCTTTGTCTTAAATTATCTCTTCCAAGCTAAAACTGCCCCACTGAGAAGACTGATCAGCTTGCACAGACCACCAAAGAGCTGCTCAACAAGTGAATACCACCAGCCTCAGGCAAAATATACACTGGGAAAAAAGCAACACCACAGAAGACACTTTTTTACACCTGCTGTGATGACTGTAAGTTCTCACGCTGCTTCTTCATTATATCCTTTCTTCTAGGCTCTGGCTACATCATCAAGTCTTTTCATCTCAGTGCTAAGATGCAGGATGTAGTGCTACAAGGCTGACAGATACCCAAGTATTCTTCGTCTGGCCTATTTCAGTTGTGAGACAAAAGCCGCGTGCTTGACCCAGACTTATGATGAGTTGAAGACATTTATGTTAGAGCACAAGATGTTTTAAAGCAGCTTTGGAATCTGAGAGGGGTTGAGGCAGTTGGGTAGACAGTGCCCTTGCCTACCATGTGTGTGTGCACGGCCTTGGGGACTGCACTGTTGGTCACCGTGTTATTCAAGATCTGGACTGGGGGCATCCTCACCTGCATTCCCTAGTAAATACATGCTTTGACTACTCATCTGAATATATAGCCACTGACAACTGCTCCTTGCTGCAGCCCAGCTTCAGGATCCAAGACTCTCCATGATCACTTCTCAGAAGTTTGCTAGTTTAGAAACTTGGAGGAGGAATTGATCCTATGTGAAATGGAGAACGCAGAGAAAAAGATGTACATTGTGGCTGTTGAGCAATAGTATTGGGGGCTAAATAGTTGTATTTGTATGGTTGTGGTTTGAGATCTGAATGAAGAAAATGAATGAAGAGAAATTTAGAAGAGACATTTCACTGCAGTAAGTTCAGTGACAAGGTCAGTGAGATGAAAGGACCAATTGTGCATAGACAATTACTGACAAGGTAACCTAAGGGTTGGGGTATACACTCAGCTAACCAGGAAGAACTATAAATAAGGATGCAAAGCTGGTAAATTCAGTTAAACAAATTCCCTATCTTGGCTATTCACAGGCTGCTTTAAAACCAGAGTGGATAACAAAAGGAAGAGTGTGGTTTATTTTAAGGGAGCAATCAGCCAAGAAATCTTTCTTCTCTCTCCAGATCATCTTTGTGGCAGTTGCTCTCGAGAGGAGATTTTGGATACATGGAATGCTGGTGAGCTTGGCCCTGCCCATCTCTTCTCCATTAGGTGGTGAGGGGCAGCTTCCACCCTCACACCGTGGGGCGGAAGCTGCTGTGGGAATGAGCAGGATGCTCCTTCATCTCACATCGTGGGATGAGCAGGATGCTCGGGGCTGGGGGAATGTGTCCCAGCAGCAGGGAGTGGGGCAGCGCTTGCAACAGCATTTTGTAGTGTACTGGCCTCTTGACCAGCTCCTCTCTGCACATGTGTACCACCAGGTCAGGAAAACCAAAACTGAAAGGGATTCGCATCCTTGTCCCCACATGCTGTCCAAAAAACCTCTCTTGTTTTAGCATCCATCACTGGTCTGTTTCCAGTTTTCCTCTGTACCAAGATCTCATGAGCTGTCTTTAAGAATTTATTCCAGATTCTAGATAACTTCAGGTTGTAGAAACTGTGAACAGATGACATTGCTTATATTACCAGGCTCCTCCAGTGTTTGATGATGGCTATGATTGCAGTACATATAACATTATTATTTGACTGCAATTACAATAGCATGGGTGGTGTTATGCCTGACTAGCTGATTAATCATCTGGAACAATGAGTAAATCTCCCCCTCTTTTGCAATAATTAATATGTACAGCTGGATTGCAGTTGGCTGAGCAAGCGTGGAAGTGATCTAGGCAAACAAAGAGGTGTTTGGCAGCTTTAGGCTGCTGGAAAAGATGAGCACATGGAGCTCTTGGGGCAATTATTCCCTCTGCGATGTAAACTGTGGCTTGAGCCAGCTCTGATCCACCTCAGGGAGCTGCACTGCTGTGGTAGGTGGCCTAAGTGCTACAGACAAGTTGGTCCAGTCAGAGTTACAAGGTCTGGCTTTGAGGGTGGAGCCATTTGAGACTGTGGGATGCAAAGCTCTTTCCTCCCTGCAGTGGTTAACCAGAGAGCCCTTTGCCAGTGTGTTTGTACTGCTCAGGAGTGAAGGGGAGAGAGAAATTCATTACTGCAATTGGATTAAATACCTGCTGTGCTGGGGACCTGCCATGATGGCTTAGGGCCACTACTGTTGCCAAGCAGGTGCAGTGGCTTTGTGGTTCTTCCTGCAGCCTGGGTCACATACATTCAGTAACAGCAGTACAGATTGTCTGAAAGTACTGCATGGTTTTGCTTGTGGGCATTTACCATTCAAATCAAGAGACATTGCAGCCTCTCTCTTCCTCATATGTTGATTTTCTTTGCTCTCCTGATACAGCAAAGATAAAGTTGAAATATTAAATGTCCTCCACAATGAAATTACATATGGCTCGTTGCAATTAATTCCGTCTGCCTCATGTAGTTTGCTATTGTTTTCCCCTTTCCTTCCCTTCCTGTAAAAGACATGAGGCTTCAATTTGACAAAAGATAAAGACTTTGATTTCCACCTCTACCCAAGGAAAACTGAGCTCCCAAACCTCAGTTTTCACAGCGTAATTAAAGATGATGGAGGCAAGAAGACTGAATGGAAACACAACTCTGCAGCTTAGTGGACACTGCAGGACAGGGAAGAGAGGATGGATGCTGATGCCTGCTACAGTAATGTTAAACCAATTGGTAAAAGCAGTGAATCAGCAGCTCTGAACATCTTCCGTGGTTTATCCCTGCAGGACACAGCTGTGTTCCCATCCCTGTTGACCTCTGGTTATATTAAGCTAAGTGTTTCATCACCATGGGCTAAACCTCTGCGAATGGAGAGTGTTCACACACCATCAGGCAGGAGTGGAAGAAACCCCAGAGCACAGCGGGAGTGAGGCCCCAAACAGCCCCCCATCCATGATCCCTCCTTCAGTGCCCTGCCCAGGAGCCCTTCTGCCACTCCTGGGGTACAGGTGTATTGAGACCACAACACATGTCTTCAAAAACCCATCAGACCTTTCACCACACTTTAGTCTTTGCCTTACCTGTCTGAGCCTTACACATTGTTACGTCTGTGGCTGCTCTCAGTGCTGGTGTGGCTTTATGATACAGCCATTTTTTATTTTCTGATTGCTAATATCTCCTGTTTTACATTCTTTCCACATCAATCTAGGAGAGCAGAGATGAAAAGGAGTCAATTATGTGGTGCCTGGGATACTCGTAGTCTGGACTTTATGACCCAGGAAGTTTCGCTCTGCACCATGCTTCCAATTTGTTGGATTTATTTTTTTTTTTTTCTTCATTAATATAAACAAATAACATATCCTGGATACTCTGCAGTCAACAGCACTCACTTTATTGGCAGTAACTGACTTGGAAGCTACTATATCTCTGTAAATTTTAATTTGTATATAGGGTTTTTTTTTCTTTTTGTCAGCTAGGAATATTCTTTTTTTTCATTTGGCTTTTTTTTTTTTTTTCACTTCATCATCAAATTGAAGGCTTGCTGACACTAGATTCTTGCACAAATTCTGCAATTAACCCAAGCCAGGAATTTTCCATTGTTTTCCATTTATTTGATGGCATTTTCCAAAACTTTCCTTCCCACTTCATCCTTGATTGGCATGCTACCCTGGATATAGACAGGAGATGAGCTGGGTCAATGCTGAGTCCCTGTGTGAGTGGCTGCTGGGTGTGTCAAACTAGTGATGTAATAGAAGATTAAACTTACCAGTGATGTATTGCTTTTGTCTTCAGGGAGGTCTTCACCATGGACAAATATCTCCTGTTAGTGTGACTGCAATGCTCAAGTCTTCCCTTCTGAACAGCTTTTTGTCTAAAAAGGCAAGCAGCCAAGCAATAATGCCTGTGCTTAGGTGACTTTCAAATTTTTATTATTTTGTAAAAAAAGGTGAGCAGAAGCTTATAAATTTCAGTTGGAGAATGCACTGAGAAGCAGAAGGTTTGAATTAAAGTCACCATACTTTTTGATCCAGTCTTTGGATTTTAAGTGTGGGGACCTTGTAAAGGAAGAATGTGCCTCATCATAAAGTACTGGAAAACAGTTCTTCTTTTGAAGTTTTGTTTCCAGACACTGAAACCCCATTGAAATAGCCCATATATCATGCAGTATAACACTATATATTATATCATTTCTGTGCCAGATGAGATTATAAACAAGCATTCTTCACTGTCTTTTATTTGAGAGCAGGCTGTTTCTTACTTGTCCTTTATAATTTTTTACCTGGCAGAGGGTTCATTTTGAATTTCTCTCCCCGTGTTATATTCCCTGTGTGTCTCTGCCCAAGCCTGGCAGGGGTGGGAGCCAGTCCTGAACCTGGAGAAAGCACCTTGCTTTCCTCCTGGAGGCTGCTCCTTTGGCAGTTGCCCTTCCCAGGGGACGCTCAGAGTACAAGTAAGGGAGAGCTGGTTGCAGATGTGAGCCTGCAGGCTCCAGGGCTGTTACCCAGCAGACTTCATCAGAAGGAAAAATTACTGAAGGAAAAAAAAAAAAATGCAAACAGAGGACACAACAGGAGGAGTAGCCTTAAGTACCTTAAATTAGGGGAACTGAAAGTCCTCTCCCTGCACCATGACATTTTAAGAGAAGTCATTATAATTAATCTTCTTTTAATATGGAATAATAGTCTAAGAAAATGCAACACAAGCCATACTTCTCCTGCCAACACGTATCCAGGAGACAGAGTGGATTTAAAGTAAGGTGATCTTTGTAATATGGTAGAAATAAATTCCTGAAAGCAGCAATTGATCAGTATGGAGAGTGGCAGGTAAAAGCGGTACAAATACCTTCTCTAAAAGCGTTGGATACAGTAATTCCCACAGGCACCAGGAAGCTGTTAGCTAATCAGATACACCACAAGCTTCACTATCTCGTAAAAAAAAAAAGCAGGAAAAAGAGAAAATCTCAGAGCATACGGTCAGCAAGCGACAAATGTGTGTGCTGGGACTCTCTGGAATAGGGGAAAGCCATGGCCAAGGCTGTGACTCATTCCTGAATGACCAGGGCTGAGTGGCACCAAGCACGCTGCTTGGTTTCACAGTGCACGTGGCTGTGTGACCGGGCCACCTGCCCCAGCTTGCCTGGGGAGTGGCTTGGCAGTGTGAGAGTGTCGAGCTGCTGTTGAAGAGCCAGCCTGTTCTCCTCTGTGCACCTTCGAGGCAGCTCTCTCCCACTCACAATAGGTACAGTAACTGGGGGAGGGTGTTTGCAGGGGACTCTGCCATTCCCCTTGGCAGGAAGGAGATCAGGATTAGCACAGTCCTGCTAAGCTGGTCCCAGAGAGGCCAGGTGTCCTCTGAGAAGGCTGGAGGAGATCTCTGTCCAGCACACTTGGCTGTAACCAAAGGAGTAGAAAGTAGCAATGGCTTGTACTTCAACTGGAGCCAACCCATCAGATGTTAAATGGACTTCTGGGAGAATCCATGCACAATTCACAAGTGTCACTGGTCCTGCAGGAACAGCAGTTCCTGTAACCTTGATCACCACTTTTCACGCCCACCCACTGAATATATTGTAGAGATTATATTATACTCCTTTGTAGAGGAGGTGTTGTGTTCATCATAGCTTTTACTTTATTCTGGTTGTATTATAAATTCTGTCTTTCACAAATGCAAGTACAGATGAAGAAGTGCACAGAAGTGCTGGAGTACAATCCCTGTCTCAGCAATTTTACAGACTCACAGTACTCTCAGATGGGGTAAGATCGTCTCCTTGCTGACTACTCCTCACTAAGCTTCTTTTCTCTCCAGTCTAACATTTAAGATCCTGCCATTTATCCATGAAAGCTCTGGCACCTGTAGGACCCTCTCTGTGCTGATTCAGCTCACTAATCTCGCAGAAAAAATAGTACAGCAGAAAAGCAGTAGATGGTTTATGCTGAGTTAATGAGTTGAACTCACCCCTGGCTTTGTTTGCATAGGCAAGCTGGAAATCTCCTCCCCCAGTGAGATAGAACTAATTCTCATCTCCAATTTTAGCTCATCTCCCACATCATTCTCTTCTAGATTTTCTTTTGATGCAGGTAAATAACCTGAAAAGTGAAATGTATACCTTTTGCCCCACTCTGCCTGGAAACATTTTTTTTTGTCACTGCAGGTGGAGCCTGGGCTGAACATTTTCTCCCCAGAACCATGTGGAGCTGGGCTTCAAGGGTGCAAACTGCTTGAAAAGTGGAAAAAATTCAAAGCACACTGAAGGGCGAAAGAGTGGTTAAATAATGAAATCAATTTTTTGTGCATCTGATAGCCTGGCTGTCAGGCTGGGCACCAGAGTGTTGTTTGTTTTTCCTTAGATTTGTATCTTCCAGAGCTGGTTCATTAATTTTTTTGTTAAGCAGCTATCTGTCAATGCACTGTGTTTTAATTATGGCTCCTGCATGAGTGCTGGTCTGATCTAGTGATGCAGGGAAAACCCTTCCCTGTAGGACATATCCTCTACTCCAACCTCTGGCTGCCCCTGCCTTGTTGCAGGGCTTAGTCCCTGTGCAGGGATCAGGCCTTGGTGTGCTCAAGCAGGACCCAGGCAGGGAAACACCTCTGTCGGTGCACAGCTCCTGCTGCTTTTTTAGGAGTGTCTTGAGAGCACGGAAAAAGTGACTGGGGTTTGATGCTGACTGCTGGGCTGTGAAAATATTCCTGACAGTGGTTGCTTTCTCTTTTTTCAGCCCTCAGCTGTACATCTTCTCTGCTACCAAACCTTTCTCTGCCTTCCGTCTGAAGCCCCTCTAAAAACCCTCCCACAATTATTTCCCTCTATTCTCATATTAAACCTCCATCTCTCTGCAGAGATGGCTGGAGCAAACTGGTTCTCCTGGACTGCAGCTCATGAACTCACCTACAGTCTGAGTCAAGTGGAGTCATTAAAGGGTAGTGATGCTCCTTTGTCTTGAGTTATATCTATATTGCACGATGTAGTGGAGATTTATCAAATTAACCATAATTAATTTAGTCAGCACAATGAGCAGTTTAGCCAGGCTGCAATGGGGCTGCTGAAGGGCTCATTTACCCCTCTAGAAGATCAGCAGAGACAAATCTTAATCCTGTAGGTGCAATTAATATGTTCATCCAAAACTCAAGCTGAGCTACGCTTTCCAGAAGAAACAAAAAAACTGGCATGAATAATTCCATAATTCCATAGATTTATTAATATTTTACCAAACAACACCCATAGATTTATTCATAGTTTATATCCATAGATTTTATTCACGGAGTAGAAAAAAAAGAAAAATGTGAAGGTTCTTGTTTCTTAATTCTGATTTCACTAATTCTAGTGCTAGAAGCATACTTTGCATCTGTGTTTAATCTGCAGGGGCTGTTTATATATGAGGTGTAATAGAGCCATTGTCAGTGAACATGTCCAGTCTGATGCTGGAAACATGATTCTCACTTTTAAGTGTGGGGACACCTGAAGTAGCTTTTCCCAAGAAAAGGCACTGTGGGAGAAGCACTGAGCCGGACAGGAGTCAGTGCATGACAAGTTTGTGGGAGGAACTGTGTGTGCCCATGACTGCAAAGTAACTCCTGGTCAAACAACCAAGAGGTACCTGGGGTGAAGGATAACTCAGCAGTCAGGTGTTCCCTGCAGTGAAGGCTCTCCTTCCTATGCCACTTTATTAGTATTCTTCATGCCCATCTGTCATTGTCCACATTAGATATGAAGGGATGAAATCACCCTTATCATTTCCCCTCCCAGCCTAGGTGAGAACTGTTTGTGCTTTGTTGGATTGAAACCTGCTGTGGTTGTTTTCTGGACTCACTAATACCAGGATTAATCTGAAGCCACTGTACAAAGAGTGCATTTTGGCACCTCTGACAATAGATTTACTGTGACACTGGTCTCAGCTGATATGGCATCCAGGCTTGAGTACTGCGTGGCAAAACTGCACCCCTGTGCATTATCCTCTCATCAGATAAAACAGTGGCTTTGTCCTTTCTTAAATTGTCCCTGGAAAAAAGGAAAGCTGGAGCCCTGAGCCTCTTATGGGTCAGCTTGAAATGAGCATTCATGAATTTTAGAAGAGTCTTTCATGAGACCAGAAGGGTTGGGAAGGAGAGAACCATAAAGCAGAAGACTGACTTGCTGCTGCCTAAAAAGCTGAAAGGAGAAGAGCAGAAATACCACAAATACAGCAAGTCTCCTTTGCCAGGCAGCGGGGCATCATGAACAGCAGACAACACAACTTTGCTCCAAACACATAAAAATGAGCATGACGAAAGCAGGAGATAAAGGACCACAGGGTAATGCTGGTAGAGCCTACTCCACCCTTGGGCAATGGCAAAGACTATGTTTGGTCATGAAATGTGGAGACATTACTACATTCCAAGTGCTGAGTGCAATTAGGGATGCAGTAGATCTCTTGCTAGGATGTGTGCATGGGGAAATGTTTCCCAGAGACGGAGGGATGTCGACGTAAAAATTCCTTCTTGTGTCATGCATTGCGCCAAGGAAAACAGTGCTGGAACAAGGCAATCCCACAGCAGGAAGGAGTGAGTCCATGAAGGAGTCCACTGTAGCACCATAATGGGCATGAATGTATGCTGGCCCTTTGCACGGCGGAGAACTGGAAAAGGCTTTGGGCATAGCCCTGCCCTGTGGCTGGTTGGTGTTGATCCCATCTCAAAATAGAAGAGGGAGAAAGCAGTAATGGCCTGCCAGGCTTGGCAGTACTGGAAGAGAGAAGGGAAAGGAAGACAGGGTGGAGGGACCAAAGAAGACGAGGAATCATGTAAGTAAAATACCTTTTAAAGAAAGCCTTACATCAATCCCTGTGTTACTGAACCAAGACAGTCTCAAGTGAGAAAGTCATTAGAGTTCATTACCCCTGGCAATCTGTGGCCATTAATTCTCTCTGGCAGCAATACCTAGGGTTGGAGGAACGTCCAGGCTATGGCTCTGAGTGCTGGAATGCAGAGACACGATAGGGCACAAATACTTTCCTCACAGACGTCAAGGAAGTTGAAGAAGACAAAACGGTGCCATGGGGAAAAGAACATTTAAGTGAGGTGGGGAAACACAAATCATTGAGAGATATTGCTCCTCCTGGCACCAAAGTTCAGTGATCCACAGGAGGAAACACCTCTTCTGAGGATGACAGACACTCTCCGTCTATTGTTTCATATCTCTTAACCTTTCCTATATTGTCACATGATTCTCAGTCATAAAGCTCCTTATTAGCTTGGTCTTTAAATGGTCCAGTAAGGAAATCAACATAACTCAACACTCCTTCCTATACTGAAATGGTCTGAGAACTGCTGAGTCTGGTTTAAACGAAAAACTCCTTAAGTTTTTCCTTACTACTGCAAAGCAGGGTGGTGGTTCTTACATAACAGCCCGGAAAGGGGATTTCTCACCAGGTTTTCTCTGTCTTTGCTTTCGGGACCATTCTGGCTGTCTTCCTGGGAAACATAAATATCCTGGCACCCACAGGTACCAACCCCTGCCTTTTAGACCCTTTTACCCTCTAGAAGTACTGCGTGCCTTGTAGTTTAGGGTTTTCAAGCCAAATCTGAGGTCATAATCTGGATTTCAACAACAAAGGATCTTCAAAGGGAATGCCTGATCTTTCCCTCTGATACTCACGGAAATCCACTTAAGGTCCCCTGCTACTATCGGCTCTGGTTATGGAGGCTGAGAGAGAGGAATGCTCTCTCACAGAGTGTACCCATCAGCCACTCTTGATCAAAGCCTGGATCAAAGCCTGGATCAAAGCCTGGCAGCTGGTATCCCTCCAGAGCAGAAAAATAAGTGCACAGGTGGAGAAATGAGGATCTGAAATTTGCCCTTGGGTAGCCAGCCTTCTGTATCAACACTGTGAGTATTCTCAGCTGTTAAATAAAAGCTGAGAAGATAAATCCCAAATATAAGAAATTAAAATCAATAAACTCACTGAGTCCTCCATGTCACAGTTCAGACTCATAAAGAGATACAGCCACTAAATCCCCACAGTGCTGCTCTTTCACAATTGCACACATTAAGAAAAGGGAGGAAAGAGTTATATGAAACATTTGTCTGGGTATAGGAATCAGTTATCTTAATGATGCAATATCAAAAGGAAATATTGTCTCATTTAGACATCTACCATCTACAGTCACTACAATGCTCCCAAAAGAATGGTAATTATTCTCACAGATGCCTAGAAATTAAGAATTATACTTTCACTATGTTTAATATCCTAGCTGTGCTTTCAAGGATCATTTGTCTTAGTAAAGCTTTGGGGATCTAATTCAATTGCTTTTTGCCTGCCACTGCTTATTTATAAAACACGTGTCTTTCTGGTGATACTGTGTTCCAGTGGATCTCCCAGAAGCTGGAAGAATGGCTGAACAAGACAGATGTGATCTGCTCACCCTGCCTCTAGGACTGCATCTTGTCCTCAGCTGTCTCGTTTTGCTAAACAAAGGACATATCTAAAAAATGCATCAGCCTCAAGCTGATCACACCACACGGTAGGGCAGAGACATAGCCACCTTTTGATACTTTGTGCTGATTGTTTTGCTAAAACCAACAGCCAGCTGGTGATTTTTCACCTCAGCTAACAACATCTGCAGGGTGTGAGACATTTGCTTACCTGTGTGCAGACAAAGACTAATTTATGAAGGATTATTTACAAGGTCACACCATTATGGAACAGCTTTACTGGGAGCCCCAGAGTAACACCAAAATTGATAAGCTCTGCAGAGACAGCTGAAATGCAGCCATTCCTCAAGAGAGACACCGTAGTGCTTGGGGACATCACATTCATGTGCTAATGATAAAGACAAAATATTAGTGTAATGTTAGAGGATGGAAAAAAAATAATCTGTATAAAATTTCCCAACCAAATCTCTGAGATCTATTGGCCACTGTGTTTTATTGAGGGTTATCAGCAGCTCATCCAGTTTGTGTTCCAGGTCATAGGTGCTCAGCTTGAATTTTTTGCCACTCCTCATATGCTTAAAATTAACCCTATGTTTAAGTGCTTTCAGGTTGGAAATGCTAACAGATAGGCAGCATCAAACTTCAGGCTAACAAATGCGTGTAGAGTCTTATCATCTTCTTATAGGAAATAACTGGCAGAGCCTTTCAGCTCTGAAAGTTACTTCTCTCAGTAGACTAGAGTATATTGTTCTGATTAACAAACCACAAGATGGATTTCTTTCCAAACATCTGATGCCACATGAATAATTTTCTTAATCAAAACAAATAAGCAGGAAGCACATATTTTACCATTGTTGCTATGATAACTATGAATTATTGCATATTTTATTCAACTGCTCTTGTGGTTTTGTACAGTTCTAGGAAATACATGAAGAAATCATTCTGGAGATGGCTTTAATGCAATACTATAGAAGTTTGGATTCAGCTGACTACCAGGCGCTGAGTCATAAAGAGGGAGATGTTTCAGAGGTAATGGAGTTTGTAGGATTCAGTATTTATCCTTATTCAAAATCACTGATTTGTATCACCAATGATTCTTGCTTGTCCAGGATCACTGTCAGTTCTAATTTCTGGTCAATGTGGGGGAGCATCTGACCCTATCACAGCAACAGCACCAGCTGGTGCAGGTCTTAGGGCAGGAGAGAGAGTGAAAAACCAGCCAGTGCTCATAGGGGGAAAAGCTGTGCTGAGAGTCTGGAGAGTGAATAAGGGAAAAAAGGGTCAGATTTCTAACATTTATTAATTAAATCCTGCCCAGTCTCTTCATGGAGCACAGCTGTCTGCTGTAAAAGTAAAAAGCCAGCACAGAGCAACAGCAGAACCGTGCAGGGGGAAGTGCAGCTGTACAGCTTCAACAAATCTGGTGGTAAATGTGCGTGTCAAGGCACGGAGCTCTGGGCTCTCCCAGGTGCTCCCGGGGCTCTGAGCTTGGTCTTTGTCACCGAGCTGCGGCTGCCAGGGAAGCAGCTGCTCGAAGGATGGATGGAGTGTTTGGCTCCACCTGCAGTTAGTGTAGGATTCAAACCGTGTCACTGGCTGGCTGGGTTCCTCTCACGCACTCTGTACATGCACACAAACAAAACGACGACGATGGCAAAACACAAGATGGGAAGTGCAGCTGTCAGGCATTTCTTGGTTCACACAAGGAAAATGGAGAGTAGCCAAGAGAATTGGGAGAAGGAGGGCGAATCCCTGATAAAGAAAATCAAAGTAGACAGAAATACTAAAAACAGGAGGCCTTTTAAGTCTTGAGGAAGTGTAAGGAAAAGGAAATGGTGGGGAGGCAGGGGAAGAAAAAAGAGAGAGGAAAACCAGAGAGAAGCTGTAGAGTTATTGATGCTGCAGGATCACAGATCTAATGGCTGTGCGCTAACTGTGCTCGGTTTATAATAAGCACCAAACTTCAGCATCTGCATTCAGATGAGCTAAGAACACATTCCATAGCAGTTGTTAGGGAATGTTGTTTTCCTAGTGAGATATTTAGTGACAGGAGATGAGCTAGTGGTCTCTGTCTCCACCTTCTAACAGAAGTGAATTGCTGCAAAACCAGAAGTTGTGAAATTCCCAGCTGATCTGCTCAATCTTTTTTTAATTTCTGCTGGAGAGTTGTGAAACCAAGCTCTCAGAGTAAAGTGGGAGTGAGGCCAGTAGCTGTGGGCAACTGGAAGGACAGGAAGGAGAAAATCACTCTGGTGGCTAACTGTGCACATGTGCAAAAGAAATAATTTACAACTGCAAGGTGTTGCAGTGGCTTCTAAAATATGTATCTGACAAAAAGGCTACTTAAAATAAAAGGCATTTGCTAGTTCTGGAACAAAGCAGCAACATAAGTTCAGAGACAGCTGTGAGGACCACAGAAGGTTTACCTTGCTATGCTTCCATGTCCAACACACACACAAAGGGAAAAGAGGACTGGAGGACCTGCAGTTATCCTTGCTGTATGGGGCTGCTGAAGCTGCATTCCTGAAGGAGGAAAGGTGCAGAAGTCAAGAGTGAAAGAGAAGCAGTCTGTCTTGAGCAAGAAGATGAAGAGCTGACTTGCAGGGAGCCCCTTGGTGTGGGGCTGTACCCATCTGGTCCTTGACTGCCATGTTGAACGTGAAGACTTGTCAGCTGGTGGAGGATGCTGAGTTCCTTTCGCAGCAGTGCGTGTCTCTGATTCTCTTTTTTAAGTCTTCAACTTGGCAACTGAGAATGTAATTAAGCTTTCACTGTGCTAGAGTAGTTTTTGTCTCTAAGTTTGGCTACGCACATGCCTGTGCACAGGTCAGTCCAAGGCTCCTCTGGAAGCAATGAATCCATGTAAGGTGGTGTGTGCAGACAGCAAACCAGTCTACCCTAGGAAATGACCATGGCACAATTTCAGCCATCAGGGCTGATCCACCAGCCTGGGATTAGTATTGGCAATGACAGTTCACAGACAGGAATTCCTCAAGTTTACCCACCTGTCCGTCTTAGGTTATGGATAAGCTTTTGGGAGATTGCTCAGTATGCCTTTGTGACCCAAAATGTCTCACCTAATTGAGACAGCTTCACAGGCTAAAGTAGATGGCAGCATTATTAGGGAAAAAACAGGGAGATTTTGAAATGGGACCTGATTCCTGGTACTCCAAGATCAGTTTTGAAGAGGAAAATATGTACCATCTGTCCTCTACAAGGTGAGCCACTTCTGTTCCTGCCACTTGCATGAGTATGAAAATTGGAACTCCTTATCATATACTGAAATGCACCTATCTCCCTCCTGTCCTCCCTCCCCTGGGTTCTCAGTCCCGAATGCTGAGCTCTTTCAGTCACTTATCTGGCAGGTACATGAAATGCAGCATTAGTTCAAGGACACGTACTAATAAAATAAACACATCACAAAAGGCAACACCTGGTCAATATGCTTAACCTTTTCTGCAGCAGATAAGCTTGGAAGGAACTGATGAGGCAACAACTACTGTTACATGTACAGAGTAGTAGCACGTTACTGAGCGACTCAGATGAAAAGGATTCATCCCCGGTCAGTCCTCCTTTGCTGTTATTAGGCTCCAGGGAAGTGCACTTTTATTCAACTGCCTGTGAAACCTGGGGTCTAAAGTGCCACAAATTGGCCACTGGCAGTCCCATTAAGAGGCATAAGTGCATATTACTCATTTTATAGTTTGTGTGTAATTTGAGCCTTTCAAATTTCCCTTGAAAGCCTTAGCTTAGTTGCATATCATCACCTGAAGTAAAGCTGATGAAGTTCAGGGGAGTTTTGCTGTTGGACTGGTTGCTGTAAGATGTTGTTGGGTCTGGAAGTGTACATGCATTCAGGACAAAACTACCAGGGGCTGTGAAGGTGTGGTGGGGAAATATCATGGCTGTTGGTGACTATTGACATGGCTATTGTGTTAGATGGACTATTTCTCCAAACCAATGTGGTTGTCAGCTCATGTGATGACAGCATATGGCAGCTTCAGGAAGGGAAAAGCAAGACCTTTTATGGGGACATAAGTACCTAAAATATATGTCCTTGCTCAGATTGTACATGCTACAACTCTCCTCATCTCTGACTATACAAATTCTGAAGGACCCTGATCACCCTGGCATGAATTATTGTGAGGAACAGAATGACTGCTTAAAAACAAGAAAATATGTCTGTAGCCCAAGATCCTTTTCAAGCAACTCATTGTTTCCTTCTTCACTGTGTTGCCTGCTGCCTCCCAAACACTGCAGATAGCGTCTAATTCCATTAGCTCTGCGTATGAGTGCTTAAACTGCGCACTAGCATCCTGCCACTAGGAACAAACTTCCCTAAGGTGAATTATTACACAATTATGGAAGTTTTGTAACTTTTTCTGAGACATTCAGTGCTGGTCACTCAGTGCAGACAGGGCTTTGATTGATAGGGACTAATGGCAGGGCAATGTGAAGGAGGATCTTGGAGCTGTCTTGAATAGGAAAGCAGGAATACTAAGTAGCTAGCACAGAAATAAAGCCACAGGTTTCGCTTTCTGTCTTGAAGAAACTGCAATTTAATATCAATTGGGATGTAGTTTATGAAGGCAATGAAGAAATCAGAGAGAGCAATAGGATCTGGACAAGGCTGGAACAAAGAGGCATTGGGCAAATTTTCTTTCCTGTTTGCTGGTGAACGTGTATCATGTCAGTTACTGATACCATAATTACAGATATGAGGTGCGGAACCAACAGAAGGAAACGGGGTTTCCTGTAGTGTTAAGTATGTTACCAGACTAGAAAACTTAAGGAATCCAAAACATTTTGGGTCTTGCTACCTGTCTTTTTGATCACAATATATCTGGTATTAAAATAGGTCATGGCTCTACTATACAAAATGCTGTGCAAACATACCACAGCAGACCTTCGGCTAAACTGTCATGGAAAATCAATTTAATACTTCTCTTCCAGCTTTGTGATACTTTTGACCTGGACAGATTTCTCAAACTGTGTAAAGGAATGGTATAGTGAGATGTGGGGAGAAGTGACATGCAACAGACAGCAACTCATGGGCATTTTTTACCTTGTCAGAAAAAAGTCATAGAGTTCACCTCCTTAGGAAGCGTAATTTCTCTTTGGGTTTTGAGGGAATTGAGTGATTTGGGAATGTTGTGGAAAGATGGGTGGTTACTGACAGTGATTTTGCTATTGCGTGTATGTGAATGAGATTTCCAATTCAGATCATTCTAAGTTCATTGACCATCAGTGGTGTTTATACTGACCAATTTTACCAGTGGGAAAAAGGGAGGGAAGGCCCTGTGTTTAAAAGAAACAAAAAAAGAAAAATAATTGGAGATATAAACTAGCTACATGCAACTGAGCCCTTTGTATGGTATCCCCTGTCATATAAAATATCACAAAACTCTTCTTTATGGATGTTGAGAGATTTATGAGAGGGAGTGAGTTGGAAACAGGGCAGGAAGTTACAGATTGTGAAGTCTTGCGGAATTATTGGGGAATACAGTTCACATCTCTTGCTTTCCCAAAGTCCTTCGTGGAGTGACAAATGGCATACTGCTGTTTCTTCTGTTGGAACCCGGTCTCTGTCAAATAAGTGTGTAAAGAAAATCGGCAGGCATCCTGGTAACACTGGGCAGTGTCCAGATTTGCAATTGAAGCAATGTACATGCAAAAGAGGAGGGATGAATATCAATCAAGAATTCCTCTTGCCTGATTTTTAATTACATTTCTGTGTATCAGATTCTCCTGGGTACAGCTAATATAGAAAACAATGTAGCCTTTGTGTCACTTGGACAACAGCAAAATAGTACAAAGGGAATCTAGAGCCTGATCTACAGAAGAAGTAAAGGACTAAAACATGTCCTTAAGTGCCACATCTACACATCTCCTAAATACCTCCATGTATTTAGACTCCACCACTTCCCTGGGCAGCCTGTTCTAATGCCTGACAACCCTTTTGGTGAAGAAGTTTTCTTAATATTCAGTCTAAACAGACAAGATATTCTATTCCATAGCCTTTCCTGGGACTGAGGTCAGACTGACAGGTCTGTAGTTCCCTGAATCCTCCTTGCAACCCTTCTTATAGATGAGCATCACATTTGCTAACTTCAGACTCACTCTGGACAGTAAAAGAGAAAGACAACAGAACACCATGGCCTTCAGTATTGCAATCTGGAAAACAATAATAAAAAAGGGATTAAAGTGATAATTTTTAGTTGACCAACTTTGTAAAGCTACAGTCATCTAATGGGGAACCTGAATTTTGTGGATAGTCTGTATGCTGCTCTGGGGTTGATGGATTGAATAACTGACAGAAAATGAAAATACAACTGCGTGTGGGATAATAAAGTACATGGTCAATCTCTCGCACCCCAATTTTTTTGATATTGCTCCAATCCCACCAACACACTTCTGAGGGAAGCTTTGTCTTCATCCCTCTCTCCTGCAGGAGAGCAGGCTGGTACATGTGAGTCAGACCAATTCTGGTAAGTCAGCTTGGATCAGATATGGGGCAGAAAAAAGCTGCTCCTCCTGGAGCACAGTGTTATCTGGTGGGTACAGCTACATTAAAGAGATACAGGCACTCTGGTCAGGAGATTTATTAACTCTTCATCTCCCCAGGCTTCATCTCGTGGAGTTTGTATGAGGGCTGTGCTGGCTTCCCAGGCAGCCTGCTCCTGAAAGGACTCAAGAAGCCAGGGCAGCTGTTTCCTCTCCCGAGGTAGAAAATGCCCTCTCTGACTCTTACAGCCCAGGTTAATCCAGGAAGTAGCAAATATTAAAAAGTTTTGTCGACCTCTTTAATGTGTAGATGTGGAAACTTGTAAATGATTGGTGCGGACAAATGAGGTCATCAAGGTGTACCCGTGAGATCTGGCTCAGAAGCTGCATCAGCATGAAGACCACAGCCAAGGACAGAGCTTCCCTCTTGCATGCCTTCCTATTTCTACCAGCCAGAGTGCTCTGAATCATGGGAGAAGCAGAAATTTTTGGAGATATCCTACAAGCCATACCAGAACAGAAATATATGAGATGTTTAATACAGAATAAGCTTCAGCACAGCTGTGGACTCATCAATGATTATGTTCTTGGCTCTCATTTCGTAGGCAGACCTTCAAAGTCAGCTTTGGTTTATTTGACATAATTACTGTAATAGTACCCATCAGCCTGTTAATGTAGAAAGCTCAGGTATCTGGCATTCAGGTCAATATGTCATACATAGTTATTCCCTATTTTTGCACACTGCTTGTTAGTATAACGCTCAGGAACGGACTAATGTCATGTAAATAATTTCATCAGGGCAAGATTATTAGATCTACTCACCCCCAAACTCACATTATTTTTAAAAGCCATATTTCAATTCATAGGAAGCAGAGAGGACTGCACACATAAAAGGCTGCCTCACTGCCAATCTGGAGTTTTTAAAAAAGTAACCCTTTGGGAGGGTCTAACCTCATTTGTAATTTCTTTGTCTCCAGTTCAGTGGAGCATGAAAAAGACATTTCCTCTCCCAACCAAGCACACAGGTGGAAGCTAACTCAGGGAAAAGCAGCCCACAATAGTCTCACAGGCCTGGGGGCTGAACGCTGTGGCCTTATCTTAGTGTCCACATTAACAATCCAGTCCCTACCAAGAATTTAATATGTTAGTCAATGCTCATCTCAGTTAGGTTTATAGAGCTATGGAGACTTTAAACTGGTCCATAAATTCTTTTCCCTAAGTCATTGTTAAGACTCTTAGTGGTAGGAAATTATTTGGCTTCTCTGTTTCAGGCTTTTTCCACTAGGGTCCTGTAATTTTTGGTTGCCTTTTACTTACATTTTCTACAGAATATTTTCCATTTTACTACAGAAATATTTCCTTTTTTTGCATAAACAATTGAGTGGAAGTTTTTTCATTATTCTGGAAGAGGCATCAATACCATTGCCTTTTTTATGCAAAGGAAAAAATCAGTCAAGGGAGAGGTTAAATGACTTATTTTGGTTTGTGTTACAGTGGTGATGAGTGTGCTGGCAGATGTGACCTTGGAGACCAATGTTCTGGGCACCCTGGAGTCCCACAGGAGCAGAGGAAAAGGACCAAGCATGAGAGAACAGGCTGTCTCTTGGGCTTTGGACTGTCTCATGTCACAGGCTGCCCTATGCCTGCAATGAGCTGCGCACACCAGAAGATGCTTAAATATCCACATATCTCATACTGCAGGGTAAGGTACCTTTGTAGTGCCTTGATTTCTTCTGTATGAGTTATAATCCTGCTCTAAAAAAATGCCTTGAAATTGAATTCCCACTGGGAGGAGGCAAGAAGTTGGAGGAGTACAGTCACCTGTGTGTATCCCAATTAAATGTGCCTACAGGATATTCTAAGGGAGTACAGAATATGTGCCCAGAGACAAGAAAAAGACATTTTGTAGCTATTATTATTTTTATTGTTATGGTTATTATCAGGTATTAGTTTATTTTACTTATGAACTCTTGACTGAATTCTTCCATCAGTCCTTTTGGACTACCTCTGTTCCTGTGTAGGTGTGTCCATCAGCTGAGGGCATGGTCAGAGGATTGCTGACAGATGCTCCACATGTGGGAAGAGATCAGAAACTTGGAGAGTGGTGAACAAGCAATAAGAAGTCAAGGCAAACACTTCAGTGTCTTTTGAAGGCTCCTGACTGAAAACTGGTGTGTAGGGTGAGGACTTTATCAAAGAGCAGATCATCATCATTATACTTCAGTTCAAAATGTGGCAGGGCCCCAGTGTTTTCAGCTCCCATTAGCTGAACTTGTGATAAGATGATAGCTGACTATTTAAAGTGACTTGAAAGGCTTTTTTGAAGTATTTGGGACTGAAAACTTTGGCACAGTTTCCTTCTCACATGGACATGGTTATGGGGCTTCATAGCCTGTCTTATTTCAAGATTTTTTAATACCCTCATAATTACATTAAATTGGCCAGGAAAAAGGCTGAAGTTGAGGATATGAAGACCTGCCAACTCTGCACAATCCTGGGTGCAAGCCTGATTTATTGTCATTCCAAGTTTGCCTTGGTTTCATTGCATTTTCAACATGGAACAAAGTTATTTCTGTACTTTAATGTGTGTTTTTTTTTTTTAAATAGAGCTAATTTGTGTTGTGTAAGAGGAAGTTTTATGATGCAGACATGTTATATTGCCATCTCTATAACAGGAGTCCAAACCTATTGATCAAAATTGTCCAAATGTAGTGAGCAAAGGGTAGAAAATGGGGAAAGGAACAGATAGAGCCACAGCTGCCTCTCTGCTTCAGAGAGCATGCAACTGTCCCAAATACAAACATCAAACAAAAATCTTCACATTCACTACGATTTGATATAGACTAAATTCACTTTAGGCTTAGATACCCATCAGATTGCATCAGTTTTTAAATCTCTGCTGCAACAGGAAACCTTGATTTGATTTCCAAGGGACTTGAGTTTGGGTTCCTTCTAAATTAAGTTGAGTGTTAGGGCTACTGAAAACTACAACTGAACTCTTCCATCCTCCTCCATTCAATTTCATGCCTCCAATTTCTGTGTTTCTAATGAAAGGGATGTTTACTACCAGGCATCTCACTTGAACTGATTTGGAAAGTTGCTGAGAAATTTAAGTTGCAAAACATTTGATATGAATGATTTTTTTCTCTATCAAAGAGATCTTATGTCAGAATCGAGGACAAGTCTCTGCTTTTGGTCTTCCTAATTACTGGATGTTAGACATTAAACATTGAACTGGAAATCCAATTACATGATTATTAATCAGATGCATTTTTTTCAACTTGGGGAAAAAAAGGCCAAGTGAAACATGTGAGTCCACTGGGAACCACCAATTAAAGCAATTAAAAAAGGATGTGGAATACTTAATTTTTACACTTGGCTAGAAAGTTGATTGACTGGGCTTGACTCTCCTGGGAGTGGGTGTGCTGGGCAGTTTTTTATTTGCTTCTTGATATCAAATGCTTCTTTCCTTATGAAGAAGAATTAATTTTCTTTGCAGGAAAATTTACCTATTGTGATATAGGTAGCTGACCAAGTTTAAAATGTTTGATCAGGTTAAGTGATGCCTGTCATTTAACATTTCCACTCACGGGGAGAAGCACATATTCCCTCCACTCTTATTCTGCAGACAGACTTTCTGACAGCCGAAGTGTAGCCAGTAAATTTCTTTTCCATTAGTTGCAAATTGTACAACAATATACTAAAGTAATTACACCATAAATCTTCTTGCCTTGAAGTTAGGCTCCGCAGTACACACTCATAAAATAGTGCAGTAGCAAATAAAATCACTGTATCTGAGTATATTTGTCTTGCAATAATTTTTCTGGAGGTGGTCTATAACTTTGACAAATGCAAATTAAGGAGGAACTGAAAAGAATTCAGTGTTTCTTGGTTTGTGTAAGAGAGGGGCTATAGTTCTTCAATAGTTAGGGCTACTTTGGAGCTGCATATGGGTCAAAGCAAAGATCGTTGCCAACAGTCTCCTTAGATGTGCATTATGAACTGAATATAATATTCCCTGGATCATCCAGGGTATGGAGAGTCTTGTTGAATACCTGAGTTCAAGACAGACTGTGTTGAAGCACCTTAGGAGTGTACCCAGTGCAGACAGAATACCTCTAGGATAAATCTAACCATTGCATGGCTCTAAAGTGCTTTGAATGTCAGGGAAACACAAATGAGACTATTTGCACAAAAAGTAGTAGATGCCAACACATCTATTTTTCTTAGCTCCCTAGAAAAGGACAGACAGGTAATGTACCTAAAGCACTCCCTTGGCACCTGAATGTGAACAAGTGTCATTTAGCATTCACCACTGTGTTGCAAACTGTGGCAATAAAATTATGGTTTCTTGGCAGTTTTGTTCCCAAAGCCAAGGGCTGCCCTGGAGATAAAGCTGCTTGTAACCCTTCTGATACTCCTTGAATTGTGCAATAGGAAAGTCTCTTCCCTTTTTTTGGGAGAAGATGGCAGCAGTGGTCCTGTCCCATCCCATCCTCCTTCAGGTGGGCTCCCAGATCCCCAGGTAGCCATATATTGCTGAAGAGCTTTGGATCCAGCTCTTCCACTGCCGGGCTGGATTTACAGGAGTGCATGTCAAGTTTAATTTGCTACAGTGTGTATGGATCAGCAGTCAGAATGTGTGAGCTTTGTCTCTCCCCAGAGCAATGTCAGTGCTGCCATTCACTCCTCCCAATTAAGGGGCAGCATTTATAGAGTTATTTCCAGGTTATTTGTGGGTTATTTCCAGGACCACCTATTTCTTGTGTTTTGGTGGCACAGAGGGAGAGGGGGATTCATGGTGGTGATCAGATTGCTGGAGAAAACAGTGCAGGAAAGACTTACTCTGAAAAAGCCAGCAGTGGGGCTTCTGATCCTGCATAACACTGCAACCAAGGATCAGCCATGGCAGCAGGAGAGCAGCAGCGCCAGGTAAATGGGCTTTGCTGTTCTGTGAGTAGCTACCCTCATATAGACAGCATCTCTGACTGGGTCTTGAAAGCTTGAAACAGGCATTTGACTGATTCATCTGGGAACCAGGCATGTACAGGAGCGCCAGAGAGATATTTTCCCTGCACAGGAAGTACATTTGATTATATTCACTATATTTGGTGTGATTTGCTGCACTCAGATATTCAGCTGCAATTAGGTGGTTAGAGACTCATCACTAATCTTGACTCTGTGCTGTCAGTCAATCTGTTCCCTTACATAGCTTATGGCATTATTCTGAATATTATGATGAGGAAATATCACTGCTTTGGAGTGGTTGCTGATGGCAGGATTTCTGTGTGCATCTCCTGTCAATATCTAAATCTCTTATGTTGAAGGCTCTTTAGAGATTTGTCTCTCAAATGAGAATTATTATGTCTCTTGTCTGATTCAGAGATCTCTCAAAACCCTGCTGAGCCGGTGTCCGGACATTAGGCCCCCCCTCAAAATTACTTGTTCCTTAATACCTGAGCATATTCCTTGATGAAACCTCTGATTATTTTTTTCCACCTTAGGATTTCTTTGAATGTTCACACTCATTTAAGTTACCCCCTTCTGCTTTCCTCCTTCCTAAAAAGGCTCATATTCTTGTTGCCCTTGTTATATTTAAAATGCTTTGAGGTTTATTATGCACTCACTGGCCTTCCTGCTTTTCAATTCATTCTTTCATAAATAACTTTCTAGAGTCAACATATATTTTTTTGCTTGTAGTAGAGCTGTCTAATCAGTGGAGATCCTATTGTCACTTCTCTACTTCTAAAATTAGAGACCTTCCCCCCCTGCCCCCCCAAAAAAAAGCTGTTGTTCAGCCAGAGTATTGGATATACTGAATAATGTGAATGGAGAGATCACCTGAAAATCACAGTGTTTCTGAAATTTGTGGATCTTCTTCATAAGTTATACCCCCCTGTGGATGAAAAAGCTTTGAATGAAGCTGTAAAACTGGGCATTTCATGCAATTTAGCATAAGTGAGCTCTGAAGTTTTCTTTCTCTGAGAGTATCTCTAGGACATCTCTTAAGCTTCCTTGAAGCTCAAACATTTTTGAGTCTCTGTTTAAACAAATGTGGGTTGTGCTCTATTATATTTATGTATAGATATAGGAGAGGTGGGAAACTGAGGTGTCTCTGCTGTGCTTTACTTTCCACTGCTGAATAGAGAAGCAAATCCAGATTATTCACTGCACATCTTGCCTTGCTTTTGCTTACATTTGGCATCAGGATCCAGCTGTTCTGACTCTTGCTGAGCAAGATAAGGCCAAATTCATCACTGCATGTTTAAACAATCCTTGTGTTTTCAGTGTCTTGTAGTACACATCCTACTAGACCATTAAACTATCATCTCTGTTGGGTTTCTACGAAATTTTTCATTTTTCCTTCAGCTGATGAAATGAATGATGATTATGTATTTCTAACCAAAAGCATCTGTCATTTAAACTCCCACACTTCCACGAGATTTCTGTACTATTAAAAGTCAGTTTAGCACCTTTTTTCCTTCAGTTCATGAAGACTGGCAACAGTGTTTCAGTGGAGTCCACAGGGTACCTCCAGGTATGTGTTATTTGGCCTAAAATCTGGATTACCTTGTCAGAAATTAGTTTCCTCTAGAGTTCAGACTTTATGGTAATCTAGGTCAATTCTGTGCAATTATGGAAGAGCAAACAAAAGTTTTTCTATTAGCTCCTATGAAAAAATGCTTATTGGGCATGGAAGCTGGGAAGTTTGCCTTATGAAATTGTTTTTTCTTTGTCTTGCCCTCTTTTTGGCAACTGCAGATATATTAAACACTAAACTCAATTTGTTTTCCAGTTCCATGGTGGAATTCAGCTAAATGAATAAGCATGAAACAAGCTTAGATTGCCCAATTCTTAAAAGAACCAAAAGAATAAGGGGTCATCTGAACTAATGCTGGTCTTTATAATACTTGTAATTATATTTTATAGTATCCAGGTGATTACCAAAACTGGGAAAAACCATGGGAAAAGACTGTCTGCCTGGGATAGGTGGAACTGACAGTTTCTGGCAGAGGTTTATTTCAATGTGGATTCACGGCCCCCAAACAGTTTCTGACCTCTCCAGAAGTTTTCAGAAGTTTGGATTTTTTTTTTTTTGAAGGTTCTTTTTATCCTCCTGATATCATCCTTTATGTCTTCTGGTAGTTCCTACAGGGATAATACAGGAGACTTCCAGTGGAAGGTGACACTTTGGCAAGGATTGAGAGATGAAGTTGATTTGTGCAAATAGACTCTAACAATGATAGCATTAAGAGCTGGATTAAGCACATTCATTCTGTATTGTGTCTTGATCCAAAGGACCTACTTAGCCATTTCTGACATAAATCAGGGTGCCAGGACGTTTCACAGATGGTTGATGTTTGTGGCAAGCACTGAGCATCACTCAGGGAGAACAGATGGAGATGCTGATTTTATGGAAGAGACTTCCCTAGCAGTTTTGATCGACTCTTGAAAATGACAATCTTAGCCACTAAAAGGTACCCCAGGATGACAACAGCTGCATGGCTCAGTATAGTTTGTACAGTTTCATTCTCTGTGTGTATGCATTTATGTCTTATACTTCTAAGTATACTAGCCAATTTCAGCTAATTTAGATGAAGGGGCACAGAACAGTAGGACTTGGGATAACCCAATTCCCATGAGGTTTTTGGAACATAGCATCTACAGATTCTGCCAAAGTGAAAATTAGGTACTCCGAGAAATTGTATTTATTCCTTGGTTGTACATCTCTTGCAGGATGGTTTCAAAAGAAATGAGGAGTCTACAGGACTTGCTTTTAAGCTGATATACTGGAGGCTTAGAGCTGTGTTAGCTCTCTGGTATGGGCCAAAGTCACTTTGGAGTGCTTCAATGGCATAGCAATGCCACTTGTGAGATGATTTGAATCACAGCTTTTCTACCTTGCCTACATTCTGCCTCATAAAATATCACAGAAGTGAAGAGGGAGTGTGGAGACATCTCTGTAACATCAGAAACTGAGTACAGATAAAGGAAACCCCACCATGCAACACTGAAATGTAATGCAGCACAGCCTAAACAGGGTCAACCATATCTTCAATCCTTAAATAGCAGTCAGGGAGATGTGTGGGTCAGAGAACACCTCCAGCCTTTGTGCAGTCACCATTATTTGTATAGACTGTGCATGTAGGAGCTCAGTGGTTGTTGATGATCCCGCCAGTCTGCACTGTGAAGGTCTGAAAAAAACCACACAGATTCCACCTCATGGAGATAATACATCCCACTGTATTTTTGTTTTCATTTTACATGTCAGTGTTCCCTCAACTTTACTGCCTCTGGGGAGAAAAGGAAAATATTAAATGCCTCATCTTGGGTGAGAGAGAATAATTCAGAGAGATTTTCACCTCAGTACAAGGTTGAGTTGGTTCTTTGATGGTATCTCTGTCTTTGATGGCAGTAGATATCTCAAGGTTTGGAGAAAGATACAGAGATTTTAACTGCTGATTGAAAACTTAACTTTGAGAGCACCTTCTCCAGCATGGGTGGATTTCAGAGGAGCCATGGAGCGAAGCTGCAGGGAATTCATCTGGTCTCTCTATAGATATGGATCAGGAATAGAGGAAATGTTGGGGCTGAGCTTTCCACTGACCCTCCCAGAGGCGTGAAACTGTGGTCTTTAGGAATCAGAAAGAAACCTGCAATAAATGGAGATATGGATCAGGAATAGAGGAAATGTTGGGGCTGAGCTTTCCACTGACCCTCCCAGAGGCGTGAAACTCTGGTCTTTAGGAATCACAAAGCAAACCTGCAATAAATGGCTACATGCTGGCAGCTTCCCATAGTGAATTATGTCTTTATTTTGCTGCAGAAAGTGTTTTAGCAAAGCTGTGGAGTGTGGCTGAGGGGTACCATCGCCCTCTAATAGGACTGCCAGCTTGGGCTATTCAAGGGACACAAGGGGACCAGACCTGATGGAGAAAAATTTGCTGCTTCCACCTTCTTCACGTCACAAGAACTCCTGAGTGAGAAAAGCTGGGACATGCTGGGAGGAGCCTTTCTTTTTTTTTACCCTACACCTTTCTCATAATTAGCTCAGTTGTTGTCTGCCAAGACCTGGACTTCTGTCTGAAGTGCTGAAAATGTCAAGGCATTTCTTATGTTCCTCAGTATAAGAAACCACAAGCAGAAAATCCAGCCAGTCTTTCATCATTATGCAGCATTATGAAAATCATTTCTCCATTTCCATAGGCCAGTGGTGCCATTGACTGTAATATTCTCTGGCAGTCGGCGCCAGACTTATCCTCTCAACCATATCAAGATTACCTCGCTTTCCTCTCAGCTGTGTGATTTCTTTCTTGACACTTGCTGCAAGAACTCAATTTAGACTATCTGGTTTTCTCCCTTCAAGTGTGATATCAGGCTTGTGCTTTTGTAGGAACTCAAGATGTTCTTTTGTTGTGGCAGTGAACAACAGGGTTTCAAATGGCTAGGATGAAACACGAAAATCTCCTAAAAATGCAAAGTGTCACTTTTTTCTTCTCCGCTGTAATGCTGGACCCTGCTCCAGATGTAAAGAAGACAGGCCATTCTTTGCTTGAGGTTTCAGGGATCTTGAGACAGTCCTTGGGGCTTTGTTGTGGTTAAGCAAAATGCATTTACTGCCAGAGGGCAATAAAATTAAGAAAAGAGTCAATAGTAAATAATGACAAGTATCTATCTTATTTGAGGCCTACAAAGCAACTAAAACTGAAATTATCTTCAAGCAGACACAAAATAGAGTTTGTGCAATAAAGCTCCCAAATCAACCTAACATCTCTTCCTATCTGGAAGAGCAAGAGTCTGGAATTCACTTGGTTATGTGGCATAATATACCAGATTTAGAACTGTGTAACCCAGTCCCAAAAATGGTCAAACTATGGAAAGCAGTTAGGAATATGGCCTAATACAAGGATTTAAAACCTATGCATG
Organism: Corvus hawaiiensis; assembly: GCF_020740725.1. Lineage (NCBI taxonomy): Eukaryota > Metazoa > Chordata > Aves > Passeriformes > Corvidae > Corvus > Corvus hawaiiensis. Next base: position 9,961,969 of record NC_063220.1, on the reverse strand, counting down.
TGTTTAAGCATTGCAAAATTGTTAGAAATCAGGAGATTTCCCTGTTTTAGTTGTTGGGTGCTGAAAACTCTGGAGTATCTGCAATGGCAGATAGTGCATAAGACAATTTTCTTGAATTGGTGCCTGAAACTACTAAGTCTGTGAGCACTCCCAGGAAACTGATCCAAGGATTGATTTGAGAATCAGCACATCATGAGACCCTCTGGGAGCCTTCCTTCAGTCCTTCATAGATTGTAAGGCTCCAGGCAGCTGAATGTAAGTCATTAAAGATCCTAATTCTATCCATTAGTACACTCATTAGTATTTCTCAGTAACTTGGGATACAACATTTCTCATGACAAGCTTAGAAAGTTTTCTCTTCCATCTAATTTTAACCTAGAGACAGCTGTAAGGAAGAAAAGCTCACCACTGAGTGGAAGAAAAACTTTTTTGTAAAATTTATGTTTGCAGAATCTGTCCTTCCGGGCAAAGCATTTAGAGAGGTTTTACTTTAGAGATTAAAATCTTCCATAAAGTTGTTGAATGTAGGGATATTTAACTTTTGTCATTGGGCTCAGTGTTCCAGCCTGGAGCTTATTGAACTGCTAAGAGTAAAACAATGAACTTTTCACAGCAGGTCCCAAAAGCAAAAACAAAGAAAACTTCTTCTGGGGCCTTAGGAACTGGATAAACATGCTGCTAAATTGTTCATATGCTCCAGAGATGGATGCCATTAGAATACAGCCAACTTGAATAATTGCTTTTGGGTAGAAAAACAGAATTGCAGGATCACAGAACGTTTGAAATTGGAAGAGATCTCCTGAGGTCTTCTTATCCAGCCCCCTACTCAAGCAGGTCCACCTAGAACCAGTTGCACAGGATGATGTCCAGATGACTTTTTAGTATCTCCAACAGTAGGATCTGTTTTCTTCCATTGCATGAGTATATTCAAACACACATAGACATATTTATATACTTTTAAAACTTATATAAATATAGATTATATATGCACATTTATATATATATGTATATACATAAACACTCATATGTATATATGACCATGTATTTTAACAGCAACATCTGGATGATCATCAGGACTTTGATGATTTACATTTACAGAGATATGCTGTAAACTTGAGTGGAAAAGCCCTGAACTGTTTGATTCCACTGAAAAAAACCCCTTCAGCGCTAACCCAGCAAGAGTGATAACTGCTGGCTGGAAATGGTGACGTTGTTACTGTTCTAAAGCAAATAAATAGTAGCAACAGGTCCTCAACACTTACCCTGCTGTAATTTAGCCCTGAGTTCAGAGGTTAAACATTTCCTTTTTCATCTTGGCCATCATTAATCAGATTTTTTTTTTTTTTAACAACAAAGTTCATTCATTCCTAAGAGGAATTTATGGGAGTAGGGGCAGTGGGCTTAAGAGATTTGGAGGCCTGTAGGTTGTACACTGTGCTGCCAAAGTCAATATTCCCCTTCTGTACGCAAAACAAGGAGTCCTCAGGCTCCAAAAACAAGCCAAAGAACTCACTTTCTGCAGGTTTTTGCTTTAGCTTCTCATCTGGGATGTAGAATTTTGGTTCTTGTGTGCACAGCAACACTATGGTAATTTGACTTCCTCTTCAGTGTGCTCTACCAACTTGGATACTTATGGCACATCCCTGCTGATAGTAGGTTGGTTATTTCTCCTCTCTCTATTTCCCTACTTGTGCTGACAGTCATTGAAAGCTCAGTAGAACTTTCTGGACAAAGTCTGGTTGCGGCAAGACCAGAGCAGTGCTGGAGTGTCTCTGCTGAGTAGAGACATCCAGTCAAAGACAGAGCAATATAGCCCCAGGGATGGGATAGAGATGGCCCATGGAAACAGTCCAGCCTGTAGAGAGTGCACTGAATACCACGTATTTTGAGCTTTCTTGCTTGGAGAACTCTCTTGGGGTACTTGTGGTGCCCTGTGTCTGTGGAGGATTTCTCAGCCGATGAAATCTTGTCCAGAAAGAGCTGATGTGGAGATATCTGGCACCTTCATTGGTAGTTCAGGGGTTTTGACTGCAGCAGCATTTCCTCCTGTGCACAGCAGCACTGGGGGTGTGAGCAGAGCCTCTTCTGTTTGATGTCTCTTCTTGCTGCATTCACTTACAGCCTTCCAGCCACAGCAAGTGTGTGCTCACCAAGGGCACTTGAGGCCAACAGAGCTGGCTGACAGAGAGGCTACACACAATGCTGACAGGCCAGGCCAGGAACTTTCCTGGCATTCCAAGGCAAATTCCCCCTATGGATTCTATGAGACTCCTGGCACAAGCAAAAATCAGGGGATTAAAAGAGACATCTTCTGTCTCTGCCTCTTTGCACTTGTGTTCCTCCAACACTGCAGGAGCCTTTCTGCCTCAGCTCAGAACGCCTTGTTCTGCTGGGACTTCTGCATAGCTGAGGGCTTCAAAGCCTTTGCTTAATTTGTGTTTGTACTTCCAAGTACTGAATGAGGTTGTAAGGCAGAGGTAGGTTCCTTCGAAGCATTTGTGTATATACATGAAAGTTACAACCTTCTGCTCCTTGCTCCTTTCATCTTTTCAGGCTCACAGATAAAATGCAGTAGGGTTTTTGAACTTTACAGAAAGTTTTAATAAAAGAGTGACTCAGACGTTCTTCTGTTGAGCTCCTTTTCTCTTTCACCATTCCTCTTGTCTTGGCTTTTTCTCCCCTTTCTTTTTCTTCTGCTTCCCTTCTTTCTTTCTCCCATCTAATGCTTTTCAATACAAGTTTCAGATGGTTTTGGTGGACATCTTTATGAATTGTTGTTTTGTAGGGCATCAGGGTTGTGCACCTGGGGACCTCATTTATTACAGCCTCCAAATCTGTCCACTACACAGTCCCTGTCACCTCTGATGGGGGTGAAAATTAGTGGAAAAGGGATTATTTCAGTACTGTATTGCCAGTTTACCTCCAGGTCACCATGGGGAGAGGTACAAAGGAAGTGTCTCCAGTGACAACAGAGAGAGCACAGAAGATTAAAATCCCCAGTTTTTAGATTCTCCCTACTCCCCCCTCCCATATTTGGGAGGGGATTCAAGCTCAAGAAATACTTCAACAAAAGGTGAAAATTGGAACAGGATTGGCAATGATCTATCTCAAAGAGAGATTCCTCTGAATGCTGCAACACAGAAAAACTCAGATTCTCAGCAGCTTCCCAGCTGCCTTTTCTGTAACTTTTCAGGCAATTTGGTCTATTTACAACAAGTTTGATTTCTTATTTTGATACCAGCTAGAAAGCAGCTTTGGCATATAAAATAGCAGCAATAATGTCAACTGTTGGTACACACATCTAGGTTACAGTGCCTGGGTAATTGTAACAAAGATGTTAATATCAAGATCAGAGGTAGGATAAAGGAGTCCTGAGACATTTTATGTTTTACCCACTAGATCAAACATCTAGAGCAGCTGCAAATATTCAGGCCAGTGACATGTGATATTTATTTTGCTGAGCTTTCTGTTAGTCTAAATTTTCTTTTAATCTTCTGACCGAAATCTGAGCAATGGATATCCTAGTTACAAATAACTTCTTTTAGATATTTAAGCATCAGGACTTCTGTGAGTGAATCACTCCAGTGACTTTCAGGATGAACCCCATAGGCACATAGCTCCTCTTGGAAGTTTTAATTATTTGCTTGACTTGACTTTTGTGCCAGCTGGAATCTGATAATTTAACTGATAATAACGTGTACTGGTGCAGCTGTTTATCTTCCAGTACTTACTCTATGAAGTATTGTCAGAGATTTGCTGCTTCAAAGGTTACAAAGAGCCTAGGTCCTTGAGGTATCCTTTTATATTTCTTTTTTGCTAATGTTGAGAGCAGTAGCTACAATTTAACCATTCTGTGCCTGAAACACATATTGCAGAACTCCATTACCATGGCTTCAATGGCTTGTATGTGGAGACAAAAATAGCCTAATATCCTGCAAAGTGATTAGCTCTTCTCTGTGCTTGCCAGTGTGACATTCACTCACAGATATCTCAACAGTTTCCTGAGTTTCAGATACTGGCCACACTGACTAGACTGGGCCAAGAAAACAGGATATTAGGTGGAATTTGCAGCTATTTTTTAAAGAGTATTTTAGTGAGGATTTTTGTTGTTCAGGATTTTTGTTGTTTTGTTGTATCCACTGCCTTGGCATAAAAGTGCAATGCAAGGTTCCTTTTGAGGTCCACAAAGAAATAAAATTATGGTAAGACAGTTGCAAGCAATGAAATTATCATCTCTCAGGTGAGAGGATGCAATTTTCTGCATACCTTTGTGCCAACCATTTCCAGAAATGGTTGTTTAAGATAATCCATTTTATATTGCATTGCAGGTTGCTGGAAGCTCAGTAGCTTTCAGTTTCTGTGGTTCAGCTAAGGGTAGGTAAATTCTTTAAATATGTATTAGTATCAATGTACATTAATATTAAAAATCATTGTTGATTTCTGGGGACCTGTGACTGTACCTTTGCTAATGAGTGATAGAGAAACCTTAGAAACCTGAGTTTGTTGCTGAAAGGAATGCACTTCAGATGCTTTTTTCCCATTCTTTTTTTTTAAATTTCTCTTTTTGCACTTTGCTGAAAATCTTCTCTGAGGTCTTTGGGGGATGGTGCAGGGAGGATCTGTAAGCCTGCAGGACAATGTGATGCTTATCTGAAGAACTCCCCTTTCTCACGAAGCTCACCTCCTCCCCAGCCTCACTTGGCATCTGGACAGAAGCCACCCACATGTGGCACATTAAAGGATTAAGGCTTTAATGACAATTTTTAAATGCTGTTATTAGATGGGGACTTCCATCCTGTAGAACACTTGAAAAGTAACATGTGTAAAACTGCTTCCTGAGCAGTATATCCCCTTTTCCATTATCTCATCTATTTGTATGCCAATAACAATTCTTTTGCCTTTCTACTCTGTCTCTGCTTGAGCAGTTCCATGCTGAATTCATGATTCTGTGTTTTGTGCTCTTAAGATTTTGCTTATATTTAAAAAAAAAAGTATCTCAATAATTAATTACAGATAAATTATTGAGAAAGCAGCAGCAGATGCAAAGGAAGAATGCCCTGTATCTAACAGAGACTTTTAAAACACATATCTTTGCAATATCACATATTTTATATATCTCTAGATAGATGTATACACACACACACACACACATATATATAAAATTCTCATATTCTATCAGAGTGCTTTCCTAGAATTTGATGCTTCATGTGATACCATAGACTACTGACAAAAAATGAGCATTTCCTCTCAAATTATATCCATAATGAATCTGAAAAAAATGTCTCCCAAGAGAAAAATACACCAGCGTATCTAGACTACACTTCTGTGAAGGAACTCCTGCATATTTAGGAAGAACAGTTCTGCTATCAGAGAAACTAAGTGAAGAGCACACATATAATTTTGAAATTTTCTGCTTGTTTGAAATGTTTATATAATCTCAGTGTTGAGATATATTAGTAACAGCCCCAGACTTACTGAAACTTCAATGCCTGCTGGAAGGATTTTTAACCAAAGTTTTCAGTATCTTTTCTGATGTAGACAGGACTCTCACTGAGCTTAGTGTGTTCTTGTGCGTATCTAAATCTCAGTAAGGGTTTGGATACCCTGTCTTACCCTGAGATAATTAAGTTATATTAAATCTCCTGTAAGTCACTGACTCAGGGAGTGGTTTGGGCTGGAACAGACCTCTGGAGGCTGTCCAGACAAATCTCCATCCCAAAACAAGGACAACTCCAAAGTCAGGTCAGGTTGCTCAGGGCTTTGGGCTGACCATGGAAAGTCCACAAACTCACTGGTCCTGTGTTTCAGTGGTTATTGTCTTCCACAGAGAAGATTTAGTTCTTTGTGTCCTTGTGGTCTTTGTCCCTCATCCTGTCCTTGTGATTCTACAAGAGGAGCCTGGCTCCTTTGTTATAAAATCCTTTCAGGTAGTAGAAGACAGCAACAAGTTCCTCCTGAAGCTTCTCACTGCCAGCCTGAGCATCCTCTGTGCTGTCATCCTCTCCTCACACAGCCTGTGCTCCAGCCCCAGCCTGATGTCCTTCAGCTGGGCCCTTCCTAGGATGTCAGCAAACGTGGCACTTCTTGCATGTGCCGCACACAGAGCGGCCAGTGGGGACTTTTATTGCAGCTCAAGTGACACACCAGCTATGTCTGAGCTCTGAGCAATATTTGCCACGTCCAGACACCTACATACTTTTATTTCCTGATCTCCAAATAAATCTGCATTGGTAATATCTGTTGTCTGCTCCTTCACATCTCTGCAGAGAACTGGCTTTGAAGGTCTAAGGGTGGCAGGGAGAGTCTTTCTCTTTAATGTGGTGGTAAAATATTTAAGAGTTTAGACTATGGAAGTAATTTCTGGGCCTAGTTCATCATAATTCATCGGAAAACCCATCTTCAAAGAGCTGCTCCAAGGCACAGGAATGCCAAAAAGAGTACTTCCATTGACGTTTGTCCTCCTTGCTTTCTATTCTAAAGAAAATCCAATTTTCAACTAAGCTTTCAACTGCGTTTATCATAAAACACGGGCCAATTTAACTTCTCATTTACTCCAAGGAGAGATGATGCCAAGGCTGAGCTTCTGTTTTCATGAAGAACACCATAAAAACCAGGCTCCTTGCTAGCAACACAAAATGCTCTGTATGGGGAAATGAGCCGTCCTTAGAATGGCAGAACTGATATTTTAGCCTCAGGATCCTTTTCTAAAGGTCACAGCACAGTTTTAAACCCAGAATATTGCAATGCACTTAAATATCTGAGATCAAGGTTAAACAAGAGCTACTAATGTAAAACAGAAATGAAGAAATCACATCTACCTTCTTCATGCCAGGATTGACTCCCAGGAGTAAACAATTCCAAGCACTGGGAAAATAAAACTGGCTTTTCCATGCCGTGACCTTGGATTTCAAACCTTCCTCCTCACTGCACAGAGGGCTGATGATAACCTCCCCAGTGAAGTGACTGGCTTAGTGGATGAGAGGAGAGAGGTGGATATTGGTTATCTTAATTTTAGGGTGTGACTTTTTAAACACTGTTCTTCATTAGGTCCTCAGAAACAAGCTGAAGTAGGGGACCAATAAATGGAAATGGCATGGGGTGAAACTGGCTCTGCTTTGAGAGAAATTCAGAGCAAAGCTTCACTCTAGCTGGGAGTTTGTGTTTATAGCACAAAATGAGGATGGTCTCATCAGCATTTAATTGTTCATTATTCTACAGCAAAATGTATGCTTTTGTGCAAACATTTTGATCCTAGGAAAAGCATCTTTGTTAAAGTATTTGAACCTTCAAAACATGCCAGTCGATTTATCTGTAAGATGGTAAACTCTGCAAAGCACTCTCATCCTTACTAAAGGATCAATGAAATTGAAACCATCTCAGTATGCAAGTATTGACTTTTATTCCTAACACTGATTTAAACTGTAAAGGCCTATTAAACTAGAGATCAAAACATCTATCAAGGAGTTCACTTAGCTCTTTAGGAAAAACATACAGTATTTAGAAGATAATATAAGGAAGTGATAGAAAATACAGGTTTACAATGTAATTAGTGATGGAAGCTTAATAGGTGTTCAGTGTACTTGCCAAAGAGAAAATGCCTTGGACTTTGACTTGAGAGAGAATAGGATGAAAGACAAAGATTTTTTTTCACTTGTCCATAATAGAAGATGGAAAACTGAGTTCCATGAGAAGTTTGAATCAGTACTGAATGTGAAATCTGGGTTTCACTCATTCGTGAGTCCTAATCTAGTATCTTCATCTTAAAGCAGTCCTTCCTTGTGTTATACAGTGATGGGGATAAGGTATTCCAAATAATCCCCAGACTGTGCACTTGAGTTAAAGAGCATAAGGGAGGGGACACCACCATGCAAGTAGCCGTAGAGTGGCATGAAGATAGATGGTGTCTGGGATGAGACAGGGCTGAAAGAACAGAACCAGCATTTTGGTTTTTTCCATTGCATTGAGCCACTTAAAGCAGAAATACACACATAAACTGAAGATTTTTTTGTTTTCAACTGCCACAAAGAAGTCATATCAGCAGCCACACAATTAAAGCAACCTGGCTCCTCTCATGCACAGGGAGCAATTGTTCCTTTGCTTGCAGAAGAAAACGCACTCACGTGTGCACACACACACTTTAAAATGTTTTTAAAATGTTATATTTGACTTCCTGGCTCTTTTGAAAATTCTCTTCAAAAATAGCTCTTATGACCGCAGGCTGGCAGAGCTGTTCCTGCCTGGATTTAAATGGGAAAACTCAATTAGAGTTTGAATCTGTTGCACTGAAATGGAATTGTCTCTTGCAGGCAGAGCTCAGTCACAGACACAGCAGCATGAATGAGAGGAGAGGAAGATGTTGTGCCATTTTGGAGGGCAGGTTGTGGGGGGCTCTGAGCTAGAATGTTCCATGTGCTGTCACTCTGGAAAGGAAACTTCATTGCACTTCTCCAAACATGTTCAAGGAACAGCAGCTTCAATCAGGCTTTCTCCTGGAAGGGGCCCTGCTGGGTCTGGGGGTGGCAGGGACTGGGCACTGAGCAGCTCAGAGGAGGCACAGAGCAGTGACCTGTTCCATGAGGATGACCTCTCTTTACTTTACCTCTCTGGCTTTGAACAAATATCTGCCCCTCACCAGGCTCTTTCCATCTGGTTTAAGGACGTTATTTGTATCTCTGTAGTCCAGAAATATTTGTGAGGATCTTGGGAAGGCTGGAGTTTGGGCACAGGAAAAATGGCTTTTTGGTGGCAGGTTCATCACAGGGTTCCCCTCTCCCTCCCTTCTTGTCCTTGCCTGTGTCCCATTGCAGTCCCATGTCTCTCCTTCTGGTTTCCACAGCAGGCTTTCAAGCTGTGAGGGGAGACCCTTCAATACTGCTCTGCTCCTGGGACCCCTGAGCTGGCCTCAACATTTTTCTCACCATTGAGCACTGAGATATATGTCTAGAAACTACCTACTCCGCCTCGCCTCTCTTATCTGGGATCTCAGCCTGAGCCTTAGTTTCCACTTGCTCTCTAAGTCATCTGTGTTAAACTGCTCCTCATAAACAGCAGCTTCTGGCATGACTTCTTTTATCTGTGGCTTGTATTTGTGTGTGAGAGGGAGAAAACATGTTCATTTGCATCAGAGCTGCTGACTCCTCTGATCTGCCACTTGGAGACCTGCCTGACAGGGAATGTGTGTCTGCAGGCGGGGCAGACCTGTGCTTCTCCAGCTCTGCCATCCCTGCTGTCACCCTGCTGGCAAGGGGCAAACTTTCTCCAATCCTTTGGGACCTGCTAGACACTGTTAGTGGATGTTATGGGTTGGGAAGAAGATGCACAACTCCTAGCAGTGCAGCAGGCTCCAGGGATCCTCTTGAAAAACCTGCAGTGAAGAGATTCAAGTGCATTCATTGAAGCATACCAGGAGAAAGGCTTGTGCATGTGTGGGAGGGGATGGTGGGCAGGCAGGGCTCAGGCCAGCTCTGATTCCCTGTCCTCTCTTGACTCTTGCCATTCAGTGCCACAGATACCCAGCTGCAGATGTCCATGCTGGCTCTACTGCCCTTTGTCCAGGGGAGAAGGACGACATTCATTAAATGTTTTGTTGTTGTCCTTGCAGAGAGAACCTGTTGCAGAACAGGTGTTTAGGTCTTTGGGCATGTCGTGCAGGTGAGACCAGATGGATATGAAGGAGTTTTGACAGTCACACACTCAGAGGAGCCCTGAGTATGGGTCAGTGCCCTGCACTGATGTGGTTACAGCTGTCTATCCTTTGAAATGCTGGTTAATGCTGTAAAACTCCTCACTGCAGGCTCCTGCTGCTCTTGCCTGCATGGATGAAAGCACCTTCATGGTCTGAACTGAGGTGGTGTTGCATGTGCTTGGGTTGCTCAGTCTTTGACATGGCGTAGCCCAGGGATGTTTGACAAACTGTGACAGTTACTGTAATAGTTTGGTGATCTGTCTACCCACTGTTTTTCTGATTCTAAATCCCCCTCCCGCTTTCCTCTGCCCTAGCCTTGGTCACTCCCTTGGTTCCTCCCTATTTCTGTACCCCAACCCCGCCCAGCCACCGCCCCTGAGCCCTTGAGAAAAGCCCCCTGTGCCTGGATCACGGGATCTCTCTGCCTCTGAGGGTCACCGGGACAAGATGTGATTAACAGTCTTCTTAAACCCTCATGGGAGACCCTTCTCTGCCTCCTTTGCCATCACTGGTTGTAGCTGCTGGAGCAAGAACCACGGGGCCGTCCGAAATGGCCCTAAGCATCCCTGCTGAGCTCTCAGGAAAGCTGCAGCCTGCTAAACTAAATCAAGCGACTACAACATAATAGCACCCTCCACACTCTGAAGAGGTCATGGACTTTTGGATTCTACCTGTTTAAGTTGTTTTTTTTTTTTTTTTTTGTTTTTTTCCATCAGCAGGTTGGGATTTTCTTTGGTGTCAGTTTCAAAAGAGTAAAGGAGAGAGTTCGGAAAAAATGCCATCTATGACTTCTGATGGCTGGAAAAAGCAAGGTCAGTTAGCAAGGCAAGAGCCATGGCTTTGTGGTCCAGGGTAATTTTCTGAGGAGGGCATTCACAGGTGTCTGTGGCACTTTTGCAGGAACAGAGAGGAACCAATCTATGCCAAAGCTGTGATGGGGCCAGCAGCTACCTGATGTTCCTGGTGCTGAGTAGGGCCCTCACCAAATGTCAGAGCTTGTCAGTGAGAAGGGGATATTTTTCTTACTGTAACAAATCTCACAGGTTTTTGAGACAAGCAGGGAAATTTTCGAGAAAGATCTCCTGAGAAAAACTAGCTGAGCTGTGGTGGCAAAATGGTGAAAATGAAAAACCAACTCATAGCTCAGACTGTGGCTCCTGCAGCAGGACTGGTGACTGCAGCTCCAGGGAGAAACCCCAGAATGGAGATGGGGATGAGATGGGAACAGGCACCAGGCCCAAGAGGTTCCTGATCACGCACTGCAGACACCATCCACATGGCCAGCTCTGCCTGCAGAAGCTTTAATGGTCTCAGAAGAGAAAGAGCTTTGCCTGCTCTGAGCTTCTCTAGAAAGAGACTCAAGAGAGGGGGCAGGCACTTCCAGCAGGGGCTGTCAGCCGCGCCCATCACCTCCCGGGCAGGGCTGCTCCCTGCCCCGCTGCCGGGCCCCGTCCGAGCCAGCGCCGTGCAGAGACAGCCCCGTCCCCAGCCAGGCTGGCCGGGAGCTGGAGCAGCTGCAGGCAGGAGAAGGGAGGGCTCCTGCTCAGCCCGGGCCGTGGGAAGGGGGTGCCAGCAGCCAGCGGTGACCGGCTCGGAAGGACCAGGTGAGGAGAAATCCATCGCGGAGCGCCCGGTGGTGGGACCGGCTCTGTGCAGCCACAGAGCCCTCTTGTGTTGTCTGCTGGGTTGCAGACCAGCCAGAAGAGCAGCCTGTTCCTTTCACAAGACCAAGCAAGGTAAAAAATGGGTGTCTAAGGTTTGTTTTTCCCTGTTTAGGAGTTTTCAGCTTGTGGGCGTTTTTAGAAGGCGAGAATGGGAGGAGTGAAATGATCCACGTCCCCGTTGTCTGTAGGAGAAGGAGATGTATTCTGTGCAACTTCTAAACAGCCATACACCAGGAGGAAGAATTTACTCGGGAGCTGTTCCCATGTGGTAGCTGTTATTAATGGATTGATTTTTCAGACAATAGTACGGCTTCTTGCAGAAACCCAAACTCCAAGAACTTACTGTTTCAGCCAAAAGAAATCTGTAAAAAAATGTTTTCTTAAAAAAAAAAAATTGTTTATTTTTTAAATGTGGAAAATAGATTTTTTTTTTTTTCCTTCAAAGTAAAGCCCAAAAAACACCCTTTGGCTCAGCTGTCAAATCTCTGAAGACTGAAAGTTCAGGAAACCTTCCTTTGGACCCAGCTCCCTTCACTGCTGTCTGCCTTTAAGGGAAGCCACCTCAGGCACAAGGACTTTGTGCATGGAGGCTAATGAAGTACAGGAAGCCCTGCTCCCCTGGAGTCTTCAGGGACATAATACTGTCTTCCCCTGGCAGTCATACATCATGGGACAGCTTCCCAGAAATCACAAGCAGATTAAACATTACAGGATCTTTTCCCTTGCAATGGCACAGGTATGCTTGCCTCTCTAATGGTTTCAGAAAGTATAAAGCCAGAGATCATTTTAATTTGCTCACTGATAATTTTGTGTAATGTATTCTATTAACTAGACATTAATCACCAGCAGGCACCACCAGCAAGGAAAAAAGATGCCATCAAAGCTAAGAATGCTTTAAAACTACTGTAGGAGGAAAAAAAGAGTAGAAAATTATTGTGAAAACATTTTACCACACTGCAGAAAAATGCAAAAGTTGTCCTTCCCTCTGTCTGCACTAAATTACAATGAATCTGAACAGAGAGAAAATGATTTCCTGCAATCAGATCCAATGGTCTCCAAACCCCTGATAATACAAACAAGGACTGTGTGAGTCAATCAGCCAAATACAGAGCAAGGGAGGTCTTGTTTTCAATCATATCCACAAATGGCAAACAGAGCTGTGTGTCAGAATCTGCTCTTTTCCTATTTACAATCAGTCAAATAGACTCTTCTTGCATATGTCTAAATTGTTCATGAGTTTAGAAACAGGTGGTGTAGAGGTCAGGAAGCTCATGTGTGTTTTGGAGTTTCCTATCCACCGAAAATTATTAGTTTTTCAAATAATTCAAGATGTTGTCACATTAAATAAAATTATCCCAATGATGATGCTATGTGTGTGTCAGCTTATGTTTCAATAATGTATCCTGCATTTTGGCTGCCTAGGATTAATTTTTGGATAACAAGTTATTTTTCTTTACATTGCTGCCAGCATGTTCCTATTTGAATTCAGTGTTGGCAACAGAAATGTAAGAATGAGGATCTGTTTTAGTGCTCCCTTTAGTTTACATTGATTAGTTTAGATTAATTTTCACCTGAGCTGTTGCATTATCGCCGTATGAAAATATTAGGATTGTTTTTTTTTTTTCCAAGATTTTCCCTTCCAAGTTTAAGTAAGTTAATCTGTGAAAATATTTTTACTCATTGCAGATTTGGGAAATATTGCATTATTTCAGAACAAAGCTCCTGGGTCTCTTTCTTTCCCATCCTCAGAAAAAAGTATTCATGAAAGATTGGGAAATACACAGATTTGAAAAACAATCAAAACATCTGAGTATTACAGCATGACTTATTGATGTTGCGTTGTGTCAAGACAAATGAGGTGCTGCCCTGAGTGTTCTCTGCTACAGCTTTAGTAATGTTTTTTTTAGTGGGAGACAGACCCTTGCCCTGGCCCATGATAAAGTTATTATTTCATTCGTTTGCTGATTCTTTTTCTCACTGTCTTCTCACAAAGCCACCTCTTTTCCTGTCTACTCTGATTGAATTGGCTGCCTGTATTAGGTTCTTAGATTCATGGTATGGTCTCTGTATCATAATATTTATTTCAGATTAAGGGTAACAACACAAAGAGCAAGTGAATGCAAAGCCTATAGGAGAGGTCACAGAGCATCTTGTGCCAGATGGTGTTGTAGCTCTCCTGAAAGCTACCAGGTGGGTGTTGCAGAAACTTATATTCTTCACTTTTTGATTTTGAGGAAAATTTAAGGACCTGCTGTGAGATGATTCCTAAAGCCTTTCAGTCTAGAGAAAGTGAGAAGTATAATTTGAACAGTCAGGGAAAGAAGCTGAAGTGCTGTGATTCTCAGCTCTAAGAAAGTCTGTAAAAATGGCACATTTTCCAGATTTATATCTGAAACATGAATTTTGCTTCTCTGATCCCACTCATCTCTTTGTACTGGGTATGTTTTCATGTATTACTTAAAAAAAAAAAAGGGGTCTTATATTTGCAGACTGTGTCGGTTTCATGTTACCCTTGCCAGAAGGTGTCTCACTTGCATGATCATTGCAAGAACCGGTAGGTTCATTTACACTCTATGAGCTATCTTTAAGTACACTGCATACTGCTAGCTTGGTTTAAGATGATGTATTGCAGTCAGCCAGCAAGATAATTAAGGGAATATATTAAGGTAACCTGGGTGTTGTGAGTGCAAGGCTTGAATAAGCACAGCACATCTCACAAATTCTATTTAGCAGCAAAACTATTTTTTCCAATGCAGATTGTATTGAAAAGAGAGAAAACCAATAAGGAAAAGGGGAAAAGAGAGAAGGAGGATGAAAGAAAAACTGATGAGTGAAGGGAGAGAAGGTATTCAGGTACTGCAGTGATTGGAAGAGCTGAAGGAGATGGGAGGAGATGGGAGTTTGTGTATAAGGGAGGAATAGATCAGTGGGGAAATGCAGTCTGGATGGGAGAGGAGATGGCAGTGGGAGGAGGGGATCTGGAGCAGATCTCTGATTAGAGGAGAGGGTGTAACCAGGAAAGGGGACCAAGTGTCCCTGGCCAACAGCTCTGCCAGTTGTCACATCCCTGGGTTGACTTGTCAGTTATCCAGCTGGATCCCATCCACGAGAGTTGTTCTCACTGGGCTGAGTCCTGCCCTGGCAGGAGGCTCTGTAGCTCCAATTACAAAGTAATTAGCTCACTTGAGAACAGGAGATATGATGGAATAACAGGGAGAGAGGAAAGCATAGCTAAGAGGTTGCTTTAATGAATTTGGCTTTCCTCTTTGAAAGTTTGAAGACATGACAGATGTTTTCAAGGAAGCAGGAAAGCTTGCTTAAGGAATGGATTATTCAGAGCTTAAAAAGTGCTGATTGCAAATTGCTCTGTGTATGCTTTAGGTTGTTAAGTGTAAAGAGCTCTTAATAACTAAGCTAATAAACTCCTCAGTGTTTCACCTTGATATTTTTATTTATGTCTTCAGAAATATGCTAACTTGCTGCATAAATAGCAAGGCATATTTCCTTTTGGAGCAAATGACAAACACACTCAAAAATTCCTTCAACATAGCAAGAAGTGAGGATTTTTTTTTCATTTGTTTTATTGTCCTTTGGTATTTTTTGTGTTTCCTGTTGTCCACAAGTGAACACAAACTTCACCTGTGTGATCTTTCTGTAATACCTAGCAGATCTCTGCATCTAAGTGACACATGCAATCTGACAACACTGATGTGGGGTGAAGGGAGGCACTTTAAAATGTGGATTAATTTAAAATGCTTTAAGATTTAGGACTTTTTAAGATAACCCTAGGCAGTTAGCTTGATTCCTTGATTCCAAATGAAAGCTCTTGCCATCTTCTGTTTAAAAAACAATTCATAGACTCACTTGCAAATAAGATCTTTTCCTGAGAAGGTGAGAGTTTACAGTCGGTTCCCTTTGGTGGGCAGAAAGATCTCTTGAAAAAGCTGTTACCCAGCTACTCTTAATGCCTTTCCCCTGAGGCAGGCAGGGCCTATTTGGGCTCTACTTATTGATCTGTGTTATGAAAACGATTACAGTAGCATTCATGAGCCTTGAAAGCCATAAGCAAAGATAATATGCATACTCCATTGAATTCAATAAGTTGGTGGGGGGGTGTAATATGCCTCTTGGAGCGTAGCTTGAGGAAATCATCTTGGTTTGCACTGCTTGAGGAGGCTCTGATAATGTATTTAATAACAACAACAATAAAAATAAGGCTACCTGGGTTATGTGGGTGTTGCAAAACCTCTGCTCTCTTCTGTCATTCTCACCAGCTTTGGCTGGCCCCAGACCTCCTCCGGCCCCACACCTGTGGGAAGAGAGGGAGCAAGTACACCCCTGACTTCCTCCTTTGTGTTGAGATGGCAAAAAACTTCAGGCAGAAACTGCCTCTGGCTGGCTCTGCACAGCACCTGCTAAAGTAAGGTCTCATTTTAGCTGGGGCTCTCAAACATTACAGTAGTACAAATAATTTCATGTAATGATTTCATTTTGTTTCCAGTCCCAGGCTTTATCCAGAGACTCACAGTGGAACTATTAGGCATGTCTGGAGTTGTTATGAACCTCTTTTCCCAAAAGTGATTTATCTGACTGAAGGTAATACAGTGTAATTGTATGTCAGCCTCTGCCTGTTCTTCTAGGAAAGCTCAGCTCCTTTCCTTCTGGAAACCATCTCAAGAATAAAAACAGGAGCTGCTCTTAACCCAGCCACTGTCCCTTCAGGCTGGGCTGGCACTGTACAAAGCAAAAGCCTGCTGCCTGGATGTATGTGTTGTGTGGGCTGCAAGGAGCCTCTCTAGCATGGAACAAGGTGGAGGAATGGGAGCCAGTGACTGTACAGGGAATGACAGTGCTCTGAATTACTCTGTGAATGAAGCAACGGGGGGGGGGGGCAGCTTTGCCTTCATGGAGGGTACATGTGGGCCTGCAGAAATAATTTGAAAGGGCTGGATTTTGAAAAATGCTCTGTAGCCAGGCTAAGAAAGCCAGCATTGGGCTGACCTTCTTTAAGCTCTTGGCTGATGTGTTGAAATGTCTTTCATACCTCAGTTCTGAAAGCCTTCCTGTGCAAACATGAAACCTTTTTGTCACTCCTCTACCCTAAGCCACCATACACAGCCTATTTTTTGCCATTCATGTCGTCTGCCCACAGGAAAGGATGGAACCATTCCTGCTGGAGTTTAATCTCACCTGGAACTATCACCACTGTTGCACTGCTCTGTGTCCAATGCCCATGCTGGGAACAGCCACAGTGTCATACAGCTGATTGATACGGCAGAGTGGTGGATTTTGGGATTCACAGCTTTGTGAGCTGTCTCCCAGGCTTGCTTAATCTCAGAAGCATAAACAGAAACCTGTGGTCTTTGACGCTTTGTAGGTTCCATGTCCCAAATGCTGATAGCAAAACTGAGGTAATTTCAGGCGCTGAGAATGAGTAATTGCAAATTATCATTCTCTGCATATGTACTGCAAACCATAAACAGCTATTCAGGAGTACCTGGCTCTTTAACTAGTTATCTTGAAATCCTGTAGCTTCCTTTTCAGCTTCCTGTAGTCCTTTTCAGGGCATCTTCAAAATACTGGCCTCTGGCAAGGAAGATCCTCATTTGCTGAAATAATCAGAGCTTGGCATATAACAGCCTCAGCACCATTTCTCCCTTTGCCCCAGCCCTACACTAAATGAATTTATTGCCCTGCAAAATACCCTGGTAGTTGTGGGGACTTCCTTCACAAAGCAACTAACAGTGAGTTGGTCCAACAGTTGTGCTGGAAATACCACGTTCTCTCTTTACCCCTCTCCTCCTCTTTATCCTGCCTGTCATTTTCATTTGTTTGTTTGCCTTTGTTTTTCCTTCTTGGCATGGCAGATTTATCATGTTTGGGATATAGATTTTTGGGGCCATGAAAAGCTGTAGAAAACTTTAAAAATGTGATTGGAGGCTCAAAATTCAAAATCTTAAGCTTGGTTAAGTAAGCAAGTCTGGGCAAATAGTGCCAGTGATCTGCTCTTTTGAAATTGAGAGCTATCTTAGTGGAACAGACTCTGCTTTGAAGCAAAATGTATAAAGTGTACCACCTCAGACACACTTTACTCTGGCAGGAATGAGCTATGTGCGGATTGGTAAAATCTGTCTGTGCTTTCCCTTGTGTTTTTCTTGAGTACAAGCATTTGTTCTACTCTGACTTTAATTAGTCCCTCATAGGGCCCCTCTGACAGACTAAATTAGGTGTCAGTAATAATATACTTTGTAGATGCTATGTCTGTACAGAAATTCTCCATGCCAAGGCTGTGGTGTTTCTCCATGTCAATCCACTGCACACAATTACACATTAATGTAGAGATAAATGAGAAACTGGCTAGATCTTAAATGGTGCCGCTTCTCAGGAGTTACTCCTGGGCTGTTACTGGTGGCTTGTCCACAGGACAGTAAGTCTGCTCCTCAATCAAGTGAAAGAAATGTTTAATATGGAGATAAGGTGTAGCAATTAGCACTAGAGTCTATTCAGAGCTGATCTGTTTATTTAGTAGAGCTGATTATGAAGTGCAGACACTGAGATGTTTTGGAAAAATTTTCCTGTCTGCTGTGTTTCTTAAGCTATGATCTTCAACATGATACCCAAATCTACTTTACTGTCCATGTACCTCAGTTATGGGTCAAAATCAGTTCAAGCCAATTCCTTTCATCTGCTGCTGTGAGCTTTGGCTGAGGCACTGCTTCTGTTTCAGATCGCAGCCACCACACGAGTTGAAGGTCAAAGGCTTGAGCATGAGTTCAAGTTGCAAGCTAACACATAGGCTGTCAAGTTAGATTTTAGGATCAAAATGGATCTTTGAGGTATTTATGACATTAAACACAGAATTTCTTCTGATTACTCCTGTTTGGAGTCCAGCAGGTCACGTCTTCATCAAAACAGAGCTTCTAGTGATGCTCCTGTCTTAACCAGAAGACACCAAGAGGCGGAGAGCCTGACATCTCCCTTTGCTGATTGTCCTTATCCCAGGTCACCCTTATTGTTGCATAATTGTGTGCAATGGAGAACCACAAGAAAACAGAACAATATTTGGTCCATATTTGTAGCCTGTAAAAAGCAACCCCCTCCTTTCCACCAAGGAAAAGCTGCTGATTTCTACATCATCAGATGTTTTGTAGGAAAAGGAGGAGTATACCCCTATTCCTATTCAAAGTCTTCATTTTGGTTAGATTTTCTTGTAGCCAACAATGCAAAAGGTGATCACTGTGTGTTAAGACTTCTCTGTGCCATTTCAGAAAGAGGTGCAATGTAAAAGAAGAATACTATGGGCTTTTCTTCAAAAAGCTTAATAGGGAAGCTTTGTCTATTTTTATTCATACTTGATATGTTTTGAATTTATACAAAGAATTTAGAAAATTCTGGGTAAACAGCAAGTCAAATGACAAGTTTTTATCTGGTTTTTTTTTTTATCCTTGTCAAAACAGAGCTATGTCTTTTTCTGTGTTCACAGTTTCATTTTATTTAAAACCAAATTCAGTACTGCAGGGAAATTAGACTGGAGTCACTTTTTTTTGGTCTCATATTTTGTAATGTCGTGTTCTAAAATTTGCTGCTTATGAGACCATTTCAAAATATTCCATTTGAATGGGAACTCTGCAGAAATAACAGACTTCAATTTGTCTAGTGGGCTGTTGCCTGAAGAGAGAGAGTCTCATTGTGTCTTCTCGGTGGTGGCTGCTTTCTCAATAATGAAGCATGGAGAACAATTTTCTTACCTTGCATTTATACAAACCTCAACAGTAGAAAAATGGGAAACTTTAAAAAACTTCCCAAACAAGACTTTTAACCATTCTTCAAGCCTCCCAGGCATCAACGAGCTCTGCAGATCAATGCCATTATTATATGAATGAGAGGACTTCAGAAAGCCATCACATGTAGGCAGGAGTCTATGGTTTGTGGCAAATCCTATTGGAAACGAGCATCCCTTATCCCTATGTGACTTCCTATGCTTTTCAAAAGGGAGTAGTTTGAGAGGTGTTTGGGATTCAGCATTTATAATGGAATCTGTAACAAAACTCAGCATGTGAACTGCAAGAAAGTATTTAAGTAGTTTGAGTGAGACTGAGAAACTGGTTTAAAAAGCATTTCCTGAAGGTACAATCACTTCTGGCGCCAGAGTAGAAACACTTATGCATATTTCTGCACCCCAGGGCAATTTTCAAGAATGCAGCTAATGTTAAATCTGAACTCAAAGGGCTTTAATTTTTCTGTTTGATGGGAAGCACTCATTATGCAAATAAGATAGCCTTTGGTCAGCTGCCTATATTCTAAATTTTTTTCCTATTTTGGAAGGATGCTAGTTTAAAATGGAAATTTCCACATTGAAGTTACGTGTTTAGTCACAGCTTTTTAGTGGGCCTAGAAAACGTGAAGTGGAACACAATCAGATACAAGCATGATTAGTAAAGCCTCATCCTGGCATAAAAGGAATCTTGTCTCAGTTTGGCACTGCCAGTTTTATAACTCCTCCCTGACAGGGAAATTGCAGCAACCTCCACTTGTCCTTGACTTCATGGCACAGGTAAAATATCCTTGTTTGTCTCCATGTCTGGTGGCCAGCTACATCCCATACATCCTCACCTACCTTCACACTGGGTTTCTGGGCAGGGACAATTTGGGCCAGGGTTATAATGGTAGCTAATCTCTCTGCTCTGCCTTACAGTATTCTTGCTTTCCTCCTGACATTTGATGTTTAAGAGGGACCTCAGTCCAGTCTTCCTGGCCAGCATCTCCAGTATGACGGACCCATGGTGAGCAGTGGGAGATATGGCCATGTGAGAGGTAGGTGGACATTTTGGCCCATGGTGTCCATTTTTCCCACCTGGTGGATTCCATGGCTTTCCTGAATGCTTTGTGTGGTGATTACATGAGGTAAGCAAGGGCCTTATTCACCACCAGCAAAGTCAAAGAAGGAGCCAGAAGAGACTCTGAGGACACATGCTTTGCTTGTATAGCTCACATGCTGTGATGAAGCCAGTAGAGTGAGGGGATTTTACATCTGCAGAGATTTCTTTTTTCTGCTGATACTTTCCTTCTTCCAGCACTGCAGTCTCAAAAATCTTACGGAGAATTCAGGGGGTTTCACCCCCATCACCACTGTGAAGTCTAGGGGCTGTTAGGAACCAGGCTTTAACCTCTGGGGGAAAGACAGTCCATAAGGAACATGAAAAATTGAAAAGCAAGAAAAATCTTTAAGTAACTTTTAAAAACTTATTCCCCATTGACTACTCTGCTTCAGAACATGGAGGCAGGAACCTGGACATGCATCTCCAGGAGCTCAGTGAGGGTCTGGTGCAGCCCCTCCCTGGGAGCAGTGAAGGAAAAGAACCAGCCTCCCTTTTCTGGTGTGTCTTGTTAAGAGGAAACCATAAATTATCTGACCGGGTACCTGTGATACACTCAGCTATTTCCTCTCCATGCTTAGTTTCCTTACCAACAACTCTCATTACTCATGCTGGGCTGCTGGTAAGACATCTGCTTTCTAACATCCAAAAGGGATTTGTTGTGCAGTGCTGAGGAAAGCTTCCTCTGCTGACTTTAGCTGGCTTAATTAACAGTTTGCGAAATGCTTTGGATCCATCTGGAGGAACGATCCTCCCGAAATGCAGCTCGTTATTCTAACAGTGCAAACTGACCTGGGTGAGCAGGGGCTGGGAGACCAAACCTTGTCTATAAGGAAGATGCATGACAGAGGATGGGTGGCTTGCTGAGGGGGAAGCAGGTGGCTCTTGTAAGTTTAGTGGGAGCTCTGCTCTCCTGGGGAGGTGAGCAACAGCAGCACAAGTGCTGAGACTGACAGGAAAAGTTAGTGGAAGTGCTTTCCTATGTTGCTGGGCACAGCTGCAGCCAAGTGCTTTGCTGTGCTTGAATACTTAGTGTTGCTGAGCTTGCAGCTGGAGGTGGAGAGCTGCAGAGCCAGGCAGGGAAAGTTGTACACAGTGAACTTCACTTTTCATCCAACTCTAAAGCGATCGGCGTGCATGATATCAGCACTCCAGGCTTTCAGGAGTTTGGGATGAAGTGAAACAACCTTGGGACTTTTTCAGATGAAGAATATAGAAGCAGCTGCTGAGCATCCTGGCACATGGATGTGGCTCGGTCTCCCTCTTTCCCAAGCATTCTGTTTGTCACGTGCTGCGCGTGGTTTTGTCTAAGGGAGGTCAAAGCTATTAATTCCCACTTGCCTCTCTTTAATGGCTGTGCAGAGGAACATTGGGGCAGGGCCCTCAGAAGTGTGCCAGGCAGCTCCCAGGGTAATGGCCCTTGGCATTGGCTCCATGGTTACAACTGCTGCTGCTTGGGGTGCGCCCTGCTCAGCTGTGCCACTTTCTCCTTAAAGGTTCCCACTCCCTCCTGTTTCATTTTGCCAGGAACAACCTGAGTGCAGTGGTCAGAGTGTCCTCCTGTGTTGGCAAGCGCATTATGGAAGAAAGAGAAATGCTATTGCCTTATCAGTAAATCACTCCCACAGGCTCTTTATTCACCTGCTGCAGAGGACATAGTGAGCTATGTATGGGGAAGGCTGCTGAGGATACACTGAGTGTTTCCTTCTCTCTGGTATCTGGATCATGTTTTGTGTAGCTGTAGGACCCTTTGAAACCTAGCATCTTGTTTTTCTGACACTTGGAAGAAATAGACCCTGAAGGAGGGACAACAAGCAAAGCAAACCAAAACATATTTTCCTAAAATATGCATAAACTTTCCCTTCCAGTAAGAAAATACCCTAAGGACATTGGATCTCAGCACTGAATCCAAGCCTTTAGAAACAGGATGCATAAGGCAAACAAGGCTGCCAAGGTCACTTGCCGCGTGCTTCTGTTGCGTTCACCCTTGGAGGAAGTGCCGGGGCCACCAGGAAGATCCATGTTCCTGTGACATTTCAGGAACACACGTGGAGAAGGAGAGCCAGGACATTTGTTCTTGGTCTTGCTGGGGTGGACGAGTGCCTCCCAGTCTGCTGTGTCACAGCTGAACAGGTGCAGTTCCTACACGGGTTGGATCTTCTCTGTTTTTGTCTAAATAAGGGTGTGGAGTGTTTTCTGAGCTGGGATTCATTACTGTACTGGCTCAAACAAAAACAAAGCTGTGCTTTCCTTTTTCAAATCACACTGCAGGCTTTTTCACTCTCTCTGCTAATTTTGTTCTAAAGGAATAACAGTGACTTTAGGGAGTTTCCTGGTGTCATACCAGAATCAGACATTAATGCTGACAATTTTAGGACTGGGTTGGTATTTTCTCATTTCTTTTCAGAAATGAGTTGACAAAGTACTAACGTTGGTGAGCAGACTTTACACACACATGCTCTGAGTTTCACTGTGCATTTATAGCCTGTCCAGGGAAGCTCCCTTCTGTCCAGAAGCAAAAAGCTGTGGAAGAGCACTCACAGACATAAAGATGTAGTTTGAAGAGGCATAAAAGATGTTCAAGGACTGTTTTTATGATTTTCCTTTTGAAAAGACCCAGGTGCTTGATTAAAGGCCCAGAAACAGGCTTTTCAAAAGCTGCAGAAGGGTTGTGACCTATCCACAAAGTACAATGAAAGAGAAAAGAAAGGACACGAGCAAGTGACTTCATTTTTCCTTTATGCCAAGGAAACATTCTGGTGTGATGGCTTCTCTGAGGTTACTGGGAAAGGTGAGATGGATGGCAGTACCACAGCACTGCCCCTGTGTCCCATTTCTGGCACTTTTGAGAACCCAGGAGCAGTTGCACAGAGGTACTCAGTGCCTTTATGCATGAACTTTCATCCCTCCTCTGAGAGTCATGGGGTGCCTGGGGGCGCTCAGCTGAAAATCAGAGCCATGGGGCAAAGTGGAATGAAGATAGGAAAATCTGTCAGAGGATGGGAATAAAACCCCATAACCTGACTGTCAAAGGGAATCAAGCTCCTGCTCTGTGCAGTGATACAGAAGTCTGGTGTAAGTTGTAGTAGGGCAATCTCAGGACACTGTCAGCTACAGCCATCTGGCAGGTATTCTCCTATTTTTGACTATTCTGCTCTTCCAGGTGTCCCCACACAACCTGGCAAATTCTGCTTCCTTGAGTGTTCCTCACTCTTTCCACAGTCATGAATGTGAGAAGGCTGTGGCTGCTGCAGGATGTGCCCACATGCTGTAGAGCAGATATTGCTCCCAGGCAGCTGGGACGGGTTGCTTATATGCTGGGAAGGTTCCTGTCTTTTGCCAGGAAAAGTCAGTTAAAGTAAAAATTCAGAATAAATTTCAGCAACTGAAATAAAACACTACTTGATGAGTACTTTGAACATCAACTACAATTAAATGTACTACTTTTAAAATTAAAAATCAGCTTCTTTCATCTATTTGCTATCAGTCTCTATTTCATGAGTTTTCACAACTGCTGAAAACAAAAAACTCACCTTTGCTTTTAATGTATTGAAAAGTCCAGGGAAAGACTTTAAGCTGAAAATCTATAATAATTTTACAGAAATCACTCCAGATTTATAGCTGAGTTCACAGTCCTACCTCAAGTCCTATTTCCTTTTAAGGTGTATCTATAATTTCAAGACACTTTCTAAAGAGATTTAAATATTTTAATCCTTTTTTTTTCCTTTTCCAGGCAGAATTTAGTATTTATGCTAAATTGTCTGCAGTCTGGATAAGTTAGGTATGAATTCAAAATTTTACAGACTTTCAAAATCCAGAGAGTTTTTTTTGTAAAAAACATCACTTAAACATGAAATGTTCAAATCTCATTGCCACTCATAAGTTGAGCAATTAGTAGATGGGCCAAAGGTAAAGTGCAATAACTTCATTGAAGTAAAATGAACTTGGGCTAGTTCCCTTTAAGTACAACCCAGCCCATTTTTCCCTTTAGCACTATATTATCCTGCTTTATTTTCCATAACAGACCTTTTGCTGGCCTCTAAATTTCTTTGCAAAAAAATGGGGTTTTGTCTGCAACCTCTTTGGTCATAATTTCTGCAGTAGTTGCTATCAGTGTCAGGAAGAACTCATGATTTTTCTCGTAATTAAAAAAGCCATGAATGCTGCACTTTCATCTCCTTTCCTAATAAAAGCTATAGCAAACCAAACAGTAGGCAAATATTAAACAAGATACAGATGAAAAATTCAGTGACCTCAGTGGTGTTTGCAGGTTAGGAGCTGCAAAAAAATGCATTCATGGTTTGCATAAAAGATTAGTGCCTAATCCTGTTTTCATGGTGTCAGTGGGAGTTCTGCCACCATTCAACAAAGGATGGGTCAGATCCTTAATATGTTAGGTGAAATGGCTTGGCCAAGGATTGTAGCTTTCAATACACAAAAGCACACATGAACTGTGGCCAAAATAAACTGAAAATAAAAAACTCCCTGTCTCTGGTGGCTAAGCCATGTCTCAGATCCTGCTTTGAAACCAGGGCTGTTGTGTGTAAATGATTGAGCAGGTTCAGTAGAGAGGGCACAGAATGACATTTTCCCTGGGAATATTTGATGTAATGTCCAAATTTTGCTTCACAGAATAGGTTGATCCACAAAGATTCTGATAACACAAGAAGGATACTGGCAAGGCCAAAGGACTTAATGTGGATCTCAATTTCCAGGGCTCCATCTGCAAAGAAAAGCCTGTCTGCACCTGAACTGCTTCTCTGTTATGTTGGCAGGAATATATTCTTTCCCTGAATTATTTTTTTGGTGAATAGTTTTCCTGATGTGGTGCCCTGTGTACTGCCCTGAAAGGAGGTTGCAGTGAGGTGGGGTTGGTCACTTCTCCCAAATAACAAGTGGTAGGATAAGAGGAAATGGCCACAAGATGCACCAGGGGAGATTTAGTTTGGCTATTAGGAAAAAAAAATCTCTGAAAGGGTTGTCAAGCCCTGGAACAGGCTGCCCAGGGAAGTGGTAGAGTGACCATCCCTGGAGGTATCTAAAAGATGTGTAAAGGTGGCACTGAGGGACACGGCTTAGTGGTGGACTTGGTAGTGCTGGATAAACAATTGTACTTAATGGTCTTAAAAGTGTTTTCTGACCTAAAAAATTCTGAGATTCTATATATTGTGACAGCTGATGCTCCTGCATTTCGTCAAGGTGTTTGTGTGCTGCATTGTCATTGCTATGAGGAAGAATGTGTTTGCAGAGAGATCTTGGCAAACCATTTGAGTTCCCAAATTTCCTTCTGTTTAAACTCCATACCTCTCATTATGAACTGAACAGGAAAGGTAGCAGCATATTTACAGTTTTGTTTCTCCTTAAGTGCAAACACTTTTTTAAAATCACTTTTTAAATTTCCTTTCTGAGCTGGAAGCAGAGCTGCTTTGTGGCCAAACCAGATTCACAGCAGGGTGATTAAGTGCCACTGCAGCCTGGTTGGTAAGGATCCTGCTGGGGAGAATTGCCAAATGTTTCGAGTGGTCCTAGTGCTGTATCGTGTGAATTCAGTTCCAGTGCAGTCATGCAATGGTATGAATGAATTGTAAAAGATACTGAGTGGCCTCTCCAGAGGTTGCCTTTAGCAGCAGAAATCCTTCTCAGCTCAGTCTAGAAGGATTGGACCACCAGACATCACTGCCTGTCTGATGAGTGTTTTGTGGGAATTTTTGCTCTGGTTAATTGTGAAGAAAATTCTGCCCAGATGGCAAAAGGACACAACACAAGTGAAAAATGTATCAGAAATGGAAGAGCTCCTAAGGTTCATTCAGAGCTCAGGTGGTCCTGGTGGCTGGCGATGCAGTGTTGTTTGATGCAAAATATATGAAGCTTATAACACTGCTAACCTTGTTCTTTGGACAGCATGTTTCATTTTCCACATTTGTCAGTTGGATATGTCCCCTGAAAATTACATTTGCTTGGAAGGCAAATACAGTAAAGGCTGGTGAGAAATTGACAGCAGTGCAATAGGGTTATGCAAAAGAGAATGTAAAGAATTTCAAATAATTGACTTTTGCAAATCTGAGCTTTTTCCGTCCTTGTATCTGTCAGCAGCTTAGCATAGATAGATTCTACAGGAACAGAACTTAGGCAGTAAAGCTGTCACAGCACAGATTTTGGATAGGCAGAAATGATTCTTGTTGAACCCAAGGTCAGTGACAAATACAGAAGCTAAAAGGAAAGCACAAACCCTAAACAGAGAAATTAGCATCTGCATTCTCACAAAGGAGAATTGCAGGTTTAAAACAACATCTTTTAAGCAGACTGTATTTGTCACCTGTAGCTCCTTCTTCCTCCCATTGAGGTGGGGATCTGGATGTACCAGATATTTTAGAAATACATTTTTAAACACTGTTAAGATCTTCTAGAATAAATTTCTCCATGTGTAAGGTATAATTTTACGTAACACTCTTGAGTCCATGGGTAGATTTGCACACAATTACTTGTGCATAAAGCAAAGTACGTACTTGAATACTTATTAAACATGGATATACATCTCAAAATGGACCAAAGGAGGGATAACTAGAGAGATATTGCTGAGATCTTTTAAGGTATTTGAGCTATTCCCTTTTCTTTCTGACTTGAAGCTAAATGATTTCTCAGAGTCTGGTGCATTTGTGTCTCACTCAAGGGTACCAGCGTGTTATTTGCAGTGGCTTTGCTTTTCAAACAATCCCAAGTATTATGAGTTTGGTAATGAATGTAGGAACTTTAATATCATTGAGTCTTGATAAACTTTGCATTCAAGAGAGCTGAAAGGGACTAGATGTCTACTTCATGAGAAAATCTGAAAAAAAATTAATCTTTTTATCTTGATCATCAAGAATAGCATTTTTGAAAATCTATTACTTTGGATCTCAGCTTTTCCAGTATTATCTCTGAATTTATATTTGCATAATTTGTTTTCTTATTGTACAAGAAGTCCCATGCTCTGTTTCCATTTTTGATACTTGGTTTTACTGAAATCAATGTGTTCCCACAAAAGAAATTTAATCTGGTGCATTTTCTGACAGAAATATATGTTTCCTTTGAAAATCTTTAACTAACTTTAGACTTCAGCATACAAATGTAATTAATCAAATAATCAGTCGAAAAGTTGGCTCTTTTTAATGCCAGCAAGGCTACTAAATGGTGTTTGTGTTGTAATTGGAATCAAGCAGAGCAATGAAACTGGAAAATCGTTAGGGCTATTACGTGTTCAAAGTTGAAATCCATTGATTTTGCGCTGTTATGTTCCTTCTTACAGGATCCAGAACACCTTGGGTGCAGAGAATTCTGTCCATGGGTCTTAGATAATGAAAAAAACTATCAAAAGGAATGGAATTCCTTTTGTATTACCCTTTGGCTCAGGAGTATTCTCTTCCAGGTGTGGTGTGGTAAATAGGGTAATCAGAAGTTTTCTGGCAAGTGGCTTTTCTAAATTGCACGAAATGCTTCTAATTTGCCTTGACCATCACAGGTATGAATTTCCAATGAACATTTGAGAACTTTAGGCTCATTCATCCAGAATTGTCTTTGACATGAAAGAACTGCTTCTGGAAAGCCTAAAGTTTGCTTCAGGTTTGGTGTTTTTTGGGTGCCCAACATCATATCTTCCAACAGAGAGGAGTCTAATGAAGCCTATGCTGTTCTCCTCAGGTACCAGTAGGAGTGAAACAGAACAGATGGATTGGCTTTTAGCTGGCATCCTAACACAAAATTCAGGAATGCACCGATTCTTTCTGCCCAGAAAAAAAATCCCTTTTGCAAAGATTTTGGCCTCTAAGCACCATTACATGCTGTGTTTTCTTGTTAATTTCTGAGCTCCCGTGTTGTACTTTTTTTCTGCTATTTTTTGCTTCTTCTCTACACTGAAAACTAATTATAGTAAAGACCTTTTATTCATGTGTAGCACAGAACAGCTTCCTTCTTCTATTTTTAATTTCAGTAATGATTATAATTTGTGTCACGTTTATAATAATGTCTGATATGTTTTTCCTGTTTGTTTGGAGTGAGAATCAGGGAAGATAATTTTGAATGAAGTCAAATGTTGGTAGGGTGGTTTCACACTTTGAAAACATGCAAAGATAAATAACACAGAAAATACTTTTAAAAAAATTAACAATATCAGCACAGCAACTTTTCCCATTATTCTTCAGAATCTATTACAAATCAGTCAAGAAGCTTATTGTCAAGGAGAAAATTTCTTGATTAATTCCTGGGTCAGTGCAGAAACAGAACTGTGGATTTCTGCAGGAATGATGGCTACAGACAGACAAAAATAAGTCAGTGAGGTCCCCAGAGCTCTGTATCCTGTCTCTGATCACAGGCAGGGAAGCATGCTTGGGAAGCATTTTAACAATAGTGCCCATAAGAGCTGGTGCTATCTAGGTATATTCTTATTTCTTTTCTAAGTTAGAAAGACCCTGGGTTGTTCATCTTCTTTGTGTACAGAAATCATCCGCTTTCTCTGTTAATTTTCCAGGGCTGCTGCTCAGTCTGTGAGCTGGGTGGTCACACTATTTGCTCTTACTGAAAGCACCAGAGAGCTAATTAAAATTAGTGAAAAGGAAGTCGTGAATTCATTCAGTCTTTTGATCCAGCTTGCTTTTATGTAATGAAATTGAAAGGTACAGATGATTTTCAGAAAGGTGATTAACTCTAATCAGGTAGATAAGCAAACCTGTTAAATCAACAACTATGGCATGTCCCCAAGTGCCCCTATGAATGAAGACTCATAAGGATATAATTTAAAAGATTTTAATTATTACTTTTCAAATTTGTAGTTTAGTTAGGATCTTGAAAATGTACAATGATTAATGACTAGCTAGTCAAGTGACTGTAAAAATGTATTAAGCCCCTGAGAACGATAAATCTTCTGTAAATGAATACAGGCTGACAGTCAAGGATCACATGTTCTCCAGACCTTTTGATAAATGTTCTTCCTTTTATTTCCAATAAACTTTGATACATGAAACCGTGTAATTTATTTCCACTAATTTATCTTTGTTCTCATGGGTATCAACTCCTCTCTTTCCATATTTTCATCCCAGAGAAACATGGTGGAGGTTAGATCATCATCAGTAACAGCAGACATAATAAAATCAACTGGAAAATACAATAAGTTCAAATTAATAGCATGGCAGCTGCCTGGTTAGATTAGGAAAAGAGTAGTAAAAAACTATGCATTGTGTCTTCTGCACTATGGAAATTCTGTATATCCCAACAATGAATAATTTCATTTTGTCCTCAATTCCACAATGTTTCATTAACATATTATGTTGCTGTGGGGGGGAAGAGTTCATGGTCATGTTGTATGTGCTCCACATAACAAGAATGGAAGAGTCCTGGATGAATGGATGCATGGATGGATGGATGCATGGATGGATGACGTCATGCAAAAAGCTGTGGGCTTCTGAAAATCTACATAAACAAAAAAGGCAGTTCTTTCTCTGCTATGATAGCTTTCTAATCCATCTTTCCTGCAGCAAAAATCTCAAGTAAAATCCATGCATTCATCCTCTTGCTATTTAAAAAAAATCCTGTCTAGAACTATATTCATAGTCATAAGTATTTCTTTTCTGTAGTGTTTTTTTGTTTGGGTTTTTTTTAGTATAAAAATGGGATTAATTCAGTTCCAATACATAAGGGGGATTAAAATTCAGAATTGTACCATTATTTTTTGATTTTGCAAGTGATTAGGAATCTGGACTAGTCATCCCAGACATTATTCTCCTGCCATTCTTTTCCAGTAACAAAGTTTTCCCCTTCACAAAATATGCTCTGTTAAATTAAAAATAAAAATCCAGCATACTGTCTCACTATAGAAAATAGAAATCCAGGTGAGATATGAGGAGAAACCACTCCAGTGCCAGGTGCTGCAGGCATATTCATAAATAGAGGAATGGGGCATTTCCAAAGGAGATGCCACCGCTGTATAAACAGAAATGAAAATCTAGTCTCCAAGGCTCTGTGGCTGGAACACTGTAAGATGCTTGCTCCTAGGAGGAGACTTGGAGATGTAGCTTGGAAGACTGAGGACAGTGCATGCTTTTTGAACACTTGGGATTCACTGGCCAGGGGATTCTCTGGAATAAAGAGCTTTAAAATGTTTGTTAAAGTGGGAATGGAGCCTAAAGGACCTGCCAGGATGTGAAAAATCTGCCAAGCATGCTGCTCTCAGGTAGAGGAGTAGTGACTTCACTCAGGGGCTACAGATATCAGGGTTGAGTAATGTAAAAAGCATCTGTTTGGGTCGGTAGGTCAAAAGACCAAAGGTTTTGACATGGAGAAGACAGATAAATCTGAGTCATAAATTAAACCGAAGGTCAATTCTTTTCCCAGCTTATGTGTAATTTCAGAGGGAAAAAGCTTGCAAACTACTGCGAACAGGGTGTACTGTGTACTGCACTGTACAGCTGGGAAAATTCCACAGTGATATTCAAACTGCAGAAACTAATGTTTATTCTCAGTTTTCACTCAAGCTGTTTCAGCTAAATATACTGCAAGATAGTTCAAAAAATCTATGATACGATATAAACCACCTACTTTCTTTTTACAGAGTTAATGGGACAATTTAAAGTGAATTTTTCGTCTAAGTGATAAATTTGTTTGGAGATTAACTTTTTTTTTTTTTGCTTAGGTAGAACATTTATTCCCCAATGAAGAAGTGCTTTGATCATTAGAATAAGCTGAGACCACAGTGCTATCACATTCTCTATCATTTATTCAAGGTTGTTGAAATAAGACTGAACCTCTTATGAATATTAAGTATTCAGATGTGGGATTTTTTTACTACCTTCAAACTAGTTCTATTAAGGAAAATGAGGAAACAGTGACCTTACTTTGGTCAGTCCTTCTGTGTGTAAAGTCAAATCTCACCATTGTTCTTTCAGCTCTGATGCCAAAACCCAGGGAGATGGTAATGAAACTTGTGGGGGTCATTTGTAGCTTGAGGGGGTCTTTATCTGACTCTTTCACAGGTGAAAGTCAGCAGGTCAATCTACCAGCAAAGAGGAGGGGAAAGAAGAAGAATATGTCTGAGCTGCTTTGAAACAATGCCGTTAGGCACAAGTTTTCTGTGCAAAGACCACAGCAAAGCACAACCACTGCAAAAGACCAGGGCAGGGATGGGCCCAGGAGGATCCACTCTGCTTTAAACCACAGCCTGTATTCACTGGGGAAAATGGATGTTGTGTTCAGTTGCAGTCAGAAGGCAACAATTTATGTAAGTAAAAAGATGCTTTCAAAGTATAATAGATCAATGACCTATTGTCAGCCAATGAGCTATGCACAAGGAATGAAACATCTCCTACATTATGTGTTTATGTTTCTAAGTATTTATGTATACAGTATTCCATCTTCACACCACTGCATATCATGCAGTGATATTTCCTCAGGCATCTGCCTTCTGCCTGAAAATTTCCAGTATAGTGAGAAATATGTGACATGAAGAAATAGAGCTCTGCCGTAGACCCTGAAAAAAATAAATGTTGAGCAGCTTAAATCACATGCCTTACATCCTAGTTAGTGGAGTAGCTACCCACAGAGCAATAGTTAGTTGTCCTGTGGTGAGAGATGGGAATGACTTGTTGAAGTGTGTGCTCACCTGCTGTGGCACAGCAGAGAGTACTGCAGGGTCCAAGTGCATCAGGGCCCTGGAGCAATGGTCCTCTTCAGGAAACACAGCCCTGTCTCCTTGCCAGTGCTCCAGACCACTTCCAGCCAGCGCTGTATCCGAACAGTGAGGTAAAGCCGTGGTGATTACTGTGCAGATGCAGAAGGGGCATGGTTTGGCTCATACTTGAGCCAATATTGTACTATTTCTAAAGTGCATTGGAACCCTTTGAGACAGCATATGGTGATAATTATACAAGCTGAATTTACATACAATATCATCTTTACTATGAATAGGACTTGGGAGAATAAGACAATTGTTGGCTGCTGCAATTTCTCCTTACTATAGTTAATAATTAATCCTTGAAAAAAGGTGACTTTTTTTTTTTGTAATCTATGAAAGTGGCTCTGGCACCATTTCATCTCCCTGCAAATATTTAGTAAAATGGGATCTGGGGATGGGAATGATGGGAATGTATGCTGTTTCATATTGATAGTGCATTGCTGGGCTGGATTGATTAAATCTCTTAACGAGTGCATGATTATTTTCTTTGTAGCACTATGTGTTTGGGGACACAATTGTTCTTTGGCAGGATTATTTTGGATTATTTCCTTGCTCTTCTATGCAGCATGTCCTTCAGCAGAGAGTTGAAGGTAAGCCATTGGTGCTGTACACCTTGTCCTGGTTGCTCTTGCAATTCCTCTTTTGGAGGGGTTGAAGTGCAAGACTGTGCCCAGGGGGACATCCTGAACTAGTGCATTAGTTTGGGACCAAAAGTGGTGCTTCCTTCTTTCCTTTTCCTTCCAGACTTCACTAAAACCAGCTTTTCTCCCCTCAAGGAGAGCTTTGGATTAGCAGGAGTCTCATTCTCCTCTCCTGTTGGCAGAAATGGTGCCACTGCTGCCACGTGGCTTTGCTTCATGGCTTGGAGTGACTTCAGACCTGACTTCTCCAGGGGGTCCTCCCTGAACTCAAGTTATTGGTGAACAACAAACTGACCAGATCTGGGATTTTGGACTAAACTTGTAATGGTTTATCCCAAATTTTGTTCGAGCTCTTATTTGTTCCTACAAACATTCACCTCTAGATTTCACCCCACATAATTGATACAATGTCATTGCTCCAGAGCACGTCATTTGCTCAGTAACAGCCCCAATTACTCAGGGGTTACTGACTTTGGCCTTTTAAAATGCATTAGCTACAGGAATTGCCATGACCCCAATTATTGCAAATATGTTCATGGATCAAAGACCCTGCAGCCAGATTTCTCCTCCTGACTAATCATTAACCAGAAGAAGTATTGTGGAGCTGTCACAGATTTTTCTTGAGCTACTTTGAGTAAGACCATCTGGCATGCATCTTGCTCCTTTCATTCTTAGAGGACTTCTAGAATATTAGTGAATTAAGATGGACAGGACTTCTGGAAGGGTCTTGGATCAACCTAGCAGAAATGGAGCTTGAAAATACTTTGGGATGCAATATCTGTCCTATTTTCCTCATCATTATTGGTTGTTCCATTGGCACAATGTAATGAAGAGCAATTTTTTTCTTTTTTTTCTAATTTTCCAGAAGTTTGAGAGGCCTGACAGTGCAGCTGTGTGGCAGAGGGAAGAACCATAAATCATTTCTTGTTTTGGCTATGGTCTTTGCAACAACTTTCTAGATAACTTTCAATATTGAGAAGGACGGGGAAGAGAAAAGTGTGTTTAAAAGTAATTGAGATGAAGAACATCTGCCTAGTCTGTGTGTCCTTTCTGTGCCTCCAACTGTCTCCTGAGGACACAAACTCAAAGGTAACTTGAACTCATGGGATCTTTTACATGAACTGCCCCTGAGAGTTCGAGGTGCAAGGAGGTTACTTCAGAGTGCAGGCAGTTGGAGTGCTGGCGTCCTCCAGACTACAAGATATTTCTGTAAGTGAGGGGGCTTTCTGATGTGATCACCTAAATTTTTTCACAGGTGCAGAGAGCCCTTGCTGCATTTTTAGTCAGATCCTGTTTTGCATCACCAGGAAATGCATTCCTTTACCCACGCAGTAAATTAAAAAAACATACACACATCTACAAAGTCATTTATGTAAGCATTAAAAAATTGTGATTGTCAGGAAGCCTTGCATTAAAACCTTCATTCCTGATTAGAAGACGGCATGCTGAGTACTTCAACCCACTTTGCACTTCAAATCAAGCTATTATTAGGGCATCTGTCCATTCACTCTTTCACTTAATGAGGACTGTTCTTTAGAGATGTAATAATGCTTCAATATAAAATTTCAGCTAAAAGCATGATTTTGTTAGGCATCTCCTCACAAAATAAAATAGTAAATCCTGCTTTTGCAAAGCTTGAATAACACTGAGTACATTGATGTAAATCTGGATCTTGCCATACTCCGTCAAGCATAACTTTCTAACT
Source organism: Corvus hawaiiensis (assembly GCF_020740725.1). NCBI lineage: Eukaryota > Metazoa > Chordata > Aves > Passeriformes > Corvidae > Corvus > Corvus hawaiiensis. Next base: position 9,927,700 of record NC_063220.1, on the reverse strand, counting down.
CCCACATGGAACTTGGCCCATCTTCCATCCCTGCTGGATTAATGTAATGCTGCAGTGCACATGGAATGTGTACTCATTTGGACCAGAGGATGTAGCCTTTGGGACACTCAAAGGATCATGCCAGAGAATCATAGAACGCTTTGGGTTGGAAGGGGTCTTTAAAGGCCATCCAGTCTAACCCCCCTGCAGTGAACAGGAACATCTTCAGCTAGATCAGGTTGCTCAGAGCCCTGTCCATCCTGACCTGGAATGTTTCCATGGATGGGGCATCTACCATGTATCTGGGAAACCTGTGCCAGTGTTTTAACACTTATCATAAAAAATTTCTTCCTTCTTATGGTTTAGGAGAATGACCAGAAAATACAGAATTCTAGTGCTGAAAAGCCTGTAGGATTTGCTCATCTCCTTTCTTAGTTTTGGGAAAAACAAGCAACATGCTAAGGAGCTTTGCCAAAATGGTCCAGGAAGCTGGGTTTCAGGAGGACAGTGCAGACAACAGTGCATGAAGACAGGACTGCTCCTGAGACCAGGTTGGCAAAAGCAGCCAGGACCCACCGCAGACAGCTTGCATGTAGCCACATGGGAGCCATCAGCCAGGCTGGACTGAACCTTCTCTGCATAGCCCTGGGAATGACCAGTCCTCAGCTTGATGCAGTGGCCATTGATTTCACAAGCTTTTCAGTGAGCTTTAAAACCCTGCACTGATGTTCTGGAGATCACGAGTATGAAAAAAAATTCCCAATGTTCTCAGTCTGTTTTATCAGCATTACTACAGGAAGGTCTGCTCTCATCATCACAACATCAGAGACCTGCAGCCATCTGTGATGCTACATTTCTCTGCAAAGAGTGTCTGCTCTGTTTGGTGGTGGTAACATCCACTACCCTTGCATTAGGCTTGGTGAAATGTTTTGTCTTGTCTTGTTTCTGAGAACTACCTCAGCTTCTGTGGGAGTATTGCTTATGTGACAGCTAGCAAAATCATAGGGATTATAGGAACAAGAAAATGTTAAAGGAATAGTACTTTTGTTTATTGTATTCCTTAATTTGAAAAATGCAGGGTCCAAAAATGCATGAACTGAATCTACAGTCTACCATGGCTAATGTTTTATAAATACTAAGATGGAGGCAGACAGATTAAAAAATTGCTGGAGTTAAACCTACAATTAAGCAAATTCTCTTAGATGCTCTCAGATCTCTCTTGAACATGAGAGGAAGAGGAAATTATAAAGGGAAAACACAGTGACTTCATTCCAGATAGAAAAGATAATGCTGTAAAAATAAATTATATATAATTTAATAATATTTACTTTAAGTATGTATATACAGACAATCATGCAGATAAAAAAAGAGCAGAGAATTCTTTTTAGTGCAAATTGTTCTTCAGCTGTGACTTGTTTAATTTTGTCACTTTTATGTGGAGAGCGATTTATTCTTGAGTCTTTTGCAACACCATTTGTTTTACATTTGAAATGTCAACGATGATGAAGGTGTCTTCTGTGGTGTCAGCAAGACGAAATCCAGGGAGCTATTGGGATGACAAGAAAAGACCCCTGATCCTAAGCTGGGCCATGCAGATTCATGTTGGAAGGGTATGTTTTGCTCTAGCGCCTCATACGTATGGAGACACACGTGCTAGAGTGGGGGTCCCTTCATTATTGACAAAAGCCACTATTAACCTGCACAGCCCCTTCCTTGTGATGTGACTTTAAGCAGATGGTGCTGCAAGAAGAGCAAGTGTGGAGGACACCGACCTCTGGCTGCCTCCTCCCTCTGGGTAAATTCTCGCTTGCGTATTACAGATCTCAGCGGCCCAAAGAGGAAAACTGTCAATGTGCAAAATTTCATTAACTTGCAAGGCAGCAAGACAGAGTGCCCCCAGGCCAAGCTGCAAATCTGCAAATCATGGTGTAATGTAGAGGTGAATAATAAAGTAGTAGAAAAGAACAGAAGGAACAGTTCTGATGGTTCCCATGACTCCTTGCTGAGGCTGCTCCAAGTGCCCACTGAAATACCCAGAACACAGCTTTGGTTTTGGGTGAGTGGGAACACTCTGGACCCAGCTTCTCCAGAGGGAGCTCTGTGCAGGAGATGTGCTGGCATTGTCACAGCCACAGACTGCAGGAAGAAAGCTGCACAAGGAAGAAAAACTTTCTGTTCTTAGAGGTATTCAGGGCTGCAATAGAGTAACTGCTAGCTAGCCTAAGGTGTGCACTTCTGCTCTGCTGCTTCAAAAAGGCTGGATTGTAAGAGCAGTAAATGTGTCAGTTTTATAGTACTTTGAATGTATTGTCTGATATTGTGGTTTTCTTAGTGGCTATGTTGCTGATTACCTGCATTTTAATAATAATGATTTATTCTGTTAAGGGAATTCTCTATGCTTTAAGAAAGAAATAGTCTGTGGTTTGCAAGCTTTCTCAGCCTCACTCTATCAAAGTCTTAGGGAAGCATAAGGATTTGAGCTTCCACGTACTAAAATCTGATGGAAAAGTTCATATATGCTCTGAAAAACATCACTCTGGGACTCACACTGCTTCACACATTGCCAGTGTGTGCAGTGTTTTCCACTCTGTGTAATAAATGATAACAGAGCAAGTTGCTAAGAGATAACATAGCTTGCCAAAAGTGTGCAGACATAACCAAATTAAGACACTGTGCACTCTGAAGTTTTCAGGCTACCTTGGCAACGCTAATGAACTTTTAATGGTTGGAAGGGCCAGAACAGTGTAAGCTTTTCTTTTTTAAACAAACTTTGAGCAACCTTTGCTGCAATTAAACACAGTCCCCTACCTCTTCTTGCTTTTGCAATAGATTTTTTTCTGGGTTGAACTCAATAATGAATTATTTCCTCTGATTCATGGGTAGAAAATCCTTCCACAAGTCTTTTCATTTTGACACTAAAAAGGAACCCACAGTGTGGAAATCCAGGCTGAGTCAGCCTTTACACTAGTTTCTGTGAAAGAATCACTCTGATTTGCAATTATCCAAAGCAGTGGCTGCTAAAGTATTGATGCTTCTAGTTACAGACATCAGAAATTAGTTACTGAGGCAAATTGCCTTGCTGTGCTTCCATTTTCAAATGTAATTCCGCTGAAGGGACTCTTGGTTTTCTCATTAAGACCTTTTTTCAGAAGGCAAATCAACATTGAGAACCCTCTTGGACATGCAGGTCTCTTGTACAATGATGTTTTATGGGGCAGGAATTAAAGAACTCAGAATATTCTGGTTCTGTCTGAAGCCACTACTTGACCTTTCTCTGAACAGGTCTTCTGCAGGGATCTTGGCTTAACAGGGCCAGCTGATGGACCTTGTCAAGTGCAGATTTTTTGGCTCTAGTAATGAGTGCATGATGAGCACAGCGAAGTGCTGTGATTACAGGGAGGTTTTGTAGTTGAACTCCAGAGCTCCTGCCCTAAAATCAATGCAGACAGACCAATTCTGGGGCTTCTATAACATTAGGGAATCAGTGAATCATCTGTAAGAAGGGCTCCATAAATTAATTTGTTTAACCTTATTCTTGTGTTTCTAGCTTCCTGAATTAAGCACCCAATTGTCTGTAAAATGTGTTAGGGAAAAATGAGAGTTACAAACTAAGCCTGCTCTGAGTATAGCCAGGGTTTGAGCCTGACTCTTGATGAGAACAGTGAGAAATGGGAAAGCTTGGGTGAGGTGCCCCAAATGGGAGTCCTGCTCTGAGATAGTCCCCTGGGTTGGGCAGGAATGTGCTGGTTCTACTCATATGTTCAGCAGCTCACATGTCCTGAACCAGCATGTAGAGAAGCTGCAGAGCTTCATTTCTGAAGATTTTTGAACAAGCAGGTATGAGAAATCTCTGCATAAGGCAGCACCTCAGAGGTGTCTTGGAGGACCTGGGTACTTACATTTCTCTGTACATCTGGCCTAAGGTCACACACTTTGTTCAACAACTGTTCTCAAATGTAATAACTTCACTACTGTAATGAGACAGGGTCCCTGGTGTCGTGTAAATGTACTGCACGAACATAAATAAACACAAAGTGCACCTGCACTCCCTCAATTGCACTTACCCAGACAAATAACATCCTCACACTTGCAAACCATTCAGAGCAGGCAGATGCTGCTTTGCTCAGAGTTACCTGCGTGTGCAGGGTTTGTGCATGTGATTGGAATGGCATTCTTCCAGAGATGGCTCAAAAAGGAGTGGAGACCTAAAATGCCATCAGCATTTAGGGAGAAATAAATGCTAGTCTTCTAGGGTCCCCATAATGGCAGCTGCATGGATTTATTACTCCCATGCTAAAATGGACCAGCAGCACTTTCTCTCAGAAAACTTCATGTATGGATTTAGCACAAGTTGAGTGGAAAGCACTAAAAATGAAATGAAATGAAATGAAATAAAATAATAAAAATAACAACAAAACCAAACAACAATACTGACGAAATAAGAGGGATTTTGGGTCAATCTCAAATCAGTTAATTACTCAGAAATCCTTTCTCAGACACTTTCCTTTATCTATTTTTTTATTTTCCATTTAATATCAGATGTCTTCTTTCAATGTCTTAGTCCATCCATAAATATGGATTGGTTACTACATATTAAAGTAATATCACAGTAATCCTTATTATATTAACTTTCACCTTAAGAGCAGCCATTTCTTTATTTTGAATTAGTTCTTTATTAAAGTTTAGCTTGGAACTTTTGTGTATTATATGGGTTAAAAATTACTAATTTTCATTTTTTTGGCCCTGTTTCTTCATTAGTACTTTTGAAACTTGTAGAGCTTTGAAATGATGCCTTTTCCTGGTCTTAAAATCAAGAGTCAAACACGGTTAGAAGGGGAAAAGGGATTTTACCTTGGTATTTATTTTAAGGACTCTTAGGTGTACACATCCAGGTCGAATGCACCGAAATGCACCCTGCAATGCCCACCCCCAAAAGATCTGGTATAACATTATAGGCCTTACTAATTAGCATAGCTATCAAAGTTTCCCCAATGAAAGGGCTTGAATGAGCCCAATGAGAGGCTTGAATGAGCCCCCCTCCCCAAGGAGCCTTCCCCTGGATAGTTCTATCTCAGTTTACAGAATGTGTTCTGGAGAGGACCTTGGGGTCTGGGGCACGCTATCCTCTACCTCTGAAGCTTCTAAAATGTTTAGTCTTCTAGCTGAACAAACAAGTCCAAGAATGTAGGCAAAAAGCACTAAGAATGCAGAAGCTGTAAAAAGGTATAACGGGTATAAAAGAAAAGGTAAAAAATCTTAATGGCATCAGAAATATTTCAGCTTCAATTTGTACTTTACAATTAAGAGAAAGTCAATTTTGCTTGTAATCAAACCACACCTTCAATTAAAAAAAAAAGTCTTCTACTCAAGGAGGAAAAATGTGTCTGTGTGTGAGTGATCACACTGTCACACTATGAACAAACTGCCTGTAATTTGTGTATCTTTAATATTCAAGACATCAAATATAAAGCAGGGTGCAGTTTTTAGTATGATAAAAGAGCTTTGCTGTGCATCTGAGAAAATCTCTGCAAAGATTTCCTTCCAGTCTTCTGAACCTCTTCGAGACTCTTAAATTAATGAAGAGGTTTCCCAATGGATGGTGACAGAATAAAGCACAGATTTGTGCATCTCTGGTTTATATTCCCACTGAAAGGTGCAACACAAACTCTGGGGATGAGATGCCAGAGAAACTCTCACTGTCTCTATTTCTAGTTTCTTATGCTCTTTCATCAAGGATTTGCAACTGTCACATGCAAAATAGCAGGAAAAAGAAGTTTTGGGTTGCTAAAGCTTGTTTGGTTTTAGGTTCTTCCTCCATGAAATTACAGACACCTATATTAATATGTATTTTTAAAAACACTCTTTCTTTTAGTCTTAAGAAAATAAATAAATATAATATAGTTAAACACAGAAAAAGGATTACATAAACTAAATTCTTTTTTCATACATGTGGTAGGAGAAGGAGAGGAGAAGGAGAAGGTGAATTTTTTTTTCAAGTCATCTGAAAAGCAAAATTCTTTGAAAGCTTTTAAGAATTAGGATACAAAAGGACTGATAAAAAGCCCCTAATCAATATTCTAGGATTTCAAGTCAAATCCTTTCAGCAAATAGCACAAAGTCCTACAATGATAACAATCAATTAAACTACTGAGAATCATGGAAACCAAAGGAAAAGTGCTGGGAGATACCACTTTAAATTACAACGATTTTTTTTTTTTTAATTCTGGTCAGTTGGGTTTATGTGTTACAATATACTGGAAAAGGTAATTAAAGGAATTCTCTTGAATTTCTACTGCCAGGCCTTGGCTCCAACTGAGAAAACTGTCCAGAAAGGATTCAGGGCTAGTGGGATTCAGTGGACCTTTTGGTATGTAGCAAAGGGAGGGAAAATATCAGATTCAGATAACAGAGAAAATATTTTAATTGATTCCAGCTGTAACACCATCAAAGTCACCATTCCTTCTTGATTTGAACCAGAAGGTTTTTGCTGCTAGATTCCCAGTTCCCTCTGGGAATGTGCTTTGTGGAGACCCTTGAACCATTGGCTTCTAATTCTGAAACAGATCAGGTCCATTTTGAGCCTGTCCATCAGATGGGTATGAACCAGTAGCTAATGGAGAGATGCAGGCAGAGATTGAGAAAGATTTGAGAAAAATCACCTTCTTCAGACACCATGTCTTCTTTCATTACCTCTGAGCTCTTGATTTTGGCTGTGGCATTACAATGAGGTACAGGACCGGACTGGAACAATAAACAACCTTTGGCATTCAGAATTAGGTGACAAAACATCTCTGGTCAGGAATTCCCATCATAAAACTTTCCTCCTGGACAGAAGAACGCAGGCTGAAGATTAGACTGCAGCAATCACGTTGAGATGATGAACAGGCCCTTTGCAGCCTTTGGAGGATTGGCTTTTTACACGTTGCTGCAGCATGTCGAAGCGTTGTGCTGGTTCTTTGGAGAGGGGAAGGCTCGCAGCCTTGATGGGACAGATGGAGCAGAACTCAGTGCCTACATTGGTAGCCTGGAAATGTGAGAGCAGGAGTTTGTGCTTGCCACGCCACTCCCCATCCCAGCACAGCTGCGTGGAGCAGGAGGGGGTACCCTGACTGCCTGGGGGGTCCCAGGACTTTGCAGTGGCTGCAGCCAGTGTGCAAAATTCCCTCTAGGCACTGTGGGAGCCTAGGGAAAGAGAGCTCACAGGGCCAGAGTAACAGCTTCAGTTCCTTTCACTCTATTTGGTCCTGGAGGAAAAGAAAGTCCAAGTTACCAAGAAAAAAGTAATGATGAAAAAGTCATCCACTTACACAAAATCATTGTTCTTGGAGCTCCTTTCATTCTCTTAATCTTCAATTTTGGAGACAAGCAATAGCTAGATTTTCCTTAAAAACAGATTCGAAGACCTTCAGGGTCAAAGGAATTTGCAATTTCACATTTCTAATCTTTTTTCTCCCATTATTGTTAGTTGAGGAGAACATAAAAAGAGTTTTGTTTAAATGTACTTAACAAAGAAATTCAGCTCACCTCAGGCTGGAATTTGAAACTCTGGATTCAATTCAGATGAATTTTTAAAGATGCATTTATAATGCCTGAAAGGGTTTGTGTATGAGAAATGTTTCTAGTTTTTTCCACAGTCCTTCCAAGAGTGTAAGCATCACATCCTTTTTCTTTAGACTAGTGTCCTGTTTTCTCCTTGATATATCTTCTCATTTAGAATTCTAAATCTAATGATTTTTTTTTCTCATGCTGACAAAGAGAATAAAAGGCTCTACACTGTTTTCTTTAACATTTTAAAATCTCAAGCAAACATGAAAACTGCAAGAAGTTACTTTAAAAGAGTTATATTAAATAAATGTTACAGTAGGATTAGGTCCTTCTCCCTGAAAGTAGAACAAAATAAAATGAAAAAAGCTCTTCAAATAACTATTGAACTTCCCCAGGTGGAGGTGAAACACTGACTGTTATTTCCAAGGATATTTATATTAGTCAGAGTGTTGTGCCCTAAGAACCTGAACATCTTAGTGTGTGGAGATCAAACATGGGGCTTTAATTGTACCTTGTGCCCAACCAATGGCCCTAGAAGTTACCCAGGGTGCTGACAGCTGCCTATTCAGATGCACAGCAATGGAAAAAAACCTCTCATGTCATTGACTCGTTTCTCCTGTTCCTAGGTACCCCTGTGCTGTGCATACATCTCATCAGAGCCAGTCAAAATGCTTCCCCACACAGTCTAACAAATATATGTTCTTGCTTCACAAATCCCAACCCACAAAAAATGGGAGAGACTTCTTTGTGATGTCCTCCTTCATTTCTGCAAGCATCCCTTTCCAACAGTTCCTTGGTTTTGTTTTTGTCATTATAACAGTTGCTAACAGAAACACAAGGGTGAAGGTTTATAACAGCTTGCATTATACTCTCTTTTATTGTGTTTTTTTCTGCAGAGATACAACTTTCCAAAATTGCTCATTATGAGAAGAAATTTTCCCAGGCTTGGTTATATTTAAAAGCGAAATTATTTGGAAAGTTTGAGTAAAGTCTCATAAGTGGCTTTTAAATGAGGGGAGAATGAGAAGCATAGGAAACTTGGTAAGGTCACGGGACATGATCCTGCTACCACAGACATCAACAATAATGTTCCCAAAGTCCTCCCAGAGGATCTAGAACCAGAGACAGGAACTGTTGCTCTGCATTCCTTGTATAGACAGAGTTGCCAATGAGTCTTGGTGTAACACTGGTGTAAAGTACAAATCCCAAACTCAGCAAGGCAAGATGAGCCTGTACAGATCATCACATTCTGGAGGAACCACTTAACTACACACATGACCCAAGAATCCAAAGGCATTTAGTTGGCTCTCACTCAGCAGAGCCCTGTCCAGTAGATCTGCCTGTTTTTTGTGAGTGGAAGAAAGCAGAACATCCACCAAGCCCTTATTTTGTGTCTTTCCATAACTTTGCTTTTTACTGATACATTTTCATTTAAAAAGGAGAAAAGAAACCAACCACCCACCACCACCACTAATAATAGTAATAACAACAACAACAATGTTGCATATAACATAACATATTAATATAATAATTATATAACATACCAATAATAATATATAGTAAAATATATTAATAATACATATTATTAAATATTACTTATACATTCTATATATTATAATATATAATATATAATATATAATAATATATATTGCTTTTAGTATACTGTAATTTAACTACTATTGTTATGAAAACCAATCCACTGATCAAAAAACATTCCTTTGTTCCCAGTGAAGAGATCTGCATTCATTCAGCCTTTGTGCTGAAACTAAAACTCTGCAAGTGATCAAGGAGATAAGCTTGTTTTTGTCCATATCCATGCTATGACAAATGTCTGTTGCAAAGATAGCTTCATATTCTATGCAAGAACCCTCAGGAGTCAGTCCTGTGTAAATGGCCAATACTGAACAAGTTTGGGAAGTTTAATAGACAGTTCCAGTGGTGCAGCTGTAACCTTCTCTGTTTTTCTGTACTGTTCTCTTCCTCCAGAAGAGAGAGTTCCTTCTGCCACGTTTTTTCTCTATTTCACAATGGGCTCAACCAGCAGAACTTGGCAGGACCTTCATCAGACCAAGACTGTAAAGGTATCACAATGTGCAAGGTATGTAATTAAGTACCCAGGATACAGCTCAAGCAAGCGAGTATGCCTGATAAGGATTTTGATTAGCTAACTCTTTTCAGATCTGTGGAAATCCTTGTTTATGAAAATGAGATGCGTGTTGCATTCAAAACTGTTTATTGGTATCAGGACAAGCAAATCATCCCAGAATCCGGAAGCACAGCCGGAGGGTGGAGTAAGGACAACATCAGAGTCCTGTTTTAAGTGGAATTGCTCTGAGTTCCTTAAAATAGCTAATTCAGGAGTTATTGGTAAAGCCTGACAGGGACAGTGCATGTAGAATGTGAAAGCACTGCATGAAAATCTCTCTCTGTGAATGCACTTTGATGGAAGGATGCTGCAATCTGCCATGCAACTAGAAACCTACTACACCTGAAGGTAATTGCTGCTTCCGCCTTCAGCTTCCTCATTGCTTGGATCAAGATGTTGCATAAGAAAACCCTTCAATCTCATCACAGCGACTTCAGTGCATGAGGCAGGGTGAATGCAGGATATCTCAACCTCTAAAATATATAATGTTTATATCTTTGCATCTGCTTCTTCTCTTAGTTTAATCATTCAATCATTATGAGGAAACCTTGCTTACAAAACAGGCATTGTTTTTATTGTAAGCAAGGACTATGTGTATCATACTCCAGCATCTTTTCCTCTGCGCAAACATTTTGAGTAGCTGATATCAAGAGATGCTGGCAGGCTTCCAAGAAGGATTCAGGGTGGAAGTTAAACAGCCTGAATTGTTACAGTTCAGCAAGCAACATCTCTTTTTTTTCTAGTAGATCCTATAGCTTTTAATAATTTCTGGACATAGAACAGTAGTGTCTCACACCTGGGTATCTTTGGATTGCTATAAGAGCCATCAACACAGGGGATTGTGTCCATGGACTCCCGATTGGAATTTACATCATGGCTAATAAATTTCCTTGCTTTTACGCCTAAGGTCTCGCTTGTAGTAGATGAATGCAGTTAAACTGTTGCATTGGGTTGGCAGGTGAGAGGATTCTGGTGCACAGACTGTATTTCAGCTTTCAAAGAGATAGCACTCCCTCAAAATAAAAGGCACTAATGAACCAAAATTAACCACTATTCCTTCAGAATAATATGACAGTTTCAGTCTTGCTTTTCTCTTACAGTTTCTTCCTTTAAGTGACTTTAAAAGCAGCTTCTAAGGGTATTTTTTTAAAAGGAGTAAAAATCTGAAGACTATCTTAATGAGGTTCTTAATCCATCCACTAGTTCCCTCTCCCACCCCAACTTCTAGAGAATTGCATTGCTTAAATTAGTGTCATCTTTCACTGCCCTCCCCAGGAGCTGGGACAGGTCATCCCTCTGCTAAGAAGAATGGGTGATGAAATATTCATTCTGTTAAATTATCTAGCTGAAGCCCAGCAAGCAGATGACACAGATTGCAAAAAGGATGGGCAGGTGCTTCCTTGGGTTGCAGGGCTGCATTTAGCCAGTCTCTGAGGCTTAGAGAGGCCTTCCCTTATGCCAGTCAATGAGAGCTGATGGTCTGTGCTGGAGTTTCCAATGTTCAGATATCTTGGCTGCAAGGATGCCAACTCCTCGCTACCATGGTGTGACTGCCCTTAGCCCAGTGGAGGTTTTGCGGAGTGGATTTGTCACTGTGACACTGCAGAGGGCAGTTCATGCTCCAGCAGACTGTAAAGCACAATTACTAAACTGATGGACTCATCTCTCTCTGGATATACTCAAAAAACATTCATTCTTCATGAATTTTTGCTGTCACCAGCAGTCACTGAGGACATCTTAATGACCTGGATACTGTGCTCATTTGACAAAATCTTACATATCTTCCTGAAGATAAATTTATTTTATTTCAATTTTCATCACGGGATGTGAAATTGGGTAGGAAAGATGAACTTTTTTTATGCTGGCTATTCTCCACCATCATGCTAAAAATGTCTGTAAACAAACCAGCCTTTTCCTTGATTGTCACTGGCATTTGAGAGGCTAAAAATGACAACTTAAACACTAGGTCTATGGGAGCTGGCAACAGTCCCCTTGAAAGGAATTCAAATGAAAAAAAAGAATCAAATAATTTCCATCTCCAAGGGTGTGATATTAAGGAGATAGATGCCCTCTGTAGATAAGTCTTTGGAGTTGCATTGTTTTGAGAACTGTCCAACTGAGTTGGTTCTTGCTGGTGTGCAATTAAATATCTGGGGAAGGGAAATCATTGTCACTGCTTTCCTGTGCTGCCTTGCAAAGGAACGGCAGCTTCCACCCTTGGGAACAATGTAGCACATCACCCAGAAGCTGAACACCCTCCTGTCTGTGGCATCATGCACGCAGGAATTTTTCTGCTTTCACTTTTCTACTCTGTCCTCTCATGTACCTAGAGAACCAGATAAGGATCTCTGAACACTTCTAATTTCACTAATGCAATTTCTTCTCTCAGAGGTGGTTTAGATTTCTGTTTTAACTTGCATTCAGGGAGACCAACCACATCATGCTTTCGGGAAACAAAAGAGCTGTCTCTGCTTAAGAAAGCACTATGGCAGCGTTTGCAAACCTGTGCTTTCTCAGGCTTCAGAAAATAAAGACCTGTCAGAGCTCACCTTTTAAAACAACCTCCAATTCACCTTCTCAAATAAGGTCTGACCTGAGGTTTCTACATGGGAAATGAGGCAACTCTGTCAATATAGTACTTCAAATGAACAATCATTTGGAGGAGCAAGTGCCTCAGGGCCAATCTCTTTTCTTTGCTATCATTATACTCCACAGGGGCACTTTTTATTTCCCTAGCATGGCTTTCAGTTTGCACATGGAGAGGTGTAAGAATTCATGTCAGACATGATAGCATAACTACAGATTGTTCCATCACACTTATATGACAGAGATTTCATCAGAGCCAAGTGCCTAAATAATTGTGCATCTGGGTCTATATAACTAAGAATGATTTCAGCTATTTTTAACTTAAGCCTCTACATTCTCCTTTTCTTTTGTTAATTCAAGTGAGCAGTGAGAAATGTTTAATGCCTTATTTCAGACCCATGACCCAGTGAAGGGTCATGTCAGTCTCTTGTAATGATTTACCACTGAATGGTGATGGTGTTACTGTTCTGTAAGCCAAATTTTTTTCACCAGCACTCAGAATTGCAGGCCTGAAATCTGCAAGAACTGCATGTGGCTGAGGGAAAAACTGGATTTAAGGCACAAATTTTGCATGTGAGCAGGAGATCTAAAAAAATTTAATAAAACTGCTTGAATCACTGTGTGCCTCATGCAATGAGGTTCAGATATTCTCCAAAACCCACTTATTTTGCTGGCTGTGAGATACAGAAATGCCCATTGTCAGTATCCCAGCCCACTTACAGACATCACATGCTGGCAGCTGATGGCATGTGCTTCCTGATATCAGCCTTGTTGCAGTCTGGGGTCCCTGCTGCTCTCCTTTCCTTCAGAAAGGGACTCCTGCTGGGCTGGGGATGTTTGTCAGCTCACCAGAATCACAGAGCTGATCCTTGGCTGCACGAGGCTGGCTGCTGGGAGGCTGCCTTCTGCCGGTGGAGTGCCACAGGATGTGTTGCAAGCTTTCCATATTAATGGCATAGCATGAGGCTAAGCAGCAGGGGCTGCTGCCTGAGACCCTTTCAAGACACCAGCACTTTTACTTATTTATTCTTCTTCCGCTTTTTCTCTAAGATCATCAAGAATCTTTTCACTGTTCCTCAGAACTTAAGCTTTTCCTTCTTTTATGAGGAGGAGGAGTTGATACCCCCGCTGCCTCCTCTGACCCATATTGTGGTCACACCACAGGAGAGCAAGTCCTTTCCTTCAGGCACATTTTTCACTATTTATGCAGGTAAACAGTGAAGTCTCTTTGCCTTTTTTTAAAATTTTGTTTTTTATTTGTCTGTACATGTATGTTTATGAATTTATATCTCCACTGATTACTGGAGATTTATACCTGTGCAAAGGAACCTGGCCATTCTAAACTGTCACCTCACTGGGATTTTTTGGTGGGTTAAACATTGCCTGTAGTAATAGCAGTGGGTAGTAATAGCTGCCTACATGAGAAACATGCTTTTCTATCAATAATGCTCTGAATGTAGGGTTTGAACGGACTTCAACTCTGGGGTCAGACTGAACAATGCTGTTAGTCAAGCAAGAGACGCTGGTCATACTTCAATCAGAATATAAACTCTGTTTGCGGCTCCTGTGCATGAAGCCAAAAAGGAAATCAGTGCAAAACAAGGAGAATGATGGAAATTAGAAGCTGTTCCTCCTTCCTGAGACATGGTGTGTGGAAATACTCACAGCTTTTTACCGGCTAATCTCGTAGTTCAATGCCTTAGAAAGCCTCGGGCAGCCTAGAGAGGTAGCACGGGCAATCCAGCATTTCAGTAGCTCTAAAAGCGGCAAATAGCAGCTGCAAAGCTGATACCACCAGTAGAAGCAAAGAGGGAGAAATATAGCCTTCAGTTTGCCTAATTCCTGCAATTAGAAGCTTTCAAACAGAGAGAGAAACACACAGATGTTCGCAGAAGGATTGCAAAGCCAAAGAGGGTGGGCCCCCCCTTGGTCCTTTCTTTTACTCGGAGAAGGGGAAAGGGGCGGACTGGGGGCGGACCCGGGGTGACCAGCCAGTCAGACACTGCTAAAGAGTTTGAGTTACATTTGGTTTTGCCTGCGCTTGGAACAAAGGAGTTCAGGAGCACATGGCAGGGTCAAGTCCTGGCTTGTCTTGGGGAGGGGGAAGGGAAGCTCAGAACAGCTCAGAACAACAATGGTGTCCCCCTGCACCGTTGGGTTTAACACAAGTGGGACATGTAGGCACCTGGAGTGGTAGAACGATTGAAAGGCTGATGCGTTTCTAGACATGCCAGGTTCCATCACTTCAACAACACGAGACTGAAGTGCTCTACAAACTTCTGCCTTCAGACTGGAGATCCCTCTACTTTTTGCAGTCACTGAATTCAAACTGTTCAACCACTTGCCATTCAGGGGGATGAGATTTGAGATCAACAGCAGTTTGCAGTGGAGACTAGTTGAGGAGAGAATGGAGGTATAGGAGATTTCATAAAAACAAATGTCCATTTACAGGCATGGGGTCAGGCTCAGTATTGAAGACCTTGCTTACCCACAAAAAGTGTAAAGCAGAATTCTACATTTGATTCTGCTGCCTTCATCTAATGATGAAACACACACCATTTGTTCTTACAGGAAAACTTCCACAGCAAGTACCAGACCTCCAAAAAGCCCAGAAGAAATAGCCTCTCAGATCCAAGCAATTTAAATTCAATGAATGCGATTTGGCTTGCAGTTAGTTCCCTAGGAAGTAATGAAAGAAGTAATTAAAAGACTGGACAACTGCTTTAAGTAAAAAATTATTCATTAGAGTGAAACCATTTCAGATAAACTGTTTCCAGGCGATGAGAGCCAGCTCTGTGTCTTTCTGTGCATCTCTACAGCTGCCCAGTTCCAGATGGGGGAATAAGACCTTCTTTCTGAAGGTCCCACCACAGCCTGCCTCTGCTTGAGAAGGAGGAGAGAGACTTATATTAGAAGATGTAAAAAAATCCAGGAAATGTTAGGATTTTCCTTCACTCACTTCTCTCCAACAACATTACTGTCTGCTTGCAAGCTGCAGGCTTTCCAGCCTCTCTCACCCAACCTCTTATGTCATCCTCAAAGACCTGCCCTCAACTTTCATCTGGTAAAAGAGTGGAAAAAAAGAACCCCTCTTCCCTTCCCTGAAAGAGGTGGACTCCTTCGAGTTAAAAATCTGCGGGATGCTGGGAGGATGCACTGAGGGTGAAAGGGGGTAATCTGGGGAAAGTCTTTGACCATAGAATTTGATCAGCACCTTCCTTTTGAGAAAGCAAAAAATGCTGCTGGCGTCAGGAAGAGAGTCAGTCCCAGCCATGTCAAGGACAGTGCTCCAATGGCAGCAACTGAGCAGGCAGAAAATTGCTTCTCTGAATTGAAGTGGGAAAACATTTACTATTCAGTCTGGGTAATTTGCAACTTCCTAAAAGCAATTTCTCAGGGAAAAAAACCCTACCCCATCATTAAAAATACAAAAACCCCCCTTAAATTACCTATGTGCAGGTGAATAGCAGTAGAACAACATCAGTGCACACATCAGTGCTCCCCCACACACACCACTGCAGTATTATTAAAGACTATCAAACGGGATTTTGTAACTACATCTCTGGAGTGGGTTTGAGCATATCCTTTCTTACCCAACACTCGTCCCTGAGCAAGACATTTATAGCCTGAGTTTAGGTGCATGGTACTAACTCCGTTCAGTTTTGACCCTTTTGGCTAATTTTACACTGCAGTGAAACCAGTGCTACCATCTTCCTGTTTCAGCATCCTAGAGCATGTGCTGACTAGAACAGTGACTTGGCGCTGCATCGTGTTTTGTTCTTCCACCAATTATTTCTGTCCTTACCGTGTGCCTTCCTGTTACTTGCACATTAGAGCCTAAGGGACCCCTGAAACCTCATAAGAAGCAAGTGTCACCCTAGACCATTGTCAACAAATCTACCAACTGCATCAGTGCAATCAGCCTTCATGATAAGATTTTCTTCTTCAATCTTCTGTTTTTACTAGGTGACAGTAAATCCCTTTTAACCTGTACATGCTAATCCTTAGTTATGATAAAATAATCTGACCCTGGAAATATCACACCTTGAACACCTCAAATGAATCACATGAAAGAAAATACTTGCTGCCTTATCCTATGGAATGAGTGAAGTGTTAGGCATTGCTTCCTTGCTCACAAAATGCCTTAAAAAGCTTTTTTGCTGTGGCATTGATTCTGCACCCCAGTAAGTGTGAATGAGACTGCCAGTGTATACAAGGGTTATAGGGACAACACAGGCTTTGCAGGGAGGAATTGGTATTACTCTTTTTTTTAGCATCTGCAGGATGTTCATGTAGCAGGTTCTTTGACTCACTCAGACCTTTGTGGGTCAGCAGGGACCTTTCCTGCTCCTTTGACTCGAGGCTGATGTGAGAGGGATTGTACCTTGGGAAGGAATGGCCTGCCAACCACCACACTGTGCCTTTAATATCAGAGGGGAATCAGAACTAATCAGGAAGTAAATCAGGTTTTCATCATTGTAACAGAGACTGTTTCACCTCTGCAAATCGGTGCAATGGTGCGATGAGAACACAATTAATATCTTCTAGAAATTCCCTGGGTGCATCTTTCCATCAAGATTATAGGCAATAAAATCATTAATGTTTCAAAACAATTAAGCCATAATGAAAATTATTAAACTTTCCCAATCTGTCTGCCATTATTATTGACTGATTCCATTACCGAAACTTTACTGAGAACATTTTTAAGTAGGACAAACATCAGCAAGGCATAATTCAAGTAGAGTTGATCTTGTCTTAAGGTAGAAAGAATGACCAAATGACATCTTGAGATCCCTTCCAGATGGGTTTTTCTCCTAAAGCATTTTGAAAATCTGTTTTCTTAGCAGTAATCTGTATTCATTTCACATGGGTAGAGATAAGTACACCAGCTTCTTGAAATAGGGAATTCAGTCTCTAATGCATTCAGATCAGGTCCACATTTAACTTTTAGACATTGAGATACTCAAACACCTGAAAAATATCTTACTTTGACATAATGCGTGCTACTTTGTTGATTTTTAATGAGAAATACCTCCTATTTGATACATTCTGGTTCTAAAATACTAATCGATGAGTAAGCTTAAAACATGCAGTAAAATATTCTTCCTGTAGCTCAACATTTTTTTCATTCTGCCCATTTTAATTCTTTCTTCTTCTACTTTATTTAGCATTTCAATTGCAGTTCATCTTGAATGACTTAGAAAAAAAAAATTTTGAGAAGAGTAAATTACAATTTCCTTTGTGTAAAACAATTTTTCTTTTCTTAATCAAACACCAACCAAAAAGCCAGAGAAGATATTTGTTATTTTTTTCCCATAATCTTTCTGACAAGATGAATTTTTGAATTTACTGTCAACAGGATTTTACATAGACAGAAAAGAAAAATATCTAGTTGTATACAAATTCTTTGTAATCTTTTAATCACATATAAACTGACCTTAAGTACTCTTCAAAACGTCTCTATTTGTGAACTGTAGGGAAAAAATAGTATAGAAAATAGTACCAAAAAACAAGTTATCTAGCTTAATTTTTGTTTTTCTCTGTGTGACACTTCTCTTCTGTGTTTTCAGGGTCTTGGTATTGCCATCTTGGACCTTCATTTAGAAAAAAATAATAAACCAGCCAAGTCTGAGTGAGGGCCATAACTCCAGAGTTGATCAAAACACTCATACAGAGTAAGACTTTCAAATTCATTAGAAAATGGTTTTGCAAATGGAATCAATGACATGAAGACAAATTTAGATTTTCAGAAGGTAATTGGATAACAGGGATGGGTTTCCTAAGACAAACTTAATTGAGGTATTTGGGTGTGCTTATGAAACTCTGCTGCTGAGTTTGGGACTGGAACAACTGTATAGACAGTAATGCCCTCGGGTCTGGAGATGCCAGAAGATGTTTGCGAGCACAGGAGGCTGAAACCACTGTTTGGGCTTATATTCCAAGGACAACTTGGGTAACTGCTCTGGACACATATAATTCCCTCTCACCTGTAGGTACAAGAGTTTTGGAGAGCTCTGTCATGTGCAGGGTGTCGTTGTCCTTCAGAGTCAGGGTCTCCACGTACAAGGAGTTGTGTGTATTGCCAGGCAGGACCCAGGACAAAAGGGGACATGGGTGGACTAAGGAACCACAAGGGCATAAGAGTTTGGATCCTCAGGGGACTTCTGATTTGCCTCTATAAATGTGAACTGATGTTACCTCTCTCTCCTGCACAAAAGTCTTTACTTTGCATGAAGCATATAGTATAGATAGATAAAATACATTTCACTCATTTTTAAAACCTAAAATCATTAAGTATCATAACACATAAAGTGCATCAGGATCCATTTGATGCATTCTTAAGTGAGGTGAATTGCAGTGCTGCTTTTCACAATATCCTTACTTATAGATCCACAGGAGAGAGAATGTTCTACCTCCTTCTGTGGAGCACACAGATTTCGTCATGGATTTCACCTGGTACCTACAGATACTTCTTTGTACTATTGCCCGCTTACATCTTAGGAGGAATTCAAGGCTGAATCACAGCAATTATTAACAACCCCATTGTTTTCTTCATGGCCACTGTACACAATTACCCCATACAGACTCTGCCAAAGATAAGGAGAGACATACCTTTTGTTTTCAGGCTTCCTCTGACCTTGCCCTTCTCCTAGAAGGCTATTTTGTAGGGTGATGGTATGTCTAATTAAATCAAAAGGAGTTCTTTGCTTTTGTATCTAGATACCATTCAGACAATCAAAGAAATCTTTTATTTATTTTAATTTTAAACTGGATTGCTCTTTAAAAAATGGCTGGCTTTGAATGTCTTGATTTATGATCAGATCCTTTTCCAGTTTTGGAGACTCACAAAGTGAGACAAAATTTACCGGGGTGACATGGTGTATGAAGGGGGTTTCGCACAGGGGATGACAGAGCTGCCTGGAATTTTATGAAATTGCAGGTACCGTGCTATTAGCATGCCTGATTAATTAACACTTGTTTATGTTCTGTTTCTTTCAACCTTATTTCAACACCCTAGAACTGATTCTAATAAAAACCCTTTGAGAGTTCTTTTTCCTTCCACACACTTAACTCATGATTGCAAAAATCATTACCACTTTTGATTATAATATTTAATTAGCAGGAAAATATATGTGTTGAATTATTTAGTTAGTGTTCATTTTCATCGTGATGTTTTGACAGCTTTTTCTTTATTAAATCTTTCATAGACCTGGAGACCTTGGATAGCCTTAGATGTAGTTGTCTAAGGGCTTCTCTTAAACGCTTTTCCTTCCAA
This sequence comes from Corvus hawaiiensis, assembly GCF_020740725.1. Taxonomy (NCBI): domain Eukaryota; kingdom Metazoa; phylum Chordata; class Aves; order Passeriformes; family Corvidae; genus Corvus; species Corvus hawaiiensis. Next base: position 9,908,168 of record NC_063220.1, on the reverse strand, counting down.
GCACCTCAAAGCATAATGTGCTACCCAGGATTTTTCACTCCCAGGTGTGTTTCCTGGTCACTAGCCTGTCTCTTCTGCTCACTTTATAGCTTAATGAATTTTTAAGAGCTTTCATTCTCAGTGGACCTGGTTCAAAAGGAGAGGAGGAGATAACATCTCTGCACGGCCTGTCATGCAAGTGGTTGTGTGGCCTGAGGCCAGATCCATCACTTGTCTGCTGCATGGCCGTCTGGCTTGGTTCTGGAATTGCTCAATTGGATTTCCAAGGAGGAAGACTTTGAATTTAGCTTATTCTTTACAATGTTCTCAAAGGACCCTTTACCTGCCTCACAGAAGTGGCTCAGAGCTTCTGCTTGATCTGGCATCCCATATCTGTTAAATCCCCATTTTTGGTGGGTGATTGGCTCAGATTCTCAGAAGGGCCTCAACAACTCTGCCAAGGCCTTTAGGGTTGGAAACAGCAGAAGGTAAGGGTGTTCTACGGTTTGATCCATTTATGTAAAGCAAAGTCTGTAACCTGCAAAGAGCTTCAGATGGGAAGACATCTGATTTCCTGTGCAAAACCACATTAGACCCAGTGAGGGCCCCTGCCAAGCTGCAATGTAAGAAAAAAGCCTCTTAGGCTGGGCCTAGACTTGTTATTTAAGACATAACTCTGTCCCTCCTAGTTCAGCTCTAAGCTTGCTATCCCAGCCAGCATGAAATGCTGAGTACAGCAGCCAGTGAACTGCAGTCCTGTGTTCTCAAGTTCTCTGACATCTGAGTCTATCAAGACTTCAAGCTGTAGATAGGATGCTGAGTTTAAGGTTTTGCCTGATTATTGGCTTGATGCATTTTTCTATTCAGTCTGATGAAATGACAGCATCTATAATTGCAAGCATTGCAGGCAGTTATTTCTAAGTGAACATAATTTTTTAACTTTAATGAGCAAATAAGCACCTAACCACTGTGGAAAGAAATGCTCCCCAAATCTTTAAATAATAGTAAATAATACAGCCTCAATTGCCCCATGTGCCATTATGCCCACACAATAAACCATTTAAAACCGTTTTAAATGCTTCCTGTCATCACTGTGGTGGAGAAATAATTTTGCATGGTTCATTTGCTGCAGTACTTAGTTTTCTTTGCTGCTTCTGGAAGGAGTGATTTTTATCAGAATAATGACTATAGCAAGACTGTGTTATGACATGTTTAGTTTGCATCAGGAAATTCTCAATCCAAATCAAACTAGAATCAATGCAGCTGAGGAGTACTTGCAATGGGATAGCACAGTTTGTTCAGAGCAGGGTGGTGCTGACCATCCATTTGGAAACTGGTGAATTTCAAAAGATGTATGAATTACGCAAAAATGTATTACTAATAATGAACTCTGGTTGTGAACTTGTTCTGAACGAACCCCAGAACTCTGACAGGTAACCTGAGTCCAAATCATAAACTTTGTTTAAAAAAATAAAAAGTTAGCAATGAGATATAGGGACTTCCTCTGGAAAATTTCCTTTGTACATTTTTTGACCAACTCTAAATGAGATATCCCAACACCTCAAAAAGCCCCCCACAAAACAACCCAACTTTTTACAAAAAATAAGCTAAAGTGAAATTCAGACATTCTGGTTCCAAGGGTGTCCACTCAGGATTTTATTACAATTCAATAACTTCACTTAAAATATTTATTCAAATTGATTCTCTTGGCTGTCCCTACATTGCAATGTCCTCAACTGAATGCAGAAGCATGAGCATTCATAGAAGAAACAGCAGGTAGATATTCTTAGAGTGTTATAGGGTTAATTTAAACAGTGTAGGTTTTTCCTTTACAATTTGAGTAACATTTAATATTCCTAGAGCCATACAACTTTTGAGGCATACCTGAATAAAAGATGCTGCATCTCAAGGACTTATCACCAGACGTGCATCCTGACAAACTAATCTTTTCAATTCCTTTTTCAACTTGTCAACTTTTTATGCTGGTCTTTTCACTAAATGAGTTGTTTATACATATCACCCTTCATTTAACTTTAATAAGATGTTGAATCTGTGATATTATCTCTTTTTTTAAGGGACTTACAAGTCTGGCATCTCTGTAGGGGTAGAAAGGATTAAAGTGGTATTCCTGACAGCAGAAATTATTAATACAAGGCTCTTGAGAGGGCACTTCTGTGTTCACAGTGTTGGTATCATTATGTTTTCTGAGATGACTCTTAACACAGCATCAGAAATGCAGAAACTGTGAGCAGCCTGTTAGCAAATTTCTAGTGTCTGTTGCAATCTGTGAGCCCACAGAGCTCTGGGCAGTGAAGGAAACATCTGGTCAGAGCAAAGGTTTAATGGACAAATGGAGTGCTTTGTTTTGAAAAAAATAGAAAATAAGTGAGCATAACAAAGAAACGTTCCCAAACCTGAATCTGCCTCCTGAGCAGCAGCTGAGCACTTTGGCTGGTGAGCAGAGCAGAAGGAAATCAGTTAGCATGGCATCAACCCCGAGCAACATGAGAACCAGAGGACCTTTACTAGAGGAGGTAAAAGAGAACGAAGAGGTAAGATGAGCTTTTTGTGGGTTGTTTGACGCTGGGCTTCATATGCTTCATGTGCAAGAGATCTGAGAGGGAGAATTAGCATTTCTGAGTACACTTCTAAAGAGCATTTCTGCTTCTTGTCTGAAGCTGACCCTGACTACCTGCACACTAATCCAGACAGGTGTGTCATCACTGCCCAGCATCTCCCCAGCTTGCAGGGGAAATGAGATTCTTACAGCACTGCTTCCCTGTTTCCCTCCCCTTCTTGTCCATCACACCTCCCAAAGGCCCCAGTGCTCCTGCTTGGTGGTACTTGGTGTGAGCCCTTTGTCTGTGGTCCTGTTCTGGGCCTACCCAAGGGAGCTTTTTGGTGCTCCAGCAGGGAAGGTGATCATCCTCCCATGGGAGGATGTAGTTGGGAGAGGGCAAGAGAGGTGAGGAGCGAGATCCCAACTCCAGAGACAATCCCAGCCACTGGCAGCCACCTTGTCCCCACTCTGTGCTCCTGGATAACATGGAAAGCCCCTCACCCTTCTGCTTGAGCTGATGCATTTTCTCCCTGCTGCTGTTCCACCTGTCACATACCTGTGGTTGAAGGAGGACTCTCCCACTGCTTGTGGTATGAAACCCTTGGCTGCTGGCTACAGTAGAAGAGGAGTTGGCGAACAGGGGGGAAAGAAATCAAATTTAATGTCAAGTCTATGGAAAACAGGGCAGGAAAAATGAGACTGGAAGATGGAGATAAGTGATCTCCTGGGTTGTGGAGTACATTACTGACATAGGCAAACAAAGTAAAAATCTATTAATTAAAGAGGAAGTAACTAAAACCAAGTTAATGGAAAATTAACTGATTAATAATGAATAACACATACATAATCTATACCCCTATAATTAGATTCATTGATTAATTAGAAGAAACATCTATTCATTAAAATGCAGTGAAATTTTAAATCTGTGTACTGAGTCTACTGTCAGTGACTTTGTTTTTGCCTGATAACTTCAAATCTTCCTGAATTTCAGCCTAAAGTAGTTACTGACCACAGTTTGTTCTCATTTCCCTTTAGAGAAGAGTTGTGTGTTTTGTTTGAGTTGGTACGATGGCACTGTCAGCTGCACTTTGTGTATCCAAAATGCAAAGGTGTAAGAGGTTACCATGCCCATCTGGCTGTCCCTTCTCTCCCAGGGAGTTTGAATCAGCAGCCAGAGTGAAACCAGCAGCTCAGAACTAAGAGGGCTGGGTTGCCAACCTGCTATCTTTTGTCAAGGCATTGAGTACTGCCTTATAGCCCCTCAACCTGTTTCTTTTAGGGACAAATTAACCCTGGACTCTTTAATTTGTGCATTCTATTGGTATGAAAAAATGCAAACATGTTTTGTACCCTGTTATGGGGGAGAGTCCACCTGCCAGCTCTACAACCTGACTTTCCTAGTTCCTTGTGTGATGTGCACAAGTTGCAGCTCCCAGTCTCCTTCAGAGAGGTGGAAATCCACAAAAGAATGAGGAGGTGGTTGTTGTGATCGTGGCTGATATCTCAGTAGGCGTTTCCTGTCCATGAATGACTGCCCAAAAACACTTTGCAGCATTTGACCTGTCATCCTGTGAGTAGCAAACTCTTATTTATTCAGCTGACATGTGGGGCTCTAAGCCTATCCACTGGCATTTCCAAGACATTTAATAGTGACAGTAATTATTATAATCCTTCCATTCGGTAGCAGGCTTGAAGCCTACTCTTTCCATTGACATAGTTGATCTAAGTGCAGAATAAGTCACATGTTAACAGCTGGACTGAAAAACCACCCACAGATGTTGCTTAATAGGAGCCTGAGTAAGTCCACCCACTGCTAGTACATTTAGTCCTTCCAGAGGAGGCAGGTGTATAATCCAGGAAATTTTCCAGTTCAGCCCTTACAGACATGAATCATTAATTTTTAGTGCAAAGAAATAATGTCCTTTTTACCCATGGGAGAAAAAGACCATGGACATGGAAAAGAGGGTGAGGACATCTAGGAGGCAGCTCACAAGCAGAAAGTAGCCAATTTTTCTGTACACCAGAGCTGGCTACTAGTTTTCACTATGAGAAATAACACATCAGCTTCTCCCAGTACTCTCAGATATTTTTCCTGTCTTACCTGGAGCATTCACACTGTCTGCAAGACAGGGTCAGAGGCATCAGGCTCTGAATCAGCTGAAATAATTAGACACTTCTGCTGCTGGTGGCTCTGGGAGGTGTCCTGCTCTAGTTTTGCTTGAGGGAGACAGTGAGTCTGTATGGCCCTTGTGTTTCTCTCTTTGTCCTCTGCCTTCCTATCACACCTTGGTAGGGGGACAGCCCAAACTTTGCCTGCCACAGGGTGAAAGAACACTGTACCAGGGGCAGAAAGAGATGGTTGGAATTAAGGATCATCCTTACTAAGCAGTGCTGAACAGAAAGAGGTCCACTGGCTTGTTTTCATAACAGAAGAGGCCTCTAGGATAAAGCCCTAAGAAGTCATCAACACACAGAACCCCATGTGTTCCCATAGCCCTGAGACAGTGCTGAAAATGGCTAAGTAAATAATAGCCTGAGAAAAAAAAGAGAAGCTACCTTTTTCCTCTTTTGCATTTTTGCTCATTATCTTTTTGAACCTTTTCCAAACCTGGAGTATTTTGCAAAGGTAGAGAGACTAAAACCTCAATGAGTCAATCACTTGCAATGGGGAGAGTCCCTAAATGGCTGTCCCAAACCTCATCCTTGAGTGTGAACTTTGATCCAAAAGCCATTAGCTTTTTGGAAGTACTGAAATGTCACCTGAGTTGTGTGACCTTGGAGAACCTGCTTCTTCTGCCTGTGCAAACTGGCTTTTTCTCCTCGGTGTGCAGTGGCCCTGTGCTGCTATAAACTGGCTGGGTGTGTGGCTCAATACCATTTCTTCTTTACTTCAGTTCTCTCTCTTGGTATTTTGTTCTTACTTCAAAAAAGAACATTTAAGAAAAGAAACAGAAAGAAAAGAGCATTTCAGTTTTGATTAGTGTGATTTACTAGAGAGATGACAGGCTGTGGGGCTTCTGGCTGGTCCCCCCAAGGTGTGTATAATGCAATTAGTCACAGGGCAGCATAAATAGACACGTTTGAACTGTAAGCACTCCCATGACCAGAAAACGTGCTGCAGTCTCCTCTGGGGAAATGGCACTTTTCCTAGCATTTACAACACTCCTGACGAGGTGGTTCCTGCTTTCAGCCAGAGCTCTTCATTATGGAGCCACGAGCTCCACTTGGCTTTAACCAAGAGCTGAGTAAGCCATACATTTTCATGGGATTGTTGATTTCTTAACGAGGTTGACAGCATTCTAGTTCCTTATCTATTTTTGTTGGAGTGAATATCATTGTCCTGGAAAAACTAAAACCAAAAAATCTCTTGTTATATTTTCAAAGCCAAAGTTAAAACCCTCTTGGGAAAAATACTTGACTCTGGGGATGAGGAATGGGTTGTTTTGTTTCCTCAGTTAGGCCAACTGTTTTGGAATATTCATTCAATGACTTGTTCAATGACTTGTGTCTGCTCTTTGTCAAACAAGTGGGAGAATATTAACTCCAGCCCTGAGCCATTTTGGGGTCTGGCATGGGACTGCTGGGAAATATCTAAGGAGAATCAATGGCAGCTGATTGAATGCAGAGTCACGTTGTATATACTGTGTTGGGGAAAAATCACCACAAAGTATGATTTTTTCACCAAAAGTACCACTGTGTTGGGAAAAGAGGAAAACTTCTCACTGTTTGAGAACTCATTGTTTGAAGAAAGAATTAGACTTTGTAATTTGATACAAAAGAAAAGATAAACTTTTAGATAAGACTAACAACAGGCTACTATAAACGCCAGGCAGGGCAGGCCTAAGTGGATTTGACTGCTATTGCCATACTTATTACATCCCTCCATGGACATTGCAAATAAGGCAGCTTTCATTCAGTGCCTTGAAGTCCTTAGATTGAAGGTGTGCCATTCTAAAGAAGAGCAGATGGAGGTTGAAATAAAAAAAAACCAAAATGAAAAAACCTTTTATTACAAAACTACCTGTACTGACAGATGGTTATGTATGTGAAGAAATGACCGATTTGCTATTCTGTTGTTGAAGGCCTACTCCAACAACCTGAACTTACAGGAGTCAAGTTTCCTTTTCAAATATGCAAATTTCCCTTAATCACGAGATTCTACTGTATTGAACATTTCTCCTTTAACTAGCTTCAGCACAAATAAAATCAAACCTGTTTTATCAGCAGTACCTGTGAGGACAACAGATTATAGAGTCTCTTTACATTAAATTCTTAGGATTTTTGAGTGGGAAACATTTTAATCTGTAGTTTCCTGACACTATCTTCTAATCAGTTTGTCCCTAGCAAAACACATGAATTCTACATGCCATGTTTCATTGGCAAATTAATGAGGACATGAAAAACCAGCATCAACATTCCGTAAAAAATGCAAGAGCATTGTACACTTAATTACAGCTCGAGCTGTTCCAAAGGGCTCAGTAGCTGAAATGGTTGAAGAGCAACAGTTTCTAGGACTGGCTGACTGTCTAAATCACACATCATTTTCTGAGATCTGTTGTTATCAGTGATGGTGAAATCAGAGGATGAAATGAACAATCCCCTGTTGGCACTGATGTACAGGAGAGTGTCTGATTCAGAGCAGACACCAATGTTTTACCTGGCAGATGCAGTTCATGGTCACGTGCCTTGAGGTGCAGCATGAGTGAGTGTGGTTGGCTTCTTCTTTCAGGTAACAAGGAACAGAACAAGAGAAAATGGTCTCAAGTTTCAAGAGGGGAGATTTAGATTAGATATTAAGAAAAATTTCTTCAGTGAAAGAGTTGCTGGACATAGAAACAGGCAAAGTGGTGGAATCACCATCCTTGGAATTGTTCAAAAAGTGTGGGGATGTGGCCCTTCGAGACATGGTTTTATGGTAATGCAGTGGTGCTGTGTTGGACTCAATGATCTTAGAAGTCTTTTCCAACCTTAATAATTCTATGAAACAGTAAGTTGTACCTCAGATGTGCCTCAAAGCATGTGTTAGATGGGAGGGATTGCTTCCACACAAGAGAACCAAGATGCTGTGCAGGACCTGTTCCAGGGTGCCGATGATGGGTTTTCCTGTGTGTGTTTTTTAACGACCTCATATGGACTGAGAAGATCAAATCCCACCACACTTCAGAATTAAATGCATGACTGAGCCTGTGGTTTAGTGAGTTACTGTCTTTAGCAGTTTTGAGGTAGGAAATTTCCACAGCAAATATGAAGTAAAATATATTAGTTCAACCCACCTTCCTCGATACTGCGATTTACTCCTTGTAATGTCCTTGGAAAGGCAGAATGGTTAGTTACTGTGTCTCAAGTGTTAAGCATTAATTTATTAAACTGAGAAACCTCAGTGTTGGATCCCACAGAGGCACCTGCAAGAATTTTCTAGGATCCTGCTGTACCCCAGGGAATGATGACGGCTGCAAAATCTTTCAGGATCCCAGGAAGGATCTTATTGGGGGAACTCAGAGGAAAGCAGGAGTCTTTGCTTTCACCATAAATAACCTCAGAGCAAAGAAGGACATGCCACTCCTGGAGATACAGAAGAGAAATGGGACCTTAGCAAGAATTTTTTTAAGAGATTTTTTAGGAAAAGGACAGAGAGTGAATAAGACCATCTTGCATTGTAACGGTGCAAAGGGGAGCAGCGTGCTCACTTCACTGGGGGAAGCTGTTGTCTAGTTGAGGAAGGGGGATGTGTGTCAGGAACTTGCTGCTGACTCCACACAGAGGGGAAATGCGAGGGAGGGAAGTTGCAGCAAGTCTTTCTGCTTGGATGGGGGAAGCTAAGTAGCAGTGCTGGAGTTTGTGCATTCCCATGCTGACAAAATCGGGGAGATGTTAGAAGGGGTGACAAGCTGTTCAGTGTGCCCTCTTCACGTAGGACATTTCCATTTTGGCTGAGGTAGTTTCTGGATGTGTGGGGACACAGCTATGGGGTGTGATCCCACCTCTCTCAGGCCCAGCAACAGCACGAATTGTAAATTGGGTTTTCTGGGATACCACACCTCTGCTCAGCTCTGTGTCAGGAACTGACACAAATCTGTCTCTTGGCTCCACACAAGTGACAGCCCTCAAGGAGACTGGGAAGGTAAGTAGGGGCTGTCAAAGAAGCCTTTATTCTCTAGTCCTTTGCCTTTTTACTCTGTGAGCATTTTTTGCTGCATTCCCTCCATTACTTCAGAAGCTTTCAACTCTTGAAAGCAATTTTGTCATTTCTCTAACTTTAAGGAATTTGGGCTTGATTGCCTTATTTTTATGGCTTCCTTATACATTCCTTAATGCTCTCCCTGCAAAAAACCAGTGAAGTTAGTTTTTGAGCCTGTAAAGAAGTGTTACTGAGTATTTTTATATAAGCCAGATTAATGGTTTTAGAAGAGGATACATTTATCATAAGACAGCATTTTGGCAGCAAAGTGAGCTTCAGTGAGCAGTTGTTTTCAATCTTGTCACGCATTTTCGAAGAGCTAACCTGAATTTCCTCTTGAATTTAGAGTTTTAAAAAATCATGACTCAATCACATAATAATAAAAAAATAGACAAAAAGCAAAACCACCCAACATTTTAGAAGAGAAAAAAATATTTTTAAAATTCCCTCTCTATATTTGTTTGTGTCCTCCTAAATTGCAATTTTTCTTGTTGGACCTAAACTAATCCCATAGAGAGATTTATGCATTACAAATGAACACCCTGAAGTTTAAATCAAACAGAAACTATAAAAGCTAGAAGATAAATCTTAATGTAGTATTTTGGGGGGGTCACATAATGGGGTTTCTATTTTCTTTAAAAAGTTCAAATTCAATGTCAGCACTTGATAAGAATTACAACAGGAATCGGAAACAGCATTTCATCCTGTGTAAGCTACAAGCAGAGAAATTATTCCAATGATAAAAAAATCCGACACCAAATAGCTATAAATTATTTATCACTGGAATATTCTATTTCTGATCAGAAGTCTAACAAACCACCCAGAGTGGGTGCTTGCAACGTGTCCCTTGGGAGCTCATGGGGATGGCAATGTACCAGCACACACTAGAGCAGGAGCAAAGCAGGAATTCTTTCCCTTAATGACACTGTTCTGTGAATTGCAGTGTGTGAACTCAGCTGGACCTTAAATGACAGACTTTCCCAAAAATGACTTTTTGGTATTGTGGCGAATTCAGACAATTCAAAGTTGTTCACTTTGGTGCATTCCTCTTTTTTTTTTTTTTTTTTTTTTTTTTTTTTGGTTTTTTTTTTTTTTTTTGTTTATCTCTAGATGAAGCCTAAGAGTAGTTCACTATGCTTCTCTTCGCAGTTCTCAGTGGAACATATTTGAAATTTAAGGGAGGTAAAAACCTGAGTGCAAAAAGACCAAGTTTGGAGCAGAAAACAGTGGTGTTCTTGTGGAGGCAATTAAAACCTAAAACATGAGGGTATGGTTCTTTAGGAAAAAAACCCAGAAGCATGTCAACCAGACCAAGAGGTCTATGAGAGAAAATTTCTATTTCAGCAGCAAGTTCTGGGGCTGTGCTGGCAATCACATACACCAGAAAGGAGATGTGTTTCATGCTGAGCTTCCAGGTATTTGCTTTTATAATGCAACATCCTGAAAGGTGATCAGGCTAGAACAGAGTAAGAGAGAGGAGACAGAATGACAGTGTTTACATCCTGGTTTCCCCTCCCTCTACCTTGTTGAGTGTGTTTTGCCTGCCTGGATCAAACACCTCTGATGTGTAGGTGCTCTTTGCTGTGGTGTTCCCTGGCACCCAGCACAGACAGGCACAGAGGTCCATGGCACAGCTGGGGTGGAATCTCCAGGGTTGTACCCTGCTAGAGTCAGAGGCCTTCCTGCAGAGAGTATTCCTCCAGATGCTAGGAGCCTCAGAGATTAGAAACATGAATATTATTACTTTAAATAAGAACCTGGTTACCTGTGAGGGAGGAGACACCATAGCAGTGACCTTGGACTGTGAAAACCCTTTCTGAGTGCCTTCTGAGTGCTGAGGCAGGGAGGATGTGGCAGACTCCCTGGGGATTCCTCCATGGAGCTGAAAGGGAAAAGCTTTCTGTTTCAGCTGCCACAACAGACTTTGACAGATAGGGAGGTAAAAAAGGCTGCCCCACTTTCACATGTGAAAAGTCTGCAGTGATCTGGGGAATGTCAGGAGGCTGTTCCTGGAGAACACAAGGGACAAAGAATCCTTCTCATCCTGCTCTCTTCAAGGTGTCCAGCAGCAAGAGCTGGAGGGTTTCTGTTCTCCCTGCATTGCTGCCAATAATTCCTTCCCTTTCTTCCTGCCCTGAGGTTAGAGCCGCCAGAGCAGCAGGATCAGTCTTTCTCCCCAAACCATCCAGAACTGGACCATAACCATGAAAACTGCAAGATGCTGACACATTACAGACTACCTTGCCCAAGGGAAATTTTGTTCTTTATTCCCTTTTAGCCAAACTAGATTTTTATCCTAAAATACGTGTTTCCATCTCTTCTAAATTCCCTTTAAAAGAAATTGGACATTTGCAGGCACATTTTAGGTGTGAAAGTACGTGGTTGTATTTTGCTTAACAGATGTGTGTCCTCGTCTATAGGCTGTGGATTTGCTGCACGGAGTCTGAAAACTGTGGGGTCACATATCAACTGTATATTAACTAAAGCTTTTGAGAGTTGCTGAGATTAAGGTTTCAACAGTGTTCAGTGTGCTGGTCAATGTGCTGACCTGCACGTGTCCAGCTTTGTTTTGTACTACCTGTCAAATGAGAAACCAGGATTTTGCAATAATTATGACTGTTATTCAGGGAATTGCTTAGAAATAAAAGGTCATCTAGAAAAGCAAAAAAATCCAGCCTCAAAAAGAGAAGACAGTGATGCAAACATCTAGTACCAGGAAGTTGAAAAAACCCCAAAGCTAAACCTTAGTATTCTCTGTGGAAACTAGACACACGGGTTACAATGTATTTGGTGACTTTACTGGGTTTTACTGACTGTTCTCAACACTGAAAACAAATGCAAATCACTTGGGGAGCAAGTAAGCATCAAAGGCTCCAGTCCTTTCATTCCCTTTGTTGTCATCTCTTTCAAACCCTGATACTTGCTTTGCAGAGTTTATTATTAGCAGCTGTACCTGAGACTGAGGAGAATGTTGCAGGAGGAGAACTATAGATACTTTTTTCTTTAATTAAAATGACATCTCTTTCTTGGCCCTGAGTGTCTTGAGAAACTTCCTGGTGGTATGGCAGGGTGTGGGAGTGAAATGGAACCAGTGATCTTTGAAAAATCACCTTGAACAATCCCTTTTACTTCCAGGCTGCTCTCTATTCATCTCTGGCCTGTCCAGCATCCCTCAAGTTCTGTTGCTAGTTTATAGAAGAGAACATAGTTAATACTGGTGTTTGCAGTTCTACTGTGGAAGGTTGGCATTCAACTAAAAGGGGTAAAACAACCCATTTTCATTTAATACCAGATATACAGAAGCATCACAGCAGGGACAACCTCTCTTTTGTGTATTATTTTACTAGGGGTTTGCCAGACTTGGTAACTCCCAGCCATAACAATCCTAATGATAAAGTTTCCTGCTGAGTCAGCCCTGTTTCCCAGTGAGACAGTCAGTGAAGAAGTGTAGAGCAGATGCTGCACTGCTCCAGGGTGTGTTTGTCAGTGGCCAGCAGAGAGAATCAGGGCAGATGCTCTTCTCTGCATTGAGCAGTGCTGAGGAGGAGGGGAAGACTGTCAAACCAGAGCTGCTCTGCACTCATTAAATGGCTTGAGGACAGTGCTGCTGTCTGGCCCATGTAGCCAAGTGTCTTTTTGCAGAGGTCAGAGGGAGAAGAGGGGCAGGGCAGATCTCATCTTATTGTGGGATCAGGATTAAAAGCATTTGAACTTTCTAAACGCAGGTTCAGAAATGTTCCTGTGCCACTATTTTTAGGAATTGTTTAAGTATATTCTCTTAGAGAGCAGTAAAGCCAGGATAATATTAAGATGGCTAGAATGCCTCATCTTCTTTCATTTAATAAGCTAAGTGGAATGGTCTCTGTTAAGTCACTGTGAGTTATTAACTCTTTTCCTAACTAGAAAAGAAATGTAGGGTTTTGGTTTTTTTTACAACTTTCTGACAGATATTAAAACATGATAGAAGAAAAAGACTTCACACTGTAATACACTGGGATGTTTCTCTTGGGAAGGAGTTGAGCAATGCAAAATTAATATTGATTTTATCACTGTTGCCTCCTCTAAGGAAAAAGTCCTTGCAGATTTAAGAGAATGTTCTTTTTGTGTGGCAATCTTTTGGGAGATGTGCTGCCTGTATTTAAGGTCTCTAGAGGTCCAAGTCCCTCAAGACTGAATGGAGTCCTAGATGATGATCAGCGTGATTCAATAACAATCTAAGCTCTGGGAAAAGGAGCCAGTGTAACCACACTGAACATCGAAAGCCTTGTCTCAGAGCCCATTAGACATAATGACTCTTGGACCAGTCTCCATGAAGACGTCCTTTCACAGGATTACAATTGTAGATGAAAACCTCTTGCAAGTCTTTGTGTTTCTCCCTTCTCCACTGTACTTTCATCTGATCAAAAATTAAGCTTACAGAATAGAGTTTAGGGGGATTTCGGCCACCATGATGCAGCCTGAACAATGTATGTTTGCACAAAGCATTTTCAAACTGCAGCTTCCAGCTACAAGAAATGTTTTCCAGATAGCTCCAACCCTGCTTTTGTGTGCATGGATCACCAAGGTCTGCACCCTTCATGAACTGCAGGGAATATGGAGACAGGAATGAACAGAGCACAGACCAGAGTTGGGTAGATTACAGAGAGCTGTTATCTGGCAGCCTGACTGATAGGGAAAGGAGGTCAAATCTGACATTCATTACCTCATTCACACCCTGTTAAATCAGTCTCTGTCTTTATTCTCAACTGTTTGGCTTTTGCCACCCACAGCCCCTCTGACTCTATCATTATAATGAATAATTCAATGAATATTTTTAAACTCAAACTATTATTGCCTATTCCAAGCTTCCTACTTCATGGCTTATGGAGTTTTCAGGGATTGCTGTGTGTCTGCTCTGAGTGGCTTTTATAGGTTTTATAAAGGGCAGAGGGAAGAAGCAGTTGGTGTCTGTTGGTATAGCAAACAAACAATTCATTGAAAGTGGTGTAATTGATAGACTAGAAAAATATAATTACAATAGTAAGAGGGAAGAAGAGAGTCCTTGAGTTAAAAGCAGCAAAAAGGCACTAAATGAAGAGGTACCATTTGTGGCATTCATGAGTGGAGAGACTGAAGGGCACTGAGACTGATTTGAAGGAATACATGGATGGAGCATCAATTATTTCTACAGGTTTGAGCAAAAATTAAAAAAAATACCAGTAAGGCTGGAATGTGAACAGGGACAGGACAGCAGGGTTTGCATTTTAGGGAATTATTTTAGGAAGAATTGCATTCTTCAGGGAATAGTCAAAATGAGATATTCTGGCTGTGGCTGAGAGAAAAATGGCACCAGTTAGAGAGAGGAGAATGAGAAGGACAACAAAGAAAAAAAGCAGTTCTGAAGCAGAGCAATATTTAAGTTCAAATTGCCCTCACCTAAACCTGTTTTGATCATTTATACTTTACAAGACAAATCACGAAAATGAAGCATTTTCCTCAGACCTACACCATGCCCAGAGAACAGTGACCATGCAAACCCTCAGTGTGTGCAGGGCTCAGGACTTTGGGCACTGTGGTGTGAAAGGATCTCTCACACAGCACCCTGCAGTGCCTCAGTGTTGGGAGGGTTGGGACTCCTCCTTGTCCACTTGCTCAGAGTACAGGATTAAGCAAAAGGAATCAAGTTTCTGTTTACTTTCCCATTAGGGATGGTTTCTGAACAGCTTCCAAAGTCTGGGATATTTGGCATTTCAAGGACATCACAACATCCTGTTTCACCTTCTACAACCCTATATGTTTCTCCTCTTTCTAGTAGCCACCCCATTCTCTAAAGCTGTGGGAATTTCTTATATAGGGACAGAAGATACACTAGGAGTAAAGCCCTTAAGGAGAAAAGCCCAAAGAGTTGATGTTTCCTTCTCTTCCTTATTTCCCTTCTCATCACTATTTGACTTGCACCTCAGTAAATATTAATGAAACTGAATGCTGGAGAGATGGGGTTCTCACTGTTAGTCATACTAAAATATATCAATACACTTAATTTTCAAAACCCTACTGTATGTCCACTCTCCAAGTGTGGCAAGTGTGCCACTTCTTTCCCATTATTCAATGAGATATTTTGATATTAAAAATATTTTCAAACTTATAATTTCTCTATTTGTTATTTTCTTTGACAATTTGTATAAAACCAAGATACAGTAAAATGAAATCTTTTTAAGTCACTAAAAAAATAATGCAGAACTGTGCTTTTGTCCTAGGAATGTGATAAATGGGTATTCACAGTTTGTAGCAGGAATTGCACAAAGTTTCACAAAAAGAATAGAATTATAGAGACACGGGTAAATTAGGTACATGAAAAAGTTTTAAAACAGCTTTCTCTGAGGGAAATCAAGTCTCACAGAGGAGTCAATGAATACAGCTGTAACAGTGACCCAAGTAATACAGTGTAGTTCACTTAACAGTCTTTTTGATGAGACATCTCCAAGGACTTCTACAGTAACTAAGCTGTCAGGGAACGAATGTGGATGTCCTCTCTTGAATTAACTGTCAAAAGATAAGAAACCAAATGAAGGAATAAATGGACTGCTTGCTCATGGAGAGGCCATCAGGGGAGTTGTGTTGCATCTGTGCTTGTCAATGTATTTCTAAATGGTCTGAAAAAGAAGCTGAATTCAACACTAATGAGTGAGAGTTTATGGAAAAAGCAAGCCATCACCACCATGATGGAGAGACTGGCTCAAAAGGGGATTGAACAGGCTCAGTGAAAGAACAGTCTAGCTACAGCTATCAAACACAACCTGACAAATGCATCTTCCAAAACAACACCTCAAAGTCTCCATCTGAAGCTGAAACAGTTTAAGAGAGGAAAGGTGTCCCTGTGGATATCCTTTCTGCTCCCTCCCTTGGTTTCTGCTATCAAACTCCTCTGCAGGATGCTGACTGAAGTGACTCTGGTGAGGTGCTGGAGCTTCTACAGTTCTCATCTTCTCGTTCCTCCTCTACACAACTCTCCCTTCAGGGAATTAGAAAATAACCAATTAAAACAATTACATCAGTGAAAAAAGGGGGAAAAGCATGCAGTGGTTTTTTTTTCTCCTGGGATGTGCAGATGCTGTGACAGGCAGCCTTACTTCAGAAACATCAAAAGTGTAATGATATTAATAGAATCACTTAAGCCTGTGGAAATGGAGATGATCTATCATTTACAAGTGAATGACAACTCAAGACTTGTAACTACTGGACTGCATAATATGGCCACAAAATGCTTCCACAAGCATTGTCCAGGAAATTATTACACAAAATGCTTCCCCAAGCACGAGTCCAGGAAATTATTGCACAGCTGTAGCACTGTAGCACAAGTATGGAGGAGATTAGTAGAGACTTTCAATAGATTTTTAGGTTTCAATTTTTAAAAATACCTTTCATTCTCAATGCAGCCTGATTGCATATAGTAGCTGGTGTGAAGGCAAGAAGCAGCTATAGCAAAGTCTTGGGGATAAATTGCCAGCATATTTGGATATGCTGACAATGTAGCTTCAGGATTGAAAAAACTTGCAGTATCTGAATCATAGGAAGAAGGACAGGATCATGATTCTGCAACCTTAAACAGAGGAGGAATCTTTGAAAGAAATAGTTCCCCCCTGCCCTGAGTAAGTATTACAATCTTTATCGTTATCAGTCCAAGAATCTCCTGGCTGTATCAATTAGAGTTTGATTATAAATAGGCAGAAAGAGTCTGTGGAGTCCTTTGTCCATCTATGATGTCTGGTGCTGTGCTTCTCTTCCCTCAGGTAGAAAGGCAAGCAGAGGGTGATGAATGTCTTCTGGCACTATTTCCAAATGACTGGGACAATACATTGGCCAAGTGTTCGGTGGTTAGATCTGCCCTTATCTAAAAATATATATATGTATATAGTTCCCTGCTTATCCAAAGCAAGAAAGGTAATTATCAAGACAGATACTCCCCTCTTTCTCCTCTCCCCCTCACTTAACTTAAATCTGGTCCAGGCTGAAGCAGTGGATTGTCCCAGGCCTGGAACTGATTTTTAGATTTGTCTCCAAGAGCAGGGTACATAAAAAACAGGAGACACGCAGGCTCCCATTTGATAGTCATAGAGAGAAGAAAAGAGGATGTCACTGTAATAAGGAGGTTCCATATGCGTTATGACTAACTCCTCTAAACTATCAACACTCATGAATTAAATCCATGGAAATTCCACAATACAAATTTGGTGTTACAAGCTAGAATAAGATGGTCATGTCCTCAGTTGATCCTAATTAAAACTGAACAGAGGATTTACCCTGGCTATGCAGATGTACTCTGGTGGAAAATTCAGCTGCATGGTTTTTGCTTGGTTTTGGAATTTTGACATGTTAGATTTATTGGCTCATTTGCTACAGTAAATGAGTCTCTGGCTTGAGCAGCCATTGATAGCAGTGGTGAATGGGCTGGCTGAGGAGCAGGACAGGAATGAAGAGAGAACATTTGTTCTGAAAGACAGAACACAGTCCTCACACACTGTCCTAGTCCATCATGAGTGTTTTCCACAGCCACTGGACATGATCTGCTTTGCCATTTGAAGTGAAGAAACAAATTTTTTTTCATAAATGAAAAGTGTTGTAATGAAAGAATCTGACAGGCCACAGAATATACTACAGGAGCTTTTTTGAAGTGAACTAGCTTCACTGCTACTAGAAAGAAAAGGGATTTTCTGGTGCTAATTTCCATGCCAAGAATTGAAGTGTAGGGAATGCAAAGGATTTTAATGTTTTTGCTCAGGGCATAATGGTGGTTTGGTTTTGCAGTTACCTGCTGTATTGAGATATCCAAACATGATTTGGGAATCATGAGAATTTGAGAAACTTTTGCCAGAGAGAGTAGGCATCTGAAATTATGTATTAAAAATATCATATTTGTAAGCCTAGTGAAAACGAGTAAACAGACAGATGAGACATGATGACTTTTTATGTGACAATATGAAGCTGATGAATGTGATGAGCACATGCAATGAATGAGAAAAATATTTTTCTATGATTCAATTTCTGACTCAGAATTTAAATCCTCTCCTGAAAGACCGCTGAGAAGTGGATGTTTTACTAAAGACAGAATCTGCCTTACTTAACAAAATTCAGAGAATAAGTCTCACAAAAGATTTTAGAGCATTTGCGCAGAGGCAACTGCAAATGAGTGCAGGTTGAATGCCAGAGGAAGGATTCTTCCAGAATATTTTCCCTATTCTGTTACCTTATCATTAATATAATATTACCTTAACCTTATGGTAACTGGTAATGATAATTGGTAGCAATAATAGAGCACGTGTGTAGCAGAGGGTTTCTAGTTTGTTGTGAGGACTTGAGCTCGTAGGGATGTCTCATGGGTTGGCCACGGCCCCTGTGACAGAGTGCAGGGTGCCAGCGTCCAGAGCAGATCAGATGCAGGAGAGGAGCATATGGAGAAATACCATCCACTTGCTGCCTAACCCAAACTTTCTCCCCTGTCCTCCTTTGACTGCTGAACCACGAGCCTTCTGTTCTTACAAATCTCTCCCTGAGGCAGCACCTCTCATTGCACAGGCTCATGTCCTGCGTGTGCTACAATGAATTAATGTTATTTTGCTGCGTGTGTGGCGTTGCCATTGACCTGATCTGTTCTCATATCACCTGCAGAGAAGTGTTTTCTGCAGTGCTAGACACAAGCCAAGACAGAATTTGACATGAGTACCCTTTGAAGTATACAGCAACTGGTACCATAAAATGATTTATACAGTGTCCTGGCATTTTCAGCTACCAAGATGAACTGCTTTGGAGTATACAATAAAGCTCTTTATCAAACCTGGCATTTCACATCCCTTACAGCCATAAAGAGAAATGTGTGAGAACACAGCCCCATCAGTTCTCCCCAACAGGAACAGAAGGACAATTCAATACAATACTTGATGCTGGCAGTGGAATTGTTTCTGGATTATGAGCTTGTAACAAAGGAAGTTATTAATACTGAGAAGTAACATTGAGCTCAATCCACAATCTATAATCAACTTTAAGGAACAAAAGTGGACTCAGCAGGAGAGAGAATACAAGTTATTATTGCACCAGTTGCTCCACTGGTGTGAAAAGGTGTGACCCAGATTAATGGAAGAGCACCAATTTGTGGGAGCTGGTAACCTGGAATGGCACTTACTGTGGGGCAGTCAGACTCCTTGGAACAGCCATGTAGTTTTTTTCCACTTTCCTCCACTCCAAATTAAAGAACAGGTCAGGGTGGAAGGGACAGAAGTGCTTACTTAGTTCAAAATATTAAAAAACTTATTTTAGATGACCAGGAAGTTGAATAAATTACTTTTCCAGTGATTTTTCTATTACTGCTCTTTTCCCCCTTCATTTTTTTCCCTAGCCCTTCTGTTGCTCTGTGCATTTGCAAAGCCTTTGAATTTTTTCAAACATCAGAACTACTAACTTGCACCATAAGCCTGGATTTTCAAAGTTAGCTTAAATTTTTGAAATTGAAAATGGTTCCAAGGAGCAGCAATTCTCTTTCAACCATGCAGTCAGCGCCTTTTTACTGCTTGGGGAAGGTGACAAGGAAAGCAATAAGGCAAAACACTGAAATGTCCAGTTGCAGCCAAAGGTGGAATATAAATAATAATTTTTAAAGAAAAGAATTGTTAACTAATTAGTAAAAAGCCAACTCTATCTCTCATCTTTCTGTGATCTTCACTAGCACCAACAGTTCTAACTGATTTTTCGTTGGAGAGTGAAACAGTTGGTATAAACTTAAAGAAAAAGTAAATCTATACTTCTACCATTAAATGTCGTCTGATGGTACAAGCCCAGGAAAAGAAACCCCAAGCCTGTCTCATGGCTCATTTCAGGAATTCCTTTTAACACTGGTTGTTGTTAATGGGGTCCCTATTTGATACTTGTGCAAGTATCTCTGAGCTGCTTCCTCCAGTCATGCAATGACTCAGTATAGAGAGCTGCATGACTCCCAAGCGAGAATCAATAGGCATCATGTGGAAGAGCAGGGAAATGCATCCTCCTGGCTCTCCTTGGCTGCTTTGTGTGTAAAGCCATTGTCCTCTCAGGTTGAAGCATAATAATTTACAGACTGTGCTTGCTGCCAAGCCTCTGCTGCCCTGAAAAGTTTTTTGTCCCCCACACTACCGAAGAGAAATCACTCCAATATGAGTACATTAAACACATTAGCAACTCTGACAAGAGGCAGAGTAATATTTTGTTGGGTGAGCTCACTTATGCTTTATTGAATTCATCTATTGGCTGACCAACAGCTCCATCAGGTACTTTTACAGCAGTCAGAAACAGAGACATGATCTCAAGTCTGACATCAAGCCAAAAAGTCCTCCCTGCTTCTTTACTAGGGAAGTAAAGCGAACATTTCAAGTAACTTGAGGTGTCCTGTCACCCTGACTTACACCACGTGTGGTGCAGACAAAGCATTAGCATTTTTTCAGCAGTGTGGCTGTGGCAAATTAATGTTCTCTGGATATGTCTGAAGTGCTTAACAGTTTGATGTGGCAATGGCAGGTAATAAAATTTTAATCAAATTTGAGCATTTTTCTCTTTCCAGGTATAAAAGCTTCATTAGTGCAACAACATGCAACCTCTTGCATTCATATTTTTGTGCAGCTTCAAGGGAAATTATGGTGTGGTGTCAGCACACTGATATGTAACAAACTGAGACAGACAGCAAATTTACCAGTGAAATACTGAAGAAGACGACATTTTGTCTCCATGACTGTAAAAGGGCAGAAATAGGTCATTAGAAGTCTACTTTTCTACAAGGGAGCCTAAGATAAGCCCTTCATTGTTGGCCACACATTTACACAGCAATTACAGTAAATAAGCCATAACAGAGAGAAATGTTATTCTATCCCCTGAGGGAAAAGAAAAATGTAGGCTGGCTTCTCCTGTCTCAGCATTGCACTGCAAATTACATGTTAAAAATGTATTGTACATAATAAATGGAATAGGAATAACTGATGATTATTACAAAACAGAGATGCTGAGAGCTTTACTGCGCTATTGGATAAGGTTTGGATGTTTGCTAGTGACAGATGGTAGGCATTTGTAAGTAAATAAAAAAAAGGAGTATTTCTCTCTTCATGGGAGAAACTCAGGGCTATCACAAAGGTCCAGGCTAAGGGGCATGGAGGATATGTTAATAATGATCTTTTCTCTCAATGCTTTCTTTTGCCTGTGTACAGGGGATACCAGGCTTCCCGTTGCTCTGGCTCCCTGAGATCCCTTTCTATAGCATAACTAAATCCATACACACCTGGGTCTAGGTCATGTTCCTACTGTGGGCCTTGGAAACAAGACCCAAACCCTTCTGCCTGGTACTTTCATTCCTTCTCGCAGCAAGTGCACCCTGTCCCTGCGCAACCATTTTCTTCTGAAGGCAAATCAATCCACCAGAACTGCTCTTTTGCACATCTTTTGGATCCTTAACGAGCCAAGATGCTCATTACTGTCCCTCTCCATGGAAACCTGAGATAAAAAAATTCCAACCCTTAGAAAAAATTCTAGCCTTAGCTAGAGCCTTATTTTGCAACTATGAAATAGTATTTCTTTTAGACCTGAGATTTTTTTTCTTCCCCACTTCTCACTGTGTCTTCCCATGCCCCAGAGGAATTTATTCTTACTTGTCGAAATATCTTCTATCCAGACTGCCTACAAACATCAAACGTAAGCCAGATTAATTATCAAGGAGATCATCACAATTTATAGTAAGTCACGTGCTAATTACATGCACCCTATGAGTATTTTACTCTCATTTATCTTGTGAGTGCTCATTTTGCAGATTAGTAATGAACATGACAACTGCAAGTGTAACAACTACTGTGGAATGTCAAATAAAGGGGAGGGATTGGGCTCTTAATTAAAAGTGATATTTGCTTTGCATTACAAGTGCAACTACTGATCTTGCTTCCAGGAAAGTCTGTTTATTAAAAATATATTATTCCCAAGAAACAGATAAAAGACACTAAGATATCAGGGAACACCAAAAGAATCACTTAGTATTGAAAACTCTTTCATAGCCACAACGAATTAGAGTCTATGAAAAATACCACCCTGTTAGACCTGAAGAGCAACACACTCTCTTACGCTGTACAAATCAGCTTTTCTCCTCTGTCTGAGCCATTTCCAAAGACTTCAAGCCTGCCTGCGTTTTCCTTCCTCCAATTTGGTTTGGCCTAGATTCACTCACTAAAACTGTCTGTAGATCTCAGAAATAATTTCTGTAGTTAAGAAGCACAACAAACTTGGCTGTGAGTGGTCACCAGTCAGAAAGACACTTGTTCAATGCCAGCTTCATGGGCTAGATGAGAATCTGCAGTTTGGAAGTGAAAAGTGGTTTACTTATTTTTTTAAAGAGTACCTCGTTCCTCCTCACAACCTAAAAAACAGTACTCACAGTTTTAATACAAGAAAAAATGCGGACAGAATTACCTCATCATCCAATACGTCTGAGAAAATATGTCCTTTTTTTGGGCATCAGCATTTCTCTGGCAGTTTATGGTCTGCTTTGGGATAGATTTTCTTTGGTTGGATGTAGGTGTATCCCAGCAATTACCTTTGAGAGTGATAACTTTATGTCAGAAAAACAGTCCTTCTCAAATCTATTCAGCATCCTATTACTTTTGACTCCTTTCCTATACTGCTTTTCAGATTATCACCTGTTTCATTCCTTTTAGCAGCTTGGCTATGTTTCTGATGAATGTGTTTGTTTCAGTAAGATCTCTTTTGTTCTTCTAAAAAGTCCCAAATTAAATTACTCTACAGTTGTGCGCCTCTGCATGTGCCCCTCTCTCCTCTCCAATAGCTTCACTAATCTCAGGGCTGAAATTTAAGAAATCATTTCCAACAAGAAACAAATTCCCTTACTCACAACCCTTACATTTCAGAAAAAACAAGAATGATGATGACCTCTTGTGGAATGTCTCTAAAAAGCCTTTTTTTTCCCCCCTTTCCATCACCCAGAAGAGATAATTAAAACTCATGTAATTCCTCATTCACTAGTTCATGACTCAGTGACTCAGGTGCCATGTTCCTCTACTCAGCATGACCTGGCAGGATTTGCATCGCAGTAGTATAAAATTGCAATTACAAATAGTTTAAAAGTCCAAAAATTTGTCTCTTGAAATGCCACTTTCGTCCATCAAAGTCACTTCTAGTTAGTCAAAACATGTCGTGGCAGTGACAAACTGTCTGGTCACAAGGTATATTACCTTACTTCACAAATGCTAAAACATGAATCTTCTATTATAGAAGGTAGATCATTCCTGTATATTATCACCCTTGATACAAAGATTCTGCTTCATGAAGGCTTTCTAAACAGATTCTTCTTTAATACACCTAGAATTGCTAAAATGAAACTCTTTCCATAGAACACAACATTTTGATTCCTGTTGTATGATTCATTTTGACCAACCTGATCTCCTTTAATGACTGGGTGAACTACCTTGTGGATGAGGGGAAGGTTGGGGATGTATCTGTCTGGACTTCAGCAAAGCCTTTGACACCATCTCCCATGGCATAATCCTGGAAAAGCCCAGGGCTTGGCCTGGTGCAGTCTTTGCTGGGTTAAGAGCTGGCTGAGTGGCTGGGACCAGAGAGTTATGGCGAATCCTGCTGGTGACCAGTCACTAGTGGTGTCCCTCAGTGTTGGGGGCCAGTCCTGTTTAATATCTTTATTGATGACTTGGGTGAGAGGATTAAGTCTATCTTTAGCAAATTCACAGATGACAACAGGCTGGGTGGGAATACTGGTCTGCTGGAGGGTAGAAAGGCCCTGCAGAGGGGCCTGGACACACTGGATGGATGGGTCAAGACCAACAACATGAGGTTCAACAAGACCAAGTAGCCAGGTCCTGCCCTTTGGCCACAACAACCCCTTCAGTGTTCCAGGCTGGAGGCAGAGTGGCGGGAAAGTGGCCCAGTGGGAAAGGACCTGGGGATTGGCAGCAGCTGAACACGAGCCACTGTGTGGCCAGGTGGGCAAGAAAGCCAGTGGCATCCTGGCTTGTATCAGCCAGAGTGCACAGCAGCACCAAGGAAGTGATTCTTCCCCTGTATTCAGCCCTGGTGAGGCCATACCTCAAATCCTGCGTCCAATTCTGAGGCCCTCAATTTAGGAAGGACATCAAGATGCTGGAGCAAGTCCAGACAGGGCAAAGCAGCTGGTGAAGAGTCTGGAGCACAAGTCCTGTGAGGAGCAGCTGAGGGAGCTGGGGTTGTTTAAGCTGGAGAAAACGGGGCTCAGGGGTGATGTTACTGCTCTCTGCAACTCCCTGGAAGAAGGTGGGGGTCAGGCTCTTCTCCTGGACAGCCAGTGACAGGAGGAAAGGACACAGTCTTAAGCTGTGCCCAGGAAGGTTTAGGTTGGACATTAGGAAGAAATTCTTCAGAAAGGATAATTAGACGCTGGAATGGCCTGCCCAAGGAGGCAGTGGAGTCATCATCCTTGGAAATGTTTAAGGAAAGACTGGATGTGGCAGTCAGTGCCATGGTCTAGCTGATGTTTGGTCATAGGTTGGACTCTATCTTAAAGGTATTTTCCAGCCTAATTGATTCTGTGATTCTATGATATGTTACCAGCTGTGCATTCATCAGAGAAGCAAAACCAGACCAGTCAGAGCTGCTAGACCTTCCAGCACTGCACAACTCTCCTGCAAGTGGCTGGCCCTGTTCTGGACCGGTCCTTGCCACAGTGCCTTTCTTTATTCCTTCTTTCCTGCTCTCACTCTGCCAAGAAAAACTGCAACCAGCTAACATTGCTGCCAAATGCCTTTCTTTTCCTATCAGTACCAGTCTGATTACAGAGCAGGCAGTGAACTTGTTGACACCCATACTTAAATCAGAATAAAGTTTCTCATCCAGTAAATTTGTTTTTATGACCTTGATGACATATTTATAAAATTCGGTTTTTCTGGTTTGTGTTTGCTCATGCAGCAGCTGTGCTTTGTCCTTTAAAAATACAGTATAGTCCCTATGCCTGGCTAATTTTAAACTACATAGGTCTCACTCGTCATCTAAAAATAAACTTGTGATATTCACATGTAGTATACATAGAACCATCATTTGACCAAACATGGTAGCATAAAGGGGTCCTTATCAGGTCTTTGGCTTCTACTATAATAACAATAATGACTTCAAAATACACAACAAAGCCATAAACAGGCCCTGTACTTCCTGTTTGCAAAATACCATGAGCAAAAATTAATGTTTTTGTGCAAATAGGATCTGGTTTAAGGACACATTCAGACTTTTCCCAGCAGTTATCAAACAATAATGTTTTATACTTCCCTGAAAGATCTGGTTAATCATAACCCCTGTAAAGCAAGTATGGTGAATATTTTAAAGGGAAAAATAATGCTGGAATGTAAAACAAAAAATTCTGAGCCTCTGAAATACCAATTAATGGTTGTTCTTTTAAAGAAGCATAATCAAAATATCTTGTTATCAAGCATCCAGATCAGAATTATTTCTTAAAGCTAGGCCCAAAATGTCTAGGCCATCTGATTCCTTTTAGGTTCAGGCTTTACACTTCTTCTCCCTCAGTGATCCTAGCTCAGAGAAGAGATGTAAGAGGACCCAGAGCTCAGACACAAAGCAATCCATATAACAGAACAGACCTAGATTTTAATTATCCGGGCTTTTTCAGGAGAAGTGAACTGACCTGGATAAGGGAAAATGCCATGGGTCATCTAACATTTAGAGAGATGGGCCATGAAGGCTTTAGCAAAATGTTTTAGTTTTCATTAACAGGACATTTCTTTGACAAAAAGCAGAATGGAAAAGGTTTTCATGAGACAAAACCTTAAGAAACCTGTGTCTGTCACTGTTTAAAAGAACACCATGAGCAGTAGAATGGAATGTCTGGCTTTTTATTGATTTGTGTCCCAAATGGCCACCTTGGTAGACTTAATAGTTTTTAGTAAGGGGTGAGCAGGTGGTTGAATCCTCTCTTTTCTCACCTTCTGTTCTTTCCACAAATCCAGTAGGAATTCTGTAACTTTGAGACAACTGTGTTTCCTCAAACCCCATAGACAACTTCATCATTCCAGAGTTACTGGGAAAAGACAGCCAGAATGGGGTAGAGAAACATACAAAGCACATCATCACATCAAAAAGATTTTGGGTGCAAAGCCTACAATACAGGCATTTATCAGTACAGGAAGCACTGATGCTTTGCTTCTACAGCTGTACAGCTAAATTAATATGCTCCATCCCCAAGTTGTTTTTCTGTAGACAAGAAAAAGCCTCAGGTTAAATATGTTGCACAGAAATTAATTAAAATCCAATTAGCGGGAGTTTTGGTCGTGTAAGGTTTTAAGAATTAATTCTAAAGACCTCAATGCAGCTATTTGGAAAGTAGTCAGAGCCTACTTATTTGACAAACTGAACTGGAATATGTAAGTTCTGGTTTTGAAAACCTCTCAAGAAATACTTCAGTATGGCAAACTATGGATGTCAATGGGATATTTTTAGTGTCATGTTTGAGAGCATTACAAGTCTGCTTGCATTCTTTCAGAAGAGAATGAGTCATTACACACAGAATGCAATAAATTTAATGTGGTTTTCTGCTTAAGCAATACTATAAAGTAAAGCAATTTCCTGAAATGTATACTTTATCAAAGTTCATTCTTCACTGAAATTATATTTTTTAACTTAGTATTTCTGTCACGTGCCTAGTAGATATATGACCCACCACAGACATTCCTATGACATTAATACAGTCTACCTGTATAAAAGCATGCAGAGCAGATTTCAGGGAGATCTTGTCACCCCACATCAGTATGAAGTCTTGATTGTATTCCACTTCTTACACAAATTTTAAAGCTTTTCTTTAGCTTCCCTTTAACCATTTCCCTGTTTTGGTCAGCACCTCCCACACTACTGGAATAGGTCATTAACAATCCTCTTTATTCAAGCTTTGTCAGTATTTGTGCAGCACCTACAATATCAGAGTGCTTGCATCACAGTGGTGCCCTACCGTGACAGAAATAATAAACTCATCTTTGTTGTTTCTTTCTGCAAGCTGTATGTATATCAGGGTATGACTGATACTTCCTTAAACACCCACGTTGCACTCAAATGAAAAAAAAATGCTCCAAGGATATTGCCATCTGATTGTGATGGAAAGGGTTCTGCCTGCATGACAGTATGGAAAGCCATTGTAAGGCACGGCTTCCCACAAAACAGAAGAAAAAATGTTCTCTGCTTGCAGCTGAGCATGTGAGTTTTCCAACAGCATTTCAGGGCTTTCTGCAGCAGCAGTTTTCATAAGTGAAGTTGCTTTCACAAATGATGACAGACTCACACAGGCGTGGGGTTCAAACTTCATGGTAGAATGGATGCCCTAGTATCACAAAGCAGCTCCTAAGAGGAAACTTCTATAGTGGGAACTTTGTGATGTTTATTGAAGTTTAAGTACATATTTTTCCTAATTCATGGCAGCTCTCATGTACAATGTGCTCTGTTGAAAAAATAAAATCCACTTATATTTTCACACCATTCCAAACAGAGTGGGTTAGATTTCATGCAATTCAAAACAGCAATGATGCCTATTGTTCTTCCTTATATTATTGCAGGAATCCCATCATGATTATGTAGGAGGATATTTTTTTGTGTTCTGTAAAGGAAAAGCATTCCAACCAAATGTTGTATACAGACTGCAGCTGGGCTGAAGGGATGAAAAGAGCATCCAGAACACCATCCACTATGGAAGTTAGGAAGATATTCTCAAAGTATTGATTTATCCAAGCAAACAGCCTATTTAGTAACCCTACATCATACAGCCCAGTGCACATGGAAAATTCACAGAAACTATGGGAGAAAGGTTCATTTAGAGGACACTGACAGTGATCTATAAAGGTGTTCAGTGATCTTGCAGATAAGCAGATTTTAAAGGCTGGAAGGAAACCTTCCATAACCTTGCCTGTTTTCCATAGGAACAGCATCCAGGGTCTCCTGTAATGTGTTTGAAGAGTTTTCTGAAAGATATTCTGTATATAAGGAATTAAAGGGGTGAATCATTCTCTATTTGGCCTCTGTTGGTGACCTGACACTCAAGGAACTTGCATTTTTATTTGCAAGTGTCCCAAAAGCAGAGTTTATGCAGAACAAGCTATTTTCTGAGGTTTGTAGCATTAAATACTTTTTATTCTGAGTGCTGAGACCTTTAGAGAGAAGGGAAGATAAAAGAAAGGAATTTGTGGTCATGAGGCTTAGTACATTTCTTCTGATTACTGTGAATATATCCAAAACATGGGAATGTTTTCTAAGACAATGGAAGGAAAACTGGGTCATGGGAAGGCCTTCCCTGCTTGGTTGAAATGTAATTTTCCTGAGGCAAAAGAGAAAATAAAAATCTAGGGCAAATAAGTTCACCATCATCCTGTTCCAGTGGTGTGCTTGTCACAGCCATTAACTTGACAATGTTCTAGTTCTTGCTTCTGATTGCAGGTGTTAGTTAGGACAGCATTCTAATTCTTTGACAGTTCAAAATATAGAGCATTTCAAACACAGGAAGAAAAGCTTCTGCATTTCATTAAACTGCTTCTGAAAGCATGATGGAAAACTGAGATGTACAAAGAGATTGCAAGTGCTGATGGAGGCATTTACACCAAGTTTCTAGGCTCCACTTGAAATTCAACTCCTGGCCTAGCAGCACTTGGCATCATCTTTGAGCGGCATGAATCTAAGAGAAGGAAAGGAATGTGAACGAGCCCATTAGCCCAGATATCATAGATCTTGTACTTTTGGGACTTTAGAAATAGACAGCATATGTTGGTAAAAAGCCTGAGAGAGATCAGCCAGGATCATAAGTTACTGTTAGGAAACAGCTTGTTTATCTGGCTTTAATTCGCTGCAACTGGGGTGCCTGTGTGAGGGCACATGGCTACACAAGCACATAAAAGTGTTTGCAGTGCCCCACACAATTCCAACTGGATATTTGTGCCATCCTTCACCCCTGAAATGGCATACAGCACTGGAGCAACAGAACAGCTACTTCCCCTTTCAGAGACAAAGCAGCAGGAAATATATTCTAAACCCATCTCATTTAATCTGTGGAATTGCTCAGGTCTCTTGCCAGCTGGAAGGTGGTTGGCAGGCACACATGGGCTTCCAGCCTCTCTCAAACACAACTTTGTTTAAAAGCCTGCTCTGATGAGCTGCACAAGAAAAGTCAGCTCCTAAATGAGGATGGATGGGCTGCAAGTGCTCGTTTAGTCTGAAACGCCAGCATTCACTACGTGCCACACACAGCGCGGAAAAGGGAAAAATGCCTCAGAGAGGTTGCAGCACAGGATACATTGGACTGTATGTGTTGGGAGACACGGCTCCCTAACCTACTCGTAGAGACAAAAGCAAGCAGACTGCTTGGAGCCAAGAAGAATGAACACTCAGATCCAAGAACCAGGGAGCTGGAGAGTAGCAGCTCCACTGCTGCCCCACTCTGCCCCACTGCTCCAAGGGCTGCAGAGGTTGGATGGGCGGCTTGGCCCTGGGGAGCACAGCAATGTCAGCTTCAGAACTACCTGCTGCTTTATTTCGCCCTCACAACAGTCACTTAAATTAGCCAGCAATTTCTATGGCAGCACAGTCCCATATCCAGTTTAAGAGCCATGCAATTCAATCATTTAGCTTTTGCATTTGGCTTGATAACCACAGCTTGGCCACTTCTCTCATATTTGTCCTAGTTTCCCTAAGCAGCAGCCAGGGGATTTTCGTAGTGTTTCCTGAGGGAAATTCCAGTATGGTCAAAATATAACTCTTAATGATTTCCTGTGAATTTCTTTCAGTACAAGTACATCTATCAACCCAAACCCCAGTCTTTTAAATGAACATGTTATACGGCAAGATTTTTGAGAACGTTCCTAAAGGGTGAAGGTTTTTGTAAGAGTTTTTTTACAGAATTCAAGAAGTCAACAGGCTGCCTATAACCACCAAAAGCATCTGCTGAGGATTTCCTGTCAATAACCCATAAGGTTAGACTTTTTGGGTTTGGAAAGGACATGAAAGAATATCTAGTTCCAACACCTCTCAGTGGGGCAGGGATGCCTTCCACTAGATGAGGTTGCTCAAAGCCCCACCCAACCTGTCCTTGTACAATTCCAGGGCTGGGACATCCACAACTTCTCTGGAAAATATGTTCCAGTGCCCCACCACCCTCATAGGAAAGAATTTTCTCCTAATATCTAATCTCAATTTACCCTCTATCAGCTTAAAGGTATTCCCTCTCTTCCTATCACCACAAGCCCTTGTAAAAAATGCCTCTCCAGGTCTCTTGGAGCCACCTTAGGTACTGGAAAGCTGCATATCCACAGTGTATGGTTACAGGTACTATTTATCTTAAAGCTATGTATTTGAAAACTGTGGAGTAAGTTTATTGAAGATCAAAGTGCAGCTGGGCTCTCTGGTTCAGGAGGGAGATGGAGACTATTCAGCTGGTGATGGAGATACTGTAAGACTAGCACTGGGGAGGAAGATGAGTACAAGCTTTTGACTGTGTTATGGGGTTGGATGGACAATACTCATCACCCAATCTGGAATTTTCCCATGATATCAAAATTAAAACTGTGATGCCACCTAATTTTTCAGGAAATCATACCAGACTACCTCCAGTGGCCATCCTAGTTTGTATGGTCCTGCGTGACTGCTTATAAACAACTCTATTTCCTGGCAAAGGATTGCTTTGGCTTCACTGCTGAGAATAAATCCTATAATTGTTTAGGAAAGAACAAACCCCCTAGAATTAGAACACAACTTTCAAAGTGAAATCTAATCCAAAATTGTAACAATCCCCAAACCTGGAATCATGGTTCAGTTTGTGGCCACCTCTTGCAACACAGCTTTGACAGGACATAAGCGAAGTTTAATTTATTTACTGATGGAAGGAGTCAGGGCATACATGAAAACTACAAATACCAAAAGTATCCGGAGTTTTGTGGGGTACAGACAGTAAAAGCATCAATATATACAGCTATCCCTTAGGAGACTCTGCTCCAGTTATGTCAGGAGTACAGGTCAATGCTTTCAAACTGGTTGAAGTTTTGTGTTGTACTTGGTGCACTACACCACCACTGTGTATGCTTTCATTAAAGAAACAGAAATAATTAATATTGTGGGCTTGGGTTTTGGTGTTTTTTTCCCCTCCTTTTTCTGGTAATAGTGTTTCTGCATTTAAGCAAATGCTGCTGCCGTGAACAGAACTTTCAGTTGGTGAAAAGAGACAACAGAAAAGAACAAGAAACTGGTATCCAGAAACAGAAAGGCCAGAGCAAAAAATACCCCGAACAAAATAATATGAGAGATGAACAATAATGCTAAGCCAGCAGACTAATAGAAGGCAGAGCAGTATATTGAACACTCATGGTGGAAAAGGAAGTAAAACCTGCAAATAGAAAGGAATACTGATTCATCACAAACATGTAGTCCTAACAGGATGGTCCTGGCTATTTTCCTGGACTCTAGAGAAGGCATGGAAAAGTCATGAAAATTAGTATGCAGTTCTGCATTTTGTGTTCTGAAGTTTTAAGATTTCTGATCAATGGAAGACACTCCCAGGGAAAGGACTGCTGGTAGCTGACTCCACCAGAGTCCAGGGGAGGCTGGCAGACTGCTCCCACTCACTTTCTCTGGAGGAGAAAACTTTCAGGATTTCCTTCAAAATGTAGGGAAAAAAGTGAAGAACGTAACAAGTTAGAAGAATATCAGCACACAACAAAACAGACATTAAGGAAACAGATGCTAACATGGAGGAAAACAGATCTGGACAACGCTTTCAAAAGAAAGACTTACTCCAGTAGAGAAATAGAACGAGTTAAGATAAATCATTTTACCATTCTTATTGCAAAGAAACTAGGTGGCAAACCAGAAGGAAATACACTGATTAAAGTAGGAAATGAAAAGAGCTATACGGGGTAAATAGAAGGAGTACGGAAAAAGAGTTGTGATCTAGGTTTCTAAAGGACACTCACTGTTCAAAGGGGATAGAAGCAAACATGAAGTGATCTGAGAGGCTGAAGAAGCGTAGGTGTTATAAAATGACAGGAAAAAATAGAGGTTGGAAGAAACCTTGGAAGATGACTAGTCCAACCTCCTGCTCAAAGCAGAGCTAGCTTCAAAGTTAGACCAGGTGGTTCAGGCTTGTTTATGCTGAATTCTGAAAATTTTTAAGGATAGAGATTTCACCACCATCTCCCAGGAGACTCTGCTGGAGTTGCATGTATGGACTTTTACAGATGCTCTAGGTCAGATCTGTTTACAACTTGAAAGCTCTTTGATAGTTTTGACAGATCAATATTACAAGGAAATATCTCATTCTAAATTATATAAAACTTTCCCATTGGAAACCCAGAACAAATATTACCAGTAATGTTAAAAGCTGCATCAATTTCTTTGCCAAATAGCAAACAAATGAATCAAGAATGACAGCATTTTAGATTTGGTTTAAATTATCATAAATAACAATATAAGATGTAGAGTAAAATAGTCTTGGATAGTGTGATCTAAGGTTTGATATTAAAAAAAAAAAAGAAAATGCACTAGTAGTTGCAGTGTAGTGAAAAGGCTTTCTAGTTTGCAAGTTGATGTTGCTGAACTTCATGTATAGGGCTCTCTGGAGAGCCTAGATATTCACTGATTCAGGGACCAGCAGGAGACCTTG
Organism: Corvus hawaiiensis; assembly: GCF_020740725.1. NCBI lineage: Eukaryota > Metazoa > Chordata > Aves > Passeriformes > Corvidae > Corvus > Corvus hawaiiensis. The sequence continues at coordinate 9,875,780 of NC_063220.1, read as the reverse complement.
CTCTCCAAGACATTCAAGAGAAGAAATCTAGGTTTATTATTTTTTGCAATGTTTTTGATGCTTTTAAATAGCTTTATTTATCGTACAGAATGCTTATTTGATGTTTTGTTAGCTAGCACTGTTGATGGGCTATGAAGCAATTTATTAATCTGCAAGGAGAATATTTTGTAAATTGTATTTGATGGATGTTGGCATGTCCCTACAGTTTTTTCAAAATAACTCTGAAAATGACATTTTTATCTTGTTAATGGATGATGGGACTTATTGGTCATACGAAATCATCTGTCAAAAGAAGATTCCATTTGCCACAGTGAAGCTGGTTCCTTGTGATGGACTGAGAGATTGGGGGTAAAATTGGAATATGCTGACAAGGAATGTGACAAAATCAGGAACAGCTGACATTCTCATAGTTGAGAAAGAATATGTATAGACCTTAGTTCACTGTTTATTACCTGGAATTATTGCTTATGAATCATTAAATGAAGAGTGTTCCACACTCAGTATCAAAAAGGACATAAGGTGCACATACACCTGAAAAACATTAGCCTTTTTCTTAAAGAAAAAATGTGCGAAGTAAAAGAAACTGAGGATACTCGGAGTGGATTAACAGATGAGGAGATGGAGCATAAGGCATCTTGGCAGCACCAGTCACAGGCTATAGATTGCTGGATGGGCAATGTTCAGAAATGGAAGAACCCCTCTGAAACAGAGGACAGAGCAGCCATATAATTTTTTCCTTTGAGGCACAGGAATGAAACAGATCATCATGAAATTTGATGGTAAAGCGAGGGAAGCTCCCAAATACCAAAACCAAAATACCAGGGGTGTCTCCAGCTAACACAGGGAGCCTTTCCCATGGCTGAGCTGTGAGCTGCAGGGCTTTTCCGCTAGTGTTAATGAGTGGCTGTGCTCAACCATGGGCACAAGAAGCAGCTGAAACTACACAGAAGGACTGGGAAAAAAGTGAAAGCAGCTAAGGTTGCAGTAAGAAGAAACTTTGGTATTTTAACTTGTAAAAACCATGTGACAAAAATTTAGACCGCAAGCATTACTTCAAAATGGGTTTGGTTTGGAGGAAAAAGCCTCTTTGATTGTTCTGCTGTTATCATGAAAGCAGAAGTTTGTGCTTTCTTTGACAAGACAGATGACTGCAGTGATATTTTATTCTAGACTAATTTCTTCTCCTGTCCCAAATTGGACTACTGCTTTAGCTGTAAAGGGATAATATTTTTGTTTATATTCCTATTACAGAGCCTGAAAAACATCTGTGTATCTGGGAAAAAAAACATGACATATCATTTATTGCTAAGATTTTCTGATATGACTTAGTGCTATAGAACAATCTGTCTTAAATGTCTTTATTTTATTAAAAGCGTTTGTCTGTTAGAGACTAAACAACTCTTTAGGGCAGAATAAAGAATTTTTCAGCAGAACCACAAGGACATTTTAAGCAGTCAAGCTGAGAGCTGGAAAAGGATTAAAAGAAAATTTTCCTCAATTTAAATTGTTTACATTCACTCCAGTCAGCTCCTGTTTAACAGGGAGGATTAAAAGAAGAGCTCTTTGCACAACGGCATTGAGCTGCAGAAAGGACCCTCAGTTCAGGCATCGTCAAATTTTCTTTTTTTTGGCTCAATAAAAAAAATTACAATGTAAAGTTATGTGAAACTTGGGATGTAATAGAGGAAACAAATGTAGCACAACACATAAGTAGCAGAGGACATCTGATAATGCTCTGTTTAAGCCTGAAGCATTTTTAGATCTTGCCTCAACTTCATGAGCATTTAAGAGGCTGTCAAGACCAGAGCAAATCCTGTTCATGGCATAGAATTATTTGAAATGTTAAGTTTTACACACATGCAGTCTAAGAAAGTCATTAAGATATGGCCTGAAGGGCTTTCCTCTCTATGTGACATTGAAGACATGTCCATTTTCATTAAACTGTCATCAAAAAGACTTGATATTAATGAGTCACTTTTACAATTATTTTCCTTTTCAGAAACATAATTCTAAACATCTAACTCTACAGTTCTGAGTTCTACACTCTCCACCTTTGGTTCCAAATATTCTGTACTCTACAAGTACTTCATATAGAATGAGGGCACTGAGACAAAACAAAACCCCTTAATGCTTTCCTAACATAATAGACTGCATCTTGCAATGTCTCCTTGCAAAAGAGATGAGTGCAAGTGCTTCTAGGACTTTAATAGTAATGGGTTTACACTTTTGTATGTCTGACAACAAACACCTAAGAGAGCCAGTAGATTTCAAATAGCTTCTTGACACTAAACAAGCTACAGTGAGAAAGAACTTGGCAACAATTACTGCATGAAAGACTCCTTGTCCTGACTCAATTACTGCTTCTTATGTTGTACCAGTTAAGTCCTCCACTGAAGTGGTTTCACTTAGCACTTTACAAACTTGTCTCTCCCTACCCAAGCTCCACTTAACAAATAGTTAAACACTTTTTGCTTGCTTTTTTTCGCACTTGTGTAAGTACAGGAGATGTGTTTACTGTTGTTTTTAAGCCTATGGATCCAGTTGAAGGCAACTCCTGGTAAACAATTTCTTCACTCTGAAACCAGAGTCTATGCTGCACTCAGGATAGTGTGACCCTGGTCTCCTGTTGGATCCTCTGGACACTGTCATAATAAGACAACATAAGCCTAAACTCTAGTTCTGGAGCAGTATATGAGGGTCCACATCAGATATTCAGAGATCCTGTGGAGCAGGAAGCTGGGAAGCACACCACTGAGGAATACTGTGGCAACTTCAATGTTGGTTTGCTTATGCACACATCTTCTCAGGGCCAAGAAAAGAAAATACTTCTGTTTTATGAGGCTTTTACAGTTTTCAGAGAGTAAGAAACAAAAATAGAAAAAGTGCGTAACATGCTTTTTCTCACCAAAACCACCTTTTCCCACATCACACTAATTTTCTAGCTGTCTCCATAGTCTGCTGCTCCATTTATTAGCATTCTATTTCGGGATTTTGTGCAAGACTGGCACAGCACTACTTCCAGCCTTGTTGCTTGGATGACAATGCAGAACCAGCTGCTTGCTCCTCTTATGCTATGATTGCCTCTAAGATGAGAGGCTGGAGGGTACGAACCAAAGCCCTCACTGAGCAGACAAGCTCTTTGTGCAGACGCTCCCTGGGACAATCTTGCTGAGCAGTAGCCATTTGGTCAGAAGAGAGTCCAGGTCCTGCCCTGTCTGGACTCTCTTAAGAGCACAATCTGACAAAATGGCTTTGCAACATCTTTGAGAGGGAACAAAATGATCATACAGATTTTTAGAAAGTGTTTTTCGCTGATTGCAAATGTCAGTAGTGGGGTAATCGTCTCTTTCTGTGTGTGTGAAGCCTGACTGTAACAATCTGTTCATACAAAACTATCTTTTCCCTTTCCCAAGTGAGTGAACAGCTTTCAATCATGTAACCTGATGACAACTCTGCCATTACCTGGATTTTTGCAGGTGTGTAGTTAAGAATGTTTATCACCCCAGTTTGGATTGACCATTGTGCAAATAATAAATCAGATGTTACTATTTCAGGGTTTACCCTAAATGCAGTACGGAGTTATGTTGCCAGTTCCCTTTAGCTGATAAAGAAAATTTGGCTGACAGGCAGAGGGTTTGAAGGTCCTGAATTCCTACATACTTTTTGAGAGCAGTGGTCCACAGAAGAAAAAGCCTGATAAAAACTCTCCCTCAAAGACTTCAGATCAATAACATATACCAGTGTGCCCAAAGAAGGGGAGTGACTATAACTAATGCAGCCATAGAACTGAGGTTGTACCAGACACAGGTGGTTTCATATGGGGAAAAAGAGCCCAAACAAAACCCCACAAAACCCCCACAAAGATCCTTGAAAGAAAAAATTCTTTAGAAATTTGGCAACTTAGAATTATTCCTTTGGTTCAATCTGAGCTAGCCCAACCGTTTTTTGCCGTATTTCAGCCACAAACACATCTGACAACACTTGAAACATCCTTTACATTTTCTTTTTCTCTGCAGCTCTGGTGCACTCTGTGTTCTCTCAGCAGAACAAACACCACTGCTTCTCTATTCTTTTCATTTTCTGTAATAAATCTGATGCACCCACAGGTTGGTGAAGCCATTAGGCATGTCTTCAAGGGAATGTCTCAGCAGGCACTCCTGAGGACACGGTGTTCTTGTCTCTTTAAATGAATCAGCCATGTAACAGCTAAATCGGGAAAGCAGCCAAAGAGTTCCCAAGAGACCTGCTGGCAGAACCACATCACAGTCCTGTAATATAAAAATATGAACTCTATGGTGTTACAGCTCCTTTATTGTAACACTTTCCAAGATGGCTTTGGGTCACAAAATGTAACAGCAAGCATAGAATCATCAGGATTTGAGGGCACAGATAAAAGTTCTCTTCCTTTCTTCTTGCTTGTCTGGAGGTGCTCTTGACTCTGTGTCAGCCACTAATGAGACCAACAGATCACTGTTGATTGGCATTTTCATTTGAGTTAAATACCTGTCTGTACCTGCATTGGTCAGGCAGGCTATGACTCTTGGCAGTGCAAAACTGTGGGAACACGTGGGACAGGTTTTTGGAAGCCCTAAACAGCCCCACCTTTGCTGCTGTTCAGACAGAGGGGAAGACACCAGCTACCACCTGAGGAAGCAGACGAGGCTGAAAAAAACCCACCAAACCCAACCACAAACAAAGGAACAACTCTTTGTTTAAACAAATCTGTCATATCTCTATGGCTTGAGTAAAGCCCCTTCCTGCATAGGAGACCATTTTTCAGGCTCAAACTCAATGTGAGCAAAGACAAAAGATCTCTCTAAGCATGAGACAGGACCTTAATAAAACTGAGCCCTAGAAAATAACCTTTGATTTTTGCCCTGAGGCAAGGTCTTGAATCAGTGGCAAAACTGAAAATCCCTAACCCAGACGGTTTGAATCACAGCCTGGGAGCAAGCTCTCCTAGTTTTCATGTCTGTCTGACAAGAGTCTCACACACAACTACTGAAGTTCATTCTTACAAGAGAAAGTTGAGAAGGTCTCTCTAATTGTGAAAATATGACTGTGACAGATAGGGATAAAACAACTGCTGTGAGATCTCACAGAAATAGTGTTTTCTGATGAGATTCAGCAGGAAAGTAACAACCAGTGCTCCAACTCTTCAATGTAGAAGTCAAAAATCCACCTGACATTCAGAAAAATAACTGTTTTATATATACCTGCAACAGCCAGATGCTATGAATCTTGTGCAGCCTCAGGGAATATCAAGTTACTTGATAACATGTGATTTGATATTCCAAAGAGAAGAATAACCTGACAATTTTGCTAAATAAAAATTCCAGAAGCATCCAACTCTTCCCATTTCTTTCTCTTGCAATGTCTCCATGGTACCCAAGAGGAAGGACTGGAAGTACAAGCTTGGCACCAGATAAAAAGATCCAGAGCCATTTTTATAATATGCAGCCCATTGCAAGAATACTATTTAATTCCAGTGTCACTGAAGTAATCAGCATCTGTTTATCACCCAAATAATAACCCAAATGCTGTGCTGTGGGTTAGTTGCACATGCAAACCTTTAAGTCTATGGATATTTCCCCCCCAAAAAAACATAATTTATGAGAAAAGAAACACATCTAATTTATTAAAACAAATTATTCTCAAACAATGTGAAAAGAGAAAGCAAGCTTGGTAATGCTATTGACTTCGTGGGCCATAGATAAATCCGCTTGTTCTCTTGATTTTTAGAAGTATTCTGGGCTGTGCATGGGCAAGATGGTTTCAGCACACTCTTCAGAGGCAGAGTTACAAGGGCAGTGACTGCATGCTGAAGGGATTTATCTGCTCAGCACTGGGGCAGCCAGAGATGCATTCCTGTAGAGCCATGTCAAACAAAAACAAACTCTTCCGAAAGAGGAGGAAGATTCTCCTTCCATGTTACGAGCCATATGGTAACTGGGTTCATACAAATAAACAAATAAAAACAGTTTCTCTCCCACTCTGGCTCCCCACATACCAAAAGGATTCCTGAAGCAGCAGGACTAGGTTTCCTAAAAACCCAGAATCTGGTTTTGTTTTATTTTTGTAGTTTTTGAGGAAAGCTGCTCTAATTTCACTTGTAAAGCACAGTAAGAACTGCAATGAAATATTGCTGGGTTTTGCTAAAATCCTTGCTGCCTAGTGCTTTATCCCAATGGTTAGTTAAAATAAACATTAGAAAGGCTGTTGGTCCCAAATCCTCCTCATCATCAGCTCCCATTTCAGGCTCTACGATGGAGCACCTAAAGATGAAGTTGCAGACAAGATCTAACAACAGATGTTAAAAACCACAAATTTCCTTCCTCCTTTCCAGGCTGTAAACAAGATGTCTCCAAACTGAGACAGGATAACATGCTTGCAATAAGGGCCTATGAGATAGGTGGCTTTACAAATGATGGGTAATTACAAGATATAACTTCATAATTTCAATGTGGATGTTGAGCTTCCCACAGATCCTTCAGAGATAATGATTTCAGTCAGGCAGCTGGACATTTAAATATCCATTCTGTTAATCTGTAGGCATTATGTACTAACTGCAGCTCTACTAAGAATGCTGGGCCAGCTCCCATGAATATATGATGCAGACTGAAAGCTGACATATAGACTAATTACCTTATTAAAGAAGGGAAGCAGAAATCTACCCCTGAATAAAGGATATTTGTGGTGGCTATTTAAACTTCACCCAGGAACACCAGGCAAACAGGATATTTTAAGCAACTCTAAAGCCTTTCTGAATCACAGACTGCCTCTGTCTGACCTACACTGGTTTTGACTAAATTTACCAGTGTCATTCAGTGGTACAGAATACATATTTCAAGAATCGTGAGAACCCCCACTTTTTAGTACTTCTTTGAGACACAAAACTGGGATTTTTATTTCCTTCTTAGGAATAACAAAAAACAAGGGCAATGCTTTTTGGGTCTCTGGTTGTGACTGAGCTCAAGGTTAAGGATGGTTTTTTTATCTGAAAAGTATTCACAGTTATATGTAGATAAAATGAAAAATATAATAACAATACAATAGCTGCTTTTCATATGAAGAAAATTATATTAGTGTGCACAGTCCCACAACGGTATATTAGACTCCAAATTTTTGTGAAAAACAATCTCAGAAGCTTTGACATTTTTGGCATGTACAGAAGGTATTGAAGTTCACTGACTGCCAGTGGGATAATTACCTCATGTTTCTGGATCTTTGATTTTAATAATTTTCAATATGCAAATTGTAGTAAATGAAATTTTGTTTCCCAAGAGTTTTGTTCATCACCGTATTCTCTTTAAAGAAAATCTTGGCACAACACACCACCCAGGACTGAGATCTCCCTTGCAAGTTGATGGTAAGGGCTAAAGCTGTGTGTGAAGACAATGTCCAGTTCACCCTGTTCTCGTGTCCTCAATTACCTTCTGTTGTTTCTCAGTCTGAGAAGTTGTTCTGGAAACTTCAGCCAATACTTCATCTAAAACTGGATAGTTTTCTTTCCTTTCTTTTGAGAATTAATTTGTCTTGTACAATGTTCCAGTTCTGGACTTGGCTCGGGCTTACATGGCAGCTCTGCCAAACGCTGAGGAGAGGGTAAGTCCACAGCCCCTCAGCACCACTCCACTTACAGGCAGTCTGCACATTGTAAACTTTTAATTCAAAGCATAAGTTGGTTTCTCAGAGGGCTTTTTCCAGGTGCTTTTTGCCAATTGTAAGAAGTACCTTGTCCTGACTAACAAACATTAAAATGTTTAATTGCTGTGGAAAGCCCTAAACCTCCATCTGGTTTAAATTCCTTTCTGCAGTGCGAGGGACATCAGGCCATGGGTCCCCTGTGACAGGGAGATACCTGCAGTCACTTTTTCTATGCTTCTCCTCCTAGCAGATGCTAATAAGGTCCATGTGCTGTCTTCATAGTCTCACTCTAATTTTACCCATTGACCCCTTTACTTGTTCTGGTTTCTGAAGCACAATCTAAATCTCCTGCTTTACTGGAAATTGCAGGTTGCCCTCATTCTTTGAAAGGAACACACACATACACTTTGTCAGGTGGATATGCTCCCGTAGCTTTTCCTTCCCTGCTACCAATCACCACATATTAACATGTGTTTATGATTATTTCAAATGTTTTACAGAGAAAAACCTGAAAGCTTGTTACTCAACACAATTCCTGTTCCACCTTTCCCTTTCTTTTATGCCGAACACTGGCTACAGAAGAAGAAAACAAAGTCTAAAAATAAAACAATTAAGTGTATTCACAAAACTCTTTCCCCATTTCTTTCCATGACCTTGGGCTGCAACATTAGCTTCTCATATAAGAAGAAAGAACAAATCTTTGAGCGAGCAGTCTGGAAAGATAAATTAACTAAGATCTTGATACCATACGCCTAAAGAGTTTCCACATGTTCATGAGAAGGGAACTCAAAGTCCTGAAAACATTGCTCACGTCATGCTTTTGCAAGCATTCCATTTTTATTTGTTAAAAATATCTCCCCAGATTTTCCCATAACTACAATGTTCATAGCTATATCACCTCCAGCTGTGATCTCATTAGATGTCTCAGGCAGAGCAAGGTCAGGTCTGGATGGCTCATGCACATGGAGCTTCCAGGAAAGGCCGTGCTGTGTGAAGTACTGGATGCTGAAACACTGGATAAAGGCAACCTGAGTTCAACCTTGGGTTTTGCTACCCACAGAAAAGAGAAAAGTGGTTTTTTTGATGATGAAAGCAAGCAAATTAATAGTTGTTTAACAATTTTTGCAAGTCGTAAATGCAAATCAAATGTGCCAAGATGGTCTGAGTTAGGAAAAAGACCACTCTGCTTTATGAACATAGCAATGGGAGAAATGGCTGGGACTAGCAAAGAACATCTGTAAAAGGAGCATGTAATTTAAGATGCACTTGGACACAAGCTTTCAGTGACTCTATAGAGCTCCACTGAGGAGTCAAGGTAAGAGGCACAGTAATTGCTACCAAGTTTCTGTGAGTCCAGGAACAACATCACACAGTCATTCCCATACAATACGTCAACTGCTATGGAAACTGCAGAAGTTATGGAGGAGTTATACAGGACACAAGAAGCCAACTTCAGGTGCTGGCTCTGAGGTAGAGTGAACTTACTTTACTTGGCTATCCTCCTGATGTGTTCACTGAAATGATAAATAATAAAAAACCCCCATGCTTTCCTTTGAAAGAGGAAAAGTCAGTCTCTAGCAATATCTATAAAATGACCTTAAGTTTGGATTGTTGCCAAAGAAGGTGGTTTTAGGTGAAAGTTTCCTCTCCTCATTTGGCTTTAGGAGGGATTTGGTGAGTTCTACTTGTTTTGAAGAGCCTCTGGTGACCTGTGACCTCACTTGCACTGTTTTTGTTTACCAGTGAGACAGCTGAAGTTCTGTTCATTGAGTGTAAAACCAGGCCAGTTCCCACTTATCCACTGTGAGCAGCCTTGCAGTAGCACGTTCATACTCTCATAATCCTCCTACTTTATTATCTTGGATGTTTCCTCACTAGCCTGGCCAGAGGCTCTTTGCTTTGTCAGCTCAAACTGTTTTCATAGATAACATCTTGTCTGCATTTCTTTTATGATGTCATTATGCCCAGATGTACACCTCCTCTTTTTTCCCTATGAACAGCCATTTAATGTTGTTTCCTGCTTCACTTTCCAGTACTCAGAACAAAAGCACTACTCAAGTTCACAGGGGTTTATCTGTACACCTCATGATGAGCATCCAAGCCAGATGCAAGTAAATCACACACATACATCATACCTATCCCCTGGTGTCCCAACAGATCAAAGGGGCAAGGGACCTGTGAAGTTGAGAACCTTATTCATGCAAGTAGTTTAACATGCCCAGAGACTATTTTTTAGTGGCTGAAGCTAAGATTTGAGATCTATACCTCTCTGAAATATTCAAGCAGACTGAAAATCCACATACTCTGCATAACCTGCAGCTCCCACTGATTACGGCTAATTTTGAGAGTGCTTTTGTATCACTTAAAAACACCCTAACAAGCAAGTTCTATCCAAATATAGCTACTGAAGCCCTGGATAGAATGTGCTGAAGGCTGCAACACGATTCCAGGCACCACATTGCTTTAGGATTTAAGTGATGTTGAAGAAGTCAAAGACTTTGGTAAGTCTGGTTTATTCAGAGGAATCAGATTTTCTCACCTTCACTAGGGAGGACAACGAGTAACAGCAAGAAAATCGCAGGCAACTTAATTATTTACTTGCCTCTGCTGAATTCAAGAACTAAGCCTTAGGCATTCAACCTTGAAAACCATTAGCTAAAAATCTTCAAACACTGGGAACCTGGCAACACAGTACCCATGCCAAGCACAGCAGACAAGGACAGGTACAAAAGTTTTGTAGAAATAAGCACAAAGGAAAGAGACAAAAAAATTGAAGGAAACATTTACTTTGTTGTGGAAGGGTGTGAACTGCAGAAGTTTCAAGACTGGCTTCTTGAGGGGCTGGTTGCTACCCTGATTGAGAGGAACATGGATGGTAACCTTGTTAGCAACATTAGTTTTATTTGTGGCGACATGCAAGACAACTTGGAGAAACAGGTGAAATAAAACACACTGAGATGAAGATAAAACCCCAGAATTAGTGAGCCACCAGTCAAAGAGTTAGATGTGGCTTACAGCTGAGCTTAGCAATGCGTGAGAACAGTGGCATCTAGATAACATCCTCTAAGTTTTAGCTTTTAGGCTACTAGAAATTGTGACAGGTGAGCAGTGGGGAAGGAAAAAAAAAAATATCCCAGTCATATGCAATTTGGAGCATCTTGTAGCAAACAGTCTGTCCAAACATGCTAATTTTTCAGTAGCCTGAAGTTAGTATTGCTCAGGACATCATGGAGAATGAATGCAGAACATCTGCTGTCAAGTGTGCCTTATTAAATTATACATATGCAACCACTTAAGTAGACTAACCACTATCCTGTTTGCACTATGTTTTCTAAAAGCTACAAGAAATAAATCAACCCCTTTATGCAAAGTGCCTCTTGAACTCTTTGCAATAGTCTGTGTCTGCACACCAGCCTGGAGACAAGTTCATTCCACACATTGGACTGTACTTAAACCCTCAGAGAGCCCAGGCTTTACTCCTGTTTGTGCTCCATAACCAGAAATTTTTTGCTTAAGATGTTTTACTTCTCAGCAAAATGCTGAATAACATGCGGGTATTTCACTAATTTGCACATAATTTTGTGATCACAGATTATGATATAGTCTTTTTTTTCCTAAATACTGTGCAAAGCAAATCAAACAGGGAGGCTTAACACACCTTCAGTCTTCAGGGGACAGTGATCTCAGTTTCATGAGTCCCCAGAAAAAAATAAGTGTCCTGCTGGCTATGTCACCTTTCATGCTCACAGTAAAATAATCTATTTCTGGGTGAAAACCAGTCTTTCATGAAAGAGAACATCATGTGATGCCCTGAATATATCACAAGTAGCACACATTGGATATATAAAGGGAAGACACAATGACAGGAGAAGAGTAAACTACTTGTTTGAGAAAGAGCTGAACCTGACTATGGAGAGGTCTTGTACCACAGCTTAAAATCTCCAGGTGAATGCAATGGACATGAGACATGCATGGCAGTTTGGCTACATTCCTGGGGCTCTGGACAGAAAGCAAGGTCAGTGTAAACCAGGATAAAATCGACACCATGGTGCCACGGTTGTGAAGACAGTTAAGTTGTAGGTAAATAAATCTGTGTTTGGAGGCTAAAATGGCCGGCCTGGAACAGCCTTTTTCCTGTCCTGAACAGGTAAAATTTGGGAACCTTTAGCACCTGGGTGCTACCTGTATGTTCTCACAACTTTCCCAAGCTTTTGAGGGCTCCCATGTTTTTTTAAGTGACAATAGCATCAAACACCCCTATGACCTGCTTGTGACTTCCACCAAAGCAACACACCCAGATCACATCATGCACCACAGAAACCAAGGGGCTGCTGCAGAGGGTCCAATGGCAGATGACACAGAAAACATTCCAAGGGCTCTAAGCAGCTCCTGACCCCAATGCTTGCTGCACCCACATGTGCCCAAGCAGCATCAGTGCTTCCCTCTAACAGGCAAGCTGAGAGAGCCAAATCCAGGACTTTAGCCAACCCCTCTATGTGAAAGGAGGGAAAGCATAATGCTACACGTAATCTACACAGAACTTTGCAGTGTGGAAGCAGAGCACCTCAAAGACAGTTGCAAGCACAAGATTTGGGGCTGGGGGAACCAGCAGGGTTTGTGGGTACTCTCAGAAGAAGCATCTGAGAACTCTGTTGAGCTGCCTCGGCAAAGGCCAGCAGGAGGTTCAAGAGAGGCATGGTACAAAGTTACTAATGAAGAGTCAAACCAAAGTAAGTGCCAGTTACCTCTTTTAGACACAAGAAAAAATCTCAATTCATTCACTTCTAATACAAAAAAATAAAACAGTTGAGTCAGATGTAGACATTACCTGTGCCAGGTCTCTAGGATTCCCTTTGGTCTTGCAGTGATAAATCCTGAGACAGCATCAGTTGCATCATTTGTGCTTTTGAAACCTCTTTCCCTTTTCTGCCCTTGAGCTTCTTACTCCAAGTAAGAGAAAAGCTCAAAATAGAAACAAACACACCTTTAGGAGACAGCTATTATAGTTTCAGAAATGAGTTCTTGCCTCAAAATTTATCCTCATACTATAGCTACATCACTGGAAAAAGAAAAAACAACACCCACTTTTAACATTCCTATTCCCAGCTACCATTCTAGCACAACTCTTGCCTTACCCTTTATATAAATCAGCTGTTCTTTTAGCAGCATCAGCTGTAAAGATTCACAGGTGTCCTCCCTGGTCTTCCCTCTGCATCTCTCAACACTCTCTTAAAACTCTTTGGCTGCAAACTTAGTGTATTTCCTATTATTGTTTACAAGTGCTGTTTAAGGAAACATTATTAGAAGGTTCTTCTCAAACTCACTCTACTCCTTCTTTAGGGATGGAAATCTGTTAGTAGCAAAATTTTCAGAAGAGGTCCCTGCATTGTCTGTTCAGTGAAGATCAGAGACTTTTGAAAATCTGATGGAAAGTGATGTAGTTGGAGTTTAGCAGTGAATTTCAGCCTGCAGGCAATTGTCTCCTCTACAAGAATGTATCTAGTAATAAGAGTCTTAGATAAGTGCATAATTGCATTGCTGTTGTAATTAAGAAATTGATCATTTCCTGTGGTTTAAGCATTAACCAGTGGCCTTTTTTTTTTTGCTGAGATTTTAATACTGACAAAGACATTACTGTCATTTGCATAACAAAATGACAGGATGACTCTGCTTCTGTTAAATATCACTTTTCAGTCCTAAAATGGATAAAAAGCCTAGACCTATGGAAAAATGTGTTTAGGGAAATAAATTGCTCTTTCAGAACTAGATATTTGATGTTGCTGTTGGCTCTGAAGCACATGCAGAAGCATAAGCTATGTAAGAGCAGAACTTTATACTCTGCTAAAGTGACATTTTCCAAATGGCACTGCTCACAAGAAGTAATTCATGACTTCCCTGAGGGTTTGGGGGTTTCTTTTTTTACCATCTGTTGGTGAAGAGGTAGCCAAAAGGACCGTGCAACTGTGGGTTCTGATTCTGAAATGAGTATCTCAAATACCATTGAGAAAATGTGATAAACTGAGTCACAGAAAGTGCAAATCAACAGCTGAGGAAGAACCTGAATCCACCTTCTGCTGTCTCCACGTCACATCTTTTAAACAGGTGAAGTTTAAACACAAGTTCCAAGTGCAAGAAATGCTAATTCACATCCAAACTGTCAATCTGAGAAAACAGTCAGGGTCCTGAGTGGGGAATCACACAGCTGAATGATGGGGACTTGCCATTAATCTATAAACAGCACCTCTGTTAAGAGGAGGCCGCTGGAAATGAGTCAGTGGAGGTTGACTCTCCTTCCTATAGATCCTTCCTTTTGATGGAGTTCTCCTTCTTCCTCCTCTGTCAAAGGGATCTTCACACTGCAATTATGGGTTAGATTAGGCAACTGGGACTGATTTTGCAGGTTTCATCTTTCTTTTTTTCCAATACTGCAGAAGACTTTGCTTAGAGGAAAAGAAGTGATTGCATTAGCATTGAAAACAAATCTCTCTCAGAAAGTTGTCTTTAGGTCTAACCAATTTAATGAAATTTGTTTAACTTAAACCACAAGAGCAGAGTACAGAACTGCAGGTTTTAATCTCATATTTTTTTATCTATCTTTCTCTGTATGTTTTTGCATGTACATACATATATGTGTATTTTTTTATATATATATTTACAGCAGAATGTTCACTATTAAGTGTGTGCATATCCAGTGACACATTTAATTTTGATGCTTTGGCAAAACTGCCTAAAAGACCCCCATCCTTGTCTGAAATATTGCAAAGAAGCAGCATGATTCTATGTTTTCCAAAGCACTATGTTTTCCAGAGAAATACCAGTTTATTGGAAGAGGGAATAGATTTTTAATTTCTACAGTAACAACTGACACTGCTAAGGCAATGCTGGCCAAAAGAGGACCAGTAGGCATGAGCTTGGAAAACTGTCCTGCTCTTTGCCAGGTGCTTCAGCATATACCAGGTCAGCAAGGTGTAGTTTCCTTGCATTTCCCCATTCCTCCAATTTTTTCTGTGAAAATAAAGTATTTTGATCATGGTACTTGTCCAGGAAGGGGAGACTCTTGTTCTTATCAACAGTGTGATCTATAAAAGGGATCAGAAGAGCCAGGTTAGAGAAGAGGCTTCTTCTTGGTACTTATGGACTTTCATTCCCATTCTTTAACGTGTTTTGTACAGTCAAACTTCAGAAGTCAAGAAACCAATGTGGGGAAAGTTAAGGCTGGAAGTGAGGTCTAAAATGTATGGGCCAAAGGTCACTGGAAGACTTGTGGTGAATTTTGTGGAAAGTGAAAAAGGATTTCTGTGTACTGTGGGTTAAGACAATATGTAGTGAAAGAAATATATGTCTCTTGAAAGTAACTTTTTCTGCTGAGGATTGCATAAAGTTATTCTTTTTTTGCCCTGCCTTCAGCATTCCATCTGGCTCAAAGTACAGATAGACAGAGTGGGAACCCTTCCAGTCCTGAAGAACATCAGTTCTTGTATCTGGATGTTTCTAAGAGAAGAAAACACATAGAACTTCCTCTCCAGGCTTGCTTTTAGCAGTCTGGACCCTTCCTGAGCTTTAAAATTTACCTTTCTTGCCCTCAATAAATTATAAATAGTTGTTTCACTTTTCATAAAACTATCTCTTGGAAATAATTTTTTTTTCCATTAAAATTTTTATGTACTCGGAGATTTCACAGTAGATTTCCACTGGAAAATTAGTCTATTGGATGTATTTTTACTAACCTGAAGAAGGACACTGATACTTGCTGTGATAAGGGAGTCTATTCATACCATCTAATATCAGTTTCTAAATGAGGCACTTAAATGAAGATTTTAGCAGTAATAGGCTTCCATTGTGCTAATGGAGCAAGATGGGATCTTGCAGAGAACTGTTTATGAGAACTGGATGTGTGAACTCCAATAGCTAAAGAGGGAACTTTAGGGTGCATGAATCCTTTGGTGCCGCAGAAGTGGAGATAAGTGAGCAATGTTCTCTCTTTAATGCTCTTCCCTGGAGGTGACAATAGACTGCGATTTCCTCCCTGAGGATGACATCCTCTGGGGGCTTACACATAGGTTATGTAGTGAGGATGCTCTAGAGTCTTAATTCTGAATTTCTTCAGTGTTTTTGATTGACCTCCAGAGCTCAGTGGGGGAGGTGACACCAGACATGCCTTACGCAGAGATTCCATGCATGACTGTGATGGGACGTGCTACAGACTGAGATCTACATGGCAGTTTCAGCACAGAATGTGTTCCCCAGCTGCAGACCCTAACACAGTCTGAATTTCATGGAATTCACTTGCTGTCACCTCTGTGGTACCCCGCATGCTGTGGTTGTCCTGTCATAGCAACGTGGAAGTCTGTATGAACAAATTTACCTGGAGGAAGACATGATGTCTAAAGTGATTTCATCCCTCAAGGAACTTAATTTGGCAGCTATTAGCAGCAAAAACAATGCATAACTTTAGAATAATCTCTCTAACATAGAGTTTAAAAAGTCTCTTTGCTGCTGCATAGCTGAGTAATGGGAAGGAGAAACACGTTCACTATAAAATATAAATGAAGTTCTCCACCCTCAAACGCATCTCTCTGGAGTGTCAAAGGGATGAATTGCCTCGCTGGTTGGCCTTGGTGCAGCACTGTGCACCCTGGATCTGAGCCAGGCCACAATAGATACTGAAACTCTCCTCAGAAAGGCCCATCTGAGTTATTTCCCTTCTGGTATCACCAATCTCAGAATGGCCCCTCTGGCTGGTTTCCAGCTCACAAAGTGCCTGTAAATTCCTCTGAATGTGTTGATAGATGCTGGTACTTATTCTGTAAGATGGAGACAAAATTAAAGTTGCCATGGGTTTATTAGAGGTACTATTTTATGTGATACACAATGACCTACCTTGAAAGCCTTCTGCAATAAAGGCTTGCTAATATCCTAGAGCATCTTCTAGGATGTTTTTCAGGAGGCACCAGGACTGTGCTTCAGTGGACAGTTCCTGATTGTATCAAGGTGCTAGAGATGCTTGGCAGAACCACACAATAGCAACACCCACCATTTGCCAAGGCTCTAACTTGATTTTATTGCTCCTGCAGTCCTGTTTATGACTTTTCCCCCATGTATTGCCATGGTCACAAGGATACATGTAAGTCTACAGAAGGCAATCTCTGGGATCTGCCTCTCAGGACAGGCAAAGATGTCACAGGTGCCATCAGCTGAACTCAAGGGGCTGGGTGTCTTCTGCCTATTAAGCCTGAGGTACAGGTTTGTTTTAGGCAGACTCCCCTCCAACCAAAGGCTGACATACCCCACCTCATCAGAAAGAACATTGCACAGAGCCCAGGGGGATGTAATGGTTGCATGGGGGTGAGGAGCAGCAGCTGTGTGCTTGCTTCGATTGCACACGCAGGTTACTTTTTAGAGCACTGCTGGGACAGGCAGGGTGAGTGATTTTTTCAGCAACAGTGAGTGAATCACTGCTGGCACACTCATTTCACCCAGAGGAACTATGAGCAGTGTTGAGATAGTGTTATTTTGTCTCCGTTAATGCAGGAGACAGAAGGTTTTGGTGTTTCCAAAGCCTTGTTCAAACAAGTAACTTCTTGTCACTATGACAGCAAAGACTATCAAAATAGAGAGGGTCCATGGAATCTGCAGTCACTTGGAGAGACTATCTTTGTACTCCTTTGCCTTGTCTCATAATAAATTTTGTTTGTGTTCTGCAGAATTAATTTTAACTGGCTAAAACACAGCCCAGGAGAATAACCAGTGGTCTGAAAGACAGGAGTGATGGGGATTTTATTTCAGTCTACCACTGCTTTGCACTGCAGCTTTGAGCAGTCTGGCCTAGAGCTGCAACAGGTTCAGGAGAACCATACCCTGACTTGTATATATATACACATACATACAGATATCAGCACATGGTTTATTACCCCATCACTAAGTCAAATGTTAACTCTTAGGTGCTGTCCTGATGTGAGGCACGGACAAAAGTGTGGCGTGGGAGCGAGCAGCATGAGTCAGTCAAAGCAGAGCATGAGCAGAGCTCAGGAAAGTAGCAAAAGCTTTGGATAACAACATATGTAAATATAGATTGGCATGGATACCTTATAAGTACATGCTCATATTCTTATGACCAAACAGCAAATTATTTGGGCAAACACTACTCCCTGAGTATTTTTTCCCTGTAGGGGAAAAATGAAGCACAGACAGTAAGTGAATTTCTTGGGATCACGTAGCAGGTTCAAGGTACAGTTCTGGAGCTGATCATGGACTGGATTGGCACTGTGTCACTGTGAACTTAAATAAATTCATGTTTCATGAATAAAATACCTCTTCTAATGTCCAACATCTCCTATAAAGACAAATGTCATCCCAAAATGTCAGTATTCTAAGAAATAAAAATCTCTGAATAGGTTGCTGTACAGAACATTTTTATGAGGCTTACTTTCCTAATTAGAAGTTACCAGGGCAGTATTAAAGTGTTGTAAGGAACATTGAATAAAGCACAGCCTTAAGCCAACAGTGAATGTCTCCTATTATTAGTCACAGCTAGTGGCAAGGTTTGTCCATTGTGTTTTGGCATCCATGGACTTGTTCCTGACTGTGGACATGTCCTTGTGAGTGAAAAAGATGAAGAGAATGTTTTTCTTTTAGCTGAAGAAAGTTGCATGGCACAAAGCTATCATAACAACAAAGCAGAAGGACTGTCTGGAAGAGGTAAATGCACTGCCTTCCATAAAAGGGGAAGAGTTTAATGAGAAATCTGTGATGTTATTAGAACTACTTATGAGCCTAGCACAGATTTATTGATGGTAGCTGAAATGCAAATCAGAGATGTTGTCAAAAACATTCCTAAAAACAGAAAAACAAGTATTTTAAAAGCCAAACAAAATGAAACTAAACAAAAAAGGCCACACAATCCTTTTTGGTCCACATCTAGTTCTCTGAAGAAACTTTGCCAGAACAATTTCCTTACAAATCTGCTCCTCTGTGTTGTTAGTTTGTCTTCCAACAGCACTACACAGGAATGCAATGACTCTCACATCTGTTGGGCCATTATTATTTCATGTGTGTGGGTGACACTGCCACTTGATGATGCATGGCAGTGACGCATCGTGGCCTGGTGACAGGAGTGGGCTGGCTTCTTCTCTCTGTCACTGGGAGTCTCTGCAACTGTGAGTCTCTGCAACTCTGCTGGGTGAGGAGAAGAAAAAGAAATGTGGATTATATTTGGCATAGCAGTGCTATAATCAACCTTAAGGGCAGGAAGAAGGAGAGAGGTGTCATCATTCATGAGTTGGATGGGGCTCTGAGGAACCTGGTCTAGTGGAAGGTGTCCCTGCCCACAGCAAAGGGGTTGGAAGGAGATGATCTTTAAGGTCCCTTCCAACCCAGGTCATTTGATGATTCTATGATCCACTTGTAAGGCATTGAACAAGCTTTGAAGGCATGAGGAGGACAATATAGGAGGGATGTACAGAAACCAGCTGATGATAGCTGACAGCACTGAGCAGACCCAAATCAGCTGTGTAGGATTTTGCATCTCACTTGGTGCTTCAAAAATATTCTGTTTCTAGTCTTGTAAGTGAAAGGAAAAGGCCTAAGTTTGATGTCGGTACAAGAGAGGAAAAATGTGGGGGTAGTTTTCTTTTTTCTTTAATGGATCTCTGTATAGTAGCTGAGTGCTGTTTTTATCAATTCAAAGGAGATAAGCACTATATTGAATAATAAACATCTTAATAATTTCTTTATGTTTTGGATGGAGAAAATCAGGCCCACTTCTGCCTTTCCATGCCACTGCAGGCACTGAGCATGCAGCTCTCATTTTGGGTTTTACCTTACAGTGCTGCATGTGGGCGCTCAGATGTCACTCTGGAGCATTTTTTTGCCATTGATTTAATGGGAATACCATTGTGGTTGTATGCACTACCCTGTGCCAGCTCTGCCATAAATATGGAGTGAGACATGAATCTCATGAGAGCTACTTTTATCCCTTAAGTTCCTCAGGCAAAAGGGGTAATTTTGGTTTCCAAACTCTTTGCATTCCTTTTCAGCACTTCTGTTCAAAGGCTGCAGTATCTGTTTCCTCTGTGACTCCTGCATTAATGGCCTTTATGAACATATTCTCAACCCAAACAAAATTTATTAAAAAGAGAAAGAAGAGGAAATTGATTAAAAGAAAGAAAAGGTTTATTTAACATTTTACATGAATTTATTTACATTCCTCATGAATTAAACTGTTCAGCTATGTGATAAAAATAAAAAGAAGTATGACTAGTTCACTCTTCATGAAAATCAATCTTCTGTCTATTCAAATCCTCTGTTATCAAGTGCATTCTCTCTAGAGAGCTGTGAGTATCCTACTTGTCCTCAGCAGATTTTTCTACAGGTAAACATAGAACGGAAGCTGAATCCATCACTTTGCTGACAGCTGGCTCATTGAGATTGTTATCTTAAGTGTGATTAACTACTGTTTTTCAAATGCTCATTGTCTGTTTCAGAAATTGCCTTGCACAGTTTGTAACATCTCAGCAGAGCAAAAGTTAGTCTGGCATCATCTTTATCAAAATTTCCTTTACAGTAGTTTTCCATTTGAGTTGATTTCTCACGCGCTAAAAAAAATTAATTATGGGCAGGTCCCTGGACTCGGCTTAACATTTGCCCAACCTGAGTCTTGCCATGAGTTGGAAACCCTGAGCTGTCTGTCTCCAGCTTTCCGATATTTGAAACCTGGAATCAACCTGAGGTTTGAACCATCTCTGCCACCATGACACAGCAATTAAAATGCAATTACCCTTTGGCTTTGTACCAGAACTTCACCTATTCTCAGAACTCCTAAAATGCAAGAAATAAAGGGAAATGACTGTGGTGTGTGAGTGAATGGTGATCTAAGCTGCATGGGTAGTGTGTAAATGAATGTGCTCTTCTCCCACTGCCTTCTAAATCAAGTGTGAAGGCAGTGGACTGCTAAAATGCAGAAATTTCACTTAATGATGTTGCCTTGTCCTAGCCTGCTACAAGATAATAATGCAATTAGGAAAGGCTGGCTGACTAATAAGCACACTGTTGTTGTGGGCTGTAGGAAGGTGTTTCTTACCATCTCTCAGAAAATGTAGGCAGCTTTTCTGAGCTGTACAAAATCACGTCCTTGCCAAGGCCTGTGTCTTAGCAGTCTTTTAAATTTCCTTTTTAAAGAAAACCAGAGCTCCTTGTTGCTGAGCCTTAAATGACAGAAAATGGCATTTGGGCATGTCTGCTTCTTGCTCATCATCATCCTTCCCTGGACATAACCGTGGGGATCAGTCAAACCACCCAATGAGCCTGGGACAAGCATAAACTTGTGGTTGGAATGGAAACCTTATCCGTGCAGGGCTGAAGCCTCATCTGTCAGGACAGTCCTGCTGATCCAGAGCAAACCAATTGCTCTTCTAAATGGCTTTGAACTGGGGAGGGTTTAACAGTGTAAACAAAGCACTCCAGCCATATTTCTCCCTATTTTACTGAAGGATGAGAGGTCCAGGCCTCAGTGTGGATCTTTTCACACAATTCCATTACTTTTACCAAAACAAGAGCTGGAAGTTATTTTTATGGGGAAAGCTGTACATGTTGCACAGTAGTTTGGTTTTCAAACCACTCTGGGAGATTTCAGACATGTATCTTCCATTTGCTGTAATACACTCTGACTGTAATGGAAGATCTGTGTCTGAATCCCCCAGGCTCCTTTGGAAGTCCCAACTATAGAGTGTGATTTAAAACCCCCTGAGATCAGGTCTCTTCACTGATATCAATAGGTCCCAGAGTAAAGGAGGTTTCTGTATTGGATGTGCCTGTAAAGGCAGGACCTCAGCCAGCTCACAGTGACCCCTTCTTCATTTCAGGCAGACTTTAGTCAGTAGTGGCCAGAGTTAGAGAACAGTGGCATTTTCCAGGCTGCTGGGTGATGAAACAGCCACAAACACAGTGAAGTCTTTAGTGCAATCACTATTAGAAATGGATCAGGGCAGGGGGAATGTTGCCTAAGAGGCATTCATTGAGATTACAAGGGTTGAAGAGGATGCCCAGAAACATGGGAAAGATTTTGAGATAGTAACTTAAATAAATGTAAGAGTCAGAAATATATTTTACACCCTCTTTATACACAGCTTAGTTTCTCAGCTACTTTTCTGCATCTGGAACATCCAAGATTAGCTTCAGCTAGTAAGAGAAAAGTAGGGGACACTGATACTCTCAGTCGTACAGAAAAGCTTTTCAGGGACCTGTTTGCTTTCACTTTCAATTCAGGGTTAATCTGCCTGTCGGGAAGGATTCCCCCACAGAGAACAGGAGGGACTGTTTTCATTTGGAAATGTAAGAAGGGAAAAGGAATAAGGCCAGGGGAAAAGTAAAGTGTTTGCTCTTTCTTTGTATGTGGGTGTGGTCCTCTCGCCCCAGTCACTAAAATTTTCCCTGCTGTTTGCAGGGAGAGTGGCAGTGCTGCCTGTTTCTTCTGCAGGAGGAAGATGTAGCTTCGATGTCCATGAGCACCCAAAATGAAGATATTGCACTCTCTGTAGGCTGCTGGGGAGCATTTGGTATGTTTAAACCATGGAGAAGACAAGATTTGAGTTTGTGGGTCTGTGGAGCACTGCAGGGAGACAGCAAAAGTGCTTCTTATGTTCCAGGGAATGGGCTGGGGGCTCAATCTCTGTGGCTCTGGCTATGTTCACAGCTGAGAGTGTTGTGTGACTGTGCAGCTGCCAACTGATATATTGGAGAGTTTAATTAATCATTTACTAGACTAAATCACCACAGCACTGGGACTGTCCTTAGCTCCAGAAGGTGGCTGAACCCCAGAGAGTGTAGTTTAGATTATGCTGAATTTCTTGTCAGCCGTTTGAGAAAACCAAGAGCACGAGAGTTAACAGCTGTGCTTTGCAAGAAGCAGGCAACTTTTCCTTTTTAACAAAAGTTAACTTCCAAAGTTATCTTTTGGATTTTAATTTGTCTTTTTTCCCCCCATGAGTTTTCCCATTCTGACGAATCAGTCACACTAATCTGGTGGAAATCACTAGATGGAAACTGTTTCAAGTGGAAAAAACTGAGAACAGGGCATCATTGTCAGTAGATATCTGCAGGCTGAGGTCATGGTCTTGTGAATTTAAACTATGCAAATATGATAGAAATGAGTTTGATCATCAGGAAAATCCAGGAATCACTTGACAGGTCTGAATGTGTGGTGCAGAAGAGAGATCCCTCATTTCTATGAAAAGATGACAATATTTTGAAGAGTTCTTGCATTTCCAGGCTCTCCAGAGGGACCTGGAGCAAGAAACTCTGCCTATTTGGGTATTTGATGTTATGTTCTTTAGCCTGTTTTACTGAAAGGAATGAGTCATTTGAAAATCACAAAGTAAATTAACAACTGTGACTGAAACTGGAGACAGTTCTTTATAAAACAAGTGCAAAGTTTCTTGAGGCAAGGAGCTAATTTCTCAGCAATGTGTTTTTACTCCACTGGTGCTGCACAGGTTTATGTGGTCACAGAATACAAAGGAGTCTTCCACAAAGTTAGAAAACAACAGATGCTCAGCTTAAGAGAAATATCTAACTTGGCAAGGCTTACTTTTTTTCTATTTGTAATTCTAACTATTCATAGGCAGATCTTTCTGGATTTGTGTATGTGCCTGTCTGTGCACACGTATGTACTTATATTTATACTTGCACACATCCTCCCCCACATTCTTATTATGGAATATCCAATTTGTGATTGCAGAAAAGCCCTCATATTTAATGTGAAGCAGTGGTAAGCTGTCAGAGAATGGTATCATAGGTTGTTATGACAGGTTAGTCAGAAAACTGACATGTTAGAGAGAAATACTATATCCATCTGAAAACTATATCCATGCTGGAAAACGGACAGGATCATAGTTACATGCAGAGTTTGGAAGGAAGTATCCAGATGTAGGAAATCCCATTATAGACTTCTGGCTGTATCACAATATTTCTCCATATACCTATAGGATTGTTATATTTGTCTCGTGTACACTCCTGGATTAGATGTCACAAGATACAAACTGGTTCTAATCTGTTGACTTTAACAGAGCTATCCTAATTCATGTCAGCAGATTATATGTTGTACTAAATATATAAAATTAAGATTAATGTATATCTTTTTTCTAAGGTATTTAGGTGGTTATTTTGTAATTCAAGCTGTCTTTAAAGTCTCAGAGTGATGATAGATCCTCTAATTTTTCTGAACTTCCTTAAGTCCAATGATAATATTTACTTGTGTGCCTGGACAACATAATTTGGACTACAGCTTTGCTATAGCATCAACAATCCCCATTCTTTCTGAATTTACTGATTTGAATGACTAAGAAAACTGCTCTTAATCTGTGTATATTTTGTCCCTAGACTGAAAAACCTGCTGTTAGTAACTAAAGACAATTATTTCACTTGTTCTCTAGGTAGGTTTGGTGTTGGGGACTTTCTCCACACCCCTGTAAACACATGGCTAAGATTAGCTTTTTTTTTCCTAGCTCCACCAGAGCAGAGATGCAAATTTGGTGCATCAGAAGATAGTGCTCTTGCTTACATTAACACTTCTTCCACAGAACAAAAACTCAACCCAAAACCTCAAAAAAACCACTTTTTTTTTTTTTTTAAATTTCTGGGGCTTTTTGGTCTAAACCAACACATGGAGAAAAGCAATAAGGTGGATATTGACTGTAGGGCAAAGAAAGCACCCACTTATCAATGCTCCCTCATATTACTCTTGCTAGATTTAATTTCAGACCATCCAATTTTTATCCCATCTCAAATATCTCATTTCATCTGAAGTTTGTATGGTATTACAAGAAGGAAGGGCCAGAGTCTACCACTTATAGAAAAAGTCTTGTAGCCTTTCCTTCTCATCCTTGTTTTTGTTTTTGTTAATTCCCTTCCTGTTTTCAGAGAAGCAGAACCACTTGCCAAACAGTATTGCTGTGAAAAACAACTTGAGGACTGAGTCATGTGCCAGCTCCTGTGCCAAGTCCCTGGTAGGACAGGGAGCTTTTGAACCATCCCATTGCTAATCAAACAATCTGGTGACATTCTTCCAACCCCGTCCTTGTCATCTGCTGTTCCCTCTGCATGCACATTTGATCAGCTCAGCATCACATTCTGCCTGCTGTGCACAAAGTTTCTTTTCCTTTGCTAACAGCCAAAGGAAGGAGGAATGGACTGATTTAAAACTCTTGGCTCATCTTATCTGGCTCATGACAGATATATTCTCAAATTGGTCTTGTAAGTCACTTTTTCTCAACTAGAAAAGACTTTTTACAATGGTTTTATATCTTTCTAGACTGCTGCTCCATTTTTCTATCCCAGGTTCATTTTCCTAGGCTCTTTCTTAGGGTTTGATTCTGAAAAGGGGAACAATTTTCCATTAGGGAAGTGGTAAAGGAGACAAACATGTCCCAATCCTTTCAGACCACAACTGCCTGTGTTTAAAACTTGTCAAGTACTGGGTCACAGTAAGGAAAGATCTGCCCCAAAATGCAAACACTACTGGAGGAAGTATGTAATGAAATTCATTATCTTTTCCTGAAATAGAGAGTGGTATCTTCTCCTTGCGTACAATGGCTCCCAGAGGTTTAGGTGCCTCTCCACCTCCTTACTCTACAGTCATTGTTCCCTCCTTGCCTCCCATTCTGCAACAAAAACACAGAGCAGGAGGAAGATTATGAAAGCAAAAATCCCCTTGGACAACTCAGATCAAGGATGAAAAGCTACTGCTCATAAAGCATAGCTGGAATCATTCCCATGTGCAGGGAAAGGTCAGTGAGTGTGAATGCCTGTGGAGAGCCTGTCCATAGGGATTGATAATTTTGAGTGACATAAGATTTCCCAAGCGTATGCAGCAAAAAGAAAAGTGCCTTGAAAACAAGCAGCTCATTTGTCTTTTGGGCTGAGGCCACCCTATCAAGTTTTGAGACAAACAGGGCTAAAAAGTTCATTTGATTACATTACTTTTAGAAGCAGGTCACATGGGTACTTAACCTCACAGGGCTGGATATCAGGCATCTAAATATTCAAACAGGTGTGGATAACAGGTGTTAAATCAAGTTTCTGCAGCAGTGACTTTACAATCTAAAAAGGGAGAATTTTCTAAACACAGTAAAAGGCTGAATTTAAGAGCTTAAGCCTTTTAAATAAGCATATGGATTAAGTATTCTTAGGAATTGTTGAGTTCAACAATTGCTGCTTCATCCATCACTGATACTACCTTAGGTAATACAGCATGCAGTGGTTGTGCTGGTATCAGTGTGTTGCACTACTTTGCACTGCTTTGAATCAGAGACGTGTGTGTGCCACTGGTCCTATGCTGCTCAGCATAGCAGAGATCCTGCTAATATTTACTAGGGACAGAAATCTCTTCCTGATCAGCCCTGTGCTGCCATAGTTGTCAACCACCACCACCACAATGAAGCGTTAAGTGACGGTGACTGATGAAGGTGTTTGTCAGAGACAAACAGTGATTTTTCACTGGTTATCCTTAGAGTGCTTTTTCTCTAAATGCTCCCTTTGGGTACTTGCTTCTTGCTGGTTATCTACAGCCTGGGTATCTACTCCAACTTGGAATGGTGAGCAAGATACTGTACATGTGTGTCATATATGTCATAATCAAATGGAAAGGGGATAACTTCCAGAGGACAGTTCTTGACTTTTCAGAGGTTTCTCTTTCTGTGGACGATAGAAGTAGTCAAAAACAAAACTAGGCTAGATATCCAACCTGTAGCCAGCTGCCTAGAGAATCACCTAACTTCTAGGTGTCTAAGTGAAATATATGCCCCATTTTGGCAGCAGGTCACTAAGGATACCACAGCCAGTTTCATATTTTGCAGTGTGCTTTTTTGTCAGGGTTTTGGTCAGCTGCCTGTTTTCTTTCAGCATCCTGCACCATAGAGTAAACTCTTTAGTTCCATTTGATTCAAGGCTGTGGATGGGGAAGGACTGTAATGTATAGAAAGTCAAATTGGTCTTCCTTCTGGGGACTTTAAAATAATGGGGCAAGGGACTTTCCAAGAAGATCCAACGACCAAAAGGCAACATGTGCCCATAATGAAGCAGTTACTGGAAGGAGAAAGAAAAAACATAGATTTTTAAGTACTGCTCTCTTTTGCCTTGTGTTGAAAGGGTAAAGAAATATGGTGTCTTGCTTTCTCTGCCTGTGTGGCATGTTCCTGGCAAGTGATAATGCATCAAATACATTAAGAAGCATTATGAGATCATTTCTGGTAGTTAAAATTTGTTGCAATTTGGATCATTAAGCAATTCTCTACTTAGCATTGTCTTAAAAGAAAACACATTAAAATACCATCAAATTGCTGATATCACATTTGTTATCTGAAAATAATGGTTGGCACTGGAGACAGAGCTATTGGATTTTTGGCAAATTAACCTCACAACTAATAATGAATGCCGTATGTTCGCTGAGAACCTAGTTTTACAACTTGATTTACAGAAGTAAATTTCTCTAAAAATTTCAAGCTTTTAATGCTGGATACATATAGAACATAAAGTCCTGCAAGATAAGGGCCACTTTCCTCCACCCAGGAACCTGGTTTTGTGGAATAGTAAAATAGAAAGGCAAATGTGTATTTCCACAACTATGGGATGGCCACTTTTTTGACTTTCAGAAGTTTTAAATGCATATTTGTGGGGTGGGAGGGAAAGACCATGGCCTCAGAGGGATGTTTCTTCTATGCTTTTCTCCTGTTTGAAGTCATAAAATTTTAAAACCCACTAAAGCTGATCCTGCAGTAAGGGGATCCATAACTCTGCATTGTGTGAAGTATATTTTTGCTTTGTTTTAAACCAGCTTCCTGTTAAAAGACTATAAACACCACGTATTCAGTGTTTTGCTAGGGGCAAACCTTTCATATTCCACAGAAGATTTACTAGACCTCTATCCTGCAGCACCTCCTTCCCCACATCCATCCCATTTCCAGACTAGGCACCAAACTGATATAATCCTTTTTCATGTCAAACTACTCTACACCTCCATAAAAGCACTGAAATCCTGTGAAATTACTCAGGTGAGGGGGAGTTCAGACATAAAAAAATATTGAATATGAAACACATGCAGAAAACCTGATAAATGTTATAAACTAACACATTTTCTTTGCTCCCATGTGAACAATCAGCCATGTCTTATGAGCAAGACGAATAAGAATACATTTTAGAGGAACTACTGCATAGTTCACTGTGACTCTCTTCTGCCATTTGACTGTCTCAGAGCTACTGTGGCTGCCTAGCTGGGGGGGGACTAAACCATGGGCAGCATTGTGATCCCATGGAAATTGGGGGCAAGATGATTTTAGCCACAGCGAGGACCCTGCTTACAGCTTGTGCAAGACATACAGCTTGGTTGCTCTCAGTCAACACTGGTGACTTGCCTGATTCTCCACAGACCATAAGCTATGGACTTGGATTGAGGTCCTCCCAGGTCCTTGTCTCCCAAACCCTGCAGGAGCTTTCCTGGCCCCATCAGAAGCTGAACAAAATTTCTTTAAATGGACTGCTCCATTTCACCTCTCCATAGAATCACAGAATCATCAAGCTTGGAAGAGATGTTTTAAGATCAAGTCCAACCATCAACCCAGCACTGCCACTGTAACACCTAAACCACATCACCCAGCACCAGATTCAGATGTCTTTTACAATCTCCAGGGCGTTTTTGTTGTTTGTCATTTTACAGACTAGTTTGCCTTTGAGTTTCTCACCCTCCTGAAGCACCTATTCACTTCTCTTCCAGCAGATCCAGCACAAGAGCGCAGGTACTCCTCTGTCTCTGAGCTAACACCTTGGAACAATAAGCGGATTCAACGCTGACTCTCTTCAGCATAAAATAAAAATATCAAGCTAAAGTGTGGAATGAATGGATTTGAAATTCCAGTAAGAAGATATCCCTTGTAGCTATGTATTTTGCACTTAAATACCTGTCACTGAGTTGCAGCCTCTTCTGGGACAGGGAGTGAGCCCCCCTGAGCGGCCTGCCAGAGCAGGACAGAGAGGTGGAATAGAAAGTTAGAATAGAAACAATAAGACAAAACTTTTTATAGCAGTACAGAGAACTTTAAATATTGTTGAGCCTGTGTATCTTACAGTCAGTAAACATTTAAGCTGTGTGATATTTGATATTAATTTTTCTAAACTTTCAAAGAGTCACACAGATGCTTTTGAGGCTGGAGGGGTTTACATCAGAGGTTCAGTTCTATGAGCCATTGCCCATTGTTACAGGAACTGCAGAATTTTACTTTTTTACGTGTTCAGCAACTACATGAGGACAAACAGGAAACTTTCTGCTTTTTACACTTGCCATGAAAAGGAAAGATGGTCAGAAAAATTCCCATACCTGAGTAATAAAGAAGCCCACAGTGGACATTAAAGTGCACTTTTACTGTTTTGAACATCCAAGAGCAGCTCTTCTTCACACAAATCCCATCTCACTGTATGGGTCATTCTCTCTCTGGAGTTCACTCCTACTTTACGTACTTTTATAGACCATGTTCTCTGGATGTACAGGTCTCAGCTATGACTCAAAGCAAATCTTGTGTAAAAACCCATTGGATTAAACACCATTGATTTACTCTGAAAGCCTCTCAGGTCTTGCTGAACAGCTGAAGAACTGAAAATATCTCCAGAAGGGTGCAGATGGAGCTGGCTGACTCAAGACTACACCTTAGATTACAACCATCATGTGGACCATGAAACATGACAGCCAGCAAACACACTGGCCACATTATCCAACTGGAAGAGGTTTGATTCAACACCTTATGAAGAAGACGAAAAAGTTTGCATCTAATACCCAGCAGAGAAGAAAAAATTTCCCAAAAAAGATTTCAGAAAAAAAGATCTCCATTCCAACCTTTCCTGTAGAAAGTAGGGGTTTATTTTTCCCTTGGGGAAAGAAAATGAGTATGTGAAAATTTTTCTAATTTTTTAAATTGTACAACAATTCCCTAACAGGTAAAATGCTGAAAAATAGTCAGAAATTGATGGACAAAATGCTTTCTTTTGAAAGTAACATCATCACTTTTACGTAACACCAGTGGAGAGAATGCTACTTTAAAATTGAAAAGCAGGACTTAGCTGTGCAGGTTCTTCTCTTAACTATTCTGTCAAAAATTTTATAATGATTTTTAAGTGGAAAAATTAGTGTAAAAATGACTTTTTGCAAATGAGAGTATTAAAATAGTGTTTTAAGCAAGAAGGAAAACCACTTTTTCCTATAAAAACTCATTTCAGAAAGTCATTATCACACCTCTTACTATTAAAATTGCATTTTGGACTTGTCAGGAGAGGAATTAGTTCATTTTGCAGCATTAATACCGACCACTGCAAATCATTTTCCTCCTGAAAAAAATGCACCAAGCACTGGACTAACCTCTGTGTTGTTTCATCCCTCAGCACTATAGAGGCATAAAGGCAAAATTGGCCAAAGACCCAACTCAAAGCCCATTAAAAATCAATGAAAAACTTTGCAATGGTCTTCTAGTGTGGGTTACCTCCTTACTGAGTACAAATGAAATTAATCTGTCAGGCAACAATAATACAGTGATGTAATTAACTTGCTTAGAATACAATCATTTTAACTTTCATTAAAAGTGATGAGTTTCAATTATGTTGCCAAGATGCATTTTGTTGTTGTTTGCTTGTTTGCTGTTGAAAAAGGAAATAAATCCTTTTTTTTGTTAATTTCCCCCTGGACTGGGGATTGTTTCTGTAATGAAGTCCAGCTTCCAGGGTCATGCTTGAGAATGTGGTGACAAATAGGGACATCAATAGAATGGGGAAAAAGCAGCCGTTTTCTTAGTGGAGCCAGAAGCATGCACATTTCACCCAAAAATTAATGAGAACTCGATGCATTATTGATACTGCCTGAACACCAATTCCAGTGGTAAGCTGGTATTACAATGGAAGATTGCACAAGTTTTCCAAACAGAGATGGGCTGGTGAGGGGAATGCTTGGGCCCAGAGTCTGGAGAGACCATGGCTTTGGGCATCTTTGTTCTGAAAACCCCCCTGACAGACAGATGATGTCTTGTACCTCAGGATTTCATTGGGTTTTGGAAAGTCAGTAGTTCTCATTGACTTCTCAGCGCCGTGATTGAATTGTGCCTTCTCTTGGGGCAAGAACTAGAAATGAACAGCAACTGCCTCCTCTGCTGCAGTCCTTCCCTTCTCAGCAGAATCTCAGGCCACTTCTGACTGTCTGCTTGTGACTTCTTTCCAGCCTGAATCTCACATCTCACCAGGGTGGCAGGGAGCTGGAGAGGTTTGCTCTTCTCCTGAGTACACGATGCTTCTTGCCTGCAGATCTTAATGACAATTAGAGGAGAGCTGCACCAAGCTGCAGACGGGGGAAACAGGGCATTAAATAAAGATGAGACTGGATCAAGCAGAGCTACGAGAAACTTGGCAGGTTTGATTCCCGCAGGTTCACAAGAGCATCTTCAGCTGCGATCCACTGAACAGCTGCCAAAGACAGAAGTCACAGGGGCGGTTTCAGCCTGGACTGCAGAGGAGGAGAGGCCATCTGGGTGTGAAATTCCCTCGTGTTCACTCCCTGCCACATTTTTATGCACATTAAGGTTTATACTCCTCTCCCCTTTCTTTTATTTTGCAGTCTCTTACTTGAAAATATCAAAACAAAATTTATGGTTTTCAATGGAAGACAATAGTCCAGAATAGAATATAGTCAGCTTTCAGAGAGGTCTAGATAGACTGGTTTTGACATCATAAACTAACTACAGATATTTCTTTATTCTTTGAAAAATCTAAGGTGCAAGATGCCTGAAGGTATTAAGATTACATGATACTAACAGTTGGAAAAAGAGTCAGATATATCTTTAAGCATAAACATTGGGCTAAACAAGTAGAGATCTTGCAAAGAATGAACTGCAGAATGTGGGGAGGAATTTGTTTGTGCTGATCTGGAAGAATTTAGAGAAATGGAGCAAAGGAGTTAAAAAGTGCATATATGCATTTTTAATCTGGGTGAATTTACTCTGTTTTCACATTTTTTAGCAGCTATTTTAATATAAAAATCTAGCTTAATTTTTCATGGGGTAAAATTGCCATTTAGATGCCAAAGAAATAAACCAGAAAAGTTCCAGTTTGAGCAAGTTGACATAAGATGTTATTATGTCCCTGCCAGTTCTTTCCTGCCTCTTCCTCACCCCCAAAATATGCCATATGACACATTCAGTCAAACACCTCCAGTTGCTCAGGAAAACCATTTTTAGGTGAAATTTCTATTCATCTGAGAGGGTTTGCCTAGGTTACCCAAATCTGGTATTGGATGTACAGTTCTGCTTTGTTCTTCTAGACAGCAAGCTCTCCACAACATGGACAAGTCCTCCAGTGCATTGCCATTGCCTTGCCATTCCTTCCAAAGGAAAAGTTAGTGTCCTTTGCTTGGCCAGGTGTTGCTTTGTCTGGTACCCACAGAGTGCTGAGCTGTGTAACAAAAGAAATACTTCCGAAATAAAAGGACCAGGCACTGAGTATTAGTCCATTTTTTGTAGGTGTAAAGGAGCAGGATGGATATCTTTCCCTAAAGCCATCAGGAAATCATTGCAATTTCACCTTTCAGCTTCATCCTCATGTTTGCATAAACCGTCACGTACAGGTCTAATTTAAACAGCTCCTTGCTGTTTTTTCTGGTCCTTACTTTTAGTCCCACTCAGAAAGCAGCACTTACTCAGGTGTGCTATTTTGCAGTGACCCCTATTAAAAATGGAATAACAAGATGAGCTGGCAGAAGCAAGCGGAAACTACAGTGACTGGACAATAACATTCTTCTGCCCTGGTGGATACTTGTAAGAAGGGTAAAAGATACAGTTGACCTTTTAAACTCTGATTTAGGTCCCTCCTGCTTAGGATTCCCTCAGGATCTTTCTTCATTCTGTGCAATCTTTAATGTATGTGATGGTTGGCAAGGAAATGCCTTGTTATATCTGGCTTAGTATTCAGCAAATATCCAAAGGGCTGAATGCTACTCTAATTAAAACCTATTTGCCTCAAACTTCTCTGTGCATCAGCTTTCCTCTGTGATTGCCCTTTATGCCTTGGCATTATCTCAGATGTTTTCCCAACCCATTCCTTCTGCTGCCAGTGGATTTGTTACCAGTTCAGTAGGTCAGTGTGAATTTTGCAGGGAGCAGCAGGACCATGGACTTGTCAGAGTGGCTCAGTAAACACAGGGCTTTTCTCTGCAGAGCTCGGGGTCTCAAGTGGAAAGGGCACTGGGCTTGCAGCTTGGGGCAAGGTAACTGGGGATGAGGGGTGAAATACACTGCCATTATTCTGCTCCAGGGCAAAGCCAGTCTCCATGGCAGAGCTGTGAGCAGAAGGTGCCCAAGGCTATGCAGCCACTTGCAGTGGGGCTCTTCGTGTAAAACATGCAGGTGAGACGGGGCAGCTTTTGTTTCTGGACATATTTGGTGGTTAGAGGTACAAAATTGGCCTTCCCTAGGCATGCCAAATGCCACACGGGTTTCTGTGTGGGTTCTGATTACTGCTTGAATGCATATGGAATCACTGTCCTTTCTCAAATACATTTAATCTCCTATGATTGATTTTGTATCTTTACTGTACTACCTTTGAAAAAGCCCAAACAACACTTTTCCCCCACTATTTAATGTGGTCAAGAGAAAGGGAAAGCTTAGGGTAGAGGAACTGCTGGAGGATAGAGGTATTGTCTTCCCTGCTCTCTGACATCTCCTGTTACCTTTTTTTAGCTCATGGTTTCATGGGGAAGTGGGAGAGGCAAAGATCACCTTTACACCAAGTACCTGTCATAGGGTGGTATGGATGGATTTAATTCCTCACCACTGCAGCCACCTGTGCTGTGGCAATGTATAATTAAAGACAGGAACATCATCAGGAGCTGTCTCTTGCTCCTAGCTCAGGATTAATGTCAGAGAGGATTGTATCCTCACTGCTTTCAAGTCATCAGCTCCTGTCAGCTCTCATGGGCATCTTGAGGCTTTGTTGCTTCCTTGTACTTTGAGGCCTTCAGGATTTGAGATAGAAGCTCAGAAATTATGTCCTTTATTTAAAAGCTTTCTTATCCACCAATTCATTAAATATTATGTTTTAAAAGAAAAGGCTGCCAGGAAAATAATCCGACTGATATGAAGTCTTTAGGCCAAGTGCTAAAATTAAGTAATGATGTAAGCAATACTGAAATGGAGAGTGTATTGGTTTCCTTGTATAACAGACTTATCTAGGTGTATTAATTCACCATGCAGGCATTCCTCTCTAGTATGCCCTGGATGACCTCTTCCCCCAGCTAAGTTACAAACTGAAATTTAACTAAAGTGCCTGAGAACATGCAGGGGAGGCAATTTCCTACCAACGCCTCCAACTCAGCGCCCCAGAACACATTAGCTTTCCACTATTGTTGTTTTCACACACAAATTGCTCCATTTTCTAAGACTGACAGATTAGCAGAAAAAGCATGAAGCTTTTGCTGAAAAACAGTGAAAATCATTAAATAAGGTTTGGGGCTAGTTTCTTTCTGGGGAAATCCATGCAAAGCATTATTTTGTATTTTGTAAGCTTAATCTACATTTGTGTACAGGCTGCGGGGCAGATTTAGGTCCAGGTGCTCCCTGGCTCCTCTTTGGCCACACTTGACAGCCAGCCCAACCTCTTTGCCAGGGCTGCTGTGGGGTGGAAATTTCTTTTTTTTCTGGTCATTTTTATTTTCCTAGGCAATTATTTTCTACTTTAGTCTCAGAGTTCTCTGCCTAAATTACAATAGAAGATATGTTTGAATCTCTTCCACTCTTTCTTTTTTAGCCCTGTCCTGCTGTGATTTAGTGGATGCTGTAAAACACAAATTTCTGGCTGGGAAACCCATGGCTGAGTTGAGGACAATGGTGGCTGAGGTTTTCTTGGAAGGGAGCCTGTCCTGTTTCGATCCAGCTCATACTTTAAGAGTGCTTGCCACCTTCTGGTTTGGGAAAGGATCGCAATTGTTTAACTCTGGCATATTGAGGAAATCAACTGCAAAAATGCTGGTCCTGGTTCTAACTCCCCTGAAATGTATGAGAGATTTTCAAGATGTCATAATGCTGACTAGAGAGTTTTGAAGTGAAAGGATGGATTTTTTTCTTTTTTCTGTTGTTGTTTGTTTTTTCTGTCAGAATGTAGAAATGACATCTGACAAGAAAGAAATAAAAGAAACCTTTTTAATTAAATACTCCATTTGATACTATTGGCATTGTTGGATAATGACCTTTAACCATTATGTAAAGCATTCATGAATGCAATAATAATGGAAAATTAATTTTATAAGTGAACAAGGTACAAATACTTCAAAAGGGAAAGAACTTTGAAATTGGAATTTTTTTTCCCTCACAAAGCTGCTTGCAGATTTTGACCAGTCTCAGACACTTCTATTCGATCTTGTCAGTTGCCAGCACTCAGCCCAATTTCAGCAAGACCACTTAAGAGTATTATATGGGACATTTGTATGAGAGGAGAGTGTGCATTATCTCTAAAAAAGCCGCTTCAAAATTATGGGCACTCAGATAATATGAATAGCACTGATATCAAAAATCACAGCATACCTTAGCCAGTCACCTGCAGTTTAGCCAGATGAAAGCATTCCACAAAACACATACATTTGGGGAAGGCTGGTACATGTTTATTCTAATGGCTTTCAGATTAGCTTGGCTTGATGTAATTCATACTTAATTTCAGATGTCACAGTTCTGTCCAAAAAAAATTGTTTCTACAGAGATCCTAATTGAAGGCACCAGAGTATCTGAAAACATTCCAGCAGTGCATGAAGCAATGTGACTAACATATGCCATTGGATTGTTCAATTTGTTCTTTCCCAGCAAGGGACAATGGGCAGTGAAGCAATTCTTTTTGTTGTGCATTTTAATCACACACACATAGAATTATGTTTATACTGAAAAAAGCAGGTCAAAGCCAATGTTCCTCACAGAGAAGGAGAGGCAGTAAAGTTTCAATGCTCCACAATTCTTGGCAGTTCACATAAGGTTTTTGGCAAAAAAATTGGTTGTTTTCTTGGGTCTAACTTGGTTTTGCACATCTTCATACGGCAACATAGCCCTTGTTTGTGTTTGTTAATTAAAGCAGACTTTGCTGTACCCCACCACTGAGCACAGCTTGAACAATGGCTGCAGTCACAGAGATGTAAGCAGCAGCCATTTGTTGGATATGGTCCACTAAGGAGGTGTGGGAGGAGAAGGTGAAAATTGGAGGAGAGTTGGCAGGTGTGGAACAATTCAATGATGTGGTGCAGAACTCCTTGCAGAGGATGCCACATCTCTGTGCATGCAAGAATCTACAGGCAATATGGGAAAAGACTGGAAAAAGAAACAAAATGAAGTCAGGGCTTTGAGACAGCCCCAGCATAGCTTTCATGCAGAGGAAAAGAGCTGGAGGTAAAAGCTGCCAATTCTTTCTGTCCTTCACAGGAAGGCAAAACAGGGTAGAGCCAGTGGGAATAAAGGAAGAACAAGGAACAAGAGGTCTGTGAGGCACAAAGAACTATTTCTGCACCTTTTAATTTTGTAGCCTAAGTTCATTTAGTCCCAGGCCTTCACTTGGGACAATGCTCAGAGTTACAACAACATCTTGAGGATGAGCAGCCCAGATGCCAAGGCACAATTAGTTGAAGAAGCAGGTGGCGGCTCACCCAGGAGACCAAGTGTTGACCATTCTCAATTTTGCCCTAATCCATCACAAATCACTGCCAGGCCCATTTTGGAGCTCAGAGGTTTTGTCAGGGCTCCCTTCTCTGACCAGG
Organism: Corvus hawaiiensis; assembly: GCF_020740725.1. Classification (NCBI taxonomy): domain Eukaryota; kingdom Metazoa; phylum Chordata; class Aves; order Passeriformes; family Corvidae; genus Corvus; species Corvus hawaiiensis. The sequence goes on along the minus strand of NC_063220.1, from coordinate 9,839,332 downwards.
AGACATGTCAGGTTTGTGAAAAGTGAGAGCATCCCATCCAGGCTAATTTATCCCTCTCTCTCTACCTGGATGAAAAATCAGAGCTGTTCATACCAAGACTCTCTTGACAGAGCCCTAAAATACATGGGGTCCAGAGGGAGTGTAAGTTTGAGGAAAATTCCTCCTGCACAGGCTGCTGCTGTGTATGGCAGTGCTGATATCCAGAAGAGCTCTGCAACAGTGTGTGTGAACTGCGTTTTTCCCTCACTTTCGATGCATAAATCAGCATGTTGTGTCTTTGTACTGGTTGAGCCAATTGTCCTGCCTTCTGTTCAGCCATATGAGAATTAGTGATGGGAAGCTGTGGCAAACATGGTAACTTAGGGAGCTTGTTTGTTATACCTCAAGCTCAAGCTAAGCCAAAACAGGGGACATTTTTCAATGGATATTTCAGTTAACTGTTAATTACAAATCTGGCTGTCCATGTTATAGGCACAACATGCCAGTTATGTTTGAGCCTTCCCTCACTGTGCAGTTTCTAAATTCAGGAATTAATTCTACCCAAAGGAGATCAAATTTTGTGACTGTGACAATAAAAGCTCCCTGCAGATCTGCAAGATCTCAGGTATCTTCCATCACTACCAGAGTCTATCAAATGAAGACTAAGAAACAAATTAATTTGCCAGAAGTAATATTTGTACCATCCAGAGCAATAAGAACAAATTAATCTTTGGAGGCTGAATAACCTCTAATAATGACTAAAGTATCTGTACTGATCACAGCATTTTTTTTTTTTTACATCCTTAAGATGTTTGCTGATTTCTCAGATTTATTCATGTAAATAATTTCTACTCAATATATCCCTTTATAACAACTGTTAGAGTATTGTGGAAAGAAAATTCATTGCTCTGGTCCTAAGTTATACAGTATGTATCTACTAATTATTTGATTGAATACAATCCGGATTATGAGGACAACAGATTTAAGATTCCCTCTTGACAAATGTTTCTCTTTTCCTAAATAAACTAGTTTCCACAGATGTTCCTGCCAACACACTTGTTCTTTCAGAACTCTGGGCTTTATCACAACTGGCTACTTATTTTTCAGTCAAAAATGGACAGGTGCAGGAGGTCAGGATTTTTTAGGGTCAAGCCATAAAAAAGAAGTTTTAGCTTCTAGCTCTTCCATGCTGTTGAGCATGCTTTTCATTTTAAGCACGACTGATCCCACAACTTCTAGATGACATTTTCAGGAGACAAATTACAAAACTGCTGTGGAATCTGTTGGATTTCTCAGCACATGTGAGGCAACATGAGAGGAGGTACCACAGCATGGTAAAATACCATTCCCATTAAAGGAAAGAACATAGCTGGATTTATCTTGCCATGGCATCTGCAGCTGAAATGAAAAAGCCTCACAGATATTTAAGGCCACTGGATGAAGCCAAATACATGCAAACTTTGGTTGAGGTGCCTTCTATCTGAAGGTGTCTATCTATCTTCTGCCTGCTGTAACATATCACAAAGGTGAAAGAATGATTGTCAGTGAGTGTAGACATTAGCCAAAAGCTTCCAGATGAAATAAAGCTCTCTTTCATAGCAGAAGCAATGTACCTGTCTGTATTGTGTTTAACATTGCTACTAAAAGGCTGCACTGCTCACAAGCATAGGAGTGATAGCACCTGAATTTTTATGTGTGAAGAATAGTTTCTCCTGAACACATCCTAGAGCCTCTGGAACTTCACAGGAACATCCATGCAGGCCCTGGGAAGAGCTGTCTTGAATATGAATACATTGCTTGTATAAAAACTGTGTATGTGTGCCTTCCTTTAGACATACATAAGCACAGATGGAGAGAACAAAGCCCCCCACTCTTATAATTGTTTGGCTTTATTGCTATTTTCTTCTGATAGTTGAAAAATTCTGTTCATAGTTTCTCTAATTTAATGAGAAAGTTATTTACTTCCTTTCCTTTAAAACAAGCCCAGGAGTGATAAACAGGTTAGTTTAGCATTTTTTTTGTGTGGGATGTTTGGTTTCCTTATCTTAAATTTGGTTACTTTTCTTTTACAGGAGGGAGAAAAAGATACTCACTTTCCCCTCACTTGAATCCAAACTTGGATTTTCTTGGCTTTGCAAAATTTTGAGATTTTTTTGATGATAGCTCAAAAAAATTAACATTTTTCATCCATGTGTACAGCTGCATCCATGTGTCCAAGTGCTTTGCGTAACTCAGCAATTTACAGGAAGATCAAATTCTTCATGAGCTGACAACTGGAAATCATTATCACGCACCGTGGCGTGGTGTGCTCCGAGCTCACCGCGCCCTGATCCTCCTGACTTGAATGGGTCAGGCTGTGAAATATGAGTGAGTCCATGCTGGGAACTGGTGCTTAGAAGAATTCTATGATTTCCATATTTTTATGGACATAATGGTGTTCTAGCCAACTCTCCCACTCAGAGACATGCCAGAGGTTTCAGCATTGCCCAATAAATTACTGTCAGGCTCATAATTTGATCTGGAGTCCTCAAGAGGTAAAGAGGACACCATGGCTCTACAAAGTTAGTTAGATAATTAGTGACCTCCACCACTTAAGCAAATATTTTTACTTATTTACCACTAGACTATCCCTGGTTTGATAACTTTTCCAGATTAAGCAGACTTGTACTGCACACTGTTTTCCACATTGTGACTGCAGAAAATACTGCTCTGAGACGGTCCCTCTAGGCAGGACCTTCTAGTTGCTTCTGAGACTCAAGGTTATATGTCTGTAAAGTGTTTTTCTATGTGATCTGGATCTTCTACAGGTCAGGATAACTTTAATTTGCACAACATAGATCTGCTGTCTGTATAAATTGTATCGCAGGATTTAACTCACCATACTGCAAAAATTGAGCTTTCGTGTCCTGATTCATTCACTGCTTTCTGGCCTTATTGTGCTGTTTAGGTAAGCCAAGAATAATAGAAAATGAGAACTGGATTTCAAGTGAAGGTTTTTTACTTCTCTCTACATCAGCTTCAGCTATAACCACATAGTTCAAAAGTAAAATTTTTAAAGGGACTTCTCATGTTCTTGAGTAGTTACACTAACTTTTTTTTCCAGAATATGACTCCTACATCCTTCTTTGGGATCCCTGTTTTCCATGATATCATAATATACCATTTTGTAGAAGAGTGTTTTGAAGTGATTTGAATAGGCCAGATGATAACCAAATGATGCTAGATCCTTGTGCATTGTAATCTTGCCCTTATCTTTAGTTAACAGAACACCAGGCTTTGTCCATACCTTAAAAAGACTTTTAAAATTTTTTAAAAAAATTGTTTCCCCCATACTGTTTGATTAAACATATACAACAGCATAACACCCAGGCAGAATCACCCACAGAAAATCTGCCAAGGAACCACCCCTTTCTGCTAATGATTTCCCACTTACAGATCTCTTTTAGGCTCTTCCAGTCACTTCTTTGTCCATACACTGTATTCTTCATAGGTTCTGATGTTTAATCAAACTGAGACAATTCGATTTCAAACACTTAAAGAGTAACATCATGGATTAACAGAAAGTACAACTGGGGGAAATAAAGGGATGGTCAATTCTTTCCCACACCCCCAGACAGGATCAGCTGTACCAATACCTCATTCCAAGAATATTACATCTTGAGAGGTACCTTTATCATCCAGTTGTGCATTCTTGACAAAGTACAAATTAGGTTTTGTGTGACAAGACCTCTTTTCCACAGAGCAATGTGGATTGACAGTATATATTTTTCTTCCTTATCCATTGCATTTTTAAAAATGTCTTATTTGAAGTGTTCATGTTTGAACATCTTTTCAAATGTAGAAATGAAGAATCTTCACTCTGCACTGCAGGAAATTTCATCTACTTCCAACTAGATACGATCAGGCTTTTAATCTCTAGCCACACTTACAGCTTGATTCAAAGATTATTAAAGTCAGCAGGAGTATTTGCAATTATTTAATAAGCCAGGTCTTTTCTACTTTTTAAGATGTCAAAATAATTGTTAGCTACTTAACCTAAAGAGAAGTTCCAAATGGGTAAATTTCATTCTACTGGGACAAAATAAGACCTGGAAAAGCTGGCAACAGTTGTCTTTTCATATTCAAATGCCAAGATAAAGTTGGAGAATTAGATTCCCTCTTATAGTAACAGCCTATAAAACACCCTTGGCTGCTGGAGAGAGAGACATGAGCAGAAAGCAAAGTTTGTTGGTAAGAAGACCAAAGCCTCAGACTAAAAAGCATCAGATGAAAAGGATCTAAGAGACAACTTTATGCCTCAGATCTTGTTTCCATGGGTCAAATTTTGTTTCTTAGAGATATATATATCCTAAGGACACTGGATAGTCTCTGAACTTTTCTTGTATTACCTCAGAATAAACTTTCTGAAAACATCTTTGTGTGAAAGGCCAAATATTATTTTTTTAGTCCTCACTATTCATTACCCACATTGTGTTGTAGACGCACATATTGCAAACTAGAGACCTTTACTAATGTTTCTGTTTATTTGTGTGTTCTCAAAATTCATCTGTTTGATCAGATCAGCTTTTCCTGAGCAGTTAAAAGAAAATTAGTCTCCAAGCCCCTAAAGTGACTAACCTCTAAAGTATTATTGCCCATTTTCATCTTTTGAAGATCAATGTGTCACATGCCACAGAAGAACAGCAAGTAAAATAAGCTTCTTTGAAGGCCAAAAAGCATGGAGTTTTGAGAAAGCAATTTCTTGATAACACCTTTTTGATTTTTGTTTCATGTTTTCCTTTGCTATTTGAAAATGAATCTGTCTGACCTTGGTTTGATATGATTAGTTAGCAGAAGTCAACATATGGGGTGGAGAGGGTGAATGGAAAAGGACAATTGGCAAAAATGCTACAAGTTTATTACTGAACACATTGATCAATTACACATTGATCCTTACAATTTTAGGCTGCGAAGTGACTGATGTAATTTTTCTAACAGAGCTTTTTCAGCTGGCTGGGAGGAGTGTAGGCTTGGTAATTGCAGTGTTTTCTACTTGAGATATTGGTATTTGCTTAGCTGGGGTTCTCATGGAAGAGTATGACACTCTCTTTGTGTCACAGGATGGGGACCTTGAAGCTTTGCCTGGGGAGCTGCGTGTGCAGCTGTGTAGTTCCTGCTGTGTGTATTTCACTAGAATTAACAGGTAGGTGACTTGTAGTTGCATATGTGGGTATTCATGGTAAGTGCACTTATTTAGGCTGCTAAATGGAAGAGAAAATATTTCATCTGGTAGCCTGATGAAAATAGATAACAGCATCTAAATGTTTGTCAAAAGTACAATTAATGCCCAGGATCTGCAGTGCAATTCCAGCAGTGAGCAGGATTCAACACCATCAGCTCAAGGCTTCTCAGGCTCTAGAGCTGAAACTTGCTACCCTGAGGAGGGTGATCCAAATGCTGGCTCGGACAGGGATGCTGTGCAGAGAAAGCAGAGCAGATGGGGGGTACTTGGGTGTAGCTGCAAGGAGCAGAGCTGGATTTGATGTTCCTATGCCAGCCAGAAAGTGAGCAGCAGTTGCTGTCACCTGTGTGCACAAATCCCTCCCGGAGGGATTTTTGGCTGCAAGCCAAAAAGTGGAGGCTGTGACCATGGTTCCAACACCATCCTGATAAACTGCTGACCTGGATATTTTGGTTGGGTTTATGGCTAGCCCTCAGCCCTTGAGTTTTTTTGCATAGTCTAAAGTACAAGCATAAAACAGAAGATATGTTTGCTAAACAAAGATAGGAGTCATGGATAGCTCTCTCTGCAAGGTAAAAATTATTCTAGTAGAGGCACATTTCAATCCAAACTAATTAAAATGGTTTTATATTTGTTTAGACACAAGTAAAATTAAAATTCCAGATTGCTATTGAACTGTTCATCCTGTTCTTTGTGCTTCACTCCGAATTTTCTGTTTCAATGAAACTCCAAAATCTCAAAAAGAAGATAAAATATACTGTTTTCTTTGTTTCTAATTTTGAGTTGGACTAAAGAAACCAAGTTTTTCTTAAAGCATATGACTACATCTGTTTTTTAAAAAAGCTTGCAATCCCTCTTTCATTCAGAACATGCTCATTACTGCTATGAAAGTTATAATGAATACAACTCTATATTGCATATCATTCAAATATGAGAAAAAGTATGTGAATTACAGAAGTTAAGTGGATGAAAATTCTTTAGCAGATACATATGGCATACTTTTGTTGAAGAAGCATCACAGAATTATATTAAAATACCAGAGGAAAAAAGACTTACACCCCCAACTTCCTAAAATAACAGAACTTGGAATCAAAGAAGAAGAAAGCTGCTCTGGGTGAATTATAGGGCTCCCCCTGGCTATGTTGATCTTTATTCAAGAATCTTCTCTTTTTCATCTCTTTAGCTGTAAGACCAGGGTTATCTAAGGATCTGCATCTTTGGTGGCATGAGTAGCTTTCTAAAAGGAGTGCTGTAAGACAGACATAGAAAGACTGGACAAAGTCTGCTTCTCTTATCCCTCAGAAAGCTTGTCTGACTCTTTGAATAACTGTCAGGTCAATATATAGCACGAATAAATTATCTTGTTAAATCCTCAGTGAATATCCTCGCAGTAATTCAAATACCTCTCACTAATGAATAAAAAGAGTATAGATAGGCAAATCTCAATGGATGAAAACTATCACTGAAGAGTAAGAAAAACAAGTCCTACAATAGCTAAATATTTCATCTACTCTGAATGAATGGCTTTGAAATGATGTCTCACTCAGAAACAGATGTTGGAGAGAAATTGAAGTGCTGGTAAATGTCAATAGAGAATCATCAATACCTTATTTTTCTTGAACTCACTTTTGCATGACTTACCCCCTACACTTCCTAATTGTCACTACTTATTTGCTAATGCTGATTTTGTGTTGCCTCATGAACATACGACTTTCTTTCAGACCTTGTGGTCGACTTTAAAAACTAACTTTATGTATGATTTGTTTAAAATTCCACCCCTACTCAGTTACTAAATTAGTTAAATACTGATTCAGAGAGATTAAAACGCCCCTTCCCAAAATGATGCTTTGCTACTCTCACCTCATTCCAGCCCGCACTGGCTAGAGGACAAAGCCAGGACATTTGCATTGCTTTCCTCTGGGTGAGTCTGACTATGTGTCTGTCTCACAGTCCTCATCTAAGAAACACCTTGCTTGGCCAAACACCATGGTGCTTGTGCAGTGTAATTTGTCACAGCCCTGACAGGGACAGAGACCACAGCAGAACTGGACAGGCCTTTTGGGAAACCAGCCAGATAACCCACCTGATTGGCATTCCTGCTGCTGAGAACAACACAGAGAACCCATGGATGACTGATGTGATCAAATTCAGGCAATATTTGATTCCTTTTCTTGTTTTGTTGGTAGTAGAAAGTACAGTCCCTGAAGGGCGCTAACTTATTATTACAGTCAATTGAGTGTACTGAGTGGTTATGTCTCAAAATACCCATGTGAGAATATATTCTAAGTCTTCTGGGGAGTCAGTGGGTAAACTCTGGCTATGCTGACAAGCCCATGGAGAGCTATTAAATGCAGAAATATACCTCTGGCACAGGAAATCTCTCAACCACAATTTCCTGAAGGTTATGAGAGCATTTTGGGAAAAGGATCATGATACAGTCATCTTGTTTTATGTTTTCCAGGAGGCATCTGCTATTGGCCACTGCTTGAAAGGAGGGGCTGGAGTAGGTGGATGCATCATGGAAATCAGAACTAATGATCTCACTTGGTGAAGCTGATGAGAGCTTTACTAAACACCTTGTTGGGAAAAGACTTCTCTCAGAGCTTTCACGATGTCAAAGTATGATTACTGAAGTAAAAGTTCTAAAATTTGTCAAGTACCAGCATTAGTGATTAGAATCATTCTAATCTCAGCCAAGCTGTGTGCAAATGAGATATCTTCTTACTAAACTGGGGTTTTCTCTTAAACCTCTCCTGTTACTTAAAGACTTCCCTGAATTGCTCAGTTATGGGAAGCACAATCTCAGATTTTCTGATTTTGTTGGATCTGCAGTGTTAGTGCATCGCTATGGTTTAAAGCAAGAGCCAGTACAGCTTTTCTCTGTAGTCATTGATGTAGACAGTGCTCACCTGAGCTAAGGAAGAACCTGCTGCTTTGGGAAGGGAAAGGAGAATTGCATGGCTTTTAGTCTCTGATACAGCAATCCCAGACACAGTCAGAAAGAAAGAGTTTTCCAAGAGATGTGGGACAATAAGGAAGATCTGTGAGGCAGGAAGACATCTCTCAGGAGAATGGCTGAACAGTTTGTCCATGGTCAAGAGATTTAAGATCTGTTGCTGTATGGATAATCACAGATGTTTTCAGAGACCAGATTTTGAAACTAGTTTTATTTATTTTACCCACATGGAGTGAATATGCCAGAAGAAAGGTGAATATTGAATCACAGAACATTGAGAACAGTATAAACATACATATACAAACATACATCTATGAATGTATATGATTATATTTGGCCCCTCCTGCAATTTCCGTGGAGTTCACAATCCCTGTTCAAATTTTAAACCTACAAAGCCCAATATCAGCCAAGCTATCTGGGATGAAATGGAGTTGTTCCTTCTGCAGGGTTCATAACAATAACAGCAAATGAAAATTCAGACATTTAAGAATGCTCAAGCTGTCAAATAATCTTCCTGGAAAGAGCCCCAGATATCAAAGAGCAGGCAACAGACTATGCCCATAAAATTTCTACACTGTTTTTGTTTTGCATTTTTTCCATTCACCCATCGTTCTATCTTCTCACATGCCACATAAATCCTTCCAGTGAACATTCTACCATACATAAAATCAACTCCACATTTTGGAGGGCATGGTCGTTTGAAGGGGCACTTGACAAGCATCACTGTTTTCCATTTCCAAGTGTAAATAAAGTATGGTTACCCCTGGTACGTGGTTTCCATTAAGATTCCTCTTCTGATTGCAAATGCAAAATTGGGAAAACAAATCTACTGTTTCCAAAACAGCTCCACTGCCTCTTGCTTCAGCACATGAGCCACTCAAGCACGTGAAAACACAGGTCAGTTGCTTCAGATTCAACACGACTTCCTCCTCCTGTATTGGTTTGGTTTTTCTGTTTCCCTAACAGGTCTAACAGAGCTGAATACACTGTTTATGCCATCCCAAAGCAGATGTCTGTTACTTGAGCATAGTTCTAATTTCTATTTGAAATTTATAGAAATTTGCTATTGACTTTGGATGGGAGATGGCAGGGGCTGAAGTTAACGTGACAGACTGCACTCCTGCCTAAGCAATTCCTTGAAGTATACATAAATGCAATGAAATTCAGGAGTAGAATCAATGACAGTTTTTTGAGGCAGATTGTCAGCAGATATAAATGTTGGTAGGGTGGCCACAAAGCTGGTGTGCAGGTGGTGTCAGTGGGCAGCAGTACCCTTGAGACTGCCTTTGTAACAAAACTATGCTATTAACTGTAAGGGTTCAGTGAGAAAACACCCAAATGTTCATATAAAAAACGAAATTAGTTTATATGGGTCTGAATTAGCTTTGGTCACTTTGGTACCCCATTTCTGCCTACACTTTCTCCTCAAAAGCCATGCCTCTGTCCCTGTTATGACTCACAGGCCACCTGGATTTCTGTTCCAGTGTCCCCGAGGTGGTGCCATTGCCATATACCTTCCTCCATCATCCATGTAAACACTGAATATATAACCACCCTGGGATTGTCCCTGACAACCAGGAGTACTTCCTCATATGAAATTATAACTTCAGTTTATCTGCTTTTAAAATATGGTGAATAGTATTTTCTTCCTTTATTAACCTCTTTGAGATTTCTGGGAATGAAATATATGACAGAAAAGAACAGTTGTGAATGCCCCATACTTGGAAGTGTTCAAGGCCAGGTTGGATGGGGCTTTGAGCATCCTGGTCTAGTGGGAGGTGTCCCTGCCCATGGCAGGGGGATTAGAATAAGGTCATCTTTAAGGTCCCTTCCAGCCCAACCCATTCTATGATTTTATAAAAGCCAGGACCTTTCCTTTGTGTGTGTCTTGCCCATCCTTCCCTTCTCTCTATACAACTGTTTTCCCTTTGTGTGCTCAGTGGAGTGAATTCCTCTCTTACAATTGTAACTGAATTAGGGCGGCGACCTCCAAACCCTTGGTCTACCTTTGAGCTATGCCATTTAGTGTTGAAGCAGAGCTGAGCATGGAGCTGGACAAATTGTCTACTTCTCTTCTTGAAAACCATGGGTTTTTATGTTTGTATTTTTTGAGCACAATTGCCATGAATTTTACACAGTTAATCTAAAATAGTCACAGGAAGTGGCATGACATTTCAGGAAACTTTCCTATTTAATGGCATACTGTGCACAGAGTAAATAACCAGACCCTCTTCCAGTCCACTTTACAACCCACTCAGGTTACAAGGTTGGCTCATATGACAACTTGCTCTGGGCTGAATCATCCACAGAGCCTGAACTCACAACCTCTGTGACTGCAGTTATAATTTTCGATGACTGGAGCTAAACTACCAGGTTCACTGCCTCAGAGACAGCAAGAGCCTTATTAATCTCCTCTGCACTTCAGTGAACGGGAAGGAAGTAAAAACCATCATCATACCAAGTGTAACCCATTGCAGAAAAAGCCCTGGATGTGTTTTGTCAAATGTGTAAGCCTCACCTGTCCATTTTACTGTACAGCATCAAAAATTGGAGAACCTCTTCAACAAGTGCACCTGATTTCTCAAACATTAATTCACCCCAGTGAACAGCTCATGCCAAGCTGTGTGATTTACCTCTTTAAAACAAGACAAAACAGTGTGAGACAGAACAGGGACTAAGGGATCCTGTGATAAGAGTGTTGTGTTAGTTGAATGTTAAAACAGTCATATAAAACCTGAGCAATCTGCTAACAGCTAAGCAGACGTGGGGTAAGCTCTGCAGGAATGCTAAAAACCCACAGTTATTTACAAATACATTCCTTGTAAAGGTCAAAAAATGCTCCAGATTAAATTGTTCACCATTAAAAGTAGTCTCAACTAGGATGAGTGAGTCAACACGGGGGGGAGATTTTTATCCAAAATTCGACTGAAATTTTTTTCAGCCAAAATCTGCCTTCCAGGTTTTCAGTTTGAGTAGCATGAACCACTAGGACCTGAGAGGGCTCAACTCCTCATGGCTATGCTCACTACACTTGCACAATGGGGTCCTGGCTGCTTGATCTAAGCTGAATTGCACTATTCAGTAAAAAGTCCTTTTTTAGGCATCAGTTATGGTACTCTACTGTGCTCTCTTACTTGATTCAGTCTGAATGTAACTATTGCGGCATGCACTGAGAGAACATTGTTTAGCATTTACTGAAAAGATTTCTTTTTCTTGAGCTCTCTTCTGCAAGAACTCACATACTCACCTGCACTGAAATCTCAGTTGGTTTTATCAAATTTTATGAGTTGGGGGATGGGAGGCTGAAGTTGCTCTCAGTAACTATTCCTCCAGGTCTGGAGTGACTTTAAAATGAAACTCTCAGGGAAGAAACCAAAGTCCTTTGTAGTCACTGTCTTTGCACAGTAATACAACCAAAAAATGGTATTAGAACAACATTACGCTAAGTTTGCGTAATGAGACTTTGCCTCATTCATCTCTACAGTAGCTAATGAAACATTATGAATGCAAAGCAAATAGTGTGTTCAGGCTAGTTCAGGATCCACATGGCATCTGAATGTGCTGCATGAATTATTCACTCTGTTTTTGTTCACCCCCCATCATCCCTCCCCCATCACAGACTAAAGCTCCTTTCCTGGCCTTAGCAGACGCCTCCGAAACTGTTCCCCTTGCACTGTGGAAAGTTTCATTTCTAGCGCGTCAAAAATATATGAGCCAGGTCACTCAGTAAAAGTGAAGTGATAAAATATTAACATGCTCAAGGAATGAAGGAGAGAGGGGAGGGGCTGGCAAGCTTCCTCCCCAGGTGGGTGAAGGTCCTCTTTCTCATTTTTTATTTTTCAACAAACTATGCCAAGAGTGTTGTGCTTTTCTGCACCACTGCTCCTTCTTCCCATTTAGCTTATAAATGAGATAGCTGGATAGACTGTGTTGAGCTGCTCTTGAGGCAGAAACTGCCTGTCTGGCATAACTCAAATTTCCTCAAAATCAAGGTGTGCTTATTTATGGTGTTAGCATTCAGAACCAACCCACCTTTGCATCAGTATCAACTACCTCCCCCCCACACCTTTCCTCCGATCTCAGTTGCCAAAAGTACTGTGATAATTGCTGTTTGACCTCTGTAACCTTTTTGCTAGTTTTTGCAGCCAGGAAAAAAAAAAAAAGGATATTCAATTTTGACTTCAAAACAAACATAATATGTTTTTCAGCATTGACCTGCTGTTTGCCTGTTAGCAGGAGGCAAATATTTGTAGTGATTTGGAAGGCACATAGAAAACAGATTGATAGAGAGTCAATCAGCATGCCAAATACCTTGCTATTTGCTCTCATGAAAGGCTGGTGAATCTGGTTTTTTGTTTGCTTTTGGTTGTTCTTGCTTTTTTATTTTTCTTTTTTTCCCCCCAGTTTTCTCCTCTATGACTGCCTCACCTACAGGAGAGCTGATCAATTTGTCACAATCTCATTATAATATTGATAACTGCAATGAAGATAGTGATTCTAATAGCTTATTTAAAAAATTTCCAGGGTTTTTAGAGTCATACAGGCTTTGGCCTGACAGACGAAGGTGTATATTATATATCACAGCATATCATGCTGTAATAATATGTCATAACATGCCCATCAGAGAAAAGCTAGAGGGAGGAGGCAAGTAAACACATTAATTAACTGAAAAGTCCTTGGGCATTTTTAGTCGGGGGAGAAGTAAGAAGTGTATGATGGGGGTGTGGAATATTTGGGGTTCTGCCCCCTCACTAGGAACAAGTCAGAAGGGTACAACTGACTCTGCACTGAGAGAGCCTGGAAAAAAACTTTGTGCCTCTCTGGACTCGTGGAACTCAAAGGTGCAGTAAAGTCAGTAAAGTTGGATAGATGAATGGGAGATAAAGCTTGAGTGATGGGAAGCCATCAAGGTTTTATGCCCTTTGTGTGGAAATAGTACAGTATATACTTCCCTGAAGCAAGCCTTCCTGCAGACTCCAACAGGCTCCTGCTCCCTTATTTCTTCATACTTTTCCATCTTAAGCTTCTGCTAATTGTGTGCTAGTCCCTGTGCTGGCCCAGTATTGTGTCAGTCATTGCAGGTGTGCCATGGTATCTCATCCTTGCACTGTTCTTCCTTCTCTCAAGGTCTCTCCCAAGGCATTGTAACAGGCTGCCCAGGAAAGTGGTGGAATTGAAATAAAATCGCCTTCCCTGGAAGTTTTCCAAAGATGTGTGGATGTGGCACATTTGGGGACAAGGTTTAGTGGTGAACATATGAGTGCTGGGTTAATGGCTGGACTTGATCTTAGAGTTCTTTTCCAACGCAAAAAATTCTATGACTCTATGGCAGGAAGGGTAAGACAAGACACAGTTCTGACTGTAGCTTTCTGCTGCATCTCTGGTTCTCGGGATCTCTCAGTGCAGTTCAAAATATGAAGATTGAGCAGATGGATTTGGAAGAAGAGCAAATAACCTGTCCTGATAATCCTCCTTTCCCTTGGACTGTGAATTTGCTGCATTATTCCTTATTATTGTATCAAGCTTAAAAGCAGAGCCAGAGAGACCAGAAAGCAGCATGCAATCATCTGCTCCAGGTGTTCCATTGCTGCCTTCTCAGCTGTTATTGTTCCTCCAGGCAGGCAGCATAAAGAAAGTGGCATGTTTATTAGCTCACATTCAGCTGTTCTTGATTGATATCTACACAACACTGAAACAGCTTTTTGCAGCCGTTTCACTTTCAATGAAGGATGCTGTTTTAATTGTCATAGTCAGTCTTTTGTCAAATGTTTGTGGGTTGCTGAAGAACCCTGGGTAGCACAGTAGCTGTTACTGCAGGATTAATGAAAGGCATGTTCTGTTTACACAAAACTGACACTGAGTTAAGTGACTACATAGAAAAAGAGTATCTCAGCTAATAAGTGCCTAAGGACTGAAGGCCAGGAAGTAAAAACTGCAAGCATCCAGGGCCTGTCTTATAAGAAATTTTATTTTTAGGCAGGAAATCTTTTACTCTTTTGAGAATTGTGATCATAATAGTTGCTCTTAACTATTTTAATGAAGACATATAATAGTGGTACTATTTTAAATATTTTACAATAGTGCTTAAGAAATGGAACAGAGTTTCATGTGGAAGTAGATTAATTACTGTTGGAACCCTGGGTTCAGAGAATTTCAGTCTTTCAGTGTTGACAGGCAATGATCCTCAAAAGCACACTGAATTTGACCTGAGGCCTTGGGAAAGGCTTCCTAAATTGTGTGATAACACTGAGGCTGTTGCTGTATAATTAATATTATGTCACTGTGTGGAATATGCAGAGATATAGAAAAATTAGGTTTATGGGATATAGTAACAATATGGAGGATTTTGGGTGTAGGTTAGTTTTTCTTTCCTCCTACTTCTTCACAAATCTGGGTGTTCTGGTATTGGTTCAAAAAACCCTCAGTGCAGAACATGAATAATTAGTTACTGGATTATAAGTAAAAATAAATTAGTTGGCTTTCCATAATTGGATAGATTGGGCTTTAAAAGACCTTGGAAGTTAGAACTCTGGGGCCATTTTCACCTTGTTAGCTTAGAGGCACACTCTGTGCAGCTGTAATATAATAATAATAATAATAATAATAATAAACATATGTAATATATATAATAATAAACATTTGAGTCCATGGCGTCTCCTGTGTTTTAATCCAAACTCTGAGTAAAAAGAACTCATGAAACAGAGGCAAAGAAGAAAAGAAATGAGCCAGAGAAATTAAAAAAATTACCCAGATCCATCACAGAAATTTTATATCATACAGCCCAATATAATCATCCTTTAAGTCAAGAGACGTTTTCCATTAAATTCAGAGTTGCTTAGACTAGACCTAATATCTTCAGATTTGACCCCTAATTCTTGTTTCTTCACTTACCCTATGGGGAAGGAGGCAGAAATAGAGAAAACAAAGAGCTAACAAAGCTTATTTGACACGTATTTAAAATAAGGAAAAAGTAACTATGAATGGCAAGGCATCTTATCTAGAAAGCAATTGTTCTATTAAGTCTTTCTCTCCAACAATGTGTTGGATCCTAATGCATCGGTCCTGTTAAAGTCTAATCACTGGTTCTCATCCAAGAAAAGCACTTAAGCACCTGCTTAACTTTAAGTCTGTGAATGCTCCTGGCAGATGTCCTAAAATATGACTAAGCTGAAAGCAGAATATTCAGCAACTAAAAGTCACTGTCCTATTTAATGACTGTTACTGATGTGAGAAAGAGACATCAAATTCATTCCAAAGTGTTACCTAAAAAGAAGTAGGAATAATGCATTGCTTTAATGCAATCAATAGTAGTATTAATCCCCAGAGGAACCACTTGGCAAGGGCAAAGATGTGTTACAAGTCTACTGTAGTTTAAGAATAAATGTCTACTTTGTTCTTATATAATTATCTGTCAAATGAGCCCTCAAAGCCAGCTCTAGGCATTTCAGAGACTTGAGAAAAACTGGGAGGAGCCATAAAGATTTTGGTGGAGGTTAGGTGTGGGAGAGGAATGGAGGCCAGAAAGGTGTCTCCTTGTCCTGGGAGAGATCATTGCCTCTTTCTGTCTCCCTCTTTCTTTGACCGAAGCAGCTGGATGTACCAGCACAGGCAGAACTGTTGCCTGATTTGTCTTCTGCCTTAATTTTGGTAGCTCATCACTTCTGCAAAGTGATCTGCAGGATGCTTTGCTCACACACGTGATTTGTACAAATTACAACTATGTCAATACGCAGTGAACTGGCAAGAGAGAACAAATGACACAAAGACAGGTGATCAGCTTCCTTTTGTACTTGACTGCAGTAACAGTGAGAAGTTTGCTGCTGCTGCTGCTAGCTACATGCTTCTGCTGATAGCAATTTTGCTGGCAGAACTTGTGCACTGTGATGGGAGAATCAGCAGCTTTATGGTGAGGACAAAGGCAGTGACTAAAATCAGAGACATTTCCTCTCACTAGCCCTATCCTCTAGAAAGTCATTGCTTGATTCTTAATGTTGTAGTTATTGCCTCCAAATCAAAAATAAGATAAATACCATCTTTTTTAATCAGAAACCCCAGAAATCTGCATTTGCTGGCATAAGATAGGAAATAAATACGTGACACAAACTGGCTGAGCTCTTTGAATTGGACTCATTAAAATGAGACTGTTTCAAGTCACCTGTCTGGGTTTTGCTGACATTTGGCAAATTTTCAAAACCAGTTGTTTTACTCAGAGTATATTTTGTTGGATAATGGCATGGTTTATTTGGTTAACCTTACATGTCTCTGCTGCATTGGCACAGACTATTAGCTTTCATCTTGGAAGTAAAAGAACATTCGTATTACGCTTATTTCTTCCTACATCCAAACAAAAGAGTCTCCATAGAGGAGAAGACAAATCTATGCATTTCATTGAAAGGAATCTCAATTTCCTCTCTTTTACCAGCTGAAATATCAGCAAGGGTTAATGAAACAAACCAAATAAAGCTCAGTATATTTTCTTAAACTCTGTTCACATTGCTCAATCTCAGCCTTTCCATGGAAGTCAGCAGTTTGAAACCCCACACACTGAATATTCATAAGAAAAAGATTTTAAAAATGGATAATTTTGGTTATTTGTTTAGCCAATATTTCATAAAAGGGAAGTGAAAGGAGTTAAGGCATCATCCTTCTTTTACTCAACTTGTAAGTCATTCAACATGAGCAAGAGCACGTTTGTTCAGCGTTTCCTGGGGAGAGGACAGTCTCAGTAGTGAGAGGAGTGGATCAAAACCTACGTGCTGCCAACACAGTTTTTCAGCTGTTCTGAGTCAAGAAAACTCCTGGAAATATGGGGAGGTTCTCAAAAATAACTGTAGCAAATGTGACAAATGTTTTAAACACAAGCATTCAAAAATAATCCTCACTTTGATGTGAGGAGAAATCTGTATCTTTTCCCCTCTTTCCCCTGTTTTTTCTCCTGTTCCTGCCATACACTTTATCAGGGGAGGAAAAAAACCCTACTTGCATGTTGCAATTACTGCAAGATTGGGCTTTGAATCTGAATATCTCAGATTGCACACTGTGCAAATAATCCCAAATGAGAATCATGCAAGGTTCTCACAGCTCCCCTCACCCATCAGCAGCTGACATCCAATATCACTTCTGTAAGTAATCAGCACTCAGCAGGGGTAGATCAAAGTAGGAAGCCAGACTAGGGTTATGTAAACTGCCTAGATGTGGCGAATAGTAAGAAGTCCTATTAGTTGGAGAGAAAACTGTGACAGGAAGCTGGGAGGTGGGAGAGCAGTGAGCAGGTAAGGAAGCACCCACCTTCCACCACGAAGGCTCTGCTGGAGGATGAAACCAGATCAGCAATGCCATGAAATTACATCTGGTAGCTGTGATTAACAACCAGTCAATGCTTCAAACCCCCAGCTCTCAAAGGACAGTTGGCAAACCCTACATAAAACACTGTTTCTACAACTAGTTTTCTCTACATCCAAGTTATAGTGATAAAGATGCGGAGGTCTAGACAAGTATGGGAATGTAACATCACCTCCTAAAGATGATTATTAGGTACAGGCAGCAGGGCTGAGAGTTCTTTGTGCAGGTATGGTGAAATTCCACACTACTGACAGGAAAGCTGTGGCTTTTTAAGCATATCCTGTGCCTTAAACCTTACCTGTAACAAACACAGATTTATCATGTGAAAAACAAAAATGAAAAGAAATAGATCAGGACACTTGCTATTGTACATGAATTTTGACATGAATTTGAAACATTCAATATATTCATAATTACATAAGATAGAGTTAAATAGCAAATTCTTTCATTAAGAAGCCAGGTATGATGTGATCATCCAGTTTGTCTTCCATATAGGACAGTGTAAAAAGGCTGAATTTATTTCTGTTTGAACTAGAACTCCTTCATCAGTACATTTCAAGCTCCTTTGTAGTTTACTTACAACACACATCTGCCTATTTTTCATACATGGGAGTGTTCTAGTATCACAGCCATTACTAAACTAATGACATATTAACACACCTGTGAAGAGATGTGCTATCACTCTCATTCCTTTAAATCAACTGAATAAAAAATGTATTACAGGACCTTCAGTTTCTTGCCAAGCTTCTATTGTATTTGGGGAGCAAAATGGAAAGCTAATTTACTCAGTTACAGAATCACAGAATGTCTGAACCTCTGGAGATGATCTAGTCCAACCCCACTGCTAAAGCAGGTTCACCCAGAGCAGGTTGCACAGGATCACATCCAGGAGTGATTTTGAATATCTCCAGAGGAGACTCCACAGCCTCTCTGAGCAGCCTGTTCCAGTAAAAAAGCTTTTCCTCATATTCATTTACTCCTGACACTATTACTTGACATTCACCACAGAAAACCTGATCACCCCAAGAATTTGTGCATTAGAGCCAGACCGTGTAGGACTTTTATCAAAAAGGGAAGGTATGATTAAATAACCTCTCTTGGATTTTTTATTTTTCCTTTCCAAAGAGCACAGTTATGCATTTATAGTACAGGATACTTGCTCACCCATTTCTGGAACAGTCTGACTGCCCTGACAAAGTACCATTTGACCTCTTTCCTGGCTTTCTTTCCATAAGTAAATATCCCATAATATTTGACACTGTTTCCAAAAACGTTACCCCAGTACATTAGATTAAGTTTTTCCTAGATACAAGCTTCTAGAGTTCCTTTTATAGACACCCAAAGTTTGCTTCATGTAGGTAGGTATGCACCAGTGTCACAGAGCAACTAGGGAGGAAAAAAAAAGATTAATTGTATAAAGTTCACTCCTGAAAATCAGCTGAAGAATTTCTGCCTTTTAGCTATCGATTGACTTCTCAGTGATGGCTTAAGCAGAGACAGGAATTAATTTAAACACCCAATTGAAAGATACATATTTTCCAATTTTCTACAATATCACGAAGGTCCAGCTATGTCTGAGACCCTTCCTAGTTCTATGGAAAGAAGAAAAAAACCCCAGTATTTCAGCAAAGTCCTTTCCTGTGACCTATTTCTTTTCCTAAAAAGACTGCAATGATTCACACCAAAGACCCATCTACCACAACACTCTTCATAAATCATCCTTATAATCACAAATCAAGTGACCCTGTAGTTTCATTCATTGAAAAGAGGTTTAAAAAGATTTGCTTAGTAAAGCAGTGAACAGGAAAGATAATTCCCCTGTCCTTCCAATTGTTCATCTTTGTTTCCTTGTATTATCTCAGATTTCCCTGAACCTTGTCCTTTGATGTATTCAGGGAATTCAGGATGGCTTCACATCCAATTATTGCCTGAATCTTAAACTGTTCTTAAAACAACATTGTACCAAACAATCCCAACAGTGTTTGCACTCTGCAAATGAAGGGTGCTGTCAGAATACACTCTCCTGTAGTAGGTGCCCTCATGGCAACCCATTGTATGGCACATCAGACTCTTCTGAGGCAAGAAATGTGTTAGACTGTTAACTTCAAGAAGAAATTATCTGGATAGAGGCAGGGAGAAAAGGAAAAGAAAAACGAACAGGAAAATTGAGGAAAAAAAGAGAGCAAGGAAGCTTTTGTCATCACCTGATTCAAGGAGAACAATAAGCACAGTTTTTTTGTTTAAAAGCAAGTCCAGGTGCTGTAGCTTATAAGCGCAGGGATGAACGAATAGAGCAGATGCTGTTTGTGTGAAGGTAGTCTATACATTCACTTTTTCTTTTCCTATCTTTCAGCACAGGCACAGTGCATCTGCATGTGGTGGCCTGTTAACCCCCTAATTTTGTATGTTCCCCCTGTTCCCTGCCCTAGCCCTGGCCCCTCCCTCAGTTCCTCCCTGTTTGTTCCTGTACCCCAACCCCGCCCAGGGACCACCCCTGGGCCCCTGACAAAACCACCCCGCATCAAGACCACATTGTCGCTCTATCTCTGAACGTCATGGGGATGAGATGTGATTAAAGCCATCTCAAACCCTCAAGAGAGACCCTTCTCTACCTTCTTTACCATCCACTGTGTTGTAACGCTGCTGTGTGCCGGAGCCAGATCTCGGGGCTGTCCGAAATGGACTCCGGGATGCGATCAATCGCATGGCCCGAGGAAACCCTCGCTGAGCTGTCAGGCTGCAGCAGCCTGCTAGGCAGAGTCCAGCAGTTACAACATCTGTGTGTTTTGAATTGGTCAGAGGTCCCTTGGACCCTATATATTAAATAATAAAAACTCACAGGATACAGACAACCAAGCTCCCAAATATGACTTGATTGGAAGTGATAAAAAATGTTCTTTGAAACTGCCCTTTCATTGAAACTTGACTTTAAATACCATAGACATTTTCATAAAAATACATAAAATCTCTGCTCGATGGAATGTGGGTTGAGGGGTTTTTTGTTTGTTTGGGGTTTTTTTTCTTTTTTTTTTTCTTTTGGTTTTCTTTTTAATTTCAAATGTTAACTGATTTGTTCTTGTTTTTTATGAAAAGTTAGAGGGTAAAAGACAAAGAAATATGCAAAACTATCACAGAAACTACGATTGTAGAATACTCCTCAGAAGAAAAAAAATATTGTTCAACCAGTTTCACAAATCACCACATCATCTAAAAATCAAAACACCACTGACTGCAATCAAACTTTCCACCACACCTAGGAGTCTACCCAAAAAGCTGCAGATACCACTGCTTTCCTTCATACTTGTCTAATGCAAGGCCAGTGTCTCTGCAACAAACAGATGTGTCAACACCCAAGTTTATGTGCACTTTATACAGTGCCTTTGTGCAAAGGTCAACACGTGGTGGGTTTAGATCACAAATTCTGAAACAACTGCAGCATAATGCTTGCTTTATTAAAAGACCTTAATATCTAGACTGATGATAATTTGTGACTTTATTTTTTTCATCTACCTAGAATTGTTAAGAATCCAGTCTCCTTCTGGAGAAAGAAACCATTCCATAGGGCCTCAGTCCAAAATTCATCAATGAAGTACAGTTGTTCGACCTAGGTGGAAGGTTTCTCCAGAAAAGCACTTCTTTGGTCAATGGAATACAGTTTTCTAACTTCCAACATACATTCACAGATAGCTTATTCCCTCCACTCACTCATCTTGCATTGTAGTTTTTCTAAGCTTTACTATCTCATTTCCTTGGTATTCTCTTCAATCTCTAATGCACTTACTGGCAGCAACCACTTAACTCTCTCCCATCTCCATTTACTCAAACAAACAAGCCAAACTTTTACAGATCCCCAAGACAGAGCCTCTATTTTCCCATTTTCAGAAACAGCTGGTTTTGCCTGTTTTACCCTGGATGCATCTTTCTGAACCCCAGTAGCTGGGTCTCATGTTACCTTCCATTGGAAGGTGGTTGCAAGGGACTTGACCATGTATAAATCAGTCTCTCTTCATCCTCCTTGGAGGAGTTTCTTCCACAGTAAATGTAACTTACACCACCTCTGGCTTCCTCAGCAAAAAAGACCAGGTCATTTATATAAATAAATAGATAATCAAACAACCCTCCTACCACAACAACTCAACAATCACCACAAACTTTTTTACTTTTTTTTTTTTCTTTTTGACATAGCCAACAGCACAGGAAAGTGGACAGGGCATTGTTGATGCCACGTTATGTAAGTATGCATGTATATGTTTACAATCAAATGGATCTATTTCGTAAGAGCACTAATTTATTATACTCCATGATCATCAAGACAAATTGAGATTTGAAGCACAAATAGAGCTTCAAGTGTATGCACTGGCTTTCACCATGTGCCCCACCTGCTTTATCAAAAACCAGTGATAACACCACAACCAGCAAAAAAAATTCCCTGGCCTGACTTCTCCTGAAATGTGGTTATTTTATTTAACCTACTTCAAAGGCTGATACTGAGCTGTGGGAGTGTGTTTTGCTTTGGTTCAGTCCGGGTCTCCCCTCGAGTTTTGTACCTTTGTATCTACCCAGTTTGTATCCTCCCAATTTTCTGCCAATTACCCCATTTCCCACCTTTGTCTCCTCCCTGGCCCTTGCCAATCGTGCTGGCACCCCTCCCAGGCTTCTAGAAAGTTCTGGCAGGGGCATCGTGTGATTGGCCAGGGGAAAAAGAGCCCTCCCTTCCTCTCCCATGGTTGGTTCCCTGATACGCCTTTCACCCTGTTCACCACACCCTTCCCTTCTCCGATTGGTTCCCTCCCATGTTACCACCCACCCATAAATCCTCCTGCAGATGCCTTCAGAGCTCGCTCCGAACTGGGCATCCCTGGGAGGTGGGGCTTCGTCTCCGGGGGCTCAATAAACTTCCCAGATTTAACCCAGTTCTGAGTCTGCCTCCTCCCTCCACCGCTCGCCTCCATCCCGGCGGTCCTGTGGAAGGACCCACGAGCCAGATCTCTGGTCTCCTGGAGTCCGAAGGCTGGCCCCCCGCAGCCGACTGCGTCCGGAGCTGACCGGGCTGAGTGGGATCCACCAAGGGGACGCAGAGGCACTGAGCCAGAGTATTGTAGCAGGCTGAATATCAATCATTCATGATTGCATTGCTCTGTACCTCTGGGGATGGATGTGAAGATTTTCATTAAAAGTTCTAGGCAGTCATGAAGAATTGTACTCTGACATCTAGTGCAGGCATTTACCTGATTTCTCATCTATCAGGAAAACCTGCTTGCTGCTTGCTGTCCACTGAGACACGTAAGCAAGGCAGGGCTGGTGAGGAACATACAATGGTGGGCAGTGCTGATACAACTCTTTTTTGAAACTACATTTTTTATTCTCTTTCCTTAAAAAGAAGAAAATGCCTAGAGAGTAGCCACGGTGAAGACAAGCCTCTCAGTGTGAGCTGAAGATAAAAGTTGTAATGTTTTTTATGTGTCTGCAAAGGGCTGTATAAGAACTCTTGAGTGAACTTTACCGTTTGGTTCAATGATGTGTTAACTCGGGTATCCATGGATAAACATTTATTATAACAGCCTCGTTTTTCTCGCAGATTGTAGTCTCTTTCATGCAGATTCTCTCATCTTACCCTTCAGCTCTCTGGTATCTCCGTTACTTCCCAGCCAGCAAGCAGTGCCTCCTGGCATAATCCAGTCTCCCTCTGTTCTGCTCTCCTGGGGTTGGGGACCATTTCCATACTGCTGTGCCAGCTGCTAAGGTACTCCAGGTTGACTATGCTCTTGCATCACATCCCTGCCATCAAGCCAAACATACAGTCTCAATTGAGACATCAGCATGTGTGAAATCTTTGTTTGCTCTTCAGGCAGATAAAACTGTCAACCCCCCCTCACACTTCAATCTACAGCATGAGGGTCCTGACCCCTCCACCACAAAGTCAAACACGGGAGTTAAAACTCTTTTCATGCCTTCATTGTTGAACTCTGAACACAGTGATGGAGGCACAGACTTTCTTGGGGACTCAGGTAGAAGCATGTCCTGAACTTGCAGGCACTATGGGACAGCTTCCTCACCAGTTTCTCAGATGTGGCTGACTGCACAAGTGCTTTCACTGCAAAGTCAAACAACATAATTTCACTCCATGATAAGGATGTTTTAGGCTGGGCTGAGTACCCTAGCATAAGGCAGAAGAGATGTGAGACTGAATTAACCAATGTTTGATCTGGAATGCCAGCTAGCAGATGAGCAGCTAGTTTTGGTCTGTTGGGTTTTGTGCATTTTTTTTATTTGCTTGTTCCTTATTTTCCAGGCACCTGTGGGTCTTACTGACTAGGTGAACATTTCTACTGTGACTTGGAGAAGAGTAAAACAAGTTAAAATAAACTGATTTCACTAGAGTTTAAATCAAGTCTATTTTGTCCTCACACTCTACTCTCCGCAGCCCACCAAGATGCAAAAGGCCATTTTCTCAGCACTGGACATTATGAAAAGATGGTATGAAGCTCTATCTGTTCTACATCTAGAGATTTGTAACAGGTATGAAAACAGTTCAGACATGGCCACGTCAGGGGATGACACTTGTATGGGCTCAGGATGGTGCCACCATAATTTGGTAGGTGTGTTTTATCTTTTTTTACGGACAGTATCCTTAGGGAAGATATCCCTCACTAGGGAAATAGAGGAATTTATTTAAATAAACCTCACCATGGAGTGATAGATATAGATAAAGATACAGATAAAGTCCTAAACATAATAACCAAGCCTAGAGAGATCAGTATGAACTTCATGCTTCTCACTGGTGGGGGACCAACATGAAGTCAGTAAACCAGGACAGCTCTCCTTTATGACTCTGCATGACATACCCAGAGGAGTTTGGGGGAGTAATGGTTGCAAACAGGTGGCATGCTCCTAATGTCTCTCCCACAGACTGTTGCCTGCTAGCCTGTTCAGAGCTCTACCTCTTTTTGTCCTTATGAAAACACGATTTCTTTTCAGTGGTAAAAAGGGAATATGTATTTTTAATACACTTTTTTTTTTTTCCCTCCTTGGCAGCTACAGATTGAGAAATGCAGAAGAGCAAATAAGATCTTGCCTCTTTAAGGCCTTTGAAGAAAATGGCTTTTAGAAAGGTCACACTCCTCTCACTAATTGTTTAGTATTTTCTCAAGGTCTAGCAAAGGGCTTGAATCAATAATAAGTTGCACACAACAAGCTAGACAGGTTAAGTAGACTTAGAACTCTTGTCAAAATACATGACATTAATTAACATTATGAAAGCAAAATAATGGTAGTACCCCATAAAAACTGCATTAGGAAGGAGATAGAATAACACAGGTCATGTTAACTTACTGCATACATAAGGGAAAGGAGGGGATAGCATTTTTTTCTGGTGAGAATTGGGAAACTATGTAGTTCAGAGGCTATAAAGAGACCTCAAATATCTTAGATCAGAGGTCTCAGGTGGTCCCATCTAGGCAAACTGGGGGACCCAAATGAAGTTCAACTGAGAAATGGTGGGACGCTACATGGATGTTAGATCCAGCTGGGCTAAATGCAGTTGCAACGGTTGCCACTTATCCTTTGATTTGAAAAAATGAAGGAAGGGAGGAAAAGAAAGACAGAACAAAATATATGAGGTAAGTAAGGCAGAAAGAGCAAATAGAAATAAGCAAAGTGGAAGAGATTAATCCCAGCCAGACCTATGCCTTCTTTCTTATTTTCCTGTCAGTAGTGGATGATCATAAACCAGCCAGAGGAAAGGAAACAAGGAGGGGAGGAGAAAAAGGGAGAATCTGTACCTTCAAGCTGTACAGGGTTGCTGAGGTTGTGTGTTCTACCATCTGTGCCACTGATGGCCTGAGTACTTCACACTACGGAAAAGCAACAGTATCAAAAGCTGCCCTTGGCCACACCAGAATTCAGTCCTGCCTGTGTTGGAGTGACCTGTTTTGTGATCTACTGCTATGACCTTGCTGCTGATTTATGCC
Source organism: Corvus hawaiiensis (assembly GCF_020740725.1). NCBI lineage: Eukaryota > Metazoa > Chordata > Aves > Passeriformes > Corvidae > Corvus > Corvus hawaiiensis. Next base: position 9,813,864 of record NC_063220.1, on the reverse strand, counting down.
TTCTTGCCTGAGACAGTGCAAGGAGTCATAAAAAGTTTTCCCTTTTTTTCTTTTTAGTTCTATACTGCTGCCATCAATAGCTCCTCTTTGGATATGCTCTGCAAGCCTGTGAAATGAAACAACTCCCATGCCTCTTGACCCTTTTATTATTTTCTCTTCCACTATCTTTTTGTGCCATGTAGGAACCATAAAAGAATAAAAACTCAGCAAACTCTCCTACCAGTTCATGATGCACTCTAAGTACATTTTAATAGCAAGTTTAATGTTAATGAGCACCAATTACTCTCGGAAATCATCATAAAAGGCATAAAAAGGCTGATATTGTATATTTGATATACTCTGGAAGCTATCTCTAAGATGGAAGTGCAGGTTTGAGAAACATCCACAAATTCCCTCCATGGGAAGATGGTAATTTCTGAGTACACGCTGCCTTTGTGGTTTGGGCATGCATCACATTTATGGATCAGACTAATACTCATCTTTGAGAGGATGGCATTTGCACCCTTCTGTAACAAAAAAAAAAATAAAAATCACTTTACTGAAAAGATGTCTTCAAGATTGTTACTGTAAAATACTGTCAGTAAATGTATAGGAGATAATCAGCCTTTCTTCTCTATTTCTCAGTTGTGCATAGAAGGCTTCTTTCAGAAAACAATTAGAGTGGCATAAAGTGAATAAGCAAGGCTGAGAAATTGTTCATAGTTCTGTGAAATTATATTAATTATAAAAATAACAACAATAATAAGGTCTCAGCAATCATAATTTCTAGGCAGTAATTTGTTGGGGTCCCTCCCCTGCCATGGAGCCCTGGGAGAGGGGCCCTGGGGGGGAGACACGGGGTTTCCCTGCCCCTGGTCAGCCTCATTTCCCATTGGTTGGTTTGGGTTTCCCTGTGTGGCCAAGGACCCTCGGGTCCTGTGACTGCGGAGTCCTGAGCTGAGCCCCGGCCATGCGGTTGGAGAAATAAACATCTCTGAAACATCTACCACGAATCTGTCCATATATACTTCGCTTCCACGGGACTCCTGGTTTGAAATATACTTGTTGCAGTAATCCCCACTGCCACAAACTGGTGGGGAATGCGGGCAAGATACCGATCCCTGAGGAAGATTCGTGAGTAACATAACCACTCTAGACCTCTCTCTTCTCATCTTGGTTTGAATATTCTCTCTGGACTATGGAAGAATCGTGGGAAATGGGGCTCTTTGAGCCACAGAAAGAAATGTACTTAGAAGTTAAAGGAATCCTTGAACAACATAACAAGAAAGTATTGGAACCGGGAAATCTAGAACATTTTTTCATCTGGCTTTTCAAAAGGTTCTCCTATATTTCTCGAGACTTACTTTTTGATATTGAACCTCCTGTATCTTGTGAGGGGTGTTTCTGGGACGAGATATGGGATAAAGTATGGGATCAAAGAGAAGCTTTCCGTGCATACCTTATAATCAGGGAAGCTTTTGAGGAGCATTTGTATGGTCCCATTACCCCTAAAGCAGAGGATCCTACTTCTCCCGTGGCCGAGGCCGCACGGCCGCCATCCCGGGAGCACATGACTGCAGCCGTGCCGGCGGAGGTGCCTGCGCTGGATGCGCCCGGCCCCCTCGGGAGCACGCGCCTTATCGTGGACCCCATCCCTGCCTCGGGGTCCCCGGCCACGCGGCCGCGAGTGAGGGAGCAATGCCGCAGGTGCCGCGGGTGCCGTGGGCCACGAGCAGCCAGGAACCGGGCATCGGCGTGGCAGGCTGCTCTGAGCACACGGCTCGGAGAGCCCTGTGGAGGGAGAAGTGGCGGTTTCCACAGCGACACGAGAAGCCGAGCGGCGCAGCGCCGAGCCGAAACAGGGCTGCACTCAAAGCAGCGTGGAGTTGGCGGAGCGGAACCACTCACAGGGCACGGGGCCAGCAGCGGTGGCAACGCGGGGCCACGCAGAGCCCAGACACGCGCCGGAGCAGCGCCGCTTGGAGAGCGCGGAGCAGCCGCAACGCGGGGGCCCAGCCGAGATGTCGGAGTTGGCGAGGCGGTGGCCACGCGGGACCAGCAGCCACGACGAACACGCAAGCACGTGATAGGAGGAGTTGTAGCCACGAAAGTCACAGGAACTGTGAAACGGTACAATGTAAAAAACAACTATGGATTTATAACACGAGTTGTTACAGGGGAAGATCTATTCATCCATAGAACTGCCATTAAAAGGAATAACCCTAAAAATTACCTGCAAAGTGTAGGAGATGGTGAAGTTGTGCAATTTGATATAGTGCAAGGAAAGAAGGGTTTACAAGCAGCAAATGTTACTGGGCCTGGAGGTATTCCAGTCAAAGGCAGCCATTATGGACAAAATTATAAACAATATCCATCCCAGCAATTTCTCTACTCAGAGCCTACTTTCCCCTTTTACCCTATACCCAATATGAACCCCTTCCTAAGTTTACCCTATCCCCAGTTTATTCCTAATCCGTTTTTCACCCCATGGCTTCCCTATACAATTCCATTTCCCTACAATTCCTCTCCGGTACCGAGGGGGGGATGAAAAGGGGGAGGGAAGAAATTAAACCCTCTCCTGCCTCAGTTTCCCCACAAAGCATGCTCAGAGAGTTCTGTCTCCCTTCTGTCAGCCCTAAGATGTTCCACAGAATCTGTTTGGACATTTAAAGACTCAGGAGGGTGGATTAAAATAAAACAGGTGAGATGTTGGGGTCCCTCCCCTGCCATGTAGCCCTGGGAGATGGGCCCTGGGGGGGAGACATGGGGTTTCCCTGCCCCTGGTCACCTTTGTTTCTTCTTCTTCTTGCATAATTCGTTGAGATCCTCCGAATGGCAGCTGACTCTCTTGATCCTGGAGAGGAGGAGGGGGAGGGAAATCACACACTCATCGTCATGCTGGGGAAATAATTGTCATTTTGGAAGGAATGGAGAAAGTTGCCTCCCAGCTCCCCGTCGTCTCTTGGAGTGCCTGGGGGATTGCTAATGCCACTTATGTTGTTTGGAGAATTTTTTGGAAGTCCATCTATGTCTCCTGACCCTAACGATCCGTTCATGTGATGGGGCTCCATCCCGCCCATGCCGCCCATGGGGCCGTCAGAGCCGGGGCCCATCGGGAAATTCGATCGACTGCCTGCGGGCGATACTGGATTAATCATTGTGTAGATGTTGCCACTTAAATTTGTTGAATCTGCAGGGCTGGGCATGATGGGTGTCCCTGGAGGGCCACCACCACCGGGCGGACCCACGTATGTACCAGGCGATGAAGAAGAATATGGGATTGAGTTAGCACTGCTGGGGTTCGGCCACGGTCTACCAGCGCCCGGCCCCATGTTAATTCCAGGCATGCCAGGACCTAGGGAGTTGGGTGGAGGTCTCATGCCGCTGCCGTAGTTCTGCGGACCGGGACCCATGGGGCCCATCCCTCGTGGAGGGTTCATCCTTTGCATGGGGCCGCCCATGTTAGGGTGCCCTTGCTGTCGCGTGGGATCCATTGAATTGGGCAGCAATGGCTGTGTACTGGGAACGGCACCCGGGGGCTGGTTGCCTATCCTGATGGGGGGCCGGGGACCTCCGGCGTAGCGCGGTGACATGAACGGCTGACTGTGGGGTCCCATCATGCTGCTAGGATTGTGGGGTGGAGGCTGTGCGTGTGGCGAGGGCTGTGACCCAGGCGGTCCCTGAAAGAACCCGGGCGGGATGGGGCCCCCAGGCATCCCGTCATTCGAGGGAATGTTTCCAAGCACGGGACTCGGGGCAGCAGCTGCACTGTAGTCATGAAAGGCTTTGGCTTCACTCGAATGTTCACAAGTGTCTCGCCTTTCGGGAGTTGCGCAGTACAGGTCCCAAAACACGCACCACCAGGAGTGCAGGAAGCCGGGGGGCTCGCCTAGCGTGATGTTCTTCTCCCACCGGATCTCGGACAGGAAGGTCTGCGCAGACTTCTGGGCGCCGACGTGCAGCAGGTACTCGTAGACGTACAGCGCCAGCTTCTCCCGCGCCTGCCCGTCCGAGGGCACCGCCGAGCCCTTCCCTTTGGCGAACATGGTCCGCGCCGAGGAAGAGGGGGGCGGCCGCCAGGAGCCGCCGCCGCCGGAGCCGCTGCGCCCGCCACCGAGGGAGCGCCGAGGGCTGTCAGAGCACCGGCCGCCGCCGCGCCCCCATCGCCCCGCGCCCGCCGCCGCTCGCTCCACCACGCGCTGCACGCGGCCGGGCGGGCACCGCCGGGTCCCGCCGCTCCCGCCGCTCCCCGCTCCGCCACCAACACTGCGGCTCGCTTGGCTCCGCCCGCGCGTGGGAACTGCCTCGCTGCTGCTCGCAGAGCGCTCGGCGCACGTGGCCTGGGCCGCACGGTCCTTGCGCCACGCTTCCCTTCGCCAGGACACAGCTGACATTGCTCAACAGTCTCGGTAACTAAATAATATTCACGAAAATATTCTTCCATCGGCATATATTTTGACTCCAGTATTAACTGTGTCCAAACGGTTTTCCAAAAGCCCTTGGTAATAATTAAATCCCAAGAAACATAGAAAAAGTTCTTAAACAACCATGCCAGGAAGTGTTTCAGTTCTTTTTGAGCTTGAATCAAGCTAAAATTTACAAATCGTTGTTCAAGAATCATTTTAAGTTTAAGATAAATGTCCATATGTGACTCTGAGAGCCAAGAGTCTTCCCACAGTTCCTCCATAGTTTAGATATGGAACAGCAAAACAAAACCAAGAAGAGGAATCCAAAGTTTCCCGGGTTTACTCACACAAATCAGTCGCTTAGGGATCGGGGATCGTTCTGCTCACAATTCTCCACCATTTGTTGCAGTGGGGATCCTGCAACACGCATATATCAAACCAGGAGTCCCGTGGAAAGGAAATATATATGGACAGACAGATTCTTGCTAGCTGTTTCAGAGAGATGTTTATTTCTTCAGCCGCATGGCCGGGGCTCTGCCGAGGAACTGTTCCAGTCACGGGACCCGAGGGGTCCTTGGCCACCCCGGGGAACACAAACCAACCAATGGGAAACAAAGGTGACCAGGGGCAGTAAAACCCCGTGTCTCCCCCCCAGGGCCCATCTCCCAGGGCTACATGGCAGGGGAGGGACCCCAACAGTAATTCACACCACAGTTAAGTTAATAGGACTTCTCAGGGTTGTAAGAACCTGCTGAGCTGCCAATATTTATGGGACAATCCCATAAACATGTTGCAAATTCCACAAACATGATACCTCCAAGCCAAGACTTTTTAGAAATTTCTAAGGAATATTGTGTTACTTCACAAGGAGTCACAGCTGCCATCAGAGGCAAAAAAAGTATTTAAACAACAGGTAACACTTTTCTGCCTCTGTGCCTTTTGTCTCCAAGGTAGATAGACATGGACTTTCACGAGAATGCTGACACATTTATGCCCATTGGTTTCCTTCAGAACAAAATCAGCGCTTGTTGTTCATCCATGCACTCTTACAGCAATTGAGTAAATTAATATTAAATACATATTCCCCCTCCTGTAATACTGGAAGTATTTCTTGGGGGCTTTTCTGAACAAATGCAATATGAAAATGCTGAAAAACCTAGCCCAAGTACTCCCTAAAATATTTGTCACTATGATGGGGCTTTATTTTCATGTCTGAAATTTCAGCCTGAACTATGGCTTGAATCATTCCTATACCAGTACTCTCAGAAGTACTAAATTGTGTTGCTCAGAAGTTTTTGCATCGTGGCTATAATTCCATGAGACTTTTTGAACATGTTTCCTTAGGGACTCCAAGAATCAAATTTGTAGGCAGTGTATGTCAACATGTGATGTGTCTCTCCTCTGTTGTTTATTTCAAGAGAAGACTTCATCTAGAATGAGAGGAATTAGGAGCTGGGTTTCCATGCAAAGTCCTGTGGGCTCCTTGTATTGCTCTGAGTCTCAGAAATAAAGGCAAATGGATGGGAAAAGGCTATGCTGGCACAGCTACAGCTTGGGAAGCCATAGCTGAGCTATTTTTGGACTGCTGATACTACTGGAGACACAACAACAAGATTTAGCATGAGAGGGAATGGTTATTGCAACCATCAGCTTGGGTGGAACTTCAAGATACAATAATTCCCTTTCCTTGGCATATCTGGCTATCCTAACACAATTACCTGCAAAGCACTCCTGCAAGGTCAGCAGGTGCTGTTAGTCTTGACAACAAACTTTCTGCTGGGACAGCCTTCCCATGGAAAATCTGTGCTTAATTCTGAGTGCCAGAAGCCTGGGCAGACAATGTAATGTGGATGGATGTAAGGATAAACCAGCAGGAATGACTGCAGGATGAGTGGCTTCCCTTGCCCTCAGCACACTGTAATTTCCCATGAGTCATTTGGAAGATATTAAGAGTCACCTAAGCCACCCTAAAAATAACATTTGTTTCTCCTGCTTAAACTAGTGACATTTAATTATAGAGGAGAAATGTAAATATCTTTGAAATATCTCCACCTCTGAAAAGCTCCATTAATATCCACAAGTAGCTGCCAGATTTGTCAAATAATAAATCAAAGTCACTTCTCTCCAAATAGGAAAGTGGCAACCAGTAAATCTCTGGACTACCCATTACCAGGCACAAGTACACTGTATTTGGGAAGGATTCCATTAAACAGAACATGGCCAGCAAAATCCAGCTCCATGTTCTGCAAGAGGCTTGCTTTGCACATTTCTGTACCAAAGCAAGTTTTCCTGTGACTTTCCTGGTCCATCCCCCATGCCACAGAAGCCATGTGTCAGGACAATGCAGTTCTTTCCAGCACCCTGAGGAACTCTCAGCAGAGCATCACAAAATTGTAGGGTTTCAAAAACATGCATCCCTCTAAGAACCTAGCCTAAGAATATTTATTTTTGTTGTTATTTGTGATTCTCTTTACAAATATTTTAATTGTATAATTTGTAAAATTTTTGTTTTCATAGACTATATATAAAAGTAATTATATTATTAGCTGCCTTTTTTTTTTTTTTTTTAAGGAAGAACTTATTTATAATGCACAAGCTCAGTCACTTATGTTTCATTTTCTTCTTAATTTTTACTTTCATGAGATCCTATTCGGCAAAATGGATTGGATTGCAATCTGTCTGGATTTGTCTCAAATCTAACCCCTCTTCATATACTTCACATACCCTGCTCACTGTAATGCCACAACCTTGGCAGTGATTGTATCAAGATAACAAGCTTCTGTCTGTCCCATAACTAATGTAGGCTGGGAAGGTAACATAATACCCAGTAAGTAAGAATTAATCTTTTAAATCCAAATATATTGCTGATAGCAGGGATTTCTGTTGAATGCTCATAAGCACTGAGGGAAGTTGGATTGCTCAGGTGTAGAGTCAGCCCTCTTACAGTCTCCTCTGTGCAGCTTTGGGAATATGCCATTCTTCAGAATCAGACCCACATTTTTCAAGTTGTTTAAATAAAACTATTGGTATTTTCTTAGGAGGTAGAGTTTTCAGTCTGTGATTAGGGTTTGAACAAAATAAACAAAAAAACAAACCCAAAACCAATCTCATGAAAGAAAATGTTCCACTGACTTCAGAGAATGAATCTGCATGGATGCAATAAGCTTTGCTTTTCACACCCACTAAGGGGAAAACCACACATTTATTTCACCCCCCTTCATAGTTCTTCTGTGAAAAGTCTTCCTTTCTCCTATATACAAGTTTTATGGACATTCTACCAATTACTGACACATAAGAAGCAAAATTTCCAGAAATGTTTTCCATGATGTGCCTGGTTTTTACTGGCTTAGTTCTTTTCTACTAACATATGGAAATAGAGCCTCAAAATCATTTGGGGGTAGGGGAAGCATATGCTGGAATTAATATTGTTTACAACAATTGATCCAGTGCACATTGTCTATGAAAGAGCAACAGCTTTGTGCTCTGCAGTTGAAACGGGATAATGAAAAGAAAACTGAAATGGATATTCTTGTGACAAGAGCTGTTGAGATCCAGTTTTCAGTCATCTCTGCCTTAACACAACCACACTCAGGAGGCTATTTTGCCTGCATTGTAGCTTTCATTAAACACACCTCTCAGTTTTGCTTTTAGTGACCAAATGATCATGCCAGTGAAACCACTACCAAGACTGACAAAAGTTGTCCATGTCAGTTAGACATCCAATAGCAGGAATCACAGATCTCATGGGCAGGTTTCAGTTTGCCAGAGTCAGTAGCCAGATTCTCAGAAGCTTTTGGCACATTGCATGCAAAGCTGTTGAGTGGCTGAAAGGGAGCAAAGAGCCTGTGAAAGTTGGGCTCCTGTTGGGCAGAGAGACCGAGCTGCAGAATAGCCCTTCCAGGCAGATTGAAACTTGCCCTGTTCCTGCCAGCTCTGGGCATGTTCAGCAGGTAATCATTGTGTTCTGGCACTGTGGCTGTCAAATCAGCACCTCTCCTGGGCTCTGAAGTGGCACACACACAAGTAAAACAACATAGGTAGAGATACACACATACAAACGAAAACTTTTCTTGTCCCTGACATTTTTATCAACACTCTTTCAAGCTTAAGAAAAATTGCCCTTCATTCCTCACAACCCCAACTCTGACACCTCGCAGCTTCCTGCTAAGCTGCACAACTCTCAGCACTAAGCAGTGCTTTTATCACCACTTGACAGTTGTGAGCTCATGGAGTTAAACACTCCTAACTTGGCTCTCAACTCCAGCTGCCCTCTGCACTTTGCCAAGGGTCCTGTAAGTGTGCCAACACAATCAGCTTCTGCTGGGGACAGACAAGAACTGGTCTGCCTTTTCAGGAAGAACTTCTCTGTCTGTAGTGAAATACAGAATTTTGCCAAATATATATAGAAAGATATATATATATATATATATATGTATATACACTTACACACCTATTAAAAGGCAATCATGCCTGGCTTGAGAGCAATTGCTGGTTCTTGCATTTCCTGACTTCTATCATAGCTCCTCATATAACAGTTTTTGTTATTTACATTCTTATTTAACTGGGGCTAGGACACGACTGCTGAAGTTACAGATAACAACCTTGTCTATCTAAAGCACTGATTTATGTTTGGAACTATTTAGTGATTGCTTTAAAATGTTCACAACAATTTGACTTTCAGAAGGCTATTAAGAAAAATTGTTGGACTGCTGGAAGAGCACAGAGTAAGAGTACATTGCCTACGGGACACAGAGAAGTCCCTTTCTTGAGAAAATGGGATAAAATAAGGTAATATTTAAGAAACTGCTATGGAATAGCTGTGCTGAACGGCCAGAAAACTAATGTCTGAGTTCTTGGCAGGTTGACCATACAGAGATAGAGATTGAGACTCAGCCCAGGACACAGAGGACACACATACCTGTCTCCTATTTCCCTCCATGAAAGAGCAATCAATAAAAATTATCAAATTTCTATCAAAATCCTGTAAAGAGAGGATTGATGAAGAAAAATGATTGAGTGTCTGATCTAAAGCTAGTATCAGTTACAACAAGAGCATCAAAATACATCAGCTTCAGTAGATCAGGCCTTCAAGGTTGTTTCTACTGATTGATGTTTGGCTGTTGTTTCAGATGTTGCCAAATAGCATAAGTACTAATAAATTCTCAGAAAAAACCCAGATTGAATGGACAGTGTACCAGACCCTTGTGCATCCTGATCAGTCTCCCCTTAGAACACATAATTGGCTAAAAGTATTTTTGACTTCTCCTTGAGGCTGCACAAACATTTTTCATTTCATAGGTCATATCTGAGAGGGCCTCCAGAGAAAGTGTGATATTAGCTTTACAGTATTTTTAAAAAAAGATTGGGCTCAAATAGAACAAATACAGCCAAGGCAGCACCAACAATACTCTCTGCATTGCCCTATAAATATTAAGTTCACAATGTATGTGTCAATTAAGGGTGATTTGTGCTGTAGACCAAAATACAGTATAACAAACACAGGAATGAGATCAGTGCCATATTTTAAAACATAACATCCAAACAGACATCATGCAGCAAAGCCTTATATCACTGAACTCAAATTAATATAAAACCATGATTAAGAGAGATATAGATTACATGGTTCTCCTGACAATTCCAGCCAGGACCATTTACATCTGCCTTGTTTTGTTTTTCTGTTCTGTTTGTTATTTCTATTCCTGAAGTACAGAACAAACACCTAATCCCCTGGAAGCCAAAGACAAAACTTGGTGATTTTTTTTTTTGTTAATAATAAAAGAAAAATCAATAAAAGAAGTTACGAAAATAATACACTTAGATGGGTAGATATTAAAAATTAATCTTTTGCTGTAGTCATAGGGGAACTTCTAAGAAAAATTTTAGCATGATCTGTGATCATTTTGTGCAGAGATTACAGAAAGATTAGCAGTCATTTAATGTTAATAGTAACATCAAAATTGGCAGGGTTGGTTTGTTTTTTTTTATTCAGGATGTAACCAAGTGTAAAACCATACCTGGAAGAGAAAATCTCAACATCTCTTGCAGTGAGATTAAATGGAAATAATTGCAAGTCTATCTGCCAAACATAAGAAGTTCAGGTGTCTTTGGACATGTAAAAATGAAACCTGAAAAGTTACATTGGCTCAATAGCTGAAACAATAATGTTTTGAATGTGGAAATTGAAATGCACAAGGAGTTATCAGAAATATCTGAATTTGAAATATAAGATTAATATGAAATTTGTAACATATGTTCTTAAAATCAGATTAACATACTGATAAAGAAAACCTGCTATGCCTGGATTGTTTATCTCTGAAATCCTCCTCTGAGGACCACATATCTTTTAAGAAGACAAGCTTTTCCCGAATTAAATCTCTTTGTCTCAATAAAAGAGAAACAGGAGAAAAATTGATGGTCCTTGTTTTTCAGACATCCAAATTCTATGTTCTGCAAGTTCTTTCTGACCTTTGATTTATGCTGTTACCTGTGGTTCTGGTGAAGAACCGAGTAAGAGAATTTGGGGATTTTTTCCTCTGTATAGAAGAAAGTGACTGCAAGCTGCAATGGTAACATTAAGGATTTCATTTGGGTACATAAACAGGTGCTTAATTTCTGGAGTTACATTCACAGATTCTCCACAGGCAAAGCTGCTTAAAAGCCACCCTTTTACTCAGTCCCCTGCTTTCTTTTGTCACTTGTCTAAACCTATCCTTCTGCAGCAGACATTGGCCACTCTGCCTTTACTGGAAGCTAAGAAAACAAGGTGGCAAAAGTTTCAATATCCGTGGCTATTCACAAAGAGATACAATTTATTTTTGCTAGTCAGGTCAGCCGTCCACTGGACTGCATTTCTATGCCTTGCCACTCTTCATTGCACTCCTTTTGGACAAATTATTACCATGTATTTTTGCCTGTGGTTGTCCACTTTACAACTAGAAAACATATTTTGTATTTTCGACGAGCCCTTTGAGTTCTACTGCGTGAAAAAACCAAAACAAGCTACCAAACAACACAAACCAAAAATCCCAAAGCAACAGAAAACTCTCCTTAAGAGAGTTTGCTATGATTCATTATCTGACCTCCAAGATGTGATTTACCAGTCACAGGAAATAAATTTTACACAGCTCCTTCAGTATTCAGAGACAGAATTTCAGAAAACTTGATTTACCAACATGTAAAAACAAAACCAAAAGATTTCAATCCCTGATTATAAGAAATGCATCGTTTTCAAGGGAAAAGGCTCTGCATCTATTAAGCCCTGCTACCATCCGCGTGACTCAAGAGGAAGCATTTAATTTTGCTTTCTTTTCTGCTATTTCTCTATTTTTGAATGATGCAGAGAGGGTGGAAATCATTCCACTGAGCATTCAGCCAATAACCTGACAGTGAAGTGAATGAGGCTCTCTACACGACAGCTCCTCCTCCCTGTGCAATCGCTAGAGAAGTCTATCCATAAATGACCCTTGGTTTCCATTTAAAAGTCTATCATCTCAGTAGGAAAAGTCTTCTAAAGCCCTCTGACTTAGAGAGAAAAAGCTCTGCTAGCTGGCCTAAGGGCAATTTCTTCCTTCTGTTTACCTCTCTTTGAGAGGCAGCAGCCCAAATACATTACTGTCTAGAAAGTCCTGCTTATAAAATGGAGGGGTGGGGGCAGAGCAGGGCAGAAGGAGGAAGGAAGAAAAAAAAAAAGAGATTCAGAGCTGAGGCAGAGAGAAAAATCAGTGTGTTGTATCCTTTGGTGCAAGCTGCATGCAGGCATGTGTGTCAAGAAGTGCATGATTAAGACTTGATCCAAGATCCACCCCATTACAACCTCTCTTATTTTCGTGGGGCCAGACTCATGCAACTTTCCCTGATGGTACAATTTACTTTATGGAAGCCATTCATCATAAGAGGCATTGCAGCACCCCAAGGAAAGCTGGTGATGGGATTACAGTCATCACCATGCCAGTTTGCCTCTGGCTTTTACTAATTCTTTCAAGCTAACATAACCCATTAAAATAAAACTCAGTCTCTGCCTGGATCAAACTTACAGCATGGGCTAGACCAGCATGTGCACTTACTTGCTTGCAAGGCATTCTGCCCCCTGCACACAAAAAAAGGACTTTTTTTTCCTCCTCTCTGAAAAACTATCCTCCACAACATCTGCAGCCAGCATCTGCAACACGTACACAGAGAGCAGCAATCATTTAGGACTCTTAATTGGTGTATGTGACACAGACCCCATAGTGAGGGATCAAAAGGTCTCAATGAAAAAGTCTCCCTTTCCATTGACAGCAAAAGATGTTTAAATGATACTCAGGAGAGGCCAAGCCCCTGGACAGCTTCCTTACCTGGGCAAGTCAGCAGAATAAAAGAAAGTTCTGTTTTGTTTTCCTTTTGAGCTCCTAGTGCTGATAAGGCTTGAGCAGAAGACTTCCTGAAGCCTGGGAAGGTTGCAGTGGCCATTGCCAATATTGTCTCCATCAGCAACCTCCCTCAGAGGGAGTTTCCAACAGCAGGCTCACATTGCTGCTGCCAAATATCAGTACCACTGAGCTGCTAAAGACTTTTCCCTCTGGAAGAGCCCTCATCTGTCACACATAGGTGGACACAGCAATGCTGAGAGAACAAGATCTCATCCTGAGGGCACAGCACCAAAGTGTCTCTTCTTTCATGCCTTGGGGTGCCTTCCTGTGCCTCTCTTCTCTCACCACGCCCCTTCGCAAACTCACATAAAACCTCTCATTCCCCCCCCACTGCATCCCCTCCTTTTGGCCTCTTTGTGGCAGGAAAAACAGCTGAGACCCTCCCCTCCCCATCCCAAGCACCAGGCCTTCGTTCATCAGGTTTTTACACCTCCACTAGCATCCCAGCTCTCCACAGAAACAACAGCCCAAAATCCTAATGAAACTCCTAGTGAAACTCCTTCTTAAGTACCACGCTCCATGGCAGGGCTGCAGTTGCTTTTCTAGGAAGATTTCCTTAAAGATGCCCATAGCCCTCTTATTACCTGAAATAGCACACCTGAAGATAAATGATTTTATAGAACTGCATTCTGGCTAATCACTGACCGAAAAAACCCCAGCAGTGAGAGACTATCTGAGCTGCCTGAGTTGTACTGAAAAATCAAGGTCAATGTATTTCTAGATTTTTCTAGAAAGACAGCCTTGAGCCCAGCATCATTCACTCTCAGACAAAGCACAGTGTGGAAACTGAGACTTGACAGACAAAGTGTCTCAGTAAAGATGCACAGCTTGGAACAAGTCAGATAATTTGTAGTAATTGCAGGTGGCTCATGCAGAGCCATGAGAAGAAGCCTCCCTTGAGTCATCTTGCGCTTAAGTTGGATTTCTTCCAAGAAGATATTTGACTTAGCTTTTTTTTAATCAGAGACAAAAAGGAATTAAAAAAGCTTTTAATCACTGTAAGAATCCCACTTAATCAGACTACTGTCTGAGTTTGTTTCTTTAGCACTGATGAATTAACCTGATCACAGTGTGATTTTGCTAAGAGTTTTGATAGTGTAATATTAAAGTTTTTCCGTTAGTTGCCTGCATTTACATCTGTTACAAATCTTGCTTACAGAAAAGGCTTGATAAGAGAGGTCTTAAATGCAACCCCTTGACCAAATCAATGAATTTCCATGTTCAGACCCTGCTATTCTTATTTTCCAAATGGGAATATTCAAGCAATTACTATGAACTATCCTATGATACAGGTGATTCTAATCATGCAAACTGAAACCAAGTAAACAAGTCCAGTGTTTTCTTACTGGACTGCAGATTTAAAGGTAAAAATCTGAAGTAGCTTAGGCCTTTTCCTAGAGTTACATGACTTATGTTGTCATCATATTCTCCACTTTTTTCCCTCTCCCCAGGGAATTCATTCAGGCATTGGACTCAGCTTTTCAGATAGCTACTTTGACATGCACAAACTAATGAAAATCATCCCACTGCTGAATTTGGAAAGAAACACCAATCACAGGTAAGAAAAACTTAATTAATGGTTAATGGGAAGTCAGATGTAACAACATTAGAAGAGGTTTAAACTCATAGCCCAGTGGAGTCATGGCCAGAGAATTTTTCTAAGACCTCATGGTATCTGCCAAGAGAATGTCAAGAAATATTGTTCCTAGCCACATAGCTGTCTGAGGGATGGCAGATGGAAGAAAGAGTACATGTGCCAGCATGTCTAATTAGCTTAGAGACTCTTAATTCCTTTTTTGTTTTTTAAATGCCACTCTGTCAAATATTTGATCCAATGACGATGGAAGTAGAGGGGAGTTTCTCTACTGACCCTGATAGGTGCTAGCCTCAAACCCACACACTTTATGTAAGAAAGTATTTAGCTGCTGGCCTGTTGCAGAGTTGTTTGCAGGACACAGAAAAGAGAAAGGAACGGATCAAAAGCAAGATGGATATGGGGCTACTTCTGAGAATTAAATGCTCAGGGATTTACGGTGGGTCTGTAATAAAGAGGACATTTCACCCTAAATCCAGATTTGGAGTGCTTTTGTGTGTGGTTACATCAATAGAAAAACACCCTGAAGGCTGGTTTCCTTTTCTTTTTTCGTTCCTCTCAGAAAAGATTTATTTTTCTCTCCCAGTTAAAGCTCAGCTGCTTTTTCTGTTCCCATGATGTTTTCTCATCTCCATCCCATGCTCTTGCATACTGACAAGCTGCAAGGAATCAGTGCCAGGGATCCCATTTTCCCAAGGGTGGATTGTTGTCACATCAGCTGCCTGGCTAGGTCCAGTTGCTGTATTTTCATCCCATGTCAAATCTTCCTGTCATAGGAAAAACAAGGCATACAGCAGAGGGACGGTCACCCACTCCCTCTGTGGGCTCCAAAAAACTTCTCGCGCTGGAGCACTAAAGAGCAGAGTTTCTTCTGCTTAAGGGGATCTTTTGCTGTGCTGATTCATGGCACAGCAGAACGATTCAGGCCAGCTAGGCCAAGAGATATTTTCCTTTGCTTTGGGAAGGAGCTGGCAGACTGTGCAGGAAACATTTGCCCAGAGCAGCACTGACCTCATTAATGGTGCCTGCTCATGCAGGGCTGGGAGATCCTCTCACTTTATTTATCTACTAGGGGGAGCCAAGCTGATACCTGCTGCCAAGACAGCCCCCACACAACCTAGTGTGACCAGTCACACATGGTCAGCTCTGCCAGCCTGTACTCAGGACTGGCCTGAGCTAATCTGTGGAGAGGGGTTAGTGAGTGACCAGTGACTTGTGCTTGGATTACACGTTTCCTCAAACAAACCTCACAGGGGTGGGCTGAGGAGAGGAAGCATTGCCATTTCTATCTCATCCGTATGAAGGTACAGGTACATGGCTGATGACTGCACTCAGATAAGGCAAAATAGAGTTTAGCACAAGATTTGTAATCCACTCCTAAACATTACCATTCTGCATCTTGGTGCTTCTTACTCAGCTTGGAGTGGCATTGAAAATAAAATCAAGTCCTGTGGCTGTGAGCCAGCCAGGTTTAGAGAGGCATAGTTTGAATAACTGCACTTTTTCACTGCTGTGTGCTTGGGCATATCTTGGTGTTAAGATAAAGGAGGAACATTTCCAGAAAAGCAGCCTGCTTTCGTTCTATCTCCCTTCTGAGGTCTGAAGTTCTGTTCAAGACTGTCCAGACCTTGATTTGCACTGCACAAGGCAAGACCAGAATGAATATGGTCTGAATCAATCACTCAGTGAGAAAAAGATGTCATTCAGACTCTGAAAAATACAGTTTTTATGAAGATAGAAATATAAAACCGACAGAGCACAGTTAAAACCACAAAGAGCAGAGGGTTTGCTCACAAATGTACATTTCTGCTCATTATTACAACAGACACACAACTAAGTTTGTAAAGGTTTAATTACAATTCCTACACAAGAATACAGTCAGGAACTCTGTCTAGGCAGCCACATAGTTTTTAGTGGCTGTGATTTTGGTTTTGTGTTTTTTGTTTTTTTTTTTTTTTTCCTCCTAAGGAAAATGTTTTTGCTTTTATGGACAAGGTTTCCATAGCACACAGGTGCATTCACACATATCTGGACTGACAGCTGTGCTGGGTGTTATATAGTCCTTCCCCTAACCCCCTTGCTCCAGTTCATTAGTTTCTCTTTTAGAATTAGTGCCTAATGGGAAGTTAGAGCTTTAAAAACTGTGTTTTGAACCGAAATCTTATTAAATGCTGGTTTTGGCTTGAGTTTGTTTCACTTGAGGACTCTGCCTTGAAAAAATAAATGGATAGGAACCTTCATACTCTAGAAAGTGCTCTCCTCTGTTCTTGTAATATTTGTCTTTATAGCAACTTTTGCAGGAAGCTTCCTAAACTATCACAAAAAAAAAACAAAACAAAAAAAAACCAAAAAACCAAAACCACCCCCAAAAATTCAAAAACAAACAAACAAACAACCTGGTCCTAATCTTACATGGGCTGATATAGGACAATTTGTCTTTTGATATGGTTCATGAGGAGCTGTACTCAAAACTAAAGATATTCTCCTTCCCTCTTCATATGAATAAACATAGCCAACTAAACACACCCCCCAGTATAACCAACCTCTAAACTCTGAGACAGGCATTCTCCTTTTTCTGGCTTGATACTCAAAATTGTGTAGTGTAAGTTTTTAAAAAGATTTTGTATGAAAAAACCCATTTCCCAACAATTATTTATTTTTAAGTTTTTTTAATTGACTTGCTGGTTTTGCTCAACATTTTCTATTCCACAGTTTAACCACATTTATAATCCACTCAACAAATGGCAAAATCTAAGAAAATTCAGTCAGAACCATTAGAGTAAGTGGAATGAGACACATTGCCTATTTAGCCTTATATATTGCTTGCAGGAATTGCTTTTGCTTCCAGGGAAAGAAGCGTTATTAAGCATGTAGATCTTCAATTATTAAGTGTAATGAATCAGAAGAAAATGTTATTTTCTGTCCCCTGGAGATAAGTAACTTATGACTTCAAGCAAAATGGTAAATATCCCAAAGCTCGAATTCTGGATAGCAGTATTGTATCAACAACTTTGCAAGTCAATACAGAATTCCTGCTTGTTTAGCAAACCCCAGTACTGTGTGCATTGAGATGTGAAGTGACTGGCAAACACACCCAAGGAAAAAGGAATAAATGCATCAAATTATGGAAGCACCTCACTAAAGGACTGAGAAGAAACACTTACTTTCCTTTAGTTAATACTTTGAAGGCAGTTCAGTCATCACCAACAGATGTAATCCAAAGGTTGGTATTTGAAGCACTTGACTCAGATGGGATGTAGCATTCCAAGGGACTTTGTCAGTCATAGGGTTGAGTCCCTGCATTTGTTGCAGCTCAGCAATGAGATGTATGAGATCAAACCCAGTAGGTCCACAGAAAGCCCAGGCTAGAGAGCACTCCACGCTACCAGCCACCAAGCCTCCTAAAAACCCTTCTGAAATACAGAAACATTATTGAACTGTGGAGCAGATGGGAAATATCAGTTTCCCACTTGAAATGAAAAGCACCTGTACTCTTGAGGTTGAATTCATTAGCACTCTGATTTTATGCTTCATTTTCCCCAAAGTAAGTAGATGACAAACTTTCTGAAAAAGACCTGTCATAGAAGCTGCCCTGCCCATAAAAAAAAAATTACTACAAAAAACAAAACCAGAAAAGTTTTATCACTGTATTTTTGACTTCACATTGCATTACCAAAAATTGATCTGTGCATAATTAATAGCTTCATTTAGCTAATCTGCTTCATCTTGACCTTTGAAAGGATTTATTATACAGGGAACACTCTTGCGTTTCAGATAATACCCTACAAGCTCTCTGATAACATAATGAAGCTGATAACACAATGAAACTGTTAAGAAAGCTCTTTAATATCAAAAAGAGGAAGCACAATATTGTATTATTAGAGAGTTCTAAGAGAACCAGCAAAGAAAAAAAGTTATCTGTTGGATACGAAGACTTCAGGACTTAAAAATATTAAGCATCAGCTCCAGGTACATCTCTCAGTTCCTTTGGAAGCAAGGCAGTGATCTCTTATTCGTAAAAGCAAATGAATTATGGAAGGAATAAATGCAACGCAGTCCTGACGTGGCAGGTGTCCAGATCAAGCTCTGTGTACAAAGATCTGTGAGGTCACCAGTGCTCAACAGTGGGCCATGAGGGAAACTTTAAATTGTTTCACTCAGAAGGCACACTGGTAATAAACTTACTGCATATCAGGAATGTTATAGATCTTTCATGCTACTTTGAAAATACTGGTTTGTTATGAAATTTCTGTTTACTCTTCAATAAACAAACAGCATCTGCCTACATCAGAACCAAGAACAATAAGCAATAAATCACCACAGCAGCCAGGATAACAGATTTGTTGAGGAAAGATGGCATCTGTGCTGAGAAGGGACATTTCCATATGCCATCTCCTCAGGAGACGTGTAACAGCATGAAGTGAATGATGAAAGCCATCAATGCTTATCAGTTTGGGTTGATCATGCACAGAAAAACTATTTCAGAAAGGGCTATAAGGTTTGGAGAAGAGATTGTAGAAGTGACACCATGCCATGAGGTCTCCTGGAAGCAGAAGCACAGGGAACATGGTTGAAAAACCAAGGCACTGAGCCTCACTACAGGTTCTGCAGATCCTGGACCACAATCCACAACTCTTTCAATGTGTTGATTCTGAGCTACAACAAAGCTTAAAGCCAGAGACTTCAGTGATTCTAGCTAAAGCATACCACTACAGAAACATGGATACAGGTATCCAAACATATCTCTTTAGACAGTTGTATATGAAGACATGTCAACACCTGCCATAAACATACAGTGGAAGCATCCCACTGCTGGCTTAAAGACTGGGGCCAAGCACAGGTTGGAAGATCTACACAGGCATAGGAATTACAGGTCTCCAACACAGGGAAGATATTCTGTTTCACCCTAAGTATAAAAGCCTAACTGAGAGGCAGATGAATCTTTTGGGACATAACAGAGAAGTGGATATGTTAACCGTGTGGTGTTGCTAGTGGGGAAGCATATTTTGTGATCTGGGCTTAAAGAAAAGTTACTTCTGATATGATTAAAATAAAAATTACTATGCAGGACCATTGAGTCTGAATCTGATCTAGCTGGGGAAAGCACATAAAGATCCATAAAAGCACAGAATATGCCGAGTCAGAAGGGACCCACAAGGGTCACAGAGCTCAATACCCAGTCTTGCACAGGACCATCTCCCAGAATCACACCATGTGCCTGAGAGCATTGTCCATGCTTCTTGACCTCTGTCAGGCTGGTGCTGTGACCATTGCCCTGGGGAGCCTGTTCCTGTGCCCAACCACCCTCTGGGGGAAGAACATTTTCCTAATATCCAACCTAAACCTCTCCTGACACAGCTTCATGTCCTGTCATTAGTCACCAGAGATCATTATTTGGCACTCCATTTCCCATCATGAAGAAGATGTAGGCTGCTATGAGGTCTCACCCCAGTCTCCTCTAGTTTAGCCTGAACAAGCCAAGTGATCTCAGCTGCTCCTTGTGTGGTTTCTTCTCTAGACCCTTTATCACCTTCATAACTCTCCTTTGGATGCTTTCTGATAGCATTATATCTTTCATATATTATGGTGCCCAAAACTTACCATAGCCCAACATGCAATGGATACTGTTATCTATGTCTTTTGTCCTAGAAATAAAAACCAGGCCCAAAACAACAATATACTAAAGGCCTGGACACCATCATGGAGATCTGAACCAAAGAAAACAACCTCTGCTTAGGATGCAAGTGATGTATTAGATAATAGTAAGAGGGAAAACAATAGGGATATTGTATAGCTTGGAAATACAATAAAAATGCATCAAAGGACTATTTCAAGTTTGAGGTTTTCAAGTTCTTCCCATTTTGGAGGCAAAGAAATGTTTTCCTAATCACGTACAGTGTGGCACAGCAGAAGCTGCCTTACACTGGAGGAAATATTCTTCAAGGAAAAAATGGATTGGAAAGACCAAGCAATGAAGAGGAAAAAGCCAACAACAAAAACCAAAACAAACCCTGAACAGAGCCTTAATTATACATGTTGAATAAGATGTTCTCTGGCTGCTTTTGTTTAACATAATTTTAAGGCAAAGTCCTTTAAGCACTGTGGAGAGAATGTAGAGGCTAAATCAGGCTGCTGATTAACTGCTGTAATTCTGAGATATTTTGCATTTCCTGCTCAGGTCCCAGTTTAGGCCTTTTTGTGTGTGTTAGTGATTAACCTCTGCAGGGAAAATGGAAGGGGATAAATGGATAATCCCAATTAAATATGACAAAAACATTTATCAGCCTGACATTACATCTTTTGTCTCCCTTTCCTTGGGCAGTACATAGTTGGTCTCTGCAGGAGGGAGCCCTCCGGAAAATCACCTGGGCATCAGCAGTTTTGATAATGAGAAAGATGAGTACAGCTGCACAAAAGGCTTGCCTGCTGTCTTCACAGATAGACTGCAAGGTGTTTGACATTGTTCTGAAGGCTGTATTAAAAGCACCATGATGGCCACATCTCTGTGAAACATCCCATTGCTTGGGACAAAGCACATGATGTTTTGAGGGAAAATATTCTTTGACACTGTACCTGAACACAGCTTCTGGCCGTGGAAGTGTGACACTTTTCCTCTCAAAAACCCCAGTCCCTTAACCCCAACACTATTTCCTGCACAGACACATCTGGTCCTGTCTGACAGCAAGAGGATTTGCAACAGTTGAGCTTTCGAGATCCATTCTAGTTCTACTTTTCCAGTTTTTGTCTGGGACAGATCAGGATGTAAGTTAGCTCATCAGAATGAAATTCAAGTAATTCTCTGGTGTTCATCACAAACCCCCTGGAAATTAAAAGCCAAACAGACTCTTGACATTTATGTAGGTCTCTCCCTGTCTAATTGCAATGAAAAGATATTTGTATGAATTGAATTTCTTTCTAGTTTAAATCTCTCTTGAATTCATATTCAGGGGATTTTGTGTTAGATCTTAATATCTTAAAAAAAAAAAATAACACTTGTGATGGTGTTTGATTTTTATCATCTGTTCTCATATGACATCGTTGCCATGTTCCTCTGATGTACTTCACCTCTGTGAGCTCATTCAAGGGCACTAGGGCAGACCCCAATCCAAGCATAGGAAGTGATGTTTATAGCTACACACAGATTAAAGCTAAATGTCAAAGTATAGAAGGAGGCATTGTAAAGGGTATTAAAAAGTAATAACACAAAAAAAAGTGCTTGGAGCAGGTGAACAGTTTCACTGAAATTTCCTTTGTGTCAAATTGTAGACTTTTTCCCTTTGCTCAGTGTAGAAGCAGGTGGGAAGAAATAAATCAGAAAGTACTTGAGAGAAAAAAAAAGAAGATTCCTCAATTTTATTGTAACCAACACATTCTCATATCTTAAATCTAGCTAAATGTTCTTTCCACTCAGTTACCAGTGAATATAGCAAGCAAGAAATTATTTCTATGTGTATCACAGAAAATATAAATAAGAAAATGGTTGGGGTTTTTTTGCAGACAACACTTTTAAGTGATATTTTGTGGGACAGTCTGAATCTGGGCACAAAGAAACAGAAAATAGGATTCTAATGAGGATTCATTTACTTTGTGCTAAAGAGAAGCACAGAAAAACAAATCCAGGCAGGTAAGACAATGGTAAATGTCTTAAAAGAGAAATGGGCAGGAGGTAGAGCAAGAGAGGGATGCAGACAAAGCAGCAGAGAGGTCCTGCGCTACTAATCAAACCATAACCAGAAGGTGAAACCTGTATCCAATGAAACCAAAATTTTCAATTACTTCTTAGACTTACTGATTGAAGAATGCTTGGACAGGCTGTTATTCCTCAAATATCCCCAAGCACCTCCCAGTATAGTTCTCCCATTGAAGAGAAACTTTTCAGGAGTTAGGCCCTAGTCACCTCTTCCCTCCAGCACAAGCCATGCAGCTCTTCCACAGGAGCTACAAAAGCAGGTAAAGAGCCTTCAGTCAACACCTAAAGAGCCAAGAAAAGTGGCTGAGAGCCCCAATATGACTCTGTCTCTGCTAAACACCTGCTCTCGGCATGCGAAACAAGGGAATCCTGCAGTCAAAAAACTTGCCTAACTTCAAGGAGAGAGTCTATTCCCTGCACTGGCACAGGACTTCCTTGCTAATTCCAGCAAGTAACTTAGTTTCCTTATCTTATTTTTCCTCATCTGGAAAAGTGGGTCAGTAATTCCACTTCTATTTATTTTGCTTATTCTGATTGAAAGCCCAAACCAAGCATTCTTGCCTTCACTGCACTTGACTCAAACCATGCCAAGTTCAGAATATGTTTTTTCTGAACTTTGAGGCATCTTTCAGCTTTTCACTGCAGACATAAGGGCTGAGAACTTGATGGGGTTACTTGTGAAAGACAGGTCATAGGGCTTTTAGGGTCACCTCCTTAAAAAGGCAGCCAGTATTACATTGTCAATAATAAACCCACAAAAATTTTGCTGTGTTTACAAATATGCAAATTTTATCCACTTTAAAGCTTGTAAATGCTACTTTAAAGTTATTAGAAAACCCCATACTTCAGATTTTCAAAGGGTTGCCCCTGAACCTCTGCTTCTGTCTCTTCTCATCTCACCATCACTCTGCTACAAGAACATCCTGCACAGAGCTAAGCTTCAAGCACAAAAGCAGCACTTTGAATCAAGAGATTCTGCAGTAGAAACATTTTTGTTGCTGTATCTACAGACCTCTGCCAAAGAGGAATGTTTTCCCTCTTCTTTCTGGTGTTCAATGGAAAGCATTCAAGTAGAATGAAATCCCCTGAGATCTTGAGCACATGACAGGATGGACTTACTGTGACTGCTGTGGAAAAAACACAAACAGTGGGATTAAATTCATTTACCCCAAGGCAAAGGAAAGAAGTTCATTCCAAAGTTACCAGGGTGCTACAAAACAGATAAACAGATTCTGTAAAAGTTGCTGAAGTGTTCTGAAAAGTATTTGTTGGCATCGAGAAACCCCACCTACACTTACTGGAGGGGTAATGGACTTTTCACATCCGTAGATCCATTCTGCACTACAAATCTTGCAGATGAGCTGGTCAAGATGAAAGTTAAGATGACGACAAAGAGTAAAGGGTAAATATTGTGAGTAGTTGTGTCCAGAATTAACCTGACTGGATGATTTAATCTTTCTTACTATAAATTCTAGTACAGGTCACAGCTGTTTCCAGGCAAACAGACATTGTTTCAACCTGGTGCACCTCGGAACTCTTAGAGTTGTAAAGGCCACACAATTAAACACCACAGCCAGATTTAATGACAATAGAAGACACACTGTGGAAAGCTCTGTGCTGCTGCAGCCAATGGAGAGAAATGGAGATTTCTAGGTAGCACTGCTTTTTATCTCAAGCTAGTAGAAATTTAAATGAACATTTGGAGGTGCCTACCTAGTTCCATCTTTGCTTCAGACAGAGGCAAGAAGAACAGTTACAACCTGATTTCTAAGTGCAATATTTAAACTTAACTGGGTCCCAAGCTTTGTACTCTCCCTGACTCATCTTCCAGGTAACTTCTGCTCACTGAATTTTGCCTCTGAGGTGCCTGGAACCATAATAATCTTTCCTATAATAAATGAAAAATTATAAAAGCAATATATTTTCTGATTCCAGCAGCATTTCCTTTCAGAACTTGATATATTTTTTTAAAATGTTATGTAGTGCTAGGGATTTTGACACTGGAATCCTTCCAGGTAATAAATTGCACATGTTATTTACTATGCATGAATGTAGAAAACATAACTGAATATTATTGGTTTGAACCACGGAGTTAGAATTCCTTTTCTTAAGCAAACATTCTAAGCCCGAAGTTACTGGCTTTCCAAGAGAGTTCGGGTTGTTCTGCCTGGAGAACAGATAGCTTGATGAGAAATTAAAGGCCTTTCAGTACCTAAAGGGGCTACATGAGATGGAGAGGGGCTTTTTAGAAGGACATGGACTGATAGGAAGAGGGGCAATGGCTTTAAAACTGAAAGAGAGTAGGTTTAGATTAGGTATCAGGAAGAAATTTTTCACTGTGATGGTGGTGAGGCACTGGCACAGAGATGCTGTGGATGCCCCATTCCTGCAAGTGTTCAAGGCCAGGTTGGATGTGGCTCTGAGCATCCTGGTCTAGTGGGAAGCATCTGTGCATGTGGCAGAGGAGGTGGAACAAGATGATCTTTAAGGTCCCTTCTAATCCAAACCATTCTATGATTCTGTGATGTCTTGTGTTTGACTAAGAAACTCCATCCAAGGTCAAGTTGGGAAAAAACCCAAAACCAACACAAAACATTTTCTTACAAAAGCCCCAGAACACTAAGACATTCCTAACCAATTCCAGCTTTAATGGCATCTCTTGACCTTTTGTGTCAATTGACTGGCTCCATTGTGACTTTAGTTGTGTGAAAGGTCTTTAGGATTCAGCTAGGTCAACCAGCTCAGAATGCCCCATGTGGAGAGGAAACTTAGAATAGCACAGAGGCATTCCTGCGAAATTAATGGCTGATCCTTTTGCACATTTTCCCCACCAAAAGCACTAGTTTTAATAGTGAGTTTTGGTGGGAAAGATATTTGTCCTTTTATCTCCAGAGTTAACTCATTTCACAAATAGTAACAAGTAATAGCACTTGATGCTCAACTCAGCCCTAGAGCAAGGAATTTGACTTTTTTCCCCCCCACAAAATAGACACAAATTCACAGTCAATGTTATAACTTTTCATATTAGAAGTTGCAGATTTATGAATGAAGACAGTTTGGATAAGCTGAATAATAACCTTTCTAGGATATAGCAGAATAAATTTACAATGCAACTGCCGCTTTTACAGGTGAGCTGTCTCTTTTTATGATGGAGGATAGGATGCACTCAGAGTTCTGTAAGTTCACATGTTGATGTATCTTTTTTTAATAAAGTGTCCTAAAAAAAAAAAAATAAGGTAAATTTGCCTGAAGTTGTCAGTGGCAGTACTGTTACTTTAGAATGTGCAGTGCAGAGGGAAGAAAGCCCTCCACAATCGAGCTCTTTCAAAAATTCTGTGAAAACAATTATTGGGGTTCCTTTTGTTTGTTACCAAACTGTCAGTGTTGCTAACCCTTTCCCCCCGTCCCAGCCTGCACTGTTCAACACTAAATCTTTCCCCAAAGGGATCTGCAAACCAAACTAACTCTCTGCTATCTTATTTTGAGAAACTAAAAAATCCCATCTCACCCATCTCCAGTTCCCAAAATGCTTCATTACAGTCAGATGTATCTGCCAAAAGAACCTTTCAAACTACATGTCTCTGAGTTTGCAGGTGACTATAAAAAGTAATAAAGAGCCCAGTTTTATTCTCTAATGGATCTTGTCTAGAAAAATACATTTTAGTTCATACACTTACTGCTTTGACTTTTTTCTGTAGAAGTTATCATACATGTATGTAAGGAAAAAAGAAATTTGGCCTCTACTTCAGCTAGGTTTCATTCCAAAGAGTGGTGTCAGAAGGTGAGGTAGAAGGTCCAGAACCACTGTTATTCCTAAGCTTACCCATTCTTCATAAATGGTTTGAAATAAAATTACATGTTTTTATTCCTGTATTAATTTAAAGGTTGATATAATCAAAATATTTGCATTACCTTTTTAATAGATATCATAATAAAAACTGGTCTAAAAATATGTCCTATGAGATTTTTTTATTAAGCCATTTTTATAATTAAGATGTTCTGCTTCTTGCATTGCTAAAATGATAAGAAAATAATAATAAAAACCTCCCAACAGCTTGCCAAGTTTTAATTACAGGATTACAGGACTGGAATTCTTCATTTTATTTGCTGCTAGATTTAGCAAGTAAGTGGCTATCTAAGCTTCCTTTCCCAAACTCTGGTCTGCTATGTAACACACTGTCCCATGGTTCCCTTTTTCTGACTTTATGCCAACTGTCAGGAATGTATGGAAACCAAGAGCTATGGAAGGTTTTGTGCTGACTTCAGAAAGTAAGTATGTAAATGGATAACTGGACACAAATCCCAAAATTAAAGAATAGCAAGATTTCCAAATCTAGGGTCTTTTTCTTAGAAAATGCTGAAAGGAAAATTGTTTCCAAGACACTGATTGAGTCTCGTTTGCAGTAAGCAGGATTCATTATCTAGCACAGCTTTTAAACACATAGTTTTAACTTCAGGTAACCAGTCACAACCCTGCTTAAAAGTACACTCTACCTACAAAGAGGTGCCCACAGGCTTCTGTAGGTTGTAGATTGGTATCATTGTCATTCAAAAGACACAGGATTAAACCTTTTCCAGAACATCCAGTAATCCACTGAAAGCCTTAAGAAAAAAATTTCCACTAAACAACTAATTTCATAGTGCATTATAGAACCTCTTCATAGCACTCACCTTTGCTTGCTGAACCAGAGATAATTGTTGCTCAGGCTGCTCCACCACAAGAAATTAGTCTCCAAGTGTTCTCCACTGATCACAGTACCTAAATGCAATAACTCAACCCCAATAAAATTAAGGCTGCTACAGGACTTCTGTACTGGTTCAATTTGGTGCAGCTGGTTGCAGGGAGCAGGGATTTGATTTGGGATTAAATTCACCTGCAGGATTGGAGAAGAAATTCACCTGTAGCAGAAAAACATTCTTTGTAATATTTAACAATTCCTAAACAGCATTTTGAGTGGGTTACAACTTTTTTAGGATCAAAAGAAACAGAAAGGTAAAATTGAAAGAAGAAAAACAGTTGATGCATTCATAAGCAGTTTAAAAGTGAAAAATAAATGGTTAATGCAGTCTGCTCAGCTAGCTTTTACAGTGATAGGAAAAATCTGCAGGAGGAGATAGACATCTTACAGTGAAACATCTGGGACAAGCCTTTGTATTCATCTGTGTAAAAGATCTACTATTCTGTAATGCTAAAAATGTAGAACAGGACCTTGTCTTTCTCATTTAATCCCATATGGACTCAGATAACAAAAAAAGATCTGAACAGGCTCAGTAGAGTGTTCTGCCCTACCGTCAAAAAAAAAAAAGCTGGTTTGGCTTTATTCTCCTAGCACCTTGGCAATGTCTATTCATATTTCAAAAATGCTGGTGATCTCTGTTCTTGTAAATCCAAGGTATCTGACTTGTCACGGTTGCATGCATTTTCCTGGAAATCATGGGAGACCACCACCAATTCAGGAATGTCTTGGGAAATCCACAAATGTTCTGCAAACATTTGGTGGGTGAGTGGCAATATTGAAGGAGGCTATACTTGGTTACTCAAACATTTTAACAGGAAACAGATTCCCCAAACAGAAAGAAAGGTTGTTGAATAAGAAGGGAGATTGCAAAAGGTTGCCAGGCTGTCTCCTCTGCTGGATACCAGGTCAGTGCCCACAGCTGCCTGTAAAGGGAAACTGCTTCATCACAAAATAATATTGTACCATGACATGACCTCACATCATTCTCTTTAATAGATTTAGCCCTATTTGCTGGAGCATTCATAATACTCTAGGTACAAGTCAGGAGAAAAAGCTGATGCAGAAAGGGATGTGGGAAACAGCTCTGTTGTTACATTCTGTCAGCTCTGAATCTGTGGAAAATCTCACAGCTTTTTCAAAAGTCTTTATCCATCCTTGGGTTAGGTTGAGTCAAGTTTATCTCCTTATTACTGAAATTCAAGAAGTTAAAGAAAATATTGAAGAAGAAAGCATATGTTTTCAGTTATCCTCCCTGAAAAGGAAGTTGGTCAGATGATCAAATGAGTGAAATAAATAGAAAGTACATTTTGAACATACAGCTCTTCCTGTGAATTCTTTATGGGAAATGGATTTTTTTCCATGCAGAATTTGCTTACAAAGTAAAGGTCTTGTTTATAGATTGTAAAATATTCATGCAAACATAGTAACTTCAGTTACATTTTCAGACTTTTGATCCATTTACATGGGAAAAAAAGAGTGTGTGAAAGGTTTTGATTAGTCTTAGAAACCTCTTAATTCTTGGAGCACAGAAAAACATTAGCCCTGGGGCTTTTTTTATATTAACTCTGCATTAAATCCCAGGAGTAGCATATTTCTATGACTTTTTCATAAGACAAATACCAATATTGATTTCTAACCACCATTCTATTATTATGCATATATTACACATTAACACTTCCATGATTCTAATTCAATATTCTGCAACCTGTAAATGTCCTCTGAACCTGCACAAATCCCACTGAAGACAGTGCAAAAAAAAGAGTCTACTTATTTCACTGGGCTTTGGAACAGAATTCCCTAAAGAAATTCAGGCTTACATGCCACCCTGTGTTAGACCTGCTCTTTTCCTGCATCTTCTCAAATGCAGCAATTGAGCCTGAAAGATTCTATAAATCATATAACTGAGAAACTAATGCACATAAAAGGAATTTTAGCAAAATCATTTTTATTTTGTAATATCCTGGGCCTGCACTCAGAGTTCCCTAGGTAATCATTATGGTTCAAGAAAGGTTTGGGAAAAATCATTCTACTACAGACAGTAAGCAAGTATTGAGTAGAGCCATTGAAGTTGTTTATGCTTCAACCACAATAGAATGTCACTAAGGAGACAGAAATTGCTATCTAAACTCATGACCAGAATTCAGAATCACTGATGGTTTGTCTTCAATACAACCAGTATGTGCCTGAAGACAATCCACTGACTTCCAGAGAGTCACCCAAAATGACAGTGGCTTCTTGAAGGACTATTGTTAAATGCTATTTAACTATTCACTTTTTGGATCAGCTTTTCATTGCAGTGGAATTGCTATGCATTCACCCTAATAATCGAACCTTTTAGTAAAGCTACACACTTTTTGATAACTGCTTTTCACTTATTACAATGAGTCAAGCCTTTCTGTAGTCCATAATCCAGAATTTTTCTTTTGACTTGAACCCCCATGTTTGATTTCACTATTAATTGACAAGTTTAAGATAAAAAGAACACAGTTTCTGTATGTCTGCTTTGTTAGGGATGAATAAAACCCATATTTTCTACATTCTCCTTATGTAATCATAAAGTTCTCCTCTGCTGTTTTCTGGGTTTTTTCCTTATAGCAGAAGAAATGGTGCTGATGAAATTTGGGTTGCTGTTTTTAACTGAACTTGCAAATTGTATGGGAACTAAGTTATTTTGGCAACCCATCTCCTCTGCTACACTGGGGACACATAGGCTAAAAAGGTTCAAAAGTAATTCAGTGACACACAGAGTAATGTGTGGGCCTTGCTTTCATAAGGAGCCAGGCTAAAAACAAACATGAACTGGAACCTTTTTCTGTGATCACCAAAATGGGAACTGGCTGTATCTATCATTTGGTGAAGTGATATGGAGAAGATCATAGAATTCAAAGTTCCCATACCACAGTGGTCTCCCAGTGACAACTTGTTCTGCACATTGGAACCACCCCATACAGCTTAATATCTCAGAAAGAGGAACCTGTGGATGAACTCTGTGTGTGCCTTTCTGGAGTTCTGGGTAATACTGACGTGGTTTACTACTAATTGCCACCGTAGTGAAGCCTAACAGAGCAGTGGCACTGTTCTCTGCACTGGCAGTGAAATGCTGGGAGATTCCTCAAAGTCTGACAAAAGGAATGGAGTTCCCTGTCTCCTGGGGAACCAGCAGTGATGGGAGGCATTGTCTGAAACAGTGGTGAGTTGAGCCAGGGAACAGTGCAACTTCTGTTTGCCATTTCTCTTGGCCATGACTGAAGTTTTTCCTGCTAGTAACATGTTGGTAGGAATTAAGAAATCCACTGTTTTCTATAGAGAAAGAAGAAAGAAAACCCTACAACAAGGTTAAAAAAACCTTTAAATTGTCACCATGATGCTGGCATCTACTACCTTTATACTTCATAGGGGATGCTGATATGCCATTAATGAGAAATTCGATGCAACAGCAGAGCCCACTATACAAACATAACCTGTGTCTAAATAAATAATAAAAGCAACACTGTACACAGGGACAGGTCTGGACTAAGTGCTTCCCAAAATATGGGATCATTCAGTTCTGTCTCAGACATTGCCTGCAACAGTCACAAAGCTCAGATCCAGAACTCCCAGCAATAATGTGTTCAGATTTTGCCCTGTCACTATTGTAGAAGAGTATTTTGCTGCTCTGGTTTCCCTCGTGCTTTCTTGGTTTTTTTTACGGTGCTTATGGAACGACTCCTGCTAATAGGAAAAGTGTGACTGGTTTTGTTTATCGTACTTGTTATATGAGAACAATTTGCAGGCTGTCATTTCATTATTAAATTTGAAAACAAAGCAAACACCAGATCACTACAAGACTGGATTATATGAAAATAAGCCCAATCCTGCCTTACCTGTTTTAGTAAAACGTAGTATGAGTGATGGTAGGTAAAAATTCTATCATCAAATGCCAAAATCATTAAATGACTAATCCTCGTTGTCAACAAGACCTGCTTTCAAAGTTAAGTCTACCTTGTCTACCTTCCAAAAATTACTAGGAAATTTATGATTCAACAATGACCTCTTAATTGCTTCCTCTTTATGTTGATCTGTTTTCCTGGAAATACAATTAATTCTCTATGCTGAGCCTTTAAGAATGAAACAAATTGTAGCCCTTGCTCACTTTGACAATGCAATCACTTTTAATCAGTACATAATTAGGATTTAAACAGTATCAACCTGTCCCTGTTGCAAGAAGGTAACTGCACTTAAACTTCAATTACTCCTAAATTTGAAAATCAATTGCAAATAAAATGTCCTGCTGCTGATGCTAAAGAGATTAGAAAGACCAGAATACATTCACACAAGAAGCCAGTCATGTCAACACAATTGCAACAAGCAGCTGCCATAATGTAAGTAATTCTGCTGTAATGCAATATTAAGGCCTTTATCTAATCAAAGGCTGTGAGCTAAGGCCGTCAAAAAATACAAGATGCCTCAAAAGGCAGAATGCTATTTTTTATATAGCTTTATCTTGTGCAGGATAAATGAGCTATTTTGCTGTAAAAAATGGTTTTTTGTATGAATACTTTCTATGGTGGGAGTTGAAAGGGGTTTTTTAATCGTTGTAGTGTTTTCTTTCCTCTTTCTTCCTCTAGAGAAAAAAGGCTTTTTCCTCACAGTATAACTACAGCAAGATGACAGAAAGGTTGAAAACCAGACATCCTTTGTGGTGACTCTAAAGGTGTGAAATAACAAATCCTTTTTGTATATGTTCATCACAATGTTTTCTGGAGGCATCAGGGACAGCAAAAACACAGTGAGGCAGTGGTCTTGCAAAGAGGCAGACCGGACGGCCTTTGGGGAAACCTGGCATTGGACTCAAATTTCCAGACCTTGGCTTTCTATGCTCACCCCTGCTAAGTGTGCAGGGAAAGGGCTCCCAGTGCGTGGCTGAAGAAGCAAAGCTCTCAGTGGGCAGTGGAGGAGCGAGCTCCTCCTGGGACCTGCTCAGAGTGGGAGTGCAGGTGCACAGGAACAGCCAGCACTAGGTCTGGGCTGAAAGCCAGTTACTGCTGTGTCCAAGGAGGGAAGGACCATGAGGTCTTCCTGCTTTAGACACTGTAATACCTGAGGAAAAACTTAACAAATTTATTCCTATTCTTGGGTGTAAACTGCCAGGGGGGAAAAAAAAAAAAAAAAAAAAAAAAGAAAAAAGACTACTTGGAGACTGTCTCTTTCTAAAGAATTCTTCCAAACCATCTCTCTGGGGATGTGACTCTCACGTCACCATGGCAAGAAACAGTAAGGAATTATTGACTGCAAAACAAAGCTAAACTGAAATGTGCTGGAAGGAGTATCCAGACTCTACATTCTGTGAGCAGATATTGTTCTGCAAGCCTGGCTGTCATGCCCCTGCCTGCTAAACTACATTAATACCTGTACAATCTGGGTCCTATCAAAATGATTGTGGAGAAAATCCCAAAAGCATTGAGATACCTGGCAAGAAAGTAACCAGGTGTGTTTTTCTGATCATTCTTTCATGTTTAGTATTCTGGAAATTGGGAAAATACACCAATGACAGCAGTTATTTAATAAAAAGCATGGCAAACTCCACATAGAAATTATCTGCCTTCTTCCCTTTTCAAGGTGGAGAAGAAAACTTATTTTCCATCCAAGGCATGCCTTTGGCTTGACTTCTTACAAATCTCTTTATTTTTTTTCAGATGGTGAAGGGACAGGCACCTGGCAGCTGCATCGATGCCAAGCAATGCTACTGGGCACCTCTGGTGACAGAAGAAGAAACTTTTTTATTTGGCATATATTTATTTATATATTAAAGATCTATTTATATATATTTGGTGCATGTATTTTCTTCTTCAACTTCTCTCTTTTTTTCTGAAACAAATCACCATGGTACTGTTCAGAACTGCCAAAAGTTGTGGCTGAAAGAAGCAAGCTGGAGAAAGTACTCAGAGTACCTCTACTGGTCCCAGGTACAGGGGGAAGCAAGCTCATTGTTAGAAAATATTTTGAGGCTTTGACACATATGCAGGTGGAGGCACTGCTTCGTGTCCCTTCTGGGTACTCCATCCTTTCTTGTTTCTCCTGCAGATGGGATTTCATTGACAACAGCTGGGCCTGAACCCTTGGACAAGCTGCACAAAATGAAGAGACGAGAGAAAACTTCTCTTCCTCATTTTTGCACATCCACACCTACAATTTGGGCTCTCTCTCTCACATACACCTTGGTGCCTGCAGTCAGTTTTTATTCCTCCTTCACTGAGGCATATCTCCCACTGAGGCATCATTACTTCTGCACTCAATTCTCTCACTGAATATCCTAAAAAGAAGCACAGCCTGACATCCTACAGTGTGTCAAAGTGAAATAAAAATGTTGTTTCCTTTTCCCCTGTGTGATCCAAAGTTAGAAATCCTTATCTGTCTCTGTGGTTTGGTTATTTTAACCTGATCAAATGCCACTCAGTATTTCTTCATCTTAGACTGTGTTAGAAGCTGCAGCCCATGTGGGACAAAAAACTGTGCAGAGCAGAAATGATAAATGGCCTCGAAATAATTAAGGCCAGTTTTTCCTTCCCCAGCCTTTGTGTGATTTCCTACCTCTTAAACCTACCAGGGACAAAGGATATAAATTTTCCTTTGGACATGGGTGGTTAAGTCCACACCTATACAACACAGCCTCTGGTGTCTGTAAAGATGCATTAATTGCATCCTGGTCCTGTAGAGAAGAGAAATCTTTGTTGTGTGCAGGGGCCCTAAGGGTTTGCAGAATGTGATCACTGACACAGCCAGAACAGAATGACCTGACATCTTTATCCACTGTAAAGTGAGTGGAATTGAGCATGAAAACAACCAGGCAAACAATATTTGAAAGCTGGGGTTGCTAGAAACCAACCTCGCCCAATGCCTGCTGTTATAGAGTCATAAGATCAGGGCACAAGTGGAAAAAGGCAATGTTTTATATTAGCTGAGATGAAGCTGCAGGTAAGGGAGGAACAATAGAGGTATTTGATCACCCACCAGGCTTGTAACAGCGGAGAATAATAATTTTTTATATTAGACACCTGATCAGTTACCACTCAGCTTGCTCTGCCTAGGAGCAATGCCAGGATGACTGTTTTCATGAGGATTCCCATGCTCAGATAAACTCCTGTCTCTCTTCAGGTGAGCAGCCATCCTCACTCTTTTCGTTGTAAGACACTTTTCTGGCAAATACAGTCAAATTACTTTTTATATTTGCTGTGCTATTTGCTCATTAAAAATAATAATGTCATCACTGAACTTCAACATGCTGTCTTGTCAGACAGCTCCTACTGCTAATGCTCTTCTGCAGGACTGAAAGTCTTGCTTTGAGTTTTCACATCATTCAACATGAGGGCCTTTGATCAAGCTCAGGGTTAGTACTGCTGACATGGGAAAATGGCACTGATAGGAAATGAGAAATCCTTTCTTCCTGAATCTCTGAAATCAGTTCTGCTGAATTGGTGTCTTGGCATCTCATGCTGCCGTCAGCTTCTCCAGTGTCTGAGTGCCTCCCAGGTTAAAGCAATACTCACCTCTACCAGTAGGAACAGAATAGATTTCAGTTGGAAGGAACAAACAAATATAATTTGGAATACCCGCAACTCAGTGATGAGATATCTCAGTACTTTTAACAGGGTCGAAAGTGCAGAATATCCTAATTTTATTTTTTTTTCCACACTTCCCCAAACTGGTATCAGAAAGCATTTTTTTAATGTTGGCAATATTCAGAGAGTTCTGCTATGACCCAACTTTTTGGCGTATATGGAGAACTGTTGGCTCCTACTGATGTATTTGCAGAAGGCATGTGGCATTGCTTTTTCGGAATAAAACCCCCTCAGAAATCCTGGAGTGTCTGAAGTACCAAAAATAATTAGTCACAAACACACAGCAATTTATCTCCAATTTTCTGCAACAGTAGGAAAAAGGCTTTACCACAAGAATATAGGCCTTTTTTAATCTTGTCATATTTTGTGCTTCACCAAAAGAAGCTGAGTTCTAATCAACAGTGGTTAAAGTTTTTACCAAAGTTCCAGTACTCTACAAAATCTTTAGGTAAACATTATCAAATTGTTTTCATTATTAATTAATTTCATGATTATAAAATGCTTTTGCAACCAGCTCTTCCCACAATGGTTTCTACTGACTTTGCAGACCAAAGAAATAACCATAAAAAGGGAATAGGCATCCACTGAGCCATGAGAACTGCTGCCTCACTCTCTTGCTTCACCGAAAGCTTGCCATTATCTTAATGTCCATCTTCCTACATAAACATGATGTTCTATACCACATATTCTTCCCAAAATGATCATCCATAGCACTTTTAATCTCTGGAATACCAATTCTGCTGCACATTTAAGAGTTAGTAAAAAACCTTGGGGGTGTGCTTTATCTGGGCATTCTGAGAGAACTTTGCTCACAAGGGAAGGTGTGAATAAAACTGATGCAATGGAATTTCTGTTGAAGCCATTAGACAAACTTTAACTCCCCAGGCTTTGGGTAAGTTTTTGCCCAATTCCCTTTTTTTTCTTCCTCTGGCTCTGACATGTACAATGTAAGCCCATCACACTGAGAATGAGATGATTATTTCTTTCACAATGATATTTCTTGATATTTCAGCTGCTCTTTCTCATGTTCAGAACAGTTTGAATTTCTTGGTACCTCCGGAAAAGTGATATTTCTCCTCTCAGCCTCTCAGAGTAGCTCTAGCTGTTTTCTCATTAGGTTCTCAGCAAGAAATAAATGAAGCAGGTGACTGGCACTGAGATTTTGATTCTGATG
Organism: Corvus hawaiiensis; assembly: GCF_020740725.1. Lineage (NCBI taxonomy): Eukaryota > Metazoa > Chordata > Aves > Passeriformes > Corvidae > Corvus > Corvus hawaiiensis. Next base: position 9,778,276 of record NC_063220.1, on the reverse strand, counting down.
GGACTCCTGCCACACAGTGAACTATAGCTGTAGCATTAAGTATGTGCTTTTAGGTGAGAAATAAAGATATAAAATAAGCTGACTATCAAAACTCAAGTAACAGTTATGGCTCTATCTAAAACAAGACTGTACATGTTTTAGTGGATTCCTGTTTTGTTCATAACATCTTTTAACAGGTTTGACGCATATGGTGGAATGATGCCCTATCCACAGTCCTTTCCCCAGCATGCCAGCATAATTTGTAATAGCAAGAGCCTACACACTCAAAAGGCCAGACCTGATTCTGCTGTAGTCTGTATACCTTCTGCTGTTATCTCCAGAGGAAAAGAGATTGATAAGTCAATTTAATGGATGTCATGTTCATGCAGATAAGAAGCTTCCTTACCACCAAATTTTATCCTCAGATTTGGAGCAGCTTTGTTTTGTGCACTGTAGAGAGCTGCCTATTTTGCTAGTGTTGCCAACTAAGTGTAAATAGGTTATTTAATAAAGGTTATGCTTGTGATTGAATTGCAGCTGTTGGCAGTGTTTTTTTGAGGCCATTCTGGTTCTGATTCTACTGAGAAAATTATAAGGGAGCAAAAAACCTCAAATAATGGTGAGAACAATACTGAAAACCCTGATAAAGCTCTCAAGATTTGAGGTCTTTGTTTTAGTCTATAGGGAAAACGATGAAATTGGAAATTATTATTATGTGCCATAAAAAAATTGAAAATTCTTATGCATACTAAGGATACATTCTTTCTAATATACTAAGAGAGACTAAATTGAGCATATTATTAGAGCATAGTATTAGAGATGGAAATGCCTACAAGGATGCTATCAAAGTTCAGTAAGGTAGCTGTCCTGAAATACTGGGAGACATCTTCATATTGTTTAAAATTAATACAATTAAAGTGTCATTTGGGCTATCTGAATCTGAGCTGTCATAGCACACACAACTTGAGGTACCTTCTTTTCTGTATTATTTATATTTGCATGCATGTTTAAATATTTCCTTTTTCATCTTAGTTCAAAAGACATAACTTGTGTTGACTTTATTATTTATAACCTTGATACATATTCATTTTATACTCTGCTCTGCTAAGGCACATTATTCATTAATATAGTCAATTTCTTCATTGTGAAATCTTCTGGACCTTGGAGGTGGTTTATGATTTGTATGAGTTGCCCAAATTTATTTCTCTTTGCATCTGAAAATAAGGAGTTCCACACCTTATTTTAATTTCATGTTTCAGTCCTGCCAGAAATGCTTCTTAATCTATTGAACTGAGATAGAATACTGGGAGAGAGCAAGACCTGATTCTTTCTGGTTTTACTATTTCTGTGTCAATGAAATTTCTTTGTCTTGAAAAGAAGTGCTCCTTCTTTATTCTAGTTTCAATTAAAATAGAATCAAACCTAGTTTAGGGTTAAGATTGTCCATGCCTGATGCATTGAGTACTTGTAAATAGGCAATTCAGGTTCCCAGTGAAGGCCTGAAAGTTATACACCTTTAGTATATAGTCCAACCCTATAGTCTGCAGCTGTACCTTCTATCACATTGGTCAAATACAATCAGGCTGCTACAGTTACAGGAGAAAGAAAAATCTATCTGGCTCGTTGAAATAAGATATTGGCATGACATAATAAACATTAATTACACTGCATTCATTAAATTAGTCACTACTAATTAAGCTGACATACAAGGAGTGATTTTCATGTTCAGCTATTGCCTTACTTAGGAAGTATAATAAGTCAACTAAAGCAATCAGCTCCTTAATCAGCATAAACTGATGCAGCCTTACTAAATTTTAGTGTGACTTTGCAAATTTACCACAGGGGAGACACTTGCCATTCAAATTCAGATTTCTTTACTTGCAATCTCCTGCAGAGTGACTCTTTCACAAAGATGCCTACAAGAGTGGAATTTGCATAAGGTTTTCCTGCTGCTAGCACAGGAATCTTGGGTGCTCAAATTATACATATTGTTAGCATGGGAAGTGCTGGCTTCACTGCACAGAGATAAGCAGTGCTTGGAAATATGATGGGTTCTTCCCAAGGGCCCTGGCTGTCAGCTGCTTTTCCTAGATTACTATCAGAGTGAGTCAACTTTTACCACCTGCTCTTCAGAACTGAAGGATAAGAAGGAGGCTCCATAAATCCATTACTCTTTCAGAGAATTATCTCAGGAGCTGCGCACTTTCGGTCCCCCCACGGGTCGTACAACAGCACCATGAAAAGCCAGCAGGACACGTTATTAACAGCCTCCTGAGTATCTGCCAGCACTACATTACCTGGGTTGGTAGGTGCAAGACCCATAGCACCTGTCCAGACCAAGAACTGAGTTTCCTGAACGGGCAGAGAGGCAATGAGGTCTGTGTGGAGTCCTCGCAAAGTGTACCCTCCACAGAAATAAGGAGGCCCCCAAGTTGCTTTGCTGTGAAACCACCTTTTTTGTTCAGGAAATTCTGATTTCCTCTATTGCTGTAAGTAATATTCTCCTTCAATAGACACCCTTCTGTCAGCAGCACCCCCATATTTAGGCCTTACAACACTTAGGATAAATAAAAAACAGGAAATCAAGACTTTGTCCCCATACTTGCTATGACCTTGCTGAACAAAACATATTTTCTGTGTATTTCCAGTTGTCTTTATCCCTTGTCCCATTCATGTCTGATTATGTAGACTGAAAGGTTTTCTGTGTTTTCTACACTATTATCATCTCTCTTTGTCCTGACAGGGCTTGGGGTGTAAACATTGGTGTCAGACTCTATACTTGTGGGACGAATTGTAGGCTCCTGAACACAGTCCTGCACAGTGTGAAATCGTATAAAAACAGATGCTGTAATAAAAGAAAAATAATTCTAACAGACATTCTAGTTAACTGAAAATGTCAGTGTTTTTTGGTTCCTCCATTTCCAATGAATCAGCTGACGAATACTGGCAAAAAAAATCATCAGGCTGTAGCTGGTCTAATGTAATTCAGGCATCTTCAAAGAGATGAACAGTGCATACTACTGGAAAGGATCTAATAAGTTAAAAACCCACCTTTATGTGATATGATGGCTGCTGAAATAGTAAGCATTGCCCTAGGTAAAGGAATATTTACCTGCACAGGCATCATTACAAAGAGTTCAGCACATGCCCTTCCTAAACTGATGGACCCTTCAAGCAACTTACACTCTCTGTGCCTTGCTTCATGCTTTAAGACAGTGCTTGTCAAGTACATAAGCAAAAATATTTTACACTACATGTGATGGCAGTTTTTTTCTTAGCACATTTTTTGTGTCCTATTTTTCTCTTACTAATGAATCTGACAAATACCTCTTTTTTTTTTCTTTTCAGAAATAACATACAAAAATCTTATTTTCACAGCTGTTCATCTTCCTATGCACCCTGCTGGTGATAAAAGGTTCAACTGCCAGGGAGAGACAATCCAAGTCTCTGGTACCAATGCATTAAATCTTGTTTTAAATAATGGTTTTTCACCTTGGAAAACTTCAAGAAAGGAACTGCTGCAGTTTCTGATTTCACTCAGCTGGGGATGGTAAGAGGCAGTGTCTATTTCCACATAAACAGAGAAAAATGAATCTCATTATTTTTGATGATGTAGCAAAGAAGTAATGACCCTGTGGGATCTTATTACATGGCTGAAAAGTGAATTAACTTTGGCATAACCATATCGAGTGAATTACTCTAATGATCTGTTTCCTAACCTTTATGGGTGATCTCATAACAATGCTCTCATAATCTGGGAGTACGCATGAAAGCATAAATTGATTTTGCTTTTCAAAATCCAAACTTCATTCTTGAAGGAAATCATGGAGACACTTTGTCATCACACTGCTGAGGGAAGCAGTCATTGCTGTAGGTGATGATGACACCTTCTGTGACAGTGATAAAATTGGTCCAAAGCACAGGCATTCATATATCCCCATATGGATGTAAAATTGAAGGTGGCCCTCATGTGAAAGAGGAGGAGGAGTTACTGTCTTCCTCTGACTGGTCACCTTATTCACAGGACAGGCTGAGGGAACTGCAAAGCCCCTCTGCCTGGAAACCTATTGTAAACATGAAAAGAAAATGACCTGAAAGTTAAAAGGTAGAAACTTTCCACTTTTACAGGAAAGGCTGGGTTTTTCAGCAGAGAGATCCTCAGGACTTTCTGTTAATCACATCTTCTGAGAGACTTGAAATTGCGGACACTCAAATTCATTAGTCATTTACGAGTTAGAAGATTAAGGTCCAAGTCTCTCATTTTTGTTTTCTGACAGATAAATATTTATCAGAGTTTGAAATAACACTATCTAGGATTTCTCACTCATCAGGGATCAGAGCAGGGTATAACATGGAATTAACTTCTTGGGGCTCTGTAAATAAGGTAAATAAGTATCCACATTATATTTAAACATGTCTGCAGTGTGGCTGACTTGCACTTGGTCAGTGAGTTTCTGCACAGAGCTAAAGCTCCTTGGAGACTGGCCCTGTGCTTCATTCTGTTTGCTGCTTCCTTGTCCTGGAGTCTCAACATTACTCACTAAATTTGCGTAACACTAATTAAGGATGTGATCAGAGAAAGTAATCAACAGTAGTTCTGTCGTGCACTGTGATTATTTCAAGTTGAGATGTGAGTAAATATGCAATTTCAACACAGGGATTTTAGTTTTCTAGCAGCAGGATTAATGAGTTTGGTTTGCATTGGTCACCACTGACGTGTGAAGTGATGGAAAGCAGAGGTGGCTGAGGAGCAGAGGTTGCACAGAACCCTTGTACATGGCCACACTCACCCTGCTGCTGAAGCCTCTCCCCTTTCAGATCTTGTTGCTTTAAACAGTTTTTTGTTACAAAATCCTTGATGGAAGCACCTGTGAAAAGACCAGCCGTTGGGTGACAGCCTGTCAGATTTTTTAAAACAATCCAACAATAAAGGGCAAAAATACTATGTCTGACAGGAGTAGCAGCAGTGGTTGTGCCAGGCAGCTAGTACAGCAGGTGGGTTCTGAGGTACTACAGCACCATATGCTGTCTGCCACAAAAACTGTGCAGCAGGAGATGAAACCTAAAACTGAACTTAACAGAAATGTAGATGAAGTAGTGCCACTGCATGTCCTTAGTGGTGTCATTTTCAGCTGTAGTCAGCACACATTTCACTTGTTAAGGAATGAAGTAATTTTTATCCTACTTTCACCAAGAAAGAACTGGAGCAGAAAGCAAAGCCAGGAGGAGCCGGTGATGGAGCTGGGTACCAAACCTTCTCCTGCACCCCTGGGGTCCCTCAGCTCTCACACTCACCAAGATGATATTATTTACCAAGAGCTGTTGCTAGCTGTTTGCAAAGATAGACAATAAGAGGGACTCTGAGGCAGTAATGTGCATTATCTGAGCAGTCCAGGTTTGAAATGCTGGTATTTTTCACAGCACTTTGCTTACCTGCCTGGGAACAATAAAACTGGTAGCAGTCATTTGAAATAGCAAGGAACAGCTGATTGTACTGTTGACCACCATAAATCTCAAACCACTTAAAATAGCACACTCAACCTGAGCTACAGCTGATCTCTAGTGATAAAATCTGATTTCCTTTTTGATCAGTTTCCCTGTGCCTGGAGTGCACAACATGGTGTCCTTCCTAAGGAAAGGAGTGAGACACACTGAAGCAAACCTGCTGGAACATAATTTGGCACTTCAAGCACCACAAAGGATGGAAAAAACACTTGGCATAGACTTTTGCCTGTATTGTGTGTTGGTATTCCATAATAATGATACCTTTGCAAGTGTCATAAACTACAGTAGCAGGTTCATGGCTGTCACACTCCCCCACCAGAGAGAGCATCTGAATTTCCTTCAGAAAAATCAGTCAAGACTAATGTTCCAGAAGTCCTCCACTCCAGTCTCATTAAGTTGACTCAGACTATGAGTGGATGATTGATCTCACTCTTCTTGTCATCTACTACCGGAAAGCTCTATCATTTTAACCCCTTCCTGAAGGCTCCCTTTAGTCTTTTTGACTCAATCTGATTACTTTCCTCCTACTTTCCTCCCTTTGCCTGTTGTTCTCTGTCATACAGATGTTCCTTTCTCTTGTCCCTCCAACTGATGTAGAATAGAAGAGCACTGCAGCAGAGACCTTGCTATCTACCTTACTGGTGTTTAAAACTGACTGAGTCCACTACAAACTTAGAGTGCTACCACATTGTAAATGATAAAAATGAAACCACTATTTGAATCCAAGAGACACAGATTAAACTGCTGAGGGAGACAGGAATGTTTTTTAAGGACAGAGGGCCATTTCTGATTTTGTTTGACCTCCTCTCAACACAGGCTGTAGAATATCATGCAATCACCTCCACACTCAGTTCAACATTGTGCTGGAAAACCAGGACATTTCCTTTAGAAAGTTAGCCAAGTATCAAGATTACCTCTGGGGAAGAAAATACCCCAAAGCTATGTGAGGCTGCATTTTTCAGCAGTCAGGAATATATGGCTACATCTGCAGATGCTAATGATCAAACACACTGCCCTGTGTGCAGCCTTCCTCTTTTCTCCTTGTTGCCTCTGCCATACCAGGATTTGAATGGGGAGGAGAGATATTAATTAACATATGTCCATGTCTAATTCCTTGAGTGAGAAATGAGCGTGATCCAAAGGCATGGGGACAGAGCATGTCAGAGCTGTGTTGGCCTAGCACTTGGGAACTTCTCAGTTTGTTATAGCCTCAATTTCAAACTACCTCTGTGCATTACATACAAATGGGTTAGATGACTGCAAAAAGAATCACTAATTTAAGACAGCAATGCAAACATTTTTCGCATTTAAACGTTTTCCAGTAAAGGTGCATAACCCTTCTATTTGACAGAAGTGAATACTAATGAGAACTCACATTAGAACCCTTCTGGGGTAAAGAGAGGAGGGAAAATATTTCTATTATTTCACTTTTTTTTTGTGGCAAATTAATTCATTACTATGCTTCAAAGATGGATTAATTGCTCACAGCACTGGTCTGGACATTCTTTTTTATTCCTTTTTTTTTTTTTTTTTTTTTTTTTTCTTGCTGCTGCTGCTGCTGCTGCCCAAGTGGCTGCTGATTAATGCAACAGAATATTCAGCATTGCAAATGAAAAAAATACTGGAGATTATGTACTTTCTGCCTTCCCAAAGGCCAGCTGCTGTCCAGCTCAATTTATCTCTTTCCTCTCTTCACTCCCTCTTCACCCACAGGTTTCTTTGACATGCTTTCACTTCAGTATATGTTTTCTCTTGCTCCAAGGATAATGTGTCCTCCTCCTAAGGAAGCCTGGTGAAATAGCAAAATGGATGAACACTTGACTCACACACAAAGTGAAGATCTACATTAGCAGTGTGCATTACAAATGACAGAAAGCCACACTGACAATGAAGAATCTAAAATACTCCCTATCCCAACCTTGTGCATGCAGCTTGTGTGGCTGTAGCCACAGCCTGCTGACATGGGCATACTCAGGGTGTGAGATCCTCTGGGATCTCAGAGGCTGACCTTTGATTAAGCCAAGTTTCTTTGTAAAAGTAAGTGAGTTTTGTTGAACTTGATTTTGGTGCTCACCTTGCCAGGCTGTGAGCAGGGCCAAGCTTTTTGTCTTTTGTTCACCTTTGTGTAGCTAGGATATGATTTCTAGCAATGTTCCTCTTCTGTGCAGCACATTGGATGTTAGGGTAGTGACATCAGTTGATAACCTTGCTGTCCCTGCAATACAGAAAAAAAATTATGCCAACGGAGGGAACAGTAAAGAAGGAAGCAGAAAGGTTAGAAAATACAGCAGTGTTCACTCAACAGATCCAGCTCATGCAGCACTGTGAGACAGAACACGTATTTCTACTGCTTTCAACAGCTTAGGTATAGCTGTAGAAATGTCATGTAAATGGTCTCAAAAAATGAATATTATGACTAAGTTTGTTCCATGCCATATATCAAGTTATTGTTATTCACTGATAATACCATCCCTACTCTCATTTACTCCTGCTGAGTCTCTCCCTACCAAATAGTGCTTCTAACACAGTTTTCTTCCTTGGCATCCTGGCCCAATTCTGCACTCAGGTTTTTTCCATGCCTCTAATTTGTCTGTTTGCTGTCAGCTCCCCATTGACAGGGGTATTTGGTCTGACTGAGATGAGCTGATTTTCCCAAGGCAGCCTTCATGGTGCTGTGCTTTTGTATCAGTAGATGGAAAGGTGTTGATAACACGCCAGTGTTTTAGCTACTGCTGAGCAGTGTTGGCATGGCATCAGCACCGTCTCTCCAGGGTTCCCCCCATCACCAGTAGGATGGCGTGGGCGTGGCAGGGGACATAGGCAGGACAGCTGATCCAAACTGACCAAAGGGATATTCCATATCGTATGATGTCTGCTCAGCAATACAAGATTCCTCAGGGAAGTTTAGGCAGCCCAAGTGCCCTTCAGCCACTCACTGACAACACCTGTGCACAAAGGCAGCCTATTCTGTCAAAGAGTAATGACCAAGTAGAAATTAGGCTTTGCAAGCTTGACTAGCAAACAAGTCTTCTAGGCAGGAGCTGAACATTCAGAAAACAGAGCATATTGCAAAGGTGTCAAAGGACTTCAGGAGTCTGGTGAGACTCAGCCTCCTGAATCATTAGACCTTCCTTATATGTACAGAGAGGAATTATCCAAGGAACTCTCAGTGCTTTACACCGAGAAGAACCCAATTTGTGTACTTTGGCAGAGCTCCAAAGAAACAAAAGCACACGGGAAGATGGATGAGGGACACCAAAAGGGAGATCACATGGACTTTCCTCCCAGATATTCCACTGCCTTGATGGGGCTTTGAAAGACATTATAACTCTGTGTTCAAAACCTTTCTGCAAACCAGGAGAAAAAAAGTCTTTTTTTCCCAAACAGGAGCAATCTTTTTCCCCCAAAAAAGTTGTCACACCAGACGAGAAAAAGAATATCAAAATGTTATTTTGCTTGTAGTTATGCAGGTCATTTAGCCTTTTAGTATCTATTAATTATTCTTTTTTTTCTAGGCTCATTATAAAATATCCAGCTGATGCTGCTATTCTCAGTCGCCTGAGGAAGATACTTTGATGTTAAATGCTGTACTGTCAGGAACGTTTACAGAGTTGGCCTTGGTTTTTTGGCTTGTGTGTTTTATTTGGGTTTTTGTTTGTTTATTTGGTTTTGTTTTAACTCCCTCGAATTTAATTCCCTGTCATGTAGTACATTGCTTATTTGACCAGAATTGAATTGGCCAAAACTTTGTGCTAAAGCAAGTGAATCTATTTTTCTGTTCTGTAATGGGTTGTTTTCAGCTATTTTTTTAGTCTTTTCAGATTGACCTGCAAAACAACAATTTTCTGATCCACTTCTTCAATGGTAATTGTTCCTGCCTATCTTAATCACCCAGCACACAGTGTGTGCCTGAGGATTTATTCCAAGTGATTAAGATGATTTCCCAAGGATGTTCCATATGATCCTTATTTGATTTACATCTCTCTTCATTTTCACTATTGTCTCCAAAATTACAAAGGTTCAATACAGGTTTTGTTGTTTCGGGGTCTTTTTTTAAAGGAAATTATGCTGAGAACTTCTCACTGCATTAATGCTTCTGATGCTCAAGGATGTTGGTAATTTGTATGTATTGTAATTACAAAATTCTGGTTTGCTAGGAGTTTTGTCCTTTTGTTCCCCCTATATAAAATGTTGAGAATAGCAGAAGCACAAATGCACTTCTCATGGTATTTCTGATACTCTACTGAACTGAAGATAAAATCTAATAATAACAACCTTTGTCATAAAGCAAATTTCTTCCTCTAGAGAGATGATGAACAAGCTTTTTCTGGTGTGCTATCCAATAACTCAGCTGGTCACAAGGCTTCTGTATGGCCATACACCTGGAACGTGAAAATCATCTGCGTTATTCTGAAGTTACTGGTAGAAAAATGAGATATGAAAATGTCACAGCAGAGATAAAAGGATTGGATAGGTGCAGTTATAATAGCTAGGATAAAATTAAAAGTGTTATTTAATTTTGTGCTTTAGGGTATGAAGTGAACACCCACTTAGTTCAGGAATAACTCTTTCCTCTGAACAACGTATACCCTAGAGCACAAATGGTGACTGATTGGAATAGTTGATGACATGGCTGCAATTTTTCATCTTCCTTTGCTGAAAATGCCTTCATCATTCTCAGACATTAAATGAACCAGTGGTATCTTGTGGTTCAGAAATTCCCTTGTTTTGATAGCCTTGAAATTCCTGTGTGAAAACAGAGCTGATTTCAAGTTGGTCCTGACTGGAGAAAAGCCTGGTGACAATTCTCAGCTGCAAGGACACTTCTGTATCAGTTTGCTAAATAGAACGGGACCCAAATTTCATAACTGATCAGTACACAGCCAAATAAGTGATCACCTTGTGTGGGATTTAGATATGTGGGCATTTCAGAAGTAGCTTGATCTCTTTTTTTCACCTCCTTTCATGTGTGCTCTTGGAAATGCAAAAAATTGAGGAATCTTTGAGTTTCTCTGGAGCTGGCAGTTCTACAAAAGTAGGTCAAAATATTTGCTAAATGCAAACCAAAAGACATTCACTAAGATTAATGTGACAAAACAGGGTGTCTTTGTCAGAGCCACTACAGTTTATGACACCTGAAGTTTTGATCCTAAACAGAATGGATGGATAAAGAAGGTCCTTTACTTGCTTGCATGTCGAGTCCCATTTGTCTGCTGACTAATGCAGAATGCATCAAGAGGGACAAAAAGCATCCATAGCATCTGGAAAAGCATCCAAGGTCCAGTACTTTTGCCATTTTCCTGAATGAGTAGTGATATTTGAGTGCCTGGGTTTAGAGATATTCTCCAAAAGTTCTTGGAGAGTGGTATCAAAAATCTGAGAATAGGAATCGGCTCTAAAACAAGCAGCTATGAGAATTATTAGAGGGGACCACAAAAGGTAAGAAATACCTTTACTTTTAATACATTAACTTTAGTGTGTCCTAAGTAATGCAAATCTGAAGGTTCAGACTGTGTTACTGAGTGATAACTCAGTGATACTTGTTCTCTCCACACCACTGTGGCAGCATTGCCTGTAGCTGAAGGAACCTCTGCCTTTTGGGTGCTATAATCCTAATGACCTGGGGGATCCAGCCCACAAACCATTGTTTGGCCACCTGGGGTTTAAATATAAAATATATACCAAGAAGTATGTAGAAAAATTATGACTATCTTATTATCCAGATAGTAACCTGGTTATAGAAAGCTTCTAGTTCTTGGGAATGCCAAGATTGTATCCTCTGGTATCTATTCAAAGCTCCTCAGTCTAGGCAGTCTGGGCTCAGCTGACACAGCTCAGGAGCTCTCTTAGGTCTGTATTAACATTTCAGCACAGTACTTTGTAGGGTAGATGAAACCTCTGTCACAAATGGGAAGACAAACTCCTCTAAGAGTAATTATTTGAGGTTTCACAGCCAAAATGGTAGGTTATCATCCTTCTCAACTACTGTGTTTAGGTGGCATTTGCTCTGCAAAGCAGCACCAAAGTGTTCAAAGCAAATGTTTGAAAAAAAAATTAAAAAATCTTGGTACACACATGAACTTCCATGTTCGTGTTGTCTACATGAGGGAGCCTTTCAGTTTCCTTCCTGTTCACCTTTTGTGTCACAAACCTTTTCTTGTGACTAGTGAAGTGAACTAAGCCTGGAGGAGACAAAAAAGATTATAAAACCAATTTATTTCAGAGCAAAGGAAATAAAATGTAATATGGTCCACAACTAAAGTCTTTTCAACTACCTCTATTTATTTCTTATCTGCCTTCAGTAATAATGAATAAATAAAAATTAGGCAGGAACCATACCCTTTCTCAAAAAACAGAATCAGTCATTCTCTGTGCTGACGCAACTAAGAAACATAAAATTGATGTAAAGGAACAACAGGCACTATTTTTTTCTTCTAGAGAGTTATTTTCTTGCAATGGAAGCCAATTAGTGTTGTTCTCTGAAGAAACATGAAAACATCAGAGAGAATATTTTTTGTCTGAAAAGAAACAAAAAGAGTGAAAATAATCTGATCTAGAAAGACATTTTCATGTGCCTTCAAAAAATGTAGTGAGACAGAAAAAGAGACTACTGTAGCTTTCCTGACAAACATAATGCAACTTTACTCTGGAAAATGCTGGAGTTCTGATTTCTTCCATTAATCTAATCTACTGAAAATGTTCTGTTTCAGACAGTGTCTCACTTTGCCAAAATTTTCCTGCTGAATTATTTCCTTTAAACAGTGAAGAAAAGATGCTTCAAGCATTGCTGTCTGTTGAGATCAGGAGTTCAGGTAGGAAGAAATGTTTATTTTTTTCAAAAGTTCTTGCAGGAAGACTGTTGCTTGTCTTCATTTTGAAGTGGTTTTTTTGCTCTTCTGGGATACAGCTTCCTCTCTCCTCAAAAGATTCCTGTTTGCATTAGAGTAGCCTTAAAGACAAATGTGACCCTGCTCTGGGAGAAGCCTTAGATCTTGCCTTGGGAAATGGAAAGGCACCAAGACTCCATCGAGCTGTGTGCCTGTCCTTGTGCAAACGTCTATCATGGCCTGACACAGTCAGGCACTGCTGCTTCACTGTCAGCCCTGAGGGGACAGAATGAGGCTTAGAACGATGAGGTAAGCAGTGTATCTGTGCAAACAAACATTTGAATTGATATTTGAACAGGCAAAAACTGGAAAATTTTGCGAACAAAACCAGAAGGAGCATTAGAGATGCACGGCACCAGGGGAATGGCTCCTCTGTGGAACTCCCTGGGCGCCAGCTGGCAGGAGAGAGGGATCATGAGATGGAGACATGAAAGAAGGCACAACACTTTCAAGATTTCCACAAACATCCAGGGGGCATTCTTAGTGTCCAGGGACAAATTCCAGTTTGGATAACCTGCCAAATGCTGTCATAAAGGAAGAAATACCAAACTAACCATGTAAGCAAGCTCTTCCTGCAGCTCAGCGGGAAGTTTTGTGGGAGACCTAATTGCCATGAAATACCATAATTTATTTGGTACAGCAGGTGAGAGTCAGAAAAGCAAAGAGAAGACACTAAATTCTCCAGGTACTGAACTGCAGAGGAAGATGATCAGCAAATTCCAGCCAGCTTCAAGTGATGAAGTTGACATATTTTAGGGAATTAGCACCTGATATCTGGAAATTATAAACACATTATTGAAAGGCAAGAGCTGGCTGTATTCCTTCTACTGTCCTGCTAATACAGAATAAAAAGGTGAATTTATCTTGCCATGCCTGGTTGACTGTGACCTTTTATTTTTTTTTTTTTTCTATATGACTTGTTTGCTTATTGAGATTTTTGAAGCATATTAACCACCTACTGTTTTTGGCAACAGAGAGGTTGTCCTGATTTATTTGCACTGATAGCTGGCCCATTGCTGAAGTCCTTTATTTGGAAAGAATCAGCCTTAAAAAGCTGATGGTGTCAGTAAGAGAAATCTTGTATTTTTGTTTTTTCCTTTAAAACGTGAGAGCATCCAATTTACCACTACAGAATTTATGTGATCTTCTTGATATTCCCTCTGTTTTAAAAGATTCTGACTTTTAAAATATAATGTAAAAACTTGCTAAGGTATTTGCAGCATAAAAGAAGTCAGACCTGTGGCAGCACTGACAGATCAATGGACTTGAATAAAATCACCATAAAAGTAGCATAAATACTTTTAGCATGAAAGTAGCTTAGGCCAAACAAGACCAGTGGCTTCCTTGATGATCCATGATCCATGTTGAAGCCATAATCATCAAATTACGAGTGGCACCCATAATTTTGTTCCAGGGACCATTTGTTCTCAGAGTTGTAGCTGTGACAAAATATCTTCCATGCATCTCCCTACAGCAGAGATCTAAAGCCCTCTGTAGGCAAAGATGCCTTTACAAGGAATTTCTTGTTTTGAGAAACTAAATATACTTGCCAGCACACTAACATTTTAGTTCAATTTTTTTTTTAACACCTATGCAAATCTACTTAATCTAAAGAGAACATGAGTCCCCTACATGAAAAGTCATCACATCTAATCTGATTTTGATAATACTGTGCGTATTTCAGGGTTTCCTGTTTGCTTGGCTAACATTCTGCAACCTCCCATCTGTAGTTCTGGTTGCTTTTCTGACTTGATTTGGTAACAATATTTTAGAAATGCTGAGGTCTTTCCAATGCCTTAATTCCAAAACAAGGGTCATGGGAAAAACTCTTATGCTTGAGTGTAACCACAGCAAAGCGAACCCTGGGCCAGATATAATATCTTTGAATGATAAAGGGAGCAGATTAAACATATGGGACTGTCCAGAGACATTTACACATAAGGCAGGCCATTAATGGGCAATGAACTAATGATACATCTTCAGAAAATGCTTCCTCTGTGCCCAGAATCACTAACAAGATATGAAAGAGGCACACACTCAGCCACATATTAGGCACTGGGCCTGGGTGGCTTGTGTCCCACGATACCCAATTTAGTTGATATAGCAGGATGAGCTGCTCCAGGCAGCAGGTCAGAGCAGGTGCTGCAGAGATGGCAGTGAGTATTTCTCATCACATTACGGAGGAATTGCACCGTAGCATTTCAATATGTCAGACCTGAGTGTAAAACCTCTTGATCTGCTTGGTGCAATCAGGGATTGAAGCATGTGTCTGTGCTGTGAGACAACGAACATATGAAGGCATGCAAGCAGTTACCTCTGGGACTGAACAAAATGAGAACATAAGACAAGCAAATGAAAGGAGAAACAGAAACAGTAAGGCAAGAGAAACAAGATGCTACAAATGTAAACATTTCTCAGTCCTTTTGTGATATTCTTCATGTGTGTATCCTGCATTGGTTCCGCTGTGTTGTTCTGTTCATTAAAACCACTTGGCATTTACAAAGAGCTTAAACAAATCCAGCAGAAACATTCTTATTCTAAGCTGGGGGATAGAGCACACTGCAGAGATGCAGAGTTAAAGATGAGATGGGTAGTGCCTGTTAACAGCAAGAAGAGCCTGTGCAACCTGCAGCATGGTGTTCTAAATAACAGAGAATGTACCAAAGATGCACATCACAAATCTATACCTATTTCTCCTTCAAGTAACTGCCCTTCTGTAAAGGAATCTGCAAAGATACAGTTCTATCCCATGTATGAATGGCTTTAGCCTCCGTTAATGGTTTCATCCTGATGGAGCTTTCCTCCCCATTTTTTATTCCTTATGTATTTCTGGGCTCCAGCCAGAATCAGAACCAAAAATGAGGCACTGCAACTCTGAAGGAATTTCTGTCTGGGAATCCAGACATGGGAAATCTCATGAGAAAAACATGCTGTGAAACTGCTGGACAGGTTTGGTGAGCTCGAAAGATGAGGGTAGCCTGGACAAAACTTCACATTGGTGATTATTTGTGCAATTTGGATAAAAACTATTAAATCTAATTGGTCTGAATAATGTCTGTGCCTATATTCACTCCACTGGGAATGGATCTGTAAAGCAAAATGGCTGGTACTTAGGACCAAATATCACTGAGCTTATTTTGTTTTTTATGTCAGGTATATAATTTTTTAATGTCAGATTTATGTCAGACAGGCTCCCAAACCATTCGCATCTTCCGAAATTCCTCTGCCATATGAACCAAAGTACGATAACTGGAATTTGCTTCAAAAGCACACTTCTGACCCAAGAAGACGTGATAATGTACATGAGTCTCAAGGTATTTGGCAATGACATATCATATCTGAATAATTAAAATATGAATGTACTTTATAGATATTCATCATAGACAATTAGAAAATGGTACTTTACCAAAAAAAAAAAAAATCTAGAATCTCCCAAATTCCAAAATATTCTTCTGAGCTTTCAATGAAAAAATATTGGTGAAAATTTAAACACTTTTTTTTTTCAAGCAAAACATGCAAAAAAACCAAACATATTTTGATTCTATATTTCTTGGCTCTTCACATCATGCTTGTCTGATTCACTCAATCAGATTCCCAGATTCTAGCTCTGTGCTTTGGAAAAACAAGATCCATCTGGTAGATGCAGACAATGCCACCATAAAAAGGATTAGCTCGTATGATATTTTTCTCATTTTCATTCCTAATCTTGGGAAGGACCCAGAACAAAAGTCACAATAAGCAAAAAGGGCTCTGTTTTTAAGAAAAAAGTTATCACTTGACAGGTAACACTAAAGCTGAGCTTAGTGGAAGAAAAATACAGTCAGGCATGAGAATTCTGTAGCCAGGAAACCTCTAACTCCCTGTATGCTGGATGGCCTTTCCACATACAACAACAGCCTGACCAAAAAGCAATTTTTGCCTGCTGACATGAAGGAGTGACACCATTACCATCAGAACTACTGTGAAGCTGACACATACATAAAACCTGCGCATTTCCTACAGCAGAAATCAGGGGACACATGCAGCCAGAATAGAATTATAGTATACTCTCTTCAGAACAGAGAGAGCTACCTCTGAATTCAGTGGTCATTTAGTGTCTGCAGCACTGCTGGGGACAGATAAAAGGTTTGATTTCTCCTGGTCTGAATGCCTCTGTGGTAAAAATGAGCTGGGACAGAGCTGCTTTGCCAAGGAATTTGCTATGCAAATGTGCTGCATGTAATTAAGGGCATTTGCATGAAATTTCCACATCCTCAAGGCTCAGGTTAGAAACACACACATCTGTCACAACCTGACATGTTCAATGAAAGAAGAAGTAGAGTTGAAATCATTACAGGGTGGTTATTTTTAATGAGAGAACAAGTCAAAATACAAAGGAAAGAGACAGGAAAGGAAAGCATTTAGGGAATGTCAAGAGCACATCAAAGCTTCAGTGTTAATGGTAAAAAATCAGCACAAAGCTTTTTAATTTCATGTCTTTCATCTTCAAGTCTCAGCAGCTATAATAATTTTAAATGTGTGATTTGTATGTTAGTTAAAGGTTAATGATCTTTATTTATAGAACCTCAAGGCAAAGCTCATTGACAACTTCCAATGGATGGCAACAATGTCTGGAAAAGATTTCTAGTCATGGGAATTATTGGGAAGATTTAAAAATTCTGGGCCTGTTAATGCTTTATTCAAAATTCAGGGACCAGATGATGTCCTGGTGCAAAACAACTTTTAGACTCTGCTGGTGTTTTATCAGACTGGTGATAAAGAGGGCTTTTGGCTAATAGTACCATATAGGTCTACACTATGACTGCTTTGCTCTCGAAATTTTCTTGACTTGAGGATAATTTTAGGCAAAAAGCAATTACCCAGTGTCCTGCTTTCAGCTGTGATGGAGTTAATTTCCTTCCTGGTAGCTGGTCCAGTGCTGTGTTTTGGATTGGCTTTGAGAATGATGCTGATAAGACAGGGATGTTTTAGTTGTTGCTGAGCAGCACTTACAGGACTTGTCAGCTTCTCGTGCCCTGCCAGCGAGGAGGCTGGGGGACACAAGGAGCTGGGAGGAGACACACAGGACAACTGACCCCCACTGGCCTAAGGGATATTCCAGACCATAGGGCACCATGCTCAGCATGTAAACCAGGAGGAAAGCTGGCTGGGGGCTGATGATCAGGAACTGATGGGGGCATCAGCTGGTTGGTAACGAGCAATTGTTTTGCATTTGCATCACTTATTTTTCTTGAGTTTTATTTCACCCTCTTCCTGTTATTTTCTTCTTAATTACAATTATTGTTATTATTATTGCTATTCAGTTATTAAACTGTTCTTATCTCAACCCAGGAGCTTTCTTACTTTTACCTTTCTGATTCCCTCCCCATCCCACGGAGGCCAGCGTAGGTGAAGTGAGTGAAGAGTTGTGTGGTGCTTCGTTATCAGCTGGGTTAAACCACAACCTTCAGGCTGTTGAGGGCATCCAGTTTCCTTCTTAGATCTGTTTGAGGTGCCATGTTGGTACTACTTTAGCATAGCGCCAGTAGTTACAAGAGCAGATTTACTCTTCTGAAGATAACATTCTGCTTTACAGTTAGGGAATGTTCCAAACCAAAGGCATCTAGCTGAAACTACAAAACCAGCTTAATCAAGGTTAAACCCCTAAATTACTACTGTAATCCAGTGGAGTCAATTAATGCACTACTTTTAACAGAACAAAAATATGCAGAGGATCAAGAGTGAATAAAATATTTCTTCCTTTAAGCAAGGTTGAACACTGAGATGAAACCAGCTTAGGTTTGTGGCAAATGCTTCTTTTAATAGCCTTCTTGTTAAAGCAACAGGAAAAGCATCCCTGGCAAACTAACAAAACCCCAGATATTTAAAAAACAATTAAAACATTTAAAATTTAAAAGAATTAGGGAAGTTTTAACTTTAACACCAGCTCTATTTTCCTTTCTCTTTGGGTACAGAGAAATTTTTTGTGATGCTGCCTCTTTGAATGTCTTTGTGTTGGTAATGGAGGTGGCATTAATTGCCCTCTTGCAAGTCATTGTTACCTAAAATGAGCTACTGAAGCTGCTTCTGTTCATTTCTCTTATGAGAATGAACATGTTTGCTTGGAGACAAAACATGACAAATACTCAGAGTGAGGAAGAAAGAACAACAAAGACAAATGTGCTGCTTCTGATTCTGCAGACCATGGCATGAAGTGTCTCTGTAAGAGAAACAAGGGTCGGTAAACATCCCTATCAGCTGCCTAGAGCTGGGTAAACATACATCACTAACAGGTTATTTCAGACAGAGCTGCCTTCCTGGTCACAGGCTGAGAGCAGCTCAGCCAAAGACACTCTTCCTCAAAGTAGATTCTTTTCTTTAGTAAAAAGTAAAGAAGAAAGAAAGGAAACAAAGTCAAGAATAGAAAGAGCACATGCTCAGAGGTGGGAAGCAGTGGGAAGATAAGCAACCCTCCAGGTGGAGAACATTAATCTTTTTTATGGCACTCTTTGGTCAAGGTTTCACTGAAGGTTGGAGAAATAAAGGCTGACTGATTACTTTGGTGGAGTCTGTGGTCTCAAAGGCTTGCAAGAAAGGCAGAAAGGGCAGAGACGGCTGTTTATTTCCATCCATTTGTAATGCTGGTTTCAGCATTAAATTAAAAAATCTCAGAAGAGGTGTTTTCTGCATCCTCTACTCTACTCACATTTCTTTTTGATGTTTCTTCTAGTTCAGGAGTTGACACTGGTTTAATATAAGAACCTATTCCAGGTGGTAAAATGGTATCAACAGATTTAAAACTTCATTATATCCATCTTTCCATCTTTAAGCTAAATTTATAAATAATTTGCAGTTGTTCTATTTTTATCTTGGCCAATATAAATTGTCTGTACTTCACATACAACTTTGAAAACACACACATTTCCTTTTGAAACTTTTACAAGAAGCTTCACTTTTTAATTTTCATTTCTTTATTTACATTCTCTTTATGCTGTAAAATAAAGCCTTAAGTGATGCAAAGAATTTAAGCTGCACAACAATAGTTATTGATTTAGCATCCAAAAAGAATTAATCATTGTATTTATATCCTGTCCTGCATTAATTTAACTAGTCTTCCACAACCATAGTCTCTAGAGACAAGCCTACTTGAAGAAATATATTCCCTTTTAATTCCATGTTGAAAGATCAATGAAGTGTCCCAGAACTTTGTGCTAAAGTTCTTTTTACTCAATTTTGCAAAAGGTTTAATTCTTTTACATGCCACAATAGTATTTTTTGTTGCAGTCTCCAGTGGCACGAGGAGAACAGATGTTGAATGGTACCTGAATCAGGCAGAGATTAAACAGTCTCAGCACCCACAGCAGTTCTGTTCTCAGGATTCTCTACCACCCTTTCTGACTTATGAGGGGATGTATGTGGGCTGCTGGTGTATCTCATCCCATGCACTGGGAGCACAGCAGCACAAAGTTCAGAAATGCACATTTCAGCTGTCGTTAACAACAACTGGATGTATCAGTGGGGACATAAACACAAATGACCTTCGTTAATGCTGGAATGGTCCTCAGGACTCATGAGCATCATGAGCTCTCACGGCATTAACCACTGCCTTGCTGTATCAAAAAGCACAACAGTCTCTTGATTACATTTCCAATTATGAGTTTAGAAGGCTAATTTATGAAAACCTTGTTTGGAAATAATCCAACTGAAGTTTTTTTACTAGTGTTGATGTTACACTTGATATAAAGAAAATGACATGGACTTATTCCACATAGTAACCAAGAAAAACATATATATATATTTAATTAGAATTAAGGAGCCAGTTCTCTACAATCATGTTTCAGATCTCTGAAATGACCAAAGACTTTCTATTTCTCACGTCAGCTTTATGAAGTAGTATGGAAGGCTTCCCTGCAATCCAAACCCAGAGCTGGCTGTCACAACTTCCAGGAGGTTTAAAACTGTGAACAGGGTGGGACTACAGCTGCCCACTTAGATTATCTTAAATCCATCACAGACCTGCAGCCTGAGGAATCTAGTGATGGCTCAAGCACTTTACTATGCATTCAGTCTCATTAGACTTGTTTTCTTTAGTCTTTTCTCTCTTCCTGCCCTTTGCACAGAAGCCCTTAAGTAGGATGTCAAAACAAACAATACTCAAGTGGGAGATAAACATTTGATTTTGTGATGTTAAAGTTAGTTTCAGATGGCTAAACTATCCCACAATGCCCCAAAATGGGTCTCAATTCACACAGGGCAAAAAAACTTACATAAAAATGAAATAGCAATCTAAATCTACAGAGAACTGCTAAATCACTTCCATCTTGCAGATGATATTATGGTCTTTAGAAAAGCTCCACAAAGGCCTCCAGACAAGTAGGAGGAAAATAAGACAAGATATGAACATTAGGCTATTTGTGCAGAAGGCCAAGGTCATGCTAAAATGTTTTTCTATTTTTCTGGTTTTTGTGTTCTGTGACAAATCCATATTCCTCTCAGACATGTTATATTGTACACTGAGTTCCATAGCAGTAGCTTTGCACTGCATGTATGTGACACTTTTTGAAATTGCTGGAAGATTGGACAGAATTCAAAACAATGACAGATTCTGCTAAAAAGACTGAATCAGAAACTTCAAACCAGATTTACTTTGTTCAGTGGGGAAGTTGGGACTTAGTCCTTTCTTTTTATTTTTCTCAGGGTCAGGGTCAGCCCTTGAGGAGGACAACAAACTGGACTGATGGAGGCATCGTGTTCTGACCAGGCAAGATTGCTGCAATGGAACTGTAAGAACGTTTGGGAGATCACACTGACCTTGTAAAGTCCAAGTGACTCACACCACTGGAAAAGAGAATGGCTCTTATCAAGACCAAGAACAGTCTTGCCATACACATGAAAGCAAAGCAAGACAGAAAAGAAAACAACTGCTTTCACAGCAAATTGCCAGCAGTCTGTACTGCCCCTGAACATTTAGAATCCATGACAAACCTGACATTTCTACAGTGCATTTTAACAATTGCAATGCAGTCACCAAGTCCCACTGAAACCAAAAGAAAAGGGATGTAGTTTTCATATTATATGTCAAAAAAGTCTGGAAACTGTCATCTTTCCTTATTATTTGTTCTGTTTGCTTTGGTTGCTTTGCAATATTTGACCAGAACAAAATCTTAGTGAGAAAGCATTTCTTTACCCAAAGAAAAGTTACCAGATTTTGAACCATTTTTACCTCCCATAAAAGGACACAAAAAAAAAGACATGAAAATTTCCCTAAAACTAGATCAAATTTTGCCTAATTTTATACTTTGTTTTCCCTTTCACCACAGATAAAGCTACTCCTGCACATGAAATTTTAAAACAATAAAGCAAAGCAAAACAAAAAGCACTTCAGAGTATAAGAAAATCTTTGGTTGTTTAGTGTGTCAAAATCAAGCTTTAGATTATTTCGACATCAGCTTATTGAAAGAGCTGGTAAGTGAAATTGAAGGCCAGGTGCCTCAAGAATGGCTGTAATTTTGTCACAAAATGGGACTTTTCACCTGAAAGCTGCAGTGAAGTGAATGTATCTTGACAGGTCAGTCAGAGAATGACTTTGAGTGCTGATGGGATCCCACAGCTAAAAAAGCTGATGCAAACCTACCAGACTGTTCTCCAGTACCCCGAGTACAATGATGTGCAGAGATGCTCTCTCATCTCTAACCACACATCTACTCACTGTTTGCCTGGGCTGGAAAAAGACTCAGTGACATCCATTAGTAGATCCAATTCCAGAGTTACATAGCAAAATTTATCAAATTAATTTTAAATGGAACATGTGTTGACCTCAGCTCTTTACTGGTGTAGATTAAATTTCAATATAATCAGTGTTTTTCAATAGACAAATATCCTCAAATACCTGCTCAACCCATTTAAACCTTTCAGTACTACTGTCCTTTGAAGCTATATTCATTTGCTTTAGCTAGGCATTGTTGTCATCAACTCAGTCTCAGTTGATTCATCTTTCTTATTACACGAGAATGTGAGCCTGAAGAACAAGAAAGGGATCTAAATGAGGACAGGACCTTATTAATTCAAACATCAACTGATGAGACGGCAAAATAATTTTATTGCAGTCCCTTCAGCAGTGAAATACAAATGACTACAGCAGGTGTTACCATGAAAATTTAACTCTGATTTTCTGTTCCAGCATCCAGCCTATAATTTAATCTTTTGGTCAGGTTGGCACTCTTAGCACTGGTGTACTACCCTGACCTGATTAATATCTTGACTGAGGACATGGGAGTTGTCCTCTAATGGCTTGGTACACAGTGACACCTACTACAAGCACAGCTGAGAGCACTGAGACTGAATTTGCTGTGTAACCCATTCTCCATGATCAATTACTCAGAATTTTGGCTACCATTTGGACACAAAATTTATACATTACATCTTTTGGCCTGCCCACCCACAACTGACAGACTGGGTAATTTCAACCAAAATGATTCTTTTGAAGTCATGGTGAAGGGATTACAAACATTACAGTGGTTTGATTGCAAAGAGTCCTGCTCTTCCTTTTTTTGAACACTGATTTCTCCTCAGTCTCTGTAGAGGTCTTTTACATTTGGAAACAGAACAAACTCTTGTCACTGTGTTTTACCATCTGAAAAAACTGTCCAAATTTGATCAAGCTATGAGAAAAATGCAATTTACACATCATGTGTCCTCTAGGAACTTCATATTTTGTTATTCTAACCTTCAAAGATTTCATCTAGAGAATAATGCTCTGGTCCAGTCTCAGAGCTCTGCTGCCCACATATGAGCATGCTGAAATCTAACATACTCACAATTCTGTGTAGTTTGCTATAAAAAAATAAGTTATGAAAGACAGTGCACATTTATTTTACTACCACAGGTTTTGTATGAACTAAAAATCAGCAGGAATTAATTTAGTAAGGGAAGTTGTTTGTAAAATGCAGGTCCTGATGATTCTGTGTACTTTGCAGATTTGGAAATTAGAAAAAAAAAATGTGAAGACAAATAATGGGTAAGAGTAGTATGAAGCAATCCACTGCAAGAGCAAATGAAAGAACATGCACTGCAGGAAAAGCTCACGAGGAATGGTAAGAGGTTCTGTGACCCATGGTCATGGGACTGGTACCTCTGTGAAGCAAAATTAAGGTCCTTTATTGGGGAATGTCAAGATGAGCACAAAAAAAAGGGGAACCAGCAGCATTAACAGACCTGTTCTAATACATTAAAGATTCCAACTTCATCTGTCCTCTCCTCTGAGACTGGCAAAATTCCCTTATTGCAGTTTCTGCATACATCTGTTCACTTGGCTTATCTGATCAGTGTGTTCAGGCCAGGCTATGAGACTTGTAGGTATAATAGCTCTGTGGTATCTTTTGCTTTGGAAACAGATCTTAAACAAATCACCCTGATCAAATTGAATTGAATTTCTTCAACAGCTATGCATGCTCACCAGATGTGATCACACATTATTTTAGGAAAACAGCAAAGACATGGTGAGAAGAAAAGAGATCAGGGACCAATTTGAAGGGAACAAAATGAAGTGCATGCATACAATGGAGAAGATACCTCCCCAAGCCCCTAAAAGGTGTTCAAGATTTCCACATCTTTGTTCATTTTCTGAAAGAAATCAGCTGTGAAACAGCCATGGGAGTGAAAGGTTTGCTGGCTGGTATCTACAGAAAACTTACTAGGAGCTTAAGAAGAATCCATTTAATTCCAGGGAAAGACTGGAGGGAAGGCTCAGAAGGCCAGTTGTCCAATAAGGGGATCCTTAACAATTGAAATGAAATGCAAAGAGAGAATACTCAACTAGTGGGGAAAAAAAAGAGTTAAGCAACATGAATACTAAAGCACTGCTTTGGCAAGAGTAAATCCCACGTGGAGGAAAAACTAGCAAAGGATGTCCAGAGCAATAAGAAGGGACTCAACAGATACGACGGTTTCAAGAGAACTTCTGGGAAAAGTTGGGTCTGCTGCTGAATGGGGAGACAGCACGGATGACACAGTCAAGACTAAAGTGTTCCCTGTCCTTGCCTTGGCAAAGCCTGCTCCAGTACTTAAACGTGTACCAGCACAGCCCAGAAAGAGGCAGACACACATCACTGCGTGAGGAAGAGGTCCTGTAATGCCGAGCTGCTCTGACCAATCACAATGTAAATTTCTCAGTCTGGTTGTCCCAAATTAGTGGCATTTTTTATGTCTGTGGTCATTACCTCTCTAGGCAATTTTACCTTATGAGAACAGGAAAAGTGGAAGGAGAGAAGGATGAAGCAAGCCACAAGCAATAGGTATACTGAGCGGCTCAAGTGTTTTTCCTGTATGTGGCATAGTAAGTGTGGGGCTGGTGCATTTCTGTGGCAGCCTGAGGGGCTGGGAGAGCCCTGCTGCAATGCTGTGTGCCTGCAGAAACGCCTGTCTCTTCCTTTTTCCCTCTTCCCACTCGCTTACAACTCCCTCCTTCCCACAATTAACATTTGAATTGAAAGTTCAAAAGGTGTCAGGGCTAACAGGGGTTACCCTTGCAAATCAAAGGCCCACCTACCAATCTGCTGAGAGTCATAATGTCTGCATTAAGAAAAAAGCTAGTCAAAACCCAATGATTAAGTCATTAGTTATGAAAGCTCTTCATGTCCTGTCGACTTCTGTGTGCTTGGAGAGCAATCTGAATCATGATGATGTAAGGAAATCTTTTCAGAAATCCAGTTACATTTTAACGTGGCATCAGCACTGACTGAGCTAGCAGTACCTTCCCTAAAGATACAACACAGCAGTTCTGCTCTTTCACCTTAAAAAACTCGCTGCTGAAACATCCTGTGTACCCATTCAAACTCCAGATGTTAATTGACTCCAGAGTTATTTTGGTAGGAAGCTGGTAGGAAAGCTGTATCAGATGTTTTCTCTAGAGGAGAGAGGGAGAGAAGATTCTTTCCTGAGTTTGGGCAAGAAGATGGGAATGGTGATTTGCTGCTTGACAGCTGATCATATGAAAAGTTTTAGATAGAAGCAAAACTTTCTGTCATACAAATTTCTCAATTTCTCCTTTTGCAAGAGCACTTTCACTACAAGGAAAGACAATGCTTAAGTGCCAGCCTACCTTAGTGCAAATTTAGACATAAAGATAGAATTTTTCT
Organism: Corvus hawaiiensis; assembly: GCF_020740725.1. Classification (NCBI taxonomy): domain Eukaryota; kingdom Metazoa; phylum Chordata; class Aves; order Passeriformes; family Corvidae; genus Corvus; species Corvus hawaiiensis. The sequence continues at coordinate 9,752,790 of NC_063220.1, read as the reverse complement.
CAGTGAACTTCCCTGAGTCACAAATGTGTCCAGTTTTCCAGTTTGGCTGTGTGTCTTTCCTGCTTTTTGGTTTGACAACTGTCACCTTTACAGAGCCAGTTTTACCCCAGACATCACTGTGGCCTGGATGCTCAGCTGATGCAAAGAGATGAGTATAAAAAATATTCTGAAAAAGACCTGTTTTAAGGAAAAACATTTCACAATCTGACATGAAGACTTCAGATGATCCTTAAATAACAAGCCAACAAAACCAAAAATTGATATTCGTGTTATCCCCAGGAGTACAAAAGATATATTAGTGAGAAAAATGATCTATTGTTGTATTTTTTAATAAACTGGAAGGTGTCTGCATATCTACACTGTAAGCAAAGACAAGTACATAAACAGCCAGCAGAGCCTCAGGAACACTTCTTGCTAACAAGTTGCATCTGCAATAATAAAAACTACTCACATTGAATCCTTTTCCCTGGCATCCAACTACCCACTTTCTAACACACAAACAGAGCTAAGACAAAAAGAATTATATTCTAATTACCTTGGCCAGGTGTGTTCACATACTCAAGTGTAATTCTTGTTCGAATTTATTCTTTATGGCAAAGGAAGACTCATTAAAATGGATTTTGGACAGCACCAGAGTAAGGCTCATTATATCCTCTCCTCAGCAGCATTTGAATTCATCTTGCAGGAGAGCAGCAAAAGTAACAGGCTTTAAAATGATGGTGAGAGGGTGTAACTGGGCCTGGGGTGCAGAATGGATGCCCCTAATCTTGGCTACACAATAAAAACCCCATCGAGACTGCACTCAAATAGAGCATACAGACAACTTAAATGTGGCAATTTCTCACCCCAAGGTGAAGGATGACTCCAAATTCCAGTGAAAAAGGGCACCAGAAGCGGAGCCTGAGGATCACTTCCAGGGGGCAGGCAGCAGAGGCACAGACTGAGCACCTGAGGGAGTTTAGAAACATTTCTGTCAGAGAGGCATCTGAGATTGCTGCTGAACTGTTTTGTAGCCAATACCTCTCCCAAGCCCAGCTTCACTGAGCCAAGGGAGGTGAAGAATGATCAAAAACTCATTGCAAGAATTCAAAAGAGCAAAAATACCAAATTTAGAAGCAATTTACAAAGTGTCCAGGTTAAGTTAGATTTTTTCCTTAGAGCTGAGGGACCCTATACAGAAATTAACTCAAATTTCAGAGTTGTTCATGATGCCAGGATGCAGACTATGAGCCAAGTTTAAAAAAAACGTAAGAAGCAATATATTGTTGTTATACAAAATTGGACAAACTAGTTGTAAATACCTCTGAAATGAGATCTTGAACATACAGATTCTGAGACTGTCTGAAAAGCCCAGTGAAAATATCTTTATGGAATTTGTATTTTAGATCAGTCAGAACATTTAAATTTTTTTTACTTTTATTTTTCCTGAAAGTTGGAGTGCTTGCAACCAGCTGACCATGAAGTTATTTCACCCTCAGGTGAAAAATATATTCCACTTTCCAGGGTTTTGAAGGATAATTTTTTTTTTAAAATGAAATATATGCAGAATATAACCCAAAAGATAAATGAAACCAAATATCTATGTATTTTATAGAACAACAACAACAAAACCAAATAACCTTGCAATTTTCAAGTTCAGCTCATGATGACTCTGTAATGTTTAGTACACTGCTTAAAAAACTTCACTAATCAATTAAATGAACCAATCAGCCCTGTTCTGAGATTTTTTGAAAGCAAAATAAAATTGAGGGTTCCAAACAGAGAAGACACTTGCATGGATTTGAGAGTTGTGCTGTAGTTTAATAAGAAACAGTCCTTTTTCTCTTTGGAGCAGCTGAAATTTATTGAATTTAACTTTGAAATAATTTGCTCACAGAGGTATATGTGCAAATTTTTAAACTATGGCTGTTGATAGTGTGATCTATCACTTTAATATTGAATATATTTCAACATTTGCATCCCAGGTCAAATAGCCAGGTATTTGCATTTAAATGGATTATCAGCACATATTTCTTGTTCTTGTTACTCTCTGTGCTTTTCATGCTGCTGTTTGATACAAAGACTTCTACTGATGCAGACAGGAATTTAGTAATCAGGGCAGGAGACAGGTTAATATACTTAAAATTAGATATAATGCTATTCCAATATATGCTATCACACTGATATCAAACCCGTATATGGAGCATCATTTCCCAGCACACTGAACTCCACTCATACAGACAGGAGGCTTGAGGAACAGACTTAAGTAGCAGCTTGGTGTAACAGATAGGCACCAAAAATAACAGAGACTGGGATATTGGGTTGTTGTGCTCCCCTGCAGTTAAGTCCACTCCAGCAGTGCTCCTGCTGTTGAACCTGAACAAATCACTGCCCAGTGCCTCTGTGCTGCCAGAACATACAACTGCAGAGATGGATTCCCTGTCCAACACTATGTGTTTTAACTGGGCTTTTACAGGAGCTCAGCAGCAAAGGTTGAGATGGGCCTTGTGGAAGCCAATGCAGAACAGCTCAATTTTTGTCCAGCCTGCTGGAAGCATCACGCACTGTCCTTGACACAAATCCACACAACAATCTGTCAGTCCAATGTTTTTAATTCAGTTGCAGAGGGAAGATTGATGTTAGATGTTGGCAGGGAAAAAAAACAACCCTAACTTGCTTTTACTTATGGGTAAGGTCTGTAATCAATCACCTGGACAGGCTGAGGACTCCCCACAGTTAAAGCTCCATAGCAGCAGGACAGAGAAAGAGCTGTCTGAAACAGGAGTGATGGCAAGGGGAGTTCACAAGGAAGCTCTGCTGAGCAGCATGAACTCAAAGCCAGAGGAGTTCTCAGGGCTCTGTCCAGCCTTCTTTTCCAATATTTAATGAAATCTGGTTGGAAACTCATAAACATTTTGCTGGTTGCTTGTTACAAATAAACATGGCTCCATCACACAGCTCTTTAATGGGAACATACACCACCGGAGGGGATTACACCTGGAGGAGTTCAGGGAGGCGACAGCAGCTCCCCTCCCTGAGCTATAACCACCACCTTGGCTTCCCAGCTGGCAAAGAGCTGCTCCTCTCCTGTGCTGTGCCCTCACTGAGGCTGATGGCAGCAAACAGCCAGCAATTTGGCAAGTCCTGCCCAGTGTCTGATTGTACTTGTCCCACTGGTACAACCATAGTGAAGAGGAACGATAGACACATAAACAAAACAGCAGCAAAAAAATTGGCGTGTGAGTTATCTCAGAGTTATCTCAGAGACATTCACATCTCCAGCTGAGTGGAACTCAGTGGGAAATCTCTTGGCTGACACTCTGAAATCTGCAAGTTTGCTTTGAAACAGCAAAGTTGTCCAAGTCCCTATATTATCAACATTTTAAAAATCACCGCCTGAAGGATTTATGGCAGAGTGCACAGGCAATTACATTGCTCTATTTGTTACTGTGGAAACACGTTTTATGATTGGTGAAATCTATGAGAAATATATTGAATGAAGTTCTTGAAAATAGTATTTTAAAATTAAAACTGAGCAACACCAGGAAGCCTTCACCTCAAGGAAGTCATGAAACACCAGGGAGTCAGCAGGAAAGTACCACCAAGTCTTGATGGGATTGATTTGGTTGGACTAGCTCTGTGTCATAGAATGGAAAAATAAAAGTAGAGTCAACTACTCAAGCTGGTGCTCTCACAGCTGGAAAGCTTTGCCCAGAAATGGGAGCAACAATGAGTCAGAACACAATGATAATTGCTCCTGCTCTCTTGGACTGTGAATATTTTCCAACCCAATGACATGAAACTGTCAAGACTTCAGTCCACCAAGTACCCTTTTCAAGGTCTAAGCTTTCCATTGGCCCTTAGTCATGAAAAACTATTGAACTTCTCAAATGTTTGTTAGAAACAAACAGATCTACAGATGCAGGATGGAGTCTCTTCACATACCTAAATTAAGTTAAAAAACATGTGTTTTGTCACATGACAGCTTCCAACCTTCCTGGCTGAACTGAAAGGAAGAAATCTGGTTACTACCTCCTCTAAAGGATGGCTTTTTCTTTTTTATATTGAAGGTGGTTTGGAAATGGAAATCCCACTACTTAGTTAAAGAAACCAAATACATTGGAATCATTTGAGGTGGCAAGACAGACAGGAAATCCAAATACCCTCTGTTACTCAGGAAGATCCAGCCTTCACTTCTAGAGGGATTTCACAGCAAATAAAAAAATAAAATGAAAAAAGGAATTAGAAGGAAATTTGTTTGTTAAATAAGAAGGGAATTACCCCTGTGAGGGATTTTTCTGGACTCTGGGGGGATAATTTCTTTCCTACTGACCAGACACCGGTTTTAATTGACAGATTATATAAATAACTTTTTTTTTTTTTTTCATTTATCCAGTCCTTTCAAGCAATTTATAGCAGTGTATTGTAACCCTCAGTAAAGTTATTGTTATTTTACCCTGGTATCTGTGGGAGGAGGATTGAGGCTTGCAGAAAGAGACTCCAGATGTGATCTATGCAAAAAAAACAGTAACAAAAGTTGAGATGTGTGCATTAAAGTGCCAGGTACTGTGAGTTTATTGCTTACCAAATCAGATATTCCCTGTCAAAAGTTCAAAAACTGACAATAAACTTAACTGTTGCATCTTTAAACTTATTTATAACTTGCACAGGGAGTGTAGTGTCTTGGTTTTGTCTCTTCCATAAAGTTTACAGCCAGCAGGAGATAATGAAATCTAGGCTGAGCTCATATTACCAAGAGAAAAAACCAGCCAGGCCTGTTTGTGTTGGTGGCTGTCAGGTGAGATATTTTACAGCTCATTAGTGTCGAAACAGTTATTGCTTTTTCTTCCTTTATGAATAGATCATGTGATGCCATGCCTCTCTCTCACACTCCTCACCAATTTGTCACAGCAAACAGAAATCAGGGATTTCTTGTCAGAATCCTTTTCACTTCAGTGCTTGCTTCTGATGAACCACGCTACCCAAACAAGTCTAGATGTGCTTCACAGCCCTTGGACCTCCTCACTGGTGCAGAGATGTTTGTTTAGGAGTTGTCCATGCAGCACTGGTGCATGTGCTCCCTTGCCAGCATGGCATGGGAGGGCTCTAGCTTGGCCTCCCTAGAAGGCTCCCAAAGTTCCCAAGCATTGCAGCTCACCCCTGGGGAGAGCTATGGTTTTCAGAGCAGGCAAAGCACTGCTGACCAGTATTTTCACTTTAAACACTGAAGATTATTCAGGATAATGGGTCAGTGTCTCCCCAGCAGAGAATGCTCTCCTGGCAGAAGTTGGCCATGTATTCCTCCCTCACATCTGAGCTGGAACAATCTTGGCCTTTGGCCAGACAAAAGTTGTGTTCATGGGGTTTTTTTTGTGCTGAGATTATTCAAACCGTGTCCAATCTGCAGAGGAGATGCACCAGTGTTCTCATATAGTTCAGGAAGAAGACACAAAGGAGAAGTGATGTAGATTAATTTAACCAACAGACAAAGAAAAATGGAATAGGATTCTACAAACAGTTGTGAAGAAAAGCACATTACCTAGTCCCTGTTTCCACAATTGTTAATATACTCTACAATAATTACTCATGATTTTAAATCCATTCTGAGCACTCCTAAGGCAAATAGAAGCCACTAAAGTCATTTTTGGGAAACCAACTATTCCTTTCACTCTCTCTTTGTGCTTGCAGGAAAATCTATTCGGTTAAAGAACCACATCAAAATATTGCTTCCCTTTTATGTAAAAAGCATACAGTTGTTATTACACTGTGTTTTGAATGGAGGGCATGAAGTTGTGTAAGCTTTAATTAATCCACTGAACCATCAACTTATATTCCACTGCAAATACTGCCATCTGCTACCAGTCCATGCATCGGTAATTAATGTCTGCTACAAGTTTGCTTCCCCAGCACTATCTGATTAGGTAATTAGCCTATAGAACAATACTCAACATAATGCATTATTGTTCTATTAAGTGTGATCTGTTTGAAAGCACTAAAGAATACCTTAATACTGCTCCATTTCTGTGACTCATACCTCAACAAACACCCATCCAGAAAATTACAAAGCAATTCAGCAAGGAAGGGGGGTAACAACAAGAAGCCAAAACCACATGAAAAGCATGTCAATAAGATTAGGCATTAGTACTGTTTCAGAATAGCCTGAGAGGAAATATAAATATAAGACAATCCACAATCGCTGCTCTCCAGAGAAGGCATGAATCAACATCAACAATGATCTACTTATGATAAAGGCCCCTTCAGAGAAGAATGATGAAACATACTTTGTCATCAAAACTCAGGGGTTTAATAAATCAATGGAAGGTGGAATTGGGAAGAGGAAAAACAAGGCAGCGTGTCATCTTTATTCACTAGGGTAAAATGTGGCTGTTTCCAAGATCACATCTGAGTTAAGCTTGTGAGAAAAGCAAGTGATGAAGATATAGCAAAGGAGAACTGAAGTGAAGCCAACATATCAGTACTGTCAGATCCTGTGGCTGTAGTGCAAAACCTATCAATATTTGGCTGAGTGAAGTGTTTTTTTACTTTATCCAGCTCTTGCCCTCAGGTGATTACAAAAAGAACTCTGAATTTATTTTGCATGATATCATTAGCTTAACCTGGGGCAGAGAAAAAGTTAGCAAAGTCAGCCCTAAGTGCATGAAAAACACAACAAGCATATAAAAAGTCCAAGTTTAGGAACCTGGAGACTTCACACATCATCTTTGCTATTTCAAAACATCAAGGTGAGGATTTATTTGACCAAATTTACACACCAATATGTAAGTTCCTATGCTGCAACTGATTCTCTCCACTCCTTCTTTGGTCAAGAGAATCCTGCCCCTCACACTGGCAGTACAAATGTTTTCCACCACATTTATCTGGAATAATTTGCAAAATCATTGTCAGTTCAATGGTATTGACTGAAGACTATGTATCTGCAAGTTAAGTTTTAGTTCTGCATCAGGCTTTCTCAGTTTCAGGTGTCCTTCCTTTCCAACAGGCTCTGTTTCACAATTAGGTATTTTCAAAGGTTGTGACCTAATAATGGAATCAAACCTATAGATTAATTCATGAAGCCAATCCTAGCAGGAGTACACTATCCCCTTCTCTTACTTTCCCTTCACTACTTGTGTTCTCATTGACTTGTCCTCCTATTCCTTTTCTTACTCTGATAGCAAACCTAGAGCTTATCTACAACCACAGGCTCTGACCTCTCCGAACAGGGCAGTATCTTTGTCCAGCTGCAACTCTCTCAGACCTTCTCTGCTGTCTGAAGCTCTCTAAAATATGTCATGATGTGCAAACAGAGGAGCACTAAATGAACTGGATTGAATAACAACCCTTGAGCTATTGGGCTGAATTCTCTCCTCATTAAGAGAGTAGGAAGAGCCCTACAGAACCAGATCAACACCCCATGGTCTCAGCTGCAAAACTGGGCAACTGTTGGAGTGAAAGCTCCTCTGGACTCAGGCCCAGAGGAAAGCCAAAGGATAGGGGTTGAATTAAAACCTTTGGATAAGCTGAGATACATGAAGTCACACCAAAGTGAAATAGAGATTTTTAACTTTCAGTAGAAATATATGCTAAGTGCCTCAAACAGTGAAAAGCTGCAGCAGAGACCTTAAACATAGTTTTTACAGCAGCGGTGTTACCTTTTCACAGAATTTCTTTGCTTTAGACAAAATATAGATAGAACTATACTGTTCACATTTTTTAGATAGCGTGTTCACATAAACAGTAAGAGCTGATAGAAACTATATATGGAAATTTGTGTAGTACCTATGTAGCACTTGTGTAAGACTTATGACTGTTAGAATTAGACCAGGATAGGTTAAGAAAACAAAAACTAGAAGCATGTGTTAATTTTATTGGTCAATTAAAAAATATAATCCACACTTCTATAAGAAAAAAATTAATTATAATTAGAAGAAGAAGCTGTTTGCTACTTGCTGTTTGCCTCCTGCTGCTGCTGCTGCTTGGCCTTATCATGTAATCCCTTTGAACTCTGCCTTCAGAAAACTATGAGACTATGAAATAAAGAACTTAGCAGAACAGCAGCCTCCTCTGTTCTCTCACCCTCGTCTGAGAAGGAAGGGTATCCCATCAAAAGCTCAACAGGCAACATCAAATGCCTGTAGAAGAATACACAAATGGGACAAGCATGAGACTCTTCTTCCATTGAACACACTGAACTCCCAGAATTTTGAGTCCAGGCCTTCCTCCTCCAGAGGAATTTCCCAGAATTTGCCATGTAACGTCTCATACTTACATTAATTTTTCCTTTTATTTTCCTGGAAAGTTTCAACCCTTTGATCCATTCCATTATCCCCAATAAGAATGAAATTCTAGAGTAGGATTTCTCCAGAAAGAGAATTCCAGGATGTGGGAAAACACAAATCTTCAGAAACCAGCTGTGGTTCTCCTAAGTTCTCACCCACCTCTGAATTTCAGGCTTCCATTCCAACCTCTGGTTTGCTGCGAAGCCTTCTCGTTCCTATTTTGCTCCTATTTTTACATTAATAACCGTGTCAGTACAAACACTCTTGCCAATATTACACAGCACATACATATTGAGAAAGGCTGCCTTATTTTTATGGCCATTAATGAGAGCTGCTATTTAATATCAACATCTTCCGACAGTCTCTCCTTGCGGTGATGAAATTGCTTGTCAAAACATCTCCTTCATATTTGAGCACTGGGGAGTACTCACAGCATCTCACTTCAGCAATCTAAGTAAAGAATTAGGGTGAAGACACCAGACAATTTGTGAAGGGTTACAAGCACCACACTCAAAGGTTTGAACAGACACTGCTGGGGCTGCCCAAGGCAGCACAGCATCCAGCTGCAGACGTCCTTGGGGTCAGCTGCAGCTTGCAGGGAGAGCTGGCTCATTTGCAAGGAGCGAGCCCCAAACAAAGGCGGTGTAGAAGCATCGGCAGAGGATGAGAGGGGGTTCTCTGTGTAGGTTCCAGCTGGCTTATTGCTGGTGGAGGGTCCAGAGACAAAAACCAGAAAAAAGGGGGAGAGCATACTGTTTTATATGGGGGTGGAACAAAGGGAAACAACCAATGGGGATCGACTGAGGAGGAGGAGATAACAGGGGAATAACCAATAGGGATAACTTAAGGGCTTAAGGGAGGGAATTACCTGAATAGACCAATGGAGCATCAAAGAAGGGAGAACTTTCCAGAACTAATACATAAGCAATTAAGGAAAATGCATAAACATGAGATTGTACATAAAACTGGGTGGAGAACTCCTAAACCAATAAATTTAAAACATGTAAACTAGGATCCACTAGGAACATGGGAACTCGCCGTAACCACGGGGTGAGGATTAGACCTTGGTGTTGTGGAGGGCTGTCCACCCGTCCTCCAAATGTTCTGCCACGTGTGTGCTCTGAATGTGGCCACAGCCACATGCACCTCAGCATTGAACAACCTGTCTCAGCTCTTTTAAACAAATGGTGAGATTTCATATTTGGAGATACAAGATAGAGAACCTAGAAAACAAAAATGAGTGTAGCAAGTGTCTGACTCTAGCATTATGAAGTGGAAAATGCTTGATGCAGATGGTAGATTTCAGTCATCAGAAACTGTGATTGTTAGTTTGAAACAGAAAATAATATTTCAGTTACTTTCTAGCCCACAACCTTTCAATAGTAGAATACAGCCTTTCCATAACTTCTTTTTTATGTAAATTCCAGAAGAGATTTTTCCAAATTAAAAAATTCATGACACTGTACTTTTTGATGAACACTTCTACCAATCAGTATGAAAAACAGAGGCTTTTTTGAAGCATTTTACCTAATGAAAAAACAGTGCTTTATGATTGAAAGTTTGCAATTAGCTGTGCTAAAATTAGAGCTATTAAATGCAGGTTTTACTTCTTTCTTTCCTCTTTCACTTTTATTCTTGAGACAGCACAGAAATGTGATTTTCAAGTAGAAAAAACATTGCTCTTGAATTTTTGATTACTCACAAATTTCCACATTTCTACAAGTATCAACATTTCTCTAAAGTTAGGGGAGTACATGACACATGAAAATCTACTTTTTGCCCCATGATTATAATTTAATTTAATATAAGCTTTGAATATTTTTTTATTTGTCTTGCAATAGGAATGACTTACTGAAATTGCAATTCTATGCCTGTTCTAATGTCTAGTGCTTCCCACTTATCAATGTCCCTTGGATCCCTGAAAGCACTTGGGGCTGTCTCCATTGTATAGGCATAGAAACACGTGTAGAGTTTAGGATGCCTGAATAGAGATCATGTGAAGATAGTAGGTTTACTTTTATTATTACCATTTTTGTCTTTCTTACCATAGTATCTAAGGTTCCACCTGGCACCAGTATTCTTGGCATTGGAAAAAGAACTAGAAATAATCCATCCAAAGCTTTCCATTTTAAGAAGACTAGCATTCCTATGTAAATAAAATCTGAGATTGCTTTAGTGATATCACTAAAGGTATTTTAGTCTGAAACTACAAGCATTTTTTGGTAAGAAAGGTTGCAAAGAAGGGCACAACAACTACAAACAGAGCAGCTTTCTCTGTACCTATTCCCTTGTAATTAAGATGTTGAGTTGGTGGGAGGGAAAAACATAACACTTGAGAGTATTTATTAATTACTTTTCAGCTTCAGTGCACAAGGTTAAATGCAGCCTCAGGCAGCTTTCACTGATGTGACTCACATCTCCACAATGTCAGAGCTTTCCTTGACACTGACGGGCTCATATTTTGCAAAGAATAAACCATTCTCTGGTGTATTAATTAAGCATGTCCTGCAGTGAAACAGTACAAAACTATGAGAAGTTTTAGACAGTGACTTTCATACCTATAAAGCATGTATTGACAACTCCTGAGCATGAAAGCTCTCATTAATCCACAGAATGTGGACAGCACCAATAGGAAATGTGTTTCCCCATGGCGACTGTGTCCTCAGTGGGCTCAGTCCTGATGGTAAGTCAGCACAGGCCTCTTCCCCAGGAAGGTAACCAGTAGATGACCTAATTATGTCCAATCACAGCATTATTTTCTATTAATTTTCATATGAATTTAAATGTGAGTGAGGACATTGGTAAATATTTCAATGGAAATATTTACAGAAATAAAGAACTACTGGTGCATATTTTTTGAATTGTGGCTGTTATTTTACCATATTTTCTAACCACATGAAATATTTTTATTTCTTTTTTGCACAGCTGCCCCCAGAAAAAGCAAACCAAACACCTCACAAATCTTAATCCATTTCAGCTACCCCAGCTGCTGCATGACTTCAGTCCATGCTCATGGTCTCTCGGATGCTTCTTCCCTCCTGGAGGGCAGAATATAGAGTGTGCCAGAGGATTCAACCCATCCAGGCAAACTGTCTGAAGAAAAATAAACCCTCTCCAATCACAGAAAACAGCAAAAACCCCCACTTCCTACCATGTTTCCCAGTGACAGTTTCCCACAAGCTGATCATTCTAAAAATCAGAGTACCACAGTAAATAGACAGGTCTAGAAAGTGTGCGTTCAAAAAGACTCAGCTTTTCTATATTTTATTTGCTAAGAAATGTAATTCCTTTCAGAAGCAATATAACGTTGGCAGTTTTAAAAGAGAATCCCAGGAAGAACATAGAGCTTATGCGTATGTAATCTTCCTTTCTTTTAGAGTTAGGAAAACAAACATTTCTGATTCTTTATAAAAATTTCAATTTAGGCTTTTTCTATTTCTGTAACTTTTTGACACTAAATTATAAAATTTCCTTACTCTTCCTCACAGTCTAAAATTTCAATTTAATCAGGCAAGACCGAGGAAGTTTTGGGAGATTACTGCTGGCATGGACAGCTAAATTCAGTTTCACCACACTTCTGCAAGCATTTCAGTGTTTATTTAAGTGCCCCAAGCTTATGTACTTCTACCTTCAATCACCTACTATTGAAACTAAACAAAATGAAAGCAACATTTTTCCATTTACATTCCCAAACACAAGTTGTCTAAAATAGCAAGATCTTCTTCCTCTCCCACTTATTTCACACCTAACTCCCTGACCACCTGAAAGCTTGGCATGAATTCTTGTGAGTAGTGTGTAATGTGGTCTCAGCCCAGCATTTTGTTCAGACTTCTGGTTTGGCTGCAGTTTTGCTCTTTCACATTCTTCATAGCAGCTCCATCAAGTGGCCAGAGATCTGAATACATCGCTGCAATCCATGACAATCCATGCAGGCACCTGTTTGTTGGGACCACTGCAAACACATTCTGAGATGTTTCTGGGGCAAAATATGAGTGGGGTAGCAGTTGCAGAGGGGAAGTACAGAAAAAGAAGGTATGGGAGGACCAAACAGAAGGTTAGATATGAGAAAAAAGATCAGTGAGTTGCTTTTCAGTAGTTAAGATCAGCAGATTTGCTAAAGTCTACAGACCAAGCAGGTTTTTTTTTTTTTTCCTGAAGTGCAAGCTTTTTGGAGGGAATTAGTTTGGGATGTTTGCTGGCCTTCACAGTAAAGCTTGTTTTCCCAAAACACCAGGATAAAGGCAGGTAAGGTCCCAAACAAAGAAGGTAGCTGTCATATCTCCAAGATATGCATATGGCCACAGCTCAGGGGGTTCATTTTAGGATGAAATTTCCATTGTCCCCCTGTGAAGTAGAGCAGGTATCTGGTACTGCATAACTCTTGTGGTCTGAGGAAAGCCAGCCTTTCCTGGTTCCTTGCATGTCTTCTTAGGTTCTGACTCACCTGGAGCACAAGGATTTGCTGCTAAACGCACCTTTAACATAAACCTTTTTTGAGGTGCTGAGGGAAAGTTCCTGCATTCCTCTATAACCTCCTTTTCCTGCCTTGTTTTCAAATGTGCTGTGCACTTGATCTACCAGCCTTGGCTCCTGAAAGGATCCAATGAAAAATAACTAATCCTCAGTTCAAACAAAAGAATTTTACAGAATTATTTAGGGAGGGAAAAGAGTGACATTTCAGAGCCCTGGGAAATCTGAGCATTGCTCTGAAAAATAAAAGAAGGAAAATTCTCCACACATGATAGTTATTGCTTCATTAAAAACTCAAAGAAACCATGACAATTTTTACACATTGGAGGTGTGATTTCTCTAACACTAAGAAGCACAGATTCCCTTTTAGTACTGCGTCAGTTTTTTTAAAGTATCTTACATGGAATTGTCTCTCCTTATGGGCTATTTTCAAATAATCTAGTTCCTGGAGATATTCTTTATCTTCTTGAAAGACACGGGACAAAACAAAGCTCTATGTAGTCATGCAGAGGTAGATTGCCTCTGGTTTCTAAGCTGATTGACTCCTAACGAGCAGTTTTCAGTCTTTCCTGACTTGTAAAGTCCTAAAATTTTCCAACAGAGATGCACTCCCAGCCCCCTGAGAGCAAATTTACTTTACTCACAGTAGGCTTTTGTCAGCTGTGCTGTGTGGATTCCTTTGCCCACAGGTTGAAAACCACTGCTGTGTGCTGTTTGGCATTCTGCAGCATAAACACATCTCTGTTCCAAGAAAAATAGCTCCCAGTTTTGGGTCTTTGAAAAATACATCTGGATCTACCTACTGAAATATGAATTCATTTTATTTTCAAGCCTCAGAGCCTGATTATGGCAGCATAAGCAAGTTACATCAACAGAGCCAGCTAATCTGCATGGGTGTGAAACCAGATATAAATTAATCCCTTTGTTTCCACAGCCCTCACTGTCAAATCTATTTTCAGTGCAATCAGAAGTTAGGCTACTACATTAATAACTTCAGACCACAACATTTTTCCACACCCACTAATCAAATACTTAAGCAGTTTAGCAAATTTTTTGTGTAACATAGAACACAAACACAGTGTGTTTGTGATTTTGAAATTTGTGAAGTTTAAATTGTTGATTTTCTAAACAATTACAACTTTACACCTCGTTGACTTGTTAGCTTTCTTTTTTTAGCATTGTGTATTACTTTCTCCACTTCTGTTCTTGCAAAGGTCTAAACATTTATATATTTTTTTGCAAATGGATAACAGTTTCTCATCAACTACGAGATTCATTGTTGAAAAGCATCACCTGTGCTATGTAGGATTCTCACCAAGGGGAGAAACAGAACACCATTTTTTTGTTTTCTCTTGGCTCCCATCCAACAAAGCACTTAGCCATATGTCTGCTTTTCCTCCTAGACTGGGGGTTTGGCTACTGGAAATCCATGCACCAGGAAAGGTATGTTATCCACTGCTACTGACAGTCAGTCAAACATGCTTAATAGCTGATTTAGACAACTGGAATGTGACGACTATCCTATGGAAATCCAGAGACTAATGGGCTCAGTGACCCTGTTCATAATGGAGGTGCAGCAGAGTAGTCTCAAAGCACACAACATCACAGAAAATTGCCTCATGTATGGCTCTCCTTATGTTCTCTGGTTATCACACACACGAGACGTTCGATGAAAACCACTGGACTATAAATTGGTTTCTTCAACATGTAGTTTCTTACTCTCACAGTGTGACCTGCTTAGTGCACCCCACCAAAAGGGGAAACATGACAAGATAATGGATTCATTTTGGCAGCGGCAATACACTTTGATTTTTTATTATTTCTGCTTTGCTAGCTCACATTGAAAAGTCCAAGAGTTCTCTTCAGCTGCTAATCTATGAACGGCTAATGGCTAGACCCTCATGTTCTGGGATTAATGTTACAGAATGACAGAGAAATTTCTCACTAGACAAGCAAGCACTGGTTATAAATTTTCAGTTTGGTTTTTTTTGTTTGCAAAGTTTAGCTTTACTCTCTAAATATGCTTTCGTATCCTAAACATGCTTTTAAATACACTCTCTAAAATGCTTTCCTGCATTGCTTTTCAGATTATCTCAATGTTAATCTGCAACTAGATAATTTTGAACACCCTAGGAGCTGGAGGGCTGAATTTATAGTGAAGTCTAGCCTAATCCTTGTCAGTAGCTCCAATCCATTTTCTAGGTGAGCTAAAAGCACTCCTCTTCTATCTTGACAATTTAAATGCATCACTAAGAAATCATCCTTCTAATCCACTTGCACAGATTTGTGTTTACTGCTGATGTTCATGTGTCTAAAGAATGAAACATGGAACCAACAGAATGCTAAGGATCTACCTGGCAGTTTCCTGGTCCCTGAAATTGAAGGCTATTTGTTTTGTTGAGGTATAAACTCTCTCCTGCACTCTGTCAAAGGAAATAAAAGCTAGAACCAGGGAAGGGATAAAGCACCTTTTAAGGCTCCTGAAGCTTTTAATTGAATCAGTGATTCAGGAAATCTCATTCTCCCTCCTGCTTGTTCTGAAATGGAGAGACAATGAGCAGATTTCTGTCAGTAGAGCAGATGCTCTGTGCATGCAGACATTTTTGTCTAATGATAGCTTTGACGTTATGAGGAGTTTTGTGGGATCTGTTGCCTGGGGTATCTGTAAAGGACTCATTAAATGCCTTTCCTGTGAAAATTATGAGAAATTCTCTTAAATATGAAAAAATTGCATAAAATTAGGCTTGTAATGATATTTCACTTTACTTAACACAGGATTGCACTAGCAGTAAGGTTTTAATTGCTCAAATTACAGTATCTTTCAGATGTCAAAATTACTTGCATTAATTGCCAGTGGAGACAAAGCAATAACGCTAACTAATGTACTAACACATTGCACGCCCAATTAGCATTAATGGTATGGTTAAACTTCATATGTCTTTCTGAAACATCATTAAAAGGAATAAGCTACAAGATAAAGTTCAGAACTGAGATGAATGCACCTTTTCAGTCTTCAAGTTTTAGCCTAAGTATTTACTTGCACTGTATGAAAAAAAAAAATCACCAGATCTGTTTTTTAGATGATGCATATTTCCCTAACTTCATATTTAGGCTGATTTACATCATATCAGAATATGGCTTTATTTTTCTTACTTGCAATAGAAGCCAGCACTACCCCTCTGTTCATTTAGAACTATGTAAAATAGATGCAGCTCCACCAATGCAAAAAGATTAACACTTTTGTGCTTCACAGTACAAGCCTCTATTTATTTCCATGGTGAAGCTGAACACTAATTTTCTGCTAAAAATATTTTGCCTGTAATTTTCCTCTGTCCACTCTTCATGTAGCAGAATCAGGTTATCAGTGGGTTTATGTAGCATGGGCTAATTAAGCAGGGGAAGTTTTGTATGTACAAAGGGAATACCTTGGCAAATGGACTTTGCAATGTTGCTATTCTGGCCACTGACACAACAAAGTTATTATTTGGAGGAAGAGATTGTGAGGTTTATTTGTATTCTGGCTTTTTACCATCAGTATGTAGGTGGGTAGTTGCTTGAAAACAGGTTCAAGTTATAGAGTGATAAAAGCCTTGGTCTCAAGCATTGCACCTGTTGTATGTCTCTGACCAGGACTGAAAACAGCTCAGTGGAGTGAAATTTCATTTACAACTCCTTTTTGGAAAACCAGGCTCTCCTCTTCAGACCTTGGTCTGCTGGCTGCAGCATCCCTTAGGCTGGTCCAGCTGGGAAGGCTTGAGAGAAGCTTTTACACCAAAATCACTCTGGTTTTTAACCTGACATTATGAAGGGTGACTACACTTTAGGAAGCTCAAAAAATAGTGTTTCTGAGGAAGGCACCTACTATGAGATAGCAGAGAATGTGCCTGGACTGGGAAGGAGGAACAAATGTGATTTCTGTCTTTTAACAGGAACCAGAAGGACTATGCTGGCGTTACAACTTTTACCCCCAGGACATGCTGACAGTGAGGTGTGAAGGACAGCATGAGTGTGAAGGCATCACCCCCACATTTGACGTGTATCCTTGTGGCTACAAGAGGACTACTGCTCATCTGGACTTTTTCAGTCACTTTGACACATTCCTTAATTCTGCCTAGGAGTTTTATGCATTTGGATCTTAAACATTTGCCTAAGTGATTCTCTGAGTGGGAATGTTGGTTTCTCTCTCAAAAATCCCAACACCTCTTTGTCTATTCCTAGCTCTCCTTTATCTTATCTTGAGGAAACAGATTCTTCTTTGCCAGGAACGTGTTCAGGTTGCCATCCAGAAGGTGTTTTCTCCCTCTCAGCTGGAAACCACACAAACAACTATGATTAAAATAAAACAAAACTCATATAATGCTACTTGTTACCATTAGAGAGGCACCACGTTTTGTCCTCTGCATTTAACATGTCGTGCGATAATGAAATTAGTAAATCCGAGATCCAGTGTTTAAGAGGATTTTCCTCTACTGTTGTTTGGAAAATATTTTTGGTAATAGAGCCACAAATTAAATTTTGAAAACTGCAGGAAGGTAATAATAGCAGTAGTAAGCCCATACTCTTTAAATAGGTTTTTCAAATTGCTACACAGCAGTACATGGTATCAGGACCTGAAAAAAAGGGATTCTTTACGCTGGTTTTTCATAGCCAGCAAACCTGTTTCTCACTGTAGAGTTAATAGAGAAGTGGCCTCTGTTCAAATACTGAAAAATGCAAAACAGACGGGAAAGTTTTGGCATTTTAACTTCACCGGATTACTTGCTAAATTTTTGAATGCACGTATCTGAAAACTCTTTTGGCATTATCTTTAAAAGGCAATATTATTGAGGGAGTCTATATTTAAGGAAAAAAATTAGAGCCCAAATAAAGAGTAGCAGAATGAGCAGAGAATTTCTCATTGGCTCATAGTGGTCACCAGAGCAACTGGTGCTTCTGAAGGAGCTGTGAGAAGCTGCCTGTGTGGCACGGCATGTCCATCACACCAGAGGAAGGAACGAGTCAGAGTGGGCAAGAGATCAGCTCATGTCCTGAAATCAAAAGGTCTAATATTCTCTACCAAAGTTGTTATCTCTTAGTAACTCCAGATATGTTTGTAATCCTCATTGTCAATTCCATCAAATTCCACTGTCTAGTAGCACAGTAATTTTATTAAGTGTCTTATTTGGGAATTATAAGAAAAAATAGAAAAATGCATCATTTACAACCTTGTTGTACACTCTCTATATGCACATATTTATGAATTAAAGGCTTTGTTTGTGATCTGCATCCTTTTCATTCGTATTTTCTAATCTCCTTTTAGTGTTTTGTGGATGGGATGTTTACACAACAGAACATGACATAATCCACTCCATAAATTAGGAAAGCCACCATGATATTCTCTACACTTTCTCAACCCCTGCACCTACTTTGGGGTAGCAGCTGTGTGGCCATCCCTACTAAAGGATTCTGTAGGTATTCAAATTTCAACTGAGCTGAAGGAGATATTTTATTAACTAATGCAAAAGCAATGCATTGAGGATTATTACATTCCCAGAAATCATCCCAAAGTCCCTGATGTGAAAATTGCTGAGGAGAGATTGTTAAGAGGAAGTACTGTATGTGCTGGTCTTCTATTTCCCCCAGCCTAGGTACCCACCTGCCTCCCCTCTCAGAGCCTGGATGTGACATAGACCACTGGTGCTGCTCAGCACAACCCTTCTCAGGTACTATACTAGTCTGTCCTGGCATCAGAATAGCCAAGAATAAAGTTCAGAAATGGGCTGAGCCTCAGGTGGTCAGCTGTCTTTGGCTGTTATTAAATCAACACAGCTTCAGTTCCTAGACTGGATCCTGGTCTTTTACAGGAACTGGGCAGATGAATTGGACAGAGTGGAGAGCAGCAGTAAAGAAGATTAACTGGTTTGAATCCTAGATGACTGATACATGTTTACAAAGTATTTTGGCTGAAAGCTAAGTATGTTGCAATCAAGAAAATGAAGAGCAAAGAGCAGAATCTAACCTACAGCTGGAGAAAAAAGGGCTTTCTTGCTATGAATATGTGGTATTCAATGCTTGAAGAAATCTTATTCACAATAAAAGTTCAAACTGAATGAAGAGATGTTAAGTTTCTGGAAACTACAAAACTGGGATGCAGTCCATGATTAAAGCAAAGTTTCATCATGTTCAGTAAAGCTAATGTGATGGTAATGAACAGAAGTTGGTTAAAACTACATGTCTCTGTAATGCATTCAGCATTTTAAACCACATATTCCAGTTAGGGGCTAAATATTAATACAGATCTCCACATATTACATTCAAATACCAATTAGTAAGTCAATATTTCTAAGTGACCAGAACTGACCCCACATAAATATAGAAAATAAAGGAAAAAATGTGTTTAAGCTAGTACATTAAAAAAAAAAAAGAGAATATTAAAGTTGATATAGTTGATATTAGACTTCAGTCCATTGTCAGCAACAGCTGTCAGAGCAGGCAGGTAGGATAGTGTAGGGCAAAAAGGTTAAGGAGCCTCATGAATATGAAAAGCTTTAAATTACTGCTCATATTGACCCATTGTGTGACACAGGACTGGACCCTACGAAGCACACCAGAAGGACAGGGCCACTGAGTGGGACACTTGCTGGCCCCAGCAGCCCTGTGTACTCACAGCATCAAAAACTCAGGAGGCAAATAAATTTTATCCTTTAGGAAACAGAAAAAACCCTTTTTACTGAGCAATTCATAGTCCTGGCTTCATATTTTCTTCTTAAACAGCTAGATGTTACAGATTATCTCATAATAGACAGAAACTTTCTCCTATGTTTTCTTTCACTATGAAACACAGCCAACAAAAGAGGAAATTTAACTTAAGAACCTGGCAGTAACAGAAAAATAAGCCCTTTTCCTTTTTGGAAAAAAACCACAAAACCATCACCAGCCATGAAATTCAAATGTCGTCTCAAGCTAGGCGTGTAGTTTGAGCTATCAATCACAGAAAAAATTCTTCTTGCATCTGCATGAAAAATACATTTCAACAATTTTGGGCCACAAACACTCCCACAATTCACACAGACATTTTTCTCTATGCTCTTTACTGGCTTTAGTACTATAAGCCAAAGGATATTTTAGGCAAAGTATTTTTTTCTAAGTTTATTCCAGGACATTTAAATAGGATGTGTGAAATAATTATGCTACTCTACTACTAAAGAGCTGCAGCCCAAGAAGGATGTTCAGTTTAAAGATACAGATGGACTAGAAAGATGCCAGGAAAACTACAGAATTACTTCAGGTCTAGAAAGCACAACCTCTGAAGAAAAGATTAGTACCTCCCCAATGCTCAGCATGAATAAGGACATGGCAAATCCTGAGGTACATAAAAGGCACTTATAAAGAGGAGGACTATTCTCTTCACAAGATGCAATGGGTCTTGGTGCAGCCAGAAAGACTGAGGTGAAACAATAGGAAAATCTGATATAAAACAGTGAAGCAGTGAAGGTTTTTAAGAGCAGGTTTGGCAGACATTTGTTAGGATTGATTAAAGCTGATCTGGATCTAGGGCAAAGGAATGGAGAAACCGATCACTTAAAATACTGTCCAGTCCTATTTTCCTTCATCTGATCTCTTTCCTACTGAGTCAATGAGATTTGGTCAGCATGCTTTCTGTGAGAGTCAAAAGGGCTAAATTCTTTGCTCATTTCTAAACATTAATTCATTTGAATCCCTTTCCACTGTCTGTGTAGTTTATTTGATGAAGAAACTTTATCATTACTGTGTTAATGGGACACCTTGATAGACGTCAAATTTTAAAATAAAGGATTTTGGTCGATTATAAAGATGGAACATTTATAATGCAGTTTTCTTAGTCAATAGTTGTGCTGCAGTCCAGAATATTTGAATTTTTGTCAAGGAGCCTACTTGCAGAAAAGTAGAAAAATCACAGCTTGTACTATAAAATGGAGGCTAGATACATTTATTAAAAGCAAAATATTCCAGGGCTGTCTAGAAGAATTGAGATCTCCTTCCAGTTTTAATTCTCCTATTTAATTACCTCTTTTATGAATCAATCTACTACTTCTTGTAACCAACTTTGTAAAGAAACAAGTGGAAATGCTGGAAGGATTATCTGCTTATGTTGCTATATCTTGTAAAAAAATCCTTTTATGCTGCCAAAAAATCAGATCTGTGACTAAAGAAATACACAATATTCAGAAGCATTGTATAGTTGCAGCATGTTATGCATTAATACTGCTGAAATACTGACCCCCCAAAAAATATCCATGTTGTTTACATAGCTTTCCATGCTATGCTATAGAAGCAATAAGCACTTGCTTATTTATAATATCAGTTGCGAGTCACTAATCTGGAAAATTAGATTTCTGAAAGAACACAGATTGCATTTGCCAAGAACCAAAAATCTATTTGAATCACTTCATTCTTTTTAATAAACTTTCTCTGTGAAACATTGATATTGAAGAAATCAATATGACTTTTTAAAAAATATCCCTATTGTCATTCATTTATTCAAATAGAGACCTTAGCCTTAATTAAAATATCACTGCAGAGACCCAAGGGAAGCACATATGTATAATTCCTACAATTACTTATTTATTATTTCAATTAATTATTTATTACCAAGAGGTTTTTTTTTCAAAAAAAGCTCACAGAATTTTAATCAATGTTACAGTAGACTCTGAGTACTAAAATTGCACATACAGGACACTTTCATATATCAAACTGAAGTCAAAATAATTTCAATATATGTTAATCTATAAGCAATTCATTTTTGTGGAAGTGCAAATAAAGTTACACACAGCCAAAGACCAAAAACTCAGCTGCACACATGGCTGCAATGTCAGTTTGGTTGAGTAGTCAGACACTTCCCTCAGGTAAAGATCAGCCCAGCCTGATCCTCCTCAGCCTCCTAACACAGGGATGATGGTGTGGAGTTGGAGAGCACAGCTGTGGTTCTCTCATGCTCACCATGCACTCTCAGAGAGAAGGATTCAGGTTGGTGGGCCTCAAAATTCCAAAAGTAGATATTAAATAGCAGCAATCCATGTGTGTTGAGGGTCCAGCTACCTCCAACCCCCTCCTGGGTCAAGTGGGCATAGACCTCACCAAGCCCATTTGGATTGAAAGATCACACTTGGCACCTTTTATCACCAGGAACACTTTTGAAGCAGATTATGTGTTCAATTATTAAGTTACTGCAACAGCTTAGTTGTCATTTAGGGGTTGGTGTAAATCTGGCCTCACTTGTTGAACTCCACTTTGTCACAGTCTACATTAATTAAGCCTGCCTTAGGCTGTTTTTAAATTAACCTCCCATCAACATCTTCTCATTACAGCATGGTCAAACCATGCCAGCAGTGCAGCTCAGGAAAGTTTATTATGCTAAAGGACTAGTCCAGAAATATCAACAAATTATTCTAATTCTATTTAAAGTGTGAAGCCAGCTACCGTTCCTGGATATGTACAAATGTGTGGGAATTGACTACACTGCAAGCGGTGCACAGATGTAGCGGCACATTGGACAGCTAAAATCTTATAAAAGCATCTTCCTTTGGGATTATTGGACTGTTACCAGACCAAGTAAGCAGCAGTGTTCTGCTGAGGTGGAAGGCAAAGAGTAAGGAAAAGTGGAGTCTCTGCTTCAGTGAATTGTGCTCAACTGTTTCTTTTCTGTTTTAGCATTCAGTACAACCACACTGAGGAAGTTGTTAAAAACCTTCACCTTTTTGTATGCACTTCTTAAAACATACACTATCGGTACCACAGCATTCTGAAGGACTTCCTAGTTTCATCTTGCTTCAAATTCACAAGGCCAAAGGTAAAAATGTTTACTCAGGATCTGCACAAAAGAATTTCTCTCTGAAAGATTTGCCACAACATCTACAACAGAGGTAACTCAAAGGTGAGTGTCACAGCCTTGCCTCTTAGGCATCACTAGATACCAGTTAAAGGAGTTATGTTCTCCTCTCCCCTACCCTGGCTTTTGTTTACAGTGATTGAATACTAAAGGAAGAAAAAAAAATACAGTGACATATTTTATTGCATCTTTTTAAGGCCTAGAAATCCTTGTAATAAATAATTACGTGAATTTGGGTCTGAATATGCACATATGCAGTCACATGAAAGCTCTTTCCCTATTAAGGCAAGGGGGATAATGATAAAGCCTAGTCCAAGCTTGCTTAAGGTAAACTGGCACCAAAATCATAGCATTTCTTTGTGTTAGGCATTAAGACATACCAAGAAGACAGAAAAAAAATGGATGAGGCTGGTGATGGCCAGCCAAGGGCAGCTTTGTACCAGGGCCTGGGGAGTACAGAACACTTTTAGCTTACTGACATTACTGAAATGTTTGAAGAAAACAAGATAAGAAACCCTCCCCATCTGGTTTGCAAGATTTTGATGAACATATGGAACATCCTGCTGGTAGGAAAGTGAGGCTTACAGCCATATGCTCAGCCAGTCTCTGGTATGACTATTGCAGGTCTGCAGTATGCTGAGGATGGATCGTGTGTATTTGAATTTCTGATGATGCCGTACAAAAATCATAATGACCCAGCTGAGCTTCATCTGTGAGGTGCCACAAGGAAAAGAGGTTGGGAGAAGAGGATATTCTTGTGTCCTTTTTTCTGCTGAGCTCATTGGTGTGGAGAGTTTGAGGTTTGGGGTTTCGTATTTATTTGTTCATTTGGGGGTTTTTTTGTTTCTAAAATTGTGATAAGATCGTGCCAAGACAATAACAACTTGGAGTTGCAATATATTAAGATATTTCCAGGTAGCTGTTGACAATTAAAAGGTGCCGAAATTATTAAAATCTAGTAGTTATGATGTCTCTCTATCCATGAATATATAGAGCTGTGTTTTAATCTGTCAATTACATTTTTTTTTTAGTAATTCAAACTGTTGGTAAAAGGCCAGCAATCAAAAAAAAGTTAAAACAGGACTATTAAAATTCTTATTTGTTACTGTTCAAAATAATATTTTTTAAGACTTTCCTCAGTTCATCAAGGATATAACTAGAACTATAAAGATATAATGATTTGCTGTGTCAAACCCACATAATCTTCAAATAAACTGCTTGTGCAGTATCACTCCAATAACATATTATTTCACAGCTATAACAAGGCCAAAGATACACTGAGCTTAAACAGATGGGATTGTGTTTGTAATACATTATTAGGCAGAGCCCTTTCAAGGAGCCCAAGACATTTCAATGGAACTTAGGACAAATTAGTCATGGCCAGCAAGGCTCTCCAGCAGCAACACAAGATGTTTGATAAGTGGCTTAAGATTTAACAACTACCTCAGAGAATTCCTGTGCATTACACAGGGTACTCATCTTCTGATCCATTGCATCTTAAAGAGGAGTGGAAGCAAACCAAGCAGATTTCTCTGTTATTCATTATTTACCTGATGTCCTAACCCTTGATATTTTTTAGAACAGTCAAGTCTCTTGACTCCTCTGACAAGGTGAATTATGTTGGAGATGAGGCAGAGGAAAAATGCCATAGTCTGTGTACAAGTCTGTTTTCAAAAACAACACACATAAACCTCCAGTTCCCATCTCTGGAGAGAGTAGATTCCTTTCCCTCTGGGTCTTGACTGAAAGGTCTTTTATGACAACAACATTTCCATGCCAAGATTAGGTAAATTGCCATAGAGAAACAGTAACAGTTTGTGTGCATTGCAGGGCACTTGAGCACAGTAATACTTGGGAGCTTTATTTAACTTCCTTCCCCTTTAGTATCAACAGAGTAACCAGCTTCTCCACAATCTTTTATAAGAGGGGAATTCAGAGGAAACCAGATTTTAGACAACAAAGGTAAAAGCTCAGAATCCCTTTTTCTGACTCAATAGAATTTTCTCAGTTCCTGTAGCAAAGAAACTGTGTTCCTTGTGTCAGTAAGTACCTTACAGTAGAACGAAAGGCTGTTTATTTTAACTTTTATTAAAGACTAAACCCTAAATCCTGGTGCCTTACATTCTGAACTTTGTCCTTATGACTAAAGGACAGGCTGTACTGATACAGAAAAATGACAAAGTAAAGAAAGACATTGTCTCAGTATCTGAAATGAAAACACTTACTAAAAAAACATTTTAAAAGAGCAAGATGCAGATAGGGGAAAAGGAAGGTAGATTCTTGTCCTTAGGGTATTTAGCTTACAAAATTTGCACTCACACATGGAACATACTGGCCAGTTGTAAAGAAGCACTAGCACCCAATATGGAAATTAGGTCAGATTTTTCTACCTCATTGGATTCTTCTTCATCACTAAGTTTCTGTTTCATATTTATGGATTTTTGTGGGGTTTCTGACATAGATCTTAAACAATGACATTAGGAATCATTGTGCATTACATGGATTGCAGTTCTAATCTAGATGGACTAACTGGACTATTTAGATTAAAACAATTTGTTGGGATAGCAAACTACTCTTAATATTTGACAACAGATGGATGACTATTTGCATTATGCCCATCAGATTCACTGCCTCAAGGCTTGTAAGAGGGTCCTCAGAAAGGAGACTTTCAGCTACTGTCTAAAGCATCTGCATGTGGCAGCGTTCCTCCAGGAAGGCAGAACACTTGTAGGTCCATCATAGGACTATAGGAAAAATCACAAACATGATAAAAAGTGAACATTTCTCCAAAATGTGTCTGTAATTTCAGAAATTCCTGCCATGTCTCATAAACCTGTAAGAAACATGACATTTATTTTATGTCCCACAGAATATCATCTAACATAATAATAAAACACATGCAGACAAACTGAGAACCCAACAGAACTCCAATTCACTACAGATTTTTTTCAGTATAATTATGTTTTATGGCTTTAGCTGTGCATTCTTTGGGAAATAATTTTCTTGCAGGAATTTATTGGTTTGCTTTTCTGTTATAAACAAAAAAACCCCAACTTTTTTTGGAAATGGAGCAGTATTACATTCTAGCTGTTCCCTAATAGATAAAAAGGAACAGAACAAGTGAAAGTGGAGGCATGGAGTAGAAGGAAACTAGAAATTTATGTAAAGCCCATCTTCTTGGAATGGCTGATCGTGGGAATCATTAAAAATAAGATTATATTCTTATGGGAGGTATTTCAGACACAATGTTTAGAAAAAGCCAGGCCGGGAGCAGTTAATAAGGACTGACTGTCTAAGGTTCTTCAGAAAGTCTGCAGCACTTGAAACTGTGTCAGACACTGCAGACAGAGCCTGTCCAATGCAATTCTCTCAGCTCAGTTTGAACACTCTGACCTTAGCTTTGCTGTGACAAATACTCCCAAAGGGCTTAGAAGACTGTTAAAGGAAATATCAAAGACAAATTTCTTCCTCCTGGTTGCTGTAGCATTTGTGACCACTTCCAGTGACTTGTCTCTTGCAATGGGCATCCCCTTGTGAAGTCCTGTGCTTTCATGCTGATTTCTGTGTAGGCATCAACTCTGGGTTTATCTCTTCAATAGCAGCTCTGAGGGACTGATTGTGAAGTGGTAATTTCTAACCAAGAGACCATATGAATTTTTCTTAATGTTTTCTGTAACTTCTAGCATTAAAAAAACAGTATTACATGAGGTAGGAAGTTATTTCAAAAACAAATGGTTATTTGCTTCTGTTTGAGGAAAACATATTCCAGGGGAAACATAATTCAAGGATTTTTCATTATCTTTAAAATGAGTAAGAGCTATATCATGAAAAGTTTAAAAAGGGCACTGTCTCCCTTGGCTACCCTCGAAAGCTTATACAATAAGAGTGCTTGAGACTCTCTTACCCAAGGCTACAGCTCTGTCACCCTGCTAAGGCTCAGCAAAGCAGAACAAAGTATAGCAAAGGAAGTAGCAGTCCCATACCAGAGTCCTGCTACAGGACTGGAGAGCACATTCTTTTGGAACCTCACACTTCTGAACCTCCTTCTACAACCACAGAAGATCCCCATTACAAGGTAAAATGCCAGGCTTCCCATTTCCCAGCTTCCCCACTCCTGTTGCAGGTCTCCCCATAGTATTTCTCCTTTTTTTTCTATCCCCACATATCAGCCTTCCACCCTCCCATGTCTCAGACATGTCTGCACTCAGCAAGTCTCACCCCCATTTTACTCCCTCTCACAGCAAAGCTGGTGCCCAATGTACTGGATCCCTTTTGGGATGCTGGCTTTTCCCTGTTAAAACACATGGCCCAGAACCCCAGTAAGACTGGCCTGACATGCCTTGTTTTTCACAAATCCTGGTAACTGTTATTCATCTCCGTAGTGTCTTCTAAGTCTGTCCTTATCTTCATATTCTTACGCATTGCTGCCATGATTATTTATTTCATCATTTATGCAGTGATTAAAATTACTCAGAATTAGAATACCCTAGCCAGCCTAAGGCATGGACTGTGCTCGCTCTTCCCCCATCACCCCTAAACTCTCAGGAGGAATAGTCCACTGATTGCTCCATAGATCAGCAGACCTGTGGTTTTTCAGTCACCCCATGCCACCAGATTAAATGAGTAACTAAAGCCCCTAATGAACTGGAGGACATGGGTGACTTCTGGCATCAACAGCTAGGATTAGCTGGCATTTAACTCTTCATTAATTAAAACCAGCTTCACACAGCAACAACCTCAGTGTTATCACACAATTTAGGAAGCTTTTCCCAAGGTTTCGGGTCGAATACAGTGTGCTTCTGAGGATCACTGCTTGTCAGCACTGAAAGGCTGAAATTCTCAGAACCCAGGGTTCCAACAAGCTTCCAAGTCAATGCCTACAACAAGTTCAGGGATCAGGAAAAGAATTAATTAGCTTCTTATCAAAAACAAATTCACCAAAAAAACCCTAAAACCCAGATTCGGATAGGTTTGGAATTAGACAGGATCTTTTTCTATTGGTTTGGGCTTTATTTTTCAGGTGAATGAAAGAAGAAATCATTAGATTTAGAAAAACTGCTTCTCCTGTGTCTGTCTGTATTGCACCAAAGAGATGGGAATGAACAGCAGTTCCAGACCCACACATTTAACTTTCCACTCCTGATAATCTAAAGCTCTGTGGAAGCAAATGTCACAGACATAGTACATTCCTGCTCCAAAGGACAAAGCCCTTAATTCTTGGGTTTGGTAATTCAGAATGCAGTCTGTTATTGACAGCTGAGCTTAAAGAGGGCAAAGATTAGAGTATGAAAGGAATTGTTCTGATGTATATTTTAATACAATAATTGCTGGTTAAGCAGGACAGTGCATCACTAGACTTGTAATCAGTCCGCAATATTCACTCCCACTCATTGCTGCGTGCAGCAGTAAGAGAAAAGAATTTAATGTAAGCAGATACCATCTCAAAAAGCAAATATATATGTATATTTCCCACTATAGCTAGCAGTTCCTCCCTGGAAAACCATGCAGGTAGATAATTACAACCCAATCAAATGCCTCAGACAGACATTAAAATAGTTCTCCTTTGCCACTCAGCATTCAGCTGAATGCTTCAAGATGATAGTCCTGCACCAAGACACAGGTATATCTGCATTTTTGTCTTCCCAAACTATCAGACAAAGTTATGTTTAAATCTATTCCCCTTATTCATTCCTGTGAAATCATCCTAATGGCTTGTGTCATGAATATGTTCTCTTTAGAAACTCATTGTGTGATATCATTTTCTCTGTATTGTGAGGATGGGGGAGAAAGCAAGAGGCTGAAGTTTTAGTGAGTAATCTTACTCAGATATAGAAAAAAAAGGGTACTAAGAAAAAAATATCTTCCAAAACAAATTAGTTTGCATAATAAAAAGAACAGAAGGAAAAATGAGTTAAGGAAAGGTTTTGCAAAACTTGTAAAAATTCAGTTTTTTTAAATTGATGAAAAGGGATTAATCAGCCACAAGATGAAATCACCTCATGTTTATTTGTGATATATCCTAATTTGACTCTTAACAACCTGACCTAGTACACCTGGCTATTAATATACATTTTGTTGTGAATGATCGTGTTAAATTGCCTGCCCACAGACTTTTTTCTAACATAGATGAATGAAGAATTTGAGAACAGAAGCCACTTAATACAGAAATAGGACCTGGATGACAGCATTGGCCACATTATAACACGGGTAGTAATTCAAGGTACATCATGTTCATGTTCTCTGTGTTACTCTGAACAACAAATATATCAAGAAAATATGATCTCATCACTTGAGAGTTTATATCAGGTAAAAGGCTGCATTTAACCATCTCAGGGACATGATTTAGGTTTGAGGTTATGAGAAGTGAGGATCTAAACTACGTATTTGAAGTCAAAGTTCACACCATAATAACAAAGAACTGACTTGGAACATTTTAACTATTTTCTAGAGGGAAACACAGCTCAATCAAAAATTAAAAGCAACACTTTGGGTGAAAAAACTGATTTAACCAAAATGTTTGTTTAGATGGAGAGAAAAGGGAATGAATCTAAACAGCCTCAAATTAATCACAGCTTTGTTGCTCTTTTTTTCTCTTTTTCTCTGTGCTTATAAACAATATATTAAGAAGCATAAAACATATTATCCAGTTCCAAGGCATCTAAAATGAAATATTTATCTTTCAAAACTTTATGTATATCCAGCTGAATTCAGGATTAATTCTGAGGAGAAAAACAACATTCATAATCCTTCACAGAGTTGGATTTTTCAGTAACAGCAGAGTCTTCTGGTGAGGTCCATTGCTGAGAGGTGTTAGCAAAATTCTTAAGTCCTTAAAGTTGTAGCCTAGTCTAGGGAACGGCATAATTACTGAAATAGCAAAATGGGGAGAGAACTCAATAAGAAACCCTTCTTTTCACCTGCAAAGGATTGGGAAGAAACCAACAGGTTGCTAGAAGCATCATTGAGCTTTGTTTGGTTTCATTGAAGTTCCCCAAACTACAGCATTTGGCAAAAATTCAGGTAAATATTCAGGGTTTTCAGATCTGTTCTCATTCCAAGTCTTTCTGAGTGGGGGGATCCTGGGTCCCGGTCTTTTTTGTTGAAGTAATAAAGCCATCATCAGATCCTGTAGAAAAACAAGGAACCCTTGCAGTTGAGTACAGAGTACAAGTAGTGCTTGTGGTTTGCTTATTCTTTACTTACAGGAGTCTTGCAGCAGAGCAGATGGAATGAGAAATGCACAGTAAGAAGCTTGCAGAGTCAGTACAGAATCTGGTTTTTTGCTTAAAGAGGGAAGGAAAAGGAGAGCACAGAAATTATGTCACAACTTCACCTTTCCTAATATCAGTTACTCAATTCCACTGGAACAAAACCTTTTAAGCTGATGCCTGACACAACTGATGTGTCTTGAAGCTCTTCCACATCTTCCATGTAGCAGTGGAAAAGCCCAGACACTGCTTCTGTAGGATATTGCTTTGTCATGTACAGTAAAACAGCACTGCCCAACGTGTGTTTGCCTTTCCCTGGAAGCCTTATATGAGCAATTTATACAGTAAGGTGAGAAATGCCTTCCAAGCCACTGGCTGTTCAGTACAAAAAAGTAAAAACAATGTTGTTCAAATACTCTGAACATCTGAATCTATTTGAATCAAATCAGAGGTATTTGATGATTGAGATTCAAGTGCTGAAGGCTAATTTGGATTAAGAAAAAATGTGGAAAAAATGAAATGTGCAAAGTCAAAATCCACTACAGCCAATGACTGTATTTACCTCAGTGAAGAATTTTCCTCTTAAACTATTGATTTTTGCCTTCTTCACCAAAATCAGTTCCCTTTTAACTATAATTAAAAAGCTATGATAAAATGTGACAAAGATGGTTATCAATTATAATATAATTTGCATAGCTTTAGCCCCAGCTGAGGAGGAAAGATCTTTGTATTAACAGCTGTAATAATTCAATGTAAGATCTTGACTCAGGAAAAGCTTTAAAAAAAAATAAGGGAAAAGAGGATCAAATCATTATGATTTCCATGTTATAGATAAAACTTGAAACAGCGTTACAGGACAGCAATTACCACAGCCATGCAAACTTAATGAACTTACAAGTCTTGTGACTGTGACTCACGAGCTGTTCTGAAATGAAGCCACAGATGAATATAGTGGTTTAAATGGCACAGCTATATGGAACCATACTGGCTGCCTTCAGCCTTAGAGCTGAAGATGTTACGCTCTCCAGCTGCCAGAGCAAAAGTCAAAGGGTATCATGGATCATAATTCTCAATTGAGATTTATTAATATAAATTTTCACTTGTTACAGTTTCTATTACCTGATGTGAAACAAAGCATACTAAAGATGTATAAACCCTCTGTTCAGCTGCTGCAGAAGTTTTAACAGTTACCAGCTGCCTGTTGTCCACTGCTTATAAATAAAGGGATGGTTACTTTTCCAAAATACAGCGACTTCTTCTCTTTCTAGCAAAAAGAAATTGAAGACAACAGCAGCACTAATTTCAGTCTACCTCAGGACATGATTAAGATTACTAGCTGTCGCAGTTTGACACTGGTTAGGCACCAAGCACCACGAAAACTATTTATTTATTTGTTCTATTTTTAAAAGGTATTCTTTAAAGACTAGTACCTAACCAAGAGGCAGTTACCTGGATCATTTAAGTGTTCTTTCAATTGTTATCAGTTCCAGTGCAGTCATAAGCAAAAATCTTTGCAGATGTACTGATGAAGACCCTAGTAAGTAATTTAAAAATCTACTCTGAAACATTTTTTATTTAGGTTCGTAATACAATATTGTGACAATCTTTAAATTTCTGTGTGCTAAATGTACTGTATTATAAATGGCAAGTAGCTTGAGAATGGTTTTCAGGTCCTCTATGTTCCTAATTCTCTGGACTTGCTTCTCTTAAAGTTTGCTATAATTCCTGGCTTGCCTCAGTGACATGGCTCTATTTCTGACATGGCTGCACTCAGTTAATACCCATTGTTATGTGATACACAATAGTTCATCGTTACTGAGAAGACCCACTCTCACCTAAAGTAGGAAACATTGTGACAGATTTTATTCTTCTTGAGGAAGGCATTAATGCTTACTTACTCGCAGAGTTTCTTGGAGAGATTTAAAAAGAAAAATATTGTTCATTATCGGTATTTTGAATATGCAATACATTTCAATGTAAGACTTTTAGTCCTGGGAGAATTCTGGTGCCTTTGAAAACTTATTATGGAAAGACTTACATGGATTTTGTTGTATTGGAACGGAAGGACAATTGGGAGGTGCTTATTGTTTCTAGAAAAATAGGAAAACAATATTTCCTGAATTGAAGAATTTATTATTACAGTAAATTCAGACTCATCAGTTCATAGAAAAAAAAATCCAATTCTTACAGGTGCTTTAAGGATCATAATTGCTTACTTAAACATGTTCAACAACTCCAGTGGGTAGTTAGGATACAATATAGTGCTGTCATCACTGTATATTGTACCATGAGGGGAAGTTGTTCCTTATGAGGCAGCACAAAAATGAGGATACATCACAAAGCCATTTCGTGGTTTTGCCTTACTACACGTGGAGACGAGTACAGCAGTTCAAAAATCCCTTTCCAGTATTAAGTCTAATGTACAAAGCCTTGGCCAAATATTCCTATTTTCAAGAAAGAAAAAAGAGCAGAGGAAAAGGGCATAGGGAACAGAGCAGGAAGAACAGTAATAGAAAGGATTACCACCATAAATTGACTTAAACATGTTTCCAAGGGAAGCCCATTATTTCTGACTGATCTGACTTTTCAAAAGGACCTCTTGTCCTTCTTTAAGGCCCTAACGTGATGAAAACCCTACCAACTTATAAATTGTCCCAGCAACCATTTGCACTTTATTTCTAGATGAAGTGTGTCTTCAAATTCCAGCCACTAAATTATTACCCCTTTGCCCCTTTCTATCACACATCTCCTCTCCATATAGGTTGTTTTAGAGATTGTTAAACTCATGTCTTATTTTCCTTCCAAATAACCCAAAGATATTGAGCTTTTTAGTATCTCATTTATAAGGTGCCTTTTCCATATCTAAAATCACTGCTATTGCTGAAGCTGTCCAAACTCACTGAGCTTTTTAAACTTTCCTCCACAATGCCACTCCTCATAAATGCCATATACAGGAAAAAGAGCATCTATTGCACTGTATGCAGATAAAAGAGCATCAGTTTGCCCCAAATTAAAATATCTTTTCTTAAATAACCTTCAGTGATGCTCTGATGAGTTCCAGAAGATTACTAAGATGGCTGCGAAAAAAAGGAGAAATGGCAGAAACAATCACAAATTATGTTCCACTCTTATTTTTATATTTATGATTATTATTCATAGAAGAGAAGCTGTTGTGAAGGTCAGAAAACATCTGCAAGCTAGTATATTTAGAAATTTGGCAGTGGGAAGTAGTTCCCATGGTAGGAGCACAGAGGACAGCTCAGCAGTGGAGCAGTCCCATACTAGTTGTTCTCTCAGCAAAGAATGCTTAGATAGGGAAAAGGAAACTGAAGATGTTGGTATGGGGGCAGAAAATAGTCATAGCCTTGATGGAAAGTTATGTCCAGGTATCTAAGACCCCATAATTAAAAAGCAGAAGTGAAAGAAGCTGAGCCTATAAAGTTGTTTCCTTAAAGAAAAATTAACCAATCCCTGAGAGGTGATAGGGAAAAGATTGCACTCCCAAAGAATTGTTCTTCTGGCAGCTAGAGAAATATAAAGGAGCACAGGGATAAAATACAAGAAATACCTGAACCCAAGAAGAATAAATAGGTGTAATGACCAGATGTACAGAGCACTTACTGGAAAGGAATACAGGAGAAGTTGAAGACACATAACAACCATTTGTCAGTGGACTTTTTGTAGGATGTACTTGGGCACATTTGGAGAGAGCATAAAAACTTGACAGGTGAAGATTAAAGAGTCCCTCAAGAAAACATATTAACTGTGAAACATTCACTAAGCTTCTAAAGATCTAGTGCTTACTGTAGAAAGGAATACTGAAGCATGCCTTAAACATGATCTAAAGAGAAATATTTGAAAGGATTTTATGAAGAAATAGCATTACCGGGCACTTAAGGACAGCAAAGCTCTGAATCGCCCTTTGGCAACATAACTGGCTCCTGAAGTCTTTTCATTTTGATCACCACTGAGACCCTATTCTTTGTCCAGGTGTCCCTTACTTGAGATCCGTACAAGCCAGTACTTAGAGCCTTTTTGTCCTGATTGCAGTGCTTTAAAACCAAGGTAGAGCAGGCAATTCAAAAGACAAGGTAATTTTGTTAATAAATAACCAGGGAATCCCTTTATGCAAATATACTGTCTGGTTCTTGCTCAACAGTCATCAAGAGGAGAAGACAGGTTATTCCCTTTAACCTTTAATCTGCTGTAGCTGTGCTGAATCAGCTTGGATGTAATAAACCCCTTTCTTCCATGGACAGGCATACAGAGAGAAAATGAACAACTCAGTTCCATGTTTTGGCACCTTGTAGAAAGAAGGCAGCAGAAATTACTTCCTTGGGTTTATCCCCAGCAGAGAATACTCATATCCCTTCTCAGACTTCATTTTGTCAGAGCATAATACAATCTCCCTTTGCCTTATTCATCCTCTCAGTCCTCTTTGCATCTGTTTGGACACATTGGTGACTCCCAATCAAATGGTGCTCAAGGAAAGCACCAAGATTTTCTCTCCAGCTGTCATCTCCACTTGGAGCCACCTGAACCAGTAGCAGAAGTTCTGCTTTTAAGTCCCTCTGTGCTTTTCCCTGTGCTTTGCTCCATTAAATTTCATATAATTTTTATTATTGCTGTCATCCAGTTGTTCTGTTGGGGTATTTCAATCTTTCTGTGTGTTGACAGCTTCTTCAGCTTTGTGAGATAAATTTATTTCAAGTGCTTCTGTAATTTGTGACAAGTTTACTAATTAATCAAACAAGACCTATGCTTGAGGAATTCAATGGTAATCACCCTTCAGTCCAGCAGTTTCCTTTCCAGATGAACCCATTGTTATTTCTTGTGCAGCCATGATGAATTTCTCTCTTTTCCAGTTTTAGTAACTATCCTTGTGTCACTGTCTCACACACTTTACTGAATTACAGAGAAGTAGACCTAAGAAAATTCAGCTACCTAAACTTTATCAGAGGAAAAAGTTGACTTATTTTTGATAAGACTTTTTTCACTTATTGGCTTTTAATCTCTAAAAATTGTTCTGTTAAATTTTTGTGCAAGCACAGTCCCTTTTTTATTTTTGTTTTTAGAACGAAGGACTCATTTCCATATCTCCAGTAGTACAGTCAAGTCCCTATTTTGCAACTGTTTGGCAGAGAGCACTTTCATTTCTTTTCTTTTAATTATTTAGTGCCTTGCCAGTTCAGTGAGGTCCAGAATGCGCTCATTTACAAGTCAAAAATCCCAATACAGACCCTACAACACTTCTTCATGCAACACAGAGACAAGGAAATGCACTTGCCTTGCTGGAACACCAGCTCATCCCTTACTTACAAACACAGCTGCATCAGCTCTGGCTTGCTGTTGCTACTTCAGGAATTTTTTGCTAGGATACAGCACTGGAAAAGTAGAAAAACACTTTAGCCTCCACAGAACGATAGATGTGGATACATCTATCCAAAACCTAGCTCAGTGCTGGGTCTAAGCTGGCACAGGCCACAATGTCCCCAAAGTTCCAGATAACCAACACTGTCAGAGATGTAGAACAGTAAAAAGTGAGGTATTGCCATTCACTTCAGGAAATGGAAGCAAGAATCTGTGATGGACACAGCTATACAGATGAGCTTCTCTTGTTTCTTATGAACCTATACAAGGGTACCTGCCTGAAATGCTGCTGTCTGCTTTCCCAATGGATTTACACATAATGCAACTTATCAGGGAAAAAGGTCATGAAGGTGAAATAAGTAATCTGAGCATTAATAGAATCAAGAAAAATAATGCATCATTTTCTGAACTGAGGAGGATACTCTGTGCATGTTAACAGGGCTCCATCTCACTGCTACCAAGGGGATTTCAACAGTTTATTTGCTATAGCAACCCCTGAGGATGCTCTTTCTGCCAGCAAAAGTTAGTTCTGTGCTTAGAATAATAATTTCTTAATAATACCAAACAAGTACAGGAGACTAACATCTTGGGTAAGAGCTAAATACAAATTACACTGCAAAAGAGAGGTGAAAAAGAGCTATTAGTTCAGGATCTCATCCATCCAACACAGTGTTGCAATGTTAACTAACAAAATACAAGCTGAAAATCATACATTTTCAAAATTACGACCATCTTTCCTCCATATGAACCATGCAACTATTGCAGAAAGCTCCTCACTTTGTGACTGAATTCTTCCACAAAATATCTTTGCAGTAGTTGTTCTCCAGTTTCATAATATCTTTGAAAAAACCCTTTACCCCTTACTTTCCCTACCACTCAGCACAGCTGTATAATTGCAGTGTTGACTCCCAAGAGTAATTCACAGCCATGCAAACACACTGTGACTCTAAGAAGGATAAATTTATTGCATGGTCAGCTTGCAAACTAGGGAATTCTTTATCATCCTATGTTTCTGGATTACTCATTGTAGAAATGGTTCATTCACCTATACCACTGTTCAAGTTTAGGACCAAAGATTATTAATAATGTTGCATTTTAAAGAGGATCACACAAAAAATTTTAGGAAATGTTCTTGTCACAAGAATAGCTAAGGCAGGAGGCAGACCAGTTTCAAGCTATTTTGCAGAGGTCTTTCAACAAGCCTCAGTTTAAATACAAGAAATAAAGATTTTAACAAGTAACAATATGATACTAGCAGTTTAAATGTAAAAGAACTGAGTCCTGGATAGAATTTGCCATCTCCATCTGTCTGCATTGCTGGTCTTGTATGAGGACGACCAGCTCTGACGGGGAGGGTGCCTAAGTGTACTCAGTGTTTCTACAAGAAGCAGAAGGCAAACCTGGCACACAACTGTTTTATGTAATTCCAGTGGTAATTGCACAGCAAGTCTTATTACTGCAAGGCTACTGTAATTAATCTAATGATTTTATAGTATGTCTGATTATGACAAGAATGATTGTAAGAGTTGCAGTAATGTGGCAGATACTAAAGAAGGAAAACGTACAGAGTTTGTGATGAGGCAGGAAGGAAAGAGGTGCAGTCCTGTGACGTTTCTGTCAGATTGCCACTGGCAGCAAGGCTTGCTGGTCAAAGGCATTGGCAGTATTGCCCCTTGTCACCCTGGTCACCCCTCAGTCTGGAGATATAGGAACCAGATTAGGAAACCAATCTGTGCAAAAATTGTCTGGGAAAAAAATAATCTGGATGAGGCTGAGGATTCATCAACAAGCAGGAAAAGGAGGAAAATGCTTTGGCTACAACTACTGTACAAGGTATATTCCTACAGCTATAACCTCAAAGAGATCCTGTGCAAGGAAGAGGCAGCAATTCATCTGAATCTCTCAGTATGACTGGACCACAGCTGCCAGGGAAATTAAAAATCCCATAATAAAATCATTTGCACATTTTTCCTTCTAAAGCAGCACATCAAAGTTTGTAAATTGAAGAGAAGGAAAAGACTGGTATGAAAATCACAAGGCGTAAACTTATCATGCAGACACCTAGATAGTCAGATGTACTTTCTAAAGCATTAATGAATTTGCCCTTTCTGTCACCTCTCTTACACCCTTTTTTTACCTCCTATTCTTACATTTCAGGTGCAACTTTGATATTCCTTTCAAAACAACAGGAATGAAAGAATGAAGCTGTGCCCCAGACAGCAAAGCCAGAAAAAAACATGTTCTGCTCAAGGCATTAAAATGGATATTGTTGAGTGTCACATTTCTTGTTTTTATAGTCATTATCATGCATTTCTACTGTGAGATCCTCTGAAGTCATTGGAGGAAATCAAGGCCCATTGCATAGGTGTTTTGAAGTATGAAATAAGCCATAATCCTTGAGGTATAAAACCTCACAAATCTAAACAGATAGAGGGCACAGGGGAAAGGAAATGATAAGGTCTTATACTTCAGTGCCAGAATTGGGAACATTATCTTTAGTTTTTGAAGTACCAGTGTAATACACTGCTCACTACTGGGAAAATCACTAGTGGTTCACACAAGCACTGAGTGTTACTTGTAGTAACAGTTTAGGAATATAAGAGTTGACATTCAAAGGGCAGCATTTATCATGGTAGATAACAATTTCTCACCTGTGAAATATTGGGACATAATAATATTGAAAGTGTGTGAAAAGTTGTGAGAAAGCAATATTGAAAAAATGTAGATTTTAGGGTAACCAACATTTCCAGCCCTCTCACTCCTAGGAACTGAAAATATTTCAAATAGAAAAGACTAAATCATGTTCATTCACTTCATGTGTTTATACTGATATAATTGTACGATATCCTAGATTATTCTGCAGTAGCTTGCAGGTTTTGTTAGCATTCCCATTTTAGTATGTTTCTTCTTAGCAATTACAATAGCTTTTTTTAAGCTTTTAACAGATCTCCAAATATGCAAATTTTGGGTCAATACCATATGTGCTTGCACGAGGTAAGTCATAATTGCTGTTACCCCTGCAGCTGTTAGCAAGTTTAGGTC
Organism: Corvus hawaiiensis; assembly: GCF_020740725.1. NCBI lineage: Eukaryota > Metazoa > Chordata > Aves > Passeriformes > Corvidae > Corvus > Corvus hawaiiensis. The sequence goes on along the minus strand of NC_063220.1, from coordinate 9,714,595 downwards.
AGCAATGAGGCTTTGACCTTTGGAAAAAGTCCAATTCAAAGTCAGCTTGTATGGGTACAAGAGCATCTGTGTTTGTCACACTTTACTTTCAGAAACACTAAGCAAATACATCCCAGAATAATATGACCTGTGGCAATATAGATTTTTCTTTCTAACCACCAAGGACAAATATTTATGGGAACATTTTTCAGTTCCATAGAAAGTAACAAACGTTCTTCAAGTGTTTGCTTGCAGTCCTGAAAGAGCTTTAATCAATAAGGACCTGAGCTCCTGCAGTACCATGTTATTTCTGATGCAGAACCAGGCAATGGTGCCTTTGATGTAAAATATCATGTTTGCTGTGCCTTTTTTATGCAGAGAAATATTGAGTCTGTCCATTGCAAGAGACCAAGGAGAGAGAAGAGGTTACTATGTGCATGACCTTTGATAACAGAATAAACACATAGCCCCTTATCCCGGGCATAAAGGAAAAGCTATTTTCCTTTGTCTGTGTTGTGGGGAAGCACAAGATGAGATGGGATTTTTAGAAGAGGTTTTTGAAATTACAAAGATGATATGCCAGCATTCCCTGGGATGGGAACAGGTTTTCTCATCCATTGTCTGGGATCGAGTCTCCCACCTCAGAGGCGGTTATACTTCTGTGATGGTGAAAAGGTCTATACTGTGCTTTATCCATGGAGAATACAGGCACAGCAATTATCACCCTAATTTAAAATACTAATAGTTCATAAGTGAGAGAATTACAGAAGGAATATTGGATTTATGCTTTTCCCTCTCTTTCCTCAATCACTACCTTTCTTCCCAGAAAGAAGCTAGACAGAGAGTGTTTTTCACCAAAGCTAGTTTGGCTTTTTGATGAGCAGAGAAGTTCTAAAGAATCTCACTGTTTCAAAATTGGACTTTCAAACCAGCATCTATTTATTTGAGAAAAAAAAATTCCACAGGAAACTGTTCCTGTTCGATTAAGGGTTGTAAAAGTCCTCTGTCATCCCTTCGAATCTACTTTAAGAACATTTCTATTTAAATTTTCTCTCCCAGAAGGAGGAGGATAATATGCATAAACTAAGAAGAAAATTGCAAGTTCCAAGTTTTTTAATTAAGCATCAAATAATCAATTGTTAGACAGGAATTTATTACAACTTTATTAAGGAAGGGCAATACAGTACCTTATCAGATCTCCTCTAACAGAGACACCAGCAATATCTAGCCTGTGTTAACCCTCTTTTTCTCATTCACTCTGTCTCAGACTTATTCTCACCGCTGACCTCATCTCCTGACACATTTCAGCTTGTCATCTCTCTTTTTTTTTATCCAGGAGTAGTAAGGATCTGCCTGAAGCAGTCTGCCAGACACACACATTCTAAAACTATTGATCTATAGGAAAAATAAGCATCAAAAGTAACACAGATGGAATCAGAGGCAGGGGCAGATCAAGAGGGCAACCTGATGTGTAGATCAGTAGCAGACTCCCTCAGCTCACAGGTAGTTTATCAGCTCGGGGTTTTCATGTACTGAGATATCTTTCACCACTCAGAAGTTACTTCAGAGCCTGACTCCTCTGCAAAGCAAAGACCTCAGACCACTGCGAAACTTGTGTGTTTCAAGTGCTTTTTGATTTGCCACTGCTACCAATATATGTCAAAACTTGACTTTAAAAGCTCTTGCAGCAGGCATGAAAGGAAATGGAAGTGGCAAACTCAGGCACATGGGTGCAGCTTGTCTGCAAAGAGACTTGTGTAATTTTTAAGGAAGCAGAAGCTTTCCTGCTCCCTTAATAAACTCGGATGTGTGCATTTTGTCCAAAATATTGCCCTACAACAGGGGAGAACAACATCCTTACCTAAAATTATGAGCCTCTGACTTAACAAAGTAGAAAAGCAAACCAGGACCTCAGATTTCCAGTGAGATCCACAACCATATTTTGTCAAAGAAGAGACAAGTAATTTAAATACACATGGAGATACAAGGACAGCTGCAAAGCTGATCTGCATGCAACCAGAGCAAGATGAGCCTCAGCATTCCTTTTTCACACATTATCATATTTTCTTTATGCAGCTGGTTTAGAAAGGTCTTTTGGGTGAAGGTTATCTAAATTCTGTTCTTAGAACACCACTTCTAGAATAGGAACCTGTTTTTCTCCAAACTGCTCTGAGACCTGAATGTGTGTTTAACAAAACACAGTTCAGAGGAGAAAAGGCAATAGCTGCTTGGAACTGAATATAATTCAAGTCTGATATTTGGAAACTTCTGCCTCATAATCACAGTGGTGCCTGTGAAAATGTCAGGCCAATTCCTTACATTTAAGGAAAACAACATGTTTCTTATGAAGGCACAAACACCAAGGTTGATCTTATTTCAGGTGCTTTCTAAAAGGAAAGATTTTCTTCCAAGAGCTTCAAAGTACTTAATGCAAATTCTGTGCCAAGAGAGCACTTAGAGCCCCAGGAAGCCCAGCAGCAGCAGGGCTTCAGGAATTTTTGTCAATTGTGAGGTCAGAAGCCAAGTGCTCTAGAGATCAGGAAACAATTATTTGTGCAGCTTACGGTCTTGTTGCAGTTTACAGTACTGGGAGAGGGAAGACTGGGGCTGCTGCTTCTCCAAGCACTGGACTAATATAAAAAGAAAAAGCACTAAACATTGATGGAACAGCCCAGATAAATGGAGTATAATTTCTCCATTCACTCAGTCGTACTTCTATACACATCCATATGCAATCTAAATCAGTAAACCTGTACTAAAGTGAATCCATAAGATACAGAGTGACTACCAAAACTATGACTGCAGTATTTGCTTCACAGAAAATGATCCAAACCAGAAGAAGAAGAGAATTAAATAAAATATTTTTTTAAAAAGGTAAAGCTACCTAATTTTTGTAGTGGAATAACATTTCTAAAGGCACTGAAAAGCTGAAGGGGAGGGGAGTGGGAGGGAACAGGAAATGAGCTTCAGAAACTCAGAATTAATACAGGCAAAAAAGAAAAGGAAAATCAAACCATTATCTTAACTCCTCCCTTTTGAATTATTGAGCTGTGGATCATGAATTTCCAACATTTGCAGTGATAGAGAGAAACTTAGATTAGTCCAGTATTTTTTTCTGTTCTGTGTAAAGCATCAATGGTCAAAACCATTCATGTTTGACAAGGGTCTATTCCATTTGTAGATATTTTTTTGAGAAAGATGATCAAATTAAATGAACTACATAGTCATTCAAGCTACAAGTGGCTTTGTAATTTGCACAAATTTATGAAAATTATTTACCCACTTGTAGTCAGTATCATCATCATCACTCTCTCCTCTTTAAATGAACTATGGTGTTTATTAGCTTCATTAACCAAACTGTTTTGAATTAATATCAATCTCTACAGCCATAAGCTATTTCATCTGTGCCAGACTAGGATCTGCACCAAAACTGCAGTGGCATTGTTATGTTATTTCCTGATGAAAGTGACGTAAATGAAGATCTCTGCTGGCTGATACCTCCCTCTTACATGCTCACAGTTCTATGTCTTAAAAGAGATATAGCCTAGTCTAGGAGCAAGAAGCAATTTCTAGTAGAGATATTAACTAAGATCAAAGACAAAACTAGATGTTAATGAGTACAAAATATATACCCCATACTTAGGAAAAGACAAGGTCTCTAGGAAGGGAAGGATGTAAAATCAGTGTGCACATGTGGCTCATAATTTGGAAGAACTTGTAATTATGAAAGAAGAAAAAATCAGAGCAACAGGAAGATATTAGAGAGAGACCTGGGGACCTCTCTGTTACATATTTTCAAATAGAAAATGCATACTGTAATGAAACAGCAACTATACTGGCCAGATTTATCCCTTTTATTCCATCTCTTCGCTGATGTAAACATCAGTAAGACCAGAACAGTAGCTGGGGAGTTTTATACCCTCAATTTTCTTCTTTCTGCTGAATGACTGCATGACACACTGTTCCCAGCTACTAAATTATTTAGTATATCATCTGCAAACACCTGGAAAAATATTTCTTGCTTCATTTCAATCACTTGCATTTTATCCCCTAATTTACTAACAGAGGAAGTAATAAAAGCTGTCATTCCAAATTACTCCTTCAGATTGTTTGAAATTACTTCAGTAATGTGTTACCTCAAAGCTGTTTTAAATAATTCTTTCTCTCTGTCTTGTTCACTACGAGATGTAACAAAAAAAACTGTGAAACCAGAAGTATGTTTAGAGGTTGCACTTCCTAAATAGTTAATTAAATTTTGTTGTGGTTAATGGAGGAAAACTCAGAGGACCCATAATGGTCAATATAGCTGTGGTATGTCTTTGTAAACTGGAATATATACTGCAGGAGAAAATTATAGTAACACTCTTCTATGTAACAGGGAAATTGTCTCTAGGGCACAGCAGCCCTTAATAGAGAACAATAGGTGCCAGAGAACCCGCAGTGAAATGTCAGCACTGGGCTGACACCTTTGGGTCCAAATTCATGAGCCTTTTCTCTCCAAGCTTAAAACACTAAACCAGACACAGCTCAATTAACAAGCAAGAGACAGGTTGTCCATGGGATGGGCTAAAGAGACACGTCCCAGCTCTCAGGCTGTGTGTTCTGGACTTAAAACATGTTTTGGATGGACTACACTGCCCAGAAGTGTGAGTCCTGAGGCAAATGATGGCCACATGTCTCGATGAGCAAGGCACTGGGTTTGGGGAGAGGTCTTCCCTTGGTCTGTGAATGTTTTCTGCCTGGGGCTGCATCCCCACAGCTGTGCCAGCCAGTGGGGCAGCATAAGAATCCCTGAATCCACCTTGGACACACTCAGTTGTTTTCCTGAAAGGCCCAAAGGCCACTTGTGCTAGTGCAGATGATTCTCCTGGAGTGAGACAGGGGCTCTGCCCGGCTGCCTCCACCGGCAGCGCAGCGGGACTGGTGAGCCAGCAAGGGCCAGCCATGGGCAAGAGGCAGAGGCGATGGTGTTTCAGCCAAAACCAGTAAGGGATGTGTTCCCACAGCAGGGAATGTCTCTGAAACCTGCATCAGCCACATTTTACAACAGCTGCATGTTTTCAAAAGTGTGTTTAATCAGCAAGCCTCTGTGCAATTGGCTGCTCTAAAGCGCCACACAAATTTTGGTCACAGGTGAGCTGCTGCTTTGCATACTGGGAGTAGGGAAATCTCATACTGCTCACAGGACAATTCAGAAGGCAGACATCTGCAAAGGATGACAGCAACTAGGAAGTTTGTCTATTGGTTAGCAACAAACTGCATGTCTGTACACCCCTCTATGTCACTGTCATCTGCCAAGACACAGCATCTCACCCCTGGCCATCTGTACATTACAGAGAGGAGAGGGTACACAGCCAAGAGCTCATCCATGCTAGCAGGGACAGAAACCCTTGCTGCCAGGATGCCTTGTCCCCTTCTTCAGTCAAATTAGCAGCACAAATCCGTGGCACTGTAGTTTCTTATTTGACAGCTTTCAGCTCCTTTCTGAGACTGCTAAAGGAACATCTCTGTGACAAACATTGAGCTTCAGCCCAGAAAGGAAGATAAAAAGACATTTCTGTCAAAACAGTGGCCTGGTTTTTCAAACCTGCCAGCCTGATACAACACTCCAAAATCTATATAATCTGACCCACATATGGTAACAACCTAAATTCAGAGTTATTCATCACTGATAAAACATAACAAACTTAGTGAGAAATAGGGAGGTGAGGAGATAATGATTGAATGCTTGGAAACTTGGATATCTACTTAAAAGCAAGTATTTTTGAAAATGTTGGGTTATGTTGATATAGTAACGAACAGTGCTCTGAATTCTTCTGACTCTCAACAAACAGCTTGCAGCCACACCATTGATTTTGAAGCCTGTCTGTTCTCACCCTGCTGTAGTAACACAGATCTTGGGCAGAAGAGCACGGCATTGCTCATCCAAGCTCACAGTGGAAGTTTGTACTGGGGTAGAGAAATGCAGAAAGCTCACATCATTACACAGTTTACAGCAGTTTTCAGACAAAATCAGCAACCCATCATCCAGCCCTCTCTTGCTTTTCCCTTATTTCCATGCCATGCACTTCCAGTGCTTTACCTTGAGACAGCTGTGGCACAGGTCTGATCCCATGGTGCATCAATTCCATTAAATAAAAGAGCAGAAAACTACCTTGGCAAAAAGCAAAGCCCTTAGTTGGGTTAGAAAGGCAAATTGGCTCCCCATGCAAACAGATGAGTGCCAGAGCCAAGGAAAGATGGAGAGGGATCTCACGCTTTCATTTCAGTGAGCTGTGACCAGCTCAGCTGCCTCCTGGGTCTGCATCCCGAGCCTCACTGCAGGCACTACAGCAGCAAACAGCCCATCTTGCCTCTGAAGAGATCAGTGCTGACAAGGAAGACATGAGAGGGCTTAGGAAAAACAATATTTTTTGGGAAGTCATTTGCCTGTTATCACACAACCATTCGATGACAGAGCTGTTTACCAAGAGCCCTCACACAGCAGTGTTTGAACAGAACTATTACCCTTAGCATCAAATATATTTTAATTTTTTTGAGAATATTTTTTTTTCTGTATGCAGACATCTTTTCTCTTTAAAATAGCTTCTTCTTGATCAGCTGGAGTGTGGTCAAAACATGTTGACTACATCATAAATCACACGCAACAACCTGCCAGAGGCTAAATGTGAGAAAACACATGCAATGAAAACTCCAAATGAAACACTGAAAAATAAGAGCCATAGAGAAACAGAAAGCTATTTCTTTTAGTGTGAAAATCCTGCTGCCATATTTTTAAATTCACAGTGGAAATAGTTTCCAGCAATCAAAGTGAGGGAGATTGGATCTGTGTGGAAGGGAAGTAAATCAGCTCCACAGAAATGTATGTGATATTCTTCAAAATGCAGGAAATTTGAAAGGTGTGCCAGAAACCCCCACGTAAGTTGATCTCAATGAGTATTTGCAACTATTTCTCATGTGAAAAAGCTCCAGAGAACACAATGCAGGTGTTTTACAATAGCTAAACTTTTAAAACTATTTAATAATCATTTTCTAACCATAAGGAAATGAATTACACATATTTCTGGCCCACCTAAGAGAAAAATGTTATAAGGCTCAAACTTTATAAATCTACAGCCTGCAGCACTGGTGAAAATAATTATTTTGCCCTTGGGCTACTAATGAGTGGCTGGGTTTACCAGCATTTGAAGAGTATTAGACATTTATATGGCTAATGAGAGCATTCATGGTTATGTAAGAAGAGATAAATAAAATTAGGGCTATAAGCCTTCATCCTTCAAGGCTAAGGAAAAAAATTCTTTGGTGGTAAACTATTCCATGAAGACCTGAGGTAAAATCTTGGCCTTGTTAAAGTTAGAATTCTTCCAAAATAGCTGTGGTTTTACCTCAGCCTTGCTTAATTATGCAGCTTTCCCTGACTTCATTAGACTATTCATCATCTGCAGAGCTGCTTATTCTTTCTCACAGCACCTGAAAACAACCAGCATAGCTACAGATAGGCAGCTGGTATGATTTTATGTATAAACTGTAATGACAATTTCTGTATTCCTTTCATGTCTGTTTTAGAGAATTGAAATTAAATATTAGATCTGATTAGGAACAGACAAGCTGTTATTTTGACTGGCCCTAGGACTGTTAAAGTCCTTGCTATGAGGCAAGAACACAGTACAGCACATGCCCATCTCGCTACATCATCCTGCTCCCAGGGAGCAGCACGAGGTGTTGAGTTATTAATGGAGAAACTCTGCTCCAGTGCCAGCCTGAAATCCTTTGCATCACCCTCAGAGCAGGATCCCTGAAATGCCCCAGCATTGCCTGACACGTGTCATTAGTCCTGACTGGCATCTTGCAAGCCGGTTCTTACTTGCAGAACCCTACAAGCAGGCTCTCCTGACTCCCACTCTCTTTGCCATCTGTCAGCTGCTCCCCAGGGCACAGACAAGCACCAAAGCTCACTGCCTCCTCCTCCTCTGTTTTCCACCTTCTTGGCCCTCTCACAGACACACACCTCTCCCTGCTGTTTCTCCCCCCGCAGTTCTGCCTCCAGCCTGTTGCTTTATTTCCTCCACCGATGTGGCAGGCACGCAGTAAAACAACACGGGGCTTCCAAAGGGTGGATCTCCCATAAAAGCCTCTGTTTGAGCTGGCAGTTCTGCAGGATAGACCCAGGCAGGTCTTTGGTAAATGTAATGCAGAGCCAGATGCTGAAGCTTTCCTGCTTGTCTTGGTACCGTATCCAGCAGCCCACATAACTCATCGTGATTATTCACTGCATTGTGACAGGATTTGGGGTTGCTCTTTTGATGTTTGCCAGTATGAGCCAGGACTACATTACTCCTTTAATGTCATAATGAAGCATGATTCTAAAGAGCATTTAAATGCTGGAAGGTAACACTCTCCCAGTGCTGCTGGTGACAGCATCCCCTCCATGTAGCCATCCACCCTTTGATGCCTCATGTATGGGGTATTCTCCCTAGTACAGTACTAAGATGATTAAATATTAGAGAACTAAAATGATTGTATTTTGACAGTATTGCATTAAAGCCATTTCTTTCTCCCATTATGTCCTTACACCCCTCAGTTCTTTCTATAAGGGTGGAAAGAGAGAGAAATCCAGTTGACAGATAAGACGTTTACCACAGAGCAAGGGGTGAGACAGAAAAATAAATGTATGCATCTGCTTCTTGACTTCTACGTAAGAAAAGTTAGGAAAAAAGTTGTGAACATAGTGAAATACTTATAAACCCTGCATAAAAGGAGTCCTGAGACTGGTCAGTCTTTTACTGACTAACTTCTTCCAAGAATCTTGCTGCACAAATTGTTAAGGGGTAATTCTCAAAAGCTATTAAAGAAATAGGTGCTCATTACACTTGATTTTCAAAGGAATTTCAGTGTAAAATCCCCTCCAGCTCTTGAAAATCTGGGCTCAGCATTAGTAAGCCTTATTTTCTGTCCTCTGAAATTGAGCTTCTTATCCAGCTCCTTAAAGACTTTCTGTACCTGTGGATGAAGGTTATACAGTGCTGCTTTTAGTATCCAAGCCTGACCAATAATACAAGGAAAACCCCACGACAAACAAGTTACACCAACTCAATTTTTGCAGAAAGCTGAAACAAAACCTTCATTTCCTTTCTGGATGTTCAGCTTGACACCCAAATCTTTTAACAAACAAGGTCCCCTTTGTATCTCCTCATGCCTTTGTCCCAGGTACATTGAAGCTATCCTGTGAATATATTGCTGAATATACACAGAGAACCATATATCCTTTGACTGTGACTGGCTTTAGAGGTGGTATCAGAGAGCTGATAGCTCCTCCCTTTGGGCTGGATAAGGTCAGGGTGAAGCAACCTGCCAGCCAGCTGAAGGGATATCACCACAGCTGGCCAAGATTGAGCCAACAGCAGAACCACACCAGCCTTATGGGCAAAATATAATTCCTTGAGTGGGGAAGATAACTGCTCTAACTCACAAATCTGTTCACACTCCTCTCATTTCCAGTAGTGTGAAGAAGTGTCTGTTCCTTCAACTATATTGTACAGGTACTAGGAAAAAAAAAAACAACAAAAAAATCCCCAACGAATCAGCAAAAGAAACTTTCCCAAAGTGTGGCAGCATTGGCACTCTAGGGAGCAAACCTCACAGCTTGTGAAATTGTGAAATTCTTGTAGGCGGGGAAGTTAAAATACCTTTATCACTATTCCTCATGCCCTAGGATGGATATGAGGTTACACAGTTAAACAGAATTCAGCTTTGAATCTCCAGTTGTTCAGACTCAGAGAGGTTAGTTCTTTGCCCATTTATGTCAGGACACAGGGCTCTCAGTCAAAGCTCATCTGCACTGTCACACAGGTTTACAGAAATGGATATCAAACATTAAAATGCAATCTTGCTGTAACAGCTGGGTATTGAGCTCCCAAGAGAGCGTGGTGATTCACAGCCCTACTTTTCTCCATGGATGGCCCTAATTTATCTGCAAGTCTCTCAGTTGTTCTAAAGGACCACCCTTGGATGGAATTACAAAGACTTCTTTTTCATCTCAGGCAGGGAAATATTTCAGTTCTTCAACTTGTTCTGTCCACAGTGCACAAATTTCTAAAGACAGTGGCCTAGCACTAACCTGTGCCTTTTCTTCAAATTAGTTTTGACAAAAGAAAAGTACTAACAACTGCACATATAATTTTACTGTCGTGTTGTCAGAAAGCACAGTTTCTTCTTTGAGAAGTCTGAAGCTCCTGTACTTTTATCTCTACTCACTTCATCTTCCCGTGTCATCTGGGGCAAGGAAAGAAGCCAAACAGTCAACAATGAAAGAAACTGATGTTCTTCCACCTTCCACCTTTTTTTTTTTTATCATCAATAGCAGTATCATTGATTCCTGCAGGTAGGTAGAACACTATGTGTGACTTGGAATAATCCCCATAAACTTCAGCTGTTCCAATGTTAACTGCACCAATAGTCAAATATGAAGCTGATCCATCTCTTGCTTTCCCTCTATTGCTTCAGGGTGCTTCTGTCCTTTCTCCTTTTCCCCATCTTATCAATTATCCTATGAAAAACACTTTTCATGGACACTAGCAACTGATATGAAGGAATTGCACATTGTCTCACCTCACTGTGCCATCATGGAGCACCAGCCCCATCTGGGGACAGCAGAGCAGTGTGCTGTGTCCTCTAATCTCAACACAACCTCACTGATGTTTTGTCTCTGAGCAAACCAGCCCCACACAAGCAGGATGGCACCTGCACAGGCCACTTTTCTGACAAAAATCTCCAGGTGATGCTCCTTGCTGGATGTATTTTGCTGTTTGCTGTTGCTGTGTGCTAGGCAAAACAGAAGGGTTATCACAGGTAAGCAAGGACCACAAAGCTGAAGCAAACAGTGAAGAACCCTTTGTCTACTGCTGTGTTTGTTTTACAGATGAACAGTCCAAAATTAGGTTAAACTAAAATCCCTGCTATCAAAGCTACCTCTTTTTCATAATCTCTATGTACCTTTTTCAGAAAAATATAGGATTTAGTTCCTGTGTGGAAGCAGAGTGGTCTTAAATGAAGAGAATTAGGGATGGAAAATCACAAAGATTTTATATAAAATCTATTTGTCCAATAGCCTATCATCAGTGTTTTGTTAAATACATATTAGGATACAAAGAAAGTGTAGGAAATATTTGGTTACCTAGAAAGATACCATCATATAGAGACATATAATGATACATGAGTCCAGCAAAATTCCTTTGGGGATAAATAACACATCAAAAACATTCAATAACACCCAATACAAGAGAAAGTAAGGCTGAATTGTTTTCCCTCACCAAAGACTTCCTGTGTGTGAACAAAAGAATCCAACTGCTGGTCAAAGACGATATGCTATTTTGCTAATGGAAAATTTGTTTTGGGTTGCTAGAGACTTTTCAGCTAAACACTAAGACAGATTAACTAGTTCAACAATTAATTATTTTTTACCTAATTAAAATCTTGAGAAAATTCATTAAGTGATCTGTCATACAACTTGCAGACTGTTCAGACAGTTCAAATAGGCTTTATTAGCATGCCATGAGTAAGTATTTATAATTTTTTTAAAAATCTAAAGAAATAGATCTAGATAAATCTAAAGATTGAGTCTTATGAAAGTCATGCAGTCTAACTTTTCTTGAAATTATAGGGCACAATGTCCTTGATTATATTTGCTTTCAAACTTTGCTTCCCAAGGGGCATTTTAAGACACCTGGGTATATATATATAAGAAGATAAAACCAAAAATGTATATCTGAACAAACCATGCTAACTTACGAGAGATCTCAGACTAACATTCCTATATTAATTATAAATTCCTCTTTTTTTTTTTTTCTTCAGCTTGGCAATACTGTAATCTAAATTTATTGATTTATATCATATTCTTGAGAAATTTTATTTAGAAGCTGAGCATAACTGGTCCTTGCAAACATGGCTTGCTTTGGGTCTAGCACAGGATTTCCAGCTAAGGAGGGACCTTTCCATTTCTCCTGAAATGAAATGTACTTTCTTGCTGTTTGTAAAATGATTTTCTGCAGACAGTCACACCCTAGAGCAGCAAAGCACATGTTTAAACTTGCAGTTTCTAACCTGAATGGGACATGACATGCTTTTATCTGAGCGCAGAACTGGATGTCTTCAGTGATAATAAACTTTACATTAAGCACACTGACAGAAGGATCTTCCTGAAGTGAAGTCTGTATTTACAGTTTCCTAAACATCTGAACTCCTGCCACCATTATCCCCAAGGACTCTTATAATACGGTCTGAAACTGAGATCTTCATTAGCATGTACACCACGTGCAGCTTCTCCTCAACAGTTGCTTACAAATTAGATGGAGCAGGGACTGTCTCTGACCTTCAGTTAATTATTTGATACCACTACTGAATTTCAAGAACTCCAGGGGCTGTCTCTTAGAAAACACTTGTTGTACACCTGAGGAGCAGCAAAGGACACAAGGTCATCCATTTAGTAGGATAGTACCAGCATCCTGTGCTGAGGACTGCAAAGCAATCCCGCACTCAGCACCACCAGTTAGAAGGAAGAACGAGCGATTCACAAGGAAGGGGGAAAATTTTACATTTTTCAGAAAGTTCCATGACACAAACTTTAACAGATCATTAAGGATTTCCTCCACAAGAATTCTGACTTAAATCCTGTTGACTTTTTTCCTGGATTAACATAGCAGAGACAGTTCAGTGAGGTGAGAACTTTTCTGACCACAGTAACTGTAGAAATAATTTTATTTATGGCCACACCTCACCCGGGTTCGTGCTTCTGAATGTGGTTTGTTTGATCTATCCAAACACAAACTGACAGAGTAGTATTTATATCACCAGCAATTTCCTCAAGTCCTCCTTGATGGGCAGCCACCTTAGAGTACACACAGGTGTTACAGCCTTGTTATAAGCCATGAGGGAACTCAGGTTATTAAAACTGTTATGGTAATATTAGCCATAGTAATAAAAGCACATTATTTTACTCCATTGACTTTTATTTGACCACCCATGTGTTTCTAATTTGCCTTTTAAAAGCTATCCTAAATTTATTATTTACTCTTATTCATTCCCTATAATAGAGGAGTATGAAAAAAAAAACCAAACCAACAAAACCCAGTTATGCAATGTCACAGTCAGCTGAAGAACGTCCCAAAGAATTAACTGTGTTCCAGGAAATGCAATTGGAGGGGGTGAAGCCCTGTGCTTGGCAAAGAAACTCAAGTCTCTAAAGACATCCCTACTTCACTGAGGTACCTACATATTCCCTCCAAGACGGGTGTGCGGTGGATTTGTGAGGAAATGAGGCTGGCCAGGAAGATTGGAGAAAAAAAGTCCAGAAAGAAATACAGTCCTGTCATGTACAAATATGCTGCACAAAAGAAAAACACAGAACAACCATATAGCTCTCTCATCTAACTCTCTATCCAAAAAAAAGGGTGTAACTTACAGTACTAAGTAGAATTCCTGAGGCCAAATTATTCTTTGCAAGATGTGGGACTTCAGGTGATGTCTCTTAGAGGATGCTAAGTTCACACCTGTATTTTTGACAGAGGAGAGATATGCAAAGAAATCCATCTCCCATCGTCTCAAGCACTTTCTCCTACTATTTGTCACCTGACCTACTGCTCTATCAGCAGTTTGTCATCCTGAAAAGCCTCATCCCCACCAAAACTCGAACTCTAAGTGAGAGGAAACCTGGACCTTAAGTTTTGAAACAAATAACTGGAATAACTCTTTCAGCAATGACTAGAGAATCATAGCAGAGGGGAAAAGTCAGACAAGTTTTCAGGACAGCTTTTCCCATTTTCTGCTGAGCAAAGCTTCCTCAACCACAGGTGACAGCTACTTACAGTAGCATCAAAACAGCTTCATTTTGGCTTAAATCTTGCTTTGCCTTGTGCCTGAACTTACTCAACACCAGCATCGAGAGATGGAAAAATGGTACCAAGGTTTATAATGCTCAGACTCCTGTCAGAAAACAGAACTTGCATCCAGCTTTTAAGAATAACACTGAAGACACCTCTGTTTTCATGATTGCATTCCAGATGAAAGACCAGAAAATATCTCCAGACTCCATAGGGTGTCAATCAGCCCTCCAGGACAAAAACACTGCTTTGCTGATCAAATCCAAGCCCAGAATTTTGTCACTGCTCTGCTGTGTTCCAAAAGGGAAATACAAACCAATCTTTTACACATTCAGCCTTTACCTTTGAGACTCCATATAGAACAGGAAGTATATTCAATCACACACATTAAGCACTAAATGACAGAAGATTAATGAATAGAAAAGAAAGAAATGACAGGAAGGCATTTGGGGGTGGGGGGGAAGCACTGACACTGAGACTGTCAAAACTGAATAATAGATTTGGTTGCTTAACATCTCAAATAAATCCTTGTGGTAGTTTCAAAAACCTCAAATCACTTTCAAGCTCTGACATAAAGTGCAGTGAAATCAATAGAAAGACATTTAGTGCTTAAGAAAGTTAACAGATCAGAGCACACAGAAGATACAAAAATTTGATTTTGCCTCAGGCTGTGCAAATTTTTTACTTCACTTTTGCTCCCTCGTGCTAATATATGCTTTGATACACAAGGCACTAATGCACTTAGTTTTACAGATTATTACTGAAATTTTCTACAGCGATGCCTGCAGTTCCAGACATAATTATTTATAAGATATCTGAAGTATTTTAATTTTTTTTTCTCCTCAGCAGATAGAGTTGCTTTTCATTGTTGGGGTTTTTTTTCTGGATTGATCAATTATAAGGAATATAAAAACAGACTTATGCAGTAAAGAAGATATAACTACTTCAAGCAAATAGAAAGAGTAAGCCTCTTACAACACTTACTAACTAACAACAAGATTTCTTTTATTAGCTGACATTTCACCAATGGAAACAACAGGGAAGAAAAGAGATTTAGTGGAAATCCATATGGCTGAAGTCTGTTTTCATGGTGCACATTCAGCAGCTTAAATACAGAAGCTCTATAGGTGTTTTCATTTGGCACTGAATCCTTGTTATATAGACCTGTCCTTCTGCCAGCCCATTAGCTCAGGATCAGCAAACACACAAAATCTGCCTCCCTGCATCGGATGCCGATGTCTTTGTGTGGTCTACAAAGTCTCAGATCTTAGTGGAATGTTGTAGTGTTTCAGCCACTATTGTTTGGTTAATTGAAAATCTTTCAGTTTGTAGGTAACAAACCCCATGTTTTGTGTATCTCCTTCAGAGATTCTCTCATTTTCTCTAGATTCCTGGGCATAAAGAGAAGCCACACTCGATGACTCTGAAGTCTGGCATAACACCCACTTCCTTCTCATTCCACATGCAAAATTATTTGTTTTAGTCTTAAAACATTTCTGTACAAAATAGCATGATTTTGGGGTTTTAGGAAAATCTTTTCAAGTTGTTCTCTCCTCTGCATTTAATTTCAGGCAGAAAACAAATCTCTTGGTTTCTTGACGCCTCTCTGCACCATTATTCCTTAACTTTTAATTAGTCATCCTCTGTTAGCTTCTTGCAAGGCATCGACTCCCACATCACCACTTGAAATACCATCCTACCTAGAAATCTTCTTACTAATGTGGGAGTTGTGCAAATGCAAATAAACAGACATTTAGATCATGAGGGTCAAAGAGAACCTCCCATACGCTACCAACAATGTTCAATAAGAAGGTCTTTAGAGGAAAAGTACAAAAATTACGAGGGTTCGTGATGCAAGAGCTCGTTGCAGGTAAAGGAAGGTTGTTAGCAATATAATGATGTGATTTTCATTCTACAGCAGTAGAGCTCTTGAGGATCTATTAAGGAGAGGTGTGCAGAGAGCACAAAATAATAGACACTTGATGAGAAGTGCTCTCTCCTGTCTGCTGGCACCTTCAGATCTTACCATGGTTTAGTAAACAAAGTGAGAAACAGAACTTGGAACTGCTCAGGCTGCATGGATTCAGCTCTTCCTTTTACAGCCGTTGAGCAGGACACCAAATAGTTGAGAACAGCTCAGGCTGATAACCTGTTTTGAATGCTTAAGTCTTGTGTATCTGCAAACAATTTCTTCACTGACTTCCTTTCCTTATCTGCCTCAGAAAAATAACGCCATTCCAGATAAACAAAAAAACAGGAACCTTATCCACATAGGCTGGAATAAGATAGGAAAGGAAAAATGTGGAGGCAAATCCAGTGACTGTCCTGTCAAATGGTTTGGATAAATTGAGCTTTGGAAGGAGAAATACTCATGAACGTATACATTGTACAGTCAAAAGGCACAGAAAATCCTGCAGTAAGATAAGCAGACACAGAAAATAAAATTAAATTTTTAAAAAAAGTGCTCATGCAGTTATACTTTCCAGCATGACCTAACAGGAGACCTTCAGATAGATTTTCAGGGTGTTAGTGGGTCTAAAGATGGGATTTTCTCGCAGTTGCCTTAGAAAGTCCCAGCAATTGCCAGTGTGAACCTTCAGATGCCAAATACATATACAGCCTGCAGACCTTGACAAGAAAAGTATCTGGAGGTGTGCTCATTAATCCTAATTCCTTTACCCACTGGGACTAGGATTTCAGATAAATAAGAACTTCAGCTAATTTTTAGCTGAGATTATCCAATGCAATCCTTTAAAATACAAAACACAACCCTAAAACAAAGTGATGTTCTAAATGATACCAGTTTTTTATTATTTGTCCAATATTTTGTTTATAATAGAGAGAAAAATGGCCCAATGTTTAAATATTTGACTGACATTTGAGAGCTCAGAATTCAAGCTTTGAGGAGATTTTTTAGTTTAAATAAAGAGATGTTCCTAAGCTTCAGTTCCTCTGATTATCAATGTAAGTTCAAATCAAATAGTCTTTTTGTTTGTTTGTTTTTGTTTGGTTTTTTTCATAATAGATAAAAGTTAGAAGTAATATTTTATGTCAGCTCATTTTGCTCATTTCAGATTTTTGTTCATAGAAGGTTCAGTTACAAAGGAGTGAGGAAGAAAATAAAATTTTGAGACCAATCCCCAAACTTTCAATTTCAAAACATCACAAACCAAAATGTATCAGCACCAGCAAAAGAAGGAATTCTTAAATATGAGAGGACATGTTTTAATATTTAAAGAATCATCACCATTTGTTTATACATTGTCTTAAGTTCTTGTAAGATGAGTCAGCTTCCCAAGTACTTTGAGTTCTTATGATGCCGTTTTCCCTGTCCCCCTCTCCCTTTTTTCCTTTGTGACAAAGTTACTGTTCTTTGGGCAAATGTCATCCAAGTCTAGCTGTGAGAAGCTGAATCATTTTTCCACAAATACCATTAAAAAAATCAAAACAACCCAAATAATAACATTTCTTTGCAAATGCAACTCAATTTTTCCTGTATTTTTTGTGTGGGTTGCAAGTCCTGCTGCTGTTCACCAGCTTTGGGGTCTAAATGTCATGCCAAATGGCTAAAATGCACTTTATGCTTATTCTCCTTTTATGTATTTGTATTGTGTTTTGGGGGGTTTTTTGAGCCTGGAGTATGGAGTACACATAGTTTTAGAAATATCTTAGAGGGTGGTGCAAGAGAACAAGCATGGCAAGCTTTATTCTGGATGAAAATTAATGATTAACCCATCATACAAGTATTGAAAATAAAACACAAAACAGGAGTAACTTAACAAGACACAGTTAAAAAGTGCAAACCCGTTCACTGAAAGGAAGATAATCTCTGTACCTGTTTTTACAGCTGACTGTTTCATCTGCCCCCTCCACTCTGATTCTAAGGCAACTGGGGAAAACAGGAGCTCTGGATGGACCTTGACACCCCTCATCAATTGTTTTCCTTCCAGAAAAAGGAGATAAAACAGGGTGGGAGTGAAAAAGTTGCCACTACAAGTGGTTCATGGGGCAGCCAGCTATCAATCATTAGAACCTCTGCTTCTCTCAGAAGAGCACTGAATCCATCAGCCTCCCTCTGCACTGGAGCCAGAGGCATGGCTCTGCTACACACAGGGATAGGTTTTCTGTAGGATTCCCACAGCAGCTGCCAGAGACAGGAGAAAGCAGCTTTGTTTCACTTCCACCACTTTCTTCCTGGCATAATTGCTCCTTTCCACAATATAAGAACAAGCAAGAGTCTAAAACCTGCCAGGCACACCTTTTGAAATGACCTACTCTACACATAGCCTTGTCAGAAATGGTGGCCAAGGGCATGAATAACCCCTCAGCCTTTTCTTCTGACACCAAGGGAAATATTTACGTCATGACTGACTGGATTAGGGACCTTTTTCTTTATGAGCACTCAAATCTTGAGTTCATCTACATCACTTCTTAACATCAGTCACTCAGGATGGTGGGTAATTGATGAGGAAAGAGCCAGGACTACAAGCAATAAGATATTTTGGACCTTCTCAGATCTTCTAAGCTGGAACTTAAACAGTGAGACCTCTGGAAATTACAGGAAATACTGGAATTTTGTGATCTGGACTGCTTATTGGTCCTTCCTATGTTCAGGAAATTCTGAGATTACCTCAGATTGCAAAAGCTGAGAAATGTCAGTAGAAAACATAGATTAACTAAAAAACCTCACAAATTTTTAACCCTAGACAGATTCATACTTTCTGACACATGGTTAGCCACTGATCATTTTATCCCTAGACACACTGGAGATCCTTATCTCTCTCGCAGAAGACAGGAAGAGGACAGAACAGATTTCCAGAAACGGACTGCCTGCTACTTTTTAAAAGTACTTCTTGTTTCACCTGTCTCCTTCAAAAATCTTCTAGTTCTCTTTCTGACACAGGAAAGATCAAGAAATATAAATGTAAAGTTTTTGCAGAAGGAACTCCTAAACAAGAATTCTACATCCACAGTTGGACAGGACGATCTTAAAAGTCTTTTGCAACCTTGACAGTTCTGTGATTCTATGATCCAGAAGATGACTCAAGCCTCTTGAAGGTGAAGGGTTTCTGTCAATCAGCTAAATCAAATATATCTAGCAATGCCTACTGTTAGGTAGCAGAATCACAGACTAAACGCAAACAACTCTGATTTCTCACTGCTTAAGCCCTAAAAGCACATTTTTGAAAACCAATCTGTCTTGTCCTGGAACTCATAATTGTACATACCTGCTGTGAAAGCTGAATAAGCAGAGCTTTTAGGAAACAGAATCCAGGAGCACAGCTCTCTGCTGACGGAAAATTGAAATGATGAAGCATTACCCCTGCAGAAATAAATATCACAGCCAGGAAACCTGGACGAAGGCTGAAACAAAACCTGACAGAGAGGTTATTTCAGAAATTACAGAAAGGACAAGAGTCAGTAATGACATGAGGAGTCTAGAGGGCTGAGGGAATTTTTCTCTGAGCCTTGCTTGTTTTCTATAATGCTATTTTCTTTTAATGTACAGCAGAGCTTTCATATTGACAATTACTAATATCTCTGGATGAACCTTGGTGTCTAGCACTCCTCAAGGATTCTGTGGCCTTTTTATTAGGATACCACATTTAGAGAGAGATACCATATTCACTATACTATTCATTGAGCTTTAAGAAACTCTCATTAGTGTAGAGCCAAAAGTTGAGTTCCCTGTGTCAGGGACTTGATTAAAATAATAAGCAGAGACAATCTCTAAACATAGTTAATCATAAAGCAAACCCTTTTCTGCTTCAACAAATGTGTTTTATGGAAAGCGTGGATGCCTCACAAGTAGTCATGTCTTCCTTTTAGGGTAAGTGAAAAATAGAAACACAGAACTATCAGAAAACATGAGACTTTTGTCTCAGTTCTCAAGAAACAAAGAACAGGAAAGCTATGAAATGAAACTTAACCCAGTCACTATGGCCAAACCACACCCAGTTACCTCTTGTTCAGGTGAACCATTTCTCTGAAAAAATCCATTGGAAGAGTTCATAAGCTTGAATGCACATGGTTTCAAAATGTCATATTTTTTCTTTTCTTAATCCTTTCAGAACAAGAAACATCAAGTTCCAAAGAAAAGCAAGCTGCACATCCCTGAGAAGGATTAAACCAGCTCCTGCTTGATTAAGAGCAGAGAACATTGTCTCTGACAGAGCAGAGAAACACCTCTTTCTGCTTCTCCAGGTAAAGCTAAAGGATTGTGTGTGCACACATACACACATGTAGTACCACAAAAACCCATGAGGAGCTGAATGTAAAAGATTCATTAACACTAATGTTATCCTATGCTAGAGAGGAAATGGGCCTAACTTTTAGCTCCTTAGTACTGCTTTTTCTTTCTCCTCAGACTAAGGAAAACAAATTTCCATTGCTACATGAAAGGAATACATCATCTGTCTACATTCAATCTGGTAGAAATGTTTTCTTCAGCGACAGAATATTTACACAACACAGTTCTCCTTGTCAGGTTCACAATAGCAGTGGGACTTATTAACTGGCTTTGTGTTGAATATTCAACAGTAACTCACTAGTCAGATAAGCAGTCTCATAGGAGTCAAAATGTGCATGAGCTAAGATAGATGATTTAAAATATATCCCTACCCAGATTTTGAATACAAAATGCACTTCGTGCAGAAGAGTAAAGGCTGGTGTGCAGGCACTGTCAACAAACCTGCTCTAGTGTGTTATTTTTGTACACTGAATTTTTCTGGTCTGAAATAGAGGCTGTTGAGGGCTTGCAAAGATGTGTGCACTTCTTGACAGTGTTATAAATCCTTCCTTTCTTGACCAAGCCAGTTTGAATAGCTCCATGTCTCACCTGTGACTGCTGAAACCCTTCCCCTTCTATAGAAAAATACGATACTTCACATTAACATTAAAGGAAAATCTTTACAGAGACAAAAATGAGAGAAAAGGGCTCTGGATACTTTTGTTGTTGCTGTGCTTTGTCAGACAGACACAGCAGGATACAGAAAATGCAACACAACACTAACTTTCTATAAACTAAAGGATCATAACTATGATTTAGAGGAGGATGGGATTTATACACTTGGAGCAAGAGGAACCTTTGACGTGGTGAAAGCCCTGGACTCGAAGGAGAGAGCTTGCCAGAAAGTGGAAAATGCCTATCAAACTTTAACATATTCCAGTGTATCATATTAGGTGTATTCCTGCTGTTACTGGCAAGGCCTACATCAATATCCTCAAGAAAGGAGACACCTGGTAAGAAAAATGAGCTGAGTGAGAAGCAAGAAAGCAAGAGACTTCCCCAAAAAGACTGGACAGAACTCAGATGCCAAGGACTGAGAGAGAACCTGAGGAGAGATGTGGAAACAACGATGTCCTGCTGAGAGCTGAGCTCTGGGCAGCACCAGGAAGAGTGAGGAGCAAGGAAAGGATGAGAGATTTACACTGTTCTCTGGAGAAGGAAATAATTCCAGCTATCTGGGGATCTGACTAAATAGTTTCATAACTTCAAAGACCTTTCCAAAGCATAGCCTCTGCTGCCAAGGTGAGGCAGTGGGACCTGCTCCTCCTTCCACAGCTGTTGGTACTCCCCATGACCCAAGGGCTGTCTCTTCACAGCTTTTTCTAAAAGCCACTGCACTGGAACCGGCTCAAACACGCATCTGTGCTCAAATCACACATTTTATCAGCCACAAAATCTATCCAGATGGCAGACAGTCATCTACTACCAGTAATCCATTTCTCCTCCTACTTTTCTACCGCAGCAAATTGATGTCAAGTCATCCCAGCAGTCTTTTAAAAGAGAACAAGGATATACAGATGTTGTTTGTTGTTGTTGTTTTTAATAACAGACAACCCAGGGGAAAATATTAAAAATTAAAGCCCATAGTGCTGCTACAGAACAGAGCCATTTGGTTTAAAATCACATTATTTGCAAGTAGTTTCATGTCTGACAAATGGCAAATACAGCAGCTATAGCTGCTTGCCAGGCCAGCTCACTCTTTCTTACCTGCTGGGAGCTGAAGTGTTGGAAAACTTTGTTCTTGCCTTCTCACAACTCCTTCCAGCCTCATACTAGAACATAGTTTGTAAACATTACTCCTTCTTTCTCTCCCTTAGCATAGAAATTTTGTCTGTTCCTGGAGAATAATTTTTCTAGGTATTTCTTTGACTAATTTCTAGCTCCTGCAACCCTCTCACCTCTTCTCTTTTGAATAAAATTTTAACAAACAAGAAAGGAAAAGAAAGTGTCCTGGGAACACTGGTTTTGTCAAGATAAAGTAATATTGGAGCTGGTAAAGCAGGTCCTTGCAGAAGTTCAAGATTCAAAAATTCATATGAACAAGAAGCCATGCTGGACAATTTTCATAGTTGGAATTATCATGGTAACCAGTTTTCTGATCTTGTGCTCTGACACAGCAGCTACAGCAGTAGCTGGGAGCTTTCAGATGCTCAACACATCTTGGTTCTTGAAATTATGTTGAGCCCCAGGACTCAAGGTCATTGGCTTAAGTAGATGAAAAAGATGCACTTTCACACTTTTTTTTCCCCCTGGGAAGTCAGAATATAAAATTCCTTTCCTTCTTGCTAATTTACAAGGTTCACATAAAATTTAATGTACAAGGACCCACAACATCAATACTTTTTTAAGTATGTAAATGTCTGCACTAAACCATGTACTCCAGGACTTTCTAACATTGAAAGACTAGCTAGGAATATGACTATCCATGTCTTGGTTATCCATGAATCCCTAAGCCACCAACAGGAAAAGGACTGCAGGTACCAAAGGGGACTCTGCAGAACTACCACAGTGTGTGGCACACACCTTCATAGAAGCACAAAAGGGCAGAGCAGTAAGAGCTCTGAACAATTCAAAGGTCTGAATTTCGGGATTTCACCCATAAACCCTTAGAATTTTATTCATTGGTTGGGATCCTCTCATAAGTAAATAGCAAATCGAGCTAGATGGCCTTGTACCTACCAGCTTGACCTGAGACTGGATTCCCTATAATAGCATTTTATGCTCTTAAGTACAGCAGAACACAATACAATACAGAATACTAGCAATAAGCACACACGTTTTCTGTAACAGCCACAGAACCAATAAAAAATATGACTATGTGGTCAGCCAACTCAATTCTCAGCAGTAATAAGCATGATTTAAATAAATACAGAAGTGGAATCAGAAAAAAAACCCACAGCAGCAGCAACCTTTTCCCTCCTTTAAGTTTTGCAAAACTAAGGATCATTGTACTTCTTACTGGAGCTTATTGAAAATAATAAATCCTGTCTCTTTTGTGGTTGACATAATGAACCTGATACTCCCACACTGAAAACTTTTTCTTTGTATAATAGCAATAGATAATTTAGATGTCTCACTAAAAAAAAAAAAAACCCAGCGTTTGTTGACATTTACCTGCCTAGCACAACCTTTTCATTTCACTCTGGAGAAAAGAGGAGATGGGGGAACACCTCAAGAAGTTGGGATTTTTACTTCTGCCGTTTTTACGTCTGTGGCAGTATTTCAGATTGCAGGTGTCACAATTGCTAAAGGAATGAATACCCAGAAATTCAACATTCAATGTAAGCAATCTCCGAACTGCAGAGGGTGATGGGACCATTGCTGGAAACATCAGAGGCAGAAACACTATCCCAAAAGGTCTCATTTCACCTGCTAGACAGCCCAGAAAGCTGAAGGGAGCGCTGTGGTTGAGACATAGAGGCAGAGCTGTGGTTAATTCACACTTTCCAGATGGCAATAGCACAAACTTCTGAGCAGTGTCAGATTCTCATCCAGATGTATCCTGCACTTAGGAAACAAAAGAACTGTTTTCCCCACCCTGCCCTAAAGGGTGCTGCCCTAAATAGCTGCCCCTGTCAGGTGCTCCCGTGACACCTGAGCACAACGTTGATGTCTGGGATGCCACCCCCTCCACCCACCTTGGTTCCTGCATGAGATTTCCCTTCAAATTTCCACTCCCCTAGAAGCTTTTCAGGCATTTTCATTTTTTCATTTAATAGCTTATGTCAATAGTTGACCTTGATCAGGAACCTTGAAACTACAAGTCCAATCATTTTTAATTCACTATAACCTCTCTCAATACATTTATGAATCTCTTAATATTAGAAGAGGCTTCAATAAACCCAAATTACTAGAGAATATTCAGATTTTCAATCTTCTCCAGAAGTAAAAATTTTCCATTCTGAATGGGTGCCCTGGTTTCAGCTGGTTTAAAGTTAATTTCTTCTCAGTAGCTGTGTTTTGGACACAGAATTAGAATGGTGTTGATAACACACTGATGTTTTGGGCTTTGCTAAGTCATGTTTATCCTAAATCAAGGACTTTTTGTGTGTGTGTGTGTGTGTGTGTGTGTGTCTCATGCTTTGCCAATAACCAGAGGAGGTACATAAAAAATAGGAGGGAGCATAGCTGGGACAGGAGACCTGAACATATTCACACCACAGAACACTGTGCCCAGTGAATGCATTAACGGGGAGGGGGAAGGGGGGTGCCAATCAGGGGTTAGCATCAGCCAGCAGGTGGTGAGAAATCGCATTGTGCACCACTTGGTTTGGTTTTGGCTTTTTCTTTCCCTTTTTATTGTCATCATTATTATTGTATTTTACTTTTTTTTCCCAATTAAACTCTTCTTATCTTGACATACAAGTTTTACTTCTGATTCTCTTCCCCATTCCACTGGGGTAAGGGTGGATTGGGGGGGTTGAGCAAGCAGCTGCTTGCTTGGATTAATTTCCAGCTGGGCTTAAACCATGACAATAAGGTAAAATTTATTTCCAGAGGTATATTTGAAAAGAATAGTCTTCATACACATTTCTGAGGAAGACACGAGGTCTGAAGAGACTTAACCAATAACTGGGGAAGGAAGAAAAAAATCCCATTACAGGTGCTTAGGTCAGAGAGGTGCAGAAGCACTTCATCTCCACTCCTACACATCTCTTATCCAGACCCTAAATTGCCTTCATTTGTGCAGCCACTGAGGAGTTTGTCTTGCAGGCTCCAGTGCTTTGCATGCTCCTACACAGAAGCATGGAAAGCACCAGGAGAAAAGGTTGCTCACAAGGAGCTTCCATCAGTGCTTGCTTGCTTAAGAAAAGGCATTTTCTGGAAAATCCAGGCAGAGTGTGGATAACACACCAACGCAGTGTGGAAGTGACTAATGCATATAGATTGGTTCAAATGAGCATCACCAGCTCTACCACCTGGCTCCTGGCAGTAATGAGCCACAGTTGACTGTAGAAGTCAGCACCACATATCCCGCATTTCCTACTTTCAAACTAAAGAGCCATTAAACTGTTCAGACATTTTTTTTAAACCATCCTTTTGTGCTCAGGCTGTGACCTTCCTATTTCTATGAGGATTAAATCTCTGAGATTCTCAAGAAAATCCTAGGGACTCAATAATGGCATGTACAGCTTGGAATGTGAACATTTAGTTTCCAGATTTTACTTGATTTCACAGTGTTTTACCTTTCCTGCTAACTCCTATAAGGCACATTCTACTTTGGCCCATGACTTTTTATCTAAAAATTGCACTCAACATGTGTTTTCTACAGGAAACCTTTTCAACTTCTCAGGCTCGTTTTTGCTTAATCAGTTCTAAGGGTAATTCCTGGGAGAGAAAAGATGGAAGAATATTTATTTCTTGATTCAATTTTCCCATGGCCAGAACTCTTCAAGTCCTTATTTTGCGACTTTTACAGCAGCTCAGCCTTCTAAAAAATAAACTAAATAATCAAAATAAACACTCTAAGATCATGACAGTCTAGTTTTTTGCATCTTTTAAAATACATCATATTACCCTGTATAGAGGCAGACATAACATTCCCATAAACAATAGATACAAAAAACCCTCTATAAAATTTAATGGAGCATTTCAAATGCTTGGTTAGAAGGCATGGTTAGAAAACTAATTTTCAGACTAGCAGGCCACAAGTGGTAAACAAATTCCCAGTACAAAAATGTTTCAAATGGAAATTGCATAAAATGAATGATGCTTATTCATGGCCACAGCAGGCTGAGAAAAAAATTAATTTAAAAAGTTGTTGGCATTTTTTTTTTTCAACCGAGCCCAAGCACATTTGATTTCTAAATCAATAGCTGTCTCTAGCCAAACTGAAGTGCTTGTACGACTTCAGACAGGTAATTACTTACAGGGATTGGATGAGGAACAAGCACATCAAGGGATATTGCTACGTCAATCTCTCTTCTTTTATGTTTTATTGTAGCCTTTTGGTTGTTTCAGAAATCAACACTAAAAACTGATTTTGTCCTCTAGCAGCTGCAATATAAAGAAAAGCCAATATACTAATACACAGAAAGATGTGCATGGCTGCCTTTTCAAACCATTTAGTGTCAGGCTTTTGGGGCAAATTTCACAAGAAAGACACAGATTTCAAGAGACTTTGCTTTTTTTTTCCTTTAGACTGACCAGTGCAAAATGAACTAAAGTCCCTGGAAAGGGAATTATGAAGACACCAGCACAAGATGTGAAAATTAAGTAATTTCAAGACGAAATACATTTGTAAGACCCTTTGCATTTATATAGAGGGGGTAATACTGTTGCATTTCATTAAACTTCGCTAACATGATGCAGTAACCAAACACCATTTACCTCTCCATTGAGGAAGCCCCATCATATACATTCATGGT
Organism: Corvus hawaiiensis; assembly: GCF_020740725.1. NCBI lineage: Eukaryota > Metazoa > Chordata > Aves > Passeriformes > Corvidae > Corvus > Corvus hawaiiensis. Next base: position 9,688,085 of record NC_063220.1, on the reverse strand, counting down.
AACCAACAGCAGATATGACCACTTGACATTTTTCCACTGTTCTTAGTAGAGGATTTGAGGTACTGACTTGTAAGTTACACTCTTAAATTGCATGGCTTCTATTAAAAAGTTTATTTGCAGCTGAAAACCTAAAACTTTCAGGTTTTCAAAACAACTTAAAATCCAAAAGATATATTTTGCCTCTTTTCATCAAAAGTACAATTTTCTCTAAATATTTGTGTGCACGCCCACGTGTGTATTGCTAAGCACATCAGCATTTTCTGTGGGGAAAACTTGTTCTTTGCAGATCTAATTTTCAGTATTAGAGCTTTGACTTTTTTAAGGTTGAAAGAGCTTCTGTCTCCAAAGTCCATTTTTGATAGAAACAGTAAGAAAGAAATCACATTTATTTTGCCAGTTAGAATAACTTTCTAAAAATCACCCCCTAGGATACTTACTGCAATAAGAGTGAGATAGCACATGAAAATTATAGAAGTCCTAAAAGGTCTAGGCTTGAATAAGATCTGCAAGTCTTCCTCCAATTTCCTTTGTATCACTAGGAGCTCTTGATAAGTCTTCCCTCACAGAGAAGTAAGCTCAAATATACAACCCTCCTGAGATAATGGTACTTTTTATTAGAAGATGATGTATTTTAATGAACTGGATACATTTAGTTGCCTCTAGTATTTCCTCGGGTGTTCACTACTCTCCCAAGTGATGAGTCAAAATTTGCATTTTAACAGAAGCTGAGTACTCTACTGGAAAGGCACCATGCTCAAAAGCTCATAAGTAGATTTCTGTCTATTATTGAGTTTACTGAAATTTGTTACTGCCTTTAAAGTCTCTTGTTTAAGAGATACACAAAGCTCCTGTTAATTGACCTAATTTACCATCTGTATTTTTGCACTCAGTTGTAGAATCACTATTCTAGAGCATAAGCATGATGATCTGCTTTGCTGGGCAATTACTCCACCTGTTTTGCACTGATCTGATAGCACGGAACAGGTAAAAATCTCCTGATCACCTGGAAACTGTGCTTTGTGATGTGGGCTTGACTATTAAAGACCTTTTTTAACCAAGTTTCAGCCATGCAGAGCTGATAGCAACAGTTCTGCTACTTCAAGAAAATAATTAAATGTGCCACCTAACAACAAAGGCAATGCTCCTTTTAGGGATCTTTTAAGATAAAGTAAAAACACTTTCTCAAAGGAAAATTATCATCTGTCCAGCAATCATTTCAAATTTAACTGAGCAGCTATTTAAACCTTCTCTTCTTGACTCGGGAGAAGTCAGCAGACATGCCTCCCCCTCTTGCCCTTCCATGTCCAGTGGCTGTGTGAGGTGAAAGAGGGGGGAACAAGACTCTTCTTCCATCTCATCTTGGCTGCAAGTCACAACTCTTACACAGCTATGGTTCACGTGCACCAGTCCAGCAGCACTGGCTCACCTTAAAAATTAACCCAGGACACAATTAGCATATGATCTAGTCAAAAAATTCCAATCAACCAAAAAAACCACCCCCAAACAAAACCCCAAACCCCCAACACTTAACTAAAGTAAAACTTCACTTACTGAACTACCCTGTGACAATACAAAGCACTTTGGCTGTTGCAATAGTTCATTTTTTATTAATAATATGAAAGGGAACCAATTCAGAAGCCTCCAAAACCCTTCATTTTTCTACTGAAACCTTTCTCATTCATTATTTACATCCAAGAATTCTCCCTTGAAGCAAGACACATACATTTCATTTCCCTTTTTCTTTCATTCAAGACCTATTTAACTACAGCTGCAAAACAAAATATAAATACAACGTTAAAAAGTACAATTTGAGTGAAACATCAAATAACTAACAGTGAAGTAACTGACAATTTTTGGTTTAGGAAAAATGCTCTCTTCCTCTTCTGCTGCTTTTTGGAGATGTTTCACTTCCAAATCTACTTAAGATAGAAAGTCTACTGAACTGAGATGTTATAATCATATTTGCTGATTGCTTTAGCAATTGTCTCCTGCAATCTTCTAAACAAGTCATTAGACTCCCACTGATGGTTTCCAGGATAGAAAAAGATAACATGAACATCCAACAATCATTATTTTTTTCAGTCCAGCTGTACTCACATCCCACATTCACGCATTTAGGTCTGAAAACATCATAGGCTGCTATTACTGTGCAAGGCAAATAGATGATGACCTGAAGGAGCTAAGACTGTTTTTTTAGCTCCTCACATTACCATGAGTCAGAGTTCTTCAGAACTCTGCATCCATGGGAGGAAAACAGAAACTAATCACCCCAGGAGCTGTGGGTTTAATTGCTGCTTGCACCTCCCAGCTCCTCCTCAAGCCCTGCAGAGCAGCTCAGCGCTGGCAGCTGTGGTCCCAAAGAGGTACCCAAAGAGGTACCATGTCCTCAGGGGTGCACCTCCTCTGGGAAAGCAACAGGCCAAAATCCACCTGCTCTCAGGAAAGTCAATTTGATAAGGATTGTTTCTGATTGATAAAGATCCGTTTACTGCATGTATTTGCAAGGTAAAGCTCTAAGTTACCCACAGACAGTTTACCTTCACAGCTATAGTGCTAGCAGGTTTGGGCATTTGGGTTTTTTTTGGGGGGGTTTTTTATGGCTTTGTGGTGGTGTTCTGGGTATTTGGGCTGTTTTGGTGGGAGGCTTTTTATTGTTATTATTCTTGGATTTGGATTTTTTGTTTTTATTTTAGTTTTATTAAAAGGGAGATAGTTTATATACATCTCTGCAAAGAAATTCCAGGATTTACTGCAATACAGCAATAAAACAGATTTATATTACTGACTGTTGTTCCCATGGATGAATAAATTAGTACATCAATAGCTGGATAATTAGATTAGATGGCAAGCCTGGTTGTGAAGGGTAAGGAATATCTTTTGGTATTTCTTACCATCTTATCTCCATGTTGCAAGTTCCTTAGCCAAAGCTGGCAAATAGTGGTAAGTCTGAGCTTTGTTCATGTCCCCTATTACCCAGTCTAATAGGACATGACTCCAAGCTTTTATATAAGCCCTTTTACCCAGACTAACAGGACCAAGTTCTAACTCTTTCTGAGCTGTGATAGAAAGCACCTTCTTAGCTCTGTTTAGATTGCAGCATAAATTAGCATAATGGTTACAACTTAATTTGCTCCTATTCTTGTTGATTTACCAGCTTGTTAGCATCTGATCATCTTTTCCCATCTGCCTCTGGGGTGGTGAAGATGGCTTTGATACATTAGAACTACAGCATAGTCAAAGTTATTCCTAATCACATTTAATGATTTCCACCGCCTTCCCCACGGCAATACAGCACAACCCAAAAGGGAGCTGGATGAACACAGTCAACTCCTCCCAGAAGAAGTGTGACGATCCAGGAGGTCACAAGCCCTTTCCCTGGCCAAAGTGCAGCATCCCTGGGTCTCACCTCTAAAGGAGCATGGCAGAGAAAGCACAGATCCAGTGGCAGTGGAAAAGTGGAAAAGTAGTCCTAGTGGTAAAGACTACTAATAACAAGCAGGAGTGAATGTTGAAATAAATTAGCAGTAGAGAAGAAGTAAAATGTCCACCACAGATGACGTTAAAGAATAATGAAAACAGTGGCTAGGAAGGTGCAGGCAATTGCTCCTGTGGTGACAGACTGATGTTCACTTGATGTTCCTCCCCAGGCTTCCTCCCCCTGGACAAAAAGCCCCCTCTGCTGTTCCTCCCTCTTGCTCTCTGGGAAGAGATACTCGACAGTCGTTTCTACAGCCCCACTCAGCACAGCAGGGGACAGGGCAGGCGTGCCCTGCCCAGAGGCTGAGGTCCCCTTGGAGGGCAGATCCAGGGATGTAGGGCACTTCCATGGCTCCATGAGCAGGATTCCAAACAGACTAGGTTTTCCTTTGTTATAGTCCTTCCCCCATAGGCATGGCCTCATCCGCCTCCAGCAGTTTCCCTCACACCCACTCTTGGTGAGTTTGGCAGGCACTGTGGTCTGCCAGAGTAATTTACTAGAAGGGCAGAAGGAAATGATAAATCAGTTTCAAAACACATACGCACACAAAAATGCATCTTCATCACACACCAGTGAAACAGTTTCTCTGCCAGGGCAAGAGGCCACTGCTCTTCTGTGCTCCCGGGTCAGCTTGGGCAGCATTCATGTATTTGTTTAGCATCACCTGGGCTTGGCAATTACCACTCTCTTTTTTGCTGTTTAGTTACAGAAATAAGTGGCAGTTGTTTCACTCCCAGCACTAGGCAGTGGTACAGGGCAAAATTCAGCCCACAGTGTGGTTAGGGACATTCCTGGAACTGAGACTGTGGTGGCATCCTTCACCTTGTGGTTTGGCTTTACTGCATAATTGCAGATACCACACAGGCAGATTGCTAGCCTATGGAATAACCTAGGCAACAGAGCAGGAGGGCCTCTCTGCTGGCCTTTTTTCTTTTTTTATAAATAAATGTAAGAAAAAATATAATTACCACAGTGTGACCATGCCCATTGATGCAGTGGAGTGTGGAGGAGGAGGAGAGAATGTCCCACTACTGAGAATAGCTTTTAAGTATATACTATGCATTCATTAGCTTTGTTTACCCAGAAAAATGCCATGTAAGTCAGCAGTGGTGTAATTGGGTGTGTAATACAAATACATGCTTTAGTTCAAAGGCACAATGAAAAGAAGGGGGGAAATAATACTTCACACTATGAGGTTATTTATTGTTCAGCAAAGTAGAAAACCTGATAAGAGGTTGTTTTCATTTTTCTGACTATTTACTACTGATTTGTAAGCTTTTACTTTCATCAAGCACAGGCCAACTTTTACCCAACTGTGTCTGTTGAGAACAAAACATTTCAGTTTTATAATTGAAAAAAAATTGTTCCTATAAACATAACTTAATTTTATGAAATAAGAAATCAAATATGATAGTGTTTTCTTGACTTTTCTGGCACCAACTTATAGGAAGTCATTTCCAGTTAAACTTTCAGCTTGCTGGAAACCAGATGTCTGTGGAGCCCTGGGGAAGGACAACAGGCAATGCTCAGAAATCAGGAGACTGAGCAGAGATGTCACTATCTCTGTTAGTATTGCTGGGAGAGGAGATTTTGCAGCTGTCAGTGAGCCCTCTCTGCCCAGCACACCTCACTGCCACCCTGCTTCACTCCACCCTACCAGCTGTGAAACAACACCTCAAACTGCTGAGCTGGGTGGCTGCACCATGGGATTCTCGTTCCCACACACCAACATCTGTCCCATGTGCTGGCACAAGAGGTGCTGAGACCCTGCCACAGGTTGTCCAAAGAAGCTGTGGATATCCCATCCCTGGAAGTGTTCAAGTACAGGCTGGACAGGGCTTTCAGCAGCCTGGACTAGTGGAAGGTGCTCCTGCCTGTGGCAGGGGGGTTTGAACTAGGGGATCTTTAGGGTCCTTTCTTACCCAAATGATTGTGTGATTATAGTTCTGACAGCCATGTGTTGTTCCTCTCATAATCCCTGCACCACTTTCAATGCAAGAAAAAAAAAGATAAAGTAATAATTTGCATTTAGTTCTCACCTAGAAAGCAACCACATATCCCTTAGTGACAAATGTCAGCTGTTGCACCAAGACCTTGCCTATATCTCTCTCCCTCTCGTTCTTTGTACACAGCTAGTGATAATAGCCATATGGCAAACAGCTAAAAGGCTTCAGCCTGGGTCTGCAATCCCAGCAGATGCTGGGTGTTCAGTTCAAACAAGAGGAAAAATTCAAAGGAAGCAAGTTTGAGAGAGTTTAATGCAACATTAGCTGTCTAGGAAAAGACACACAGTCACCACAGTTCAGGCTTTTCTGTTAAAATCTTATCCCAATGCTTCTCCAGAATCCTAAACTATATGAAGTTAGAAAATTTAATTCTACACTACTCAAATGTAGAATTTATTGATGGAGCAGAGTATATATCAACTCTAAAACACAGACGAAGATTCAAGCTTTTCTAATTACAGACAAAAGCCTAAACAGTAGCAAGAAAAATATTTAAAACCCAAACCAGAGTGTTGCCTATTAGCAAAATACTGCTACAGTTTATAGTTATTAAACATTCCAGTTTAAGTCTGATAAAATATAATCTTAAGTATCATCTGAGACCTGACCAGGTTTTTTTTGTTTTTTTTTTTTAATTCATGGCTTTGTTTAATAGGTTTTAAAATTTTTACTGTACTTTATTTTAATTGTGAAAAGTCATTTCATGAGCAGGACAAAATTTTGGTCATCATCAGCTTCTCAGTGCTCCAGGTATACGTTTAGCTAGATGAGCTGTAACCTTATACTGTGTTGCAGGATGTTCTTTTGGCAAGGAGAAGCAGAATAAATTACTTTTAGAGTTTCTAGCTGGCAGCATTACTGGCTGTATAAGAATGCAGGGTGGTTTTCTAAGACAGGGCAGTTGTTTTAAGAAAACAAACTCTTCTCTCTATGGTTTTACTCTTTTCAACAAATTACACAAATGTTGATGCTGTTGCTCAGTATAATCAAAACCTCAGCAAGATTCTTAGGATTTTTAAGTTAAAACAAAATTTCAATCTCATTTTAATGCAAGTCAGCAACCTGTTAGCACAATGGGTCATTGACTTTTCAAAACCCTTTCTCTCTGAAGTAAGGAAAAACATAAGAGACAACAGAAGGGTTTGCAGGGTCAAACAGCTTCTAAAAAAATTTCCAGATAAGCTTAGATAGGAAGAGATTTGACAGCTCTGCAATTTATAGCCATTAAAATGCAAGATATTATTTAGAAATTTGTCCACCAGAAGGAGATGATTCAGACAGGGAATTATGACTTCTACCCTAGTCAGACATGTGGAGATAAAGAGAGAAACTTTCCAGTAGAAAAGTTTAGTTTTGGCAAAGGTTTCCTCTCCTCTCTCTCAGAACAAACAGGTAAAACCATTGCACAGGAGAAGGCTCTGAAATCCCTCCAAAAATTATTTGAAATATTTCATTAGTGTTGTGCAATAATGTTTTTCCAGTAGATATTTATTCTTCTCACATCACAGAATGAATGTGATGTTGAAAAGCACAGTATCTTTTATAATGCAGTGGCACTATGATAAATCTTGTATAATTAAAACTTTTTGATCTTCAGGTATCTCCAAAGAAATTTTATTCCATGAAAAAAATTCTACCTAAACTCTACAATATTCTGTTGTTTTGAAAATTCTGAGTAGCTCTTAAGATGACTGGATTCCTGATTTCTCACATGCCAGCACCCACAAATTCTTAACTCCATTTTCTACACTCTGTCTTGCTAATTAAATAACTCTCTTGCCTCTGAAGGCACAAAGCCATCAGGAGTCCTTTCTGTGCTTTGCAGCAGCGAGGCAGCAAAAGATTTGACAGTGACCTGCTTAGACCCAAGACCAGACTATGAAGAACACTGTTCTCTCTATGCTGACACAGCCTACAAGTGCTCTATTTCTGCATTTTGGTTATTTGGACAGTGCTTGGACTCCCCACTGCAGTTATATGCTTGGCCCAGTGCAGGCAGAAAGGTAAGGACAGATTTCACCACCCAATTTTCAACTAAAAAGGAAGAGTCAGCCATCCTCAGTCAGCAGTAGGTGATGGCAGTGAGCTGGTTACGCAGAGTGATATTTTTCACGTTGCTTTGGAAAGGAACAGGCAGGAAGGGCATTGGTATTATTATCCTGCCTTTAGAGGAATGAATGAGGAATAGGGAGCTGAAGGAATTAGTCTAAAGTGGAGCTTTCTTGCATGATCAGAAAGAGCAAGAATTCTTAATGTCCAGTCCATGTTCTCAGGCTGTTTCACTGTCAGGACAATGTATTCAGACTAAAAATAAAAGTACATTTTTATTTCCACCAAAGAAAAAAAGATGTTGCAACTGTTCACCCAAAATTAGTCATCTGTGGTCATTTCTACACCAAAGAATATATTTAGAATCAGAGTGGACATTTTGCCCATCAAACAGGATGCTACAATTCAAGTGGGAATTTGTACTTAGAAAACCCTTATGTCACACTGCTCAGGAGGTTCAGACAGCCTTGAACTCTGGGCTACAAAGCCTGAGATGGGGGAAGTACAGATGACAATAAAACATCATCCTGCATTTGAAGCAAGTTAAAGCTTTGAGAAATGATCCAATTGCAGGGAAGAAACCCTTCTATTTTATCATCACGTTGATCAATATATTTTTTAACTGACCATACTGTAAAAGATATTTTCTACTGACATTTGACAGAAAAAAAGAGAAAGTTTTATGACTAAAGAAAGTCAGTAAATCACTTCCCTATTCTTCTGCTGACAATATCTCTCTGTCACTCAGCAAGCCATTTTCCATTATTGCTACCGCAGTAATGTAGAATCTTTTTTACTCCTTGAAAAGAATATTCATCATTCATAAATAACCCCTCAGTTGTTTCACTTTATCTCTTACTAAAACTGTTCCCTCCTAATCTCCATTTTTCTCTGGATTCTTGCAACTTTCATGTAATTAATTCTTGTCCAGAAAGATCTGTTAACTTTCTGCATCAAAGTGTCAGAGACTGAGGAAAATTTCTCCTGAAATGAGTTTCCTCAGTTCTTCAGCTCTGACCTTTTAAACTGTGAGCCTCTTTACCCATGATGTCTGTCATGATTTCAGTGACTTTAGTTAAAATGTTCACTTCCGAGGAAAAGGAGTATTGAGCTAGAAAACCATTTTCTTCCTACTATGGGAATGCCTTCAAAAGATCTACTCAGGCCCTTCTGTTAACAGACTATTGACCATTTTTTTGATTGCACTCTCTTTTGCTACCCTCCGTAAGGGTTACCTTTGTCCAAGTTTCCTCTCACTTTTGGGTTAAACCTCAAAGACTTTCCTCATAATACCTTCATATACCAGAAATACCATTCTTTTCCAGTATTGTGTCTTATCCCAGGTGGAGAGCTGGGGCTCTAAGCCTGTTTCCACTCTTGCTACTGACATCATCAGTAGTGATGAATGAGAACAATTTAAAATCGCTCTAGCCGGATAGGGAAAGTTCTATATTCTATTATCCTCTGCACAGAAATAAGGTAAGAGCCTGCTACTCCGTGTCATTTGAAACGGAAAACAGCCCCTCCCTCACTTGGTTTTATGGCATAGAAAAGTGCACACATAGTTGTCATAGCACAGCTCCAGGTAATCAGTTTTGTTGAGGATTTGTCCTTCCTTTGTTGCACTGATCTTCCCAAAGAACTTTTACATTTCAGCTTGCAAAAGCACACAGAGTATTTAACGTTTCCCAGATACGGCCTGCATGAAGAAGTTGAGTTTTGCTATCTTTTTTGCAAACAAAAGAGGCTCTTAACCTTTTAGCAGTCGCTTGTAACAAACTGGAGTGTCTGTTAAGTACTAAACTCCAGCACATGCTTGAAGAAGTAGCTTTATACCTACTGGTCTACAATCTACATTCCCATCAGACCTTGTTTGGGAAAAGTTGAGAGCAGAATTCAGCTGGTTTAACCCCAGCTGGCAACTAAGTACACGCAGCTTCTCACTCAGTCCTCCATCAATGGGATGAGGAGAGAATCAGAAGAGTAAAAGTAGAAAAATTGATGGGTTGAGATGAAGACACTTTGACCTGTAAAGCAAAAGCTGTGCACATAAGCAAAGCAAAAAATGGAATTAATTTGCTGCTTCCCATCAGCACTCATCTTCAGGATGCTAGGGCTCCATTACAAGTAATGATTGCTTGGGAAGACAAACATCAAATCCCAACAACCCTCCATTCCTTTTTCCCAGATGTACATAATGAGCAAGGTGCCATATGGTCTGGAATATCCCTGTGGTCATTTGGGGTCAGCTGTCCCAGCTCTGTCCCCTCCCAGCTCCTTGTGCACCCCCAGGCTGCTCACTGGTGGAGTGCAGTGGGGAGTGGAAAAGGCCCTGACTCTGTGTAAGCCCTGCTCAGCAGTAACAAAAACATCTTTTGTATCAACGCTGTTTTTTTCCAGCACAAATCCAAAATACAGCTCCATACCAGCTGCTTTGAAGGAAACCCTGCCCCAGCCAAAACCAGCACAAGGAGTTTGCATTGCCATCCTCTCCTTAAGACCTCTTAGTGGATCTTACTTCCATGGCCTTTTCAAACCATTTGTATTTTTGGCCTTCAAAATTCATTCTACATAGCACATGATTATATTGCTGACACTGCCTTCAAAGTTATTTTTGTTCAGACCTTCTACATTATTTCATTTGGCCTTCAAGTTTTTGTCCTGACTGAAAACATCATTCACTATCTCTTTCCTGAATGACAGCATATCATTCCAAGCCCATCACTGTGCACATTCGGTTAGGGGAAAATTCTTCCTCATGGTCATTACTTTGCTTTTACTAACATAGAATTATTTTGCCACTTTCATGTTCTGAAATTCAGGATGGTAAAGGCCTCCTGCTCCTGTATCAAGTCTTGATTCTGTCTTTCCACTCACCCCTTTTCCCTATTATTATGAACATAGAGTTTTGCCTCTTGCCCAAACTGATTTTCTTTCAAACCATCTCTCCAAATGTACCACTTGCATGATAAGAGCCAGCTTAGTTACTACAGAAACCTCTGGCTAAAATGAACCAGAAGGGGTTTTTAGGAAACTAGCTATACCACAGTATCCAGGTCCTTTCCCTTCACAAATATGTATGTTTGCTTGTATAAAAATGAAGAATTGCAACTTCTCCCCAAAAGTACACATTAAAATGAACAGACATACAATTTGGATACCAAGTAGCAGTTATTTTCCACAGGTTTGTGGTTTTAAAACCGCAATCAGTAGTTCAATAATTTTGCATTTTCTTTCTTCTTGAAATCTTGGTCAAGCATCCCCAATATAGGCACTTGCTACTCAACCTTTTTAGAACTTTATTGCTTCCCTTTTGGGAAGGGAGGGGTAGACCTTCTTTTACCTCCCTTTTCCAGTAAAAGAAGCCTGTTTTTTCCACTTCCAGTAAGAACAGTCTGTTCTTTATCAAATTATAAAAACCTGTGTGGGAGTAAAAAATAAGGAAGAGGGCACGGTAAATTAAAAGCAGCTAAGTATGCATACCATAGAAAAGAAAAGCAATATAAGTTTAAATGACCTTCTTGCACTTTGATGGCAACTTTTCACAAGCTGTATATAGAAATCCACCGTGCTTTGGGTTTCTGATGGATTTTCTTGGACTAACTCTGGCTTTGATACTTGACAAGGAGACAGGCATTTGCAATGTTCCAGGAAGGTTTGGTAGAAAGATAAAGATATCACTGTGTCCTTGTAGCACTCATAACAAAGATAAGGAGTTTTGAACAGAATCAACCTCTAACCCCTAACAGGATAACCATCCATCCCAGCCCCAGCTGCTAGGCTGAAGCAGGAAGGTTGCGCACTGCTACCGTCACACAGAACTACCCCCACACCCTTAGATCCCTTTGACAAATCTATGTCCAAATATATTCTCACTAATTACATTTAGTTTCTTTTTCTCTCATTTTATATGCCTTATTTTTTCCACAGTTCTTGGCTAAACTTGTGAGATTATCTGAAAAGCAGTGGAAAGGTCAATAGGGTGCTGTTGGCACCAGAAGCAGGCTCACCCATTGATGAGATCTGGGATCCAGTCAAAGAGAAATAGGATGTTGTATGTAAGGTGGAGAAGATGACACCTCTAACACAAAAACTACCCCACCATAGTTCCCAAAACATACAGGAAAAGCCATACACAAAATAAGGAAGTTGGTCTCTAGGTACAATTCTTACAGGCTTCCCACCAGACACAAAAATATTTCTTAACTAAGCACACAAATCCTTGAAATTAACAACGGTGAAGTTGTAGGATCTGAATTATGGGGGTAAAATTAAAATAATTTCTCACTTATAATTAACTGGATGACAGCTGTGAATAACTGGATGACAGCTGTGAATGGGACAAATCCTGACCTTGTGATCTGAGCCTGGTCACTGCTGTCTTCTCGCCTGTATTCCACACCACTCCTTTAAAGGAACTGGTTCTGTTATGCTCAGATAACCTGCATGCACACACAGCATGAGGGCTTGGAGGGAATCTTCCTCTCACAGGATGATAATTAGAGTGCTATTAAGCTACGGGGGGGAAAGGCTAGGGTGGAAAGAGAAGTGTTTGGGATTTTTTGGGAGTAATGGAGGGATGGGAGGTGGCAGGAGGGGGTTCAGCAGGGGTAGCTTATGGGGTTTTTAGGTGGGAAACATATAACTGTTTAACTCCAGCATACACAAATCTGGATTAGAATTGTTGAGACCACCGAACGGCAGACACCGTAAACATCACTGTATTTAGATTAGGGAGAATATACCTAAACCCCCTTTCTCTTTAGACTAAAGGGATTCTCTAACCCTATGGGCATAGCCACATGAAAGAGAAAGGCAAGGAAGCAAAAGGAAATCTTTGGTGGTTGTTGTGTGTTCAGACCTGGAGCCCTCAATAGTTCACAGAACAGTAACTGAAGCGAGCAGTGCAGGTTTCTGGCTCTCTAACCACCCAAGAAAAAGATGAACACTTAAGAGAAACAAATTATATAAGCAACATGAGTGCAAGTAAAGTGATTTGGGAAAGGGAAGCCTTCTCTCTACTCACTGCTGATGAAAGCTGGCAGTCAGCAGCCAGAAGCTCTAGGCACTGCCTGGTGGATTTCAGAGAGCTGTGCCTTTGAAGAAACTGCAAACATGTAGTGAGTGACAAGAGCAATCAGTCAGAAGAAAACATGTATTACATTTTATCAAATCAGAGCGTGCTAACTGTTCCGGAGAGCACCTCTAAAATAAAAAATATCCAGAGCATTAGGATAAACACCTCAAAAAACATTAGTGATATACATTAAAATGACTTGTAGCACAGAGGCATTTGCTGTAGACACAGGCTGCCATGACACATTTAAGGTAAAAGCTAAAATAAAAAAAAATATATAACTATGTCAAACTACTTCTGGTCTTAGAGGCAGCAACAGAAGTTCTAGTGACAGTGAGCATCCACCAGATTTGCAAGGATCTCTGCCTTTCTTTGTCAGAGCCCATGTGCCTGCACACATCAGTGCTTCCATCTGAAGACAGCATTGAGTTGAGAGCAGCTCAGCTCAGCACCTTCTCCTATTTGAGAGTGCATTCCAGGCAATGAGGCAGGACCAGTCAAGCAGTATAAACCAAGGGTTTGTGCTCTTCGCATCAAGTCCAAAAAGCTATTTCCAGAAACGGTCATCTACTTCTTAAATAAATAGGGCATATCCTTTGTCAATGCTCTGGGAAGCCAGTAAATGCATTTATGTTAGAGAGACCATACACCCATGGTTTCAATGGCTGCTTCTTCTTCAGGTCACTTAAAATAAAATAAAATCATTAAATAGTTTAGGTTGGAAGGGACCTTTAAAGATCACCTAGTCCAACTCCCCTGCAACAAGCAGGGACATCTTGAACTAGATCAGGTTGCTCAAAGCCCCATCCAGCTTGACCTTGAATGTTCCCAGGGGCATCTACCAGCTCTTTGAGCAACCTGTTCCAGTGTTTCACCACTTTGCTTGCAAAAAAATTATTCCTTGTATCTAGCCTGAGTCTACTCTGTTTTATTTCAAAGCCATTACCCCTTGTCTTATTGCAACAGGTCCAACTAAAAAAACCTGTCCCCATCTTTCTTGTAAGCCCATTTAGGTACTGAGTGGCTGCAATAAGATTCTTCCCAGAGTCTTCTCTTCTCCAGATTCAACAGCCTCAAGTCCCACAGCTTATCTTCACAGGAGAGGCATTCCATGCCTTCGATCATTTTCATGGTCCTCCCTCCAGATCCATATCTTTCCCATGCAAAGGATCTGGGAGCTGGATGCAGCACTCTGGGCGGGTCTCACCAGAGCAGAGAAGAGCAGCAGAATCCCCTCCCTCACCCTGCTGACCGCTCCTGTCTTGATGCAGGGCACAGTGAACTTCCTGGGCTGTGAGTGCACATTGCCAGCTCATGTCCAGCCTCTCCTCCACCAACACCCCCAAATCCTTCTGGGCAGGGCTACTATCCATTTGTTCGTCCTGTGTTGATGACCAGGCATGGTGTACGACCCAGGTGTACGACCTTGCACTTGGCCTTATTGAACCTCATGAGGTGCCCAGGAGCCCACTGCTGGAGCTTGTCCAAATTTACTGCAGGTGCATTCAATCCCATCACGTCATTGACAGGGGCATTAATGGTCCCAGTCCCAATGCAGACCCCTGAGGGACACCTCTCCTCACTGAATGACAGTGATGTGATTTCCCCAAACTCAGAGAACATGTAGGAGGGAGCAGAGCTGAGCAGTCCAGACAGTGTCTCATCAGTGAGGGCAGATTCTAATAAATTAATAAACACTAATCAGGTTTTCCTCAATCACTCTGCAACACACCTCTTATTTTTTCCCATTTCTCTTTTCTTGGAGTTAGTAAGTTCTGGGCCTTTCTGTAAATAATTCATAGAGGTCAATTATATTTCTAAAGCTTTTCTAGCCTTATGTTCTGTATATGTTACAGCAGTACCTCAGAAAAAAAAAAAAAAAGCCAAAATTGGAATGCAGCATAGGGGAAGAGGAAAGAGTACATGCAGTTTACAGGAAGGGTGAATATAGGACATCACATGAATAATGGATGCCAAAAGGCATAAACTGAAGAACTGAGACTTGCACAACTCTCCTGGAAAGTTCAGCATTTTCCTTTCTTCCTTTTTACAGCAGTTGTAATAAATAGCTCCTGTTCAAATATTCATTAAAATAATTTATTTTTCTTATCTTGAAACCATCTCTTCAAACAGGTACTTTGCAAAACCACAATCCCAGGAAATTTTCCTCCAAGGTGGGAGCCAAGAATCAATAGGGATATTCATTGGAACGTTTCCCATTCAGTGGGCATGCAACAGGAACAGTGCATATCCTCACTATTGTTTCTTATTGTCTTATACCTTAACCTCAGCAGATTTATTCTATGTAACTGTAATTGCCAGAAATGGTCTTTCAATGTATTACTACTACACAAAGGCATTTGAACATAAAAGAGCAAGGATAGTAGATTTGTTTAGTCAAAAGCACATTAATTTTCAAATTGCCACCTTCTCTGCCATACTGAGAGAAGTGACTTAAGGGAAAAGAAGGCAGTTCTGTGCAGGCAGCACCCCAAAATTCTGTGCATTTACCAATTTACGCAGCCATATTCCTAACGAGTAAAGTGCATCTCTTCTCACCCTAAGAGCAAGCCAGCTCTCCTCTCTCATGGTAAGGCACATTATGCCCTGTGGTTAAATAACAAAGTATTACTTTGTTTGTAATTTCCATTGCTTAAATTCAGAAGCATGGAACGAGAACTAAACGCCACCAAGGGCCAGAATAATCTTCTTAAGGAGGAAAATCCACTAAAATTGGTAGCTAAGCAATTCTTCCATAATCTCAGCTGCAGAAAGACTCGTGAACCTGCTGTCAGTGGAAAGCAGTTCAGGGATCCTCCCTTTCCATCTGTGCACCCAGCACACCTCAGATGAGCATGACCATGGTGTAGACAAGAGGTGCCACCCCAGTTGCTGCCAGTAGAGCCTGACCACCCTGGCTTGTTGTGCACCATCACACACTGTTGCTGCTGCCTCATCCTTGGGCACGCTGGTGTGCTTAGCCCCAGCCCAAACCAGCTCTGCCTTGGTTCACTCCAGGGCTTCTGGTTCAGGGTGCTGTCACAGGGAACAAGGCCAGCAGGTGGGTGAACACCTCCCCTGGTCCAAGCCCTTCTCTAACCTATGGGGAGACAGTTATTTAAAGATCTTGCTCAGTGGCACAAACACAGCAGTCCTCTGACCCACCCACCAGCATCACCACCCCAGGGCAGGAGCTTTGGGATTACATCTGCACAGATGGAGAATTAAGTCTTCCTTAAAAACTTCCTTCTCATGAGTTTCTTGGTGCAAATTTCAACTCTTTTTGGCATATAAGAAAGGTTAACTGCAGCTGACAGTACAGTCCTGTTCATCTTGAGTTCTTGGAGTGACTTGAGACACAGGAGAAAGGGTTTTCAGATAAGTTTTTGTTGCTGTTTTTTGATTAACACTCATGTCACCAGCTGTGCTAGTCAGGATTCCTTTTAGTCAGGATAGCTTTTATTGGGACTGATAGTGCAAAAGCTGTGTATTTCTAAGAGTTCTAAGATCAGGAGATACAAGATTATAAAAGTCAGTTTTATGGAAGAGCATTTAGAAGTGTTTGGGAAGAGCTTTTCAACATGTCAGAACAACATGAAAAGTAAAATTGGTGACAATTTGTGCACTTTGCATTTTATCATGCAAGAGTTTTCAGAGCCGTACTGTTTACATTTTATTACCATGACAATGCTCTGAAAATTTCTTCAAATACAAGTGCAGAAAGAGTGGCCTCCCTGGGTCAGAGTACCTCAAAAATCTCTGCAGCTTTTTTATTCTTCTCACATGGGCATGAACTCTGCTTCCCTGCTGGTGGCTGCTTTCTGTGTCTGATGAACACCCAGACACAGTTCACTTCCACAACTGCACATGAGAAATAGCTCAACCACACCAGTCTAACACAAAATTACACCTTGAGTTTTAATTCCATGTATGCCCCTACTGTCCCTGTCACACTTTAAACAACCATTAAAAAAAAAAAGGGATGGAGGTACATGGTACTTTGTTCAGTTTCTATAAAGCTCCTATTGACTTTCCTGAGCTCTGGGCCAGTTTTGATCTTATTGTCAATTTGCAGCTATTTTCCACAGCCTCCCCCTCTTGCCTTCAAACGTAGCTGTAGGGAGTGACTTTTCTCTTCTTTGCTTCATCTAAGCATCCAACCCCACCTTATCCCAACACCTTTTCTATTTCTCCAGCAAGAAAATACTGCCCTCATCCAGCCTCTTCAAAGATTCCTGCAGTTTTAGTGAGTAACACTGGTGCAGAGCAAAGGCAGCTTTCCCCTTTGAACCAGATTTTCTGACCATGTTCCTCATTACCACTCAACACAAAGGTGTGATTAAAGTTAATTGCAAGCAGTACTGGAAAAAGCATTACTTTTCTCAGTACTGAAAACACCTCATTTCCTCCTGCAGAAGTAGACTCTCTGCTGCCTGCACCTCAACACTTAACTACTTTTAGCATCTGCAGATCAATTAGTCAGATACCTACACAGATTCAATTTCCACCCAAGTACATGTTCAGTTACTCATCAGTGAACATATTTAAAGAGAACACGGCATAGGCTGTGTTCTGTTTAAAAACATGCCAGTTAACTCTCAATTTAACAAGCATTAGATTCAAACTGCTTTCCAATTGTTGGCTCTTATAGAGCTTTCAGACACTGTGAACTTCAGCTGAACAGGTTTGTGTGGGCTTCATCTTGCCTAAGCCTCAGACTCCTTGCATTACTTCCAAAGCTTCAAAGAAACAGCACTAGTTTAAAATAAAGCCCTTCTGTGAGAACAAGCTTGGTATTTAAGAGCAGGCACCTTTTTTTTTTTTCATTGTGTATCTTATTTTTTCTTTTAGTTTGAACAATAGAAAAGAGCCTGTTCAGGTTCCACTTTTTATCCTGTTTGATACCTTGGCCTTCACCAGCACAGATATAATGGGTAGAAACAGTGTAATAGCTTTGAGTGACATTTAAAAGTATTTTTCTGTGAGTATTAGGCAGTTTAAATGCTGGAAGTAGAGGCGGTTCTAAACAAATATTTTCACCTTTCCCCAGAAAATCTTTCCAAATTACAACAAGCGTAAAAGAAATAGGCACTACAGCAGTGCAACAGGTCCTAAAGGAACAGTTATAACCACCTTCTGAATTTGTAGATAGTATAATCTTCTTTCTCTAACTTTTCCTTTAACTACCAGGTAGAATTGAGGGAATAATTACATCCCAGAAATTTTCAGTGTTGGCAGCAGAATGCTAAATTTTACGTGACAGCATGAAACTTGTTATAAATTAGCATATTTCCAGCTCCTACTGAGCTTTTCTATGAGATCAGGTAAGCTTAAAAGTAACTGGTTTTCCTAAAGAGACCAAAAACATGTTTATCATGAATGAATAAAATGTTGGACATATACAATTCTGTACTTTTCTTTTCCTCATACATCACTCCCATCAGAATTCATCTGAAAAGGTAAATGCTCCAGCACTTCACAGATGCAAGGTGCTGCTCACCCACTGAATTGCTCTGTCCAGTGAGGAAAAGCTCAGCTTCCAGCTCTGATCCCATGGGAGGCACCACAGGGTTCAAGAGTCAAAACTTTCAGCAGGGGCAGTGCCAGTGGGATCTCCAGAGAAAACTTAATTTCTCAGACAGGCACAGCTATGCACTTCCAGCTGGGAAGGTATTTGCTGACACAGCCCAGTCTAAATATTTGACTCAATCTACTATGAAATCTACAAAGAAATGCTGCATTAAGGTTTCAGTTTGGCTTTGGAGAGGAGATCAATGACATTCAATCCCAAAATTATTTCTTCCATAACATCGGAACAACTGCTGAGGTGTTCTGCCACTCAGAAGCAGAAAGCTGAGCCAACCCAGTCAAGCAGATGCCCACTCTGTTCTCTAAGGGGGGATTTCATTACCTTCATTAAAGAAACACTTCCCACTGATGCATGATGCAATTACATCTGTTGTATCTAAAGCAGGGGGATGTTCTTTCATCTTCTTCTTGGGTCACTCTCCCCCCCAAAAAAAATTCCCAACCTTAATTCTGCAAAGATAGAAACTTAAGACCAAAGACAGGTAGAAACTCATTCTCCAGTGTTCTTTCAAACGTGTCCCTGTTTGAGGACACTTTAGTTTAAAAAGCATCTTTCACACCTTATGCTGGATATACAGTGACACCTAAAAAACCTTCAGCCAGGAAGGAAGCAGCAATGCTAGGAACAGCACAAGGAAAGCCTCCCTTAAAGGAGTAGGAACTCCCACAGACTTTAGGTCAGCAAATTTCAGAGGAGCGAAGAGGAGCATCTGACACAAAATTTGAATCCCACTATCTCTAATGTCCAGTTTCCATTTTAATCTATACCCAGCTGCCTAACCTGTTGAGCAGACAACAAAAAAAATCTTAGACAATTTTTACTCAATCTACTGCCCTTTAAGGACATTATTTAGCTTAATTTCAGGTACTTCACTTTCAGTGGAAAGGTCAAACTCTCTAGTGATAGAATTACTTCTGGTATGTGGAGAATCACACACTTCACTGGAAAAATTTAAGTGAAGTGAAGTAGACATAAGAACAAGTTATATGCCTAGTGAGTCTAGGCTTCTGACGTGATGTGTCTCTGATCCAGCCATTGGCAGCAGCAGAAAACACAAATGCTGACTACTCAATAACAGTTAAAACTATCATTTTTCAAGAATTTTGAAAGAAAGTGCTTTATCTGAATGGCCGAGTATTTGGTACAACATCCCCCATAACATCTCAAGAATTTGTAGCTCAAGAACCAACAGCTCATTGCTTCAGCAGTCACTGAGGCTCCACCATCTGCTTAGACCATCCCAAGACATGAAGCTCCCACCATGAACCAGCTTTTTGCAGTACCTGAGAGAAAAGTCCAGGAAGATCATGTACCAACACCATTTCAGGTGGCTTTCACTGCATCAGTTTCCACAGATGCAGGTAAAGTTGCAGTATACAGCAAGTATTACATAGCTCAAAGCTTCAGCTGGGTGTTGCTCTCCTGTGCTCCTGGTTTGGCTCTTGCTTGTGAAACTTCTCCAGCTGCAGAGTGCAGCAGAGCTGTGCTGACACTGGCCTGGTCCTTTTTAGCCTTCCCCCAAAGGGTGTTCAAGTAGGTCAAATTCACCAGCTTTCAGAATGATACAGAAGCATTACAAAGCACAGATTTCTGATCATCCAAAGCCTCTCATTTGATCTCCTTCATATCTGTGAGCCCTGCCTTGCTGCCCTATACATTTGGATCACTTCCTACAGGTATCTGAAATGCTGCTGCCTTGAGACACATGCAAAATTAACCTGAGACACCTGAGCAAAATTAGCTGTGGCAGCAGGAAAGTAGTAGATGAGCAGCAGTTTACAGAGTCCCTGAACCAGCAAATTACTGTCTGTTGAGCACTTTGTCCATGATGGATACCATAGCTTCATTAAGAAGCCACACGTTCCAGTCTTGTTTCACAGCACAGGGATCTTCTGCTTGAGCTCTAATTAAACTCACATCAGTCTGCAGCTCAAACAGCTGTGGTAAATAGGGCTCTGCTCAAGTTACCAGGCTTCTGCTAGCTACTGAGGCTCCTCCTCCCTTGTTAAATGCTTAATACTGCCCAGCATTTTTTTTTCCCTTATTAAAACATTAGATGAGTAACCGTTCAGAAGATTTGGGTTTCATTACACAGCAAATGCTTAAGAGCCTCAAATAGCTCACCAAAACCTAACTGCACCTTTCTCATAAGCTCCAAATCAATGTTTTACACCTTCCGATAATCCTCTCAGAGCAGCCCCCTACAATAAATTTGAAGGCATCTAACACCATATTAGCTTGCAACAGGTGACAAGTAATGAGGAAAAATGCACCATCTTCTTCCTGCAGTGTGACTTTGGGTCTTTCTCTTGTGAGGAGAGGAGAATCCAAGCAGGCAGATTGCTATTACACAGATGATCTGAACAAAAAGACACAGTAAGAAAGTGACACAAGCTGTCCACTTGAAATCACAATGAGCAGCCCAAAGCTGTCATGCCATTTACCCTTCCCAGCTGCTGAAATAAATCCAACCTGGAAGAGAGGTTTTACACTTAAACCATCTCATCAGGGTCTCCCACAATCCTGCCCCATTCTGCCTGATGTTGCCACCCATCCTGGTGTTTCTCAGCAAGACACACAAATTTCTTCATGACAAGTGTTCCTGTTAAACATAGGAGTGACCAATCCGGCCAGTCTCTCGTCTGTCCATGCCTTCATTCTATCTCACAGATCAAAGCTTCATTGCTTGTGGTCTCCAGACTTCACAGGATCATGAACATCAATGCTGCAGTGTCTTCATCATGCTACACACTTTTTTAGCAGATTTCCTGTGTCTTAAAGCAATGACAGAACTTTGTAAGACCTTTACTGGACAAGCAGTAAAACCAGTAATGTGGGCAGAATGTGACCCAGATGGTCATAGATGCTTTCCTTTGTTTGCTAGGTCAGGCAGCTTTGTTTCCTTTAATGTTTCCTTTCTTGGCGATTCTAAAATCAATGGAAGCAGTTTAGAGAGCTGCAGAAATAATGCATAAAGTTCTGCCATCCATGGAGATGTTTATAGCATGCTTTTCTGCAGCAACACTAACATAACTAAATGTAAGTCAACAACTGTCAGGCTCCAGTAAAACTGTGCAGGATTTAAAAAATCATGGTTGCAGATCTTGAGCTGCAAGTGGATCTTGTGTAACAGTCAGGCACATTTACTTACTTGAAGATAATAGTTAATTAATCCCATGAATATGAGGTAGGTGCTTCTCAAAATTATTTCCAAATCAGCCAATGTACCTTTATGATTGAGAATGTAATTTTCTTTACCATTTTTCTCTGGCAGAGGCAATAGAGACAGATGCTCAGAAAGAGGAGAGCTGTCACTCAGTGTTGTTTGAACACAAAAGATGTCGTGTGCAGGGTTTACTTGACAAAAGGCCAAAGACAAAAGAATGAGGTCAGTATTCAAAGAGCAGAACTTAAACATACAAAGCAAGCTCATTTACTAGACAAGCAATTATTAGACCAATAAGACAACTTAATGAAGTTCACTGTCCTGTGAGTACACAATTTGCTTCAAAATTTTAAGGTCTGTAGTGACGACGTGTTTGCTTAGCCCTTTCCCACCTATTGAGCAATGTTTTATACACCTCTGATGCTTTACAAATGAATAAATAATGGTGATAAATCCATCTGAGAAGAAATTAACTCTATCCCAGCTGAAACCAGGACAATGTCATTTCCTGTTCTTGTCAGGGTAGAGAAAACAGGGCAAATAGAGCTTTTTATTCTGCCTCCCCACCCCCCACCATCCACTTGGTTTTCACTCCAGTGGAGGCTGTAATTGTGTCAAGCAGACAGAAAATACAGGAGACACTCTGCATTAACCAACTTTAAAACAATAATTCATCTGCTTGGATGTTTGATTGTCCAGTTCCTTCTGAGTAGATGCATTTGGAAAAGAGCAGCATTAGATGGGACTAATTTAGTTTATTAAAGAAAGTGAGCATTCAGAATCAGATCAGGAGTGAAATGCTAGCTTCCATCTCTGATTACTCAAAGTGCTCAGAAAAGCACATATCTACATTAATGCCCATAGACTGTTTGCCAGTGATTGTTATTATGGTGGTGGGGAATGGGCACTGACCTGCATTCTTAGAATAGAATCAATAATGATGTACAAAATTATCATAATAGCATTGCTGCAAATATCTGGAACCTTCACAGTTCCTGAGCAAGTTTACACAGTCCAGAGCAACCGTGAGTTATGGCACAGAAAAGATTAATTTATATAATGTGGAGTGCATAGGAATAAAAGCCTTTTTTCCTAAGAATATTGTCTGCATGAGCCCTACACTTCCGTTTAGTTGCCCTTACAAGTATCTTGAAACATTTCATTTCTAAGTAGGACATCATGTTTTATAAGACCAAAGTGTTTTGTTCAAATACCATTTAAATTTTTTTAAAACTCAAAGGTCACTTTGGAGAAAAACCAAAGAGGGACTGAATCTTTCCCAGAAGAAGTTCACCAAACATGTTTCTCTGCTTCATTTTCCTCAGAATTGCATTTGGCAACAATGGCAAATTCATTCTCTCCCAGAGCTCCCAGCTATCTCATGCTTCAAGGCCTTTTTTCCAATGGCACCAGAGAAGTGATTTTCTAGTAAGGTCCAGCTGCCAGCACAGCCACAGACTGGGCAGGTACTCCATACCTCCAGTAGCTTTCCCAGTCAGCCAGCAGTCATTTGCAGGATTAAAGTAAAACTTTGGAATTTATTGGGGTTTTTCTTTATTTTCCCCAGGATCCACAAGAGAGGAATTTTAGCAGCATAGGAGATTTTTTTAAAAAATACCAGCCTGAACACCTTCCAGTAACTTCTCTACAGACCTAGAATCCCAAGATCAATGAAACAACAAAACATTGAGACACAGCCAAACACCAGCTTTGGTAAATAGACTTAAGTAAAATCTCTGAACTGTAGAAACACGTCAAAAAGCATATAAGGAATTTTGTAAACATTTTAATCATACCACAGAAATCTGCTCAAGAGTATCTTTATTGGAGTCCAAGTTCAACTAATATACAAACTTGGTTCTGTGCATTACTCCCCACAAGCCTGACACAGCCCATTAACCATCTAATACATTAGAAACAATTTTCTTGTACCCAGCTAAAGCCACAAGATGTTTTTACTAGAAATAAGTTTGTTCTGTACTCACTTTTAAACATACCAGAAGATTGAATAAGCTCTGAGAAAAGTGGTAATCTTTGTACAGCCACACAAGACCAGTACAACTAAAATTAAATACCCTTGCCAGAAATTTTTGGTATACTTGCTGCTTTCATCCAAGTGATGTCTAATGTTACTACCATTAATTTCATATCACCTCTTGTTGCTGGTCACAATTTCTATTTAGCAGCAAGGCCACAGTGTCAGTACAAGAAAAACAGGGCCCCAAGAGGCACAGCAAGTCCTCAGTAAATATCTTCTTGTGAGGCACATCCACCTTGGGGTTTTGTGCCGGTGTGTTCCTCACAAAGGTGATTCCATGATTTTCAAGAATGTATTTTGCTGTGAATTTTACAAGCTCTGTTTGCTGTCAGAACTGTCTCTTAAAAAAAAAAAATACAAGAAACATTCCAATGCTCAGACCAAACCTCTAGTCTCTGCACAAGCCTCAGGAGCAACCACTCCATTAATGTCTTCATCCCAATCTTCAAGTCAGATATGCAAAGACATTTGAATCCTTTTAGTGGCACACATGCCAGAGAAGAAAGCACTTTCAGGTGTATAAAGTTTTGAACTGTCTTTGCATCTCACAAGGCAACAGCACCAGGTAGGAAGATTCATGTTCATAAACCATGAGTGAAATATGTGATCAAATACTCAGAAAAATTCACTTGCAGTAGTCTGTCATTCTGACTCACATTGTCAGCTCTTTCAATTCCATTTACTTTGGCTTATAAAGAACCTCACCAAAATTACTGCATTTAGAAACCCACCTTCTGATTAGACCATATGCTAGATGCAAAATAAAATCCACTTTGGAATTAATGACTCTTCTCCTCAAAGACCTTGGCACCATAGCTTGAATTCCAAAAGCATGTTGTTTCTAAGGGTACAGGTATGTATTGATAGGGATTTTCACATGAAGAGTTGTCTTCTTCATCTCTATAGTCACAAAATCTCACCTTTTAAATCTTTTAGATTTCATAGAAATTTGTTTGAATCATACTGCAAAAAAGTTATACCTTATTTTCAGTCTGATAAATAAGTGATCTGTAAGGTATAAGTTAGAAACACAGTGTTGGCAAACAAAGGCTGTTAATTTTCACCTTCTTTTCATTTTCACACACTAAATGATGCCATTTCCATGAGGAAACACTGAGCAGAAATATTATGAGGTTGGAACTTTTTAACACGAGAGTTCACTTCAAATAGAGACTAGCACAAGTGTGGCTGCTGCTTTCAGCTGAAGGAGCACTAAAGTAATTCCTAGCTGTTTTCACTAGATATAGAGAAAATCAGCATTAAGCTATGAGCATGCAAACTGCTGATAAAATGGATTAACTTGTAAAAGGCTCATTTCTGCAAAATCCTGTTGCTTGTCACTGAACTCCTTGTGTGTCTGCAAGTCAAGTCTTACCTTCAGACCTAACACTTCAGGCTTTTCCTCCCTGCAGCAAAAAGGAAGGGAACAAAGGTTTTGGCCTTATGTTATTCACTTCTTGCATCTCTTTCAGTGCCAACTACAGATTTATTCCTTGTCTTTTTACTGCAGTCTCAAGGCACACCATAGCTACTGAAAATACACCATTTTGCCAAAACAACCACAGAACTGATGACACAATTATAAATTGCAGGGACTAGGAACTGAATCCAGATGCCCTAGATTTTGCTTCTAAGAATACCTCTGTTTTCCTTTACATCTGAGGTTTTTTTTTTTTCCCTCATCATGACTAATACTGCAGTCTTACCATCTTCTCTTTAAATCTGCCATACATGAGAGAAGAGGCTCCAGGAACAAGCATCTCTTAACAGTCCAGGGAGAACTACAACTATTCTTTCCAGCTACCTTAGGACAAAAATTAGAGTCCAGAAGAGCAAAAGAACTGAGGTGACACAAACATTTGGGCATAAAGTCTCAACAGCTCAACATCTTAAAGCTGCTGTACAGTGGTTACTGTATCTCACATCAACCAAGAAATGCAGCATGGCTGACAGCTTCAAGTAACAAGATGAAGCACTAAACACTTCATCTGCTCCCCTGAAAACATGCAGTAGGACTGTAAGTTGAAAGTCTCCAGCTTCAAAAAATATCCTGCAAGGCCCACACATCACATGCCTTCTGGGGACTACTGCTATAATTAAGAACTTGAGCTCACGGTCAAAGGCACAAAACCTCCAGATCTAGAGAGGGTGAAGAAAATTCATAATGCTTTTGCCAATCCTGAGCACATTCCAGTTCAGAGCTCCAATGCCAGCACAGAAAGTGCATTCAGTGATCCTGATGCCACCTGCTCTAGCCAGTTTTGAGACCTTTGGTGTTCTGCACGTTAGCTAGTTTTGTTCAATAAAACTGAATTTTTTCTGCTACTACAAGCTCACAATGCCTAAAAGGAATGTTCCCCCAGAACACTTCTGATGGCACAGACATTTCACAATGGTTTCCAGTTTGGGAGTAAAACTGATAGAAAAGATCCATTACCGTTGTCTTCCTGCAAAAACTGATAGGAAATGACTAATTCAGGGTTGCTCTGCCTCTGTTCCAGATAACATCCATGTGACCCATATCTGGCACATCACATAGTTATGTCTTCTACAGTTGTGAACCTTTGAACAGAGCAGAGTGTGCACGTGTGGCCAAAGTGAGGGGGAAAAAAAGCCCCAAGGGTGCCATAGCTCTTAGCTTATTATTATTAGAACATCATGAAAATGAGTAGTGAAAGCCCCACAAGAGAGATGAGGATTCCAAATAAAAGATAGCCTCGGGTTCCCTGCATCAGTGTAACTCCAGCTGACCTGGACTCAAAATGGGAAGCAGCAGGCTAATGTTTCCTCTGCAGCCTGTCACCAACACATGGACATCATCTCACCATTGCCAGAGAAGCAATTTGGCAGGCTACCCTTACCGTGCATTTGTTATCATCTGCCACCTGCAGGTCATTCCTCCCTTCCATTTACAACATACTGATGCTCACTAAAAGTTTTCCTAGCCCTGACTGATACAGCTGCTACCAGGGGTTTGAGCTAAATTAGCTGTCTTTGCTCTATTCAGCCCTCACTGAGATTCCTACCAGCTGTGGAGATGGTAGTTGCTCCAAGACCACTGGTAGGGATACTTTTTTTTTTTAAAGCAGTTGAGTTTGAATCATTAAGGTAAAATACTCCTAACATGCTGCAGAACAAGGAAGTTACAGAGTTTTGAGTGGTTAACGATCAATTCTTTTGTTTTTAATATCACAACTCACGTCCCCCCTTCTAATATTCACACTAATTTGGCCTCCACTGAAACACAACACTCTTAAGGGTCCTCATTCCATCTCCTGGCTTTATTAGAATTAACCTTTATAGGAAAGGCATGAGCTTTTCTGACAAAACCTTTTAAAAGGGTGGTGATTTTAATCACCAAACTCCAGCTATCTCAAATGATTCATGTGTACCTTACAGGCTAAGTAAAATTAAAAATTCCTCCTCCCCAAATACTCTCTACTAGGCTTACTACTGTCAATAAAATGAGAGTAGTGGGCCCCATGATTTAAAACTGCATAGTAAAAAGATTCAGAAAGGGAAAGAAGTATCAAAACTAAGCTTGTAACCCATAAAAACCTCTTAGGAAATGAATGAGCAGTCAACTAAACTGTGCTAGAACAAAATTCCAACAGTAAATATAGAAGCTATGTGACAGAGAGGTCTCAGCTGCAGGACAATAGCCTTGCTGGGTTATTCCACCCTTTTATCACAGTGATCTTCAGGAGGGCTGACAGCACTGCAGTTCCTCCACTCACATAGTGCTTTAAACTTATGCCCACCTCAAAGACCCTGTGGGAAGGTTGGGCACCTTTTAAGATCCTTTTGTTTTAAGCCTTGACTTCACGCAGCTTCCAAATAGACCAGAAACTTTTTAATATAGGCAGTATTCTTTTGGTAGCTGTAATACATTGATACATAGAAGCCTTTTGCCTTTTACGTGGTGGAAGTTCATAGGAGCCTCTTCAGCACAGACAGGAAAGAAAGTAATATTGATTAAAGCACACCATCCTGCTTTGCAGTTCCATCACAGTTCCCAAATTTGTTCCTTCCACCAGTTCCTTAAGTCTTACAGGATACTTTGTCTCCCCTGGTCAATACTATTGCTTTACACTGGGGTAAAGCATATCCTTAAAGCTCAACAAAACAATCTTTCTTTAAAGAGTCTTGAAGCCAGGCTTGCCTTTTCTTCAGCTTCTCTCTGCCCAGCTGTTAGCAGCATTGTGTGTTTTAAATCCTGAAGGCACAACTCCCACCCCTGGAAGAGGGGGCAACATGAAACAGTATGAAACAGGCACTGAAATCTTAAAAGTGGACTGTAAGAGGAAATTACCTTACAGTGAAGTCATAAAAGAAACAAAACTTCTTAACTTGGGTCAGAGAACTTTCCCTAATAGTAAACTAAAAGTTTATAAGTTATATTCATGGTTTCCCATAAACAGCAAGATGATACTTTCAAGGAAGCAATTTGTGCAAAGATAAGCCTTTGGAAAGCCAGGAACTTCAAACCATCAGATGAGATTTTGTTCAGCGAGAATACTGCCATTGATCTGAAGGATGATTCCATTTCTAGGTCACCTGGCAAACATCAGGAAAAAAAACTTCCCTCAAAGCACTTTTGGGTTCTCTTTATCCATTGATTCCAAGAGAGGGGTCATGGCCATCTTCCTAACATGTTCTTATATCACACTCTTTGGTACAACTGAGACTTGCCAGGCACATTTCTAATATCAACAAGATGACAGAACTAGAATAGCCCTGTGTCTATAACAGAGACTCTCAATTATCTATAAACATTCATGGCACACTCCGGGTAATTAGTTTGAGAAAGTTACAACACAGCTGAAAATGTTCCAGGAAGAGATGTAGAGAGCCAGAACTGCCAGATGGATTATTTTCTGCAAGTTATTTATTCAGCATACCATCACAGAAAATTCAGATAGAATGTAACACAATGGGACAGTGTAACAATTATTCTAAATCTCTGCGTAGTTTAGAAGAAATTACTTCCCTTTTTGTAGCTCTACTGAGCCATCAGCATGCTTCTATAACTGAGTTATGGTAAAATTTACTTTTTACTTCTCTAGCAAATTCTATCAGACAGATCTTTTCAGAACAAAGCAGAAAAACATTTCAGAAATTTAAGGCTTATTCAGTCCTCAGAATTTTCTTTGAGGTTAGAAAGAAAGATACATTCTGTTCTCATTCTATATACAGCTTTTTGAAAAAAAAATCTAGCCTTTACCGTCTAAGTAAATGAGATGGGAAAGAGGTTTTACATGCTGGAACAGCCACATAATCCATCCAAATCTACCAGTGAAAGTTAAATCAAATTCATCAGCTCCCAAAATGAATGGACTTTTTTAATCCAGTGTAGTACCTTGTACCTCCAGACAGCACTCCTGGAGCCAAATTCCCACTTCAAAAAGAAAGTGGTACTAGGCACCAGTGCCTTTGAAGCATCATAGGCTTAATATAAAGGAAACTCTTCCTATGATGGGGGTTGATCAAAAGAATTTGGTCATATAAGGCATTCATTTAGTCATATTTGGTCATTCTTATACTGAGCACATGCAGAAGGTCAATATAGGAAAGTCAAGTCCTACGCTGCTGTTTGAGTGGTCTAAGAGCCACTGCACACTGTCAGTAACAGAATCTCTACCAGTCATGCTTCAGTTGTTCCAAATGCAGCATTGTGTGTTCTGGAAATGGCCAGAGTGCAGTGGTACCCTCAGCTTCATAAACTGTCCGGCAACACTGCTAAACCACGTGTAGGGGCACTACACCAATATTATAATTATACCACTCACATTGTTAATGTTGGTCCTGTTTGAAATAACTTTGAGATTTTATAGGCTATGTCCAGCCTGCAATATCTGAAATCATTTTGGGATAAAAATTCAGGCCAGTCACCTCTTTCCAGGAGTGTGGCAAGGCAGGGTGGTAACATTCAGGACATGAAATATTTGCAAAAACTATAATGCAAAGTCATTACTGAGTTCAAGTAGCCGTTGCCATTATAGCCCCCCCCCCCCACCCAGTGTGCTACAATACATTTTTAAAGGCTTAGGAAAAAAAAAAAAAAAAGAAATTTTTGAAAAAAGCCTAGTGCAAACTTAAAGCAATGTATGTTGGATTAGGTGATATACCTTGGGATAACAGTAAGAGATTACATCAGTGATTCCTTTCAGCGTGGTTTAAATCTAGCATTTTACAGGGTTCCAACAGCAAATTAATCTCCTGCCTTGATCTATTCTTAGATAAAAAGATAGGATTACCTTATTTGTGCTGAACAAATCCCTGGTTACTAAATTTCAGAGAGAATTCCACCATAACAGAACTGAATCCCAAACTGCTACCACTGGAAGCCCTTGTATCCCACCTCTCTGCATGCTGAGTTTTACAGCAGCAGAAACTGCTACAAAGCCCTTTAGGATTCAATTCCTCTTCCTACTTTAATTTGAAAGTTATCTAATCTAAGTAACTAATCCAAATTCTTTCCATAATCTATGGAAATAGAAAACACGCCTTGAGAGAAATTTGTTCCATTCCAAGTCTCTCTGGAGGTGTCACTTGTTCTCTATTGAATAGAGAGGGAGCTTGAGCACTACATCCAAATGAAGTAGACCTCAACATTTAAAGTTTCTTGATATTTCATTAGTGGTGCAATTATTTTAAAACTACTTTTATCTTCTAGTATGAAAGTATTTTGCTTAGGATACACAATGTGTATAAGAGTGATTTAATTCATATTAACAATAAAAATCCAAAGAGGGGAAAAAACCTCCCAACTCTAAATAAAGCAAAATGTTATTATACTCTAAAAATCGTCTCTGTTTCATGCCTCTGAAGGTTGACATTAGATTGCTTCCCTACAGTTTTCCTATTTGCATGCTGCTAATGAGAAATTGCAAGCCATTTCTTTTGCTGGGCTTCTAATGAGCCTGGTTTGTTTCAGTCTGCAGCCTCGATACAATTTTATCCCAAACACTGAATGTCAAGTGCCACTCCCATCCCTCACCTGTGTTCCTAAAAACCTAGTCAACTCATCCTCCAGGAGAAAGGAAAATACTAACAACCAAAATTACAAATACTTCATTGTCTTATTACAATACACTTATTTACATAAATGCTCTCTATTCATCTTATTGGATCAGCCTGACAAAAACAGAATTTGCATTTAAATAGTATGACTATAATTGACATCAAGTACCTGCACTTATTTCCATACTCTCATATTCACATAAAAGAGGCAGGGAAAAGCTTTTTCTACTCAGAGAACAAAAGATTTGGATGAGATAATAAGCAGAGCAATTTCTCAAATTTTATTTTTAAATTCTACGTGGACCCTGCACTTTCCCCCACTATAAAGTGTGATAGTAGAAGAAGCAGCAGAGAAAAATCAGACTTGATCTAGTCAAGGAGAAATTGAATCAGCTTGGATGATGTAAAAAAGAAGAGTTCCTTTTAGATAACATCTGAGTGAAAACATCCCAGGCAAAAGATGCAGCAAATGGAGAGCACTGGCCATTGCTTTTGTTTGTGGGGTTTGCATTTCTTTTTCTAATCAGGACAACTATCAGATTATACACTGGGAAGCAGAAACACAGGTCCAAAGTAAAAAGGTTTTGTTATCAGACTGGAAGGAAAGGTTGTCACTTCAAAACACAAAAAGAACACTGCAGAAAGTCCCTGGAAATTCTTTCAGTACCACTCTGCTGCAGGAAGGAAGCTGGATTGCACCTGAGAGACAAGGTGGGAGAAGTGGTGGTCCTGTTCTCCACTGGGGATGGCAGCCATGGAATGAGAAGTGGAACAGGTAAAACTGGGACAGGATCATAGAGCAGATTAATGCCTTCAGGCAGTAACGCCCCCTCTGAACAGCAGCTGACTAGAGATGAGCAGCCCACTACCTGAAACCATCTCACAGACATACACAGCAATTAGAAACTGCTTTGTCATCTCAAAAGGAAGCCCAAAACTAGAATGAATTATTGAGAGCTTCATTTCCTGAAGTTCTGGAATACAACACAATCATTGCTCGGATGAAGGAGTGCAGTAATTACGGGATACTGATTATGGTTTTATTTGGTGTCATTGTTGACACTGTGGTTCTCCTCTCCACTGCATTTCTCCTCTATAAAGCCACAGAAGTATGTCACTGCCACATGACAAAGCTCCTAAATGAAGAACTTAAATGAGATGATTTGTTAAATCCAAGAAAGTGGAAAAAAATTGTAGCAACATTCAGAGGATAAAAGCTTGAAGTAGAGTTGTATGAACATAGCTGAACTGCTCCAGCTAAAGCAGCATTCTCAAGGCAATTACCAGAAAGCAACAGAAAGCTCACACAGGACATCCCCCTTTAGACAAGAGGATGGCAACTCACTTCCCCTAAAGATGGGATTATCCAGTTATGGGCTGCAAGAATTTCACAAGAAAGGGAAGGGCTGCTTACTCCTAATTCTCCTGTTGTGACTCCAAGTCACAATAGATTTTAAACATTTCACAAGTCTTTGGGGTGGAAAGGCAATCTCAGCACAGACAGAGTTCACAGAGGCTGACACAGATAGATTGATGTTTATGGCCTTTACAAAACCCTCCTTTATGTCAGCCCCAGTGTCACATGAGCACAGGTTTGTTGAGCTGAGACGGAGTGATTTATTTGCTCAAATATTTTGTGGCTTGAGGACAGAAAGTCTCCATGATGTTTAAATAGATCCAGCTCACCTTTTGCATTATCAGCAGCCTGTGTTTTGTGTTTGATTTCTCCCCTTTTTTATCCCAATAATTAAGAGAAAGAACATTTTTGAAAAAGGTCCCAAGAACTTCCAGTCAAATGTGACTGAATATCTTTATCCCAAGGATATCAGGCCACTGTATAGCACCAGCTGCTCATCTCTTCTATAACACACAAGTTTCAACCTGAAGAGCAAACTCCAGGTTCAACTCATTAATACTGCAGAACTGAATAGCTTTTGACCTGCTCAAGTGAGTCAGGTGAGGCACAACTAAATTTCATAGAGAAACACTTCTTGCTGGTCTGTATGACCCCATGGATCCTTGAATATGCACAAATAAGGAGTAAACTATGAGCAGTATTTAACACTTAACTCACTCTTTTCTCACTCTCCTTCCTTCTGCTTTTTTTGCATCCTTAATGTCTAAAAGACATGTTTATTTCCCAGGCAGTAGCAAATTCTTAATGTTGCTCTTGTTCCGTTTGCAAGTCATCTTGTCCTTTCCCCCTTCACCTTGCATCTTACCATCAATTATCTTCTTTATTGTATTCTACTAAGATCTCTCTGTTCTTTTGTACCCTTCCAGTCCTCTTTTTTACTCTCCCACCCACTACTTGTGGGTTTTGTTATCCCAGCATAACTTAATCATTTCTGCCTGATATTGTTTCAGTGCAGTCTTGAACATCAATCACTTATTTTAGAATACTATTTTCATTTTTTTCCTTTGGCTCTGTCATCACTGCTATATTCCATGAGGTGCTCACTAGGCATCCAGAAGTGCTGCTTAATTACTTGCCTTCAGCACTGCAAGCTGCTCATGTGATCAGAGGCAAGAGCTCCAGAAATCACAGGAAGAAGTAATTTTCTGACATTTTGGTTGAAATTTAAAGAACAATAACATCTAGGACAGTGACAGAAGTGAGCTGTGCTGGCTGACTCAGTGGCCATTTCACAAGCTCAGGAGATTTTGCAGGATAAGGATGATAATTATGCTTACAGTTTTTCCTAATTTCTACTACAGATATTTTTATCCTCTATGACAATTTTTGCTAACATATATCCATGCAGAAATAGCAGGCTAGAAGCTGCTACAAGCTCCTCTCAAATAGCTACCTGCAAGCAAGAGACTGCTTGATATTTTCCCCCTTCCCCTTTTATTTAGAGTCAGGCAGCGAAAGAATCCTCATGCAGGCCTGGAGATGCAGTCCCAGCTAAGCCAAGAAGTTCAGAGAGAATTGGTACATCTGCCAGTCTGCAATGCCATTTTTTGCCTTAGAATGGCTAGAAAAGCCAGAAATATGGGGCAACATGGCAAAACCCTACAAAGATTATTTAGGACAATCACACACTGGAACTGAGCACACCATCCCACACAGAGCCAAGTTTGCAAATACATGTTTTCTGTCTAAGTGGCAGAACTACATCCTTCAGCAAGCCAGTAGTACATGTGAGGCAAGAGGAGCAGTGGTGCAGCTCTGGCTGCCTCAGTCACTCTGTTTTACTGTGCAGTTTGTCCCTGCCTGTGCCCAGCAGTCTGATTTGGGGCAGCTATTTGTCAGTCCACTTACCTGGGCCTTCATTCAGCACAGGACCAAAGTACACAATTCTTGCTATTTTAAGGCCAGGCACAATGAAATAGATGGACTGCATCAGTCCTTAGCATTAGAATTGCTTTTGGTGAAATCAGGGCTTGATAAGCCATCCTTGGAACAGACAATGCTGATCAAACATCTGCATGCTCTCACGTTTCTCTGTTCATTCTGTAAACACCAAATTCACCAGAATTGATCCATTTTTCCCCAGTAAAACCCAATCCTTGAGCCCACACTGCTCCTGGCACTCCCAGCCTGAAGCACATTGTAAAGGCATCAGTCTCTCCCTGTTGTCTTCCCTGCTGCCACTAACACCAGGGAAGAAATTAACTTTAGCAGACAGAGCAGCCAGGACAATTATTACTTCAGTCAGGGAGAGCACAGTGTTATGTTTTTTCCATCTCTATTATGGAGGAACTCTAAGGCCTTAGAAGAGTCATTATTGATGGACCTGAATAAGTTTGTAAATCTATTATACTGCATATCACCTAGACAACTTCTCAGGTTCTGACTTGCATAATCAGTGAAAAACTGGGGCAGGGTGAGGGGATCTGGAGGGAGAAAAAGCTTTTTCTGCCTACTAATTAAATCATAAATAATAGCAGAGAACACAAGATACCCATTTTCTGTATAGAATCAAGTCCCCAGGAGCTGACTACCTCCTTCACTAACCCATCAAACTTCATACAGGCAGAGCACAGTTCCTCATTAACTGTTTTGGGTTTTTTGATGAAAGAAAAATCTTTGAAAATAATATCTTTAAATGAAGCAGCATTAAAATGCCTTGTTTTGATAATGTTTGACTAACAAAATTGTTTTCAAATGCTTCAAGCATTTTCAAGCTTCATGATGTATTTGCCCACAAAGACAAATAGCAGAGTTTCAAATATGGTAATTTAATTGTCCCATCTTGCCAAATAGAGTTGTTTTTTTTTTTTTTTTTTTTTAATAATATTGCCTTATCCCAGCTCATGATGGATATAGCAATTCAGGAGAGGTGCACAAGAAAAAAAAAAAAAATCTGAGTTTTCCCCCTGTGAGCATGGCTGTGACTAAAAGTCAAACCAAGGTTTGAGTGGCAGATAATATAACTTTCCTTCCCACAGTTTGTTGGGAAAGAGTGACAACTACTGAGCCTCACAAATCTGTCTTGGACAGGGCAGTGCATTATCCCACAAGACAGTGGCAACTCTCCACCCAGCTCAGAGAGAAACTGATGCACTGCTGGTTTATCTAATTCCTTAACTTTTCTGTCTTTTCCTTTATTTCAGCAACAGATATAGTATTACCTAAAATGGATTCAACATCAACTTTTACTGAGTTGCTTTATTTATCCTTGTTTCCCTGCTAAGGCATTTCCTTTTCACTCATTGTAAACTCAAACAACTCCCTACACACAATTCTATCTTCAAGGGAGCAAGAAATGGGGGGGGGAAAGGAGACAGGAAGAAGAGGCGCTTGCAGAAGGCATCTCTAAAATCAATTTGAGCATTGCTTCCTCTCCTCTCCATTCCCACTGTGTTCTTTCCCAAGTGTCTCACTTAAACTGTAACTAATGAGCAAAACCAACAAGCTCAGCCATAAGGCAGCACCTGCAGCAGAGCCTCTGCTGTGGTATCAGGTGGCAGAGTTCATCAGTCCCCATGGCCATCCTCATGACTCCAGAAGAAACCACAATCTCCCTTTCCAATTTATTTCTTGCCAGTCAAAGCCTACAGCCAGTATTTAAATGTTGTGCTCCAGATTTGCACACAGATGAAATCCCACCAACTCCAGAGGCAGCTGCCTCATCTCAAGTTGAGCAAAAACAACCATGGCAGCAGCTGACAACTGATTAGTCCAGTCCCAGGTGGACGAAAAAACATCTCTGACTAAACCAAGCTACTACATAAAATACAGAGGCAGGCCAGCTAAGTGAAAAAAGTGAATTTGACAGGAAAAATGTAACTGATTCTGTCACTAAGAAATGGGGCATTTTCCTGATGACAGAGCATTACCTAAGAGATCACAAGATCTTGGTTCAAATCCTGGGTGCCTCTTCTTAACATAAGGGCCTCTCCAAATCCTCACCGTGGAAGCTCCATCAAAATGTACACACAGTTTTTTAGCTTGGATCTTGGCAAGTCTGGAGGAAACACGGCAGGGAATACTGCCCTGGTACAGAAGCAGCCCAAAGTTACTTTTAATTACAGCTAAAGGATGATTCCACAGCAACATGGAATCCAATAGACTCCAATATTTATAAATATATACAAATTTCTTAAACACAGTTTCTGTTTTAGCATTATGAGAGCACTAAATGTACATCAAGACACTGTCACAAACATAATGCCTGCAGCCACATCTCCTGTTTTTACCTAAAAGTTTCCTATTTGAAACCCATAGGAACTCAGTCCAAAAGCCCTGAAGAAAACATTTTATAACAGTACTAGAAAATAAGTGAAGTGTAAGAATCACCTAGGCCTTCCTTGGGATCAGCACACTTCACAGTCAGAAGTAAATCGGATCAGAAACTCAAGCCCTATACTGGGCCTAGAAACAAGTAGTATTTCACAGAAAAAAAAAAAACCAACCCAAAAAAAAAATCCACCCCAAACTGAATATTTATGTCTCCAAGATAGAGGATGAAAAGAAAAAGCTCCCCACTTATTTTCCCTACTTTGATTTAAAAAGCCTTAGACAATCAGGCTGCCCCTGGAAGTGACCTGTTAGTCATCATTTCCATCAGGTGACACACATCCTTAACCTAGTGTTTCTGATGACAATTTGTCTCTGCCACTCAAAAGAAAAGCCAAAGCACCAAAACAACCAGACATTCTCTAAGTCTCAAAAAATGCTCTAGAGTTCAGGAAGAAAGCAAATATTCAGACTTGGTCCACAATCCCCTTCCCCAACAGCAATTTTGCTAAGGATGGAGAACAGAAGAAATATTTTTCTCCTATTAAATAGGAAAACAAGTAACAGAAAAAACTTATTAAAAGCATGATTTTAAATTTCTTCAACTTTTTAGCTTTTCTCAGAATCCAGCCAGTAGTTCAAGGAAAGAACTCTCTGTTCCTACAGTGATCTACACTGCTGAGTGAGACCAAAACAGACCTACAGAGCTCTGGAGCCCTAAGTCAAGCATGGTTCTGTTTATTCCTCCTGGAGGAGGTAAGTATGCTTGCCTACCTTGTGAGGTGATATCAAAGCACTTCGCAGACTTCTGCAGTGTGCTGCTGTTTTCACAGAGGAGGAGAAGAATGGAGGGACAGCTCAGTGGTACAGGACAGCTCCCTCACTCTTTCTGGGCTTGGGCAGGAGCCCAGCAGCAGCCTCCTGGGGGAGGCAGATAGGAGCCTGGGTAACAAGAGGATCAAAACAAGGGAGCAGATGGAGGTCTTGGAAACAGGAAAGCACACAAAATATGCAAAGTATAAATCACTGGGCTGCAAGACACAGGAACAAGGATACCTTCAGCAGCAGAGCCAAATGCAGGTCCTTCAATGTGCTAAGAGAGCAGTGCCAGTCATCACAGGAACAGGCAAACCCTGGACAGCAAGATACAGATGTCTCCAGGAGTGTTATAACACTGCACAGCACTGATTTGACACAAGAAATTTTTGTCAATTCACACACCAAGATAGACTTCTCATTACTATTTTAAGAGATGCTGCTGCAACAGACCCTACTCAATTTTTCCGCAGACTTTTTTTTTTTTACCTTCAAAACTGACCTGTCTTAATCGAAAAACACCTTGTTATCAGTATCTTTTTTTTTTTTTTTTTTGCGCTGTACTTTCTGTGTAAAAGTGTATCAGTCCCCATGTCTCCTGGCTGGGGAATGGGGATGTGCTCTCCCAAACCTGG
Source organism: Corvus hawaiiensis (assembly GCF_020740725.1). Classification (NCBI taxonomy): domain Eukaryota; kingdom Metazoa; phylum Chordata; class Aves; order Passeriformes; family Corvidae; genus Corvus; species Corvus hawaiiensis. The sequence continues at coordinate 9,650,521 of NC_063220.1, read as the reverse complement.
CCCAAGGCCTAGCCACAACCTTACTTATCTTTCTGCACCTGACAGCTCCAATGAAACAGTAATTTTAAGTCAGGAAAATGGAAAACACCTGGGAAGACATTCAGCCTCTATGACCTCTGCCCTACAGACTCCCAGGATGTTCCATGCTGGAAAGAAATACTCTTCTACCACAGTTTTACTCAATAGCCACATCAGCAGGCTACTACCTTTGTAGGAATAATGGTCTCAGGACTTGGATGCTCTGTGTAGCTTCCAACTCTGTAGTTTTTGTTGTGACAGCATAACAATAAAAAAGAAAAGTTTGTATTTCATAAAAATATTTAATTTGATCTAACAAGCTAAGGAATGTTCAGGTTTAGGGTGAAAGGTATTCCTTCTTGAGAAAAGTATGTTGACATTACCAAGCATCCCTAGAAATTATGTCAGGAGGATTTTATTGATTAATATAGATAGAAATCATTCCCAGCTCAGGAAATTCTCTGGGCTGAAAAACAGAGGACAGGGGAACACACAAGGCAATTCATTCCTCCTCCCTAAGCATTCACTTAGACCTTTGCTAGAGTCAGGATGCAGTGCTGGAGGGATGCTTAAAACTGCCATTCTTGATCAGGGCCTGGCATGACAGATCCAATGCAGCTCAGAGAAATTAACTTAAGCTTGTCCACCTGAAAAGTCACAGGCAAAAATAAATGTCACCTTAGCAGTTGACACTAGTGATGATCTTCCAGAAAGAAGACTTCTTTCCCGTGGCATTTTGTATTAGAAACTAAGTGGCACCATGTTTGAAGGATTTAAGTGAAGCAAAAAAGGAGCAGTGAAGCCAAAAAAGCCACTGTCCTTCCTCTTCACTGGTCACCTGCACAGCCCTGCTGCTCAGAGCACTGAAAGTGAGGGATCTCCACAGAGTGGGATTTTACATGTAGACACCATCAGCCCTGCCCTCCCTTCCATACAACACCCAATTTGGGTCCAAGGCTTCCAGGCTATGTTTTTAGAGGCCCAGAGTGAACACAGACTGACTGGGATCAGAAACGGCCTGGTAACATCATCAGTGAGAGGCACAGCACAACAAGAAGCCCACAGTTTCTCTCAAGACAGAGGAAAATCAGCAGCCCAGTGTTTTCATTTGAAACCCACAAGGATGAGCCAAAGAAACTCTCCCTAGAAAGTCCTGCAGACTGCAGGGGGTTATTGCCTCAAGAAGGGTAGGAGGCTTAAGAGTGCATTTTGGAGTTGTAAAAAACTATAGAGCATTCAGGTGAAGGACTCCAGAATCTATCCAGAAGAAAGATGGTACAGGCAAGTGAGCTATGAAAAAGCTTCCAGAGGGAAATTCATGTCTTGTTAGATATCAGAGAGCCATAGAAAAGAACCTCAGGCTGCTCTGGGATCAGCAGAGCTTGCCTTAAGTTCTATCAATAGGAAAATTCTAGCAGAAAAACAGCCTAAAATTTTGCCTGGAAAGCAGTCAAATTGGAAAGAGTAAATAAAAGCATCAAGTGCTGCAGCCTGACCTTAAACATTGGGGGCATGAAAATATTTGTTTTGTAGAAAGGCTACTATACACTTTAGTCAAGGTTTTCAGAATTATTTACCCCAAATTCCTTCTTTACATGTACTCAAGTAATAATTAAATCTCAGTACTGTGGGGAAAAATGCAGGTGCTTTACAACTTTCTGTGTGTATAGTTACAGTTATTTGTAGACAAAAAAGGTAGCTGTGGATATAAACACATTTCAACATTAAGTTTAATATCAGCAGGCAGGAGAGTAATTAGTTAATGGGCATGCAGAGTTTTACTAAAAGGATAAAAACAATTATTATTTCTTATATTTGAAATTGCTCTAGTAGGCAGAGTCCTCCAAGAGCACATCTAAAGATTTATTTCTTTTCAGGTACTGTTTTATACATTGAAATTCAGGTTTAAAATTGGGTGTTGCCCAGAGAATTGGCAATGACTATTATTCCTGATTTTTTTTCCTTGAGGAGTAAATCCCATCTTAAGAAGTAACTCACAAAAGGCATTAATGGTTCTGCACTACAGTTGTCAGCAAATGCACAAATCTACCTTGAAATTCAGCAGTGATTTCCAAGGCAAGTCTTCATTAAAGTGTCCCTGACCACGCCACATAAGTATAAACATTGCACTTATTACAAGCTACAGAAATTTTCTTTTGGTACCAGCAGTTTACAGGATTGACCAAGTTTGGAGGAAGGCTACTCAAAAATTTTGTTTCGTGCAGGGGCAGAGCACATGGATCTGCAGCATAGCTTCAGACATGTCATGGAGTGACAATAAGGGGGTTGTATGCTTTTCAATGTCAGATGCCACTTTCTGTTTGGGAAGCTTCCATTAACACCATACATGTGGCAGAAAGTCAGTGGTGGCAATCCAGGGCTTGCAAGAAATGGTCTTTCTGGAGAAACAAGCAGGAAAATCTCCCATGAGGCATAATGGCTTCACCTCACTTTAGGCAAAAGCAGAGCTGCTGCATTCAGATTTTGGAGTTATTCTAAATGTTATCATGTCCAGCTTATTGGGAGGGAGGCTATACTCAGGGGTATTTGGCAGGAGCAGGGCTGTCCTTCTCACCCAACACCATCGTGTAGCTCACAGGCAGAGCCCACTTCAAGCTCTGAAGCTGCCACACCACTAGGCTGAGCCCAGCACCAAACAGGACTCTGCTGCTGACACAGCCTCAGCTGGTACCCAGAAAGAGCTGGAGCAAAAGTCAAAGCTTTGCCCCTCACCAAAGTCACTGTTGCCACAATGCATTTCCCAGAGAGGAGCCTGAGATGCAACACCCCCTACCAAGGAAAGAGATTTTTCTGGGAACAGCCCAGGTGAACCCTGCCAGGAAATTCAAGTTCCCACTCTGGCCCCTGCTGACCTTCTACAAGGAAAATGATGCTGGTTTCCAGAACCATGGCTGCATTTGGAGTACAAACAGTTTTCCATGGCATAGCTACAGCAGTCAAAGGGGGAAGGTGCAAGAGTTATGCTCATTATCCAGCTGCCAGAAAAAAATTATTCCCACCAGCAGAGCAAGAAAGAAGTTGTTCAAGACAAGGTACTACATCCATTATTTACATTTTGCATCACCATCAGCCTTTTTAGTACATGCATACAAACTGAAGGATTTTTTTATCCTCTTTCAGAGGTTATTAACTATTCCCTACACTATTTCCCATGTGACTCTAGTAAGGTGTATAAACAGATACTGATTCATACTTGCTAAAGACTTCACCATTGTCACCTAATTATTGTTTAGTACTAATTAAAATACTGTATGCAGATAAAGTCAACACTAAATGACACCAGATTGAAAGCATCTAAGCAATTTATCATGTCACTAAAATATGCAGGCACATTTCTCAGCACTAGAACATCTCCTTTCTGATTTAGAGGTGAATTAGCCATTGCTGCAAGTTTGTGACTCAAAGATAATTGCAAGACACTTTTCCTGGCTTCTTGTGTTTTCAATTTGTGATTACTGCAAGAAGTTTAATAGCAGCTGTAATTCTCTGTGCCGCCCCAGAAGTCCCCAAGGGACAGGCCACAATGCCAGTTTCTCAGAAGTAACCCATTACACTTGCTTGCTATAAAGATCAGAATGTAAAATAAATTTGAAATAGAATGTAATTAAGAACTCTTTTGCCAAGAACCATTTCCCTTCAGGACATTATTCAGAAAGTCTGAGTGTTTTGATGAAAACAAGTAAAGATCAATCCCCTGGCCAAGTAGCAAGGGCTACCTCTCATGACAATTACTTTCCTAAAAATTAAGAAGCCCCATCAATTGTCTACTCACTGTAGACTAGGCTGAAACACTGTTTTCTAAGTTGCTTAATGTTGAGTCACATTGCTTAGCTCACAAGAGACAAGTGCCTAAATTCCCCATAAGGTAGGTTAAAGTAAGGAAAGACAAATATGCTTTTCAGAACATAGTCCACTGGCCAATTTCTCATACTGAAGGCTGGAAAAAAAATAAAAGGCTTTTCTCTTCTGTGGGTTTGTTTTTTTCCAAGTTCTACCTGTAGTGTTAAGTAGACTTGAGCAGGTGTTTCCAGTAACTTCAGGAGGAAAAAGGAAAAAAACCACCCTCTATTTAGCAATATGGTTGAGACCAATTAGAAAACAGCAGAAGCAAGACTGCAAGCAAGATACTGGTACTGCACTGTACATCTGTAACAAACCCATAAAACCAGGATCAAAGTACAGCTGACGTCATTTCATCCTCTTGCAATCAAAGCCAACAAACAACTTCATCAAAACCAAGGCAGTCATTGTGAGAAAACACCACCAGAACTCCCTCAGCCCAGACTCAGAAGTTCCTATTGCAACCTTGTACTGAACACCCAGACCAAGAGTCTTAATGTCAATTAAATGTGGGGAGCACACCCACACAATCCCTGACTATCCCCCATACTGAATCCCTCCAGCTTTGAAGAAAGCCAACATAAAAACTGTTGGAAGTACCTGGGAAGGGATCTGTCCCCCCTGCCTGCACATCCTACTGAGTCAAATTGGGCAGGACTCCATGCTGCACCCACAAACAACCAGACTGTTCCAGTGATCATCTCTCCTTAGACACAGAGCTGCATTGTCAGGAATAGTCAAAGTATTTTAAACATCATCCCTGACCATCACATCAAAACTCCATGCACTCAGTGCTGCCAAGTATTAGAAGAGAATTCCTAATCACCTTCCAACAAGTACTTCAGTGGCCCTTCATCTTATTCCTTCCCACAGAGGCACCACACTAGCCTGAAATTCTTTAGTTTCTTTAAAGTACATAACTCCCTTAAACACGCAGTAAGGTTTTGCTGTGCATTACAAACCACATGTCCCAGGGCCCTGCCATCAGAATATCTCAGTAACAGTAGATCACCTGTGAATCAGATGACAGAGACTAAAAAATGAACAAGCAAAAGCCGCTCTCAAAGTCAAGGCAGAAACATTTTTAGGTCATGAAAACAAGAAAGGGAATATGGAGCCCCCAGCAGAGGACCTACAACAGAATTATCTATCAAACACCCCATCAGTGCAGGCAGATCATGAACGTCACTGCTAGCACCACATGCTGCCTCAGCTCTAATCAAACCCCCTAAAGCATACTTGTATTCAAGCAGATTTTCCATCTCCTCAAAACACAATCAGCTGCAAGAAGGCTTAAGGGTCCCAAAGACACACAAATATTAAACATAAATCTGAGGCTTGATGTTATATAAGAGTAATTCCATATGAGAAACAGAATAGTGCAGACTCAAAAAACAGGGAAAGAAGATTAATAGGGCAGGCTATTTTAAAATAAAATAAAAACATTACAGAACACAATGTCTTCTTTTCATGCTTCTTTACTCCAGCCTTCACATCAGCTCAGCAGGTCACAGCAGAACTCTCACAAGCCACTTCATGACAGGGTACAAGATGCATTCTTAACACAGCACCTTTTACAAGGGGAAAGAAATCCAGAATAGTTCACCTACAAAGGGCTCCAACAGCTTGCAGGCAACTGTTACATTTGCTTTCAGTATGGGCAGGACCATCTCCCACAATGAAAACGGCTGTTCAAGATTAAAAAATCCTATACAGCAGTGCTGCACCTTGGAATTCAAAAAGAACAGAGGGAACTGACATTTCCTAACACCAAAGCAATGAAGACCATGTGGGTGTTTGTACTGTCCCAGCCAGAGCTGCAAGGCTTCACTTGTCTTTGGAATGGCCTGAATATCTGCAGGAATACACATCACCCTAAGGAGATTTTTTTTTTTTTTGTGAGCACTAAGGAGTGTTTTGAAACACTAGAGCTTAACAGTGAATATTTGGACATACCTGAGCATAATTTGTGCCCAGAATTCCACAGACACTTTGGGGGCACTGAGTTGATCCTAACAGTCAGAAGAAACCCATACAGGGTGGCTACCAGTAAGTCAGCATTGTGTTGGGGCTTGGGTTGACTAAACACATTGGAACAGGGACTCACTGTTGAGCCAAGAGCCAACACTGCATTTGGAGACACTCTTGCAGATGCTGTCTTCTCCCTGTTCAGCCAGGCTTCGTGGGTCACCACCAGTAAGTTTTTTATATGCCAGTTGAAGCATTACACTCCTTTAAGGAGGATCATTAAAATATTGCAGAACACTTTTACCTACATTTGGAGAGTAAAATATGAACTATTCCACTGAAAAATACAAAAAATCTATATCCCTCCCCCTTTTTGGAAGAGCATGAAGATGATCAGATGGAAGCAGCTGCATAGATGGCATGTGTATAAACCAGAACAGGTACAGACCCACAGCATGGCACAAGGGGGGAGAGCACCAGAGTGCTCCTTTACAGAGATCTGGGAGGACACATCCCCCAGCAGCTCTGCAAGCCCCCTCTTGAGCACCTGTAAATATCTGCCAAGCTTCCTGTGCAGGTCCAACAGCCACACCCACACACATTCACTTCTTCACCAGCACACTCGTTTACAAGTATTGCTCAGCATTAACCTGTTCGCTCAACTTTTCAAAGCGGGATTGCTGAATAAGGTCTTCATCCAGTGAAAGACCATTATTCACATAGCAGTGTTTGTTAGAAACCAAAACAATATATTATTCATAGCTGTTCCATTCAGTCAACTTCACCCTTCCAACACCTCATTTTTCCTACTTAGTCTAGCACAGCATTTTCCTGAAATTGGGCATAAGGCTGAGATTTTTGATTTATTCTTTGAGGCCACTTGATATGTACTAGACTAAAAGGAGCCCTACCGCATACACAAAAAAATAGCTTTCCCTCCACTCTCACTGCATTATCCTTCAACTCTGAGTAAGACCCACTCCCTACTGAGTAATACACTCCATTTATCACCACCTGCAGAGAACCCTGCATCAGGACTTGGCTCTGTGTTGTAGCACCCCACTGTCTGCTCCGAAGGTTACAGAGGAGTGCAAATACATGTATTGTACCCACTATTTAACATAGCACCTTTCATCTGTAAATTGTCTGAAAATTCAAATTGAACCAATATGAAAGATGTCTATTACATTTCCCTAAACTAAAACTTGGGTACAAGTCTTGGCTGCTCATATTTCAGTTAAACAAAAACCTCTGGTTATTACTATAACCAGCATGCCAATAAAACAAAGTGTTTAGTTGGTTATGAATTACTGATTCACAAATACATTGACAAGAAAGCAAAGTGTTATTTAACATACAAGCAGGAAAAACAATTAACAGCACAAAATTCAAAATTTGTACCTCTATTACACTATGAGCTGTCTATCACTAAATTGATAGTCTATCGCTAATTAAGCGATCTCCATTAAATGAATTTTACCTTCACTTTTTAAAAAGAAGTTTGATGCATTCTTGGCTCATCACGTCCTATAAAGCTTAAATTAATCTGTTTTACAGCCCTTGCTCTGAAACTAGAATAATTTTCAGCCTGCTAAGCTCAGGGGATGGCACATCACACAAGGAACTGTGTTAGTCTGCAGCTCAGAATTCATCCTATATCTTCCAGTACCTTTTGTTTCCCAGGCAAGGGTTTCAATCAAAACTGAAGTACAAATCCAGCAGTTACACCAAGGTATAGGGAAAGTAAGGCTTACATCTCTGGATGGAGCAAGTTCTGCAGCTCCTGTCACAAGCCCCAGGCAGAGACAGTAAAAGGATGTGGGACAGCAAGAAGTTCTTATGACATTCCTGCCACGTGCTTTGCAGATAAACAATTTTATTTATTACAAAACCTATTTAGGATAATATTTCCTTTCAGGAGCACTGATTCACCCTCCTAAGAGGAGGATTCAAAACATCTAATCCTGGATGACAACCCACATAGTTTTGGGTAAAGCTCACAATCTCCTCTACAGCTGCACTTTGCTAAGACTCAGCACTCCTTCAGTGAATCTTGGTATTAACACTCTTATTGGAATTAGGATTTTTTTCCAGAGGAAAGCCTTAAGTCACCGAAAATTTTAATCACTATTTTGGAACTGTGCAGAGAGGCAAACAGTAATCTAACAAGAAAATGCTTACATTAAGTAGACTATGAAGATCACCTGGAGACAAATAGATTCTAGTTACAGAATCTCTTCCACATTAAGAAACAAACAAAATACAATGCTCAAAATCTCTGCCACATTAGTCTAGAGCTCTGTTACAGGCATCAACATTTCCTGAGAGAGGATTAGCCTCCAGTACATGTGATCTAAAGCTAGTAGGGCCCACAGCAGCCCTGTTTTACAGAAAGAAGAAGTGAACTATATCTCCTGTATTCAGCAGTATAGGAAGCTTACACCCACATCTAGAGTACTGCTGATTACTGTTTTGACACTGAATAAAGAGCTCCCAAACAAGCCCTTTAAAGGGATCCCATAGTAAGATCTAATATCTAATTTTCCTCAGGACTAACGATGAATTGGATGTAGCTCACCACTGTCACCTATCCAAGGCACAGTACTTATACATATGCCATTCAACAACACCAAACAGATTCCACATTTCCAGAAATCAGTGGATACTAAGAGTAGTCAGAACTACAATATATTTACATACCTAATCTCCAGGCATATAACCATTTCAGCCAGCTTCTGGATTTTGCTTCTCCTGTCCCAGCAGGATCCCAAAAATTACTTACCTTCCACCATATCTTTTTCCAAAGAGCACCTTCTTCCCACAAAGACCCCCAGGGAGGGGACCCAAAAAAAAAAAACCAAACCAAAACAAACAAAAAAAAAAAAAAAAAAAAAAAAAAAAAAAAAAACACCAAACAAACCAAAAAAAAAAAAAAACCAAACAAAACCCAAACAAACAAACACCCCACTCTTCACAACCCTCAATGCAGCTTCTTTCTTCAGGTTTTATCTTCTTCAGTGAACTGGCTAATTAAGTCAGCATCTCAGCTTCACCTGGAGCAAGTGGAGAAGGTCTCATATTGCAGGTGTGAGCAATGAATCACACAAATCACATAACATTGGTAAAACATGAGTCTTTTTACAGGACTAAGGACAAAATGGATTGGAAGGCATCCTTAGGAGGAAAGGACTGGGTCAGCCACTGTTAATATCTGTAACACTCAAGATGCATGAGTTAAGTATAGATGTGCCCTTCCTAATAGGCATGGGATTAACTGAATTGTACTAAAGGGAAAGAAGTTCCCAGAGCAGCTGATCACTCAAAAACTGGCACAAGAAATCTTTGTACGTTTTTCCTCTGCAGGAAAGATGTTCTTTTGATTAAGTTAGCAGCTAAATCAGAGCAATGTGACAAAACTGGCTGATCAGATGGAGTTTACAGGCTCAATAAAAATAGCTGGATGGCAGAGCTCAGGTTAGGTGGTCTGATGATATTTTTGACATTAAGGCCCATGCACAAAAGACAGGAGACAAGCAGTAGGTAAGCTGTGATTCACCCCTGTAAATCCTTATCCTCCAGGTTTACTTCCAACAGTTAGCTATTCACAGTTACCTGCGTGCTTTCTTTTTATGTGCCATTAACAGGTTTTGTAAGGAGAAATATTTTGGGTGTCCTTCTGAATCTACTACACGAAACACAAGCATTTTCACGGACTTTCCTGGGCCTTAGTCCTGAATAAACCAGGAGGATTTCTGAGCTGTCCTTAACTCTCCTTGAAACCCTTTGAAAGTGATTCAGTTTTTCCTGGACCTTGAAACCTCTCTGAACTCATGGCCCATCTGCTGCCTGTGGGATCTCAGATTAAGGCTCAGGTTCTCCACCTGGGATAGTGGCAGTGGGTCTTTTTCTCAGTGCCTACCAAGATGTTTTCTTTCTTCCTTATGAGTTTATTTATACAGTAAAGAATAGCTCAAGGATTTTCATATCAGACTAAACTTGCTTTTGGTTAGGACTGATCTCCAATCATTAAGCACAGAAGATCTCACCAAAGCAATAGAACCCTAATCCTCCCCCACCCCCAAACTGTAGTTACCAATCTTTTCTCTTCTAGACTCAACGCACACAACTCTCTTTTTCATCTAATTTCCACTTGAAGTTTTCCCTGTGCTTACAGAGAAGTTTCCCCTATCTCTTTCACTCAGCTTCATGTGCCTTTTCATTGAGATTGTCTAATAGGGTAGTTAAATGTTTCATCTTTGTCCCTTAGCCAGAATTAGTTGTGCTGTGTTCCACAGAGAGTCTTTTGTTTGATTAATTAAAGCACACAGAGGAAGCTATACAGTAATTTTATTGCTGTTTTCTACAAAATAGCATTTTGCGTTCTGGATATTATCTGGCAAATGTGCAGAATCACAAAACAGAATTGACAAGAAATATAAACTAGTTAGCATTGCAGCAAAACCAACACCAGTGCTGTCAGTAAGGAAAGTCATGACACACTATGCATTGCTGAAGAAATCTGGCTTTTCTTGGTTTTGTTACTACTGCTGCTGAATTAAAACATGGTGCACTGTTTTGATAAGAGAAATGCCCACGTGTTGCTTTAAGTGTCATGGAAAAATCTTCAGTCACCATTCCTGTCCACACTATTTTCTAATGGTAACCAAAATGATTGCCTTTTTATTTTCCCAGTAAAATGTGAAATTGTTTTCAAAACTAATTTGCACATTGTGTGGGGAGTAAGAATTTGTACAGCAACTGACATCACAAAAACCCTAGAAGCCCACAAAAGAATGGATTTCGAAACAAATCCCCTAAATCTTCATAAGATCATGAGCTCAGGGGCAGAGAAAATTACTACAGAGATTTAGTGTGAGCGCCCAATAAAGTATTAAGTCATATGTGGGAATATACTGCAATTAAATCAAAAGTAAACAGTATCTTTCTTTGCTTTGCAATGATAATAAATAGCCTGTGGTGACGAAGCTACATAGTCTGAATCTCCTTTACCTGTAGCTTTCCCCTTAGAAAATAAGAGGAAGCTCAGAGATGCATCCAACAGCTGGAGGCAAACAACAAGCAAACTTTTATTTCTCCACTCTGCTAATACAGATGCTATCAGCTCTGTTTGGACCAAAGTGAAGCTCTCCAACTTCCCAGGAAGTCCATGGAAGCAACTGGGCAAGGAGATGCATTGTTAGATGTGTTTTGGCATTAAATATACCATGGACAAAAAAGCTGCATTTCTGATGTGTGATCTTCCACTAGCAATTAAATTGAGTTTTAGTGTGAAAAACAAACAAAAAAAAAAACCCAAACAAAAATCTCAAAACCATTTCCCTTCCTCTTAGTCTTATTAAAGCTATTTCTTTTTGTCCCAGCATTTTTTTTGTGTGTGTGTGTGTGTGTGAGGAAGTGTCACTTTTTAATTAGCTTGCTGTTCTTCTGGTTCATGGGTAAAATGCTTATTTGATTATTTGTTTTTCTTTCCCTAAGATATTTTAGAAACTTTCTATTCTTCCCAGGTACTATAGGCATCTTCAATAAAGGAGAATATGCTTGACCTTCCAGTCACTGTAATTGAGGAATGCTCCACTGGCCCAAATCAGCTTCCCAGAGCCCAGCTGAAAATTCAAATGCTGCCAAACATTTGGTAAAATCCCATCCAGAAGCGGCTTCATCAAAGCACTCACCTTTCACCTCAAAGGAAGAACAAGAGAACAAAAATTACTTGGTCAGGGTAGTTCCCTGCTGTGGGGTGCAGGAGGTGGCCAGGTGGATGCTTCTTTGGCTAAGAACTGTTCAGCAACTGATTTATCTCCCCAGAGTTTGGAAACCTTGAGAATATCTCTTTCCTTGATCCCGGTTCTCAGCTGAACTACTGTTTCCCATTCCAAGGGATCCATGACAAACCTACAGTGAGGCCTGAGTGTTGGCTGCTGCCTTTCCTTCCACAGCACTTAGGAGTATCTGCTCCACAGCATTTTAGCCCAAAAAGTGAAAAACAGTCAACCATCCCAGAAAACACTGGAGAAACTCTTTAGTGGATGACTTCTACGTCTGGGATAAGACAGTAAGGGGTGTTTCAGAAAGACTGAACTGGCAACAAAGCTAGGAGAAATTTCCAAGAGATCAACCCAGGAGACAGGCTCCTTACAGGGCAGGTCCAGGTCCAGCCAGGAGCCAGAGTCACAATCACAGCCCTGGCTGCCTGCTGTGGGTCTCCTGGACCATGGGCAGGGGTGGGAGCAGCTGGGCAGGGACACAAAGGGACATTAGTGCCCTCCGGGGCTGCCAGTGTGACCCACCCTGCATGTGAAAGATTACATTTGCAAATTGTAACTCCAGTATAAAAGCCAACAAAAAATAACCTTCAATTTTATGATCTCAGCAGCTTTCTGGGCTCTCCTTCAACTACGTGAACACGTGCTGGGATTAAGCTTTTTTTCAGTTTGTTTTTTCACAAATATTGCTAGGCAATTATCTTCAGTACCAGATTAGGTGATCCAGCTAACAGTTCTCAAGTGCTAGAAGTCTTCCTTGCTCATCAATAGCACTCACTTCACCAGCTGACTGAATTATTGCTTGTAAGTACTTTTGGATTAATTATCTCTTGTGGGGTATTTTGAACTGTTTGAATCGTGGTACATTAATTTCTTGATCTTAAATTGTAAAACACCAGAGAACTGGACCCACAGAAATGCTTTATTCTACCCTATTTTATACTGTTTACACTATTTACATGGCTACTTCTGATTCCTAGTTGGAGTGAAATGTATATTCCAAAGTAACTGTGTCCCGTTATACAGTTAATTAGATCCCTGACACCTCTAAAGTTTTCTCTCAGAACTGAAAGGTCAATCCAAACTATGCTGATTTTCTTTTTCCCTTTCCTACATCAGGGTTTTTAGCCAAAACCTTTAAGAATTACAAAGATTTCCTGAGAGCTGGCAGACCTGTATGAGCCCGGGGTTAGAAGCTGGATTTCATTCTTTGCCTCTGACTTTTCAGGCATTCTCCGGCCTCTCTCACATCTCTGAATTCTCTGACTTCATTTACCATTTACAGGGGTACCATTTGTCATTCACATTTATTTCCCATCACATGGGAAAAAGATATTTAGCAGCATTGTGCAAGGACATGACAATCCCATAGAACATTTTTCAAACCTAACATGAAATATACAAATGAAAGGGAAAACGTTATTATTCAGTTCTAATTGTGTGATTCTTCTGCAGAACACAGAGTTGTCAGCTACAAGGTCGATTTTGTACAGTTCATCACAGTCTGTTTGCTTTTTTCAAATTGTTCATCAGTGTTTGGATAGAGAAAATTCATGTCTATCACTGTGGGATTAATACTGTAAGATTTCCTAAAAGAGAGCTGCACCAAAGAGAATCCTGTCAGGTATGAGCATACAAATTTCATGCATCTAAACAACTCACTTTTTAAAATGTCCTATTTTGAGTCTGCCATTGGTGGTGTGATCCATCCTAGGGCTGTTGAATTTTTCTGCTCCTGGATTTTCTGGAAGTAGAAAATCTTTACTTTTTAAAACTAGCAAAAAAGAAACAATTCTATTTGTAAATCCTCAAATGACAGAAGATCAATATGAAATCTGCAGAAGTACAATCTTTCACAATTTTAAAACAAGCCTTTTTTAAGAAGAAGTTCAAAGTGCGCTTCCCAGAACAGCTATTGAAACAAACACATTTCAGGTCTGAGATGAAAGTCCATGATTTTTGCCAAGTTTTCCCAGGATTTATTCTGCAGTTTGCATTGTGCAACAATGAGTGATTCTGAGCATCACATTTCTCATTGCAGCAGCCTCCAGCAGTGGGAATCAGACCAGACACAATCTGTTCAGTCACATCTTCAAAGCAGGAGTCACAACAAACACGCAAAATTCCCACTTCACATGGAACAAGCTGGAGCACTTACATTAACCATTACTGCAGGCATTTAAGTAGATTTGACAAAAGCTACAAGAGAGTTACCAATTGGTACCTAAATGCCCCCAATCCGAGTTCTCATTGCACAGCTTACATGAAATGTGACCCTAATAATGGCCCCCCTGCTTGTTATGGCAGTGGTGCCCGCTGCTTCCCCCAGCTGGAGCCAGACCTTGCAGATCACAGTTATTACCACAAACACCACTTTTTGCTCTGTGTAGACACTGCCAGCAGTGCAGACGAGGTGGTCTTGTGCTGAAGGAGGTCTCCAAGCACTGCTAAAGATAAAAAATAGAATGTTTAGTCCTTGGATAAAGTCACGTAGCAGCCAACCAAAGGGACATGTGTAGCCCAGAGCAGCAGAAAAGAGCTATTAAAAGATAATTGCCTAGTTAATTAATTGAAGACTTCTGGAACATATGAAGACATGAAATTGAAGACTTGAAGGTGCCACTGAAGATCTGTAACTGCTGTGGCTTTGCAGCTATGAAAGCAAAGCATTTCATATCTTCATGAAGGAGCACATCCTCCTTCTTGCTGGCTGCTGGAGTTCTCAGCTCCCGAGAGGCCCTGCCAGTGCTCACCCCCGGGAGCTGGCAATGAGCTCTGCCAGTTTCAATATTAGTCAAGCATGATGTTCAAAACCACATAAGGCATGTACAGGCCCAAATTCCATTAATTGTAGAAGGAACTGAATGCTCCAAAACCTTAGAGACCATCAAGCATTTTACCCTCATTTTCATGTCTAAGATTTCCTTTAAAGGAAAGCTTTTGGTAAGAGATTGCATGGGGAAAGCACTGATTTGCAGCTCTTGCTGAAGAGAAGCTACGAATCAGTAACTTCTGATTACCACAAGCAATGAGTACATGAGTTTTCTTTGTGGTTTCTTAGTCCTGTTTGTAGAGGTGATTTTTGTATCACGTCAAAGCTCTCCATTGGAGGTGACAGCTGCAAGGTGGGATGAAGAGAGACGATCTGTGCAAAATGTGCTGGCAGAAGCTAAAGCATGAAAGTTTTAAATCACTTGCTTATGACAAGCAGAAGGACTCTGTGGCTAAGGTTTACTGACTCTCTGACACAGCAGTTTATCACTCCTGGCCATTCTGTCTCTCTGCTTGCTTCTACCAGGTAAAGTGCTACTAGAAATGAGACAAATGACAGCACAAGCTCACACACATATTTTATTACTGATGGACCCAAGGCGCTACCACAACCTTCAAATGTTTATCCTGATGATTCAAGGAACACAAACATTCAAGTCTCAGATTTTACTTCAGCTTGTTCTAAAGATGGGGATTAGCCAGGTAAGCATCATTTGCCAGGCCAGTCATATGAGATTTCACAGGAATATAGTCAGACTGTGATACTTTTGTCAGTCCCACTGCGGATGCAGAGAGATGACTCCTACATAAAGTAGGTCTTTCTGAATGGCTGTGTAGTCTGGCACACTAGAGACTCACTGGAGGGCTCCTGCACTACAGCTCTGCACAAATAATCTGAAGTACAATTCTCTGCTCAGCAGTGCTGTGCCTCCCTTCCAACCCTGTGGTCCCTCTCCAGGATAATATTCACTCTGCCTGCAGGGGTAGAGCACCTTATTGGTGCCAGCAATCACAAGAGCCTTGCTAGAGGACACAGGTTCCACAGGATTCAGTTAGGTGGTTTTTAATGTTCTACAGGAGAGCAAACTTGGGATGTGGTTGGGAGCATTTGTTAACCTTAGCAGACCGGTATTGTAAGGGCAGTAACCTCCTCCTGTCACCATCCTTATCCAGGTGACAAGAAATCTGCTGCCATGTCTTTCCTCTCAGGCTCATTTCCCTTGCTGCTTTCAGACAGTTTCATATGTGAGCAAAATTGAAAGAAAAAAATGTAAAATGCCATTCTTAAGACATCTAAACAGGGATTTACCACAGAACAGAGTAACAAGAAAACTCCATCTTTCTGCCACACAAGCTCTTTTTCAGGAAAAAGGGTTCAAGGTTCAAGGGTTCACATTCATTGTCCTGGGTGGTTTTCAGAGGTCTCTGCGTGAACAATTATAGTCATTGAACATATCAGTTCAGTGGTCAAGACTTGAAGTAACCCAAGAGCCTAATTCCTGAGTGAGTAGGGAGAAAAATCTCTTTTAGGCTTTTAGGACAGTATGAAGATCAGCAGAAAGGATGCACTCAGTGCTGTGGCCTGGCACCAGGCAGAGATGGGAGCCTGCAACCCACACTGACAATCTGCTCTTGGGAAGGAGGACAGGCACTGCTGCAGCCTGATGGGACAGAGGGAAGTAAAAGGATGAAACAACAACATGTTTCTCAATTCTAACTTTAATTTTTGAAGGAAAAGTCCTAATTTTAAAAGTCCTAATTTCTTCCCCAAATCTGGCAGCAGCTTTACGAAACCAAAAGTGTAACATAGCCCAAATTTATGGGGTCAGAGTACACCCTGGCAAGGAGGGATTAGGAGGGACTCTGTTCCTGCACACACACAAATACCACATGCAAGGCACATCCACACTACCCAAATCTCACTGTGGAGCAGGAGCTGATTCCTGTTATGTTTTCTTCAATTGGCTGAGTCTCACTGCCTACCACTACTTATTTCTTTCTCTGTTGTAGAAGTGAGGAATATTACTGACATTTGCTTAAAAATTATCCCGCAGTGGGAAAACTTATCCTGAAACAGTGTCATCCAGTGCCCCCCAACTAAAAGGCAGCCTGTGAGTAGAATTGACCATCAGAAAAAATAAACTTTACAACATAATTCAGCATCAGAAACAATAAACAATGAATTTCACATCTATATAGACCAGCAAAAGACCTATTCCATACTAAATATCTCTTTCACATATGCTGATGCACACCCCAATATCTAATCCAAATGATCATCTGCAGAGCAGGAATAGCAGTTAAAAGAGAAGAGAGAGAGATACAGTTGTAAAATATCAAGTGGGATATCGAAGCAGAGCTCTCCTGCACACATCCTTACGAAAGGAAAGAGATAATCGAGTTAATGTGAATTGGAAACCCAGTGCAGCGTGGTCAGAGGAAATGCCTGCCAGTTTACAGGAGCAATTCATGCAAACACTAATGAGCCTTTGAAACTCATTGATGCTGCACCGCTGAGGGATGCAGGAGATCACACAATAAAAGCTATCCTGCATTTCAGCCTGTGCTCTCGGGCATGAAGGTAGAGATTTGGAAATGAATTTTTAAGGTGAGTTATTTAACTGTGAGGGTTTTTTGACTTATGTCTTAGCCCATGCCCCAAGCTGCTGTCAGGGGCAGGATGACACAGATGGTTTCCTTACAGCAGGACAAATCCTGCATTTTGACACTCCATAGAAAATAAAGAGTCATGATAAGGGTTGTGTTTATTAGCTCTACAATATCACAGATAAATTGCTTTATTTCAGCTCTGCTGAGCAAATGAAACTCCTGGGTTCTTCCCTTCTTGAAACCTAATTCCCCCAACCACTTTGGAGAGGTACTCTGCAGAATTAAAATTCTCCCCAGGGAGATTTTTTAGGTACAGTAACACTGTTTAAAGATCCCTGCCAGGCTGCCCATGCCACTCAAAATCCTTCTGGAACTATTTAAAACAAGTGGAGTGGAGAGGTTGAAGTGAGGGAAATGTGAGAGTTGTGCAAGTGTGCAAGTACGTGATAACCTTTCTGAGAAACAAAGACTGTGGTGATTACCTGAGTCAAGAATCAATTTCTAATGCAGCTGAAACAGCAAGCTTGCTTTTTAATTTGTGATAAGAAACAAAGCTATAAGGAAACTCTGATAACAATTTTATTATAGGTTCTGTAAGAAATTCACTAATAAAAGTGTATTAAAAACACTTTATTAAACTTTTGTGGTAGAGATTGAAGAGACTGAATCCAAGAGCTGGAGCAAAGTCTACCACATTTTTATGAATCCATAAAATGTTTCACAGGATCTCATGAGCAAGACCCTGCAAATTTGGAGCCTGAAGCAAATTTTTTTACAGTTCACATATATAAAAACAGAACCAGAGGTTTTTAATGGCAGTGTTGACACATTGTTAACTCTACGTGAAGCTCGAGATGTTAAAAACAAAGAGGGGAAAGAAATGAAAGAATTTCTGGGTTACTCTGAGTACATCTGTTTTTTCTGTTATTTTACCTGGGAGCCAAACCATTAATTGAAACAAAGACAAATGGTAAATCACCGCTGAAATCCTCCTTCATGTCAGTGGAAATTAATAGTGCTCTTCACAAACACCTCTGGATGAGACAAAGTTATAACCTGACTGAGCTGCTCCCAGCATTCTTTTGTTACTATTTGTTTCTGTGCAAAGACACACTCCTTTTTTTCCTGACTGGAGAGGCAAGAAATTGGTGTTTGTTAAATGCTAGTTATGTAGCATTTCTTTAAAAAGTAAAAATTTTAAAAAAGCGCCAAAACCAGAAAGGGGATACAGATCCAATAGAGGAGGAAGACAGAGAAATCTACCTAATAATTAACTTAATTTTCATTTACCTAGAGTTTTGTTAGTTTTCCTTTACAAATATTATGTATAGGAAAACAACTGCTGTGAAATGAAATACATTAAAGTGGTGTCAATCCTCTTTTTTCACAGAGACAATCATGATTGGGTTATCGTGCCAAGAAGACAGAGAATTGATTGAACTGGGACCATTTAAACAAAAAAAATTCACTTTCACCTCCTTCCTCCTTCATCAGTCTTCATGTATTGTGCCTTGCATGAGCTAATAAGAGATTCATTGCAGCCATGCTGTAACTGATTGCTGAACCTTTGCATATTTTCCCAATGTGTATGAAGATGTAGCACTGAGGCTCTCAAGATTAACAGATCCATGCTTTGAATTACTTCTCATTTCCATTCAAAGTCCATGCAATTCTTTACAAGGGCTCTTCAAAAGAAGTTCTGGAGGAAACAAAGCCATAATATTCACAGTAAATTAAAACTCAGCAGGGCTGAATTCATACGTGGTGAAGAAAGGAAATACAATCAGAAAACTGGTTTAACTTTTACATTTTTAAACAAGCAGAGCAATCATGGCCTTACAGTGATCATAATTCTCACAGCAACACAAAATTAAGTGTCTCAAAGGCTGCCCATGTCTGCTAGTTTGTCTAAGGATGTCCTGGAGATCTAAAGCATAGAGATTCCACAGTTCTGTTCCAGTTCCCAACAGGAGCAAAATAATGGAACAATGTAGGTTGAGAGGAACTACTGGAAGTCTGGTGGTCCAACACCACCCTCCTCCCCCCCTCCCCCGCCTCGACATAGGGCCAGCTTAGGACAGGCAGCTCAGACCTTGTCCAGTCTGGTGTTAGACCCCTCCACAGGCAGAGATCCACCAGCCTTGCTGTGCCCTTGCTGCAGGATTTCACTGCCCTCACTGGGCATGTTTTCCCTGGTACCTGATAGGAATTTCCCTTGTTGCAGCTTGTGTCCATTGCCTCTGTTGTCACTGAAATTTTAAAGCATATCAAGATTGCCTTGGTGTATCTGGTATACTAAAAAAAAAAAATCCCTGGATTTTCCAATGTAATTTCTTATTCTGTACCTTACTTTTATCCTGGTCTGTTGTTGTCTTCTTAGAAACCATTTATCCATAGTGGCTTTAGAAGACACAGCTGGAGAAGTCCAGCTGAGGAAACAATCCAGTACCTTTCTCAGGCATTTGAAAGAGAAAGTGAGAATAATTGCAGTAGGACTTGAGAAATTTGAGTAAATATCGGATACCTCTCTGAATTCATTAAATGCCAGTCTCTACTATGAGTTAAGTTTTTAAATTACCTGGAGTCCAAGCCCAAGTTCTTCATCTGGCTGTGGTAATTGATTTATCTAACACAGGGTATGTAATTGGCCTGCAGTTTGCTCTCAGCTCATCTCTTTGGGTAAGCCTCTGTGATTCTGATGACTGGGAATAATCTTGAAATTCCTTCCCGAAGAAGCAGAATCCCCTACACACTGATACCACTACACTGACAGCCCTTTAAAACACTCTGTTCTGCTGTCTAAGGAGGTTTGCACATCATGCCTGGCTTCACCGTCCTGCTCCCAGCTCCGCACTGCTCCATGGAGTTCCCTTAACTCCTGCACTACCCCAGCATCTCCAGCCTGTTGGACCAGCCCTCTCTTCCAGCAGTTCCTGGTGTCAGCCATCAATAATATTCTAGGAGTGGGATAAAGGGTGAGGATTTTATTAGTATTTTCCCTTTGGCTTGATTCCTTTCTGAATGAATCCCTAATCTTAGATAAATTTTACCCAGGGAGACAAAGTTTTCCCAGAAAGCAAGAGGAGAGACAGAAGAAGAGAAGAGGAGGAAGAGAGGTCCTCATGTAGCTCTTCATGGCCCAACATTACTTTTTTGCAAGGGTGGAAAGATATAGTCCAGTTACTTCATTATTTCTCCTGCCCAAAAGTTTCAAGCAGGTATTATGTTCTTATTTACTGAACTGGTGTCATTTAATGGTGTCTCAAATTGTTAAGCAGTTTCTGAATCCTCTCTTCTGATGGATGAGGCAATTCTGTCTTTACGTAATTCAGAGGAGCCACATGAGACTTAATTAATATTTATAAAGCATTCAGGATGCTCAGTTGAAAAGGGTGATGATATAAAAGCTCTATAAAAACACTCACAATTTTTCAAATTCTCTGATGTTGCAGGTCAAATTAAAGACTCGTTTTTCCCCCTCATTTTCTAGCAGCAATTGTGTCCCCTATGGGTTGTGTGGAAACGGTCAGTGCCAGAAGCCAGTAACAGAGGGAATTTAAAAGGAGTGGATGATCTATCTATACTTGTAATGGATGGCAGGCCACGAAACAAAACCAATGAAATGTTGTTTCCTGTGAATCTGTGTCCTGTCTCCTCTAACCACCACCTCATCAGACATCCTCCCACAGCCCTTTGACGTCTGCCACAGGCACACAGTGGATCAGCAGAAGCTGACCCAAGGGCACGGAGGGCTGGTCAGCATGAGCAGTTCAGCCTCCCAGCTGCTGCACCCAGAAAGGGCAACCGAGCTGAACTGTGTCGTGATGACAGGAGAGCTTGTTAGGACATCTGCAATCACCCTGGCTTGTGCAAGTTGGTTGAAAATTGTCTGGAAAAGAAGACAGACATCCCAGCTGTCTGAAGAACCTCATTTCCTAGAATTGCAAAGCACAGCCACAAGCAGATCAGGCCGGACTGAGGCTCTTGAGGCCTCTCAATGATGTCAGGCTTCTACCTCTGCCTCACTTGCAAACAGCTCTTGGTGCCAGCAGAGAAATAAAGCACTGTTTAACTGAGGCTGGAGCAGAGTGGAAATGGTCCCATCCTGCTGCAGGGCAGTACCAAAGAGATGTGGTGGGGATCACAGCGACAACAGCAAAGGCACCGGACTGGAAAGGATGTGTTACAGCTGGCAAACACAAGCACCAAGCAGAGGAACATCACAGCCCACAGGGAAACGTGTGTTTATTTTTCAGGTCGCATCTACCACGCAGAGGAAAATTATAGAGAAAGAGAGTGTGTTCTGTGTGTTTGCATCTCCATTCAGCTGTGCTGAAAAAGGGAAACCATCAAGCCCATAGATTTGTCTAATGTAGGATGATTTAATGGCATATGAAGCTATCTGCCCCCACAGCAGCCTGTGTTGACAGCCTCTAGTCCCTCAGGAAAGGCTTCCTGGGGCTCCCCAGGGCTCCTTGGAATGTGGCTGCCTGTCTCCACAGCCACCTGCTGTTGTTTGATCCAAGAGCTGCTCTCACCCCTTGTGAGGAGACAAGGGGTAGCATGAGCTGCTTCCAAGACAGAAAGGCTTGGTTTATTTCTTATCATACAATGCCTGCAGCTGCTTCCTGCGGACATTCAAATGATCTTGTCCCTGTTCTGTATCAAGTCAAGGGATCACTGGACCAAGCTCCCCAACCACGGTGCCTCGGCAGCACACTCTGATTGAAGTGTGGGGCACATGTGGGCCCATCTTGCCTTTGCTTTCCTCCCCTGGTGCCAGCTCCAACATGTTTCTGTCCATAAGCATGCTGACAGTGACCAGCGGTGCTTTGCAGGGAGCTGAGCTGGGACTTTGGTGTACCTGAAAAATAATCCTTAGGAAAAAGGGATGGAGGGGGTGAAGGTGCAGAGTTTCATTCAGCTGTGCTCCCAGCAAAGCCTCAAGCCAGCTGCCTTGGAACAGGGGGCACAGCACTGGGGAGGAACTGAAAAGGGAAAGGGATGGGGAAAGAGCAGGATTTGTTGCGATCAACACTCTTGTCAAGACATGCACATGAGTGACCTTTCCTGGGATCACAAAGCCACCTGGACACTGGGACAAAGATGCTCAGCAGGGCCCCAGTCATCTCCCTGTTCAGCTCACACCCACGAGCTGTGCAGCAGTGAACAGCACTCTCTCCCCTACCCTGAAGGATTTCCTAAACTCAGTGGACTCCTCAGTTTTTACTGAGGACATGTTCAAACCTGCTTTGCACTAGAGGGGCCAACAGAAGGATTTTAAGTAAAAAACTTCTGTGTGCTGATGAATTAGCATGCTCACTGGTGTTTTAATGACTTCTTTCTGGGATACTTGAGGTCAAAAAGGTTATCTTCACAAGGAAAAGCCTGCAGAATATTTTAAAATTGAATTAGTGCTTGTAATGCTTTGCAGAATATTTATGAAGATGATGTGATACTGTGATAACACCTTGTACCCATACTCAGACAAAGTCCTGGAGTTGTCCTGCAGCATCATAAGAAGATTTATATCTAAAGGGGGATGTCTCGGTTTTGGAGACAAAATTTCAGGAGGAAACGCTCTGGAGTGAGTGTCTCCTCCAAAGGGAAAAGGGCCTCCCCTTTTCCTCCACCAGTAAGACAAGTGGGTCACAGCAAGTGAAAGTGGAAAAAACCAAACTGTTTATTAACACCAAACAAAACAGGGTAGAAAAAAAAAAAAAACAAAAACCTCAAATACAACAAATTCCCGAGGGGGAACAGACACACAGGCTCAGACCAGCTGGGGCCACCCTGTGAGCCTGCTGGGGCCACCCCCGCAGGCTTCCTGGACCGGCAAGGAGGGAAGGGAGACAGTGAGGCAAGGGGAGGAAAGGGGAAAAAGAACAAGAGAAAAACCAACAGAACCTTTTCCTGCTAGCTGGAACACAAAAGAAACCCAAAGAGCAGCACAGCGCTCCCGGTGCACTCCCTGCCGAGCCCCGGAGCCCCCGAGCCCTTGGGCTGAGCCGTTCAACCGCCCCGCACTCGGTCCCGTGGCTCCGGCCCCGGGTCCATCCTAAAGGCACAGCGTCCTTGGGCATTGAGAGGATGGTTAAGGAATAAAGTGGCTTCATAACATCAGCCCAGGACAGGGGATAAGCTGAGCTGGCAGCCCTGCCAGTCCCTCTCCACCTACCATGCAGAAGATCCAGTTCTCTGCCTCTCAAAGCTGTAAACCTGCCCCGTTGGTTTACATGGGGCAAGGGGAGGGGGTCTGATACAGATCTTCAACCCAGAACTCTGGCCTTGCATCTGGGACACTTCCAAACTTGAGCCATGTTCTGGCCAGGTCTTGGAGTGATAGCTTAGTTTCTTAAAAATGCCTGTCTGGACCAGAGAGTGCAGGAAGAAGATGGGTGAAGAGCTTCTCTCCTGATGCACATTTTCACTTGAAGATGAGTAAACCCACATGGTCCTTCAAGGTGGTGGTGGTTGTGTCAGGTGTCAAACACTGCCTGACTCCTGCAACTATAAAAATCAATCACAGCAACATATAAAACCAATTCCAAATGAAGTGCTTCCTATGTCTAGCAAATATTGCAGCTGGCTGCCCAGGAAATGATGTTCTGTTTCTAAGGGACAGTCCGGGGGCTGAGGTTTGAGAATGGTGGTGCCCAGTCCCTCAGTGGGAATCGCAGCTGTAGATGAAACTCCACCACCATCTGCTGGACACACTGGGGATGGAGCTGGGCTTGTCTGTGTTTTGCTAGGAGCAAAATGACAACACTTCTCTAAAGAAAAAAGTTTAAAAAAAATGCTGGGAGCAAAGTCCTTAGTCCCCTGTTTTACAGTCATCAGGAATTTCTTCTGGCCATGGATGAAAGTGGCAACTACATATCTCCTTTGGAAAGTCTGGTTTTATTTAATTTTATTGTAGCTGTGATAGATCTCAGATACAATTTGTACAAGTACAGCCAGAATGCTAAAGCAGGCAGACAGTCGGGGAAGAGTGTTTTCTTAGGCAATTTAAACAGAACCCCTTATGTTGTTTACACAGCAGTGAGCAGGCAGACTCCAGGTTAAGAGCTTGTGTGAGAATGAGTTGGGAGAAAGAAATCACTATACCAGGGCACACAGAGGACATTGATGTAGTCAGAGAGCAAGAACGGGGGAACTGAAGAAAGCGAGAGACTGTATTGAAGAAGAAAATCACCCTGAGCTAGTTGGAGCAGGAGTCTCACTGTGCCAGTTATCTCCAGGAGGTCCTGCATACCCAAAATTTCCTGCACAAACCCACCTTCCAGCTTTGCTGAGTCTGCAGCACGGCAGGACACACCAGGCTACTGCAGCAGCAACCTCTCAGGCCTGCTGCATCGTTTAGATCTGATTCTTTAATAAATGAAGAAGTGAGGCTTTAATAAGAGATAAGGGAGCCTTCGACTGCTGTGCTCAGACTAATCTTTTAATGGTTGAAAATTATAGACAAGCTGCTCCAATTTCTTATCTAGCATTTTGCTTTGAATTATTAATAACCAATTTGTACTTAAGTTACTTAGTTCAGAAAATTAACTACATGTGTCACTGATTCCAACATTTTTCATTTTTACTGCCTTCTGCATTGACAAAGGGATAACTTTATATAAACCAATTAAAAGACAAAAACACACACACAACCTCCTGCCCTCGTGTGCTCTCCCAGCTCTCTGGAATATATCCAGAAATACCAGCTTCTAATACATCTACGCTTCTTTGCTTCAGACTTCTGTAAACTACAACTTGGGTTAATGATTACATTAGGATAGAATTCTCCTAATACCTAAACCAGTTTTCCTAGGCTCCTGGACAAAAAAGAAACATTTTGGGGTAAAAGGGACAGATTCTGCAGTTTTGAGGGAAGAATGCAGGAGTTTTAAAGCCCAGCACCAAAAGTAATTCACATCATATCTAACTACTACAAAAATGTAAACACAAAACGTGTCTAAACTTCCTCCTCTCCTAGAAAAGGGAATATTCATTTTATTACATGCAGTGATTTCTTTTGGGGGATTAAAAGACATTTTTTCAAGGATAAACTAAGGAAACTGGAGGCTATAAATGGCCAGCCAGCCAACAAGAGAAAGGAAGAAACTTGCAGGCAAAGGTGCTGAACTACAATAATTTAGTTTAACGAAGGGGAAATATCAACACAGAAAAAGGCTTTTACTGCCTTCCAACAGGTAGTAGTTTAATTTGCCTTCTCCATCTTTCACAGACAAGAGGAAGCCTGATTTAAAAAAAGCTGAACACCATGGCTAAAATTAGGCTTCAGCTAAATTAAAAAAAACATACATTAGCATGGTCATAAGGTGAGCCCCTGAAACTTTACATAGCTATGCAAAATGTTTAACTGGGGAACAAAACCAATCCCTCAGCCTCTCCTCAGCCTCGTCCAAAGAGGGACACCGAGTCAAAGGTGTGACACTGGTTTTACAGACAGCTACAGTGAGGAGATAACAAGCCATCCCAGGTACCAATCACACAGCAGCCCTCACACAGCACAGAGCTCTCTGAAAGAGGCTGCTTAAGTACTTTTGGGGGGATCCTGGAAACTCTTCCAACAAAAATGCATTAAAGTAGTGCCATTGTCAATTCTGTGCCATTTTTAAATGTTGTTTTCTTTGGGTAGATACAATCACTGGAACCTGAACTCCTGAGATAATGCAACAGTCAAGCCAGCAGTAAACCTGAAGCTCAGGAAATATCACTTGGCTTTCAGTATTTCCAGAGCAGTGCCAGAGTTAAACTGTAAACTGTTAACAGATTACAGGGTTAATTTGTAATTTATTATTGTTATCTACCAGGAACACTCTGGAAGATGAAAATGCCAGGGGCAGGATTCCTCTCCCCTTTTCCAGTCACCAGGGATTTTACTACTGACAAAAGACTCCTACACCTCTCTCTATGAAAATGCTCACACAACACAGTAAGACAATGCAGAGCCACAGCGATGTCTGATTTCTTCTCCAGTCCTCTCCTGCTCCCTGCTGGCACTCCATCTGGTTTTAGACCAGAAGAGACACTAAGCAAACATTTTTACAGAACAACCTTAATAAAGCCTTCATATATTTTACTCCTCAATGATTACAGGAACAAAAAGTATAATTCATACTACAGCTGCTCCTGATCTCAAACACAAAGAATCAGCCAGACCGCCAGCCAAAGCAGCCAGACCAAGCTGCTTCTGTACAAACACGTTCCTACTTTGCCCAGGAAAGATGCCCAGAAGGCAGAGCTTCACCTGTCTGTTCTGCTCACCACCACACAGCAAGGTCCAACCAACAGGAACAGGGACAGGAACCCAGTGTTCCCCAGGAAAAGGAAGCATTAGCCCTCCCAGGCCATCTATCTCAGCACTTCTCTTTGCTCACAGTAAAAAGATTTTACATTATCTACCCTGGTTTTTTCCCACTGCAACTGAAGACTAAATTCACTACTTTTATCCAATCTAGGTACTCCCATAGCCAAGGAATAACCCAGATTCTTCTCCATACAGGGAGCTGAGGGGAAGCCTTTTATTTTTCCCTTCCACCTTGCCCGCAGCATCCTTCAAATAGAACTCCTCAAACAGGCCATGGTATCCCAGCTGAGACCTCATGGACTGGAAAGTTTTCCCCCATGTTTGTCATTCATGTGCAGGAGTAAGGGTATCATTATGTGACACCTGCCCTTTCCACAGCAGCAGCACCCTTCTGAGTCACATTCTGCTTGTGGTCTGCCAGTAAATTGGAGTTTTCTCCCAAGAATTGCTACACAGCTGGTTTATTTCCTCTCCTGTGTACATCCTCTCCTGCCTGTACATCAGTTGGTCTCTCAGACGTAATACCCTGGTTGGAACTGCTTTCTTCTTTTTGCCTTCTTTCAGATCTTTCAAAAATGTGTCTTACCACTGGGGTCATGATGACCCCCACTGGACTACCTGGCTCTCCTAGATCTTGTTACCTACAAATGGAAGTGCAAACTCTTTTCTGTTCCCCACTTTAGGCCACTAATGAAGGTACTGAACAGACAAGATTCAAACCAGATGCAGAATCGTGTCCAGTTCTAATAGTAATCCTTCGACTCCAAAATTCTTTCATTCTGACTGTGGCTTGTGTTTCAACGAGAGGAAGAAAAACCACTTTATACCTGTACACACAGTTTTCCTCAAATTACTCTCAAATGAAAATAGAAAACAGCATCAGAAGTGACACGTGTCTAAAGCCATGCATGGGTTCAGTGAATCTTTGGGCCTAATTTACACAAACTGATCTCCATATCTGCATTTCCTCACCTCTCAGGGACTGTGGCTCTGGAAAACATTTGAGACCCAGACATTGCAAATACTATCAGTTTAACAACCAATATTATTACTGTGCTGGAGAACAACCTTTTCATGCAAATTATTCATAGCAATTATGCTTTGTATCTTTTACTGAAATTTTGCACTGCATAATTACATGTACATAGATTTGTATAACTAATAGTTATTCAGTAATTAATTAAATTTGTTTAACAAAAATGTTTCTGTAACTGTGTATGCTTTATGACAGATGAAAGCTGGAAGTCTTTTTGGGATTTATGGTCTCTCAGGCCTGAACTCTGGCACAACACACAGTGATGAACATTTCCTACATGTTTCTTCAGAAAAGTCCCTTATTCTAAAGATAGCCTCAACTATGATAATACCTTTTGGATAATTACATTAACAGGTTGGCCAACTTACAGGAGAATAAATAAGGACAATAATTCTCACCCAGCACTGCAAAACACAAGGAACATCTATAAATAAAAACTGAAAAGAAAATGTTTCAAGCAGCAACTCAGATCAATGTGGATCTTACCTTCAAAACACAGAGCTACTGAAAACACGATGTACCATGAGAGAACAAAGCAGAGACCTCAAAGCAATGATCCTTCTAAATAAGCCTGACAAACTTCTATTACAGAAAAACTGAATTAAGCAAAAACTAGAGATAAATGCTTTATCTGACATTTGGGATTTCAAAAGACTGAGAAATAGGAAGACATTTACAGAAATAACATATAAGGTCATCACCAACAAGAATTGGGTTTAATTTAAGCTATTGACAATAATTGAATTCTAAGTTTCCTGCTTCAGCCTAGAGTTGTCAATTAATTGAGCCTTGCTTGCATGTGAACATTGCTAGAGGCCTCTTAAAGAATCAGCTGATTATAACTTTTTTTCCTGAAGAGTGAATCAGCATCCCTCCTTCTCAATTTAGGTAATGATCATCTATGCAGGTTTTATTATATTAAAGCCCCATTCCAATTAATTCACATTTGCCAGATGCTGTCACAATTGCTGACAGGTGCTTATTGGACTCCAGGTCAGCTTGAAATCACCACAAGAAGGGAAGTCTGCAGCATCAGAGCCATCCCAGGCTCCTGAATGACACACACACCCATGAGGAGAGAGAAACTGCAAAAGAACTTCATGTACATGGGGATGGGGAACACAGAGGAAAAATGGCACCTCCACTTTGCAACAAAACAGTGGCTCAGGAGTTGGGATGTCACCTCAACCTGCTTTTTAAGTGTCTCTGCTGCAGCACATACACTGGTAGAGATACATCTACAACAGAAGATTTTAATGCTTTAATTTCAGAAACTACCTGCAGTGGGACGAAGTTATTGAATGAATTCTCTTAGCAAGTTATTTAAAAAAACAGAACAACAACAAAAATCAAAATAACACTAGAAGAGCTTGTTAAATGTCATATTAGCAAACGGTTTAATTTATTAAAATGACTCCAGTACACCTCTGTGCTTCTACAACAGACACGCATTACACATAACAGGTAAAACACAGTAACATTCTCCAGTCAGCAGTTCCAAGCTCATTAGCTCAGGAACACAAAACCAACAGTATCTTTACATCACCTCCCAGCTCAACCTTCTTCCAGGTGGTGCTAGGGGCACTTCTTTGAGGGGCAGGTAGGCAGTTGAATGCAAGTGTGTGTCTGTGGTTCCTGCTCAGAGAGGGTGAGTGCAGCCCTGTGCTGCCCAGAGCAGGCACGTTTGCCCGGACACTGTCAGGGTCAGTACAAAGTCAGGACTACGGGCAGTGAGGACGTGGATCACTGCGGCCGCACGGGGAGTGCAATTCTACATTTATCATCACCCTAAAAACGGGACATCTACAGGATGTGCATGGAAAGGTTAAGTTTCTCATAGCATGAAAGACACTGGCCCAGAAAGATTTGCACACCTGAGTATTATGCTCACAAGAATGACAAGACTCATGAAAGTCTTGATAAAGTCTTAAAATACAGTTGTGGTAATTCAGGGCCAGTCCTTCCTCCTTTACTGGTTAACTTTACTGAAATCAACTCGACCCGGAATTCTAACAGCAAAAGAAACATGAGAAGTTAATAAAATCAGAAGACACTGAAGGTGTAAATACAGTGCAAGTGTTGGTTTTAGTTTTTTTTGACTGTTACAGCCTGATAATTTTACATTCTGTGCTTTAATTTCAGGGGAAAGCATAGATGTTTTGTGTCAGAACATACACACTAGCATATATACACATATACATACACACTTGCTGCAGAATGCAAAGGCTTCCAGTGGTATATGATTCATAGTACCAATCTCTCACATGCAGGTTTTTTTTTCATACAAAACCAAAACAGTTTTAGAGGTGCCCCCTCCCCCTGCATATGTAAGTATTCATTAATGTGTATTCACATGCATTATTACCCACTCATTGATTTATGTTAACCAGATTTAGATTTTTAATTTTTTTTTTAATGTAAGCCATAAATGACTTTAGTTGCAACACCTAGCCAGAACACTCCAGTGACCACAGCACTCCTGGGTTTTATGGTAACTAATGCCTCAGTTGGCAAAACATTCTTAATAAAATGACTCAAGTTTTGTTTGCTTCATATTGCTTCATTCAAAAAAAAAAAATTTATGTATAATCTTTGCTGTTAGTACACTTCAGATTTACTGAAGTGCAGTAAACTATGAGAGCTCGTTATTCAGAAGCACCTAGACTTTCTCGATATTAAATGGAAGCCATCAGCAACAAACACTGTATGGAGAATTCATCAGGTGGACAAACAGTGCACATCAGTGAGTATGAGATGAAACTGTTTTCTAAACAGCTGGTAGCCTTCACAAAACAAATGATGTGTGATGTAGTCACTGTCCTGCTGAGACAGCAGGACACAAGAACACAAACAAGTGACTCTAGGGTCAGTGTTTATTCGTATTAATGTAGCTTTGGTTCAGAAATTCTTTAAGTGTTGTAGAGCACCTGGTTTAGTGACAAAACACATGCATCTCACAGTGCTAACAGTAGAATGCTAATAAACTATAAACTGCAGGTTTCAAATATTAATAGCATTTAATAAAAAAATTTACAGAAATATTTTTGTTGACAAATGTGCAGTACAAATCCAAGCTCCTTGGCCACAAACTCTAATTGTGTGCATCAGTTTTGTGCTGGCATAACAGTGCAAGTGCTGGGATTCAAGTATGCTTTTCCATGTTTGAGTTAAGCAACAGAGATTACATGATGAAGTTTGGGAGATTTTCTGCTCAAAAGGCCAGGATGTGAGAATCAAGCAAAGCAATGCAGCAAAGGAAATGCTTAATTTCCCTCATCTAGAAGGCATAAAGGAGGGAAAACACATTTCACAAGCAAACCAGCTTCACATTCCACCAAGTTATTGCTTCAGCTAAATCAGCTGTACTAAAATACAGGACTACAGGTTGCGATCTAAACTGCCCTCACATGAAGAGAAGATGAAATCTGCAGTGCAAGTTCTCCATGCAAAAGGATCAAATTGCAACATCAGAGTCCTGTTTCCTCGGGCAGAAATTATTTGCCATTCAGTTTTGCCTATGAATTAATTTTTTTCGTCAGTTAGATCACAGTCAAAAGTACATTGTTTATATTTCTGTGTTTCCAGAGGTACTACTTCATGCCAATTTAGGTCTGCTCAACAACAGAATACAATATGAACACTTGTTTCCAAAGAACTACGAAGCTGAACTGACGAAGTTATTGCTGAAATTTTTAGGGCCAAAATTAAAACCTATTTCGCCAAATCAAGCCTTTACTCCACTTAAAAAAAATCTGGCATCCTATTAATTAAAAAAAACAAAAGAAAACACTCCCCCCCCCGAACTTAATAGGTATTCTTTTTTCAATTAAATAATAATCTAAGATTTTACAAGATATTCACATTCAGGCAACTGTCACCTGACTTTCATCTGGCTGAATGACAGATGCCATAATAAAAACAAGAACACTACTCTCACTCTTCCTGACAGCAGTGATTAGTGCAATTTACCACTGCACTACACAGTTTTAATAGTGCAAGGTGTGCCTGCTGACATTTCTCACAATCACCTGCTACATGATCGTTATCCTCAGATGTCTGTACCTGTAATTTTCATTAGAATTTTGGCATTTATGTTAATATTTCTGAAAAACTATGGCTTTATCCATGAAGTATATAGCCTGCCTAAGCAAAATTTTTAAACCATTTATTTAAAACAATAAAATTGAATTGGAATGAAAGTTACTTGGTTAAGCCATAAACTGTGTTGCCACTAAACTCAAGATCTCAGGGTTAGCTACAGAACATCAATTTGTGTATTTGTGCATCTGTTACAGTCTTTAAAAGTTCATTTAAAATGTAACACTGATAAAAGTCACTCTTTTTTTACATCTAATTCTAATAATTTATCTTTTTTTGCAACATGTTTAATTACTTGTATCCAAAGTGTCATCTGAGTATCACTGTATTACAACAAGACTGGGACTGTAAGAAACCCATAAATGCACACGTAAGAAGGCACTTGTCTTCCAGTAGTTCAAGTCAGAGAAGGCCTTACCCAGACAGTGGCACCTTACACTTTGAAGGATTTGCTAATGTCCCCAGGCTTTGCCACAGTCTCAAAAACTGTCCTTGTGTCCCTGGACAAAGGTGCAATGTGTGGTCTATAATACCATGAAGCTCATGACGAATTCCAGTAGTTTCTGCCTATTGCGCTGAGGTAGGAATGTAGTGCTGAGTTCCAAAATGATGTCTTTCCTTTGCTTAGTCTGCTTGAAAACCTAAAGCACAACATGAACACATGTAAGCATCAGCATGGTACAGGAATCTCCTTTCTTCTGAGATTAAAATGTTACAGTCTATACTAAGTTTTCCCTCATTTACAAGATTTTTTCTTTTCATTTCTTGAAGGCTTAGATGGCAATGCCTTTAGGTGTTATTAGAATTCACTCAGTGTTGAAGCCTTTCAAGTGTTATGGAAGAAAAGAAATTGAGAAATAAGTACAGTGCGTGATAAACAGCCAAAACTCAACAGTGAGGGATAAAACAAGCAATCAAAGGCACTTACAAAAGTGTAAGCACTTTAAAAAAAAGAACTCATATGCTATGCTACAATAGATGCTCAGCAGACATTATCTAGTTCTACTTTTCATGCTAGTTTATCCTGCTGTTGGAAAATGATGGCTTCAAAATGTGCTTTCCTCACAGCTATTAAGAGTCTACAGGAAGATAACTTTACTAGGCCAACTATTTTGGATTATTAAATATATCAGAATTTAAAGGCAAAGACTTCAAAACCCATATCTAGCAACATTTTGCCTAAATGTCAAAACTTTCAAAATTATAATGCTATATCTTATCTGGCATTCAGGAAGCCATGCCATTCTGATGAAAGAAAAACACTTCACTTGCAACATCTACATGGGTGATTTAAAATACTGGTGGTAAAGTACAAAACTGAGTGTTTATCTTAAAGAACACCTGCATCCTCATGGTGAGCACTGAAGGTGTATAAGGATGGTTCTTCTGGAGCATCAGTCACTGCTAAGCCAAAACTCAGTAACTAATGCTTTTTTAAAGATTTAAGTAGACTTCAAAATTAAATTTAGCTGTTACTGAGCACAGAACATGCTCTCAGCCTTTCAATATTGTCCAATAGAGACATGGAGTAAAACCGAGGAACTTCACTTGCTGTGAATAAAAACGTCTAGTCACCCAGCTATCCAGACAGGCCTTCCCAGGGGCAAGAAGTGCCCTGTTCTACAGCTTGTGCTCTCTTTTACAGCCCTCAGCCTGAAGGAAACCAAAATGCTCCAAACCCACAATACATTTCTGCAGATACATTCACTGATTTTAAACTGACACTGAATAGATTCATTGAAATGTCCAAATTGTGCTCCTTATTGAAACAAAACTTAACAGTCACCAGATTTGAGCACCAAACACTTACTCCAATTTCCTTGAAGACTTTCACCGCATTTTTCACGTGACTGTAGGTAGCACTCTCAGCTGCAAGAAAGAAAACCCAGAGATAAACAAACTGCAGTTCAATTGGGGCTACCGTGTGGTAGAAAGAACAGAATGAATCAAACCCAGTTCCAAAACCAGTTCAACATACCATACACAGCAACATTCCTCTCTGTCCTGCTTATTAAGTGCCTGTGTAGCTTCTGAATATATTCAGATTCTAAAACAGGACCACTAAAATTGTGCACAAAGATGACAGCAGAGCTGTATGCCTCCAGTAAAGGTCCCAGTAACCTCTGCAGGAAAGTGATGTACTGCTGGTGCTCTTGAGACTGGCTAACCTAAGAAAAGGCAACAAAAAGTTCAGTGACAGAGACCAGTGGAAACCAGAAACGACCTGCAAGGCAGAACATGGCAAAACAGCATCCAAAAGAAAAACAAAAGCTCAAAAACTTGCACCAAAACAAGTGTGGTGGCACAGCACAATATGAGAGCGTAGCAAGAAAAGAGGTTTATCATGAGGGACAAAACAGGCACTGAACTTCACAGACCAATGCTATTTTTTCCTCCTCCATGGTATTATACTATTTTTCCAAAATAAAATTAAAGACATCATGCTGTTCCGCAGCCAACAGAAGGGCTGCCCTACATTCACAGAGTTGGACAGAAGTTTTCAAGTGTTAACAAGTATCCTAAAGAGTGTTTGTGTCAGCTCTGAGAAAACTAGTAAAGTATCTAAAATCAACATAAGCAGCCTATGAAGTGGAATATAGGCTGAATATAAATACCAGTCAGATGTGCCCCTTTTAGAGTGCATGTTAAGAATAAAACCAAGATACTTGAGTCTTTATCAGTTTTCAGGACTCTAACCATTGCTCTTCCCTGTAAAGATTATTTGATGTTTCTTCAGCTCTTTTCCTCATGGGAAGCAGACAAAGGTATTTTATGGACTGTACAAAAAAACTACAAACTAAGATTGCAAATCAAGAAAAAAACCCCAAATAAAGAAAAATATCAGTACCTGTCCTGAAAAAGCAATTTGTATCTCTCACAAGAGGGTTTAACATTATTAGCCTAAGGAAAATACTACCTTCAGGTAGCAATCTCTCTGTTCCTCTCCAAAATCACTGTCTTCATCTTCCTCGTCACTTCTCCAAGATAACGGCTCAGGGAGTTTTTTATTCCACTGATGTTCTGTAAGACTGGGGCTAACATCCTCCTGATCATCCTGCTTAAATTTCAAAGACAAGGTGGTAAATAGGTACAACTTCAAATCCAGGCAAGCAATAGGTTTATTTTATGATCTCATCTGACTTATCAATGCATTTATTAACCAGTATTTAATGGAAGCAGGTGAGACTCAGTTATAGGAAGCAGTGAGAAACGGATAGAAAAGAGACATTTGGTGAAAAAGACTTTTTTCCTTGCTTCCTTCCGGGTGCCAAGGTTTGTTTAGCATGCACAAAAAGAAGATTATGAAGCAAAGATATGCTGAATCAGCTGCCTCTGCTCCTAAGGTCTTCTTTGCACTGTGCACCTCTGGCAAACTGCACCACACAGTGACTCCCCTGCAGCCCCAAAACTGCAATTTGGGGAGTTTTACAGTAATTCTGAGATCAATGCAAAGGAATTAAAGAATGACAAAAGGTCTGGACTCCTGACTCCTGTATAGCAGAAAGTAAAAATCCATGTAGCTATGCTACATTTGAAAGGGTTCCAAAAATAAAATAAATCCCAAGTTTCAAGACAATACAAAAATACTTGTCTTCCTAAGTAGCCTTATTGGTAAAATGAAATTATACACAGAGTCATGAAGCATCACAGGCTGACTGCACCCTATGCATAGAAGAATGAAGCAGTCTCAGTCCTGGGCACGTTGTTACAAGCTTTCAGTAACAATGTATATTTAGAACAAGTCTCACAACTAAGGAGCATGAACTACCCGTAGTACAGTACAGAACTCCTACAGCATCTCTGCCATTTTACCTCGGCCACCAGAAGAATGCCATACTGGATCAGCCTTTCCACAGATTCATGGCAAACTTGGTAGATCACCTGGCAAGGCTGCACAACATAAAAGGAATGCAATGAAAAAATCACATCCATTACACCCATTATGGCAACATCATTCCCTGTTCAGTATGAGCCTTTTAGATATAGCAGTATTATTCCTTTTATGCAAGTTGTTAAACTTTTATCAGCATAATCCCAATGCACCACTCTTGTGTTTACCCTGGCAGACATTAAAAAAAATTATAGTGAAATAGGATATTTAAAACATGTCCAAGATTCTTCCGAAATGCATTACCACTGGTAGAAAGCCACATTAAATATTCTCCCCTTTTAACAGCCTCTAACCAAATTTTAGTTTGTTAACAATTCTGGAATAAAATCATCATAAAATTGAAATTATTGAAACTCAGAACAG
This sequence comes from Corvus hawaiiensis, assembly GCF_020740725.1. Lineage (NCBI taxonomy): Eukaryota > Metazoa > Chordata > Aves > Passeriformes > Corvidae > Corvus > Corvus hawaiiensis. The sequence continues at coordinate 9,614,801 of NC_063220.1, read as the reverse complement.
CGACCTATTTGGAATTTAAAGGAAACTACACTTTCAAGAAATTCTCTTATGTGTTTTGAAACTGAATAAACAAAAACAACCTCTTTTACATTATTCATCACCATCCAGGAAATATTTTCTTAGTTAAAAAAATAATAATCTATTACTAACTCTGAAAACAGAAGGATAATAGTACTAAAGAACTCCACTATATGAGCTAACATTACTGCCCAGACAAAAATATTAAATTTGGTTTACGCATCCGTTAAAATGCACCAGCCAAATATGAGTACAAATTTAAAAACTGATTCAAGAATCTCTAGAACTTTAATTAACTTCTACACATAAGAGAAAAGAACATTCAGCACTTAAAATTGACAGTATGCAGTGTCTGAAAAACAAGGTAACATCAGCTCTTGTCAGTGTTTTGTAACACAACAAAAACTGAAGTCAAGCCATGTTCAAAATTGCTACTAAGTACTAGGTGTGGCACAATGAGTACTGCACTCCTATGCAAATAAGGGATATCTTTAGAATATGGAGCCTTGCTTCCCAACATAATTTCAATCATCTGTGCATACTCATAGTAGCTGGGTACTCACAAAGACTTTTGCTTCTTTAGGTTAAAAAACCCCGTAAAATAAATAGTTTGGGCAGAATGCAAATACAGCTGTGATAATCCAATTACACGAGTGACACAAAATACGTTAGAGAAGCTGTTCTCTCAGCTTCCCACAACTCGAGGTGGGCTTCTTAATGCTGCCTTTCTCAGGAAAGGCCTAAAGCACAGCAGAAATATTCCAGCCCCAGCCCAGCATTGCCCACTTCAGCAGCTGCAGGAGCAGCAGGGGGCACTCAGTGTGTGATACCCATTGGTACCCACCACCGTCAGACTGCACTGACAGTGAACAGATCAGAGCTGGGACACTTGCAGAAAGCATCCTGTAATTTTTAAGGAACAAGCAGGAAAAAACCTGGGCAATTAATGCAATTACTTACCAAAGATACAGTGAATTCATTAGAAAGCAAGTAGCACAAGCTGGCAGCTTTTCGGACCAGGTGCTCTTGACTGATCAAACTGGGAGAAGCAGCACTGGTACCATTTCTGTACCTCCTGCTCTGAATCGCGTGAAGGCTGCAGGCTGGAGCAGGAACAAACACAGGCAAAGTTTAATTTTCCAAAGAGCTTTACGGCAAAGGAAACTTCAAACTTCTGGTTTGTCTACTTCTGAGGGCTAAAAGCAGTCAAATATTACACATGCCATTCAAGAATACAGACAGAATTCACCACTATTTTGTGTCCAGTAATGTCAGATCAAAACAAAATCTCATTAAAATACTGCTCATCAAAGCACAGGTTTTGCCATGTTGGCACAGACCTCTGATAGTGCTTTGCCTATGGCAGTGACCAGTACACAAATACTTCCAAGAAAGATAAAGGATAAGGGGAAAAAAGAATAGAAACGTTCCACAAACAAAATATAAGTTTGCTTTAAAATTGTTTGTTAAGGTAAACATGGGCTGAAACAGGAAGTGAAAAAATATATTAAAGTAAATAACACAAGAAGCTGATGAGGTTTTCTGTGCAGATACTTTGACTTCAAGGGTTACAAGAAAGTCTTTCCTTGATAAACCCCAAAACATACCAATAACAGCCTCTTTAATGAATACATGAAGTATTCCATTGCTGTAGAAGTTGAGTTCAAAGACAGCAGGTATTGTGATGCTGGGAGTGACGAAGAACTCATTGTTCCTGCTTGTGTTTGTGATATTTACACAGTTCCCCAACAAGTGGATGGCATGCATGACAACATCATCCGAGTTCCCTGAAAATCCCAAGTCAAAGTCACGGGCTAGGACCTCCTCCTTCATGGAGAAGAAATCTTCTACCAGCCTGGAAAGATCAGTTCCCTAGAATAAACACAGAATCACAAAGTTAAACAATTTTTCTACATAGGAGACTACCAGTAAACTACATAATCAGGTATATATCAAACACAATACACTAACTATCAACAACCCCAAGCACCATAGTCATAGCAGAAAAACTGATTTTCACTGAGGTTTTGATGAGCAGTTCCACATGTTTTGAATTACATGCAATTATATTTTACAGCTATGCAACTATTTGGGGATGCAAGATTTTTGTTTGCTTCTTGGTTTATTTCACAGCCTGCAGAGACTTGAATACCTCAAGGCCATGCCAGAGGTACCATATTTCTGTTACCTATGCTATAAAGTGAATGATCAATTAGATGGGAACATTGCACTTAACAGAACTGAACAACTGGTCTGGAACATGAGGAAAAAGCCTTTCCTCAGGAACCTCCTTTTCTTGTTTTCTGTCAAGATGGATTCAGATCACATTGTAAAATGCTTCTTTGATTCCACTATTTTAGGAAATTGGAAAGACTGGACTGAAGAGAACGGTGACGCTTCCTCCACAAGCAGGATTATACAACTGACCAATATTTTTCCATTTATTCTCAACTTACATGCAATAAAAGCTTCAGATTAGAAGGAGAAGGAACTTTAGAAAAAATGCAAAACAAACTTGTAGGAGAAAAAAATTTCTTCCAAGTCTCATGCACAAGACTTCAGGTAAACATTAGTATCATTCTGCCATTGTGATAAAATATTTTAGTACTGAGGAACAGCAAAATCAATTTGGAAATTAATGGAACAGTTTCTAGAGTATTCAATAGTGAATGTGTTTTGAGATCTAAAAAACAATCCTAACACAATAAACGAAACCCATGTAATCTTTTAGAAAGGCATAACATTTTGAATTACAAAGATCTATTTCCACATAAGCATTTATTATCATCCCATCAATATCAATGCTTGTGTTCAAGCACCCACTGCTAACTAAAATATCAGCACTCAGACTACCTCAAATCCACTTTAATTTAAAATTAAATTAAATTTTAATCTTTCTTCTTTTATCAGTATAATACAATAGTAAAATCCATACTGTTTTTTTTTAGTAAGTTATCAAGGCCAAAGCAATGTTTGGCTATTTAAGCAGCACAGAAGCCTTACCTCCCTGTGTCTGTACAGCAACAAACAGGCAACAATGTGGGTAGACATCACAGCACAGGACTTGTTAGCAGCTAGAGGTGAACAAGATAAACTTGTTAAGGCCCTGAGACACTCAGAACAGCATTACAAATGAAAGAGCACCCACTATTTAAAAAATAATAATAGTGATGTGGGCACGGAACTGAACCCCCCAAATGAAATACAGTGTATCATGTCTATCAAGAAACAATATTAAAGTAATCAGATTAAATTCAGTAAGAAGGCCAAATAAAGCTTAAATACTTACTTTCTGTGTATCTCTTGTACCACAAGCTACAGAGCTACTGACTGAAGCATATATCACATAACCTACAAAACCTGGCAACACTGGTCCATGCAGCTAGATGAGTTCATGTATGACCTTAAATAAAGCCATTAAGACACTCCAATAACTACTTGCATGAAGAGGTAAGAAATGAGTGAGTGTATCAATATGACAATCAAGCACTTCAGAGTACATAAAGTTCAGTGTACTAGTCCAACAAACAGAAAAAAAATCTTCTACTTGATCAGAAAAAGAGTTTATTAAACTTTGAAGAGGAAGGAGAAAGACAAAGGATGGAGAATTGTCAAGATCATGCAAGTCATTAAATGATCACCTGAATGGAGACAATTAGGAAGTATGACATTACCATGCAGACAATTCATGCAGTCAGCAAAACAAAACAGGCAGCTGATAGCAACCTGGAAGGTGTCCCTGCCCATGCCAGGGGGGTTGAAACAAGATGATCTTTAAGGTCCCTTCCTATCCACACCACTCTATGATTCTGTGGTAGTGATACCCTTCAACACTTACTGAACAAAATGTGCTCAGCCAAGTTGGATATCAGCTCTCTTCTGAAGGGTTCACTGGTGATATCCCTGGAGTTGGGCAGTGAGGCCTCTGCACCTTCATCCACAGTATCGCTGGGTCTGAATACAGAATAAAAATTGACATGATGACATTTAGATTTTTATCAAAATGTAAAATAATCTAAATTGATTTTTTATATATACTAAGTGGACCACAGCACAAAATACCATTATAGTCTGGTAAGGGCAGAAAAATGTTATCAAGGAAAAAGCTCTACCGACTTTTCCAGATTATTTCTTCGCACTAAAAAACAATCCATAGTAAGACTACCATAAGAAAAATTGCAACCATTTTCTATGGCTACTCACAACTTTGCTGCAATACCAACTGCTCACTTTCCTTCAACAAATATGAACAGTAGAATAAGCAAATCTACCTAAAAGACAGAGCCCAGTCTCTCTACAAAGTAGAAATGGTCTTTTGTATGGACTTAGAACTTTCTAAAGGTACAGGACTGACTTTGTCTCTACCAGGACCACACAGGTTTGTGTAAGTCCTGAAAAGACAACTAAAATGTGTATCTATGTAACAAATGCAGAGCTAACCCTTGAGCAGTTTTTCAGTTCTGAGTGACAGTCACCTCCTTGAAAACAAGGAGTACTCACTCCCAGGTCCTATTTGCTTTGGAATTATTCCAAAAATCTTGTGAAATGTTTGTAAGGTTTAAAAAAATCCTTCACTTACAGTAAGCATGTAATTTTTTCCCTGAGTTATTCCATAAAATTTATAAACAAACCAACAGACGTCACTAAAATTTAAAAAAAAATTTTAAAAGTCTCCTTGAATTTATTTAAACAGAGCTCATCAGGAAGAATGTAACTCTTATAATAAATTGCATAGTTGTAATTGCCTAAGTTTTGCACTTTTCTATAAACAATTAGATTATCCATGGGCAGTTCAAGCTCTGCTTGGAATGTAATGCAGAACACTAAAAAGATAAACAAACAAATCCCAACCTGTCCTGCCTTTCAACAACATCCAAAAAAAATCTCTACCTTGAGGGAAGTATAGCTGGTAACAAAGCTTGTTCCAAAGAAAGAGAAGCAGGCACAGGTTTTTGGCTTTGGCTGTTTACATATTCCTGTTAAAAAAAAGACTTGTTATTTTTTGTACATTTTCCACCCTATTCTTGCATTCAATTGATAATGCTATTACAGAAAAAAGGCAATTACTCAAAAATGAAACCATGACCAAAAATAGCTCACACCAAAGAAGCAGTAATAAGGTCAGAGATATTAAAAGTTTTCAACAGCTTATTCACTTTTGACTTTATGTTATGCACAAAGCAGACTTCCCACAGCAAGGAATCTGTACTTCATGAAAAAACTTGCAATGAAAACAACACATAACCCCTGTCAGCACCCTGCTGTGAACAACTCCTTTGAGATGAGCTGCTCCGGGATTAAATTAATGAGAACTTCCTCATTAACATGAGTGAGAGCAAAGCCTAGCACCCATTCAAAAACAACGTGGAGACTGTAATTACTGTTTGCAAATGCCAGGATAGAGAACTTCTCCAGGGGTAAACACGAGTGTACAAAACTCCAGTTTCAAGACACAGACTAAAGCCCCCAGGAAGCAGGCAGGGTACTGCATGCTTGGAATTCCTGAATCCCAAATTTCTCTAAAGCCAAACTCCTCTCCTTATAGGTTAAAATTTACATTATTCTGTTTTCAGGACACTGTGTTCCCTCAGTTTTTGTAAAGAATGGGAAACTAAAGAGCCACTTAACCTGCTGGTCAGGAAAACAGTTCCCTCCCAGAAAAGCTGCTTAAAAGACTTTCACAGCCTCTTTCACACACTCTTCTGCTTCCAAGCCTGTGCTCATAGAACTGCAGACAAATTAACCCCCAAAGCTCATCTGCTTTAGAAAAACCTGCAGTGACACAACTGAAGTTACACTTGTGCAAATCTGAACTAAGGCACACTCTAATGCTTTATGTAATTTATCACCATTCTAGAGCACAATAAGGAACACAGGTACAAATGAGATCTGCCAGAGGCTCTGGGAAGGTATAGAGTGATTAGCATTTCACTAGATTCAGAGGGCAGATAACCTTCTTTTCCTTACACTGATCCAAGAAGAGTTGTTAACTCCCAAGAAGAGCCCAAGCCTTCTCCTTTGGAAGTGAATTAGTATCTTTCCCTACTACACTAATTATAATGCAGTGCAGCTGGTCACAATAATTTCATGCTGTGGTAACCGAACCCTCCAAAGCTCTCTAACCTACTGCTTTTTCTGAGAGAAGTAGGGCAGAAAGAAGAACACCTAATTAATTTGAATAATGTTCTAATAAGTTGCTGTTACAGTGCTTAATCTTATTAAAGTTACACTAAAAATAAGGTATACTGTGGCAGAATACAGATTAGTGAAATCTGTACCAGCAGATTCTGCAAAGACATCGGAGAAAATTTAAAGTGAATGCAGATACTGCCACATGACCCCATTCTCTGAGAAGCTACAGAACAGTATATGGTGAAGTAGTGTAGGTAATAGCTGTGAACTAATAATGAATGATGACTTTCAAAGAATATACAGATTTTTATGATACCCATGACACTTTTATAGCTACTAATTTTCTTAGCAATTTTAAAAATCCAGCGAGATAAATGCCCTTCCTCAACCATAGCGTATGTCATTAAATTACTTAAACTGGAAAACAGTATTCAGCTTCCTTCAAATGTCTCTACAACATAAAGAATTAATACAAGGTATAAAGATCATTTTAAAGATTGCTTGTTAAACAAAGAACGCCACAAGTAAGAATACTCAGACCATTTCAAAACTAATATATCAACTCTGAGACTATTTCAGCTGAGTCCAAAGACTCACACATTCATCAAAAACAGGGATACTTTTGTCCCGCCAGAATGGACGGCAGCAGATAACACTAGTGATCATAACCCACAGAGAGAAAATCGAAATAAATGTGTCCCACTACTGAAACACCAAAAACATCAAACTTTCAAAAAGACCTTCAAGATACCAAACTTACTTTTAAGGAAAATGGTTGTGCAAAATCTACTCTGACACACCCATAATTCTTCCGCAGCATTCTGAAGACTCCTCTAGCTATACTCCAAAGACTTTCATTCTTCTTAGGGTTGCCCTAGAAAATATAGGTGGTTGTTTTGCTTTTTTTCCACTTTGCAATTAAAAGGTTACGTTTAAAATTAAAATGCACGCAACAGCAGACAAAGCAAGGCCGAAGCTTTTGACACACCTTGTAACTTCAAGTACATCTAGAGAACTATTTTTCTCCATAGAGAGAAATAAACATATTACTTGTCATGAACTTGCATTCAGAAGTGTGTCACCTGTACCTCAGCACTCCTTGTCAGAGAGGTTTTGTGATTCATGCCTCAACACTAACCCCAGGTCCATGGGACAGAGGACCAGCATAACATTTAACTATGTAACACATTTTCCTGCACATAAGCAGAAAATCCCCCAGGCAAAACAAGTCATTTGATTGTTCTTACCAGCTGTTCACTGTTATAGTGACCTTCAATTATGCGATCATAGGAGATTCCCACAGGTATAATTAGGACATCAGGAGTAGCATTTGAGAAGAGAGCATCCACCACCACGGACAGAAGACCTGCTCTAGCTCCAGATGTCTTTCCACTTCGAGACCGTGTGCCTTCCAAGAATATTTCTAGAAACTGCTGCTGTCTCAACAATTCTTCTATGTGCTGAATACAAAAAGATTGGAAAAGAAAAAAAAAAAAGTTTAATTTAAAGTCTAATTATATTGGCATTTATATATATATAATAACATATAATTATATTTCAAATATATTGTCAGAAACCCTTCCTTTCAAAAGCATTGGAAGATCACGACTTGGCATGAATATTTGGGGGGAAAAACCCCAGTAATTAATTAACGCCTGACACAAACCCAGACCTATCTGCAACTGAATTTGCATCAATATACAAGCAGTATAATGACATTTGTTCAAAAAGCATCTCTAACAACAGTTGATGCAGTTGATTTGCATTCATCTCTCCTTCTGGTTCCCCAGAACACCCCATCTTCCAAGATGTAAATACAGCTACTACACTGAATGGCACAAAAGATTACATCAACCCATCATGAACAGAGACTTCCATTGTGTTAACTGAATCAGGGTAGAGATGCCTCACAACAAAAGACATCAGAGAAACAAGCATAAGTTAACTCAGAGAGTATTAACTCCACATTCTTTAATAAGGATTATGCAAGGTGGAAATCTGCTCATCCTCAAAGGGGCTGAGCATGCAATTTTCTTTATACTATAAATTCAAAACTTCATACAAAAACAAATCCCCTTTTTGCATCATGAAACTTCAGACAAATTTTAAGCAATAAATACAGAGTGATAGAACTCACTTTCCCACTTGCCACCCAAGTGAAACACTACCTACAGAAAGAAAGACAAGAAATACACACCACGTAGAGCAAAGCTCTGTACAGGAAATCCTTACGACCATCAGGATTCTGATCCAGCTTCCGTCGAATGAAAAATCCTCCCAGCTTGCGGATCAACGTGCTACACACCAAAGAAGGATTATACTCACTGATTTCAGTTTGCAGAAAACTACTACACATCCACAAAAAATTCCTTGCACACAACAAGCATTCAAATAACTGAAATTCTTAAAGACTAAACTGTATTACACTACTTGCACATGATGGGACTACACAAGTATTTCTCTGTTTCACTTACGAACAGGCTTCTTTACCCTGTCTTGCTCCATTTCACTGCCTTGACAGACCACTGACCAGGAGATTCTTGCACACTGAGATGCTGGTGACCCATGTAAGAGTTAACCTGAGCTGGCCCCAATCTGTGCACAGACAGCATGGCCTCCATGCCCATCATGTGCTGCACACTCCCCTCGGCTGCAGCATCAGCTCAGCCAGCTAATTTTAACAGAGCAATCTGCAGGCAGCTCCCACTTGGCACCAGCAATTACACCACCTGCATGGTCCTGCATTTATCTCACAGTGTAGCAAGAAGTTCTCATGACAACATCCCTTCTGCTTGACAGAAGCAAAGATGAATAAAGTTATTTTCTTGCAAGAAAATCCTTTACTGGCTCAAAAGACCAAACGTGGGTGCTTCTTTCTGCAGACAGGGTGCTGTGTATGGATCGTGGGCCTGCTGAATGCTGCAGAACTCAGGGTTCCCAGTGCCTAAAGTAATGTTAGATTATCTACGCTAAACTCTCTCTCTTTATTCTGCTGGCCCTAAGAACTAGCATTTTAATTGATAATTTGTATGAATGCCTTTTTCACTGGGATTATTACAGACCTGCACTTACTCATGTAAAATACTCTCAAAGTCAAGGTGTTTCCCTTCTTTCCTCATAATTTCCTATAATATCGTGTGGTTTTTTAGGTATCAAATATGCCCAAATTCTGTCTCAATGGCAAAATAATACCCAAAATACCTCATGTTCTTCAACCACCAGAAATGTAATTTAAACGCAGACTCAAGTGGAATACTTTTCACAAAGTATTATTCACCCAGTACTGTTGCTGCTCATTAGCCAGCTCACTAAACTGCATGAAGAGCTGTCCATTCACAACTCTTTTTCCCATATCATCTTTCCTTAGTCACCTACCCATTTTTAGACTCCAAGAAAGGAATATCCTTTCTGCTTACCCTACTAAGGTTATAACAGATCTTCTCAGAAGGATGTTGTGATGCTCCCTCTCTGAACATGTTACAGGAACTGAAGAAGTTCTACATGATGGCCCAGTAACAGCCAGGTAATTTTACGCTTGGACATTTTGTGCAGTGGGTCAGATCCCACCACTTCAGTCTTTTTTCAAATAAGGAGAGGTTATTACCTGAAAATGGGGATGTTGAGATTGTTCCCTGCAGCTATGTAGGGTGCTTTGATGTTATGGCAGAAAAGAATGAATGTAAGAAGCAGGTAGTCAATGTGGGACTTGTGAACCGGCAAAAAGATAAGAGGCAAATTCATCTGTGGTGGGGAGAGAAGGAAAAAAGAAACAAGTCAGTTGGTAAGAAAGATGAAATATTACTCCTTTTCTTAAATCCACTGTTGAGATTGCTAGCACCATCTTATCTGAACTGATGGTATTTTCCAGTTACCATAATTGAGTTTGTTTACTCCTGGTTTTCCTTCAGCTGGGACAAGGAGAACCTTTTAGGCAACTTGTCTTTAGCCAAGTAAAAACAAGTCTTTAGTCTTAGTTTTCATGGACTGTAGTTTTCAGTTGTATCCATTACATTAACAATGATTAATACTCCCAGTTTCTTCAGACTCACAGTGTTGAGACACCAATCAAACAATTAAAGGGATGTGGAAATCCTCACTGTCACCAAAGTACTGGTATTTCTATTAGATATTAACAAGGATTTATGAATAGTGCGTTTCCCAAACACAGCATCCAAAAAACAACAGAAAATAATAGGAACTTTTTTTATTTGTTCCATTTATCTAATCAGTATTTCTAAGGTAAATCCTGCAAGAAGAGTCAATTCATTTGAGTGTAAAGAAAATGGTAGCATTTATGAGTTTGTTCGACCAATTCCAATAAATATTGAGAAACTGGAAACAGATGGCTAGTAAGAAATAGGAAAAGTTTTTTCTTAAAGTTTTTTACTCTAAATCAAGGTAAAAGTGAAAAATCCTGACTAGGTCTACTAATTTATTACTGGCTATCTCAGCTCAAAAAACTGGAAATTATGTTGGATGCAGGTTACTTGAGATAATCATTCAGCCTGACAGTTAAAATTTGATCCTGAATCAAAGGTAAACCCAGAGTTCACATAGTATTTTAGGTTATGTAACTCTCAGAGCATTATATTTAATTAAGAACACTATTTCACAGATACACATCAGTTCTACCTACAATCTCATTTCATACAGACTTAGGAAAACTCTCACAAAAAGTGAAGTGCTGCAAACATTATTAGAAACTACTTCAGAAATCTACCTTACTGGATTTTTTCCCACCCTCCCTTACCTCTGTTGCTGCTTTGACCATTTCTATTTGACCTCTGTGGATCTGGATATTCCAGAAAAAGCTGTTAAACAACTTCAGTAACACCCAGCCAGTCAACCTAAGGGAAAACAAACACAACTCAAAAAGCTTCATTTATTTCTGCTTCTGTTTTATATTGCTTCTGTAAGACTAGAGGCAAAGCCTTTTAATCTGATAACTTATATTTAAACAAAATTACTGTAAAATCCAATTGCCAAACAAGGTTTTCCCTATGGTTAGTAGCCATATTTCAGCCTCCTGCAGTTATGAGACAAATCTTTTTATCAACCTCAGTGAAGGCTGGGAACTAGGAACATGACAGAGACAAAATCATCCTTAGTAGTAAATGCAGACACCACAGGAGAAGATGCTATCTAAAATAAGACTCTCTCTGAGATATTCATATCTACAAATTGTAGTATTGAATAGGCTACTGGAAAAATTGTCTTTCAGTCCGTGATGCTGCAGATAGCTGCTCTTGCCCATATGAGCCTGAAACAACAAATGATGCCAATACTGGTCTAAGCATTAGCACCAAAACTAATTTGAGAAAAGAAAAAGTTTGTGTTTAATCTTATAAGATTTATTCCTTGGAAAGGCAGAGTGTTTCTGCTGCATCTGAAAATGAAGAATAACTACTATTTTATTAGCTAATATTAGAAAGTGGATTTTTATGAATAATGCATTTTTAGAGTAATTATTATTTCTGCATAATGTGTTACGAGATCTGTTGGTATTATACAGAAAGAGCTTGTCCATCCTTCCACTCACTGACAATATTGATGAGACATAGTTCTTACCTGATTAAAGCAGGTGACACATTTGCTACCATTTCCTGGAGAATTTTCCTAGCTTTTTTCTTCACTTTGTTGATAGCTTTAGGATCCGTCTGAACAAAACTACCTGGAGTACTTGGTTCAGAGGCTTCATCTACAATGGCCTTCTGGACTCTAACATTAAAAAGTAAAGTTTATGAGACAGTTCCACAACAGAAGAGTCCAAGACACACACAACAACAGCTTGGAATGAGCATCCACACTGAACAATTGTGTACTCCAAATGCATTAAATTTAATTCAGTTTTCTAAGTTCTAATGTAACAGGCAGATGATGGTTGAATGAGCTCAAAGGTGAGCATATTAAACAGTATGTACACAGTTCACAAGTACCAATACTAAGTGACTGCCAATTTTCCTAAATGGTTAATAAAGTTAAAAATCCAGGGAGAACAGGTGCAATCTCATCTTTGTTAATGTTTTCTTTTTCCTGCCATAGCAATTTCATTGACCTCACTAGATAGATTTACGCAGTTGCTCTTTTGAACTTCTACAGTATTGTTCCTCTTGAATTCTCAGTTTTACCAAGTCTAACAAAATTTTTAAGGACTATTTTCCCCACTTAAAACACACCCAGGAGACAGTAAGTGGTTTAACATAACCATGACTGTGGCACAACACAGTCTGTTTTACTTTTCAAAAGCAACACTATCATCTTCAGATGGGACACAAACATTAAAAATTCAGGAGAATTAGGAATGTTAATGTAGGCAGATTGTGCCCTCTGACAAAAGTAGCCTCGAGGAATGAGCATGTGGTTGAATTTCTTTGTGTCCAAAGAAAACTGATACCTTAACAGCTGATCAGGGGCTCAAGATGCCATTTAAAATGAGGCATATGAAACAGAAAACAAGCTCCACAAAGTTAAGGGTGGATACTCCATTCTAAAGCCTTTTTCCATTTTTTGCTGCACTCTCCTGGTATATACTCAGGGTACTCCAAAATGCTGCTCTCCTCTTATTTCTGAACACTGACAATTTCTGATGACTGCCGTATGACTTCAGTGGTAATGATTTACATGAATTGGACAAACAGAAGTTTGAAGAGCTCTCATTTAGCAATTTATTTTTGTGTGTACTGTCTGCTGTTCCCCCACTACACAATGTTCATTTAGAGACTTGTAATTCTTAAACTCCCCTTTTACTATTCCAACTAAAATTGCAAGCTACAGTCCTGAAAGGCTGTGCTAAAGAGACTGTATCTTCTAATATTTTAACAGTCTGATATTCAAAACTTGCAGTTTCTAAATTAAGTCACATTTTAATGTACTGGTAATGTAAAAAACATTAAATTTTGCAATATCTTACCTGCTATTATTCAGCACATTTTCTGTCAGATTCTTGGCAAACATACCCTTATGAACATCCCTCTCTTGCACAAAAAGGACATAACAAAAGCGTCTCGCGAGCCACCCTCTGTACCTACAAAAGCATGAAGGGTATTTCAGTGTGATCCTCAAAATATTTCGCTGTCAAAAAAGTAGCATTAAAAACAACTAAAAATACAATTAAGAAGCAAAAGTAAGTAGAGTTTTATGAATGGCTGTCTAAAGGCTTCTGTATCTTCTAATAAATTGCCAGTATCTTTGTGTTATGGATGAAACAACTGATACATAGCACAAAACATCTGAGACAACTGGAGTCTGCATCCTTCAATTCAGGGTCATACTGTCTGAAAACATCCACAGAATCATAAGGAAGTAGCAACCAAACTAGCATATACATTTTGTCTGTCTACTGGAACTGACTCCCCAGCTCAACGAGGCCAAATGAAGTAACAGTGTTGATTTCCAATTTGGTGCCCCTTTCCACCGAGGGAAGAAAATGCCCAGCAAAGAGGTTTGTCAACTTCTTCAAGGAACACCGAGTCCTCTTGGGAAAGCTGCTCACGTAAGTGCAGGGTAAACTCTCACAAACACTTTTGAAAATATGTTTGCATTAGTCACCAAAACTAAATCCACTTTTTTAGTTAGCTTTTCTTCCTTTACAGTGTTTTCAAACACCCAGTCCTATGTGTCTTCTCCATACCTTCTCCTAGCAAAGTTTTAGCAAGAGTAGAACCACTAAATAATCAGTAAATCTCACTATAAATTCAAGTGTTTAAGGTAACTTATGCAGACAGTCTCTTCTTTTTAAATTAACTCCGTCCTCTACTCTAAATCATATAAGCAGCAATCACCTGAGAAAACATTATTTGGAATATCAAACATCACAGAAAATGCATGTGACACAAGACCGGTTTACATCCCATCCCCAGCAGTGGATATTCATTACTATTCTTCTTCTCACCTCCCTCATTTACCAGGTCAGGAGTGGACATGCCACCACTTACACAAACCAAACACCTGGGACCCCCAAACAGCAGAGCTGATGCGACTGGGCAGAATTAACAGCTGGATGAAAAATGAAATCCTGGCCATTCCTAAGCCCAGAGCAGCTAAGTATTATGTAAAACCCCTGTCCTGAGATCTGCTGGTGCAATGGCTGGCTGCTGCTCCAGCGAGTGTCCCAAACTGAACCGTGGGTGACAAAGCTCATGGTGGTTTCCATGCTGGAGCGCCGCCAACATCTCATCCCTTGTCATCACTCGAGTTACTGATCTTGGTGGTTAAAGCTCCCTACCACATTTCAGTAAATTTATACATGTGTTAAAAACAGCGAGGAAAGATGAGAAGGAACTTTTACACTGTGAAAGGCCAAAGCCCTTGAGTGCACTGTAATTAAGATGGGTGCATATGCACAAGTCATGGGCACAGAGTAGCACGTAATGATTACACAAATATTCAGACCAGCTATTTGTGCTGTAAGAAGAAGACTGGTGACTGTTTTAATTGCTTCTTTTTCCTTTTTCCCCTTCTCTTTGGGGTTTGAGAGACTTATTGATTTTTTTAGAAAGCAAAGATACGGACATGCTTCTTTCGGACAACGATTTTGATAACTCTGAACATATCACAACAGCACACAGCTACTGCAGGGATCTGTCAAGCTTCTACATTCATTTTACAGCTTAGACACAATGTAGTTTAATTGGAAAAATCTGTTTTCTGATCATACAGCAAAGAGAGAAGACAAAACCCACACAGAATGGACCAGTCACGAGACATTTAAAACTGAAGTTGTACCTCAGACAAAGGCTATGATAATGTCAATACAGTTACAGCGTGCTAGCAGTAAAAGAGGACCCCTCTTGCTTTCTAAGGCCAGGAAACTGTGACTATGCAGCCCCATGGGACCTCAGAATTTCATTAAAATTGTCCATTTTCACACTATGACATTCTGAGCTAAACGTGTTTATTTCAGAGTAATTCAGTAACCCATATTTTTTACTCCTTATATTTCCAATTCAAGTAACTTTGACCATTCAAAACCATTCAAGCATTGGACTTTTAAAACTAATTTTTAAGAAGTTATATAGTATTTCTGTTATATTTCTGTATTCTAAACTAGAAGCTCAACTCCTAAAAAACATAATTAATTCAAATTTAATAAAGAACAGCCTCTAACATTAGCTTCCTCCCTCTCAAGCACACACAATGCTGCCTTTCTTCCACTCAGACACTTTGACTCATTTCTTTCAGGCTGCTGGCCTCTCTTTGTTTGCTCTGACTCTACAACAAACACTGCAGGACTTGCTTATGCTAATGATTACTGTAAAAAAAACTTAGCAAGAGTTACTAACTTTCCAAAGAACAGAATATTTTTGTGCAATTCCAATATCCTCATCCCAGAACACAACATATGATTCCAATAGCGGAAAGACACGTCTTCATTTTTTAGATTTTTTCATTTATACCCCATTTCTCAGAAGCTGCACTCTGCCACTGAGGCAGAGAAGAGACAGACTCATAAGACATATTTAGATTTAATTGCCATTAGTGATAATAGTCAACACCTAAATTGTGAGGCAGATCTGCTTAGTAAATTAATTAATGCAGGCTGAAGTCATTCTGCACAAGGGAATAAATCCAGTCCCCTCACCATTATGCTACAGATGCTGCCATCTGCACTAAGGGAGAAAGAATTTAAAGGTGCTCTGTTTTTTTTGTGAAACAGGTTTGACCCCTACACTACTTGTCTATAACCTCAAAGGACTTTGCTCAGCTCACAAATACACACAGCCAGATTTAACAAGTATACTACTGAAGTCAGCACCAAACTTCTGCATTTTAGGACCCCAATATATATTAACTCAGTCCAGACCATAATAGAGATTTCCCTGTCATAAAATTAAAACACACTGAATTTTAAAAGCAAAAGCAACACTTGCTATATTACCTCGTATGTGTTTCATTGATGTATATGACATTACGTAGACCCAAAGAAGGAATACTAGAATTGAAGAAGTTATCCTGTAAAACCAAGAAAAAAGAAGATTGATGGACTACTTCATTACATAAGAATAGCTTTGTCTGTTACATTCACCATAAAATATAAGATAATGCAATGGTTTTCATTTATACTATAAGCAAAGCCAAACCAGAGAAGTGCTGAACCTGCTTAGTGCTGAACCTGCTTATACAGTATACAAACTGTTCTGAAATGAAAATGAAATTCAAGTCACTGTTCCCACGTCCAGTACTTTCAAACCATTCTCTAGGCTTTACTGTGTGGTTGTACTGGTTACACTCTTCAAGCCACAACATTTCATCAGATTCTGATGTAATATAAACCAGGACTTGTCATAATACAGAACTCCTCTTTGAGACAGAACTTTATTAAGCCACATTGAGCATTAGTGTAACCATGAGCGTTTGACGCTCAGTCTGAGACATCCAGTTTGCCAGCAGATCATGTAACAGTAGCCCAAGGGTCAGGATATCCATCCATGGTTAGGTGGCAAATCTCCACATTCCTGCTCTGCCTGAACAACAAACTCAGTCCAGCCCTGTAGATCCTTGTTACAGACTCCACAAGCCAAGGTATTAACTGGGATGAGTTTAGGAGCACTTCCACAACAAATATTCCTTAGCAGGAAGACCTAAACTTTACTCTTCCATATTTCAAGTAAACACCTCGACCAAGAGGCTGATTTCTTTCTACTTAAATAACACATAATTATAAAACTGGTACCTTGTCAGCAGTGAATTACAGCTAAAACTACTGGAACTGTACATGTCAAAGAAGACAAAAAAAGGACAGCAAAGGAGAAAGATGGTCACCAGCAATAGAAGAGCTGCATAACAGCCTCACCACCAACTCTGCTATGGGAGTCAGGTAAGAGTCATTTGTATTTTGTTTAGGATGCAGCATTGCCACAGAATTAAAATATATGACCGTGCTATGTCATTTGCAAATCAGGTAGAAATTATGTGCTACAGCAGGAGCACAGAGTCTCCTGCTCCCAGCTAAAGCACAACTGGACTGTACAATCAACCAATTGTTGCTCTAAGCTCTTAAGAGGAAACTTCAAGGTAGTGCTAATTTCTTTGACTATACACTGGTGATTTTTTTGTGGATCTTATAAGCTGATGACATGTTCTAGCAAAGAGAAGCAAAGTGACTTGTTCTTGGTCTCCCAAACAATCAACAAAAAGTTAAGTATCACTGAATGCCAGTCTATACCAGTCCATACCCGTGCTCTAAGCATCAGGTTAAACCTCACTATGAAACTCATCCTCCAGCTGTAATGCCATACTTTAGCTTTTCCTTATTTAAACTCTTCTCCAATCCTGTGTCAGGCAGAGCATGTGGTGAGTTCAACTGAACCAATTCAGGATGTCCCTGCTGGCACAAAGAAGAAGCCCAGTTCCCACCACCACATCCTGGCCTTTCCTGCTGATCACTACCCTTCGCCTCTTAACTTACAGCACATCTAGCACACCCTTTAATGTCCCACCTTCATGCAGACAAGACAAAGAAACTAAGATAGACAGACTGAATGAATAAAGCAGGTAGTTTGCTGCTTGGTTAGTGAACTTGATCAGCCCTCAGGAGAACAGGAAGGAAAACGAGAGAGAGAAGCAAGACTTCCCACTCTCAGCCCTGGCAAGTTGTTAGTTTGGCCAACACACTTAAGGAAATTTGTCTCATTCACTACTTTTCCTTAAGAAAAATAATGAAAAAGGCAGCTCAAAAAAAAAATTGGAATCTAATGAGAGGATTGTCTTAGTTACTGTCTATGCAAGGATGGTATTTTTTCCTTATAGCAGGAGGCAATAAAGGGCTTAATAGGTTGTGCCCCTTTCTTAAGTGGGATCTCAGGACAGTTAATTAGTCTCTTACTAAATGGACGAAATACAGAACAAGATTTTTATTTTTAAAGCATAACTCCCAGTTTGAGAGTAACAGCCTAATTACTAACAGGCTAATTAATAAATGCATGAAGCCCTAAGCTGAGGATTCACATATACCTTTTCGTAAGTCAAAACACTTGACTTATCTGTTTGAAGTAGTCTCAGTTTATCTAATTGCTTGTCTTGTTGCCCATACCATACACAGCCTTCACGGCACATTTGGATTTCTATATCACATTTGTATGTCATTGCAGCAATTTTCTGTTCTAGCAGAGGAATAGTGAAATAACTTCTCTTTGGTCAAAGAGTAAAGCAAATTTTCACTCTAGCCCAGCCAGTGAAGGTGTAACTGAGTGCAATCCAAAGCCCAGGGTGTACACATAGTCAAATTACAAGACGAACTGGTTGCAAATTGCATTATGCCATTTATCAGCATTTTGCATCTTGAGCTTACAGAAAGCCTGCCCAGTGCAGTTCAATAAAGTTCGTATTTTAAATCAGCTTGCACAACTTCTCTAGAGCCATCCTGACACTGTTCCCAGCAGACAAATATCCCCACTATCACAACTGGCAGTCCTTGTTTCCAGGCTGGGCAGAGAGGCAAGGAATCAGCCAGGTGTAGAAAATTAACTTTTCTTTCAAGTACAGGACTGAGCAAGTTGGAAAGGAAGCATACTGCTCAGTTTCAAAACTGTATTTATTCTGTGGATAGAGAATTAAAGTGTCCTAAAAGCAAACTTTCACACTTTCCTATGCACCAAATTCCTATTATTAATCTAACAGACCAGATAATTTTGCTATCCCATGTCCCAGTGATCATTCTGAGGAGCTGAAGAGTTTTGTGCAAGGAGTAAGTCTGCACTGAGAGGTGGGAGACCAAGCATCACAACAGATGTGTGCCATTCTTTAATTCCATGACAAATTAAATGCAACCACAAACAACAGTGAAAAACTACAGCACTTTATAAAGTAGAAACATTACGACCTTAATTCTGAAAGTAAGGAAACTACTGCAACTTCATTATGCTGCAACTATGCATTATTGTCAGACATAATCCATTCCATAATCTTCTTACCCGGCTCTGGGGAGTGCATACATAGCAACATCGTCCCACAAACGGCCTTTTCCTGCTCAGCAGAGCCTCCTTCCATTTTAAAGTGGCAGATCGGAAGAGAGTGGGACGAGAGTTACACTCTCCCTGCAGAACAAAAGACCACTGTGTAAATATGCAGAAATATGTGTTTTACTGTGTAGGGGAAAACTTTGAGGAAGAGGAGTTGATGGAGGCACACAAAAAATTACTCCTCAGTTGTGTAAAGCACAATTTTTTCCAAGGTTTTTCTACAATTTAGAAAAACAGAAGTAAAATCTCAGTGTTGTACTCTACGTATCTAAGCACTGCTGCATGGGCTGACACGCAAAATTTTAAAAGGAATGATAACTGTAATTAAGAAACAGCAAAGAAACTGCCAGCTGAGGAAAGTGAAAGAAATTAGCAGTACACTACATTGTCAATAATGTAAAGGTGCTTGTAATATGAGCAATGTATTTTAAGGTTCAACTGAACATCACCCTGAAAAATTGCAAGAAGACTCAATGTATCCAAAACATTAACTCCATGGACTCCGTAGGCAGTTTCACACAGAGTGACAGGAACTCCTGTGCCTTCTCCAAAGTTACACTATCTGAAGATTACAGAACAAAAAAATCCAGAGTGACTGCATTCACAGAACTCACTCACTGTGTTAGGACATAATGCAAAAACTGTAGTTAAGTATATTTTCAAAGACATTGATTGCTTTCGTTAAAGTCTACTGAATTATTGCTTGCCTGAGAATGAGGACTGGGTTGCCATTTTTAAACTACGCATTTTATTGAGAGGGAAGTTACTTTCAGTATTAAAAGAGAAGTTACAGAAACAACCAAACCAAAACCAAAATGTTGTTTAAAATAGAACTTTTAAGTGGAAGAGCAGCAGGGTAGAACAAAGGCTGGACACACAAATAGAGATCACCACATACTCAGCCCAGTGAGAAACACCTAGAGACTCAAAAGCCATGCTGAAGATGCTTAAAAACTGAATCGTGCATTTACCACATTTAGCAAGCATCATGAACTGGCAAATACTCCAAGGCTAAGTCTTCCATATGAAATAAACAAGTATCAAGATGCTAAGCTTGCCATAATCCCTCCTCTATCACCTTCTTTCATGCTAACTCCAAAACAAACCAACTTTGTAACAATGACATCTTCCTTCTGCTTGCCCCCAACCCCTCATTTAACTCTCCAACGTTTTCTTACAAAACCTCCTTTTTATCTCTTCTGACTTGCCTGCCCTTATTCCACTTTCTCACAGACCTCTTGGTTATTGCAGCCTGCTGTTCCATGTAACTTAGATCCAGCTAGATAGAAATCCCAGCTGCCAGGACATCTGTCCTTTCCGTCAACTCTGACCATATTTCCGATTCTTCTTCTGTATCAAGTTCAAACTCCTCCTCTCCAGATCCATGTCTAATTCCTCCTGACCTATGCTGCTAAACCAACTGCCACCATCCCAGTCCCCATGCGGCTCTTTTGGCTCCACCCAGACCACTCTGCTCACTGCCTCCTTTGTCCCTTCCAAATCCCAAGACTCACTCAATGGAGGACACAGACTTTTAATATGCTCTTTATTTATATCCACCAATTTTTTCCTGCCTTCTGGACTGCACGGAAAGCTCCAGCTTCAATGCCTATGTGAATGTGCAACTTCAGCATCAAGCTCCTTTTCACCTGCACATTTTAAACTACAACACTCAGAAGCGCAATAAACTTCCTACTTGACTTTCTGTTTGACTTTGGCTACTCCAGAGTGGGATTCTGTACATTTACTGCTATATAAAATGATTAGCAACATCACACCAGAAGACTGTAAGACTATCAATAGGGTTTGACAGGATTTTTCTTTTCCAGCAACATTATTCTTTGGCACAGAACTGAACTGTTGATTCCTCCTTACATTTCAAGTTAATTAAAACCAAACTCTATCATGCATGAGGGAGGTAATGCCTTATCTT
Source organism: Corvus hawaiiensis (assembly GCF_020740725.1). Lineage (NCBI taxonomy): Eukaryota > Metazoa > Chordata > Aves > Passeriformes > Corvidae > Corvus > Corvus hawaiiensis. Next base: position 9,593,759 of record NC_063220.1, on the reverse strand, counting down.
CATTCTTCATAACAATAAAAAGTCCACCTCCAACTTGAAGAAATAATAAGATAAATAAGGTCAGTAACATTCACAATTTTTACTTACCCATTCCTCACTGGAATGCTTACATCTACTGATGCTGCAGTCTGCTGAGGTGGACAAATAGGAAACATCTATTGTTCCAAGGGACAAAGCAGTTTCATCCATGACACAGGAGTTGAACTGAAGATCACAAACTGCAAAATAATATCATGCATGTATTTGTATTTTATATATACATATGCATGCACAGAAACACACGCCTAATTTCAGTGATGGGCATCTAGCAATAAGTTAGCAAACTGGATTTTTTTCACCCTTCAGTAAAAGTTCAGTTCCAAAGACACTTCCTTGCAGCTAGAAATTGGCATGATTTTAATATGCTAAAAAGCCCAGCACATTTGACTTTCATCAACACAGCACACCAGTCAGCTTCCTGCATGCTTTTCTCTCCCTGCTCTTCTTCCTATAACAGGTCACTATAGTCCCTTTGTAATTTTCCACTGTTCTTTACTGCATGGTTTAAACCATGCAGCCATAAAGATACACGTAAGACACTTTCAGAAGTTTACAATTCTCTTGCACTCTGACCTTGCTCTTTCATAACTTGCTTCTCAAGGACACCTACGATCCACAAAAACTGTCATTAATGTTCTCACCTAATCCTATCTCACAGTATATTTTATATGTCTGGTCTAGCTGTAGTCAAACCAGTTTGCAAATTCCTCGGAAAGAAGGAGTGCTCTATAGAAAAGCACACCCCTAAATGTGAACACGCTGCTAACAAGTGACATTTCAGTCTTGTGAGATTAACGAGCAGTAAAGAAATCTAAACTTGCATTATTATTTTGAAACGGAAGTTTTGAAGTTCATATAATGAACACAGTAAATAATTATCCCTTGGCCAAAAAAAAAGGAAGGACAAACATATTAAAACAACTTAGCTTTTTTGAAAAGACTACAAGTTAAACTGCTTTGTTATTGAGAGCCACTGAAATAGGAATCCCAGCATTTTCACCAAGAGAAACTGTAAAGAGGCAATACCTCCTCTTCCATCTGTCACTGCAAGGAAACTTCTATCATGGCCAGGCTGTGGGCCACCAGGAATGAGATAGTTCCCACCCTGCATGCTAAGCTAACATCTGCAACAGCAAGACCTAAAAGTTTAGTCCAGCGTTTTTGCCTTTCTTAGTGCCTTCCCCAAGCTGCCACAAACGCATCCCGTGATACCTCCACGCAGAGAGCTACCACTACAAAGTGGAGTCTGAGCCAGTATAACCATGCAGACCATGCATATCCTGACACAGCCTAAGTACCTAAGTTATCCCTTTGTCTTTGCTGGCTCTTACATTCAATCTGCCTTTTATTTAAATGACTCCTCAGACAACTACTATCTAAACCTCCCGATAAATACAAAAAATGTCTGTCAACCTCTAAATGATGGAACCGAAATGCGTCCCACTCCTGCTCAAGGTGACCTTGGCTGCACCGGTATATACTATATTTAAAAAATACGCAATTAAAAGCCCGTGTCAGCAGCAGCCGCCGCCGCCGCCGCATACCTACCTGTGAGCCAACCCGCCCCCCGAGCGCCCGCTCCCCGCTGCGGCGCTGGCGCTGTTCACCTGCCGGCCACCGCCATCCCCGCGGGCTCCAGCAGTGCTCCAGGATCACCAGGGCTCCCTCAGCAGGGCTCCGCAGCGCTCCGGGCTCCAGCCGCGCCGCTCACCAGACCTGCTATAAATAAAACCGCGGCGCTGAGCGCGGTGCGGGTGCGCAGCGCCCCGGCCACGGCCGCTGCCAAGGGGCCGCCCCGCGCCCTGCCGGCCGCGGGCGGGCACCGGCCGCCGGAGCCCCGCGAGGACGGCCGAGGCCCCCCGCGCCCGCCCCGCCCCGCGCCCCCCGCACCGCTGCTGCCGCTGCTCCGCCGGCGGCCCCGTGCTCCCCGCGCTGCCGGGGCCGCACCGCCCCTCCCGCCACGCGGCAGCCGCTGCCCTGCCCCGCCCCGCCGCCGGGGGCAGCACCGCCCGCCCGGCCCGGCCCGGCCCGGCCCGCACCGCCCCTGAGCGCCGCCTGCCCCGTCCGCACCGCCTGCTCTGCAGCCGGCCCCGGCCCCGCGCTCACCGCGGGCTCCACTGCTGCCCCAGCCCGCCCGCCGGGCCCGCGGCGGCGCCAGGCCTGACGCGACTTCCTGAGCGCCCGGCCCGCAGCGCGGCCCTGCCCGGCCCCGGCGCTCCCTCAGGGCCCGCGCACCCCTCGCACCGCTGCGGTGCCCGGGCCCAGCCCTGCCCGGAGCCGCTCCGGCCGCCCCGGCCCTGGCTCAGCCGCCGCATGGTTCAACAGCCGCTTCCCCGGCCCCCTCCCCCAGCCCAGAGAGAGCAGCGACTCACAGCTGTTTTGCTCTCAAATCTGAGCTGCTAAACAGGAAAACGCTGGCAAAACGACGTGAAATGGTGTTTAAATGGGTCTGCAGCGACTCAGAGTTGGCGCTGAGAACAACTGCAGAAATTTCGGGACAGGTATCGATTTGCCTGCCCGGCCTTGCAGCAGTGCCAATTTGCCTTCTACTGAGAGCAAAAGTAAATGTTGATTGAGATTGCTGCATGTAACCAAACAAGGACGAGAGTATTTTTTGGCTTTGGCATTCTTGGACTGGTTAAAGATAGTTTTCTCTGTGGCTTGAGTTACAGCCCAGCGTAAAGGCTCGTGCCTACATTTCTTCTCTGAATGTCCAAATCACAGCAGTGCAATACAGGAATAAACTGACGAAATACACGATATCATTTATACTAATGCAAATACTCTGCTTACAAATTTAAGTACCACGAGGTGTTAGTTTTCCTCTTAAGGTCTTCTTTCTAGATGTTGTTTTGAAATTATTACAAATGAGAATTGTAAAGTAAGAATTACAACTGCCTTTCACACATAAAAGAAAATGCATAGATGTGATAGACAAAAACCTAACTGCTGCATGCATAGGGGAACTGCCCTAGTTCCCACAACTGAGTGCCTCCGGGGGATACCAGTGGAGTATTAGAGCTGATAGTTTATGAAAAGTGTTCTGCAGTTTGTGGGTCAGAAGGGATTTTGAGTCTGAAATTTCCTCCTTTAGCAAGAAGAAATGCTTAATTTTGTTGCAACGTGGACATTGGAATAAAAGACACCAAAAAGACCCTTTTCAAATTAAAAAATACAGTAAGATATGAGCTACTGAAATGTACAACTCCTATAAAGTTTGTATTTCTGTGTAATAAGCGGTCCAGTATTTGTGTATAGCAAATAGTTTTCTAAAACATAACATTATGTACAAAGAAAAGATGATCTCTAATTGTATTTCTTAGAGCACATTCACATACTAAAGTTTTCATCCAGTTTTCTCATAATCTGGGCCAGGAATTTCAACTTTGTCAGGTCTGGTGAAGGAGAGTTGGTGAAATAGTGCCAAACACCCACTTTCTAATTTTGGTCTTGAAAAGGAACATACCCAGAATCTCTGGCCACTTCTAAAATACAAGCCCTTTGCTGTCCAGCTTTATAATAAAGCTTTTGAATTTATGTCAACTTTTTCTTGGAGTGATTTGTTGAAAGTCAGTTGGGAAAGAGGGGGCAGGGTCTGCTTTCAGCTGGCTCTGCTGAAGCTAAGAGGATTTGTAGCTGCTTCACTAATCAGAGCTGAGCCAGGAGGCCGTGTTTCACCGACAGTCGCAGTGCTGTTGTCACATCTGTGTCCTCTGTCACTACACCCTCATCTCGGCTTTGCTTGCTCAATGAGCATCTCATTGCCTTAGTGGACACCAGAGAAGGAAATGGGTGTCTTTGATCCTGTGACCAGCAGCAGGGCCACATCCCACACCCAGGGGTGCGTGTTTGACGCAGAGGTGTTGGAAGCATCGGAAGGGGAAGCTCTGAACTCCACTCAGAAAAGTGAAATCCGGTGTTACATCATGTTTTTGTAACTCTCTTCATCTAAGGAGCAGATCACAGAAGTAGTCAAAGTCCCAATATGATGCTGCAGCCCACATCCTGATCATTGCTTCCAGCATGAGTCTATGTGCAGTGAGAGAAGTCAGAGCTTGAATCATGATAGAAATCACATTGGAGGAGATGATTCAAGAGCTGGATTACATGAAAACTGAATGTAACAGAGATGGCAATGAACACATATATATTGAGTCTAAGAAAATGCAGGAAACATAAGGCAGTTAAAAATCTTACTAATGTCTTACTTACTAATTTAATTGTTTCACTGCATTTGTATTGTTACATGGGAATTTCTTAGTAGGTACTTTGTAAAAGACCCTCAATACTGCTTACATACACCTTCTCTAGGTATGGAATCACACTGATTTTTTTCCCCTTCCACTCATAAAAATAGGGGATCAAAGGGGGCACTTGTTTTCATTGTGCTGCAATGTAACTCAGAGCAAACTCTCAGCCAGAGTATAAAGCCAGCTTGTCTGCTTTGCTTCCCTCTATAAAAGATGACCTATAGTACATTTAAAACCTAATATGAAGATTTTAGCATGTTTTTTCATTGTACACTTTTACACTAGTGTATTTTTTTCTGGTTGCAAAAGAGTTATTTCTGTAATATAAGTAATACAAAAGTCAGAAGAAAAGCCTCAATGGCTTTATCATAGTTTTGTGCAGTTTCTAGAGTCTGATTTTAGTATCATTTACGAGAAAACTGCTTAGGCTATTCTTTGGACTGTTTTGAAAAGCATAGTAAATAAATACAGTGTTTTACTCAAACACAGTGATTCTGTATAATAATGAATGTTTCTTGTATGATTGTAGAGCAGCTTTCCTGTTTTTCTAACCTTAAAAAATTCTTGGCTTACTGTAAAATAAGTCCAGACAGAGATAATTTTGTCACTCATTTGAAGAGGATCCTGAATTAGTCTAATGGGAATTGCAGCTTAGCAAGATCTTTTTACACTTGTATAAATCCACAGGCTTAGTAGTAAAATCGCATTTCAGTATTGAAAGCTTGGTGGTGATGTTGTGTTGCCATGGAATCAGGCAAATGGGAAAAATTTTGGAATGCCACGAAGGAACAGACTTCCAGAGCTGCATGTGCTCCAAAAAGCTCAAATACTGCTGGGTTTCACTTCCAGAAAAGGGAGATTTTATCCTGCTTCCATTGAAGCCAATGGGAGGTTTGCCACTGATCTCAGTAGGAGCGGGAGCATGCCTGAGTTTTGCAGTCCATCTTTTTAAAGTCCTTAAACCGAAGTGTTTAGCATGCCAATGAGTCCAGGGAGGTGATTTGCATATGATGGCCAATGAGCAGAACCCTGGCTTTGTGTGAATAAGCTGCTGACCACATTTGTGCATAGCAGCCTGCAGAAGAGAAAGAGCTGGCAGGACTCTTTTTTTCTAAAATAATGATTGGTCCTTCCTATGTTTAAATTCCTCATGAAGCTTCCAGTGAAGTTCAACAAAGTACCTGTTTGCTGGACAATGCTGTGGGGAGGAGGAGGGAGCAGGGACAAGGGGACTTCTTTTCACATTGGCTGTATCCTGGGTCTGTTCTCCAAGCTCATTTCCAGCGATTCCCATGATGTCACTTTTAGTAATGGAGACATGTTTACAAAAGAGTACACAGCATCCTCTTTAAAAAGAAACTTTCAACTTGGGGAGCACTACAAAAGTTAGGAAACCAAAAGCTGTTTGAGGAGGGAGTAAAGATCCAGACAAAGGTTCTTTGTTTGCAGTGACCGAACTTGACCTCACATGACTATTAACAATAATGAATATGCAGTTTGGCAGTGGCAGAACTCAGTGTCAGCATTATTGCCTGTGGTATGCAATATATTAAGAGCATCTGAGAGTGGCAAGTGGCCACGAAATGGGCTGATAAAATTGTATGTAAAAATGGTTTTTGTATACTTTATATCTCCTTTCAAGACAAATGATTTTTTTCTCTTCTATTTCATCCCCCTTATCTTAAGAACAAATACAAAATTCATTAAGAGTAGAGTGACTCTCTCCTATGTAATATAGCATATCATGTTTCTGTAATTTTGAAAAGATAAGGGGCATTTCAGCCCAAGCTGCTCCTAGCTTTTCCCTTGAACTTGTTACATTAGTACAAAAAAGGCTTTTGTTCTAACAGAAAAAAACAGTGTAACTAACTGGTTTAAACCTAATATAACTAACTTTTACACTTCCAAACTTAGCACCATTTTTCTATCAAGAAATTACACATATGCATTTTGCACAAATCAGAAAATCCTAACTATCCAAAGGAATTTGCCAGCATTTTTAATCTAGCAATACGGCATGGCAGAATTTGGAACAAGATTGTCCCATACTCGTGCCTTGAGCAATTATCTGCCATAACAGTGCAAGCTTCCCCATGCCTGCTGTGAGCAAGGGGGACATGTTGTAAGGGTGGTTAGTTCAGTTCTCCACTTTTGTTTCTTGAGAGTATTTGCGAAGCTGACACTCTATCCAAGAGCTGATTTTATCTGAAAAACAACAGATGAAGCAACTAATTTACTGCATATAGGCCCTAAATACTGCTGGATATTCAAAGTTATTACCCATTTGTAAATCATTAAAAATTGGTATGTGCGGGAGACTCTGGTGTTAAAAGGATACATTTCATTTGCAGGTATTTCAAGTGCCACTAATAACTTTAATGTCAAGCCAAATAAACTTCTACTTCTTGTCAACTTCTCTGCAAAAAGCAAAGACTTTCTTCTCATCTAGTTCCCTCTTCAGAAATCCAGAACTGCTTTCTACCCTTCCAAAAGAGAAACCAAGGAATATAACAGAAAATAGAGAAATCTGAGACCTAAGGGCAGTATGGGCAATTTTGAAAAAATGGCATCTCATAGAAAAATCACAAAATTGTGATCTTACCAAATTTGCTGTGACTCATCCTTGAGTCACAGAACTGCAAATTGTTCTAGAATAACAAAATCCCTAGTCATTATGAGGTTCTAGGCAAGTGTTTCATCAGTATCTCAAAAGGAGGCACTTTTCACTGCTGAAGTTTGCTCTATTGTGAAGTTGTTGGCTTTAGATGGACTTGTCACATCTTGTAAAGTACTGTAGATATTGAAAGTCAGGATCACAGACAGCTCTTTCAACAACAGTGCTCAAGAGGCTTTGCAACAGACTGTGTGACCCAGGTATTGAATCACATGATATCCCACCCCTCCCCTCATTTTCAGGAATTTGGGACCATAATCAAGGCAGTGTTGGGTGGGACGTTGGAAGAGTCTTAATGCCTTTGATGTAAAAGACACAAGACCTGTTGGTTGGGAAATTTTCTCAGAATTTTGGAGCCATCTTTTGAAACACCTTGGGAGAGTTAGGAAAGTGTCTGGGCATCTGTTCTGCTCTGATGCAATGGTCCTGATGCAGACTGCCATATATTCCAATGAAGGCTTTACACTCTCAATACTTTCCAATCCCTTATGTGATTATCTCTTATATAAATGAACAGAGAGACACCTCCAAAGGTGAACACACCCTGCTCCCCAATTTATCCAAGCAAACAAAATGGATTTGTTCATTTTTGGTTTTGGAAAAAGCACAAAGAAACTAAATATCCCCATACATGTCTAGATATATTTCCTTTTTGTAAGTCAGTGTCACTAAAAAATAGGTCTCCAGCTTTAGTTTACCATAGATATATATAATTAATTTTATGTAACTGAAATTTTATCTATGAACACAATGAACAAAAAGTAAACTATAAATTTTGTCTCAGCATGACAAAATTAACTGAGAACCCCGACAAAAAGCAGTTTTTTGCTCTTGGCCTTCTCTCTGCACTAATCTGGCTACACCACTTGTTACATTCCAATTCTGACACTCAAGTCATGTTGAGCAATTTTCCCACAGTGTGTTTCCCAAACAAGGGCATTTTTCCCACTCCCACTTATGTGTCTCTTGCATCTGGGAACTGCAGAAAAATGTCCTTGTTTAAGTCCTAAGATCCAGCCAACCACTGTACTGCAATGCTAGATCTCAAAAACTGTGGGTGATCATTTGACCAAAACGGTACCAATTGGCCCAGCAAAAACATACTTTTTCAGTTACTAAATTACAGATATTCAACTCATATCATGATAAAATCTAACATAGGGGTTTTTTTACTGTTGAAGCATAACCTAATACTTTCCCAAGCACCTTACACCTTCATGAGAGCAGAAATCTTTTTATTTGTATACCCTAAACTCTTGAACTGCCTAAACTCTTAAATTGCCTCTTAAATTATTCCAGGATATTCACCTCAAATTCCAGAAGCCTTGAAAAGGGTAAAATCTCTTTCTAGAACATGATGGTTTTGCAGGTCCTGTCTTTCCCCTTTATAAAAGAACAGAACATATTACTAGCTTTGTATTTCACACATGACCAACCATGGCTTCAGGAGAATTACATCCAGCATGACAGGCTGGATTCATAAAGCTGCTTGTGGGCTAAGTCACCCCACAGCTCTTTCAGATTTAGGATAATGAAGGGTCATACGTGCCTTGTTTATTCTTACTACACTTTCCCCTTTCATTATTTCCATAGGTTGAATAAAGCAAGAGTGGTTTCTGGAAGGTTCTTGTTTATTTTACCTTTACCTACAAAAAAAGACTAAACATTCCCTGAAGCAAAGTACCCCAGGCTGTGGGACAGGGATGTTTTGAGACAGGTCTTTTGAGGAAGAGAAGTGATTGATGCCTTTGATTAGAACATCATCAACTTAGCTTGAGCTACAAGAGAAGATTATATCAGATTTTGGCTTTAAAGCCCTGTCTTTCAGAGACACAAAGTTACAAAGAAAAAACATTTCATCCAGCATAAAACAATTGAGCAAATTTGAGCATCTGTTTATCAGCATAATTTACCGAAAGCATCACAGTCGTTCAGGTAAACTAGAATGGGGGTTAACTCAGGTTGAAAGACAAGATGAGGAGCCTCTTGAAGCCACAGCGTTTTATTTCTTCTGAAGAAAAACATTAGCAAACTGCAGATAACCACCTCTGCATTTTGTGACTGAACTTTTTAATTAATGTTATGGATTGACTACACTGGTGTGGTTTTCTCATAGAATCTTAAGGGTTAGGAAGGAACCTTAAAGAGCATCTAGTCCCAAGCCCCCCTGCCATGGGCAGGGACACCTCCCAGTAGACCAAATTGCTCAAGGCCTTATCCAACCTGGCCTTGAACACTTCCAGGATTGGGGCACCCACAACCTTCCTCAGCAACCTGTTCCAGTATCTCACCACCCTCACAGTGAAGAATTTTTTCTTATATCTAGCCAAAGTTTCCCCTCTTTCAGTTTGTATATAATAATAATAAGTATAATGTAAATGATAAATGATAAACATTATGTTTATATTATGAAATACAAAAAGTAATGAGCAGACCAGTGCACTTTGAATTTGCATTCAGAAGTCTGCTTTAGTGGTCAGAATATACTGGGCATGCATACCTCTGGCTCTTCCTTGCAAAATGTTATCTTCTCATCCTGAGCTACTGCAGTGTCTCTGAGTCAAACTGAGCTTCCCCAATCAAGCTCAGTTGTGTTTCCCCACCAGCTTTTTTCACAAAAGAAATTTCTGTGCATTTTCACCTGTGGCATTTCTCAGACACATATTTGTGGATAGATAATGTTTAGTATTTCTTACATGACATATGCTTAGAATGTGCTAATTAAGTTAATGCATGAAAAATATTTGGAAAGCAGCAGCCAGATTGGAAACTGGAGAAGGCTCCTGTGCACTTTAAAAGTAATTTCTGGAACAGTCTTCCAGGAGAATTATGTTGCAAATATCAGCCCCATGTTCAACCTACATCATGGCATCATCTGATACTTTTGGCCATTCCTCATTCAGTTTCAGCTCCTCTAGTAGATCATTAGTATGTATGGGCCAGGAGGTACCATCAGTAATCCTACCCAGTATGATGAAACATAGAGCAAAATTTCATAGCTTGTTTACCCAAGCAATACCTGTTACTAAAAATAACTTGGTTACTATATTTTAACTAATACTTCAAGGACTGGCATAGATATCTTATCTGCTTCTGATCAGCCCTCAAAATGAGAGCAAATATATTTTGAAATATAATTTATTTTCTAATCTAGGTGTTGTTAAATCTCATTAAAAGGCAGATATGGAGAAAAAGTCATCCATGTCTATACTTAGAATGTTTGGAAGCAGAACCATGCTCAATCAAAGAGTCCGTATGCAATTTTGCAACTCTGTGGTCAGTAGCATGATCCACTCTCTTTGCTTCTCTGCTTTTTCTATTCCTCTGAGGACTCTATGTAAGAAGTTTCCTGACCATAGATATATGTGATATCCCTGTGGTCAGTTAATATTTGGAATTTGAAGAGGCTCTGTACAAAGTAAGGTGTGCATTTTCAGAGAACCACACTAGAAAATATATCCTGGTGGAGCCCTCCAGTGAAGAAGTGCCTGAAATGTAACTTGTGTTTGCTATGGGAATTCAAATGAATCATTTAGAAAGGTTTTAATTAATGGTAGAGAAAAAAGGAGGTAATGTTATAGCTAAAAAATTTTGAATTCCAACTGTGTCTATAATCCTTCTGATTTTGACTTAAAAAACTGTTTCATTTTTGCTAAACTGAGATTCCTTTTCTTATCTCCATTCTCTTCACTTTCTTCCATTTCAGGCTAAATGCACTATTTAGTGCAACATTCAAGCCGTCTTTAGACTCTTTTTCCTCAGTACAGATCTTGACTTAGCCTAATTAAAATTAAATACAAGAAAAAGAGCTAAAACTGTAAACTTAGTATAAAATAAATTTTAAAACCCTCCTTTGAATATTGACTATATCTTCTGAGGTCTTCTCTATCTACATGTTATTTGTGTAACAAATCCTTGGGGTAAAATCATAGCATGGCAAAAGCCAATGGCAAATCTCTCCCCTGACCAGGAAAGCTGCATCCCAGTGGTGTATGATAAAAATATTACATAACTTAAATACTGTGTTACAGGACAACCACAGCTACCTACCTTCTGAGCCCTACTTGAGCGTACACTCCACACTTCTGTATTAACCAAGCACTTGATTTATGCAGGGAGGGCTTAATTAATGTAAAATTTTTTCAACCGAGAGTAACCTTTGAAACCACGCTTACCCTATCAGTTGTGATTTGTGCAGGACACCTCACAGAGCTGCAATCTATGCATCCTTACGTAACAGGCATTAAGAAGCAGTTACACAACTTAATGCAAACACCACCGGCAGATGAAAATCCATGGCACAGACAGGATCTTGAGTAATCATCAAAGCAGTGCCAGAAAGCAAATCCTACCTGCAGAAAACATTTTTTGTGTTAAATCCATTTCCTGGGATGCTCAATAGTTCTGTTGCTGGTAGCCTTAATAGTCTGCCACAAAGGGGATTTTCATTGTCAATTTTTTATCCTTCAAAACCTGTTAATACAAACTTTGACCAATGCTGCCAGAAAATGTGTGTGCAATTCAACTCATATCTTTACTGACTGCAATAATAAACTTTTGGTCTAAAACAAACAGGTCATTAGCAAACAGATACTTTTGTGCACTGAGGTTACTTGGGCCTCTCTCCTCCTGTCATCCCATTTTTCACTCACTGTTCAGACACTTAGAGTTTAATGTCTGAGTATGTCTTCAGGATGCCAGGGCACTGCAACTTTCTCAAATTTAGTACAGGGGAAGAACATACTCCATTTTTCAGTGCACAAAGTTTATTAGTGTCCTTTAATTGAAATTCTTAATTCGGGAAATACTTTTATCTCAGGGGTTAACTTAGGTTGCAGGGTATGCCTAAAGTCAGGCAGTTGTGGCTATCCATACATCTGTTCTAAATTGAAGAAATGGTATCCAGTTTTCTTTGCACTATGTTCAGAATATTTTCTTGATAAAATATTGCATTTTTAATGAAAGGAGCATTCCAAAACCCACTTTAGGTACTTCACAGTGCAGAAGTTGAAGTGCTATACAAAGTATTGTATGGGAAAGACTCTGGTCCCTTTTACATCAGTAGAGATTGGGATGACTCCAAATTTTCACTGGTATAACAAAGTAGAATTTTTTCCTCAGCCAAGATGCACAGGGATGGAAAGACATAACTGTGTAGTCAGAAATTCTAGTTGAAAGATGAGTAGTTTATCACAGTTTAACTACATGACATCTTCAGAAAACACTCAAGTATTTAAAACATCATCAGGCCTCAAATAAGACATGGGTGGGGTTTTTCAGTCTGTGGCATTGCTTGCTTCCTTGACTGATGTGTTCATAATGGATAGAGGTGATGTTTTTGAATCAAATATATTCAAACAGCAATAAAATAGTAATACTAGATAACTAAGGCAGGCAGAGTTGGGCTGCATTAAGGGGGATAGGAATGCTGAAAGATGTTTGGGGTTTTCCTTTTTCACAGCCTCATAAGAATCCACCCATCCAACTTTGCTTCTAACCCACCAGTCTATTTGTCCTGTTGAGTATCCTGTTTTAGTCTTCTATCTCTCCAAACACAATCACTTCGAAATACTGGAATAAATACATTCAGTCACTGAACAGCCTACTCAACAAAGCCCAAAGACCAGGTTTAAGAGTCACCTGAAGACCTGACCCTTCCTGGTTCACCTTTTCATTTTTTTCCCACCTCTCAACAGAAAGAAAACACTCCATTCCTTTGGGATTTTTTGGCTAAAACATGCTAGTGGCAAAATATATCCCTCCTCAGAGATGTGTGCAGTGATCTAGAGGGAGGAAATGATCCACCTGAAAAAGAAGTCCTCATCAACCATCACACGGGTCCAGCTTTAGAGACAGAGGAAGAGTGTGAGGAATACCTGAGGGAGGGGCAGAGCAGTGCAGAGTAGCAGAGCCAGTAGAAGAAGTGTCTGTGGTGCTATGCTCAGACAGTCACATCCCACTGCTTGTGAGGAATAGCATAGTTTCCTGATATTGAATGAGAGTATAAACATGGGGGAGAGGGAGCCCCAGAAAGAAAACAGACTTCATGGAGAATGAGGTCAAATTGTAGCTTTAAAAAGTACATGCTTTACATGTTTTATCCAGGTTAGGGCCTAATTTTGTTTTCTGGGAGTAAAAAAAGGAAAATAACTTAAATACTGATAACATATCTTTTCTCTCATTTAAATTCCCAGTTAAAAAAAAATCCAGTTTGTTTGCATGCCAACAGTTCAATTTACCAGAATCTATTTGTATTAATTCCCTAATTAAAACTACATTACATTTGTCAAAGCCTTTTAGGCCACAGTAATGTCAATGGCATTAATCACCAAAGCATTCTTTTCTTGATCAAGGTGTTTTCCTCAAGTATTGCTACAAGTTACATCCAATTCAGCCATGATTGAAAACACTGTAATTGTGTTGAACAGAAATATCGTTCTTTCCTTAATTAAATAGGTTTCCAAAGTGGTTTCTACCACCTACAGTTTGGAAACCAGTGCACTTGCCATATAGGATGGCTTCTTTCCTTTCCTACTATTGGCAAACTGCTATTTTATCTCTGTATGCTCAGTTAACACCTCTACTTACAAACTAAAGGATCTATGAGTACAGAAAAAATCTGGGAAATGTGATGAAGCATTTATGTATCATCTTCTGACCTTCATATCTTAATTTTTTAAATGTTTCTTTTTACTGGTTATTCCAGAACTGTCTTTTGTCTACAACATCCTAATTGTATTGTTTTAACTAACAGGTACATACAAACATCATTCCACAGACTTATTTTTAATCAGGGATTTCTCGTGCTCAATTGAAAAATAGCAGTAAAGGAACACATAAGATAATTATAAAACAGGCAGCAATTCTGAAAGAATTAAACTGCTCTGCTTCACATATTGCTCCATTCTAAGACACCTGAGAAACATTTATTTTTCAGCCTGCCAGTATCCTGAGCACTGTATGGACTCCTCTAATTGTATTTTCTTTAATACAAAAGCAATGGCAAAATAACCAGTGTACTTCCGTGCCCTGCCAATCCTGCCACATATGTGGTCATGAGAAAGGACATAAATAGAATCTACCCAGATAAAGAATGATTCATACGTAGAGAGGAGGTACCCAGGAGAGGTGCCAGAGATGATCTATGTTCCCTGCTATTTTATCTGTCTTGCTGAGGCACTTACACGGTTCCCGTTGCTGTGATGCCAGAATATATAAGGACATACAGCTGTTCTTTCAACACTCAAATGGGGTGGACAGATTACATGGGTTATCCCGGGTCAGAAGTTGGAAGAAGATCATTGCACAAGCTTCACATGTTCTTGATGGGTAAAAGATGTTTAATGACCATTCCCATATAAATCATCACCTAACCTCATTCCCAAAGCATCCAAGTGTTTCTCAAGTATTCATGCTAAATAGTCAAGAAGTCCCATCTTGGAGGTTTTATTGGACATGAACCAATGGCTGAAATGACTTGTAGCAACTTCTTTCACTGCACAACAACTGCTCTTTTGCTATGGTTGTCAAGGTAAATATATTCCCTAACAAGGGTTCTAAATGTCTATTTCAGTCAATCATTTCAATCATAGAGTGCTGAGTAAGACTATATTTCCCCCATTGTCCATGTGGTCATGGGGGCAGCATTGTACCTGAAACTGCTTTGGAAGAAAAACTTCCCTGTTTACAAGCATGAAGAAGTTATCCCCAAAACATAAGTACATGAGGATGATCTTGTTAATTTACTGAAGCCAGCAGTGACATTTCTGCATGGGACCCAGGCATGTTACTGTCTACTCTGAGTGACGTAAGTTGAGTTTGATGACTGGATGCCACCTGGTAGCTTCTCCTGTAGAGGCACTCATTGCTGGTGGGCTGAGTAACACATTAGTGCATAAATTCTATACATGTGCTTTACCACAAGTGGGGGAATAATGTCCTTTATGCAATTGCTTATGATTCACAGTCAGAAATTTTTAGTATTTTTATAATTATCTTTATCTGTAAGATGCCAGAATACTTACCACCCTGATGGGATGTTGGGTAGGATAATTAACTGTTATTTGGAGCTGCTCTTAGACTGATGAATGTTGAGTCCTGCAAGAGAGAGAAAGATGTGATCCACTGACACTTGATTAACACACACCTATGTCATCACCTCTGCAGCCTTTACTGCAAGAAACAAGCAAGGCTGGATTGCCCAAAATTAATAATGGGTTTGGACAACACCTGTCAATGAAAAGCAATGTCTGTATGTTTACATCTTTTCCATTAAAACACCTTATTTTACAGTTTCATCTGAACAATTTTCATCCAGTACCATCTTTCTAGCACAATGGATTGCCCATCTTTTGGGAGCTGGACTAGATGACCTCTAAAGGTTCCTTCCAACCCAAACTATTCTCCGATTCAATGATTTTACTGATGCTAACACATGGTCATGCTCAATAACCTTAGGCAGCAGAAATTTGCTTCAGATTTCATGATAATTTTTTAAAATAATTTTACTTTCTAAGCCAAATTATTTTTTATTCTTGATTTTAAAACCAAAAGGATATATTGTAGCTACCTAGACAAAATCCTCATGACAGAAAACCTGCAACCAATAAAGGTACCAAGGCAAAAGCATACAAGAACAAATGTCATGAACTTCCAAATGCCAAAGACACATTCTGCAGCAGCAGCATTGCAGCAGTGTCATGAAGGATGTTTTTAGCATGTATTTAATACATTTTAACTTTTACTGGTGACAGTTCAAGGTTAATAAAAATCAGAGGGGTTGGACTGGAACTGATGGCAACTGCTAGAGCGTTTCACACAATGCACCCGCTCAAATGACTTTAGAAGGACATGGGCTTCATCTTTCATATCTTCATGCTGAAATATCTTGGCTATTTCAGCTGTAACCAATGTAAGCTTTAAGACTAATTTAATACATTAACCTTAATATGGTGCAGTCAGATGTAGGAACCAACAAAATCTAAAATGTTCTTAACAGATTTTAATAGCATCTTGCACTAGAGCTGGTTGGATATTTTTGCATGAAAGAATGGATGGAATTATTACATAAAGTTACTCTTTATGGGAATTTTTGTTGTTAATCATCTCTTATTTAATCTAAAAATAAGAGCAATTTTGTCCCAATCACTTGCTGAAAAATGAAGATGTCAGCTCAGAAATACTGCAACACTTACGGAGAGAGAGGATGAGTTCACAGTTTAATAGTGAGAATTTAGTATCAACAATATCATTGTGTTTCAGGAGAGATGCAGTCCAAAGGCAGCTTCCTGTCTTCATTCTCCTCTTCCTGGATCCTGTCAGGATCCTTGTCAATGTTATATGTTCTACAACATCTGCCCTGGTGTAATGCATCTTGAGAGATTTTGTCTGACATAGAAGTTCATGCATCTAAATGCATCTCCCCAGGCCTCTGCAGTGATATTTCTGAATAGAAAAGCTTTTCAGTTTTCTCTCTTTGAAATCTGTGCACACATCTGTGATCACAGACTAACTTTTCTCTGTTCTGTTTACATGGGCAGCACTGCACACACACACGGCAATATTTCCAATAATTTCGGACATGCAGTTTTCTGCCAGTTTGAGGCAGAAAAGCACCAATAGATAATATGGATACAAATTAAAGTCCTGACTCTCAAACACTTGTTGAGCTGAACGGTTCCATGTCAGGAGGGGAATCTCAGTGATGCTGAAGAGGCCTGTGACGTATGTATTACTCACAGGAGCCATGGTGCAAGACTGGAAATCCACTTCCAGCTCATTATGCATGTATGGTTTCAGTTGTCCTAATGGCAGGCTCACACAGATACACACTTTAACTGTACAGCAATGGGAGTAACCAAGCCTATAGCCATTCAGCACCAGTGTAACAGCAATGTACTGCAGCAGACACCTCTCCACAGCAACTGGGATGAGCTGGTGGCTGCTGCTATGCCATACTTCGAACCAGCACTTTCCATGGACAGGAAACAGGGCAGAATGAGAGCTGTGAGGAGTTCTCACATTTTCACATCAGCATGTCTAAGTGTTCAAACACACCTTCGAAATTTCAGGTTCAACCCCTGGATATCCATTTTGGAAAGAATAAGATTGAAGATGCAATGGCAATAAAAGACAAGATGGAAAGATAGACACAGCTCACTCCAAATCAGAAGATTCATTATTTAGTCTTCTTAAATGTATCACTATAAGAAATTAGATTATTATATACTAATACCTAGGAAAATCCAGTTGCTGATGTATCTAGTAGATATTCAGATGAGTGAGAACAGACTTGATGCTAATCAGGTGGGAAAGTCTGAAATAGCAACACAGAAAACCATTGTGGGTTCTTAATCTAGAGGAGTTAACCATCTGGGGCAATATGGCTTATGTTGTGACCATGATTGTAGCCCCAGCTCTAGCCTGAGAGGAGCTGTGATTCTGCCTCTCTGGGCATCTGTGAGACCTACAAGGTCTTCAAGGTAACAGCTGGTGCTCTAGTACAGTCAGAAGGGGTAAAAATTTGGAGGTTTTTTAAAAGCATTATTAGCACAAAACTGGGGTGGACTTACAGGGCCGAACAAGTTCTGTAAATGATTTGCCACACCTTGCTCTTCCATCTCCTTTGTCTGTGCCTCCTACAACCTAGAAAAATTATCCTAATTCCTGCTGAGTCCTGCTAATACTGAGAGATTACTCAGAGGCTAAGGAAAAGATGAACTGGACTGAAGGACCATCGCACTGGGTGAGCTTCACCCAGCTAAGCCTTGATATTTATATCTGTCTCTCACACTAGAAAGAAACATTAATTTCTAGGGCACAGTCCTGATCCCAGAGTAGATGCCTCAAGCATCCAGGTCCATTGCTCATAACAGGCTCTGAAGGACCCAGTTTCTCTGCACTGAATATAAAATTTGTTTAAGTTGACTATTCCAAATACAGACAAACCATTGACTTCTAGTCATGCCAAACCCCATCCCAGCTGACAACCTTGACAGTCCAGTATTAAAGCAAATCAATGAAGAGTTTATCTAGATGCACAGGACTGATAGGAAACCCTGAGATGTTTGTAGTTACCCAGTGCTACAGCTCATGGAAGTCAAAGCCTGGACTTTGAAATACAGACAACTTCAGATTGATCATCAAAGGCTTTAACCAGCTCAAATCTCCTCCAGCAGAACTTTGCTGGTCCATTTCCCTGCAGGGTTGCTTCTGTCCTTGGAGAAGACACTAATCCTCCCACAAGGATCTCCAAGGATCTTGCTGTGATGGAGCTAATTATAGGTCATCTGCTGATATACAATTAAATATGCTCACCAGCACAATTTGTGGGGTGCATGGTATGTTCTACTATGCCAAGCAAAAGGATCTGACAGTGGACAGGAATAAATACCAGCTTGGACTGCAGGAGATTAGTGATCTGAAGCACCTGCTGTGTGACAGAGACATCCCAGCTTGGATGCCAGTTCAAACAAATTCCTTTAAACAAGGATGCTTTGTCATGTAGTGTTAGGAAACACAATTCTTTGTTAATCAAAATTAAGGAATAATTTTTGAATATTTGCTTTTTACTAGAGACCAGAGGAGGAGAGAACAGAACTGCTAATCCACCCAGTGTGCTACAAATACTGTAAGAAGAGACAATTGTCCCAGTAAGGAGACTGAAAGCTAAAAATATAAGGCAGAGGCTGAAGGGCAGCCAAAGGCACAGGGTGATATTCCATGTCTGTGATCACACAGCTGGCTTGTGCCCAGGGCCTGTTCTCTGTCACCGCAGCACTGCTTAAATACATCCCAGAGTGTGACAGTACAAATAAAAAAGCTGCTAGAGACTGTAGGGAAAAGAAGGGTTGCATGGAATGATGTCTTCACTGTCCTTAAGTTAACATGAAGCCAAAGATTACTGTCAGTGCAAGGGCACAGCTGGCAGAATCTGCTGCTAAATGACTGATCCCACCAGCACCAACCGAGGACTGATGGAACCAGCAGTGGGAGTGGATTATGAGCAGTCTCCAATTGGATCAGAAAGTTGTTTTACAGAAACCATGGCACAAAGCATTCCTTACTGAACTGGACACACAGGTCTGGAAAGGGGCTTTGTATTACCCCAGAGTTCCCCAAGTACTTCCAGTCTGAACACAAGGAGATGTAAAAAGCAGGAGTGTGTTCTACATAATACCACAGAGCCTTTCTGTCTTCTAAAATTTAACCAATAAAAAAAGCAACACAAACAAACAAACATACCTTAGCTGAAGAATCTTGGTGGGAAAGTCAAGCGGAAATTATGTCCTCCCAAAAGTTTCTGCAACTGTCAAAGACACCCAGAGGTCAAAAATACCCAAGAGACCTCAGTGAGAACCATGAGTTTCAGAACAAAGTCCAAAATACTTTGTTCAAGTCATTTCTTCAAAGTTAGGATCAAATACGAAGCAGCCAAATTAAAAAAATAAAAGCATCAAAGGACTAGTTACAGAATATGAAAAATCAAAAAAAACTGCACAATGCACGTGATTCCCTGTGCCAGGGCTAGCACCTAGTATGTACGTACTTGAACATAACAGGATTTATTCCTATCCATGGACTACACAATGTATTTATGTTTGCAATTGAGGTATTGCACAATGCAATGAATAGCAAAGTAATAACAGAGAATAAATCAGTTTCCTTGGCATCAGGTTCTGGATAGGACTAATCTGCAAATAGCACATAACTCATTGGCAATTCCCTTTCATATGCTAATTTAAAGAGAATGATATAGAAGTTCATAAAATTCTGCCCATACTGACATCTATATCTGTTCAGACAACCAGTTTATATAGGTGTTGGCTGTGAGGTGTATTGTCCACTAACCAGAGTCCTGAGCCAAAGATATTTAACCAAAAGGAGTTCCCAGAGAAGGATGAGCATGGAATAAGTAAAGTCCTATCTTTAGGCCATTACATCTATGAAAAAACAACAGTCATCACATAAAAGCAGATTATAACCTTTAGGTGAATTAACAGCTACCTGTTTTACAGGTGGGAGAGAATTAATTTTTTCCAAAAAGAAGGCGGCAGGAGATTTGTTTTGGAAAGGCTGAATGCCCTCAGTGTTAAGATCATAAGACTTAAGCTACCACCGTGGGTTGTTTCAACAAGAACAGCACAAGACATTCCAGCACAGCACAGGAGGATTCCTGGCCTCCATGGTATTCAATCAAGAAATGTGTCTTTTCTGAGCCTTGCTTTTCATTATTCTTTGTAAGAACAACACAGGGAGTAGAAATTTAGCACAGGGGAGGCAGAGGGTGGATGCAACACACTTCCGAACACTGCCTAGTTAATTACAGCTGTGGAATCATACTCAATTGTAGCGTAAGCCAAATAGATTCCAGGTGTTTTTAATTACTTGTTGCTATATTAATGTTACTTCCATGGTGATTAGAAAAGCTGTGACTCAGAAAAGAGCCACCACAGGTATGACAAGTATTTCAAACTGGAAAGAAACACACTGGTCTTTCCTGATGCAGATCCACCAAGTGGTAAGGTGGTGAACATAAAAGGGAATCTTAGAGCAGATAAAAGAATATTCTACTTAACTCATGCATGTTATTAAATACATATTAAGACATAAGTAGCAAAGAGTCTTGTGGGGGAAAAAATTGATGAAGTCAAGTCTGCCATGCAAGCGGTTCAGGAAGAACCCTTCTAAGCTGAGAACTCGAGTGAGTAAATCCCCACTGTCTGTGCATGACTGATTCCTGTATCTGCAGGTGGGTGCTTAGCTAAGGGTGTTTTACACCCACAGCTCAACATGCACACAGCAGGCTGCACCTCTGGCTCAGCTCAGGATAATGCATCTACACAGGCATGCACACACTGAAGAAGTGCCTGTACACCCCTCCCTGCTCTGCCCTAAGAGCAGATCCCCCATTGCTTGGTGCTCACTTGGCCTCCCATCTTACTTCTTTTTTCTCATTCACTTACCTGGTTGCATTTTTTTTTTGCCTTTCAATGTTTTTCAAAATCAAATGAATGCTATGCAAAAGCTGTGTTAGTGCAATGTTTACCCAGCAAGGTCAGGAAGATGGCAAAAGCTATCAGGCACACAAGGATGGGGGAGAAGTGCAAACAAGAGCAGTTAATGTCAGACACTTCCGTAAGCATAGCCAAAGGCAGGGTCAGAGAGACCAGAACAGCTAAAATCACTCAAGTCCTATTCTGAGCACTGCAGTAAGGCTCAAGAAATACTCATGTAGATCATTCCAAATCTCAGGAGAGTAAAAATATATTTAAATTTTCCCTTGCATTGTGTAAGAAAAAGATTTTCACCTGAGAAGCAGCTATTTCCTATAGAAGACTTTTGACCACAGAACACTGTGTATCTCCTAAAGGTATCTCTCATTTTAGGGCAGAGTTAAAAGCAGGATGCAGAGGCTATTCTTCCACTCCCTATCAGCTGCTTGTTAGCTATTTAGAAACTCATTAACTTCCAAAAGAGACCTTGGCCCTAATTAGTGCCTGGACTGATCAGCCTGGCCCTTTCTCTTTCACCTCTGCCCCTCAGAGCCTTCTACAATGATTAAAGGAAACCACACTTCTTTTGTACAATTTTAAAAATGGTATTTTTTGAGCTATCAGGATCTGCACACAGCTGTTGAATTCAGTTCTGCCTTGGAGCTTACCAGACCACTCCAGAATCCTCCAGCTTGCTTTGGCACCCTAGTTCTTCAAGCATACATGTATCACTCTTAAATCCTTCACTAAACCAAGCTCTGTAATTTCCTTTCCTTGGCCTTTCATGCAACAAAATCTATTTTAACTGGGACTGAAGTGTCACCAAGGCCATTCAATCAACTGTAATGTTGGTGCTAATCCTGCAATCTTTTTAACACTGTCAATAAGAGGGAAGTGAATAAAAAATGGACTAATTCCATCTTCCAAAATGATAATGTATTTTGCATGTAGATGTGTACCTTCCATCACAGTGAGGAAAAGAACTTATCAATATAATAGAAAAACAAGAGGACTCCTCACTTTAATTTCTGTCTAAGTGGATGCAGTTAACACTCTCATTTTCAATAAGTATGAGCACTAAAAGATAAACTGTAAAAAAGCAAAATGAGAGAAGTTACAATTCCAAAGCACAAGCACAGTCTTACTTGGGCTTTTATGCAGTTTAATGTCTGTGGCCAGTATCTGTAAATTAATTTTTATTTCTTGAATTTCTTCCAGTTTCTCAGAAATATATTTCACATTCATCATGTCTGCAGAAGAAAATAAAGGCTGCCATGCCCTGAAACTGGTCATTTTGGATAATTGGACATGGGATCCTCTGCTGCACAGCCACAGGTGCATTCACAGTCCAGCTAAAGCCATCATTTTCCCAGGTAATTGTGATAGTCCTTATTCACCAAAATTAGAGGAAGCAGTGCCCTTGCTCATGGACTATCAAAATAGTCAGTACAAGGGCTATAAAGTAGTAATACTACCCTAAGAACTCTGTAATTAATATAATTAATGTAAATGCTACCTAAAGACTCTTATCTTATTGTAGGTATGCACACAGTGTTACAGGAAGGCAAACTGAAGCTATTGTAATTCATTATCGTAATTATATATTAATGATAACCCTGGATTTCTTTTTCCAAAACAATGTTTGGAAAACATCATCACTACAGCAACAGAAATTCCAGCAAGACTGAGGATAGTAAGATCCTGAAGGGTATCCTACTAGTAGCAATTAAATTAAATTAAATTAAATTGCAATCAAAATATTTCTCATCCTGGTAAAAATGATAAAATATTTCAACAAAACATGATGTCATTCCACACAAGGAATTTCTTAACATTGTATCTAAGAGAGCCATGAAGCTACGAGTCCATTTAAAATAACAGTCAGTGACCTGTTAAAAATGTTCCTGTTCTGGCATCCTTACCTTGAGTAGTCACATATTTACCAAGCTTGAGGCAAAGGTATGGTCAAACCACTGTTCAAATATTTCCTGCATTCTACTGCTGTTTTCCTTAGGATTCCATATATGTGTGTACCCTGACTACATTTGCCTATTTTCCTGCTTTTTTACCTTCTCATAAACAAATTTCTAATTCTGTATTAACTGTCCTTTGTATTCAAACACAGTTTCACACACACACTCAGGCATTTTCAATTTCTTGAAGAGCAATCTTTAAAAAGAAACATACTAAATAAGTGTGTTTTTCCTAAGTAAAAATTTCAGTCTATATTACTCTTGGGAGAAAAGACTTCGGCTTCAGAGAATTCTGGGACAGAGAAAACTTTCCCAAACAAGAAGTGCTTCCAGATTTGTAAGCCCAACTGATCAAATACCAGACTTTCAGTCCTGAAGAGCACTGCAGTATTTCCACATTCATTCTCTGTAGAATTTGGTTGAAAATTTGAAATAATGAATTCTATGGAAATATGGATTTATCCTAAAGATATATTTTCCTGACAGGATGGAGCATTATCTCCTTACCAGTTCTCATTTTTAAATAACTTCAGGGCAACAGATCCTCTTCAGAGTGAGCACTGCTTTTCCAAATGGCCCTCTCTGCCAATATTCTCAGGGCAATAACTCTAAGCTGCCCTCAGCAATGCTGGAGGCTCCCTGTGCTTGCAGGATAAAGACCAATCTGAAAGATACATGGTGGGCTCAACAGCCTTCTTGTAACGTAGTGTCACTGCAGACAAAGTAGCTTCATCGGAAAAGGTACTGGGTGAAACATTTGAGTTATTTTTTGAAAAGCTTTTTTGAGTGAAACTCAAAATGCAACAGATTTATTTGACAAATACCTAGGAAGAAGCTTCCAGTGCTGATAATAGTGGGGAAAAGCCCATCAGTTTTGCGATGCTGAAAATAACTAGATGTAGATTCCTACCTAACTTATTTTAAAAATATGAGTTAGGCATCTAAATCACTTAGATCAATTTTTTTTAAAAGGTATTTAGGTTCCAAGCCCCCTAGACTTAAGATATTTGCCCATAAACAGGAAGTTTTGCAGAGAATACCATATCACTGCAAAAAAAAAAAAACACCCCAAAAAAACTACAGCATACTGGCCAAGCAGAAAAAGCTATTACCATCACAATAGTCAACCATTTAAATAAATCATCAACATGATTGATCTTAGTGGGCTTTAATCCAAATGGCTCTTTTCCCAAGCTGTGCAGGACACTCTGTCCAGTATGTTGCATCTAAAAGATAATAACCATTGTAGATAAGATGGCTGTATACAGCATTTAGATACAAATATCAGGGCTTGTCCCTGCACCTGAGCTACATTGTCCACTAGTCAGGATGCCCCCAACTTTGGCATGGACAGGCAAATAAGAGATAAGAGAACCAGAGGAACTGCCCCTCCTATGTGCAAGGGCAGTCCACATATCAGGGAAGGCAGGGCCAGGTTCCCCTTGCACACTGAGCTTCAGAAATCTCCCTGAAGAAGGCAGAGAAATGAAATAGCAGGGTACAGTTTCTCCCTTTGTGCTTTGAGCTCCTGGGGCCAGACTGTACCTGGCCTCCTCACTTCACTTCAAGAGAGCCTGGTTAGACTGAGACGAAAGGGTCCAGGCTGGCTTTGACTGCGCAATAATGCAGGAAGCACAAGAGCCTTTATTTCCTTCTCTTTGGATAGTCCTGATTAAAAGAGCTTTAAAAGGTGCAAAACCATGCATGTATAACCTGATATCACAGCAACAGCCTGATGCCAGGGAATCATGTTAGCTGACCACCACTGTCTGCCCAACACCAGCTCCTGTCTCTCTGCCCGCAGAGCCTTATCTGGCTGATGTCATACTGCTGGTGAGAGGAGCAGAGGTGAAAAAGCAAGCAGGAAACCACCATGGACACCTGCACAAAGCCAAGGACTGTTGGAAGGAAAGATTTACAACCAGAATTTCACACAAGCATATTTAAGTAGCACAGGCAAAGTCATGACATGAAGGAGACTGATGGAGCAGCAGTATTTCCTGAGCTCAGTGGAAGGGGTGACTGAACAGAAGGGTGGTGGGACAGGAAATGTGGAAGGAGGTGTGAAGGTGAGAATACCAGAAGGTGGCATTATGTAGTAACACCTTCAGACATTGTGGGTTTAGTGGCATATTGGACAGACCATAAGGGTTGCAACTACATGAGGAAAATGAAGACTAGGAAGTGGAGAAATGAGCTGGTACAGGAATTTTCAAGGCTGCCTGAAAGGCTTGAGGTCATCCTGCAGCTGGGGATCTCATCTGAGTTGGCTCCTGACAGGAGGTACAGAAGGAAGGGAACATACTGCATTTGTTGTCCTAGAGAGTAACATGTTTGCAAACTACTTGTTACTAGCCACAAGATTAAGGCTTGGAAGAGAAGTTAAAAAAGTCTGGATGATTGAATTTATTTCACTCACATCTGCTATTCCTGAGTGACATAGGCTTCGATCTATTATTACTTACCTGACAATAAATTATCTACATTATTAGTTAATGAATGTATTGACAAAGATGCAAGAAAATTATGTCCTCAAATCGTTGCTGGCTTGCCATATTGAAACAGCAACACTAAAGAAATTATTATGGGTAATGCAGATAATCAGAACAGGTCAAGGAAGGGTCCAAAAGATGGGGCACCATTCAGAGGAGGGTGAGATGTCTTCATCAGATTTCATAAGTCACTTTGCCTTTCTGTGCCACATGTGCCTGTTTATAGTACACCACTAACACCATCTCCTGGCCGGTTGGTGTCTGGACTAAAATCTTTATAAAGGTCTCAGAGAGCCTGAAAT
This sequence comes from Corvus hawaiiensis, assembly GCF_020740725.1. Taxonomy (NCBI): domain Eukaryota; kingdom Metazoa; phylum Chordata; class Aves; order Passeriformes; family Corvidae; genus Corvus; species Corvus hawaiiensis. The sequence goes on along the minus strand of NC_063220.1, from coordinate 9,568,035 downwards.
GAAAGGTATTTCAAACATAGAAACCATTGTTGTCATATCTTCTCTACATTCATATTCACTGATTTCACTTACGCCAAAATAATGCCATACCCATCCCCAGAATTAGAAGTAGAGTTTGGGCATTCCAGCTACTTTTTTTTTTCCCAAAGGGTTTCCAGGAAGATGTATCAGAATACTCTCAAATCAGCTTACATTTTCAGAACTGACTGTTGATTTGGTTATATTTTGTTTTGGAGCCCACTGAGAAAAACCAAAACTTTTATATTAAGAAAAAGCCTGTGAAAACCAATCCTTTCCCAGTGTTTCAAATTCAGCACTTTAAGCCTTACACACTTTCTGAAACATCAGTAATATATCTTCCCAACCTATTGCTGTAAAATATTCAGTATTCCCTGTTCTTTTTACTTTTTTTTTTTAAGATATCAAGAACATCCAGAGATGCAGAGAGTAACTCTTCAACTTCATGCGCTTTTGGTATATCCAAGTAGTCAACAGATCAAAGTCTGTCTATTTACTGAATTTATCTAGCTGTTTTCAAGCATTTAAGGATTTCACATCTTCTTGATCTTTTAAAACCTTACATATCTGTAGATGTCCGGTATAGCATGTTAAGGCATTACCTTGGAGATTGCTCAGGGTTTATTGCTCCTATATATCAATTGGCCCAGACACCTTTCATTTCAAAATCACTTAACTGACTCACTGCTCAAGGAGCTTCAGCTTTCAAGACCATGTTTAGCTTTCAAGATCATATTTCCAGAAAAGAAATCATCAGAATCAGCAACTTGAATTTTTGTCTTTAAATTAATTCAGGAACATACGGTCAGCTTCTAATTTTAGCTAATCTCAGAATAAACAAACAGCAGCAGAGCTTCCTGCATTATTAACAGCATAATCAATCTGGAGTCTTGAGCACAGTCTGTCCTGGAGGATTGAGTACTTGGAGCTATAGTGGGTGACTATATAGTGGGTGAGGAGAACAACTCTATGAATCCCTTGGAAGGTAATCAGATTGTTGTAGTCCTGAGGGATTTTCATAAAAGGGACCTGCAGTGTCATACTTTCTGGAATAGCTTGTAGGAAATACTGCATGAATGCCATTGGTATATGATAATTGCAAACATTTTTCAGATGACTCCAGTGCTCTGTTCAGCCAGCTTAGATTGAAAGGATGGTTTGCTGCAGGCTGCGTATTTCCTCCAATTCCATTACTGCCACACCAGAAGAGATAAACTGTCATTTTAAAAGCTAGAAAATAGTACTTTTGCCCAGGATGGTTGAATTGATTTTGAGTGATCAATGCAACACCAGCTACAGCTCAGCAGAAGAAAACATAAAGATGTCAGCTTTCTCACACCTGAGTATCTGAGGGAGCCCATGAAAATCTCTGAAGAGCTGTACAGGGGCAGTACCACAGCCACCTCTTGCATTTGGTGTTTAAGTGAATTCTCCAAGAAATACTATCTCCAGCCAATTAAAAAAGTAAGATCTGGGTTTTATTTGGTATTGGTTGAGTCATAATGCAACAAGTTTATGAATACCCAACTGAGTGCCTGAAACCTTTAGATCAATTGCTCTTCTCCATTCCACTGCATGAAGCTGTAACATCTCCCTGCTGCTATGAAACATGGTGAGCGGAAAGAACCATCCCAGTGGATGTCATCAATAGTGTGTTGGTGCAATTAGAAGAAAACAATACAATTTAACTGATCTGAAATTTTGTCTGTTATCTGTGGGAAGTCTCAGAAAGTGACCTTTATGGAGGCTGAATGTTAAAGAATGTGTTTTGACAAAGTGGGAAGAAAAGCTTTGTTTGTGGCATCAGAAGAGGCAAATCCACTGAGACACTCAACTGGTAATGAACTGTGAGTCACCAAACCATAGTCAATAAGCCATAAAGGCCAGTAGCAATGGTAAACTGACAAACAGGGGGAGTTTACAACTTTAGGTGGCAAAAGAGCCTCTGAGATAAATGGGAGTCCTCTGTTCCAGAAAAGATGGCCTGGCCCTCCAGGCAATCGTTCCCACAGCTTCCCAGAAAGCTTTTCTCAATGACAGACAAACCCATCCAGAGTTTGCTTGGACACCTTCTGCTTCAAGCTGCTTACTCTTTCAATGGCACAGGAGAAGTAAGAGCAGGCTGGGCAGCTCAAGAGCCCTCCACTGGGCTTTGCCTTTCTGTAGCTCGGTTCCATTATGTGCAAGACAGAGACAATGGTACTAAGATTGTGATAAGCATTTTTATGATCAGCTTACAAGCACAGCACCAGCTAATTAATGCAGCTAAGTTTGATACATGTAGCGCTCAGAGCCACATAACTCTCTATAACAAACAGATCCCTTTCACAGCAAAAGAGACTGTCTCCAAGGATGATGTTATCAGACTGCCAAAAATCACAAACTTTCAAAAATGAGGACAACACTGGTATAATGGATACAGTGTGCTAAGAAAAGTAGGTCTAAGAATGAACTAGCAGGATTATGTAGCTTGGGAAACCAAAACTGTGATTTTAATCAGCAGCTGCCACTGATAGAAGTGCAAAGGTTTGTGTTTGGTTTGAGATGGCAGCACTACAGATACTGAAAGTTTATTTCATAGGGAAAACAAATGGATCTTAACTCTTCAAAGGACAGGAATTATTGAGCATTTTAAGAACTCAATTTTTACCAGTCCTTCATGTGTGCATTCCTATCGGGGTCCCACAAAGCAGGTTTATAATTCAGGTGGCTCAGACCATGGGGAAATAAGGAAGCTGGAGAAGGGCTCTGTGGCTCAGGTAAGGTAAGAGGTGTTAAAGAGGGTGCAGGAGCACTCCAGGCTCCCAGGGCAATACAGATTGCAAATCTGAGGAGAGGTTTCCCACCTTGGGAATGTGAGGAACTTCCAAGCTACGTGGCAATCAAGTCCTTTACTGTAATTTAGCGTTCCTCCTGCTTCTGAAATTTCTTTATCCCCTTCATTTGGGGTTTGGGTTTGCCCCTTCATTTGTCTTAGCTTTATTTTTTTCTTACTTAACCATATTTTTAAAATAAGCAGCATACATTTAGGGTCAGTTCCTCAGCAGTCAATGGAATTGTCACTGAGGGACCCCAGAGGATAAATTTGCCTTTAGTATACTTTTTGTGTTTCACTGCTCCACAGTCCTGTTTTTGTCAGGTTTTCAGTAGCAAAGCATGCAGGCTGGGTGAGCAGCATTATTTATGGCCAACACACATGGCCAGGAATCAGGCAGAAGATCAGACAGCAGTGGCAGACTCTTTTAAAGTTGTGGTCACATACCCCACCCAAGCTGAGAAACATCATATTTCAGCAACCTTCCCAGCATCAGTGGGATAAAGCCCAGAAAAGAGAGCATTACTGCAGCAAAAGGAGCAATGGTCACTGTGTCAGAGCCAGCTGCCAACCTGAGAAGATTAAACTAATGAATGACACAAAGGCTCCATTCTTCCTTGTTTCTCATCTTCCTCTTAAAATCCTCCCCCACACTGAGTTGAGATCCTCACCCCACACTGCCAAGAGATCAAGACCTGTTGTTGAGATAACAAGAACTAAAAGGTTTACAAGGTGTTATACAGGATGGCATGGTTGAGATCCAAAAAAGCACTTAAGCACCTCAGAAGACATTTAGGCCACATTCAGGTGATTACAGAATGCCCAGCAATTACAGAATGCCCCCAGCAATATCATCCAATTATAAAATACTTAATCCCTGTGTTCTCAACAGAAAATCCCTGCAGTTTTGCTCTGGCACATACCAGGGACAGCAGCTCTGGACACACTGGAGCCCAGCAGCCACAGACACACCCTCTTCAAAGAACAGCTGGAGGAGACAGGTCTGGTGGTCAGAGCCTTTACTCAGGATTCCAGGAGAGCCAGATGCAATTCCGGCTTGTAGAGATCAAAGCTACCTTTCCCCAGAAGTGCTCCAGCTTCTACCTGGAAGCTGTCCTTGGGCACTCAGTGAGTAATTGGAGGCTGCTGGTGCAGACTGGAGCAGGCTCAGGCATGTATGCTGCCGAGTGTGCAGGGCTGCTTGTGCTCCCAAGGCAAGCAAAAAGGAATGTCAAGCCAACCAGAGCAGCGTGTCTGGCTGGTCTCTACTCAGATGCCCACACACAGACATCCAGTGTCATTTAAGACATCCTTGACTACCCTGCCTGACTTCCAGTTCCCACTCCAAAAGTGCACGAGTGTCCTAGAGGTCCTGTGTCACAGGATATCTTGGGCAAAGTTAAGAGTAAAAAGAGTTTACTCATCTGTAAAGTTACAGGTATTTGTGCAGGTATCTTAACCATCTTGGCACCTGTTAATGCAATACATGCTTTGTTTAGACAAATTAATTAAGTACATGGTAAGTTTAGGCGTCTCCAACTAGAGGCAGTCCAAGGATGAGTGAGGTGTCACATGACCAGTGTAAGTCATCAGTTCTGGTCTTGCATGACCTGTTTTACATGTGTCATGTATTCATTAAATCAAGCACCATGTCTTTATTAAATCAAGCTCCAAATCCTTATCCTTCAGAACTAGCTAGCTCCAAGACATCCCATAAAAAATTACACCAAATAAAGCACTTACCCACACAAAGGCTTCATGGAAACTCAGCTGGAAACTGATGTTCTGTTCCAGCAGAAGCAAACTGCAAAACAGGCAGGACTTTGCTGGAGAAGCATCCAAAGAACATTAAATATGCTGGCAAAGCTAAACAGCAGTAGGATCAGGCATTCAAATGAACATGAAATATGATTATTTACGTCAGCCACAATTTCATGTTCAGCAAGATTTGCTGTTGTAAATATCTGTCTTGAACAGCAGAAGTGTCAAGGGAATGCTTCTTCACCTGAGAGACTGTCCTCACCCACACCCCAGGAGTGCATGTACCAACAGCAGCACTGTCTCACCAAGCCCGTGGCTGCAGGTGATTGCTGAAAATCTATGATTCAGCATTGCATAGTTACACAGACAGACTGCTAATGCATGAGGAAGTCAAGAGCAGAAGACTGTCTCTTCTGGTGGCCCGAACATCCATCTCTGATTTTTATGTGACTCTTCCACAAAGACAACTTCCTCTGGTTTCCCCTTCTTCTGATAGGTCTTGTGGAGTTACTGAAGAATATCAGGGGATGTAGGGTGCAGGATATCTGTGGCTCCCAGGTTCTCTGTGCATACATGCATTGTTCTGTAATCTGCTCACAAGGCTAAAACATTCACAGAATAGAATCATAGAATCATTTAGGTTGGAAAAACATTTAAGATATTCGAGTCCAACTATCCTAACTGCCAAGTCCACTGCTAACCATGTCCCTTAGAGCCACATCTACACGTGCCTCCAGGGATGGTGACTCAGTCATGTGCTGAAGTGAGTGACCAACCACGTGCCATGAGTAATAAACTACTGGAAAGGCATTTACACTGTAAAAGGCAATACAATCCTAAATCCATAAGGTATTTATGACTTGAGGGAATAAGTCTACACAGCACAGCTCAATTAGGTTTCAGGAAAATTTGATTGTACTAACCCAGTGCTGCACTTCCAAGAGGATCCATTCACTCGGGCCAGGCCAAGTATAAATGCATGGATGTCTCTGTGACTGGGGGATAAATACACCCCTTATCTCAGTCTAAAACTGAGTATGCCAGGTTTTGGTGTGTGGAAACACCATCATTTATACATTGCAACCTCTAGATGTGTGTCAGCAGATCTGCCTTCCCCTGGAATCAGCTACCTGTCTCCATCGATCCTCATTGTCCCATAAAGTCCTTCCACATAGCTAAGGGACTCTTCAGGTTTATTTTTTTGTCCAAAACCAGTGAAAATTGGATGTTGCAATATCCCTTGCAGGTTCAAACAGCAGAATCTCATTTGCTTCATGTAAGAGCCAGACAGTTGATACTCAGCTTTCCATCACAATGTGAGGAACAAGGCTGGAGACACAAGCTGCCCTTGTAGGTGAAATCCACAATAAGGCCTTCATTTGCTCTTGGTTAAAATCTTTACAAATACTTAGATTGCTGAGATGATTCAATGGGCTTGGAAAGAGTCAGGGAGCTGCAACAATCCTCAGTGGTCTGCTTTGCAAGTTAATGGCTTTCCTTTTTCTGTGTGTGCACTTACTGAGAGAAACCTAACCCTTCCCCAAGCCTTCACCTTTGATCAGTGCAGGTATCAAATGCTGGTTGGCTTAGATATATTTTGTGCTTGTTTCTTATGCAAATGCAAGTACTATACACCAGCTGGCACTGCTGCCAAATTTGTTTCATGGTTTTCAGTCTGTTTTCTACCTTTTGCCTAAAAGGAGTATTATGTACATGGAGATAAGGTTTCTGTGAGAAGATAGTGAGAGATTTATTTTCTCTTACAAATTATGAGATTAAATCCATTTTGGAGTAATTCCACTGAAACCTGTAGCATTATACCAATAATAACTTAATTACAGTGTTTGCTAAAAATCATCAGTAAAAAGCTAATCTGTGTTTCAAGAGCTTTGTTAATCTTATGGTGAGGTTGACCACTTACATAATTTTTAGCAAGGCATTTACACTATGCCTAATCAAAGTTAGCCAAATATCTTATGCTCCAAATCAGCCCTGTGTGGGCAGGCCTGATAGGCCAAGTCCAACTCCAGGACTGAATCTGATCCTTTGAGCTTGAAGAATCAGCTTGTATATGGCCATGAGTCCTTTCTTGTGCCCAAAGTCACAAGCTTCCTCCTTCAAACCTCCTCTTGTTTCTGGGCTATATATTCTTGATAACAAGGTTGATCGTAATGGCTCACCAGAAACCCTGGTTTCTAGTTCCAGAACAGATACACACTCACACACAGAAAGATAAAAAAACATTCAGACTTAGCCTTAGGAAATCAAAATTAGGCCTGAATCCCTGCAGGATTTGGCTTGAGGCTATAAAACAGGCATCTGGAGTTAAATCTTCCTTGATTTAGGATTTCTGATGAGGATAATCTCTAGATAGAGAGATCACACCAAATTATTTATCAGCTTTGGTTCTTGTTCAGTGGATTATTCTTTAATTCAATTAAAATAGCAAACCCTGGCCAGAGGATTTTATCCATGTGTCCATCTTTAAGTACTCTCATTTAAATCAGAATGTGATGGCTTGCAGGACTTGGCTCACAAGAACAGTGAGAGCAACTCCTTACAAAGCTTGAATCTACATTCAGACTCGATATTTGATATTAAGCACAGACGTGTATAGGCTTTTCAACCTTTGTTTAGGGCTTTGGATCAGTTTGCCAGAAGAAGTCACCCTGATTACTTAATTCTTCATGTCATTGCAGATTCACGTGCACAGAGCCCTCACAATGCAGGGTGCACTCATGGCCCAGCTTTGCTCAGGTCTTCTGGCTTGAGACATTTCTTGAAGTGAATGCTGTCCTCAAGGTGCTCCCATAAATCTCACCCATAGGACAACTAAAAACTCCTTGAGCTTAGCATTTCAGGCTAAGGTCAGGGCCACTGTGCCCTTCCATTCCACTCTCTCCTCCTTCAAAAACTCCAGACAACTGGTACAGCTTTATTACTGTGCCACCCTATATGCCAAAAACCTCTTGAGAGAAGGCAGATTCACACCAAAGTCCTGCCATGGATGGGGCAGAACAAGGCTCTGCACAAGGGAAGATACCAAACCATCTATGAGGAGCTCCACAGGGCTGGGTCCCACAGGCAAGGTCAGGGACATCCTCTGTGTTTTGTGTCTCAAGAGAGGTATCAGAACATAAGTGCTCAACAGCACACAGAACTGGGTAGGTACACAGTGCCCAAAGTTGAGACTGGGCCACTTTACAAGGCAAGACTGTTTAAAGCCCACGTTTTTTATGCAGATATATAAAATAGAAGTAGTGTACCCGATCCTTTTTCTGGGCCTTTCATGAAAACCTGACACAAACAGGATGTAATGTGTCACCAGAAAATCCTACCAGCTGGCTAAGACTGTCATAGGCAACTTCATGACTGATGGTCATACAAAGAGCAAATTTCTTTCAGTTTTCTGTGAAATGGTAAATTTTATGCAACCTATAGCTTAATATTTAATGTATATTACACAGTCTTACATGCATGTAGCATTATGTACTATAATTATGGAGTACAAAGCTTAGGCTTATGGAAAAGCCTACCTAAACTCAGATTACGTGCCTGTGAGCTTTTAGAAAAAAATAGTAAAAAAAAAAAAAAAAACCAAAAAACCAAACAACTCCAAAGGTGGTATATGATCTGTTGCCATACTTTTGTCCACTTGTATAGCACAAAAGCTTGACATTGTCAATAAGCCATTTAAGAGAAACATCTAATTCCTATAAATACATTTTCATTGAATCCTGGAAGGCAGTTGTAGCTTCACCTCTGCAGAAATTCTACATTTTCCTAATAAACTCATAAACCAAAAAATTTTGTACCTTCAGCAGGTTTCTGTTCACTTGTTTTCAAGATCTGTAAAAAACCACTGTGGAAAGATTGTTTAAAAATCAAATAGCAGCAATACAGTCCCATCTAGGGGAAGAGAACTGCTTTTCTATAACTCTTTTTTTTTCCTCTCACACTGGACAATACTGGCGGCTTGAGATTTAACCAGAGATGGGCTCCTTTTACAAGATTGCTTATATAAAGCGAAGATAACACCAGCTGGGTTCATTTGAAAGAGGACATCTTGGGAAGAGCTGACAGCGCTGCTTTTGGAATAAGACTGGCATGAAAATCTGAAATAATTAGCTCCTTCCTGTCTCGTAGGTATAACCATTAATTTCTTGTAGAATGCATAGGATTATAATTAGAAGAAATTGTCACTAATATGTACTTTATGACCCTTTTATAAATATATATTTTTAAATAGAGGCTGAGTGAAAATGTTGAAATTGATTGGTTTTGTTAGAACTACTGAATTGGAATGATTTTTTTTCTTTACTTAAATGGCATTTCTTACTTCTGACTTAGTCTGCTTAGTGATATATGTATGAGGGCTGCTACTGATGAGTGTCTGCAAAGGAAAAATATGGGAACTCCAGTCCCAGTCCCACAGGCTGTACATGTTTCTCCCCTGTGGGAAACAGCTTGCAGCTTTGAGGCCTGAAATGTAACTGTAAATTGCTGCTATGGATGTTTTCCTAAAAATTCAACATTTAGCAGCAAAGGAGAAAATGCATAACTTACCACAACTGAGCTACATGAAGTTTAGATTATGTACGTCAGAATAGCCATCACCACAGAGAATAGTTTCAGCACTAAATTTTAAGCACATTATATATGTTCTTGCATCATATTTCTTCTAGTAATTTCTATTCCCTCTTTTTTTCAAGTCCCACTGTTTCTGTTTCATTTGGTTATATTAACACTTTAGGTTTAGACTCTTTGCAAGAAATCAAACTAGAATAATTGAAAGCCACCACTAAACCAAAATAGTAAAATTGTCACAGTAGTGACTCACTTGTAGTAATGGTCTTGGAAATATTTACCCTGTAGTTGCAATTACATTGGGTGACAGAATATCAGTAATGTTATTTTTTTTACTCTGCAAAAAGGACAATTTTAACAGTAGCTACAAGTTCAGGACTGCAGACAAAGCATTGTTTTTATTTCGACTTTTAAAGACATTTTCAGCTTTTATTTCCTGTGTCCTCAGATCATTGCAAGAAATGGTGACTCTTGCTATTTATCTGCTAGTCATCTTGGCTCGAGCTCTTGCGGGGCCTTGTAGCCCAAATAAAGCAGGTAAAGTAAGTCTCCTAAGGTCTTCTCTTGTAATTAAGCTGCCAAAGGCTTTTCTCATTCAAAACCAAAAGGTTTTCCTTCAGAAAGTTAAACTGTGGATTCTGTAGAGCTAACCCTTAAATTTCTTTTATTCATCTGCTTTGAGCTAGCACAGTAAAGAATGTACCATTCAAGTCCTAACCTCACAAAGAATTAGGCATATACTTAACTCTGTGCAATAACCATAGTGTAAGAAAGTTAATCACAAATGCATAAAATGGCAAAGAAAACAAAAACAATTGGAAATTTTGTGTAATAGTACAGGCCAGATGCAGCAGATCTTTGCTGTCCAAGCTGGGCTTTAGTCCCACAGACTACAATCAGATGGCCGGTGGTGATAGGATGTGCTGGGCTGAACTCCTGAACCCCACTGTTACATTAAAGCAAGAAAAATACAAAAAATCGTTGAAGATAAGGCTCTAATTGCACACTGATTACTGCCTAGAAACTGAAGTGATCTGGTACCAGACAGACCTGTAATGTAGATTTCACTAGAATTACAAAATGTGCTCTAGAAATGTGTTGGAATACGCCTCGATTTAGTGTTTGCTTTTTAGTGTGTGACTGCTGTCAGATTACTGTCAGTCATTTCATGGTATATCTAAAGTATTTGGCCCTCTAGCCATTTATTTCAGTACCTTTATTTGCACAAGCAGTTTCTCTGAACTGCAGGAATTTTCATAGCTGTAAAGTTGCCAGTTATAAATCTGAGCATTAACACAAGCAAAATCAGCCTGCATGTGCTGAAGGTTTGTTAACCAGAAAAAAGTGAGTTGTTGAGGTCTATAGTTGACTTTCCCTGAGTATTCCCTAGCAGACATGGAAAGGCTGCAAAATGAGGCTTTTAGCATTAAAAATGAGAGTGGCAAGGGCTTTAAAAGAAATAATTGAATAATTCCAGGCAGGGTGGCTTTTTTTCCTCACTGTCGTAATTGGAAGTTTCTCTCAATTTTCAGGTCGCTAATGGTTAGTTAATATTTGCCCTGTAAATTTCCGTCAGACATTCAAATTAGCTCTGCCTGTGAAAAATATCCAATTCTGCTATCATGAAGGAATTGGTCTGCATGTTAAGATGTTCAACATTCATGGCTGTGTTAGCAATCACCATGCTTGGAAACACACAGCACTGCTATTAACAGGGATGGGAGTTTGGGTCATTTCCTATTGTTGTTAGCAGGCCTAGGTTCTTTAGTTCATTTTTAGATCTTGGCTTTTGACTTGACAATTGGAAAAATTCAACTTGTGCTGGCATTACAGTGCCAGTCCAAGAAGAGAAAGGGCAGGATATCTTTCGTGGCCAAGATCTATACACCAGTACAATACAGTGCAGACCTACAAAGCCTACCAAACAACCTCACCAATATTATCTTTACAGAGTCAGTGATGTTACAGAAGCCAGCTTTGCAGCATAAGTTAATGAGATATATTTCAGTGCAGTCCTTTTTTACTTCGGGTTTCTCAGCAGTGTCTCTGCTTTTCAATCAGCTATTCCAGAAAGATAAAAAATGTACACAAAGTTCTGCATTGCTTAGAAGGCAAAGGCCAAACTCTTCCAAAGAGGACAGAATTTAACAACCTAGAGGTCAGTTTTGTGTAGCAAAAGCTGCTCTCATTAGGGGACCTTCCAGCATACACCCTTGTTCACAGAAGGTTGAGCCCAAGGGAAAGTAAGTGGGCAGCCCCACCTCCTTGAAAGGAAATTACCACTGAATAACTCTAGGTTATCATTTTCCTTTCAGATGTAATTCTGGTATACTGCTATCCTAAAACCATCATTACCAGAATTCCAGAGTGTCCTTATGGATGGGAGGTTAATCAGCTGGCACTTGGAGGTATTTGCTACAATGGGATCCACGATTCAGGATATTACCAATTCACAATCCCAGACCTGTCACCTAAAAACAAATCATACTGTGGGACACAGTCAGAGGTAAGACTATGAAGGTCAGAATTTCTGACTCGGGAAATGGCTGGACTCACTTGAGAGAGTCCTGTCTTCTTCAGCTTGGAGCAAGCTTTAAGTACCGACGGAAGAAGGAGGCAAACTGCAGTATCAAGGAGATGAAGGACTCAGACAGCTGTGCTTTGCAGTTGCAGGCAAAATACTCACAGGCTTAGTGATACTAGTTTGCTTTTCACTTGCACCTGTATTACACAGAACTTTATTTACTTATATTTAGTAAAGCATATGAATAGGCAGCACAGCATATGAAGAGCTACCAAACTGTGTTTCCTTGGGGAGGCTGTTTTGACACCAGATAGAGTCTTCATGTTTCAAAGTACTTTCCTGATGCCTCAAAGGCTCAGTACTGCCCACATTTCTCTGTCTCACCACCCACAGTTCAAGAATCCCATGTATCACTTCTATAACTCCATCGTCTCCAATGACTCCTCAGTGATTGTGAAGAGCCAGCCTGTGAATTACTCATTCACCTGCACATACAATGCCAACTACCTGGTGAACCAGGCTGCCTTTGACCAAAGGTACGTCCTCTTCTGGGAGTGTGTCTCACCCTGTCCTTATCATCACGCCTCACTCATCTGGAGTTTTGTCCTGTCCCCAGGGTGGCCACTGTCCATGTCAAGAATGGGAGCTCCGGCTCATTTGAAAGTCAACTGTCCCTCAACTTCTACTCTGTAAGTGCTCTTTGCCACTCACACTTTCACCTTCACCTTACAAAGGCTTCAGCCAAAGAGCTGGAAAAAAACAGGGCTGCTGCTCCTGACTTTTATGTGTCATGGAGCACATTACTAGCCTGGAACAGATAATTGCAGTGGGATTGGCAGGGGTTCTTCTTTCTGCTGATTAACAGGGATGTACTTAAAGTGAACAGAGCAGACACATGCCAACTGTTCTTTTAATCCCTCAAAATCAGGCAGATTTTTCTGCTGGGAGGTACATTTCTAACCTGCTGACAGATTTTATAAGAAAAAGCAAAATTTGTTTGTAGTCCCGCTGTAAGAGCAGCATGAATCTGCACGTAGTGCTGGCCTTGCACGGCCTCTATAGATACGGCAAAGCTCCTTGCATTTCTTTTGTGGTTTTCTCCCTGGTCCACTCACCTGACAGATATTTCATGTACTCTACAGATCTTTAGGTCATGCTGGAATTTTGTTGCCAACAAAATATTGTCCCTTAATATCAGGCAGTTCTTTTGAAGCATCACTCTCCTCTCCACTGCTCCACTGCACTGCTGGAGCAGCCAACTCCAGATTTTGGAGTCTTTTCTCCACAAAAGCACCAAAACACTCTCTATTTTAGCACAACTAGAAAAAGCACAACTAGGAACATACTGTGTTAAAATTACAGGCCAGGTAAAAGGAGTGTTTACCACTAGATAAAACAATGGTAGGACTAAACGTGTTATTCTTTGTATAATTCTGGTACTAGCTTTGTTACCATCTTACCCAACAGGAAGCAGTTGGATTTAAGGTAGGCACTTCAGTGTATTTGTAACCAAAATTTTCACCTGAGCACCACAGTGCTCCATGTTCAGCAGGCTGGCTTTTTTCTTGTGATTTCTGCTTGTCTTCATTCCTTTTGCCCAACACGTGGCCATGTCCCAACTCCATTCCCATTCTATACAGTCATCTCCACTCTCTCACCAACTTTCCCCACCACCACAAGCAGCAGCAGCAAGCTTGCTTCCCACCCATGCTGTGATACAATACATACTACAACCCAAACAGCATCAAGTTCTGTCACGTATCATCATTATACACCAAATATTAACAAAAGTATTTTTAAACATCATCTTGGGTTTGCAGTAGTCCTACTACTGTTGCAGAGTTTGGAGGCTGCAGGTTTTAAGAACCCAGATTTCTGGGGTCAGTCTCTCCAGTGGTGTCTGAAGTTGAATCATGCCTTGCTTTGCATGTTATGAGTGATGTGTGATGCCTTTGTCTTTGTCTTTCAAAGAATGCCAAGTTCTCAAGTATAAAGGAAGCCCCCTTTGTCGTTGAAACATCAGAAATTGGTTCTGACATATTTGCTGGAGTGGAAGCTAAGGGCTTAAGCGACAGGTAGGCAAGGGAAGGAGGAATGAGTAATAAACTGGCAACTGGGACATTCCTTGCTAATCTGGGGTTTGTATCTCCCCAGGTTTAAAGTTGTTCTCAACAACTGCTGGGCAACTCCCTCCTCAGAGTATTTCTACCAGATCCACTGGCCTTTGATCACCAAGGGGTAGGTGCTGGTGGGACCCAGGGGAGCACCTCTACTCAGCCCAGCCCCAAGGACGACTGGAAAGCTGGTGGTGGGGTATAAGGCAGCAAAGTAAAAGCCGGCCCACAGCAGGGCAAATGCTTTCATCAGACTGTCACCTCAGGAGACGTTTCACTGAAGCCATGGGGGCTCTGACACTGCTTCTCCACACACAACCCAGGTGTGCCACGGACTACTCCATCCTTGTGCACGAGAACGGGAAAACAAACCGGGCCACGTTCCAGTTCAACGCCTTCCGCTTCCGCAACATCCCCAAGCTGTCCAAGGTCTGGCTGCACTGCGAGACTCACGTCTGCGACAGCGAGAAGTTCTCCTGCCCCGTGGTAAGGCCTCCCTGCTGCAGAACACACAGTGCTGCACTCAGACAGAGGATGTCCAGCCCTTCCTGAGGGCATGCCAGCTGTAGAGCCAGTGCCAGGGCTCTCAGCAGATGGAGGCACTGCAGTGTGTGAACCCGAGTGGCCCAGCTGTGCACCCCGACCCCTGTCATGCCACAGGCAACACTGGGAAACTTGTTTAAATGGATTGAGAAATAAGGTAGCCATTGAAAAACTCAGCTCTTGTCAATATCCCAGACTACAGTCCTGTCTGACAAACAGCTACAGTTAAACACAAGCCTGGAAAAAAGGAGAAAGTTGAGCTTTTTCCATTTTACCAAGTATCTCAGTGCTAAGAGCACCCTGGGGATAGTGGGAGAACCTGGCCCAAAGCTCTCAGTCCCCCTTCCCAAGGAAAGTCCTCCCTGCCATGCTGCAGTAAGTTATTGCTCTTGCGGACATTCTATTCTGCATAAAATACATAAATTGTCTCTGGAGCAAGAACTGAAGTAGAACAGAGAATTCCTGTATTCTTAGGTGGGAGTGAGGTGAAGGTGCTACACAGGCACATAATTTAATATGGGCAGGTGCCCACAAAATGTCTTTCTTTAAAGACTTCTCTCTCCACCCTTCACCAAATCAGAGCTTTGCTATTCTTTCTCTCATGCAATGAACATGTCATTGCTATAAAATGAAATCAAATTTTATTTAACCTGAAATGAAAGCCCAAAATACTCCTTGGCCAACATGCTGTCATTTCAACAGCAAATGTTTCTTGCTGGAGAAGAGAAAGCATCACTCCTGGTGAGCCCAGTTTTTCTTTCTAACCCCTTTCTCAGTCCAGGAGCCAAACCAAGGCAGCATTTCGTATTATAGAGCTTCAGTGGTAAAAAGGGGGAACTGACTTGTGCAAAATTTGCATGTTTGACAAAAACACATTGTTAGAAATTCTAAGTTTCAAAGGCACCAGAAAAAACTCTTAGATTTTGTTGTCTGTTTTTCAAGATTTCTTCAACTTTTTATCCAGCCACAGATCAGAGTTAAAAGAAAACACAAACCCATTACTTCATATGTGCCCTTCTGGAAGTACTGTCAAACATCTACATCATCCTTTCAGGCACTGTGTGGAATTCCCACCTCACCCTCCAGTGCAGGATAATTGCTCGATCAGGCTGACATCCCTTGAGTCCACTTCCGACTCAAAAAAGCAGCTGGTGGTCTTCTGCAATTAAGGTTGAACCAAGCTGGTGGTCTGTGCTTACAAGCAAATCATAACCAGAATTACCACATGCTGAGTTTGTAATAAAAATGCCCACAGCTGGGGATCTACAAAGGTCAGGAGATGGACAAGGACCTTTAATCTGCGGAGCACTGCCTCCAATACAGACCTTGTCAGCTGTGACAGGCATCATTAGTGCGGGACATGAGCTGATCTATATGGAAAGGATTTGGTGCTTCCTGTTTCTACCCAAGGGACAACAATTATCATTAGCAATAAACAACCACAGAAGCCTTCACAGAGGTCAGGGGTTAAACGGATGGAGCTCAATTTCCCCCATCTTGACAAGAGTTTTGTTTAAGGGAGGGTGGGAAAGGCAGCCCACCAAAATCTTCAGAAAATGGACAATAAAGACTCTCCTTAAAACTCTCCTGCACTAAAACCCCAATAATTCGAAATACAGGCAGAAACAAAAAAATCCCTAGAAAATATGCAGCAATTTCCTTGGTTGGAAACATGAGAATTGGGCCTGGATTTTTTTTTTTTTTTTTAATAATTCTTACATCTTTTGGTATACATGGCTTTCTCTCTGCTCTCTTGAGACATGTGACAAACGCAAGCAGCGTGCGGAACAAACTGGAGGTGTTTTAGTGGCGGAGATCACTGTGCGCAGTAAGTGACTGGGTTCGTGGGGTGCTTCTCCCTTCGGGAAGCAGTGAAGCTGGCAGCATAGGAGCAAGCAGAGGGAGCCAAAGCCCTCTGCCAGACCCCTTTCCCCTGGGGCAGCAGGAGTCTAGAACAGAAGTTGGTCCCCTCCAAGCTCTGGCTCAGTGAAACTCTCCTCATTTGCCAAGTCAAGGCACCCCTTAGGTGTTTATGATAAATGGCCAAACCACTCACACACTGAGCTGGCAGTGAAAGCTCTGCTCAGCTGCCTGTGACCTCAGAGCAGCTCAGACACGCTCTGACAGGTTGCACGGGAGTGGGAGAGAGGTCGGGAGCAGCAGGAAAGTTTTTCTTTACACTGAGTGTCCGTACACACCGTCATGTGCTGTGGGGATGCTTCGTGCCTATCCCGCCTGGCACACTGACTGCACTGCCATCGGACTTCCCCACTGTAGAGCAACTGTTCCCTCGAACTGATGCCTCCTGCAGGCAATAGGGATTTCTCTCTGAGCTGGTTCATCTTTTGAAACAAGTCCTTGGAACAAATAATGTTTTCACTAGAGCCCTTTATACTAGTTTATCAGCTGCATCCACACCAATATGAAAGCCAATTTAAAATTACAAATACACATAGAGTAGAATTAATATAATCCATTATGTTGTACTAGTAAACCCCCATCGATGTTCAAAGGTAAAAGAACTGAGGATCCTTTTATCACTTCAGACAGGAAATCCAAGAGGAAGAAATATTCAGAATTTCAAAATGTGGCAAATATTTTCTGTTCTGCTTTTACAAAGCCCGCTGGTGCACTTTGCCCTGTTTTAAACATCATCCTGATGTAATATTTTTCCTCCTCTTTTATACAGGCAAAGGTTTATCCAGATTTTACACACTCTCAGGTAAACAGCAAAGTATGACAATGAAAGTATCAATCCCAGACATGGATTTTGAGTGTCTTTGTCAACATAAAATCCATAGCTCAAAGAAAAAACCTGAAATATTAGTAAATTTGAGGAAGAGTGAATATTTCAAGATCAGATTTTATTTCCCAGTGTTATATACTTTGTTTTCCTTCTTTTGGCACATCTCTCACACTGGACAACAAAATCATAGCAATAAATTCCAATACTTTCTCTAATTGTCACACCCTCTTCCCAAAAAGGAACAATCATGTTTTACTGGATTAACAGGGGTGTCTGAAAGCATTTCTGATTGGAAAGGGTTTGAAACACACCTTTCAAAGTCTATTTATTAGCATTTGATATGTTGACAGAGACACATTAGGGCAAGTAATTTTATTGAACGGGGTGGGAAGAGAAGGCGAAAGGGAGCTGACAGGGAAGTACTCACATATAGCCTGTGCTTCTCTTGCAGATATCATCTTCCACCTGCTCTTTGTGGTTGGATTTTGTGCTGTTTTATTATAACATGCAGCCCAGCTGTGTTTCTTAACTTTCCCCAATCCTGTTTGGACCTGGACGTCTTTACTGAAGATGTTTATTTTACAGAGGAAAAAGGGAAGCCACAAAAAAATTCTTGTGCACCATTTTATGAGATAAATAAAACATTCCATGAGCTTTGTGCCTCAAATATTAGAAAATCCCAAAGCAGATTTGCTTCTCCCAAGTCTCCACTGGCATTTTAAACTAGTGACAACCCTTGGGTGATGTATTTTACCGACACCTCCTTTTAAAAAGCTGTCATGGCAATAGGACTCGTTTCTAAAAGGAATGTAGGATGTGCAAACTCAGCATTTTTCAATGCCAAATTTACCTTCAGGGTCCCCCTTCCCTGTCAGCCTCAGTGTGGTACCAACCTCCCCTCCAGGCCTGGTCTTGCAAAGTCCCAGTTTGTTCTGTGAAATCTTTGAACAAAACGAAAACCAACCTAACATGTTGTGCTTTTTATGTAGCAGTAATTAGAAGGTGCTCAGCATTAATTACCTGATATTTCTTTCCTGATTCTCAGTGTTGTCAGTATTGATTGGTTGGATTAAGCAGAGCACACTGTAGGAGTAGGATGTCTTGCTGACTGGACAGGCTCAGTGCTGGATGGCTACATGGTGTGGGCACATATTGAACACATCTGAGGTTGGAAAACAAGCTAATGAGCTTTACACTTCCTTGAAGACATAGCCGGTGGCAGACACAACAGGGTCCAGGTGTTAGGTCTGTACCTGAGTAACAACAGCAAGAAAGAATCACTGGAAAGGGAAACCATGATTTATAAAAATCAGGAAATATCAGGACATGAAACAATTCCCCAACAAGCATTAACAGTAGGTTCCTTACTTCTAGTAGTTACTAGAACAATATTGAAAGAAACATCCCTTGACCTTTCCCATGAAACTTCCAGGATCCTAAATGTGAAAGAGGGAAGAATGACTACACTTGTTACACTTCCAATTAATCAACACGGTGGGTCTACCTGTGTCTGCACATACTGACGCATAAGCACATTATAGAATTTTTGCTATTGTTTGCAGAGAGGGAGCCTCCTGAACAATTCTGTTAAAGATTTTCAACTCCCTTTTCTTGGCGAAAGCTCGTTGTAATGAAGATAATGCAGAACACCACAGCGGTAGAATGAACACATTTAGTCCATTTGCACGGGCTCCTCGGGCTCCTCCGGGCGCAGTCTCAGCCCGGGGCGCCGTTCCCCGCCGCGCGCAGCAGAGGGCGCTCCCGCTCAGCGCTTCCGGGGCTCCGAGCAGAGAGAGCCGCGCTCCGCGGCGCCGTGTGCTGCACGGGATGCTCTCATCGGCCATCATCACCCTGCACGGCTTTCGCCCGCGTTTGCTGCACGGCCTCCCCTTCCTCTGCTCCCCTCCCATTGACACCCCGCGTTTCAGCACCTGCCAAGTGGCTTTACCTCTTCAAATTCTTGTCCTTCACCAAAGCGTGTTTCTTTCGCCTTGCTTTTACAACATTCACTGCACTCCTATTGCGGCTATTTTATGCAGAAAGCCTTGAACCCAGTTTCTTTGGTAGGTTGATTAATTCCTTCCTGGTTATGCAAGCAGTGTGGCTTTGGAACAAACCTTGCGGGATTTTGGCAGCTGTGAAGTGTGCCTGTGCATTCCCAGGCCGCCTCCCGCCCGCCGTGGGATGGAGCCTGCGGGCATCCAAATCTCCTGTCCATGTTCCCGCACTGAGTGGGGCTCAGGCAGCCCTCCTGCCCCTCCCGGTCTGGATCACTATCTCCTTACAGTCCAGAAATAGTTTATTGCTAAAAACAATCAAAACACAACTGAAAAACAGGTGCCAGAGGTGACTGTGTCTATCTGCCTGTCTATCTGCCAGAGAAGGCAGCAACGTAAGAACAGGTTTCAGATCCAGAAGTACTGCTCCTTAAGAAAGCAAAAGTTTTCCATCCTAAATAGTTGGCATAAAAATATGGTATATAAACCACCTTCTTTTTTCCTAACCTTCATATGGCTCATCATTACTTATTCTACTAAACACTATTTATGTTGCCAGTATCAGAAAATGCAAAGATTGCTAAAGATTTTAGCACAAAGTGAAGCTTGATAGATTTCATCACTTCAGACAGACTAAAATGATGGCTCTTTTCCAGCTGTCAGGGCGTGAAGGTGCTTGCCTTGATCTCTGCATCTGAAAGTCAAACCCAAGTCTGGCCATGGAAACATAGGGACAGGAAGGTTAGAGAGGATGCAGATAATCTGTTTAGAACCCAACATTTGTCTCCACAAAGATTCCAGTTGGGTTTTGTCCCAATTCTTCCTTCCATTTGGATGAACTCTAATGAGACATGAATTTTTACATGCTTTCCTTCCCACAGTTTGGCACTGCAATGCTGAAGCACAAGGTCACCGAGGTCATGACAAGAAGTAGGAGAGAAATGAACACACACAGGCATCAAGATGATAACAACACAGGTTGCAGCACAATATTACCAGTACAGTGACACACTTTACACAACAATTTGTTCATTAAATATAGGTTCACTTCTTCTCACTTGCAAATGGTAAACACCATTAACCTGGGTGGCCTTTATTTGACAGTCACTGCAGATGTGAATAACAATTAAGAAGGTCCACCAAAAACTGCCAATGAAAGAATGAGCCAAATCTAACACAAAATGAGCGAGTATGGCACAATGCAAGCTGCTAAGTTCCATTATGCACAATCTTTCCTTAGTATTCCCAAATAAGCAGTGCTGTTGGCACTGAGGTTCCCGTTTGGCCACCCCATGTCCAATAGTGAAAAAGAAGGAGCAGGTTCCAAGACTGTCAAGTCAGAATTAATTATGGTCAAGCATTAATGCCTCATATCCTGTGCTGGAATCTCACAATTTCAAATCCAAACTTTAGAACAAAGCCTCACTAGGTGTTTATTGGGGGACATGTACATGATCCTGCTGCAGAGATGCCAGGCTGGGTCTGACCTGACATGCCCACCTTGTGCAACCCCTGCTAGGGGAGCCCTGGAAGGAGTGAAGCACATGAGGGCTGAAAGCCTTTCTGGAGGGGGATCTCAACTCCATAGCACACTGAGGTAAACATTGCATGTGCTGCCAGAATTGGCAATACATTACACAATATAAACACAGGCAATGTCCCAGATCCAGATGCCATGTATAGAAACACACCAGTCTTAATCCTCATTTAAATACCAACTTCATCTCTTAATTCTGTAAATCCATGACATTTGGTTTAAATGTCCCAGTCAGGAACAAGAAAAAGCCCTACATCAGAATAGTACCATGACTCACTACATACAAAACACATCACAGATGTACATGGTGTGTATTAGGAGTGAACCTCTCACTCTGTACTGAAGACCAAGTCTTTTCAATTTATTCCCATCCAAAGGGCAGCTCACAGGTGCAGAGGAAAAAATAGCTAGTGATTGATTGGACCCCATGGCCCCTTCACGTAGCATATCACTGCAGCCCTGCAAAGGTCAAGTTCAGTGGCTTCAGAGAAATAAATAGTAATTCTTGCAGCCTGACAGTCAGGCACATGAGGCTGAGAAAAGTGTCCTGAGCTCTATTTGAAGCCGCGTTGCACTGGGAAGCAGAGATCAGCCCTGCTTTCCAAGACATTTTTCTTCACTTCGTTGTTACAGAGAAAACCTAGAACACACCTCTTTAAAAACAATTATATTGGATATGTTCTAAAGCCTAAGAGAAATGCTGTGAGATTCCATGATATGAAGCCCACCTGCAATGCAAACTGCTGCTCTGGGGTGCAGTCTACAGCTTTCCCAGATTGCTTCTTGCATTGAGCAGCCTGTGCTTCAGCCCCTGCTAAATTTTCTCTCCATGTGGTCTCATCACACCCTCCTCCCACAGACCATCTCTCCCTGAGAATTTACACACCGTGACACAAAGCATCTGCTGGAAGGGATCCCACTCTGTTGCTTTTCTGCTTGCACTCACCTGCTCCTTACAGAAAAATAACATCCGCATTTTTCTTCTGGGAGCAAGCGCATCAACACAACTCAGACAGAGACATTCAGGATGTATATTATATTAACTTTATCTTAAAAAGACAATCCACAAGAGGTAGCACAGACTTGTCAGTAACATGGCCCTGAAATATGTTTTAAGAAGATCTTGTAGGTTTAAATTTCATTCCGCTTTTCCATAAGCACATTCTGCAGAGTGCAAGTCATGCAGTAAGGCATGACAGGAAGTGGGGCACATAGATCCTACAACTTGGTGAGCACTAAAGCTGAGGCCTAATGCTAAAGCAAAGGTCTGATGCTAGAACAGACGTCTTATCACTGTGAAATGTTTGCCCAGCACTATAAATGTACATGGTGATTAATAAGCGCTGATAAGAACATTCTGACCACTTCTCACTGTCTACATGCCCAACACTTCTGTGCTAGCACCTTATAGTGAATATTTCAAAGTACTCTAAAAACAGTAACTGATTCCTCTGGAAGATTTAATCTTCCCTTTACAAACTGAGAAAAACTGACATATAAAGAATGTCATGAGCAGCTCGTGGCATGGGGTCATATCAAATTGGCACTCATTCCAGTAGAGGAGAATGTTACCGGAACAACAGAATAGTAATCAAGGAAAAAATATATAGCTCCATCTGATACTTTTGAGAATGGGTTGTGAATTGAAAAAACTTGCAAATTTTGCATTTATTTTATCTCTATTGGAAGGAGAAAATCCTTATGTACAGAAAACCAATAAATTCAAGGGTTCTGATACACAATTTATGATGTACCTGGTGACACACAGTAACAAATCAAAAATATCCAGAGTCAACATAAAATAAAACTCAAAGGTTAATCACCTGGGAGGAAGCTTACATCAACAAGTTTTTCCCCACACACGTGCTAGGTGTGCCATTGTGCCTCAGTGGGTGGCAATCCTTACCTTCCATTGTATCTGGACCCTCTCACAGCCAGCCAGATCCGGGCTGTTTACCTCTTTGAAGTTTCAGCTTCTGTCTGGGTCCATGGCCTATCTCTAAAGGAATCACAGCACTTGGGAATTTCATGGACATAACAGGTATTTCTTCAGTGTAGTTGATCCCACTGGGGATGGGTAGGCTGCACCCATAAGTATCAGCAGTGGTTTATACCTTCAGCAACAAAAGGAGCACAACTATTTTATTGCATAGCTGAGATTTGGGGTGCGTGATGCAAATAAACCTGAACCCTCAATCCTGCAGTGACTATTTTCCAATACGTAAAGAAAAGCAGAGGGGAAAAAAAACCCCAAACAAATATTTTGAAGTTACTGCATCAGTGATCCTTCACCAGACTAAACAGAAATTTTTTTCAGTGTTTTTACCTAGGAGAGATTTTTCAACCACTTCACAACTTTATTTGTCAGATGGGAAAACAAGTTTTGTCCTCACACCCATTAATAGCACCAAAAGCAGACTGTCTAAGGATGTACAGTTCTGTTCATGTGCCACATCTCTGCCATCTGCTCAGCAGCCTACCTAAATGTGTTTTCTTTCTCCAAAGCAACTCAGATAATGAGCTTGGATAAGGCATGATATCCTCACTATTACTCCCTTTGGACTACATCAGGGCACCCTTCACCAACTACTGTAGACCTGCTGAGAATCTTCTGGCAAGGTTTATAATTCAATGGAAAAGTCCCAGCATGGACAGACAGATCCCTGTTGAATTTCCTTTGCTTATTAGTGGAAGAAAGGACAACAGGCATTCAAAAATCCTTTTCCTAGAATGCCAGGCAGGGAATAGCCTGAATATTGGCTGATGAACTGCCTGAGCCACACAGGACTGGCACCAGGCCAGCAATCCGTGCTGCTGCCACAGCTGGTCAGATTATAAAGTCATTGTACTTTACTCATCTTATGCTGCCTGTCTACCCTCAAGCAGCAGCAGCTCTCCCTAACCCAGCAATCTCATAATGTCCTGGAGTTAAAAGGCAAAACAAAAGGTTATTCTGAGAAGCATTTAAGGTAACCAGGCCATTTTGTCAGAACTGTATCTGATTTAGAGGTATTGATCTCAGCCTTGTTGGTGGCAGTTAGAACAGAACATTTAGCTACCACCTCAAAATATACCTATGGCTGGTATATGTTCACAAGTCCTGCAACCACCCCTCCAGCTACAAGCTGTGATGGGAAGCATCATGTTGGTTAATTCCAAGTGTATACAGCCATGAAAATCACCTCATTAAATGCTTACAGTACAAAGAGGTTTTGTTGCAGTTTCAGATTCAGAGTAAGTGCTTTTCACTCAGACATCCTTCCCATCTTTAACTTAATTTTTTTTGTAGACATAGCCCCATGGCTTAACATTTCCTTCATGGGTATGGAATACAGCAGGACAGCATCATGCAGATAGGCCACATACGAACATACCTTAAGCAACAAAGCTTAACCAACAAACCTAAACCAAACTGCAGCAAAAATGCAACAGTCTTGAGCCTGGCTTTGGTATTTGACAAATCATTTTCAGCTAAAAGTACATTTCATTTCCAATAAATACATTCCAACTTTGTCCCAAATGCAGCTGTGATTTCAGTCCACAATAATTAATTACTAATCCATATCTAGAACTAGCTAGTATCATTCTTCAGGTAAGAAGGAATAAAAACATATCTAGGAACATCACTCTTATATGGAACTTGGGATTACTTAGTCCCTGAAGACTGAAAATCACACACAGACACCTCAGATGCATTTTGATTGGAGACAAACTTATTTGAGTATAAAAATTTGGGGAAATCACAAACTGGAAAAAGGAGGAAGCCTAATTACAATATCATATTTGGCAAGTGTTTGTAAGCAGGGAACACAATATCAAACCTCTTTCTCTGAAGAAAAGCAGCTGTGAAAGGGTTGTTCCTTCAAGACTTTCCTAACCCTCTTCCAAAAAATATAAATACCTAGTGCATTCCCCAGGAGAGCTGAGGGTGACCAGGAACCCATGCTGGTACACCAGGAGAACACTGCTGTTCTCAGTGCATCTTCCAGGAAGACGTCAAGAAACTATGCCCCTTCTCTGGCATCCAATTAGTAACTCCAGTATTTAATCCAGCAAATTCCCTGAAAGAGGCTAGAAATTAGGTCAGCTCACTGCTGGAATGTGAGAAATGCATGCATTGGTATATTTGTTGATTTTGTCCTATTGGCCAGCAAGTACATAATAAAAAAGTTAAGTTAGACTTACTGCATTGCTGCTGACCTTAAACTGTGAGGCAGCAAAGACAAGTTTCCCATTTAGTGGAGCTGTTTAACTTGTAGCAGAATTGACTGACACCTGAATGACTGCAAGGCTGAAGGAGAAGTGAATACAGCATACAACCACTTCCCTTCCAATTTGTCATGAACAAACAGAGTTACTGATCAGTACTAATATTACATTAATTATTTATCACCACATAGTGAACACTTATGTAAAGAATTTAACCACAGACATGTCCCTGAACAGCCCAATGGGCTGTAATTGAGCAGATAAACATGTATTGCTTGTTGAATATCAGTTGTCTGATGATCCATTAAATATCTTGTGGTGATGGAAAATTAAGCACTTTGTGGCAGCTGGAAACTGCCACCAATATTTTATCCATTGATAGTCCTCAAAGTAAAGTTCCTGGAGGTAATACAAGAAAAAACTGCTTTTTATGCAAGAGGATTGTCAGCCACAGGCTTCTCTTTGCTGTACAGAAGAAGAATTTCTAGAATATCAAACCAAAACTATCAAGTGATTAAAATCCCTATGAAAAGCATTTCCTTGAGTGATGATGGACAGCAGCCTACCAATACAGAAATATATGCAAACAAAACATCAGTGACAACTAAAGACAACCAGAAACAGCTTCATTCATCCTCTCATCTTATTTTTCCTCTCCTTTTGTGGAGGAAAACTCACTTTCCAAAACAAATATCACCTTCTTTTATTTTTTCTGGCAATGCTGTGCTAAAATTCAAAAGTTTGATCAACATCTTGGAACCTGGCAGCTTTTCCTGATAGGTAAAAAAAGCAGCAGTAATAAGAACAAAGCTCTTCCCCTCACCACCTTGGTCAGGGCAAATATCCCATTTTTCACATCCAGAATTAGTGACAACATTTATCAAAGTCTAGCATGTGAGAGTGCAGGAGTAACTGCTGTCTCCAGAGCCTTCCCAAAGAAAAGACACACATGCAAGGCTTTATTTCTGTTACTTCAGTGCCTGGAGAATGTGACTGGGGGGGGGGGGGACCACCTCATTACAGTGGGCATTAACTAAGGCTGATAAGCAGGAATGGTTTGAGCTCTGCACAAACAGGTGAATCATGGTTGGCAGCAGAACAGTGTCCCAGAAAAGCCCAGGAGGACTGGAGCAGACCCCGTTCCTGCTTCACTGAAAATCAGCAGCCTGGCATGCAGGCACACCTCAAACACTGTTCACAGAACCAACCATGGCATCAATAACACTTCTAGCCACAAAACCCCACCATTGTGGCAATTAATAAAATGCAGTCTCTGCCTTCTTCTATTCCATTGATTGACTCTGACTTGGCTCTAAACAGGTGGAGGAGATGTTTTCTACCTTCTGTCTGATCTTTTGCTTTTACATATATTTTCTGACTTGTGTCACTTTTTTCTGCAGTTCAGGAAGAACAGAAAGTTACTGTTCTGATTTGCACTGCCCCGCTGGAGTTCTGAAATGGGCAGTCACATACAATTATGGAATATCCCGAGTTGGGTGAGACCCATAAAGGTCATAATGTTATGTGTGGGAGTGACTTAGTTCAGAGTTTATTATATTCCACACTTTACCTGTGCCCTTCTCCCAGGTAAAAGAAAAATGCTGAATCTATTGTAAGTAGAGCAAAGTCCTCCTGCAGAGTGAGGATGCACCAAGCAAAGGGGAAAGCAGCACATGCTATCAGCATGGTTCTGGGGCTAAGTACAATGCCAGCAAGAAGTCTGTCAAAAGATCATTTATTTGTGTATCACTTCCCGAGTTAGACTCAGTGGCCTGTGCTTGGGCTGTCTACTGCTGCAATATAGAATTGTATATCTAAGGTAACACAACAGAGGATAATATATACGCATTTTTAAAATGACAAAACAATGAATTTGGAAACTACCTAAGAGGCAAACCTTTGGTGATCACAGCTTCCAAAAATTGTGCTCGTGCAAGATGCACACAGCAGATGGCTACAAACTGCTCAGATGCAGATTGCTATGAAATGGTCCTGAGTACAGGCATCCAGATTAGAGATATTCCAACAACTGGATCAGGTATCCATTTAGATGCAAAGTTTTGCCCTCTGTGGATGAATTGTGTTTTGAAGATACTGGCTACTCTAGATGGAGATGCATTTATCTCTGTGCCAGTGTTAGGCACACAGTAACCCCTGCTGAGTGTTCTCCCTTGCACTATGCAATGGAAGTGTGTAGCACAGTAAAGTCCATAAAATAAATTTCACAGAGGATGGTTGCATATTAGTCACAATAGCAATTTTCAGTGTTCAGGGACATTTCCTGTTTGTCAAGCTTCACAGACTTTCTGCAAGGGCTAGTAAGAAATACAAATTATCCTCTAAGCAGCTAACAGTAAGGACAGAGTCCACACAGATTTGGCAATACTATAGTCTTTGGGAACCACATATAACCTTAAAAACTGACTGCCTTTGACCAAGTCTTTACACTTGTATATTAATTATAACTAACTAGGCAGCATTTATTTACTGATAAAACCCAAATATGCACCTCAGATGAGATACCAGGTAATGCAGCAGAGGTCCTGTCAGAGAATATTTATAAAGTACTTGTGCTACTCCTTGCAGAGGGGACACAATTTTGACAGAAGTGCTAGAGAAGGACATTGTCCAGCTTTACTGTCTGACCGTACCAAAAGACAGGGATATTTCAGTCAGAAAGGCCAGAAAAAAGTCCTCTAATGATGGTCACAAGAAGATGGCCTTTTATTTCGTGCCAGGAAAAAAAAAAGGCAAAAGTTATTCTGTAGAGCAACTCTGAATTGTGTTATGATCTTCAATAATCCCAATTCCCACTGACTTATTTTTTTCTCATAGGTCAGTTTGGATTTATTGGTCCCCCACAGATTTCAATTGTTTGCATACGTCATAGTGCCATAATCAAGTTCCAAGAGAAATCTTAGGCTATTTTCTGATACAGTTACCATACAGTTGAAAAATTACCAAACCAAATTACCAAAATTACTGGCATAAACCAACAACTGTGATTTTGTGTTTTACAGGAAAAAATCATACCCAGAGTAAATCCATTTATACAAGTATTTTTCCAGCTTTTCAGTTAAGTTCTTCAAGAATAAGGAAGAACTTCAAGAGTTAACCCAAAATGTAAATATTAGAGCCTGAATTCAGGAGACTTCCATATGGACTGTATTGCTAGATTCAGAATAGTCTTCAAAACCTCAATTCCAGATCTTTTTCCTTGAGAAAAAATTGTAAGGGTGATTTTTAACTGCTTTATATCATTGATAATATCATAACTGCAGCTAACCATCGGAGTAATGCCTACTGAGAACACTGGGAAATATCCAGATAATGAATGTCATTTAGAAGTACGCAAATTTAAATTTTTCAGTTATGGCATAAAGGAATAAAATTAGAAGAAAGATTTCTTGATTTATCTCCATTTTTATCTGAAACTTCATGGTTCAAAGCCCACTTTTCTCAGAAACATGTGATACTGGTGATGATCACTTCTCCAGCCACTGGCACAGGCTGGCCAGACACCCTTTCTCTCTACTCCCCAGCCCCAAAGCTGCCTTCAGACTTCAAGGTAAAGCTCTGACATATCAGCTCCAAATCTGCAGATTACTATTGGCCTGCTGGAATGGCTTTTTCATCAGAGCTGTTACTAGACTCACAAACAGTGGTGCTAAATCATTGCCAGCTTCCCAGTATAGTTGAGCACTCATGTAACCAGTTTACATGATGGAAAATAATTTCAGGGATGAAAATATTTCACTGGTATCAGTCTGAATTCTTAATAACAAAACACAGAGATCTAATAATCTTTTATATTAGGAAGAGAATCCTTACCCTCCAAAACTCCACCTGCAATATGCCATGAGAACTCCTTTTCCAGAGAAATATTTGTCAATAAAGAACTGTTCCATAGACTTTCCACTGAAAGTCTGCCAGTCACCCACATACATAGATCAACCAATAAATCTTGGTTTTAAACCCTGTGACTCAACTATCTGGCATCAACTATTCTTATGCCTCCAGCAAAAATATGGGAGCCAGTGTTTTCAGACATTAGGAAAGTGAAATTGTTGACACCACCTTATTCCCTCTGGCAGGGCTAAGGTTTACTGCTGTTATCCTTGGGCAGGATACAGAAAAGGAAATATACTCCAGAGCATTAAATAAAAAGAAAAATGCTTGGAGGCTTCTCAGACCTAAAGACACTTCCTGGTTCACACAGGCTAAGTCTAAGGATCTAAAATTATATTCAGTGTTTAATGCACTCTACATTTTCACCTATTAAGCAGTGTTACATCCTATAAAACATCCAGTCTTTTTGATATTATCATCTCCTTCAGCAATTTTTCTTACCCTTTAGATAATAAATACAACTACTTTTCCATTTTGAAAGCAAAGCCAAATTATTGGTCTCCTGCAGATTTCAGTTGTTTGTATATTTTACAGTACCCTATATAGCATTCCTCACCATGATAGGTTCAAAAGTATTTTCACACATTTTTCATCTGTTAAGCTCCAGAAAAAGCTATAGTTACATGTTTTTCCCAAATCTTTAACTAACATGTATTTGTCTAACTTCCTCTATCAACACATGGCTGATCTTTATAGTACTGGAGTACCTAGACCAAACACAAAATTTCAATGTTTTTGGCCTGACATTCACCCTGGAAGGGACCATACTGAAACTGAGGAGCTTGCAGGAGAGTTAGAGGATGCAAGAGATGACAGTGATCCAAATCAGAGGACAGAGTTAACTAAACGGGATCATGTGTTACCTAAGTAACTCTTGGGCAATCAGCAATAAATCAGTTTTTTCCCTATGATGTATGTCTGTATCAAGATTTATATCCAGGGGATTAAAAGTTTTGCCCTCAAGTCTCTGATTAACAACAACAAAAAAAAAAATCATTTGACTTGGGAAAAGGTCAGTAAGGAGTAAAAACAAGTAATTGAGCAAACAAAAATGTTGCAAGATAAAAGCTAACCACTCTTCCACAGAAGCTCA
The DNA here is from genome assembly GCF_020740725.1 of Corvus hawaiiensis. Taxonomy (NCBI): domain Eukaryota; kingdom Metazoa; phylum Chordata; class Aves; order Passeriformes; family Corvidae; genus Corvus; species Corvus hawaiiensis. The sequence goes on along the minus strand of NC_063220.1, from coordinate 9,538,182 downwards.
TCATGCTCTTTGCACTAAGCCTGTGACAGCACAGAGAACTGCTAATCACTCCCTGCCACCTGAGAGCAGCCCAGCAAGGCAGACACGAGCAGGAACAGCTGCATTAGTGTTCTTGGACAATCTCTAGCTGGGCTTCATTGAAAGGTTATTAAACACGACAGCAAGATCTCTCTGAGAGACCCTTTTTAAAGAATTACAATCTCTGCAGTGATAGGTAACTGCTCAAGGTTCTGGCCAAGCAAACTGGGGAAGAACCAAGGGGGGCTTCCCTCAAACTCTGGTAAAAGTCCATGTAACTGGCAGTCACTTAAATGCATTGTCTTAAGATAACTAGAAACCACAATCACAAGGGCTCAGGATGAAAAAGTAATTCAGTTCTTCAATTTTAAACTCTCTGTTAATTATGGGCACTGAACCTACATTAGAAAAGTTTCAATGTCTGACAAGCATATGGAAACTCTACTGCCAAAGTGGATTCATTGGGCAAGTTCTTTTGTGAGTCATTTCAATTTAATGGGAAAAACCAATTTCAGACTAACATTCTTTACCATATTGATCTATAGTAAATCAATACCATTTGCTATGGATCCTTGAAGCCATACTGGAAGTGATTTTGTAATCACAGAAAAAATACCACTAACAGATTAGACAACTAAAGGATAGACAGAGTCCCATTAAAACAGTGTTTTCAGGTTTGTAAGGTTGTGAGTAGGCTGGGTAAATCACTGAGGTGAATGCACTGCATAAAAACAAGTTATTATTACGTGAGGGTGTAGCTGTCACAGTATAAAAGATGGTTGAGTAAGCAGATCAAATAGCAAAGAGCAGGAAGCTAACAGCAGTGCTAAAGAGTTCACAGAAACAACAACTGATATTCTACTGAAAGAGGTGAGTGACTTAAGACAAAAATAACCTAAAGAAAAAAAAATTTTAGAAAGTTGCTTGCTTTATCCATTTCTTGGGCAAAGGTGCTTAGCTGATGTTAACAACTCCCTGCTGCCACAGAGCTAAGACTTCAATTATATTGTTCTCTTCTGCTCTCTTGTGTGTCACAATGCATGTTTTGATCTTTCATAGTAAGCTCATTAAAAGATGCTAGGAGATTTTTATGGTTTTATGTATGAGGAGTATCCTCTCTAGAATATCTAGCTCCATTTCCCAGTCTTGACTAACAGCTACTGTGTGATCACTAGCTTTGTGCATTTGCACTTCTGGGGTGGAGATGAGAAAAAGAAAGGGGATGGAGATGGGAGAAATAACAATCCTAAATTCTTAACTTCTATGACAACTATTTGATTCATGGAAATCTGTGAGATAATGAATCAATGTATACTGGTATGTATGTTTGAAGAGCATGTAGAATTACTGCAAGACTGGAAGAAAGCAAATAGCACTTCAACCCACAAGATAAAAAGGAGCATCCCAGCAACAGCATGGATGCTATTTTTTCAAATAATGAGTAATGAAGAATATTAACTACACCAGTGACTACACAGAGCTAAGTGAAGCCACCAACTCTGCTGCCTGGATACACCTCCTCAGACAAGGGGTTTTTTTACTTTTTCTTTTAAATTAATTTTTTCTTTTTAAACAAACACAGATTGCAAAATTTGGAGATGAGAATGCAAATGAGATGAAATCCATCTGGGTGTTACAGAAGTGTTTCCTAATATGTCTTCTTGCAAAAATTTAATTAAGAAAAACTAAAACCACCAGTGTGCACCACTTTTGAATGAAATAGAAGTAAAGAAAGAAAAGGAAGACTCATCATTTCCAGCATTTGTCAGGATCTCCAGAGCCTTGGGCTGTCCTCCAGCTGTATTGGGAAGCTGAAGTCAAACACCTTCTGTAGTAGTTCCTGCTCTATGGGAATATGGGACACTTTCCTTACATTTGGTCAACAAGATGGGTTTGGGATTTATTACTCTAATATGGAATAATTAATGATATTACTTACACCAAAGTTTTACAACAATATGTGGGTGTATAAAATGAAGTGTGGCATGTGACAGCACCTCCAGAGGAAGTCTGGCAATAACCTGCACTCCACACCACGGGCTGAAACATGAGTAAACTTGGGATGTCAGCAGCCAGGAGAGGACAACAAAGGGTGCTACCACAGAACAAGTCTTTTTTGTGGAGTGTGTACACAGCATATGGAGCACATACTGCTTTCTATATTCAAGCAGTTTTTAGTATTTACAAAGTGACAGAACAGTTTAACACTCTTCAAATGTTCCTCTGCTGTTCAGAATCAGCTGCCTAATGCTCATATAATTAATGATCTTACATAATTAATGACTGATGACACTGATTTGACATTTACAGTATTTACAGCATTTATTGCATGCTCCTGCTAACAGAGAGACAGATTTCCTTGCATGCTACAGACATGAGCCCAGCTTAAATGCCATCATTTCTTCAAGGAAGATTTGAAGTTGGATGTTACCAGCTATAAACAGAGATGTATTGCAGGAATATTTTCTAGCATTTGCATTGCATACCTCTACCAGGAAGCACCTTCTTTAGATTGCTACAGAGTGAGTCAAAATGCTGTGACTGCAGTCACAGCAAATTCATCTAAAGCTATGGGCAGACTGCCAGAGAAGCTCAAAGCACAGTTTTGGGGCAAACTATACAATGGTGGGTGTTGTGTTTGAAAGGTTGAGAAAGGAGCAGGCTGTGTTCCAAAGAAGAGGTAACACTCAGGAGCTCCAAGCAGCCTCAAATACAGTAACATCCCGTGGTACAGAGATTAATCCTGGCAGTGCTGCCTCAGGCTTAAAAGGTACTCAAGGCAGCCTGAGCCAGTGCCTGAAGTGTCACCCCAGGATGTACAAGACTGAGGCTGAAAACACAGTCTACCTCTGACTAGTTAAAGTATTTCTCAAGGCTGGTATCAACTGCAGCAAATCATATTGCAAAACACCCAATCCCAGCTGGAAATTAAGACATTGTGCTTCAGCACTTCAGAAAAAAAAAAATGCAGTTCTCTTGCTTTTTAAAGTTTGAAAGATCGTCAAAGTGAAATAGGATTCAACTTTCTGAAACTGCTAGAGACCAAATAAAACTCCTTCCTAAATAGCACTAAGGTCTTCTAGAAAGTGCTTTGTGGGAAACAGTGTGAACAGAAATCAGCTACTCGTAAGAGAAAATGATAGAGCTGACTGCAAAAAAAAGCTGACTCAGTTCAGTACAGCTGAAGAGCACTACTTGCCTGGGTTTCCTGTTAAGTGCTTACCCTTCTGTCACTTTTTATAATCACAAAACAAGCCTCCTTCCCTCCCATTTCCTAACAGAAAGTACCAACTTCACAGCAGAAGGAATATGCTCCCAGGTCTGGCACAGGCACAAAGCAATCTGTATCAATGGAAGTTCTCACCACAAGCAGATGAGAAGTTACAGGAAAACTGTGTTAACACTATGTTAACTTACACAAAAGACTTACAGAGAAGCAGCAATTTTCAGTCTCCTCCCTCTGCCAAATTTCCCAGCTTGTTGCCACAAAGTTTCATGTCATTTTAGCAACTACTGGCAGGAGCATGGGGGTGTCACAAGAATTTCAGAATTTTTTACTGAGGGAGAAAGGGAGATGCATGCACTGCAGTAACCTGTGAGCTCAGAGGCAGAAGAAACAATGTCAGAGGGCACAGAGCCCCTGACAAAATCCTTCTCACTCCTCAGAGCAATAGTCTTATGCCAAAGCACTCCTCCAGAAAAGCCTGGAAAGAGAGCACAGCATCTATGGGAAAGTAGCAGTTGAACTAGGTTTTACCAAGGGAGACAGATGCAAGTCAGAGTAAAAAATTAGGCAAAGCCTTCCCCCATGCCAGTTGAAGCTGGGGAGACACTGGTCTAAGCTCTGTTCTGAAATACCAGAACCCCAGAATCACAGGACTGGCAGGGGCGAAGCAAGCAAACCCCAGAAACAGATACTCCACCTCAGCCTTCAAGCAACCTGGTCCAAAAAGGATGAAACATTCTCCTGCTGAACCTGACAGGTGAAGGCATCAGAAGACTCCCTGGCATGGCAAACACACTCAGCATAAACAAAAGCTGGGATAAAGTTACCTAAGGACAACTGGTCAGAAATGGCTATTGACAGCAATCTGAAGAGCTGAGCCCAGCTTCTGGCTGCCATGTCGGTAGGAAGCATTCTGAGGTGCTTGAGATGCCACAACAAGCTCGAAAGTGTCTGGCACATGAACCAAAGCATTGGCAAGGTTCACCAGAGCAAGAGCTATTGCAGCACTGACAGGCAGGAGTGGCACTGAAGGACACAATGAGACATGCTGTCACCAAGTAGCAGCACACCCGTACCTCAGACCCTACACTTTCCTCTTATTCCTCTTTGTATTCTGCTGGCTCCAACTTCATGTCTCACCAGATATTAATTAAATAATCTTAATTAATCAGCACATTTTGGTTTAATTGTTTCAATGGCATCCTGAGTTTGGACTCAATATATATTGCAACCCAGGGCAGGTCAGATCTTACAGCTTATCATATATTGTTTATCACACTTCAGCTGGAAGGAAAACAACTGGGTATATGTGATACAGTATAAGAGTAATTGAGGATGAGGCAAGTACCACTAGCAGTGAAGTGCGAGGTTGCCTCAGTGGTAGTGTTGTTCATCTCTCTCTATCTAAGCCAGAAGTAACATTCTGTATAATACAGCACAGGTAGAAATTCTCTTCCTGGACAGAAAAGCACACACTTTTGCTGCCATCCTAACCCAGGAGAAATCCCTGTTCTTGTTATATATTTATTGCAGATCCTTTCTGTCCAAAACAACTTAAATCAGGGAAACATGCTAATTTTAAAACACATGAGAAGTCACACTGAACACAATGGAAATTCAACTGTCTGTACTTAAGTGCTCACCATGACAAATCTGTTTAGTGATTTGTCATGACTTCCCACAGGCTAATGTACCTTTTGACAATCATATCTGCTGTATCGCAACTAAAAAGCATCAGATCCATCCCTTTTGCAAGTTGATTGCAGTGACTGAAGAGGAAATGCCTTAGAAGGGCATTGGAGCATTTACACACCCGTACATCATACACTGATTCTGAATCACATTGTACTGAACTAGGTACATAAAGTCATTTACTCACCTTGCTCCAAACCCTTACTAAACATGACCCGGGGTTACAGGAAGTACTGGTTGCCTGAATTTGAATATCACTACCTTTTTTCCTCAATGTATTTTCCTAAACTGCAATATACAGTGATGTATTTTTAGTCCAAAATATGGCTTTTTCAAGGTCAGTAGCTTGGCACAAAATTCAATTTGAAAATTCTTTATCTGTACAATCCTGAAAACCCACATGTGCTATTGAAACAGTCTCTGCATTTCTGTACCTATTTTTAGGCACCAAAATACAAGTGCCTTAATCATTACATAAGCAACTTCAACAAGAGAAGCTTAATTAAAATCTAAATTCTCAGTTCAAAGCAATGCTTCTTTTTGTGATCTTGCATGACAGTGATCTCAAAACCCTAAAAATTAGCTCCAGTGGGCTGTTTACACAGATTTCTAAAGAAATACATATAATACTGTGGAAATTAAAGACCATACCAGTACTGATCAAACAGCATAATTCATTGGTCTTTTAAATAATTTTAAATTTGTAATGAAAACCATAGAATTAAATCACAAAAGCATTGGACACCTCATCTCCCAACAAGCCAAGTCTTGAACTTCTTATATTTAACCTGGTCTTTAATTGGGGCAAAGCTGACTCAGTCAAGGCTTGAGCTGAAGCACAGATCGAGGGAAAAGATTTCAGAAATTACAGATGCTCTGCATTGTTTCTATAATGATGTATAAGTAGAAGACCTGCCATATTTTAAAGGCTGAACCTATACTGGTTTATAATTATTGGTAATCAACATCAATGGCATTGTCTCAGCCTGAAAGGAAAAAAAGAGTCCCTGTATTAGAGAGTTTCTAATTTAGAGATGGACCTCAGATCTCCTCAGAATATCAGAACAAGAGCAACACTCCAAGACTTATCCTGTGGGTTAAGCACAGGTGGACAGATGAGGTCCAAGACACAACACATAAAGGACTGTAACAGACATCTTAGCAAACCATTGTATTTACCACTGCAACATCAAAAGTTTGTTATTTTAAAACCAAAAATTGTAATTCAGTTGTTTCAATAAGAATTAAATCGCCTAATGAAATTACAGCACTGATAACAGAAGCAATCCAAGTGGTCTTTAAACTTTCCTCATCTTAAATATTACACGTCAGGTACTGCTCACTTTGAACATCAGCTTTTTCCTTTTATTAGTATGAAGATTCAAAGTCTAAAGTCATCAGGAAAGATTTGCTGAATCTTCTCACTTCCAGTTTGAATGGTCAATAGTCAAAGTCTCTGTTCATAAGCTTTCATGTCTGCTTATGCTGCCCACATTTTATCCTGGCAGTAAGGGAGGCTAAATACAGCACAATGTTCAAGTAAATGTGTGAGTAAGAGAGATGGACTTCAAAAACTACTGAGCAAATGAATTAGTAGCTTCAGTTCTTGGGTCATCTATGCATCTTATCAGATTGAACAGAAGTGATCAATGCCAAATATTTATTTTGTGTCAGAGCTCAGAATTATTAGTCTTTTGAGGACAAATCCTGATCCCAAATAGAGCAATGTAAACACACTCTATAACATATTAAGAAGTTTCCAGTCAAAATCAGTAGAATTATCTGTCAGTTGTTATGCTTAGCGTCAGCAGGTCAAGATAGAAATCAGATGCTTTTTTTTCCTACAACATAGAGAGTACCAGTTCATACTTGTATGTATTTAACACCTACAGTTATCTCACCATTCTGTTTTGTCTGGTTTTAAAACCATAGACACTTATGGGCACACACCACTCAACTTTGCATGAAGAACTCAAGATTGTCAATGGTAACACGGAAGCAGCAAATTCACTCAGATGCTCCAATTTTATGCAGCAGCCACATCCTGCAACAAAAGTAGTGTGCAGCTGTTCTTGGGCACCACAGAGCAACTGCAAATACATGTGCAGCCTCCTTAATTGCTAAAACAGTTCAATGACACATCTATGCCTTTCACACAAATGTTTTAACACAGTAAAAATTACTTATAATATCCTGGCACCAAATTTTACTATGTCAGGGCAACTATTTAGGCTGAAGGGTTAGAGTTTATTTCGTGTTCATCATTCAACAGCCTATGGCATTTGAGTAGATTTCACAAGACCAATAAAAAAAAGGCTTCTTATATGGTACCTGGAAGTGATTAAACTCCAGCTTTGTGTGGTAATGACCTTTAGCTCCACTCTTTCACAGCTCAGACTGGTTGCACAACCTCAGCAAGAATAACTTTTAAGCAGCATTCAGGGATATCCCACAGTTGTATGTTCATTGGCAGGTACCTAAAATATACCTCTAAATCCTGCATTCAGTAATGGAACTGGAACTAGGCTGGAAGAAACACTCTTCAATTTCTTTTGCTCACTTGTGGTCCCTTTCGATCCCTTTCTTCATCATTCAAGAATCAAGTGAATTGATTACATTTGAAAGATGTGTTAATCTGAATAGTGATACTTTAGATCAGCACAGATAATGGATCCAAACAGAGGAGGGAAACTATTGAGCTTTCTGTCACCTGTAAAAATTAACAAAGGAAAAATCGTATTCTCACCATCTTGAAAACCCCTTGCATGCAGACAATTCTGTCAAAAATTAATACTTTGAATAAATATTTTGAGCCATAATCTGCTCAGAGACTTCAACAATGACTATCCTGATACAATTCATGGAGCCCCTGCTAACCTACAGAGAATTCATCATGGCATTTGTCATCAATTTTCTTCATAATTAAGTCTTTGGGGAAAAATTACCATTCTCATTAACTGAAACAATATTTTCCCAATCTTATTATAAAAACCCTATGTGTGTGGGTCTGCCTTGAGCTCCTCTTTTTCAGAACTTGGACACAGGTGATGTTTGCACAGCCGATCTAGGTTACTTTGTGTCATTGGTTGTGTGCTTTGGCCACTGAGATCACAAACTACAGCTTCACTCATTTGGAAACAACGAGGAACACAGACGATGTACACAGACAGAGCTGCACTACAAAATATAGCCCATTTTCTTCCAGGACTTGTGAATGTGTTTTCTCACACCTGCTTTCAAAACAAGCAGAAAAAAGGTTACCCACCATTAGCAGTTCAGCAGGATGCCAGACTCAAGGATGACACACTCACTGCTCCAAGTGGCTCAAGGTCTCCCAGAACAGTTTTTAACAGTGAACTAATCAATAGTTTTCATTCATCAGGAAGAAACTATATAGGTGAAAGCTGGCAAAACACCACAACTTGGATTAATTTGCTGTTCAAACGAGGTAAAATGTCATGTACTTTATGTACCAGAGAGAAAGGGTGGAGAAGGAAAAGCAGTTACAGCTTTACACATACAGCTAGCTCAGGTAATTGGCTTTGTTCCCTTCTCAAGTGACTCTGCTACACTTCCCCGCCTTCCTCCCCCACCCCCATCGGTTTATAAAACACATCTAGGAGCCAAAACCACAGATGGTGTCAGTCACTCCAGCTCTTTTGAGATGATAATGCAATATCTACTTAGGCTGAATGGGGACGTGCCCAACTACTAATTATTAGTATCTGTTGCATACCTTGTAACAGCATTGAATCAACTGCTTTGTTTCCCCCATGCAAGATGCACCACAGACAGAAGCCAAGAGACTTCCACATTCGTATCATCTCTTTGCACCAAGCTTGGAAAACTCTCCCATTCATTTTCTTTCATCCTCCTTAAACTGACCTTTTCTAAAAACTATGAGGAGGTTGCAACCAGAAGGTCTAGGTTGCTGTGTTGGCACAGGTGCTTCCACTTTTATTCATATCCACTGATACAGGCAGGTTCCCTTATCCAAATTAAGAATACTTAAGATCTTAAGTGAAAAGTGTTAGTATTAGTTTACTCTTCAGATATTGTACAGGAGTCAAATTCCAGCACCAGAAAAACCAGTCCTAGATGAACAAAAGCTTTATTATCTTGACCAGTCACAGAATCACAGAATATGCTGAGTTAGAGGGGACCCATGAGGATCATCGAGTCCAACTCCTTACCCTGCACAGGACCATTCCCAAAAGTCACACCATGTGCCTGAGATCATTGTCCAAACACTCTTTAAACTCTGTGGGGATTGGCACTATGACCACTTCACTGAGGAGCCTGTTCCAGTGCCCAACCACCCTCTGGGTGAAGAATCTCTGTCTAATAGGCAACCTAAACCTCTCCTGACACAACTTTAGGCCATTCCCTTGGGTCCTGTCACTGCTCACCACAGAGAAGAGATGCCTGCCCCTCCTCTCCCCCTCATGAGGAAGTTGTAACTGCGATGAGCTCTCCCCCTCAGTCTCGTCTTCTCCAGGCTGAACAAACCAAGTACCCTCAGCAGCTCCTCCTGCAGCTTCCCCTCAAGGCCTTTCACCATCTTTGCTGCCCTCCTTTGGATGCTCTCTAATAAGTGAGTGCTGAAAGGACTTTGCTATTTAGCCCTATCTCTTGCATCATGAGCAGAAAACGTCTTCCAAAGATCATATCCACAGCCTTTGGAAGCAAAGCCGGGAAGCTCCACCTGCCAGCCCAGCCTGCATACCTTATCTCAAAACTGTCTTTCTCAAGCAGCATTAAGCACAGGCTCTCTTATTCCCATTTCAGAGATAGAGGAAGGCAAAAAAAAAACCAAACCAAAACCACAGTTGTTTAAATCAATACAAAAAACCTCTCATAAAACAGGCTTGGCCTACTTGGCAGTCGAGCAAGTGCACTAACCTCTGCACAGAGTCAAAAGGGAAGGTGCACCATGGTAAGACAACTAGCCCCCCATACATCCCAAATGCTCTGAGAGCTCTGACCCCAAAGGAGTGTCTACTTCACAGACCACTAGAGCTGCAAGGCAAACCCATGCCTCAACAGCTGGACATGTTAAGGACAGGACTCTACACAAAGCATCTGGTGAAAAATATTGGAATATGTTTGCTTGCTTGAAGTGCAATCTAAGAGGCACCTTTTCTCAGTGGAGCAAGACTTATTCAGTGCCCTGTGCACACTTGGAGTAAATGAGAGCCCCATGAAAAACCCAAGACTGCAGCTTTCACAGGCCTGGGGTTAGTTTTCACAATGCGCTGCTCTCTTCTAAAGCTGTTGTGCAAGACTTGTATGTTTAACATTTCTAACCAGCCAAAATTGCTCTTTATATTTGATCAGGAATAATTTTTTTTTCTACCTTTGAACCTGTTGCAAGGCAGGTTCAAAGGTTACCTGGGTGCAGTGTCACCTGTTTATTAAAGCCACACTCTGATGATTCGGGGCTTAGTCCTGCCACGAGAGCTGGTGAAGCACCACTGGAGCTGGGGAAGAACCAACCCTAGAACACCCCTTGGGAGTTGTAAAGCAGAGAAGGAAGCAAGCTGTACCAGCCCCTCCACCCTCCTCCAGCACTGAAGGAAGGTAAGCAAATCCCTCCTGATCAGAGTCCGTGTTTCCCAAGTACTAGGCTTCCTGCTCCTGCAGAGAAGTACTGCAAGTGGGATAATAACCTCAATTTGCTGCAATATCTGGATCCAATGCACCCTTCTTATTACCCTGCATGCTGTTAAAGGCAACAGCTGCATAACTGGCTGCATGTTATTAAAGAAGCAAGTCTGGGCTCAGGGATGGCATACAGGGAAATCACAGCTTGAGTGAGAGCAGCCACCTGAACACTCTCTGTTGCTGTAGACTGGCTGGAACTGGAAACCTCCCTACAGTCCAGGCTGAAGCCATTTTCTTATCAGTTTGCTAGTTATGCCTACTTAAAGATACAGTGCACAAAGTAGCAGGGCCAGACTGCCATTCAGACTAATGTTTAAATCAGGTTCCAAAAATATAAGAATATTTGTTTCCACAGCATCACAAGCAGTAAAGCTTGCAATATGCTAGATCATTTATATGCACAAGCTTATTGGCAACATTTACTACAACAGAACCTAGCTTAATCCCTAACAAAGAACACGGAAACTGGCTATAATGCCTTTTGTAATGGTTTAAAAGCCCAGATCATAGGGAATGGCTGCTGCCATTGCCTTGGTACAACTGCTTGTTCTAGCTATAGAGATGGAGCATTCTCCAAGCTCTTGCTTGTGTACAGAGCTGCAGCTGTAACAAAGGAGAGGATGGTGGAGACAAAGATTAACCTGAAATCAAGCTGCAAGCAAGAGAACTGGCAAAAAAAGCATGCTACTCTTCCAAGTCCTAAGCCCATCATCCTATCCGTAATTCCTTTTCTGAGGAATCCACTTGTGCTCTGAGAAGATCATTTAAGCTCCAGTGCAGTTATCCTGCTTTACAAAGCCAGACACAGCCCTTGAAAAGCAGAGCAGAGCAGTAATTAATTATTATTGTTATAGCATTAAGAAAACAAACTGGAATTCAAAAATCATTCAAGTCAAGTGAGCTCACACCTCCCGCAGACTCACGAAATTTAAATCCAAGTTTTGAAGGGACAACAGAGAAAACAGTACGTGGAGCCAATGCTTCCTCTTCATTTATTTACATCCTCTGCTATTTGCTATACGTAGAAAGGTTCTTTTGGCATCTTTGGGTAACAAAAGCTCATGTTGTGCCATGACCTTAAGGTTTGTTACAACAGCTCACCTCTATGCAAAACGTTTTTGACAGTGACAACAGAAAGGAAACAATTTGAACTCCCTAAATACAAAACCTACCTACTGCTCATCTTAATTTGCTAATGGGTATGAGGGATGCAGGTGTACATTTTATATACACGTACAAAGAGAAACAAAGGCTGAGATTCACAACTCTGCTTTTTTTTGACAGAAAATTACTAGCAAAAAAAAAGGTCTGTGCCTTTCAAATATCTGAAGTTTATTCAGATCATTTATGAAAAACTAAAAGCCTCAACATTTGCATGTCACTTGTTATGTGTGTCAGGGGAAGAGTGTCAGCTGTATTCTAATTTAAGAGCATTGAACAGAAATTATCATAAAGGAGAAGCTTCCCTATGTGCATCCTTTAATCCAGTTTATGTTGGAGCTGTGACACCCACTGAGTCCAGGCAATAGAGTTTAGCCTTACCAGCTTGTGGAGCTCTGCACCACATTCTGGGCTCCTGGCAGGCCGGGTAGGACAGTGCTGTGGGCATGTTCTCCCACCCTGCAGCAAGGTCAATGCACCTGAGATACACAGCACTGCTACCCAACAGCATACCAATGACAGGGCAAACTCACTGCTTTTTCTCTTCCTCCTGGAAAAATAACACCCTGAGGCCAGATATCTGAAGGGAGAAAATGCTCAGAGAGGCAGACAGAGCGGGTGATAATGGAACTGGCTGAGCTGGGAGCCTTACCTTGTCTCCTTTCTCTAAGCACAAATGCACCCTGACAGGCACTATTAAAGCTGAAGCTCATAGCTTCTCTTAAATTCCACAGGAACAGGTCTGGGAAGGAAAAGCCAAAGGCAGAAGAGTTTTATGAAGAGAAAGCTAACTCTTTTTCATCTTCAGCTTACAGGAAAATCAGTGAATCAACCCCCGTTTCCCTAAAAGATACCTACATTGCTAAATAATTCCACAACTACATGTAAGTTAGCTGAATAGTATAAAGTTTACAGCAGCAATAAAAACAATTGCAATTAGTAGGGGCTACGTGTTTTAGCAAGCCAAGGTCCAGTACAGGTTGCATTTTGGATGCAAGTACATGCTATGTTAAGTCCATCTCAGCTTTATGGTTTGTCTAGCTAAGCAGATTATTCTGAAATCATGCAGCATAGGAAAACTTTCAGATGGGGAAACTCCTAAGTGGAGAAAACAATTCTAAAATCTGAGGTTAAGGCAATAAAGGAGAGAGAGAGGTGAAGTTACTATCTTCCCATCCCTCCAAACCTACTGCAAAATTCCAGTTATATCAGACAAGCATTGAAGAGGAAAAGAGAAACTGCAACAGCTATAAACTTTTAAACAAAGAAATGAAACTGTGAAATCATTGAAAAAATCCCTACCATAGAAGGAAACAAACATGATTCACTGTTACCTTGTACAAGTAATTGCACCTATGTAAGTCTGTAACAGAGCAGAAAGAACTAGGTAGCTTCTGGAAGAAAAAAAAAAACGAAAAACCCAACAACACCAAGAAGAAACCTAACAGCAAAACCAAAGAAAGCTAAACCAGCAGCAGAAATCCAGCCCACCAGCAAGTTCATTGCAGGAGTATATGAGAAATACTGTAGTCAAAGCATGTTGTTGGTATTACAGGCTACAAAGCTCTGCTCACCTTAACATACAGGCAGCTCTAGTGAGAAAATTGCTATTACAGCTTTATACATAGAGAAGATAATAGCAAAGAGATCAAAAAGAATAAACTATAAATATAATTTCAAAATTCTTTGGTTTACTTTTCATTTAGATTTACTTCAAGCTGTTTTCATTAAGAAACAAAAAAGCTCAATGACTTCTTCTTGTGTGGGTGGGTTGTGGGGGTTTTTGTTTTATTTTTTTTAATCACTCCAGTTTCCCCATGCAAGTTCTTCCCCTTTAAAGCTCCCCTCCCAACATGCTTTTCTGCTTGCTGATTTATTCAAACGGGGGACAGGAAACTGACTGTAGTTTTTAACATGAGTGTTACCTAAGTGGTGTTGGTTTTGTACTGTGCTGCTAAGGCTCCCTTTTACTTAAGGAGAAGAGGTTGACTTCCTATCCTATATTCAAAATGGTAGGTGCCTTTACTCTCTAGCTCTCATCTCTGTATGTGCTCTGCTATATTTCCTGTGTAAGTAATGAAGTTCTACTTTATTTGCTTTATTGCTCATGTTTGCTTGTTGTTACTCACATGGGCTTTGCTAAATCCAATGTGCAAGTGCAGTGATTAGATGCAGGGTTCAAGATAATGAGTTTTTCAGGAGCCTCCTAGGAAATCTCTGGTAGTGTGCTATCAGTTAAATGTGGACCTTGGGCTGAGTTAAGTTCAGATCTGTGTTTGTTCTTTGTTCTTCATAATAGAAGTGCCGTGACAGTATGAAGTAATGGACATTAATATCTAGAAACTTTTAGTGCTACCTTTTCTCTGTGTGGCTAAGGTGCCTAGTGATAATATTCTAATTTTCTTAGGAGTTCTATGTGTATTTTGAAATCAAGCTTTAGTCCTTGTTCTTTCAACCATGCCCTATCACTAGAGAAAACCTCCTATTAATACAGTATTGATGAATGAATGTTTTGCAAGTGAACCTGTTTTATCTAATAGGATAAACAATAACAGAACCTGCTACATTGACTATATTTTAAATTCTTAAAAACTTCGAAGGGCCAGTTGAGCATATTTCTGAGTAGGTAATTTCAAGGAGAAAATCTGATATAAAGACTATATGAGAGCTTGGATTTCAATTTATCTGAGAAAATAACTTTTAGTACTAAATAGTGTCATATCCAACATTGTAAAATTCCTTATAAAAAATGGCCTTTCTATTTAAATATACTGAAATCTTGAATTCAATAGGTTTCATGAGCAAGGCTCAGAAACCACAGCACTCTACTTCCTGAAAGTAAGTTACTGAGGTCTCGTGCTTTCCCACCCTCTAGCAGAGTGCTTCTCAGCTAAGATCAAAGGATGCTTGAACTGTTTGGCTCTGACTCTCTGAACAGGTGCTCCAAAAGCAAGGCCTCACTGAAGTGTATCCTGGTCTTAATGCAGGTTACTGAGCATTTTGCTTTGTTTTTTTGCATGGCTCTGACCAGAAGTCACTGCTGAGCTTTTGTGCTTTAGCTTCTCTCTGGATCAAAGTTAGAGGTTCCTAAACCCTGTGGTTTAGACTTCAGCTGCATCAAGGAGGAATATGGAATATAGTTTCCAAGGCGTAAGAACTGGCACAGTGGCTCACATCTGCAGGATGACACCAGGCAAGAGCTGCACTGCATAAACAAATGGAAAGAGTGAGCTACTGGTGGTTAAGTAATTAATTTGTGTAGGTGGCTGTACTCCACTTTTCCTGCTTGTAAACAGTCCGTGTTACATTACTAATGCTGAGACAAAAAGATGTCATGATCACATCAAAAGCTTAGGCAAACTTCATACAAAGTATATAACTCTAGAAGACCAGGCAGTGCATGACTATTGCTTCCAAAATTGTGCAAGTATCAGAGGTTGATTTGTTATCCATAATGAACTCTTGGGATGGATGACAGGGACTTTTCTTCATATTTGCGTACTCAAAAGTACAAAGATCAGCCACTTTCCACTGGAGAGAATCTCCTCACGTGGAGAGCATAGAGAATAACTTTAATTCCTTCTAGGCAGTGAAGGAATAGCTGTTAAGGGGGAGGTACAGTAGAAATGAGAATGTGTACTCCTGAACTCAAGGTTTTAAATGGTATATCTGTAATCTCTTCTGATAAAAACTAAGCCTTTGACTCTGGAGCTTAGTGCATCTTATCCCTGACCATTGATCAGGGCAGACAACCTAAGTACACTTTCAACTGTCCAGCATCTTGCACAAGAAGCTTAACAGATGGTTTGAGACATCCTGTGCATTTTGTATCCCTGGGAGTTGAGCCCTTCAGAACTCAGAGGTTTCAAATGCTCCACCTCTGTCCCCTCTGATGTTTAAAAAGGCAACTGGTGCTCAAAATTGCTCTGCTGGTGTCTGCCTGAAATGCTCTGGTTTTGTCTTGTTCTGCACTGAGTTTCCACTAAGTTGATATAAATCAGGTACTATGTATGCACAGGGCACTTGGATTTGTGGGTTAAACTCTGGTTGTAGCATAGGACAGATCTGGGCTGCAGCTGTTCTCTTATCAGGGATGGAAGGTCTATCAAGTACAGATTCCTTCCTCTCTCTAGCTCTTCTGCTTCGAGGGAAGCAGGATTAAGTGGCATTTGGATGATACCAGAGGTGATAAATTAGCAGCTACTTGGATTGACAAATAGTTACAGTAGAAGCTCTAAGCATAGGAAACAACTGTCCTAATTCTGGGAATTGAGACAAATTTGCTGACAATCTCTTGCCACAGCTTGAATAACACACCCTATGTGCTTTTGATAGAAGTGACTAAAGCCCATTTGTGGAAACACTGTTGGAAAGTAAAAGCAAAACTGTGCCACTATTCTATTAATAAAGTAAGGGAGTTGAAAATAGTTTTTCAGATATGAAAAGCATTTTGTGTTACCTAGATCTGTGTTTTTGTGCATCTGTGCTTTTTTGATACAACACTAACCTCTCTAGCTTTAAAAGATGTACATGCATAGTCCTGCATATGTAGTCTCATTCAGTGCTGCTAATGGAGACAGTTGCTAAAAACACCCAGCAAACCTGAGAAGCTAATGATCATATAATACTTCCCAGACTTTAGAGAAACTTGTTAACAGGTCTTCCTTTAAATTAAAAAGTCATTCAAATATAGCTGAAAATCATCCTTGACTAGCTATATGGATGCTGGGTGGGCTACACTGGGATTAGACTACTGACTGATCTTTCTTTCTTTCTATGCAAGAGACTTGTGGAATCAATTCAGAACCTGAAGGCAAAAACTTTGCTGCATTTAATGATCATTTATTGATTAGGCATTCTCTCTGGACTTTGAGTTCTTTGCTCCAAGCAAAAAAATCATATACTTCAGGGGTTGATGTTCAGACCTCCCAGATGTCTTGGTACAAACTGCTTTGCATGCAAGTCAGTGAGAACATGAAAATACCCCAATGCAAAAATTTTCAGCAACTTGTCTACTGCTGCACAGAGAATTTGGGGTTACTGGGTTCTCTGATCCTTATCACAAAAAGGTCAGACAAGTGTCTTCAGTAAGTTTTCTGCCAAATAAGTCCATGTAACAGACAAGTAGCTATTTGTGACCACTGCTCTGATCTGTCTGACTAGGCTGTGTTAATGCTAAGCCATAGAAATAAGTTATAAAAGACAACTTGGTGCTATAGATACGATAGTTTTGTACCTTACCTCTAGCGTGATACTCTAAAAACAACCTATCATTCAGGGTTTCTGGGAAATTGTCTTAAAATTGCTATTAAAATGAGAAGATGAGAGCACACTTCAGTAAAAAAACTGGTTCAGCTGTTTCTCAGCAGAGAAACCACAGGCCTGTGGTTTCTCTGGTTACCTGCTCTATTCTCTCACTGCTGATTGAAACATTTCATGCCCAGGGAAGAGTCATGCAAAATGCAATGAGTAAAAATTCCTTCTGGCCATCTGGGGATGGGAAAAGACTGTAAAAGTTCCCAAACTGATTGCTACTAATCAGTAATTAAGGGGAGTTGTATTGGTTTGGCATGGCCTGGTTTTAGGTAGCGGGGGGCCGCAAAGACGGCTCCTGTGGGGAAGCTGCTGGAAGCTTCCCACCATGTCTGGCAGAGCCAAAGTCTGATGGCTCTGAAGAGGGACATGCTGCTGGCCAAAACTGGGCCAATGAGAGAGGTTGGTGATGCCTCTGTGATGACATATTTAAGAAGAAAATCAAACCAAAGTCACAAGATTTTGGATTCTAGTCAGAGGAGGAGGTGAGAACATGTGAGGGAAACAACATGGAGACACCAAGGTCAGTGAAGAAGGAGGGGGAGGAGGTGCTCCAGGCGCTGGAGCCGAGATGCCTCTGTAGGCCATGGTGCAGACCATGGTGGAGCAAGTTGTTCTCCCGCAGCCCCTGGGGATCCACGGGGGATGCAGAGATCCACCCACAGCCCGTGGGGGAGGTGTCCGTGCCAGAGCGGGTGGATGCCTGGAGGAGCCTGTGATCCAGTGGGAGACCCGCTGGAGAGAGAGGGCCCTGCTTCCAGGCGGGAGCAGCCTGTCCTTGAAGGGCTGCACCCTGTGGAATGAGAGCCACGGCACAACAGTTTTGGGAGGGCTGTGTGCCCGTGGGAGGGGCTCAGGCTGCAGCAGGGGCGGTGTGGCTGCTGCTCCTGAGAGGGGACCCACGCCAGGGAAGTTCAGGAGAACTGTCTCCCATGGGAGGGACCCCACGGCCTCACAGGGGAAGAATCCTCTCCCAGAGTAGCGGAAGGAAATCTCAGTGATGGACTGACCAAACCCCCGTGCCCTGTCTCCCTGCACTGTCGGGGGGAGGGAGGGGCTGGGGGGGGGGGGAAGGTGTTCTAAGGGCTTATTTTACTTCTCATTATCCTCCTCTGATTCTGTTAGTAATAAATTCACTTTGCAACTTAAGTTGAGCCTGGTTCACCCTTGAAATGTTTCTCCTGGTCCTTATCTCAGTCATGAAGCATTTGTTATTTTTTTTTCCTTTTCCCTCCTCTGCCCAGCTGTGGCAGGGGAGGGTGAATGAGCAGCTCTTGTGGGTGCCTGGTATTGGGTCAGTGCCAAACCACGACAGGAGTTTTAACATGACTATTCTGGCATCCCTCTAAAAAGATGTGAGAATAGATGTGTCAGTCTAGAAAGCTTCCAACATACAAATGGTGCAAATGTGATTTGCTCTGTCACTTGGATTTAGTAGTGGGTTCTGAGCTAAAGGAATAAAGTTTGTACATCTGACTCTTCATGATGGAGAATGGAGGTGCCTCTACCTCCCTGCCCTTCACAGAAGATACCCTGGGGGATGCAAGCAGCAGAATTGCTTCTGTATTTCCCAGCTAGACTTCCATTGCACACACTGACTCCCAGGTTACCACTTCCTAGTGGAAAGCAACTTTCACAGTTTTGATTTGTGTTGTTCTCTTTGGCTGAACACACTGTCACTCTGAAATATTTGTCTAGCATGAACAGTAAGAGCAGCTTATCCTGCAGACATATGTGTAAGTGTATCAAACGTAATTTATCAATACCCTTACTATTTCAGCAAAACCACTTCCTATTGAACACTTATGATATTGAAGAATTTTCTTACTTCCTTGATTCACATCATGGAAGTAAGAAGGCATTTTTTGGTTATACTTGGGGAATATATTTGGGAAATTATATACTGGTTTTCTCCAGGCAGATTTTTTTTTTTTACTTGAGGATGGAAAGAATCTGTTCCTTGTCTGACTTCATCAGGCTTTGGCTTTTTGTGGAGCTGGATGCAGCATAGATTAAGATTTATGGTGACAGGTGACTTGAGATCTCTTAAGAGGCTTAAAACATTGCATAAGTGTGATTCACTATTGTACCAGGACGCTCCAGAGGCAAACTGATGAAATGATTTGCAGTATTGTTTAACAAGCTACTTAAGTAACCATGGCTCATAAGTAATTAAAGCTTCTAACCCAAGTCTACTAAACCTCCTGTTTGTTTCAGGTTCAACTCTGGCTCCACTGATCCAGCACAATGATCTGGATACTTCAAGTATTATTCTCACCTCTCCCAACACCAGCATTGATCAGTCTTATTGCATTTGGAGCTGTCATCTTCCTGTGGGTGATAAGCAGGCCAAAACCTCTTTTACCTCCTGTTGACTTGAACAAGCAGTCAGTAGGAATTGAGGTAATGCTTTCTCTGCTTGTGGGCATGGTCTGTTTTGGAGCTTAATCTGAATGCTGATCCATTCTAACTCTGGGTGTCAGTGGAAGCTCTCCTGTCCGATGTGCACAGCCTTCTCTCCCAGGTGTACAACTCAAGAGCGTGGTGGGGAGAAGGGAAGTCTTAAGATGCTAAGATGAGAAACAGCAGCTCCATCCAACCAGGATTAGGTGGGCTTTTTACCAGGTAGCTTTGGCTGTCACTGACTTTTTCCTGTATTTTCAATGCACTGCATCACCTTTGAAACTGGTGATAGACTATATGAATTAAGGCAAGTGCTAGCAACTCAGTCTTAGTCAAGGCCTCTCAATAACCTATAACTGAATGTTAATGTGGGCCATCAAGAAAATTCCTCTGCATGTGACTGAGTAGATCAAAATCAGGAAGGGAAAAGACTTCCCCAACAATGCAATGCTATTGAAATGCTTTAAAGGGGATTGCTGAGAGAATGGCTGAGGAACAAATGACATTTCATCTGTTCTGCACTGTTTCATAACCATCTCTCTTCCTAGAGAGGAGCCAGAAGAAGTGCACTCTTGACAGATAATAACCTGCTTTCTTATTACTTTGAAGATGCTAAAACCCTATATGAAGTTTTCCAGAGAGGAGTTCATATTTCTGGTAAGCTTTGCATCTGGTAGTTAGTACTTGCCTATCACAAGTAAACAAAACTTTTCCAAGGTCCTTTTCCTTGGGTCTTAGCTGTGGTAACAGTGAAGGCTAACAAAAGCTTTTCTAGCCTTCTGTAGGGTGGAGAGACAAGTGACCATATTTGTCCCTGTCCCAATTTAGCATTAGTCTTATTTGGCAGACTGGGCAGGAACAAACATCAGAAGCTGAAGATGGTAGAGTTCAGTCAAGAGTCAGCAGATGCAAAGCATCAGAGGAACTGGGTGGGGAAAAACCTCTCCTTTGTCTCATGATGAGAGTTTTCCTGTGAAATTACTGCCTGTTTACAATAGATACGAATTTGTGCATGTCACTTCACAAGTCCAATGCATGGAAATATGTGATGGTTTGCAAGCTATTTCAACCTCACATGGGTTGTGCAATGGAAAAATATCACCAGATCTTAGAAGTATTGCTTGTAAGGATAAAGCTAACAGTCTTACAGTCTTGGTTTGGGCAGAGTGCTTAACCATGGACACTGACCTGCACTCCATGCAGTTACCTGAATGTCTGACAGAAAACATTTCCCACTTCAAGTGTTTCTATTGCAGTGTTATGCAACTTCAGTACTGAATTTTGAAATTGCTTTTCTGAACTGTTTCATTAGGAAATGGTGACTGTCTGGGCTACAGGAAACCCAAGCAACCTTATCAGTGGCTGACATATAAACAGGTGAGTATTGTAAGTGACAGATGAATTAATTTGGGGTACTGCCTTGTAACATTAATGTGGGGGAAAAACTACCTTGCAGGTTTCGGACAGAACTAAATACCTGGGATCAGGGCTTCTGCAAAAAGGATGCCAACCATCATCAAACCAGTTTATTGGCATTTTTGCTCAGAATAGACCAGAGGTAAGCAACAAATTGTGTATTCTTTCCTACACTATTCTGACACCTTGGGGTGAGAGGAGAGGCTGTATTTAAATAGTTGCAGGCCACATGAGGAACAATCACAACTTTTTCCTTCCCAATTCCCTTTTTACTGACTGAGCACATACCATTCCAAGCATGTAATAAAATGATCTCTCACAACTCTGATTCTCATGGATGTGCTCCTTACATAGCCCCCCACTGCCATGTGCATGGGCTAGTCAAGCAGTATGAAGTCTGTAGGCAATCCTGTCTTGAGAGCTCCTAGTTTTCCTTAGCTATGCTGTTTTCTCTTTTCAGTGGATCATTTCAGAGTATGCCTGCTATACCTACTCAATGGTTGCTGTTCCTCTCTATGACACTCTGGGACCAGAGGCCATTGTATATATTCTTAACAAAGGTAAATACTGACTTTCACTCTTTCGTAAGGGTTTTTCTAGGAAACTTTGTTTTGGGAGGGCTAAGTTCAAGGGAATTTGTAAAAACCAGAGTAGCTTTAACCTTGCTGCTCTTATAGACACTTAATTTGTTAGTTAAGCTGCTTTTCAGGGCACATGGTTCAATGCCTAGAAGAATCCAGTGGGCTTCCTATGTCTCCTAGTGTCTTGATTGCAAGACCACTGAAGGATCTGCTAGATCCTGTGGACCATTCTGCAATCAGAGTGCTCAACTATTTGCTACTTGAGATTTTGCAATCTTGAACTCCCACATTGCCAAACAAACAGACAATGCAGACAGACTTGCATGTAAATTAAGACTAGATGTGTGTGTCTGATTTAAAGTTGTAGGATGAAAAGACTGGAGGAGGGAAGGGTAAAGGTATGCCTAAATCTGTTTAATCTATCAGGTTATTGCATGTTCTGTAGAGACAACATCTAGCAGGCCACCATGGAATAAACTGGCAAGGAAGTTAAATAAATCTTCAGACTTTCTTCCCCCAGTCTTAGGAGAGATATGGGGGAAATAAATATCCACTATTGTTACAGTGATCTGGGATTCATCCCATAAAAAGGATTTGCCAAGCAAAATCCCTTCAACAGTTATGGCGGTGAACCTTGGAACGGGTCTTGTCTTGGGACTACAGAGCTGTGATTTACCAGTTTAACTGGGAACTGGCAGGCCTAGGCAAATCCAGTTCCTCTGCTGACTTAAAGGAAAACGCTTTTGTAACTGCATCTGCAGGGCAGCTGAAGTATTAACTCAAGAATTTTAGCTACCTCTTTCAACTGGGCCCAAATTTCTTCAGATTTAAGGAAGATGGCTAAACCCAAACAATATCATGGCAATACCAAAAGTTTCAGTGTCCATCTTGACTGTGAGAAAAGATATTTCTCTTCATCTCCTCAGCATTTGCCCTCACTTTATATTGCCAGAATCTCAGGTTTGCCCAATCAGTTGTATGTGGAAGGAGGAACCGTCTTAGCACTGTAAGCCAGCCACTGAATCCATATGAACAAATGCAAATGGCATCAAACCAATGTTATGTTCTAAAAGTACGTGCTGCTGAGCTGTCATTGGCCTCATGTCTTCTAAATAGACTTCTGATAATTTCTTTTCTGTAGCTGACATAAGTGTGGTGATCTCTGACACACCTGCTAAGGCAGAGGTCTTGCTTAAGAACTGTGAGGAAAAAAAGACCCCATGTCTGAAGATTATTGTTCTCATGGATCTCTTTGATAAAGAGCTCAAGGACAGAGGAGCTAAAGTGGGAATTGAAATTTTGTCACTGCAGGAGGTTGAGGTAGGTGGCTAAAGGCTTCTGGAATACTTTGCCAGCTGGACACCTTGATCTTCTGTGGCAGCAATGACACTTTAATGTAAGGATTACTCGACTGTTGCAGCTGTACCTGAGATCTTGATGAGCAGTCATTTTGAAATTTGATATCTTCAGCTAAATTGAGTTGCAGATTTCAAACCATTGACTGAAGTTGTGTCTGTGTTGTGGACAGCCAGTAAGCATTAAACCGAAGACTTGCTTAGCTTAATTCCTGATACTGTTGTAACAGGATTTATCAGGCTTCTAAGCTGGCACTCGAGTCTAATTGGAACAGTAAGTGCAAATTACTGGCTGCTTAGACAGCCCAATACTAGGCTTAAGCTTGTATACATGTAAAGAGATGTGCCCTATGTCAAATAAAAGGAAACATCTCCACTCAGGTTTTCCAAATTCCTTAAGTAGTTCTGATCACTTTCCACACATTCAAATGTGTCCTTTTCACACTTGCAGCAGGCAGTTTTTCAGTTATGGGTATTGAATTCAGGAAGACGTACCTGTTTGAATGAGACAGAGTATTGAGAAGCAAAGTAGTAAAACAGGTGTTGCATTTGAAATGCATTTACCTATTCACCTATTGTGCACATCTGTTAAGCTGTGGTTTTTTCTCTAACACAGGAGCTGGGAAAAAACAACATCAGAGAACCAGTTGTAAGTATCTCTGTGAAACAGCTATAGACTTGTAAAACTAGTCTCTGGAAAGACCTCTTGCTATGCTGCTAGTAGAGGAGGCTGGAAGAATTTTTTTTGTGAACCAGAATTCCTGATTCATCACAGTCAAGAATTGTATATAATTGCAGATAAGCATCATAATCCTTACACTGACTTTATGTGGCTTTTTCTCTCTAGCCTCCTAAGCCTGAAGATCTTTCTGTTGTGTGTTTTACAAGTGGAACCACAGGTAAGAATTTATAGTGATTCTTCCCCACTGAAAGAGCCTCCCTTTGGCAAAAAAAAAAAAAAAAAAAAAAGAAATCCTAAGAATATGGAAGTAAACCAGTAAATTAGAGCAGTGTCAAACCACTGTTGCATTTTACTTGGGATACTGTCACTACAAGTCAAGTGCACTAGGACAAAGTTTCTTAGAGCTGGGGGCAAGAAAAGCTAAATTCATTTTGTCTGACCCTATGAAAAATGCAGCCTTAATGTAAAAGAGATTGGTTGTTCAACTGTGTATTTTGATCCACAGGAGCTAAAAAAAAATCATGTTTCAGCATTCTCTATGCTACTCCCAAGTGCTCTGCTGTTTCAGTAGCCATCTCTTTTATGTAATATCCATAGCGGAAAGCACTCAAGATGAGGCATATTTGTGATCTCTTAAGACAATGCTTGCTGTGACTGAGCCTAGTACTGAGATAGTTCAAACTGAGCCAGACAAGAAATGGGAAATTGCCAGCAGAAGCAGTAAGAGCCACAGCTCACCTCGCTTGATCTCTCCAAAGGTAACCCTAAAGGAGCCATGCTGACACATCAGAATGTTGTTTCAAATGCTGCTGCCTTCCTTAGGAGCACAGAGGTAAGCTACTGCTAATGGTGATCTCCAGGATATGTCCCTAAGTTATGAAGTCAGCTGTAATGTGGGCATTTTCTGTAAACCATTCACTCCCAGAAACTGATGCTTTCCTAAGTGCCCCATTTTCAATGAGACAATAGTACTGCAAGGAACTTCGTTTGACTTGAATAAGAACTTCTACACAAAAGTTATTCTAGAATGTGTCAGTCCTAAATACCAGGAGTACTAAACCACCTGTTTCATGTCATGCCAAAACATAAAACTAATTTTGATTTAATGTGGCTAAGGGACAGCTGCAAATCTTGAAGAGGTGATGGATGAGCCTGAGCCTGAGTTGCTTCAGTCATTGGAAGTGTCTATCTCAAAGTACTCAAATTGATCCAAACTTCATTTACTTTCTACTTAAAAGTAACTCAAGCAGGCATAGAAAATGCTAACCTACTTCTACTTCCTTTCCCTCTAGAGCACAATTGAGTGTACAAGTTCTGATATTGCCATTTCCTACCTTCCTTTGGCTCACATGTTTGAGAGAGTTGTACAGGTATGTACAGATATATATATATCTGAGCTTTTATAAATCAAATTATAGTAAAAGACATGTTAGCAACCTGTATGTCCTCAAAACCTATTCACAGAGTAACTTTCCTACAAGTGGACACTGGAAATCATGCTGCTTTTCAGAGACTAATAATTATGGCTAGTGAAGCTAGGAATTCTTCTTGACTAAGGTTAGTCTGGTCAATTTTTAGGCCGTGGTGTACAGCTGTGGAGCAAAAGTAGGCTTCTTCCAAGGAGATATCAAGCTGCTAACAGATGACATGAAAACCTTGAAGCCAACGCTATTTCCAGTTGTACCAAGACTGCTCAATAGAGTATATGACAAGGTACGTGAGCCATTTTAGCTAAATTGTCTTCATGTTCATATATCCAAGCAAGCATACAAATACAAAGCAATATTGAATATGCCATAATATCCCCACTAGTTAATTACCCCTTAGCAGGAAGAATTTTTTAGAATCCTTTCTGAGGAGATGGACAGAGTTCTGGGAGTATAAGAACAGTGTCTCCAGTCATGACTGGGCTACGTTTGTTGCTATTAAGAGACAAAAACTTCGTTAACTTTTGGAGTGCAAATGAATCAAGTGCAAAGCTAAAAGGATCCCTGTTCCTCAAAGCAATGGCTGTAGTGTTTCAGCAGTAATATGAACCAGTATTGCCTTTCGGGTCACCTTCTAGACACCGCAGTGGTGAAGACAGACCCTAGAGCATTGAAGTAAGATATGATGCCTCTTAACAAGACAAGAATGAGAGGTACAGATGGGAGTTAAACTCAAGAGTCACTGGTACTTTTCCTTGCAGATCCAGAGTGGTGCAAACACCCCAGTGAAGCGTTACCTGTTAAACTTTGCTGTTTTTATGAAGATGGCTGAAATAAAACAGGGCATCATTCGAAATGACAGCATTTGGGACAAGCTAGTCTTCAAAAAAGTTCAGGTAAGTTATTCTAAGTGTAAGGGAGCTGAGCAATGTACTATTGGAGGATCTGATGGCTTCTTTTTCACTTCTAGGAAACCATGGGTGGAAAAGTGCGTATCATGGTAACAGGTGCAGCTCCTATATCTCCCTCTGTCCTGACATTTCTTAGAGCAGCATTAGGCTGTCAGGTAAGATGAGTTTTCTTTTAAATTAAGCCCTGTTTAACTATGCATAAATGAGTGACCAATGATATAGCTGGGGTCCAGCTCAGCTTGTTCCTGGGGAAACTGCTGTCAGTCTTGGGTATTTACAGACTGCTTCATCTGAGTTAACTGTTACAGGAAAAAAATTCTGCAGGACTCACTTCAAACTACACTACCGAAAAACTATGCTGTAGGCTCTGGGAAGAGGAATAGAGCAGCAGAAATTGGAACATACAGCACTCAAAGTCAGGCAGCTGCCTCTGAGCTTTGTGGCTTATTCTGACAGTCAATGAGCTCCCAGTGTAGCACATTTGAGAACAGAAGACGAGGTGACCGAAGCAAAGTTTGGATAGGTGAACTTTAACACCTGGTTACACAATAAGATCAAGATATCTTAAAGGCAAAGGTTGTTCTGGCTTCCTTCCTAAGAAGAACACTTGAGCATGGGCACAGTTGAAACTGAGGCCTTTCAGATCAAGGACTTGATGTTCAAGAATACTCATCCTTTCTTGCACAGATCTTTGAAGCTTATGGCCAGACTGAATGCTCAGCTGGATCCACTTTCTCAATGCCTGGAGACTGGACAACAGGTATGGGAGCTGAGACTTGGAAAGCCTCCCAGAGCTGTCTGCATAAAGGGGCACTCAATACTAGGTGCTCTACTGCTTTTAGTTTAATGAAAATTAAATCATGGATACTCAAACTGATTCTTGGTATCAACAATCACCTGTTTGCTTAATAGATGCTAAAATTCTTGACTCAACCAGATGAGGAACCCTGGTGTAAAGTGTCATAGGTCAGTTTAGACTCTGCCCC
This sequence comes from Corvus hawaiiensis, assembly GCF_020740725.1. NCBI lineage: Eukaryota > Metazoa > Chordata > Aves > Passeriformes > Corvidae > Corvus > Corvus hawaiiensis. The sequence goes on along the minus strand of NC_063220.1, from coordinate 9,511,347 downwards.
AGAATACAGGAAAGGAATAGAGAGAGCTGAGCAAACTGGACAGGGACTTCCCAAATGGCCTTAAGAAACTAGCTTGATCTCCTAAATGACACTAAATACTCAAAAATACTCCTAAATACTCAAAAATATTAGACATGATACTTGATTATTTTCCTGAAGGACCTTGAAGATTTAGCTTCTATCTTACCATAAGATAAGTACTGGATATTCTAAAGGCAGACTCAAGTCACCATCGTTGTGAACACAGTAACTGCAGAGCGTAATGAGGATGAAATGCAAATGAATACCAGGATCTGTGAGAGGGGCTCCTAAGGAGGCAGGAGTGGTTTGTGCTTGGTGTGGTTGATTACAGCAATAATGCTCTAAGTCTTAGAGTCTTAGCTGCTTTTTGTCCCATATTAACTGTTTGAAAATGGCATTGCAACAACTTGCTTGAACGTTTGATGCCAGACTCCTTTAAACAGTAGTGGTTCTTGTTAAAGCAGTGAACAAAGCCAGTAGGTATATACTATCACTGCAGTCTTTTTTTGTTGTTGTTTTTTTCTCCTAGGCCATGTTGGAGCCCCTCTGGCTTGTAATATCATAAAACTAGATGATGTGGAAGAAATGAGCTACTTCTCTTCTAACAACGAAGGCGAGGTAGGCATTATCTCCTATGCATGTCAGGAAATACTGGAACATAAGACTTCGTGACTAACAGTGTTCTGTACTTGCTATAGGTCTGCATTAAAGGACCAAATGTGTTCAAGGGTTATCTGAAAGACCCTGAGAAGACAGCAGAAGCAATTGATAAAGATGGCTGGCTCCACACTGGAGACATAGGGAAATGGTTGCCAGTGAGTAATTGCTTAATACAAACCATCTCTTGCATGTGAATTCCTGTTACTTCACAGTAATCTCTAAAGATGGAATTCTAGGATAAAAGTCTCTACACAGTAGATTCCCTAGGTAACTCCAGGCAAAGCTCCAAAGACCAATTAGGTTACAAGATACCAAATAACACCTGCTAGGCCTGTAGTTAAGACTATTCTTCACTGTAGAAGTGACATAACAAGGTATCTTGGTTTCTGTCTGGGGAGAATAAAGGAGCTGTCTAATCATGTCCTGAGCTAACTGGAGAAATTAGACAAACCCCTCTCTGTAGAAAGCAAAGACCAGTATGTGGTTTCTAGACTAGTTCCAGATGTACCTTTCATACAAAGCCTGTATATCTTTTCTTATATAAGCAAGACAGGGACTTGGAACTAATGACCTCCACTTTTAACTTCTAGAATGGAACGCTGAAGATCATTGATAGGAAAAAGAATATATTTAAACTTGCACAAGGAGAATACATTGCTCCAGAGAAGATAGAGAATGTCTATATCAGAAGTGCTCTTGTAGCCCAGGTCTTTGTACATGGGGAAAGTCTGAGGGTAAGTGATGTTAGAACTGAGTATCCTGCAAGATTTCCTCCCACAATGAGTTCTGGATGAGCAGGGTACAAATGTATGTATGTACAAGAGTCCTTGAACAAAATATGTTCCTGAGAGCTGTGTTTATAGGAATATGTTCTCAGACCTACAGACTTCCCAAGTGCCAACTGGCATTTTTGCAAGCTGGGGAAAGGCTAATTACATACTCGTGTGGGATTAGTATGTCAGGTCAGCTCTGTACAGTTTGGATTCATAGAACAGTCCCCCCTGCAATGAGCAGGGACATCTTCAACTAGCTCAGGCTGTTCAGAACCCCATTCAGCCTGACCTTTAATGTTTCCAGGGATGGAGCATTTGCCACCTCTCTGGGCACCCTCTGCCACTGTTTCACCACCCTGACACTTTCAAAAAATTCCTTGTATTTAATATAAATTTACTATCTTATAGTTTAAAACCATTACCTCTTGTCTTATTTCCACAGGCCCTACTAAAAAATTGTCCCCATCTTTCTTGCAAGCTCCCTTTAAGTTTTGAATGGCCACAAAAAGGTCTTCCTGGAGCCTTCTCTTCTTCAGGCTGAACAACCCCAACTCTCTCAGCCCTTCTGCACAGCAGAAGTGTTTCGCCATTCCTTTGCCATGGAGGTGTTACCTATGCTAGCAGAGGCCAGTCTTCAATCTGTAAACTAGCCAAAAGTAATTACTGGATCATTGAGCACACCTAGAAAACTGCGTCAGTACTTCAATTATTGCTGTCACAACTCTCAGTGACTTGGAAATCCTCATGGCTACCTTTGAAACCCTGAAAATGCATGGGGATGTATATGTGACTTGTCATAGAAACACTGTCCACAAGCAAGCTCACAAAGACATTTAGTATACCTTATCTTGGTCTCAGCCTGACTACTTCCACTTGTTTTCAGTCTTTTCTAATAGGTATAGTGGTTCCTGATGCTGAGATGCTTCCAGAATTTGCAGCAAAACTGGGAGTAAAAGGCTCCTTTGAAGAGCTCTGCAAAAACCCTGTGAGTGGCTTTGTGTTTAGTGGGCTAGAGACAGAATTTAATTCTAAGTCCAATCTTACATTGCTCTGACTTTGCTCTATTCACCTTTTTTTGGTAAATTGAACTGGTTTAATGCTGGGTAAGTCATGCAAGCAGCCTTACAGCAAAAACTGGAACTGAGTATAGGTGTCTCTTGCTTCAAGGGCTATCGCTGCTTCCATTCCAATGAGAAGATAGACATGACTTTGTAGTGGCCTTAATATAAGCAATGTTGAATGTTTAAATATGTATTCTTTCCATCCTCAGTTCTCCTTGACTGGGCAAATAGTTATGGTCTTGAGCTACAATTACAGAATGACAGCTTTACCCACTCTGCTTCTGCTGTGCTTCTTCTAGGCAGTGAAGAAAGCTATTTTAGACGATTTGATCAGACTGGGAAGAGACGCTGGCCTTAAATCCTTTGAACAAGTGAGTACTTTCAAGCCTGCTTGTCACCAGCACTTGTATTGCTAACACAATGGCTGGGAGGTCTTAATTCCTGCTACTGACTGTGCCAGGAGGGGCCCTGAGGCAGCTGCCCTCGACAACTGAAGCAGTCAAACACTGGCTGCCCCTCTCTACACCAAGAGACCAGTAGCTGTGCAGGGCAACAGTAGCAGTTGCCAAGAGATAGTGTGGAGGTTCACAACAGGCTGTAGGGGCTGTTCTGGAGTTTCACCCTCTTGTGTCAGCCAAAAAACCAGTTTAGTTACTGGATCTCCTGGGACTGAATTCTTGCACTGAGCCCAAGGAAGCTGGGAAGAACTGTTGTTTGTCTTTTAATTAGGCATCATATGCTAAATTGTTTTCTTTTAATAGGTTAAAGACCTGTACATCCACACAGAGTTGTTCTCTGTAGAAAATGGACTCTTGACACCAACACTGAAGGCAAAGCGAGGAGACCTTGTTAAATTCTTCCAGAAGGAGATTGAGGCCCTCTATTCATCTGTTCAGGAATAAATGGCCAGTTTAATTTAAACTGCATGGAGTAGTTAAATCTGTGACACTACATGGCCTATGGTGAAGACAGGCTTGAGTGGAGAGGAACAGGAACTTAAATTAATTTGTTTCTAGTACCTGAGAAAAATGACTTTTGGATGAAGACAGCTATAGTATAACTGACAATTAGCAGTGTTAACATCCTGTGGGACTGAGCATCACCTGTCTAGGCAAAGCCAGAACTTTCATCTTTCTTGGATTGTGACTGAAATGCAAAAACACGCAAGAGCCTCAAGCCTTTGAAAGACAGCTGTATGAACTTCTCACTGGCAAAAGCAAATCTTATTTTCCTGCTGGAACTATGAACTCCACTGTGGCTTGTTGTGGATTGATCTGCAATCAGACTGAACTCAGTATGAATTCATGCTAACGTCTGTTTAGCAAACACAAAAGTGAATTTCCTGTTCCTAGTCCTGGACCACAGGGTATAGGTTGTTTATAATGAAAATGAGTAATCTGGCAACAACTGGTTTGCAAAGTACATTTGTCTATAGCAAACAGAGTTCATTCTTTAGGACGCACTGGATCAGTTTTTGCACATTTTCAAGTGAAATGGCAGTGTTAAAGCCTTTACACTACAAATTTGAGCCTAATAAGTGTGAAACTTTAGCTGTCAATCCTAAGGATATAGGATGCAATAAATTGAGACTGCACAATCCAGCTAAAGCCTGTGTGAATTACTTGTGGCTCTGCTGCAACCACATTGTCAGCTGCCTGGCTCTTTATGGCTAGAACACAACTGCTGCAGAACACAAACTTGTTCCCTATGCTGTCACTGGTCAGCCACAGCTCCAGCCATATAGTGTAGTGTAGTCCAGATTTGCTCCTGTAGTCCAGCTGCTCCTCTACTTGACTTTCTTTTCCTTGTCTTCAGCACAGGCTGAGCTGAAACAGTGATTTTACCACATGAAATAAGATGTGAGATTTTCTTGTGCTAAAGCTGCTGCTTTAGAAAATTATTTAAGCAAGATGCAAGCATTTTCTTACATCTTCCATCAGTCTGATGTCTCTGCTAAGAGCTCCTCCCTGTCCCTGCAGTAGTCTGCTCTAGCAGTTCAAAAGGCAACGCAGTGCTAGCGAGGATGCAACATGTGGAAGGCATATCTGTAGCTTTCCTAGGCCAGTTTTCTTTGCTGGGTACAAGAATTGTCTTCCCTGTCTTGTTCAGACAGCTAGTGGCTGTTCCTCTCCCTCTTTAATGCTCTTGGTCAGCCATCCCAAAATGAAAGCAAGATTTATCAAAAGATCCACCCCTTGCTGTGAGGCAGCTTTAGTTTTGACTAGTGAAAACAACTGACCCAATTCTGTTTCTAGTCTGGGCCCAAAGACCTTGACATTTGCAGGTAACCATTCTGTCACTTACTGTGCTTGGCAGAAATGTGAGGCTGTAAAGGCTTCTAAGTCTCCGAAAGTGCATGTGTAACTATGTTGCTTATCTTTCCTACGCTTTCCTTAAAGCAATGTGACATGAAAACACGTGGTGGCCTAACTTTTTTCCCCAGGTGAGACTGGGGAGAAAAAAAAAGGAACCAGAGGGAAGAAGAAGTGTATCCTGATTTTGGACACAAAAATGAGCACATCAGTTGGGGACAGTAAATCCAGTGCCACTGCGATCTGTAGAAACTCGAGGTGGAATTCTATGATGCCACCTGCTGCAGTACCTGGAAAGTACTTTTGTTGATACAATAAACAGTGATGCTTCCCTGCACAGATGGGCTTGGAGGGTGAATGGCAGTGCCTGAGCAATAAAACACATACAGCAATTCAAGCGTAAATTGGTCTTAAACTGGTCTCGTGTGCCACTTCTGCCATATGAACTACTTCCACAACATGGATCTGAAGTAAAAACAGGGGCACTTTAGGCATGTTTGCATTGACCTGGTGCAAAAATTACTTCAGGCTATTGTTTGAACACCAGAAAAAGCTACAGCAGGCTTGGAGCACTGTTGTACCTGGTGAAGATTTGAGGTAAGGATGGCTACAGGTACAATGAAGTTCAACTCTCTGCAACTTTTTTTTTGCCATGATACAAAGATTTAGTGCTAAAATAACATCCAGACTTTCCAAGTTGCTTTTAAAAGCACTCATCTGGTCTCCAGTACAGAGATGCACATATGCTGAATAATGAGATATCATAACTAAGACATGATTCACGTAAGGCAGATACTTAATATGAACATTGACAAACATTTGTTTAGTTAAATTGGAAACAACTCCTATGCCCTACATCAGGAATTCAACTGCCTGATTTTGGCTCTGAAATCGTATCAGAGTTGCATTCCAAAACCAAATTTATTTTTTCTTTCAACCTCTATGAAACAACTGCTCTGCCTGCAACTTAGTAATTCCTGGCTAGTCTCTTCTTTTCCTGATGCAGGCAGGAAGTGTTCAAAGGGAAATACTGGCTCTTCATTCATAAATTGGTTTTAATGAGGGTCCTTATTGCAATCCTTGCTCTCAAGACAACACTGGAATACTTCTCTAATGCTACAGGCAAGTCAATTGTAAAAGCTGTATATCACTGGCTTCCTAGCATGGGGAGTTCTGTTTTTCCCTCCTGGTCACTTGGTCAAATTCAAGAACGAGAGATGCTTAGCTGCCAGCTTCCTCTGCTGGAAGAGAAGCTTCTTTTTGTAATCTTTGGTTCTACAGCCACTGATCAGAAACTACTACAGTTGAGACTATAAGTATTCCAGGTAGTTCGGAGGTTTTTGTGTTGATTTGTACCCACATTCCAAAATAGTTACATCCTTGCAAGTAAGGAAACTACAAGTATGATACACTCCAATACCTCTAAAGAAGCCTGCTTCTAGAAAGTAAGTACTTTGTTTTCACAAGAGGCAAATCACCTGCTTCCAAACTACTAAAACTGAACACTAACTCCCTTGCCACAGCTCAGAAACAGGCTAGGAGTAGGGGTTCACCATCCACACTAATGCACAGCTGGAGGGGACAAAAAACCTGATTTCTGTTAGAGATAGCATCTGAGTAGGAGCATACAAGAGTAATGCTGGCTTGGGGTATGTAGGCATTTCTGTACACGCTTTATATTGTTTAAGAAATGCTCATCTGCCTGAGACAACTCATGCAGGTGGAGGTAAACCAGGTGTTTGCTTAAAACAGTAATTTTCAAAACCTCTCAACCTGCCTGACATGTACCTCTACACCATGAGAGAACAAAACCACCTGCTGCATTTTGGAGACATTTAAAAACACTTGAGCTGGTACAAGTTACTCCAATTTAAGGTCTTCCTTCTAATAATCCATACTAGATGCAAAATGAAAATTATTTAAAAAGGCTGTTAACAGCTAGTAGCAAATAGACTCACAAAAATTTTCATTCTTGGCTACTGCTTCCTTTCACTCTAAAATGGATCAAGATCTCTTGCGTACAGACTAAGATTTCAGAGGGAGCAGACAGTGCTAGCTGTAGTTTTTGCCATTAAAAGCACAGAATACTCCTATTGCAACAGCTGAAATCTTTTTAACCTTTAAAAACAACTTACAAGGTTAAATCTTTACTTCCCAGTCAGTTCACGCTCCCATGCATATAAACTAGTTCTTCTAGGTCTAAGAACAACTGAACCCACAAGTGAATACGAATGTATCATTTATTTGAAGTGGACAATTGACATCATTAAAAGTCACAGGTAACAAATTTTATCTGGAATTTGAATCAGGTGTTTATTTTAAGATTTTCAGGGGCAGCTTCAGAGAAATACAAAAGATAAGCAGCACGCATAACAATCAGATGCGGCTGAGGAAAAAAACCTAAAATCTGAATGCTCAGAATGCAATTCAAACAGAAAAGAACAATCCTGACTTGTGATGAAAAAGATGCATCTTGAAGGCAATCCACTGAATGGCTTCTTCAATTATGTATTGTTTAAAAAGTATGCAAACCATGGCACAGGCATATACAACCCTTTCAGCTGTGAGGAAAAGAAAACCTCATCCTAACATATTCATTGCATAAGTCTAAAGTAATATACAGAAAATTTCAAGTAAAGGATTGTGGTCTGAAGTAAAAATTCCATTTCATATTTTAAAAAATTAGAAGGCTATTTGCTTTTCTTTTCTCCATCCACTGGTTGATCCGTTTCAGAGTCATACTGGCATTTTTCCACACACTTCCTAGGGAACCAGCCTCGTTCTCTTATTCCACCTTAAGACATGAAAAGTTGCATTAACTTAGAACAAAACATGACCCACTACTGAGGAAAAACACAGGACTGCAAGAGACATCAAGCATTTACATAAGTTACTTTCTTCTACAAGGCAGAACATCTAAGTAATTTCTAACATCATTGCCTGGGGATGCATGGATTTTCTCCAACTACTTAAAATGTTTTCAGACATCTCCAAAGTTTTGCAGAGCTCTACTTTCCTTGAGAAAATTCCTCCTCATACCTCTTTCTGTCTAAAAATCAGGTTTACAATTCCTTTTTCTACACACCAGGGACACAGGAAACAGATAAACTTGTTTACCACTGACTTTCACACAGCTGATGACCATTTGTACATACCCTGACTGTCTCCCATTTCCCACTCCTCTCCAGGTAAACCATCCCAATTCTCTTGGCTTTTCCTTATAAGTCACATTTTCTATTATTCTAATTATTCTCATTGTTTTCCTCTCAACCCTTTACAGTTGATCTTCCTCTTTCTTGAGATGCAGTAACTGCTTTTACTGGTTAGGAGTATTTCAGCAGAGTCTCTGCCAGTGCTGAGAAGCATGGAAGGTTTCCTTCACGCATCTGGGAAGCTGTATGCTTTTTTCTTTTCTGAAAGTGTTGGCTCATCTTAAGATTATGATTGAGTCTTTTTCCCACAGAAGAACTGCTACTTAATCATTCATTCTGCCATCTTGCTGTAGTGCAACTTTTTATTCCTGCTTATTTATAGCATTTTACTATACATTCCTAACAAAACTCATCCTATTTTTGAAGTCTAGTCTGATCCAGCCTCTCAGTGTTCACCAAGTTCCCCATTCAGGCCACATTTTACCTGATTTAAAAAACCCCCAACATTCAGTAGAACAGATATGTCCTGCTAATCTTCACAATAAGCAATGCAATACAAACTGCTGCTGCCGTGTTCATTTATATCTGATGTCTGAAGGAGTTTATTGGAGTGAGCTGCCAGGGCACTTCCAGCCCACAAAGGTTTCAGACCTCCCATGAAAAGCATGGGCTCTTTCAGTGTAGTGACTGCTGGCAGCCTCACTTGTGCAAATATGAAATGCAAATGAATGAATTAACAATTGTTTGGAAGAAACAACAGAATCCAACACACTCTTTGGCAGGTAGAATTTTAGTTCAGTCCAAAGCAAGAGGTCTGAAGTGAAAAATGAAAAAGCTTCAATGCAGGTAGCTGTGATGCTGACCCTCTGCAGATCAGCAGGAATCTTTAACATCTTCAACACCCACAGTTAGTTTTATAAATGCATAATAAAGTCTCTGGAAATTATTCCAAACCAAAGACATAACGTCTCCTGGTTTTATAAGATACACAAAGATTAATCTCTACACTTACATAGGGTGTGTAGGTAGGAAGCCTGGATGTGTTTATGACAGATCACCATTTAAACATCAAAGAAATGAATCACCCTTAACCTCTTTAGAGTCTAAAAGTCTAACTTTTTCTTAGAATATGAAGTGTTCCCCTCCCCACTCAACTTTCAATAAACTACTAAATGAGTATTGTCAGTCTGACAGAGTCATTTAATGTTTATCAAAACTGGGAAGTCTATTAGATGTAAAGAATAAAAACTGTGGAGTGTGGAGAGAAGCTAATGCCACTAAGGTCACCATTCTACATTTTGAGAAGTGAACATATAATATTGGCCACATTTCTAGACAGCTATAAAATGGATTTGCAATTTTCAACAGAAAAAGTGAAATTAACTGCTCCATACCATCAGCAGCTGAGATGAGAATCTTCTCACCATACATCCAGTGTCTGGAGAAAGAAGCATAACAGGTAATTAGATGCCAGAACTCATCTCAATATTTCTTTTAACCAAACATAAAGGTGTGGAGCCACTAACTTTAAGCCTCTGGTGGCTAAAATCAGATCCCCTTTACTCAGTGCAATTCTAGGTTCTTCAGTGCACGGTGTTGTGAAGAATGTTTTAACACCTTTAGTCACAGGGCAGCAGACACCACTGTAATCTTCTATGGCTCGATACCGCACCTACAGATTGGAACAGAACACAGCAGTTTGTTATTTGTAGGAGTTATGGCCTTGCTGCTAAGTTTCACACCAAAAAATTCAATTCAAGCATACCACAGATTTGAGCATAATGACAACGGCTGTCAAAGGGACTCTAAATTGTAAATTAACTGCTTAACAATGAAGCACAGTCATCTTTATTATCATGTTTCTTCCCATCTGGAAACTAAGAAGCAAATGTGAAGGATAAATGCCACGTTTAATTAAGCAGAGATTGCTATATGTTGTTTATGTGGATTAATTACATTTACTTATACTCGAATTTCAACATAATTTCAGGCCAAACTTCACAAATACTTACACTTCTTACTCGCTTGTCTGCTTTCTGTTTCAGTTGCTCTATCTATAAATGATTATAAATAGAAATTTAGGCAGCATTCAACACAAAATGAAGCCAGGTATTGAAACCATTCAACAAACACAGGAAATACCATTAGCAGTTTGAAGCATAACTTTAGTGTATCAAAAATGGGAGAACATTTAACAGAACTTCTGTACATGTATTTCAAGACAGTTTATTTTAGTTATTTAAAAAGCTGGCCTATTATTACAAAGGAAAGAGGACAATTGGATAGTGGGGAGAATCAACTTGAGATACCATCGAAGCCCAGTTACCGTCAAACTGTATTGGTGACATCCATCTCTAACTGGCCAGTCCAGGCCATCTCCCTCAGGAATCCCAGACCATGTAAACACTTGCCTGAAGTTCTTCCATTTACTTCCCATATCATAGGGAAAGATAAAGGTCTCACCCGTTTGGTAGTACTGGATTCTGTCTTTGGCCTGGAAAATAATTAAGAAATGCAGTACATAAAAACACCCTACAAACTGCAGTCAAGCAGCAAATACTAAGAAGGCCAGGTCATAAGCTCTGTATGGGTCCATGGGACCTAAAGGCAAATATTTTCAGGCAAGCACAGTGAACCCTTGCTATACCAACCCAGGCTTTAAAAACTACTGAAAACAATAATTCAGAAGTAAGTCTGGTTTGGGTGTCCCCATCCCTGTCACTGCTCATTTACTCTTTAACAACAGAGTCCACTGACTACACTGATCTTTCACTCCATGCTCTGATCTTATTTTATGGCTTTTTTTTTTAGGGACTAATGTCTGACTACTTCTCAGTTACATACAAAAGCTTCCACAGCTCAGAATTCTTTGATTAATGATCATAATCATGACTCAACATTACTAGTGCCAATTCCTCCTCTAAGAATGCACACACAACATGATCTAAATCGCCCACATTCCATAGTCATGAGCTTTACATTCTCACAGTTCTGATGACATCTAGTGGAGCAGCCACAGAGCAGTGTTCTCTGTTGCAATAATGCCATTTTATTAAATGTTCATGTATTACAGTCCATGCTCAGCTTTCAGAAGGGACATATTAGCAGCCTGTGTTTTATGGTAAATGTTTTAACGTATTATTCCAAATTCTACAACATAGTGATAACAGGGATTTCTTTCATTTATGTTCCATTATCCCAATTTTCAAAGGTCTAACAGGACTTGGATCCAGCCATATTCTCTGCAAAGAGCTGACATTACAATACTTTAAGTACTTATACACAGTCAAAATTCTCATGCTAATTTTGGGACACAAAATAAAAGAAAGACAAGACATTAGTGAAATGTTTGTGGACTTACACAAAAAACCCAGGCAGCACTAAACTAATTTCTAAATATTGAGTCAGTTTTGCTTCCTCTAAACTTAGCTACTGCTGCTTGACTACGTTGCTCCTGAAAAATCCTGTGAAAACCCCTATAAAGATAAGGAAATCTAAGAGAAATTTAAAGGAGAGAAGACTAAGTATTTCCTAGTACTTCTTTAAAATCAAGGAATATTTTCCCAAATCAAGGAAAAACCTCCCTTACAATCCAAAGTAAGAAATGGGAAAAACCATGAGTCAAAAGATGCCACTTTGAATGATTCAGTGAGGTGAACAATTAAAGGTACAGACAGGTATAATGACAAAGCTCAAGTTTCAGATGAAAACACCTACATATTTCAAGTAGACAAGCAGAGTCTCTTCAAAGCAAATATTATTCTATGTTCAGCAAACTCCTCCAAAACAAAAGAAAAATCTATGCATTTGTATGATTTCTCATCTCTTTCAGTGAATTTCAGATATAGTAAGGGAAAAGCTTGTTGTAGGTGTTAAGTCAGTGGTGAACTGAAACAACATCTTTGGTTTTAATCCATAGATGAAACAAAAAAATTATAAATACAAAAAATAAACTTTGTAACAGTACAAGAATACTGAAATAGAAGCTTACCTTTTCTTCAATCCAGGATTCGATTGAAGTTTTATTTGTCAAAATTACTTTCATCTGAAATAAAAGTGTTAGGTGAAATTAGGATTTATTTTCTGCAGGAATACATCAGCTATGCAAAGAAAGCCTCATTTAACAAACTAAATTTGTTTTAAAGAACAAAGCAACCTTTATCGACTTAACTGAAACTAAACTTAACTATAAACTAAACTGAATATGTTAGAAGCTAAGCCTCAGCAGAGATACATGCTCTAGAATTATACACTTAAGACAGTATCAGACAGCACTGCACTTTATGCTTAAAATGTGTCTTTTTGTTTCCTTCCAAATATCTCCAACGTTTTAAGAAATGTATCAGGCACATTTATACCTCTTTTCAGGGACAGGGCAAGTGTCTTGCCTTTTTCAGGAAGTTTATAAAACCCATCTCATGTTTTCTTAGTTTATTAGATTTTCACATCCAAGTCCTCCCATGAAAAATAATGAAAAAAACCTTAAACTGTGGTAACAGAAAAACTGGGACAAAGCTACATAAATCCCTGGAAAAGTTATACAGCAACATAAGCTCTGAACAACTGTTCTTATCTCAATCCTGAATTCTGTTTTTGCTCCACAAGCATGCAAAACTTACAGTTTTTAACTTCTTTGTAACAGAGTCATAGACTTACCTGGATAATAAACAGCATACCAACAGCAATAGTTGTTCCTAATGCCAGTCCTAAGGCAAATAAAGATGCAGCAAATGCAGACAGTCCAAAGGGAATAATGGGACGAGGGTCTCTTTTGGCTGCACTCATGTCAATCTTCACAGAACTCCACCCAAAAGATATCTGCAAAGAGAAAAATACCATTCAGCTCTAGAACTTTCCAAGTGCTGAAACAAAGCAAGTTATCTACAAAAAAATCTGTCTCTGGAGGTAAGTGTCCAACATCTGACAGGTTTATAATGCAAGCAGAAAAACTAAAAAAAAAAAGTATTCAAAAGACTTCTCTTTTGTCTTCAGAAGTTTGTTTCTCGCAAGATGGAAAGTGAAACCATAATCATCATCTTGTAAGCTCCACAGGCCCAAATATCAGCAAAAAAAATCTGGCTTCAGGTATGTTAATAAAAACACATTCATCAGTGTCAGATGGACAATGTTTGCATAGAACAGTCCCCATTTTCTGTGGAAATGCTGCAGGCTTTTCTCTGAAAGCTTTGCAGACACCACTTCTCAACATTATCACTCTGCAAACACAACTCAGCTGCTACAAATACAACTTCCTCTGTTCCACTCAGCTGATGTTATCAAGGTCTTCATTGCAACCACAAAGGCTGAAATCAAACCTTATAATCTTAACCATGGATCTGAGATAAGGGGTGTATTCCAGAACAAGCTTTGCTCATTGTTGCTACAATTAAAGCTTTCCAGTTTAAAAAAAACCCCAAAGCTAGCATATTTAATTTTAGTCCCAAAAATAATGTACTTTTTTTTTCCTTGAAGAAATGGACACAATTCTAAAAAAGTGGCCAGTGAAAGAAAATAAATAGGATATAACTTGAGTGTTGGAAATAAATAGCAGCTGGTTTCTGTGCCAGCCAAAACACAGCCTGTCTCTCTTTACATAAAGTGCTACTTCAGAAACTGTCTTCAATGTAAAGCACTAGGAAACTCCCTGTGATTATGAGAAGCAACAGGGGAAAAAAAAGAATGAAAATAAAAACAACTTTCTCTGAATCCTCCTCCATTAACATACATATTTCTTACAGGTACAGAGCAGAACTGGGAGTGCATGTGGAAAGAATAACAAGGAATTTCACATGCTTCTCAGAAAACTAAATTTTCTCATACTTCCAGAGGTAAGATTATGCACATGACTTAAATAATATTTTGAGCATTTTGTTATGTTTTCTTACTCTGTTGTAAAGCTGAGTGTACATTGTCATAATAAATATGAAAGAAGCGTGAATGCATCCCAGTGGAGCTAAGAGGAGAAACAGAGTGAAAGATGCATGATTCTGGTATCCACAACAGTTGTTGATCCAGGGACAGTGGTGATCCATCTTCATGACACACCTGTGAATGATAAATATTGATTAATATAAAGGACACGTATGATGTTTCCCAAAAAACTCAAAGGATGTCTGACTTTCTACTTCTCAGCCTCCATTCTTTCATTTGAACCCACCAATTTCTGACATTTCAACACAGTTGTTTCTTTTTAGCTGCAACTCAGAATTATATTTCCATGTTGTAGAATGAAACAAAGCAAATTAAAAGTGCTTCCAGGTCCTATCCTCCCTAGTTATCTGTCCTCCTATTTACTCAAACTTACCAGTTGCTAATAAACACCATAGTAACAGAGCCTGGAGACAGAGCCATAGAATGGGACTTGTAAGAGCTATGATCACAATAATTAAGCACTACTGTTAATGGCAGTTTTTAAAAATAAGAATACCAGGAAAATAAAGGAAATCTCAAATTTCTTGTGAACTACTTGCAGAAAGAATATTTGAAGTTACACAGAAGTGTGATAATGCCTCTTTCTAAACCCTCTGAAAGCCTTCTCAATCATTAAGTATTGACCTTACACCACTGAAAATCTTTTTCAAAATACATTTAACAAGTGTAAACACCCTAGAGACACTCTTGTATTCAATATAAATATAAAGCCCATTATTTTGGTGCAGCTTACAGATGCAAAAAAACCCCACCTGATTAAAGATTTGTTCACATCACAAATTACCTTGACATTGTAAAAATCTAAGTGACCACCTAAGTGATCACTCCTCAGAGTAAAGATTGTCACTCAAGGAAAAGAGTCATTAACTTTAAATCTGGGGATGATGTAGCCAAACTACAGCACTGCTCTGGAGTTTCAGTTTCCTAGAAAAACACTGACTGCACATCCTGGGTTTATAGAAATAACAAATGAATGTGTATGTTGCAATATCCTTTCACCATGTTCTCTTAAGAGTCCTTCAGAGGACGACCTGCCTGGACTGCAGACAGCTGAAGTGCCTTGGTTTCTTCAAGATACACTAAATTCCAGTAACAGCTATTTATAAGAAAGTATCCTTCATATCAGAACAAGTGTGTTGGAAGATAACAAGGTGCAAACTTCTTAAGTTGACCCAAAAGGCTTATTACTTCACTTAACATGCCAACTCCCCTCAAAAACTCGCTTTGGTGAAGAGTGAAAAAACAGTCCAAAATTTCCACTCAAATCAACATTTAATCTTTGGAAAGATGACAGAACAGGTATTTCTACTCTCTAAGCAGGTCAATGTTTGGACTAAAAATTTTAAAAAGACTTCAGAAGATTTTTAGGTATTTTCACAGGCTCACATCTTGGAAGCAGGACTGCATTGTTTTGTTAGTACCATCAAGAAGTTCTGAAGAGATACTGATTTCAAACTATAAAGAAAATGTTAAAGATAGTAATTTCTTTTTAAACTAAAGCACAGCAAAACTGTATAGAAATCATGCAACTAGAAAGTGGAAATACTTGAAAAGGCTATAGTGTTCCTATGGAAGCTTTTTAAAAAAGCACAATGCAAGTCCTGGGAGAACAAATTATAGTAATAACCCATCATTAGGTTTGAAGCTGCTCTAATATGGACTTTAAACAATTGTAAAGAGAAACAGTACCTGTTACACTTTCGACAGTGATGTGAACGAGGTGCCTTGTAAGACTGACACACTTTACAGTATTGGAGATACATGCAATCCTGAGATTTTTCCTTTAAACAGAAGAATAGGAGTGTTAGATGTATACATAACTCCTCTGGCAAAGTTTATCTTGGCATTTTACTAACCTAAGCAGCTTTGATTTCTTCTGACAGGGTGTGTTTCATAGCCCAACCCTATTTAACGGCAGGCATCAAAGAGAGGAAAAAACAAAATTAAATAATCTCCTAGCTAATCTCTTACCTATCAACACAGCCATCTCCCACTGTTGAAAGTGCTGGTTGCTAAAACAAATAAACAGTTCTGTCAGGAAGAGGAACTGTACAAGCAGGGTTTCATAGTGAAGTTCTGAGAGTAAAAGCATGTGGCCTTCTAATTAAAAAAAAAAAAAATTCCTGAACACATTTTGTCTGCATTTTACACTGTAAACCACACTGCTAAGATACAGCACTGGCAAACACTAATGTTCAACTCTCTTACAATCTCTTTTACACACACACACACACACACACACCAACTACAGCAAGATGAGAGACAGAGATACTTGTAGACAGCAAGTAGGGGCCAACATCTTCCACTCAGGAAGTGGAGTATCCACCCAGCTGTCCTACTAAGATGATTATCAGGATCCTCTTCTGCCTAGACTCTGTCCTGAGTAATATTCCACAATTAGAAAGGTGACCAGTACTAAACTTTGTATCGTGCCACTGGAACACAAACTCTGGGCAGCTGCCCTGAGATACTGAACCTGTATCATTCTTGACTATGACTTTTCCAAGAGATTACTGAAGCACAGGAAATACAAATTTCTATCTTGTACTGTGCTAAGCAGAAGGTAACCATATAATTTTCCGGCTTGCATAAAATAAAACCAAAATTTTCTAAATTAATTTCTTCTAATTGTTATTGCTAGCAGCAAAATCTCCAAAACAGGTGTCCACAGGAGCATGCAGGTAACCGTGAGGTTCTCATTCCCAGCTAACAGTGCCTGTTTCCTGCTGCTTTGCTTTGAGAAGCCCGTATGAAACACAGCAACTGCTGCCAGCCAAGCACCATTACCAGACCCCTAACAGCACAGGGAGGGGATGGAGAAGGGCAGCAGAACAGATCAACAGAGCCTTGGAGAAGCAGCAAAAGGATGTAACTTAGGCAAGCAGGATGCCAGCTCAGCGCTGCAAGGCTGACAAAGCAGGAGTCATGGAAATCAACAGTGTTGTCCTCACTCAAGAACTGCGGTCAAGGAACTGTCACCTAAAACATTACAACACTGGCCACTGAAGACCACCACAGAAAACCCCAAAAAGCCACATAAGGACTTCCGAGAAGGAATGTCACTATGTTAGGTAAAGCATTACATACACATTACATATAGTTATACATTAAGTAAGCAGGGATAGCTAATGAATGTGTAATCAGTGTGGGTGATAAAAACTCTGTTTACCCAACGCTCAGCACACTCGATTAGAGGAAGGATACTTAAAGTGTCCAGCGTGCTGCTTTCTAATACTAAAACTGTGTTAGAAAGTTTCTGTCTGTCCGATTTCGGTATCAGGAGCAAGCTGGGGAAACTCTGGAAGCGGCAACAGCAAAGCGGGGAGAGGCAAAGGAAAGATTTCGGAACAAGATAAGGAAGAAGGAATGGCCTGAGAGCGTGGAGCGTTTTTGGGAGACAGAGGACAAACGGCGGCACCAGAAGACACGCGGTTTCTACTGTCCTGACCGCGGGGGCGGTCAGCCCGGCCCCAGGGCTGCCCGCCGGTCCTCCGCGCGGCCCTGGGATGAGACGGTCGCAAGGCAGCGCTTACCGGCGTCCACCCCAGCGGGACGTACCCGGGGCCCACAAACATGGCGCTGAAGTAGTTGTAGAGGATCATGACGGTCCAGTTGAGCAGCATCACGAAGTTAACGCTTCCCCCGGCCGTGTCCAAGGGCCAGTACCAGAGCGCGGCGTCGGCCATGGCGGTGGCGGAGCACACGGCCACCACGGCCAGCGCCACCGCCGGGCCCCAGTGGCACAGGCGCCGCGCCCGCTGCAGCGCGCCCGGCCCCACCATCGCCGCTACCGCCGCCCGACCGCTGCCGCCCCGCCGCCGCCGTGCATGGCTCCCGCCGGCTGCCGAGTGCGAGAGCGGGAAGGGAAAAGGGAAGGGACTGGGAAGAGGAGGGGAGGGAAGGGAGTGGGAAGGGGAGGGGCGGGGGCGGGGCCCGCCTTGCCACCGCCCGCCCGCGGTCCGTTTGCAATATGGGCCCCCCGGGAAACAGCGGCTCTCCGGTAGTGCCGCAGCCGCGTTCCTCCGCCCCTGTAGGTTACGAGGCGGGGCGTGAGGAGCTGCGGAGCGGGAGTGACCCGTCGCTGCCGCCTCTCCTCGGTACCTGCGGTGCAGGGCGATTCCGCGCGCCAAGGCCGCCTAGGGGTTGTCGGGACGGCCACGAGGGGCCGGGCCGTGCCGGTTAAAGCACCTGAGTTTCGCCGGAACCTGTGGCGAGGCGCCCGGGGGCGGGGTGGGGGACGCGTTTTGGGGTGGCAGAACACGGAAGCACCGCCGTCCGGAGCGGGGCCCCCGGCACCGGCAGCGCCGTCGCCGCGATGTCCTCCGACTTCGAGAGCTACGAGCAGGACTTCGCCGTGCTTACGGCAGAGATCACGGGCCGCATCGGGAAGGTGCCGAAGCTGGTAGGAGGTGAGCGGCTGCTCTGCGACCCCGCGGCGCTCGCTCCGCAGGCCCGGCCGGCTCGTCTGTGAGAGCCGCTCCAGCTCCCAGCGATGAGCGCGCGGGGCGGCGGCGGGAGGGGCCGGCGTGTTTTTCCTGAGGTCTCAGCGTCTCCTCGCTCCTTACGCAGCAGAGTCACCTCCCTGCCCTGGGTCTGTCCCAGCGGCGAGTTGTCTCTCGCAATGTGTTAGGCATACTCTGACAGAATAGTTGTTTGCTGGTCACCTGTAGGGATCAGCTCTTCCCTTCTGCCCTGCACTGTGGCCACGCGAAGTTACGCCAGTGCACCTGAAGGGCTGAGCAGAGCTGGGGGGGATGTTCCCTGTGCCGGCATTGCTGCTGCATCCTCTTTATTGTGATCATGCCACAACATCACTAATGGAAATCAAGTCTTTCTCCTGTGGCACAGACAGATTTTGTGCATGACTTAATCTGAATCAGTATTTTTGCTGCCTAGTGTTCATACATTTGATTTGGATAATTGACTGTGGTGACTCACATGCAAGAGCAGATGCAAAGAAATCAGTGTTTATTTACTTTAATGTGTTTGTCAGTAGCCTGCAGCGTTCATGGTCTAATTCATAATGTATCTCTGCAGTAGAGTCAATATTGTCTGTAAGAGTAGAAAGATAAAAATTATAATCTCATTAATCAGCCCATCTGAATCTTCCAGCACATAGGAATTGGTGCCCCAGTACAGGCCTCTGAGTGTGAGATGGAGGGAAGCTGACATTCGTGGTTTTCTCCTCTGTTTCTCTTGTAGCTCAGCTTAATGCCTCTTCTGTTTCCAGCTCATTTAATACTTCTGCCTCTGCTTCTTATGCATATTTCCAGAAGGTTTGGGATACTTAACCATAGGAGTGGATAGTGTATAAGAAGGAAATAAACACATGCTAATGGTGTACTTTTCCATATGACTAAAGGAAAAGGTATCGTGCATTCAGGACCAAAGAATAACATCCTACTTTTAGAGTGGGAAATGCATCATGAAGTGATGAAGTAGTGACTCTAAACAGGATTTGAGGTAGGTGGTCAATTAAAATGTGCCATCTCAGGGGATTTTAAATAAAAATCTTTCTGATTCTGGAAAGTTATGTCCAATTCTAATCTTAGCAAGTTAGAAAGTCTTCTGAAAAATTAAGGTTCAGTTCCATGGTTAAAAGAAACTGTCTTTTCTTTGGTTTAACAAAGATGTTTTACTCTTGATTTTAACAGCAAGGGCACAGGGAGATAATTCAGTCAGAAGCTGCAGCTGAGATAGAAAGATTTGTCCGTTTTCTATCGGAAACTTACAAAACGGAGAAGAGAGAGAATCAGAGTTCCTGCGATTGAATTTTAGAACTGGTGTAATTTAATCTGCTCAGAAATTATATTTAACCTGTAAATGGGCACTGGAGCAATTTACTGAGAGGATGCAGGGAATCCCTCACAAAGGCTTCTTCACTTTTGAACAGTAAATTGAAGGACTTCTGGTAGGAACAGGGAAACATCATAAATACACTACTGGCTCATCTTCTGAAAATCAATAGTGCTAGACTTACTTATAGGAAAAGAGAGATTTAATTCCCTAATTGTAAAGAATAGAGATTCGAGTTCCTAATTGTATAGATTTTGGAAGTCATCAGAGTCTGTTCAATAGTAGGAAGAATATTCTGCATAATAGTAGTGGATTTCCATAATCCTCTCTTTGAATCAGTCTCCCTTATTCACTTAGGGAGATTTTGGACCTTAAATACAAGATGTTTAAAGAGTATTGGCTTAAACAGTGACATAGCCTAGAAGCAGCAGGCTTTGAAATCATAACTGTTTTATGTGACCATTAGAAGGTTACTTTTTTTTATAGAATTTGCCATCTTTTCAGAGAAGACAGAATTCATGTTCCCTGCATGACCTATAACGTGGTACAGGGCTAAACGGAGTCAAGATAAGACAAGAGTTAATTTTTTTTTTTTATTTTCCATATTATTCAGTATTTCAGTATTTTTTCAGTATTTCAGGTTGGTCATACGTGGTTTGGACTGACTTGCATTATAGCTGCTTCTTGCACTATACATTTATGGCTTAGGTATTGCTTCTGTTTTCAGGGCTATCCTGTTTTTCATCAGAAAAAACATTTTCTGTGTCTTCAAAACAAAACTGCAGTCTTAGCTAACAGAGGCATTTGGCCACCTGGAAAAAAAAAAATCTCTGATTATGCTGAACACTTTAATCAGAAATATTTTAAATACACATTTTTCCCTTGTTTCTTAATAGGAATATTTGCGAGATCTTTGCCTCTTCATCACCAGAAGTTCCAGTTAGTTCTTGTGGCGATGTCTGGGAGAGCCTCAAAAAGAGGATAATGAGGTGGGAGGGGAACTTGAGGTGACAGTTTTCAGCAGCAGTGATTTGAGAGAGATTGCTGATGACCTTCTTCCTCCACGCTGGAAGAAGCAGGATGAAAGGTGTAAGGACTTGTGCTGCACTGCATAATAAAGAGAGATCTCCTGAAGTCTAGTGACTGGTTATTGCCCTCTGCTGCCCGAGATGGACCCACTGTAATGGAGAAATACTGGTTTATTGGTTTTGGAACATTCCTGCATTCCGTGTTGTCAGGACATGATGCTGGCTTGTGCTCTAGGAGGATGATGGCTCAACACACAATCCTGTTGTCACAAATGCATAAATAGTTCAGCGAGAAATGTAACAAAGGCTCTCTGATACTACAGAAACAATAAGCAGCAGGGACAATAGAACACCTGGGAAGAAATGTCTTCTGTTGTTGGGGCAGACATCACCTGGAGGATTAAAGAAAGTTATAAATAGAGAAATGGCTTTTAAATAGATTTTCTGTGATGCTGCTGCAGGTCTTTGAAGAATGAAAATAATTGACTGATGTGTTTTATTAATGTTCCTTGGTGTTTCAGAGAAACATCTGTCTTGTGATTTGACCAAAAATTCATACAAATTTTGATTGCTTGATATGAAAGAGAGTTTTATCGGCACAAATGGTGATACTTAGTCTATTCCCAGCACAGTAGCCTCTGGGCTATGATGGTTTTGGACTAGAGTGCTGCCATTATTCTGATACTTGATAGCTGCGTTTTCTACTGGGCAATCAAAACGCTGTGTTTCATTTGCTAACAGGTTTAGCTGAAGAAAGGCCCTCCTCTGATTTTCTGTTGTACTCCTGTACTGAAGTTTACTGTCTCAGTTTAAGGTCTGGCTCATTATGTTATGCCTCTTGAACTCAGTTTTATAACCCAAAGAGAGAAATGCATGTATTGTTCCATTTATCTCTGCTGTTGGACAGTAACTTCTGGCAGTGGTGAACATGTAACCACCTGAGCAAGCACAGCAACATCTGCAAGTGGTCTGTGAACTGAAGCCCTTTGTTACTCAGTCTCTTCCTCAGCATGTACTAATAAAAAGAAGCAACTCCACAAGCGGTGGGACTACTCAGTCTTGATCCAGGTTTTTTTAATCTCTTTGTTGGCTGTGAGATCAAACCAGTGCTATGTTATCTTTCTTACCTTGTAGGCAGATTCCCACCTTTCTGTAAGTGCTGTACTTTGAGAGACAAAGAAGGTGTCTAATGCCAGGGCAAAGCTGAAAGAACTGGGGAAAATATAGTGAAAGCTTGTTTCTTTTAAGAAAGTGATACAACCATGTGTACAAATAGAGAACAGATTTCTTTGCAATCCTACACAGAGGAAAAACCTCCTTTTGTTTCCATTCTTTATCCGTAGTTTGTCAATTTCACCACTTAAATTATACAACCTACTTGGAATATTTTTTGGAGACATTCTGTCTAGCAATGTAGGGAAAAAATTAAATTTAGATATATTTGATGGAGCACTGTTTTTTATTTTCTCTAAAGGATATTTGAATTCTCAATCAAGACAAAATGTTATAGAACACCTTTTTCTTCATTTCCTGTGGAACTTTATTTAAGGAAATGATTGAGTAGGCAGGTTGACAACTGCTAAGTCACAGTGGACTGATACAGTTAGTTATATGAGCATCTTTAATTAGACTGTAACTTGTTTGTCCTGATCTGCTTGATTAGTGCCTAACTTCTCTTACCCAAAAGAAGTCCCTCAGATCTCACTTTCAGTCCCTGAGCTAGTCATCCTGTGGGTATTGTGCCTCACTTCTTATGGGGTTCTGGCTGTGAAATAAGTTGTTTCCTTTGCTTGACCATTGAAGTAAAAGTAAAGCTGATAAGAAATGCTTTGAAAACCATGATTGCATGGTATTGTGTGCCCTAGAGGATCAGCAGTTGCAACAAGTTCAGCTGCTCTCCTGGAAGTCTGTGAAGATGCTGCTCCAGAGCTGCAGTGCCAGGATGTTGCCTCGTGCCTGTTCACACATCTGTATTTGAAGGAAAAACAAAGGCAGTTGTCCTGGTCACCATCTGGGTGATTATGTATCTGGTTCAATGGTAAAATCTGACATTGGGTTAAAATTTAATTAAACCGTTGGAGATCATTTGAATACCCCTCCTCCCTCCTAATTTTATGGGAGCAGTTTTAGCCAGACCTTCTTGTGTACTAATGAGTTTTCCCTACAAAGGGTCTGTAGCTTAATTTCTCTGTGGATCAGTAAGATCTTACTGGCCAGTGGAATGCTGAGTAGTTCTTGTAACCACAAGTACAAGCAGAATTTATTCAGCATGAAATACCTTCCACAAGCCCCCAGCTTTATATCCCTAAATTTCAGGTTACTAAATGCATATGGAAATTGTGATCCAGTACAACTCAGGGCAGTGCTGCAATTGCTACAGTACATTTATTTTCTGCTGGTATATTTTAAAATTTTATTTCAGCTTCAATAAAATGGTATTACGTGTTTCATACCTTCCATTGTTTTTATTTTTATCCATTGTCATCTTTCTAACTTCCAAATGAAGGAAGGAACAGAGGTGTTTTGGGATAGGAGAATAGAAATGGGGGGGGGGGGGGGGAAAGTGGCAGATTTCTTACATTTTTCTTTCGTTAGGAAGATAAATCACTAAATTTTCTGGCCTGGGTGCCATCATGAGAACCTGGTGGGGAATTAATGGAAGACATTGTTTGCGGAAAACTAAAAGTGCTACACAGAAAATATTTCCTGCATCTTCTGCTGTAGTAGAATCCACCAGACGTGGCAGCGTGAATTCCAGATTTGCAGGAAAGATGGTCCTGAGCCTGATCCTCTCTGCAGGCAGAGCTCCAGTGTACGTAACTGAGGAAGGACAGACTGTGATGTTCCTGTGTCCTTAAATGAGAGTGTAGAGTATTTTAAGTGAATGAGAAGATAGATGAGTAGGCATTTCAGCCTGTGAAAAGCTGAATTATGTTCCTTTCATAAAGTGGTCCCCTCTTGAAATTCAGTGGCTTGTGGAATGCAGAGATCAAAGGAGATCACCGGATAGTCCCTTTTGGTCTTTAATGTGTCAGTTCCAGGATGCAAAGAGATCATGTGGAAGAGAAGCAAGGGGATTCAAACTTAAAAACAAAGCTGTGAAGTTTAGAGATACATGAATAAGTCTTGTGCCAACCTATACTTATCCATCGTGACCTCTGGGGAGCTGTGACTGGAGACACTTTCGTGACATTCACTTTTTATCTGCTTCATCAGGCAAACCACCAGTACAGATGTCTCATGATACTCATGGTTTCGAACAAACAGTTTGTATGTTCAGAGTTTTGTTATTATCTTCATTGAGACTGAGTGCATTTGGAGTCTGAAGGCTGGAAGATGTGATGGTAGGATTGAAACCCTTGAATACCCACAGTAATGAAGGAATGCGGGACTTTTTATTATCCAGTGTCTGAATATTTCTCAGTCCCCTTTCATGCTGTAACAAACCAAGTTGTTAAGCAATTGGAATGTTTGTGATGATGTGACACTGAATCTGAGCTCTCAGTTCATCCTGGATTCTCTGCCTGCAAATGGATGGTTGGAGGAAGGTCAAAAGTCAGTCTCTGTAGCTGGGACATAGCCTTGCTGGGGAACCTGGCAGATGGTGATTGCTATGTATAGCTTAAAACTTACTTGAATTTTAAAAAATTTTCATATTTATTACTAATTTCCATTTTTACTGCTACTAGACGACAACGGTTTTCTTGTAGTTCCTGTGGCATTTCATTTTGTATCTGTTGAAGCAAAAGAATTCTAGACCCAGCATAGAAATAGGGGAATAGAAACACCATTTTTCTTCAGAACCTGAATTAATTTTAATTGGAATGCTTGGTTTTGTGCATCTCACATTTTGCAAATGAATAAGTTAAGCCTTTGTTCTTAAATGATTTTTTTTTTCAATTTAGTGTATGTATGTGCCTTCTCATGCATTTGTACACACCAGCAAGTGCCTGCTGAGGCATAACTCCTACAGCTGCAGCAGCTGTAAGTGCTTTCCTAACTTGCAAATGCTGCATAACAGAGCAGAAGATTCCAAGGATTCGCCAGTCTTTTTTTCCCTTTTTTAATTACTGATGTGCATATCACCATGTGTGAGGATGTCACACAGAAAAAATCTCAAGTCTGTTTTAGCTGATACATACAATCTTTTGAAATGTTATGTATTTCTTTCATGGTAAGAGCACAATTATATTGGTATTTTCACAATTCTCTTTCAGATGAGAAGAAGCAGATGGTTGCAAATGTTGAGAAACAGCTCGAAGAAGCGAGGGAACTGGTATGTTCTGGCTTTTCATATTTTAAGTGCAAATTCCTAGCAAAAATAATAGGATCATTGATAGTAACATGCCCTAAAAATACTTAACAATGATATATTAGAAAATAAAATAATATTCTTGAAATAGTTCTTATTTGAGGATATGAAATACAAGAAGAGTGTATTCTTTTTTCATCCTGTGTTACGTGATGCAAGGTTTGCACTATTGCTGTAAGTCAATAAAAAGTTAAATTGTGGGTTAGGTCTCATACTTTAGGAATGGAATTAAATAATTACACACCATGACTTTGTTTTTGGCTTGTAAGACCCAAGCACCTACTTGACGTAATCTGTCAGAATGTCTTGTAGAGCGATAGATCTTTTTTTCCGTTTTAGCAAGTGAGGCATAAAGGTGAGGGCAAAGGGGCCATGGTAGTGTGGGTCACTGATCCAAGAAGAGTGTATGTGTTAACCAAGCATTAGTCTGTGGTTCACACTGACAAAAAAACCCAGTATGTGATGAGCAGCATGTGTTAAGCAACTTGATTCTTCTTTTATTTGTTTTGTTCCCATTACAACCTGTCATGTCTTCCATCTGGGAAGAGTACAAGAGTAAAGTCTTGTAGATGTGGAGTAACTGAGCAAAGGTGTTGGTGACAGTTGAGATTGTCTTTTTCCCACATGGCCAGTAGTTCCTTACCTGAAGTGACTTTTGTTTATTGCTTGCAAATGGGTTTGGTTTATCTAATGTCAGAAATGTAATCTGAATGTTAGGATAGGGAAAGAAATCAGCTTTTCTACCCTAGAATTTCGTAAAATGGAAAGAACTTAAATCAATGATTTGCTTACTAACGAAATAAAAATTTTTTGAAGTAGCGTAGGAAGAAAAAAGTCTCTCAACTGTTTGTAGGCATACATGGTGCTTTTGGTTTAAAAATAGAATTAGTGTAAAAAATAGAATTAGACCAGAGCACTGGAATAGCATCCAGTAAAGCTGGATCTTGGGATGACTCCCTACAGTTTTGCCCTCTGAGGATCACAAGGCACCTAACCTCTCTGCTTTGGTATTCCCAGTGAGAAACATGGTAAAGTTACTGTCCTGTCTCATGAGGATGTTCTGAAGATACAGTAAGGCCTTTTGGGCACTTTCATATTCAAACAGCTGAAAAAAAGTAGAAATCTAGAAATGTTTTTCAGGTCGTTTTCACTACAAGGTGACATGGCAAAAGACAGAGCAGTACAGAGAAGCTCCAACATGGGTGGTCATTCAAATTTGGTTTTCTACTCAGAGTAGATTGGAAGGAGCACAAATTGAGTTAATGACTCCTTGCTTCTCTCCTTATGTCAGAAAAAGACCATCTAAATTTGTATTTATTATAAGATTAAAAAATAAATCCTGTATCTGTATTTTTATCCTAATCATGATCTTCATTTAATGTACTGGCTTTTCTTTCACACTTTGTTTTAGATCTTTAGATTCAATTATTGGCTTTGAGCAATTACCCAGCATGTTTGTGATTAATGTCAAGGCTTGGGTTTAGAAATCAATTTGAACAAACCTGCTAATAACAGAACTGATTAAGAAGATCCTCTTTTAAACTGGAGGCTACAGTAGAAAATCAAAATAAACCTAATTCCTTGCACTATTAGTTTTCGTACATTGTCTTGCATAGTCAAATCTGGGATTAGCTGATTTTGTTTTATTTCCTACTTGGCTAGGAAATAACACTCTCATGTATTATAAATATTATTATAGAGATAATTTATTTGCATTCACTAAGCAGTGATGGTTTTAAAACACTGTCTGCTTTGTTTGGATAAAATCACTGGTGTAATTGGTTTGATGGAAGTGCAGAACTAACACGAAAACTTCAGATTCCCAGGCTGCCTTTTCAAGCCAGGGCTGTGGAGTAAGAAATCTCTGGAGAGAAATCTTGTCACTCTAGATCCAGTGTGGAGTATCTGGTTGTTATTTTTACCAGGTTTTTAAGAAATATGATTGTTGTGCTAACTTTGGGGAAATTCTTTGAGTATAAAATCTAGCATGTGCTAGAAGAACTGTGAATTTTTGAATGAAATTCTGCTGTTAAGACAAAACTCTGTTATTTGCCTTTATGTTTGATGAAGGACGCATCACAAAATTGTTGTGTTGCAAATGCTGGGTTATTCTTATCTTGTGTATTTTAGTTTCCATCTCTATTTAAGTTCCAGGGCTTTAGAGTCAGAATAAAATAGTGAAGCTTACAAGTTTCTTAAAATGCTCGCAGCTGTCCAGAGCAGATTCATATGGAGAAGTTCCTGTGGGAGGTGGAGACTTACTTTGCAGTGGACAACATCATCCACACTACTTACTTTGTTGTATTTTTGAATGGAAATACGAGGTGCTTCTCTGTTCTCGCTTGTTTATGAAAAATATGATTTTATGACAAATAATATGAGTTCTGAAAGTGGAGATGCATGAAATTAGGTTGCATTTAGGTTCATACTTGCTTGGACTGCTGTCTTCTGCATGGCTTCTTACGGAAATTTCTCAGCCCAGCCACAAAATTCACCTATTTAATCTCATGATGAAAAAACATTATTAAATATTGGTCAGCCAAAATATGCTTCATCATTGTTCCTTGGACCTGACACTCTTAATAGTGACTCTTTAAATGAACATTTTAGATTTCATGGACCGTGGTCTGATTGTTGGTGCAAATTCTGGATTCACTGGTAGATGTTTTCAGTTTTATATAATAGACAAGAATTGAGACTTCATTAAAACTTCCCAGCCTTGCACACACATATATATGAGAGAAATGTTTATAGAACATTTGAGATCAAATATATTAAGATGAAATTGATAAGAAATAAGCTATTAATTCCAGCTATTGGTTTAATTTATAATACCCCTTTGGAAAGTTAAGCCTGAGCTAAAGAACTGGGTAGAATTAGAAATTGCTTTATATGTTTCAATTCATTAGTGACTATTTAATTAAAGTCTGCTTTATAGTTTATTTTTGAATATCATTTTGTATAATCAGAATGGATCAGGCAGAATGACTTTTGAGTGTCTGGCAATTCCATTGATGAAATTCAGATGCTTTTCTTATGAAGATGAAATTTCAAAGTGTAAGCAAGTGATTACATAGGAATAACTTCTAGCAGTCCCTTGTGAAGACCTGCAACCAGTAGTTTGGGATCCTAACTGAAAAGCATTTCTGTTCCTGTGCCATATTGGTCAACCAAGATCAGTAGGATGTGAGTAAATATTGTTTCAGGTACCTACAACAACTAAGGAGAGGTATGCTTTTATCTTATCTAAGTTGGAAAGATTTTAAAAGACAGGTGAGGGATTCTTCTGCTGTTCAAAACAGAATTCCTGAACAGACAGCACCATATAGAGCAGGCTCCATCACCCACTGGGTAGGTAATTAGCAGCCCTTGTTTATAACTTTTGATTGGCTGTATCCCTGTGCCATATTATTGTGTTTCAGACCCCTTAGAATTCTACATGGCAAGAATAATTTAAAAAAAGCTCTTGAAATGTAGAATATATCTGTTGTGTTTTAACCCATTTGACTGTATACAAGTTCTTGAATAGTATTGTCATTAAACCCTGAAATTCAGCTGTTTAATATACTTACATACAGATTTGGGATGTAGATTTAGGCAGCCAGTTCAGGCTATGTAATTCTGCTGAGTTAGTAATGTGTAAAGAAAAAAGGATTAATTTATTAAACAAAAGAATTAGTTCATTGAACATACAGACTGGTGTAAATAAAACTTTAAACATTCACATATATATTATAAAAATAAGTAAAATACCTTTTTCAACCAAGGGTTTCCGAAACTGCACAGCTAGGAGGAGGTAGGCTTTCTTTTGAACTATGCTCATTTGCAGGAATTATCCTCAGTTTTACTATATTTTTGTAATAAAATGTATTCATCACAGTTGGAATTGAAAGCCAGAAATGTTTGACTCAAATCATTCCGAGCGTTAATAATACTAATTTTGTCACTTGTTTCTTGACTTAAGACTGTGCAAAAATTTTGATAAATTGTTTGTATATTGCAGAATAAACAACATTTTTCCGTATAAAGAAGGAATATTTCTTGAACTTAGGTAAATTTGTTCTTGCTTTAATTAACCTTTTGATTTATATGCCTTCTCTTTGTTTTTTCTTGTCAGCTTGAGCAGATGGAACTTGAAGTTCGAGAGATCCCACCTCAAAGCCGAGGGATGTACAGCAGTCGAATGAGAAGCTACGCACAAGAAATGGGAAAACTTGAAGCTGATTTCGTGAGTTTTTAACATATTACATAAAAAAGGCATCTCTAAGAATTTTAAAAATAAAACAATGCAATGATTCAAGCAAATGAGAGGGTATTTTTGAGTAGTGTGAGAGATGAGTTCTGCACGTATCTTGCTATGTATGCAGACAGATGAAAACCAAACTGGGGAAGAGAAGCTTTTCTTTTAGCAGCAATCCCATACCAACATTCCAGTTGTTAGCCTCCTGTCTCTTTACCCTGGAACTCTGTTGTTTCTCTGTCATTAAACATTGTGAGCGTTCATGATGTATGCAAAATAGTCAGCTTTTAATCCTATTTCTCAGGGAATGACAGCTTGTAGTAATGTGGGCAGTAACATGAAAAGCAGTATAATCTCCAATCCGTGGAATTTTTGAATGTAGTTTATCTCATGTGTACTTCATTTGTTAGTCACTGTGTTTTCTTTTCCATTGCACTTAGATTCTTCTTGGCTTTTGTACAAATTGGTTATAAATACTACATTTTTTTAAGTAATGGATGCAAACTAACAAGCTTCCCTTGTCTGGGGGCTTCTGCTGCAGTTATCAGTCCTTTCTTTTGTGACT
Source organism: Corvus hawaiiensis (assembly GCF_020740725.1). Taxonomy (NCBI): domain Eukaryota; kingdom Metazoa; phylum Chordata; class Aves; order Passeriformes; family Corvidae; genus Corvus; species Corvus hawaiiensis. Next base: position 9,481,496 of record NC_063220.1, on the reverse strand, counting down.
GGGATTTGCACTGAATAGATTTACATAGCGACAAAACTGTTTCCTGTAAAATCCTGAAAAAGTTCAAAGGGATTGCAAAGTGTAGGAAAATGCTGTGTTAATTGGCAGCAGCTCCGTTCCTCCAGGATAGGGAGAAAGAAATTACTAGTGGCAGTATTTTCCATTCACTGGAGATCTGTGAATTTCCTCAGGTTGCTGGCAGCAGTTTAATCCTTCAGGGAAGGAGAGTCAATGTTTATACCTGCAGCCAAGAAATCCAGCTGAGTGTCACTCCTCTGTGCTTCTGCCAAGTTGAGCAGTTACACGGAAATGTATTAGAAGATGGTTGCAGTTTGTAAAGTTTGAGGAATGTTAGAATAAAAAGACTTGCATCAAAATTTTGTGGCAGTCTCATCTGTTCCCCTGTAGGAATTGTGTGTGGCCAAACGGTGACTTCCCAGAGAGAGCAATTTCTGGACCAATTGCGAATGCTGTTTATCTTTTCAGATGTGGGACAATTTGCTGTCAGCATGTATTTATTCCTGGCCTATTTCAATATGTAGGTAGATGGTGGAATTCATACTTCCATATTCCCAGGCAAGTGAAAATGAGAGAGTTCAGAACTGGACACTGTATGGAAGAGGAGAAATGCGTGCAAGGAAACATATCGTAGCACTGGGAGTTACATGATCACAAGAATGTAAGTTGGTGCTCAGAGTGAAGAACCAAAACCAAGATGAGATAGAGGAAGGAACATATGGTAATAATGGATAGAAACAACAGCCCCAAGCCCAAGGATCTTCAGCGGAAGATCAAGGAAAGAAAATGATGTGAAGGATGGAGCAAAGTACTGGAAGAAAACAACTATGCTTGAAAAGATCTTACTTACATAGCCAATAGTGGTGTTACAACTAAATGCCTTACGTAGTTCCAGTTTCTAAGTACTAATATTTTTCTGATTCTGTATGTGAGGATTTAAGACTCTTTTTGGATTATTATCCAGTCAAATAGCAGCTTGTTGGAAACTACAGAACAGTTGTGAGTTCAAAGAGGGAAGAGGAGGAGGAAAAGAAATGTTATTTTGACTCTATAAGCTCCAGGGCTGTCAAAGGTAGAAAGCTGAAGTATTTGCTGAAATGGAAGTGCTTTTGAGTGTTCTTGTTTCATTTCAAAGAAATTAAGTCTGTGAATTCAATTGCAAAAATTACATACCTCAGTGCACAGTCTTTTTCATTAAGTTCTATATTTCAAACATAAAGTGAATGCAGAACTGGCATGAGTAGTTTTCTTTTATGTTCATTAATAACATAAGATTTGATCTTGTGGTTATTTTTATGCCTTATAGCATATGAAAATTTGCCCTCACCCAAATAGTTACGGAAAACAGTAGCATAGCAACATGTTTAAAGCTAGGAGAAGGAAATAGGCGGTTTGTGGACTGGCCACTTGTCCACTCTTTACTGGCAGGATGGACAACATTAAAGTTTATTTGTGACATTTAACAAGTAACTGGTGAGTTTATTTTATCTTGAGCAGTGCATGTAATAATGACAAAGTGCCATCACTGTAATATTAGTTATTAGGTGCTGTGGCATCTTTGTGAATATATAGGGGTTTTTTTTCCATACACATTACTGTGTTGAAGGATATTCTGAAAAATACAGATTTAAGCTCTGTTGAGCTGTGCTCAGAAAAGTTACTCCAAACATGGCTTTTCATCTCTAACTTTGTAATCAAATAGGAACAAGTTGCAAATAGGAGGTTTATTTCCTCTCGTTGCTAATCTTTGTTATTTTGAGACCTGCAGTTAGGTGTCAATGCTCTACAGTCCAGGGGTGTGTGAAGGCAAAGACATCTACCCCAGGCAGTGTATTGCACATGCATGCTTGGTAACACACTAATTGCAGTAAATTGTATCCAAGGAGAAAAAACCACCTTTCCCTGTCTTAGCCATCTCTCTTGAAGGGGAATAGTGATAATGAAAAAAAGAATAGCACAATTTTATCTTTAAAACTACCCAGAAAGCATAGCACTATGAATACTGATGGGGAAAATGAACAGGGTGAGCATTGCCCCTCGACTTCAGGCAGCAGTGGTTTCTGATGCTTACCTCAGTGTTGTGCAGTCTTCCTTGGGGAGAAATATCAGAACAGGGCAAGCATGAAGTGATGCTTCTCTGCAGAAGAGCTGCACACATCTCAAAAAGCCAACTTTCAGGCTTGTGATAAACACACGGAAACAGAATTAAACTCTTTGATAGGACTTTTGCTGTCTTTTTTACTTGCAGATGTGAATCTTGCGTTTATTATCTCATTTTCAACAGCACATTCCAGGCCCTTCATTTCTGTAGCGTGTTTTGTCCCCGTTAGGTCAGGGGAGGTGTGGTGGGACCTGCGGAGCTCGGCCGGCTGCAGGGCCCGTGTACGCGCTGGTGGCTCTATCTTGTGGCCCCAAGTGGAGTTGCACATCACAGTCTTCTGCTTTCCGGGCTGCTCCAGGTCTTGGGACCACCTGCGAAAGGGTTCCTGAAGCTTAAAACGGTCTTCCTGTCAGCAGGTCTTTTTCCTCCGTATACTGATGCACCATGATGCGGTTTAAGCTTGCAAATATTTTTTTTCTGGCTGTTTCAGATGTAGACTGTCCATGGTGCCTGCCTGCTTGAAGCAAGTTCTGACTGAAAAAAGCAGTCTTTTAAGTACATGGACTATAGGTGTTGTTTATTCATACAAATAAAGCATTTTATGTTGTTACCTGAAAGTAGCCAGTTACCTTTAAACAGTGGGGATATACAGTGGTAAAAGGCTTCCAGATTTATAAACATAACTTTGACCTAAATCTATCCCAGTCCATGTGAAAATGTGACTATATAAAGCTAGCAAGTATGTAGTTATTTGCTAGCATTTGTATCTATCCCCAGGGTTCCATGTACTGGGTCAAAGTCAGGGCACTGTAAAATGGAAAAAACCAGAGGCAGGCATTTATTTTCCTGAAAAGCTTACTGCTGATGTATAAGGCATTCAAATAGATGAGGAAATATAAAAATCCAGTAAAGACCACATTATACAATAATACTCATGTTATAAAAATGAATATTGCACAATCAATGTTGAAAGTGAGATGAGCATATTGAGCAAGAAGAAATAGCCATCAAATAAAGGAGGCAACATAGGAGCTGTTCCTATTCTGTCGGCAGCACAGAGGTAAATTTTGCAAGTAGCATTTGTTATCAGTTCAGGAGACAGTGCTCATTCTTTTTAAATTCTCAGAGTTGTTACTGATTTTGGTAATTCTGACTTTCAGAATAACCTTTAAAAGAAAAAATAAGGGGCGTGGGTGAAGTTGCAGATACATATACACATTGTACAAAACTTGAGTAAACATTTAAACATTTTTGGCATTTAACAATAGCTTCAGTTAATAGTGAAGATATGTATTTACAATTTATACCTCCTACAGGTTCTGTTTAAGGTCACTGTTGAAATTTCAACTGCTGTTAAGCTTTAACAACATTTAAGGAGATGGGCAGTGGAATTTCACTGGATAAAGTTAGCTCTCTTGTATGACTCTCAAGTACCACCTGAGTCCAGAAGCTCACCTAAACAACTCACACAGCTGTGTCTGTTATGTTCTGGCTGTGTTTTGTAAATACCACTACCCCCATTTCAGGTTCAGTCACTTACCCAGACAAATAATCATATGGCTGTAAGCATAATGAACATCATTTGTCAAATGACAAGTTGCTGGCTGTATCTTTATGGCCAGTCTTCCCTAGATCTCCAGTTTGAACTAAAACTTTGGAGACTCAACTGTTGCTGCTGGATTATTTTGATTTATAAAGCAAATAGTGCAATAATGCTTTGTAGTTACAAAATTATGAGCCATGTGTGGGACTGCTGTGTGTGTATCTTCATTGTTGTTTCTCAACAGTGGTCTTAAAAACAGGGAATCCATCATGCCAACATGTCATGTATGCGCAAGAACCTTGCCTGGGCAGGTACACATGCCTTTAGGGAAACCTGATCTTGTTGACACATTTGAAACTTCTGAAATCAGATTAGTTTTCACTATGTGAGTAGTACAGCTCTTTTGAATGGTGCTGTGGAAGATTTGTCTTAATGCACACAAGACTGAAATTAGTTTCAGAGGGAACAATTTGAATTATCTGGCCATGTACTTTGACAATCTAATTTTGAAAAAGCATATTGTGAACAAAAATTCCGCCACTGCCATTTTTATAGATACTGTCACCTTCTTGAGATAAGTAATCACTCCTCTACATAGTACTCAAACTGCTCCTTACAGAGGTACTGTTTTCTTCCCCCTCTGTTACCTTTCTAATAACTTCTGATACATTTGTCTGCCTGTCTGTGGCTGAGCATTAGGCCAACGTCTTTTCTATAGAAGCAAATTCCACATTGTCTTCAGCTTGTTTTCACTTGTGTCCCCACCCTGGTGGGTTTGTGGTGGAAGAAGGTGGAGGCGTTTGACCTTTTGCAATTACTTGATTTATAATATTGCTATTTTAAGTGGGGAAGAAGTGATACAGGAAAGAATGCTCTCTCTCTCTTTTTTTTTTTTTTTTCTTTTTGTGACATTAAAGGCCTAAACTGGTGAAATATTAGGAAGTGGTATAACTTATAACACCAGTAGAAAATTTTCCCTAAGTTATTTATGTCTTAAATTTCTTTTTATTGTTTTGTGTAGAAGTATGAAGATGGAAGTAAATTTACTTCATAATAGAATTAACTAGTGATGAGATGCTTTTCTGTGGAGGAAAGTGTGAAAGATGGGAGTTAACATACTTAATTTGTGATTAACCTAAAGGGTTATGATCATCTTAGCTGGCATTCCTGAGAGGCCTGACCAGTGAAACACACCTTACCTCCTGGGCTTTGTAATTCTGTGGGTATTGCTTACAAAGAATCATCCCGTGTTTGACCAGTAAGTGTGTTATGCGTCTCATAACTCAATGTGTGAAGAGATAAAATGCTGGGTGAGGGCAACCAAGCAGCAAATTTTTAATGTCAGTAAAGCTAATTCCTTAACTAGATTCTTCTCTCAACCAACTCCATCTTAATGCTCACAGGAAATTCTGTGTCTGCCTCATCTGTTAACACGTGGGGCTAAGACTGGTGAATTTTGTAGTATCTCTTTGTTGGTCCTTCAACAAGTTGTGGTGGAGGTGATGCACATGATTTTTAGAAAAACCCGTTTGTGTAGCTTAGACTTGGCTGACTGATTACAAATAAAGGTGCTTCCAGGAAATGATTTGGTGAGTCTGATAACTCTTGTGTGTGGCTGCAGGCTGTGAATGAAAGGCATATGACTCATACAGGGCACTGTAAGCATTCATGCCTCTTTCCTTTCTCTCTTCACACACAGAATGTTTCTGTACTAAATTAAGCTGAAACGTGGTCTGTGGCCGAATGAAATCTTTCTGTAAAATGTGTTTTAAGACATGTAGTAGAAATTCAGCATGATATCAGCTTTGCCTTTTTCATTAAACAAGCATTCTCACCTGATAGTTTGTAGACCTGTTCAGATTTCAGTCCTCATCAGCCTTTCCCAGGTAGAGAACTGCAATTTCTCTGTTTATCATGGAGTTTGTTCTTATGTTAAAACTTCTGCTTCTCAAAATAGTAGAATTAAGTATGTTTGCTGTTCTTTCTAGAAGAGAGTAGAAGAAGCCATGTTCACTCAGAATTACTTCTAACCAGCTGGTGAGTGAAGTGACTTCATATACAGAAGGTGAATGCTGTATTTGGGGGTGTGAGGCCCACAAGGGGGAAGGCTTTATTGTTTCCCACTTCCTCAGTGATTTCTTATTCTACTCAAGTGACACTACCCTACCTGTTGTGCAAAAAGAAGCAGCTATCACTCTCGTGCTTTTGATAGCAGCAGTAATAAAGGTCCCGTAGTTGAACATAGATGTGGGAGACAATGATGAATGAGGAAAACAGAGTGTATCTTACACTCACTTTGTTGTATTGCTCACCTGCACTCATTCAAGTAGAAGTTCGATTTTGTTTCTATCATGAGTTAGAGACAAAAGGTTACAAAAAAAAAAAAAAAAAAATCAGGCGAACTGTGCAAAACCCCCACCATTTGAACGTGTTTGCTTTTCAGGCTAGAACTGCACTCTCGAGTTCCTTAATGTGTAATTACGTCTTCACTTCTCTTTTCCTTTTCTTTTCTCTTTTCTTTACCTTTTCCTTTTCCTTTTCCCAGCTAGAGCGAGGCTAGTTTGCATTTCAGTGCTGAATAGGGAGAGACATGTGCTACTGGTGAATCGTAAAAAATAGAGAGAAGGTTCGTTTTGACACGGGAAGGATAGATTCCAGACGTGTTCCCGATGTCCCGGTGTGTTGTCCGTGGAGTGGCGCTGGGTGGCGCTGTTTGTTTGCAAAGCAAGTGTCGGCCCCCCCCCCTCCCCTTTTTTCCCCCCCAGTTTCTTTTTTTTTTTTTTTTTTTTTTTTTTTTTTTTGCTTTGGTAGTAACTGAAATTACTGTTTCATGAATAAAATATTTCTGGTGGGATTTGCATTTCTATATTGGCTGAAGATACTGTGTTGAATGTTTTATTAACCAGCCCAGTGCAACTGTCAGCCTATTAAAGAGATCCAATGGACCCTGTTTAGCTAAATAAACTAAATAAATCCAATTCGTCAAATTGTGTTCCTGGCTGTTTATTTTCCATTCTTTTGATGTACAGTTTATTTTAAGTTAAAGCCACATAGATTTAAAAATTAATGTGAAAATAGAATTTAGTGTTTGAAACATGAGAAGACTAATTGCCATGGTCAAAAATAGCTTCCCTTTATAGTGAAGTTGCCATCTGGTAAATGGTGAACTTTTTATTTGTGACTGATTAACTGTCCCATGTCAAAAATTAGTTGGCAAACGAGTGGTTAATAGCTTTTTTTGCCAGCTTGGTTTTGTTGCTTTCATGAAGAGAAACTTGAAATAGTTATTTTTAACGGCAGTGCTTCTATTTCTACCCAACTTCAAGAGGTTTGTTCTTTATCTTGATATTTTCTCAATCAGAATTCAAGGGGAAAATTTTATATGGTCATTACATATTAAATGCTTGTTGAAATTCTCATTGCATCATAAGCAAATATTAGAGCGTAAAAAAAAAACCTCTTTGCATAACTGAATACATTGTATGTCTGGTTGTCAAAGAGTTGTCAAACATTACAAATACTAGCATTCATTATATTCTGTTAGTACTAATAATATTTTAGTTACTGTGTTTCTGCTGAAAACCTTTGCCACAGAATAACAGGAGACAGACTGTAGATTTATGGTAATGTTACTGGGATAGTACAAATTTTTCTGTGCCCCTTGCAAATTCTTGTAAATGCAAATAAATTCTAGATTTTTTAATAAGAGAGATGAAGAAACAGTGATGGATGTATTTGCTCTTTCTCTCTGATGCTTTCTATGGCACTGATTTAGTGATGTTACATGTTAACTTGTGTGTGTTTTTTTACAAGAAATCAGTTGCCAGGCATCGTGTTTTGCATAGTTTTGTTTTTATGATCGTGGGTTTCCAAAAGTGGAATACTGAAATTCAGTGCAATAGAAATACAGTTCAATTAAATTGCATTTCTGGCTCTTTTCCCAAGAAGTCTACTATAATTGATTAAGAAGCCTTTGTGAAAAGCTAATGTTTTAGATGAATTTGAAAGTGTCCGGGATTCTTAAGAAAAATCGTTTAATCAAGTAATCCACCTTTTTTCTTACCAATTTTTCTTACTAACCAAAATGGTAAATTTTTGTTGTCACTTCTCGCCCAAATTCTAACCCAAGAACAAAGTAGATATTTAGGCAGATGTCTTCAGTGTTGGATAGAGTGCTGTTCCCTTTTGTAGGTAGACTTTAATTTTTACTGAAAAATATTACATTTCTTTAATATTTTCTAGCTGCAAATGTTTTTAAATGGTATTTAAAAACTAAACCACACAATGTTAGCCTGTTTTGTCTCAGAAAAAAACCTTCCCATTTTGTGCTCTAGGCTGGTTCTTTTTAATATACAAGTAATAAACACAGGAGGAACTTTATGGTTCTGTAAAACTGGCTAGCAGAGGTAAAAAGAGATGGACTTTTATAGCAGTGGAGATGTCATCTTGTTTCTGGCTTAAGACTTAGTGAGGAAGGAATATAAAGTAAAAGAATGGAGCTGGAAGTCTATTAAAGTGATTCTGCCTCCTCCTAGTAGTGTTCTTTACTATGTGAAACACATGGAAAAAGTGTGAATATCTCTGTTCTTTTGTTTGGTAGCTTTTTATTTTTACTCTGCAACAATTTAGTTGTCTGTCCCAAGTACAGCCAGCTTCCCTTAAAGCTGCTGTACAAACCTCAACAAAAAGTGGTTCTTGGCCACAAAGTCTATTTAAACTTGCTGTTCTTACTCAGTTAGGGAGGAAATCCCTGCAAAGGCTAGAGGATCTAAAGTTGTACATTTGACAATTTAATGCTTGTATACATTTATAATAAGTGGATCAAATACAGCACCTCCCTTACTTTTCATTTGCTTTTTATTAACTGCCTTTAGGGTGCCAGTGCTAGGAAAATAGTCCTTTTCCAATATTTAGTGAATACTACAGAGGTTTTACTCCTGAAAGGGGTGATCAATGAAAATTAAAGTAGAAATATAAAGATTACAGATAGTAAAAAGGAATATAGCAGGTGGCTTCAGGGATCAGCAGTAGAACAGAATAATTTTTCCCTCTATAGTAACATTTAACCATTTCAGATGGGTGTAATGAAAAAAGGGTTTTGCTAACTAAATATTTGGCGCCTGGTGTATAAAGAGAAAGAAAACGGGGAGTGTGTGTGTGTGGGCTCTGCATGTTTCCCATTGAGTGGCATTTGTGCTTACTTTCGGAACCCCCACAACTTTCCAATGTGTCCTTAGTTTGGTTTTTTTTATTTTCTGAGAAGTTAAGACTAGAATGAATAAGGGTAGTGTTTGCCAACTTACCCTCCTGGCCGGCGTGGAAAACACTGAATTGCAATTGCAGGCTTTGTACCTGCTCACTAAAGATTCAAATGTGAATTCTGGCAAGTCAAAGAAAAGGCTTGTATTGTGTCTGGTGGGTCTTGGCTTGGGCCTTAGTTAGAAAATGCTCCTGCATTATGAATTTAACACCTTCCTTTTTGCTGATTCCTGAGTAGAAGATTTGAGCCGTTATTAAATCGAGCTGTAACTTTTGCTAGGTTGTGTCGCCAACCAGGAAAAAATTGGTATTTAATATTTCATTTAAGAGAGAATAACTGTATTAATATCAAAACAAATTCTCTTATTTCAAAATCTTAAAAATTACTTTCCATTATGATGCTATTGGTATTTTGGGACATGTAACTGCAGATGTTTTGTCACAGGGATCCCCGTTTGTGGAGTGCCTAGCACAAAGGGATTTCTCACCCATGACTACAGCTCTTTGGCACTGTAATGAGTATTAACTAAATAGAACTATGCAAAGAACTGAGTTGTTATGTTAATATGTTTCTTGTGGTTATTTTTATTTGTTTAAGAAATACAGGTTAGTGTCAGTATTATAGATTGTGCCATTAGCAGCTGTCTTTGAAACTACAGGTTTCATGTTACGTGTTTCTGTTAAAATTTCTAGCATCCTTTAAAAAGTAGAAGCATTTATCTAAGATTAACGTGGTTGGGAGTAAAACTAATAATGCTAAGATAGGGTCTTAACCACAGTGCTAGGATTTTTTTAATCAAAAGAGAATGTTTGATTTGTAATGACTGTTTTGTATAGTTTCATAATTCAATGTCATTAATATGCCCAAGTGACCACATGATTCCCTCTTCTTTCTGCCCAGTCTTCAGGAGAAATCAGACTCTCTGGTTCAGTTGTGTAAGCTTCCCACAAAGTTAGTTCAGTCAACTAAATCAAGGTAAAAAGTTACAGAAAGGTCAGGATTAAGTTAGGGGTTGCTAACCTGAATTGCTTTCCCAGCCTTTTTAAGCCCTTAGTGCTCCTTTTGTCTTTTTCTTACCTTCTGTCATGTTGTCCTCCTGTTAGATCTTTATTTCAGTTGAAGGCACCTGGGCTGCATCTTTCTCCTGACCCATACTTGGAGTCACTTTCAAACGTGTTATTAAGTTCCTTTTTTCCATTCATGAGCTACATGTCTGGCATTCAGCAATGCAGATCGGTGGCTCAGCACTTGTGCCCTGTAGAGAGCTTGGTTTAAAATGCATGTATTTTAGAATGAGCATAAGGAAAATTTGCTCCTTTCTCTCCTCATTTTCCCTTTTCCTTTTTTTGTTTCTGGGGCAAATGTTAAAAGTTTTTACTTTTAATTTGTACCTAAAAAGTACTCTGTTGCTAAGGTCAGAACTGCTGAGTTCCCTTCTCTGATAATATGGGACCAGTTTCCAAGCCATTTGTATGTTTTAAAAAATGTCTTAGCTAAGGATTTTTCTCCCATCTGGGGCTTCTTGTACAGTGGTGGTGTTTGCTTGGACAAAATCCCCCAATTTTCCTCACTTACTGCATGTGAGCCTGAATAGAATTGCTTTTTCAGGAAAATGAACTGGAAACTCTGTTTTGGGTGTGCACTGAACAGCCATAAAGGTCTGAACAAAATAGTGGTGTTTCAGGCAGCTTTGAACCATGTTGAAGGGAAGATGTTTGATCTAAGAACAGGGCCAAATCTATTCTGCAATAAAACCTGAAATCATGTACACTACAGAAAAAATAGTGGAAGAACTCCAACATGCTCCTGATGTAGATAAATGTATTCTTTTGGAGCAAGATTTCCTTTTGAGGTCCTTCCTTCCTTTGTGAAAAATTTGGGCCCTGTGAAAATTTCCATTCCCTTTCTTGTACCTTGTATCAGACAAAGGAAACCAGGACAGGTATTTCTGTAGCCTGCAATATCATAGAATCACAGAATGGTTTGGATTGGAAGGGACCTTCAAGATCACGTAGTTTAAACACCCTTTCCCATGGGCAGAGACATCTTCCACTAGACTGGGTGGCTCAAAGCCCATCCATTCTGGCCTTGAAAACTCCCAGGGATGGGCCTGGATAATCCTATGGCTAATAAGAATAACTAAATATGGTTATTAGTAAATCTGGACTACTTTTCATTTTTGGAAATTGTCTTTTCAGTGAGTTTGTTTAGTATATAAAGATCACTTGTGGTGGATCATGTGTCAGTTCTTCCACCTACTTGTCGTTAGAACAGGAAAACAAAGCCTCTGTTTTTCCATTGTATCCAATCCACTTTCAATGTCTTCAGCACTAAATATCTGATAGCAGCAAAGGATTAGTGGCTGATACTTCTGATATTCCATACCTGGGTCCCCATCTGTACTCACTGCATTTGTGATTTTGATGCAGAAGTGACATGAATTAGTAAAATCCCGCAAAAAGTAGCAATGGGAAGTCCAGATCAGGTCTTTGAAAGCACATTTAGCGTGTCTGGTGAGTTCTAAGAAAACAATATCCTTATCCCTGCTGGGTACATTTTACAGACTAGTTAAGAGGCTGGGCTGGGCCATGCCATGGTTCATGATGTCCATAGTATCAAATTTAGTATGAGCTGGGTTGTATAATAGTAAATTCTTCACAGTATCTAATTCCGAAGTACAGAGTTGGACTGGCTGAAGAAAAGCCTTTTCCAGCAAGGAGAGCTGTCCATTCTCTGGTACCCTGCCTTTAAACGCTTCTGTGCCTCTGGCTGTTACTTGGCCTGAGTGTGGCTTGGGCAGGAGTGTTTGAACTAATCTATGCAATGGAGTTTATCCTTGCATTCAGATAAAGGCCCTTTTTTCCCCTATAGAGCAAGCTGCTGCATTCTGGCTAGAGTGACTCACTGATGAGGTGTTTGGCTGTATAGTGGTAGGGGGATGAAATTCTTGAAATGAAGCTGTGCTGCCCTCTTGTTACATTTTTGGGGGAAGTATCTAGAAGGAAGTGAGAGTAGATTGTTCTCCTGACATTATAAACAAAGAAGGTGGACCTTTGGTAGTAGCAATCTTCTTGAGGGAATTGAATCAAGCACTTCCTGTGGAAAGTGGAAACAAATGTGTTGCTTTGCTCAACTTTGGAGTCGTATCCAAAGTTTCTTTTGCCTTATATTTTACCTTTTATGAGGCTTAGTATATTTTAGAAAAATAAATCTTTGGCATATGTTTAAATCTGTGTGTTTGTGTTCATTTGTTGGGGATTTTTTTAATATTAACAAAGTCCTTTCCCCTGGCCCAAAAAGTCAAAGTGAAATTCAGATTCTCCAGGATATACATACAGTCTGTCTGCAAACTTCGCTATGGGACACATCACTTCAAAGATAGCCATATGAAGAAAAATGTGTGATGCACTTATTGACAGAGAAAAGCCAATAAATCCAATTTGATTCAGGAAGCTGAGAAATATTTTAATAACTTTCTGACGTTTTCCTGTAGTCCTTATTTACCTTATCAATAGTTATGGTGACATATGATTGTCAACTTTTTATATTAAACCAAACTAATAAATTAAACATGTTGTGTTTATACCTGATGAAAGCTGACGTTTTGGAAAGGTGTTAAAATATACTGACAGGTCTTGTTCATAAACTCCTTTGGTATAAATATGTAGATGACATCTTTAGATATTGTTTGTACATAGGCTGATAGGCAGGAAACGTTGACAACGTAACAAATGCAAATGTCAACCCCACAATTTAACCTTTCTGTGTAGGAAAAGATGTTAGTTTTAAGTTACATGTATCTTTTAACTTTATTTTCAAAGTTTTTTTTTCAGCCTGTTATCGTTGCTGTTTCATGTGCCACTGAAAGTAACACTGCAATAAGAAAGATTTGCACTTAAGAGCTTTTCTCTGTGGTGTTCCTACTTAAATGGCTGCGGCTGAGAGGGTGTTTTTTTCTTTTAATTCTTTTTATTTTTCATGTTTGCCTTGTACCTTGTGAATCTCTCTGCAGTATTATCTGTTCATTCCTTACTTGCCAGTGATTCAGGGCTTGTGGGACTCAAGGGCAGTTAACCAATAAAACTATTCTAAAATGTTAGAGCAGTTTCTTGTAACAACAGACAGATGTCCTTGGCCTTAACCTGGATCAGGGTTGCTTCATATGCTGGATGTTTCTGATTTGAAATTTGTCTTCTCCATGGTGATGTAAACCCATTATGTGTTCTCTGCTTGACGTTTTTTCTGCATTCTCCACAAGCTGTGATTAATACAAAATCTTACAGAAGTTACGGCCAGTTCTGAGTGGCCGGGGCCCTCAGGGCACCAACAGCCCTCAGTGGCCCTGAGCAGTCTCCCCAGCCCGCCCATGGCCCAGGGCTCCATATCAGGCCTGTTTTTCCCTGCTTGGGGAATGCTGTGGGATGCTGCTCTCCAGCTCCCCATGGCCCGGCCCAGCTGTCATCCCTGCTGAGCTACAGCCTGATAAAATTCTAGCCTGAACTTGCTGGGAGCTGTGCCGCTCTGCCAGGTGTCCAAGGCATACGTAAGTTCATGGGCCTTGGTCTTCTGACTTTTAAAACTACTTGATTGGAACAGCTCCAGTGGTGCTTTTCTGTCCCCTACTTGGGTACCTCTGCCTGAGATCTGGAGTCTGGGTGAGCAATGTGGACACAAGTCCAGTGTGCAGGACTTGTGGTGGGATTTCATAGTGCTGACCTAGAGCATGCATTGAAATCCAGAGTACTTTGCACTGCCTTCAGAATGGGAGCACCCATCTTCATCCTGATGGCTGCAAGCAGAGTTCCTACTGATGCCTGTAGCCTGTCTGAATTGTGTCTCTCAATTTCCCCTTTTAGACTTGTGAGGAGCTTTAAGAAGAAAAACTTTGACACTGTCCTCTGTCAGCCAGGCATTCCATTCTGTCTTTGGTGACCGATTTCACAACTAAGATGAATTTTCCCATAGTGTTCTTGCTGCTTCTTCATGCAGGTCTTCATTTATCACAGTTGAAAGTGCACTGGAAGACTGGAAATGTGTTGGTAGGTATCTCATGATGTTTCACACAACTCCAACAGAGTGGTTTGAATATTGACTCTATAATACCTAAGGATGTATCTGTGAATCTCACCAAGGAGAATTCATCCCTTCCTCATGCCTTAATGAATGTGCTGTACTCCATGTGCTGGATAGAGAGGTTAAGCAGAAGTGCAGAAATTTGGGAAGGAGATGTTGGTGTTAATTGGTTTGCAGCGCTGGAGTGTTCGAATCAAAGCTGTTGCTGTTGTGGCAGGAATTACAGTGTGCTACGTTTTAGTAATGGTAAAGGAAGTTGCTACTGGTTTTGTTGTTTTTCCCTTGTTATAAATGAGTTAAAGAATGTCCACAGTCACAACTCAACCTCTGTTATAAATAAAAACGAAAATGTATCAACAGTTTTGGTGTTCTCTAAGTGCCTACAGAGGTAGTCAATGAAAGTCAAAGTAATGGGAGGTTGGTGCAGGCATATAAAATCTAATAGTTTTAGAAGGCTTCAGGTGCATTAAAAATAACTCTTTTTCAGAATAATTAACTACTTTAACTTGGTATTGAATCAATCAGCCAATTAGTGCAGTCCCATTTTGTATTGTGGAAACTTTTGTAGTGCATTAATGAATGCCAACCTTTTGAGCGGATATTTCTGCAGTTAGACTGACCTATATATTAGGTATTACTTAAAGAGAGCTCTGAAGAGTGTTTTTCAGCTGTATATTGTTTTCTTTTTGTTAGATAGATGGACAGATTTGGGATGTACATCTGCGATACCATATAATTGACAGAATACCCTCTGGTACTTGACTGTCCAAAGAACATGAAAGGTATAATTCACTTTGCAACAATCATATTCTGTCAGATGGTTACTATTTCTGAAATAGTTGGAGAAAATTCATATGACTTAATGTAAATGAAACTGTTACATTTGATTCTTACCTCATGTTACCTCCCTGTGGTATCAAGCAGTTCCCAATCGTGCAGTAAGCATGTTTTGTATGGCTTTTATTCTAAATCTTTCCCTGGGGAAATCACTGGAAGTTGTGGGACAATGTTCTTTCATGTGCTGTTTAACTGCCATTGACTTAGTTTCCTGAGTTTTCTAGAGAGGTGGCTTCATTTAATCCACTTCCTTTGTACAGATTACAAATTGCTGCCTTGTATCAGTAGAACTGACCATTTTTTTCCCTGAGAAAAAACCAAGCCAAACCTTTCATTTCTAAACTGTTATTTGGGAACATAGTTTTGAGATTCCAAATAACTCTGGCAGAGCCTGGGCACCATAGCTGCAGTGCACTTCTGGAAGTTGCCATTAATTAGCATTCTTTAGCTTTGTTTAGCAGCTTTTCTGCTCAGTGTAATACCAGCTCTCTCTTTCTTCCCCTAGGTTTTGTGTTGTTGTGCATTTCCTGCTTAACAGAATGTTTGTTTAGGTAGATATAAGTGCAGTGAATTTCCTGAAAGTTACTCATTGGGGAAATTGAAATGAAATTTTAGAATATCATTAGGAATGCAAACAATAAATTCTTTCATTTGCTGTAGGCATCTTTAGGTTGGAATGACTAGAAAAGGTTCTGGTTAATTAGAAGTAATTTGTTAGAAACCTGAATCCTTTTTTTTATTTCCTAGATTAAAACTCAGTTCCCAGCTGGATGCTTATAAGTGCAGGAAATGTAATTGTGAGATGATTAACTGCAAAAAGATGGATAATTGGAGTTCATATGATATGTCAAATATGGCTAAACCAAAAGGTTTTCTGCGTGTTGAAAGAGATTGGCTGAAGTCTAGATTGCAGAATATTGAGCAAGGAGTGTTTTTAGAGATTAATAGTCACAGATTGCTGCAAGACGATGAGGCAGAGCTTGACTGTAAAAAGCTAACACCTCCCAGCCCTTTCTATATCTTCAGGTTTTAATTAGCATGGGTTTGGTTTTGTCCTCTTCCCTTTATTGCTGTTATGTGAATTGGAGATTAGGAAACACAGTAAACATCATACATCTAACACCAATGCTTAGAGACAAAGATATCTCCTCCTCTCCACTAGGAAAGGCTCAGCCTACCACAGGATAAATTATTTGAGTCTCCTATGTTTTTCCCTCCCCAGTGTCTTACCTTACAATCAGCATTGTTTTTTCAATAGATTTTTTTTAATGTTTGTAAAATTTGTTTTGAGTCTTTTTTTTTTTTTAACTGTACTGTAATAATAAATTAAAAGGTGATACATACAGTATAAACTGCATCAGTGGCATTTTGCTTTCATTATCCCTCGTAGATGTTTAGCAAAACAGTGCCTGGTGTTTTAAATTACTTCTGCTTTGCTTTAAAATGAGAACTTCTGTTTGAATAGCCTATTGTTCTGTTAGCTACTACATTGCACTTCAAACTGCAGAGTGTTATTATAGTCACTGTATTTTGGGATCATATAAAATATTTGTTCTCTCCCTGTTCCCAACCTATAAACTTCATATCTCGATAAGGAGTTTCTAACCCTTGGAAATACTGCTTTACAAATTCAGCTAATGACCCAAATACAGCTTGTTTGTTGTGTATGAGTTGTATTAAAATAACATACTCTATGTGTATTGTCATTAATGATATGCTCATTTTGATAATGGAGCTGCAGTCTCTTAGTGTGTAGTCCTTGGGGAGATGCTGCATTTTTTTAACTAAGTATTGTTCTGGCTCCTTTCCTTGATTGGCCCAGAAATAGCAATCAGCTGGGGAGCAGGATGACATGCCTCTTAGCGATCCCTTTTATCTTTGAGATGAGTATCAACATTGTATGCTTCCTAATGGAAGTGTAATTTAATGAAATCTATTGGGTAAACATACTTCAGATGTTCAAAGGAGGTGACAAAATTTTTGCTGGCAGCCAGGACCTGGCTGGTTTCCAGCTTGCCTTTAGCTGCTATGCATATAGCATTGAGAGAGGCACTTAAAATAGGAACACAAAGTATTGTTTCTATTGTGGTTTTGGTTGTGGATTTTTTTCCTCTCTGTTTTCTTTTCCTTAATTTTATTTTTGTGGTATTTGTACTAGTGCCCTCTGACTTCCAGGCTTTTCTAGTAAAATGCTGCGTGAGGTCAGGTTTCCCCTCTCCCCCCCAAAACCATAGATGACAGTGTTAAACTCAGGGGAGATGGTTGGCACAGAATGTGCTGCATATTCGGGAGAGGGGTCGCGGGGGGGGTGAGTGATCCAGACTGCTGTTAGTCAGTAACTCTGTGAAAGAATAAGTTCCTCTCTAGGCTGAGAAAATTAAGTATCCTGTTTTAAAGATTGTGTCAGAGCACTTTTGTTTTATCAATAATAATTGCTGATGTAGAACTGTCCTCTCTGAGGTTTTATAACAGATGGCTGGGAGTGGAAGAAAAGCTGCTCAGCCTTCCACCTCCTCAGCTAGAAACAAGATTGCTAAAAGGAGGCAGTTGTCCCTCTTACCATTGCTCCCTCCTCATTATAGAGCACAGTGGTCCCAACACACACACACACTCTTTGTGGTAGCAAACTTGGCAGAAAGACTGGAAAGATCCTATCAGCAATGTTGTCCCTTTGAGTGGATGTTTAACTGGACAGGTGATGGAGCTTATTGCTCAGATCCTAATGGTTTGGCAAACTGTAGGAGAGTGTTTGAGAGGAAATACATTAATATTTAGACAAATTTGAATATAATGGATATGTCTGTGGAACATGGGGTTTTCTTCTTCTTTACGTGGGAAGTCTAGAGGAGATATTTTTAATTTGAAGACTTCCACAGTGGGTGCAACTGCGGGATGAAGGACGTGTCCAGAGAAAGATAAATGCATCATTGGCCTTTTGCTTGTCTTTCAAGTATTAGTGGCTAAATCTGAGCTTTTCATTGTGGCCCATTTTATTTCCTGCTTGATCCTGTAAGGAAGTCCCTTTCCCAAGTTTATGTTGTCCCTCTCCTATGAATGTGTGACATGGTACATTTGAGCCTTGTGGTTTTACTCCAGTAACAAGTAAGTTCCCTGGACTGGTCATGGTCTACCCACAGGGAGCTTCTTTGGGTACAAAGGCAGAGTCAAGCAACTGTCTCTTTTTGTATTGTTGTTAAGCTTGTGTTCCACGTGGGGACAGTAACTAAGGATCAGAAGGCAGTAAGATGTAAAATGGAGTGAAGTGTATTGCTTGTTTACAAATAATGGAACAAAATGTGAAAGATTGAGGAAGAAAATTCAGGATACATCAACATACCTGGTATTTCTATAACTGTAAGCTATAATAATGATACAAAATAAATTGCAATTATATTGAACTGTCTTTATTCAACATGTCTTTGGTTCCTCAGCCAAACTGCACATTATATTAATGCTACTCTGTTTTTCAAACTTTCTAATGTTTCCCAGAGTCTGTGCAAGATCCAGGTGTATACTTCTTTGTGTGTGTGTTTATGGATGTGCAGTGTTTGCTGTATATGGAATACACTGGTGCCAGCTTAGCTTGTGGCAGCTGTGGAACCATTAAAACTATATATAATTTTAAACTATTTAATAGATAAACATGTTTTATTTAATTTTGTCCTTGCATTGCTTCTGGAGACTGGTGAGGAGAGGCAGGAAATGGACAAAATTACAGGCAGCACCAAAGTTTATGATTCTATGTTGTGAACTCAAAATAATTAAATGGTTCACCAGGCCTTCAACTCTAGAAGATGGATAAAGCTTCAAAGCTTCAGACAAAAACATTTTCAAAAATATAAAGTTTGGTGAAATTGTAAAATGTTCTGGCTTTAGATCTGCTTCTTTGAAACTGACCTTCATGTGAAGTACCCATTTAAAGTGAAAAGTTTTTCTGTACCTTTTGTGGACCAGTCAGAACTGTAAATTGGTATCTTGGTGATTTTACTTCCTGTGTCAGTTTCCTGGTGAAATGGGGCTTGAGGAAGCCAAGCATTACTGGATCAGTTAATTTGGTTCCCCTTCACATAATTACCAGCTGAGAGTCCAAGGGAAAGGAACTAAATGCAGTGGGTTGGTAAGGTAGTATTTATCGGGTTCAAATCCCCTCTTTGCATTTAGGGGAAAGATGCGGACTTAAAGCTTTTTTCATCTTGATAATACTCTGAGTTTCTCTTCTACCAATGACATGGTTAGATGGTAGCCTGCTTTTTCTGTTTTCCTTCATTTTATTCCTCCTGATTTGTTTCCTCCTTTATGGCAGTTCACGCTGCAGCTGCTTCATGCCCCAGTGCAGACGATTAAGCTGCTTCTGAGGCCACCATCAAAAGCTGCTTTCTCCCTAGGTCTGCAGGAAGATGCAGAAGCATTACCTCCGACCACTGCCACTGCCATCTTTATCATCTTTTTTTCCCCATTGTCAAGCCATCGTTTGTAGCTGCTGTAAGCTTTTACCTGTGGCAGCTTAAAAGATATAGGTTGAGATTTTTTCAGAAAGGACCCTGAAGGAGTCAGTGCTCAATCCTCAATGGCTTTCAGAGCTGAGCAGCTTAGACCTCTTAAAAATTCCAGTCTTATGTCTTTTCAGGTGGGATTTTCAGATTCTCATGAGTAACCTGTGAAAGGAAGATACGTAGGAACCTGCACCTCATTTCATGGTTCAGGAGGGCTTTTTTTTTTCAGATTATATAAGTGCTTTTGAAATTTCATCCTTCGACATGATCTTGTCACAAGAAACATGTTTCAGTCTTAGCAAGGTAGCGTTTGAACAGCTGTGAATTCAGAAAGAATCACTTGCCATTTGGAGAATTTCATTGATATGTTTTCTTTTATGTGAATTTCCAATATGGTCAAGCAACCAGGATATCCAGAGGCCTTTCAGGTAGGTGAATATTCCAGCTGAAGTAATGAAATCAGAAACTTGTACATAGCAAGTCTAATCCTTAAGTCACTGAAGAAGGGGACAGAAGTACCTCAACGATTTTGAAGTGCTGGTTGTTGCAAAGAAAGAAATGCAAGAAATTCTGTAATTTTACCTGGACAAAGTCTTTCTTTGAGGAGTGATCATCTTTTTCTGTGGCATGATGCAAGATGACTCTGCAATCCCTGAGAATGTTTGTCCTTTACTGCTCCTAATGAAAAAAAATTACCACCAAAACCCCACTTCTTATTCCATCTCTACTGAAAGGAATGATTTTCCCCTTTTAATAATGTTATGGGGTGGGCATGTAACAGGATTGAAGTGCAGCTGAAGTTATAGCTGAGGGAAAGCTACAATTATACAACATACTATTGAGGATAATATTATCTATACTGCAGGTGATTCAGTTAGCAAAGAATAGTTGTAAAATATTCCTATAGTAATGTATTACTAAAAATGAGAGAGGTGGGGTAGCTTAGAGAAGCCAATAGAATTGTACATCACATTTGAAACCTCTGTCAAACCCTTGCCATTGGTATATCTCCAGCTGCCACAAGAATGAGTGTATTAGGTTGGCCCAAAACCCCAAACAGCTTCGTGTTATTTCTCTGTGAGTAAAAGATCACTGCAGAAGAGTGCAGGGGTAAAGCAGATGTGTACTGTTGTTACACTCTTCCAGCCTTTCTCAACTGGGGCTGAGAGATTCCTGAGTCAGAAGTGGTGTTTCAACCTAGAACTACATCACCAGAACAGGAATTAGTTATTAAAGTTGTGGCTCAGGATCAGGGAAACCAAAAAATCAGAGTAGAACTTTTGCAGAGGGTGAATCAGTTGTGTTTTGCCCTAAACTCGGAGAATGATGAAGCAGAATGCAAATGTGAAAATGGTGTTTTTTCTCATTAATGTTTTGTCATTGTTCCAGTGTGAAAGTGTAAGAACTGAACTGAAAACCCATGGGCGCAAAAAATACTAGGGCTGGGTATGAAGGTAGGAGAAGGGGGTGGTCCTGCCGCGAGCAGCCTCTGCTTTGGACCTGTTCCCAGACTCTCTGTCAAGCTGTGGGCGGAGCAGGGGTGCACAGACCCTGGAAAATGATAGTGCATGAAATAAAACTGTATAACTTTGGTTACATTAGAATTCCTTCACTTTGTTTAATTTGTTTCATCCTATGTAGTTGGATGATTTTATTCTGTGGGTAGAAGGAGGTCCTTCTCTAGTAGTAGTAGCAAAGTTTCCTGTCTAGTAAGTTATCAGGGCTCTGAAGTTATATAATGTTTTCAGCATTGCATGGATTTTTATTTTAATTTTTATTCTTAAGGCTATTATCTACTAAGAGTTGAGCAGATGTTTGAAATTATACAAATGAGAGTATCTGTATCCAAAGATGTAATTTTAGGAAATACTTCATTATGCTTGTAACTGGCACTTCTGTTTACTTTGCGAGTGTGGGGGGTTTTATGCATCTGAGTGCCATCTCTTTTCTATCTGGATAAACTTTCCATTTTGGGCTCTAAAATATCATCGGTAGGGCCTCCACAAAGATGGTAAGAAGTGCAATTAATCATTTATCTGCTAGGTGTCAGCAAAGGTTCTCTTTAAGATAAATAAATTAAAAACTGTACGCATTCATACACTAGATCTTGAGGCTGTGTGGCTCAAATCTGTTTGGAGGCTGAAAAGGAATTTATAAGGAAATATTCAGGGAAATAGATACTAGTCAGTGTCTAGAAGAGACAGCTGCACTTCATACCCTTCATTTAATTAATTCAATACATTGCATTTTTCTTGATGTATGCAACTTTGAACCTCTCTTTAATTAAGCAAAATTAGCAAGTTTATTATATGTGGAGAAGATTTTGCAGGTTTCCATTCAGCAGAGGTTTTTTCAAAAAAATTAAGTTACTGTGTGGGACATTAGAGAAGACACTTTCATAAAAAAAGTAACAAAGGCTAAGAAAAAATGGTCAGTTTTCACAGTGGAGGAAGCTCATCAGTGGTGTCCCACAACTTCTTATTTGTGTTGTTCAACATATTTTTAATGGTCTTAATATTAAAAAGGAAAGAATCGACAAAGTTACTGGTGATACTAAAATGTTCAGGACAGTAAAAGTGAAAGTTAAATGAATTATTTCAGGAGTAGAGTTCTGAGTGGTTAAGCATTAAACTCAGAGGTGAAGCTTATTGTTGATAAGTAAAAAGAAATGCACCTATCAGGAAAACAGTTCTGAGCTGACATTCCCAATGACAGGCAAGTGTTACTGTTTGGTAAAAATATAATAAAAAGTCCCAACTAAGTAGTGTTCAGAAAAGAAAATTGCACTGAAGGAATTACCAGGAAAGGAGCAGCAATTGAGACAAATCACCTCTCTACCTATATACATTTATGACTCTTTGTGTGATTATAATTCCCTGTTCCCCAAAACTGCAGTAGCAGAACATAGTTCTGCTGCTGCTGCTGCAAGCTCTGGAGCAGCTCAGTGCAAGGAACTGGGTAATGGGCAGAAATTTTTCAGCTAGGATTAAGAGGGAAATGATTATATAGAGAGATGATTATATAAATGGAGTGGCATATAGAGAAGGTGCAGCGTCAAGAAGTTGTTCACCACTGCTCATAATATGCATCAGGTGGCATCAAATTAATTTACTGAATGAGAGGTAAAAAAACAAGAGAGGAGAGGGCATCGCAGTTGGGAAGTGCCTGATCTGTAGTCTACCACAAGGTGAGTGAGGGAAGAGGGTGTACCAGACAGGGGTCATGCACTTTGACCCCTTCTCTGGGTTTCTGGTATTGGTATTTCATGGGTACTGCAGGTTAGACTGGATAGACCTATGGTCTGAATTAGCATGGCCAGTCAGCTTTATAAATTGTATTTTTTCCTGACCACATGTGACGTAGAGGGGGATGCAGTCACTTCTACAGTATAGTGCCCAGGTAAGGTGTAAACGGTGTGTCTGAGCTTCCTGGCTCCCAGAACAGTGAGTTTTGCTTAGATAAGTAGTGGTTGTTATTCCAAACTAAAAGTTTGGAGACATAGCAGGCATGTGTTGGTTTACTTGGAGCGATAGATCAAATATATTTAGCTTCAGCCTATGCAGAAAGTAAATAAGATTTCCTTTGTTCTGGTGTGATCCTAGTTCTGGAAATAGTATAACTTAAGTGGGGAAAACACCACAACTATTTATTTGGGAATAGAAACAAATTCCATCTGTTTCTACATCTCTGTCTCATTCACTTAATAGGAACATTCTCAGGAAAAGCTCTGTAAATGGAAATATTTTTAAGTTTGTACTCTTTGGGTTTATGTGCCTCCTTAAAGATAACGCAAACAGTTGGCTGTAACTTTTTTGAGTTATTGTTTATACATAACTTATCCAGCTGGGAATCAGACCATTACGTCACCTAGCAAACTATCTGGAAATGAAGAGATTGTGTTGCAATTTTTTTAACCAGTTTGTGGAAGTTTGAACACAAAACCTGAATTTAAGAAATAGTTGCACACTTCTCAGGCCTTATATAAAGTCTTGTGTTTGTCATTAAATATTACATACAATTTAAGAGTTCTTGTGAACCATTACTGTTCTTTACTTAGATACAATTTTTTATAAAGTGCTCTGTTAGTAGTGCAGGGGTTTTTTTGTGTGAAGCAGTATTTTGTGGACTATTGAGTGTGACAATGCAGTTCACTCAGACTGCTAATTTTTTTAATATGGCTATGTAACTGCAGAGCAAGCATAGTATTTCCCCTTTAGCACTTCTATTAATGAGAAACAGTGTTGTCAAATAATACTGTGTTACTGGTAATTCAGTAGGTCTCAAATAACTCCCTCAGGCCTGGTGGTCATACTGTGACAGATACTTTAAAGTCAGAAAGATGTCCTCTCTGCATAAAAAACTTCAGTATCTGACCTTTGCATTGGCTTTGCTAGTGACGGATATGCCCACATTGATGATATCAGATTTGTGCAACAACACAATTGTTGTACTTCTTTTAAAATAAGGCAGTATTTTATTTTACTATGTTATGCTCCTAATAATTAAATTTAAAAACTTTAGAACTGAAGTACTTGATCTTTAGACTTTCAGCCACGTTCCTCTATGAATTGCTGTGTCAAAGAGTGTATTGATGCAGCCACATAGCTGGTGTTCATATATTTCCTGCTCATTCAATAGGAAAATATGATAGGAATGCTGTCCCTGTGCAGTGAGAAAAGTTTGATATTTTTCCCAAATCAAGTCTCATTAGAAAGAACTTCAGCCACTGAGAATTGAAAGGGTTTGTATTATTAAGTTCTACCTTGCCAGGGAAGGTGCTTTCTTATATTTTCTGTTTAAAAAGTAATCAATTGATCAATCTCTTCCCATCTCCCTCGTATATTTGTTCACCAAAGGGTTTCGTCCCATGCCAATTTTACAAAATTCAAGTCAAAAGATGCAGGTAGATCTTGTGTACTTATGCTTCAGCTTCTGAATTCCACATAAAAGAGTCATAACCCCACAAAGAAAGTATTAAAACTTCAGATCTTGGCAGAATGGTATTTTTCCCAGTGTATGAGAAAAAGACAATGACCACAGGAAGCTGGTAGCTGTGTGCTTCTGTGCATTGTATAGCTTCCATCAATACAGTTTATATAGTCTTCCACGACACACAGCTTTTACTCTAAAGACATGTTAGGGTATTTTTAAGTTCACGTATTGATTGCAAATCAGACAGGTATAGATTGAATAGCAAATAATCCTCATCACCATCATAATTTTAAATCAATTTTGTAACAATGCGAAAAAAATTCTTAACTGCCAAATGCTTTATTTAATGTCACAGGAAATAATGAAATCATCATTCAAAATTACATTAGTTTTGCTTTCTTTCATCTTCCATTTACTAAGCAGGACTAGAATGACATGTATTTATCTGTGCAGGTATATTGCCTGTATTATGTATGTTATCTTTCATTTTGATCTGTAAATATATCTTTCTAGACTTATTCTCTAATGTGGTCATACAGAGAGTTGACTCTAATACAAGCAGGGACAAGGGCTGGCATCACCTCTGTGTGCTGCCCATCACACTAACGTGTGTGTAGCATTTAGAGAGCAAAGGGGAAGAGTGGATCATCCTACATTTATGCTTGCCCCTGTAAGATAGCAAATACAACCATCAAGATTTCAGGTTAATCATGGCAGCATTCAACAAAAGCCATCATGATTGTATGATGTGAGGCCCAGTGCTGAGACGCTGAGTATCTGTAGCTTCTCGAAGTTCAATGAAACCTGTTTATCATCTCTCTATGTTTTTAAAAGTAAACTAGAAAGTGGCTGCTCTGTATTTTCTATGAAACTAGGCTGTCGCCATTTTAGTTAGTATTAATTATTTGATTAATGCCTTACTTATAATACCATTATATGCAAACTAATTTATTAAGGTAGAGGTTGGGTTATAGGCCTTTATTGTTCCACTGCTCGCTTTTTTTGGGCTGGTTCTGTGTAAAGTTTCTCTGGAATGTCTTAAAATTATGGGAAGGGGTGGTTTCCCTGTAGCTTCAAAATCACTATATACATTGTACAGATAATGGAATGGTCCAACAGAAATTAAATTTAAATATTTTTCTGCTTGCAGCTTTACTTTTCTAGTATTACTTGTAGTTATTGGTGGTATATTTTTTCATTAGGGTGGTGGGATTTTTATATAATTTTATGCCTACCAGTGCTCAATGTTACATTATTATTCCACATTGCTTTTCTGGCATCATAATTTCTAAGGTAAGAAATTACAGAGTCACAAAGACAAGATTGGAAATAATTTTATTTGTCAGGGTAGGAGATAGAATATAAGTGAACATGCTGAGTTTTTCAATAGAATTAAAAACCAAAACAAACCCCCAAAAACATTGCAAACAGCAGAAAAAAAAACAGAAAAAATTATTTAGACAAATTTCATTCCAATTAGCTTGTAGATGAAAGTTTCTTTTTTAAGTGCTATAATCCATAAAAGAAAAATAATTCCTAGTTCAAATGCTAAGGTCTGTGTAGCGCACTACCAAGTTTCAGAGGGAAAGTGTTTTCAAGGTCTTTTCATAAATGGTATGTTATGGAATGGGGTCACCTCGAAAAGGAATAATTACAGAGTGATCAGAAGATTTCTTTGAAAAGATTGTGTTAGACCTTCTGTATGGTTTGTGGAAGAACAGAAATAAGTTTTGCTCCTAGGGTGGGCTAACAAAATGTATTGTGTTTTTGCAGCTACTTCTATCTTTGCCCCAAAAGATGCATGCATCACCTCGCAGTGCACTCAGCTCTGTAAGGTCATTGCCTCGAAAGCAGATCTGGGAGTTGTTAGAAGTACAACACACTGCTGCACTGTTTGACCAACTGCAAAAGTTTAGTTTTGAACTCTAATGAGTCTTTGCTCATCTCCTGTCTTAGCACTACCAGTTGTTAAATAATTAATTCCTCTTTGATTGTACCTCTTTATGTGCTTTTATAAACTTATTTGTATTATTTTGTGTTGTATTTTATTTGTACTCGGCCTCTTTTTGTTTCAGAGCACGGAGTTACCAGAAAGAATTAATTCGAGGAGCATTTTTTCACCCTTTGTGTAGTGCTCATACTGAGGATCTGTGATCTACAGTAATTCTTATTCATTTGGAATATAGTAATTTGTTCCTGTCAGCACAGGGGCTGGTTTGTTGTTTTAAATTGCTGACTTTTGTTTTTGCTGGCATGCTCCCCAATACAATTTGAACATCTGACAAAAATCTATTTGTATGAAAATTCTGTGGAGATAGGTGCCCTGTGTTGCCTAACAGTACAATTTGGGGTCCCCAAGATAGAAGTTGACTGAATGCCAAGATTCTAGTAGAGCTTGTTTGTGCAGATAACAGAGGTAATCCATATTCCTCAGGTCTGTAAATCAAACAGACAGAGGAGAAATATGTATGTGCACCTTTCTCTTTGAGATAGTGGACTGGTAGTTTCTTCTTAATAACAATGGGGACTATCCAACCCCTGAGAAAAATGGGACACTGACACCAGGGATGTCCCTACATGAAAATAGAGTGATTGGGAGAGTCTTAGAATGCTTCCCCCCTGTAGCAGATAGTGTTAAATAAATTATTCCATGGATCTGGTTTGTGGCTTTGTGGCAATTTCCGTGCTTAAGTGGTTTTGTCTGTTTAGACAAAGTTGATCCATAATACACTGGAAGAGGAAATCCAACCACTAGGTCTCGACTTTTTCCCAGAGTGATACAAATAAATGTGTCAGCTTTACTGGGCATCTATGGAAATGCTGTTTAGGAAAACACAAACTGGTTCCTACTGATCCTCTGCAATGATTCTTTCAGGATATATAATAAATGACTGAAATAGCCTCTTAATTGCTTTTCATCCTCAAATAAAAATATACTTCTAGTCAGCTGTGTGCAACTATGCTTCCCATTTTCCTGCTTAACTGTGGAATCAGTTACATTTTGGAGTTAATGCTCAAGTATCAGACTTGTGCTTTACTGCAGGATCCTGTATTATCAGGTATATACATCTTGTTTTAAGGAAAAAATGGATAAGCTTTTACCCAATGAGGTTCTAAACTTTTTCTGTGAGGCCACTACTTGAGAAGTCTTTGAAGCCTGTTGCGATCCTGTCATAAAGGTTGTCATCGTCCTGTAGCACCGTAAAGCTACTCGTAGTTGCAGTGGACAATGATAATGGACAAATGACACTTCCAGATGACCACTCCTGTTCGTTGTGCAGTGTCTGATGCTGTGGGGAGTTTGGGAGAGGGAATTTAGGAGAGGACCCAAATATCTGAGCAGAGGAGAACCAGTAGGAAATGGCAAAATGGGTGGTGGGAAAAAGAACAAAATATGTTTCATCATTCACATTTTGTACTAGAAAAAGGTAAGTATAATCACACTGGAGCCAGCACGTTGGGGTAATTGGGGTAAGAAGATACAAACTGTGAAAGGTGTAAGATGGAAAATTGTTGAATGATGAGGAAAGAGTGGCAGGTCTGTCATCTGAGATTTTAGTGGAATGGTTGTTATTACTCTCTAGCTTTGTGAGAGTTCATTTTTAGGTTGAAATTTTAACCTGAGATTGTTGTATAAATTTGAGTCTGTCCTTGAATGCTTGGGAATCAAAAACCCAGATATATGCTACACAATGGGATTTTCCTTTAGTTTCTTATATTCTTTCCTCATTGGTTTTGCATGTCAGGTTCATGAGTTGGTGTTGAAACTATTCTGTTGGCCATATGCTATCAAACTTTGCCTTTGTATCAGATCATCTGTATTTGATGTTAACAGCTTTGTTATACCAGAAGTTTCTACACTGTGCCATGCAGGAACATCTGCTGGGGTGGAGGGACAGATGTTTGGTCAAATGGTGCTGGGCCTTTCTTGCACTTCAAAGGAGCTGAGCAGAGATATAATATGACTGTAGAGTATCGTTCTATTTTTCTAATATGAATAATTTGAATATTTGCCATAGTTTGTTAAGAGATTGGGAGAGCAACTGACTTGTTTGAGCCAAAATTGGAAAGTAATTAATTAGGTAATCTTTCTCTTCCTCTGGACTTCACCAGGTAAAGATGAGATCCTCAGGATTAAATTCTTATTGCCAAAATGTGCTCCATGGAAGAGATGTTGCAATACTCTGTGATACAAATTAATTGCTTTTGATACTTTAATTGTTAGCTTCTTTGTTTGGAATTTTTCTTCAGCTTTTTCAAATGAAATGTGGGATAACTTTTGAATTTAGTCTTTGTTCTTATACTGAGATCTGAACATCTTTCTTCTTGTGCATTAATGCCTGTTCTTCAGTTGCTGTTTAGATAAAAGAAGTATTATGTAAGCAGTAACCACCAAGGTTTATTAAGTGTGAAGCTCTTGGATATACCTCAAACTCCCTGAACTGCTGATCAACAGAAACAGGCAGCATTTACTGAAATGAGAATAATTCCATCCCTGCTCTGTTTCTTAAGATTTCCCCTTATTATCCATTAATGGCCACTATAGGAGGCAGTACAAGTTCTGGACTAATTGAAGCTGTGACTGATATAACAGTCTTTATGCAGTCGTACATCAAGTGAGGCTTTCCTTAAGGTTCACTCTACATTGTCTTGACAGTGAAAGCCTAGGCAGCTATAAACAAGATCAATAGAAATGTGTAAGCACTGTTGGTGACAACATAGGAACAGGGACAAAACAGAAATACCCAGTGAATTTTTGGAGTTTGGACATCAGTATTTATTGTGAAATGAGCTACTGCCAGTATTGGTGTTGCTCATTATTCTTTGTGTGGTGCTCTGGTCCACTTGGAGGCAAAATTCCTGGCTGTGCTTCAGGTAACAGGAAAAACAACAAGTCAGATGAAGCTTGTCTATCAGAAAGACACTTTAAATACCAAATATATGTAAATACCAGTATTTTCTATAAATATACTGCCTTTCCCTTACACTGTATTATAGGGCTTAAGACTTAAGTTCTGAAGAAATGAACAAAGTAGGGGATGGGTTGGTATGTCTATTTTTCATATAGATATGTGCATTATAATAATATTTTTTCATCCATTTAGAAATGAATATTTTAATAAGTATTTTCACTGGATGGGGAGACTGAAAAATGGAGAGGCAGTACAAAAAGGAGGAGGGCTTTGGTTTGATAAATTAAAGGTAGTAGATTTTTGATAAATTAGAGGTAGTGGATTAGTTACTGACTTTTATCTCAGGTAGTGTAAAGCAAGAACTGCTCATCATCAGCTTGTGATAAAACTAGAAAATGCCATGTCTGAACACTGGGCTAGTATTTTACCATTTT
Source organism: Corvus hawaiiensis (assembly GCF_020740725.1). Classification (NCBI taxonomy): domain Eukaryota; kingdom Metazoa; phylum Chordata; class Aves; order Passeriformes; family Corvidae; genus Corvus; species Corvus hawaiiensis. The sequence continues at coordinate 9,451,892 of NC_063220.1, read as the reverse complement.
AGCTATTGATTTAACACAGCGTGAAACAACTGGTGCTGTCCCAGCAGTGCCTGGTGGGGAGCAGTGAAAGTACAGATTTACTCCCGCATCAATCTGCTGCAAACTTCAAAGCCAAATTGTGGCCACTTAACTACTAAAATTACTAAACTCAGACAATTTTTATCTTTTTCAGGCAAGGCAACGTGTCTGTCTGCAAGTACATATGTTCTAGAAGGAAGGAAAGGAATCCCAGCTAAATCACATCAGGGCAAAAATAATAAATTCAGGAAGCATGAACAGCAAGATCCAAAAATTAGTTTTGATAGGGCTATGTTATACACAAAGTATTTTTCCTTTTCCTTTTCATTAATCAATAGTTTGAGCTAATGTGCTTGTGGTTCAGAATGTTTGCACTGAAGTACACAGAATGAGAAATTTGTGGGTGTATTTGTATGCAAACCACCATAATTACACCTTGTGTCTATTTATTTGTTCTTTGCATCAAGCATTATTTTATTTTTATTTAATGGTGAGGTCAGAAATTATCCCCTGCTACTGTCATGGAATAGGGTTCTTCACACTGTGATTAATATTCTTAGGGGTCAACTGAAAATTTCTTATTCTGTGTATTATTTTCAGAAATTAAAAAACATGTATCGATATATGAGTGGGAAGATGCTGCTGAGAGAGAGTGTATGTACTCAGTGAAAAAAAGGACAGTGTCTAAAAATAGATTTTTATGGACTAAAAAGTATTTTTGGAAAGGTTTGCTTAAGTTTCTTTGATTTAAAATAGATCCCATCAGAGTAGCACAAATGTAGGCAGGACAATTCAGCTGCCTTAGAAACATCTCATTCTCCCTTCCCTCATTCTGGATGTCCAAAATGAGATCTGTCTTTATGGCTTCATTTTGGTTTTTACACGTGGAGTTCACAGTGGACAAAATGTATAATTTATTAAGAGAACTGAGCTCTGTAGCAAAGTCACACTTCTAATGGGAAGCCTCAAAAATACTGTCTTTCCTGGGCTTTATCTACTGTTAGAAATCCAGGGAGTGGGAGACCTGAAAAAGATGATGGTAGTGTTCAAAAATGGCAACTGGTTCAGCCCAATTATGGGCTTTCATTTACAGTTGCTGATCTCTGTAGTGTGAGGCCAGAGAATGTAGGTACAGACTGATAGAGGCAATTAAGTGTCGCGGTGCTATTGGATGGTGGAATGCCGCGACCTTCCCAAAAGCGCCTCCAAGGCAGCCTCTCGGTGCAGCCCGCACACGTGCACACACACACACACACACACACCTACACACACACACACCTACACACACACACACACGTACACACACACGTACACACACACACACACCCCTACACACACACACACCTACACACACACACCCCTACACACACACACGTACACACACACACACACACGTACACACACACACACACACACACGTACACACACACGTACACACACACACACACACCTACACACACACACCCCTACACACACACACCCCTACACACACACACGTACACACACACACACACACGTACACATACACACACCTACACACACACACACACCTACACACACACACACACACACACACCTACACACACACACACGTACACACACACACACGTACACACACACACACACACCTACACACACACACACCTACACACACACACACACACGTACACACACACCTACACACACACACACGTACACACACACACACCTACACACACACACACGTACACACACACACACGTACACACACACCTACACACACACACACGTACACACACACACACACGTACACACACACCTACACACACACACACGTACACACACACACACACCTACACACACACACACACGTACACACACACACACACGTACACATACACACACACCTACACACACACACACACGTACACACACACACACACACACATGTACACACACACACACACACCTACACACACACACCTACACACACACACTTACACACACACCTACACACACACACACGTACACACACACCTACACACACACACACGTACACACACACACACACACCTACACACACACACACACGTACACACACACACACACACGTACACACACACACACACACGTACACACACACCTACACACACACACACGTACACACACACACACACCTACACACACACACACGTACACATACACACACACGTACACACACACACACACGTACACACACACACACACACACATGTACACACACACACACACACCTACACACACACACCTACACACACACACTTACACACACACGTACACACACACACACGTACACACACACGTACACACACGTACACACACACACACACCCCTACACACACACCCCTACACACACACACGTACACACGCACGTACACGCACACACGTACACACACACACGTACACACACACACATGTACACACACGTACACACACACGTACACACACACCTACACACACACACGTACACACACACGTACACACACACACCTACACACACACACGTACACACATACACATGTACACACACGTACACACACACCCCCCCCTACATACACACACACACACACGTACACGCACACACACACGTACACGCACACACACACACACCCAGCGGAGAGCCGGCCAGACAGTCCGACGGTGAATGAGCAGGAAGGGTCTCTGCAGGGGCTTCTGCAGGAGGGATTTAATGCACCCGCACTTGTGCGAGGTTCCAGAGAAGTCCAGGCAGAGCAATGGGGGCTCCAGGGTAAGGGAACCAGTCGAGAAACTCTGAGGGTGTATCAGGTAACAAGGGGTATAGCGGCCAAGGGAGCCAACCGGGGAAGCGGAGCTGGGGTACATGAACAGAACAGAGCGTTCTGGCAGAGGCTTTTCTGGTCACCCTAACCTGAGCAGGTTCTTTTGGTACCAGGGACTTGTCCCACCAGCGGACTCTCTTTGTTCCTTGTAACCTAGGCTCACCAGCCACCACAATTAAGTAGCAAATAGAGGAAGGAATTAGAACTTGGATGCTTTTTTTCTGGGGAAGGAAGGAGCTGGTAGAATGTACCAGCAGGTGTCTTGTTACTGTTAGCAATGGGAACCTGGGCTCCAGATGGAGATACTGGCTGAAACAAAGATATTTTAATGAACATGTTTTGGTTTATGATCCTTCACCATGAGCTAATTAGTGTGAACTAATTAGTTAGAAAATCTTGAGCCTCCTTAAGATTTTTTTCCTCCCTGCTTTACTGTCTTTGGGACCACTCTCTTTAAAAGTTGGCATTCTTATTAAACTTCTTCCCTTGGAGGAAAATGGCTCCATATTTTTATTTTCTCAGTTCATCTGTCTGTTGATGCAACACAATGGAGTTTATCTTCCATCTCCAAGATTTAGAAAATATTTATGTTAATTACACACTTACCACACAGCATGAAGTCTTTGGACCACAAAACAGGCTGAAGTACATGGTCCTGATGTGTAGTTGCTCCTTGCCCCCTAAATAGCATTAGTTGGATAAATAAAGCTGTGAGATAATAGACTTTATTAAAAAAGGCACAAAGCCAAGCTCATAGTAATAAAAGAAACCACTAAATTTTATGACTTGGGTCATTACAGCAAGGAGATGAGTTGAGATGACCAATAAAGATTTCATAAAAGAAACATAAGCTTTGTAGTATGCTTCTAAAAGGCAGTAGGAGTTCCCTGTTCCACCATTATCTTTAACAGTTTTCCCTGAAAGGTAGTTTTGCAGAGAAACTTGTAATTCTTGCATGTATATATTATATTTCAAAGACCTGCTGTAGTTAAATCATTCTCAAAATAAGCTTATTTTTGTAGCCTAGTTCTGCTGATCTTTAAATCGAAGTTATTCAGATCTCACAGAGACTTCTGTAAACAGCAGCCTGTATGATATTAGTGACTGACTTCCATTGCCTCATGTGACTTTTTAAAATCTGTTTTAGGGGTGAGAGTCTTCTAGGATTTGACATAGTGACTGAATTGTTTCAAGTGATCATATTGACATTCTTATATATTTCTGCAGGTTAGCCTGAACATGAATTGAGGATCAATTTATCTGTCAAGAATACTGGCTTGATTTTGGCTGTTCCTATTCTTTGCATACAGATGGGTTTTTCTGAGGCCACAAGTCTGGATGTGTCCCTTTTCACTTCAAGACCGATTGTGAACCTATGCTTTAAACAGCAGAATTTATCCCACTTAGTCCCCCTACACCCAAATTAATTGTCAATGTGTGGATTACTTTGAACCTGCATCAGGTGTGGTGTTTCACCTGAGGTATCTTTATTATCATGCTGTTGTCTGACTTGGGAAGTGAGGGTGTTCCCCCCTTTCCAGCCTTGTTCTTGCCTTTTATTCTAGCACTGATGATAGAAATGGCCGTGGTAAAGAAGGGTCTGCAAGTTGCCAAACCTTTGTCAGCAAATCAGCCAATACATGTTTGCTATATGTATCAAGGCAAAAGGCACAACAACCAGCTTTTAATTTAGCAATCTAAATTATCAGACTGGTCTTTGAACGTGCACAGGGCGGTTACAAGGAAGCAATAGGCTTTTCACGAAGGTGGATCTGAGAAGGAATGAATTTGAGTGATCTCATGCACAATTTAAAGGAATTTCTACTGACTGAATAGGGAAGTTGGTTAACTCAGCCAGCTAAGTAGATGTGTAAAGATGGGCTTTGTAATGAAAGATGATAGTTTAATAATGGTCATTTGAAGGAATCCATAGAAGGGGATTGGACAAAATACTGAAATTAGAGTACTGAAAAGCACATTACAGGAACAGACTGTGAGCTGTGGGTAACAGTAGATAGTGGAATAACTGCAAGTCAGCAGTGCAGAGGTCACTCATCACTGTTGGCCTACAGAGATGTTACAGTTAAATTTGAAGATATACCCAGTCTTCCTTCCTGCAGCAGCTGATGCCTGGCATATTTTGAGATTATGGCACATGAGTAAAAAGGCTGGCAAGCTGCTGTGCAGAACAGCCCAGCACTGAAGGCACCTTGGAGAAACTAAATTCTGATGAAAGAATAAAATACTATATATGGAGGGACCAAGGTTTGGAATTAGTATGTGGTAATTCAAACAAGCAAAGATGAGTGGTTATAATAAAAAGAAAACTAAAATTGATTTATATGCCAGGCTAAGGCTATTCCTTGTTATGTTTGGAGAATACTATTCAAGCCCAAGCAATACTCACCTGAAGTTTTCTATGCTTGGATTTATAATTCTTGTATTGCATTTTGTTAGGTTTCCTTAGATGTTTCCATAGATTTCTGTAGTGATGATAGTGAATATTTGTGCGTTCTCTTAAAACAGAAAGAGGCAGAGGTCAGTTAGGTCCAACCTTTCGAATTTTGAAAAATCTTTCCATTTCTGGGTTAAGTTTAAAAGTCTGAGTTCAGGGAAATAAAAGTTCCTTTTCTAAATACAACAATACAACTGTTTTTTTCACAATAGGAATCATCCCCTGTTACTCCATAAATTCACAGAAACAGTGAATTTCAGTTCTCACTCAGGTCACCTGTTTCCTTCTCTACCCGTGGCAGGTGCAATGTAGCAGTTTAAGCATCTGCCTTGTTGGTGACATACATGGTCCTCCACTGGCCATGAGGTTGAGGTGGAAGCAGTTTTGTGGGCAGAAGCTGCATTTTTCACAAACAACATAACAGTCTTGTGTCTTCATGGGGGTTTGCTTGGCCTTCATCCCTGCCCTCGCCCCATAATGAAACTAAAAGTGTGTTTGATGAGGATTATTGAAAAGAAGATTTATGGATCTGTGACATCTATTTAAGATGGTTGATAGTGTCTCTGCATTAATTTCACATTAGCACTTGAAGTTTGATTTCTCTCTGCTGTTGCAGGAAGCTGTTGACATTTGTCAGAGTGGCAGAACACGGGGTTTGAGTTGTGTTTCCCTTTCAGAGTTGCCTGCAGCCTCTTCCCTGTGCGTGCAGGGAGGGAGGCAAGACTGGGGGTGGCTGAGACATTGACTTTTGCCAGCTGACACATACTGTTAAATTGATCCTTTCAATCAGAAGTTTCAGTGGATTTGTAGAATAGTTTTTAGTTACTTTTGGACAGGAATGTATCCATTTGTTTGGGGATGTTTTTCAGTTTTCTTAAGGAAATGCTTGGAAGTCCAGCATTGCATCAGGTTGTATATTAGCGCAATTTTCCTGCTTCTTGCACCCAATTGCTAAAAACTCAGCTACTTAGGAACAGGAAGACCCTTTTGGAATTGCAGTCTGAAGTGTCTAGTCTATTGTTCCTTGATCACCTTTGCAGAGAAATACAGAAGTTTTGAAAACTGAAGTTTGAACACAATTTTTCAAATTGAAAAGGAATTTCAATTTCTTTTATTTAATAAGTCAGCTTGTGTTTCTGTTTCAATATAAGCTTTACGATTGTTAAGTAGGACCACTTACTTTTCCTCTAAATTTGTTAAACTGTATCTTTTTTATTTCTGTTCAGCAAAAAAATACTTAAATACCTATTCCAAAAGGCAGAGAGGAAAGTGTATGTTTTGCAGTATTTAGCTGTCCATGTGGGCATCAGGTCACTTTTTTCACCTTCCTTTTAGCAAGAGCAATGGCAAAAGTGACTATTCTCAAAGAACACAAAATCTGATTTATTCCCACAAATTATTTCTGGTTATGTACTCTCAAGTATTTATTTACATTTAGAGCAGGGCCAAACTCTAAAACAGATGCCGGGACATTTTTTAAAAACACTTACCTATACTAGGAAATTCTAATAAATTTTGTATGAAAACAGATGTTTGTGGATAAATAAGCCTTTTTGTTGTTTACGCATATTCCACCAAAAAAATCTGTTTAATCTGTTCTTAAAACATTGAGCCTGAAAAATGGAGAGGTTGGGATGAAAGGGTCTGCTGGTTCTTTTGTCTGAAATGCACCCAGTTTTGCTCATCTGTTCAGAGACTGCTTAGCATTTAGGAGGGGGAAAGCTATTCTTTAGTTCATGTATGAAAATGTACAATACTTTATATCAATTATTTGGCTGATTGCTGGAAGTGCGTTGGAGTGAGGGGGCACTGGCTAGTTCTGGCCTTCACTAATGGGAACATTTCAGAATGTGGATGGTAATTAAAGTATAGAATGCGGAAAATTAAGCCAAAATTGAATAGAAATGAATAAGTATGTGTTCTGTTGTGCAGATGTTGGAAATAGATTATTTTGGATACCTCTTTCTATCTACATCTTATTTGGTTACCATGTAAAATTCAGTCATATGCCATGTAGATTGTTTCTCTTCCCATTACCTTTTCTGTTTTTATGTTGTGATGTATCTGTATAGGTAGTAATTTAGCAAAATATCCTGTCTGCCAGGTGTGGGAACTAGCTGATTGTATTGTAATACCAGATCATTACTTAATTCATATGCAACCTAGACTAGCACATGGAAAGCATTATAAATCTATTTACAGTGTGGCTGGTCTGATGATAACATTGTATTAAATTCCCAGGTGAGGCAATTTAAGCAATTGCTTTGCCATGTGTAGGCCATGGAAATTAACTTCTCATATGCTTTAGTAATAGACGAACTTCATTGGTATGCTCAGATTAGTGGTATAGCAGAATTCTTACAGTCTGGTTACGTGTACCCTGCTTCACATGTAGAATCATACAGGGGGGTGGTACTGCAGATCACAGATCTTAATTAGTTTAAGCTGAGTTAATTCATTTCAATTCTAATTTAGCTGGGCTTGCCTATGAACACATTCAGTTCTATTGGGAAATGTTAAGGCTTGGGTCAAGTAGACAGATTGTTTAAAGCCAAATTGCCAGACAGAACTGAGCAAGTGTATCTGTTTGAACAGGGCTTTAAGGAAATCACCCAATCAGTATGCAAAAATCCTGTTCATAAACCAAGAGAGATCAGCCTGGAATCAGAAATTCTTCCTTGTCAGAAGGTCTGGGCACTGTAGTACATTTAAAACAGCCCCTGAAACTTTCTGAGTGCTGAAGTTCTTGTACAAAGAAGCTTAACCCTTTCGTGTCTCTCTGTTTGGGGACATGCTCAAATGCAAACACATTCACTGAGCAAAACCACTTGTGTGCTTAGACTTTTGTCTAGGTATATACAAGAAAATATAAAGCACAAGGAAATCTTCTATATATGACAGACCTTTGCAGACAAAAAACTGCACACAGAACCTCTTAAACCTATATTGGGCTGCCCAGAAATGCCTTGGATTACAAACTCTGTAAATCTTCTGTCTTTTCTAGAAACATACATATGAAGTACCAGTAGACAGTGGTAACTGACAACTAAGACTAAAAATGTTGACAATTTCTTGATTTGCCTGGTTAGCTTATGTATAGAAGTCATTAACTATTTATAAAATGCATTATGAATTGGGTTCCTTCAAACTGTAGCAGAGTGTGTGACATTTCCAGCTCAAACTATCATTCTTCATTTGGCTAAAGTATATATTTATAAACAGCTGATGGTTATGAACTAAAAAATAAAAAATAAAAAATATAAAATAATTATTTAATTATTGAGTTCAGACAAGCTGAATTAATTTTGATAGCCACATTTAAAAGTGTTAGCCAATAATACTTTAATGAAAATAAGAATAGTATTTCAAGGTATTGATACTTCGGACAAAACTTGAAAGAATAAATGAGCACTTTAGTTCAAAGACCTTTCCTTTTATATTATTGATTCATTTGGTAGTGAAATTGTGATCAAAAGTAGTATCAAATTATTTATTGATTATGGCAAAGAGTTATACCTAATTGTAGCCAAAGCATTATTTCTTTTAATAAAATTTCTGATTTTCAGATCATGACAGATTATTGCAATAAAAGAACAATGATACAAATATATTTATTAAGTTCAGTGGTGAGGACTTAAAGGATTTTACAGAGCCTCTAAAAATTGTATTGCTATTAAAATTTATTTCTTTCCCATGAAGTATCTTCTTTTTCCTTTCACCCATGCAGGCTCTTAAAAATGCGAATATCATCCAGTTAAATCTTTCAAATAAATGATGTGTAATCAGGGACCATCTCAATCCCTACATATTATTAGGCAGCTTGTTCACTGGAGAACAAGCTCATGAAGCATTGTGCTCCTCATCTCAGTCTAATAATGCTAAATACATTCAACACTAACAGGATCAGTGGGGCTGAGTCATTTTGTGAAATTGGGTGAAACCGTACAGTTGAACTACTAGACCTCAAATGAGGTCTTAAGATTGAATCTTAATCAGAAAAGAAGATCAGATATTTATTGGTATATATTTGTAATTTCCTTCCTTGTTTGAGGTGTATCAAATAAAAATCGGAAAATAATATAATTGAGCAATCTATGCCAATTTGTTGGCTTTTTGGTGAGAAAAGAGAAAAACAAAACCTATCTCCATATGATATTCTTGCATACTGTGGAGTGTTTTAGTCCCCCATAGTGATGAAATGAATAATTTAAACAGGCAGCTCTGATACCACAGCCTGTTTAAAGGTTCTCATTTCCTTTAATGCTGTAGACTACTTTAGCTTGGTTAGTATGAAACTGTGACAGCTGAGATCTCCAAAACATTTGGCACAGTTCACCTCTTGCTGTGGGTCCGTGGTCCATGGCTTTGTCCTTCCTACTTAGATCTGTAGCTGTAGGATATAATCTATATCTGAATGCTGGCAAGTGAATCACAAATGTGTAAACATTGTAACGATGATGTTGGTAATAAGAGGAGCTACGCAGAATAAAGAGCTAAAATGTTTTGCTCTGAGGGGACCCATACAAGGCTTACTTCACTGTTAGGTCCCTTGCATAAAGGGTGACCCACTTCCAAACCTCTTTGTTGCAAAGGTGATGAATTTTCCTGTGCTCAGTTTAATTTCTAGTGGTTGTTTCCTGTGCCTCAGTCCCAAGCACAAGTTTTGGCCTGATGGCCCAAGCAGGGAAGGTTTGAGGAGGGATTCATTTTTTCTGAGTTCCTACTGGTAGTCACTACCATGGCAGGGTGTGGGGGAAGCCCCCATCAATAAAGGAAGACCCTACACCTTAGTTCTTTCTACTCTTTGGTTTCTTCCTCTGATGAAGTGTAAAAATTACCATAACCGGTCTCAAAAAGAAAAAAAAATGGTAAATATGTTTAAAATTCTCTCTCTCTTTTAATAGTAAAAGTGGGAATATTAGCTGAGTAATAGCCTGTTATTTGGCTAACAGAGAAATTGAAAGCTGGGCTGGTGTTCTCATTATGGATTTCCCCATTGCTCCATTGAATCCTGTGCTATGTTAGTAATCATCACACTTTTGCTTTACATTGCACTTGGTCTAGTTTGGAATCAACATAATTATCAGTTCAAGAGCAAATCTGGTGCTCATAAGCTGTGAATTTACTTAATATCCTGTCTGTCCTAATGATCCCATGGATGACTGTCTCAGTTTTGTGGCGTTTCCGTGAACTGCTGAAAACCTATGTTTCCTTGTGCTGTTGTTTACTCTCCTTTCTTTTGCCCTTTAATTTCTGATCCTTTCCCAGTAGCCTTAGCAGCATGGAAAACGCTTGTTAATTTTCTACATCTTTAAATTTAATCGGATGTCACATGTGTGTTGTTCAGGTTTGGTTTTGGTTTTTTTTAATGTGGGAAAAGCTCAGTCTTCCTTTGCTGTCTAGTGGCATCACTGCAGTGTTATGCTGAGTTCTGTGACCTGCTAGCAAGTGTTCTTCAGAAAAACACATTTGGTTCCTGCACTGGCATTTCTTCAATGCTTCTGCTGGTAGCGTTTATTGCCTCACATGTTACGTATCTTGAGCTTCACGGAAGCTGCTTTCATTGCTGCAATGTTGAGGGTGTGACTGTCTTAGAAATACTACAGTTTTGCCATGCAGATTTGTTAAGATAGAGCAGTTGAAGAACTTTGTAATAACTTTTACTTGCAGATTTATTTTTTTTTTAATCAAATAGGTATCCATTAGGGGGCTCTCGAGGTTCAAGATGATCAGCCTTGATACCAATGGCTTCGGAGCGTTACTTCCTAACCCTTTTTTCTTTTTGTTTTACAGAAAAGGTCACGAATCGCCTACAGTGATGAGGTGCGGAATGAGCTCCTAGGGGATGACGGGAATTCCTCAGAGAACCAGGTAGGATGCTAATCAAGAAGCCCTAGTGGGTGGCTGGAGGGTGAAGGAGGTCACTGGCACACTGGGCTTCTCAAGCTGCTCCTTAACAGCATTAGCAACAACTCATGTGGAAGTGATACTGTTTAATGCAAAGCTGGGGTCTTAATCAACTTCAAAATGTTTCTTGGAGATCTTACATTTAACCCTTTAACTTGTGATCACTGTCTGCTATCTCAAAAAAAATCTTTTCTTCTCTTTTCTTTATTATTTAGTACTTAAGAAATAACTTGAAACACGCTGTTTGCCGACAAAGCCAAGGTCTTCACCTCAAACACATGTAAAAGGAATAAAAAAGTACATAATGCAGCTTTGATAATAATGCAGTATAATTAAATCAACACTGGCAGGCAAAACAAATGAAAGTGCGCTCTCAGAATTAGGCAGTATCCCACTCAGTTTCCTTGTGTGATTCCTTCCCTAACCAGATTTTCTCTCCTTGTACCAAAACCACAAGTTGTTCTAATAAGAGCGTGCTTTCATAATGCATGTTGTACTAGGATGCAGAGTGCTATCCACCTCTTGTAATGAATGAAAGCTTCGTAATCCTGAGGCTTTTTTAAAATCTTGTACCCGTATTGTTGTTCTGCATACTACAGTGAGGATCCTGCGAGACTACTGAAAATTGCAAAGGCACCGTTTTATTCAGGAGACTTTGACCCACCTGTTAATATTTCTTTTTGGGATGAAACTTGTTTGACACTGTCTGAAAGGAGAATATTTCTTTTCTTTCTGAGATTTATGTTATCAAAGTCTTGTGTTTTGAGTTAGAAATTAGCTGAAAGTTTTCCTACATGTCATGTTTTCTCTTCTGACTAGATAGAATCCAAATTATTTTGCTAATGAAAGTAAAAACTGTTTAAGTGTTTACTTGATGAATGTGATATTAAATAAGGAAATGGATCAGAACAATGTTCTGAAATTTTTTGTGTCTTCTATGCCAGTAAAGGCTCAGCTCCACTAAGGACAGAAAAAATAAAGACTTGGAAACTTACCTGGTACAAAGACTTTCAAAACACAGACCCCATAACCCTTAATCTTATACAGTATTTTAAACATGCTCTGTAAATTTTAAACTCCGTAATAGACTTTAAGTCATACATGAATGAAATTATACACAGGATATGATTTATCTGAAGACACAAGACTGGAGTGAAGACTTAAATGACATTAATGTTCATATTTATATATGATAGAAAGGGGAGATTCCAAAATTTGAGTAAAATAAAGACGGGGGCCTTATACCTAAATAATGAATTTATGGAGAAGATGATTTTAGGGAGAAGAGTTTCATAGTCTGCATGTCATGATTGTAAATGCAGTCCTGTGAAAGTGTTAAGATTCTCATTTTATTTCTCTTAAGGTAGTGCTACTTTTACATTTCAAGAAAAAAATGTGTGAATTCAGACATAAAAGGGCAATTGTGATAAGAAGCTTTACTTATAACAGAATATCTTATGTGTAGGGATGAGATAAAATATTTTATTTTCACTTTTTAAAGAATGTTTAAATAACTGGTTCATATGTGCACTTTTTGTGACTGGTGATCTTTTTTTCCAAACTTGGTGAAAGAGACACGTTCTCATCTCAAGGAACTAAATGATACCTTCAACCATATGTCAACTTGAGGGCTTTTTCTTCCAAATGAGCACTATTTAAATGAAAGAAAATTTTGGCTGCTGAAGGACTCTTGTGTGGTCTTTTAGGTAATCAAAATCCTTTTCTATAACCCAACTTGAAATTATTACCTCTGTATCTTTAAAGTTCTTCATTCCTTTCTTGAAAAAATATAATGAAATAGCACCATAAAAGAGTCACCTAATTTCTTTTAAATATGTGAATGCCAGTATTTTTAAAATACATTATTTATCATTTCGTTTCAATAGTAAATATCACATTCTCTTTTTTTTATTTTATATTTTTACTTAGACCTGTACTTATTTACATGTAGCTATGAGTGCAAGCAGTTAGTGCAAAAACTTCAGCTGGTATTGAGCTTATTAGAATATACAGCTTTCAAAATCAAGTGTAAGGCTTGGGTACTTACCAGATACATGGAATAATGTCATGTTTAACTCAGAAACTTTCACTCCTATGCATTATTATATTAATAGAAAACTTAGACTGGATGATGAAAGAATGCTCAGGTATAACTTAAAGCCATATAAAATATTCGAAGATGTTTCAAATGCTTGCTTTTGTTTTGTCTGATGGAAATAAATATAGGTACACAGACTGATCCTGACCCTAATATTGTAGGATTTTTACTTCTCAATCAGTTTGGGTTAGGTTAAATTAATTTAACTGAAAAGTGGTTGGTTTGTTTTCCCCAATTCAGTCACCAACTGGGAAAAGGGAGAGAAACTATTCCTTTTCTGACAGAGGAGGTGTTGAAAGAAGTTGCCAGCTCAGAATTGCTCCTGTACCAAACCACAAATATTGATAAAATCTGCCAATAGAAATATTGAGTATCTGGGTAGTCAGGGTTGTTACCCAGAGGCAAACAAGAGATATGAGTTGTTGGTCTTTGTGATAAACATTTGCATAATGTTTTTGGTGGAGAGAGAAGACAAAAGGAACTTAATGCTTGCTGGCTAGTATGACCATATTAAAAATCTAGAAATAAAACAGGTCAGTATTGGAAAAATAAATGATCTGGATCTTTTCCTCATTCAGCTTCTCTTTTTTTAGTTGAGTTTCAAAGTACAGTTACAGCAAACCACAGCCAAGTTATAAGCTGTAATGAACAGGATGATATGTATGAGTTTCCAGTTGCTCTCTCAGGAAGAAAGATTGAAGTACAAAGAACAGATTGAAGAATTAGCTAATGGTGATTTGTCTTTTGTCTTCTTCATTTTCCCAACATGTCTCCCAGAAGTAGCAGCCATCATGTCTAGATGACACTTATAGAATAACTTGGAATACAATTCCCTTATAGTGATTATGCCAAGATTTAACTACTTTTACTAGATACAGCATATAGAAATTTCCTGTAAGAAGTTGTAAGAATTATGCAATTCTGCTACTGAAAGTTTCTTTTGACATAAATGCAACTTTGTTTGATGAGACAGGTAGTGATACAGTGCTCTTAATGCACCTAGAGTTCAGTAAAGTCACTGCTTAACATATGTTAATTTCTTCTTAATTTGAATCATGTGAATGATGAGGCACTCAGAAGTTGAAAATCAAGAGATTTTGCATCAAAAAAGCCCTTACCTCACAAACCCAATCCCAGAAAATTACTGTGTGCGTTGGGTTGTTATTTATTTTCCAAGAGTGGTCTTAAACAGGCTCTGTTGCTTTCAAGTCTTGTTTATCATCCTGGCCACCAACACTTAGCAAATCCCTTGAAAGTTTTGAGTTTTTCAGTGCAGTGATACACTACCTAAAGTTGTAGCCTCACTTTAATAATAATAGAACTGTTTTATGTAGATATTCCTATGTTTTTGAGGAAGTATATGTTGGGTTAAATCAGAAATCCCTCTCAACCAAAATAATGTGAGGTTCAGTATTACCAACTTTCTTGAGGTTTAACAGTGTTCCTTTCTCTTTAGCAGCTATGTTCATTAGTAAGTTTAAATAAATTCACATTGAGTTAAACTGCATATCCATATACCCATACATTCTATATGTGATTCGTGGTGAACAAATATTTTGTGTCTACTTAATTTCTGACTACAAAGTTGTGATAATATTAGATTTGGGCTTGCTGTGCATAAAGTGTGTCAAACTTCAGCTACAGACCAGGGGGTGAAGTTGGTCAATTTAATTCGCCAAGATCTAAAGAAGGTCGGTATCATTTCATATAGCCCTGGCAGAGCAGATCATTACCAGACACAAATCTGTTCGTTACATGCCGAGGGTTTATAGCAAAATAAATAGACTGTCATCATAAGTTCAGAAAATTGTGTGTTCGACCCACGATAATGTGTAAAGGGCGTTTAATAGAGTTCAGCATTTATTCGTTATCTATATGCGGACAGAGACGGCGGAGGCGTTATCAGCTTTTTAAAAAAAATTCGGTAGTTTTCTGTGTCACATGACGAGCCTCACGGCCACACGCGTGCGCGCACACACACACACACACACATCCCATCTCGCTCCCTCGCTCTCTGTGGTGCAGTTTTGATTTTAGTCACAGCAGAAGGCTTAGCCACAAGAGATTCCACTGGTTCAAACCAGCGTAAACCAGATTTTTTTTTTTTAGCCTACAAAGGAACAGATTACCTCTTGTATCGAATTCTGTATTGCAAAAAAAAAAAAGAAAAAAAACCAACTTTGTTTCAAAAATATGCTGATTATCATAACCTAAAATGGTGGCTGCGCACGGCTTAATGCTGTTTACAGTTCAGGAGTGAGCATAATAAAAATAATGTTTCAAAATAGAAATGTAAAGGTAACACATTTTCATCAAGAGCATTGTTAAATTGGGGAAAAATACATCTTTTGTTAATTTGAATGAATATCTTTCAGCCAATGTTAAAAAAACCCCAACCCTGTCCCATTACTTAGCTTAGCTGCAAATCCTATGCAGAGCTTAAATTCAGCCATGCAGCACAAACAAGATAGAACATTTTTGTTTGGGACCTATTGAAAAAACAAATGTGCAGCATTTTAAAACTCTCATTGATTATAGCAGGGTGGCATGCCCGGACGGGCTCTATTGCAGGAGAGTCGTTTTAAACTTTGGCCCTTTAAGTATCATAGTCAACTGAAGAATGGTGGCCTCAGAAAGAAAAGATAGCTATGTGATCAACTCCCAGATCGTCTCTTTCTAAAGCCTTAATGTTTGCCTTTTTGGGAAAAAAAGGGGGGGAAGAGCTGGAGAACGAGACAAATTTATGATAGGCCAAGCACTTGAATTTAAGCGCTGGTTTGGCCGACAATGCAGTTTTCTTTGTACCAAATTCTACCAAACTTCTTTGACTCAGTGCAGAAGTGCTGGCCCAGTTCAGGTCAGGGTGGTGTAGGAGCCCTCCTAATTACATCTCGCTAGAGACTCTTGTCCCTTTTGGTAACGGAGTGAGGGGAACCTTCAGTTTTAGACGAGCCGTATGAAACAATAGAGAGTAATGGAGGTTCTTTTGTTTCCTTCATGCTGGTGAGACTTTATTAGTAATAAACATTCTCAGCTTACACATATGTTGAAAATTAGTGTTATGGAACTGTAGGTGAAGTATCAGCATAAACTGAGATAATTATGTAGCTGTTGTAATTTTGAATTCAATTGGAATCGGTGAGAGAACTGTAATTTTTCATAAAGAGCCACTCTTCTGCAGATATTTTTTGTGAGCAATTATACATTTTGTTCCAGTACAAATAATTTATCTATCTCTCTAAGGGGAGTGTATATTACAACATAGCTTGATCATCAGGCTGGGGTTTTATTTAGTTTTATGGTAAAGCTGCCAGAGCAATATTATTAGTGTTAGTGTTAGATTGTGTTGATTTACAAGCATAAATAAATAAATATAAATTTATATACTATATAAGCATACACACACACACTCTATGTGTGCATATATATACACAGTGTATAGTGATCTGGATCAAGAACCTGGAATGGGTCTTTTCTGAGGGAAATACATTTCATGTTGTTCCCTATTCCTTTGTCTATTTTTAAATATGCTATTCAATAAATCATACTTCTGAGCCATTTAACTAAGCTGCTTTATTTTTTTTTTACCTGGCAAAACCCCTCAGTATGAAGTTCAATAATAAAATTAAATAATATAGTTACAGTAGAACTCAGGTATATAAAAACTGAAATGCTGAAATACATGCTATAAAGATGCAGTCATCTATTAATAAGTTAGATCTTCTAGTAAAATAAGAAATCAGTTGTCACGACTAAAATATACAGAAAACATTCTGAAAACTTGTGTATACAAAACCACTTCAGCTGTACAATCTTCGAAGAGAGGAATAGTAAACTTGTTTTTTTCTTTATAATATAGACTTCTATGAAGTCATTCCCCTTTATTTCATGATGGTGTCTTAGATGTGGTTTAAAAGAGAATTTCACACTATTCTCTTTGTTTAATGTGACAGTGTGAGAAAGTGATCTTTATTCGTTCAAAAAACTCTGCATGTAGTCTATGTTTAGGTTCTTTTAATGTGTTTGTCTGTGATTTTTAAATGCTAAACATGTAAACAGATAAATTGTCAATGTTAATTCTGTATCCTGTCACACAACTGATCTTTCTTTCCTGCCATTTCTTTCCTTTTTATCTTTTTTGTGCGTTCATGTTGCAGTTGATAAAATTACGTGAAGAGGTGAGTACTTTCTTGCTTTTTGTTGTCTAGCTTTCCCTTTAAAGCTGAGTTTCTAAATCTGAAGTAGATCTTTTTGTTCATTGTTGCAGGGAAATCTACACAAAGCAAAAATATTGATTACATTGCTTTAAAATATTCACTGTTGTGCCTCTTTTTCCCTAATAATTGTATACTTACATAGGAATCTCTAGATCAAACCTTAGAAATTAACATTCTTTGATAATGGAATTTTTTTTAAAGGCACTAGAAAAAGAAGGGTGGAAAAAAACTCTATTATTTGATCTCTCCAAGAATACCATGATCAAATCAGGTACAATAATAATCATGTTTGCATCACAAATCTTTGATAGGGAAAGTACATTTATACACTGGTATTGAAAGTCAAAGCATTGCTTTGGTATAAACCTTTGCTGAAGCATTTTAAAAATTACACAGTATTTCACAGTGTTTTGAGTGTGGTGTGAGGTATTCAAACAGCTTATGTATTATACTGGATATTGTACACCCACTGAAAATACAGTACAGATAGATAGACCTACACACATATCAATATTTATTATTTATTTGTGAGTGCTGTAGATCTGTAGGTGTAACACTAGAGATCAGTATTCCAGAACACCTTTCTTCCAGTTATAAAATGACTCATAAATATTTAGAAAGAAGCCTGTTTTAATGGTCAGTTCCTCAAATGTTTCAGTACATTTTCTGAAATTAATCTCTGCTTTTGCTTGCTGTTGTAGCAAAGCAGGTATTTGAACTGCTATTTTTTTATTATTTCCTAGTAGCCACTGAAAAGAAGGTCTGAGTAAAGTCAAGTTTACTTACAGGTCAGATTTCTGAAGGGTTTCATACGGAGAGCTTGGACCAGTGAAGTATTTGAATAAATATCTTTAGAAGCACGAGTATTTTAACATCACATATTTGTCTGGTATCTTCTTTGTGGAACACGTGTGCTCAGTAATGTATCAGTAATATATACTGAGCTCTGCAGGAAAGGATTTGTAAGTTTTAGAAATGGTGATGACAAAGAATTGTAAAGTAACCACATTAAGGACAATTACAGAGAATTCTTAAAAACAGGTAGGTATTTGTGATACAAAGATTCTTCACTAGTTCCCCAAATGCTTTATTTTCCCCCTCTTCTCATGGAGCTGATATTAATATGTAAAAGCTACAGAGTAAAAGAGTTAACAAAAAAAATTTAAATAAAATAAACATATAACCACATGAAAGCCTTCCCACCACTGCTGAGCTCCCCTCCCCAATAGTCCCAGTATTTAAACAGATGACAGTATTGTTGCAAGGGTTTGTATAGCCTGATTTTGGAGGTTTTTCAGAAGAATAAGGTTCATTTTCTTATCCCTTTAACAACACCTGCATGTCTGCCCCTGAGCTTTTGCAAAGAGTACAGCAGGATCATTTTTGTTTGCAAACATAAGATTATAGTTTTATAATGATTCCTAATTTTTAAATTCACTCTGAAAATTTAATCATACATAAAGAACAAAGCTGCCACTTATCTGCTTTTCTTTTTGAAATAGCTATGAAAGCAAGTAAGAAAATTCAGGGTATTATTGCAAAGGGGTGCAACTTGGGAGCTATACTGAACTCAGTTATATCTTTTGGATTGTATAAATCCTCTGTGCTAGCCACCTAAAAAAAATTGACATTGCTTCTGGTAATTTTTTTTTTTTTTTGCTTTTCCTTGCTTAGCCTCATAAGTTACTTTTTCCTCTCTGCATATGGTGAAAGCAGCAGAAAATAGAACTAAATAGAGGGATTTATTATTTTGTCTTGATCAAAATTGTACAGGTAGAGAGAAAAATAATTTTAAACCCAATTGTTTGCATTCTGTTCTCTGCATGTAAGTACCCGCTCTGTGTTGGATAGGCTGTAAATGCAATGGTGTTTTTATATCCAATGCAAAATGCACATTAAAGTTTAAATGAAGGCTAGCACAGTGACTCAGGCATAATTCTTAACTCGTCACAGAGCGAAACATCAAGGCATCCCCAATTATAGTTCTCCTAAGGAGGTATGAAGTGATCTTAAAAGAAATTGTGGTTTGCCATACTGTTTGTTAATAAAACCTGTGCCTTCTCTCATTACAAGGCTCTATTCTCGCACACTTGCCGTACACAGGCTTCCATGGAGGCTGTGTCGCTCTGTCTTTTGAGCTCCTGAGATCTCAGTTTGAATCCAGCCCACATGGAATGACTAAATCTCTAGTGATAGCGTGCCACTTTGCAAAACTTCCTTATATAACTCCAAACAGAAGCTGTTTCTGAAACTGCAAGACAGACTGAATCACCTCGCTACCCCCCTCACAGAGTGCAGGGGATACTGTGGGAGAAGGAGTTTGGGGAGGGGTGGAAGCTTTTGAAAGCTGCCTGCTATAGGGCATTGATTTCATGTCCAAAGGACAGGGTGCCTCCAAATCCAAACAGTGTAAATGACACCACCCTTTATAATAAAATTAGTTTTCATTATAGAATGCCTTGGGTGGAAATGCTCTGAAATCAAGTTAAGAAATGGCTCTGAGTTAATGTTAGCAGCGAGTTCCCAGGGCTTTAGTATTCTAATTGCTTGCAGTTAGACCGAACTGGGCTGGTAATTTATTTTATTTAAATGTGGCTTAAATGGTATATAAAAATATACAGTCAAACGCTAATTCTTTCTGTTGGGTAGGTCTTTCACCTCGTGATGTGAAATCTGATTATTTCCCCCTCTCTCCCTTTACATAGCAGTATAGTGTTTTCATTTCCCCTATACAGCCCTGTACATCTGTTCTGTGATCAGAGTGTTCTACTCCTTGTGCTCACTCCCAGCCTTTGGTGGTTTTTTAAGTATCTCCTCTCTAACTTTTAGGATTCTTACCCTCTAAACTCCTTCTTTTTATGCCCCACACCTCCCGCCCTTTTCCCGTTCTACTTTTCTTTCTTGAGAGACATCTACGTAAGTGTTAGGTTTCTGAGAGTTTTTACAAAGTTTAAAATATTTAACACTACTTTAGTATGATTTGGAGGGGTACTATTTTGAGAAAGGCACCAGGCTATTTTTTTTTTTCTTCTAATGGGCAGTGAAGAGGAACCAGCAGATGTTATGAAAAGATGCCTTTTAAAAAATAATTAAGCAAAATTAACACTAATTATCTAGATTGACCATGAATACTAAGAACATGCACCACTCTAGTTGCTGTCATGATTTCAATTAAAGCATTGTAGCTTGTGGTTTTAAATTTTATTAAGTGCTTGTGCTGATTTTTTTTTTCTTGGTGGCCTGCCCCCCATGAATGCAAAAGCCTTTTTGCAATTTACTCTTAACCTATCCACTGTGTATTAGACAACTCTATTAATTATTATAGACTGTTATTGCAGCTTTCCTGACCTTCACATTGGGTCCTATCTATGCTGATCTAAATGCATTGTTTTAATGATTTCCAAAAAAAGAAAAAGAGAGGGGGGAAAAAAAAAAAAGAAAAAAATTCAAGGCAAGCTTTGATGTGGCTTTAGCTGCCTCGATTGTCTGGCCGCATCTCAGAGATGTGTCACCTATGCCGGGAGGGAATAGGGAAATCACGTTTTGAATGGTAATGATAACATACTAATCACTTCCTTTCTTTGAAGATGGAAGCGAGATATTCTGTCAGCATCCCTGGCTGCTAGAGCTTGGAGGCACTGGTCTAGGTGTATTAGCTTAAGTGTGCATGTCAATACAGCTTGCATCTCCCAAGATCCATAGGGGCTCATTAGAGCAAGGTAGATCGTTTCGGTAGACAGCCACTCAGATAATATGTATGGCACCTCCTTTTTTTATTATTATTAGAAAGCATTTCTTCCGTTTTAAAATGACATCTGTCAACAAGGCAAAGTTGTAGGAAATATTTTTTGACAAATATCCAAAATGTGGGTTTTGGGTAAAGGAGTGCTTGGAAAGGTGTGTGTGTTTACTGGGAGGGAGAGGGGGTGGCTTATATTTTTTGATGACTTGATTAGAGCTAGTCTAGGATCAAATTTTCAAAGGAAATGAGCTTACATGGTGAAATGTTGGTGTTTTGAAGGGAGGAAAAACTAATGAAAATAATAATTTCACTTTTTCACTATTACAGACTCCCCAAGCAAAAATGTATTGAAAGATGCATTTTTACCACAGTTTATTGTTATCTGATAAATGGGCAAATGACTTCTGGGAAAAATATTTTATACCTGCATCTGTGTCTATTACTTATATATTCACATATATTTAGGCATAAGAGATGTAAATCAAGAAACCAGTGTTTTGTTTCTACATCTTTTTACATCAAACAGTCTGAAGAATATTCATGCTGTTCAGTATTCTGTATGAATAACTTGTTGTTTTTATCACCTCCCTTGACTAGTACACATAAAGGAAATATATCCTCTGCCGAAAATTAAGTTCATATTAAAAACTACCACTTGCATTTAAAGTGATGGTTTCATCAAACTGTAGTTGAATAGAAATCATGGGTGCTTGTATGCATGTGTCACAGAGAAATCTATTTTGGAAATGCTCTTCAGACAGGTTTCCCATGTAATAGTTGCATTCTGATTTGTGAGTTCATGTAAGAAGAGTGAAGCACATATTCCATGTTTCAAAACAAAAATGATTGGTACATATAATTATGACTGATCATAGAACCTGCCCCTTCCAGTGGTCCTTGTAACAGGCTCCTCCATAAAATATACGTGGATATTTTTATGTTTTGGAATATGAAAGCACAATTAAAAAGGGGGAGAGAACATTGTAGGCTGCTGCCTGATTTTTTTTTCTCTCTCTTCCCTTTTCTTTTTCAGAGGGCACATCTGCTCGATAACACAGAGAGGCTGGAAAGGTCATCTCGGAGACTAGAGGCTGGATACCAAATAGCAGTGGAAACCGGTAAGAATTCTGAGAGTGAGCAAATTGTCTTGCTTATGCACAGCAGTCTTCACAACACATGACATTTCAGGGAAACTTCAAAGGCGAAACAGAGACAGCAGCCCGAGATGTGGTTTACATATTGGGGAGACAATTGGGAGCTTATTTGCGCTTATCTTTTTTCAAGTTAAAAGGCATGACATCTACTGAAAACAGTTCCTGAGGTTTAAAAGTATACATCTGAAAAGAGATGGAATACTTCGTCTAAATTCTACATTTGTCTTAATATGCAGTTACATGTTGTCAGTTTACCCACCCGCAATGATTGCTAGCACACACTGCAGACTCCAGTTGTTTTTGTCTTTTACTTTTATTCATATATGTAAAAAATATCATTTTAGTAAATGTATATTAACTACAGTTGATATATAATAAGGTTATCAGCTCAATTTTCTTGCAGTCAGTTTATGACTGATTATGCAGCTGTTTCTATGCAATGAAAGAAGTAAACAAATCATATCCCTAAATATAGATGGAATAAAATTAAGGGAGAAGGCTAAATTGCAGCACAATTATTGAATTAGTGGGGTTTTTAATTGGCTACAACTTTTCAGTTGGTATTTTCAAAATGTTTTTACTAAGTTTTAGCAATTGATAGTGGATTTTTTTTAAAACCAGCAATAGTTAAGCCTTCAAAGTCTAATCCCCTTAAATAAAGCTTGTGCAAAGTTGAGGAAAGTTTCAGAAAATGTATGTTTGAGCCACGAATAATTTTCTGGCAGAGTCCCAATTAATTGATACATTCTAGTATATTTTTTTAGAATTCAGACTTTAAAAGAGGTAAATTGAGTTAAACCCTTACAGAGTTAAACATAGCTATGCTAAATAAATGGTATTACTAAAGTGCCTGCATTTTAATTATTCTGAGCTTAGTGCTGTGCACAATAATGAAATGGATGTATGGAACATACAGTGCAGAATTTGGAGGGGACAAGGAGTGTTAATTCTTTTGTGCCAGAGGATGGCATATTATATAGACAGACATATGATAGCAATTAAGTTTGCTTTCCTGCAGATTTTCTATAAATGGTCAATAACTTGTTTTTAGAAGGACTATTTTAAACTTGTCAAAAATGGTTCCTGATTTGCTTTGCTTGAGCCTGGATCTTTCACAAAGTAGCAGGATATAAAAATTCAGACTGATCCTTTTGGGGAAGAGACATCTTATATCCTTTTTTACTCCATGTGGAATTTGTTTTATGGAGATGATGATCGTGTTAACTTCGGTTGCATATCTCCATGGTGATTTCTGAGAAATATGGTTGGAGTGCAAATGTATATTTATATGGAAACGATGTCTTTCGGTATCAAAACCAGGTGAAACTGCGCTGAATTCCAAAGAGTCCCTAATTCACCCCATCTTTGTGTCCGTCTCTACTTTTTATGTTATGCACAGAGAGAGAGAAAGAGAGAGAAAGAGAGGTGTATAATTCTTGTTCCCAAAACTCTGTGAGGAGTAGGAGTGGAGTTATATTATATGACTTCTTAATATTAAATAACTTCAAGACTATGGCTTTGGAAATACTGACTTCATTGTAATGTAGATTTTTTTCCCAAGATTTTTATGGAAACTGATTAATTATATTAATCCTGGCATGGATCACAATAATTCTAGGTATAAGTCAATTTAGATTAATTCAGTACAATGAAAGAACTTACTTTTGGAATTACTTTTGATTATTCTATGCAAAAAAACCCGATTTTCTGTTCATCTTTGAGCTGACTCCTCAGACCATGTCTTGCCTCTCTTATTACTTTTGTTGCATAAAGAGCTACACAGCACTGATGAGACCACTTCTGTAGTGCTGTTTCTATGTCTGGACTCCCCTATACAAGAAAGCCATTAACTTACTGGAGTGAGTCCAGGAAAGGACCATGAACAGAATTAAGGGACTGGAGCATCTTTCATGTGAGGAGAAGCTGAGAAAGCAGTGTTCAGTCTGGAGAAGAAAAACTCAGGAGGACTTTATCAATGTATACAAATAGCTGATGCATTGGAATGAAGAAGAGGGAGCCAGACTCCTCTTAGTAATATCCAGTGACAGGACAAGAGGCACAAATTATAACCTGTGAAATTCCATCAGAACATGAGAAAAAAATTTTTTACTGTGGGAATGGTCAAACACTGAAATAGGTAGCTGAGAGTGATTGTCAAGTCTCCATCTCTGAAGATACTTGAAATCCAGGTGAGCACAGTCTTGACTCTGGGTGACCCTAGGGCAGAGTGTCAGACAAGATGATCTCAAGAGGTCCCTTCCCACCTCAGCCATTCTGTGATTCTGTGAGGTGGATGTGACAACACTTAAGTATCTATTCTACTTTATTTATGTGGCATCTTTTCCCAATTATGGATATGTATGTTGCATATTGTAATGAAGCTGGATGATTTTCTGGAATAAGTCACATTTGGGTCTTTTTTATTACCTTAATCAGCAAAAATACATATACTATTTTAACCTGCCCCTGTGATCATCTAGGGATTAATCTGACATCACATAACTAATTTTATGCAATTTCACATTACAATTCCTGAAACTTACCATGATAAATTAGAAGCTTTTTTCCTGTTTGCATCTCTAAATTGATAAGCCCTTTCATCTTATATACAGTTGTTCATACAAGCTGAGATCTGTTGGAAGGTCTGATTCCGTTCTTTGAGCGGTGTCATTGATTCATGGCTTCAGTGGTGTCTGAACAGGATGCCACTTACGTCACCTTCTCTAAGGCAATCCAGCACTGCCAGGCTTTCACAGTTTGTCTGCTGTCATTTGTTGATGCTAAGGATGTTTAAATCTATGCAGAAACCTCCTGAAGGACTACGCAAAGCCTTTAGTATCTGGCGACCAGTTCTGGGCTACTCAAGGCCTGCTGTAAGCAGAAGAACATTATTCTAAACTTCTGTAGGGGTATGTTGCAGATTTAACAGGTGTTTGAGAAGCTGACTTGGTACACCTGTGAGTTAATCAGAGCATTTGCTTTTAAATTGCCTGAATTTTATGGCAAAAACATGAGGGAAATCTCTCAGATACACAGAGAAACCATTGGCTGTTTGAATCGCAAAGGTCCCCGTTGTTTGTACCAAGTTGGGGAAGTTTTTAATAATGGCTGATAACACTACAAAGTGTACTCATCTGCTTTTTTAATTCAAAACACTGTTTTAAAGAATATTTCTTCTTGTTATTTTTCTGGTTTTATATTATAATCTGGCTTGCTTGTAAGAAAGAGATGAGTTTGCAGCCTTGTGAGTAGGCATTTCCAACACCACTCATTATTTGCAATTCTACAACTCAGTTTTCTTAATTTCAGGCCATTTAGTCTGACCATATAGCCTCAGAATATGAGAAAGATTTTAAGAATGCATTAAAATTGGTGTTTTCAGTCAAATGGAGAGCTCGTCAAATTAATCCTGATTAATCACAATATTCTTCCTGTTTTTGAGGGAGCCTAATTCTATTCCCCATGCTCAGATTTCCACAGTACCAAAATGAATTCTAGAACCTCCTTATTTTGTCTGCAGAAGGTAGCATAATAACATATACCCCTCTTTGTTGAGTTTTAGATATGCTTGCTCAGACTGGAGTATTTTGAATCGGGAATAGTTTAAAATCTTTCATTTATCTTCAGAGATAAAATTGGCATGGAAATGTAAAACACTGTCAAGGAGAAGAAGAGCACACCTTGTTGTGGAGGACCATTGTACACTGCGGTTGAACTGCTTTCACTAAGTTCTCAACTGCCTGATATTTTCCAGGAAAAAAACCCTGGTGTTTATTTAATGTAGGTTTCACCTTGTCTCATGACAATGTAAGAGAAAGAGAGATTCAACCATTGAATGCTGTCCAGGATTTCATGGCAAAACTATGTTGCAGGTATTTACTTTTTTTCCTTCATCACCCTTAGGTATTTCTGTAGCTTTCAGTGCATGTAATTTGAGAAGACGTGCTGAGCTTGCCTCTGAGTGATGATTATTGGATAATATGCTGTTGCTCTGGATCTCTCTGAAGTATCTGTGCTACTAGAAGAGTTTGTGGATAATATATCTATTCTTTGTACTTAATCTTTAAAATTTTGTTTTGGCTTTTGTTTTTATACCCCTTTTGTAGCATGTAAACATGGTGTTTTAGAAGTAAAGAAATCAAAGGAAGGAAAAGTCTCCTGTTCCATATACAGAAAATCATTCTGAATCTTACTTGAGGTTGCTTAAAATTATTTTTTTTTCAATCCTCCTTACTCATTGGGAATCTCAGGAATATGTAAATCTGAAATAGTTAAAGGAGAAATATCTCTCAGCAAGAGACACAACAGCTTATTTTCCACCCTTGTGTGACATGAATAATTCTTGTTACTAAGGAATCCAAGCAAATTCCACTGGCTTTCACCTGTTGCAATGAAGTACAGTCAAGCCTCCTTTTCTGGACTGGGCCACAAATTTATAATGTAATGTTGTGGTAGCCTAGAGGCAGATGGTCAGACCCACCTCAAAGCATTGGCAGCCTACTTGCTGGAAAGCAAATAAGAATCTCTTTAGACAAAGATGTGTGTTTGCTTCTTTATGAAATAATATTAGTTATTGTCTTACCTGGATGCAGCACTGAGTGAAAGTGCAGTGAACAGAGCAGTGAAATTATGTGAACAAGTGTTTATAAGGTGCTTCTGAAGGCAGGAGTCTTCAAGTTTAATGACTTTAGCATGAAAAGGGAACTGCTTTAACACAACTCCAGGAGTTGTCCTGCCAGATATGAGTAATGGAATTTGAGGTGCAAGCATATTGTCCACAGCAGCGTGTCACGGATTTGGATTTCTGACTCCTTTACTGCTGGAACAATCTGAATCCCCAAGCAGCTGCCCTGAAGGACCTTCTCCCTCCATATTTCATGGGGTGGTTGCGCTGGTCAAGTGTCATAAATGAGGTGCACACCAGAACTGGCATAACATATGTGAAACCATTAAAATTAAAAGAAGTATATTGACTAAACTGTTTCCATTCCATTACAGCTGCAAGAGCTGGAGTTTACTTTACAGGTACAATAGAATTAAAAAGTGTTTGCTTAGCTTAGAAAAAATTTAAATGGCTCTAACATCCAATGTTAATTTAACAAAATAACAAACCCTAATGTTCATACAAATAGGGTTACATTAAACTAGTGGAAAGGTTGCTGTTTCTTCTATGTCATAATTTTGTATGCTTAGTAATTTACTTGCATTAGTTAATAACTCTTGGACCTTCACACTCCTGTTCTGTCTTCAGGTGCATGCGTATTCTGATTATATTTGAGGTCCAAAATAACTAAGAGTGTGGAAATGGAAACCAAGTTTTGAAAATCAGGACCTTGCTTCTAGTGCCCCTTGCTTTAAATAAAAAAGGCTATTCCTGTCCTAGATATTTACACTTAATATCTACCTATTTCATCTCTAATGAATTATTCATACCTGTATATGTGAATAGTGTGTGTAAAACCTTTCATTAGAGAAAGAGGGCTTCTGAGTTCTGGAGCATATACCAATATCTCCTCCTCAGGTGTTTCTTTGATATGCCAGAACATCTTTTTACTGAAATCTTAATCCAAAGTTTCTATAGTGAAATGAGTTTTTATGCAGTTTCCAGTCACCATCAGAGAGATCTTTTTCATGATCCCTGTTTCTTTTGCTAGCAGCAGTATTTCATGTTTCATATATAATTTTTTTTCTTTTCTGGCTGATTTCTATTAAAATCTGTTTATTGTTTCAGAAATTCATTTTGAAGTGGCATATTGCATTCCTACATCTCTAAGCCCTCTGCCCTTCTTCATAGTCTTGACTTTAAAGTGGTGAGGAGGAAGAAATAGAGAGAGATTTTTGTTTCTGGGGGTGTCAGGCCTCAGGAGTATCCCAGCTGCACGGTCATGGGGGGGAAATCATGTTTGGGTAGTGCTGTCTGCCTTGTAAGAAACAGAAGCAGCATTGAGAGGGCATGGAGAGACCAAACTACTCAGTTTCCATTCCTTACTGTTTTACCATGCAGTTGTTGATACCAGAAAAGGGCTTTTTACACCTTCAATTTGAATATTTCCTGCTGGTTCCTTGCTTGCCCAGTCACCGAGCTGCTCCCTGTGGCTTCCTATTGCCACCTCCTCCCTCTTGGCCCTCTCTCTCACCAGCCTTCCCAGCTCTGACCTTCCCAATTCTAGCTCTTTAATACCCTTTCTCTGTATTCAAATACTCCTTTGCATATTAATTCACATTCTGGCAGCATCCCAATTTTCCCTATCTCTGTATTTCATCTTAAGGAGTTGATTCAGCTGCAGTATGGGTCTTGCACCTTTGTGGTAATGAAAAGTTTATCCAGTAACTCACCCAATGTTGTCTAGTGGTATTCAAAGTCTGTTCCCTCTGCTCCATGCATCATGGCTCTCTGCATTTCCATGTGTTGTTTCAAATGCAGGATATAGATTATTTTAGTATTTTCTTATAATTTTAAATACATAATGTATTTACTGTAAAGTAAGGAAATTGTGAATTTTTCATTAGTTTTCAGAGTGCTGTCCTCTAACTGCTACCAAAAATAACCCCTTTCCAAGTACTTTTTTGAAGAGATGAGGAAAAACTTACTTTACAGAGTTGTAAGACCATTTCTGTTAAAAGATTATCTTTTGGGTACTCAGCACCTTTCAACTGGATTTCCAATAAAAAGAGGGCTTATCTTTCACCTCAGTAGGTTTGGGATTATATCATTAATGCAGCAAACGAGGAATGTCAAATCTGTTCAGTAGTACAGATTTGCTAAGTTACAGTGGGAAAAAATAGTGATCCAAATTTGACCATTTTGCCCTCTGTTTTGGAAGAAGTCACAGGTTATTTTACATGTGCAGGAATCCATTATTGTATCACACATCATGGGACAACTTAGCTTCAGTCTTGTTAGGAACTCGCATCCAGCTGAAGTAAGTTTGCTTAAGACTGATTTTTGGATGAGTAAACATTGCAATAACCTTATAAAGATGCTTTATTGTGTGTAATAGAAACATAGTTTTGTGAATTTTTATTCCATGCTAGAATGATGAAAAATGTTTTTTTTCAGTTATAGGAAACTTTATGTTTAAGTACTTCCCATGTGTATGCCAGACAAATAATCATACAGGCTAAAATCTGTATATTTTCACAAATACCTTGCATTTGTCATAGAATACCTGTGGATAAAATTAATACCTGAATTATAAGCTGAACTCAGAAGATAACATTAAAGCATTATTTTACAGGCCCTCTATTGGACCACCTCTACTGTGCAGACTGTTCTATAGGAAGTAACCTCTAACTGAATCACTGAAAACAGCATTTCAGCGTGATTTCCTTTGGTGCTGACCCTCTTTCTTAAATGTATTTATTCATATAAGATGGTATTTATTGATGAAGGTATTCATTGTAGCTTATTCCTAAGTCTGTAGTGAAGCTTTTGAAGACTTTTTGTCCTAATAAGAATGTGAGGATTTCAAGTCGAGGTATATGGTTATTTTTTGGTCTCAACTAACACTACCTGCTTCTTTCAATTTCGAAATTATTTAGCCTCAGGGAGCTTTCCCCTCTGTGATAACATTTCAGAGTTTGTTGTCTGGTTCTGAGCAGGTAAGGCAAATAAAAGAAAGAAGGATAAAAATAAAAAGATAAATGAGCAGTATCTATTGTTTCTAAGCAGTGTGGGTAAACTCTCCAAACTACCTTGGTTTGAGAAAGAGATAATGGAAAAAGCCACCATTTTGTCTGTCCTCCATATGTATATTTATATTCTCTTTCCTTATCTGCACAACACTCTCAGCCACCATGCTTAGGTGCCTCCAAGAGATGTCAGAATTTCATCTAACATAGGTTGTCCAGAAAACCCATTTCAACAGGTGGACAAAAAATACCAAGTCAAGCCTATAGCAAGTAAGTGTTCAACTTGTGTAGGCCTGAGAAGCTCTCTTCATCAGCTTGCACAGAAGAAATAAAATGAGTTGTAGAAAACCTGAAGAAAATGAATTGTAGAAAACTTCTCCAAAATGTTTCAGATAGTTGGGAACTGCTGGTTAATCTTTAATGGGTAGATTTCAAATTTTGATATGCTGTCCCTATAAACTATTCCCATTTACTTATGATTTATTCTCTCCCTCCCATCCTATACCACTAGCACTCCTTTTGAACTTTCACCAAGTGAAATGAATTGATTCCAACTGATACTGACTTGGCAGTGACTGTCAGTCTGTTGCAACTTTTGAAAGAGCACAGCTGAATGGAGTTACAAGTCCACCTTTTGACCTTCAAATATATTAATACACTGCTTAATGACTTCATTTGGTGGTTTCATTCTCCACAGAACATCAGCTGTGTATTTCATTAAAAAAGCAAACTTTGGTGAATTGTTATTTCTGGTATTTAAGTAAACAACCTGATTTTCAATAGTTTTTAAATGGATTTTTCACTACATGGGCACAGCTGAATTTGCACAGCATGAGGTCTTGCTTGGCAAAGACTTTTTATATTACAACTTACATCAAGAAGAAAAGTTGATGAGCTTAGACTTGACAAAGCTCACATGTGTTTCGGAGATTATTTTTATATTTCTTATTTGAAGCTTTCTACCTCTTCTTCCTGACAGGCTAACATTGTTTTCCTCCAAATGCACTAAAGAATGAAGTTTAACATTAAAAAATATATCTGTACTGAACATGCTTTTCTAGGTAAAGACAATATCAAAAGGGTTTTCATGGTAGAACATCTTTCAAGCACAGTATTTTGCCCTTTTATATCTTAGGACTGAAGAGTTAGACAAATACCTTTTTTGGGGGGGGCGGGGAGGGTAGGCAGGGGGTGGAAGTGTAGGGGCAGAGGGGAAGCCCAAACTACTGTCCTGAACCAGGACATACAAGCACAGAATTGGAAAACATCTTTCTATCCCAATATGGAATGATGGAAGAGCACCTTACCTAGGTATTTCTTCATACAGTTCTAGTCACACCATACCACTTTATGATAATGATTTTATTACACGGCTTGTAGAGTTTATTTTCTCCTGTAACTACTGACATTTATGGTCCTAAAAATTATCCAAATGTTGCATGAGCAAGCAGTTAAGTTTGAGAAGTGCTGAACATTATGGAACCTTAGTCCAGTTACAGTTGAAATGTCAGCTTGTGTAATGTGTGTCAGATGAGGACATAACCTCTGATTTGTGCAAGTACTGCTGACCATACAAGTCTCTGTTTTTAAATCAAAACTTAGAAAGACTCAGAAGTTCCATGTTGGAAGCTGTTTACTGACTGGCTTGATATCATCCTGTCAGTGTGAGTGGAACTGCTGATCTGCAGTACCAGTCATATGTCTGAACTAGCAGTATGAACTAGAACTGTGATTTTCTTTGAGCTGGTACAGTCTTGTTTTGAGAAACCACTGCTGGTTATTGGCTACTAGCTGTTGTGAGGAACTGTAGACCAACAAAATTGTTGTTTATGGTTTTGAGAATACAAATTCACTATTTTACATCAGTCTGTCATAGGCCACTTAAGCACATTTGTACATTCTTGATTCTCTGTATCTTTTCTTGGCTCAAGAGAACACTTTTGTTTTCTTCTGTGATTTTGTGCGCGTTCCCTATTTTGCAAGCTTTTTCCTTGGTCCTAATTCCAAGTATCAGCTGTCTGTCACACTGTGGTTCTTTTTCTGCCATTTTCTCTTTACCTCATCATATTTCACTACCTCCAAAAACGTAAATGTAAATTCTGATATGGAATTTTATATTCTTGGCCTAGTCTTCACAAATGTAATAAATGATCATGGTTATAAACATGCCCTGTTATTGGCAGAGCATAAATATTTACATATTAAATTGTGTGTGAGTGTGTGTGCACATGCATTGATGAGTGTGCTGGGGAAGAATCAGAACCATAGAAAATGCTGAGTTGGAAGGGATCCATAAAAATCATCAAGTTATCGAGTCTAGCTCCTGGCCCAGCACAGGACACCCCAAGAGTCATACCATGTGCCTGAGAGCATTGTCCAAATGCTTCTTGAACTCTGTCAGCCTTGGTGCTGTGACCACAGCCCTGGGGAGCCCATGCAGTGGTTAACCACCCTCTGGGGGAAGAATGTTTTTCTAATACCCAACCTAAACCTCCCCTGGCACAACTTCAGGCCATTCTAGCACTGATCACCAGACAACCTCTCTCTGTTTTGCTTAGTACTTTTCCAAAAAGGTTTACAAGATAAGACTTTGTTTCCATGAGGGAGGTGAAACTCTGTCTAATGATCTCCAAATTGAGGGATCAGGAGTAGCTACTTGTTGTGGTTTGCATTTTTGTGAAATAAATTCCTCAATTTACATTGCGTATCTTGCAAAGATAAACACGGTGCAAAGGTAATCTCTTGCATCTGCTTGGCTGATCTGTACCATGATGAATTTTTTCATATTTTATGGAGTCTGTGACTCTATAAAACTGAAGCTTTTAAGTGTTTGCGTGTTTGGGATATGGCTCCTCTTTAGCTCTCTTGCAGGATCTAGAGAGCCAACATGTAAAACAATTGGATGGGGAGGATTGTTCAGTTTTTGATTTTTTGTTATTCACAGAGATGCAATAATTCTGTATTTTCATTACAGATGTCTTGAAAGTATTAATCTGATTTTTTTGTAATTGAGTGTTGTAAGATTTCCATGTGTTGAATGTTTTGGCACTTGCCTGCTGTAATAATTGGCTGGAATGCCATCTTGAGAAATTTTCTGAAAATTGTTATATTTGCTTTACTCTGTATGTAAGTGATTTTTCTGTTTTAGTGCCCTGTTTTTCAGTAGTGAAATATGAAGCATATAAGTGGTAAGAATGAAACATATAGATCCCATTAATTTTTCTTCCATTATTTCATGATTTTTTTTTAATTAATTGCTTTCAATTTTATGGGGAGGATATATTTTAAATCCAGTCTAGAAACAATAATATTTTCTCAAATGAGTTTAAAATGGCAAGTCAGAGTATTGCTCAAATGTTAATGACTCAAGTGGAGGGTTTTTAATTCATACTCATAAAATCTTCCACACAACAAGAATTTTAGCATAAGCTTTATAAATATGTCATGAACTAGATTAAGTATTTACGGTATTTATAACAGAATAAATGTTAATTTTAACATTTTAAGATTAATCTTTGGAGAAAACATTTACAAATGCTTTTTAAAACCTGGCCCACAGAAATGGAAATGACACTAAATTTGTGGAATAAATTAATCATGCGTAAATGTAAAATATGCTCAGATAAACTTTGGTGTTTTCCCTATGTTGATGACATTTTTTAGTTATTTTATTCAGCTGTAAAAGCAACACAATAATGTTTGTAATCTCCTTTTTCCAAGAA
This sequence comes from Corvus hawaiiensis, assembly GCF_020740725.1. Classification (NCBI taxonomy): domain Eukaryota; kingdom Metazoa; phylum Chordata; class Aves; order Passeriformes; family Corvidae; genus Corvus; species Corvus hawaiiensis. Next base: position 9,418,128 of record NC_063220.1, on the reverse strand, counting down.
AGTTTCTTCAAATTCAAAATTAAAATAAATTAAGTCACAAAACAAATAAGAATATGCCATAACCTATGTAGCTCTTAAAGAAATATATGGAGGTGTGGCATGTTCTCCTGACCACCTAGGGAGGACAAAACTGAGTTTGAATGGTTTTCTTTTCTTTTGGTGGAAATTGCCATGTTTAGCAGCAATGCAAAAACAGACAGTGAATGTTTAATTAAGAAAGTAATTTTAACTAGGGGTTCAAAATAAGATTGTCTGCAGTTTGTTACTTCTAAATTAAGTTAATTGTGTATTTGTGTATGTTTTAAAGAACAATGCTTACTATTTTACTCCTTTTTCCTGTTAGATACATAGATAGTTATTTGCATAATCATATTTCTTGAAGCATTTAAAAAACTTAGGCCATTTTTAACTGAACCTTTTATTCATTTGTAATGCTCTGCATAGCACACTTGCACAATTATGTACCTTTTGTCTGGGAACCACTATGTTTTGGTAACAAATGAGTGTTTTAAATATTTGTCTTGTAAATTTATGAAATTTGAAGCAAAATATTGATACAGAAAAGTAAAACAGTGAATTAACAATGAAAATAGCTTTCTGTGGTCTCCTGTTCTTTTGAATCTTTGCTTGCTCAAGCACTCAGAGGACAGTCCTGGTGCCAAAAGGCAGATGACCCATATTCCACTCATTCTACTACCCAGGTCAGGAGTCTCTGTATTAACGGTTTTAGTTCTGTACAATTTGTGGACTCTTGGTTTTTCTGTTACAGCTTATTCATGCATAAAATAACATTTTCTGCTTTGCATAATGATAGAAAGTTCCTGAACTGTAAAGTTATGCAAATGTGATGAATATTATTAAAGTTCTGTAGTATCACTTTTAGCCAGTTTAAATGCTTGCCACACTGTGCTTCGTTTGTGCTGTAAGTTTTATACTATCTCTTCACACAAATACAATTCCTTACAAAGCTGTATGTAACTTCCATATTTTGAAGTGTTAAGCTATTGACCATTTGTTGCAGTGGAGCTGCAAAAATCCCCATGCGAGGTTGGCATTTCTGGAATTTATTATCGTCCCTATCATTTTCCAAAAGTGTGCTACAGCTTCATTGATATTTGTCAGAGTAATTTATCAGGAGACTAATTGCTCACTTCTAGTTTTTCTTTAGTCATGTTAATGCTTGGGTAACAAACTACAGAAGAAAACCTGATGTGATTTTACAAGGGCCCAATCCTGAGTTCACTGAAGGCAGTAGGAAAATTTCTCTTGAGATCACATTGAAAAGAATGGGCAATAAGCAAAATCCAAAACACCACAACTGTTATTCAGCGATTATTTTTTAATGAGTTTTATTCTAGCTTGGTAAAATATGTTGATGTCCCTTGATATTGAGTAATCTCTAAAAGGGTTTCATTTTTGGTGTGGGGAAATAGCAGAATGAATGACCATTCTGTACTTGGGAGATGTTAAGTTCAGACCTGAAGATACAGTTCATGAAGACAGTACTTCTACCTTACAAGGTTTTAAGAGTTTGAGAGCTGTCTGAAAATGATCCAGGTAGACTCTCTTCTTAAGTTTTAATGTTTTGGAGAGTTTGTATCCTGTCAAATACAGTGCTTTCATATCTCCAAAGATGAAATTTTCCCATTTTGCCTATATAATATTTATATATGGACAGGAAATAGAAGTCAGAATCCACTTATGTTGACCCCTGAGATATAATATTGACCTCAGTGAGTATTAACTTCTCAGATCAATAAATGCTGTTATTGACCTCAAAGAAAAATCAATAGCAGCTTGTTAATTTGCAAACTATGACTGCAAGAAAATGGTACGCATTTTGTTCTTCATTATCACCTATTTATATCTATATTTTAATGCTTTCAGTATTGCCACCTAGAGATCATCATGTCAAAACATTTCAATCCCAGCTGTTAGAAGGTTGGGGATACAGACATTATACATTATGGAATAATTGAGGAGCAGTACAGGTTAGTTCCCATATGTCATGAAAATAATACGCTGAACAGTTGTATTTCACCTGTGTTGTTTTTCTTTCTGGGTAGTCCAGTTCATTTAATTTCATTTCCTCTGGTGTGCTTCATCAAAACATTGTATAAGAGTAGTATATTTTACCTCCCAGGAAAGATTTCAACATGAATAATAAGGGGGATGAAAACCTGACTACTGGAAACAAGAAGACTGAAAGTGATCACTACAAAAAATCATAATTAATGTACAGCAGATTTTTCCTATTTACATGAGGATGACAGGTTTCTAGGCAATAATATCTTCTGAAATGTTACTGTGTGACTATATAACACAGAAGAAAGTTTTAAATGACAAAGTATTGGTGGAAAAGTGTTGTTTTGTATCATAGCAGGTTTTGTATATGAACACTGAAATGTCAGGTTTTATTGAGTTTGAAATGCCTAAAAAATGCCTATTGCTGAAATTCAAATGTCAACAGTTCTTCTGCATATATACCACTTTGATATTTAAACTTTAAAACCTCATCAATGATTTAGTATTACTTTGGCCTTGTTATGATTTGACTGCCAAAAATTGCAGAGGCTGATTTGGTCTGGAGAGTAGTGTCTTCATTCACAGAAGACAAAGCACAAATCTTTCCGCCTTTTACAGTCATTAATTCCGTCTGATACATCTGCAGTGATCTTGGCAAACCGATGGCTGTGTTTAGAAAACTTTTCCATCATTAAATGACAGTATGAGAGGTATTTAAATGCAAAAATAAGGCCATACTTGCATTTTTGCAACTGAAGTTGCTGCAATTTTTTTGCCAGTTTGATGGCTATGTGGTTTTGCTCTTTAATACCATGGGCTCCCAGAACTTCATTTAAGCATCCATGTAATCTTCTTGAGATAACAGAAACAATGATATTATACTCATTCTGTGGATAGACTGAAGCACAGTGATGTTAAATTAAAAAAAAAAAAGAAAAAAAAAAACAAAGGAAGAAGGCAGCATGGCAGCACCAAGCTAGATTTGTCTCTGAGGTTCAGAAAAATGAGGCCTGTGCAGATTTGGAAAGATGTTTGTGGTTATTATGAGTATCTTTTCTGTCTTACAGATGTCCTGAATGGTCAGGAAGGGTGGTATCCTTAAGCCTATGTAGACGTCCCAAATAGTAGGAGCATTTTCCTTGATTCTCTATGTTGTTTTGAGTTATGTGTGAGTAATCAAGTTTGGATCCTTCTACAAGAGAGCAAAGCAGAAATGGTGGAAAAGCAGGAAGGTGGGAGATTTGGGGAGGAAGGAAAGTTCAAAGTCACACTGCAGGAGGAGAGATGATCTCAGTTATACGGTTTAGGTTTATCTCTTTTCAGCCTACACAGATTGCAGGGCAGCACCCAGGTACTCCAAGTGTCAAATTGTCCACTCCAGCAGCTTTTTGTAGTAGAACCGGGAACAAAGTCTGGGGCAACCAGACAAACTGTTGATTGTGAGCCAAATGTAGTTCCTTGACTCTGGAGACCATTTATTTTTCAAGACAGAAGTTACCTACTCTGCTCAGGAACACAGAATCCAGCTGCTAGTGGCTGGATCTCAACATCACCTCAGGTCTCAGGATTTCAGGATATTTCTCATGATGTCTTAATGGGTGGCTGGTACCTGGGGAATTTTCTGCTCCGGAAGCATTTTCTTCAAGGTGTAGTGAAGTTCAAGAAAAAGCCTTATGAATTCAAAATGCCAGTCCTCATTTATGAATGCTTTATTTTCTCTTCTGATATTCTCTGTAATCACTAGAACTGTTTACTTAACTGACGAGAAGCTCTTAGGACTGATTTCATGTCTAACTTACCCAAAGGAGACAGAAATATAAAATAATCCACAATGTTTTGATTTTGAAAGTCTTGTTCAGAATCCAGTTTATGCAGTACATCAGAAGGAGTTCAGTTTATAACTATAAAATCACTGAATTTAACTTCTTAATAGATGTCACTGATGGCAGACTTACTGATTTCCATAACTGAAATCTTTTGAAATTTTGCACTAATGGTCAGTGGGGCACAAGCTAGTAATGTTGTGAGATAAAGTGTTCTGCTTAGCCTCTTTGTGAATGACTTTTACTCTCCACATTTTCCTTTATTAAGGGAATTTTCCATTTACTTCCTATTTGGGGAAAAAGTCTCTACGTTATTAAAGTATATAAAATATTTGATGCTGTAAAATGGATCTATTTTAGTTTGATAAACTAGAAATATCCTGCACTGTGAGGGTCATAGCTTATAATACATACTGTTAGTACTTTTTCATTTTTTTATATTAGGAGATTAGTGAAAAATAAGCTCTATCAATTAAGTTTTTATTGCAAAATTATCTTCAGATGTACAGCAGTGAAGATGATATTGAGTGATAACACTGAGTGGATTTTGTATAAAGCAATTACAACTTGAAAACCACAATCTGAATGAAAATATTGCTTAGGGTTTTTTGTAATCTAGCATTAATACCAAAAAACTCTTCCTTTGGAAAGTGCTTAAATTACCTCTATTAAACACAAGACATTCCTAAGGTGTTCATGTGTGCTATTGACTGAAAAATACTTATATCTGGTTTCACTGCTCATGCTTTGTCAAATCTGTAAAGTACATATGAGTATATAGTTCCACTTCATAAGGTGTTTGTTTAGTAATACCATGTTTTCATAAAAACATTAATTTTTATATGGATAATGGAGTTCTTAATTGAGGAATTATCTTATGTAAATGCAGTTTGATGGTATGAAATCCTGTGCATTCCTAAAAGCAGTGATCTACCCTGAGAGAAGTAGCAAGCTTTTTCCTCATGTAATGCAATACACATAGTCACATATGTTTACTTGACATGCTGTTCTGGAGTTGAAAGTGCATTGAGCTTTGCAAAATGAATTCCAAGAACTTCAGAAGTGAATTGTTTAATTCTGCTGATAATGAATGAAATCTGTCTGAACACTCGAATCATTCCTTTCACAGTGTTCCATTCTGACATCACACCTTTGGTGGGACAGGCACTCCCTCAAAACACATAAAGGAATCTGTTAATTTAAAGAAATAAAGCCAATTGTTCAAGAGCTGCAAAGCACTTCAGCCCCTTTTTATGACATAGATTATTTTGCTTGTGGCATTCACTACCCATTTTGGAACAGCATACTTCAAAATATTTTATTGAGTGCATGTACAAGAGAAGTTGCTCTGTAAAATACCCAATTTGTAATAAACCGAACAGCACCTTAAGGAGGGTCAAATAATTTCAGAAGTGTGTTGGTTGTACTCCATTGTTTCATTGTAGATAAATAGTTTGTGTCTCTGACCAAATCTCCAGTGATGCCAGCACAAATCAAGACAATTGAGTCAAGTGGTTACAGGCTTCCAACCTTTCAAATTGATCAAATTGAAATAGCCCATTAGGAATTGATTTAAATCAGTTTAGATAAGCTCAGTCTTAGTCCTGGCCCTTGAGGCTTTGGCTACTGAAAGTTCACTTGAAGCTGGACATATACCAGCTCCACAGGCCATCAACTTTATTAGTGTGGAGATAAGCTGATTAGATCTTGTCAATCAAAGGTGCCAATATCTCAATTGAGTGTCTCTCCCAGTCTTTCTCTCCTTCTTTGTTGCCTGCTTCAATGCCTTAAAAAAAAAAAAAAAAGAGAGAGAGTAAGCAAGAGAGAGGTATGTGTGTGCATCCCCCTGGTTGTCACCAAGCAGGGTGCAAGGGCACTGTGATGATGTGATGACTATATTAAAGAGGACATCAATTTGTTTTAAAGTGTTTTGATTTTTTATGGTGGCATTAAGAGAGAGAACATTGTGGTTGCAGCTTTACTAGAAAGCAAAGAGTTCTAGAAGGGAAAAAAAAAAAAAAAAGTGTTTCTTTGAAACCTACCGGGTCTTTGAGTCTTGCTGTGCCAATGGGCGCTTAAGTGCTCCTGTAACTGGCATACTCTGATCCACCACCAGCTTAGGTACTATTCTTCTCTCCAAATTATTCACTTACATAAAATAAAATTATTTCTGGATGTTTAATCCTTGCAGAAATAATTTTAAACATTTGTTAAATATAGCCTGCTTGGGAAGTGCTTGGTTATGCCAGTAATGAGTGTGATGTAACAGCCTGGGAAATTACTGGGTAAATTAAGGTCAGGTTAGAACATATACACTGACCCTCTCTCTGGAAATGAAGCTATGCATGCACTGAATAAGTACATGCAGGTATTTGCATCTCTGCTTTGCAGAGGTGAAAAAACAGATACAGAGAACATCAGCTGTAAAAATGGAATAGCAGTGTTTCAGCTTTAGGCTTCATCATATAGTTAAAGATGGTATAGAGGAAAACTGGGCTTTTGTTCTTCACATCTGAAGGTTGCTCACACCATGTCTCCCTCATACTTCAAATGCAAACAACAGAAGCCTGTCCTTTTCTTCCATCACCCTACACTCACCACCCAATGAAGGCTGGAGCTACAGCGCTGCAGAACTACATTGCCACACTGGATTATCTCTTTATCAGTTATTCTTCACTCCACTGTATCAATTTTGTGCTAACCAATCAGGCACTCCTCTTAGAAAAGACTGTTTGACTATTTCTTCTAGATAAATGTATTTATAGCTACACAGATCCACACAGGCAACTCATGTGCTATGTCTTGGGGAGAGAAAGGGAATTACTTGAGCCCTCCAGAAGACTTCTAGTTAATGTTGCTATTTGGGGATATTCCAGGGGAAAAAAAAAAAGTATTAATTGTGTGCAGATCCTAATTATTTACTTGGGTACTGGAGTTCAGGTGTAACTCTGGTTTCTGTTGCAAACTGCAGCACCATGTATTTACACAGAACAGAATGATGCTCTTCTCTGATCTTACCTTTGTTTCCTGCCAGTCTCACCAGCTCCCTGTTCGAGCTGCAGGTGGAGAGGAATAGCCAACTTTATCACAACGAGGATATAACACTGAGCTGTCTAAATTATTCAAGTAGGAGTTTTCTTTTGCCCCCCTCCCAGAAAAGATTGTAAGTTTCAAGCAGATTTAAAGACATTTCCATGGAAGAAATTGTAGGGAAGAACAGCCTTATTGCCTTATTGTTGCTAATTAGAATTCCTCTGTGTTTAGATGGGGTTATTGAGCTGTATTTTTTTTTTTCATGTTTAATACATGGTTAACAGCTCTGATGCTGCAGCTACAGTCAATTGGAAGCAAATGTTCTTTTAAGAAGTTATTGAAGGAAATCTATCTAACAGACCACTAGTCAAATGATGCACTTTTTTTCTCTGGCTACTTCCCATACTGAAATCACTAACTTATTGTTGAAAATCTTATTTTGAAGGCTAAAAAGAAATGTGTTGGAGTTCCAACTTGCCCTTTAATTGATCTGCCTTACCATCATTAGTCATATTTCTTCACACTGATGTTTGTTGTAATGCAGTCATCTTTGAAAACACTTTTTTTTTTCTGATTGTGTGGAACTGCACAGCATAGAACTGAATCATCAGTCAAAAAATATGATGATAATATTTGATAGAATCTAGTGTTTCATGATAAGACTGGGTAGCATGATCATGGCTTCCAAAATAATTTGTACATTATTAAAAATATGGTGCGCTCAACTTGAAATTACAGATAAACATGTTTTGTCTTGACTGTTCCAAGAGTGTTAAATAACATTTTTATGTCTTCTTTCATACAAGTTGCAAGTGGAGGAACTGAGTTCTGTCCTGATGGCTGAGTTTAATGTAGTTTCATAGAGCCATAAAATTTATTGCTGTGTTTATTTCAGCAGGCTCTTCAGTTATTACTTATATTAAGCTTAATTTAAAGGCACAGATGTCAGTAAATACAATTTCTAGGAAGATGTGTTAGCCAAATAAGCAGGCATTTTTGTCAAGTTTTTACTTCAGGGCTACAAGTGCTACTGAAGTTATTTGAAGTTTGCATCATATGTGTTCTGTATTTGGGTTGAGTGTGCCTAATGAAAATTATATATGCTTGTAAACATCCTCCCATTGTTGTTTAATAAAAGCAAATCTAGAACATTGCCGGAAGGACTTGTATGCTAAGGCTCTCTTTGACAGCAGATTTGTACTGTTCTAATTGAAAGTGCTTAAAAGTCGTTTAAGGAGCGTCTGTAACTTTGAGGCCACCATCTTGAGGGAATGGTTTCAATGTAGTGACTCCAGTTTGGACATAAATAAAAAAATACTGGCAAGTTTTCTTCCTTTGGAAGTGTTATTGTTGAGCAACCAAGACAACCATTTGGTTCGTGGCATTGTTACAGCTTAGATTTGAAAGCTTGAGAAAATCATCAGTACACTCTTTTCCGCTGTGTTAGTTTCCTTTTATTTTTTTCTTTTTTAGAAAAATTACTTTTTAGCACTGTTTTTTTTCCTAATCAGCTCGTGAATGTGTTTCAGGTAATGTAAATTAAGAAAATATGTAAAGTAAGAACTGGAATGAATTACTCTGTGTACCTGGACTTCATTCTCCAAGTTCCCCCAGCCACCTTCTAGAGATAATATTTACTGGCTACCTCTGTGCTAATTACTGTACAGAAATGTGTTGCATATATGGCACTGGATGCCGTGTTAGAGGTGTCCTCTGTGAGATATCAAACACAGAAGCAAAGATGTTTTAGTGTTTAAAAAAAAGATAAAATTGATATTTCTTTTATGTTCTTCCTTGGAAGTTAGTCCATCTTCAAGCATTAGAGGGCCACAAGCATCCATTTTGCCTGTTTACCCTGCAGCTTGCCAGTTTTCTAACCAGGGAGGAATGTAAGTGAATATTGGAAAATAAAATTGTGTTTGCCTAAGCTTCCTATCCAGAAGACTTTTGATTTTAATGAATTTGACAGAAAATGTAATTCAGAAAATGTCCTCACTTTTTGCTTTTTAAAATCGTAATCTTGAATTTTGAGGTAACACAACTGTTCTCCTTTTAGAACAACATTCATATGTCTTTGATCTCTACATTTGGGGAATTCTCATTAGCTTAACACATTCACATTCAGGAAAAGTCCTACAAGGAGGGAGGATTTTTCTTAAATGGGGAAAGAAAAGGAAAACAAAAAAGGGACAAAGAGAGAGAGAAGAAAAATCTTTTCCTGTTTCTTCCCTGAGGCTGGACTGTTTATCACTCCATCCTTGTTCGATAGAAGTGAATTTTATAATAAAATTTTCCCTAATCGGGCTCTGTCAGTGAGGTGTCTTATCGTGGGGAGGAAAATGACACCGATCCTATCGAAAAACAGAGACGATGTCACAGTGTCCGCAATCACAGCTACTCAGCCTCCATATCTACCTTCTCCACAAACACCAAGCACTGCTTTTTCATAAGAACATCAAAACCTAGCGAAGTCATTAAAATTGCACCCGCGTAGAGTTGCAGGGATCAGCCACACTAGCGCAAAATGGGATGTGGGAAAACAGACTCTCTAAATGTGCTAATTCCATTGTCACGTGTTTACGGCTTAATTTTAATCAGTTAAAAAAGCCACACATTGCAATAAATTGGCATTATCTTCTGTGACACCAGAGGACACAGTTGGTTCAAGGATTTAGAGGGTCGCTGGCAACAGTATATAGTGTTACAGACAAAGTATTTTTACGCTTGAACTACGGTAGCTAAGGTGCAATCCCCAGTTAAGACTGCAAACAAAGACTATAACCCACACAGTACTAAGTTCAACATGCAGACCACCTTCAGCCTGGAGACAGTGTAGAATGCTAAACTGAATAGTGCTGAAGAACATTTTTTAATTTAATGGTTAAAGGTAATTTTCTGGCCAGTATAATTGAGGTTGCAGTTCAGTAGCATTCTCTTATGTGTCCTGTACCAAAATGAAGAAAGATCTATTGGAAAAATCCCTTTGCTGTATTTGCATTCAGTTTCTAAACTGATGGTGCTTGTTTACAATGTGCCATTAGATTTCTTCCTCAAAACTATTCATTGCATTTTCTGTTCTTCTACTCACGGAAATATAGGTAAATCAGCCAACAGGGAGTGAAATGTGATAGAAGGAATACTGCTGCTTCCAATGAAAGGTTTATGGAAAATTTAGGTTTTATAATTAGGTAGTACCACAGGTCACATGAGAATTGTGCATGGTATCCATCTCTACTCCTCCCATTTTCTTTCTTTTCCTTTCCCCCTCCCCCTTAGACTTGTTCTTTCACTTGAATATGGCTGATCAAAATGTTTATAAGCAGCAGGAGAATTATTTTCCATAGAGCAGTATGATCTTAACTAGTAAACATCCATTTCAATAAAACAATGTCTATAAAAGTTGTCTAGTTTTATTTCAGTGGATCGAACATGAAAAATGTGTGTGACCAGTTTAATTCTAGAATGAGCAAACAGCAACCAAAGAAACAATTAGAGTAGGAATTTAACTTTTACAGAATAAATATCTCTTTTCAGGCTATGAGCATGTCCATAGCCAAACGCAAATGTCTATTTGAATCAGCACTGAAGAGCACTGCTAGATAAATACACAAAGCCATTAGTGCTAAAAACAAGATGTGTTCAGTGTAGGATGCACGTTGTCATTCTTCTGTTTCCCACATTTGATTTTTTGGCTTGGACAATTTAGTGACAAGTATGTGGCCGATCATTTCCATGTAGTCTAAGCACTACAAGCTCTTCAAAAATAAACTTGAAAATGGCCAGAGAAACTATTAACAGTCAGCAATGAACAGCATTAGTAAATAAAGTGAAATTAGTGTATGGATTTGTTTTGCATATAAAGAAATAGGAGCATTTGACCTATTTGTAAACAAACCTGCAAAACTGTTTCAGATGGAACACAGAGGGACAACATTATCCAAGCTTGAGTTAAATCCAGGAATTTTTCATTAATTGTGTGTTTACAAAAAATAAGAGATGCTAACAGTGAAAAAAAGAAATTCCTGAAATATCTAAAAGAGGTTTTGCACTCCTCAAATTAACTTACGCAAAAATTTTTCTGAATTTAATATATATTTTTATTTATTTATATAAATTATCTGCTTTTTCTGAATTTAATATATATTTCTGTGCTGGCAGCTTTCTTACTTATTTGGATTTGTAACATGATGCAAGCCATGTTATTTGCACTTCCTACCTACTTAAACAGCTTGAGTAAATATGCAGGGTCATTTTATTAGAATAATAGAAAAAAAAAGAATGGAGTGTAAATATAAAACACTGTTCTTTTCTATGTCTGGATTAGCAGCGAACTCTGCATGACAAAAAAAAAGACTTCTTTATGTCGGTATACTTGGCTTTATAAAACCATTATGACTTTGTTCCCTAAAACAAAATACAAATATCTGATAGTTAAAAATATTTAATTTGAGAGTTTTGCCTCTACATTTCTATGGATCAGTGCTTATATTCTGTTAGGAAGAAAGTGACATACAATTTCTTTTAAAAAGCCTTTTTATTTTTATTTAAAATCTGTCAAATTAACTAGGGGAGTGTTTCTTTAACTAAACAAACTGCTCTGCTTGCAGGTCTCCCCAGTTAAGACCCCCTAAGATTGTTCAGCTCACTTAGAACAAGTGATAGAGGTCATGACATGACATAGCCAGGTATCGGACACCCACTTGGAATGAACAAACTGGTATTTTCACCAGTCTAAAAATTATTATCCAGTTATTTAGAGTCATGAGCTGAGCAGTCCCTGTCTTTTTCACACCTTCTTTCTCCCCGGTTTTTACAGTCCACACTTAGATCCTGTGCTGTAACTGATTTGTGATCATATTTAAGTGGAATTACTGAGTTTGGTTACTTTGAACTGAGTGAGGGTTGTGGTGGGGAAGTGGGAAAGCTAATTCACGTTAAATGCATATATAGGAGGAGAGTATTTGTGCTTTGCATCGTTCTGTGCTTAGCTTATAGCTGTAAGCTAAGAATTTACTCCTGACTTGTAATCAGAGTAGTAAAACATTTTACGCTGAATATATCGCTTTGGAAATGAAAGCGTAAATCTAAGTAGGTATTCTGTCTCTGAAAATAAGAACACAAACCAAACAGTATTAATGTACCCAAATGTGCATTTTAAAGATGGTGAGGTGAAATTATGTTATATATACATATATATTTACATTGTGCAGTATCTTTTTAATAAAGGTTGAGTGAAAACCATTGTTTCAGATCTAGTCCTACAGAGAAATAACAAAATATACTTATTTATTAATTCTGCACAGAATCACTTGAATTTCATGTTTCATGTTGTCAATAATTTCATTAATTTAGGTCTGTAAGTATGCATATTGTATTAAAACAGTCCTTCATTTATGCAGACATCACTTTTGGAAATTGTGGGTATGTTTGATTATCTAAATGCAACAAAACCAGAGGGTTGGCACTCATTTCTATAATCAGAAACTTGCTGTGTTCTACTTTTGCACACATAGGCTGCGCCATTGAGCCACCAGTCAGATAAAACTGCTTCTGACTTGATATTGTGTAATGGGTGGAACTAAAGATGTACTTAAGAGAGCTGGATATCAGCATCTTTTTGTGTTTGTTACCATAATGGAATTTGGGGAAAATGCAGCATGTTTCTAAGCACCTACTTGTAACATTAGTCAGTGTCTTATAAGTTTGACCCTATTAGGATTTTTTGTATCCATAAATATGCCATAGTTACTTTTTAATACAGTGCTTATAGCACAGTTATTTGCTCTTTTGAAATGTATATCAATTTCCTATTAAACATTTATCTGCATGCTAGGGATATTAATAATAAATTTACCAAAAAAAGCATATAGCTGTATTTGAGTAAGAGTTAAAAACAGTGTTAATTATATGCAAGTTTTTCCTGAACAGGATTTAAACTTAATTAATTTCAAAAAGGTGTCTGTTATTCTAATTAAAATAACTTTTTCAAAACGTGCAAAGATATTTTTTATATATAAATATATATAAAAATATATATATGTATATATGTTTTTCTATCTATCTATCTATCTATGCACATGCATTTAATTTAGGTATTGAATTTTATCCATACTCTAAGATCAACCAATTAACCTCTCTATCTGTGAAAGGGATTTTAGAACTCAAAGTGAATATTGTTGCTGCTCATCTAATTGAAGATGTAAAATGTCCTGTAAGTCTAGGCAAAAAGATTATTCTGTTCTGCTTAATTTGTAATACACATTAGTAATACATTTGCATAAACACTAACCACGTCTAATGGGGGGGGAGGGGACAGGATTTCTGAACAGAGTGTTTAGTATTTTTCGTTTCATGAGGTTTGTTTTCCTTCAGTGTTAGATATTTGGTATTCTTACTTTCTGAATCAGAAGAATGCAAGCACATTTCTGTGAAACTAGCAGTCACTTAATGATATGAAGGTATTAGAAAAAGAGGGAATTACCTTCCCTTATGGAACTATTAAACCTTCACTTAATCACTAATTAGTGAGATAAACTTCATACTGTGTAGATCTGTGATGCACTGTTAAAGATACTCCATCTTTTTCATAAAACCTTCTGTTTAGAAATGTGTGTGGTTTGCTTTTGAGTGCCAGTTTGGTTTATGTAGATAGTCTCTATTTTTTCTAACTGCTGTCTTTGCAACTGGTTTTGCAATGGGGGCTGTATGTCTCTGTGTGTGCTCTGTTTATGAAGCTTTGTGAGGAAAATAGGTTTGGGGGGTTACAAGTGTTCTTAAATAGTTATTTGCATCTTTGAAATCTTGTTTTCTATTCCTGTGGCTTTTTTTTCTTTCTTGTGTTACCAAATTCAAGATCCAACTTACCTGAAACTGTATGGTCATTGTAGATCACTTCTTATGAAACAGAATACATTTTTAAATGTTCATTTTCAGAACTCTTTAATATTAATCTCAAATACTATAATAATATAGTGTAATTTTATTTTAATATGATACTATCAGGGTATTATTCTGGCTTTTTTATAAGTTTAGATGTCGTGATGTCTTAGTTTTTTGTTACCAACATATAATGTTGTGTTCTGAAGGTATGCTGTCACTTAAATGTGTATGTACTTAATTTGGTAAGGAGACATACGTCTGTGATCACTAAAAAAGCACAGCAAAAATTACAGTATAAAGAGCAACTGACAGAGTCGTTAGGTTTGAAGTATTCCTACCTTGTATATATAAAATAATAACAAAGTAATCAGAAACTCCTCCTTGTTGTCTAGTATATTAGAAGTATGTTGTGTAAGTGTGATGTGGTGCATGGGACAAGGTTTACTTTATTCCAGTGCAGCTGTGGTTAAGAAATCTACTATATCTGCAGCTTGTATCATGTAGAATGCAGTCCAGCAGATCTCTGGCCCTGTAATTATTCTTACTATACATTACCTTACAACTTCTAATACCGTAGTACTAGGGATCTGTGTCTTGGATGAAGGCCTTGTTGTACTATTTGCTTTGCAAATGTGGGAAAAAAGTTACTTCCTATTCGAAAAACTTGGCAATCAGACAGGGGAAGATGGATGAGGATTAACAAGTTATAAATGAAAAGAAGAAGAGTGATGATCATCATCTTGAACAGGGATCTTGCTGCATCAGTGGCCTGCATGTGATAAGATTTGGGCTGGTTTTTTTTTTTTTTCTTCTCACAAACTTTATAGCAATAGAGTTTAACAGAAACTTACAAAGTTCATAAGGAGAAATAGTAACTGTAAATGTAACAGAAAGGTAATTTTAGGTGGGCCTGAAAATCCTCCCAACTGTGATGGACAGTGAGCAAGAGGGAGAAGGGTATTTGCTTGCAGATTTGACTGGAAAATTGGTCACTTTGGCTGGTCATACATACTTGCCAAGAGGTTGAACGATAAAAATTGATGAAGTGCAATTGGCCTGGCCTTGAAGAATGAAAACTGGAGGCAGGAGTGGAGGAAGTAGCAGGAAGGGAAGCACTGTGAAGAGAGAGATAAGTTGCCTAAACCCCTGGCTAGAAAAAGAATGATTTTATCAAAGCCAGGGAAGAGATTATTTGAATAATCAATGAAAAGCTGATGAAAGCCAAGACAGAAGATTTACATATCAGTTGGTAGAAGAATCTGTATTTCAGTGTTACTGGGAAATAATTGACAAGATTTTAGACTGAGTCTGGTAAAAAGAACATGAAAATTGTGCTTACATATTGCAGAAAGAGCAATGGTACCAGGTAAAAGAGAAAGGAGGGACATTAAGAAGTTTAAGAATTCTTTTCTAGTCATTTAGGGCTTGAAACAATGTCTGGTTATATTCAGGTATGTCCCTATGAGAGACAAGTGTTCCTCGATCATTTCTTGTTTCATTAAAACTAGATTCTACTGCTGATAGTCTCATTTAATTCTGATGTCAGATAAGTACTTAAGATAATAAATCCGGAAACTAAACCAAAATTGGGCAGCCCAGCAAACTTTCATCTGTCTCATGCAGTATGCTAAGTAGTGTGTTATGATAGGTAAAGTAGACAGGAAAGGTCATGATAAAATGACATGTTTATTCTTCATATCATCAAAGCCCATGGGAAGAATTTTTTCCAGGTTTTGGTTTACTTAGGGAAATGGCTGTACATTTTAATAGAGGTGCACACTTAACATTTTTCAGTAATTTGATTCTAACAGCACAGTTCTTGAATATTTTAGAGTCTGGCAGATCTAAAGCTTTGTTGTTGAACTTGCAGAAGCAATGATGGAACGTGTTAAAACCAATTGTTTGCTTCAATGCTAAGGATGGGCTGAGAGATGCAAGAGTAACAGAACTATTTGCTATAATGGAAAACATTTGAAATAACTCCTACAGCCTTGCAAGGCACTATGGGATTTTATGTATGCATCTTTTGTATGTACATCCAGATGCATACAATTTCTCTCTCCCTCTTTTTTTCACCTCTGTTTATATACACACATACATTGGGAGTTAGTAAAGAAATCCCTGCTAGTTTGTGAACATGTCAATAGGGGATGGCTGATTGTAATGAAATCTCAGTGAAATAAGGCACAGCCTCTTTCAGACTTGAGAATGGGCCTGTGTTCCCAATAGTGTGTGTGTCATTTCAAACTATTACCTTTCCACTTTAAGGGAGCTGGGCTCGTACTGTGGCAGCAGCATGTTTAGTTGAGGCCTTTGTACTGGAACACAAAGTGGAAAAATAGTGGAATATAATGACTAATTTTGAAGTTGGTGTCACCCAGACTTTGTAAAATGAAGAAAAAGGTCCAGTAAGATTTTAATAGGGTATTTATTAAAGTGTTTTGTTTTCTAAACATGGTTCACTCTTGCAATGATCCATAAAGGCTGCACAGAGATTTACGTAGCAAGTGGTATCATTTTTTTAAAGAATTTTAATTTTGAGCTCTGTGAATGAAGAGGCTTGCTTGCACCACTCTGTACTCACTTCATCTCTTCAGATATCTCTGTTCCAGATATCGTCATATATACATGCTGTTCCTAAGGGCCTTATTGAAAAGGCCCTTTGAAAAACTGGATTTGCATTGTATAGATTCAGAATCAGCGTTATCTACTCAATGTTTTTCATGGCCATTGTCTTGCATGTGCCCTGGGGAGGGAAAGTAATTTGATAAATCTGTATTTAAATTTATCTGGAAAGTGAGGAGAGAAACTGCTGTCATACCTGATGGAGGAAAATGTTTAGACATTGATACAGTCCATAAATTCATGGTTTTTAAATATGGAGGACTATTAAATCTTTGTATCACCTATTGTCTAAAACAAAGCCAGCAAATTTCACCTAATTATTTCATCATTTAACTCAGTAAATTGTATACATGAAAATAGCTTGTCCAGAAAAGCATCCATTAGTTTGAAGGTGTCAAGAGATGGGAAGGCCACCTCTTTTTGTAGTAATCATTCCAATAGTAAATCAGTCTGCATTTAAAGGAGTATGAGATTCTGTTTCTAATCTGAGTTTGCCAGGCTTCTAAATTCAATCCTAAATTCTTCATATTCCCTTTCTTGACAGACAGAGAGTGTGTTAGGAAGTGGAACCTTTTGCCATAAAAATATTTAGAACCATAAATTAAACTTCTTTTCAGCTTTTTTGTGAAACTGAATTCCTTAAATCCCTCATTGTAAAATAGGGTTCTTTGCCCACAGTTTGTAAATCTTTTCCGTGGCCCTTGTCTGTACTCTTCAATTATTCAACACCGTTTTTAAGATATGGAGAGGAGAAGTAAGGCATTCAATTCAATCTGGTGATGCATTTCAGGGGAGCATGATTCACAGGTGATTCACAAGGATTATGCAAGACATGAGGCGGCTTCTGTGTTGCTTTTATGTTTCCTGTCTGCCAAGTTATGACAGTGTGTCATACCAACTCTGGTTTACTTTTTTTGTCTAACTGTAGAAAGCGTGGTAAAGAATCAAGGGTAAGAGCATCCTGAGCACCCCTTTTTTATGTTTTCCTCCTCCTAAGTATGCAATCCCCAGAGCTGAGATCTATAGAAGTATGACTTATATTTGTGAGTATTGTAGAAACTTCTGTAGAAGTAGGTGCTGTGAGTGATAACTCCAGTCCGCCAGGCTCTTGTGCTGGTGACACTGACATCTTCATTACAGACCTTAGTCTAGACTAAAGAGGGTAAAACTTGTTCATACCTTTTTTGTCCTCTTTCTTCTCTCTCAGATCCATACTGTAATCATGGGGTCTATCAAATGACTGCAGCTCTATGCCTGAAGTGGGGTGACATTTCTTCCTGCCTATGCACAGCAGTGATCCCTACAAGCTTTTTGCATTATGATTTGATGGTGATATTAGAGTTTTTAAAGAGGATGTGGCCTAGAGGCCATGTGCTTCCAAGTAGTTTACCTGCTTTCTCAGCATGGTACAGTGTGTCCCTCTTGCAGAAGAAATGTCGGAATCCAAGCTTTTTTTCAGCTATCTGAAAGATTTACATCTGTGCTGCATTCTGTGAGTTACAGGGGTTTGTTATCTTCAGAAGCAGGAACATCCTGAAGCATGTCCTGTTTGGGAACTTAGTTAAGTGCTGTGTGCAAGGTGGAAGAATGGCATGATGGGGTAGGGCACAATGTATTTCTTTTTGTCTGCATCTAATTTTTTGTCATGTTGAGAAACAGCTCTGTAAGGAGATGCCAGACTTGTAGCAGGAATAGAGCTGAGTAGTGGGATTCCTGCACTTAGCTGTAGCTACTTCAGTGGATGTTGTAGGGCCAAAAATTGTCGTCTAATTGTCCAAAAATGGGTGGGTGGGTAACATTGCCTTGATCAGAAGGATCATTTCACACAGAGAATAGGTTAACAAAAATAGTGCTGGAGATTTGTTTGAGCTCTCCCACTGCAGTGCATGGAGAATAAAGTTGTTTTTCTCTATATTCATTTACTTTTTCCTTCATCTCTCTACTACTGTCAAAGTCAAAAGCCCTTCCTGAGAAAAGGGCTAATTTCAGCCAGTGCCCTGCTTCACCAGACAGTATTTTTAGGGAACATAAACTTGGTATTTTTTCCTGAATCTTAATCCATGATATCTAAAAGAAAAATAGGTTCTTGTGTATAAATGTGATGTACCTATCCTGGATCAGACTGCTTCCATCTCCTTCAGTTTGCTTTCTTCAGATGTGCAGTGTCACATGACTGGCAAAAAGGTTTGAAAAGCTCTGTCTGGGTTATCACTATCTGCCCTTCGTGGAAATCATATGCCAGGTATTTAATAGGTCATAAATTACTTCAGCTCTGAAATACAGTGTTTCAGAAAGACAAAAACAATAATTCTTACCTTTGTTAGCATCTAAACAAGTATCACAATGAGATTTCTCAGGCCATCTCTTCTTGTGTTTCTCTCAAGCTAGATTAATGATTGTGTTCCTACAATACCCTGTAAAGCTAAAAACGGCTTAACTATGGATTTCAATTTTTAAATGAAGCGAAAAGAAAACAATTTTATCTGTCAGGACTTGTTTCAATTACTTTTTGTTTATCCAGATTGTCTTGACAGTGTGAGTTAGAGAAGGGAGATTCTCAACTAAGTGTTGAGAGTGTTCTCAACTAAGTGTTGAGGCACAGTGTCTTTTCTTCTTTTTTTACTCTATGTATTATATTGCAAGTGTGTGAAATTTTGTGTTTTATTTCTATCTGTGCATTGCACTGAGGAAATCCAAACTATGTTGGTGGTGCTGTCAATGCCATCCTTATCAGGAACCCATTTTGCTACTATGTGACCTTTTATTCCAGTCAATAAAGTCAGTGGATTTGTGTGGTGTACAACTGGAATAACACAGTAATGAGTGGGGCCCCAGAAAACAGCAGACAGCAACATATCGGTGTATTTATCACTTTTAAAAGGTTATGACAGGTTCCAGTGGCCTAAGTAAAGTTCCTTATTGGTTTAGTTAAACCTTGCTTAAATATTTGATTTTGTGAATCATATAGCACATTACATTTTTATATTAAATTTATACTAAAAACCTGCCTTTAATTGGTGTGTTCATATAATTTATAACCTGCAATGCTTTCTTATGGTTGCTTCACCCTCTGGGGTTTCGCAAAGGATCTCAGTTTGTCCTGGTGCGCCCGTCACATCCGTGGCACAGCTCAGTGAGATAAGGGCAGGGGAGCAGTCTCAGCTCAGAAATGCCTCCTATGCATCTTTTTCAAACCAATGTTTTCCATAACCATGTTTATTGGCATTAATATTACTATTTTAATATATCTGTGTACGTGCATATATTCACAGTGTCAGGGATGTGGTAGCATTCACTTTTGTTGTCTTAAATGCTGCTGTTTGTATGTGCAGTCCACGCAGTTCAATCTTTCAGTCCTATGCATTTACCAACCATTCAGGCTCTGTGCAGTATTCACACATATAGTATGTAAAATAAAATAATAATAATAAAAAAACCCCCATTATTAAGACCGGGGGGGGGGGGGGGGGTGGTGCCCTGTGAATGGATTATTACAATTTGCCTATCATGGTAATGACACCTGTTAGAGGTGTGATACAAAAGGCAGTGACAGGGAGTGTAATTTAGTAATTGTAGCTATTGTGCTGTGTAGCTGGTCAGTTCACCAGGCAAGTACAAAGAAACCAGTGTTAAGGCTAAGCAGGGGTGGGTAAGCTTAATAGACAGAGCTAGTGCTTTACTGAAAGAAACTTTTGGTGGAGGGCTAGCTCCCAGGGGGAAGGAGTTAGAATGGGTTGAAAAGAATGAACAAAAGTATAAAAATGGTACAGGTTTTCCCATTTCAGTTCTTAAAATGACAGGGGATTCTGGTGATGAGCATGGCTTGTTCCACTGGCCAAAGGAGAGCGAGGGGGAGAGGGAAGCTTTTTGAAATACTGGGAGGGTGCTGATTTATTGCAGCTGCAGAACTGAGGTACACCCAGGCCAGCAGTTGTCACTTTGTTGCTGAACATCACAGTTGGCTTTGGCAAATTTTTCCTATCAAGGTAGTGACAAAGAGATAACAGGGTCAGAAGGTAAGATTGAGGGGTCACAGGAAGCCACTGCTGGCAGGTCATAAACTTGCACCCTGGACATATCTGCATGTGCATATATGATTTGAGTGTTCATTTGGATGGCAAACCTGCCAACTGCAAGTATTTGAAGACTTAACTAAGGTCTGAAAAGTTAACTAGGGTATTCACTGGCTTCTTTCCTGATATATAGAAGCCATAATATTCATAGAGGGTTTTTTTGTTAAAAGGACCTCAGGATACAGGGCTAATTTGTTCCTTTGTAAATGCATTTGTTTTGCAAGCTGTTTGGAACACAGACCTCATCTTCCACACCTTGGACACAAAGTAGTGTTTATTTTCTTAATGCCAAATATCATTGGTTTTGACCATATGGTGAACCAAAGAACAACACAGACTACACAAATTAATCTTTTTCCTGGTGCAGTATCCCTGCAGACCCCTAACAGGCTATGCAAAATACACAGCCATTAATTAATTTCCTGTGTCTGTAATTATGAGAATGCTAAAGTGCTTAAAGACTTCTAGTACCAGAGCTATTTTTTAAAAAAAAAAGTAATTTGAGATTGTCTTTATCTCTTCTCCCTCCACCTCCGTCTGTATATTTGATTTTCCACACAGTATATTGGTCTTTCTTCATGTGAACCTGTAATTATTGAACAAATTGTTATCACAATGAAGAACCTCGTAGACGTTTATGAGGATGCGTTAGAAAACAATAGGCCTGAGAGATAAGTAGTGAACACAGCACTGAAACATATTAAGGCCAGATTGAGTCATTTAACAGCTTTGAGAGAACAAGGAAGTAGCCTCAAGTTAACAAAGGTCTGCACAGCAGGGCGTTTATGCCAGCAAATACTAATTCACATTTGCTAAACAGTGTAAACAGATTTGCAGACACCACCAGGCATCCCATTTAAAGGGATTAGGTGTGCCACTTCCCTATTGTCTGGGCTGAGGAATGTGGGGTGCTCAGTCTGCTCCTTGCAATTAGCAGACACGCCCTTGGTGCAAAGCCAGTGGCAGGGCACTTAATCCATTGATTGGAAAGATAATATTTCTTCTTTGAATTTAGAAGTTTGTCCCGTGGTGTAACCTGCATCCTTGCAGACCCCACACCTCACTGTTAGAGTGACCACGCACCGTGTGTCAGCCAGACAGTTAGTAAAGTGTATTTCGTGTGCATAATCTATGCCAGCTGGCACATTGATTTTGTTGCAGTCAGCTTGCCATGCTGCAAGAGGAAGGGAATACCTACCAGCTTTGTAATCAGAGCAAACCCAAGTGTTAATAAATGGGCCATCCCCATGGTCTAATGGTAAGTGCAGGGTGTTGCTTGTTTACGTTCAAAATGCACAGCCCTTACTAGCAATTTCTTTTTTTCCCCAGCAAATGTTAAAAACACAGCAGAGGATTCATGTGATATACATGCTATTATCACTAATTTCTGTAAGGATTGATTCATGTTACACTGGAGCTGGAGAAACTCCTGTGTTCCTCATGTCCTGTCTATGATTCAGAAAGGCTGTTTCCAGGCTCCTTCAGCTGGCTGAAGGGTCAATACAGCAGAGTTCCTCTGAGTCTTGGAAGGAAGTTAAAGAACCAGTCCCAGAGGCACCTTCCTAGAAAATTTTTATGAAAGAAGGTTGTGTAAAAACAGGAGAAGAATGAGCTGGTATTCAGCCGAGCACTTACGTATTGTCTACAGGCATCTGGATTAATTGCAGATTCTACGACAAAGTAGAATGGAGTTTTGTGCCAGTAGAAAGGAGCTGAAGCAGTGTGTGCTTAGTGACACACATGACTGGGTGATTTCCCTTGCAGTCTGTACTGGCCTTCTGCTGGCTGGAGAGGAAGCTGGTCACAGTGCTGAGCTGCTCTGGGGAGGAGAGGTTGGTGCAGACTGACAGCATGGGGTGTGCACACTGCAGGAATCACTGGGATCCACAGAATCCTGGAGGGATCTGGAGGTTTTACGAACCTCCCAGCTGGCTGTTGTGAGCAACTGTTTCAAACAGTGACTCTGAGGGGTCACTGCAATGGATTAAGCTGGTACAGGCTAATTCCCCAAGTACGGGTGGTAAAATACCTAGTGCACACTGAGCTTCAAATCTGCCTGTGCTCCTCTGGCATCATCAGTACCTGTTTTACCAGTGATAGCATGTCAGAAATCCATCTCTAGCTATTTAGGGATGTCTTCTTTCAAGGAAGCTTCTCGGACATGTAAAGGATGTTCCTGGAAGTAGAAGTACAAAGTTCACAGCACAGATGAAAGAGATGTGGCACTGGGTTTCATTTTCTAAGAAAAGTAAAAGAATATCCAGTCTATGAAACCAAGGTTTCAAGGGCCATTCCACTCGCTTTTAGGTTAAAGTATTGTGCATTAAATTATCATATAAGGTGTAAAAGAATGCTTCTTTCCAACAGACAAGAAGTTGGATCAAAGGCAACACACCTTTTCTTGAGTGCAGCCTTTATTTCTCATGAAATCACTGGGGCTCCTTGGTGGGTTAAAGGCAAGGATGTGGCTACAGCCTTGCTTGTGGCCACATTCAACCTTCCTGGAGTCAGACTCAGTGTTTGTGTACAGTGTTTAAAGGATAATAGCACTAAACACTGCCCTCACAAACCACGGTAATTACTTCTACTGCTGAAAAAGCCCAGAACATGAACAAAAATATCATAGGAAAGCTATTTCTAACACTAGTGCTGCTCTTTATGGCTAAGTGGCAGCCATCGCTTTTTTCCTAAATTATGTGTTCTTTTTTCAAGCATTTAGATGATGCAAACCAGATTTTTGTGGCAGCATTATTGCTTATAGCCAAAAGAGCATTCAAGGAAACACTGTATTTCTGCTTAATTGCCATTTATTCAGAACACCCTTGAGTTGTTTATCTTTTTTCATTCTCCTGACAAATCAAGTAGCCATTGAGCCTGTATTTCTGAATATAAGTGCAATGATAATTTTAGTAAAAGTAATAGCTACCATCTACTTTTTGGGGCTGAGAGTATGCAGAGTTCTGGGTTTTGTTTTATTTTTAAAAGGAAAACTTCCCAGGAAAATTGTTTTTCCTGTTTGATAGTAAAACTTTGGTTTGGAATTTTTTCCTGAAGATTAATGTTGTAATAGAAATTTTGTTGATGTAATTGCACTGTAGTTATTGTACAGTTTGGCTATTTTTATTTGCTTACCTATTCTCTGGACTGATGGTTTTAGTTAAAAAAAAAATAAAAGACTGTGAGCATTCACTAGAAAAATTCCTTTTAGTTTTTCATGTTGCTTTTTATTCACTTTGAATGTTCCTAATAGTAAGTGTTTAATGGAGGGAATGTTCCAGAGAAAGTAAATGGGAGCAGATAATCATGCAAAGGTATGTAATTTGAATATTTGTCCCAGGCATGTGAATATGAAAATTCTTTGGGGTTCATCCAGACTGCAAGTAAGAACAATAACATGAGATGGAGGTGATTAATCAAGTGTTGCAGAGAGAAAAATACAAATTACAAGTAATCAAAACAGTATCTAGGACAAATAGTTCACAGGCAATCCACAGGCCACACATGTTCACATGAACAAATTATTGAATTGTTTCAAGGTGAGGACAATTGTATACATGGAAATCTTTGTATGCAGTCATCGATAAAAAAATGTGCTAATACACTTGCATAAATCATTTACTTTATAATTTCTATAGAATTCCATTTTTCAAATAGACCACTGTTTCTGTTTCACCTCTAAGGAGTGGGAAGTACAATCTTTACCTTAGAACTGACTTAAGCCTTTTGTAAATAAGGCAAGCTGACACTCAGCCCTATCCAATGCATGGCATAAACCTGAAAAGTACTCTATCATTCACCTTTGAGCATAATGGTGTGTTTAGCTTCAAAATATTAAAACTTAGACTGAAAGACCAAAATAAAGATCTTTTTATTTGTGGCATTTTCTGATGTTTGTCCTTTCTGAGGTGCGTGTCCTCTTGTTCTGCTGCTTGGCATAACTGCTAGATCCCTACTTCCAGGGAGGTTTTATACGAACATTTTTTTATCCTTGCTAGGCACTGTAACTTTTAGCTTAATAGTTTTTAATTCAATTAGAGTGAATTAAGTTTACCTTAGGATCTTTGGAGCCCCTTAGAGGGCTGATCTGATTAATTACTGTGCAAAACAGATTGTTCAAATAGTTAGGTTTTATGCAGTTTCTCTTTGCTTCTGTAATTCATAGGCATTGATACTGGATGGGTGAGGTTAATGTGGGATACATGTTCCCACAAGCTCGCTGGCTGTCTTGACTTTCCTCTCCTCCCCAGACAGAAACAGGCTCCCGAGGGTGGGGACCACGTGGGATCCCTTCCTGGGGTGTGAGGTGTCCCCTCCAGTGTGGTGAATTTTCTCTGTCAGCCCCAAGCAGGTGGCCAACAGAGGAATCAGGATGGCCTGATGTACATGTCCTTATGAATTCAGTAGCAAATGAACTTTGTAATGCAGACTACAGGCTGAAGTTAATTTTATTTATGGTTTTAGTTGTAGCAACCTTTAATAGCCCAAGCTAGAAAATATATCCTACTCATCATTCGTGCTCCTGATGTGTGTTGTGTCTGGGACAGTAGAGAGCAGCAGGGTGAGGAGTTACTGAGCTCCAGACATTGCTCTGCTTCTCTATGGGTTCACACAGGTCAGGGGTTTAGTGGTTTGTGTAAGTGGATCTGGTCCTGCTCTTGAGCCAAACCAGACAGGCATCTAGTTATACACTTCCTTATATGACAAATTAAAGTGGCTTATACCATTCTTGGGCACACTTATCCCATCCCTCAGCAGCCTTTGCAGGCTCATGGCAACAAATCACACATGGTTTTGAGCCAGGCAGTACAGCAGAGTGTAAGGGTCACTTTGAAGGGAAGGGAAACCACCTGTGTTGGGCCTGGCTTGTAATTTTACTGGATGCAACTGCACAGCATGAGTTGGAAAGGGGAAGACACTGTGTGTTCAGAGGCCTTTGTGTGTCCCTGTGTGGCTGGAAGTTGTAGCTGTTCCTGTAGCCTGAGCAGAGGGAATGGAGGAGGTCTCAGCTGAGCACATGCAGTTCACTGGAATACATCCTCACTCACTTCCTCCCCTCATTCTCCAGCATGAACTGGAATGAATAAAAACCCATGAGAGTGAACAAAATCCATCGTTTTCTGGGGAGAAGGAAGCTGGCTAATAGGCTCGGAATGGGGATTTCCAAAGTTAATTCAGATCTGTAGGGGTGAAGTCCAGTATCGGTCACTTCAAACAGACCGGGGATTTCCAAACCTAAGTCAGGTTTGTAGGGACAAAGTCCAGTGTTATTCTCTTCAAACAGACCATGTGGCCAGCAGTTTATGTGTTAATGGGAACCTGTGTGTGTATAAGCTCTATTCATTTTTAAGTTTTCTGTGATTCTTTTTTTAATCTACCATTTGTAATTTTCCTTTGACAGCCAGATAGGTGGTGAGAAGGGAGGAGAGCTGAGACGTTATGTACTTTCCTCTTCTGGGGTGTAGGCCTCATTTTATGGAACTATTGAAAGTTCTCCGTAGTTTTGTCCCTTTTGGAAGTGCAACAGAAAGTCACTGTTGCACTGATGTCATCAAAGAAAAATGAGCTGGTATTGAGCTGAAAAGTGCATAAAAAGTTTATGGATCTTTTAAATAAATTTTACCGTGAACTGCAGCAGTGGATTTTAACTTAACAAAACCAAATCAAGTGTTAAACCTTTCCACATTGATATGTCGTAATGGTAAGTGAAACTTTAAAGACAGTGTTGAGAGAGGCAAAGTACTCCATGAAGGGCCCTTGGCGATGTGCACTCCAGGGGGATCCAGAGCAGGAGCAGGGCTGGGCTTGCCAGAAATCCATGCTAAAAGTCAGTTAAACAGGACCATTGCCAAGAATTTATCACACATCTGTTTTGCCTTGATTTTATATTTAATTATCACCTGCAAAAAGTCTGATTTCTAAGCATTTATTATGAAATTAATAAAAGAGTTTACAAGGCAGTGCTGTAATGCACTCCGGGGCGTGTCCTGCTGGAGTGGGGCCATTTCCGAAGTTGTTGAAGTTGTTGCTTGTAAAGTTTGTGCTTCAGTTTGTGGTCAGGACAGAACAATATCCCAGGAAAAATACTGTGTAGTTTTGGTAGTGCTACCTGGCAGAAAGCTAGCTGCTGTGTAGGGCCCCAAAATGTGTATGGGCTATAGCAGGCTTTACACCAAAGTTGTGAAGGCTTCCTTGTAATCACTTCTCTGCTATCTGCTCTTGTCTTTTCTGGGAAATTCACACAGAAGGTATTCAAATAAGATAAATATATTCAGGTTAAGATGCTGAAGTTTCTTTAAAACTTCTGTTTATTATTGTTATTGGGGTTTTTTTGTTGTTATTTTGTTATTCAATTAGTATAATGCCTAAAGACTGCAATTGTAATGAAGACTTCACTGTACTGAGTATTTTACAGGCACATGGTGTGATTTAGGGTGTGAATGGATGATTTTGATCAATTCAGTTGTGCTAGCTTCATGATTTGCTTCTCAGATGAGTAATGATAACAAATTGTGTATTAATTACTACTTTCTTGCAATCAATGCTGACCTGCAAGGGTGATGTAAACTGATATACTTTTCTCTGTAATCACAATGGTTTAGAAGTACATAACGGGCTAGAAGTTGATTACCTCATACCATGAATGGCCCTGGGCTTGTAGCAATTTGATCAGGCAGAGTCTTGGGCCTGAACCTCTGAAAGCAAGGTACATTTTGGGAGAAAAAGACATGTTACACGTTAAGTGTGAAAGGAGAAAACTTTCAACGTACAGTACTATGTCATCCATAATACCATTTCTGTCTGGCTACTCTGTATTTTTCTGCTTACTGCACTAGTGCAGATCTTAGAAATCCCAAAAACCTTGCATCAAACCTTGCAGACTGAAACTGCTGCCTCCACTACTCCAGTCTGAGAGTTATTCTGTGGCACGGTCCAGTGCTTAAAGTGCTGTGGCAGCTTTCCCTCTTGTGGGAAGCTCCTTCCTCAAGCACCTCACGCTGCTCAGAAATGCAGAAACTCAAAAATTTTATTTCATTCAGCACCAGGTCATTCAGAAACGAGCTGGCAACTTACCCGCCTCTTTGGAGCATAGGTGAAGTTGCTGCTTTCTGCCTGGAAACTTCCTGAGCTGACGAGCACAGTCACCCTTCAGCTTAGAGACATGCTCTGCACTTGTCAGAGCTTCCAAAATATGGGAGTTATTCCCTTGTATGGCACTTCCACCAGAACAGAAGGCAACATCCATATGATTAAGGTTTATGAGGTCTGTGTCCAAATACACTGACAGATTCAATATAAATCCCTGAAATGAAATAATATAGACACAAATCTCTCCAGAGATGTACACACTGAGAACATCAAACCCCATCACTGATGGGTTTAGACCGATTTTTTCAGGATGCTCTCCACTAATTTGGAAGTCATTTAATGCCGTGTCCTACAGATAATTGATTTGAACTGCGATTTGATAGGTGCACATTTCCAGTTCTGCATTGAGCATATGAGCTACTCTTGTACCTTTTCCCCCATGAAAATGAACTGTTTCTATTTCAGCCAGGACTGACTGTGGTTTTCCTGTTGCTATAGTCTGTTCCAAAAGTATGTTAGGAAGTAAAAGACACAGCTGCTGTTCATTCACAGCTTACATATATAGATAAGCACTAGTTCTGATCTGTTATAGTACTGAATTAACAAATTCCTATTAGGGGTAACACTGTTCTCCTCCACTTGTGACCAAAAATTGTCTTAGCGTCTCCTGAGCTTCTGCCTGTCATAATTGTATTTTGCAAAGACAGCACAAAGATATGATGTGGGGTTTTTTTATTGATTCACTTGATTAATTTATTGTTTCATGATCTGTTTATGAGAGTTTAACTGTGCAAATTATCTTTAAAATAACAAAGACTAATAATGATAGAGTCTATTTATATTCATTCAGTGAGATACACGTTGTTGTGCTGAAGATTCTTTTGTGGGTAATTGGAACGATTGTCCTTTGTGAAACCACATATTCCTTTAGTTTTTACATAGACGTAACATTTTTTTGAGTGGTAATGGGATTAAGATTTGGGCAGAAAGTTGCAGTATAGGCACACTGAATTTTGTAATGGAAAATAAGGTTTTCTCTTAACCATGAGGGAAGACCAAATTGGCAGTGAGGCTATTGGCCTTCTGAGCTTTTCTCTGGTGCTGTTAAGTTCCATATTAAAGTTATCTTCGTTTATCCTTTTTGTTGCTACTATGCAGAACATTGGTTTGGCTCCTTATAGCTCATCTGTTGGGTTTTTCAAACATGTGATGTTATTGTCTTCCTCTCAAGCATTATAATTGTGCCTTTTAACTTTTAAGGGGTTTTTTAAGTTTCTTAAAGGATCCTGGGAGGAACTTCAGTTTGTGGTGTATGTTGGCTTATAGGATAGATGTTCTGTGACTGCTTCGGAACTAGACCTGTATTTGCACCATTTCTTTCTATTGAACTCTATTTTATTATCCATTTTTCATGTGTAATAATATATTAGTTCTCTCATTAGAAATGTGCAGCCAGCTCTGTTTACTCATTCTTATGAACATATCCTCACTTACTGAGATTCTGAAAAAGTTAGGATGAAGCCCATAAACACCTAAAGTTCAACCTAAGAACCCAGACAGTGAACTGTGAATGCAAGGCCATGGATATAAATCCCATTGTGTCATGCACTTGTCAGAGCACTTCAGAAGAGAACAGGTGAGCAGAGAAAAGGAGAAAAGGAGAAAAGGAGAAAAGGAGAAAAGGACAGCTTTTGTTGAGTTGCTTTCTTTCACATTCTATTACTCCTAAGTCTTGGGCGGTGTGTTCTGGGAAGTGCTAATTCTGTACTGAGCTCCAACGAGGAAAAATGAGAGACCACTTGCAAACTAACTGTAAGAGATAATGTGCTGTTGTGGCTCCTCTAAGTCAGGCTATTTTAAGCTCATTTTTTAAGATAAAATGTCACATTAGAAGTGCTGCAGTATGTACTTTCAAAGTGATGATGATTTATATTTTTATTCCTTTCTATAGACTTAATGGGCACAGGGATTGAGGAGCAAAACCTTAATGTTAGGGTGCTATTTAAGTGCAGCTTTCTAGTGTTCATGAGACACTATTTTTGCACGCAGAGCAATGAACTCAGTTGCTGAACATAACTTTTCCTTCCACTTAGACACGTTTATTGTATGTATTGTGTATCCACATGTCTCCAGACATGCAGCCACAAATCCTTCCATGGTACATTCCCCAACAGTTCCCATAGTTCAAGTGCAATTAAGAGTCATCACATGGTTGTTTAGTTGAGGCAATAGATCAAAGGCACTTTTATGCAGTTGAGGGGAGATCACTGTCATCAATGACAAAGCATATGGAAACCATACATTTTTCTTCACCTGGTCTGTTTCATTTAAACTTACATCTCCAGTCTTTGAAAGCCAATATTAAAAACATCTCTGTCTTCCTATCTCATGTGCCATTGCTAAGTTCTTGAAAAGATGAAAAGAAGTTCAGTATAATAGAATATCCTTAAATGTACCACAGTGGTATGTTCTGGTTGAGGAACTTAGTTAGGAATGACTTGATCTTTGGTAGGAATACGTGGAAGAAGATGGCTAAACCCTTCCTTCCAGCTTAAGCAAGGCAATGTGAGGTTATTCAAACTTTATAGGTAGTGTTAGGAAAGACATGGATTGACCAAACATGGCATGATAACCTCAAAGGAGGATTTTGCTAAATATGAAAACATTTTAATGTTCCTAGAAGATGATGGGTATTATTGGGCTAAGTAGGAATATCATTTTCTGTTGGGCACTGGAAACTTGGTTAGATTTTGGAATACCCAGAGGAGAAACACTGGTATGATGTCTAACAGATAGTGACAGAGGTGATGTCTAAATTAAACATTCATGCTCCTTCACATGGCTATTTGCTGAAATATTTATGTTGGAATATATTTCATTCTTTTTTATGATTAAAGTTTGCACGAAGAATGCATGTTTATTTATGCCTCAGAGATTAGGGTCAGTGCTATGATGTGAAAGGCAACTGATTAGATGCTACTTTGGTTTAACAATTATGTACTGATTTATTCATGTTTCAAGTAAGTTTAAAAATATATTATTATTTTTTACTTTCATAAACAAAACTGTGTATCTTGAAATCCCACAGGTTTCTATAAAAGGATAGCTATTAGAAGTAAATAAAAACCAAAGATGAATGAACTGTTAAAAAGATAATCCTATGTTACAGCTTGTAGTCAGAAATTAAAAAATAAATTATCATTTCTGTAAAGGTTAGTGGTAATTGGCAACTGTATTGATGGGCTTGCATTTAGCATAGTAATTCTTTAGGTTTGATTAACGTAGCATTGTGAGTAACAAAAATGATTGGATTTTTGCAGAATTTTCTCATGTATTGAAACTTAAATATTTTCAAATATTTTGGCCGCCAGTCTTTCTGCCAACTGCTTCCCTCCCTTCAGTGATAGGTACCATTTTCAGTTCTGATCTCTGTAGGCCCTAATATGAATAGACTCATGTGGCACTCCTCAGATCTAGTGTTCCCCAAGCATCCATACATCAGCGGATATTTTCACTTACTAGCAGAAACTTTTTTGCTTGTTTTATCATGTTTTTTCCCCATTCTGGAGGCTGCTGCAAGTATTTCCCAAGTCAGATGTCCCATTGCATTACCTCTCCTTGTTTTATCATGCCAGCAGCTTCCCATCTTCTAGCTCATCAGAAATAGCCTTTTAAAGTACTTTCTGAGTTTTCCCCAACTCAGTGCTTGTCTCCTGTTCTTTATCAGGAGATTAAGTGCACATTCATTTAGCTAATGATGATTACTTCCATCAGCACAGAGTGGTTTTGGCTATTCTTCCACACATAGTGCCTCAACAAAAATTAACCCTGCTCACATATTGTGAGTGTGATTTCATGCTAGAACTGGACTAATCTAATGGTGAGCTGCCACTGAAAGGCACAGGTACAGACCTTCTCCTCCTATGTACAATAACAGGTAATTTACTTAATACACACAGGGTAATTTGCTGAAACCTCTTGAGGTACTGTGAACTTTACATTTTGAGGTATTTACACTTACCTAATTGAAAATTTTCCTTGCAGCAGAAATGGGCATAATGGACTGAAATTTTTGGTCTTAAGTTTATGGTGTTATCTTTTGTTCCAAGTTGATTCATTTTTCCCTTTTTTGACCTCTATTTGTTGAAAATCTTGTTATTGCTACTTGACTTGAGATTAAGTCGTGTTCATAAAATACAGTTGTATATTTTAAACATCAGTTTTTCACTCTTCACAAATAGTTTGAAGAGCTATATTACAAATTCCAGTGTATTTATTCATTCCTATTATAGAGGCTGACTTCACAGATTAATTTTTCTTCATTGTTCTTTTGTCTGACATTTTGACTTGGAGACCCTGGTAACATTTGCATAGTCCATTCACAGCCTACTTGCTGTCAGTGTATCATGATGTTATCCCACAAATTTCATATCCTTAACTGCCCACCTCTCTTCCAACACTGTTGAGGTTTCTTGTACCCAACACAAGAGTCAGTATTGAGATGCTTCTAAATGAAAGAATTTGTTTAATTTCCAAGAGATTCTTTCAGGAGGATTGTTTGATTACTGAAAGTTGGCTACCACAATTAAGTAACTCAAAATAACTGAAGGCAAGATAACTTGAGTTTCAGCTCAAGTTTGTGGCTCAAGGTAAATCTGTCTTCTACAGCCTGAAGTTGCTACTAACCAGAGTTGAAACTTGAGTATTTTCTACAGCTTCTTACTTAACTTGAAGACTTTCTTTTGACATTGCAGACATGTCAAGGCTAAACTCAGTTCAATAATTTCATCATTAAACATTTATTTTAAGTTACGTTCCTTCCTCTCCAGTGTCAGGAGACCAGTCTTCCTGGGCTAGCACAGACATTTTTGAATATCCCCCTAAGTGAACATTAGCAAGGAATGAATGAGAAATGAGACATTTTGGTGTTTTGAAGAGACTGAAGGCAGACAAAATACAGTGTACTATGGACTTTTTATGAAGGAGCACCAGGGCCTCTACTTGATAAACAAATCCAATTCACTGAGATGAAAGCTTAGTTCTGGAAATGAATGAGGGGTTTTTGTTTGGCAGGTTTTATATATTCTAGCCTGCCCATTCTGGGAACGCATTGTTTTGAATTGGTTTAGGTAGAATTTGCTATTTCTTAAGCAGAGAGATTACCACAAACAGTTCATAGTATTTGGCAAAATATTCCTTCCTGTAAAGGAAGGTTTCTTTCCCAACATGTCTCTGGAATGCTGTCATCTGTTACTTTCCCTAACACATATAAGAGGAATGAGCAGCTAACATGGACTATTAGAAATCAAGCTGAAGAAGCCAAACCTTTTTTCTTCACACTGGTGTTCATATTTTATGTTAAGACCAGTTATCTTCCTGTAATTCCTACTGGCTTACTGAAGCTTCTGTAAAGAAGATTAAATTTTCTTACAATGGTGAGATGTTACGTGCTTTGATAAGGAAATGTTTCTTTTCTGTAAGTCAGTTGTTAGTAATACAACAATTATTTGATAGTATTTCATTCACAATGGCATGCTTAAAATAGTTGCTGCCAATTCATTTTTAAGAAAATAATTACTTGTTTCTAACATCCCTAAAGAAATAATTATGTAATAAAAAAATTATAGGACTGACATATTTGTTACCTATAATAAGTACAAGTATTCCTTGAATTTTTAAGCAACTTTGTAGGGTTTTATATTTAAATATTGAAACCTATTAAAATTGCCCATGGAGATTTGTGGGAGAGGTTATCTATGGGCCTCTGCTAATTAATTATGATATATCTTACTTCCATGTGATTTGTCACTACTACTCCTGTAAGGACTACAGGAAAAATAATTTGTTTAATCTGACTGGGACCTTGTGGCATTTAATTGTAAGCATAACTGTGATGCAATAAATCCAAATGAATTTGGACAGTGATTAACAGGGAGCTCCTTGATATGGTAATGAGATTAAAAAACTGGTTCCTAAGTGTTTCTGTGGATTTCATTAACATTTTTGCAACTAAACACTTTCTAGGACAAGAGTGGTTGCTTCTTGTTGACCAGTATACATTACTGGTTGAATGTAACCTTCATGAAGATATTTCTGTGTGTTTATGTAGAATGTATTAATATTTATATATATATATATATATATATGTGTGTGTGTGTGTGTGTGAGAATAGAAAATGTACAAAGAAAATAAAATACAGAAGATTTATGCTGCGTTTAATTAAGATGAGCCAAACAAAAATACACCGCAGAGTTAACCTTATTATTATGTATATTTAGAAAATTCAAAAGTGTACTAGTGAACTAATCACAGATATGTAGTTCCTGCTGTGAAAGCTTATTATCTAAGACACCTGCAAATATTTAGACATCTGCATAGCTTTACTACTGTGAGTAGTTCTACTGATTTTGTTTATCTGTTTTTGTCGGATTTATACCCAAATTTGTCATTACATGGCACATTTACAACATGAAAAAAGAGGAAGGTAAAAATCAGAAATTTGATATGGTTATTCAGAAAACATATAGGTTGATCCTTTCAGATGCTGTGTCATCACATTGCTAGAAAGCTGAAGTTTTAAAGAATATATGTATATTTTTGCTATTTAGCAGAATTATAGCAGAACTGTAGAGAAGAAAATGAGTATTTCCTTTAAAAGCATAAAACTACTACTGGACTTCAAGGCAAAGGAATTTTTTGTTTGTTTATTCTTCCAACTCCCCTCCTGTTATTTTAGTCTTTTTCCAAAACTTGTCTCATCTTCCTCTGTGCTAATCTTTAAATGGACTTGATATCTTCTCCAATTGATCATCTTTTCTTCTTTATCCTTTTAGTACTTTTATTGCTGAAAAAAAAGTTGCTTAATCGGAAGAGCTAAAGCCCTGTTTTTTGTAACCAGCATTCATGCCACAATGGTGCATTTGTCATATTCTGCCCTGGGAATGTGCTTTTCTGTGCTCTAGAAGGACAAATGGTTCAGGTCCTCCAGCTTCTCTGTTCCTCAGCATTAGGATTGCTAGCCAGAGGTCACAGTCACTTGTCATTGGAACTCTGTTTCACCAGTAGAAATGAGACTGTGCCACAAACAGGGACCTAGCAGAGGTTAATGTTTTGTGACTTAAGGAGCACTCAAGTCTTGAATTTGAGACTGACGGCCAACCTTCCATGTGCCACATTTCCCTTTGGGCTCCAGCTTGGGGAAATCTTTACTGTAAGACATATGGTATTTGGGTGCCTGTTTGTTCATCTGTTTGTTACATGAAAGGAGGGTGATACAGTTCAGTGGGAGGGGGAACCACTTAATAGGGGTTATGTCTTAGAGGATGCTGCAAACATCCAGCTGCTTTATCTGCCTGTGTGCTGGAGTTTCTGTTTGGAGCTCAGCCTACTACTGACTCTGCCCTCTACAGCCAGCACACTCTCCAGAGGAGGTCTGTTTGTGCTACCATGTAAGTTTGACGACTGCATTCCTTGCACCCCTTATTCTCTGTGTCAGTCATCGTGTAGCTCCCTCTTGTTTCTGCTGTTCCATGAAATCCCGAGAGAAGCGACTTCAATGTGTCTTACGGCTGATGTGATGGCAGTCCTGTCACCAGCAGAATACAGGTTTCTTGTTTCCATTTGCTAGCAGTATTATAGAAGGGGCTTTGAGGCATCTAACACTCCCACAGCTGCGAGGCAGGACCCATGATGTGAGTGGTTTAGCTACTTTTGTTTTGTTTTTAATCTGGAGTGCAATTTCATACTTGGATTGATTTTTATCTTTGGGGAAGAAAATGTAGATTGTTTTACTAACAATGGGTAAACATTCATACCACAAATGGTGATGTGACCTGTATTCTGTTGCTGTCCCCCATGCAGAGCTCTCTTTGCCTTCAGTGGAAGCCCAGATGTAGAAATGACGGTGGGAACTGTCCACAGGCAAAGTTGCATTTGTCTTGTAATGGGCTGGATTACAATTTGCAGTGGTGTCCCCTGAGCTCCCATGGCACTGTGACGCAACAGATTTATTCAAATCAGTAAATGAAGAGTTTCACTCAATTACATATCAGAAGGTATTGATTGTATAGGACATTTGCTGCCACGTGCTGTCTGTGTAGAGGCTACTGCAGCTGCCCAGGTCACTGCATAGTTTGTGTTACAGAATTTCATCAGCGAAGGTTGGTGTATCGACAGCTCCACGCCAGCTGAGATCTTGGTGCCTAAGAGGGGTTAAACACATATGGATGGTAGTGCTGAAGTCTTTAGCTCAGCAGTGGTTAAAGTTGCGGTTAAACAGCCAACAGTTCATTGTTTTGATTACAGCCATTAATTTATTGCAATCTTCTTTGCAGTGACATCGCCATCATTATTTCAGGCTGTTTGCAAGCTCTAGAGCGTCATCATATCTTTAAAAATTGTTTTCATTTCATGTCTATGAAGATCTTCCTTGTGACCATAAGAGTCAGAGACACATTTCTGAAGAAAGCTTAGATGTTGAAGTTGAATATTGCAGGAGAGAGTGAACACTGCATCAAATTTTGCTTCTGTGTTATCATGGAATATGCAGAACTGTGTTCAAAGGTTGCACAACAACTGTAGTCTAAATGTGGGGTTTTTTCATTTCTCTGTTGAGAGACATACGATAAAAGTGCTGTGAGCTACCTAGACCTCAGAGTTGCTTAATAGCTTGTGGGAGCAGCTACTTGCCAATTTTAGAGCATCAGTCTATCTGACTTAACCACATGTAGACTTACTGGCAGGTCTACTCAAATCAGTGGTGTAATTATTTACTTCTTAAAGAGAAAACAGGCTTACATTATAATGACCTTACAATAACTTCCAGTTTTATGTGGAGAAAAATAAACAGTTGTCATTTCCTTGTTATTTTGGGGGTTGAGCCTTTACCACAAAGGTTTTAAATATTTACTAACTACTGTGTACTCTGAAATTTCTCTCTTTAAAAACACAATGAATTTATTCAAGGATATCTCTGCTGCATCAAGCTTCACAATCTTGATTATA
This sequence comes from Corvus hawaiiensis, assembly GCF_020740725.1. NCBI lineage: Eukaryota > Metazoa > Chordata > Aves > Passeriformes > Corvidae > Corvus > Corvus hawaiiensis. Next base: position 9,381,581 of record NC_063220.1, on the reverse strand, counting down.
GGACATTATAAATTAATATCTTTCCCCACCATTTTTCTTCTTATTAATTGAGTTTTAATTGATTCAAAATGCTTATTTTTAGTCGTTAAGCTGCCAGTTAAAATTTCAAAATACAAAGCCTTTTTTTTTTTTTTCTTTTTAATTTGTGATACAGCCCTAGGAAAAAAAAAGTGGTTTTGGCATTGAAAGAAGAGAAATAAGTTTGCCAGTCTCATATCTGAAAAGTAGTTTTGCATCAGAATGTTCCCCAGGAGTTTAATTTTATTGATGTCAAGGAAACTGAGTAATTAAGTGTTTACTTATTTCTGTTTTGTTAATGGTTTTTTTAATATATGAAACAAAGATGAGAGAGTGTTATCATTTAACCAAATATTAATTGCTCTCTATTTTTCCTTCTTTGTCTGACATTGATGATTGGTAACTCCATTTTTCATTTTACACCTTTTTGTGTATTTCTAGTAGTTACTCTGAGATCTTGAGCACTCAAAGGACATTAGAAAGAGATGAAGCAGTAATTTGACTACTGTGAGGGAAGGCAGCAATTCTGGGGCTGTAATAGGACACTAATGGTCTGTAGGATCTGGCTGTAGGAATTATGAATTTCAGAAGTATATTTATAAAGCAAGAATTGCAGCAATTTCTAGTTTCTAAATATATGACTCCTGAAGCTCATAAGTAGTGGTGCTTTTTCTTGGGAAATGCCATGATTTCACCCATTTTTATTTTGAATGAAAACGGAAAGTTGAAATATCCTTTTTCTTCTTCTTCTTCTTCACTGAAAAGGAAGCTCTGCAGAGTTTTGGCTTGGAAACACTAGAATGTTTTGGGTTATTTGGAAATCTTGAAATTAAGCATTTCAGTGTCACCAAACAATGTTTAACTATTTCATTCTGATTAGACCTTAACCTTTATTTTCCCAAATTGCTACCTGGCTCTGTGGTAGTTGCAGGGCTAACATGGAGTCTTGCTGCTGGAACACTGAAGGAGTTTGGCTTCCTGATAAAGCAGTTCCATGATCCATCACATCCACTGATCTGATGACAGTTTAAGATAAGACCTTGGATTCAGCCACTGTAGTTAGGTCTGGCACAGAAAATGTCACTGCACAGCAGTTGGATCATCATGTCCAAAGAATCTAGACTATGGGAAGGAAACTGTGAGCTCTTCCAAAAGTCTCTGTGTCACGTGAGCCAAGCTTCAAAGAGTTTGTCTGATTCCTGCCTGTGCCAGATGAGGATTGCTCACACGTTTTGCCATCTCTGCTGTCATGATGATGATACTGTTAACAAAAAAGCAGGACCCTCAGCAAGATACATGGAGTAAGAAAGGTGGGAATCTGACAGTAGCATCTTAAAGCACTCCAGTCATTTGCCATGCAGACCTATTCTCAAGATTGTGTTGAATAAAAATTCTCTTTTCTCTACTACTCCTCCCATAGGAAAATGAGAGCACAGTAGCTCAAGCTAAAGTAGCTGAATACCAAAATGGAACTTTTTGTTTTGCTTCAATGCCTACTCTATTTTAGCCAAAGATTAAATTAAGGCAAAATTAAAAACTCTCAGTAAATTTCATAGCTGGCTGTTAATGTGGCTTAGTACAAAGAACTTCACAGTATTTGGAGTACTGTGGTATAGATAAAATTTAAATTTGTATTTGCAAATTATAGCATTAAAATAAAATCTTCAAACTTCAAAAACCATATGCCTTCCAATAGCCCCCAACACTGCATAAGCAAAGGCTCCTCCCCATGAGGAATTGTGTGTCCTGGCTTTGTGAAATTTCAAAACCTTTGCTATAATAGTACAAAAGTACTTGCCAAACATGTAAGAAATCATAAAGAATTTATTTACATTACTTGATTTCTTTTTAGTCTGGATAGTCATCTTATTGTTTTTTCCTGAAGTGAAAGTGACAAATAAATAATAGTAAAAGCTGATGGGGAAAAAGATAACAGCCCTCTTTGTGGGCTTTGTGTATTGGCGAGACACAGCCCTTGTTCAGCTGTGGATTGTTCACAGGTAATGCTCTTCTGGGCTGGAGATGGAGGTTGAAAGTAGAAACTTCCTCCTTTGCTTTTGTCATCACACACTCTCAGTTCATTATCCAAGATGTGTGAACTGAGAGTTGTATTCTCGGAGCCCCAAATATCTCTCTGTACGTTTCAGCATCTCAGTATAGATCAAGAAGTATATGCAATGTACTAAACTGGGAATTGTGGGGTGGGTGGTTGTTTTGGTCTTGGTAATAGAAAATGCAAGTCATTTTGGGTGGGGAAGGTAGGTATATTTTTATGCAGAGCCCAATACCAACAAGTAAATATTTACCTTGGAGCGGTACTGTCATGTTACCATGCTATTTCATTGTAGGAATAAGTAAAAGGTAAATGTTTGCTTTTCAGTTACCCTCCCCAGAGCTCTTAATATAATACCGTTTAAAATCCTTATTAGTATCATAAAAAGGTAGTTTTTTCTTTTTACAGAGAAAAGACCACAGAGACAGCAGCAATTCAAGCTTCCCTCAAGGTTCCACCATAGTGCCCATCCTACATCAACAGCCTCTAACACTCTCTTTGTTAATGTTTGTTGTCCTCAGCCCCTCTCCCTCAGCTATGAGTGTGGCTGTTAGTGGAAGGAACTTTGGTGGTCGTTTTTCTGATAGAGACTTTAACTGGAAGTGGATTGCTGCTTCAAAGGCTTGTCACTTAGCAGTGACTTGTGCCCATTATTGCCTTTTTTGTGTTTCTGCTGTTGACTTGTTGGGGCCTAATGCAGAATCCTACTGCTTATTTTGTAGATACTCACCTGCCTTTGTAGTTACCTGGATTATAACAAATGACTGAACCAAGTTTGTCTTCAACAAAATTGAATTTGATACCTTTTAGACTTGCTCTACATACACAAATGAGATGAATTTGGGGTGTGCCAGTCACAATTAGAAAAGATACTCCAGCTATATTACCTTATTAGACTCACTTCTTTCCTACCTGTACAAGACAGGGAATGGTCAGTCATTTTTGCAGCTCTTGTGAGCGATTTTCCCTGTCTTTTGACAGAAGTGGAGTTTTATTTCAGGTGACTTAATTGTGGAGCTTTGGTAGAAGTGAGAATAACGATAGAGTCTGGGCTCTGACCTTGTCAGTGCCGATAACCCAGGCTACACATTCGGATTTCAAACAAATGAAAGTTTCTGTCAGTAATCCTGAGGGTGATTTCCACAACTTCCTTGACAGGAGTATTGAGACAAGGAAGCTTCTAAAAACTTCCTTGGAACAATACTGAAAGATAAAGCTATCTGCAGGGGAACAGGTTATAATGAGGGTGAATCCCAGCATGGTGAGAGCAGCAGATAGTGATCTACAAAAAGACCAACAACAGTATTGCCAAAAGCAATGGCTGGAGGATGCTACTGTGTTTTGGCACAAGATATGGCAACTGGCAGTAAACCAGGAATAGATTTTGTGTGCAGAGCTAGTCAGGAATTGTTCTAGTTGTGTACAATGTTTATTTGCTAAGCTTTATGGTCAACTTCATTACTCTTCATTTTATTCATTATTATGTCACTGAGCAGTAACTTGTTAAAAGATTAAAAGTTCCAATTGGTTGCTCATGCCTAAGGTATGTAAATGCTTTGCAGCTCCGACAGTAATTTACTGGCATGCTGGCAATTTGCACTTAAATAGTTTATGCAGCCGCATATACTTGCACACAAGCATAGTGCAAGTCCATAAATTAGCTGAGTATAAAGGACCTGATCCTACTGTCCTCGTGCACATAAATATCTATCTTGTTTCTTTGGACTTGACCAGTTTCAAATGTAAGAGAGGTCCTCAGAGAAGAGCACTGGCTTTTTCATATCTGAAACCAAACAAAGCTCCTGTAAAACCAAGGTGCAACAGTTAGTACAGAGTTTCTTTCAATGCAGACATCATCAAAAATTTCATAGAATCAGCTTTTCAAATAGGTCAGCTGTGTTTATGCATGTGCACAAACACACATATGTGCACCCACAACTGTAAGTGTAGATCACCATGCGTGTCTCCATACATATATATTTTTTCAGGCATATAATTTGAAATCAAGATAGTAAGGCATATAATTTTAAATCAAATTTTACCCTTCTCATGCTCAACACATTCTTCTAATTTGCATCTAGCTTTAGAAATACTGCTTGTAAGTAGTGATAATTCTTCTGTTACAAAATTGTTTTTTGATACCATGCTGCCATGTCCTCAAATCTAGTACAAATGCTCACATTTTGAATCTTTATAGGCAGCAGTTTTGTGAGCACAAACTTATTAAACTCTGCCTTGAAGTCTAGAATAAGGTGTCAAACACTCAGAGTAATTATTCTCTCCTTAGAGAACAGATTATTTCCTCAACCAGACCTGCAAAATCACGCAGTACGATGTGAACTAGGATAGTGCAAGGCTGGTGTGACACTGCAGCCTTTTCTTACTAAGCTAAGTTACAGATTTGGCAATAAAAGCAGATTGTTCAAAATTGATGAAGTGCTTTTATACAGTTTATTGGCCTTTATACAGGCCCCAGGTGTTCCTGTCTTTGGAATTAAAAAAAAAAATCAAAACACTTTGTCATTTAAAACTAGACAGAGATCAGGCCTCTTAAGAGATTTTGGAGATTACTATAACAAAGATGTGTCTTTTAAAAAAATGAAAATTATTTACTTTGTTGAAAACTATTTCATTTCATAACTTCACAGTAGGAAGTGAAATATACTTGTATATTTTGCTTACTGTATAATCATGCATGGTTCTGTTTCTTGACAAATATGGGATGAAGTCCTATCATACCCATCCTGTAATGGTAGAAATAGGATGTGAAATTGAGTAAAGAAAAGTGAATTGCACAGATTTTTTTTTATCAAATGACAGACAGCAGAACATTTTTAAAGACTTGGGAATTTTTTAATTTCTTAAAAATTTTAAATTGTTATTACTTGATAGTTACTAATTCTTACACTAAATACCCAATTGAAAATATTTTACCACCATTTATTAGCACGAAATTTCTTACATGCAGTGAAAGCAATCTGCTTATAACCATGTTAACCTACTGATGTGTGATAGTTTAGCTTTAGAGGGATGAGTAATACCTTTGTATTTCATCACCCGTTATTTTCCCCAAATTTATCAGCCAATCTGGTAAAAAATTATCCTCTCCAAAAATTATTCTCTTTGTACTTTACACAAAGGTGGCATTCTCTCTAGAGGCACTTCTGGGGAATGAAGCTGTGTTGTTTTAAGGTTGCATCAGAGTGAGAACAAGGTGCTTCATTTTGTAACTTCTGCCATTGTTTTATGTTTCTTGAGTGTCTGTTCAATACAAGCATTTTCAATGAGCAAATTACCACTCTGAGGGCCAAAGCCATAGTCAGCTTCTCTTGTGTGTTTCTCAGAGTGTGATACTTCTTCATGATCTGTTGTATTTGCCAAGGTTAGGTTAACTTTTTCCTACATTAACTGATAAACCTAAAAAACAGGCAGTTTTTATTTACCAAGTAAATGCAGCAATTTGTGCTTTTTGAAAGAGGAATTTGAATTTTGAATGAGGAAGTTGTTTGCTTTTTTTTTCCCTTTTTTTTCCTCTTAAGTGTAGTAGTTCAGATGGTGTCTTTTTCCCTCTGCTCTGCATAGTAATAGTTTGGAAAAGATGATATAAACTGCAAGACCTAAGGCAGTGTCAAGGAGTGACAATATTATAACATCTTTTTTTAAAAAAATTGTCACAGTTTCTCCTTTTGGCCTACAGAGGCAGAAAAAATGGTTGGTCTCCCCAGAACATAAATCCTTTCTCTCTGATAAATTCAGAGACCATTCCACATAAATTAATAGTGACTGTCAGGGGATAAGCCATTCCAGGTTAGATGAGAACCAAGAACTTTTTTTTACTGGCATGTAAAATAACTATTGAAATCCTGAAGTCAGTTGTGAAAATGCCAGGGATTTTTTGGAACCAGCATAAAGCCCTTGGGGATTTGTGGCAAGAAATGATTATGCACTGGTCAGTGAAATACCCTGAAAAGTCTTGACAGTCTTCTGCATGTGGATTTTCCATTTGTCTGTAAGCAGAATTTTTCAGAAAAACCAAAGCCAGAAATACCTCTGCCATTTATTACCATGCAAAGTAACATACAGGAATGTGAAACCATCAGAGATTTCTAGAACTGAAGGTCCAACCAAGCTGTTACTTGTGATTTGAAGTTAGTAATCAGGTAGATTTCTCAGATGGTCTCTTTTATCCTGTTTTGCTGCACGTAATTCTTTATACCTAGGAACTGGAGGGCAGAATTTCTCTCATTTTTGGGTGCTGATAGAATTATTCAGCTGCAATTATAGGCAGTGGGATTCAGGAAAAGAGGAAGCATTTGTTGTTTTGTAGGAAATCACTTCTTCTCATTAAACTTTTTAGAAATGCACTACTTTTTGTTTTAAAAAGAGCTGTAGAAGACCACTGAAATGCAGTCAGACAAATTGGTGGTACTTCCATGTTATCACTTTCATTTGTTAGTAGCTGCAAAAATGCCTGTATTTCTGTCCTCTCCATCTCTTCTTCTTTCCATGCCATATCTTTCCATCTTACACACACTCGTATCCACACTCTTTCTTTCTTGAACAGAAATGTACTGGCTTTTAGTTTCCCAACTTTAAATTGATTAGACCGCATTAATTTTTAAGTAAGTGTCACATATCCTTAACCAAGGACTAAAAGGTTGAGAAGGCTTCACGGTGTAAAGTCTGATCCAAAACTCAGTGAGAAGAATTTTAAAAATGTGGGCTGCCCTTCATTAGCCCTCATGATATCTCTTGACAGGCGGTGTGTGCGTGCGCTGCCATGCCAGGCCAGGGCAGGACCAGCTGCCATGCACCATTTACCCTCTGTCAGCAGCTTCACTCGCAGCCCGGGCAATACAGTACACACAAGTCTGTCATGCGTCAGCATCAATTAGGCTCAGTTTGCTGTGCTTGGGAAAAGCAACAGCCCTGCTATTAACCATTTTATTTCTCCCCTCCTCCCCCAATCATCCTTTGACTCCCCAAGTGAGCTGTTGGATTTGGCAGAAGTGTGGTCATGGCTGTTCTCGCAAACAGCAGGTTTGGTTTAAAGTGACACGCTAATTCAGGTGAGTTGGTCTCGCTGCAAGGAGTTTGATTTATTGGTACTATTATTTAAACAGGAACGTTACATAGAACCTGTGCACTTCCAGCCCAGTCATATTTTCCCTTTCACTTGCCGTGAAGAAGTGCTGATGTCTGTCTGTCTGTCTATACACATACATATCCATCCACATGCACACACAGATTGTAAGCTTTAAAGTTATCACAAGGCCAAGGTGCTAAAATACTTCATTAATAGTGTATCTTGTTGTATCATAAACTCAACATGTTTCCAGTTTTCCAGTTGTAGATATGCGCTTGCATTGTTGTTTTTCTGGGCATTGTTGTTTGAATTGATTGTTGCTAAAATTTCCCTGACTTTGTGATGAACCAACATGTGTGGTCATGCCTAAGTTTGAGTCACTATTTTGTGGCTTTTCACCGCTGTTATGAAGGGGGTGGGGAGCAAGAAGACCACCCATGGTGTGTCCTCATCAAGCAGCACGGTGAGCAAATGGGTTCAGTGATGTGCAATGAGTGCTGAGAGAACAACCTCTTCTGGCAGAGTTTTCAAGCACTTCCCTCCTTCCCCCCCTCCCCAAAATACAGCTTCTTCCTCCGTGTAAGTATAGAACACCCATGACTATTTATATAATAAAAGAGCTACTGTGTACTTTAGTGGATAGTTAAAGACATTTTCACAGGTCTGTATCCACATGGGATTTATGGAGACTTATAGGCCTGGTCAGTTTGTAAAATCGTGATAGCCCAAGAGACTGTTGTCAGATGTTGGTAACAAGACAGTGTTTGAAAGGAATCAAAACAATATAAGTCCTGTGAGATCTGTGGCAGCAGGATGGGTTCTAATGGAGAGGAAGACAGGGTCGACCACCACACAAGAGAACAAGGAGAAAAAAGTGTTTTTTCTCTTTCAAGCTTGCAGCACCAGCAGGGGTAAGCAGGTTTCTAAAAAGAATCTCATCAGCGGATCAATCCAGTGTAACAGATGGAGTGCACAGATATTGTCTATCAGATTTCCATCGCATGTGGCAAAGAAATACATTGTTGCAACTGTTAGCAGCAAAACTTTCCCTTTTTTTTAACATCATAATTACCAAGAGTTGAAAAGAGCTGTGGGTTAATGATTTCCTAACAATAACTATGGAGGGTTTGGGGGATAGTAACTTCCCCAAGGAATACATTAGCAGGAGATACAAAGTCTCTACATGTCTTGAATGCAAGGGTTTGGATCTGCAGAAATAACTGCTTATAGCAGTGCATTTTGAAGAGTGGAAATTTTCTAGGAGAGGGGGACTGGACTGGATCTTCATCTGCTGTAATTAGCAGGTTTGCATTGAAGACAGTGGGGACAAACCAGTCCTTACCTGCTAAAAGTTTTGGGCTTTGTTTCCTTTGTCAAACCAGTTTTCAAACCATTTGGGATGTCTGAGAATGGTTCAGTGTATGCACAGTTACAGGCAAGGTGTGAGGCTATGAATTAATTTCCCAGTGTCATTAATATTGCTTGTTTTATTTAGAAGTTAGTTTTGTTAAGTGTTGATGTAAAAAATCAAAGTCTGAGTGCAAATATTACAGAATTGTAGAATGGTTTAAGTTGGAAGGGACTTTTAAAGATCATGAAGTCCAACTCTCAAATGTGTAATGGGGTCTCAGCATCTTCTGCACTATCATTAATCCTGGAACAAAGAGAATGAAAGTGAAGTAATGAATGACTGACCCCATTGAGGATGTCTTGAATAATATGACTGTAGGGACCAGCAAAAAAGAATCAAGCCCTGGATCTTGACAAAATTATTACAGTTCTAGATCTACTAGGAAGCTTCTTATTATTGTGCATAAAGCTTCCCAGTCTTTCTGTGCCTATGTTTCCCAACTTGTCAAGGAAGCTGTTTAAGGCAGGGACTAACTTTTTATCCCTTGTATAAAATGTGATTAACCCAGTTAGCGTGAATGACTGCAATCACACATCATTGAGGAGGTTTGAGAGTAATTCTGTTCCAAAGAAACCAAATGTCCCACTCAAGTATCACATCTACCTTGACCTTAAGTATTATTGGGTTTCTGGCTAATATTGTTGTTCACAATGTTTCTGATCTTAGAGGTTTAGCCACAGGAAAGAAGTATTTTGAAAAAGTGAAAAGTGCAAATGTTTGCATAGTGTCTAAAACAACAGAATAGATGCATTTTTCAGCATGTATTACATTACTCAGTATTTCTAACTCATGCTCTAAGCTTGCTGTATTTCATCAGTACTTGAGCCACCTCAAATTAAAATTGCATTCAGAATTGGCTCCTATGGAAAGCCCCTGCCCTGAAACATTTTTTCATTTTAGCCTCCTCTTTGGTTCTAAGAATTCTAAAACAAAATCCAAAATAGCATTTACACCCTTGCTTCCTCCTAAATACCTCATATCCTTCTAGGCCTACTTTCTTTGCACACTAACCCTGTAATTTTAGCTTTGCAGGAGCCCCAGTGCCTTTATAGTATCATAACCAGCCTTTACATGTCTGTCTAGCTACTGAATAACCTTGCTTCTGGGAAGAAATAACTACACACCCAGCCATGCCCCTCTTTATATGGCTATTAACTGAACCTTGCCTTCCTTTTGTCTCCCAAAAGAATGAAAGTTAGCAGTCACTCCCTGAACACCTCTTGCCCCAAGAAAAACATTTATGATTTGCCCTGTTTTCTCACAGAACTCAAAGACCCCTAACCCATAATCTTTAAAGTATGAGAGGGATGTGGTAATAGGTAGATATTCACCTAATACTCAACAGTTCTTGTCATAGCCCTCAAAGTAGAAATATGAGGTGTGCAGAGAGCATCTTGCATTCAAAAGTACAGTTCTCTACTCACAGAAGTACATAAAAATCTCTCTTTTGGGATGTATTGTCAGGTATTTGCCTTGCCTTTGAGAGCTGTGGATCCAGGCCCTGGCATGCCCACTAACCTGTGAAGTGGGATGGTGTCAGGATACCTGTGGTTTATGTAAACACTGCCAGAGAACCCTATTGAAGGCACAGGCAAACCTGCAATGCATGTAAAAGGAGGGCTGAGAGGGTCTTTCTGGAATTAAGCATTCTTGAACTGAAGTTGTGCATTTTCATAAACTGCCTTTGTGGAGACATGAGAATTAGTGATGACTGAGTTTGGTGAGGACAGAGCAAAAATTCCTTGCTAGAGGCAGCATGTTTGGAGGGCTTAGGTGAGCTTGATAAACTGGGCAACTACATGACATCATCATTAGGGACGTAAATAAAAGAGTTTAAGGAAAACCATGATAACAGGAATCATAAATTAACTGTCGGATGTTGGCAGAATTTCACTAAAGGAAGTAAGTGAACTGTGTGTGGTATTTATGGATTACATGTATGTATGTAAATATGCATTATGTTGTGAGTGAAATGAGAGCAAGTAGGCTTAGCATGAATGGAATTTTTTTTACCAATTTAATTTGGTTTTGGACCTACTAATGTAAATATTTATTCTCAAATGACATTGGAAAAACAAGGATACAAATTTAGCAAATAGACTTCTTTCTAGAGAACCAATGTGTTTATGGAAGTGAATTTGACTGAAGGTAACAGAAAGAGCATTAGCATTTTCAGGTAGACTATGCTGTTGTTTAAAGTAAATTTTAATATATCATAGCCAGACATCTACCTCCTACATCTGCTTGCCTCAAATCAGATATTTTGTTACCTAGTAATAATGCATCCAACTATTTTCAAGGAAAAAAACCCCTACATCTATGAAACAAAAGGTTATATTGAGACTTAGTAAAGATTTGGCTTAATGAATAACCAAAGTACCATTATGTATGTCCTTTGTTATGAAATATCATTAAAATAGTAACATTAAGCTCCCTTTGCTCTCATCATCTTTGGTTTGAAATACAAATAGAATTTGTTAGGTCGGTGGGTTTATTCAAGAAAATAAAGCTTAAAGGAAGTTATTCAGCAGTGAGTGCTCTAGTAGTACATTACTGCTATAGATAAAAAGCATGTGTACCTTTCCAAACCCATTTTGAGTCTGAAGCAAAGTGTAGTTCAGCTGGAATTTAAGAGTGAGGCTATATTAGGAAGCAAATGCCCCCAATGGAATAGCTTTTTAACAATTTCCATCTTCGCAAACCTTAACCAGTTTACTTTCAGTTCAATTGTATAAAGTAGGAAACTCATAGTTTCACAAACAGTCCAAGCGAGATTGAGAAAGCCTAAGAAAATTATTAAAGATCTCAGAAAAGCCAGTTGGCTTTGGAGTTCTGTAGCTTCTGGTCTGTAGTAGTTAAAATGGGAATTTCATGTTTATAGGCTGCAAGTTATAAAGTTAAAAGTGAAAAAGTACACAGTAGTAAGGCCAGGTCTGTACAAGCATCTTTACTTGTGTAATAACTGTAAATAGTAAGCTGTGTGTGTGTGTGTGATGGGGAATAGAAATCCCATGATAAATGAAGCTGCAAGTAGCCTGAAATCTCACTGGAAGTGGTTAGCTGGAAAATTAATAACAATTAGAATTTGACGAAAGCACAAGTGGCAAATGAGTTGCATTCCTTCTTCCTGAAGGAAGTTGTAGAGGAAATATGAACACCTGATGTAGAAATGTTTGCCAGGTCATTGAGTTCAAGAGAAGGATCAGGAGACCAGGACGCTGGAAAATTTGGGTTGAATGCTTCATTGTGTATATTTCAGTGACCTCCAAATAGCTTAAACCTGTGTTCAGAAGTGAAACAACATATAAACGAAACAGGAGGGGATTACTATGGGAAGACAAGAAGGAAAAGTGGACACAATTTATCTCTAGTGTAGAACAACTTGTAAAAAGGAGCAGGGTCTAGTGCAGGGTACAGAGACAGGAGGATCATGGGCTCCAATCTGTTCCAAGCCACCGATGCTGTCTGACCCGGGCAGGTCACTTGACTTCTTTGTGCCTCTGTCAATCCAGCTGGAAAATTGGGTAACAAAAGCAAGACCTTGCTGAAAAACAGATGCTCCATCAGAGTTGAGCTGTCCTGGGTAAAAAAATTACAAAACATTGATAGATACCATAGTAAAACTTAGATGGGTCTATGGTGTCAGTAAGGAAGAATGAGCGATGTGGGAAAGATCCATCTGGCAGTGCTGGGATCCTGAAGAAAGCGATTTGTCTCCGAGCTCACAGGTGAAATAAGGAGCTCACAGGATGGATACAAAACTGGCTTGTGTTGGAAATCAGAAACTGAGAAAGACAAGGGTGTTTGGAGTTGATGCTGCATAAGATCTGGTTTCAAATTGTCCAATGTGTGGAAAAGAAGGGGTAATTTATTCCTTGTGGTGAAAATTTAAGTGCTAAGAGGCTCTCTGGGAGATGAGCATCCTGTAATTCGTGTCTGGATATCTGAATGGCAACATCAGAGACTGCATGTAATTCACTGGTCTTGCATCAGATGAGTATTTCAGAGCTTTAAGGGGACCTCATTTGAAATCATACAGCCTTTCATTTATTTTATTTTTTTAATTTCCCATGAATTTACATCTCAGTCTTGGATCTCAAGTCCTTCAGAATCATGTTTTACAGAGGCCAACTGCACAGGCTTTGAAATTAAACTAAATCTATGGACTCAGGTTTTGTTGGAGATAGAGCACTGTGTTTGGAAAAAAACAGTAATAAAGCATAAATTCCAGGTCCCTGGATTGCAGGAGTATGACACGGCGGCATTTTAAAAATGTTTGGCAGTGTGCTGTACAAGAGGCATGTATTCATTTTACTATTGTAAGTTACTTTTTCAGTATGTGTAAAAACCCAAAGTACATAAATTTGTTATGGAAAATGATGTTGATGTTGATGTTTTTAAGGAAAAAATCTCTGGGTGTGGTATAACAAACAGGCCCTATAACAAATAGGATTCAGAAAATTGAAGTTATTTCTTGACTCTGCTAATAGTAAATGAGTGCTTTGGCATGCCATTTTGTTTCTTTTTACCTCCATTTCCCTATCTGGAAATTGGAAATAAAGGATTCTCACCTCTTTGTACAGAGCCACTGATGAAGAATATCAGATAAGAATGAGGGTGAAAGTAAAGCTTGTATTGTTCACATTTCATTGAAATGAACTAGGAAGCAACCTTGTGTTATTAATTTCATTGTGTTATTTATATTTTTGTCCCACTGACTGATGTGCATGTGGCAGAAGGAAAAGAGGAGCAGATACATGGATGCTCCTCTACTGGAGCAGGAAGGATGTTGACTACAACACCAGCACACTTGACTTTTTCTGGCAAAGCTACATATTAAGTGCAGTTCTGACAGTCTTGAGACACCCATTCAGCATGAGTTTTCCCACATTTAAAGACTTAAATAAACACCCAAAACCTGCTGTTCTATGGTAGCTTGGGATGTATTAAAAATAATTGTTCTTTGGCCTTTCTGATACTCAGGGATGAGACAAGGTTGGCTTGAAGACTCCAAGATGCCTAGAAATGTCTTGAGCAGGATGAAATACTGTGTGCACCCTAATCTGTGAGCCTTAGGGTGGCAGATCATTTTGGAAGGAGAAATACTGAAAAGTCACACTAGTATTTAAGTGGAAAAATATTTCCAATAACCCAAAGTGTGGTTTTTTAGGAGATCTCCAGCAAGTCATTAGTTTCCTGTCCTCATACTTAGTCTTGGCAAGGGAACTTTTTTGTTGGGAGATGTGTTATTATGGCAGCAATGGAATTGCTTTGAGAAGCATCCAAAAACAATCTCAAAAGCTGTACAGAAAAATGCTAAGTTCTCTGAACACAATAAGACTGGTGTTTTCTAATTCTGTGACCATGTTAAGACTTACCTGTCTTGTGGGCTGCCATGTCGTGGGGTGAACCCCCTTTGTTCTGGTCATACAAGGAAGTGTGTGTGTTTCCTGAGGACACACTGCACTGTCAGACAGGCCATGGGAGCACAAAAGGAGTGAAAAGTCAGAGGTAATAAATATATTGAGTTCTTAGATTTTGATATATTTATATGATTTTTTTCCTACCGCCAGTGTTAAGTCTGTTCTAACGTATCCTGTGAATACACCAACTTCTTGTTGTATGTTGTTTTTTCTGGGATAAAGTTAGTTTTCTTTATGCTGGTATGGGAGTGTGTTTTGGGTTTGTGCTGTAAAGTTGATAATATGGAGATGTTTTCATTATTGCTGAGCAGAGCTTACACAGTATAAGGGCTTTTCTGCTCCTTGCCTTGCACCACCAGTGAGCGGGCTGAGGGTGCACAAAAACTTGGGGACACAGCCAGGACAGCTGACCCCAGGTGACCACAGGAGTATTCCATGTCTTACGGCATCATGCTCTTCATGTAAAGCTGGGGGAGGAGAAGGAAGGGGAGACATCTAGAGCGCTGTTCATCTTCCCAAGTGGCTATTAAACACAATAGAGCCCTGCTCTCCTGGAGATGCCTGAACACCTGCCTGTCCATGGGAGGCAGTGAATCAATCCCATGTTTAGCTTTGCTTGTGTGTCTTTTGCTTTCCCTATTAAACAGTCTTTATTACAGTCCCTGAGTTTTCTCGTGTATCCTCTTCTGATTCTCCCCCACATCCCACAAGGAGGGAAGTGAGCGAGTGGCTGCATGGGGCTGAGTTGCCAGTTAGAGTTAAACCATGGCAGTCCTCTTTGGCACCCAATGTGGGGGCTCAAAGGGTTTGAGATAATAACAGATTGACCAGAGCATATTAGAAGGGATTTATATCTGTTAATGGTTGTGGGTCATGATATTGATTCATCTGTTCTTGATATTAGTTTATCTGATCTGTACCATGCCCTTTTTTTCACTGTACGTGTTAAAGATTGGTGTTGGATTTTCAGTTTGCTGTGCTCTGTAGTGATTAGTGATGTTTTGCCTGGGAGATATGTTGTTAAAACACTGACCTAAGCTTAATCTGGTATTTGGGCTCTGTACTGAAGCCACTGCTGCACTCTGGGTACCATCTCATGCAGACAAGTAGGAATTATCACATTCTCTGAGAAGATGGCTGTTTTTGTGGAGGGATTACAGAATGGCACCTTTTCTACCTTTCTCTGTGATGTTTTCTCCCTCCTTACAAGACCTTCTCAGTACCTTGAACATCCTTGGGTAGTTAAAATACTTCCATTGGTATTTCTTAGGAATAATGCTTTGGCTCTGTCTAAGGTTAACAAAGCATTTAGGAATATGGCCCAGGCTTCACAAGGGGATGGCAATGGGTGGCACAGAAGGTGGGAGAATATGGGCAGATGTCTAGAGAACTTCTTACCTGCAGTGGTCTGGAACTTTATCCCTGAACAACTACAGGATCCTGATGAAGTGATAGAATGCTCAGGGAAATAAAGTGCTGTGGCTATTCCAAGGAGGCACAATTTAGAATCATAGAATTCTTAGTGCTGGAAAAGACTTTTAAGATCATCAAGTACAACCATTACCCTAGCACTGCCCACATGTTCAATGCTAACCCATGTCCCCAGGTGTCACATCCACATGTTTTCTGAACACTTCCAGGGATTGTGAAACTTTTTGCACTGTACTGGGCCCTAGCCAGCACCTACCAAACACTGCTCCATGTGTCCCTCCAGGGGTGTGCAATAGCAAGAACATCTCTGTAGTATCAACACTGTTTCCAGCACAAATCCCGAACACAGTCCCATACCAGCCACAATAAAGAAAATTATTCTATCACACCCGAAACCAGAGCATGATTAAGTTCCTAAATACAGGCAGCCAGAATGAGAAGGTGTTTTTGTAGTTACAAGGCAGAGAGCTGTATGTGGTCACAAAGAGCTGTGTTCAGTTTGCATCTCTGCCACAGGCATCCCAAGTGATCCTGTCTCTGTCTCTGAGCCTTGGTTTTTTTTTTTTGTAAGGACTAGGATATCAGACAGTTTCTCCTAGAGACAGCTGTGATCTCTCTGTTGGTTTTCAGCTGTCACTGTCTGGAGTGGGCTTTATCCAAGTATATTCTGTGATACCTAGGACAGTATTGCTCCTATTTTGTTCGAGCCTACCTTCTAAATCTTGTAATAGTGCCATTAGAGGAAAATGTCCTCTGTTGGGAGAAATGCTGCCTAAAGCATGAGGCAAATACTGCCTTTGCCAGTGCACCTGGCAGTAACAATAGACTGTGAACTACAAAGGATGACATACTGCAATTAATTTGTGAATGAGCTATTGAAGATACTCTCTAAGTGATTGGGGATGGTTTTGACATCTTTGTATCTTTTAGTGTCAAAAGGGGTCGGTTTAGAATCGGGCTTAGAACAGTTAAAGGGGCAATGATGGGGCTATGCTCCTGTTGGCAAAACTTACTCTAATTTGCAGTCATCTGTGTCCCATCCTTCTCAAGCCATCCACAGGGACTCCTGTGCGGATTGCACTGGGCTTATTAGTCTGTCACATGATGCCGTGCCCTGGGTGACTGTCCATAAGCAGTCACAGCAAAGGTGGGCACTGTGCCATGCAGGCATCGCAGCACGATCATCATGGGCAAGTGCTCTGTCTGCGCTGAGGAATCAAAGAAATTACAATAACTGAAGTTTTCACTTTGTTCCTAAAAGTCACTTCTTGCATAACTAGTTGTGTGTGGTGAGGAGCTGGCCCTTCTCCTTGTTTCAGTCTGATAAATTGCCACAAGGTAAAATAAAATAGATCACTAACCAGGCATTGCTCTTCTAGGGTGTCATGGGGATGTAATGCGGTTGCAAATGGCGAGGGCAGGTGGTCCAGACAGCTGCAAATGGAAAGGTGTCACAAGCCAGTCTTCTATTAAGAAGTGATGCAATTATGAAATGGTTTGAGGACCTCTATATTAACCCGTAAAGCAACAGACACTCTCACAGGGAATTGCCTTCTCACTGACTTTTGCCTGCTGAGCTGCATTTTCCACCCTCAGTAGAAGCATCTCTTTTGTAATGCATTTCTGTATATTTCTGTCTGTGACAGTGAACCTTGTCATCTGCTATGAGAAAAGTGGTAGAAAGACTGAAATGGGATGAAGTTGAAAAGAAAAAGGAAAGGTTTGCAGTAATTTCAAGGCACAAAAATGATGAGTAGAGACTGGAACTGGCAGTCAAACAAACCAGAGATAAAGACTTCTAAGCCAGTCTGGGAATATCAACTTGTGCTGAAATGTTTTCTCTCAGGTGTAGGTTCAGACAGAGAAAGCTGGGTAAGTCCATTAGCATTGCCTTGGATGGTGCAGCATCTGTGCTGCTGCATGGCTCTTCCACAAGGACTTTGTTTTCCAGGGCAGCGTTGTGGCTGCTGTGTGCATCGGCCCTGTGCTTGCCAGTGCAGAGCAGACAAAGCAAGTACAGCAGAGCTTGAATCCTGATTGAGGCAGGAGAGGTCTCATGAATGGGAAACCGTTTGGGGTTGATAAAGTTTCATCAGAAAGATTTAATTCCTCGCTCTGGCACAGTGCTAGGGAGAGGCTCTAAGCTGGCCAAACCCCGTGTCTCTGTTTCTCATCCAGCTGAACAAAAGAGTGACACTTGTCTTCCCACGGGAAGGCTATTGAGACCTTTGGCTGAAAGTCATCTGCAAAGCATGGGTGTGAAACTGCTCATGTGCTGATACGTGAAGTTGGCTGTTTGGCCCTTAGCCAGAAGTGCACATAAGTCCCTTTGGAGGCAGCAGGACTTAAACATATGCTGGAGTTAAAGGATGTGCTGAAATGCTTTGTAAATGCAGGTCTTTGTGACTAATGATACTTATGTGGTAGGATGATTGTGATCATGACCTTGGATATTTCTGAGAATACTTTGTCTTTCCCATTAAAAAAAAAAAGTTTCTGTGGCTCTATACTTATTACAATGGTATTTTAATGAAGGGGGTTTTTGTATTTATAGTAAAGGCACGGCTTGTATGGGCTCAGGCTTTTATAGGTCTTCTTGAAGGGAGAATGGTAAAGGGGAAGAAGAAATCTAATTGAAACACTATCTGTTTGGGGGCTGAAAAGGAACCATTCCATTGCATAATAAGCAAAACTCAGAAAAAAAGAACTTACTAGATATTACTAGAAGGAGGTTAAAAAGTTGATTATAGAAGCTGAACTTTATAAATAAGAGTGAATTCTAAGCCAAGGTCTCTGAAATGCCAATTACAGTCACTTAAGTACATGGGGGCAAGCTGGGCTTTAGCTGGGAGAGTTAATGAGCAATTTCATAACGTGCTATATATCACTTTAAGAAGACATGATAAATTGCCTCTAATGGTATTGTGTGTATAAATGGGAGCTGGTTTTGCTCTGTGTTCAGTTCTGGTGATTGGGTGGTACACCTGGAAAGACTTGTATTTTAATGGGCCCTTTTTAGCACTTTTGCACCTCGTATGTTCTGGATTATGTATGATTGATGGCCTTGAATGTATGGGAAGGAAAGATATGTAGATCTTAATGCTTTTAAACCATTTGTTTTCCAGTCTCTCTAAAAGGCCTCTCTGTTTTCTGGGTAATGGTTTATACTTCTCAAGTAAACAGAGGTACGGTTCTGGGACTTTGGCTTTTAACACTATAAATCCAGTGGGTTTTTATAGGAGGGTCATTCAGTTTACAGTGCACTTAAGAAAAGATAGCTGTTTTCATACTATTCATTAAAGACAAATAAGTAGGTGGCTTGGTAGATAATTTGATGCATGAAGTAGATTTTTAAAAAACACAAAACCAGAGTTTTCTGGGCATTCATTTAGTTCACGTTTCATATGATGAGTAAAATCTCTGCCCTGGGTCACATGAATGTCTTCACAGTCAGAACCTTTCTGACTTCCCCCTTCTCTGGCTGGATGCCATCCATGCTTGCTTTGCCCAAAGGGGTTGCTGCTGTTGAGCAGCATTAAATCATTCTCCTCTCCCCCTCTAACCTAGGGAGAGACAGACCCAAACTGGAAACCAAACCCAAGCTTTCCACGTGGGAATGCAGCCATTGGCTGTGGGCTGGCCTGACTGTGGGGTTTCTTCTGTGCCCCCCACAGGGATGGGAAGAGGGGACTCTGGGATTAGTTAGCCTTGATCCCTGGGCAGGATTAGTGTTAAGCTGTTGCTTGTTTTCAAGCATCCGCATGAGCTTAAAGCCCAGTGACTCTCCTGCATGTTTCTTGTGTGCAAAATCTGGTTCTTCTGAAAGGGAACCTCTTAACCCTGGCTGGAGCAGAGCATGGTGCTAAAGTGCTGGGATGGGCATCTCCTGCAGCTCCTCCCATGGGAAGGTCCTGAGACCTTTTTCCCTTCAAATCTGAAAGGGAACCTCTTAACCCTGGCTGGAGCAGAGCATGGTGCTAAAGTGCTGGGATGGGCATCTCCTGCAGCTCCTCCCATGGGAAGGTCCTGAGACCTTTTTCCCTTCAAATCTGAAAGGGAACCTCTTAACCCTGGCTGGAGCAGAGCATGGTGCTAAAGTGCTGGGATGGGCATCTCCTGCAGCTCCTCCCATGGGAAGGTCCTGAGACCTTTTTCCCTTCAAATCCTTAGGCAGATTTTGAGCTGTGTTAGCAGGAGAAGTACAAACTAACTTGTACTGCCACGTGGTTTTATTAATACTCTGGTGTTGAAAGACAAGTGCATTAACCCCTGCTGCCCCATGCTTTAATATATTTCTAGTCACCACTCTTTCCCTGTGCTTTGTCATTAGTACCTGAATTTTTCAATTTGTGTCTTTTTCAGACTTCTGCTGAACCCCAGCATTCTCTGTAAAGCGGTGCCTCCTCTTAGCTGGATTGCTGCTTTCTATTTGTAAAATGAAACAAGAAGAGAGTAAATCATGCAGCATTTCTTACCTGTGCTGTTGTTTGTTGGCCTAGGACTGAAAGTGCACAGATGAGATGTAAAGATCAGGGCTTCCATCACTGTCTTAAGCATTTAATGTATGTGTTGCTCAGGAGCTGGACTGATATGCTGTAGAATAATAAAGTATAGCTTAGCCTTTATTTCTCAGTTTTATGTCCCTATGTCTTTCACTGTCAAGTGGAAAGTTCAGCTGGGGAAAGACATTAGATGACTTTACAATGCTTTTGCATTTTAAATGCTTGCTTGTTAAAACTAAATTTCTGACTAATTGCACTGAGGTAATTTGCACCTACCTCCAACAGCTTCTTGTATTTAGTTCCCATTCTTTGCAGGTATTTAATAAAAAATTAATAAAATGAGGCTGCTGTGTGTTAAATACGGTGAGTCAGGGTCATGGAGGCAGGTGGGTGTCCAGCGAGTCCCACCAGGAGTTACATGCCTCTGCAGCATCGTGACCTGGTCCCACTGCACAAACCCACTGCAAGAGGCAGCCCCCGTTGCCAGTATTAACAATGTCATCAGGCAAGAGGGAAAAATGAGGAGCCCCATGTTATGAAGGACATCATTAAATTACTTTCTCAGATGTGTGTCGGAGCGAGGAGCAAAACCCAGTTCTCCAAACCCAGAGGCAGCGCTGTGAGCACAAGACCAGTTTTTCTGGTGGCAGAGGGAAGCTGGATTTTGTGCCAACTTGTGAAATTATTTGTTGAAAACATCTTTGAAGCTACCATATGTGTATAGAGTCTGTATTAATTTGAAACTGAGGTTACTAAACCATTAGAGTCACATGAATAGAAATTAAGGTGTGCAGAGGATGTACTCTACCAGTTTTTGCTTTCATTATGTTTATATTTAAAGCGCAATTCAATACCTGGCTGTGTTTAACTGCAAAGTATAGATGCCCAACTTAGCTTTCTACTGTAGTACAAAGCAATTAAATGCTTGGAGAAATGCAAAAGATAAAAAGAAAGTTAACTTCTGTAGCTTGATAGCTACAAAAAAAGTTGTTACTATTGATAATGCTTTGGAAATAAAAGGCAAATTTATTACTTCAAGGTTGAAATATTCCTGTTGCATAAGACAGGGCAGCTGGGGTTTCTCTAGTATATCTTTTTTTTTTTCATGTTTCTTAGTATGCTGATGCAATGGAGAAATATTTTTCTGAAAATTAAATTATATCAATTCTTTGTAATATAGATAGTGATCATTGCAAAAGTAAAAAAATAAAAAATTGCTACAATGAAAACTTAATTAAAAAAAGGTCTGCAGAGTACTCTTAACTGAGAAAAAAAATGTTGCACAGCCCTTTTTGTGTGCAAAAAGGTTTCCTTTCATGAAAATAACAGGCATTTGAAGAAGCAAATAGTGGAAGTGCATTTGAAATAGCAGTTATTGTCTCTTGGGCTGTTTTGGGGAATTTTGTTTGGTTGGTTTTGTAAGGATTTGAGACTTCACTGGAGTACTACTACATCTTAATGAAAATGGTTGCAAAAAGGTACAATAAATTTTGTTCTAAATATTGTTCTTTAGATGCTCACGTTGACTTTAGTAGGTAAAAAGCTGGATGGAAATGCTTTTGAATAATCTAAACTCTCTCAATATAAATATTGTAAATGATAGATGCTTTAGTGAAATGTTCATACAGACTGTAGTCATATTCAACAGTGTAGCTGATTGTGTGATACCTGGCAATTAAATCCTGCTTGTGGACTTTTTAGTGCAAAAATTCTCCTTTATCCTACCCCAAGTATTTTGAGACCAATATGCTTGCGCTTTTTTTCAAAATGATATATCTCGTCTATCTAACCTATTTAGTATTTAGGTAAGATCTCTCATTTGCTTTTGGCAATTTATCCTCAACATCCCTGTGTTCAGGGGTATTGTTACTGTCATCTCAGTTAGGGTTTAAGCACAGTTTGGATGTTGCCTGTCCTGGATTTCATAGGCACACATGAGCATCCTCTGCCTGCCCAAAAACCTCCATGTGGAAAATAGGATAATGGTTGTGTTTATGGTCTTGAACCTCAACCTCCTGAGTCCAGAAGAGACTGACAGTGTGTAAGGAGGGCTGAGAAACGTCAGGCTAATGTGGGCTTGATGTTTCTCAGAGCCCAGCAGTGTGGGCTGCTGAAGATCAGGTAAAAGCAATCCAGAGTGACCTCCCCAGGGTCAGGCTGTGCCTTACCTCCAGAGACAGGAGCTGAACCCAGCTCTCTTAAGTGCCTCAACTGCACTAAGTAAATCAGTTATTTTTTTTTCCATAGTATGTTTAAACACGTATTCTGTACCACAGTTAAGCACAATGAGAAATCTTACCTCTTTAGGAAAGGGAAAAAAACCCTAGGAGCTAGCTTAGGAAGGGGAAAGAAGCAAAGCAGACAACTTGCAATCCAGCCCTTATATGAAAGTTGCCCCAGGCAATTTTGTTATGTCCAGGGAAGCATATGATATTCATTGCATGGGCCCATCATTAATGCTGACTCTCTGGGAACCTGTCTTATGTTGTTTCCACTTGGGACAGGTTAACTAGAAAATTGATCCGATTTTATTAGAGAGTCATTTTTTTTGCTGTCTGGCAGTGATCTCTGAAAAGATGTTTTGGCTTTTTAACACTTGGTGATTGCTCTAATAGGATCTCAGAAGTCCAGTGCCCAAACTGAGTCTCACACACAAAACTACTTTTTTTTTGACACTATGGACAGCTTAAAATAGAACTCAAAGAATCAGCCTCCATTTATGCTGCAGGTGGAGCCACTGTTTTTATTCACATCCTTTTAATTAAACATAAAATACATTTACATTTACAGAGAGTTAATTAGACACCTTTTTTTAATATACATTTAACTGTAAACAAATGGTGAAATTTAGTGTATGGTTCATGATTTCTCACAGTTGGCCACTTTGCTGAGCCTTTGATGCAATCACCCTTTTCAGTGGTAGTAAATATTCTCTTATTCTCAGTGCTTTCTCTGCCTAGATGGGACCTGTCTTGCATCCAGACTGAACAAGTTTTGAACAAAAAATAAAAATATAAAAAAATTTAAAAAGAAATCCCACCACTCTTCTAGTTTGGGGGAGTAAGGCCTGTGTGTAATAAAGAAGCAACTTTATTTTGCTTAAAGGTTTTTTTGAAAATTCCCACTTAGCTGCCTATTGATCAAAGGATAGTGGTTTAGTCAGTCTGATGGCTTAGAGGGATAAGATCTGTGAGAAAGAATCTTGCCTCTGACTGACTTTATTGTGTAGGCAGTAGGGGATTCCTTCTAGTGGGATTAAAAAAAAAAAAAGAAACATAAAATTTGTCTTTTAGAGAAGCGATAGTGAGAAACAGATTTTAGGACAGAACAGGTAGAGGTGGAGATTGTAAAAACATTCTCAGAACATGTTTCTTTAAAATTATCTGCCAACAAACCTTTGTAACAGCAACCTGATATTCCCCCAGCCCAGCAGCTGGGCCAGGTGTTCATTAGTGATGTGAGCAGAGGCCACCATCCATGGGGGTGACATCAGGATGGAGCCCAGGCTGAGATCCCTGTTAGGATGTGGGGTGGGTTCATGTGAAAGCTCTGGTCCAGGATGGAAACTTACAGCCTGTAGCTGTTGGTCCTGGTGGTTCAGCAGGATGGAGGGAAGTGCCCAGGACACTGAGTGTAGGGAATGGGCAGGATGCTCTGTGCCTGTTAGGGGTGTGCTGAGCAGAGCACAGGGGTGTTGTGCTGAGCAGGGAACCCTGACATGTTCTTCCAGTCACCCATGGGACCTACAGGGGATTAATGAACAAAAAAAAAGGCGGGGGAAAAGTAAGAATGGTATCCCTTAACACAGGTGCCCTCACCCACTGACTGCCCTTTTAGGTTGACTTAGTTTGAGAATTCAGAGCTCAGATCCCTGTTGCAAAGCTTTGTGCTGAGCTGTGGCTTATGGTCTACTTTAAATAATGACAAAGGGGTGTGGTTGTATTTTGATTAACTAATTAAATAAATTTAAATCAGATTCAAACAGATTGCACGTTTCTAGCTTCAAATTTTGCACCAGTTGAACCTGGATCTAATTTTTGATAACTAAAGGCAGCATCTTGATTTTCAGAAACTTCCTTGGGGAATGGTCTTAGAACTGTCTTTTCTGCCTTAAGTCCCTCTCTGGCTGCACAGAAATCTGGCAAAGATCCCACAAATGTGTGAGGTTTCATTTCTTTTCAAAAATTTTTATGTTTTTCTCTCTTAATTTGAGATTGGCTCTAGAAGAAACAAATCAATTTTTGATACACAATAGTTGGGACATGACAAAGATTTTGTATCATGTAAAGTGCTAAATCAGATGCTACACTAATTTCTCCAAGACTTAAGTTTCTACGCAGCATATCTGAAGAAATTAATTTGTAAAGGTGATGGGCCAGCATTTTGAGCCACTGTGTGTCTCTGAGTCCAGCCTGTACTGGGGAGGCACCTGAGTAAGAGCTCAGGATGACCTGGAGACAGACAGTGCACTGCATGAGCAAGCCAGGCTCAGGGGAAGCTCTGGCTGCAGCTCCCCAAGGGACTGTGCTGATGTTATTCTGAAGTGTAAAATTACACTGTATAACAATCATGTTCTGAAATAATTTGAATTAACACTGTTTTAAAGAGTTGAGCATTATAATTTGTATTTACCACAGAAGTTTTTTCCCTCTTGCAAATTATGCTAAATGTTTCCCAGGTTGCAGGACACATTGGTGATGTTATTTTCTTGGTTTGTTTAATTACTGTCTCAAAGCATCAGACATGCACATCACCTCCCATAATTCAAGATATGTCGTAAGCAGGTGTTTAGCTAAATTTCCATCTTTGGTTGGTTGACGTGTTTTGGTTTGTTCTGTTTTTAAGAATAAGGAAAGCTATAATGTATGTGGACATTATAATCACTGTTTGTCCTTTCTGTCTACCGCCTCTACCACCCTTCAACCCTTTGAATATTCTTAATCTATTTTATGAAAGACTCCAGCACTTTACTTGCCCTTGAGCATGTAGCATACCTTCATAGTAAAGGTATCTGAATGACCTTGTGGAGATCCTTTCTGTGACTTCTCTTTTGCAATCCCATCTGCACTCTCACAGAATATGGCCAGAAATGGAAAATATCAGCAGTGTGGTGGTGACCTGCAGCTTCTGTGTGGTACACAGCTGGCCAGAGTAGGCTATAAGATATGAATTTGTGTTTCAGGTGGCTCTCTCTCCCTCTTCCTATTTTGTCAGTTTACTTGAAAATATTAATTTATGTGCATCAAGACAATGCAGTACTATAGGCAGGGCTTCCAGTCAGTCTTATGTGGCAGTCAGCACCAGAATTTTAGCTTTTTATTCCTCTAGGCATGCAGCTCACTGTGCAGCATTACTTTCCCACTCCCGTTATCCATTAGCTTAAGACTTTCATAACCCAGGAGGACACTTAAATCTCTCTTCAATCATTATGCCTCTGAACACTTTCCCCTAATGTCTTGGCTTTCTTTTGGAATCTTTTGTCTTACAATTTTCATCCTGCGTTTACCTGCATTGAATTACATTTGCCATTGTACAAGAATTTTCCTGAGTTGCTGTAACCCTGTTCATTCTTGATGGTTAAGATGGTGCTCTGTGGGGAGACAGAGAGGTAAGTGCTGTGCTCCTCAGCCATCTGTCAGATGTGGAAAAGGCTGAATGTGGGCCACCTCAGCTTTCCAAGGGTCCCTGTGTGTGTCTCAATTCAATACATGTGGGGATCCGCCAAAGCTTTGGTCCCTGAGTGCTGCCAAGCCACACTCGCCTTCATTTTTGTGTCCTGCCACCACAGACTGTCTCACTCCTTAGTGAGGGAGCGACTGCTGTGGCAGGAACCAGCCTGGACACGGACAAGTCCAGCAGGAAAGGGAAGCAGTGAGGGCAGTGCCAGCAGGGCACTGGGAGCAGCTGCACCACGGGGCTCTGCCCTAGCTCCCCAGCACAGATGTTGACCCGACAACACGTTCAGAAATTGTCATTAAAGTCATGTGGATTTGCTTATGCATAATCTTTTTTTAAAGCAACAAAACAGTTTGTGCTGTCTGCAGGACTCATAGGAGCCAGCTATTTCAGAGTGTTATTTACTTTTGTGATGTTTATCTTTCGCCCACTGGTGGGTGTGAGCATCACTGGTTTTAGTGTGCAAAGCAACGACCTAGGACTATTTTTACATCAGACTTTTTTTTGCCATTTTAGTTTACACAGGCTTGTCTTTTAAGGATCTCTCAGACCTAAAAAAACAATGTAGTATAATCTGATGCTTTACAGTTAAGAAGAGGAAATTAAAACACTATGTTTTTCATTTCAGAATTAAGTACTGTGGGAAGTAACCAATGAATGTAGCTATTTCAGGCATAAAGTATGAATGATTTTAAGGCTTTCATGCCAATCACTTTTCTCTCCCATTTTTGATTAATGAGGCAATGTAAAAATAGAATAAACCTGGCCTTTTATATCAGGGATGAATTAAATGAAAACCTAACAATTCAGAGTAACTTACTCATCTCTCTGTAAGTGTGGATATTACTTGACATATAGTTTATATATATCATCCTTTTCCTATGATTTACTTTTAATTGTTTAGCTTAAAATTATTTTCTTCTTCCTCTCCCCTCAGCTAGTTAAGGGTTCCTATTGACTCTTAATTCACTGATAAAGGTGTTTCACCTGGGTAAAACCTAAAATTCTTGCACAGCCACACCTTTATCTTCTTAGATGAATGGGATTTTATTTTCGGGTTTTTTAATTAAAAAGTAAATTGATACTCATTAAAAGCTTATTTACTTCCTGACCCCTTATTTGAAGGACATATGACTGTGAGATCTTTAAATATACAAGTGTCCTAAGAAACTTAAATGCTATGCATAAGGATAAAGACATCCTTAGCTAATATGACTTTGCCTCTGACCTGCAGAGTAGAAAGTGAGAATTGAGTTCTTTGTCTGGTGGAGCACTGGCAGCCAGCCTCAAAATTGGAAGGATGTGCTTGCTGAGTGAAAGTTCCTTGTGTATTGTGCTGTTTACCTAAGGGTTATATCCAAGACACTCTCTGAACAGCTTGGCTGATTATTGAAAAACGCCTTATAGTAACTTCCAGCCTAAGTTGATCGATATTAGTGCACAGCTTTACATGGGAAGGAGGGAGCTATTTAAACATTGAGAGCCTCCGGGATAACTGCGAATGAAAAAATAATGCAGAGCAAATATGTTGAAGGATTCAGGAGAGAAGACTATCTTGTCTCTGTGCAGGGGGAAAAAAAAAAAGTTGTTAAATTGCAGCAGAAAAACCATTTGAATTCACTATTAATAAAGTGAAGGTGGATTTTTCCCTAGGCCAAAAAGAGTGGGGGTAAAATCAAACCCAACAAAATGTAGTGCTCTTTAGTGTAGAGAGAAGTTAAGAATCATCTAAACACATCCTCCCAGAGAAAGCTTGCGTTCACTTCAAGTCTCTGAGCTGTTCTTGGTCTGTGGTCTGTACTAAGCTCCTACCCCTGCAGCTCTGGGCCCCAGCTTGGGCTTGCTCTCCCTCCTACGGAGGCAAAATTCAAAGGTACTGACTTCTGTACCAGCAATACTAGAAAAAGAAAACCTGATTTCTTTCAACATCTTAGAAGAACATGTAAGAATGTGGAGTGGAAGGTTCCTAGCACCTGATGATGCTTTTTTTCCCCCTCTTGAACGTGAAATAATTACAAACTAAAAGCTACAATGTTCATATCTTAAGAAACTGGAAGTCAAGAGATACACCTTTGTCACTAATTTTTTCTGACTTTTGGAAGAACCATAACATTCCCACGTCTGCATTCCTGATCTGTAAATGACAAGTCTTTGACTTTGTCAGTTCATAATGAAATCATCAGTTTTCCGTGTTGCATTCACCTGATGGTTGATGAGATAGAGGAGGACACAAGAGGAGCTGGTGGAAAAAGCCTGACAGGAGGACAACAGCAGAAGGGAGGAAATGGGATTGCATCATGGAAAATGGGAAATAGGTTGATTTCTTTCACAGAGTAAGGAGCAAGATGAAAACTTATTTCCTGATGGAGGGACATGGGAAACAGACTAGCTTGCTGAAAGATCTTTGAACACTTGGAGTGAAAATCGTGACATGCCTGTAAAGCCTTGTGAGGAAAAATCCATCCTGGTATGTGTAGTTAAAACAATGTAGGCAGAAGAGGCTTCAAGTACAGAGCCAAACAGGATGGAAACAGGATAGATTCCTTTAGTAGGTCAGTAGGTGTTAGCTTCCAAAATTTAAAGTTTGGAGTACTTGGCATCCTTTTTTATCAGTTGTTTGGCACGTGTGTGTTAAGGAGCAGACTGAACTTCCATCTGTGCTGAGGGCAAGACGGAAAAGTCATCAATGTGTAACTCACTGTTGCTTTAACTGTTTTCTGCTCAATTTCAGCAGGTTTTGTGGCTGACAGGAGATTACTGGGGAAGAAGTGATGACTCTTAATATGAATGCTTTTAAAATATAATTCCAATATAAGATTGCTCACTGTGCCATGCAGAAATTGCACTTTTGTAGGAAAGGTGGAGCTCTAAGAACAGCCATGGAACGTGTCCGACTGTTGTACCACGATGCAGGAGTTCTTCGGGGCCTGGGAAGGGGTGGTTCCGGTTCCTGACTGCACTAACCAACAACACTGACTGCTGCCCCTGACTTGGGAAACATATTTTAGGAAGTCTCACAAGTGCAGCACAGAACTGTAATTTTACTTTGTGACTCATGCTGAGATACAGTCCTTGCGTGTCGTTTTGTCTGGGCACCTAATAAAGCTCAGGCCACACCTGTTTATGGATGCAGCAAAATGGCAGGGAACTTATTTTTATACCATTGATTCTGATGAATGCCACTTATAATCAACACCTCCGTGAGGAACTGGCTTGTGTGCAGAAATGCTCTTTAATTGAAGGGTGCACTTCAGCAGCACAATGTGGTCCCAGCATGTTTATCTCATGAAAGCCAGAACCATTTCAGTTATATCAAACGCTTTGGATGGATCATATTTATGTTATGACTTCTGTGATCATATATATAGATAGATGACTTTCAAGATCGTTCTTGTTTGTGAAAAGTGAAATGTGGTCACTTTAGAATGACAGAATTAATTCTGTGTAGGGACCGTATGACAATTTTGGGAAGCATTCCCGTCCTACAGAATGTACAAGTCACCACTCTTTTCTGGTGAGGCAGAGAAATGACTTGTAAGAAGCTGTTAGGTTAATTACTGTTTAGAAAAGGGTATTAAATTCTAAGAAGTGTACAGCACTCTGTTGACAGAATGATGGTTGCTGACAGATTAAAACAACAAAAATATTTTGGAAATGATCCCTCTCCCCTTTTTTTAAATAACACAGCAAATCGGACCTGTGAATTCTGACAGTGGCTTTTGAGCTGGCAAAATTGAAATGTGCATCAAATCAAGCTGCATTTTAATGTATCAGTTTAAATTAAAAATTAACAATTAAAAAAATCAGTGATAGAGATCTATGGAATGGTCACTTCTTTTTTTTTCCCAGGCTCTAACATGGAGCTTAGGGGGTGCTTGCAGCCTGTTTTGCCCAGAGCACCTTATTTTCAAACTGAGCTTTACTCAATTAGATCAACATCACGTTTTTAGTGCCCAGTGCTCACAAATGTGTCTTCAGACCTCTATTTACTCAATTACTGTTGTCAGCATTTTTGTCTAAACATTTTGGTTTGTTTTCTGGCAGAACAGTTTCCCTCCCAGCCACCCCACAGCAGCAGAGGTACGTGGAGTGCTTGCAGAGCACGCCGTGTGTGCACGCAGCACATCATGGCCAACATAGAGCTTATGGTCATCAATCATTCGATTGTTCTTTAAACACTGTTTTAACAGGCATTCGTTGTATAAATGGATCAGGTTATTGACCTTTGCCAGCAATTGCTTGCTACATGTCATCATGGCTTAATGACATTATCAAGGAACATATTCTGTATTGTAGATACTTTAAAGGTCTCATGCATTGTCTCTCACTAGGACACATGGCTGGCTAAAGTATCTTGAATTAGCAAGTTATTTGATGTCATTATTAAAATATGCAGAGCATTTCCAGCTGCTTATGGAATAGGAGGGTGAAATACTTCTCTTTTCTACAAAAGCAAAACCCAGGGAGAAGAGTTATTTCTCATATTGGAATACTTGTTTTGAAATCCTGCTTCTTTTTTCCTTTACAATTTAATCTTCTACCTAGAATAGAGTGGTGCAGACCTTTGAATCTCCTTTGAAAATTGTTTGACTGGTCTGCAGAGCTCCAGCTGCAACTCCTCCATTTCTAGGAATACTATAGATCTAATTGGCACAATTAAATCATTACAGCACATAATAGATGGAACTTCTGACTAAATCAACTATGTTTTTAATGATGATAAGAGTTTTTAAATTAGAATGGATACAGCATTCTTTATTTATTTCTATTATGTGGGAAGGTTGTTAACTGTAATGGCCGATCAACTTAAATGAGGGAAAGTAGCCAGTATTCTATAAATTCTCTCTTCTGGTTAAAATTTAAGGTGGTACTGAGTTTTCAAATCCGAAATTATGAAACTAAACTATTAATTGACTCTTTATAAGTTTTTTCCAGTATACAGATCTACAGTGGCTTCTGTGGCTCCTCATGCCCCAGTCTTAAAGCTGATTTTCTGTCTAACAGAAAGAATACACATATCACACAAATTGGACACTCTTGTAATTCTATTTTTTCCTTGACTGTTGCGTTAAAATTCAGATTCTGCATGAATCAGAGGGTTCTTAAAAGCTTCAAAATTGGTATTAATCAATAAATCTTCATGCCATTGCTAGAAAATAATTAAGTAGCATTACTTTCATTTTATTGTGGAGAGAAACTCAGGCATGTTGGTAGCCTAGATATGGCAAAAATTCAGATGTTACCCTTCTGTTCTGTAGTTGTTCCTCTTTTAATCCAGAAAGACCTTTTTTTGTACCATGTAAGGATCTTGCTGTTGTAGTAATTAGTCCAACATAGTCTTGGTCTTTGCTTTGCACCCACTGGTTGTCTGAGACCCTGTGCTTCAATATCCCAGATTCACTCCCTACATTGTGTTCATGTTCCAGTCAATTCTTTTAACTTCTGTCTTGTTTTCCTGTCCACTGCCATAGCAAAGTATCTTCTCATGTCTTTTAATTTTAATGGTGCTTATTACCAAATTTTCCTGATGCTTATTAACAGCTTTCCAGTGAAAAGATGGAATGTAAAGCACAATTATGGTCTCATAGAAAAGTGGGAGTAAGGTCATAATAGTGAGTTCTTACCCGTCCTTCTGACTTCTAGTTACATCCTTCTTTTGTCAGCTTCTGAGCTGAAAAAAAAAAAGGTAATAAGACTTTTTACTCTTGGACAGATTATAGAGATCTCTGTATTAATAGCTACCCCACATTTTCATAGATTTTAAGATTTAGGAGGGGAAAAATAAGTATTTGTCAAGGTGTTCTGCACTGAGGCCATAGAAATTTAACAGTTAATTTTGGAATAGAGAAAGTATTCCTTCCACAGACTGTAAACCAAGTGTAACTTCAAGGAGGTGGGGGAGACAACAAGCAGGTATAAAACTGGTGCAGGGGAGGAGAATCAGGACATAAAAGCACTATTTGAGAGTTTCTTCTAAGTAAATCTCCTCACAGCAGTCCCCAGTTCTTTTTCGCCAGGGTTATATTTGATTGCTGGCTTTGACAGCTCACTGCTGGCAGTAGGTTTCAAAAATGTCTAATCCAGCTGGATTGTTCTGTCTTCACATTTCCTTCCTACATCAAGAGAGTATACTATTACCAAAAAAAAAAAAAAGAGAGAAAGAAACAAGGAAACAAGGAGACAGAAAAAACCCTGGTTGCTTCCATTATGGGATTTAAGATAAAACAGAAAATATAAACTTAATAATTAAAGCCATGAAGGCTGTGGTGGTGTTTTGTTTTGTTTGGGGGGCAGGAGGAGAGAAAGCAAAAGCTCACAACGCATCCTTAACATCTTCAAGATAGATTCAGAGCTGTGATTTCAGCCCCGAGACCTAACAAACATCGCATACAGAGTGCAGTAAATGCAGTATTCATAAATGTATATGCTCTTTGTGACTTCATGTCAGCAGGGTTCTGTAGACCCTCATTTGTATCAAATAAACTTCAAATGGCAAAGAATACGTGCCAGCCAGGGACGAGCATCACTTTGAATTGTTCCTTGTGTATCATAGCTGAAATGGGAAACATGGCTGGCTTCCTGTTTGTCAGGAGTGAAAAACAGGCACATCTTCTGTAATTATTAGTAATAGTGTCAATTTAATAAATTATTCACTCATGACAACAAGATTTACATTCTATTTGCTGATAGCTTGTGGGGGATAGTGTTTGCTTTAGGAAGGTAAAGCCTGACAGGAATGCAGTGTACATTGTAAATCCCTGTGTCACACCTGCTCTGAAATAGTGAAGACAAGTGGTGGTGCTAACTTGTTTCTTACTGTACCTTCCTCGTCCCGCGTGGATGATACTGTCATGGGCTCACTAGATTTTCTGCTATCACTTATCCATCTGGGACTAGACATTAAGAAATTCAGCTAACACAAAGGTTCATGGTTGTGCCTGAGATTTCTGTGGACTGTGAAGAAATTATTATCCCTGGTGTATCAATGGACAAGAGAAGTCAGGTCGGAGATTGTAGGAGTGGGATGAGGTGATGAGTTGTTCATGATCAGCTCCTTTCAGTCATGGCAGCATGGGAGAAAGTGCAGAAATGCTTGAGTAAAAATTTAACAGGTGAATGATATCTGAGCTGAGAGAGGAATTAATATGCTGATAGCAAATGGGAGAAATCAGACCATGAAGGGATTGGCTACAGAAGGAATGTAGCTATTGTTTCATGTGCTGAACTGGGGAGAGACAGCGGCATGAAAGAAAAAGACCAGTATGCTACTAGAAAACAGTGTTTGTAGCAACGTTCTACATTACTGTAGGTGGTACATAATTTTTTTGTCAAGGCTAAAATAAAAGTATGTCATAATATAAATAAAGGGTGAGAAGAAGGTTTTAGGAAGGGGAGGGCTGGGACCAGTCTGTTTCCTGTTGTCATGCAGAAAGATCAGAGAGCTTGCCCAAAAAGCAAGGACTAAAAAAAAAGAACTGAGTAAAAAAAGGTGTTGAGGCTGGGTAGAAAGGAAGACAATCGTGTTGCATGTCATGAGAATAGATGGTGTGGAAACATGTTGGGGGACAAGGAATTGCTGTGTTCTGTTGGATTTGTGTTGAAGGCTAAGCAGTGAGAGAGATGGGAGAGGAAATGGCAGCATAGCAGAGAGGGAAATCTGTCCCTTATTAAATAGTAACTGAGTTGGTGCATGAGATTTTCCAGCCGTAAACCAACTGCAGATCTGTGGGGAGGAAAGGAACCAAAGCCAGGGCCTTACACAGCCCTCACAGAGAGGGCAGGATCCTGGGTGCAGAGGGAAGAGGAGATTTCAAGAGGGGAAGCCTGACCAGTAGTGTCAAAGGCACATGTGAGGTTCCCTCATCCACCAGCTCCTCATCTGGGAAGTTTCCCTATCCCTCCATCCATCCTTGTGTTAAGCTGGTCAGGAGAAGCAAACCTACACTGCTTTGGGCTGGGATTGTTTCCAAAACACTGCTTACCTCCTAGATTGTGTCTGTGTTAGGGGGTTTCTAAGAGAAACCCCCAAGGCTGTCGTGGTAGTTTGAAGTTGAACAAGAGGCACCAAAAAACTCTGATTATTTGCTGTAAGATGTCCCGGTAACAGCAGCGAAGCAGCATGAGGGCATTTGCTTGCTTCAGTGGAATTCTAGTAGAAACATTATTTACCCCTGTTTTACAGATAGAGTTAATAGGATAAAAGAAATAAGGTGACTTGCCAAAAAATCAAACAAGAGATCTGTGATCAGCTCCTAGTCCCTTGCTTGTAAGTACTCTGCTTTATTTCTTTTTAATTCAAAAGCAATTAAAGCAATGAAAAGAAATAAAATAGAAATTAAATAAACCCCAGCACATCTTCAGCAATTCCTCTACTAAAACTTGTGATGCAGTGTGAAAGAGGTTGAAGTTTTCCTCCTTGATAATACATTAAATAATTATTAAATTTTTATTTTACCTTAAGTAGGAATAATATTTGATTGTCATTTAAACCAGTTCTTTAGAATCCCATAGTTTTACTCAAAATAATCCAAGAACATTTAATAAGTCTTAAAATATTCATAACACACGGAGATCATTACTCTTGAGACCTTTGTACAAAGCAGTGAAGTGTGGTAGACATATGGCAGAAACCTCTTAATTTCTTATTTCTTGCTATGATTATATGAAAGAAAGGAAAATTCTCTGTTCTTTTCCCCATTGCAATCTGCATGCCATTGTTTTATCTGTTGTGGGCCAAAGTCATCTCACACACATGTTCACTGAAGAACATGGAGTTAATCAGGCTTGAATTTAGCTCAGTAAATATATGCACAATAATGATAAATTGTTTCAATTTTCTGTACAGTGTTTCAGATAACAAAAAAGAAGAAATAATTTATTTCTGTATCTCACATGATGTTAACAGCCCAAGCTGTGTTGCATGACAGATGCTGGTACCTACCTTTTATATTATTGATAATTATCTAAAGTCGTTAATTGCTGTGGCATTGAGTATAAAGAAAAAAATCAAACAACAATTGGTATGTCCTGCACTGGAAATGTATCCTAAATATCAGAAACCCTTGTCACAGTACTTACTGTATGAAGAGAGGATGAACAATTTTGTTTTAATTATATTTCAATGTGATTGTCTAAAGTCAAGTGGAACCTCCATGGATTAAATCTAAAATAAAACTGTGATTACAATGTATGGTCATAATCCCCAGATCTGTTATGTTGAAATGACAGTATAATGAGTAGAAGTTAAAATGTCCTCTGCTTTCAAATCCTCATGGTTGTCATTTGATTAAATAATAGTGCATTCTGTTTGATGTCTTGGCTTTATTATTCAGAAGCACTTCAGTATATGTGTCCTACCTTTGTGTTATGTGCTCCTGGCAACCAGGTATCCATATAGGTTCTTATTTACACACCTGCAACAGATACACTGTACGTTTAGCTTGCTTGTGTGCTGCTTGAATATGAAATTTTAATTATTCCCCTTAATTATGGTGCTTTCACCAAAAAGAGGGAAATCATTGGTCAGGTACAAAAAGAAACTGCTTGGTATTTGAAGGAATTTGATAATTTTGTTGTAGTTCGTAGCTTGGCAGGTGGTAATAATGCTATGCCAGCACTGTCAAAATATGAAAATTAAAGTGACGATGGGTTTTAATGAAATCCATTTGACAAATATAATTAAGGTGTTTTAATATGAAGCCCTGTAATAAAGACTACCGGTGGACTCCCTGAGGTCCTGACTAATTGTGTAGATTGCTTTTAAGCTTTGAATAGTTTTATTGGATAATGAACTGTTAAGAAGTGTTAGATCTTTCTTAAGCAGAATTTGGTTTGAAAAAGAAGAGGAGAGACAGGCCTGAGGTGTGGCATTTTAAACATAATTAGAAGAGAGATTTAAGTTAACATCTTTGATCTTGCTGTCAGTTTTTGATTAGAGCTGTAAATGCTTTAATCAAGTGCAGTGTAGTCATTACATTTCTAACTGTTTTTAAACTGCGAAATTACTGAGACACTGACATCGGTTTAACACTTCTTGAGAATTTCCAGCAAAGTTATGTTTGTAAACTGGGTGTTTGCATTAAATTGTCATACTGCAATAATTTACCAATTCAGTAGATCATGGGATAATTATATTTTGGAGCTCAAATAATCTAAAACCCACTTATTAAATTAAATATAGTGTTCTGTAGTTGAGGACAGTGGGCCACTTCAGATTCCATTTTTAAAATGATTTCTAATCTTGTTTTTATTTCAATTAAAATGGTATTCAAACTAGTGGTTGTAATGAAAATGAATATATAAGAAGCTAAGTGCAGTATTTAAATGCCTTCCATAGAAAAATGATTCTTTTAATGTTACATACTGTGTTTGACCAATGTGGATTCCTTCACACCCATTTTAGAATCAGGGAAGCGGGCACAAGTATTTAGCAGGGGT
Source organism: Corvus hawaiiensis (assembly GCF_020740725.1). Classification (NCBI taxonomy): domain Eukaryota; kingdom Metazoa; phylum Chordata; class Aves; order Passeriformes; family Corvidae; genus Corvus; species Corvus hawaiiensis. Next base: position 9,345,544 of record NC_063220.1, on the reverse strand, counting down.
ACAGTAGTCTCTGAGCCCGTAATACAATTCTGTTCTCTCAAATTCCTATCTTGCAACATTAAAGATTGCTTGAAGAAATTTCAGCAAGATCAATTTATTAATTTTTTTTACTGGCATCCAAACCAGCACTAAAATGTGAAAATGGCCACGGGCTCGGGTCTGTAACGTCAGTGAGGATTCAGAGGGCTGAATGGTACCTGCCCATAGGTGGCATGACTTCCATTTCAAATACAGAACACAGCAGTCCGGGGTCCATTCTCAGATCTGACCTTGCCTCCCTGTGTTCTTGATCTTTGAGCATGACGGAAAATCCAGTTACTTGTCTCTTTACTGTATGGGTTAAGGGCTGCTAGGCATAATGTTTTACTCATGTTTGTCTTCTAGAAATGAAGAAATAAGGTACAGCAAAAAAACCTGTACTAAATTCATTCTGTCTGCAGCATATAGACCATGCACACAAATAAACTCTTAACAGTGGCCTGACAACAAGTACCACAAATTTGTTAATGACATCCCACAGCAGACCACCTGTGCCTTTGGCAGCATGTCCTGCATGCTGATAAGTCTGGCAGACCAGGAGAGAGGGGAGATGTCACCCAAACCTGGGACATCCCCACAGAGACCGTTCAGCTGCCAGCGCTTCTTCACGGCACCTCCAGTGCCCATGTCTGCCCTGGCTGCAGTTCAAGTAGCACCCAAGAGCAAGAAGCAGCCTCTCTGGTAACCCAGATCCGAATCTTTGGGACCCAAAGATCATGCCCAGTAGCGGGGATGGCACTTGGAGCACTCCAGGCAGCTGCTTTGGGAGAATCCCAGCAAAAGCTGCTGCCCATGCAGTAAAATGCTTTGTTCTGGAGCAGTTTGGTTTTAGAAATCTCCAGGTCTGCCCTAAGTCAAATCATACTGTGGTAGTCTAATGTATAGATGCCAAAAGTATTGATAAGTGTTGCTGGGTTGCTCCATCAGGAGAAATCACACTTGTCATCTTAGGCACTTACTGAAAAATCAGGTTTTTCAACAATTTTTCCTAGCAGGGATCCCTTAGAAACAAATTGTGTCTATATGCAATAAAGGTCCCATATAAGTCAACCTCTGAAACACCATCTGAAGAGCTTAACTTGATCCTTAAAATATGAGTCTGCTCTGAGGAGTGCTGTAAAAATTCTATTATGGGATAGTCTATTTTTCCATCTCAGCAATTTCCAGAAGAAATATCTTTGTTTAACAAGTACAAGAGCAGAGACTTTTTAATTTTACATATATATACACGTATATATACACATAGTCCTGCAAATTCAGCCAGGCTTTTAAAATCAGTCTGGATTCTTTCCCTTTTGTATACCTCCTGATAACACTGATTTGCCAGGCCATTGAGTATATTTCATTGTTCCCTCTGAACCCTTGCTGTGGGTTTAGTGAGGGAGTGGTTTTCTCAGCATTGCTCTGTGTGTAATCAAAGGCAACATTGCAGATGGAAATAACTAGCACTTAGCTCATGTGTGTGAAAAAGCAGCAGAATCCATAGCTGCATTAGTCCTGCAGGGTAAAAAAAAAAGAAAACAAACAAATAAAACAAAGGAAAGATGGCTTGAGATGGGAAGGTGTAAGTGGAGGAAGACTGGAGTCTGTAAGGAGTGTGCTGGGTAAGGAGCACGGAGATGTTTATCTTGATGTTTTGTCCTTTAGGTGCAGGTTTTTTAATTGCTGTATATTTCAAATGAACACAGATTCTAACTGATGAGTATAAATATCACAATGTAGATAACCAAGATTCAAAATGTAATAAAATGCACAATCTACTAAACTTCATCACCAAACAAAAATACAGCCAAGTGAGCATTTCCTAGAGATCCCTCCAGAGAATAAAATTCTGGGGTAGAGCTGGAACTTGAACTGAGACAGCCCAATGAGCTACAGACTGTCCCTTCCCTCTGTCCCTTGTCCCTCCACTTCCAAGTAGCTGCTTCAGATCGCCAGAGTCCTGGTAGAAGAAACATCGTTCTCTGCAAGCAAAACTGTTGTGCATTGCACATCACATGGTTTTCTAGTTGTAAATTACCCAATTAATAAACTAACATTGTCTTGAAAGGGGTTTTTCCTCTCCAAATTGCCACCTCTTTAGAGAGATAATGCAATTTCAAGGGAAACTAAAGCTTCATTAGTAATTTGGTACTCATTTTTCTTCCTTTCAAAAGGTGTTTTTTTAGGATTGGTAGAAACCTTGAACAATAACCTTCCTCAGCATTCTCTTTATTATTATTTTTTAAACTTTGATGCTTTCATCCTCCGACTTTGCAATGCATTTCGTTTTATGACATTTAGATTTTGAGAGATTAAATTTGTGAAAAAAATGGGAAACATTGAAAGGATAAGCTAATTAATGTTTCCTCAGCCTATCCAAGATACCCTGTTGTGTTAGAGTTTTGCCCCATTTGTAATTTATGCCTGTTAAACCTTTGTTTTGTCATCTATTACTGACTTCTAGGCTTTTGCTTGCACTTACTGGCTGTAACAAGCATTTCATTTCATACGGAGAAAAAATGGTTTCGGTTTCAGTTACTTTTTTACTGTACCCGAAAAAGGGAATGGGATTTGCAAATGATAAATGGGGAAGTTGACTAGCTAACTAATAAAGATTTGTCTTAATCAAGTATGATTTGTCAGAACAGGAGCGCACTGGGGTCAGGGCACACGCAATGAATAATACAGCATTCACTGGAGAGAAGGACCAGGCAAAAGGCCTCATAAATATGCCGCGATTACCCACTGCTAATTCGTATTCAAAGAGTGAGTTGCACTGAAGCCAGCTCCGAGGTTGCTGAGCTGTTCACCTGCTTTGTGGGCTTTACCATGTTTTAGAAAGTTTATATATATGGGGTTTTTTATATACACACGCTGTTTACAGAATACTTTCTTTATGTACAGACGACTGCACTGGTCAATGAGTTTAAGCATTATTTATTAATCGTTTTCTAGGTTTGTTTTATTTTTCTAATGTCTGGGTGCTATTTTATTTCTGTTTTTCATTGTTTAAATATGAATGTGAGTACAGCAGGAGATAGTTCCATTCACATTTAAAATGAATTTCTGAACAGTGCAAGAAAGGTTAAAACACTCTTTAGCTCCATGGAAGTATTAAAGATCAAACAGGCATAGACTTCTTGTTTATGTTGCCAGCTTTCCTGACTTTCTAATTGGCCTGTAGATTCAAGATAAATCTGGTACATCAGGATGTTGGGAGAAACCTGAACAAACCTAAATGTAATTTTATTTGGCTCTGGCTTTACTTTCTGATGTTGACTTTGCTTTTTGCTTCAAGGAGCACTTTCTCAGATTGAAACAGCTGAAGGATATATTCTTCTCATAGGTCTTCTGATGTCCAGAGGAGACACTGCAAAACATTCTTGTTACTATTGAGAAGTTTAAGCCACATAAATGGGTCATAAAGAATCAGTTTGAAACAAAAATAAATTGTTCCAGTACTTACAGACATAACTAGCAGTCTTTGTTCTTCATCACTGTACTACCTAAATGTCATATACTGTGGTTTTGTGTAGTTAAATAAGATTGAAAAAAATTCTCACTCCACTCTTCAATTTTAAAACGTATTTCAGAATTTCAACACATTTTCTTCTCTTTTGAAAACCTAATGTAACTTCTTTTTCTATTTGCTGGTTGGCTAATAGGCTGTCTCATCTATTTTGTGCTTAGCTCTGTGTCTTGAAGTGCACTTACTGCTTTAAGAGTGGATCAGCTCTAGAGATAGGGCCAACTTTATGAGCCTCAAGCTGATCAGTGCAGGAGTTTAAGTTGCCAACTCTCTGCCTGCAGTTTTTAAGTCTTTAAAATAACCAGTAATGAGGAGTCCAGAGTAATTATTTGTACTGCTCTGAGGTTATAGCAAACTGGGTAGATGGTGGAGCACTTTTGATTAAATAATGATTATTAATCCAGCCTTAGATGAACCAAAGATCACCATTGTGTCATCTTGGTGCTGTTTGGAGTCACAAGTTTAATTAAGTGATGGTTTGTGGCTCAAGTTTTAGAGGATGTATTTCTGCAACTTAATTTAGATGCAATCAGGATTTTAATACTCTCCCCTGCTAAATCACTTTCAGATAAGTTCAAGACTGGCAGTACTGCAGTGAAACATCACCCATTCCTGCACCAAGCTCAGAGCAAGCAGGGGCTTCTTCCATCCTGGGAGCACTTAAAAGTAGTAGCAAAAGAAGATGCTGAGGGTTGGCTCCCAACTTTACGTTATTGGTGATTGAAATGGGGGTAGCAAGCTGTTTACTTATTGATGCACTAAGGAAAGATTTCTCTTTGCCTTAGAACTTATTTGAAGGAAGAGGGTAGGGGAGGAAGATGCAATGGGAGGAATTTGGAGCAGACGAGCACTGCTGGGCTGGGGCATGGCAAGAACAATGGCCAGCCTTCAATGGAGACAAGTGCTCAGCAGAATCAAAGTCTGCCACCTCCTGTGAGTGTTGCTGTGAGGATGTTAGTAAGGGAGCTCAGCTAGATTGGTGATGGGAGTAGACAGAAAAAAAATACATCAGTTAGTGAGAAATGAGTTGTTTTTTACCAGCAGATTGATGGAAGTTACAATTTCAGAAAAGGTATGAAACTTTAGAAATAGAAAAAGCAACTGGAGGTGAAGTTAGTAGGTCTGTCATATATCATCTTTCTTCTTTCTTTATCCTATTTTCTTCTCATTCATCTGCCTTTTTTTTTACTGGGGAAGGACAAGCCAGGCCTGGACCATGGGAGGTGTTGGTTATGAAATGCTCCCAGTTTGTTCTTAAAGGCATGTGGCACCTTCCTCAAATATCTTTTCTTCTTTATTTTGAACAGAGCACAAAGACTGAATTCTGATTAGGTGTTCTGGATGTTTTTCTTTCTGGCTTCCCTGACCTCAGTATCAAGCAACCCTTTTTGCTCTTGGCCAATAAAAATAATTTCATGAACATCTATTATAGCTTATAGGGAGACCTTTTCATTTGAGAAATGTTTGTATTTTTACTTTGGTGGACATCTTGGACTTTGGAAGTTTGGGAGGTATTCTTAGATGTTACTTGCTTCCACAGTAAAACTGGGCAACTTCTTTTATCCTCTCTTGCAACTGAGCTTCTGACAGCTCTGGAAGAGTTAGATGTCCTTGGTGAATGCGATGGATTGCCAGTGCTCTTTCCACTTGTATGGCATTTGCTTCTGCTGAAGAAGCCAACTAATCCCTATAAAATGTAGCTAATTTTTATTTTATTGTGTTAAGTGACCACTTAGCAGCATGCAGATTAGCATCTTCATGGCAGACTCTCGAGGCATTTGAGCACTAACTCATGTTTCACTGTTCTGTAAATGCTCTACAAATTGTCTCTCCATTGGCTTATGGCTGTTACATTATCCTTCATTTATCTGTATTAACATGTTCTTGTTTTTTAATAACCTTAATGATCTAAATCCTTCTGCTTCTAATTATATCAGCTGTTCGATGTTAATATATGTCAGCTGTGAACTGGGGAATTTCTTGGACTTTTACTGGTGTCCCTATACTTCAAGATATGTCATCACTTTCTTTATTAACTTTCTGCTGTCAGATGCATAAGGTGTTTGACTCAGCCCTGAATTCTTCAACTCCTGCAACCTGTATTTTCCAAGTTTGTAAATCTGCTTGCTGTCACCTCTGAACAGCAAGCTTTTAACACTTTCTAGCATTTTTTCCCAGACACTGCTGTTGATTTATCCTAGTCTCCTAAAATCAAAACTTTTAACCCGTCCAAAGCAGAGTGGCTTTTAGAAAAAAAAGTCCCAGCCTGTGTCAGCATAGTCTCCAAAAATCTTCTATAGGCTATTGCTACATCTTCAGAGCATGGGATGTCTCCGTGTAAAGACAATACACAATTGCACTCCCCAAATGGCACTGCTCACTAGGCAGGGCTGAGGATCTCGGTCTGGAACTGTTCTCCATTCCTTCTCTGATCAACACACAGTGGGGTTTTTTGGTGGATTTCATGATTCTGTAGAACAGCCATCTTGATTTTCATCATGATCTTCTGCTTTTCCCAGTGTAAATTAATTTGTCTTTTCCAACCTCTAATTACATAGCTCAGATGCATGCATTGTATATATGATGAGATTGGGCAAATCATGTTTCCAGCCATCCTCTCTGTGATTTGGTTGGTTTTAAGCTTTTTTTGTATTTTAAATCATATCGAGATATCTGCTGCATGTTATGACACTTGCATATATATATATGTGTATATATATGTATATACACACACACATATATATGCACACACACAGGGTACACTTTGAGAGAAAAAGTGCTCTATAAACTATGCTGGATTATTTTATTTTTCGTATGAAAAGGAAAATGGGGAGTCTGTCTTCAAAATTCATAAAAATGCATGCTTGTTTATTCTAAAGCCTGGAAGGCTCATTCCATGTCATTCCTGTCTCTTGAGTAAATATATTAGTCATTCTTAGGGGAAAGAAGTATTATTGACTTGAGTGATTAGAAAAAACTCTTTCAGAATCAGTTTAGCTGATAAAGTACATAAATTCTTAAATGGCTGGAGGCAAAAAAAGTAAAAGAAAAACCAGTCAAGCACAACTTATTTTGCGTCCTTGATGTGTGTGTAGGTATTAGAAATCAAGCTCTGTGGACCACGTATTAAATAATTACAATTTGTAGGTATAAATAAATACTGCATACAGGTTACAGGCAAATTCCAAAGAAAGGGCTTATTCAGGAGTGCAAAGCATTTCTAGAAGTGATCATTGTCTTTTGGGTTTATCTCAACATAAAAGTTGAAAACCATGTGCCAATTTGTGCACATATGAAGGGGGAAGTTGGGTTTTAGGGTGGGGGGTGCTGTTTTTTCTTCAGGTGGGGAAAGAGTATTTATTCTTCTAATTAATTTCAGTGGTTTAGGATAAGAAATGTTACATTTTTCTTGCATAACACAGTCTCATAGAAACAGGCACCATTTTTGTTGGACTCACAACATGGCATTTTTGAAGTGCTCGGCACTAAAGAGGATGGTTTCCCATACTTTATTCAAACACCTTTAGGGCAGAATACATTTAGAGCTGTGAATTTTAGCATTCACAATTTAAGGGTGATGCTTGTTAATATTATGTACGTTTTCAGAAATATTTTTTTCCTGGCCATCACAGCATTGTTTAAGACTGAGATAATTGCTCTATCGAATATTCCTGCCCTCTGTCAGTACACAGATAATAATGATGTAAATGCATTCACCCTTCTGCTTCTCACAGTTTAGCTGTAATTTTAGAACATAATTTTATGCATCTCTTTGGGAATTTCAGTTAGAAGAGGCAGCACCACTCAGTCTTTGGTAGGACTTGAGAGTGCACTGTACTAAACATTGTCCATACAAAACAACTGAAAGGTTGGCATAATCCCCAAATAATTGACATTGTTAAGATTCTATGGAAATAACACCATTACTGTCAACAGGCAACACCCTTCAGTTTGTGTATTGGTCTTAATTCATGCATCTGCACTACAGTATATCTTACAAACCTGACCTTTTCACATAACTGTAGTAGCTTCATCAATGACTTGCATTATAAGTAGGCTGGAAAGATCTATACAGCATCCTTGCACTAAAAGCACAAATCTGCCACATAGATGAATGTTTTAACTGGCAGGAAAACATCAGAGTTGTGGGGAAACTTGAAAAATGGTAGCAAGGAGATAGCAATGATATCAAGCTTGTAATTAGCTGTACTGTGGGCTAATGCTACATTTTTCCTAGTCCCACGTACTTCCAGTTCCAAACCGAGTGAAGAGACATGTCTTCATATCATTGAGAAGTCTTTATTTTCTTTGTTTAATAATATTTTTGTTTGACTGCCTTGACCTTCCAGCTAAAAATCAAGTTTCATTGTCATCAATGAATTTTCGGAGTAGAATGGGGATATGAAGAGGATAAAGGTGTCAATTTATGTTCACAAATTTATTGTGAGATTATGTTACCTCCATCATGTCTCTTTGTTCAACTTATGTTGTTATTTTAGCCCAAAAAAGGCCAAAGATCATCAACGAAAGTGCATGTAGAGTAAAGCTGCTCCTGTAAAATTGATGATCCGTCCAATTATTTATCTATAGAGGCTGCTGGGAAGAAACGCAACTATCTCAGTTCTCAGACCCCTCTGCTAGGTTGAACTTCATGGCTGAAGGTTTAATCCCTAAGTGTCATATCAGCAATTCATTCTGTGATATTCTGGCTGACATGCTCTCCTTCCTTATTTATTGATGTCTTCAGTCATCGACAATGAGAGGAAAATACACTATTCGTCAAAGTGACGGTGTTTTACCCTCACTTACAGTTGATGCTGCTGTCACATTGATGGCTGGAAAATAAACTCAATCATTATAAAAAGCTAAGAGTGTGAACTTGCCAGTGACAGGAAGAAGATGAAAAAAAAAAAACAAACCCCACAGTAACTTATTTAAAATTGGTGTAATAAAAATAAAACTGTTTCCTACAAAGATATTTTTGAACTTTGTTCATGAGATACCAAACCATTTTAGCCATGTATTTTATACTTATACCTTTGAAGGAAAATCTGCACCTCATAGTCCTTTATGTCTGCAAACGTACATATAATTTTTAGTACTAAATACATTTATTATCATTTCACCTCATGCTACTAGGTTAGTAATTTGTTGATTTTTTTTTCCCCACTTTCTTTTTAAGGGATTTTGCATTGTTTTTTTCTCCCCTAGATTGCATTGAAGACATGTATCTGTGTATTACATTATTTTGCGTGCTTTAATGAGGAAAAGCTCAGAATAGTTCCATCCTGTAAGTCCTTTGACATGCAAACATAGGCAAGGCTCTCGTGAATCACTTTCTGAGGCTGCCATTTGTGTAACTGCACTGCACTGTGCCGCCTTTCTAACTCCAAACTCATGTATCTTACCACATTTCACCTTTGGGAGGCATTGTATATACAGCTAAAAGTAAAGAGCAGCAAGCCAAGAGGGACAAGATAGCATAATGAGGATGTCAATTTGTGGTCAGAGGAAATATTTATCTTACTTGTACTGTACTTGGCAACTGATAGAAAAATATATATGTAATGAATTTCCTCAGACTTTATCTGGCAGACTCTGTGCCTTGTGTTAAATGGATTTAAAAATAACATTGCTTGTCTCAAACTTTTAAAGTTTGAGGCGATTCTACTTTGGATTGTTCCTTAAAAATGGACTGTATCAATTAAAAAAAAAATCATAATCATGTTTACTAACATATGGGTGAATTTTTAATGATCCATTTTCTCAAGACTCCCTGAATAATGACATTTTAAGATCCCACTCACTCACCAGAACAAAAGCAAGGCATTTTTTTTGTTGTCTAGGAAAAAAACCCCATGTTTTTGTAGTTTTGCTGTTTTGGTGCGTATCTCTGGTAAGCCTGCTAAGTACCCTAAATGAATGTGCACAGAAATGCTGGTTGTCTCACACGTGCTGCGTATCCTGAGGCAAAGCTACAGCTGCTTCAGCTCCTTCTGCCTGCTTCCCCCTCTGTAAAATGGGAATGATTTAACTTATTTTTCTCCTTCGGGGAAATACAGGGAGGGTTTCTTAATATTTCTATGGAGCTTTGAAGATTAAGATCTCTTCTCTATACTTGCTGCTAATATTTCAGTGTTAGAGAAGCATTTGATTGAAGCTGTTTGAAGAGTAAAGTTTTGGCATCTTATGTTGTCTTTGTACCATATCTTGAGGCCTCTCCACTATAATTTTGCAACCTTTGGTTCAGCGTAAGCTGCGGAAGCAAACAACCCCTGTGTAAACAAACGGTGATGACTATAAATTAATGTGTCTTTCTGCTGTTGAAAACATCAGGAGATTACAGCCTATCTCTAAGCCAGCCAGAAACAGTCTGTGGTGGAGCAAAGCAGACACCAGTAACTGGGCTGAGCCTGAAAAAGCTTTCATTTAAGCATCAATGGTAAATGCTGAGAGGCACTGAGAGTGGTTTTCTTCTAATATGACTTCTCAGCGTCTTTAGATGTACAAGGATGGCTGGTGTTTAAGCAAAGGCTTACTGACTTCCTTGGGCTTAAGGAGTAGATAGGAAGTATGAGCACCCAGCACCTAGAGCAAGTCTGAAAGTATTCTTGCCTTTGTTTCATAAATCAAAGGTCAGCATCAATTCCCAGGGCCTAGACAACCTCAAGAGACTGTAGAGGGATAGCTTCTGGTTTGATTTGCTTCTTCATTTTTATGTTGCTTGAAAAACTTAATATTTAGTATAATGATGTATTCCTCTTTGCAGTTAGGAGGAGTGATTAGGCTACCACATGTATTAAATGCTGTTGCTACAATCTAACTTGGCATTTTAGGGCCTTGCAGTCACAAGCTGTATTTTTCATGATTTACATTTTAATTTTTTAATGCAGAGCAGATTGGACAGGAGATGCTTGAAAACCTCAGCCATGACAGAGAGAAGATACAGCGTGCTCGGGAAAGGGTAAGTTCAATAATAAGTAATTGCTGATTCTGCATTTTATTTGCATTGGGCAAGTTCTTTGTGCATTCAAAAATAATCCAGATGAGATATAACCACCATCTGCAGTGGAGAACTTACGAAGTATCTTACATGGGCCCCATCCTGCCAGGTCTCTCTGATGGGGAGTCACACTGTAGTCACCAAATCTGCTGTTGGAAGCAAATTTTCTGTTGCTATCACAGTTAGATCAGTGTTCTGTCCTTTGAAGGGTTTGTTATAGTGTCAGTTCCAATGACTTCCTGGGTTTCCTTTGAAACAGTTCAGTATCATAAGTGAGCTTCTAATAGTTGATCAGCCTTACTTTTTGTAGCTGAAGATGCAAATAACATCCCCTTAGGCAGGTCTGTGTGAAAGAGCTGGCACTGCTGCCCTGTGTCTGCAGCCAAGGTAACATATCTATGTCACTTTTGGCTGATGTGGCCTCCATGGGGATCAGCTCTACTCTGCAGAGATAATGGAGATGCTCAGAAGCCCATCCCATCCAATGTGTACAAGTTCTCTGAACTTCTGTGTGGGAACCCAGCCTCTCCATCTCTGCTTTCTGCTCATGGAACCAGGAGTTTCTGTCCATGACGTGTTGTTCAGATACTTTCCCAAGTGTCCAGATGTGGCAAAGCTAGGTTCTCCCACGCATCTCTTAACTGACCAGTGGCACTTAAAAAAAACTCCTTTCTCTGTCCCAGGGAGTTTCTTTACCTGGATAGCTTTAATTGGTAAAGCATCCTTTAACAGCATTAATGAGGCATTTTCTGCCAGCTGTACCAGTTGCTTTCTGAAGTCCTGGGCATTAGCTACTTTAAAACACTAAATATACCTAAATCACAAAATGTAACTAAGAATTGTGAGGATCAACCAAGTTTTGTTCTGGCAACTTGATGTCTTATTTCACCTCTACTGCCTACCTCCCCAGTGACTGCTGAGTCTGAAATGCTTTTCTGTTTCTAGCTGGACAAATAAAACCTAGGCAATGGAGATGAATGCCATGTCTTCCTTTCTGCTGATGTTAGAATTCCCAGGGATATACTTCTGATCACTCAATGTACACATGGTTCATAACAGAACTTTTCCTTTTCATTGCTCTCCACCTGAGGAGCAAATTTCTTTGATGACAAACCTGTAAGATGCAAAGAACAAGACTAAAAATAAGAAGGGTATTCTAGGAAAGTGCAGTACAAATACACTCCACCACAGTGCAGTAAAAAAACCTCTTGTCATAACAGAAGATCTCAAATTCCAAGTTTTTTATCATAAGCCACTTCAAATATTCCTTTATTAAAATTCCTTTAGGGAATTCAGAAAAGTTCTCCAGTGGAGCCATATGGGTGGACCTGTCCCAGCTGTGTATATACACTCAGATAAACCTTTAGGGAAGATCCTGGATAATTTGGCAAGTTTTCCATTTTCTGGAGGTTTTTTAAGACCAGCGCAGATGATACTCTATCAATGCATAATAGCTGTACATTAAATACATGGAGTTATTGTCTTATCAACCAGGGAATAAACTTGTGTTCTGGAATGCAATTGTCAGCTTTAATACTTCAATGCTGGGAAAATTAGGAAGGCTTTTTTTATGAGCAAAATATAAATAAGTTAATATCTCAATAGTTTGATTAAATTTTCATATATGAATTTTCCTGTCTGTAGAATAAAACTACATTTTTCTTTAGAAGTCAAACAGAAGGGATAAAAGCTCTGCTACAAGTCAGATAGGTTAACTGGCCTGATACATTAAAAGATGCAACATTTTTTAGGAAAACATCAAAATTTGTCTAAGGCAGACAAGATATCAATATCAGCATCTTGTTCATCTTCCTGCTTTCTCATTATTATTCTTAATATTATTTTTAAACACCATGTGGATTTGCCATTGCTAATATCAAAGTCTGTTTCAAAATGTTTTCACTACAGCAGTTCTGTGAAACATTCACTATTTGAGAGGTTCACATTCCACCAGTTCCATTCCACACATCTGTGGTGTGCTGGTATTGGTAAAGAAATGATGGAAGAACTGCAGTCAGATAATCCAGTTTTAAATAAAAACAAACTTACAGTTTGAATCTCTTCATGTGGGTTTTTTTTCTGCCAGAGCAGGAAGAAAAGGTGTTTTCTTAGCATTCTCTTGGGAGGTAGCTAGAGATCTTCCAACTATGTGTGTACGTGTTTGTTTCTTTTTTAATGTTTCTTTCGCTTATTTTGTGAGTTTTTTATTACCATAAAAACATGAGGTCGTCTTGCTTAGAGGAGTTTGTCAAACCTCTAAGATTCAGCTTCCCCTTCCTAACTATCAGCACTGATTCTAGCTGTCAGGTAGAATCCTGCAGCAAGAGAGGAAAGTTAGGATCAAACATTTAATGGTAAAAAGGAGAGCGCTACTTTTCTGTGAAAAGGGAGGACAAGCCCCAAGTGTTAAATGCATCTTTATGAATAATAAAAGACCAATGTAAAGCATACATTTGTACTTCAGATTCCCTTCTAGCATAGATAAGAACTTGGCTTTTTAATGAGCCTTTTAAAAATTATTGTGACGTTTTTTCTTCTGTTACTTGTGTCAAACCGGGCTAAACTGCTTTTCTGGAGCTTGAATTGTCTAGATGAATCAGGAAAAAATGAGGGAATGGCCTCCCTGGAATATAATACTCATCTTTGTTCCATCATAGCGCATAATTACAGAGATCTGAGAGTCAGTGCAAGCCTTCCCACTGAATATAATATTGCTGAGAGCAAGACTTGATTGGTGTTATCCAGTCCCAGCTTCTACTTGGTATTTTCTTAATAGCTTTTAGAAGAACAAGGAGAAAATTTATGCAAAAAGGTTATGTGACACTGATTGCAACTACTGATTTCAGTAATCAATATTAAATCTGGTAGCAAATATTTACAGTATTGTGCTCCAGAATAGAGACTGGGTTTAATATTGCTGCTGTTCAAATATTCAAGATACAAAAGTGACTTGTTACGGTGAAGGTGATTTGTTATTGGAAGACTGCCACTCTTCTTGGCACTGCTACTGTTTTGATGGATTTATAACACAGGATGCATTTTGTCTACTACACCAAAGTTTTTTCAGTTAGAAGTCAATGACTCAGGTAATCCTTTCAATCTGATTTGATAATGAAGAGGTAAATATTCAGCTTTCATAAGGACAAGAATGTTTTTATGTATGTACACACAGCTGTGTTTTGGGGCATGTCAGAAACAGTGGTCCCTGCTATTTCATAACTGAAATAGTCATAATCATTACATTCTCTTTTTACTGTAGATTTTGGTGTCCCACTGGTTCCAAGATGTCTAAAATGTCAAAAGATGTCTCTCCTCTAGCTGCCAGTGGCAGAAGAGGCAGTAGGAGAGTAACTCCATTCTTCCTATAACCTTCTCCATTTCTGGATTTCCTTTGGTGGGACACTAATAAACACAGGAGGAGAGGGGACATTTTAACCCCTTTTAAAAAGCAGTAGAAGTAAACTTGAAGTTCCTTTGCTTCATGACTTCTCATCTCCCCAATTTCACTTTTTACCTATTTTGCAATATTTTTGAGAGCTGTAGAACAAGACAGCTAATTAGGTGTAGCTGTAAACTGTAGGTTTCCTTTGTCTTAATAAACTACAAAAATGGTTGCTTCAGTGAGTGAGAGTTCCTTATATGAAAAAACTCCACCATATATACTGTACAGCTGTTCCTTGTGTACATATATATCCTATTCACAAAGCATTTGAGCAGCTAGGCCAGAGGTGGCTGCTGTAAGGTCAGTACAAGTTTTGTATTTAAGGGGCAGTATAGACATATTTCTTTTACACAGAATTGCTAAAAGGATCTATTTTGTATTTCTGTTTCTTTCTTTCAACTGCTGTCTTTGAAAAGCGGTGAAAGAAAGATATGTTGTTCTTTTCATAAAGCATCAGGAACATGGCATATGTGTCTCTTCATCCCTTGATCCCTTCACTAATATAGACGGCCAATACTCATACACATAGGAATTATGGATACCAATGTACACAGCTTCTGTCTGCAACCCTTTATTTGTAAAGCTTTTGTTCTTCATCCTGAATCACCTTTGTTGCCTCCATGACTTACCTTCCCCAGGTTTCATATTTATGTAAGTGAAAACAAGACAAAATATTTTTCAATTTCAGAGTTTTGGTGGCTTTATGAGCTTGTTGTGTACTAAACCTGAAGTTGATTGACTCAGATGACTGTAGAAATACCTGTCCTTTGTACAGAATGGGGTACATGTGCCTTTTACCTTTAATGGGACTCTTTTTTCCCCAGCTTAGAGAAACAGATGCAAACCTGGGGAAGAGTTCCAGGGTTTTGACGGGAATGTTGCGAAGGTAAGGCCAAGGTAGGGACATTTCTACTCTTTCTTTTCTTCTCTCCCTCTCTGCCTTTATTTTCGGTTTTCAACATTTTGTGAATGTGCCTGACTTTTTTTTGCCCAGGCTGCTGTGTAGAATGTCTTCAGATGATAGAAGGGTTTGTCATGCCTATGGAAAGAATTTTCTGTAGCCTGAAGGATAGCTCTTGTGTACTGATTTCTGATCTTTGTTTCTTTGTATTTGTTCGGGAGGTTTGGATGTGTGTTCTAAAATTAAGCCTTTTTGATGATGGTTTCCTGTGTTCCTTCTTTTTGAGTGATTTCAGTGTTTTGATGGGGGTTTTTGCCTGTTAAAATGAGAAAGTGGGTAAATGTTTTGGGGCAGCATAAGTTTATGTGCAGAGAAAAGTGTTAAAATTATCAATTCTACCTAAGTAGATGGGGCAGGCACGCTGTCAACCCTTGTGGTTTTAGCATGTTTCTTCCATGCTTTCAGTATTATGAAAATTGTCTGTGGGATCAAAATGAGGTGATACAAAAAGGAAAATTATGCAATGTCCTAAAACTCTGCATAGGACTGAAGGGAGGGAGTTATCCATTGACTGCTTCTCCCCTTAAACTTACATCGGTGCATTTTCAGACAGATTTTTTTGAATTAGTGGCATCTCTGCATATGTCTTCTTTACTCAGTGAAACAGCACCTGAGCTTCTCTGTGATGTCCATATTTCTGTATATATTCAGCTTCCTGAAGAAGAAAAGCATCCCTCTAATAAGCACAGTTTATAATGAGTTTAGTGCATCCTCTGAAGAGTTCAGTCTGAAATTACCCTTGCCACAGGCTTTTATGTTGTGCATTTGCTTAATGCACTTTGCTTTAAAAAAAAAAAAAGAGGAGAAATTTTTAGGAGAGTTGTTGAATTGCCACTTTGCTTAGGACATGTGAAAACTGGAATTTTATAAGTTGTTTTTTAGCACAAGCTTTATTTCTTCATAAGTCTCCTCAGAAAAATACCTTTGTTAGTTCCTTGCATACCAAATTGACAAAGGTTAAAATGACTGAACCTCATGCCTTCATTCCATGGATTTCTTACAATTCCAACTCCAAAATGTAACATATAAAATTCTCTGATTAAGAGTAGTATGTAAATGACACAAGCTAAATTCAAAATCCTTGGAGGAAGGAAGTGGCAATTGAAAGGGATGGTTCAGTGACTGTAGACAATCAAAATAAACTATAAAAAAAATGAAGGAAAAGAAAAGACACCAACCAAACCCAAGTCTCCCCTGGAAGGGCTCTGCGACATGAGCTGTAACAAATATTCTGCATATGTCTCCATTTTGTCAAATCTCATTAAAGGGGTTTCTTGCTTTATGCCAATTGAGCTGTCCAAAAATCATTCATCATTTTAGTGTAAAAAAAATCATGCAGTTATTTAAATAATATCATATTAATGTTAAAGTTCAGCTGTCATTTAATAGTATGGCTTAATCAGACATAGCATTTAGGAAAAATAGTTTTTTCGGGCTTTACTTGGCTTTCAGGTTGGCAGATTCAAATAAGGATTTATGAGTTTCTAAACCAATGTATTCTTTCCATGTTTATGCTTGAGGTACCCCAGCCTTTTTTGCAGCACCCTGTAGTCTGTTATTTTCAATAAAATAAAGTATCTCCTCATATTGTGTTTGAATACATTTGCAAGTAATTTGGAGAAGCTGAAACAAAAACATATGCTGTAACCTTTGACTTTGTTTTGTGTTTGGGAATCACAGTTAGGAGTCCTAGTTTATAAGTGTTCCATAAGCCAAATGAAAAATACAATCTTTCTGAAATATACTTGGGCTCTTCTTTTGAGACAAAAGGATTATATAGTCGAACACCACGATGGCATGTTTCTGAGTGTCAGAAAGGCACTGGATTTCCTTTTCCTTCAACAAAAATGCTGAGCTGAGTCACCCATCTGGATGAAAGGCAGGTAGGATTTAAGCTCAGTTCAGGTAAATGTGCCAAAAGCAATGCCAGCATAGAAGCTGTTTGCAGTAGACAATTCTCAGGATGTTGCTTAAAACCACATAATTGACAGACCTACCGTGAATATAATTTGTTTGTGACTGTTGGGTTGAAAGGTCTAGCATTATCCCAGCCTCAGCATCATCCCAATTTGTTTAGTCACAAGAATAATCATAAAATAAAGACGCCAAGAAATCAGCATGTATTAGATAAATACAACTGCAAGAAATAACTAGCACAGATTGGCAGTTGTGTCCTAATTTCTGCATACTTCAGTACAAACTACACAGTGTTTCACATAATTACTGGAACCAATAAAATAAAATACTGGAGGACCATTCTCCACATCAATATTATACAGAAAAGGTAATGTTAAACTGAACATTGCTCAATGTAGTTGCTATTCCCACGATATATATTTGCTGACATGCTTGAAGTGATATGCCATGCTAACACCCTGTGCTTCAAATTAATGCCTAACTCTTTCTAATTTTACTGTCTGGGAAAGGTAAAGCAGCATCTCTTTTGAATCTGGCTGAATATATTAAGAGATCAGGTATTTTGATAGCCAGAGGGCTAAATTACTGCCTTTGTATGACCTAAATTCCCTGGCCATGTGTTTGTGCATAAAATGTTCTGGAGATGGAGAATAAAAGCAGGGACAGGTTTTGTAGGTTACCATAGCTCACTAAGGAAATCAGTGGCATAATAGGGACAGGTCTTCCTATCCCGGTTTGCTACTCCAGCAGTAAGGTACCCAGCCTTATGTTTTGGCATTTGTTGTCTCCCTATATTTTGGGTATGTGGGTAAGAGTATTTTTGTAATAAGTACTTTTAAATATTCTCACATAGAAATGACCTATACACTCATGATTTTTTTTTTTTTTTTTCTGTAGCAGCTACTTAGGTTCTGCTATACTAATACATTCTTCTTATGACATGACGACTAGGATCAGGGGGAATGGCTTCAAACTGAAAGAGAGTATGTTTAGATTAGATATTAGGAAGAAATTCTTTATTGTGAGTGTGGTGAGGCACTGGAATAGGTTGTCTCAGGTCTCTATCCCTTGGCCTGTACACCAGTGTGAGCTGGGGAGCGGACAGTGTGCTAGAAAGAAGTAGAAAAGAATGTGTTCTGCAATATCTTCAGGGTTTTGCCCATATCCTAAGCCAATAGCCTAGAAAAGCATATAAGAAAAGAATTTGGAAAGTCTCCAAGCCACACACGGCCCAGTGGGAAACAATCAAACCTAAAAGTAACCAGATAAAAATTCCAGTAGATTTGAATCTTTTTTCAATTAGCAGATAAGTTCTGTCTACCCCCCTTCGAATTGCGGGAAAATACTTTAGAAGAATAGCTGCTACACTCCAGAACAACTTTTTATCCTGTCTGTTTCACTGGGAAATTTTTATGCCAAAACTACTCTTTTAGTCTTCAGATTTCAGTGTTCTGGATTGTTATCAATGATGTTTTGAGAAGCTTATGAACACACCTGCATTTATAAAAGAGACTTTTAAAATTTGATTCCCAACAGGACAGAGACACTACCTCTGTCTGATAGAAATGAAGCAGTAAGGGTTCAGTTCAGCTCTCAGGTAATAAGTTATGTGACTTGCCAACATCTGCATGACTGCAATCAAAAATGGAATGGTAGTTCTGGTCAAGCTTCTTCAATCTTCTTTCCAGGAAAATTCTGGGAGTCCTGCTTCTTGCATCACTGCTAGTCAAAGTTTGTTCTACTTTTGAGCTCCAGGATATTTCAGACCTTGCAGTTATTTTTCAACATTTCACAGAATTGTAGCACAATTTAGGTTGGAAGGGACCTCTAGAGATCATCTGGTCCAACCTCCTGTTCAAAGCAAGTTTTTTAGAGTAGGTTGCTCAGACTCTTCTCCAGTCACATTTCAAGCACATCCAAGTTTGGAGATACCAATGCCTGTATGAACAATCTGTTCCAGTAGCAGCTGAAATAAGCAATTATCCAGGTGTCTCACTGAAATTTCCCATCATCCAACTTGTGTCCATTGCCTCTGGTCCTAAACAAAAGTGATTTAAATCATGGTTTTTAGGATTGGCCTTCAGAGTTTGGGCCTGGATTGCAGTTTTTTTCTAGTACAGCTTCAGCAGTGGTGATGTGGTGGTCTTTGGGCTGAGGCGACTCTCAGTGTAGGGCAGTTCTTTAAGCAGGGCATGGGGTGCTCTCCCTCCCCCACTGACCTGGGCCATGGCCATCCAGCAGTGTATGCACAGGACCTCTTATATTGCTTTATCTCACTCCTAGAGATGTGCAGAGTTAAGGATGTCTGTTCTGTCTCCTTGCTTGGCTAAAAACCCACATTTCCATATGTTAAGAACAGCAGCAGGGACAGTGATGTCCGTGTGGACACAAACCCAAACAAAGAGTGAGTGTTACCACTGCCTTTTTCCCTATTTCCCTACCAATCTCTGTTTCCATCCACAAAATCCCGTGACAAAAAACTGATTTTCTTCTGAGCTAAAGCCTGTCTCAGTCATACTTGGCCATGACTGTTGAGTCTCTGCAGTTTCCTGAAGGCAGGTCTTTGTATCACCGATGCAGAGTGGAGTTTAACATACAGCTACATTTGCCTTGTTTTCATGCTAATAGAGGAGTTCCTCTTTCCAGGATATTTGGTCTCAAGCCAAAAGAAGTTTGAGAAGAAATTGTTTCAGCAACTTTTTTCGTACCTATATTTCTATTTTTACTTCAAGATGTATTTCTACACTGAAAAATGATTGAAATGGTAAATCCTCTAGCAACATGTCTGCTCCATGTTGAATATTTACAGCTGCAGCTGTTTACTTCAGTAATTTAAACCTTGATTTGGGAACATATTTAAGCATATGGTTAACTTAAACCAGAGGAGCAATTCCCTTAAATTGAGGGAGACTGCATAAGGGGAGGAGTAAGTGGCAGAATGATTCTGGGTCATCTCTTGGGGCAACACAGCTTTTATTGTGCTTCTTGCAAACCATGTCCTTAATATTTCTGTTGTTAACTGGAAGCCATAAAATACACATAGGGTATTTTAGTGCTTGTTACTGTCAGTATAATAACTTTTTTATGATTTTTCTGACTTTCAAGCATTTAATATAGTTACTTGATTCTTATATTATTGTACATTTGTGTTTTGTCATGCAGCTAACATTTATCAATTACAAAGTGTTGAATCTTTTCAGAAGGAAACTGATAAACTCTGTGGTGCTGTTAATCACAATCTAGTCCTTCGATGAGGAACATACAGTTTGTTATTCCAGATTAAACCTTGGCATTAATTAGTACCTAGTCACTCCTCACTTTGAGTCTGACTTTAAAAAGAAACCTTGTTTCTTTGTTGAAGTGATGGACAAAACATCTGGAAAACATAAATGTGTTGTCAGCAAAATTCCCAAGGGTGAGCATTCTTCATCATTAGGAGTACAACCAAAAAACAGGAAATGTACCTCTAGGTCTGAGCAGCAAATATTTTAAAATAGTATGGGACAATATGGGCTCCCTGTCCTTAGTGTAGGTATGATGTAATCCAATACATGTCAGATGAATTTCTTGCTTTTAATAATCAATGGAAAACCATTTTCTAAACCTTACTCATCTTTCTTAGACTGTGTTGTGTGCTGTTTCCACAATACTTTTGAAAAATCTTGCCCTACTTTCATTCAGTGTTAGAAATACTGTTCAGTTCATGCACCATGGAGGGTGCAGAAGTCTTTTGAGCTGCTGCTTAACCACCAGCATCAGAGTACATGGAGAGTTTCAGGCCAGAGGTACTGAATGCCTTACAGAAAGGGACTAATTTCAACATTGCAGGCATGTAGTTGGGATTAGTTTAATGCCACCATAGCCTTTGCAAACCTTCATCTCTAACCACCTAAGTGATACAGAGAGAGTTAAGTTTTCCAAACCTGGAAGAAAAAGATCATCATGATTGATCTTTACATCTAGTAACTTAAATGCATAGGATAAAATAAGTCAGTGTTTTAATCTCCATGTGCCCCAGGAGCTTTAGAAGGGGATGTCCCTCATTCAGTGAGGTAAGAGCATTTATATGGTAGCATTGTTTTATTTTTCAGATTGTTGGAAAGCTTTATCCGCATGTCAAGCTGCCTACACTATATCCATTATGAGCAGGGTTCTCAGCATTCTTCAGACCATATTTCTAATTCTCTTTTTCCATTTCTTTTTGAAGTGTACAATGGTCTTTGTTCTGTCCCCTCCATTCCCTCTTTTCTATCATCTGGAATTGCTATCTCATTTATTCCCCTTCTGTCTACTCGTGTCCAGCTGAACAGCTGGTAAGAACATTAACACACAGTTGTGTTTCTGCAAGAAAGCAGGATCCCAATGGATAATTTTCCTAGCTAGTCCTAGACTGCATATACCACCAATGTAAAGCATCGTGATAAGTGAAGTATCATGTAACCCTTTGTGGTTGTTTCCTGTACTGGGATATGTTGGCTACCATTAAGCAGCTAGAGCCTAAAAAGGTTCAGAGTGAAACAAAAGGCATTTCACAGTCAGCATTGCCATGTCTGAACCACAACAGGTATCCCATGACATGCTTCCGTGAGAAGCCATGTCTTATATCAGCATAAGCAGGGCAGGGCTTTCCTGCAGTAGTTACAAGGAGGTTCCAGTAGGATGAGTTCTCTCTGACATGATATTCAGGAACAGTGAAGGTAGTGAATGTATTTTGAATATGGTAGGATTGTTTATGTGAAGGAGATAAAAAACTGTTAGCAAAAGCTGACATTGGCAATTGCTGAAATAACTGGGGACAACTCTTGAGAAATCAATTAAGTCAAACTCTTTAAGGCCAGTAATTGATTGGGGATCATGTTTTTGACACCACTCACACTATAACTGTGAAAGAACAATACAGGTTGAATTTTACACATTCCATTTACTGCAGAGTGTTTGAGCCATAAATTACTAAATGTAACATTTTCTGAACACTATGTATGATATCTTGCAACCTGGATCACTTCATTTTAATCCATATATTTACCAAAGGAAATAGAACCAACTTGGAAGTGATTTCAGAAAAGTTCCTCCCTTTGTGTTAAGGCAGGATTGACTGACCCTGTTTTAATCCTGACAGACATTTGTTTGGCCTGCTCTTCACTGATGAACATTCCCCATCTCTTCAGTCAGATATTTCCAAGTTTTCCCTAACGTTTAACCCAAATCCTTTTTCCTGGTTAGACAGAGATCTTTTATGTGCTGGTGCATTTGAGGAGATTTCTGGTGACTTGTGCTGTGGAAAGAAATTTCTGCTCAACTTTTCAAGAGTTAGAGAGCATAAATAAAAGTGTTCAGAATTAAATTAGAGTTTCTAGTTTTCATCAAGCCAAGCCTTTTGATGGGATACAGGAATGTAAAAATGGAAGACTTGGATGCTGTTCTAATAGGCAAATCCTGGAACCTCAGCCTCTCCAAAGAGTCGCTTCATGTGTAGGTGTCACAGAGCTTTGCAAATAGAGACACCAAAATTAAATCATTCTCATAAGGTTGCATATCTGGACTAAAACTAGACTGTATACTACGCTGACTAAAAGCAGCATTTGAAACTCAAAATCTACAAAATACCAAGATTTAACTTTTTTGGTGGCACTTCTAAACACTTAAAGAAAAAGACAGCAATTGTGTCAAACAAACATCATTTTAACTTATTTCTCCCACCCTTGCCCATAGACACACCAGTATTTTGGACAGAGACAGTGTTTGGAAACAAATGGAGGAATGCAAATTGATTTGCTTAGTCTTCCATCAGGTAAAAAACCTCCTTTGTGTGTTCTGAGTATGATTTCCAGTGGCATTTTGCACTTTTCTTGCCACACTTGATTGAAATTGTTGGCTTTTAATAGAAGCAAAGTTAATTTGGCTTTCCAGCATGATTCTGATCACACACTAAGGACTTGATCTTTAAGAAAACAATGAAGTCATCAAACTGATTTAAAACTGCTGTGATATCAGAATCTTGTCCTTATTAGCTAATCTTTTAGACTAGATCATTTTCAATCTAGTTCATAGTAGCAGGTCAGACTTTTGGCTGTGCTCAAGAGGCATATGAGATTAAGTTTCAAACAACTGGGAAAAGGAAAACTCAGCTGAGTACAATTTCTGTTCAAGTCAGTCAGGGATGTCCTACCACAAAACCCAGGATCTGAACCTGCAAGTCATGGTTGTGTGGGTAGTTTGCTCATCTGTAGCCCTAATGTTGAACAAGGAACTCTTTCAGTTTGAGCAAAGCTTGTTTGGGGTGGGTGGGGTTTTGTTGTTGCTGTTGCTGTTATTATTGTAGTTTTACAAAGAGGGCCATAAATTATGACTTTGAGGGATCACTCAGAGTTTGTTGCAGATAAATAAGTGGTGCTGTGGGACAAGACCAAAACTGAGGAAGAATTTATATCCCTGTTAGCATGTAATATGTTGTATTGGACCTTTAAAACTCTGCAGAAGAAATGTTCACACATCACTAACCTGCTGAGCAGCTCTCTGAAGAATAACAAAGTCATGAATGAGAAAGTGTGGCCATACAGTGAGAGATTGTTTAGTCTACTTGGTGGTAGGAAGGATGAAAATTTCCTGATTCTGACTGGCTCTTAAACTAATATGGAAGATCCAACCCAAGCCATTCTATGGTTCTGTGACTTGATTGAATCTAATCAAGAAGGCAAAGAAAAGTCAATGTGGAAATGGAGAAAAATGGGAAAGACAGAGAAAAAGTATTTTTCCATAAACACTGGTATTTATGTTCTCTGCAACATTTGTGTAGCTCTAAAATAATTCATGCAGTATCTCACTGTGTGGCATTTATTACCTCAGAGCTCTTGTTTAGCTTGGAATTTGCTATATTAACCAAAGCATAACCTAGAAGGTTTTTGTAATATCTGTGAGTTAGAGCAAAGTCTTCATCTGTTCTTTTACTTATTTAGTAGATGTACTGATAGTTTAAGATTGCAACACTATGTTTTTTTCTTGAAAAAAAAAGGCATCTTAAAGTTATTTTTGCACCAACTGCCTGCCATCCTCCTGATAAAAATGCTTGTGCAAGTGAAAAAAAAAACAAACCACCGTTGTTTCTCTGACATCCTTATCATGGCCGCAAATAATGCATTTAAACAGGGAATTGTTTGAGAAACATGATTCTGAGTATGTCCAATCTTGCCTAGATGTTGGGAAGCATATGTTCTACTTTATCCATGCCAAGAAACTTCCTTGCTACTTTCTGTAGCCGCTGTATTTTTCAAATGCAGTTTTCAGCGTGAATGGCACACACGTGTTGATTGTGAAGGTAGCATTCTTTCAGTACGGCCTTAAGCTAATTACTCTTAGTGGCAGTGGGGCTTTGTACCTCATTTGTGAACAGCTATTTAAGCTACTACACCAGTACAAAGCAATGTTTCACATTACCAGTTTACCAGACTATTACACCATTGTGTTTTTCCACTGTAGGTGGATGGAGAATATGAGCCATCTGTTTTATTTAATGATATAATCAGTAAACAATATATGCACTTTACACATTTGGTTATTAAAGATGCCCATATTGTTGGACCCTGTATTTACATTGTAAATTGGCGTATTCACACATCGGCTTGTTCTGGTGTCAAAGGCTTGCTGTGTTCATAAGCTGGTACAAAGCAAGCTCAGTAACTGCTCAAACCCAGTGCAGGTGGTCGAGCTAGTTGCCACACAGATCAAAAGTCAAACAACTGTGAATCTTCCTTTGAAAAGGCATTTAGAGAGACAAGGCTGGTCTTATCTTCACAAACAAGAGAGAGTTATAGATATACATCATGAAGTTATGAGAACAAAAGGGGGTTTTATAATCACTCTGCGTCAGAAAATCCAGTACTGCAGACTTTTGTGAAGACATCTTTGAAATATAAAGAACATCTTATTTTCCTGGACAAAATTTAAAGGACTGAGTCTGAATTATTAAATACAAGATGGTTCAGTCATTTCAAAACTTTGGAGACAAGAAGTTGCTTTCTCTTACAGTTGATATAATTTAATTTAATTTTCAGCAAAGCTTCAGCAGAATGAAACAGACAGTAACAGCAAAGCCCAATCTTATTCAAGGGATAGAGGTGAATGGGTATATTTGTGCTAGAAACAAAGGAAATTGGTTGATATTTCAGTTTCCCCAAAGTATCCGTCATGAGTGCCAAAAAATAACCACCAAAATATATTAAAAATTCATTTACAAGTAAAATCTTGTTTGCTGGCACATTTTTAAGGAGGCAAAAGATTTCACAGTCCTGTATTCAAACAGTAACGTTCATTTTACTTAAGATGCCCAGGATTTGAGATCGTTATTGGAGGACTCAGTCTTGCTTCTCATTGTGTTTTATGAGGAAATAGAATTGGGTTTATCACCAGCTGAAGGCCTGGCTGACATTGATGGTAGGCAGGGAGGGGAAAGAGCTTGTGGAATTCGTGTGGCTGAGAGTGAGTTGACAGGTCCACAAGGCTGAAGGAGTCTTGAGCTTCACATCACAGCGTGGTTCCTGTTCATTTTGATTTCTGTCCTACATAATGCAGATGTAGTCAGAGGCACTAGGGGTATACCCACTAACAAAGTGTGTCTGCTGAAGTGTGTTCACTTTCCATTTACTCCTAGAGACATGAGGAAATAGCTTTCAAAGTCTTTAAATCTATTTCAAAGACAAGCTAATTATATTATTGGGGGTTTTTTTAATCTTGAGGTATGAAGAAAGATTCTTTTACTAGGACCTTTTTATGCTGGCATGGACTTTAGAGATAAAGTATTTTCAAGTGCATGAGCAAAGAGAAGAAAACATGTCATTTTATGAGCTATTATAGATATTTCAAAATATATATTTTCATAGTTAAAATATTTAAAATTGTACAGAAGACTCAGCTATAACTATTCCTTTTATAGTCTTTTCATAGGTATTTCATGTAAGTTGAATATTAAGCATTGGCATGCTTCCATCGGCTTCACAATGTATTGCCTTTTGATTTTGAGATATTGTGTAACTAACTTATTCCTAATCTTATAAAGGGCTTGAGGTTTTTTTGGGTTTTTTTTTTTTTGCTATCCCAATCCAGTAAAAACAATCAGAAACTTGGCTACTGATATTTGATTCTTAGCTTTGTCCTGGGTATATCTTGGGTAACTGTGACCACATCTGTTTCTGTGCATCTCTAAAATGAGGATAATGTTCCATATCGCAGCAAAGCATTCCAAGAGCAAATGCCCTTAATTAATCTGTGCATGGTCCTCACATGACCTAATGAGAGTTTGTGAGTGATAGACTGACTGGTAGCGGTGCCCATCCTGATTTGGAGTCGTGGCTTAAATGGATTTAAAAGGGGTGAAAGAGAACCATGGGAAGAATTTAGGCTAGAGGGGTGTGGAGTGTCTGATTTCCCATAATAGTCCATTACCAAGTACATACCTCATCTCCTCAGCTATTGAATGTAGCTAGGAGAAAGAGGAGGTATCAATTCTTTGCTGTCTTCTCCAGATATAATTTTGAGGGCTACAGGTGACAAGCTTGTCTTATGTTGGGTGACATTTTTGGTTTGTTGTAGACAGAAAAGAGTATTTGAGTTGGTTCAACAAATAGAATTAACACATCCTTGGAGACATAATGGTGAAGTGTGTATATATATACATATATATATATAAAAATATATATATGTGAGCAGTAATGTTAAATTTTATGTACTAGCCCAGGCAACTTATTCCTTATCAATCTCTCCTTACTACTTCTGTCAGAAATTATGTTCCTATAGCTTGCTGCCTACTGCGATGTATTATTGCTGGCTGCTCTCAATCTGAAGTCAATCAGGACTGTGCAAATGTCTGTTAGGTATTTTAGGGTTCCTCAAAGCAGAAACAGATCCTTACAAATGCAATGTTTTACGATTTACTATCACAGCACTGCTATTTCCTTGTCAAAGGAGGTGTGGAGGAGAGACGTGTAGGCTCAAGGATGAAGGTAGACAGTTTCCCTGGCCAAAATTACCTTTGTCACCATAACCTCTCACCTGTGGAGAAATAAAAAGAAACGTAGTTTGTTACAGAACATGGGTGGGGTAAAGCCATGGAGATACTCTGGGAGTACATAAAAATTCTATCTCGTGTAGTAACTCAATGACCAAAAATGTACTAGTGAGCCTAGCATTTGAAATGCCAGTATTTTACTGGCAACTCCTTGTCCAACTCCTGATTAAAAAGAAAATAAAAACATGGATTTCAATTGCATTTTGTTGAAATATCCACTGAAATGATGGTGGTCTTAGCTGTAAAGTTAGAAGAAAGGTTGTTAGACAGTTTGTGTAGCAGGCACATGTGGAAAGCTGGAGTAGAATGAGGTCTGAATGTGGTATCTGGTAATGATGCTGTAGAGTGTCATTCTCATGAAGAGTGTTCTTTATAGAACATCTCTTGTGCTGGTGCACTTGGTTGGTCATATTTTCATGGCCATCTTTGCATAATTGGATAATTAGTAAAGCTCTACCAGCAAGGAGTAAGAGAATCAAGCTCCCACATGCCAGTTCCATCTGATGATTCCTCTTTGAGGAATCTAAGTGATCAAATGAGATGAATCATTTATAATTCTTCATGCAAGGATTGCTCACAAGGAGTTAGTAAATTCCCAGTGTCCTCTTTGGAGTAAGATGGAATATTTGGAATTATATTATACTCATATATGATGTTACACAGCTAACACGTGTAGTATTGTTTTGGAAGAAATTTCACAAACACTGTTTGCAGTGCTCAAGATCCTTAGCAGTCAACTAAGGAAATAGGGATCTCATCTCAGAGATGCTCACTGTAAACAGACAACACAGGTGGAGTAGGGAATGCTGAATGAACCCACACTCTTTTTCAGGCATCAGTTTTTGTATGCTTACAATTCTGTTCTTTGAAATCAGTTGAACACTTTGTGCCCAAGGGCTTGTTCTCTGAATCTGGGAGGAAGAGCAGGTGCTCAAGATACCACAGAAAAGCTGTTTTATAAATGCAGAGACTAGCTTACAGTACAGTTTCTGTTTTGTCCTCTTGCTCCACTGACCCAATTAAATACAGGTTTAATAGGAAAATATTATTGTGACTGAGCTGGATAATAGAGATTGGTTGAGAGGGCTCTTAAACTTGGCCCTAAACTATTGAGTTCTGAGACTCACTTCAGTTTGAGACCCACTGTACCCTGCTTTCTTTGATCCAAACCCTGAGAATATGTATCATCACTTAAAGGAATGAACTGCTTTGTGAGGAAGAAGCCAAGAAGTGGCCCCAGAGAATGCCTTCCCACATGGAAAGCCACCACCCCCTGATTTGATGGCTTGCATGCTAATGCATCTTTCAAGGGGGCCTCTTTGTCCCGCATTGTTAGTTATTTGGCTCTTCTTTTCTTTCAGTCTTAATTGTCATTAGTGTGTTGCTTTTTTTTCTCATAAAGTCATCTGGGGAATACTAGTTTATTGCATATTGTTGTATTTGTCTAAAGACAATTGCACAAGCTCGAAACTTAATCCTTATAATCTTTCCTACTAGGGAGAGCTTGAGATAAATACTGTTGTATGCTTGGTGGGAGTGGGTCTCGACTTTTTGATCATCCATGTCTAAATGTTGAGTAATACTAAAGGGAAAATGTTCTCAAAACATTCCTTAGATGATTATTAGATTATATTTTATGTTTGATAAAAACTGGAAAATTGTATAAATATTTGCTTAACATCCCACCCCTTAAGCAATTTATTTCTTTTCTGGCCTTCAACCCTCTTGCTCAGTGAAATTATATCAGTCACTTTCTGTTTATATTCAGTTTCACTTTGCAGTTTTCATGCGTGTGTAGTGCGATTCCCCACTGCAGAAGCATATTTAAATAATAAGTGGGGAATAAAGAGAAAAGAAGGGAATTTTTTTAAAAATATTTTCTAGTGTCTTCCCACATTTTAAAAGTAAACAAGTAGCTATATTATGCTGCATGCATCTGGTGTGCTAATAACTAGTGTTACGAGAAATTTAAAAAATTATTTAGTCCTGCTTTTCTATAAATTGTTTGTCACACAGTAAGTTTATACATACTATGTTCCAGTGGCTGCTGTTAAAATCAGCCTTTGGCAAAAGCAAACACGTGATAGCTTGTTCTTACAAGAGGAAATCGCTTTTGCATCCTGAATACTATGTGGTGGTTCAAGTTTTCTGGAAAGAGCCAACTTTTTCATATAGGCAGCAGTCAATGCTCACATAGGTCAACTGTTTGGCTGTTTTCTCTCATCTGAATTTTTCATTTTGGATCAATATAGAGAACGAGTCTCAATATCACAGACATCAGAATGGATGCTAGGTCATGTTTAGAGCTCAACTAGATGGGAGGAGGGGTTTAGGGTAACATTGTATTAGGGGGAAAAAAACACCAGGGTCAGTAAATTAATTTTAAAGATTGCAGACACACCTCTGCACCAACCAGCATTGAAGCATTTCTATTGTAAGTGCAAAATGGTTGTTTTAGATGCAAGAAGTCCTGGAGTTTCTCTTGAGTCTTCTTTCTCTTCCACCATGTTTTTGCAATTAAATACTGGATGAAAATTATTTTTCCTTTCCTTTTGTTTTTTTGTTTTGTTTTAAATGTGTAGCAGCTGACTTTTCCTCTGCTGGCTCACTGGGGCACAGAGACAAACCTCTTTTCAAGGAACAGAGTTCCAACATTGTTGTTGATTATTTTATTGGGAAACCATTTCTGTGGCAAGGCAGGCTCTCCAGCTCCTTGATGAAGGGACAAAAACATGAGATACAAGTGTTTTAGTCAAATGTAAACCCCTTTTCTCTGTAATGTGGATAGACTCACAAAGAAAGTAGACATGGAGACGTGCATGTCCTCATCCCACTCACGAAGACCTGGATTTGAAGAGCAGCCAACCCGTGACAGACACTCCTTTGGGAACACAAGTGGCCTTCTTCAGAGTGCGACCCATTCTTGGTACTTTCCACAAAGTTGCAGTTGAGATCTGCTGCTCCTTGTGGGACAAAGAGCAAGTTTGCTTTCCAAGACCTCTTTGTCCTTCTTTTTTCTGGCTTACCCCATCTTATTTACCCAAAGTTTGAGTTGCATTTCTTGCAGGAGTCTTGGGCTTCTTCTCCATCCCCTTCTGTGGTTTCCACAGCCTGTCATTTGGAGATGGTTTTGACATCTTTTGACAAACATATTCACTTAGAATCACAATGTGGTTGCTCTGAAAAAAGGCATCATTTCTTTTCTTCTTTCCTCTTTATGAACTGGAGATATAGTGTGTAAAAGCTTGGTGCGAGTTCACAATAGCACTTTGTCCTCTTTCGCATCATTTGCCAAATAACTACTGTTGTGGCAACAGCTGTAACCAAGCATGGTGTCAGCTCTTTTTGCCATAACATGACTGGATGTCAATAATTTTAATATAATGTGAAACATACTCCCAGGCTGTGCAATGAGGCATCTGATTATTAAATTGCTTGAAATGTCATCTGGGTTTTTTTGGGGGTTTTTTTTTTTTGCATCAGTTCATGTCTCAGAACTGGACTGTGTTGTGATTAAAAGAAAAAGAACAGAAATTTCTCTCATTATAGTAAGCATTTCGAAGAAAACTCTAACCCTGAAGCAGACAGCTCTGCTCTGCTTACATAGACAGCAACAGCAAAGGCTCTGTGAAGGCTGTAAGGGGTGGAGGTTATAATTGTGTCTCCCAGTTGTTTGCTGCTCTTTATTGCAGCACTTTCTCCAGTGACAATAAATGCTATTTATTTTTAGGCTTCTTTTTCTGAACTACTTATAAAAAGTGAAAGGTAGGAACCTGGTGAAGCATTTGCTTTTAATACATTGCTTACATTGTGCTCCAAAGCACAATATTCAGCGTTCTTATTAATGATTGAAATGTTAGCATTTAATTGTGTATGGCAATTAAAAAGCTCGACATTACTAGTTCTTGGGCTGAGTCCATTAATACAGCAAGTATTAGTAAGAAATATATTGAAGAAGTTGAACAAGGTCATAAATCTTCTGCGTGCAAAGAGCACCTAATGCTTTTTTTTCCGAGCCTCTAAGAAGTAGTTTAAAAAAAAAAAAAGAAAACAAAACCTTGTGAGATGAATAGATAAAAGGCTTTCTTGGTTTAGTTATGTCAGTTTGGCTTTTTCCTGTAATTGCTGGGGTTGTTTTGTTCCTAAAGAGGGAACGGATGCCAAGCTGAAGAGGTAATTTCTGAGTAGTGTTTCAAGATATTGTGAAAGTTCTCAACTTTTCTGTAATAAGAAAAATAACATTTCTCTAATGATGTCTGTTTATTGCATATTGTTCTTCTGTGTGCAGTTCAGTGCAGCTGGCAGCAAGTACTTGAGAGCAACCCAGGGCTGAGGAAACAGCACAGGGGAACCTGAGTAGCCCCAAGTAACTCAGGCTGCGTGCGCTGACTCCTCGGGGTGCTGTCAAGCCGCCCTTACCTGACGTCACCGTGGATGAAATCGAAAGAGATCATTTGCGTTTGATCCCAGGTGTCTTTACATTTGAATCCAAACAGGAAAAAGCTCCTGGCAGCACGAAGCTGGGTTGGAGGTGTTGATTCTCTAAACATGTCCGGATGTCACTCTCCTTGCGTCAGATGGGCTGGCCGTGGGGCTTACTTTCCTTTTGTAATCTTGGGAGTTACTTGCACAATGAAAGGTTCAGGTTTTTCTGACCTGTGAAGAGTTATAGCAGAGCTCAGTACTTGTAAAGTATCATTATATGCTCAGAAGTAAAGAAATCTTTTACTGGGGAGGAGCTCAAACCAAAACCCTGAGTGTGGATGTTTCAACACCTTGGAATCTGTATCTGCATCTGAGTTCTGCAGGTTACGTGTGCCATTAGTGCATTAAACCAGTGTATGACATGGAAATTTCCCTAAAACTTAGAGTATTCCAGGTGCAGTATTTCTGCAGGCTCTGCTAGACCATTTCCAAGGGAAAATTTTATTTAATTTAATATCAAGCCAAATCCACTGTACATCTTCAAGTCTCAACTGTTTGAACATGGGCAGAACAGAAGCAGCACAAGGAGAAATAATGGGGTGTTTCCCAAATCAACTTCTCTGACCCTTAGCTCAGGAAAAATACCAACCTGAAGAAGGAGAAGCAAGTTCTGTCTCTAAAAGCACACAGGTTTTGCCTTCTCTAGTGATGCTACAGTCATGGCATTTTAAAAGAGTACAGTTGTTTTCAGTCCAAGAGCAAGTTGACTCTTCACGCATAGTTGACACTTCCATTTAGGCTGACAAGGGTAAATTTTAGGACAAACCACAGGAAATGGCTTGGAGAGGTGAAGGATATTAAGAAAATACTATACTGCTGCTTTAGAAGTAAAATGAAACACTTTAAGCTCTATTTTCCCATAAAATGTTTAAATCCATTGTTTTGATAATTTTTTTGCAAAAAAATATTGCAACTATTGAAAACAAATGTGCTTCAAAATATATAGTTGTTTTTATAATTTCAGACCAAGACAAGTCACAGGAAAATCCTCTTCTCATGGAGGGTAGCTTGAGGTTTTCTGAAAAGACATTTCTTTTCTCCTTCTTCTGTCCCCTCGCCCCCTGGTTTTGTACTAGTTATGCCCCCTTTCAAGTATTGCTTTCTGTGTGAGCTTTAAGAGTGAAGATTGTTTGACTTTTTGCTTATGGAAGAATCTGCTTTAGCAGACACAGCAATAGGAACAGAAATAGCACTTTCGAAGCTGAGGGACTGTATTCACTTTGGTATGTAGAGAATGGCAACAAGCAGTCATTAGGATTGAGAGAATTCTGTTCTTTCTCTGGCTCTCTGCCCCTGTTGCAAGATGAGCAAGGGCTGACCTGAACTTTTGTTTGTTTGTTCTGCTGTGGGGTTAAAGATTCATGCTCTCCACCCCACCTCCACCAGCGCCCCCCCCCCCATGTTTATTCGGCTTTTGTAAGGGAAGGAGGAATTCAACTTCTGTGAAGGCAAAAGAAAGATCCTTTCCTTATATAAGAAACAGATGAATAAGACCTGAGGTGATAGATTGGTTTTTTCCCATCTTCTTACCTGTAAAGAAATACAATATTTTTAGGGTAAGGGATGAATGTGGAAAGCAATGATTGAACAAATAACTTCTTTAAGGCCGGTGCTAGAAACACTTGCCAGTTATAGTAATGTCAGTTGGAGGTGTGATTTTTGGCTGTATGTGTTTATTGGCAAAAGCCCTAGTGTAGACATGGTTGTACCCCGGGAAAAAAGAAAGCTTTGGCCAGTATATTCTATTTTGCTTGGGGAGGGTATAACCTCTAACAATAAAAGCTTTTTTTTTCCATCTGGTAAGTTGCAACTCCAGTAGAAACTAGTGCCAAAATAGTTGTACTGTTGTAGTGGCAAATCTTTTTCATAGACTGGACTTCTGAGTCTGCTGTCCTAACATTAGCAACTGTGCTCCTGTTATTGTTAATTTTAACAGCAGCAACATCTGAAGGTGATTTGAGTGCCTTAGACTTTGTGGCATTGTAATGATCTTGAATTTACAGATCTGCATTTCATTTAATCCCCATGCCTAGGAGAATTGCAAACAGAGTTGCACTGGACTCCAGCATTTGCATAGAAGACTTTTCTTTAGAGTTCTCAAGTATTACTCAAGTAAAAAGGCCCATGTGTTTTGCAGAGGTCTGAAAGCAACTGTTTATAGTGCAGAGTTCTTCTAGGTCTAACACAGTGTTCAGAACTAGGTTTTGCAGATTTCTGTAGCAATTTTTTTCTTGACTTTGGGATTATGGAGGAGATGCAGTCATGACCTTGTGGGACTACATAGTCTTATGTGTGATGCCACAGGTCTTTCATGTGAACTTTCCTTTTCCTCACACATTAGGATGAGACAGAAGTAATTTTTCCTAATTCTGGAGCACACTGCATCAGCCATCTTCAATACATGCAATCAGAAGGGTTAAATACTCCAGGGAGACACTCTAAATATTTAAATATTCCAGGCCCCAGTTTCATGTCACAAGAACATTTCAGCTATTTTGTGATCTCTCCAGAGTGCTCTCACACTAGGAGAGCAAAAACATTGCTGTCCTCAGTACTGTTAGGGAGGTGACCCCTGGAGATGTGCAGTCTGCCCCCAGTGATCAGTATCTGCTCATCTCCCGCTGCTATCTCATGCCAAATGACTTTTATAAATGAATTCTGACACCGCAACCTTGATTGCTCAGGGTTTTTTTCAGCCTAATACTGCATCTTTATGATATGGTACAAGTCAATGTTCTGGTTGTTTGGGTTTGGGGTTTTTTATTTTTGCTTTAAATTACCTCTGACTTCTATGGGTCTAAAATACAGCCAGTGCTGGATGCTTTTGGAAATCCTGCCCTTCAGCTGGTTTTGGGTTTGTTGGTTTTTTATGTCCAATGTAGGACTCAGTAGTATGTGCTGGCATAACATCTCACTGGAGCAGAACAATGATTTACTGTGCTAATTACTGACATCACAAAACCACAGACAGTAATCTTGATCTTGGGGGCAAAAAAAAATAAACCCTAAACGCTAATTTAGGACCTATTCAAAAAGATAGTTTCTGTGAGGCTGGTAGGGCAAGAAAACTGAGCATGTCAAGTTTGAGAGTGTTTACCTTTCTAAGGTAATGCTCTTCCTAGTTTTTTTTATAAAAAGAAGGAAAAAAAAGGAAATGCTGGGGAAGGTTGGTCTTTGGTAATAGGTACAGACATCTGCAGCTGTACTTTCAGTATTGCTGGTCTTTCAGCTTCACAGCTTATCTTCTTCTAGAGTTTAGAAACATGAAATAAGTTAAAATCAATAGGGTTTTAGAATATTTGGACTTTGTGGCATTTTTTTCTTTGTTGCTCTGTGATTTGGACAACAAACATTGTGAACTGAGTAGCCTCAGTTTGTTAATCTCTCCCTTGGGTGCATCCTTTCTTAGTTCAGCAAAAACACAAACAAAAAATCTACTGCATGTGGTCAGTGCTCAGTTTGCTTGGGCTCATGTGTCATGTTGAAACCAGAATATTTTCTCTCCAAGACAAGCACAGTCCCTTATTCTTGGTAAGAATTCTCAGATTTCATTCTGGATTTTAGCTGTTAACCCTTTGTCATTCCAGCTTTAAAAAATCAACTAAAAAAAAATCATAGATATATAAAGGAAATACATGTTGTTTAACATTTTGCTTGTTCGAATAGCTGAACTGCATTTCTTCAAAGAGAAAAACACCACAAACAAGCAAACCCCCCAAGCAAGCAGATCACCTAGCCAAAACCAAAACAGAGAAATTTCCTTCTCAAAAGTGCAGATTTCAAGAAACTTTGTGTAATGAACTATAAACAAGGGGTTAAAATGGGGACACAATTACGTCTGATTCTTCAGTGTCTGCATCCCAGTGCCTTAGGTACTTTGGCTGAAAGCAGAAACATAAAAGACTGACCAAATTCTGGCATTTGCAGCTTCATTCACAGTTCAAGTGAGTTGCTTGCAACTCTCTGCCTGCAAATGACAGGGTAAAATCCAGTCTGGAATGAGAGCGTTCCTCCAGTCCTCTTGCTGTAACACAAACTCTCTTGGGGCAGTTGTACCACTAGAAATCTAAAGGGAAATTAAACAAAAATAAAGCTTATTACAAATACATATTCTTAGGACACCTACCAGATGAAATTGTCATGTGGCAAATTTTACCTTGTGGTGTGTCCATTACCAGGCGAGCAACAAGAAACCTGGGCAAAACTATGGTTTCTGGAGGAATGTTTAATTGAAAGCTTTTCCCTTAAAAATATCATCTTTCCAGAAATGCAGATGTGCATGAGAATCCTATAGGGATATTGGTATTTGGCCTCTAGGATTTTAACAGTCCTGTTCCCAAGGTTAACATAGAGTGAGAGCCAAATTTTATTTGAAACTATTATAACAAGGCAGATATGGAAGCTCATGGAGTATTACATTGCAAATCATATGTTAAAGAGAGACACATGGCTCTTGAGCTATAAAATGAGAAAGGAATGATATTTAAAAGATATCTTTAACCACTTGTTTTACTCATTAATCTGTGGTTCGGAAAGCATTATTTGCAGAAAAAAAATGCTACTATGGGATGGTTTCTGAAAAGAAAATAAATATTTCAGGCACTTTCACTGCGAACATAACTGTGTAACAATAGCAAAACAAATACTGATGGTGAATAACGTTTCTATGAGTGAATGTGTTGAACAGCTGCCACTTTCCACCCTTGAGACTTCTGCATATCTATGTTGGATGAAGTGATTCCTGTAGCAGATTTGTAATACACTTTGTGTTGCAGTGGGGTTAAAGGCAAGAGCTGAATTGTGATACTGCACCTTAATGTGGATTTCATTAAATCAAGGGAGAATTCTGCTATTGGCATGACAGAACTGCTGCTTATCAACAACACAAAAAGGTCTGAATATGCCTTATGGCCAAACTCCTGACCCTGTGCAATGCCATCACCACAAGGTACTGTTCTCTTCCACCCAAACTCTCCCACATGTGGTAACTTTCACTCTACCAAGTGCTCACTGGCAAACACTGTCCTGTCTCTCTCCATGTCCCTGTGACAGTGTTGTCCTTACCTGCACCTTCTGAAATTACATGAGGTGTTCTCAGATATTCACAGTCCTTCTGAGATTCTTGTTTCTTACCAGATTTTTATAAAGAAGACGGCGTCACACCTTTGAAATTAGTACTCAGGGGTTTATCAGGAGAATGATATGACTCGGATGTTGCCAACTGTGTCAACTCATGGTCTAGATATTTTGTATGAGTGGGTTACGTTCTAGTAGCTAAAGAAGCAAGCAAGCCACTGAACCTGGTAGATACTCATTTTTAAAATCATATTTGAGGGTATGATATTTTGGAGAATACAGAAATTCATCTAGACCGTGAATGACAGCCTGGGACCAGTTGAATGAGGGGATGTCACAGCCTTCAGGGTAACTGTTACCATGGCTTGGGCCCATTCCTGACGTATTTGGGTAAATCCCAATATGAGACACCCCTGGGCATTACTGTCAGGGTGTGGGCCAGGACTCTGTCTCCCAGCTCAGCAGGAATTCTGCCTGCACAAAGCCCTTCTGTTAGTGGCAGTCTGGCTTCCTGGTGCGTGGGCTCTCAGTGTGCGTTTATGTGCTCACACTTTGGATGAGTGACTCTGACTTTAAAGACCCAGGAGCAACTTGTTGGCTGCCAAATGGGAGGCCTGGTAGTTGTTCCTGCTGCAACAGTCTCTTTTTGTTCTGCAGGATGGTACCACAGCAGATCACAAAGTTGCTGAGGGGTTGCGTGGGGCTTCCTACTCTTCTAGGTACAGTGGCATAACAGCTGCCTCTTGGGTCTGAAGCTTGCCTCTTTGTTAAAAATAAAATCTGCTTAAGTGTCACCCTTTTTGAAAGAATTCTTCAGAGTTCAAAGTAAATTATCTCAGGGATGATGATAATCATTGGCCTTTAATTGAACTGTGGGGCTTCAAATGTAGAAACCAGTTCATGGTTAATCATTTAAGTTCATCAGAAATAAGATTCAAGTCAGGGCAATTAGACAATTGCTTCATTACTCACACTGTCTAATGATGTTTCACTGATCTTTCACAAATGATAATACAGTAGATGAACTGTGCAGTTTAAATTATTCCAGTTTTAGATAGTTGAACAGTGACTTACCAAAACTGTTAATAGAAGTTATTCAAGATGTGCTGTCTAAATCCTTTCCAATTAGTGTTGAGGTCTTGAAGGGCCAGTCTTAGCTTTTTATTAATATGTTCAGTTTATTAATGTATTTTTTTATATATGCATAGTGCGACTGTCTGGTACATCTCAAGATGTTGCATAATTATTATCCTTTTAATTTGTGTTACTTGGGTTTTACTCCTTAGTCTTGCTTAAAATTCAGAAATATTTCATAGCTTAATAACTCATTAGAAAACTGTGACATGTACTGGAGGTTACCTCAAAGGCTATCCATATTTAACAGTAAACTTGAGATAATTCATTGGCAGGATGACTGTCATTGACCACTTTAAATATTTCAGGTTGTGTTTTGACCTTTTGCCTTACATTTAAACCATATGGAGAAACTGAACAGATTGTGTACAAAATTGGGATCTTTGCCAGATGGTTATGGCATTAGGAAACAACGAAAAATTACTACCTGATAATAGTACTACATATATAGTTTATTAAATATACACTTCTATTTTTTTTTTTTTTTTTTACTTTACTGTGTTTTAAATATGAGTCTTCCCCTTCCTTATTAAAAAATCCCTAATAAAAAGATCTGCTTCCGGTTTTGGAGGAACATCTGTGGCCAACAAATTATTGCCTAAATATGATTTGAGATACAAATCAGGTTTTTGAAAAACAGGAGTAATTAAAAATGCTAATGATGATTTTCAGGTTTTTCATGCTTTTAGCTTGCCACGTATAAAAAGGTATTTTTTTGGATGCTTGAAGTGATGTTCTCTTGGGAGGCTTTTTGCTGGGATCTAGTGTAGAGAAGCAAGAGTGGAGGAGAAATTGCATCCTAGTCACAAAATAATCAGAAGATTTAGGATGGCCTGTTCAGTTTTGATGGGCTTTTCTCGAAGGGTGTCAAATGGCTGTGTGAGTCAACTTTCCTGTGAAAATGCAGCATGTCTTTAGTCTCTGACTTTTCACACTTTTGTCAGATCGTCTACTGCTGACTTGTAGAGGTTTCTTATGAGTGAACAAAACTGTTAGTGGATACACAAAGTTTCTCTAGATTGGCCATGTGACAGATTGTTTCCCATTCTCTCCCTGTTGAAATCCATGAAAAATTTTTTTTCACTGAGTTCAGATGCAGTTTTGGAGACAGAATAAGCATGTTTTAATTAGTTTATGTCATAAAATGTAAGCTGTCATACTGCATTTACTAGGATTCCACGGATTTCCATTACCATCCTGTTTTGATTTAACTTGGTAATTATATTTATGAAAAAAGGCTCAGTGATAAGCTACCCATACAAAAGGCTAATGATGAAGATGGATGGAAGGAAGATGGGAAAGTATTTCATTCCCTGGCAAGACTTCTGTATTGTTGACCTTTGTGCAGACCATCAGCCTTGAATCTCTCTATTACATAGCCTTCCTTCCCTTTGGCATAACTTGGTCTCTCAAAGGATCATTAGGTTGATTAGTGAGTCCAGAACAGTTTCTGATGTGCTTCTCATGCAGTGCAACTATCCTTCACACAAGGCTGGAGGTAACTTTGAAGGATGTGGCTTTGTTTTCAGCTGCATGATACCTGCAAAGAAAACTAGCATGTTACTGCAGTATTTTAATACAGGGAAGGCAGCTTGATCCAAGTTCCCCAGATGTTCCTGTGGACAATTGGTGACCCACAACCACATAATCCACAGTGTTTCTGAGCTGACAGTTTGATGATAGATGTTTATTGTCCATGGGATGTTTTGAGACCAGGCAGTTCTCTCTAGATGCTAAATGTTGCAACTTTTCTAAGTAGTTTGTTATTTTTGAGACTTCCCCAGAACGGATGCATGTATTTCTAGTCAGATATAGCAGTGTGTGCAGGTATTCTTTGTCACAGCTGCCTTTTCTCTCTGAAAGCTTTTACCTTACATGAAAATGCTTAGAATCTTCTTTCACCTTTGAAGTCAATTAACTAATTTGTTCCCAGGTGGGTTGTGCATCTCCCTGGTGCCTCCCATTCTAGGATCTGCACGTGTCCTCCTGTCCCTCCTTGCACTGCTGGTCAGAAAGGCCCTCACACCCTTTCCCATGCAATGCCAGAAGCCTTTGGGGAATGTTATTGCCCTGATAAGGAAACTGAAGAACCACTTCAGGTCTTGTAACTCATGATAGCTAAAAAGCTTAAGACTACCCCTGAGTATTGGTTTCCAGTGCCATTGTTTCTCTGGTGAAGCCTAGAGTGCAACATGTTCTCAGCATCATGTGCAGTGGTACTGGGATCTGGTCATATTGTGCAATGGCAAGTTCTTACAGTAGTGAAATTTGAGACATCTCAACGGGAAATGTTGAGGCCCCTTAATTCTTCAGTACATGGCTCTCAAAGGCCTTTGCGGACCCATTTAACATGTTTAGCATTAAGTGGTTTTTCTCTTACCACCTGTAGTTTGGTTTGCATTCCTCTCACCTTTCCTTACTGCTACACTAGTGCCAAGCTGTTTCCAGAACTGATCTGCCTCAAAGACATTTTCTTTTAGGTTTTATTCTAAATAAGTACAAGAAAGGTCTTTATTATTTGCAAATTAAAAGCATATCCTGCGTTTGTCCTTCACATGAAATTTGGCTTCATTTTAGGCAACAAGTCATAAGTAATGAAATAGAAGCTGAAGGTGCTGTGCTTCTAATTTCTGCAAGACTAAAGATCTTGTTAAATGAAGCATTTCTACTACAATTAATAAAGCTTTGTTTAGGGGAAGATAGAGGGAAGCACTCCATTTTGTGTGTAGTGCATCCACATTGTAGCCCAAAGCTGTCCTTAAAAACTAGAGCAAAACTGGCACTGAACTTTCCCTGATTGCTGAAGCAGTCCAAGATTTCTGGCTGGCTGTGAAGCTTTTCCTCTATTTATGCTATAACTTGGAATTGTTTTCTAACCATTTCCTCAGTAAGCACAGTTTAACCAGTTAGCAGACTGATTTAGAGGCTGAATTCCAGTATTCTTGTTCTATGAATGGTTCCATTGGCTTAATTGACTCCTTGGGAATTAAGGAAGTATTCAGTAAAAGTGATGGACCTCAGGTTTAGTTAGTTGTATGTAGCAGCCGGCTGAAATACAACTTCTTGTACATACGAAAACAATGGTGCTGTTCATAGTTCCATCCTCAAGAGATACAGACACTAATATAATGACAATTAAAAAGTTTTATTGATGCATATATTTCTTAGCCATTGCACATCATGAAGTACTCCTAAGAAACCAGAGGATTCTGTTTAACAGCTAGTCAGCTAACACTCTAAGAAATCTTTCATGAAATTTATGTAATTCATGGTTGGAAAATATTTGATTTCCCAAAATGAAATGACAAGTGCATGAGGTGAGGATGCAATTTAAAATGCCCTACCAGTTTTCTAAACAGACAAGCCTAGGTGCAATGAACTTCTTGAGTCCTCAGGAGTTGTGCTGTGTGTTGACCCACATCAGGTTCTCTAAAGAGTTATTCAAGCAGATTTTGATGCATCCCAGAAAGGACGTAGAAACACTTTTCACATGCAAGGTAACTGCTCTGATAGTCAGTTTGTTTGATGAAGACAGGATGCATTTCTGTTGTCATGACACAAAACAATGAAAACAAAATCTTAAAAGCTTTTAGAAGAAAGTTCTTAAAAGATGGCATGTTAATTACTTTAGGTATTTTTCAGTTTAATGGTAGCTAAACATGGTGCTTACACAGGGTTAAATTAATCAACAGCTTCATAATTAAAACAAATATCTTCTCCCAGAGATTTAAAATGTGGATTTTTTTTTGTTATTATTAAACAGTCAAAATGCTTTTGTCAGATGAGGCAAGAAATGGATTGTTGAACATAGGAACCTCCTGCATACTACTCCTGAATACATTAGCATTAACTATTTTTCCTTCCAGACAATAAATTATGAAAAAGCTCTTTAAAGTGGGGAGGGTCGGGACAGGATGGTGGAAGCCAGTGAGATGGTGGGTAACACATTCACTTGCAGTGTTTGCAGCCTCACTTCAGACCTGCTGTGGTTTGTGAATAGAGCTGTCTGTTCCCACCTGAATTTCTTTATAGGAAAGCCCAGCACAATGGCTTTGCATTGGTCATGGACTTAGAAGCTCAAGCTCTATATTTGAGCTCTCAAGGAGAGCTGGCAGAGCTGTGGGAGGAGGCTTTTCTTCGCTGGCCCATGCTTTCAGGAGGTTTAAAATTATCCAGATTCTCAACTTATCTTTTTTGAAATTATCAAATGAAGTTTATTGGGTAAGCTTTTTATGCCAGTGTCATGAAAACTCATCCTTGAGAAATATACAGCCCTCCTGACCTTTCCTGTCTCCCAGTCATGCTTTTACATTTCCACTTGGAAGGCTGATATTCACCACTCTAGATTTGCTACCACTATTAATGATTTCTGTGGGTTTGGTAAACAGCAGATCAAATTGATCTGTCCCATTGTTACTGAAAACATAGCTAAATTAACAGATTAGTAGTATTAATGTAGTTTAAATTTGGTGACGTTATCCTGCATGGGTTTGATATGGAAAATGGGTAGCTGGTTCATTTTCATGTGCAAAATCCAGAGTCTGCTTTGAATGTTTATCTTAAATTTGTCTGTAAACTATGAAACTCCCTTTCAACCACATAATTTCCTTCTAGTACACTTGCCCATCAGCTGTTAAACGTCAAACAAACATTAGGAGCTTCAGCAATGGGTCTATTTTATGAGTGCATAGTAAATTTTTTCATCCTAGTAAAGTTTATTTAGGTATCATAAGCTGATAACATTCTAATGCATGAAGAAAGCATGTTTTCTTTCTTCTGAATCAGACAGTGTTCCCCTGATAACTATCCTGAGGTAAAATATAATGAAGTTGGCTTTAGTTTTACAAGCACTAGCATCATGTCATACGCTGGCAAAGTTTCTAAAATAACTGGGTACATACATTACTTTGATATTAAAAGAGAACAGGGAGATTACAAGAAGGTATTTAAAGAATCGAGAAGAATAAAGCTTCTAGATGATGATACCGGGAAAGTGTTCTCCTCTAAAAAGAAATAGTGAATTTGAGAAGGAAAATCCACAGAAGTCAGCAAGGCTCTGAAGCCTTTTCTCACAACTCTATTCAAATTTAGTGAAAGCGAATATTCTTTCTGCAAGGCTTTGAATCATTCTCTAACTTTCCATTGCAGAAATCTTTTCTGTCATCCTAGGTAAAAATCCAACCCATCCCCACCCCAGTTACTGAATCCTATAGGATTTTTCCATAGGAGTAATTAAAACCACTAAATTTTTAACTTTCTGCCATAAATCCTAAAGAGCTGTGGGAGAAAAGTAGGCTTTAGAGAAGTGGGAAAAATACGCTCTGAGTGAAAGCAACTTGCCCAATGTCCTGTGTACGTCCTGAGTGAGGAATTTCAGATGAGTGTTTGCCTCATCCCTGCTCTGTGAGGTCTGTCCGTGGGGTGATGCTGTCACTGAGAGTGGAAGTGTCTTGCCTTTCTGAGTAGCCTGGAATGGGGCCATGCACCGACGTGCTCGGTCTGGTGTTTACACGGGCTCTGTTTGCGTAACTGAAGGAATGGAGTCTGTGTAAACAATTCCCATCGATTATGACAGCTCATGCCAGCTCAGCAGCATTAGATTCACTACTTAAATATTTCAGGCTGATATCTATTTGTTTTCTCACTATACTGGAGTGTTTATTAATAAGATTTAGTATGTAAATACTCTTCTCTAGTGTTCAGTGCTAAAGATGTTCTCTTTTTAGTGGGATTTTTGTTTTGTTCTAGTAATATTAGTTTAAGAGCCATTGATGGCACAACCTGGTGCTAATTCAAGCATCACTGCTGCCTGAATCATTCAAAAAATAAATATTAATTCAGTGTTTCAATGGAAGGTGATGACACAAATATTGGAGCAGGCCTGTAAAGGGATGGTTATTGTCAAAATCACGGTGTCTTTGACATGCAGAGAGAGATACAAAGAGAGGATCTGCAATCACTTCCGACTGGCTGGTTGTCAAGCTGACATTTCCCCTTGCTTAGTCAACTGCCTGCTTCTTAAGCTCTGCCACACCCACCCCACTTCAATTTCAACAATGTCTCTCCATTCCAGCAGCTGTTTCGGTATTGTCATTTTGCTGAAGAACACTTTAGGTGATGTATCACATGCTTGCCTGAGGAGTTTTTCCTATTATTTTATCTTACTCACAGAGAACATTTGATGAATCTGTTGCCATGTTTTGTTTGAGAAGGTGTTGAAACTCATTGTAGTTGGCATCAGCCCCAGTCAAGGTCAGTGCCAAGCTTGGTGCTGGTGCCAGTGGTCTGTTGTGCCTGGCATAGCTACACTGCTCCTCTGAAGGACATTAGCTGAGTCAACAATAGCATGTTTCCATCACCACTGCTACATTAGCACTGGAAGTTTTGCTGGAAAAG
Organism: Corvus hawaiiensis; assembly: GCF_020740725.1. NCBI lineage: Eukaryota > Metazoa > Chordata > Aves > Passeriformes > Corvidae > Corvus > Corvus hawaiiensis. The sequence continues at coordinate 9,301,520 of NC_063220.1, read as the reverse complement.
TAGTGTTGGCAGGGTTTGGTTTGGTTTTGTCTTTCTTGTTCCTGGCCAGCATAGCAATGCCAGAAAAAGACTCTGATGGAAACTGAGCATTAGCACTCTACAGCCTCTGGGTGCAGCTGATCAGTCCTTCAACCTGACCAGCATTATGTTGTGCCCTGACTCCCAGGGAGAGAGATCGTAGTGCTGTTCTGTGGCTGTAAAAACTGCAGAACCCAGCTGGGAGCAATGTCCTGTTCTCACCTCTTCTGAGCAGAGCAGACTTGGGAGGTTCAATGTAAACTTTGCTGCCTTGTTCGGTGTCTCCTCTTCTGAAGTGCTGCAAAAACCAGCAGGGTACTCTTGCCATGAGAAGCTGAAGGTGGTTCTTAAACCACTGGTCTCTCAGCAGTTCCACCCAAGCTGGACTTGGTCCATGTCCTTTCCAACCTGTCCCTCACTGAAGTATAGATTAATATTCCGAACTTAATAATTGATTTGATCAACGTGATTTGTTTTCAATTTTATACATGCTCAGTGGCAGCGAAGCAGGGGAATTAACTGTGGGAGAAACAGCAGTAGTAAAGAGTAAGGCTGGTGTTTGGATGCCCTGACCCCTTCCCCCTCTCTTTCCACATGGCTGGGAATTGTTTTAACTATGCAAGAGCATTAAGGTAAAAGCTCATGAGGCTGTGTGTTGATATGACACAGTACTTGGGGAACATTGTCTTGCAGTACCATAACCCAGTCAGGTTTCAGGCTTTACAGTTCAGTAATTCCTTCCCCATTTTTTTTTTTAAGAACCTTCCCATTATTATCCATCTTTCTGTGGTTTTCTAGGCTGTGGTTGACTATGATAATATTGCAGTACAAATTAAATTCTGCTTCCAGGGATTTTTCCTAGGTCTCATTTGCTGCTTTCCTGCACACGTTATGAAATGTCACAACTCAGGAGTACCAATTATTAGTTTCTTTATTTAATGGGTAGTTTTAATGTTTTAGGAGAACCTATTTCTTAACTTAATGAAAGTATTTTTAGGCTGTTGCATAGCATTTGCCTAGTTATTTTTTGTTCTTGCTCTTTGAACACGTCTAGTTTTACTGCTCTGGCATCATTGTACAGTTCTATAATCTAAGAAAAGTAAGCATTTACGATTTTGTGGATAGTTTCAATGTTTTGGGATTCTTTTGCTTGTGTTTAGTCCTAATTATAGAACATTTCTAGTGACACTTCACTTTTGGCAAAACTGCCCTAAATTCAGAAGTTTTGTAAGGTTATAGTCCATGAAATGTGCCACTAGGAAAATATTTTATGTGTGTCAGTATGTTTAAGATTCCTTTACTGACATTCTGCTTTCGAAAGGTTTTATCTGGCAGTACCATTCACTCTGGTTAACAGTAGGCATTTAAGCCCTGGTCATGCAAAGCACGTTTGCCATTCTTGTCTTTTAGAGGCTTGTTTCCAAATGAGGGATTCATAAATCTGAGCTAAGTGTAGAAGCCAGGTTAAGGAGAGGCTGAGCAGGGAGTACTTTCCACCTCTTCTGCCAAAGTTGCTATCCTTTATCTTAAGTAGAGGTGCTTATGTTCCACCTGTATGTCACATGTATATGTGCTGCATGTTTTCCAGGGGTCTAGGCTTAGTTTCCTTTGAGATGCTGAACATAATTTCTGCTCCCCATCTCCCCCTTGCCCAGGGCTGTTACACTGATCAGGGTAACCTGTTCTGTCCATCTTCTCACACTGTGGCTGGGCCTGCCTTGGAAGGGCAGGAGGCAGGCTTCAAGCTGATCCTGTTTCATCTTCTAATTTTTTTTCTTCTTGGAAATTGCTGTTTTGCCCTGTGTCCCAGCTCAGTTCATATAGGAAACCAGTTTTATTTATGCATTATATCAGAGGTTTGCTGACACACTGAACAGTGAATTAAGCTATGTGGCTGAAGCAGCTTCTACTCATGCTGTTCATCTGCCTTTCTTTGGGAAGTCAGTGCAATCACCCTGGTGAGAGCTGAATGGGATGTGCATTTGCTTCTCCACCACTGTTTATAATCTGCTATATTAATGTAGCCTGACATTGGTTTAATTTACGGTATAATGCTGGGTTGTAAACTGCAGCTGTTCACAAATAGATTTATTTCCCATTCAGGCACCTCCCCAGTGAAGGCAATATCCTCCAGGAGCCCAGCAGGACACAGCTTCAGTCAGTCCAGTGTAGTCTGATGTCTTATGTGTCAGCACTCTGTCCATGCCATCCCCATAGTGACCTGGTTTTCTGGCCACTCAGAAGGTCAAACAATATAAACTTGAGCTGGAGTTCACACTAATCCATAAGATAAATAAGTGCTTATAAGTTATGGGCTCACATGGAGGCAGTCTTCAGTAGCTTTTCCTTATTTTAGTGTGTTGGGTAACTCAGCAGAATAGAGCTTTTGGTCATTTACAGTCAAACCAATTACTTCATTTAGGAGAGAAGGCATTACATCTACACAGTAGCTTCTCTTCAGTGAAAAAGTCATTGCTATTTAGATGTTATCTAGATTTCCTGCCTGAGAGTTGGAACAGAGCCAAACATTACATGACTCCAGAAAAAAATATTGCTTTAAAATTTTACTTGGCTTCTTAGAGGACGATTTACTTTTTACGAGGTGATGAGAAAAAGGGAGGAACTATGTGACAGAGAAAGAGACATAAATTTTTGTATTGCAAGTATCTGAGGAAAGTCTTACAGGAGGGGTTTTTTAATTTTTTTTTTTTAATCTGAAGTGTATTTCAGTATATTTCCATATTTATCAAACTGTGCTAAAGGAACATCAATACATACATGAATATAGTGATGCTAGATTGTATCTAAGAGTTCTGTAGAATCTACAAATTACCCTTGAAATTATAGGTATGCTCTGCTTCTACACCTGACTGCCATCTCCATTTTGTACATTGGGCTAATTTGTTTTCTTCCTAGTTGTTTTATCTCCATTTGGGATTGAGATTCCCTGGGAAGGGAGAAGGTGCTAACAGTACAGGCGAGTGACGAGCTGGCTCCTTTTCAAAAGATGCTTTGTAGCACAATAGGATGGGAGCAGCTTTTGAAATCCCACTCATTCTGGCTTCTTGACACAGGCTTGGGGTCTGCAACAATGAAATGTCCCGTGAGATAGAACAAAAGGCCAGTTGTTTTAGCACAACCCTTTAAAATATAGTTTTGGAGAATGTGCAGAAAGCTTGGACAGGGGAGAACAAGCAAGGCAATCTTTCCTAGGAGAGGTTGCTTTTTTACTGAAATTGACCCCAAAAGAAAGAAGCTTCCTGCATGAGAGAAGAATCCATGATTCCAGACTTACGTGGAGTAGGAGTGTGTGCAGTCCTATCTTAGAGAAATCCAGTCTAAGCCTAAAGAGCAGCACAGCATGGTGCATCACTGACATGCAAAAGGCTGTCCCCATTCTTATGTCTGCTCCCATGCATTTCCTGTGAATCCACAGTGATAGTGCAAATCAAAGACAAAAATGTGGGTGCATTTGCTGTAGGCATTCCTATGGCCCTGAAGAGTGAAGCATCATAAACTGCTGATCAGCTGGGAGTTCTGGACACTGGGGAGCACTGAGGGTGATCTTGTACCCTAACAGTGGCTGGGGCCAAGAACCCCTGTGCCTTATGGTCCTGTTTTGTGAGGAGCACACCGGGTGCAGGGTTTCTATATGGAAGGAACCACAGTCTGGCAATCTATTGTAGCTTAATCTGCAAGATTAAAAGTAATATGCACTTGTAATGCATAGTGGAAGTCATCAGAATAATTGTTACCAGGGTTGTGGCACATGCAAGCCCCTGTTCTAAAGTACTAATTGTAGTTAATTTCTTTATTTTACTTTAAATACCATTAATGGACAACAGAAAACTGGATTATGCCATATAGCAATAAAACACCAGACTGGAATATGTATTCTGGCTGGACTTCTTTCCCTCTCTCTCTCCACTATATGAAAGGTGTTTTCTACTAATTTTTTTTTCCTAGTTTTTGAAGTGAAGGTGACAATTCTCACAGAGTGTTGGGAGATGCTTAATTTGAAATCTGTAAATGAAAGGTATCTTCGGGTACTTCAGTTGTCATTAGTAGCTCATCACTTCTGTATGAGATGCTTAAAAACAAGTCAAACTATCAAATACATATCATTTAAAAATAGACACATTTTTAGAATACCAGCCATTTTTCTAGGTCATAAAAAGGCAGAATATTTCAGGTGATGTTATCAAGTTCAGAAATACCTTATCTGAGAGAGAGGATTCAAAAGGTACCACTTTATGCCTATTGTTTTAGCAGAAGCTAACAAGAACAGTGTTTGTTAAAGAAAACTCTTTCATATTGGGTTAGTTCTCTTAAAAAACAGCCTCTAAGAAGTCCTATGTAAAAGTTCAATTTTTGTTTTCTGTTAAATCAGATGAAACAGCCTGTCACGGGAAAATAACTGAGACATTTTGAGACCCTCAAGTTGTGGAGGGCAGTTACTCCACTCTTGAATTTTAGAGGAGGTAGCTAGGTAAAAGTAACAGCCTCCAGTGGGTTTCTTGGACTCCTATAGATTGGTCTCTTAAGTAATCTGGGGCAATTCTGAATTTACTTTAGTTTGTTTCAAACCAGAAATCAAACCAGAGCAGTGACTATAAAGATATTTTTACATCCCATTCTCATAGCTTTCTCAGAAACTGTTCTTGCTTGCAATCATAAAGTCCAGAGGAATCCTATAATTTGGACAAACAGATAATTGTGATTGTCTGATAGCAGGTCCTGTGTTTTTAATTCTTAATGTTTGGGGTTTTACCTTAAAGCTTGTATCACTTCTGTTGTGAAAATTTCATGGCTTAGGGATTGGTTACAAACCCATTTTTAATTTGCCTTTTTTTGTGACCAAAAAAGGGATAGAGCTGTGGAAAACTGGTGGTTTTGTGCACAATTTTATGATGATCCTAAAAGCTAAGTGAAAAATGCTGGTTTTTTTCCAACTAGGAAATTTGTGTTCCTTTGTGGTTGCTATTTACAAGTTGCCTTTCATTTTGCTGGTCCATGCATGGTTTACTCTTGGTTTTAAGCTACAGTTTTTACCGACATGACAGGGCAAAGGCAAATGGAAACTATTGCATTTAGCCAGTAACTATGCAAACAGCAAAAATGTAAACCACTGGCATACTCTGAGTAGTCAGAACCACAAAGGCAGGTAAAAGCCAGTTAAAATTTGACACTTGGCCACATGGTGAATTTTTGAGAACCCCAGCTGTCTGAGGTGTGAGAACATCTGTGATTGTCAACAGTTCATTAGAAAATTACTGGCAATAAAAAAATGCCAGCCCCTCTCTTCCTGAAAGCAATTCAGTTCCTGATGGTCTGCCCGTCCTCAGTATCATTTTACTCCGTTCACAGAGGGACAAATTTTGCAACAAATTTTTCTTCTGTGTGTCCCTGGTGGTGTAATGATCTAACATCATTATTCACTCCTTACTTACACCAGATTTGAATATGCCATTGTTTCTTGGACAATAAAAACATCATTTGCCTAGCAGTCATCACATACATTAAATCTTTGCCATATGTGTATTACATTCCTGTGTCGTATTCCTTGGACAGAGCCTGGGTAGATTCCTTTGGCTCGAGTTTTGACATGATGGCTGTAGTAACCAAGAAAGCTTCCATTAATAACTGGTCAGAGCACTCAGTTAATACTTTATCAGAACCCCTTGCAGTATTTGGGTGATATTGATGTGGGGCTGCCTGGCAGTTTGCGCATTAGAGCAAAAATGTGCTGAAGTCAGGAGCAATCAGCCTTTTATACGCTTACAGAAACAAGAAAAAAGATGGCATGCCTGATCAGACCTGTCTATGCAGGGGACCTAAAATAGTCTGGCTGTAGGATCTTCTTGAGATTTGCAGGTCTGTTGCTGCTTGGATTCTTCCTCTCTTTGAGTATTTGGCTGCCTGCAACAGGATTTCCATTGCTAACATTGTCTCTGTGCCACATAGCAGTGGGGGTTGGAGAATTACTATTTAGTGCTTCTTTCTCACATGTTTTTGCAGCTCCCCCTTATTTCTTTTCTTGTATTTGGCTGTAGACGTGAGGGTGAGATCACACATAGATAGAATGAGAACTGTAGAAACACATTACTCGGCCGTATTTAGTGCCAGCATTTGGAAGTGCCAAATTGCTTTTTGAGTTTGCAGTATCACATGTTGGAGACGTCACAGGCTACTACTATTCATTGATATTTACTCCTTTCAGCACTTGTGTAATACCCTTTTTGCTACAGGATGCTGATGCATTGACCTATGATATAAAAACAATGTAGTGCTTCTGATCCAGTGGTTCTGAGTTTGTAGACTTCTCCATTAGACATTTGAAATGAGCCAGTTATAAAAGAAGAGATAGTTTAACCATGACACTTGTTCATTGTTTTTGTCCTCAGCAGTTCTGTATAGACTGTCTTCATAATTAAGGGCTTTACTGAGTAAAGAAGATTCCCAGCAGTCACCCTGGAATTGGATTAACAGCACAAGAAACTCCCCCTTGCTAACCACATGTTCAGTCCCTTTCTGTCTTCCCATATACAAGCCCTTCTTCAATTTGTTTAAATGAATTGCTGTAATTTGGCTCTGTAGACTTGAAGAAATCGAGCTAGGCTTTATTTAGAAGTATAGTGGTGCATAGAGTCTCCATCTGAAATTAGGGCCATGTTGTACAAATTACTGTATAAACAAAAATTAAGAGAAATTCTCTGCACTGATGAGTTAATAATCTTGGTTGTCAAGACAAAGAACAGGAGAAGGGAGTAGTGTTATCTTTGCCATGTGCTTCAGATGCACAGACTGTAATCTACCAAAGGTGATGCAGGGGATGCATTGCAACATTTAGAAGTGAACCTGCATTTCTTGTATCTGAATATTCTACCTTAAATACAAGACTGACTTCTGCCTTGTGAGTCATTACAAACTCTGCAATCATCTGAGGTTGATACTGTGCCAGGCTACATATGGCCATGAAGACAAAGTAGTTAATGTTAAACAGAACTGCATTTCTTTTTACCTGCAGATCTGTGAAAATAAGTAAACGTTGTCTTCCTGAATTACGAACTGCATCCTTTCTATGGTGGTATAAAAGAAGGGAACATTTTACTACATCCATGTTTTAAAGCTGCTGCCTGGTTCAACATATCCCAGCAGTCTCCATCCGTTTCTCAATCTTTGTGGTAACTGTACAAATACCTTTGCACAAGTCATGCTGCACGACTTGGTTGTATTCATTGTCTTTTGGGAGAAGGTTTTCTTTCTTTAGGCTCAACTGAATCTACGATTTTCATGTAAGTTGATTTATTTTTAGGAGTATCCTCTTTAGTGGATATCTTGAATGTGAAGAAGTGACTAACCAGACTCAGTAGGTGTAGGATATTGGCAGATATACCCCAAGGAATATAGCTGTGGTATATAAGACATTACCATCTCTTTGCTGTCCACCCCATCCATCTGCCTGAGGTTGCCAACCCTACAGCAAACCTGACAAGATCAAATGAGAGAGGGTTTGTTTCAGTCATTTCAGTGCAAAGAACAGTGCCTTAAATCAAACTTAACCTTTGCAGGTGAAATAAGCTGAACGGCCAACTTTGCACCGAGCAAACTGTTCTGTGGCATCAGCTCTGCTGAGGAGGCAGAAATGTCATGAAAAGGGAAAGCACCCCAGGGCTGGCACAGGGCATCCAAAAGGCAGCTGAGAGAAACCTGTGGCAGAGCCCTCAGAGCATCACCAGAAGGAAGAGCTGTGTGAAAGCTCCGCAGTCAATGTCACAGCTCCATTGATGGCCGTGATTAAATCACAGGTCACCTGTGTTGTTAGGGACCACATCAGAGCTTGTCCTCTCTGGCACCACATGGATTCCAGCTGGATCACTGACACTGGGGAGGAGGGGAAAGTCTGGAGGGTGGATGAGCCCTGTGTATATGGGAGTGAGGGAACCAGGCTGAATTTCCACCCTGACACTTCATCAGGGGTTGGGGTACCCCACAAAGTCAGGTGTGGGGTGATCTCTGATAACCAGCACAGCTCCTCCTCCTCCTGGAACCATTTGAAGGCTCACAGTGGGAATGTTTTCTTAGAGAGCACTTGGCATCATCACATGGTTTTGGACACGAAATTGATCTCAGAGGCTGTGCACCTTTTGTGCTGTGATTTCTGTCTTAATGGTAATGGATTGGGTGGGGTCTCTTGAGATAGAGATGATTTCCTGTAGTAATAATAATATTCTAAAATGTTAATTCTTTTCTGTGAGATCTGTGGGATTTGCAGGTCAGAAAAGACTGTTGGTGGGTTTTGTATACTGTTGATATAATTTATAAATAGGTACCTTTCGAAAAAAATCTAATTTCCATATTTAGGGATTTTTTTGTTGTGAAAAATAATGACAATATGAAAATGGCTCTTTAAATACCTCACAAAAGGGCACAACAGTGCTTCCCATGATCGGGCAATGTATTTTTTTTAATTTCTTGGTAACAGTGGGGAAAGGAAGAGGAAATTGGAGAGACATTAAAAAATGTCAATTCTAGTTCAAAAGTTACACAAGCAAACACTCTTGACCAAGGTGTTGAATTATAAAGTTTGGTATTCCATGAAGCTAAATAGTCGGAAGTAATGCTGCCAATAACAGACATTCATTTATTTACTCAAGGTGTCCATTGTTAGCACTAATAATACATTTCAACATATTGAAATTGCAAGGTAATTCTTTTGTGACTTTTATGCTGTAGGATATTGTTATTTAAATGAACCTGCAGACCGCACTGTAATGAAGAAATGCATGTTTTGCTTAACAGTTATCAACCAGCATTCCAGCAAAATGAGAATTTTTACCTCCATTCATTCTGAGGCGAAGCTGGGGGTCACTGTTTTCAATATGGACCTTTTAAAATCCTTTCAGCAGTGAATAATTATAAGCCACAGCCTCTGAAATTACCTGTTTTCACTGTAGGGAAGAAGAAACTTTTATCTTTTGTAATGAAGTACACTTGCTCATTCAAACTTTGTAAGACTTCCTTGAAATGGCAGTTGCATTGGGCTGATTTTGTATTAGGTGAAGTAGTAAAAGAAATGGATTTTTAAATATACGGATACCCTTGTTTATTCAATTTTAACTTTCTTGGATTTTGGATCCATCTTGTCAAATAATAGACGGAAAAATGTGTTGAGCTCTTGTGTAAATAACCTTATCTGTGCAAATTGCTGTTTACTAAAACTAATGTTACTTCATTTGCAGTTTCAAATTCATTTTGCACTTTCATTTGAAGATTGGGATTTGAAACTGTTTTGGTCATGCTCATTTTTCTATATTAAGTTTTAGAAAAAGATTCGCTTTTTTATAGTTCAAAACTATGCAGAAGATAGGGTTTGGAAATATGGCTTGCAGCAATGGGCTTTGGATTTCTTGCTTTGTTCTTAAAAACAAACAGGTTGGCAGTATTCATTGGTGTAAACTAACAGAAAAGTCATTATCTGGGGAGTAATTTTAAAAAAATGATATACAATAATTCGTTAATTATTGCCAGAAAAAAGCATGCAGATTTACTTCTGAAAATGCGTGTTCCGGTTAATGAAAAACATTACCCTGCAGCCTCTGTGGGATTTTTTTCCACTTGTAAAAGTTGGTTTGTTTTTTTTTTTTGAGGGAAGAAACTGATCCCACACTTCCCTAAATGGGATTTCTAGGCAAGGGCAAATTCAAGCCTCACCCTCAGACAATAAGCAAGTACAAAGTTAAAGGTTGAGATTTTTGCTATTGAATGCTACGTATTTGTTTCCAGAGGAAAAATACTAATTAATTTTTTTTTAACTAAATGACAGATGAAAATTAGGTTGATGGTTTTAATCAAAGATGTTTTCCTATACTTTGAATGACTCAGAGGCTTGATTTCCCCACTCAGAGGAAGTCTTCTTCCCTGCCCCGTACAGCACCAACCCACTTCTGTTAGCATCACTCAAAACCTATTTCATCTGTAAAATAAAAAATAGCTTTTTAAATAAGTTAATTTCACAGTAGCTAAAAGTTTTAATCCTGCCTGTGAGGCTGTTGAGACTGAGTGATGCTGCTCTATTATTTGTCCAACAGGGTGGGAGATGAGGCAGTGGAAATAGCAGCCTTGTAGAGATAGATGATGTTGCTATTGAAGTAAAGCTTTTTTTAACCCCCTGCCCATGGTGACTGTGTTAATGGATGGGTAACCAGGTAGTTTGTAGCTGTATATGTCTATCACCCAACTTTTAAAATGTTTATTAGAATTTATCCTGTGTATTAGTCATATTTAAATATAGGCCATATGTTCAATACCTTGAGAGGCCGACCCATATTTCATTCAACTGTTTAGTAAACTTTCTGTCTTCTTTCCATGTACTCAGGCTCCCGAGCTATGGTAACACACATATGGTTTGCCTAGAAGAGCAGACATAATCCTTGTTATATATCCAGCAATGTTTTTGTACTATGAAATAGCCAGGACCAGGACCCTTAGGCTGCCTTCAAATGCAGAGAGAGTTGCCCCCTCCAGAGGATTTACATCCAGATGGCTGAGGCATATAAAGATGTTTTCTCAGGGTAACAAGTTGCCTCATGTCAGCTGACAGGAATATGCATTCTCAGCAAAGGCAGAGTAATTCAAGCTGATTTAGCCCTTTCTCCTCTGATAAATTTTAAACCCAATGACAGGAGACAACAGGTGGGTATAAGCAGATGGGGAAGCATGAGGAGTGAATAAGAAGGTCGGCTTCATAGGTAGTGGGCTCAATATTGCAGCAGCACAGCCATTGTCAAGCTTTTTTTCTGGCATCAGAGTTAAGAGGAGGTTTGAGAGGGGATTTGAAGGAGGATAACGAGGCAGCTTTGTGGACATGAACAAGGAGCTCTACCCAAGCATGGGGGCAGCAGGGGAGAAAGCACAAAGATCCTTGCTTGAAAAGGTAACAAATGGGTGATGGAGCCTACTGTCAGGGGCTGACTGGAGGTGGGAGCTCTCCCCTCTGGAATAAATGAATGAGAATAGGTTGGGAGGGGATTAGGCTGAGAATGCTTTGAAAGAAAAATCAAGTAGATTATGTTTATATAACAGAAAAAGGGAAACCATAGCAAAGAGGAGTAACAATGGTCTAAGTGATGAGCAAAGAAAATGCCAGTATCAAAAAAATTCTTCAAGCTTTTCCAAAGCTGCTCTTTCAATAAGCAGAAGGAAGAGGTGCATTGTAAGGATGGCTTTGTATGCATCCCCATCATAACCAGCTCCTCACAGTTGCTTTCTGAAATTCAGGAATTATCGCTAGAAATTTTCTAAGCCTGGCATCTACCTTTGAGGTGAGCAGTTATATTGCCTGAGCCCAAAGAATTTTCTTGTTCTTTATTATAACGAAATAGAACAAAAGTATACTTTTCTGCTAGGGAAAAAAAAGTCACTGGTCTCTTCATTTGTGTTTTGGGTTTTTTTTTTTTAAACCAGTACAAGAATGGCACAAGAATCCTTGTTTTATTGATTTATCATATTCATTTAAAATTCAACTTAACAGATTTCTCAGTCTGTTAAAGACGCTGGTTTTGTTATGTCCTCAGTTGTGCAGTTTCATTACTTGTTTCTGAAGAATATTGCTGGATTTTTTAAAAGGGTGTTTACTACCAGGCAGTCTTATAGCAAAGCACATATCTGTCCTTAGGCAACCATATTCCTCAAAATCTGAAAAAAAAAAAAAAATAACTGAGTTATACTGTGTTCTTATATGAACCATCTGTTGTTGATGGAAAGGCTGGAACAGATGATCTGGACTGGCCTGTTGGTGCAGTAGGAGCATGACTCTGTCCTGGGTTGGGGATGTGTCACTGGGGCATTCATCCTTCTTGGGAAGAGCTCATCCAGCACTGCTGCTCCCGTGGCCATTGCCAGCTTGTGGCCATATTGCTGTGCTGAAGGTCATCTCCTTTAAGTCTTTTGTTTTTGTCTCCTGCACAGAAGACACATCTGCAGTTTGTTAGGGAGAGAAAATAGAAAAGGTTGGTGTCAATCCCATGAATTTAGCAGTGAGTGGTAAACTGTGTCTGGATGTTTCAGTGTCAGGGTGGCCTTATTACTGTACATACTTACAGAGGATTTTATAGTCAATTATGAAGATGTATGATGGTTTTGACATGTGGCATGTATACAAGGGTGCACTAATCACTGATTTAATAGAATGCTTAGCCCTCTTGTGAACACTGTCATTATTTTAAAACAAAAATCATATTAAACCAACCACCAGCTATAATTTTGGAAATTGGTGGAATATTCCTATAAAGAAGCACAAAAGACTGTAAAGATTGAATAAGTTCATTGTCTTAGTGGCCAGTTGCAGAGGGGGAGGTCATCCTCTTTAATTTTTTCTTCTTTTAAAAATACTTTGTGGTTCAGCAGCACAGACACTGCATATCTTTGTATCCCCACACAGTCACCATGTTAATAGCTGTTTGCTAGCTGTGGTCAGTTAATTTAAAAAAGCTGGCACACTGGTATTATAGGTCGCAATTGATTATTCTTGAATCAAATGTAGTATTGTTGCTTCAAACTAAACCCCCACCCATGACAAAATTCATTGTAGCTCTTTAATTTATAATGGTGTTTGAAAGGAGGAACCTGAAATGACGTGAAAGGAGATTCAGTTTCCTTAACAGTTTCCCAAGCCATGCATGATCCTGTTCCTACTTTGCTCTTGCTACACATACAGACTCAGTAAGGGGTTACTGTTGGTTCAAGAATCTAACATTTTGTTTTGTTGTAAATATGAAAATGGTTTATAAAATGTTCACTGACATGTTGGACGTGGGTGTGCTCCTAGAATATATTTCTGCCCTGAATGCATGTTATATACATTTCTATAATGCACATAAATGCAAGGGAGTAAGTGTCAAATATGTTTTATTCAATGTAACGAGATTGCACAAGAGCTCCAGGCCCATCCTTGACTCAGTCAGTGCAATGGAAGGTAACCAGGCTCTCAAAATTGCAATAGCTCTCCTACTCCAGGTGTTGGCTGATGTGCCAAGCAGCCTCACTTCCTGAAAAGAGCCTCAGTTATTCTTTTCAGCCTGGAATGGAGAGTTTGAGGGGAGCTCAAGAGCTTGAGGGACAATTGCTAACTGCTAGAATAAAACACAGTTGGAACACATCAGTTTCCCCACACCCGTGGCTGGGAATTGTTCTGGCTTTTGGTCTGGTGAGAGCACTGGATTTGAGAGATGACCTGCCCAATATTCAGTTCTCATTTTCAGGAAGTCCTGAGTCCTGTGGATGCTCTCTGATATACCCACATGCACAGATGAGAGTGTGGATAGGGAGAGATTTTTTAGACATGCATTCCCCCCCAAAAAATCAATCACAGAACACTGCCATTTTTCACTTTTGTACTACGTTTGACAAAGAGTTTCTGGTCAAAAGGAGAGTGAAAGAGATATATACACACCTAGTGTCCATTGCCTTTTTCTCATCCATCCAAATGGCCATGTGGCTGTGTCTGGGGGAGCTGTGGGGAGAGGATCAAAATGCCTGCTTCGATGAGTAATTTGTAAATTAATGATTAGAACAGGAGAAACAGAGACACCTTCCCTCGAAGAGTCAGTAAACAGAAGCTTAAGCTGATGTGTGAAATGTGAGCATTCAGTCTGAACTGGGAACAGGATCTTGGATCTGTCAGATCACAGGAGAGCACAGTAAGTATGGAGCTGCTGCCTTTTCTAGACTAGGATGAGTGTGTGCCCGTTTCTCCTCCTGGTTTATCATATAGAAATAATTGGTTTTCAAGCTGACGCAGGCTTGGAAAATTTTTGAAGGATGAGAAAATGGATTTCCACTCACTGGCATGTGTGAACTTTAGAGAAGGATTCTCTGCACCTGGGCACAGAATATTGTTTGCCATGGACTCAAAAGCCAGCACATGCCTTTCCTATTCAGCACATGAAGCAATGGAGACAGTCCTGTCCCGAGACTTAAACAGCTGTAAGATATGCAGCAGTAAAATGTACACCATTTTAACTCCTCATGGGTGAATCCTACACACACATAAACTGGCAAGTATGATGAAAAGGAACAAATATCAGTTCCTCAGGCCAGTGAGAAAATTCTCTAATGGTGAAGATTTCTGAAAACAAATGGATTTCTTCTATGAGGAATTTAGAATGAAAAATGTGATAAGTTATAGTCAGTCATTAGCATTTGTTGAACATTCTACTTATTATTAGTGTTTCGTGTACTTCTGGTTCAAACATTTAATGGAAAAAGAGTGGAATAAATGGGGTAACACTAACCAGATGGTCCTGTATGTGGAATTTCTAAAGCTTTTTGTGTACTTTATGTTGAAGATAACAAATCACACAGGTCAACAGCTAGTGTCAGCTAGTGAGAAATGATTGTACATTTTAAGGAAGAAAAAGCTCTTGAGGTCTTAGTTGCATCGGTGTCGGGGATTCAATTTTGTGATTTTCACATGGAAATGAAGATGCTTCCAAGTGAAGCATACTGCAGAAGAAATGTTTAAAGAGGCGTTTGTTTAGATTCCAAAAACTAGGTTATCTTAGACACATTTAGGTTCAGGACATCTCCTCCTTGCTTTTCGTTTAATTATGTTTCTATTTTATCTTTGGCATCTGCAGAGGATAAAATATAGGAATAATTAGGAATAGAGCTAGCTGATGAAAAATTAAGACTCTGCAATATTGTTTCTTTATATGCTGTTCTTAAACTTTAAAAAATCAGAAAGAAAATCTGTGATATGTTTTGCTTTTTGATAACTAGCTTCATATGTTTTAACATTCTGAGAGTCATACACTTGCTAAAATATCTCTCTGATCTGTGGCATGTCTAACTCATCCATCCCTATGGTATATTGCCAGGTCACTGTAGTGCTGCTGAAGTATTTTGACACAGAATTTCATCCAAATAAATAAATAGTGTATGATGGTGCCATCTATAGCCCAGACAGCTCAAGGGATTAGTAATTAGTTATATAGCCTTTTACTTAGGGATCGTTACTTAAGATCAGACTCAGAATGTCACTTCTAGCCACAGGCTTGGCAAGTTGAAACAGTGGTTTCTTTCTGATCCTTGTCAATGAGGTAATGTCTAAGGCATCTGGGGCAAAGTAGAAGTAGAAACTGAATTATAATTTCCAGAATAGATTTCTCAAACTCATTTTTACGTAAAGGCAATAGGGCAGTTTTTAACTCCTGTCTACCTGTTCCATGAGTACAAAAGAAAACAACTTCCAGATACCAGAGAACTTTCACTGGCATTACATCCTCAGGAGGAGACAAGTTTCAAGTATGTTTGCCAAAGGTTGTTGCATCACAGAAATCAACAGCAATAGGATGAGCAATTCAGAGCTAATGATCTTTCTTTCATAAGACTATCACCTTCCTGTAACTCAATAGATACATCTAGATAATGATCCAGGAGCTACAAAAATAAAAACTTCCTTAGAAATTAATTGTTTACCTAGTTTCTAGGTGGACTTCAGAGAAATGAACCACTCTGGAGATGCAGCCTTACACATGTGCAGCAGATTTATCTTTTTGGTGTAAAGTTAAAACTCCAGCTACAAAAAATCCAACTGCGGTAGAGTTCTTTTCTCTTGTTCAAATCAATCTTGGTACTAGAAGTTACTATATTCCTGCAAAGGAGAACATATCACATTTTCTGCCAAGGGTAAACCTTCTTTTTAAATGCAGCATTTACCCTTTGAATAACTCCTCAGGCTAGGCTTGTCTCTTCTAGAAGACACTTGTCATTAGTGGCAGAAGAAACTTCACTTTTGACACATGTAAAGTGAAGCAATGTAGAGGTTTATTCACCATGGCATCTTCAATAGATGAGACATCTCTAAGCATTTTCCAAAGCTTTACCATTTTCTAGAACCAGAGGTGGAAAACAATAAAAGAGCCATAGGCAAAGGAGGAAAGATGAGCTTCCTGGTGAAAGCAAAGGCAGATTATTGACCAAACTGTGTTTTATTAATCATGCTAACACTGTGACTGGTACAGGGTGGATGGAGAAGTGTGGGAGGATTGTGTGTGTGTTCAGTTATTTGTAATGTAGTGAGAGGTATTTATCTGCTATTTCCACTGTCATGAAATGACCATGCACAATGCATAAGGGTTCTCATTGCAGTGACTGTATCATCATACCTTGCGTGCTGAACTTGAGATGGAAGTGTTGCTTACTGTCAGGTGGTAGCTCACTCTCATTGAGGCAAGGAACATACATAATATTTATTAAACCAAGGATCAGTAAACTTACCTCAGTGATGCTTTGTTTCAGTTTTGTAGAAATTATAAAAGGCAAAGGGATTCTTTGAAACACTGTTTGAAAGAGAAACAGAAAAGAAAACAGGTTTTTTCTTGGATTTTTTTAGATTTTTGCATCCTATTTGGCTGATGGTTTCAGACTAGTAGTGAAGATTACATCAAGAAGTGACATGTTCTCTTACATACATTCATGAACAGTATTTTCTGTAGTGCACTCACATCTTTGTATTTATGCTTTGGTTCACATACGTGAAAGCTTGTGCAAAGGTGTATCTCTAAAGGTGTTCAATTTTTGCTTATTATATGAGATATGCAGTTCTCTCCGCTGTTATAGCCTATTTTGAAATGCTTCCTTGAAGCAAGTATAAAAACAGGGCAAGAGATGCTCTATTCAGTTTCTAAAATGCCTCAGTAAATGCCTGTCACACTTCTCTCATGTGGTAGACTGGAGCTGAAGAAATCACTACCACAGGTGCTCAGCACCTCAGCTGGGGACCTGGAAGGGATGGAATTGTACACAGAAAACAAGTTTGCTGTGTAGTTAAAGTAAAAAGACAATTTTGTTTAGTTCATTGACTCAGTTCAAATAATTTTACAAAATGTTACAAAATTTTGAGGTACAGCAGTCAAGGATCAGACAGCAGATGTTGTATTAAATGATTATTTGCCAGGAATTTGTTTTGATTTTCAAAGGGTAGCCCACAGTCTGGAGACTCTGCATAAACCTAGAAGTAGTGCTGTCCTCTGCCCTGAAGAGTTACCTGCACAGATGTTTCCAGATGTAGAAGCCCAGTATTCCTGACTGAATGTCCCATTATTGGTCGGTAGTAAAAAATGAGGTTGGGATATTTGCAGAGTGAAATCTCTTGCTGATTTGAGCCCTGATCTTGTGAGCAGTTAACATTGTCCTTATTGTTATGTAGATGCATACTCCCACTGAGTACTCCAAGTTGTGTACATAAATATTTTCATAAGTCTTAGAGATCTGGTTTGGTGAGTGCAGGCACAACATGTGTAATGAGCAATCTCAGCTGCTTCCGAGGTACTGAATCACTGCCTGGAGACAGACAGAGCAAGCTTTAATATGAAATCTCTCCAGATTAAGTTTTTAGTATTATAAGTTTAATTTATGTGTGGGAAGAACACTTGGATGAGATATATTGGGAGAAAATGTGTCCCATCCATTAGCAAAGAATGCAATAATTAGGGAAGGAAGAGACCTGGCTCAGAACGTGTGATATGATTCAGAATTGTGTCCTCGAGTCATTATGCAGACAAAAAAACCCCACCACTCGCTTCAGTGCAAGTTTTGCATGTGTAACAGCTGTCACAGTGAGACCATTAATCAGCTGAACCACCACACAGGTGGAGGATGAGAAACCACCTTCTGTGCTAGAGGCTGGATGTAAAAATTACTTTGCACGGGGTCCGTCTGTCTGTGCTGCTGTAGCTGCAGTGATGCAAATCTCTGGTGTAGATCTGTTTCACCACTGGCATAAGATGTTTTTGTAAAATTTCCTCTTTTAAGTAGAGAGGGAAAAATATAGACTGTAGTTAAATGCTAGAGAGACCATGATTTTGCTCTAAGCTGTGTTTCTGCTGTTAAAACTATTGCAATAAAAGACACACCTACTTTATTTTACTTCATATGTTAGTATACTATGAACTCATATCAATTGCATACAGTTAGTTAGATAAATGAACAGCTTACTTTTGATTGTGTGTGTTGAAGTACCCCAGGTTGTTTTACTAAATTATGTCATTTATTATTTCCTGCTGTGTATAATGACAATTTGTGAAAAACAGAGGTTTTTCCTTTCCCTCCTGTCCATACCCAAACCAAAAAAGAAAAAAAAACCCTGATCAGAAAAAGCACATGCCTTGAAATAGAGACGCTTTCCACCTCCTCTCCATTTGCATCATGTGATATGGCAAGACATCAAATGATGCAAAGATGTGTAAAGAGACAATAAATGAAAGATAAATTAGAAGAATGTTTTTTGGATAGACTGTTTCTATTCAATTTGGATGATAAGAATTTAGTCTTAATTTCTGACATATTCATTTTATCAGCTAAATTTCCTAATTTGTATTATTACAGATAATTACCAATGTATATTTATTTTTAAAACTTTATTTGTTCAATTAGAAGGTAGATTTCAGCCTTTATCTTTGCAGGTAGCTGATCCAAGACAGTTTTATGTAAATGGCTTAATTAATTGCTACCTTTCAGTTGAAACAGCAATTTACAAAGGAAGTAATCCTTTTCGAGTGGCGTAAGCTGTTTAAAAATGGCAAAAAACCCACAATACTTTTCTCAGGCACCTTGGCACACAATTATAAGTTATTTGACAGAAGTAAATATAATAAACTGCAAGGCTTCTTCCCAAATTATGTCTTTTCTAGGTAATGAAAATAGCATCAACCTTAAGTGCAGTGGCTCTGTAGTCTTCAAATCTACATTATTAAAAGACTTAATTATGCAGAATTACAAAACTTTTTTATAAATGGTTCAATGTGTTGGTGGTAAAGATGTGATCTGTGTGGCCTACTTAATAAGTTTACACTCTCTCTCAAGCAATTAGTTGTTTCCAAGTGTTTGGTGCCTTGCTTTCCCTTCCAGGCTATCCTTGGAAAATGCTGCCATGCAGTGCTTTTAGAGGATGTGGTGACAGGGCTTTTTCTTTATGGCCACCAGCCAACAGCACCAGTCTCCTGGTGACCATCTGCATCTGGGCTTGCCTGGATTGCAGCTGCAAACTGGAATCCTGACCCATAGTCCTGAGAGGAAGAAAGGGAGTTTGGGGTATTCTCTCTCCTCCTGCCATGCCCCAAAGTCCATTTGTTGTAGAAGCTGAGCCTTTAATCAGTGTTTTCCCCAGCTGCATCCTACTTTACAAAAGCATGGGGCACTCCGTAATGGAAGTAATCTGTAAAACCCAGAAGAGGGTTGTTGAGATCCCATATGTGATGGTAAATGCCTTGATTCTGAGTGTCTGCTTGGTGCAGCATGGACCCCTTTCTTAGTCTTACGCTTTTGCTTCATAAGAATAGAGGGAGGAAATAATACTAAATCCTTTTAAAAAGAGCCAATTCTTCATGTCATTAATAAGGGAAATTAAAAAATACTCACTGTGCCCGCTTATCTCCTGTGCTGCTTGTGATTCTGAACTTCATACCAAACTGGCGATCCTGGAGGAGGGGGAAGGATGAGTGGGTGAATGAATACATGTCTAGAAATGTGGCAAGTTTTCAGTAGAGATGCTCCAATGCTGTCCTCATTATTGTCCCATTTTATTTGGCAGAGTGACTTTTTTCCAGTTAAATGTGCAAGGGTTTAATTAATACATTCCAGTTGTCAAACCCAGTTCAGCTTGATGAGCAGGAGAGTGTAGAAAAGCTAGATTATTTGTTTGCATCACTAGGCAATGGGGAAATACCTCCTCCATTGGTTTTCTTTGCAAGTAGTGACAGCAGAGTTCTGACAGAGACAAAGGGATAAAAAATGTGCTGGAAGGACTAGAAGAATTAATTTGTAATAGATAATTGGATCTGTATGGCAATGATATGAGTTTGGAGGAAAGTCAAGAGGAATAGCTCTCTAGGTTTTTAGGTTTCACTCTCTTGTCAAAATAGCATCTGCATGCCTTATGCATTTTAAAGTTTAAGAATTATACATATGTTGCTTCCTTATTTTGCTGCCCCACTGACTCTCTGACAAAGGTCTGGATATGCCTATTTTTATTATTAATTAAACCTCAAGAAAAAACTTGGCTATTGGGAATGTGATAGAATATCACTGTTACTTTCCTCTCTTGCAAAAGTCAGTCTTGCACCAGCCTCTGAGACAACTGTCTTTTGAATTTTGCAAGGCTCACCTTTGTTGCTGACAGCAGATCCTCGGGGAAGGGTGTAGTTCAGTGCTACAGGAGATTGTCTGATTCAGTGGAAGCACGGGTCCAGTGAATGCCAGGATGGAGACGTTACCTGCGTTCAGCTCTGTAGAGAACCAGTGGTGAAAGCAGAGTACCAAGGAGCAGAGTTCCACAGGGATCTTCCGTGGGGATGTTCCACAGGGATGTTCCATGGGGATGTCCCCGGTGGACTGCAGACAACTCCAGCTGCTAAAGTGGGCTGGTGGTGTCTGTACCAGTTGCAGATTTTGCAGATTTGTCAGATTTGTTCCTAAATATATCTAGATGTGGTAATCAAGCCTAGAGGCCATAAGTGGAGACAACCATGACTGGTAACAGAGCAACTGACAAATGGCAACAGCACGTATTTTTTAAAAAAAAAAGTTTTATCAGAGGGTGATCAACATTGCTGCCCTCCTTTTAAAAAGGTGTTATGGGCGATCCCTGAAATTATAAACCTGGGAGGTGCCTCACTGTAAAGAAATATGGTTGAGGGAATGATTAAAGATCAAGTTATAAAGGACCTAGATGAGGATAATATGATGGGGACAAATCAGCACGATTTCTATAGCCTCTCGGATTTCTTTGAAATAGTTAACAAATAATGGATAAAGGAGAACCAGTGGATATAATTTATTTAAACTTTCAAAAGGGTTGGATAAAGTCTTTTAAAGGAGGCAATTAAGGAATCTTGCTAACAATGGGGTAGGATGTAAAGTCTTGCCATGGATTTAAAACTGATTTAAAGACTGAAAGTTGAAAGTAAGATTAAATGCCCATTTCTTGCTGCTGGAAGGAGACAATAATGGCTGTTCAGGAGTGGGGCTAGGAATGGTAGGCTTCATTATTTTTAACATATATATTTTATTAAATTGCTATTGTGCATAGAATATGATTAAGTAGTATTCCCTAGGAAATACTGTAGGTTAATATTAAGTATCTGTGTTATAGAGACTGCTCTAGTGCTGTCATGCTGTATTCAAAAGGAGAAGAAACAGGAAAATAGAGGGAACAATAGCAATAACACTTCCCCCAAAAGATGCTTCTCCACTGAAAAAAACATGACCTGCTTCCTGCACCACCTAATCTAAACCAGCACAGTTCATGAAACACATCAGCCCTGATCCAAGAACAAAATCAAATCTCAGTCTAAAATGTCCAGGGGAGTTTTGTCCATCCTTTGAACTTGGCATATCTGCCCGTTTACTGCAATCAGCCCTCGCTGCGGTGGAGCTGTGATCTCTGCTGGGGCTGGCATCAAGGCACTCCATGGCCAAGGCAGCTCTAGCCTCAGGTAGGGCTGGGGAGGAGAAGGAGAAATTGCAGAACATCTCTGCAAACCTGGACTAGTCCAGATAATAAAATTTTGAATGAGATTTTTCATAGAAAAGGTAAAATATGTATCACAGAAATGTGCATACATTTAGAGCAAACTTGTAAGCCCTGAATCTGTCATAACTCATCAGGAGAGTGACACTGGTGTTGTCCCACTCAGGACCATGAGGACGCCTCTGGGTGCAGAAAAAGACAGGGAAGTCTGCACCATGCTGACTGTGTCCTTATCTTCAAGACACTGGCCCCAATAACAGGTGTCCTCCCCCAGCATCTAGCAGAGATGGACAAATTTTCAGAACAGTTAGGGGTGTTGAGTGCGAAATTGTGGATGAGAAAAAATTAAAACCTGGGACTATTTTATATGGGGAGAAGAAGGATGATCAATTACAGAATGAGGACTACAACAAAGGCTGGTCAGAGGCTTGCACTTGCTATCCTGGAAGTCAAAAATCCCCTGCATTTAATGTCTGTGTTGCAGGAGAGGGAGTGGAGAACCCTTCTCTCCCTTGGTAACAGGAATCTCTTGGCACAGGATATTGCTGCAGACAGCCAGTTCTTAAATCTCATAGCAGGGTGCATTATCATAAAGAGTATCATGTAACAGAGTTAGCTGAGGTCTGCCTGGTACTGAATAACACCAAATAAAACCCTTCCAGTTAGTCACTCTACCCCCAAATTTCTGCACCTTGAATTCCGTATGCTCCTGATGAATGGGGCTATCAGGAATGAGACTCAATGCCATGGACTATATTTAAGCACAGTAGCAGAATGATATTTTGATGCTTAATTTCTTTGATCTTCTGTTGAATTTAAATTTGCCTACAGTGGTTCCCCAGTTTCAATTAGTACACAAAACAAACTTTGCGTATTTTCTGAGATTATGTTCTTCATTATATGTTGCTGTAGTTTTATGTGTTGTTGCCAAGAAATCTGCTTTTGACAAATTGCACAGGAGGCATTTTGAGATTGTGATGGAGTTGATTGAGTTTTGGCCAAATCCTGTACACTTTTATCACTGAAGACTGAAATACAGATGCTTGTTACATTAAAATATATAGAATTTGCTTTGGCCCTGAAAATCTGTGTCACATTTTAAAATAACCAATTTGGGTACAATTTGAGTTAAGTGGCAAGTAAACAATGCAAATGAAACTGTTTTGTTAGCTAGAAAGTAATTGAAAATCTGCAACTAATTATAAATTGGCAATATACAAGTCTCCAGGAAGCTGAAAGGAATACTTTGCTGATATATTGTTTAGTTATATTCAAAATTAACTTACTCTGCAGTTTGTGCAAGAGATTTTATTGCTTATTGTAACTTTACTTTTGAAAAATGAAACAACTCGTATTTCATACGAGAAAAAGTGTAATTTTTTAATCAAAGACAACCCTTGTTATGTTACATGATTTTTATTTTTTTTATTTCACATGAGTCTTGAGCTTCAGCTTTCATATGGAGGTTTGAATTTCTTCAGTGTTTATCAGTATTCTAAGTTTTGATTGGCACCTTCATTGTGTTTTTCAACTCATCACCTCAACACATTTCTCATACATTAATGTAGCTGTACAATACC
This sequence comes from Corvus hawaiiensis, assembly GCF_020740725.1. Classification (NCBI taxonomy): domain Eukaryota; kingdom Metazoa; phylum Chordata; class Aves; order Passeriformes; family Corvidae; genus Corvus; species Corvus hawaiiensis. The sequence goes on along the minus strand of NC_063220.1, from coordinate 9,278,390 downwards.
TTTGAGAAAGAAGAATGTGTTGTCACACACGAGAAGGAATTCTTTGCTTGTATTTGGTTTAGGAAAGTGTGGGACATTGTCGATGCCACCTAGATCTGTAACACTAGAAACTAGTCAAAACATCCAGATAATTGTCGTGTGGGTTTGTGTTGCCAGAATGTGTGCCATGTGCAGATGTCAGGTTTTGGTGAATATCAGCTGTTGTGATTGAAGAATTGTTATTTAAAAGGAACATATAAATACACAAGTTTTGATAAATCAATGTGAGTAATTACCCAGTAACCCAGTTTACCAATCCTTGATGTACATAACATCATTCAAAAAGCATTTCCCAGAATCTGGAGAAGTGCAGGGGGAGAAATACTTTTCTTAGAATGCTCTGAACTATCCTTTATCCCAGAGCAGCAGGCCATGATGGAAAGCTCAATGCTATCTCTATTTTGGTCTTGTCACCAAAAGCCCCAAGAGACTCCACAGCAAGCATGGACCCAAAGTCCTTCCATGATAAATAAACATTCTCAAGCTTTCCCAAACTCAGAGTTGTTCAGGTATGATGCAGAGGATGCAAAGCAGGTTTGTGGGGGAGCAAAGTAACCCAGAAGTTACTGTTGTATCATTCTGTATTATACAAATGGGCAAGAAAAAGAGTATAAAGATTAAAAATTACTTCCTTTATTCAGATAGAATATGAGTAAGAGCCGCAGGGAGAACTCCAGACTCACAGTGCCAGGGTAACCATCATTATGTTGTATTCACCCACTTGGCAATTGGTTTCTCTGAATAAACATTTCACTGATATGTGCTCTCCTTTAACAAACCTTGACTCAAAGAAATTTCAGACTGGAATTTTCTACAGCCCTCTGCTGTTTCCCCATAAACTAGTGCTGATTAAGTGAGTCATATATTCTTCTGATATTAAATTTTTAATATAAAGTCTTGTAGTCAACAACTAGTAGAGATACCTTTTGAAACCTGTGAAACACCACTTAGAAATGGTTCAGCACTGTCCTGTGATACAGTGTGGGCTCAGATATGATGCTTGTAGAGCTGTGTAGGGGCCAAGCAAGCTGGGAAGATGTTTCCTAGTCAGTCCCGCGCTGAGGAAATCTGGACAGTCTGTCATTAAAAGGAAAAGGCTTCAGCCAAGGAATAGACATCTTTTCTTTCTGCAGTAAACATTCCCAGACAGGCCAGTCTCACAGTCCTTACATAAGTAGCTCCTGTGAGTACAGGTTGCAGGATGAAATCCATAAATACCAGGCTTAAACAAGCGAATCTGCATCCAGAGCATTTTAATAAAAAGTTAGCTTGGGTCGTGGGGAAGGAGGGGATGAAGCACTGGGGGAATGGAGAATATGAGTCATGGCATCCAGACTGAAACAAATCTTTGAGCACGAATCACAATATAAAATTTTAAGGGCTTGATCCTGCCTTTGGCTATGCTGGTGTGTATTGTTACATATCCTGTAAAATCGACTACTGTTACATGTTATGTGGTACTGTGCACCCACATAACTAAGCTCTGAGCTCTTGGTTTTTACAGCCTTTATTTTTTAAATCCTGTAAATGCTGCTGGACTTGGCTTTTCAGAATGTTGAACAGATGCAGCAAGATTTTCCTATACTTCCTACCCACTTACAACCCCGAATAATTAGTGGATGTGTTGCACTTTTCGATAAAGACTTCTTAGAGAGCTGTTTGGTGAATAAGGCCACACAGAATGTGTCATTGTTTCTGCTGCAGGTTTTGAGTTTATTTGTGTATTATGGGTACTGTATACCACATAATAATGAAAAGCTATATGCTCCGGTCTGCTGGTTCACTACACAGTCTGTGTGATTACAAATTGTTTGAATAACAGTGGACTATTGAAACTCTTTCCAGATGTGCGTGTTGCTAATTATGGGAATACCCACAAAGGCGGATTATCTCTTTTGTTAGCATTTCCAACCCGTTAAAAACCAGGAAAGTGAAAAGCATGTAGGCAGCAAATAAGAAGTAGCCGTACATGTCAGAGATGAAGACTTTCATAATTAATTCCCAGGGAAGAAAAACTCTTGACCTGGCAGGATGCATTTCTGGAGTGTAACCACATGCAATTTAATGCACGGGACAGATATCCCAAAGTGGCAGATTCTGAAACAGTCCCAGAAAAGGCATAACATCATTCACAGCAGGGAGAGCCCAGGTAAAGAAGGACATGATGGGGAGAGGGATCTGAGCTATTGTCAGTTTTCTGCAATATTTATTAAAAAAATATTTCAATAACTTGATGTGAGGTTTTGGAAGGACAGGTAGGGGCAAATGTGATCATGTCTTTCCAGAATTTAAGTCCTTTAGATTTAGTGAGCTGGACCACTATCCAGAGGGGCCTTTAGAATGAACAGCACTCTGAGTATGAAGGACTCAGTGTGTTTCCAGGCACCACACTGGGATGACGATGTTTTCACATTGTCTTCCAGAAGTGCTGTCTACTGGCTTTGGACAAGGGACAACATCATGTCTAGTCATAAAGTGACCCTCAATCACTTTTTCTCTTTGCTTCATTTCATGAGTTGCCATGAATCGCACAGGAGATGAAATGCAGGAGGTAGAAGGAGAAAATGCCAGTGGCAAAAATTCAGTGTGGGATCCAAACTGTTTGAGAAAAACATAGGAACAGATGAAAGAAAGGCTGTTGAATGGCTTAGCTACCTGTCTCCTTAACAGCTTGTGATGAGGGGGTAAGTAGTTTAGCAACCTTCACTCAAATTTCTTTCTTTTTCTTCTTTTTTTTCTTCTCCAAAAGGTGGGAATTAAACTACAGAAAATCTGTCTTTTGCAGGTTCTCTGGAGGAGAGAGAAGATATCTGAATTCAGACTTAACCCCATTTTGTATAGCTTAATTTAAATAAAAATGATGTGTTTCCTCCTGAGTGATTAATAGCCAAGTGTGGTGACATACAGGAACAATGAGCTTGACCTTCTAGGTAAAGGATAACTGCTATGTTAAGTTGATTACACAATTTCCCCTAAATAAGTTGACAAGCAGTAAGCATGGTTTTCATGACTTCTGATCTTGTAAATGCACACTTACAAGTGATTTGCCTATTCCTCTGAAGCAAGTCTTGCGTTCTGTGGGACACATGTTAAATAAATTCCAAATGGTCTAATGTGAGATGTTGAATCCCAGCAGCCAAGGTCTGTGCAAACAGGCTGGCCTCCCAGGGAATTGTAAAGTGTGAATTACTCTTAACTGGAATCCTGAACTTAGAGAAGTTTCACATCCTCTGGACATCTCAGCAACTTATTAAGCAGACCAATAATTCTTCCTCCTCCTCCTCCCTGGGCTTGTAGACTGAATTTTTCTATTACATGGAGTGAACCTTTCTTTCTCTTCTGTCTTTCTTTCTGCCCTCAAAACTGAGAGCATCAAAGATGCTAAAACTATCCATATTGCACTGATAAGGTGTTTATATGGAAACAGAATCAGCCTACATGCCAGCTAGACCTTACTGCATAACTTTATATTTATCAAGCTTCAAAATCTACAGTAGAGGACAACTGCTGGCATTGCCCTGGGCATGAAAAATGGGAAAGAAAATGAGTATTGATGGGAAAGCAGTCATCTCCATGAGTTGTTCCAGTGTTAAACTTTCATTACTTAAAAAGAAAAATGTCTCTACTTGACTTCAAATTATTGCTTTGGATCAAGCAAATGCTAAAATCAGTTTCAGAAAAGCACCTTGCCCAGTGCTTGACTTCTGCTTTCCTATGGGATCTGTGGTTAGCACTTTTGACTCACTCAGTTGAAAAATGGGCAATAGAATGATTTGAATTTGAAGGAAAAACATCACAGATACTGCCTCTGTGGTTTTCCTTCACTTGTAGAGGTTTAGACAATCTCTCCTACCACTCAGGAGGTCCAGGGGACCGTAACACAAGCTTCCACATCCCATGGAGATACTTCACTGTGCTGCCTATGGTCCTAATATCACTATGTACCTAGAAGAGCTCTCTTCCCAGCAGGGCTCTCCATCGCCAGCCTTCTACCAGTTCTATACTTCTCTTGAGACTGCAAGCAGTGTTTTGCAACAGCTGCATCAGCACCAAATTCAGCCTATGTCCTGCAGAGTCCCTTTGACCCATTGCTGTGTGATTCAGCAAGTATCGAGTCTCCCAGGAGTTTAAGACTCAGTAAAACACTCCCCATCTGCAAATCCCAATCCCCTTAAATTAGGGTGTCTCCCTTCAAAGTCTCTGGCCAGGTTTTGCTTCTTTAGTTCCTTTTTTCCGTGCTTTGGAAAGGAAAGAACTTTGTCAGCACGCTGGTGTGCTCTGCCGAAGCAATGTAACAACCCCAAACTTAAAACACAGGACAATCCAACTCCAGTCAAGTCCATGACCCATGGGCTCAAAAAGTGAGAGGAAATTACAGGTGCTACCTTTGCAGTTAATCCATCATAATGGATAACTTTTCTCCCTCCTTCTGTCTGTCCTTTGCATGCAGAATTTTTTTTTCTGAAAGATTCAATTGAAATGTTGCCTGTCTCTTCCAGAAGGGAAGCTGCTGAAAAAGAGACGCTTTGTGTAAGGCAGCATGAAATGCAGTAGGTACACTAGGCTGTCTTGTCCTTTCTCTGTGATAAGCACTACACTGAAGTCTGCTGTCATTTGTGTGTACGTGTGAATATCTTTCTGTAATGGAATAAGAGTGTTTGCAGAAATGGGTACTGAAGTGCCCAGCCAGTGCACTTACTGCAGGAGAGTGACAGGATAAGAGAAGTGGCAGAAACAAAGATAGGAAAAGAGATTTTTGCACTAACAAGTGTGAACCGATAAGTTTGACCTGTATGGGAAATGCAGAGAATCCTTAGTGCACTTGTCAGGCCAAAATTAGCAGGGCAAATTTGTTTTCAGCAATGCTGATCTCTGAGAGTACTTTACTTCTCATTTGTGGAAGAAAACTGCTGGCTCACTGCACTCCACTTAAGAAATTCTTAGCAAGCTAATTCAGTTAGGCATAAATAACTTTCCTGGGGTTGAAGCCTGGGGTAGGAATCAGGAGGATCTATAGAGTTGGATGGGGAGGTGTTGTGTGGAGATTTTATTGGCCACATGGATAAGTTATGTGTGTCATCGAAACTGAGTGCCTAATCACCTCCGACATGTCATCACAACTGCAACATGCTCAGCAAGGCAAAAGGGAGGGAAGAAAATACATATTTCTTTCTCAAGTATGCACAGCTAGGAAAGAGTCATCTCATTTTTCATCTTCCTCCAGGGTAGGTGTTCGGGCTGTGTCTCTGCCAGGGAATGGGGGCTGTGTGCTTCACACAGAAGTGTGGTGTTTTAAAGAAGAGAATTTGAAGTGCTGTTTAGCAAGTAAGCCCTTCTGATAAGAGTACAGAGAAGTAGTCTGTACCTGATTAATTTAGGAAAATTTGGAAAAATCAGAAGCTAAGGAGGAAAAGTCTATAGTAAACAAGAGATTACCAAGTTTCTAGTTTAGTCTGTTTATTTAGCTAATTCTTCCTTGGGGGAACAAGGGAAGAAAAGATGAGTTATGCTGGCATAGAATGATAGTCTGAGTATCAGTATAGAAAGAAAGAGAAATGTCAGTGCTTATGAGTCAAAAGTGGCTGTCGTAGCATCACTGGGATGTCTTCTCCAACTCCTGTGTCAGAAAAGGTTCCCCAGTTGTAAATTGGTGGAGGGTAATGAAAAGGCAAATGAAACTGGTCTTTGAGTGGATGAAAAAACGGCAACTCGGAAAGATTACCCCCACAGAGGAGGGGGACATAACAGAAATGAAGGATTAGAGGTGGTGTCTGCAAAGACACCACAGGGAAATGAGCCTTTTGGCTGCTGAGAATCCAGCAAAGAAGGAGGCCAGGAGCAGGAAGGGAGTACATCAGATGCCCTGTCTTGAATCAGTGCAGGAGGGAGTGGAGGGAGCAGACTGGTCAGGGGTGAACATGAGGCTCAGCAGAGCAGTGATTGCATTAGGCACATGCGAAGGAGCAAAGAGGAGGCAGCTCGTATTAGGTTATCACAATTAGATTCTGCTGGGGGTAAGGAAACGTTATTCAAGGGATTGGTTGTTAAATTAGGATTTCCTTGCATAATTTTATCAGATCTCACATCATCAAGTCAAACCTTGTTCCATTCAAGTGGATCTTAAGAAATTGTCAAAACAGGAATTTTACCTAACGTGGAAATAGGAGCAAACAGAGTGGTCCAAGGATGGAAAGGAACTTTTTGGGCTAAGCTATGATCTTTCTTGTGTCTCAAAGGCTTCTCAGGAGAAGTGTTTTCCCTCCAAAAATTTTTCCCAGACAGGTTTTTGCCTCGTTTTTGGCTGTTTGCATTTGTATTCCTTGTGCCTTCCTAGTATTCTTATTTCTTTTCCCCGATCTCAAGCTCTCACTTCTGAGAGCAGAAGGTGATACAAAGATAGCTGCAGCAAGAGGCAGTGTGTCATTAGGGCCTTGGAAGGAGGCTGGCCATGTGGGAGATCTCTTCCACGTCACCATTTTCCCCCATCTGTGGAACTAGCAGGCTATGGCTACAGGACTTTGCTGAATAGGGTCTTGGAAAAATCTAGCTGTAAACTCACAAAGTCTGGCTTTGTGTCCAGAAATGGTGTTTCCACACAGTAGATCTGATTTCCATAGCTTTACACTCTTCAAAATACCAGCCAAGGCAAGTCCATGTAACCATGTTAAATTCCTTTCTTTTCTCTTTCTTAAGTCAACCAGTTTGTGTAAACCTCTGAAGAGACAAACTGACACCACTTTGACCATAGAGTCAATGTTGATTGTTATTAATTGCTTTAAACTTTTTTTTTTTTTTTTTTTTTTTTTTTTTTTAATAAGGCCAGGTCTGTGCTGCAGATTTCTATCAGCACAGCTGTTCTGGTCAGACTGACACCTCTCAGTGAGCAAACACTACACATGTAGATGCAATTATACCTCAAAATAGTGCTTGTTTTGCTTGCGGGGATGATTTTACTGTACCGCTACAAAGAGCAGATTTGCCAGTATAAGTTTACACCGCCCCAGGAATGCTTTGTCTGTTTACTGTGCTGGTATTCCTTTATCAGTAAGGCATTTGCAGTGTAGACATGGTCTTATTTGGAGGGCTGGTTTTAATCCTGACACATGCTAAAGTGATTACACTGCTGATTGAGGACTCAATAGAAGGACTCCAACTGATTTGCTCTGGATCAGGGCCTGAAAGGAGAGGAATTATCTTGTGGTTTGAATACAGGGGTAGGAGCTCTTCCTGCACACCCTGGGTTTGATATTGACTTCATTTGTCTCTGCCTCTAAAATTGGGGGTGTTACGGAATTTGTCTTACAGGAGTTTTGTGAGATGTAGTTGTTTCATGTTCCTTTTCCAGGACACAAGTAAAATTTATATCCCCAAATGGATAGCCACTATATTTAAAATAAAAATTAAAAAAAAAAAAGAGAAATATAACAGCCTAGCTATTTCTGCAGCTGTTCCAATGGCACCAAGTGCTATTGCAGCAAAGGCCCTGGTTCTGGGCCAACCTGTGTGACTGCTTTGAAGAGGCTCCCCTGCCTTTATGAGGTGTGTATCACAGTTTGGGATGCATTGCGTCACCACATTTCCCATGGGTGTTTCCTGGTAGCCCAAATGCTCTTTCCCTTCTGTGTTTACAGTATCCATGGTTTAGGATTCTCTTTAAGGGCCTTAGAACTCTTGGATGGCCAAGTCAAACAGCAAGCAGCTGCAGCATGGGGACATGTGTGCCAGGGTAGGGCTTTGTGGTCCTGAAATGGGTGCTTCTCCTTCTACAGGACTTAAAAGCCAATAGCTGAGAGGGAGCAGATGCAGAAGGGCACTTTCCCCAGGGACTGTAACACCAATGTGCTTTCACTGCTCTTTCATGCCAGACCTAGAAGCAAGATTAGAAAGGACACATCTGTTGGAAAGTCCAGGTCAGTGGATGCCATGTCCTGTGGTAGTCTGGCATGGTTAGGGGAGACACATCCCACCTTCAATTTGTCAGCTTCATTTCTTCATCAGTCTTTTGCAGAGGCAGTGCCAATGTGTTGAAGCTGAAGGGGTTTTTCCATTCTCTTCGTATCATCACACACTGGGCTGTAGACTAAGCGGGTTCCAGTTGGGACATACAATCCCTGAACATGTGAGATCACACCAAGGAACAAATCCCTACAGGAAGCAAAATTAGCAGGAAATAGCTATTACTCACCAAGTTCCTTTCTACAAATAGTGCATCCTTTAAAAAAGCCACATCAGGGAAATGGAAAACTAGTGTTTGGAGCAGAAATCTTCATCTCTAGGAAAGAACAAGTTTCATTTTTTTATGGTTTAGTACAGAATTTTTGGACTGCTCTTCACTCTAATCTGCAGCTTGCTTAGTCTGTGGCTGTTTTTACATATATTCTCTCAACTGTCATCTATTGGCACCAGAGACAATGTCAAGGGAACAGATTTCTATGACAAATTAGTGCATAGAAGAAAAAGTTAGTGTGTGGTTGTGTCTTGTGCCAGAATGATTAATTCCAGAAAGACCCCTTAAATTCCAATGAGTGTTTCAGAAATCAGAGTATTTTGATACTGGCCAGCTTGATTTAAGGCTACTAAAATTATTCAATTATGCTTCTACCTCATCTGAAGTACTTCTTGGCACTATTGTAGGCTGCAGGGGGGAAAAAAGGGCTATGTAAAAATTATTCTTCTTGCACACTGCTAGAAGAAAAGCAAGGCTGTGTTTGGTTTAACTTTGTCAGGGCCTGGTAGAACTGAACACAGTTAAAGTAAGCAAAAATGAGACTGTCGTGTGCAGCGAAAAAATGATAGGTCTCCCTGGTTGTAACCCACAATCCGATGAATGAAAATCAAGAGCACTGTAGAACATTCTTTTCAAACTAAGTCTTTCTGAAAGTTAACAGCACGAAACCATTGCATGCACTTGCGTATTCTACAGAAGAATTTCTGCACTTTGTTCAGGCTTATTAACAACACTTTGGTTTGCTTGATAACCAGTTGCAAAACTGAGACATGGGGTAAGTTAAGGCTGGTCAAGAAAGCAGTCAGAATCACAATTGAAAAACAATATCTAGGCTACAAAATGACACTTCTGAACCTAGTCCTGCAATTCATCTTGGAAAGATTGTCTTGCACAACCCCCATTTAATTTGTCAGTATTTTCTTGTTGCTGTTACTCTGAAACCCCAGTTTTCAGGTGACAGTAGCTTGTGAAGAAATACAGGGAAAAGAAAAAAGTGAAAAATATCACTAGAAATGTGTTAACTCATTTTTTACTGCACAGAAATTCAGGAAACTTAGTCTTTGATTCATGAGTATTACTCCCACCATCAGTAGTGCCAATGGACGTGTTGGACACAGGTTTCTATCCATGGTGTGACTTTCTTTTGTGAAGTTCAACTGGTCATGGGACTATATTGTCAAGGAAGCAGGCTTACTTTAAGTCAGTGGCTGTTTTAACTTGAATTAGTTTGCAAAATCTGTGGTGTAGTCAGAAACTCTTGACACCAGCATAGTTCTTTAGGAAGGACTGGCTACTTAAGGAACTACTTTTAGGTAACCTTGCTTCTGCTGGGTGATGGCCTGCTTTGAAAGGCAGCCTGCCAGGTTGTTGTTTGAACCAGGACTCGGAAAGGAATATAGGGATCCTAAAGTAATTTAAATTTTCACAGAGGAAGAGAAGTTTAAGTGTTTTTGTAAATATAGTCTATAATTTGAGTTTTCTTCTATAGTGTTTGCAAGACAAACATTTTGTGAGCAGGGGTGGTGCAGAAGTAGTTCGCTGTAGTTCTACAATCTGTGTTTGCTTTACACAGCTCTGGATTAGAAGCTTTGGGTTCTTCTAGGAGCAAAAAACAAATTTAAAAAAAATAGTTAAATATAGTGAGAAATATGAAGGGCTGTGATGGGGGAAAGAGAGGGCATGGCAGGCGGAAAGAACCCCCAGGGAATGTTAAGTGCACATGTAAGAATAGGACATATGATCCTTCTTTATTATTGTCCATTTAAAATTACAATGTGTTCCACTTAAACTAGACATGCTAATAAAATAAGAAGAGTCATTTATAGTGGACAAATTCCAAAGACCAAAGCTGTGTCCTCATTTAAATTCTGCTCTTTTGTTAGGGCACCCTACTGACATAATTCTCTATTGTTTCTGCCATTATCGCTTGCTTAATGCAGGACATAGTGTCGGGAAATTCCTGTCTGGCACTTACAAGGTGTTTCTAAAAGGGGGAACAAAAGAGTCAAGAGCACACAGGGAGCAGGAAGAAGCTGCGAGGGGAAGTGGCAGCAGAGGGAGGAATTCAAGATAGTAGCAGGGGCTGGGCGAGTCAGGCAGACCAAGGGAAGAGGAGCAAGAACTGGGGGCAGGCAAAACCTCTCTGCACTCCCTCTACAGTCCCAGCTATTACCTGCAAATCTCATAGGAGACTTAGGAAGTAGCTGAAGGATGGTGAAAATGCAACATTTCTGAGTATAGGGTGGAGAGCCCCTCGGCTGGGAGGATGTGGGACAGAGCAGGAGGATCTGCTGGGGAAGAGAGGCTGTGTCGCTGGGAAACTGGGGTGGGAAAGCTGCCTCCAGGAGAGTTTGATGGAGGTCTGATGCCGAGGATTTGTGGTGGTCAGTGAATGGGGAAAGAGTTGGTGTCAAGGCCATCCACTTCTCCTGATACTCTGGAAATGAGGAGCAAGACATCCTAGCCTGCACTAGCCTGGACATAAGAAGATTACTCTGCACTGTCATTTGTTAATAACGATGTTGTTTTCTGTCATATAATTAGAAAATACATCTTGCTTTGCCTCCAAGCTCTGTCACCTTATTGCATTTGCACATTTTTCATAATATTTCAAGCGAACTGACCAGATAACATTAATGAATATATTAGATAGGCAGGCACTTTTAAGGAAAAATAATAAACATACTTGTATATTAAAAAGTTAATTCAGTCTGGAGCCAAACAGGTAATTTTCCCTTCAGCATTTTTTCACTCAGCTAAGACAGGTTGGACTAGGAGTGCAGTCACCCTGTCTACGCTCTTGGCTTGGCTTGCATACCAGGGGCGAATTTTCTTCAGAGACAGACAGCAAGATGATCTGATTGGCCTCGGTCCAGGGCATGCTCACAAAGGGCCCTTTGATGGAGGGCTCCTTGGTGAGCCCTGTACCAAAAGCTGCCTGCCACCCTCCTTTCAAAGATACCCATTTACAGTAATTCGGGGAGGGGGAGAAGGGAAATAAATAAAGAGAAGTGAAATAGGGGGGTTGCCACAGGAATAATTACGTTACTGGGCTTGGAGGGGGTAGGGAAGAGGAGGGGGGAGTTATTAAGTAAACTGCTGGATGTTGAAGTAGCTGTTTGGCAGCAATGCAAGAACATAAGGCATTTGCAATTAAGCTCATTAAAGCTTCATCATTTTGCTTATCAATCTTTTCTGAAACGGGTGGGGTGAAGCACCATATATTAAAACATGGCTGCTTTTATAGATAAGGAGTGATCACTGCCTGTTTGACTCTCTCAGCTGCCCTGTAGTACCTATCCTGTGATGGCATACATGATTAGCTGATTTAACTCCCTCTTGTACACAGGCAGGTCATTTATGGAAGTTTGTTCTTGTGTCCCTGCACTCCACTGCTGCAACATCCAGTCCAGGCAACTGCTCCTCCTTGCCTTTATCTCGGTCAATATCCAGATGTGGTCTCCTGCCTATCTGTCAATTTTGATCCTATTTGTTCTCAAAACAGTGGCTTTTGGAAGAGTATTTACTGAAGCCTCCACAGCTTGGAATAAGGGGAAGGTGAACTGGATTATCAGAGCCGTTGCTTCCTCAGTCAGTGGGGGATGTCCTCTGACTGGAGCCCATACTATTCCATGCTAATCAAAGGCTTTGAGTTTCAATGGAAATAACAGCAACTTGAAGATACATTAGATAGAACTGATCTGGGCCATTCCAGATCTCTTGGAGACCTCAGCCTGCCTGAACTGACTTTTTACGGGGCCTCTTCTGGCTGAGGGGCAGTGGAGTGTGTGAGTTGAGTGGCAAAGCCATCAGAGCAACAGTTTTGGTGTGAAAGCCTTACAGTAAGAATAGCAGCAACACTGCTTTTTGCTTTGAAGCTGCTTCCCAGGGTACAAGGTGTGAGATCTGGGAAGAAATCAGGTCTGTCTTCTTCTGGTAATGTAAAAGTCAGTATGTGCCACTACAGATTATTGCAGGTTGTAGGTGTGTAAGGACAGCATTTCAGATATAGATACCTCTGATCATCCAAGCACTGCAGGCTGAGCCCTGCACTGTCCCTTTGTGGGAGGTGAGCTTTACTTTCTTTTTCCAGATGGAAATAAGTTCTGGCACAGAGGAAACCCCGAGAGGCATACTGGGTGTCTGAGGCAGGTCTGAACTCAGAAGTCCTGGTTCTCAAAAGTCCAGTCTCTCCAGTATGTCCTTGACTATGCAGCCCTGAGATTTCCTCTGTGTTTAGGTTGACAGCAACTATACTGAGCTTTGGAATTTTCTTGCAAAAATGATCGATTTTTTCTTGCTTCATTTGTTTCTGGTAGCAACTCTCTTCCATTTGTGATACTTAGTGATGGAGATGTGGCATCTTGTTTAGAAGTGGCTCTTTCTATAATAGGTTTCTTTAATTACTTTTTCCATTCTCTCCACGATATATGGTCTGTATAGTGTTAAAACTCACTTTAACTTTGAAGGAAGGGAAAGGAAGCAAAAAAAAAAAGAGAAGCTGGGGGAAATACTGATATGAAGAAGGGTATGGAAGGAGTAGCACCACTAATACAAACATGTAGGTCATATTGCCATGTGGGAATGGAAGCCAGCTTGAACTTTAATTCTTAGTTTGATCAAGGTAGTGTAAAACCAAACCTCAGAAGATTTCCAATGGAGAAACTGGATTTATATTTTACATATGAGCTGTAGTTGAAGCCAAATGTTCATTCCACTCAAATTGTGTAGGTGGATTACTTTACTTCCAGCCTTGAAGTATCATGTTTTTAGCTGCTAATAAACTTAATAAAATCCATTTCTTATTTCCCCTGGTGTACTGTGTTCATGAGCCTTGATGTGCCATAAGAGCAATGCTCTCCAGAAAATTCATTTATCAAGAAACAGACAAATGATGTGTATGAATAAGTCAAGAAGAAAAGGAATATATGTACCACTCTTTCAGTGCATTGCTCTTACCAGAATCGCCAGCTTCCTTTTTTCTTCTGATTTACAACTGGACCTAAGAGTTGAGAAAACTTAATAAATTGTCACATCATCAGCCTAGCAGAGAACTAAGATATGTACAGGTTGTTTTTTCTCATTTTTTAAATTGTTCCTTTCCCAATTAAAAATATCTTTCCATACCAACAAGCTTCCAGCTTTGGCTTAGCTCCCAGAACCAGACCTGCCATTTCACACAATGTGTGATCAGTCTAAGGGTTCGTTGCCACTGGAATTCACTGAAGCTAAGAATTTACAAAACTGAATGAGGGATTAGACATTTATGTAGATAACAAAAATATCTAGCATTATTGTAGCTAATACAAACAAAGAGAGCACTGAGAAGGAGATAAGACCTCACTTTTGAAAAGTGTTAGATAATGTGTAATATTTTGAATAGGAGTGAGACTTCCTGGGGAACTTCCTTCCAGGAGGAGGTAGACTGTCACATGGTATCCTTGAACTTTACTTTGACATGTTCAGTCTTGGATGCTGAGTTAGAAGAGCTGTAAGTGGTTATACACAGCAATAGCTGTCTTTCTACTCAGTGCACGTTTTCTGATGTCCCACAGTTAGCTAGATGAGATAATTGAAAGAGAGCCCTTTAGCCCACAGTTTTAAATTCAGTCATTGGCCAACAAGAGGTGCCAGGAGAACTAAGACATCAGTGAGGGTGAGCAATGTAGTGATTTAAATATTGTCTTCAAGACTCGGAGGAGTTGAATGGAAGCTTCACTGCAGGCAACATCACTTCTTTCAGCCCCTTCATATCCCCCATATGCAATGAAATGTCACCCCTTTCTTCAAAATGTGGCTGTGGCACATTGCTGGAGCACCGTGAATTCATCACTTCACTTAATGGATTTATTGGGGAGAGTTGGGAGAGGAAATAATCTTTAAAAAGATTTAGGGTAAACAAAAGAGTTAAAAAGAGTGAGAAACAAACTGCTTTATGGTTACAAGGAGTGGGAACCAGACAAGGAAGGAAAACAGAGGGGGTAAGAGGCCTCAGGTACAGAGGAAGAAGTAAGACCTTAGGTAGAAACAGAAGGGAAAGGCAGGGTTGAACATATAAACAAAGGGTTTAAGAGAAAAAGCAATATGACTTTTTCAAGCTTTTAGTGCACATCTGACCCAAATCATCTGGCCTTTCAGAGTCAGCCCATCACCTCCCTTGTTTAGACTTTATTTTTCCTTGGAGATCTGTAATCCTTGCTCTAAAGAGCTCCTGACTTGGTGGACATGTGTTGTGTTAGCAAATGCTGCTATTGAAGTCAGCAAACTTGTTAAAACTTGTGCTTTTGCTGCAGCAATGGAGTTTGTGGTGAGCGGGGAGTGCAAGCCCGGTCATTCCTCCTGGTGTGTGTGCAGCCCGGAAGGGGTTCAGGGAGAGGGGGGAGGGCCAGGCAGCTTGACAGCAGTTTTCCCACCTCTCTGTTGGCCATAGCAGAGGGTTTCTCATGGAATCTCTTTGTAGGGGGAGTAGGGGCTATCAAGAGCACAGAGTTTTTCTTTCCTGCAAACAAAAATTGCCACTGAAAACTCCTTCCAGAACTTAATGCAACCTGAGGCAATATTTCTTCTGCAGAAGCCACAAACAAATCCATGCACGTGGATTTAAGAAAGGACTCCAGACTCATCTGAGCAGATCACAGGGAACTGTAGGGTTGCAGGGAGTGCTAAAGCCACTGTTGATGGCATTGGGCTCTGTTGGCTTTGGTCAGTCATTGAGGGCCAGTCCTTTGACTTCTTCAGGACGGCCTGTTTCTGTCCACTTCAGTAGAAAAAGTGAAGGAAGGGGTAAAATAGAAGTTGACCATGTTGCATTTAGAGTTTATCAGTTCTCTTACGCAAATGTTTTCACTGGGAAAATTAAGTTTCTTTTAAAGATTAAATCCACTCACAAGTAACAAGTGCACATAAAGTGACAGACCCTACCAATGTATTTGCAGAAGACAAGCATTTACCAATCTTTTGCTGGTACAGGGGTTTTGTTTCACACTGAATTTTTTTTTTTTTAAAGTTTGTTGGCTTTTAAAAGACATTTCTCTTTTCAGTTTCCCTTTTTCCCACTTTCCACTGTATCCCTGATAGATATTATGTATTCCTTAGAAAAAGATTTCATTTGGGAAGGGTAAAACCATAGTCCGGTTTTTGCACATCGTTTTCATTAGGTTTGTGTAGCTGTTATGTGGACCAGAAAAAGTCAAGGTGCCATCACACTGTGTTCTGATTAGTGTGTGCATGAGGGAGAGAAAGAGAAAATGGAACCTGTTCTTCAATACTAAAATCCAGCATTGTTGGAGAATCTAACCCTGAGATTTTAAATTGAGCTTTTGCATCTATTTCTTTCTCCCTGAAGAATCTGTTGGCCTGAAGTTGTGTAACTCTCTAATGAAGTCATTGTGGGGGTCTTTGCTATCCTGGAAAATAAAAGACTAGAAAATTGCAGCGCAAAGCTCATGTTTGCGAAAGTGATCAACCTTAAATGGTGTGCGGGTTATCTCAGAGTATAATCAGCATAGCTGATTTGAATAGAGCTGTCTTCAAAATAGAGATCTGCTGGTAAGATTTGTTTTCATTTAGGTCTTACTTTCAGCAATAGGATTAGCCTAAGGTCTATATATCTACAGGCTCTTGTATAAACAAGCAGCTTAAACAAAACTACCATTATTATACTGATTTAGGGAGAGAGAAAAGCCTTGTTTGGTTTATTGAGTTAAGATCATATGTGTGACAAATAAAGCCTTCCTTTAAATGTAAGTTTTGTCCCATTCAATATAGTAAGTTTCTTGAGAAAAAAAAAAATTACAAAAGCAAACATTATTCTTAATGCCAATTCAATTTGTCACCTCCAAGTTGTAATCCCATAGGCTGGTGAAATACGTGCTATTTCATCCAGTTGAACAACAAGGCAGCTGATATCACCATATTTATCACCATCAGGGTGATATAATCAATTTACTTCTTGCTATAAGAACTGCCCTTACACTTCCTTTTTCTACCTTTTACTCAATGGCCTTATTAAACTCTTTTCAATGCTGATTTATTGCAGCCATGGATAATGTTGTGTTCTGTGGTGCTTCCCCCACAAGGAACTTCAATTGCTGTTTTCATTCCTTTGTCTTTTTTGTTTTATTCGGCACATCAGGTTTTATTTACTATCTTAAAGTGTCTCATAAATAAAATAAGACGTGAAAGTTCTGAGCTCAGTTAGCAGCTTGAGATCTAATGAGGGGTGGCTGATCATTTATGGTGTGGATGCCATGGGTCTTATTTCATACAACAGCAAGCAAGGCACACATGCTTCTGAGTCCCCATCACAGGAGGTGCTGTGAGCTTTAAATTGGTTTGTGACCAAAGAAGAACTGAAAAGCGAGGTGGAAAAGTGCTGCTGAACAAAACTGATCTGAAAATGTTTGGGGTTTCCTTTAATGTCTGTGCAGGTTAGATGCTAAATTTGAAACAGGAAAAAGGTTGGGGAGCTGTTTCAAATTGCCACAAAACCAGTCAGGTTAAACTATTGTTAAATGAATGTGAATGAACTAGTCTCCTTTTTAGTCCAGTCATGCCAGGTCAGGTCTTAAGGCCCACAGAGCTGCATCTTTACAGAATTCCAAGAAGTAGCTGAAGTTTAGTGGTGGACACGTGAATTTCCAAGTGCACAAGTTGGCATCGCAGTTCAGGAAGACCTCTGGATAAAAGCAAGCATACCAGCAATGATCATCTTGTCTGCTCTCATAAGTGCCTTTTAAAGTATTTGGAATTTTTATGGATGATCCCTAAAACATTATGCTAGCAAGATAGCAATATATTTAAACTGTCAGCGACTGACCCTGGATCATTGGTTAGAAATATTGCAGTTGTTCGTTGCGGTCTATTTGCTGCTGATGGTTGCAGCTGAAGAGCTGAGTGGACTTGCTGGTGTCACCTCACTGAAAGTAAGTTTCACCTTCACCACAGAACTCGACTGCAAGCTGTGAATATTATTTAAATGGAAATTATTTCCTTATAAGAAGTCTCATAGAAGCGTTGGGTTTTTTCCAGGCTGACTTTTTAATATTTGTTTTGTATTGTTCTCGCTTTTATCCTTAATTTGGGGCTAAATTAGATCTGTCAGTGTCCCTTTAAATTTATTCCTCACTGGCTAATTTATTTTAGCTAACTTGTTTCAGGACAAGTGTAGAATACTTACTGCACAAAAGAGAAAATTCAGATCAATCTCAGTCTGCTGAGAAAATTAATCAATTTGCAAGTTGCATCTAGCTTAATTCTGTCATGTAAAGCAGGCGTTGAATTTCCTTTCCCATGTTACACAGACACGGGAAGGTAACGCAGTCTCCATTGGCAGAGGACTAATTCACTTGCCCTGTGCTCTGTGTTGAGGCCATTAAAGGACTGCACTTAGGAAGCAGCTGCTTTATGTGTGTGTGCCAGTATCTCATTTTCCACATATGTAACACATCAAAACATTTAGATTGGGTTGATCCAGTCTATCATGACGGAGAGATTTTGAAGCGAAGTGAGTAAATAAGAGCCTCGCTTGGCGGGAGGACGCCTTTGCCCTGATCCTGAGGAGCTATTGGTGGGCACCACCACAATTAAAGCAGACTGGGCCATACCAGCTTTGCACAGATTCTTTTCCAGAGCCAATTAGCTGCAGAACATTTGGTAGAAAGGAGAAAATCACTGAAAAGTCAGCCCTGTACAATGTTATCATTTATGTTCAGTGCTAGTCTAGTGCTCAAGAGTGTTTCTTTTTGTTATACCTCTGCAGACCTGCTGGAAAGAAAAATGTTTCCTGCTTCTTGTTTGGCCTATATATTCTAGAGCCACATTGTTCAGTGTTATCACCTTAAGAAGCAGTTAAGATTAAAGTGAGATAACACACATCTGAGTTCAGAAAAGCAGCCAGAGAAGCTGTACAACTTTTATGGTCTTCATCCAAAGTGCATTTAAGTGTAGGACTGTTTTTCAGAAAATTGAATTAAAATGTAGTTTTTCAGCTGCTCTGTATTTCCATTTATACTCTTCATCCTCTAAATCTGTGCCATGATATGGCTGTCTACTGTTGGCCGGGGTTCCTGGGCCAGCTCTCAAGAATATGGAAATCAGAGAACTAAAAAGAGGAAGAGGATGCTTTGGCAAGCTTATGTTTATTGGTTACGGATAGTTGGCTATCACTGTGGTACCCCTTGGGATTATCACCCGCCAAAATCCCGAACTCCATTTCAGAGGGGATTATTTCAAGGAGCAGAAGCAATTGCAGAGTAGTATAGCAGGCAGTGCTGTGAAGAATGATGCAATTTTTTGGAAGTTCTGCCTTGCTGTGGCTGTATGCCTGGGAATTACTGTACTTATTCATGTACAAGTGAAGAAACCTAGGTACTTAGAAAAAAATGCTGTTATTTGATTACTAATATGGACAATTGTTACTATGCTTAAGAATAAGAGCATCAAATTAGTTTGTGAAGAGGGGAGAGGGATTTACATGCAGTGCACTGAACAGGGAAAGAACAGACAAGGAAAAAAGTCAAATTTTTAGCCTACACTTGATTGGTGTTTGTTTAAAATAATTGTAATTTTTTTTTCCTGTGATTGCTGAAGGTTACCAGTTTTTTAAAAAATTTTAAATAGGTAGTATAATTGCACAGTAGACCCAAATTGGGAAGCTATTTCATGATCTGTGGGTGTCACTCTACAAAGTTCCTGGTGGACAGGCAGCCAGAGAGACGCTGTAGCTTGAATAAGAGGACAGGCACTACTGAGCTGTGCCAGCTCTGTGCAGAGCTGGCTGCAGTGAGGCCAGGGGGGCCTCAGTGAAGAAGCTGAGCAGTGAAGAAAAAGCAAGTAGGCTGGATAATGCTGTGAAGCTGATAATTAATATTTCTGAAGATGTTAGGAAATGAGAGGTTGGGAATCCTTTGGTGTCTCTGTAGTTGTCTTCTTCTGTATTGGTCAGATGCAGAATATGGGCAAGAACTTAATGAAATTCTGCATTGCTGTGCTCATAAACAGCTATTTCTCCTTCTACAATCCCTCTTCGTATGAGTTTCTTAAGATTGGCTAATGAGATTCACTTTTATCTCAGGATCTTTAACGACTCCCAAAAGACCAGGAGCTTAGTTTTAAATCTCATCAGCAAAGCAGGGCAGCTTCCAGCAGCAGAGTGCTTCCTGACAGCATCGTGGAGCTTGCTGCAAAACTGGCTCAGAAAGAAAAAGGATGCCAGCACTAGATCCAACACTGTTGCTTTTGGCAGGTCCTGGATGTTCAGTCTCTGCCTTCCGCACATGGAGCTTCCAGCATTGCGTTGCTGTGTGCTGTGTGCTGCCACCCAGCCTGAGTCCTACTGCCAGGTCAGGAATTGGCATGCATGCTAAGGTTTGAACTCCAGTGTCACGTTTGCACATGCAAAACAAAGGTGAAGGAGGTTAGATACCATATTTGAAATAGCTGCTTGTAAAATACAGATATGTTATTGCCTCCGCTCGTTACAAAAACTGCATCAACATGTCATAGTGGTTGACTGAGTCTTCAGAAAGTTAGTGAATAAAAACAGTCACATGGCACAAGAAACCTCAAGGATGACCCAGGACCCAGAAACAGTGCAGGTTTTTTTACTCAAACACAGAGTAACTCCATTTTGCTAACAAGGTGCCAGACAATGGCATATGGTCACCTCTGATGGTACATTGCCAGAAGAACTGTAAGGCTCCAGGTGCATCCCTGGTGGGTTTGAATTACTTTCAGTGAATTCTGAATCCTAAATTTTCAGATATGAATAGTGCTTTTGATGACACAATTTTGGGTACTGAAATTGACCCTGTTAAAGAGAAGCTATGTTTTAAAAGGACAGATATCTGATAATGAAAATTAAGCCCTTTTTACAGGACTGAGCCCTCAGAAACTCTGGTTCTCCACCTCACTTACTATTCTTGAAAATATGTCCTAATTCCCAAGCAGCTCTTTTATTTGATGCATATATGCTTTACATATGACTCTATAGAAAGGGGTATTTTAAAACAAAGTAATTTGGCATATTTAAAAAGGAAAAGGAATGGAAGGGAGAAGGGGAGAGCAGTACTCAGAAGCAATCAAATAACCTCAAATTTGAGGTCATGTTCTAAATGAAAGGTATAACTTTTTTTCCCAAAAAGCTCATGAGTCCTTTTGGGGCAGGAGGACTTAAACAGGATTTGGAAACTTCAATAGAAATTGCTTCCTCAATCCTTAGAAACATTGAAGTTCCTGAAAGCCCTGCTTTTGAGTTTAAAAGTTGAGACTTAGTGCATTTGTCCATAGAGGAGAAGAACTGAGAGCTGTGAAATGAACTTCATCCCTTCCTCTCTGCTGGTAAGAAGCAGTATCAAAATGACCATTGAAAATCTAATTTTTTTGAAAAAACTGTGGCAACCAACCATTCAGGGTGAGGTTGTCCATCTTCAGGGTGAGAGTATGTTCAGAATATATCCATTCCAGCACTCACATGCCCTTTTGTATGGGTTGGGATCCAAACGTGACCCCTTTCCTTAACAAGTTGAATAACCAGGATTTTCCTTCTATTAGAAATGATGGATAAACCAAGTATCCCAGGGTGAGCTAATGCTTAGTGGGTTTTCCCTTGTGGATTCCCAAGAATCTTCTCATCCAAATGAAAAAAAAAAAATATTTCCCTTGCTTCCAGTGAGATTCTTAAGATTCCCTAAAACCCAAAAGGAGCAAAATGAGTATCCATTATTGAAAGCCAGTTGGCTTTCTGTTCGCTTCTCAGGGTTGCTTCTTGAAGCCCTTTCCTGGTTGTGGAGGGTGAAAGACACCTTAGACCATGGTCACACCTTCTTTTCCACTCAAAAGTGTCTGTGCCCTCTTCCATCTGCTTGCTACCTCCTCCTCAGATGGAACAGTTTGTTCTGACCTCCTTCACTTCACTCATGAGATCATTTCTGCCTAGGCCCAGGACAGATTTTGTTCATCTTTCCCATGCTAACAGCATGGTTTAGTTCTGCCTTGTTACCCAAGCCTTCCTTCCCTTCCCTAAAAGTCAAAGGCTGCCACAACTCGGTCTCAGGCATTGGTCTCTGCCCCAGGTTGTGCCCACCTCCACTGGTGAGGAGCATCAAGTGCCAGCCTGGCGGGTGCCCAAGCCCCTCCTCGCTTCCCAGCAATGCAGTGACCCTTGTTAGGAAAGCTGAATGCTCCCAGAAAGTACCACTGGGGCAACTAATCATTTATAAGAGCCTATTGATCTGTTACATTTGTTTTCAACGTGCAGAAAGGAGGTTCTTTTGTTTCAGGGCTGGCACCAAGCTCTTGCCACAGTGGGTTCAGCGCGTCTCCGGACACTGCGATCAGGCGCCTCGCAGCTGAGTCTGCAGAATATTTGCTTATTACAGGAGGAACTGAAAGAACCTGGAATTCACTAGTGACCAACCTCTTACTTCTTGAACAACTGTTTCCCCCCTTCCTTTTGTTTCTGTTTTAATCACTGCATTACAAACACAATTTAAGTCCCCCTTGCAGATACCAGCAGACAACAGTCAACATTCATCCGGTTAAAATGCCGGCACTGCTTGCACTGAGTGGTCAGTGGTTGCTGGGCTCAGTTCCTTTTAAATCAAACTTGAATAATTAAATGGCCACAGCAGTAATGCAAATGCAGATTTTTGCACATCCAATAATCAAAGGGAGGAAAAAGTAGTCTGAAGCTGTTTTGGTTTAATCATATTTGATTTTTATTTTAAATGAAAGCACAAAGGTAATTTTTCTGTTGCTCTATCTGTGACTCCTTAAATCATGGTAAACGTGCATTATGATCTTCTTAAAAGAGTAAGAACATTCCTTGTTAATTAATTTATACAGCTGTCAGTACAGCTTTCTATGTTATTCATACTCTAAGTGTTTGACTGCCATAGATTTTCTAGCAGTTCCTGGCAAAGCTCCAGTGAAAGCCTGGGATTTATTAGGCTGACTTGGTGCAAAGTCTATTGATTGTGGCCTCGAGGGTAATAACTAAATAGAGCTGGAGCAACAAGTCAATAACACCATTGTTGCTACAGACTCCATTCACTTGAGGAGTTAGATTGTTTTACAGTGGCAAAGAGTAATCATGAGCAGATCAGCATGTTCAACAGGCTCTGTACCATGTTAGTGCTGGGGACTGTTTTAAGGCTTTCAGCAGGACTGTGGGAGAAGTGAGGTGTGGTGCAGGGATTAGGAATCCTGTAAACTCCTTCATTAGGACTAAAAGGGCTAAAAGGACTAAAAGGACTAAAAAACTCCTTCATTAGGACTATCATCTTGCAGCAAGGAGTCCCCGTGCCTGTGTTGGTCCAAACGGGTGTTAAAATCCCCTGCCCATCAATCCATCATGGCACAGTATAAACCTGATTTAAGTTTTGGTTGGGGATATATGTGCAGTGTGTGCATGTATGCGTGAATGCAGGTCCATATGCCCTAGCATGAAATAATATTTTAGCTAGTACAAACTTCACCTCTGTGCATTAGTATTTCCTGGCAATGGCTGGAAAAAGGCTCCTATTTTCTTAAATTCAAAATGAGGAAATGCTTTTGTTTATTGCTTCTCTAATCCTCCCATGTGTTTATTTACTCTTAGAATTCTTTACTTTTGCGGAAATATATACAAACCTACTAGGGGAGAGATGTTTATTTCCTGAGAGTTGTATCGTTTATTTGACAGCCTTTGACAAGTCATGTTATATTAAGAGCAGATCATTTTGAAAAGTCAAAATTGTGAAGACGGGAGTTTCAAAAACAGAACTGGATGATTTTGCACACATCTTGTATCCGTCTCAGGGAGCTGCAGAAATACTGAGTAATTAGAATTAGTTTCTTCCTAACGCCAGTTAGTAGCAGCCTACTCCCTTGGAACATGAAAGATGGTACAGAAAGTAATAATATGAACCACATAATATTAAAAAAAGGCAGATGTAATTATGCTTTGTAAAACGAACCGAGTGGTCAAGCAGCAAGCTTTTCCATATTCAGCAGCTCCACAGACTCTTCCTCCCTTCACCTATTTCTTCTTGGAAGTCAAGTTTTCCTTTTTGTAAGTAATTTTGTAAGCCCACATTTTCAGAGGTTATAGGAAACAGCAAAGCTTTCTTCCTGAGTCTGCAGTCATTTTAAAACACCAACATTTTAGACACCAAAATTTCAATAGAGGGGTTGGTTTTTGAATGTGGTGGTGACCATGACATCTGACGCCAGTTTATTGAAAATTTATCTGCCCTTTTTTTTCACTGCTTCTCTTGCTTCATTATAGATCATACTATTTAAAGCACAAAAAGGGGTGGAACTAGTAAGGAAATCCTGTGGCCAAATATTCAGGAGGGTACTGGGCTTCCCTTGGCTGCAGGCAGTCGATTGATTGAATGTTGCAGTTAGCATGTGCTGGGGCAGATCTCTGAGCAGGAGAGATGCAAACGTGGTGAATGTGTCTGTCTTTTTCTTTCTGTCTGTCTTTCTTTCTTTCTTTCTTTCTTTTTCTTTTTTCTCTTTTCCATAAGGAAGCAGAGAGCTTGGCAAGTTTGTAGTGCTTGCTCAGAAGCTCATTTAAAACTTTGAGAGGAGTGAACTGAATTTAAACAACTCCCAGGAATCTCTTTACCCCCAGGCCTCAGACGCTGCCTCCTATGGAAAGAAATGTATCGAATGGTTCATAATCTGTATTCTGTCAGGATATTTTAATGAGAGGTCAGTAAATACCATCTATTTGGAGGCAAAAAAGCCAAAGCTGGGCCTTTTCTTTATGACTTCCACACAGTCAGGTTTCTAGCAGATGCTTTCACTTTGAATGAAGAAATTTTATCTACTCTTCTCGGGTTCAACTCTGCGATCCAAGCAATTTTTAACATATCAAACCAGCCCTGAAACTTAATTAGCTGTGGCATAGGAAGTAAATATGCAAAAGAGGTTTTGCGGAAGTCTTAACACTTTTTCATTAAAAAACCCAACATTGATTTTCTTGGCTGATTGAAGTGTGATGTGCCACCCCTCTAGTGATTAGGTATGTCATGGAAGCACTGTTTGCACCCCACTTCTTTCAGAAAGAAGAGGAACTTGTAAAAGGAAAAACCCCTTCCCAAAATGTGAGGATTGACATTTCTTTTGAGTAGTACTATTGCAGTATGAACTGTAGATTTACAGAATTAGAAACCAAACAGTTGAAGTATTCCTCTCCCCCTCCTCCTTCCTCCCCTCCTTTTTAAAAGTGTCTTCATCAATCAAAATCAACACAAATGAATAATGGAGGCAGATAGAATGTGAAGAGACAATAGCGGTGTTGTTCAGAATTGACGGCCATAAATCCATTGTATCCTAAGAGACTGCACGAAGTAAATACCTGCCTTTGCCCACCACCAGTTAGCCCATGGTTCAAAATATCATTTAAGTAAGTGCTGATATCCCATTGAAACTTCAGCCCATTAATACTCCCTTTATTTTAGAGCACCAGGGCTGCAGTGAGGCAGGGGGACTTGAAGGGTGAAGGTTTGGAGTGACAGGAGAGTTTCCCCTCTCCTCATTCATTTGTTAATTTGGGATGACAGAAACAGAAATGGTGTTCTTATGAGTGGGTCAAAGGGGTTTTTTAGAACCAGCAGAGAACAAGGAAGCTGGTGCAAAGGAAGTTACAGACTGCATTGTTTGAAATCATTAAAATTTGGGCCTAGCTGAGGTTTTCTCTGTAAGACAGAAAGGGGAAGCACATCTCTATTGGCACTGCAGAGGCATGCAAAAGGGTGGAAAAGCCCAACAGAAAGCAAAGCCAAGAGGATTATGTACCTCAATTTCAGAGAACGTGACTTGTGGTGTGGATTTGAGCCCTGACGTTTTGATTCAGGTATGACAGAGCCGAAGTCTCCCGAGCTGCTCTTGTAGGAATTTGACACTGAGGGACAAGAGCCTCCGAGGTCAGCTGCTCTTTCTGCCATTCCAAAATGCCAGCTCGCAAGTGGAAACTTTCTTTCCTTCCTTCCCATTAGAAAGGTCCCTCCAGTTTTGTATGCCTTTTGGAAGCAAGCCTGTGGGAGCAAGTGCATGTATAATTCTTAGGCTCACACGTTCAGAAGGTTTAAAGTTGCTTGTTTTATTTTTGGTTCTTCTGTAATTGTAGTTTGTTTGGCAGAGCATGCCAGACACGGATCACTTGCTCAGGGCTTGTTAGCACCAACAGCATTCCAGCTCCATTAGAATCTCTAAGTTTATCTACCTCAACCGTATTTTCACACCTTTTATTATTTTCATTCTCCTCAAATTGAAAAAAAAAAAAACAACCAAGGCAAATAAATGACTACCTGGCAGGAAGGATTGATGACCTTTCTGATGGGTCTGGGGATTGCTCTTTGAGATCACAGTATGAACGAGCAGAACTCCTGACAGCACAGCACCTCACTGCAGAGGGGCTTGAAGGTGCCAGTTCTGTTGTGAAAACAGTTTATTTAGTAGTTAGTGCCTTGACTTTTCTGTCTTTGTACTTTTGAAAGAGGATGTCTTGCAAATGATGAACCCTTAGCCTTCACAAAGTACTGATCCCTCCATAGCATTTTCTTAATTGAAGCTTAGAAGGAAAAAAATACAGTGTAGTATTTTAAGAGTGGCTGCGTAGCACCTTTCCAAGTTTGCATGCCTGTCAACGGGATGTCATCCTGTAAGTGTGAATGAATGACTCTATTTCCAGTTCAAGTTTCCATTCCTAGGCAAAAATAGCACCAAATACACTATACTTCCAGAATAGATTTTTTTAAACTATATAAATCATACCACAATAAAAAGTAATCTGTAGTTATTTCTCCATTAAAAACATTCTATATGCCCAGTACCAAGTGAAAACTATGAAAAAGAGAAGACACTGCTTCAAATGACTGAATAAAATGTCAAGAAATGACTTTTCATTCTGTTCTAAATGAGCAGACTTTTGTATTTTGTAAGGATAACAGTTAAATTTAACATTCCACAAGTTTTCCATTGTCCGTTTTTTTTCCCAACCAGCATGAAGCACTGAAGCTTTAAGCATCCTGTCATGATGCTGATGGTTTGTTGAGGAAAATATGTATTCCTCAGCTGTTGCAGTTACTGCAGCATTTTTGCCTTTTCAAATGACACTTCGCCAGCTTTTTAAAATTGCCTAAATCCCATGTGCACAGTGATGAGGACTGAGATTTTTAAGGACCTTGAATTATCTAAATCATGGCAGAGGCCAATTACCTCCAAGGATTTGATTCTTGGGTCTGATTCATTTAGTCTAGGAGTCTCAATGTCCTAATTATCTAACCTATTCCTTACGATAGGATTTGGGGGGTTTTTGTTTGGATTTTTTCTGCTAACACAAATAATTGATAAAGCGTTAGCAGAATATTCTAATGGTGTGCATTAGGGTTGGATGTAAGGTAGAAAGCAATAACAAGGATTATAAATAACTGCTTGATCTGTAGAATTCTAAAATAGCCTCTTAAATTTGATTAACTGTCTTAATATATGGTTAATCATCTAAATCCTTTATAAACTATTTGTAAATGCACCCTTGACATAAAGCATGACTGGTTTGTCTGTATTTTATGAAACATGGCAATTCTATTGAGGAAATGGAGCAGTATTTCTGAAATACAGTCAGTGTAACTGAGAAGGCAAACTTGGTGTTCCAGGTCTTAATTGTGGAAAGTCAAATACTTGCAGTTTCTGAATTTTCTTGTGTAAATTTGTTGTGCAAAGGTAGTGTGGAGTAGCTATTCTCTTTCTCAGAGCAAAGCAGGCAAAGGGAGGTAAACAGAAGGAGAGTTATAAAAGAGTTAAAACACAAAAATGGAATGATTTCAGAATGGTTTGAACCTCAGTTCTGTGGTACAAAACCATCGACATCAACAACAGGGTCTCCTGCCCACAAAAATACCCACTCCTGCCCCTAGGCTGCATCCAGCTGCTTTCTTGTGCATGGGCACTTCTGTTTTCCAGTCAGTGTCTTCAGATTGAATTGATCCAGTGCAAAATATCTCTCCTCACCTCTCCACCCTTCTCATTTTTCTCTTTCTTTTTTTATCCTGGATCAATTCCTTGATCTGGTTCATCGCATGGACCCACAAGCTGTTGAGTCAGCACAACTGAGGTTGGCATGCTGTAACGAGATGGCAGAAGTGAACACCAAGAGGAGGAGTACAGGTGGAGGAAGGGGCAGACTTGAGCATGACTCCTAAAATTAATATTGCTGCTGTTTGCTTTGCACCTTGGAAACATGGTCTTGGCTTGAGTCAGAACATTTAAACTATAAATTCCCCTCTAGCCTTTGACACCCTTAAACTTTACTTTTGCCATCTGCTAAGTGGGAATAACACTAGTTACCTCAGGGATATGAAGATTTACTAGCAGTTGTTCAACCAATTAGCACATGAAAAATAGGGAAAACTGCTTTTTACACTCCTGTATTTTGCTGAAATAATTCTCCCATGCTAATGAACTGCATTTCATTTGTAGTAAAGTAGTTGTTTTCAACTTTGTTCCTCCTATCAGAAATATGTTGCTAGAGCTAAGACAGGTCCCTGTTTTTGTAACCCAAGTGCCTCTATTTTTAGTTTTAAGATGTTGGCTGCATCTCTCTCTTTTTTTTTTTTTTAATTATATGTATATATTTATAACTCTTGCTATTGGGAGAGAACTTCCTGCAGACAGATCCATTTCTGTGGTGCTCTGCTCTGACATGGAGTCCCTTGTGTTCCACCAAGAGGTTGCTCCAGAATAAGTGTCTGCTCTGGTTGTAGGATAAGCCTGGTGAACTGTAAACTTTATATTGCCTTCAGCACATAGTAGATTTGCATGTGCAGGAGGTATTAGTGACTGGGCATCCAATACTTGGCAATGTCACATCTGAAGACGTGAGTGACAGCAGAGATGCAGCCCAGCCCCAGTGTCCTACTGAGTCACTTCCTCTTTGGATAATTACATTCTCAGCTTTCTCTGCAATTTTAACTGGGGGGGGAAGTATCTGTCCCTCATTTACAGAGGTGAGTCCTGTAACCATGCACCATTGAACAGCTGCCACATCTCACCCAGAAGGACTTTTTACATAATGTTCATATCTGGTTTGCATTCCGAGCTGCGCAGATCAGCAGTAACGCTACGTGGGTATCTGAAAGCAGGATTTGACCTGTACTTGGGTTCTGGTTCACATGCAGCAAGGAGCACTTAAATAGTTTCAGGAACTTCAACAGGAATACTGGTATGCAGAATCAGGCCCCTAAGGATCCTTGGTAATGAAAGGTATCCTGTAACTGTAAGGTATTATTATGGTGACTACTCTGGAGAACACAGAGGTATTGAAGTTGGCAAAATGAATTACAGAGTTAAATGTATAAGTAAACCAAAAAGTGACTGATGCTTTTTGCATAGTAATAATCTTCATAATCGCTTCATTTGCACAGTTATTTCATTTTAAACTTTAGGCACAGTTTTGAAGCACAACTCAGTGGAGATTTGTCCTGTAATCTAGAAACTTTAATGAAAGCTAATTGGAGGACAAATTTTAATCTAATTAAAATGTGGCTGCATAAAACAGAAAGGATGAATGAAGTGAAATGCTCTATGGGGCACGGTTTTCAAACAATGACTACCCTGAATACTAAGTCAAATGAAGCTTTTGTAAAATGATGATCATGAACATTGCCAGCAACAGAACAACCTTGAGAAACTGCAAATGAAAGTTTTTATGTATTCAGTTTAAAAAGTGGACATTTGAATCACAACTGCATAAGGACTTTTTAAAAAGAAAACAAAAGGCAACACAGTCTCATCTAAAAACATAACAAATAAATTAGCCAAAGGTGTACATTCCGTCCAAGTTCTCATGATCAGCAGATGCAAATGTTTGCAGTGCACCGATGAGTTATGAGCCCTAATGAGATTTCAATGCTGAGCAAACAATAAAAATTTATGCATTGCATAGTTTTAGTGGCCTTTGGCTTCATGGTTAGTGTTACACCCTTTCAACAGCTTCAGTAATATAATATCCAGCTGGCTTTGGAGGTAAGGAAAATTTTAGGGGTGAACTGAAATTGTGAGAAATAACGTGATTGATTGCTTTGTCAGAATAATGCATTTCCACGGTATAATTGTCCGTAGTAATCTTAACCCGGGTATGGATACATAGGTTCTAGTTATGTTCAGACACAAATTTTGAAGGATTCAGGTGAAGAATGGCTTTTCCAGCATTTGAGCCAGACCGTTTCCTGTGCCGGGTATGTGTCCAGGGGTCTCGCAAACAGCCCCTCTAACAAGAACATTCCTGTCATAGTCTGGCAAACAGGAGAATGAAAAGCTGCACTTTCCCCAACAACTGTCATGTGTCGCAAGAAAAGAAGCGGAGCACAGGCACAAGAAGAAAGGCACAATGGATATTGAAATAAATGTGTGTAATGGGGAGTGGGGGGATGAACGGGGGAATTCAACTGGTGCAGTGCGAGAGTGAGCTCAAATGAGTTAAATTTAAAAGTCCCATTTGTGGGTTAGGCTGTTATGCATCCAGAACCTCCACCATAATGATTGCCTGCATTACCCTACATAATATTAAAATCTTAGCCTGTGATTAATAGCAGATTCCCTGCATACGTGTCACAACACACATCTGCAGCAAATCTGCCAGTATATTTCTCTGCTAGTTTTACTTTGGGGCCATAAAGTAATTCCTGTTTTGTGAATGAGAATAAACCTATTATGCACTAGGTTAGCTACACCCAGTTTCTTCTCTTCAGGGAAAAAGAGCTGCTTATTTGATACAGCATCTCAAATTTCAGTGTTCAGAAGTGAGTTTAAGCCTTGGCTAGATTTGCTTGAGCAAGCTGTTGGGATTTACCTTCACCATTTCTTAGTTCTGTGTTTTCCAAAACCTTCTGTGCAAGGAGTATTGAGGAACTTCTGGACAGCAGTAAACTAGTGGACTTAATTGCAAGGTGTTTATTGCTAAATTTGTTAATGAGTCAACATGCAAAAAAGATATATTTATCCCTGTTTCCTCTTAAAGTAGTAGTAAAAAATAACTTCAAAAAATCTTTTTCCTAAGCTGTTGGTGATGCAGTTTTGCTGTTCACAAAAGCCCTTTTTCCCATCCACAAATAGCTACCTTTCACTTTGTCCCAAGGGAACTGAGCATAGCTCAAATGAAGCTTAAAAAAAAAAAAAAAAAAAAAAAAAAAAGATATTTTTCCCCGTTGTAGCTCAAAGCCTCTGCATATTCACACATGCACACAAAATAAAAAGGAAGATGCAGAAGCATTCCTCCAGTCTGCCCTCTGAAAAGTCCTGTCGACCTGTTTTACTCGCCAAAATGAAAGCAGAACCCCATGAAAACAACTTAAAGGACAACAAGAAAACATTAGGAAATCAACATCTGTTTTGCATTCTTGGCATCAAGTCTGTCCTTGCAACACAGGGTCTGACACAGATGTACAGGGTTATGACACCACTGAGTACTGCTTGATTTAAAATGGTGTAACAGAGCAGAATCAGGGCACTGAGCTCTTACAACTCTGTGCAGAGCTGTGGCACTTGATCTCCTTTGCAGATGTGGGACTCAAACCCCACTGAAGTTTTAGGCATCTTTCCATTGATTGATGCGGACTGTGGAGCAAGTCATATTCCTCCTCCAACCATTTAGAATTTATTATTGACTGCACTTTCTCATCGTGTGTGTTTTGCTGTCTGTAAAATCGCATTGCCCCGGTGTGTTCCAGTCAGCTGCATTGCGCGTAGCCACGCTCAGAGAACCTTTCAAATGATGTTACACAATTCACCTCTGCAGATTTTAAGCTAAATAAAATAGTAGCAAGGAGAGAGCCATTTAGAGGTACTCAGAAAGACAAAAAGAGCTCTGATTTAATTGAAGAGAATCAATAATAATGTAAATTTGGGAAGCCAGAGTTGCCACGAGAGCAGTTGTCTTGCCATGACTACTGGGATGGCACGGAGGGAGCAAATCTTTCCCTGTTTGGTTGACCATCATAGTGGTAGCAAAGTTAGCTCACCTCACCCCTGGCATAGCTTCAGGTCCCAGTGGAGCTGTGCCAGGCGGCGGTGCCACCGTGCAGTGTTTTCACCTGCCACTAGATGTCTGTGTGGGCTCTGAAACGTTCTCGAGGGGGTGATGCCCCTGGTAAACAGGACAGGCAAAACTGGAGCACAGGCTGTGGGGAAGCCTTTTAGTTTGTGTTTGTAATTGTAACAGCATTACTTTAATTAGGTCTGTGTTTAAAGCAATTTATGCTGTCTAAAACTAAATTCCAGCCTTTTTCATTTGAGGCAGATAAGGAAAAGGTTGAAGAAAAACTGTTGAAGATAAACTGTTTCCTTTCTGTTCATGTGAAGAACTGAAATGTATCTTACTGTTGCGAAAGTTTTGGAGGAAGTTTCTGACATGTAAAATAGGTTCATCTTATTTTTATTCTGAAATTATGAAATACCAAAATATAGAATACCTTTTTCATGAGTGAGTTGGTAAGACACATACATCAGCACATCTGGGCTCATGGAGGAAGGTAGCGCATCAGATGTTAAATTCAGTATATTAAAGGAAAACAAATAAACAAACAAAAAACCTCTGGACCTGGGCACAGAAATCTATTTCCCAATTCTGTTTCTCAGCAACCCACTGGCTGGCCAGGGCAGCTGCACCTGTGACCAGCTCTTCTGCAGAGATCTCCCGAGAAAAATACAAAAGTAATCAGCATATGTTTGACTTTCATTTATCTCTGTCACCCGGGAATAAGATACAGATAGTATCAGGAGCAATGAAAGGTATATTCTGATCTTATTTTCAAGTTTTTTTGTCTAGACAGAGAGGAGCAACCACATGTATCTCTGTGGAACACACAGCCCCACTCCACACACTCACATCCTAGGCTGAAGGCCAGAGGGAAGTAGTAGGCTGTCTATATTAAAAAAAAAGTTTAAAACCACCACCCACTCATCAGGTGACTGGAGACTGTGGTTGTAAAATATGCTGCAGGCAGAAGTTCTGAAAAATCCCAGAAAGTGTTGAAAACATCTCTAAACAAGGTATTTTTCTCCTGCACCTTTCTTGCTAAAGGTCCCAATTGCTGCCAAGAAAGCTAGTGAGAATGTTAGCTGCCAAATAAAAAATTTATGACAGTGTTTGGCAAGGAATTGTATCACTGCTTGTTTTATACATTTCCACAAGTCTCTTGAAGGGCTGTTGGACACATACAGCTCACTGATCACTGTGCTTTATCTGTTCTTTAATATATTAAAAAGCAAGTTCCGGTAAAGTATGGTTTAAACAATAGTTTTTTCTTTCAATGGCCTCCTGTAAGTACTTACCATGGTGAGAATATAATTTCTAAACAACCCTCCATATATTAAAGTTGTTTTAAAAGCTCTTTACCTGACAAAGTTGTTATTTGAGTCACTTTCATAGTAAAAATACATTAACTTTTCAATTAAAAATGTATCACTTTTGCAATTGTGTTTGTTATATGTAGGAGTCTGGGCCAATAAACTGTCTGTTAAAACATAAAGAAGTCCATTCAGTCAAAGTTGTGTCTGCCATTTATGTTTCAAAATCCAAAAAAATAATGTGTTGGTATTGCATTGCTCACCAATATTGATTAGGTTTCTGGCTCTATCATTAAATTAATGTTGGGGGAGAAAATTTTTCCAGTGGATTTAGCAGAAAAAATATATTTTTGAATACAGAGTTAGCACACCAACAATAATAATTAAGCTGGACAATGCTGAAGCAACAACCTTAAAAATATTTTCCTCCACTGAAGAAACAAAATGGTCTGTCTCTGTCTTTTCAAGCCCGTTATCAGATTAGGCTTCCAGCTGATAATTAGTGCTGTTTAACACGGACCTCGTTTCTCGGAAATCTCAAAGCCTGAGCGGTTTACTTTTTCTCATTATCATGTGCTGCTGGAGGTGGGAGCTCTGGAGCATGGAGCTGTACCTCCCTGCACCATTTTGTCAGGAGACGAAGAGCCTCCTCTTCTCTCTGGTGGCCAGGAGGCGGTGGGACACGGCCCTGGCGTGCTGTCCACTTCCAAGGGGACAACCAGAGCTGTCCCCAAGCTGCCCCAGGGCCCCACAGCTCTGCACTGTGCTTGTGCCTTCATGGCACAGCAAATACTCTTGAGCAGCCAACAGCACTACAGATGCTGTACGCCTTGTGTACGCTTGTGTATTTCATGGTGTTTGATATAAAGTACTCAAGACAGACCAGCATTAAGAGGATTATTTCAGACAGTATTAGGAGTTAATTTACAGAAGATTAGCTCTAAATCAGGCAGATATCATAAGCAAATTAGCATCAGTTGTAAGAGATTCAGAATCAAAATGTGTGGTGGTTTTAGTTTTTCCCTACGTGAGCTTAGTGGAAGAGTAGTATCTTTATTAGTTTCCCACACTAAGGTGTTACATCTCAAATAGTGAAGAACAGGTATTCTTTTTTTCCTACATGCTCACTATTTATTATGATGCTGTTTATTGGCAATGAAACTGCTTAGTTCCAAATACCCTTCCTCTGCTGAATATTTTATATTTCATGCCATTTCTTCATTGAGTAATGTTTTGTTTGGCCCTAGAAATGATGTCTCCATGGTGTGTTACAATATTTTAAATAGGTAATATGCAGCTTTACTTCAGAGTAAAGTACTTGATCCTTTTTTTTTTCTGTTAAAATGAGTCACATTCTAATGCCAACTCATAAAAATAAAGGAGTGTATAAAATGCTACATACCAGAGTGAAGATTATAGCTACTTAAAAATAGCTTCCTTAATATTTAAGCTTGTAAATTATAAATTCATTTTATTTCCACAGCAGTGATGGTTAATTTGTATTAAAAAGCAGATTCTGTTCTTCAATCAATTTTCCAGACATTTTTCTGGCTGCAGGCAGACAGGCATGAGCACCTATCCCATCCCTTCTCAATATGGCAGTTTTGAGAACACTTGCCCAGTTAGTGGAGAAGATGATTAAGTGGATTGGACCATGATAGTAAAGCCTGTGCCCTGAGTTGTCCTTGGGATTCTGAAAGTTTTGAAGTCTACAAATGGGATTCTCATCTTTGGAGAAATTTGTGTTCTGCTGTCCAAGAGATTAAACTGCTTAGTCTTCAGTGTGCTCCTGAACACTTGGGGTTTTAACAGAGGAGGGAAGTCTGAGCAGTGTTTTTTACGATTTTTTTCCTCTCTTGATGGACCAAATTCCTCTTGACAAGGTTGGCCTGAGGTCATGAATGTCTGAATCTTTGTGCTTTCCAGGAGATCATGAAGACTTACACCCACCCTAAGCCAGTTGGGCTTGCAGGTCCCTCTGGTTGCAAGACCTGCAAGGGCTCTTGCACTGTGACTTTGTGCCCTGTGGTTTTACCGAATATTTGGGGGCTTGACGTGGTTCTTAAACCGAGGTGTCTGAGGTCATGACAAAGTAGAGGCTCCTCTGCTTCCCTAATAGAAATACTGTAACATGCTGAAAAGAAAATACTTTCATAGTGGCAAGTATCTCCTGACAACTAATTTGATAGTTCTCTATCAGGTAAACCATTTGTGAATACATCGATTCTTTTTATTTTTCAGTGTTCTGTCTTTACTGTTCCCAGGTTTTCTCTGAACCAGTTGGGCAAAAATTGATTTTTATTTGTTCCACTGGCCTTGTGGAAAATTAGCTTATGAACTGGTTTTTATAGGAAGACTCAAAGCCCAGAAAAGGTTGAAAAATAAGCCTATAGCAGTCAAAATTGTTGTCTGAAATGTCTTCAGACTGGAAGGCTGAATTTATTGCTCAAAACAAGTACTAGCATTGTGGAGGTGTGCAGTCCTGCTCATTATCACTGGAAAAGGGGGAACCAAAAAGCACAGTAAAAAATTAAATTTTAATAATGCTAGTGATATTTTCTAAATCCTTCTTGACAGAAAGATTCTCATTATTTTTATCTGTCTCAGAGTAGGCTCTTTTAATGCCATCTCACAAATGGCCTTAGCCATGATTGTTTTCCTTTCTTTTATAGCATTTGAAAAAAAATGAATATATACCAAAAAAAATTCTATTCTATCATTCAAGAAGTGCCATGAAATGGTAACATTTTGGATAGCACATCTTCAGGAACAATTGCTGCGAATGCCTTCAGGTTTTTACAAAAGAGGTCAACATTGTTAAGACAAATGCAGAAAACTTGCCATACAAAAAGACGCCCAGTCAAATATGGTGTAATAAGAAGAAAATAATGCAAGAAGAGAGTGTGTGTCCAGTCTCCAGCTTTGTCACACCTAAAAGCTGTAGATTAGTCATTAATTAAATTGAGGCAGGGTGAAAGACATTACTTCCTTTCATCTGTTTAAGATACATCTTTTAGTGGTTTCTAATGATTATGGAAGTTGATAAGATGCAGACTTTTGACATTTTTGTTTTCTTTAAATTGCACAGAATGTAAATTTAACTATATTTATCATAAAAGCCAATATGAGATCATGTACGTTCTTGTCATTTTATAGCTTGCATACATTTCTTCTGCTGGAGAAATAATTGCTTTTACCTTTGAGTGCTGACGAGGGGGTTGGGGTTTTCTTTTTCCTATTAACTGTTTGGGGACCAGGGTTTCATGTACCCGACGTGCTGAAGAATGCCACTGCACCGACAGCTGGGCTATCCACCCTCCCTCAGAGCTCTTGCTAAAGCTCTCCTAATGTTTGCTAAGGCCTATGGTTCTTAGTCATGCTCAGGTGACTAAATGTGTGATTTGTTCTTCTTGATACTTCAGTACCCTGAGAAAGGCTGGTTGGAAATTAGGACAACCTTGACTCTTTCCACTTGCAGTTGCCACTGTGCATGTGATTGTCATTTAGACTTGCCGAAGGGATCTGATGTTGCCTGTGCTCTGCATGAAATGAGTTAATCCCTCCCCTGTTTTGGTTGGTGAGTTTCCATGGCCCCAGAAGCCCCACTGTGCCTCCTAGTGATGGTCATAACCTAATTGATTCCCTCTGTGGAAGGAGTGGACATGGAGATGGGAGAAAACTGAAGTTGCATCAAAACTGTTCAGAGAAAAGTTCTATGTCAGGGTCTCCCAGCAGCAGAAGGATACTTTTCATCCTTCAGAAATGCCTTCCCATGTGTTTTAAAAATAAGCAGTGAATAAAATCTAGCTAGTACACAATTTTCAGCACCCTTCCATTTTGTGTTTTTGCCTTTAGCCCCACATCCATGAGGTCCTCGTTCAGGCTTTCCCTGTTCTCACGTTTGATTTCCAATCGTTCCTGTAGATCTCTTTCCTTCCTACGCCAGCCAGTGCCCTCTCACTCCCCACACACTCCACTGATCACCTGGGTACAATTTTCACTTCCTGAGACTGCCAGCTCCTTGAGAGAAGGCTCATGCAAGCCATGATAACCCTGATGGCTACCAAATAACACTATACTCCAATGCTGTTCATTTGGAATGTGTTGCAAGATTTCTATTATGAATTAAATCTCTCCGTAAGTATTTTAGCTATCAGATATGATGAAAATAATTCTGAGTTTTAATCTTAATGGCAAGATTGTCAGAAGATGGCACAGCAAGGTAAAAACGTAGTCAAGGAAGGCCAGTGTGTTTCAGGAGGCATTCAGACGAGAAAGGGATATCTTTTCTATCTTTTACTCCTCCAGAAAAACTGTCAAAGGAAAAGTATATTTGCTTCTCGTCAAAAATTAATGTGCAAATATAGGATCCATTAAAAGGAGATGATGGATCAAGGTATTTACTGGCTAATTATTGATTAGCATCTTCTGCTTCACTGGTGAGTTTCATCTCTGCAATATTTCTGATTAATGGGAGGTTACACACACTTTACAATATGCTAATGCTTTTCTATATGATTTTGCCTTCAGAGCTAGCAAGCTTTCTTGCTTGGACCTCATGTTCAAGCTTTTAGGGGTATTCGTTCCTATGCTGTAGGCACCTAACCTGGCTGACCACTGCTGCTGGGGTGCATATATGGCCGGGAGAAAG
Organism: Corvus hawaiiensis; assembly: GCF_020740725.1. Taxonomy (NCBI): domain Eukaryota; kingdom Metazoa; phylum Chordata; class Aves; order Passeriformes; family Corvidae; genus Corvus; species Corvus hawaiiensis. The sequence goes on along the minus strand of NC_063220.1, from coordinate 9,241,137 downwards.
CGAGAGCAGTTCAGAGCAGGAGTGGAGCTTATATATACAGAGGGCTGAGGGAGATTAGCTAGATATAATTTCGATGTTTAAAGTGGGATAGTGTGACTACTTCCCTGCACCTGTTATTACATGACTCATTCTTTCATTCGGGGCCCAGGTGGAAACACGTTGATGTGGTTTGAGTGTAATGCTATAACTAGAGATTGGTATCCATGTTATTACAAGTAGACAGCCCCAGTCCTTGAGACTGAACTTTAAAGCTAGAGGACATAGCTCTGCACAATTCCTCAGCTCTACCAACAAAATCTTAGGCACCTTGCATGGCCTGGCTCTTTCAATAAACCCTGCTAGAAAATCAGCTAGAAAAAGGTCTTCCTTTCTTATTCTCCAGGCTTCCATTTTTGAGTGTTTCATTTCATTATCTGCTCAGTTTTCAGCAGTTTTTAATGGATTTTCCCAGGGTCTTACAAAGAGGCACCTTCGGGAAGGAATTCAGAGAACATGAAAGAGGCTTCTGCTGGGAACAGTGTGCACACTGGAGGTGGACCTCAGGAAGTGTGGCCTTTTTGTCCCCAGGAAGCCATGGGGAGTCCCATCCCCTCTGCAACACCCCCAAAGCCTTTTCACCTCTAAATATACAATGTCAATTACAATGTAATTAGATCTTCTGGCTTGAGAACATAAAGACTTGGACATATTTTCAGAGTTTGTGGTTGGGAAGAGGAAAAAAAACTTGAGTGTTTTCCAAATTCCTCACTTTTTCCAGGGTCAGCTAGAAGAGGACCGAGAAGTCATATGCCAGTTGCGCAGATATTTTTTTCACTGGTATTTCTGTTTGCTAATTTCAGTCATTAATGATGAAAAATGTCTCAAGTCAGATACTTCCAGCCAGCTGTAATTCTGCTAGGCAGAGTTCTCTTACTGTTTTATTACAGTAGGTTGCCATGTCTTTATGTTTTTGCCACAGCCTGTCTCATTCTTTTCAGTTGCTTTTATTTAAGAAAAGCATTCTTAAACCTGAATATGGGAATGATGGAACAGCCCACAGATACCCTGAACTTGGGATTCATCATTATGTATCTAAGGCTTTGCTTTACTAATCATAACATTTTATTCCCCTATGTGGGTGGGGTTTAGTGCTTCCATTTGAAAACTCATCGTAACAAGGATGTCCTTATATATAGTAATAATTGTGTCTGTTCAGAAGGTATGTGAGTATAATTGTATTACTTTAAATTCACATTTAGTTTCATCTGGTATTAGTTTTTGCCTATGTGACTAGACCTACACTTCGTGTTTGTTTGAATCTGCTGATTTGCACATGAATATTGGACACTTAAAAATCACTTGCCACTGATTTGCATGCACCTATTTTCTTTCATGTTAGCAAAAACTGCCAACCAGAAGTAAAAGGGCACAAAAAGCGCAATAGCCAAGTATTCAAAGTGACCATTTAAAATGTGATCTTGTATACAGAGGACAAGCCTTTCTGTCCAGTAAACTGATAGGAATCCTTCTAGTAAAATCATAAATACATATTACAGTGAAACAGTGTTGGACAGTGCTCCGTCATCAATCAGTCTGTGTTCTTGAGGACACTTTTTCAAGATGCCTCCTTTAAGAATAAAGCCCTGTGTTGTAATGAATGTGTGCTAACTGATCCCCTAAGCCATTTGTTTAGGTTTTTTTTTTTTTTAATTTGTATCAGTGTCAGAGTTGAGCTTCCGTAAGAAATTTTTTACAGTATTTTATTTGTAATCTTCAAGTTAAGGGCACAAAACTCTTTATGCACCCAGAGTCTGCACTGGTTCATTTATATCCTGCATTTTGTTAACATGTTACCGTGATTGCTAATTTTCATGACAATTGTTATTGTACCATCAGTGCTTAAGGGCAAGGCATCATTATTCAATGCTGGTCAATCAGGCACTAAGACATGTGCAAGACATCAGACATATAGATGTCGTGCACTCCCCTGCTAATGAATGCAGTTTTATAAAAAGGTTTAAACACGGTTGGCATCCTTAATGTAAGGTTTGCAAAAGTGCTTTGTGTTTATATGGAGCAGATCTAAACATGGCACAAACAGAGTTAGACCCATTGTGTGTATGTGTGTGTGAAGCTACAGACAGGAGCGAATCCTTTGGGGGTTTGAAATGTGGAAAGGCAGCACAGTTTCTGCCAGGGCAAGAGTGAGGGGAACAGATTTGCCACGAACATTAGTGTTCAGTAGCAGATGTGGGGCCTGTTCTGCAGTGGTTGCCCTGTGCACCAAGGAGGTGATCCTCAAAAGCGGATGGTGTCATGAATTCGGCACCGGCTGGAGGCACCCTCCAGCACAGCAGTGGTCAGAGATTAGGCACTGTGACCAGAAGCCAGGATAAAGGGTCAGGCATCTGGAAAGGTGGAGCAGAAGGAAATTGGAGAGGAGAGGGATGTGCTTTCTGTGTTATTAGACCAGAGTGCTCTTCTAGTGCACCAGTTAGCATTACCCTTGTGTCTGCTTTAGTTAAGGTTTGTGTGGTTTTGCACCCAAATATTTCGGGCTGCTGTCCATAATAAACTAGATGGAGCTTGGTTTAAAAGCACAGATTTTTCGTCTCTTCTAACTCAAAGTAGAATGAGCCCTTGTGCTCATAGAGCCTTGTATGAAAGGAACAGTAGACATTGGCTGTTAACGAGCTCCCGCACAGGGCTCCAGCAGAACTTGGTGTGAATTCAGTGCCTAAGCTGCATCAACTAAATGGTTAATTCTTCTCATATCAACAGCACTGTGATTCATAATGTAAACTTAAGGAATCCTTGATGTTTCAGTCACACATTCCTCTTAATTTGGCCATGCATTCTTTTAAAGCTACAGTGTGCTAACTTAATAAAATGCAGCATGCAAATGCACAAGTTTTTGCCTTCAGGCATTTTAGCCATGGATGTTTCAATGGGTGTCTTCTTTCAAGTATATATTCTTTCCTAAATTATTTACCCTGTAAACATGCTTTGCATTTTCAAAGAAAAATCTGGGCTTCCTCATTCACCATATTTTGTTGAATTTAAGGTGTAATGGAGATAAAAGACTATCATCTGCTTCTTGTGAGCATGTTAGCCTTTGGGATTTTTTTGTAGCGAGTGTTAGGCCCCATTTTCTTCTCCTTTGGTATTATTGCTCCCTCCCCCACTTAAATTCCTTGATGCTTTGCCTAAAGCAATACCCACTGGCAGTGTCTGGCTGTGACAGTACTATAGGCTTCCCTACAGATGGGTCCTGCCAATGCCAACCATTGTTCTACAACTGTGAGCTGGCTTGACTGTCTTGGATCACTTAAAACCCCCTTTCCTCTTCATTTTTTCTTTACTCTAAAGGGTCGTCCTTGCCTATTGACTTTGAGATCTGAAATATGCTGACACCCAGAGCTTGTGTTCTCTGTCTTAGCAGCAGCAGCTCCCAGACTTGGATTTCAACAGGCACCACTGAGTCCTCCTCGGGACTGTCCTGCTGCTGCAAAACAGCTCTGTCATTCTCCTTCCAGCCTCATCCTTTGGGCAGTATGCAGTTAGTTTAATTTTACTTGCTCACTTGAAAGGAAAACAGTAAAATTCAATGTTATTCTTTTTTAAAAGATATAAAATTAATCTTTAACTGTGCGCTTGAATATTAAAAGTGTATAATGCTTCAATGTAGGAATCTGTTGATAACATCCATCCTATTTCATGATTAATTTGTTCCTTTTAATATGATATTCTTTTGCTGCACTGTGCAGACTAATTCAGATTCCTAGAAATTGAACTTTGATATGTATTTCCTAGATTCACACCGTAAGTGAACCTTCAATTAGTAGATGCAGGTGGTGGCATGCCTCACTCAGTGTTTTCTTGAAAAGGATTTTAGAGACATGGACACTGATTAAATAATCTTGCAATCAGGTGTGTACTGACAGGGTATTAAAAATAAAGCATTTGGGGGATTTGATGCTTCTTTTTTATTTTTCTTTAGTTTTGTGTCTCAGATGATGCAATAATTTTTTCACTGGGCCAGAGATAGGAGGAGTTGATTTAAACACTCAGTATGTTATGTATGCCTTTGCCTAACTATGTGTTAGATTAAGCGAGTTTCACTCACAGTTAATCCTTTGTAAATTAGCATTATGGATGCCTTGGGGCCCACATCCCACAAATAAAATGGTTGTCAAGCCAGCTGCACTGTGTATTACTTAAGGCTGAATGTTTTAAGAGTTTTCATGCTTTTAATCTATTTCACTGCTGAGTTTCAATTTTGCTGAGTGTCTTTTCAGGAGTGATGAGGGCGAGTGAGTAAATATATATTCTGGTTTTCATGCATTTGCCTGGGCAAATCGTTTGTTATCAGGTGTTTGGCAGAGAATGTCACACCCCCGCCACAAAAGAGAAGCTTGTAAGTTCAGGTGTTAAATTGAAGTGCAAACCAACAAGAACCAAAAGCCCTTAATTAGCTTTATTTTGTTAGCCTGCTACACTTTTTTTTTTAGGGGAAAAAAAGAGTGAGAAACATCCCTCCCTCCTCCTCATCCTTTTGGCAGAGTAAATATTGCCTGTTAAGTTTGAATTAGCTGTCATCGCGAAAGAATTAATGCTGTGGTTGAGCCTTTCTAGTGAGGAAGGGAAAAATAAACGAGACAGATCTTAGTTCAGCTTTAAGTGATAAATGAGGACAAAGCAGCCCATTCATCTCCTGCTAGGAAAGTGGACACAAACACTAAAGCAGTTTTGCGGAAGACGTGTCAGCAAATGTGATCATTTTGTAACCTGTCAGGAGGATAGAGAGCTAGTCCTTTTAGAGTGTCACAGGGGAGGGTGTCTGTCTGATGTGACAGTTTTCATCCATCCATTTACTGCTTTTCCTTTAGGTGGGGGGTAAGCAAGGAGAGAGCTGGAGTTGGTTAAAACTGCATTTTTCTTTACACTTTCCAATATAATTTATATGTATATCCACTCGCATCCAAATGAAAAACATTTACCAAGGAAAACTCCCTTCTGCTCTCTGGAGTTTCTTCTCTCTTTCACTGCATGAAATATGCTCATTTTAACACATTACACTCTCTGTCTTCAAGTTGTACTTCGTTTGATGTTTCATAAAACAGTTTTACCTCTTCTTACCATTGTTTGCTTCTTGAAGACTTTGTTTCGTTTTGTTTTGCAGAAGCATGAGAAAAAAGTGTGTAACTTGGGGTGCTTTTGTTGCATTTGGTTGTTGGGGTTTTTTTTGCTATACCCCTCCAATTCTGATGATAAGCTTCTTGTACGTTTTGCAATAGTCCCTGTTAGTGAAGAGCCTGAGAAAATATTCTTCCTTCTCTGTGAGAATGGCATAACAAATGCTGAATTCTCACAACCAAAATCCTCACGTGAAATGCCTCAAATTCTACTGTTTCTCGATTTAGTAATTTTAATTGACCTATTAATTTTAGGAAAATTCTGAAGTGATGTGATGACTGATTTTAGAAGCAGGAATTTCTCCCAGCAAATGATTGAAAAATATTAGGACTTTCTACTTCTGGCATCTTTTTATTTTCACTAATCTCCATTTTTTTCATACTACATAGAAATGTAACATTTGCCTATTACCATAGGTAAAGGTATGCTACAGAGACAGGAGATGCTTTTACAACACAAGCTTCACAGTTTGACACTTGCTTCTTTATATCATCCTTTTCTTCAAAACTACCTTTTGTACTTTTCCCTTGGTATTTTAGTACAAGTGAGTATCTCATTGACATGTGTTTCCTTGAAATATTGTTCCTTAATAGTAAAATCCCTTGAAAATTAATAAATTATTTCTTTTCAGTTTAAAAAACCGTGAAGATTTCAGAATGATTTTAAAAAGTATAATGATGTTTACTATTACAGACCACCCTGCTTGGATTGCATTGACTGAACACTATTTTTTTCATTTGTTCTTAGAAGGTTAATAAATTGGAACATAATTTATTTTATTTATTCTAATATGTATATAAATGTATGCATAATTCAGAAAAGTCTACTTCTTTCTTGAATACAAAAGTTGGATTTAATAGTTACATAAAGAAGTGGTTGGAAGCACTGGAAATGGGAGAAGTAAAAAATAATCAGGGTACACAGAATGGTTGAGGGAATACTGAGTTTGTGGGCACGTGTCTTTTCTCCAATTTATTTGTGCACCTCATTTTATAATTTTTTATATATATTCTGCTATTTTGGTTTATTTTGTTTTATTCACTGTGGTTTTCTTGTCTCTTCTGCTTTTTTCCAGGATCATCCAAAACCGGATTTTGATCGTTGTTCTGGCAGTCGTCATCATCTTCACCACCATGATGGCTATTTTTTTTTCTGTCAGGGGACGCTGATATCTTTGTTCTTCACTAAACAGCAACAAACTGCTTGTTCTAAGTAATTAAGACAAAGTGGTCACATGAATCATTCTCTTGCACTGACAGAGTCTCCCTCTCTTTTCCACTCTTCAACTCAGGTGCAAGTGGTGTAAAATATTTTGTATTATTGATGGCATAGTTGACGGCATGTGGGGCTATTTTTTTCTTACATATTTGTCTTTATCTGAGTGTTTTCAGAATCTTAATATTGTTGGAGTGAGGGCTTGCTCTGGTGTAAAAAGACTTAATGTGTGTCGAATTCACTCAAAGGCAGTTAGCCTGAAAGTTGCCAGAGTTTAGTGAGGGAAGAGGGGTCTTTGCACTTTTCTTGTGCTGTGCAGGGTGTATGAATATCAAGCAGTATCTGGCCTTCTGTGATGTAGAATATAAGTAAAGCAGAGACCAAATGATGTAGAAAGTGAACCTGTCTCCTGTGACTAACTCCCAATCATGCATTATCGTAATAGATGTAACCTGGTTAAGAACAGTAGCTAGTATTAAAAAGAGAGCAACCTTAGGATGATGTTTAATATATGATGTGAATCCAAAACTCAATTTAACAATTTTTTTGTTTAAAATTAGGCTTTCTTTTCTGCTATTCAAAGCAATTCCACTTTCATCATGATCATGAAAATGCATCACTTACCTAAAATGTAGTTGTGGCTACGGCCCATCTGTTGAATCTCTTTTAAATCTTCCAGTGTTGATATATGTACTGATAAGCATTACACACTAGGCCCTTAATGAAGATGTATAAAGACACTTATCTATTTGTTGCTGATTGAAAAGAGATCCTAAGTAATAGTTCAGCAACAAATGTGTGATTATAGTGCATTAAACAATAATCTAGATTTTTAATACTGACCTGACTGTGTTGAGACTGCATGTTGGAATATTTTGAGTGTGTTAAATTCTGATGTGATATTCCCCTTTTTAAACAGAAACTGTAAAAATGTTAATTTATATATGCTTTTAGCTGATATAATATATCATAGTTTCATCTACCTGTGTGTAAATGAGCTGTTTCTCTTTTCCTATTGGCTGTGTTTCTCCTTTAGACAGGTTGCGGTCATTTGGCTTATAATTAAGCTTATAACTCCAACAAAGGGCTACCACTGATGATGTGATAAAGTTCGTATTTTCATAATAACTTCTAAATTCATTATTTGCAATCCCTTACAAATATTGCAAATGGAGAGAAATTTTAAGCCCTTGAACTTAAGCCATAAAATGTTTCCGAAAGATGTTCAAAGAAACAAAAATCTGGTGACTTTTGTTTCCCCCACATTAGGCAGGATCTGAGCACTGAGTTTTCCTGTGTGCCTTAGTACTTTTGGGGTTTTGGCATCCCTGTGGACTCTGCCAACTTGCTGTGCTGTCCCTGGGAGCTGATTTGGGGAGCTGATTTTGGCCCTAAATGTGTCGCTTTCTCTACATGGAAACAACTCAGTTAAAAGGATGTGGTACTGATGCCACAGCTAAGACATAGTAAGATGGTGATAAATGTAGAATAAAAGGATCCACAGGAAAAATGCTACTCATTGAAACAAATGGAAGCATGTAGGGTCAGCGCTGCTGTCTGTTACATGCAACTCACAACGAAGTTTAGAAGTGGTTTATGTGCTGGGTTTCTCTACCAGCTCATGTCAATGGCTGTAGGATGGTGCTGGGACAAAAGTTCCCGGATAATCCAGACCCAGGTTTCAGGAGGTGTTGTTCTGTGCAGCACAGACATGTTCACCTCCTCACCTTGGTGGCCCTGCACTGTCACAAGGTCATGGGACACCCTGGCCGCCTCCTGGGGCATCCTGTCCTTTCATCCTTGCCAGGTGTGTGGCATTTACCTTGTGGCTCTCAGACACAGAAAGATTTGGGTGTTCAGCTTCCAGCCTTCAGGCACGACGCGCACTCAAACTGAGCACTTTGGGTTGTGCAAGCAGAGCTCTGGCCGTTAGCTTCAAGTGATGGCACAGAGATGAGTTCAGACAAATTAGGATGAAGCCTGGCAGCATTAGCAGATATTTATCCTCAGCTCGGCAAATTAGGAGATGCATATTTTGTAAAGCAGAAAACTGTCAAGAAGGATATCTTAAGCTCCGTCTGTTGCCTAGACATTCTCTGCATTGCCTCAATAATTTAACTATCATGGGAATTGATTCATGACCACTGATCTTAACAGTGACCTATGACTAGGTTTTGCCCTCTATCTAGCCACCTGCTGGAATCAGCAAAAAGCTGAAAGGAAGCTAGTTTTCCTTATCCCAGTATAAATCTAGGGCATAGTGTCACATCAGATACATCCACTCAGATAGGAATGAGGGAGAGAGAGAGACTGCCACGCAAAGCCTTCATCTTCACTTTTGATGAGCCCGCCATCGCTATGTTTCTCATGCTAACCTGTTAATAACTCTTCCGTGCCTGCTTTGCATCCTCGTGTACTCCCCACATGTAAAACAGTGCTCAGGTGGACATTACACTCTTCAAAACACATTATTACTCCTCTCTCACCCCTGTTCATCTGGCCCGGGAAGTGTGCAGGTGAGATTCACCAAATCCACACATTTTGGTGGGGATTGAGTGACCTCGACTGAGAGCACAACCCCAACCACCCACAGAGGTAGGGTGATACCCCCAGGTCCAGACTTCCCCTGGCCAAGTTTGGTTGCATTTATCATCTGTGAATGATTCCAAGTGCTTACAAATGTAAACCTCAAAGAGCAAAGTGTTTCTAATGTTGCCAGCCTTTGTGGAAAAACGACAAATTAAAAAACGCACGCATGGTGCT